>NC_069682.1:0-2400000 GCF_023699985.2 Odocoileus virginianus
GTTGCCAGTGCGGTGGTGGCATCTTCAGTGTATTTTCCACGACTAGCAGCAGAGCTTACTGTCCCCACTTACTCCAGGTCCTGCACAGAGCCGCCCACACAGTGGAACCTCTCAGGCACCTTCTTCCAGTCTTTGGCCATCTTCACCATGGCAACTGTGTCTAGGACCCCGTAGCCAAAGAGGTGATCAAACTCCAGGCCAACCCAGTTCCTCCGCCACTGATGGACCTCGTTGTGAATGAAGCTGGTTCCGCTTGGAGGTGAGCACAGTCAGAGGCTGCATGTCTCTCCAGGTCAGACCCAGGCTGTGGACCGGAGGCTGGGCGTTTGAGGACAAGGGCATGGGACAGGGATGAAGGGGAGGAAAAAGAGACACAATGACTAAGATAGCACATAGACCTCAAGTAAGATTTTGGAACATCTATGAACCCCCAAGTCAAGAGAGGATTATCCATGCATTATTTATAATATAGGTATAGCTGTACATCAATTAAAAGTCTTGCCTTTCTTACTTAAATATATTTCAAATGCAAAAACTTACACACACTGGGATGGTTAAAATGAAAAAGGCAGACAATACCAAGTGTTGACAAAGATGAAGGACAACTGAGTACTCTGCAGATGGGAGTATAAATTACTGCAAACACTTTGGAAAACAGTTTGACTCTTATGTTCTCATGTAGCCCAAGTGCTTAAGCTGTGGCCCAGAAGTTCCATTTCTAGGCGTGTAGTGAACAAAAATGTGTGTATATATTCACCAGACATACATGTACTGGAATGTCCATAAGCCCAAACTATGAAGCCCCCAAATGCCCATCCGCAGTAAAGTGAATAAGCCAAATGAGATGTATTTATTGGACGTGGAACACTGCACTGCAGTGAGAATGAAATATACCTACTCAGAATAGCTGGGATGAAGAGAATGCTGACCCAAAGAAGTCAGACACAGAGGGGAACAAACTGTATGATTCCAGTCACTTAAAGTGGAAACGCAGGCACAGCCACTGCGTGCTGTCGGAAGCCAGGCTGGTGGTGGGTCTCGGGCAGGCGGTGCTGGAGGGACACGGAGGCTGCTGGGCGTGCACCGAGCTCTGTTTCCGGGTCTGAGTGTTGGCCGTGTGGAACCGTTCCGTTTGGGAACAGGGCACAGCCACTGTGTGCTGTCAGAAGCCAGGCTGGTGGTGGGTCTCGGGCAGGCGGTGCTGGAGGGACGCGGAGGCTGCCGGGCGCGCGCTGAGCTCTGTTTCCGGGTCTGAGTGTTGGCCGCGTGGAACCGTTCCGTTTGGGAACACGGGCTGTCAGTTCTTCAAGAGCAGAGACAACAGCCACAATAGCTGGCTCCCCAGGGCCCAGGACGGCCCTCCTCGGCAAGCTGGCTTGCAGAGGTGTCTCTGGAAGTTAGTGTCTACTATTACTCAATGTCTGTGTTTTTCAAAGTTTCAGTCATGACCCATTTGTGGGCTAGAAGGTTGACTGACTGCATGGACTGTGTATCTGGGTTGCACAGTAAAATCATTTGTGGGACATTTAAGACCAAACTGCTCCAGCCACATCTCAGACTAAGTAAATCAGAATCTCTGGGAGGGGGACCCAGGCTTGGGAAATTGTTAATAATTCTCAGGTCATTCCAGAAGACAGCTGAGGTTGAGAAGTAGGTTCTATATGAATGAAGCTGTCAAGAGTGGAAGAGAACAGAAAAGAATAACAGTGTGACTGTAAAATGGGGAAAGTGTGTGTGTGTTATGTGTTGGGTTGGAATGCAAAATGTATTTCTCACTGACAGTCCTGGTCAAAAAAGTTGGAAAACCTTTGCACCACAGTTCTCCTCAGAATCAAATGATTCAAAGAAAATCACTCATTTGATAAAATCTCATCATGGGCAGGTTTCATTTGTTCAAAACTTTGAATGAGAGTCAGAAGATGCTAGTGATTCATATGCTCTTGAAATATAGACTTTCAGTTTTTAAGGAGAAAGTTTCAAGGAAAGTCAATGCTTATTTGAGAAATTTAAGAACATATTTATTTAGGACATATGGTCCCCTGGACATACAGACTAGGTGCACACTGTGAAATTTCCTGACATTGATTGTGGCTGAAAGCTCAGTGTTTTGGTAGAATAGGATTCTGAAACATTTAACCCAAAAGTGTTGATAAATGAGGATCTGCTAACTTCAAGGTGATCAGAAGGCTAGCTGGCAGGTGGGGTAGCTCTCACCTTTGCAAGGGGTTTTGCCACAATAATGTGCTATGCTTCCTCAAGGACCTCCATGGATTTACTCTCATGGGGCCCGTGAGAGAGAAAGAGTGTGTCAGAATGAGGATGTTCTCGTTTCTAAACTAAATCAGAGCAAGGTCCATAGTCCAGCATCAGAATTTGTGACACTGGTTGAACAACCATTTGCTTATGCCTGAAAAGTAACACTGAGTCCCTCCTAGTTCTATATTCTGAGCAACTTCTGAATTGATCAAAGACATGCATATGTGCTAAGTCGCTTCAGTCATGTCTGACTCTTTGTGACCTCAGGCTCCTCTGTCCATGGAATTCTACAGGCAACAATACTGGAGTGGGTTGCAATGCCCTTCTCCAGGGGATCTTCCCAACCCAGGGATCAAACCCACATCTTATGATTCCTGCATTGGCAGGCGGGTTCTTTATCACTAGCACCACCTGGGAAGGCCTGACAGAAGACAGTGTGTTAGTGTTAGTAGTCCAGTTGTGTCCAGCTCTTTGCAACCCCATGGCCTGAAGCCTACCAGGCTCCTCTGTCCATGGAATTCTTCAGGCAAGAATACTGGAGTGGTCTGCTATTCCCTTCTCCAGGGGATCTTCCCAACCAAGGGATCAAACCTGGGTCTCCTGCATTCAGGCAGACCCTTTCCTGTCTGAGTCACCAGGGAAGCCCCATTGTGTAAAACAGGGATCTCACAACCTGCTTCAAGCTTTAATCCTACTATGGCAGCTCAAGAGATGTAGGTGATATCTATTAACTAGTATAAAATAAATGTACAGAATACCTACAGTATGGAAATCACTCTGTTCAGTATTAAAAGCAAGGAATAGGCCATGCTCTTAAATAGTTTATATAAGAGTTGGGAAAGTAAGACAGATCTATGGAAAAGCACTGCACAGTCAAGTGATTCTATGAACATCTGTTGAGTGTGTATCATGTCCAGGCTCTACACTAGTTCTGAGCAGGCTGTGGGAAGCTCTCAGAGCCTGCAGTCTGGGAGGCAGACAGACAGACACCTCAATATTTAAACAAGGGGAGCCGAGCTCCCTCCCTGTCATGCCAAGGGAGTCAGCAATGGGGACCTGGAGTTATCCCAAGGAGAGCATCTCACAGAATGTGGACCAGCATCAGAACCACGTGGGGACCCGTGACAAACATGGATTCCTGGTCTCAACCTCAAGTCTCTGGCATCGGACCTCCTGGAGGCTGTGGGCCTGAGGATGCACACTTAGGACTGTACCCAGGTGATGCTTCTGCACACAGAGGTTTGAGAGCATGGGTCTGAGACAGCGGTTCACAACCTTGGCTGCATGTGTGGACAGTATGAACACAACGATGACGTCAGACAGGACCCAGAATTGTTGCCTCCACGGACCTGTCCATACCTCTGCCAAAGGCTTGAAGGATCCAGAGGTGGGAGAAGGCAAGTATTATGCAGGTGATAAACTTTAAAAAGCACAGGAGGTCCAGAGCCCCGATTGTCAGGGAGAGAGAGCCAGGGACTGAGGCACAAGAGAACCAGACTTTAGGACATCAGAACTTTATCTGAGGAATAGATACGAAGGCAGAGGCACTTGAGCTGATCTTTAGAAACATCATCCAAAGAAGGAATTAAGACGTGTGGGATTGAAAGGCAGTAATATTTAACAGCAGTATGGAGGAATCTCTCAGACATAATGCTGAACCAAAATGCCCATACTGATACTTAGGTGATGGTCTATTTCCTGATTGGGTGCTGATTACATTGATGTTTAAGGCTTCCCTGGTTGCTCAGATGGTAAAGAATCTCCCTGCAATGTGGGAGATCTGTGTTCAATTCTTGGGTGGGCAAGATCCCCTAGAGAAGGAAATGGCTACCCACTCCAGTATTCTTGCCTGGAGAATCCCATGGACAGAGGAGCATGGTGGGCTACAGTCCACAGGGTCTCAAAGAGTTAGATACGATTGAGTGACTAACACCAATACTACATGGATGTGTTAACTTTATAAGAAGTCTTTGAGCTGTCCCTAACATGTGTACACTTGTCTCTGTGCCTATTATACTTTGATGGGGCTTACATGACAAAATCCATCCTTGGAAGGTCACTTTCAGAAACACTGTTCTAGCCTAGAACGTGGGCCGCTTTACTGTGGATGATTCTCCTGGGCCAGAAGTTTGCCTCCTTATGACACCCTCAGACCTGGCTTGGCCCTCTAGAACCCCACAGAAAGTCTGGAGTAATGGAGAAAACCCCACATATGGGAAGGTAGCTGTGTGTGTGTGTGTGCTAAGTCACTTCAGTCATGTCCAACTCTGTGCGACCCTGTGGACTGCAGCCCTCCAGACTCCTCTACCCAAGGGATTCTCCAGGCAAGAATATTGGAGTGGGTTGCAATTTCCTTCTCCAGGGGATCTTCCTGAGTCCGGGATCGAACCTGCGTCTCTTACATCTCCTGCATTGGCAGGCGGGTTTTTTACCACTAGCACCACCTAACCTCCACTAGAGATATCCTGCAAAACTTCTCTAATATTGGACTCCCTGGGAAACATGAGCAATGATCCCTGGGGAATCAAGAAAGTGTTTTCAAGCATTTGGCAGAAAAGCATTTTATGAGATTAAACAACAAGGTGATGACTGGTCAGGACAGAAGAATCGGTTCCCTTTGTCCCCTGGAGCCACAGGGATGGTCCTTCTCCCTCTTTCATGGTCCTGATGGGCAGATGTTTTAGACAGGTAATTTGTTTACTGCATTCAGGTTGCTTTGGAAAAGCGTTCCGGTTGGCCCTCAGAGTGGGAAACAGCCCTGACTGCTGCCACATATGTCCCCAAGGACTCCCAGGTGCCTCGTCTGAACACAAAGAGAGGCGAGCTGCAGGAAGTGTTCACAAAGAGAGGCGAGCCGCAGGAAGTGTTCACAGAGAGAGCCTCCTTCTTCTGGGCTCTCTCCCGGGGCTGTTTCATGCTGATCAGAGGTTTTAACTCCTGGTTTTGTTGTTGTTCAATCTCTCAGTGGTGTCCGACTCTGCAACTCCATGGACTGCAGCACACCAGGCTGCCCTGTCCTTCACCATCTCTGGGAGTTTGCTCAAACCCATGTGCATCGAGTCAGTGATGCCATCCAACCATCTCATCCTCTGTCACCCCCTTCTCCTCCCGCCCTCAATATTTCCCAGCATCAAGATCTTTTTCAATGAGTCAGCTCTTCGAATCGGGTGGCCAAAGTATTGGAGCTTCAGCTTCATCCTCCCAATGAACATTGGAGCACTTTTGCCCACTGAAAAGCCTTGGACTTTACCACCCCAGGAAGGGTTTATGCAGCCCGGCTCCCTTGCCTTGATTTGGAATAAACTCTGAGGCATGATTTACACTCTAGAACTCCCCCTGGGGTCAGGCTGAGGCCAGAACCCTTGGAATCACATCCTTGATCAGATCCTTTCCCATCTCTAGCCTGCTTCCTCTCTTTCCCAGTGGTCTCTGCTGGGAACACATTCTTAATGAATCACACCAAACTCTAATCTCGGCGTGTGTTTCCAACCCAGGTGGCTGATGTTCTGAGAAATTTGAGGACTGGCTTCCAAGATGGGCTTGAACCACCTCCTACCGGGTATCATTTCCCCCCCTGTTTATGGCAAGAGAGTGCTCAGTTGATGACCACTGCTCCAAAATGAAGTATGCCTAAACAGTGACTGCATTCTTTTCTGTAAGGAAAGCTGCGAGTGTGGTAAAGAATTAGGAATAATTGGTGCAGAGCCCATGAATCTGTTGAAAGTTCCAGCAGCCTATTCCAGCACTTTGATTGATCTAGATGTCACTTTGTTGGCATATAGGATTCCCAGGTAGCTTAGTGGTAAAGAACTCACCTGCTAATTCAGGAGACATAAGAGATGTGGGTTTGATCCCTGGGTCGGGAAGATCCCCTGGAGGAGGGCATAGCAACCCACTCCTGTATTCTTGCTTGAAGGATCCCAGGGACAGAGGAGCCTGGTGGGCTAAGTTGTTGGCATATACACCTGGGCAGGTGACTTTTTGCTTGCCAGAATCCAGGGAGACTTTGAGTCGAGTTCTGCCCTCTTCGATTTAAGGGGAAACCAGAAACTCCTTCTTGTTCCCTGTCCTTTGTGAGACTCTGGCAGGAGCAGCCTCCCTCTGTTTGTCTGCTCCCAACTAGAGTGAACGAGACCAACTCAGACTCTAGGACCCAAAAGGTCCCGAGAAGAACAGTTTCATTTTTAGGAAATGCACATAATATGTAAGGTGTTTTTTTTTTTTTTTTTTGGGTCTTGGTGCTTAATAGGAAGAGAGTGTCCATCTCTTCTTTCTTAAATTTTCCACCTGAGTTTTGTTAACAGAATCAAAGTTTGGCTTGGCCCAAAGACAGAAATCATTCCCAATTTGGGGCTTTATCTGTAAAAGGAGGATAATGATGCCTTTTTCTGTTTAAAAGCATAGGGGTTGGACTAGATAATCTTTTGAAGTTCTTTCCTATTCAGGGAATCAGCTCTTGCCTCCTTTGCAAGTCAGAAAATTCACTGCATCTGTGGAGAGTCAAGCAGGGATGCCTGAAGATTGATGCTAGAAGCTCCGGTTGCCCAACAATAGCTGACAAGGATGGGAACTCAGCTTCCCTTCCCCAGGAGCCAGAATCCAACTTCTTACAAGTTGCTGGTTCTGTATTCTCTGATAATTCCTTGCATAGTGGGCATCTGCACTTACACCACATGGATGTTGCCTGAAGCCACAAGTTCATTGCTCAAACAAAGGTGAGTCTCTGGTTTGCACTAAGCCAGGGGAGCAGGTGGGCAGGGACCTCTGCTGATGCTCAAATCTAAGGCGGGTCCAGCAGCAGTGACGTGTGGCCTCTCCGTGGGATGGTAAGAACATCCTTAACCCAAATCAGGGATCCAATTAGCTTTAAGATCTTTAGAGAGAATCAGTATATGATAATTTAGATCAAGCTAAATCATAATGAGGAAAGTGAAAGAAGAGAGTGAAAAAGTTTGGCTTAAAACTCAACATTCAGAAAACTAAGATCATGGCATCCGGTCCCATCACTTCATGGCAAATAGATGGGGAAACAATGGAAACAGTGACAGCCTTTATTTTCTTAGGCTCCAAAATGACTGCAGATGGTGACTTCACCCATGAAATTAAAAGACGCTTGCTCCTTGGAAGAAAAGTTATGACAAACCTAGATAGCTTTTTAAAAAGCAGAGACATTACTTTGATGACAAAGGTGTGTGTAGTCAAAGTCATATTTTTTCCAGTAGTCATGTATGGATGTGAGTGTTGGACTATAAAGAAAACTGAGCGCTGAAAAATTAAAGCTTTTGAACTGTGGTGTTGGAGAACACTCTCAAAAGTCCCTTGGACTGCAAGGAGATCCAACAAGTCCATCCTAAAGGAAATCAGTTCTGAATATTCATTGGAAGGACTGAGGTTAAAGCTGAAAATACAATACTTTGGCCACCTGATGGGAAGAACTGACGCATTTGAAAAGACCCTGATTCTGGGAAAGATTGAGGGCAGGAGGAGAAGCGGGCAACAGAGGATGAGATGGTTGGATGGCATTGCCAACCTAATGGACATCGTTTGAGTAAACTCTGGGAGTTGGTGATCGACAGGTTGGCCTGGTGTGCTGCAGCCCATGGGGTCACAGAAAGTCAGACATGCCTGAATGCCTGAACTGAACTGAACTGAACTGAACTGAGATAGCACCACGAGAAAGCAAGCCAATAAGTCCCCAAGGAGGAATAGCCCACAAGGAAAAGTTAATGCGAAGAATGAAAGGTCAGTCAGGGAAAAAGAAAACTCTAACTTCAAAGAGACTCAAATTGAGCTTTGCTTTGGACACACTAACTGGAAAGGGCATTTTAGGAGCAACTAGATAATTTGAATAAGAATTATATCCAAGTAAACAACAAGGTGCTAGCACAGGGAACTATATACAATATCCTGTGATAAACCATAATGGAAAAGAATATGAAAAAGAATATATATGTGTGTGTATGATTGAATCACTTTGCTGTACAGCAGAAATTAACATGACATTGTAAATCAACTGTACTTCAAAACAATATTTTAAAAAATTTTGAAAGAGTTACATCTACAATGATATTTAGAAATTATCATTCATTAACTCTGAAGATGTTTTAATGTGTTTTGACTATGGAAGAAAAGAAATTGTCATCCTATCTCTTTTATCAAAACTCCATCCATTTTATTCACCACTTACACTCAGTAACTAACATAATGTAGGCACATAATAGGCACCAGAAGTCTACCTACTGGATAGGTATTTCTGGGGTACACAACCCCTTTTCCCTCCCTGTTCCTTTCCTGAGTCTTCACAGGCAAACTACTTTGGGGATGTCTACAACACTTTGCCACCATCTCAACTGACTATTCCTCCAGATTCGGTCTGCCTCCCATTTCTCCACAGAAGCAGCTTTCACAAAGGCCACCGAAGTCTCCATGTCGTCAAGTCCAAACGGCCAGAGTCCTCCCATGCTCGACCTTCACGAGTACCTGAGACCACTGGCCATCGTTCTCTTTCTTTTTAAAACTTCTATTGGAGTATAGTTGATGTGCAATGCTGTATTATTTTCTGCTGTAGAGCAAAGTGAATCTGATACACATATACATATACATATACCCACTCTTTTTTTTAGATTCTTTTCCCATAAAAAGAATAATGGCCATTGTTTCCTTAAATGGTTCCTTCCCCTTGGCCTCTGGCACAAATGGACACACTGGCCAGGTTTTTCTTCTTCCCTTCACTCTGGCCTCCCTCCTCTTTTGTATTATGCTATTCTCTGGGCAACCTTTCTCATGTTAATAAACCCACCTCTGTTTACAGTCAATTATTCTTAAATCAATAGCTCCAGGGCAGACCTGTTCTGAATCTTCCAGTTGCTTAATGCTCAGTCTATTTGGATAGCCCAAAGACACTTAGTTTTTGGACTAAGTCCAAAATCTAGGATCTGCTTTATCCACTCACCCACCCCACAACCTACCCCCAGGAGAAAAAAACTATTATTCCTGTTCCTTCTCACCCTCTGCTCCCAGAAAATGTCACCAATCCAAGTTAATTACCAATTCTTGTGGTGTCTACCTCCAAAAAGTCTCCAAGATCTATTCCATCTTCTCCACTCTCATCTTTCCAGTTCGGACACCACTTTGATTTGATTATCACCATAGCTTTCTAATTATTGCCTTGAATTCTGCCCATGCCCACGAGGACATAAATCACGTGTTATTTATTCAGTTAATAGTCTCAGCATTGGGTGCTGAGGTTAAAGAGATTCCAGGTAACTTTGATAGCGACTTTTGAGTACTCAGGGAAGAGGACAAAATTATAAAGTCAGCAGGAAGCAGATAGGGAGGGAGGAAAAAATTACTGATTGGCGGGCCTTTGACAGACACTGGAAGTACAATGGTAAGTTTACCATTATATATTTTACCTTTTATTAATAAATAGTTTTTTTAAAAAAACAAATTTAATTGTGATTTATCATACTTAGACTCTTCAATGGCTTTCCCCTGCTCTTGGAACAACCAACTCAAGTCCAGCAGGCCTTAGGTGGTTCTGGAATCCCTGCCTCCCCTCCCCTTGACCACTCTCCCATCACTCTCTTGGCCTTGGTCTCTTCCTGCATCTTTACTACCTCCAAGGAGGAGGCATTCTGTCTCTGGTCTCAGGACCTGCCAACCTTTCACCTAACCATTTTTCTCTGGTCCTGGAATGAATATTCAGCTGCCTTCTCTGCATCCTAAATCAGATCAAACACCTCTACTCTTTGTTCCTGTGGCCCCTGTATTTTTTCTTTACAGTTATTTCTACACTCCCAATCACTCAGCTGCTGCTGCGGCTCAGTCCTTTCAGTCGAGTCGGACTCTGCGACCCCGTAGACGGCAGCCCACCAGGCTCCTCTGTCCCTGGGGTTCTCTAGGCAAGAACACCGGAGTGGGTTGCCATTGCCTGCCTTCTTCAGCTGCTGCTGCTACTGCTGCTAAGTCACTTCAGTCGTGTCCGACTCTGTGTGACCCCATCCAGCTACTTAGTAAAATGATCGATGAAATATCTGATGGTAAACTCACTGTCCTATTCCTAGCGTCTGCCAAAGGTCTGCCAATTAGTAAATTTTTCCTCTCTGTTTGCTTCTTGCAGCTTTCTCTGTCTTCTTTCCAGAGTACTCAAAAAAGTCTCTATCAGAAGTTACCTGAAATCTGTTTACTCCCAGCACCCAACGCTAAGACTACTAACAAAACGAACGACACATGATTAACGTTCCCTTCCTCACATCCCTTCCCTTCCCAAACTATTCCTCGGACCCCTAATCCTCCAGATTTCTGCTTTCCTCGATTTCCCCAACCTCCATGCTCTCAGTCCCCATGCAGTGTCCTGGGGTGACGCCCTACTCACCTCTGTGAACTGGCGTGATGCCACATCCCACTGGTTCAGGCCCTCGGCCCCCTGATCCATTTGAACTTGGGATGGGTTGCACATTGACACTGCGCTAGGGTCCAGACCCAAACCCGGGCGGAGCTGAGACTCACGGTGCGTCGCAGGTCTGATACTACCACACTACAATCAGCGTGTCCAGCTTCTGCTTCTCACTGCTTGGGAGGTCGGGGGGGAGGTGGGTAGAGCGGAGCCAAGGGCCGCACCCATCGACCCACCCAGCACACACTGCCCCACCCTGCCGCCCTGCCACCTGGCGCTGATCCTGCCCTAAGGCAGCAGGATCACTAACAGGGGACCTCAAGACTTTCATTACTTGTGCCCCAGTCTTTGCCATCGACCTACCCCACCCACATTTCTGAGCATTTCTCTTTGGCCTAAGTGAGGGTGGGGACCCCGAGGTTTCAGACTTCGGTCAGGCCATGTTGACTTTATGGAGGGACGAGGAAAGGAGGCTGGAGAGAACAGCAGGTCAGGATGTAGGGCGTCTGCAGACAGGAGAGCTTCCAGCACCACCCCACCAGCTCGGGGTTCTTGCCGTGAGCTGGATCTCCTCCACTATAGGCCAGGTACCGATGTCCCAGCTGAAGACTGGGAGCTTTGGGAAACAAAAGTCTTTTTTCCTATGGTACTTCAGGACTTCCTACTGTGTGTTGGGCGCTGTCTTTTGGAACTAGGCCTGCAATGACAAACGAGACAGAACCAAGTCCTTGCGCTCAGGGAATTTTCATCCTAAATGGGCAGACTGGAAAAGAATATAATAAAACCAGTAGTCAACATAATTTTAGATGGGGACGAGCACTGTGGAGAAAACAAAACAGGACAAGTCAGCTATTCTGTTTCAGGCACTAGGTTCTCAGGTGAGCTGAGAACCTAGTGCCTGAAAGGAACCAGACTTAGGAAGATTGGAGGAAGATGGAAGAAGAAAGAGCTTGGTAGGCCAGTTGGGCAAGGGTGGGCCAGGGGACCTCAGTGATGTGAATAAAGGGGAAGGATGGAATGACAGAACAGCAGAGATGGGCAGGGAGTTGGAGACTGTGGAAGTAGTTTGGATTTTATTCTAAGGGTGATGGGAAACCACTGAAGGATTTTTAAGCAAGAAATTGGCATGATCTAAGTTTTAGAAATAATTATCAGACAGGGACCAACTGTATAGCACTGGGAACTATATTTAATGTCTTGTAATAACCTATCATGGGAAGGAATCTGAATCACTTTGCTGTACACTTGAAACTAACACAACATTGTAAATTAACTGTACCTTGATAAAAATAAAATAATCCTTCTATTCCTTTGAGGCTTATGGACACCAGTTTGAAAGCTAAAGAAGGTCTCAAAAAAATAAATGAATAAATAAATAAATAAAAAGAGGTCTCCAAGATAAAGAAGTCACTGTTCAGTGGCCAGGGGGAGGGTGATGGTGATGGTCATTAAAGAATATTTTAGAATTTTAAAAGATGGGACTTGGTAGTAGATTTGAATGGTAAAGGACTGGGAGGAAAAGAGGAATTAAAAGTGACCCTTAGATTACTGGGGAAGCAACCAAGTGCTGACTGCACCACTTGGTAATACTGAAAGGTAGGAATTTGAGAAGATATAGAGGCTGCTGAGACAAGAATTTCACTTTAGACATGTTGACTTGGAGGTGACTTTCCTGGTAACTCAGAGGTAAACAACCCACCTGCCAATGCAGGAGATGTGGGTTCAATCCCTGGATCGGGAAGATCCCCTGGAGAAGAATATGGCAACCTACTCCAGTATTCTTGCCTAGGAAACCCCATGGACTGAGGAACCTGGTGGGCTACAGCCCATGAGGCTGCAAAAGAGTCAGACATGACTTAGCAACTAAAATAAATAACAAACAAATTAAATATGCTCAGAGAGAGATCAGGGGTATAAATGTAAATTTAAGTGTTGTCAGCATAGAGATGGTGGTTTTAAGGTCATAAGAATGGATGATATTGATGAGGGAGATAACAGGATAGAACCCAAGTTCCCCCTACATTTAAAATCAGGTAATAACAGTGAGGTCATCCAAAGACACTGAGAAATAACCACCAGATAGAGGAAAAGTCAGGAAATTATATTTAAAGAAGCCAAGAGAGGGAATTCACTGGCAGTCCATTGCTTAGGTCTCTGGGCTTCCACTGAAGGGGGCCCAGATTCCACAAGCCATGGGGTGGGACGGAAAAAAAAAAAATCAAGAGAAACATGGATGTAAAAGAGGAAATGTTAAACTACATCAAATGTTGCTAAGAACCAGGTAAGAACCTTTTAGATTTGACAATGCGGAGATCCCTGGAGACTTTGACAAAAGCTACAGAGGAGATGGAAGCCCGACTGGAGTGGGTAAGAAGGGAACAGGTGCTGATAAGGTAGAGACACTGTCTGGTAAACATTTTCCAAGGAGTCTGAAACTGACATTTAAGCAGAGAGAGGGTTTGATTATAGGAGTGACAATGATAAGGGAAGAACAGACAGGACCCAAGGTACAGAGAGAGAAGAGAGCTTTTGGTGAGAGCAGGGACTTCTGCTCTACTGTAACAGGTGAGATAATAAGTCTTAAGAATCAGTGTCTTCACTAAGAAGACAGGCCCTTGAGAAGTAGTGCTCCAATGCTTCCATACTAACACCTGCTCAGGTATCAGCTCTGATGTCACCTCTTTATGGGCCTTCTCTGACTCCCATTTGGTGCCTCTTCCAGTTACCATACGCCTAGTGTTTCTTCTAACATGGCACTTAGACAATATTTGTGGAATGAATCACATTTGACAGAGTCCATCATTTTTTAACACCTCATTTCTCTATAAGACAAAATTATTTTCATAAATCAAATGTATTAATTAACTTCATGCTAATTTCATATAACTCTGGCTTTGAGATTTGGGATCTCTTACTTAATCTTCCTGATTCTGTTAGCAATCAGCACTTGAGAAGATTAGCTCTGTGATGTATGAACAATCCATTTATGTTTTCTTTTCATCAGCCCCCCTTCTCCCAGGGCAAGGCATGACAGGACAGAGACAACCCACCCTTCAGTCTTTTAATATAGAACATATTTTTGTTGTGGACATCTGGAACACCAGGGACTGGAGAGGAAGAGATTACCCTGGGGTCCTGCCTCCTGCCCCCACACAAAACTACACTCATGGTCTGCTGACTGTCCTAGAGAAACATGCCTCAAGCGTGGGAATGACTCAGGGGCAGGCATGCCCCACTATTTCCCCTCAGCTTGGCTCATTCTGGACTCCAGTCTTAGGTCAGTGACCTGTCCCTTCACCCATCTACCCCACCATCTAAGGTAGCTCTGATTCCTGTGAGTATTCCAAACACACAAAAAAGCATGGTAGCAAGCACTGGGCATTGTCACATTGTTACATTTTCTTTCTTTTAAAAAAAATTTTTTTTAACTTTAAGGTCATACTTTATTTAATCTAATATATCCATATTATTATTTCAAAATGTAATCAATATAAAGATTAAGATATTTTACATTGCTTTTCATATCATGTCAAATATGCATATCTTACAATACCTCTCTGATAGACTAGCCTCATTTCAAGTCCTTGATTGTTATATGAAGCTATGCCTACCCTATTAGATAGTGCAGATCTAGACTAGGAAATACAGGATTATTAAACTCAATAGGGGAATTAGGGAAAAGTTCTAAGAAATATGAAATTTTGTGTGAAGTTTCAATTAAAGAACTTGGCACTGGGAAAAACTATTTAGGAAAGGAGAGGATAATGAAATATAAACTCTCATTGGTGGAATGGGAAAGGTTTCTTTTTAAGGAAAGGTAACTAGAAATTAGAGTGGAGAAAGACAAAAGTAGTTTTCATTCCTGATATATATATTACTCCTATGTTGTATGTTGGGGTCAGTAAGTTCTACAAGTAAAAATGTGTGTAAATAGAGTCTTGGTTTTTTTTTTTAATTAATTAATTATTATTTTTTTTAAATTGGAGGCTAATTACTTTACAACGTTGTGGTGATTTTTGCCATACATTCACATGAATCAGCCATGGATGTACATGTGTTGCCCATCCTGAGCCCCCCTTCCAGCTCCCTCCCCATCTCATCCCTCAGCGTCACCTTAGTGCACCAGCCCTAAGCACCCTGCCTCATGCATCAAACCTGGAATGGCGATCTATTTCACATATGATAATATACATGTTTCAATGCTATTTTCTCAAGTCATCCCACCCTTGCCTTCTCCCACAGAGTCCAACAGTCTATTCTTTACATCTCTATCTCTTTTGCTGTCTTGCATATAGGGTCATCATTGCCATCTTTCTAAATTCAATATATATGCATTAATATACTGTATTGGTGTTTTTCTTTCTGTCTAATAGGCTCCAGTTTCATTCATCTCATTAGAACTGATTTAAACGCATTCTTGTTAATAGTTGAGTAATATTCCATTGTGTGTATGTACCCACAACTTTCTTATCCATTCATCTGCCGATGGACATCTAGATTGCTTCCATGTCCTGGCTATTGTAAACAGTGCTGTGATGAACATTGGGATACACATGTCTCTTTCAATTCTGAAAGAGAGGGTAGGATGCCTAGGATTTTTGCACGAGTTCATTCTATTGGTGAATTCAAAACATAAGAGTGGGAATAGGCATGCAGGAAAGGAGGAAACAATATTTCAGGGAGGGAAGATGGAAGTGATAGACCTAGGTGACATCTGGTAAGATTGTTCACCCCATAGTACTCAGCCAGTGGGGAACTGGAGGAGGGCCTTGCATCCAGTGATAAATTGCTCATTGTAATGATTCTGGGTGTTCCTGCCCACCAGACACCCAATCTTGCAAGACCATCATTAAAGCCTTTTTTCAAACTGCACTTCAAGTCTCCAAGTCCATTCTTTGAGTTTGGGCTGGTGAGCGTGTTTCTCACATTAATTAACAATAATCTTTTGACGCTCAGAAGACCTGTTCCTTGTCACAAACTTCTACATAACCTAACTCCTCCCCCCCCCCCCCACCCCAGAACAGTTCTCTCTGGGTCACTTGAGATGCTGTCTCCCAGGCTTGAAGTCCTAAAAACTTCACCAAATAAAACATAACTCTCAACTTCTAGGTTGTGACTATTTTTTTTTTAAGTCAATACTAGGGAATTGAAGAGTGAGGAAGAAGGGGTGAGAACATTTTAAATGACATCCAGGCCTGAGTCTGGGATAGCAGACTCTCCAAACTCTCACAGCCCCCTGGATCCTCAGTACTATTCTTCCTTGCCAACCTTGGGCAAAAGGTCACCATCCCATCTAGTCCTTAGGACCCTGCTTCCTATCTTTAACCCTCTGACCCTCCCCAGTTAGAGCCTCCTCATGCCACCCTTTGGGTGACTTGTCCTAAATATCTAGCTCCTAACTTTTCCATTTCCCCTGTCAAATGAAAATAACATGTCTGATATCTATAAAAGGAGACTTAATTTGAAAGGATTATTGAAGGGAAAGTACTATTGAAAGGGAAAAGGTATGGAGCAGAGGGAAAGCACTCTGACCATAAAATCTCTGTGTCTCAATAATTAGACAAAGAGGGGTTTGTCTTTAAAGGTAGAAAGATAAAAAGAATAGGGGTAGGGACTTAGGATGAAGGGGAGTGACAACATCGGGCATGTATTAGATGATATTTTACCCTGAGGCCAGGATGCTGTCAGGAGGGGCTGTTGAGGAGGGGCTGTATGCTGGTTCAGGCTGAGCATGGGTCAAAGTTCAGGGAATTGAGGGAAGGAAAGAATGTTAAGCAAAGTTTGGTTAACAAGCATTTTGATGATTGGGGGCTAGCAAGGGGTCTGGTGGGGTCTGTGACTGCTCAAGGTGGAGGTCGCATCTGTGATTCTTATCTAAGTCTTATGGAAAAGGGATCATTGGGGTGTGTCTGAAAAAAAATAAGCACAATCTAAAAGTTGAGAATTCTCTTATTTGGCATATTTTCTGAGGACTGAAGCCCAGAAAAGAACCCTCCTGTAGCACCTGCCCATGTTGGTAAGAGTTGTGTGTTTGATCCCTGGGTTGGGAAGATCCCCTGGAGGAGGGCATGGCAACCCTCCATTATTCTTCCTGGAGAATCCCAAGGACATACAAGCCTGGTAGGCAGCAGTCCATAGGATTGCACAGAGTCAGACATGACTGAAATGACAGCATGCACTTATCCAAAACCCAGAAAACAGCCTCTCAAATCACTCTGAGGGACTGTGCAAAAGAGATAAAGGAAGAAGAGCCAGAATACATAGGAGTTTTGCAACTAAAGTAAGTAGTCAGAGTATTAAAATATATATATATATATCTTATTGCTAATTAAAGTAAAGCAGACATTCTCAGTTATTTAATTTGGTGTTTTTCTATGTATGGGAGAATGCAAGAGTCTGGGCTCATTGAAATCATTCCTTTGATAAGCACCTTAGTTATCAAGGTGAATATCCTGCTTCTCTCCATCCTGAATCCCTACAGGGTGCACAGTTGGGGGTGACTGCAGTGGCTGAGAGCTTGGCAACAGAGAGCTTGTTTGTCTTCATCCTGAGTTCCCTCAGGGTTCGCCATCAATAGTGGCTTTAGTGGTTGATGACTTGATGGACTGCTCATATGCCTGGTAAATTTTTTCATCCATAGCTGCACCTACAGGTCAGCAAGCTCTGTAGTTGTCCAGACTCAAGACATAAGAAAGAGCCCACAGACAGCAACAGAGACATCAGTGGTTATTAGACATGTCCAAAGCAAGATCCTGAGCAACAACTCCTGAATACGGCATACAGCAGGCCAGGCAGGGCATAGTAGCAATCCATGCTATGGGAGTGAGTGTGTCACAGTTATATTCCGTTCATATGCACATCACCTATCTGGGACTAGTATCCTGTTTTTTACATTCTGAGCTTCCTCAGGGTTCACCGCAGGGAGTGGCTGACTGCAATCTGATGGCTGTTAGATGGCAGGTATTCTTCTCCTTTCTGAGTGCCTTGAGGAATCACCAGCTCGTATTTGAGGGTTGCAATAACTGACAACTGTGACATTCTTGTTTATTGATATTGCAGGGAATACATAATTTTTTAGCCCTCACCACTTCAACTATGATCCCCAGAACCACAGCAGTTCCCTCTGGGAATGCAATAGAAATTCCAGGCACCACCTCAGACCTGCTGAAGTGAATCTGCATTTGGATGAGATCCCCTATGCGCACTGTAGCTTGAGAAGCACTGTTTTTAATGAAGAGCACAGATCTCACCCCTGGTGACACATTAGAATTACCTGGGAGGTACATTTATTCTTTCAGGGAAGGAGACATTTTCCTCTACCTTTCTTGGTTCTTCGGCTGGTCTAAGAATCAAGCTGACATGAGACCGATCAACAGGAAACAAACAAAATTTTAACAACATTTTAAGTTGGACAGACCTAGAAGTTAGCAACTCACCAGAATGGCCAAAACCCTCACTTTAAACACAAATCCAGCCCTACTAACCCCTGATTTAGCAATTCAGTAGAGTTAAGTAGAAAGAGGGGGAAAGAAAAATGATCTGGCACCTACAGCCATGCTGCAGTGAATTGGTCACTTCAGGCCAGATTACCTGAAGAAAATAGCCCCTTACCTTCAGAGTTGCAGAAGTGGGGGCAGCAAAAGCCTGCATAAGTGAAGCTGCTGAGATTGGCATCTTACCCTTCCATTTCTACTAGTGGCTCACAGTTGACCTGGGAGCTGGGTCTTTTCAACCAAAGACCCAGGAGATGTCAAAGCTCCTCACATAGTGTATTAGAAATGAAATAATTCCTACCATATCAGTAAACAAGGATGTCACAGTCATCGGTGATTGCAGCCCTCCAGTGTGAGCTGGTAAGCCCTGAATGGACTCAGGAAGGAAAGAAAACCTGCCATTAACTAGCCATCAAATTACAGCCACTTCTCAGGTGAACCCTGAGGAAAGAAAGCTCAGAATATGAAAACAGGATACTGGCTCCAGATAGGTAATGTGCATATGAAAGGAGTGATTTCAGTGGGCAAAGACTCTTGCATCTTCCCATATATAGAAAAGTGCTAACTTCCTTAACTTGGGATATCTGGTTTTCTTTAATCAACAATAATCTTTTGATGGTCAGACTTACCTGCCCTTTGTTGCAAAACTTCTATATAATCTGGCTCCTCTCCCTCCCTCCTTGGAGCAATTCTCTCAGGGTCACTTGAGATTTTGTCTCCTGGGCTTGAGGTCTTAAAAATTCTCACTGAATAAAGCAGAGCTCTTTAAGTTGTGAATATTTTTTAAGTTAACAGGGTCTAAAAAAATGACTCCACAGCAGAATCCCATGGGAGCTTTAAAAATTATGATGGCTAAGCCCATCCCTAAATCTGAAGTAATTGTTAGCAAGGCCTAGGAACTAAGGATTTTAAGGAAATTTAAATGCTCTCTAGGGGATTTCAGTGTGCAGCCAGAGTTGGGAATTGCTGATCTAAAATGATGGGATGCTGGGATATCCCTGGGCATCCAGTGGTTAAATCTCCACACTTTCAAAATGGCAGAGGAATAGGTCAGGAAGACCAATTCTCCCCACCCCACCCCCCGCACACACACACACACACACACACACACAAATATATCAAAAGATATACACAGAGCAGCTCCCACAGAACAACTTCTGAATGCTGGTGGAGGACCCCAGATGCCCAGAAAAGCAAACCAATCTCTTCAGAATAAGGTAGGATAAAGGATGAAGAGAAAAGGGGAGACAAAGGATTTCAGGATGGAGATCTAGCCTTTGGAAGGAGCTGTGGAGGAGAAGTTTGCACACAATAAGAAACCCTCTCACAGTTGGGGTCAGTGGGGAGCTTAGGAGAGAAGCATAACCTAGAAAATTTGCCACAGAAGTCATGCCAAATGGCAAACACCAGCCAAAAAGCAGCTCACAATGTCATATCCACCAGCACTGAGTGGGGGCCAGGTGGGGAGACTTGGGCTGTGTCATTGGTCCACAGGTAAAGAACCAGGGTTGAATGCCATGAGGACACTCTGGGGGGGACTAATGTGACATAGCACAGGTGGGACAGGGAAAACCCAAACTGTGGGATCTTCAGAGAAACAAAGAAAAACAAAGGATCACTCCTTCAAGAAAGCTCTAGCACTGCACCCTGACCCCTGGAGTGCTCATAGAACAAAGGATTGTGCCCTAATGAATACCAAAGGAAGTTGAGCTGGTTGCCATTTATGGCCCTCCCCAGAGGCAGAGAGGCAGATGTGCCACAGACAGAGGCAGAAGACAAGAGGCTGCTGCAATCTCGGCCTAAGAGCCTGCATCTGCCAAACTGTGAGCTGACTGCCAGTCGCTACAAACATCTTCCTGGGATCCTGGATGGCTCATATCTGCTGGGAGTGTCACAGCCTGAGACCAGCTTCCCTGAGGAGACGCACAGCCCACCTGGGACAGTGCCCTTGTGGTGCACACAGGGGCCCGAGCTCCTTGGACCTGGGAGATGCACACCCACATTGGGCTGTGGCAACCCCTGTGTGGTCCAATTCTACCAGTGCTCCTATGCATGCCAGCAACAATTGCTTGCAGTGTCCTTCCCTCTCCACAGCACAACTGAGCAAGTGAGCCTAAATAAGTGGTTAGTTTCACCCTCTCGTGTCAGGGTGGAGACCAGACACGGAGAGAGAGACTTGCAAGTAGATGCAGCCAACCTAAGCAAAGAAAAGAAGGAGGAATAGCCCCAGATGTGGCAGATGTAACAGATTAAAATTCTGCAGTTAAACTAAGACTATGCACTTGAGGGGCAACTGTAGACTTTGAGAATAAGTACAAGCCAAAATTAAGGGAATATCTAACACCAAACTCACTTCTACACTGCCCACAACAGCTCCTAGAGACCTTTCTAGATATGCTGGAGGACCTTCTGAGTAGGAAATTCGATTGGAGCAGGAAAACGGAGGAATTACAAACATTCATCTATTAACAAATATATCTCCCTGCCTCCTCTAAGTTTTTTTTCTTATTATGATTTCTTAGTTTTTCTATTTTATTATTTTTAATTAATTTTTATTCATATTTTTCATTGTTTTTCCTTTCTTCCCTTCATGTTTTCTTATTTCCCTCACACTGTCCTAATATATCTCTTTATTATTCCTTTAACTTTTTTTATAGCCTACTTTTACCTTTCTTAAAAAAAAAAAAAAACCTTTGTTTTAAAAAGAAATAACATTTTTTAAAATTTTTGTGTTCAATTTTGGTTTTTTATATTGTACTTTTAAGAGTTTAATTTTTATTATAGGTTTTTAATTTTTGCTTCTGGATCTTTTATTATTAGTTTTGTATCTTTAAGACTTTAATTTTTAGTATCTATTTTCACTTAGGGATTTGATTATTGGCTTGATTGCTCTCTTTATTTTTTAAATATAAATTTATTTATTTTAATTGGAGGCTAATTACTTTACAATATTGTATTGGTTTTGCCATACATTGACATGACTCCACCATGGGTGTACATGTGTTACTCATCCTGAATCCCCCTCCCACCTCCCTCCCCATCTGATCCCTCTGGGTCATCCCAGTGCACCAGGCCCAAGCACCCTGTATCATACATCAAACCTGGACTGGTGATTCGTTTCACATATGATAATATACATGTTTTAATGCCATTCTCTAAAATCATCCCACCCTCTCCCTCTCCCACAGAGTCCAAAAGACAGTTCTATATATCTCTGTCTCTTTTGCTGTCTCACCCACAGGATTATCGTTACCATCTTTCTAAATTCCATATATATGTGTTATTATACTGTATTGGTGTTTTTCTTTCTGGCTTACTTCACTCTGCATGATAGGCTCCAGTTTCATCCACCTATTTAGAACAGATTAAAATGTACTCTTTGTAATGGCTGAGTAATATTCCATTGTGTATCTGTACCACAACTTTCTTATCCATTCATCTGCTGATGGACATCTAGGTTGCTTTCATGTCCTGCCTATTATAAATAGTGATTGGGATACACGTGTCTCTTTCAATTCTGGTTTCCTTGGTGTGTATGCCCAGCAGTAGGATTGCTTGGTCATATGGCAGTTCTTTTTCCAGTTTTTTAAGGAACCTCCACACTGTTCTCCATAGTGGCTGTACTAGTTTGAATTCCCACTGACAGTGTAAGAGGGTTCCCTTTTCTCCACACCCTCTCCAGCATTTATTGCTTGTAGACTTTTGGATAGCAGCCATCCTGACTGGCGTGTAATGGTACCTCATTGTGGTTTTGATTTGCATTTCTCTGATAATGAGTGATGTTGAGCATCTTTTCATGTGTTTGTTAGCCATCTGTATGTCTTCTTTGGAGAAATGTCTGTTTAGTTCTTTGGCCCATTTTTTGACTGGGTCATTTATTTTTCTGGAATTGAGCTGCAGGAGCTGCTTGTATATTTTCGAGATTACTCCTTTGTCGGTTGCTTCGTTTGCTATTGTTTTCTCCCATTCTGAGGGCTATCTTTTCACTTTGCTTATAGTTTCCTTTGTTGTGCAAAAGCTTCTAAGTTTCATTAAGTCCCATTTGTTTATTTTTGCTTTTATTTCCAATATTCTGGGAGGTGGGTCATAGAGGATCCTGCTGTGATTTATGTCGGAGAGTGTTTTGCCTATGTTCTCCTCTAGGAGTTTTATAGTTTCTGGTCTTACAGTTAGATCTTTAATCAATTTTGAGTTTATTTTTGTGCATGGTGTTAGAAAGTGTTCTAGTTTCATTCTTTTACAAGTGGTTGACCAGTTTTCCCAGCACCACTTGTTAAAGAGATTGTCTTTTCCCCACTGTATATTCTTGCCTCTTTTGTCAAAGATAAGGTGTCCATCAGTGTGTGGATTTATCTCCGGGCTTTCAACTTTCTATTGATCTATATATCTGTCTTTGTGCCAATACCATACTGTCTTGATGACTGTGGCTTTGTAGTAGAGCCTGAAGTCAGGCAGGTTGATTCCTCCAGTTCCATTCTTCTTTCTCAAGATTGCTTTGGCAATTCTAGGTTTTTTGTATTTCCATACAAATCGTGAAATTATTTGTTCTAGTTCTGTGAAAAATACCATTGGTAGCTTGATAGGGATTGCATTGAATCTATACAGTGCTTTGAATAGTATACTCATTTTCACTGTATTGATTCTTCTGACCCATGAATATGGTATATTTCTCTCTCTATTTGTGTCCTCTTTGATTTTTTTCAATTGTGTTTTATAATTTTCAATATATAGGTCTTTGTCCCTTTAGGTAGATATATTTCTAAGTATTTTACTCTTTTCGTTGCAATGGTGAATGAAATTGTTTCCTTAATTTCTCTTTCTATTTTCTCATTATCAGTGTATAGGAATGCAAGGGATGTCTGTGTCTGTGTGTTGATTTTATATCCTGTAACTACTGTATTCATTTATTAGCCCTAGTAATTTTTTGGTGGAGTCTTTAGGGTTTTCTATGTAGAGGATCATGCCATCTGCAAACAGTGAGAGTTTTACTTCTTCTTTTCCAATATGGATTCCTTTTATTTCTTTTTCTGCTCTGACTGCTGTGGCCAAAACTGCCACAACTATGTTGAATAGTAGTGAGAGTGGGCACCCTTGTCTTGTTACTGACTTTAGGGGAAATGCTTTCAATTTTTCACCATTGAGGATACTGTTTGCTGTGGGTTTGTCATATATAGCTTTTGTTATGTTGAGGTATGTTCCTTCTATTCCTACTTTCTGGAGAGTTTTTATCATAAATGGATGTTGAATTTTGTCAAAGTCTTTCTCTGCATCTATTGAGATAATCATATGATTTTTGTTTTTCAATTTGTTAATGTGGTATAGAGTAACATAGATTGATTTGCAAATATTGAAGAATCCTTGCATCCCTGGGATAAAGCCCACTTGGTTATGATGTATGATCTTTTTAATATGTTGTTGGATTCTGTTTGCTAGAATTTTGTTAAGGATTTTTGCATCTATGTTCATTAGTGATATTGGCCTGTAGTTTTCCTTTTTTGTGACATTTTTGTCAGGTTTTCATATTAGGGTGATGGTGGCCTCATAGAAATAGTTTGGAAGTTTACCTTCCTCTGCAATTTTCTGGAAGAGTTTGAGTAAGATAGGTGTTAGCTCTTCTCTAAATTTTTGGTAGAATTCAGCTGTGAAGCTGTCTGGCCCTGGGCTCCTGTTTGTTGGAAGATTTCTGATTACAGTTTCAATTTCTGTGCTTGTGATGGGTCTGTTAAGATTTTCTATTTCTTCCTGGTTCAGTTTTGGAAAGTTATACTTTTCTAAGAATTTGTCCATTTCTTCCAAGTTGTCCATTTTATTTACATATAGTTGCTGACAGTAGTCTCTTATGATCCTTTGTATTTCTGTGTTGTCTGTTGTGATCTCTCCATTTTCATTTCTAATTTTATTGATTTGATTTTTCTCCCTTTGTTTTTTGGCGAGTCTGGCAATGGTTTGTCAATTTTATTTATCTTCTCAAAAAACAAGCTTTTGGCTTTGTTGAGTTTTGCTATGGTCTCTTGTTTCTTTTACATTTATTTCTGCCTTAATTTTTGAGATTTATTTCCTTCTACTAACCCTGGGGTTCTTCATTTCTTACTTCTCTAGTTGCTTTAGGTGTAGAGTTATGTTATTTCTTTGACTTTTTCTCTTATTTCTTGAGGTATGCCTCTATTGCTATGAACCTTCCCCTTAGCACTGCTTTTACAGTGTCCCACAGATTTTGGGCTGTTGTGTATTCATTTTCATTCATTTCTATGCATATTTTTCTTTCTTTATTTCTTCTGTGATTTGTTGGTTATTCATCAGTGTGCTGTTCAGCCTACATATGTTGGCATTTTTAATAGTGTTTTCTCCTGTAATTGACATCTAATCTTACTGCATTTTGGTCAGAAAAGATGCTTGGAATGATTTCAATTTTTTTTTAATTTGCCAGGGCTAGATTTATGGCCCAGGATGGGATCTATCCTGGAGAAGTTTCCATGTGAGCTTGAGAAAAAGATGAAATTCATTGTTTTGGGGTGAAATGTCCTATAGATATCAATTAGGTCTAGCTGGTCTTTTGTATCATTTAAAGTTTGTGCTTCCTTGTTAATTTTCTGTTTAATTGATCTATCCATAGGTGTGAGTGGGATATTAAAGTCTCCCAGTATTATTGTGTTATTGTTAATTTCCTATTTCATACTTGTTAGCATTTGTCTTACATATTGCAGTGCTCCCATGTTGGGTGCATATATATTTATAATTGTTATATCTACTTCTTGGATTGATCCTTTGATCATTATGTAGTGTCCTTCTTTGTCTCTTTTAACAGGCTTTGCTTTAAAGTCTATTTTATCTGATATGAGTATTGCTACTCCTGCTTTATTTTGGTCTCTATTTGCATGGAATATCTTTTTCCGCCCTTTACTTTCAGTCTGTATGTGTCTCTTGTTTTGAGGTGGGTCTCTTGCAGACAACATATATAGGGGTCTTCTTTCTGTATTCATTCAGCCAGTCTTTGTCTTTTGGTTGGGGCATTCAACACATTCACATTTAAAGTAATTCTTGATAAGTATGATCCTGTTGCCATTTACTTTATTGTCTTGAGTTTGAGTTTATACACCCTTTCTGTGTTTCCTGTCTAGAGAAGATCCTTTAGCATTTGTTGGAGAGCTGGTTTGGTGGTGCTAAATTCTCTCAGCTTTTGCTTGTCTGTAAAGCTTTTGATTTCTCCTTCATATCTGAATAAGATCCTTGCTGGGTACAGTACTCTGGCATGTAGGTTATTTTCTTTCATCATTTTAAGTATATCCTGCCATTCCTTCCTGGCCTGAAGAGTTTCTATTGAAAGACCAGCTGTTATCCTTATGGGAATACCTTTGTGTGTTATTTGTGGTTTTTCCCTTGCTGCTTTTAATATTTGTTCTTTGTGTTTGATCTTTGTTAATTTGATTAATAAGTGTCTTGGGGTGTTTCGCCTTGAGTTTATCCTGTTTGGGACTCTCTGGGTTTCTTGGACTTGAGTGATTTCTCTGTTTCATTTATTCCTACCATTCTATCTTCTAGCTCACTTATCCTATCTTCTGCCTCCGTTATTCTACTGTTGCTTCCCTCCAGGGTGTTTTTGATCTCATTTATTGCATTACTCATTATAAGTTGATTCTTTTTTATTTCTTCTAGGTCCTTGTTAAACCTTACTTGCATCTTTTCAGTCCTTGTCTCCAGGCTATTTGTTTGTAACTCCATTTTGTTTTCAAGATTTTGGATCATTGTCACTATCATTATTTGGAATTCTTTATCAGGTAGATTCCCTATCTTTCTCTGCCTTTTCATCGTGTTTATATTGCTGTGTTTGGGGTGGCCTTTCCTTATTCTGGCAGTTTGTGGTTCCTCTTTATTGTGAAGGTTCCTCACTGTGACTGGGGTTGGAAGGGTGGCTTGTCAAGGTTTCCTGGTTAGGGAAGCTTGTGTCGGTGTTCTGGTGGGTGGAGCTGGATTTCTTCTCTCTGGAGTGCAATGAAGTGTACAGTTATGAGTTTTGAGATGTCAGTGGGTTTGGTGTGACTTTGGTCAGCCTGTATATTGAAGCTCAGGGCTATGTTCCGGTGTTGCTGGAGAATTTGTGTGGTATGTCTTGCTCTGGAACTTGTTGGCCCTTAGGTGGTGCTTGGTTTCAGTGTAGGTATGGAGGCATTTGATGAGCTACTATTGATTAATGTTCCCCGGAGCCAGGAGTTCTCTGGTGTTCTCAGGATTTGGACTTAAGCCTCCTGCCTCTGGTTTTCAGTCTTATTCTTACAATACTCTCAAGACTTCTCCATCTATACAGCACTGATGATAAAACATCTAGGTTAAAGATGAAAATTTTCTCCACAGTGAAAGATACCAAGAGAGGTTCACAGAGTTACATGAAGAAGAGAAGAGGGAGGAGGGAGATAGAGGTGACCAGGAGGAGAAGAGGGGGAATCAAAAGAGGAGAGAGCAAGCTAGCCAGTAATCACTTCCCTATGTGCTCTTCACAGTCTGGACCCCTCAGAGAGGTTCATGGAGTTGCACAGAGAAGAGAAGAGGGAGGAAGGAGACAGAGGTG
This sequence comes from Odocoileus virginianus, assembly GCF_023699985.2. NCBI lineage: Eukaryota > Metazoa > Chordata > Mammalia > Artiodactyla > Cervidae > Odocoileus > Odocoileus virginianus. The sequence continues at coordinate 26,711 of NC_069682.1, forward strand.
GCCAGGAGGAGAAAAGGGGGAATCAAAAGGAGAGAGGCAGATCCAGCCAGCAATCAGTTCCCTTAGTGTTCTCCACATCCCGGAACACAGAAAGAGATTCACAGAGTTGGGTAGAGAAGAGAAAGGAGAGGGCAGAGATAGAGGTGACCTGGTGGAGAAAAAGGAGAGTCCAAAGGGCGAGAGAGCAGTCAAGCTGGTAATCTCGCTCCCAAGTAAAAAATGGGTACTGAAGATTGGGTTCTTAAAGGTACAAAATTGATAACAAATACCAAAAGAAGAGTTTGAAAATCTAGAGTAGAGGTTGGATTCTCAAAAATACAATATTAAAGAAAAAAACAAAGTCACAAAAATTATAAAATACATATATATATGAAGTTGGCTTTAAAAAATAGGGTCGTTTTTCTTGCAAAGTAATAGCAGGTTATAAAAATGAAAATTAAAGGAGTAACAGAGGACTTAAAAATTTTTTTTAGATTATAAATTTAAAAAATGATAATAGTAAAAAATATATCTAGGACTTTCTTTGGTGGTGTTGTGGACAGTGTGGGGTCAGTTCATTTTCAGATAGTTCCTTGATCTGGCTTATACTTCTCAAGATCTATAGGCCCCTTCCTATGTAGTCAGTGCTAACTACAGGGTTTTAATCTATTGAACCTGTCACTTCCAAGGCGTTCCCTGTGTTTGTTTTAGCTTCTTCTGTTTGCTGGTCTCTTCAGTGTCTAGTTTTCACCCTGACACAAGGGGCTGGTGGTGGTCACATTTTTAGGCTCACTTGTTCAGTCGTGCAGTGGGGAGGGAGGAGCACTGCAAACAAACATCACTGGCATGTGCTTGCAGGGTCTTGGCCACACTGGGTTTGCCCCCGCTCACGGCGTGTGTGCTTTCCCAGTCTACACTGCTTAGGCTCCATGTTGCTCTGCCAGGAACTGTCTGAGGCGGGCCCTGAATTGTGTGCACTTCCCAGGTCTAAGCCGCTTGGGTTCAGGTTCTCGGGTACTCTACAGAGGCGCAGACTTGGTTGGGCCTGCATTTTGTACCCTTCCCAGGTCCAAGCAGCTCAGGTAACCAGGTGCTTGGTAAGCGCGGTCGTCCCCAGGTGGGCGCTGTGACTTATCGCCTCCCCCATCCCTGCTGTTTGGTTTTCTTGGTGTACAACCGGCACGCCTTCTGAGGTGTGCCGTGTGTCTCTTTTGGGGAGCTGATCTCTGGCTGAGACCCTCCTGGCGGATGTCGACCATCCAGAATGCCAAGAACTCTTGGTTAGCAAAGAAGCCTGTTTGCAGTTTGGTATAGGATGCCTCTCTGGGGCCGCAATTGCCCTCTTCCAGCTCTGGCTGTCTTCCAGCCTGCCTGTCTCCAGCGGGATGGGGCAGTCCACAGCTGGCTAGCTCTACTCAGTCCTTTGTTCTGTAAGCGGGCCTGGTGGTGTCTTAGGTTAGGGCTTTTTGCAGGATAGCTATCCCACAGTCTGGGTTGCTATCTCAAGCTGGTTCCCTCAGATTGCCATCAGGGCATTCAGGCCCAGTCCTTACCCGAAGCAATGCAGCCTGTTCCTCCCTGTCTGGCCCGTGCTTGCTAGTGGCTGATGCGGGCATCTGCACTGCTTCTCCACTAGGAGTTGCCCTTAGGCATGTAATCTGTGGGGTTTTGTTACTTATTTACTTTTCCTCCTGGTTATGTTGCCCTCTGAGGTTCCAAGGCTCGCCACAGACTTGCCAGTGAGAGAGTTTCCTGGTGTTTGGAAACTTCTCTCTTTTTTAAGACTCCCTTCCTGGGACAGATCTCCCTCCCTACCTCTTTTGTCTCTCTTTTTATTTTTTATATTTTTTCCTACCTCCTTTTGAAGACAATGGCTGCCTTTCTGAGTGCCTAATGTCTTCTGCCAACATTCAGAAGTTGTTTTGTGGAATTTACTCAGCGTTCAAATGTTCTTTTGATGAATTTTTTTGGGAGAAAGTGGTCTCCCCGTCCTATTCCTCTGCCATCATAGAACCGCCCCTCAGCTGCTCTCTTTCTTTCTGACTCTCCCTTTTCTCCTCCTGGTCAACTCATTCCCCTTCCTCTCTCTCTTCTTCTCTATCTAACTCTGAATCTCTTTGGTTGTTCCTGGCTATTTCACCATTTCACCAGCTGTTTCACCATTAACCTAGGGGTTTTGTCTTCTGTGCTGTGTGGACTGAGAAGTCTTGATGCTACTGTAAGAGGCCAAGACTGAAACCCAGAGGAAGGACACTCAACTCCAGAAATTTGTACCATTATAAAACTCTTGACATCAGGGAACATTAATAGACAAGAGCCCACCCTAAAGCCTCCATACCTACACTAAGACCAAACTCCACCCAAGAGTCAGCAAGCTCCAATGCAAGATATACCATGTCAATCCTCCAGCAAAACAGGAACACAACCCTGAGTATTAATAAATAGGCTGCTTAAAGCCATGCTAAATCCATAAACACCCCAAAACTCACTACTGGTACTGTACTGCCCTCCAGAGAGATGAGATCCAGATCCACCCACCAGAACACAAACACAGGTTCCCTAAACTAGGAAACCTTCACAAGTCACTGGTCCAACCACACCCACAGGGAACAGACCCTGCAATATAGAGGAACAATGACCCTCCAGCCTGCAGAAAGGAGATCACCCCAAAAGCAAGCTAAACAAAATTAAAAGGCCAAGAAATATACAACAGGTGAAAGAACATGCTAAAAACCCACAAAACCAAAGAGGAGATAGGGAGTCTACCTGAAAAAGAATTCAGAATAATGATAGTAAAGATGATCCAAAATCTTGAAAATATGATGGAGATACAGATAAATGAACTAGAGATGTGAATTGAGAAGATGCAAGAAATGGTTAACAAGGACCTAGAAGAAATAAAGAATAACAATCAGCAATGGGCAATGTAATAACTGAGATTAAAACCACTTTGGAGGGAACCAACAGTACAATAACTGAGGCAGAATAAAAGATAAGTGAGCTGGAAGATAGAATTGTGTTAAAAAATGAAACAGAGTGGAAAAGAAAAAAGAATAAAAGGAAATGAGGAAATCTTGGAAGAACTCTGGGACAATGTTAAGCACCCCAATATTCGAATCATAGGTATTCCAGAAGAAGAAGACAAAAAGCAAGAACATGAGAAAATATTTGAGGAAATAATAGTCAAAAATATTCTCTTAAATGGGGAGGGAAATAGCCACCCAAGTCCAAAAAGCCCAGGGAGTCCCATAGAGGATAAACCCAAGGAGAAACAAGCCAGCACACATAATAATCAAACTAACAAAAATTAAACAAAGGACAAATATTAAAAGCAGAAAGAGAAAAGCACCCTATAACATACAAGGGGGTTCCCATAAGGCTAACATTCCCATAAGGCTAACAGTTGATCTTTCAACAGGAACTCTGTAGGCAAGAAGGGAATGGCAGGATACACTTAAACTGATGAAAGGGGAAAATCTACAAAGAAGATCATTACCCAGCAAGGATATCATTCAGATTCAAAGGAGAAATCAAAAGTGTTACAGACAAGCAAAAGCTAAGAGAATTCAGTCCCACCAAACTAGCTCTTCAACAAATGCTAAAGGAAATTCTCTAAACAGAAAACACAGAAAAGGTTTATAAAAATTAAACCAAAACAAACAAACAAAAAATTAAACCAAAACAATAAAGTAAATGGTGACAGGATCATACTTATCAATTATTACCTTAAATGTAAAAGGGTTAAATGCTCCCACCAAAAACATAGACTGGACAAAAAAATAAGACCACTATATAGGCTGTTGATTAGAGACCCACCTCAAACCTAGGGACACAGACAGACTGAAAGTGAGGGGCTTGAAAAAGATATTTCATGCAAATGGAAATCAAAAGAAAGTGGAAGGAGCAGTACTCATAGCATAAAAGATAAACTTTAAAATGAAGACCGCTAGAAGAGACAAAGAAAGACTTTACATAATGATCACAGGATCAATCCAAGATGAGGACATAACAATTACTAATATACATGCACCCAGCATAGAAGCACTTCAATATATAAGGCAAATGTTAACAACTATTAAAGGAGAAATCAACAGTAGCACAATAATAGTGGGGGACTTTAATACCCCACTGTTGGTGTCCTTTAATGGACCAGAACCTGGTGGTCTGGAGTCAACGATAAGAAAGTGAAAGAAGGAAAGAGGCTAATATTCCCTGGGTTATGCAGCAGGCCTCCGCACTCCAGGGAATCAGCCAGAAAGAGAGTGAGAGAGAGAGAGAGAAAGAAGGACATGGGGACCCAAGTCTCTGATGGAACAAGGGTGCTTTATTGAAATCTGTGTGAGTATATATACCATATTACAAGGTAGCTTCTTCAGATAAAGATCAAAAGACCAGACTTTACAAGTTACCAAGGAAACAAAGAGCAATAGAGGCCATAAGGTCAAAAGGCAATCCATATCAAAAGAGGGTCATAAATAATCCCTTTCACCAAATGGAAAAGCTAATGAAGGAAATCCTATGCAAGCATCCCGTCTCTATGATCTCAGTCCTGGGAGCCACTTGCCGCTCCTCTAGCCCCTGACAGGGACTGATAAAGAACAGAGAGCTCAAGAGAGTTAGGAAACAGCACACAGGAATCCTACTGTTAAACATCACCTGACACCCCACTCAGAAAATTATCATACAGACAGAAAATTAACAAGTAAACACAAGTTTTAAATGACTGTTTTTAAAGAGTTAGACCTAATTTATATCTACAGGGCATTTCATTAAAAACCAATAGATGCTACATGTTTTCTCAAGTACACAAGGAACATTCTCTAGGATAGATCACATCTTGGGCCACAAATCAAGCCTTGATAAATTTTTAAAAAATGAAATCATTTTAAGCATCTTTCCTGATCACAATGCTATAAGAGTACATATCAACCACAGGGGAAGAAAATTACTAAAAACACAAACACGTGGAGGTGAAACAACATGCTTCTAAATAATCAACAGATCACTGAAGAAATAAAAAAGGAAATCAAAATATGCATAGAAACAAATGATAATGAAATGAAACAAATGATAATGAAATACCTTCTCCAGGGGATCTTACCAACCCATGTATTGAACTCAGGTCTCCACATTGCAGGCAGATTCTTTACCAGGTGAACCACAAGGGAAGCCCAGTAATGAAAACATGACATCTCAAAACCTATGAGATTCAGTAAAAACCTTGCTAAGAGGGAATTTCATAGCAATACAAACCTACCTCAAAAGACAAGAGAAACATCAAATAAACAACCTAAACTTACACCTAAAGCAGCTAGAAGAAAGAACCAAAAAATCCCCCAAAGTTGATAGAAAGAAAGATCATAAAGACCAGAGCAGAAATAAATGAAAAATAAATTAAGGAGACTATAGAAAAGATAAATAAAGCTAAAAGCTGGGTTTTTGAAAAGATAAACAAATTAGACAAACCGTTAGCCACAGTCATCAAGAATAAAAGGGAGAAGACTCAAGTCAATAAAATAATAAGTGGAATAGAAGTTACAACAGACAACACAGAAATAGAAGCAATAATAAGAGATTATTATGAGCATATGCCAAAAAAAATGGACAACTTGGAAGAAATAAACATTTTCTTAGAAAAGCATAACCTTCCAAAACTGAGCCAGGAAGAAACAGAAAGTAGGAACTGATGACTCACAAGCACAAAAAGAAAAACTATAAAAAAAAAAAAAAATTCCAACAAAAAACGGGAGAAAAAGAAAGATACAGCCATCTGAATGCAGAGTTCCAAAGAATAGCAAAGAAAGATAAGAAAGCATTCCTAAGTGAACAATGTAAAGAAATAAAGGAAACCAGTAGAATGGGAAAGACTAGACAACTCTTCAAGGCAATGCGATGCCAAGGGAACATTTTATGCAAAGATAAAGATGGGCACAATAAAGGACAAAAACAGTATTGACCAAACAGAAGAAGATATAAAGAAGAGGTGAGTGAGTGAGTGAGTGAAGTGGCTCAGTCATGTCTGGCTCTTTGCGACCCCGTGGACTGTAGCCCACCAGGCTCCTCCGTCCAGGCAAGAATACTGGAGTGGGTTGCCATTTCCTTCTCCAAAAGAAGAGATAGTAAGAATAAATAGGAGAACTACAAAAAATATCTTAATGACCCAAATAACCCCGATATCTAGGTCATCACTCACCTAGAACCAAACATCTTGGAGTGTGAATTCAAGTGACCTTAGGAAGCATCACTATGAACAAAGCTATGGAATTCCAGCTGAGCTATTTCAATCCTAAAAGATGGTGCTATTTCAATCCTAAAAGTGCTGCACTCAAATTGCCAGCAAATTTGGAACACTCAGCCACAGCCACAAGAGTGGAAAAGTCAGTTTTCATTCCAATCCCAAAGAAGGGCAATGACAAAGAATGTTCAAATTACTGCACAATTGCACTCATCTCACATATGAAGAAAGTAATGCTCAAAATCTCCAAGCCAGGCTTCAATAGTATGTGAACCAAGAACTTCCATATGTACAAGCTGGATCTAGAAAAGACAGAGGAACCAGAGATCAAATTGCTAACATCTGCCGGATCATAGAAAAAGCAAGAAAATTTCAGAAAAACATCTACTTCTGCTTCATTGACTACTCCAAAGTCTTGGATTGTGTGAATCACAACAAATTGTGGAAAATTCTTCAAGAGATGGGAATAGCAGACTTCATTACCTGCCTCCTGAGAAACCTGTACACAGGTCAAGAAGCAACAGTTAGAATCAGACATGGAATAATGAATGGACTGGTTCCACTTAGGAAAGGAATACATCAAAGCTGTGTACTGCCATTCTGCTTATTTAACTTATATGCACATTACATCATTTGAAATGCTGACCTGGATGAAGCACAAACTGGAATCAAGATTGCTGGGAGAAATATCAGTAACCTCAGAAATAGAGATGACACCACCCTTATGGCAAAAAGCAAAGAACTAAAGAGGCTCTTGATAAAGGTGAAAGAAGAGAGTGAAAAAACTTAAGATTCAAATAATGTTAAATAAAATAAAAAATAAAATTAAAAATTCAAATAATGAAGATCATGGCATCTAGTCCCATCACTTCATGGCAAATAGATGGGGAAACAATGGAAATAGTCAAATACTTTATTTTCTTGGTTTCCAAAATCAATGCAGATGGTGACTGAAGCCATGAAATTGAAAGAGGCTTGCTTCTTGGAAGAAAAGTCATAGCCTAGACAGCATATTAAAAAGCATAGACATTACTTTGCTGACAAAGATCCATCTAGTCAAAGCCATTGTTTTCCTAGTAGTCATGTATGGATGTGAGAGTTGGACCATAAAGAAGGCTGAATTCCAAAGAATTGATGCTTTTGAACTGTGGTGTTGGAGATGACTCTTGAGAGTCCCTTGGACTGCAAGGAGATCCAACCAGTCAATCCTATATGAAATCAGTCCTGAGTATTCGTTGGAAGGACTGATGGTGAAGCTGAAGCTCCAATATTTTGGCCACCTGATGTGTAAAACTGACTCACTGGAAAAGACCCTGATGCTGGGGGAAAGATTGAAGGCAGCAGAAGGGGACGACAGAGGGCTGGATGGCATCAATGACTCAATGGACATGATTTTGAGCAAGCTCCAGGAGATAGTGAAGGACAGGGAAGTCTGCGTGCTGCAGGCCATGGGGTCACAAAGAGTCAGACGAGACTGAGTGACTGAAAACAACAACAACCAGACTGAAGGCTGAAATCTTGAAATGAGACTCTTCTCTGAGGCCTCTTTGTCCATATATTTGTGTCTTTGTCTTTAGATATCATTGCCCTATTGATTTGTAAAAGAACTCTATTTAATTGGCTTACAGAAAAATAAGTGCTAATAAATCAAGTAATTCTAAATACAAGAAAAATTAATGTAAAATGAGATTCAGGTCACATGAACTAAAAAATACTTAACGTTAAATTAGTAGCTGGTATTAATATTTATTTGTTTTTACACATTTGTCAGCAAGGAAAGTAATTGTGATGCAAAGAAAATTTATGGAAAGAAAATACCAATAAGAGTTTTGAGTGAACTTTTAGTGATAATTATCTCTCCACATATTCTACAAATTGAAAGTTAAAAATTGTGTTAAAATAAGTTAAGCGATCAATCAAGATTAAGTAAGTTTAAGATATGTTTAAGTGAGTAAATGAACTTTAAAAGTAAGCTGTTGCAAAACTTCAATTTGACTTCTCTGTTAGAAAGACAAGTTGTCTTAAGATGCCTTTTATAACAGATTTGAAGTTTCTTTACCTTGTAAGTGAGTTGTCCTGCATTTGCCTTTGAAATCTTTTATTGTTACTTTGGCTTTGTGACCTATGATCCTGTTGTGTTTTAAGATCTTTTGGTGTTCTTTTGACAGAACTTCCCAAATCAAATTGTTTCTTTGACCTCTAACTTTGGGCTGCTCCAAAGGGTCCTTGAAACACCCAAAGATATATTAATTAATTAGGTTCACTTGTTATGTTAAATTACAAGGGAAGAATGATCAAATAAGCAATACATTTTCTCAGTTTATATTGTATGGTAAATAATACAGATGTTCTAGAGATTATATGAAATTCTGATAAGTCACATCAGTAACTGGATTGCCTTGTCAATTGCTTTGTTGTTGTTCAATCACTAAGTCATATCAGACTCTTTGTGACTCCATGGATTGCAGCATGCCAGGCTTCCTTGCCCTTCACTATCTGCTCTCAATCTTTCCCAGCATCATGGTCTTTTCCAATGAGTCGGCTCTTCTTATCAGGTGGCCAAAGTATTGGAGCCTCAGCTTCAGTCCTTCCAATGAATATTCAGGTTTGATTTCCTTTAGGATTGACTGGTTTGATCTCCATGCTCTCTAAGGAACTCTCAAGAGTCTTCTCCAACATCAGTTTGAAAGCATCAATTCTTTGGTGCTCAGATTTCTTTATAGTCCAACTCTCACATCTGTATTTGACTACTGGAAAAACCATAGCTTTGACTGGGTGTAACTTTGAATGCAAAGTGATGTCTCTGCTTTTTAGTATCTTGTCTAGATTTGTCATAGCTTTTCTCCCAAGGAGCAAGCGTCTTTTAATTTCATGGCTGCAGTCACCATCTCTCTTGATTTTGGAACCCCCCAAAATGAAGTCTGTCACTGTTTTCAGTTTTTTCCCATATACTTGCCATGAAGTGATGGGACCAGATGCCAATAATCATAGTTTTTTCTTAATGTTGAGTTTTAAGCCAGCTTTTTCACTCCCCTCTCTCACCTTCATCAAGAGGCTCTTTAGTTCTTCTTCACTTTCTTCCATTAGAGTGGTGTCATCTGCTTATCTGAGGCATTGCTATTTCTCCTGGCAATCTTGATTCAGCTTGTCATTCATCCAGTCCGGTATTTCACATGATATACTCTTATTATACATTAAATAAGCAGGGTGACAATATACAACCTTGAAGTCATCCTTTCCCAATTTGGAACCAGTCCATTGTTCCATGTTAGGTTCTGTTGTTTCTTGACCTGCATACAGGTTTCTCAGGAGGCAGGTAAGGTATTCTGGTATTCCCATCTCTTTAAGAATTTTCCACAGTTTGTTGTGATCCACACAGTCCAAGGCTTTAGTGTAGTCAATGAAGCAGAAGTAAATGTTTATCTGGAATTCTCTTGCTTTTTACTATGAGCCAACAGGTGTTGGCAATTTGATCTCTGGTCTCTGCCTTTTCTAAATCCAATTTGTACATCTGGAAGTTCTTTGTTTATGTAATGTTGAAATCTAACTTGAAAGCTTTTGAGCATTGCCTTGCTAACATGTGAGATGAGCACAATTATGTGGTAGTTTGAATATTTGGGGGCATGGCCCTTCTTTAGGTTTAGGATGAAAGCTGACTTTTCCAGTCTTGTGTCCACTGCTGAGTTTTCCAAATTTGCTGGCATTTTGAGTACAACATTGTATTTCAGGATTTTAAATAACTCAACTGGAATTCCATCACCTCTACTACCTTCGTTCATAGTGATGCTTCCTAAGGTCCACTTGACTTCACACTCCAGGATGTCTGCCTCTAGGTGAGTGGCCACACCCTCATGGTTATTGAGGTCATTACAACCTTTTTTGTACAGTTCTTCTGTATATTCTTGTTATCTCTTTTGCTTCAGTTAGGTTCTTACCATTTCTGTCCTTTATTGTGCCCACGTTTGCATGAAATGTTCTCTTGCTGTCTCTAAGTTTCTTGAAGAAATCTCTAGTCTTTGCCATTTTATTGCTTTTCCCTATTTCTTTGCACTGTTCACTTAAGAAGGCTTTCTTATCTCTCCTGCTATTCTTTGGAACTCTGCATTCAGTTGGGAATATCTTTCCCTTTCTCCTTTGCCTTTCACCTCTCCTCTTCTCTCAGCTATTTGTAAGGCCTCCTCAGATAACTATCTTGCTTTCTTGCATTTTTTTTACTTTGAAATGATATTGATCACTGCCTCCTGTACAATGTTAGGAACCTCTATCCATAATATTTGCATTGTAGTCAGATTTAAATGTGCTTTCTTAAGTCTTTGTCATTGTAGATAGTTATAGTTACATTCTGATCCCTTCACAAAATCCTTTCCCTTCGAGATTTATGAAAAGAACTTTTGGATAAATGCAAGTAATTCTAATGTGAAAACTGATGGCTGCATAAAGTTGTTAATGAAAAAGATTAGTTACAGGGGACTGAGTGAACTGGTAGATATATGTGTAACTTTTATGGTTTCCATCTGAAAAATATGGCCAGTTTAAATTTGTGCTTTCCAGGGGTAAGGGGAATCTTCCCCTTAAACTAATTAATAATTGTTTTAATTTGTTCCTTGTTTCAAATTGTTTGTGTTTTGTGCCTCCATGCAGCACTATATCCCTTTCAATATCACTAGCTGCATTACTTGTATCTTGTCTAGTTTATAAGATTGTTGTGTCTCTTATAGTACTCAGTGTATAACCAAGCCTCCAACAAAACATGTAGTTAAAAAAATAACATAAAATAATTTTGACAATGTAATTCTACATACGGGAAGAAGCAACAAGCAATGTCTCCTAGATCATAATTAGGTATCAGATCTAGAGAGTCTTTAGATTCAAAATTTAGCATCTCTACTGTCATATCCATTTTCTCCTGATCTGAGATGAGGCTTCCAGCATTGTATTCCCAAATACTGGTCAAATTGCTTACCAAGAGAGGAGGACCTGAGAATTGGAATATTTCCTGCCACACCAGTCATCAGCCTGAAGAAACTCAGTAGAATACCTGCCATCTAGCAGCCATCACACTGCAGCCACTCCCTGTGATGAAACCTGAGGAAACAGGACATGAGAATACAGAATTATAGGCCTCAGATAGCTGAAGTATAATTTTACTGAGCCCTAACTCTTGCCTCTTCCCATACATAGAAAAGCACTCAGTTCCTTATGCTGCCTCCTGGGTTTGAGGTTCAATATTTCTAAGTGAAGTAGACACACTTTCCAAAGAGAAGAAAGGAAGAAAAATCTCAGAATTTGGAACACTGGACCAATGGTAAACACTGCCAGAAAGATCTATCTGATCAAGCAGTTAGAATAGCTATCACCCACTTTGCCTACAATTGTGGATTGGACATTGATATTGGGGAATTCTTGCCAGGAAGAGTCAATTCTGACTCCATGATGGATCTATCTCTTTGACTTTAATATTTGTTTTTCATTGCTTTTGTTTTTATAACCATACATAATGACCTGCCTTTGGTAACAAATTTGCTACTGAGTCCAAGCTCGGGCTTCCCTGATGGTTCAGATGGTAAAAAATCTGCCTGCAGTTCAGGAGACCTGGGTTTAATCTCTGGATCAAGAAATTCCCTGGAGAAAGGAATGGCAACCCACTCCAGTTTTCTTGCCTGAAGAATCCCATGGAGCGAGGAACCTGGGGGGTTACAGTCCATAGGATTGCAAAAAGTCAGACACAACTGGATGACTAACATTTTCACTTTACAAGTTTCAACTGCTTAATGCATGACAGGCCAGTTCAGTGAGAGACAAGGTGTTGAGGCAAAGAATATAACTTTATTAGGAAAGCTGGCTGACCAAAAAGATGTCAGACTAAAAAGATGTCAGACTAAAAGACTAAAAGATGTCATCTTGTCAAGGTCTGGATGCCAGTTTATTTTATAGGACAGACAGGGGGAGAAGTTGAGGAAGACCATTACCTTGCAACTATCTCCTGGTATGGCCAGCCTCCGGATGGGGAAAGTGTTAATCTCTTCAAGCAGAGGTGCAGGGTTCCCCTAGGCACATGATTATGTATGATTATAATAACAAAAATCAGTGAAAAACAAAGGTTAGGGAGGTGGAGGAGTAAGACATTCCTGTCTTACTGGCATAGCCAGCCTCCCAACAAATACATCAAAAACTCAAGTCAAGATATGGAATGACTCCTACAAAGCAACCTCTAGGCAACAGCAGAAGACTCCAGGCCTCCAGAGGAACAAGCAAAACTCCCTAAACTGAGGTAGGAGAGAGGATGGAGACATAAAAAAGGAAAAGACTGAGAACTTCTGGATGGGAGCTTGTACCCTGAGGGATGGAGGGAGTCCTGAAACAGGAAAAGTCCTGATGTGCAGGGAATCTCCCTTGCAGGCGGGCCCAAGGAGGAGCTGTAGAGTCTCAGAAAACTAGGCAAAGCAGGGACTTAGGAGGCAGATAACAGAGAAAGTTGCATTTCTCAGCCCCTGAACAGCTCATGGACTATGGCCCCAACCAAACGGTGGGCTCAGGGAACCAAGAGAAGTCCATAGAAACCCTGTGGCACAGAGGGCAGGCCTGGGTAGTCAAGAGTGGGGAGGCATACAAAGCTCTCCAGCACACACAACCCTTGCAGTGCAGGGGGATGGCCTGGGGAGCCAAAAGAAGAACACACAGGCCCCACAGTGGGCCGGTGAGATGAAACAAGTGCACACAAGCCCTGCCACACAGAGAGGGAGCTCTGAGGGAAGCCCACACAAGTCTCCATGATTCAGAGGGCATGGTCAGGGAGCCAAGAAAAGATCCACACAGCCCCTACCTAGCAAGTTTTGGACAGCAATGCAGGGTGGGACAACGAACAGAAGCACCAGCCTTGATTTTAGGGAGAAGTAGGGGGCTGGTGGCAGTGAAGATATGCTAAGGGGGCTACTTTGAAGTGGCTGTGGAAATAGATGTGTCTAACACTTCCAATACGTGAACCGTGAAATTCCAGATGTTCCAGCTGGTTTTGGAAAGGGCAGAGGAACCAGAGATCAAATTGCCAACATCTGCTGGATCTTCAAAAAAGCAAGAGAGTTCCAGAAAAACATCTATTTCTGTTTTATTGACTATGCCAAAGCCTTCGACTGTGTGGATCACAATAAACTGTGGAAAATTCTGAAAGAGATGGGAATACCAGACCACCTGGCCTGTCTCTTGAGAAACCTGTATGCAGGTCAAAAAGCAACAGTTAGAACTAGACATGGAACAACAGACTGGTTCCAAATAGGAAAAGGAGTACATCAAGGCTATATATTGTCACCCTGCATATTTAACTTATATGCAGAGTACATCATGAGAAACGCTGGGCTGGAAGAAGCACAAGCTAGAATCAAGATGGCCAGGAGAAATATCAATATCCTCATATATGCAGATGACACCACTCTTATGGCAGAGAGTGAAGAGGAACTATAAAGCCTCCTGATGAAAGTGAAAGAGGAGAGTGAAAAAGTTGGCTTAAAGCTCAACATTCAGAAAGCTAAGATCATGGCATCTGGTCCCATCACTTCATGGGAAATAGATGGGGAAGCAGTGGAAACAGTGTCAGACTTTATTTTTTGGGACTCCAAAATCACTGCAGATGGTGATTGCAGTCATGAAATTAAAAGACAGTTACTCCTTGGAAGGAAAGTTATGACCACCCTAGATAGCATATTAAAAAGCAGAGACATTACTTAGCCAGCAAAGGTCCGTCAGGTCAAGGCTATGGTTTTTCCAGTGGTCATGTATGGATGTGAGAGTTTGACTGTGAAGAAAGCTGAGTGCCAAAAATTTGATGCTTTTGAACTATGGTGTTGGAGAAAACTCTTGAGAGTCCCTTGGACTGCAAAGAGATCCAACCAGTCCATCCTGAAGGAGATCAGTCCTGGGTGTTCATTGGAAGGACTGATGCTGAAGCTGAAACTCCAATACTTTGGCCACCTCATGCAAAGAGTTGACTCATTAGAAACGACCCTGATTCTGGGAGGGATTGGGGGCAGGAGGAGAAGGGGACGACAGAGGATGAGATGGCCAGATAGCATCACCAACTCGATGGACATGGGTTTGAGTAAGCTCCAGGAGTTGGTGATGGACAGGGTGGCCTGGCGTGCTGTGATTCATGAGGTCACAAAGAGTTGGACACGACTGAGTGACTGAACTGAACTGAACTGAACACTTCCAAAGCCAGGACTGCCCAAAGCCATTCTGAACACCCCAAAACCTACTACTGTACACTGCACTGCCCTTCAGAGAGACGAGATCCAGCTCCATCAACCAGAACACACACAAGCCTCACCCCCTGCCCCCAACTAGGAAGACATTAAAGGACACTAACCCAACCCCATCCATGGGGGCAGACTTCACAACCAAGAAGAACGACGACCTTGAGAACATTTTTTTTTCTTTTTTCTTATAAATCACACTGTTTACTCCCCCTACTCTTTCTGCCTTTTGTGGTGCTGTGGAGTTTTTCTCTTTTTTTGTCTTTGCTTTTCTTGTGAAAATAATTCAAGATTTTTTTCTTCTTCTTTTTTTGTTCCTTTTTCACCCCTCTCCTTTTGGGTGATTTTTCCTTGGTACATTCATCTGCTATTTTTATAGCTCTACACCAACTGTAGCTATTCCTGAATATATAAAAATCTTTTTCACATCTTTTCTACCTTTGCTTTTCTATTTTTTCTTTTCTCTCTCTTTTTTAACCCTCTTTTCCATCCCCTCCATTTCTCTTTTCCCTCCCTTGTCCTCTTTTTTCCCTATCTTTTTTTTTCTTCTCCCTTTTTTCCTTGCTGGAGTGACTGTGAGGTGATACCCCACGTCCAAGGGCAGAGAGGTCCCAACAAGATGGTAGGCACTGGAGCGGCATCTGTGTGGTGCTAGAGTGGTGACTGCATGGTGTTGAGAGACTTTGAGGAGATATCCTACATCCAAGGGCAAAGGAGAAGCCCCAGCAAGAAGGTAGGAGGGGTGAAATTGAGTTTAGAATCAAACATCATATCCACCAGAGACGCTTAGAGGGTTCAAACATACCTTGTGTGCACCAGGACACAGAGCCTGAGACAGAACCGTGTTTGGGTGTCTTCTGAGGAGGTAGGGGTCAGTAGTGGACTGCTTTGGGGTCAGAGGCTCTGGATGCAGTAGACTTGGGTATGGCATAAGCCATCTTGCAGGAGGTTGCTATTAACCCACCATAGAGCCACCAGAACTTACACAGGACTGGGGAAACAGATGCTGCAAGGGCACAAACAGAACCTTGCACAAAACAGGACCCAGGAGAAAGGAGCAGTGACCCAACAAGAGACTGACCCAGACTTGTCCTTGGGTGTCCAGGAATCTCTGATGGAGGCTTGGGTCAGTGGTGGCCTCTGCAGAGTTGGGGGCACTGAGTGGAGCAGTGCTACATGGGACCTTCTGAAGGAAGTCTTCATTGCCTCCATCAGAGTTTGGCCTCAGGTCAAATAACAGGGAGAGAACACAGCTCCACCCTTCAACTGAAAATTGGATTAAAGGTTTACTGAATGCGGCCCCACCCATCAGAACAAGACCTAGTTTCCCCCTCAGTCAGTCTCTCCCATCAGTAAGCTTCCAAAAGCCTCTTATCCTTCTCCATCAGAGGGCAGACAGACTGAAAACCACAATCACAGAAAACTTATCAACCTGATCACATAGACCACAGCCTTGTCCAACTCAATGAAACTGAGCCAAGCTGTGTAGAGCTACCTAAGACAGACAGGTCATGGTGGAGAGTTCTGACAAAACATGGTCCACTAGAGATGGGAATGGCAAACCACTTCAGTATTCTTGCCTTGAGAACCCCATGAACAGTATGAAAAGGCAAAAAGATAGGACACTGAAAGAGGAACTCCCCAGGTCAGTAGGTGCCCAACATGCTACTGGAGATCAGTGGAGAACTAACTCCAGAAAGAATGAAGAGATGGAGCCAAATCAAAAACAATACCCAGTTGTGGATGTGACTGGTGATGGAAGTCAAGTCTGATGCTGTAAAGAGCAATATTGCATAGGAACCTGGAATATTAGGTTCATAAATCAAGGCAAATTGGAAGTGGTCAAACAGGAGATGTGAAGAGTTAACGTCGACATTTTAGGAATCAGCAAACTAAAATGGACTGGAATGGGTGAATTTAACTCAGATGACCATTATATCTACTACTTTGGGCAGGAATCCCTTACAAGAAATGGAGTAGCCACACTAGTCAACAAGAGTCTGAAATGCAGTACTTGGGTGCAATCTCAAAAAAGACAGAATGATCTCTGTTCATTTCCAATGATCTTTGTTCATTTCATTCAATATCACAGTAATCCAAGTCTATGCCCTAACCAGTAATGCTGAAGAAGCTGAAATTGAACAGTTCTATGAAGACCGACAAGACATTCTAGAACTAACACCCAAAAAAGATGTCCTTTTCATTATAGAGGACTGGAATGCAAAAGTAGGAAGTCAAGAAATACCCGGAGTAACAGGCAAATTTGGCCATGGAGTACAACATGAAGCAGGGCAAAGGCTAACAGAATTTTGCCAAGAGAATGCAATGGTCATAGCAAACACACTCTTTCAACAAGAGAAGACTCTACATATGAACATCACCAGATGGTCAACACTGAAATCAGATTGATTATATTCTTTGCAGCCAAAGATGGAGAAGCTCTATACAGTCAGCAAAAGCATCATCAGGAGTTGACTGTGGCTCAGATCATGAACTCCTAACTGCCAATTCAGACTTAAATTGAAGAAAGTAGGGAAAACCAATAGACCACTCAGGTATGACCTAAATCAAATCCCTTACAACTATACAGTGGAAGTGACAGGTAGAGTCAAGGAATTAGATCTGCTAGACAGAGTGCCTGATAACTATGGACTTGAAAATAGAATGGAGAAAAATGGAAGAAACAACAGAGTTAATGCAATCACCAAGGACATAGAAGAAATAAAGAATAAGCAAACAGAGATGAATAACACAATTGCTGAAATTAAAAATACTCTAGAAGGAACCAATAGCAGAATAACTGAGTTAGAGGAACAGATAAGTTAGCTGGAAGATAGAATGGTGGTAATAAGTGCTGAAGAACAGAATAAAGGGGAAAGAATGAAAAGAATTGAGGACAGCCTTAGAAACAATCTTTGGCAATATTAAATGCACCAACATTTGAGTTATAGGGGTCCCAGAGGCAGAAGAAAAAAAGAAAGGCACTGAGAAAATTTTTGAAGAAATTATAGCTGAAAGCTTCCACAGCATGGGAAAGAAAACAGTCAGTCAAGCCCAAGAAGTGCAGAGTCCCTTACAGGATAAACCCAAGGAAAAATACATCAATGTAAATCCATGGCTGATTCATGTCAATGTATGACAAAAACCACTACAATATTGTCAAGTAATTAGCCTCCAACTAATAAAAATAAATGAAAAAAATTTTTTAAAAACATATCAAGACACATATTAATCAAGCTAACAGAGATTAAGCACAAAGAAAGAATATTAAAAGCAACAAGGGAAAGGCAGCAAGTAACATACAAGGGAAAATCCATACAATTAACAGCAGATCTTTCAGCAGAAACTCTGTAGGCCAGAAGGAAATGGCAGGATATATTTAAAGAACAGAAAGAAAAAGAAATCTACAACCAAGATTATGATACCCAGCAAAGATCTCATTCAAAATTGATGGAGAAATCAAAAGCTTTACAGACAAGAAAAAGTTAAGAGAATTTAGCACACCAAATTAGCCTTACAACAAATACTAAAAGGACTTACATAGTCAGTAAACACAAGAGAAAGGAAAGACTTGAACTCTGAGCAAACTCCATAAAACAAAATCTGATCGCTAGCAGAGGACATCAGACATCCAGAAAAGCAGACCATCATCTTTGAAAGGAGGTAGGACAAAATATAAAAGATAAAAAGAGAGACAAAAGAGCTAGGGATGGAGACCCGTCCCAGGAAGGGAGTCATAAGTTTCCAAACACAAGGAAACCCTCTCACTGGCGGGTCTGGGGGAAGTTTTCAAATCTCAGAAGGCAACCTAACTGGGAGGGAAAATAAATAAAACCCACAGACTACATGCCTAAAAAAAACTCCCAGCAGAAAAGTACCCCAGACACTCTCATCCACCACCAGCAAGTGGGGGCAGAACAGAGAGGAGCGGGTGGCATTGCTTAGGGTAAGGACTGGGCCTGAATGCCCTGAGGGCAATTGGAGAGAGCTAATGTGAGATAGCAACTTAAACTGTGGGATTGCAAGAGAGAGAGAATTAACTTGGGGAAAGCCCTAAACTTAGGCACTACCCGATAGTTCGCAGAATGAAGGACTGAGTGAATACCAGAGAAGAGCTAGCTGGCTGCAGCCCGGCCCATCCCCTGCCAGCAGCAAGAGGCAGGGTGGAGGGGAAAGGGGCAAACTTGGCCCCAGAGACAGCATCCACTACCAAACTGCAAATAGGCTTCCAGCCTCTAACCAAAGACTTCCTCAGATACTGGATGGTTGACATCCACCGGGAGGGTCCAGACAGAAACGAGCTTCACCGAACAGACACAAGGCACACCCGACCAGTGCGCCCGGAAACTGAGGCTGAGACCGCGGAGGGGATAAGGCGCACCGCACCTGGGGAGAGTGCGGTTGTCAAGCTCCTGGCTGCCTGAGCTGCTCTGACCAAGGAAGGCACAAAACGCAGGCCCAACCGAGTCTGCATCTTTGTGGAGGACCCGAAAACCTGAATCTGAGCAGCTTAGGCCTGGAAAGTGCATGCAACTCAGGGCCCGCTCCCTATAGAGCAGCCTGGAGCCTGAGCAGTGTAGACGGGGGAAGCACACACACCCGCGAGGCGGGGGGCAAACCCAGTTCTGCCGGAACACTGCGGGTCCTCCCCACACAGGCCAGTGACATTTGTCTGCAGCGCCCCTCCCTCCCCACAGCACGACTGAACAAGCGAACCTAAACAAGAGACCACCTCCGCCCGCCTGTGTCAGGGCGGAAATTAGGCACTGAAGAGACCAGCAAACAGAAGCCAAATAAACAAAGGGAACCGCTTCAGAAGTGACAGGTGCAACAGATAAAAATACCTGTAGTTAACACCGACTACTGGAAGGGGCCTAGAGATATCGAGAAGTATAAGCTGGAACAAGGAGCTATCTGAAACTGAACTGAACCCACACTGCCCACAACAGCTCCAGAGAAATTCCTAGATATATTTTTACTATTATTATTTTTTTTTAATTAAAAAATTTTTTTTCTCTTTTTTCTTTTCTTTTTTAAAGTTCTCTATTACTCCTCTATTATTTCTTAATTTTCATTTTTATAACCCACTATAACCTAGCAAAAAAAAAAAGACTCTGTTTTTAAAGCAAACTTCATATATATTCCTTAAATTTTTTATGTTTTTGTGGTTTTTTATTATTGTATTTTTAAGAGTCTAACCTCTACTCTAGATTTTTAATCTTTGTTTTTCAGTATTTGATATCAATTTTGGACGCTTAAGAATCCAACCTCAGTACCCATTTTTACTCAGGAGTGTGATGATTACTCTCTCCCGCTTTTGACTCCCCTTTTTCTCCCCCAGATCACCTCTATTTCCTCCCTCCCCCTTCTCTTCTCAGTCCAATTCTGTGAATCTCTGTGGGTGTTCTGGGCTACAGAGAACACTTAGGGAACAGAGTACAACCTAGACCTGTCTCTCCTCCCTTGAGTCCCCCCTTTTCTCCTCCTGCTCATCTCTATCTCCTCCTCCCTCTCCTCTTCTTCATGTAACTCTGTGAACCTCTCGGGGTGTTCCTCACTGTGGAGAATCCTTTCACCATTAACCTAGAAGTTTTATTATTAGTGCTATATGGAGGGAGAAGTCTTGAGGCTACTGAAAGAATAAGGCTGAAATCCAGAGGCAAGAGGCTTAAGCCTAAAAATTAATAAGAGATCATCCAAAAGCCTCCATACCTACACTGAAACCAACCACCACCCAAGAGCCATTAGTTCCAGAGCAAGACATACCATGCAAATTCTCCAGCAATGAAGGAACATAGCCCTGAGAGTCAATATACAGGTTGCCCAAAGTCACACCAAATCCATAGACTCATCTCAAAACTCTCTAATGGACACTCCATTGCACTCCAGAGAGAAAAAAATCCAGCTCCACCCACCAGAATACCAACACAAGCTTCTCTATCCAGCAAACCTCAACAAGCCAAGCATCCAGCTCCACCCACTGGGAGAAACCTCCACAATAAAAAGGAACCACAGACTACCAGAATAGAGAAAGGCCACCCCAAACACAGCAATCTAAATAAGATGAAAAGGCAGAGAAATACCCACCAGGTAAAGGAACATGAAAAATGCCCACCAAGCCAAACAAAAGAGGAGGAGATAGGGAATCTACCTGAAAAAGAATTCAGAATAGTGATAATAAAAATGATCCAAAATCTTGAAAACAGAATGGAGTTACATACAGATAAATAACCTGGAGGCAAGGATTGAGAAGATGCAATAAATGTTTAACAAGGACCTAGAAGAAATAAAAAAAGAGTCAATTAAAAATGAATAATGCAATAAATGAGATCAAAAACACTCTGGAGAGAACCAACAGTAGAATAACGGAGGCAGAAGATAAAATGGTGAAAATAAATGAAGCAGAGAGGAAAAAAGAAAAAAAGGATTAAAAGAAATGAGGACAACCTCAGGGACCTCTGGGACAATGTGAAACACCCCAACATTTGAATCATAGGAGTCCCAGAAGAAGAAGACAAAAAGAAAGGCCAGGAGATAATAGCTGAATACTTCCCCCAAATGAGGAAGGAAATAGCCACCCAAGTCCAAGAAACCCAGAGAGTCCTAAACAGGATAAACCCAAGGTGAAACACCCCAAGACACATATCAATCAAATTAACAAAGATTAAACACAAAGAACAAATATTAAAAGCAGCAAGGGAGAAACAACAAATAACACACAAGGGGATTCCCATAAGGATAACAGCTGATCTTACAATAGAAACTCTTCAAACCAGAAGGGAATGGCAGGACATACTTAAAGTGATGAAAGAGAAAAACCTACAACCCAGATTACTGTACCCAGCAAGGATCTCATTCAAATATGAAGGAGAAATAAAAAACTTTACAGACAAATAAAAACTGAGAGAATTCAGCACCAACAAACCAGCTCTTCAACAAATGCTAAACAGTCTTCTCTAGACAGGAAACACAGAAAGATTGTATGAACGTGAACCCAAAATAACAAACCAAATGGCAACGGGACCATTCTTATCAATAATTACATTAAATGTAAATGGGTTGAATGCCCCAACCAAAAGACAAAGATGGCTGAATGGATACAAAAGCAAGACCCCTATATATGCTGTCTACAAGAGACCAACCTCAAAGCAAGGGACACATACAGACTGAAAGTGAAGGGCTGGAAAAAATATTTCACGCAAATGGAGACCAAAAGAAAGCAGGAGTCTCAATACTTATATCAGATAAAATGACTTCAAAATAAAGGCTGTGAAAAGAGACAAATAAGGACACTACATAATAATCAAAGGATCAATCCAAAAAGAAGATATAACAATTATAAATATATAGGCACCCAACATAGGAGCACCGCAATATGTAAGGCAAATGCTAACAAGAATGAAGGGGGAAATTAATAATAACACAATAATAGTGGGAGACTTTAATACCCCACTCACACCTATGGACAGATAAACTAAGCAGAAAATTAACAAGGAAACACAAACTTTAAATGACACAATGGTCCAGCTAGACCTATTTGATATCTATAGGACATTTCACCCCCAAACCATTAATTTCACCTTTTTCTCAAGTGCACACGGAACTTTCTCCAGGATAGATCACATCCTAGGCCATAAATCTAGCCTTGGTAAATTCAAAAAAATTGAAATCATTCCAAGCATCTTTTCTGACCACAATGCAGTAAGATTAGATCTCAATTACAGAAAAAAAAACTATTAAAAATTCAAACATATGGAGGCTAAACAACACGCTTCTGAATAACCAACAAATCATAGAAGAAATCAAAAAAGAAATCAAAATATGCAGAGAAATGAATGAAAATGAAAATGAAAACACAACAACCCAAAACCTATGGGACACTGTAAAAGCAGTGCTAAAGGGAAGGTTCATAGCAATACAGGTTTACCTCAAGAAACAAGAAAAAAGTCAAATAAATAACCTAACTCTACACCTAAAGCAACTAGAGAAGGAAGAAATGAAGAACCCCAGGGTTAGTAGAAGGAAAGAAATCTTAAAAATTAGGGCAGAAATAAATGCAAAAGAAACTAAAGAGACCATAGCAAAAATCAACAAAGCTAAAAGTTGGTTTTTTGAAAAGGTAAATGAAATTGACAAATCATTAGCCAGACTCATCAAGAAACAAAGGGAGAAGAATCAAATCAATAAAATTAGAAATGAAAATGGAGAGATCACAACAGACAACACAGAAATACAAAGGATCATAAGAGACTACTACCAGCAGCTCTATGCCAATAAAATGGACAACTTGGACGAAATGAACAAATTTTTAGAAAAGTATAACTTTCCAAAACTGAACCAGGAAGAAATAGATCTTAACAGACCCATCACAAGCATGGAAATCGAAACTGTAATCAGAAATCTTCCAGCAAACAAAAGCCCAGGACCAGATGGCTTCACAGTTGAATTCTACCAAAAATTTAGAGAAGAGCTAACACCTATCTTACTCAAACTCTTCCATAAAATTGCAGAAGAAGGCAAACTTCCAAACTCATCCTATGATGCCACCATCACCCTAATACCAAAACCAGACAAGGATGCCACAAAAAAAGAAAGAAAGAAAGAAAACTACAGGCCAATATCACTGATGAACATAGATGCAAAAATACTTAACAAAATTCTAGCAAAGACAATCCAACAACATATTAAAAAGATTGTACATCATGACCAAGTAGGCTTTATTCCAGGAATGCAGGATTCTTTAATATCCACAAATCAATCAATGTAATATGCCACATTAAAAAACTGAAAGATAAAAACCATATGATTATCTCAATACATGCTGAAAAAGCCTTTGACAAAATTCAACATCCATTTATGATAAAACCTCTCCAGAAAGCAGGCATAGAAGGAACATAACTCAACATGATAAAAGCTACATATGACAAACCCACAGCAAATATCATCCTCAATGGTGAAAAATTGAAAGCATTTCCCTTAAAGTCAGGAACAAGACAAGGGTGTCCACTCTCACCACTACTATTCAACATAGTTTTGGAAGTGTTGGCCAAAGCAATCAGAGAAGAAAAAGAAATAAAAGGAATCCAGATAGGGAAAGAAGAAATAAAACTCTCACTGTTTGCAGATGACATGATCCTCTACATAGAAAACCCTAAAGACTCTACCAGAAAATTACTACAGCTAATCAATGAATACAGCAATGTTGCAGGATATAAAATTAACACACAGAAATCCCTTGCATCCCTATACGTTAATAATGAGAAAACAGAAAGACAAAATAAGGAAACAATACCATTCACCATTGCAACAAAAAGAATAAAATACTTAGGAGTATATCTACCTAAAGAAACGAAAGGCCTATATATAGAAAACTATAAAACACTGATGAAAGAAATCAAAGAGGACACAAATAGATGGAGTAATATACCATGTTCATGGATTGGAAGAATCAATATTATGAAAATGAGTATACTACCTAAAGCAATCTATAGATTCAGTGCAATCCCTATCAAGCTACCAACAGTATTTTTCACAGAACTAGAACAAATAATTTCACAAGTTGTATGGAAATACAAAAAACTTTGAATAGTCAAAGCAATCTTAAGAAAGAAGAATGGAACTGGAGGAATCAACCTGCCTGACTTCAGGCTCTACTACAAAGCCACAGTCATCAAGACAGTATGGTACTGGCACAAAGACAGAAATATAGACCAATGGAACAGAATTGAAAGCCCAGAGATGAATCCACGTACTTATGGACACCTTATCTTTGACAAAGGATGCAAGAATATACAATGGAAAAAAGACAACCTCTTTAACAAGTGGTGCTGGGAAAACTGGTCAACTACCTGTAAAAGAATGAAACTAGAACACTTTCCAACACCATACACAAAAATAAACTCAAAATGGGTTAAAGATCTAAATGTAAGACCAGAAACTATAAAACTCCTAGAGGAGAACATAGGCAAAACACTCTCCGACATAAAGCACAGCAGGATCCTCTATGACCGACCTCCCAGAATATTGGAAATAAAAGCAAAAATAAACAAATGGGACCTAATGAAACTTAAAAGCTTTTGCACAACAAAGGAAACTATAAGCAAGGTGAAAAGACAGCCCTCATATAGGGAGAAAATAATAGCACATGAAAAAACAGACAAAGGATTAATCTCAAAAATACACAAGCAACTCCCACAGCTCAATTCCAGAAAAATAAATGACCCAATAAAAAAATGGGCCAAAGAACTAAACAGACATTTCTCCAAAGAAGACATACAGATGGCTAACAAACACATCAAAAGATGCTCAACATCACTCATTATCAGAGAAATGCAAATCAAAACCACAATGAGGTACCATTACATGCCAGTCAGGATGGCTGCTATCCAAAAGTCTACAAGCAATAAATGCTGGAGAGGGTGTGGAGAAAAGGGAACCCTCTTACACTGTTCGTAGGAATGCAAACTAGTACAGCCACTATGGAGAACAGTGTGGAGGAATCTTAAAAAATTGGAAATAGAACTGTCATATGACCCAGCAATCCCACTCCTCGGCATACACACCGAAGAAACCAGACCTGAAAGAGACACGTGCATCCCAGTGTTCATCACAGCACTGTTTATAATGGGCAGGACATGGAAGCAACCTAGATGCCCATCAGCAGATGAATGGATAAGAAAACTGTGGTACATATACACGATGGAATATACTCAGCCATTAAAAAGAATTCATTTGAATCAGTTCTAATGAGATGGATGAACCTGGAGCCCATTGTACAGAGTGAAGTAAGCCAGAAAGATAAAGAACAATACAGTATACTAATGCATATATATCGAATTTTTTAAAATGGTAATGATAACCCTATATGCAAAACAGAAAAAGAGACACAGATGTACAGAACAGACTTTTGGACTCTGTGTGAGAAGGCGAGGGTGGGATGTCCTGAGAGAACAGCATTGAAACAAGTATTCTATCATAGGTGAAACAGGTCAACAGCCCAGGTTGGATGCATGAGACAAGTGCTCAGGGCTGGTGCACTGGGAAGACCCAGAGGGATCAGATGGGGAGGGAGGCGGGAGGGAGGATCAGGATGGGGAACACATGTAAATCCATGGCTGATTCATGTCAATGTGTGGCAAAAACCACTACAATATTGTAAAGTAATTAACCTCCAACTAATAAAAATAAATAAAAAAGAGAAAAAAAATTAAAAAAAAATGGGAAAAAAAAGAGAGATAAAGGAAAGACCTATAAATACAAACCCAAAACAATCAAGAAAATGCCAATAGGAACATATATATCAATAATTACCTTAAATGTAAATGGATTAAATGCACCAATGAAAAGATAGAGACTGACTGAATGGATACAAAAACAAGACACATATATATGCTGCCTACAAGACACCCACTTCAGAGCTAGAGACACATACAGACTTAAAGCAAAAGAATAGAGAAATATATTCCATGTGAATGAAAACCAAAAGAAAACCAGAGTGGCAATCCTTATTTCAGACAAAGTAGACTTTAAAGAATATTTTAAGACAAAGAAAGACACTACATAATGATTAAGGAATCAGTCCAAGAAGAAGATTGTAAATATTTATGCACACAACATAGGAGCACGTCAATACATAAGGCAACACTGACAGGCATAAGAGGGGAAATCTACAGTAACACAATAATGGTAGGGGACTTTAAAACCCCACTTACAACAATGGACAGGTCATCAAAACAGAGAATCAATAAGGAAACACAAACCTTAAATGAAACATTAGATCAAATGGACCTAATTGATATCTTCAGGACTTTCCATCCAAATACAGAAGAATACACTTTATTCTCAAGTGCACATGGAACATTCTCCAGGATAGACCACATCTTGGGTCACAAATCAAGCCTCTGTAAATGTAAGAAAATTGAAATTGTATCAAGTATCTTTTCTGACCACAACATTATGAAACTAGATATCAACTACAGGGGAAAAAAAGAAAAACTGCTAAAATAAACTATGGAGAAAAACAAAGGTTAAAGTCAAAGAAACAGATCCATTATATAGTCATAATTGGCTCTTCCCTGCAAAAAAATGAGCCATTTATTGGAAATACAGTGACTCCAGGAGTCTAGAAGCAGGAATAAAATTCTGGCCTTGTACAGAACTTTTGGTCCATGTAATGGATTCTCAAACCCTGCCAGCAAGGAGAGCAGCAATGGCCCCTGAGAGGTTTATTCTCCAAAAGAGTTTCATTGTATGAAGATCAATACTTCATCTTCTTGCTAAAAATTAATCCCAAAGGCTGCATTTTGGACAACAGCCTCAACCGCACCCAATCTGACCAACCCTCATAACTCTGAGTTGGGAAGGGAGCATTTTCTGTAGTTGTTTGACTCAGGGCAGATGTCTTGAGACCACTCTGTCAATCATAAACAGAAGTATGGCTTTGGGTTCTCAGCTGTGAACAAGCA
This sequence comes from Odocoileus virginianus, assembly GCF_023699985.2. Taxonomy (NCBI): domain Eukaryota; kingdom Metazoa; phylum Chordata; class Mammalia; order Artiodactyla; family Cervidae; genus Odocoileus; species Odocoileus virginianus. The sequence continues at coordinate 53,635 of NC_069682.1, forward strand.
ACACTACAAAATTTCTCAGGTGCCCATAGTGTTGTGTTAATCATTCTGCTGACCAGATCACAAACCCTAGGTATTTCCAATGATCTGGGTTGTTTACAGATCATCTCTGGTTGGCTCTCATTGCCACTGAAGTATCATGATAAAATTTGACAAGCTGGCTTAGTTGAGGTCTTTTTCAGAGAATAAATGCTCAGTAAGCACCCTCCAGCAGGAGAGGTTCAAATAAAACTTATTATTTATAGATTCTCAGTCTTCTAGCATTATTTATGGGAGCCTTCATCTGAAAAAAACACTGACAGCTGCAACTTCCATCTGCCTGGGTCTGCCTCAGTCTTGCAATATTCCCCTCTCAACTCCTCCTTTTTCTCTCTGCCCACTGCTTCCAACTTGTGCAAGTATAACATTTGGGGGATTTACATATTATTCTCCTTATTTCTCTTTTGGAGATGGGTTAAAACATAAATCAACCTGAATTAGTCTCTGGAATGATTGAGTGGTTGAGATCTCAACATGGGAATTTTAAGCCCTTTTCAATGAAATTCTAACCCTTATCTGGGTGGGTTTGACATTCTATCACTGATGCATCAGCCCTTCCTTCCCTCTATCTCATCCAGTCATATCTTCTCAAACCAGCACCAGGGTTTCTTTTTTTTTTCCCCCTTTTTTCCCCCTCTTTTTTATTTATTTTAATTGGAGGCTAATTACTTTACAATATTGTGGTGGTTTTTGCCATACATTCACATGAATCAGCCATGGGTGTACATGTGTTCCCCATCCTGACCCTCCCTTCTACCTCCCTCCCCACCCCATCCTTCAGGGGAATCCCAGTACTCCAGCCCTGAGCACCCTGTTTCATGCATTGAACCTGGACTGGCGATCTATTTCACATATGATAATGTACATGTTTCAATGCTGTTCTCTCAAATCATCCCACCTTCTCCTCCCACAGAGTCCAAAAATCTGTTCTTTATATCTGTGTCTCTTTTGCTGTCTTGTATATAGGGTCATCATTACCATCTTTCTAAATTCCATATATATGCATTAATATACTGTATTGGTGTTTTTCTTTCTGACTTACTTCACTCTGTATAATAGGCTCCAATTTCATCCACCTCTTTAGAACTGATTCAAATGCCTTATTTTTCATAGCTGAGAAATATTCCATTGTGTAAATGTACCACAGCTTTCTTCTCCATTCATCTGCTGGTGGACATCTAGGTTACTTCCATGTCCTGGCTTTTGTAAACAGCAGCACCAGGATTTCTGATACTCAGATAGCTCCTATGTTGTGCAATTGCCTAAATATAAAGTCTAGACTCTCTAGCCAAGCATTCAAACTTGCCTACTCTCCCATTCTCTCTCCAAAGGAGATCCTAACCTACTTTTCCAATTATCTTTTCCACTTAATCTTTATATTAAAATTCACACTGTTTTTTTTTAAAAATTACTACAGATGTGTTAATGGCCAGATCCCAAAGCATTATCCAAGTTTTTGTCTTCCTAAAGGCCTCTACATTGTTTCGCATCTGAAAACTACTCACCAGTCCTAGTTTCCTAAAGGTCTCATTGCCTTGCCTCCTACCATTCTTGCTTGGGTTTTCGTTTGTTTCGTTTTATTTTTGTCTAATTTTTTAACAACTACACTCCATTCACCCTTTACCTAGCTCTTCTTTCTTCTTCTACCCATTTAATTCATATTTTATAATAATCATAATTGACACTATTAAGGGCCTTGTGGGGCTCCTGGGCATGAAACCTTTGTGTCCCCTATCTCTTTGATTATACACCTTCATTCAGCCTCCATGACCTTCCCTGAGCTCCAGTGGGTAGATTCAAGCAGTTGTCAATTAGGAAAGGAGGAAACAAGACATCATTAAGAAACAATCAACAGCAGTCTTGGGGCAAGGTCCTGTTTCCCCAACAAAAGATACACACAAAATCTTTGAGCTAGTTTGCAGATATTGAAACTCTTTCCACGTGGGAGAAGTTAATGATTCATGATGGCATGCTGCCCACAAGCATATAGACATAAGATTAGTTGGACATGAAGGTTGACAATGTGGACTCCTACTTACCTTATCAATAACGCATCAGAATAATGTCCATGAGCTGATCGTGCCCTCTTTTGAACAATTACTATAAAACTTATCAAACTTGTCATTATCGTCCCCAAATTGAGACACTTGGTTTTGAAGTCATTTGTCTGCTGGGGCCCACTTTGCCTGGAAAACAATAAAGCTATCCTTTTCTACTTTACCCAGACTTTTGCCTCTGAGATTTCATTTGGCATAGGTGTACAGAGAAGTAGAACTGTTTGCTTCTTACTGCCTTATAAGGGTATGACACCACAATGAGAAATACCAGTTCAAAACACTTCCTTCCTGGAAAACACCTGTGTATTTGCACTGCTGGGGCAATGCAGGGAAATATGCTGGGTGTGAAAATGTTAATTTCGGTCCACTGACCCCCCCCCCCAAAAAAAAAGTGTTCTCACCGTGTGAAAGCTAGCATATTTCACTCTAAAATACACCTCAGAAAACTCCTTGGATTCTGATTCTCTCTGCAGTATAGTTAGTGCTTGGGGCAAGCTGGGGAATTCTCTGGAAGGAACACCGTGCTTGGATTCCTGCCTATGAGTGCATCTCTTAGAATTCCTTGATTCCTACTGCCTTGTATGGGTATGACACCACACTGAGAAGTATCACCTCACAACACTTCCTTCATGGAAAACATCAGTTTGTCCCCATTGTGTAGTTTCACTGCTGGGACCATGCAGGGGAATATGCTGGGAGTGAAAAAGCTAGGGAGACATTACTTTGCCAACAAAGGTCCATCTAGTCAAAGCTGCAGTTTTCCCAGTAGTCATGTATGGATGTGATTGAGAGTTGGACCATAAAAATAGCTGAGTCCCAAAGAACTGATGTTTTTGAACTGTGGTGTTGGAGAAGACTCTTGAGCGTCCCTTGGACAGCAGGGAGATCAAACCTGTCAATTCTAAAGGAAATCAGTCCTGAATATTCATTGGAAGGACTGATGCTGAAGCTGAAATTCCAATATTTGGCCACCTGAAGTGAAGAACTGACTCACTGGAAAAGACCGTGGTGCTGGGAAAGACTGAAGGTGTGAGGAGAAGGGGACGACAGAGAGTGAGATGGCTGGATGGCATCACTGACACAATGGACATGAGTGAGAGCAAGCTCCAGGCGCTGGTGATGGACAGGGAAGCCTGGTGTACTGCAGCCCATGGGTGGCAAAGAGCCAGACACGACTGAGCGAGTGAGCAGAACTGAACTGTGTCAGAGCTAGAATGTTTCACTCAGACCCACATTGGAAAACTGCTTGTGTTCTGATTCTCTCCACAATATAATTAATACAAAGTGGAAGCAGGGACCTTCTCTGAAGGAAATACTGTGCATGGATCTCCTGCTTAAGAGCACGTCTCCAAAAACACTTAGGATCCTTGTATGGGTATGCTGCTCACCAACAGAGAACAACCAGTTCACAACACTTCCTTCATCAAAAACATCAGTAATCCCCAGTGTGTATTTTCAGTGCTGGGACACTGCAGGGTGTCTAAATGCTTATTTGTTGTTTTCTGGCAAAAACAGTGTTCACACAGTCTGAAAAGCTAGAACGCTTCACTCAATCCCACCTAGGAAAGCTTCCTAGGTTCTGATTGTCTCTTCACAAAGTTAATTCTCAGTGCATGAGTTACTTATCTAAAGGAAACCCAGTGCCTTGACGTCCTTACTAGGAGTTCATCTCTTAGTACACCTAGCTTCAGAGGGCATCATATGAGTATGCCAGTGGCCACACAGTGAATTACAAGTTGACACCACTTCCCTCGTGGAAAAGACCAGTTTCCCCCAAGTTTGTATTTTTGTGCTGGAACACTGCAGGGATACAGGCTGGGTGTAAACCTTCTCATTGGGGTCTGCTGGACAAAAGAGTGTTCTAACTGTGTCAAAACATGGTCCACTGGAGAAGGGAATGGCAAACCACTTCAGTATTCTTGCCTTGAGAACCCCATGAACAATATGAAAAGGCAAAAAGATATGACACTGAAAGATGAAGTCCCCAGGTCAGTAGGTGCCCAGTATGCTACTGGAGAATAGTGGAGAAATAATTTCAGAAAGAATGAGGAGATAAAGCCAAAGAGAAAATGCCGGGAGCCAACACACGAGATCCTACCCATGACAAGGTCATGAGGGAGAAAACCTGACGGGCAAGGTGGATCAGGTTTTCAAGGATTTCAAAAAGGCTAGCTCACGAGATGCCACCCATGACAAAGTCATGGGGAGAAAGCCTGACAGGCAAGGCGGATCATGTTTTCAGGGATTCCGAAAAGCTGCCCCAAAGCTGCCCCCGGCGCTCATCTTAAAGATGGTATCTATTTTTCTGATGCTTGCTTCTGTAGACTACTCCCTAATTTATGTAAGGCAGAAGGCCTTCCCAGATTTCTTTCCAAATAAGAATCAATTTAGAACTTTAATCAATAAGTTTTTTGGGTGGTGGTATTTTATGAGATTATTTAGGGTGAAAGGAGTGTTTTAATTTAAACTCCTTTGCTAGTATTTTAGTTTATTGCCCTTGGTGCTAATATGCATGATTACTTATATTATTTTAATTAATATAAAGAACCTGATTATATAAGGCCCTAATAGATATAGAGCCCTTTGGGGGATGAAGAAGCCCTATTAGAAAATATAAGAAAAAATTGTTATAAAAGTGGTTATTGGGTTAACGTTTGCTTGCTGTGTTTTTGCTTTTAGAGTGCTAAGGCTGTGCTATAGAAACCATTGCTAATATAGTTACAGATCTAGAAAAATAAAAGCTTAGCCCTAGTGTTGTAACAATGAAATAGTTGTTAATTATTAGCCAGGAGTGCTAGGCAGAGGCTGCCTTATTAGAGCCGCAGAGTCTGTATGGAGTAAAACTTTTAGATAAATTTAACTGACAACTTTTGCAGAAGAATTGATGTTGGTATTAACAGGGTCATATTTTTACTATGTTGTGACATGCTGTACTGTTGCCCTATGAGACTTTAACTCTTCTGTTAAGATCACCACAGAAACAGAAAACAGGCTTACATTCACCTGACTTACATAAAATGTTAATAAGCCCTAAGGCCAAAAGATAATGTGTAAAGATTTATTATAGAAACTAAATGCAGAAGGCATCTTGTTCTTCCTTAAGGACAAACTGATGTAATGTAAACTAACCCTGTATAAACATGAGTAAGCATCTTGTATCTTGGATACATTCTGAGTGAGGGTATATAAACTGTTGTCAAAGAATAAAAGACAGACTTGGCCCTATCAAGGCTGGTCTCATGTATCTTCTATCTCTCGCTGACGCCGTTCATCCTGAGGGTACCCCCTGGATCCTGCTGGGGCTGGACCCCGGCAAGAAAACAAGACCCAGTTGTGGATGTGACTAGTGATGGAAGTAAAGTCCTATGCTATAAAGAAAAATCTTGCATAGGAACCTGGAATGTTAGGTCAATGAATCAAGGCAAATTGGAAGTGGTCAAAGAGAAGAGGGCAAGAGTGAACATCGACATTTTAAGAATCAGTGAACTAAAATGGACTGGAATGGGCGAATTTAATTCAGGTGATCATTATATCTACTACTGTGGGCAAAATCCCTTAGAAGACATGGAGTAGTTCTCAGTCAACAAAAGAGCCTGAAATGCAGTACTTGGGTGTAATCTCAAAAATGACAGAATGATCTCTGCTTGTTTCCAAGGCAAGCCATTCAATATCAGGGTAATCCAAGTCTATGCCCAATCAGTAATGTTGAGGAAGCTGAAGTTCAATGGTTCTATGAAGATTTACAAGACCTTCTAGAGCTAACACCCAAAAAAGATGTCCTTTTCATCATAGGGGACTGGAATGCAAAGTGGGAAGTCAAGAGATACCTGTAGTAACAGGCAAATTTGGCCTTTGAGTGCAAAATGAAGCAGGGCAAAGGCCAACCGAGATTTGCCAAGGAATGCACTGGTCATAGTAAACACCCTCTTCCAACAACAGAAGAGAACACTACACATGGACATCACCAGATGGTCAATACCGAAATCAGATTGGTTATATTCTTTGAAGCCAAAGAAGGAGAAGAGCTCTACAGACAGCCAAAACAAGACCGAGAGCTGACTGTGGATCAGATCGCGAGCTCCTTGCTGCAAAATTCAGACTTAAATTGAAGAAAGTAGGCAAAACCACTAGACCATTCAGGTGTGACCTAAATCAAACCCCTTATGACTATACAGTGGAAGTGACAAATAGATTCCAGGGATTATATCAGATAGACAGAGTGCCTAAAGAACTATGGACAGAGGTTCATGACATTGTACAGGAGACAGGGATCAAGACCATCCCCAATAAAAGAGATGCAAAAAGGCAAAATTGTTTTATGAGGAGGCCTTACAAATAGAGGCCTTACAAAAAGAAGAGAAGGGAAAGGAAAGGAGAAAAGGAAAGATATACCCATTTGAGTGCAGGGCTCCAAATAAGAGCTAGGAGAGAAAAGAAAGCCTTCTTCAGTGATCAATGCAAGAAATAGAGGAAAACAATAGAATGGGAAAGACCAGAAGTCTCTTTAGAAAAGTTAGAGATACCAAGGGATCATTTCATGCAAAGATGGGCACAATAAAGGACAGAAACAGTATGGCCTGAAAGAAAAAGAAAATATTAAGATGAGGTTGCAAGAACACACAGAACTATACAGAAAAGATCTTCATGATGCAAGTAATCACAATTGTGTGATCACTCACCTAGACACCCTGGAATTCAAAGTCTAGTGGGCCATAGGAAGAATCACTATGAACAAAGCTAGTGGAGGTGATGGAATTCCAGTGGAGCTATTTCAAATCCTAAAAGATGATGCTGTTAAAGTGCTGCACTCAATATGCCAGTCATGGCATATTGGAAATATGGAAATTTGGAAAACATAGCCATGGCCACCGAACTGGAAATGGTCAGTTTTCATTCCAATCCCAAAGAAAGGCAGCGCCAAAGACTATTCAAACTACCACAGAATTGCATTCATCTCACAGGCTAGCAAAGCAACTCTCAAAGTTCTCCAAGCCAGGTTTCAAGAACATGAACCGTGAACTTCCTGATGTTCAAGCTGGATTTAGAAAAGGCAGAGGAACTAGAAATCAAATTGCCAACATCCATTGGATCATCAAAAAGCCAGAGAGTTCATGAAAAATATCTACTTCTGCTTTATTGACTATGTAAAAGCCTTTGACTGTGTGGATCATAACAAACTGTGGAAAATTCTGAAAGAGATGGGAATACCAGATCACCTGACCTGCCACCTGAGAAATCTGAATGCAGGTCAAGAAGCAATAGTTAGAACTGGACGGGGAATAACAGACAGGTTCCAAATTGGGAAAGGAATACATCAAGGCTGTGTATTGTCACCCTGCTTATTTAACTTATATGCAGAGTACATCATACAAAATGCCAGGCTGGATGAAGCACAGGCTGGAATCAAGATTGCCAGGAGAAATATCAGTAACTTCAGATATGCAGATGACACCACCCTTATGGCAGAAAGTGAAGAAGAACTAAAGAGCCTCTTGATGAAAGTGAAAAAGGAGAGTGAAAAAGCTGGCTTAAAACTCAACATCCAAAAAATGAAGTTCATGGCATCTGGTTCCATCACTTCATGGCAAATAGATGGGGAAACAGTGACAGAATTTACCTTTTTGGGCTCCAAAAATCACTGCAGGGGGTGACTGCAGCCATGACATTAAAAGACGCTTGCTCCTTGGAAGAGAAGCTATGACCAACCTAGACAGCATATTAAAAAGGGGAGTCATTACTTTGCCGACAAAAATTCGTCTAGTCAAAGCTATGGTTCTTTCCAGTAGTCATGTATGTATGTGAGTGAGAGTAGAACCATAAAGAAAGCTGAGTGTCAAAGAATTGATGCTTTTGAACTGTGGTGTTGAAGAAGACACTTGAGAGTCCCTTAGACTGCAGGGAGATCAAACCATCAGTGCTCAAGCAATCAGTCCTGAATATTCATTGGAAGAACTGATGCTGAAGCTGAAACTCCAATATTTGGGCCACCTGAAACAAAGAACTAACTGGAAAAGACCCTGATGCTGGGAAAGACTGAAGGCAGGAGGAGAAGAGGATGACTGAGGATGAGATGGTTGGATGGCATCACTGACTTGATGGATATGAGTTAGAGCAAGCTCCAGGTGCTGGTGATGGACAGGGAAGCCTGGTGTGCTGCAGTCCTGGAGTGGCAAAGAGTCAGACCAGACTGAGCAAGTGAACGGAACTGAACTGTGTCAAAACTAGAATGTTTCACACACAGATCCACCTCAGAAAACTCCTTGGGTTCTGCTTCTGTCAGCAATATAATTAATACTAAGTGTGAGCAGGGGCCTTCTGTGAAAGAAGCACAATGCTCGGATCTCCTGCCTAAGAGTGCAACTCTTAGAACACTTAGGTTCTTAATGCCTTGTAAGGGCATGCCACCACCAACAGAGAACTACCATTTCACAGCACTTCCTTCATCAAAAGCATCAGTTAGTCCCTGAGATGTATTTACAGTGCTGGGACACTGCAAGAAATATGCGGGGTGTGAAAATGCTGATTTGGGTCTGAGGTCCAAATGGCTGTTCTCAACGTGTGAAAGCTAGCATGTTTCACTCTGAAACACACCTCTGAAAACTCCTTGGGTTCTGATTCTCTCCACACTATAGTTAATGCTTGGTGCAAGCAGGGGACTTCTCTGTAAGAAACACTGTGCTTGGATTCTTGCCTAAGAGGGGACCTCCTAGAACTCTTTGAGAAGTACCAGTTCACAACACTTTCTTCATGGAAAGCATCAGTTTGTCCCCCATGTGTAGTTACACTCCTGGGACAAACAGAAAATATGCTAGGTGTTAAATGCTAACTTGGGGTGTCCTGACAAAAACACAGTTCACCTCGTTTGAAAGCTAGAACAATTCACTCTCAAAAACAGCTAGGAAGACCTCCTAGGTTCTGATTTTCTCTTCACTATAGTTTATAAGGAAACATTGTGTCAGGAATTCCTTACTGAGAGCTCATCTCGAAGAACACTTAGGTTCATAAGGTGTCATATGGGTAGGCCACTGGCCGCATAGTGAATTACCAGCTCACACCACTTCACTCACAGAAAAGACCAGTTCTTTCCAAGTGTGCATTTTGTGCTGGAACACTGTAGTGAAACATGCTAAGGTTGAACCTTATTGGGGTCCGCTGGCATTAAGAGTGTTCTCACCACGTGTCAGCTAGAATGTTTCCCTGTCAAACCCGCCTCGGAAAACTCCTTGGGTTCTGACTATCTCCACACTATAGCTAATTCTTGGCACAAGCAGGAGAGTTCTCTGAAAGAAACAGTGCCCTTGGATCTCCTGCCTAAGAGAGCATCTCGTAGAATTTGGGGATGCCACTCACTAACAGAGAACTACCAGTTCACAGCACTTCCTTCACGGAAAGCATCAGTTTGTCCCACATGGGTTCTTTCAGTGCTGGAACACTGCAGGGAAATATGCTGGGTGAGAACCAGCCAACTGCGACCTGCAGGTATAAAAAGTGCTCTCATTCAGGAAAAGTTGGCATGGCTCACTCTCAAACACACCTCGGAAATCTCCTTGGATTCAGAGTCTCTCCACACTGTAGTTAATGCTTGGCACAAGCAGGGGTGTTCTCTGCAAGAAACACTGTGCTTGAATCTCCTGCCTAAGAGCTCATCTCCTAGAGCGCCTTGTTTCACTGCATTTTAAGGGTATGACACCACAATGAAAAGTACCAGTTCAAAATAACACTTCCTTCATGGAAAACATGTTTGTCCCCAGTGTGTATTTTCTTTCCTGGAACAGTGCAGGGAAATATGCTGGGTGTAAAAATGCTAATATGTGGTCTTCTGACAAAAACAGTTCACACCATCTGGAAGATAGAAAGTTTCACTCTCAAACCCAGCTAGGAAAACCTCCTAGATTCTGATTCTCTATTCTCTGTAGTTAATTCTTGGTACAACCAAGTCACTTTTTTAAAGGAAATACTGTGTCTGGAGCTTCTTACTTGGAGCTCATTTCAAAGAACATTTAGGGTCATAATGCATCATATGGGTAGGGCACTGGCCAGTCAATTACCAGCTCACACCACTTCCTTCACGGAAAAGACCAATTCCTGTCAAGTGTGTTTTATTGTGCTGGAACACTGCAGGGACTCATGCTGGGTTTGAACGTTCTCATTCGGCTCTCTTGAAAAATATAGTGTTCTCACCATGTCAAAGCTGGAATGTTTCACTCTCAAACCTCCCTCAGAAAATTCCTTGGGTTCTGATTCTCTCTGCACTATAGTTAATTCTTGGTGCAAGCAGGGGACTTCGATGAAAGAAACACTGCTTGGATCTCCTGCCTAAGAGCACATCTCTTGAACTGTTAAGTATGCCCCTCACTAACAGAGGACTACCAGTTATCAGCACTTCCTTAGTGGAATGCATCAGTTTGTCCTGCATATGTAGTTTCAGTGCTGGGACACTGCCAGGAAATACACTGGGTATCAACCTGCCAATTCACCCCTGTTGGCAAGACCAACATTCTCAGCCTATAAAAGTAAGAATATTTCACTCTCACACCCACCTAGGAAAACACCTTGGGTGCTGGTTCTCTCTTCACTACAATCCATTTTTGGTGCATCAAATGACTTTTCTGAAGGAAGCACTTTACTTGCATCTCCTACTAGGAGCATATATCATAAAACATGTAGGTCCCTACTGTCTTGAATGGGCATGCCATTCACCACACAAATAACTACCAGTTCACACCATTTCCTCCATGGATGAGATGAGTTTTTTCCAAGTGTGTATATTCAGTGCTGTGACACTGCAGGGTAATATTCTGGGTGTGAACCTGTTAATTGGGGTCTGCTTGCCAAAACAGTGTTTTTGCCTTGTGTCAGCTAAAATGTTTCACACTCAAAATATCTAGGAAAATACTCTGGGTGAAGACTCTGTTCACTGAAGTCAATTTTTGCCCAAGCAACTCACTTTTCTGAAGACTCATTCAGGATCTCTTTCTTAGCAGTCATCTCATAGAACATTTAGGTTCATAATACCTTGTACTATTCAGAAAATAAGTCTGGGAGACTATTCTGTGCGAGGGGACAGCCATGCCTGTTGTTACCCTGATTGGGTGAAACTGTACTGTCAGATTTTCTTACCAAAATGTGGCAAGCAACCTGTTTCTTACAGAAAGCTAATAATTAGTTCAAAATTTTTGGTGTAATTAAGAGAAAAAGAATTCATGTGTTTGTCTCACAGGTTTGAGGCTGCCACTATCCACCTTTCACAGTTGGAAGTACTTTTTGTCATCCAGCTACCATTCTCAGGTTCACAAAACACGTTTTCCTGACTTTTCAGAGCTTTGTAATGGCAAACCTAAGAAACTCTGCACCATTCCATGAGAAAAGTGGTCAGGGGAGAGCATTCTTTGGATGTTGCCTGCCATACCTACTGTTACCTTGATCAGGTGAAGTGGTAGTGTCAGATGCGTTCCCAGAGAGAAGTAGGAAGCAGCATGTTTCTTCAGGAAACTCAAAAACATGACTAGAGTAGTTGTAACAAAGAGAAATTGAAGCAGTGGGTTTTTCTGGCAGGTTTGAAGCCTCTGGCAGGTGTGAGGCTTCACAGGTGGAAAATATTGCTTTTACCATAAGGGCTCTATTCACAGGTTCTCAAAAGCATGTTTACTGGCGGTTTTAGAGTTGTACAAAGACACACCAGGGACACAGTGGACCATTCCGTGAGGAAAAGAAAAAAGCCAGGGGAGAGTGTTCTGTGAGTTTTGACTCCCATATGTGTTGTTCCTTGATTACGTGAAACTGTACTGTCAATTTCGCTTCTAAGCCAGATGTAGGAAGCATCCTTTTTATTTCAAAATCGTGACTACAGCTGTTGTTGTAATGCAGAGAAAAAAACCACTGTTTTTCTGGCAAGTTTGAGGCTGCAACTCTCCAGTTTTCACCTGGGAAAAATAAATCTTTTGCCATCAGGTCCCAATTCCCAGGTTCAAAACTGTATGTTTCCCTGCAGTTCCAGAGCCAGGTGAAGACACTCATTGGACACATTGTACCATTCCATGAGAAAATATGTTAGGGGAGAATTTTCTGACTACCACAACATTTTTAACTCTGATTAGGTGAAACTGTACTGTAAGATGACTCCCCAGCAAGAAGTGGCTAGCAAACTGTTGTGTTCAGAAAACCAAAAACTTGACCAAAGCTGTTGTTGTGATGAAAGAAAAATGAACCACCATGGTTTTGTCTGGTTTGAAGCTACAATTATCCAGGATCCAAAATAGAAAAGCATTGGTTTTACCATAAGGGCCCAATTCCCAGGTTCACAAAAACATGCTTCCTGGCTGTTTCAAAGTTGTGTAAAGACACACCTAGGACGTGCTGTACCATTCCATGAGAAAAAATGTCAGAGGAGAGTGTTCTGTGAGTTTTGACACCATAACTGTTGTTACCCTCATCTGGTGAAATGGTACTGTCAGGTGACTTCCAGCAAGAAGTCAGAGGCATCCTTTTTATTTCAGAAAACTCAAAGTCATGATCAAAGCTGTTGTTGTCATGAAGAGAAAAATGAACCAGTGTGTTTTTCTGGCAAGTTTAATACTGCAACTATCCAGCTTTCACTGGGGGAAATACTTTTTTTTTTTTGCCATCCAGCCACAATTCACAGGTTCACAAAAGCATGTCTCCCTTCAGTTTCAGAGCTGTGCAAGACACTTCTAGGGCACACTCTACCATTTCATGAGACTTCCCAACCGGAAGAAGGAAGCAGCCCATTACTTTCAGAAAGCTCAAATACTTGATCAAAGCTGTTGTAATGAAGAGTAAAGTGTTTTTCTTGCAGATTTGAGGTTGCAATAATCCAGCTTCCATCGGTGGAAAATAATGCTTTTACCATAAGGGCCCAATTCCCAGATTCACAAAATCATGTTTCTTGGTTGCTTCAGAGTTGTGTAAAGACATACCTAGCACACACTGTACCACTCTATATGAGAAAAAAGGTCAGGGGAGAGTGTTCTGTGCATGTTGACTGACATACCTCTAGTTAACATGATTAGGTGAAACTGTAGTGTCAGATGACTTCCCAGCATGAAGTGGCAAGCAGCCTGTTTTTTTCCAGAAAACTCAAAAAGTTGACAAAAGATTTTGCTGTAATGCAGAGAAAAATGAACCAGTGTGTTTTTTTCTGGCAGGTTTGAAGCTGCAATTATCCAGCTTCTACAGGTGGAAAATACTGCTTTTACCATAAGGGACCATTTCCCAGATTCACAAAATCATGTTTCCTGGCTGCTTTAGATTTACATAAAGACACCCCTAGGACACACTGTACCATTTCATGAGAAAAGAAGTCTGGGGAGAGTGTACTGCGAGTGTTGACTACCGTACCTCTAGATTAGATGAAACTGTACTGTCAGATGACTTCCCAGTAAGAAGTGGCAGCCAGCCTGTTGCCTTCAGATAACTCAAAACCTGACCAAAGCTGTTATTGCAATGAAGAGAGAAATGAACCAGTGTGTTTTCCCTCCAGGTTTAAAGCTGAAAATATCCAGCTTTCACAGAAGGAAAATACTTCTTTTGCCATCAGGACCCAATTTCAGGCTCACTAAACATGTTTCCCTGTACTTTCAAGACTCTGTAAAGAGACTCCTAGGACACATTGTTCCCTTCCTTAAAAAGAAAAAAAGTTCAGGGGAGGATTTTCTTTGAGTGTTGACTGCCATACCTCTTGTTTCCTGATTAAGTGAAAGCATACCGTCAGATGTTTTCCTAGCAAGAAGTGGTAAGAAGCCTGTTTCTTTCAGAAAACTCAAATGCTTTAACAAAACTATGCTTGTAATGAAAAGAAAATGAACCAGAATCTCTTCAAGACAAACACAACCTTGGTCAGGGATTTGAGTTTTTTTAATGAAACAGGCCGCTTGCGACTTTTAGATGGGATGGGTGTCATCTGACAGTACACTTTCACCTAAGCAGAGTAACAACATGTATGGCAGTCAGTACCCACAGAACACTTTTGACTGGCCTCTTTTCTCACTGAATGGCACAGTGTGTCCTAGGAGTGTCTTTACAAACCTCTGAAACTGCAATAAAGATGATTTCCTTAACCTGGGAACTTGGGCATGATGGCAAAAGCAATAATTTCCCCCTGTGTAAGCAGGATAGTTGCACCCTCAAACCTGCCAGAAAGACACACTGCTTCATTTTTCTCTTCAACAACACATTTGGTCAAATATCTGAGTTTTCTGGAGGAAAAATGCATGCCACATCTTGCTTGGAATTCATCTCACAGGACAGTTTCACCTGATTGGGGTAACAATAAGTACGCCAGTCACACTCACAGAAGACTCTCCCCTGACCTCTTTTCTCATGAAATAGTACAGGGTGTGTACAGTTTATGGGTGTGTTTACAAGGCACAGAAACTCCAGCGAAGCATGTTTTTGCGAACCTGGGAATTGAGGCCTCATGGCAAAAGAAGTATTTTCCCCCTGTGAAAGCTGGAAAATTGCCTCCTCAAACCTGCAAGGAAAACACGCTATTTCATTTTTCTCTTTACTACAGCAACAACTTTGGTCAAGCATTTGAGTTTTCTCAAAGTAACAGGCTGCTTGCCGCTGCTTGCCACTTCTTGCTGGGAAGTCATCTGACAATACAGTTTCATCTGATCAAAGTAAGACAATCATGGCAGTCAACACTCACAGAACATTCTCCCCTTATCTCACTGTTCCTGGAATAGTCCTGTGTGTCTCAGGAGTGTCTTTACACACCTCTGAAACTGCTGGGAAACATGATTTTGTGAACCTTGGAATTGGGGCCTGAGTGAAAAGGCAGTATATTCCACCTGTGAAACCTGGATAGTTGCAGCCTCAAACCTGCCACAAAAACACTCTGGTTCATTTTTCTTTTCATAACAATGACAACTTTGGTCAAGTGTTTGCGTTTTCTAAAACAAACAGGTAGCTGCCACTTCTGCTGGGAAGTCATCTGACAGTATCTTTTCACCTAATCATGGTAACAATAGATACAGCAGTCAACACTTGTTGAACACTATCCCCTGATCTCTTTTCTCAGTGTGTCCTAGGAATGTCTTTATACAACTCTGATGCTGCAGGGAAATTTGCTTTTGTGAACCTTGGAATTGAGGTATGATGGCAAAAACAGTATTTACCCCTGTGAAAGCTTTATAGGTGTGTCCCCAAACCTGCTGCAAAAACACCCATGTTAATTTTTCTCTTCAAAGCAACTTTCTTCATGTATTTGAGTTTTCTGAAAGAAACAAGGATGCATTCCACTACTTGTGGAGTGACATATGACAATTACATATTATTCAGGGTAACAACAAGTATGACAGTCAATACTCAAAAAACACTCTCCCCCTGATCTATTTTCTCATGGAATGGTACTGTATATCCTAAGAGTATATTCACACAGCTCTGAAATTGCAGGAAAACGTATTTTTTTTTAACCTGGGAATTGGAGCCTCATGGCAAAAGCAGTATGTTCCCCCTGTGAAAGCTAGATAGTTGCAGCCTCAAGCCTGCCAGAAAAACAATCTGGTTCATTTCTCTCTTAATTACAACAACAAATTTGGACAAGTATTTGAGTTTTCTGAAAGAAAGAGGCTGAGTGCCATTCTTGCCGGGATGTCACCTGACCGTAAGGTCTCACTTAATTAGGGTAGCTGCAGGTGTGGTAGTCAACAGTTACAAAACACTCTCCCTGGACCCCTTTTCTCATGGAATGGTACTGTGTGTTCCAGGTGGTGTCTTCCCAGCTCTGAAACTGCAGGGAAATGTCTTTGTGAACCTGGAAATGGGGGCCTGATGGTAAAGCAATATTATCCCCCTGTGAAAGCTGGAGAGTTGCAGCCTCAGAGCTATCAGAAAAACACCCTGATTGATTTTCCATGACAGCAAGAACTTTGGTCAAGTTTTGAGTTTTTTCAAAGAAACTGTTTACTTGGCACTTCTTGCTGTTAAGTCATTTGACAGTACAGTTTCATCTTATCTGGGTAACAATTATGGGAGTCAACACTTACAGAACACACTCCTGTAACTGATTTTCTCATGGAATTGTACAATTCCATGTATCCTAGGTGTGTCTTTACACAGCTTGAAGCTGCAGGGGAACATGTTTTTCTGAACCTGGGAATTAGGGCCTGATGGTAAAAGCAGTATTTTCCTTCTATGAAAACCTGCAAGAAAAATACATTGATTCATTTTTCTCTTCATTACAACAACTTTTTCAAGTATTTGATTTTACTGAAAAAACAGACTGCTTGCCACCTCTTACTGGGAAGTCACTTGACAGTATGGTTTCACCTAATTAGCATAACAAGAGGTATGGCACCCAACACTCACAGAACACTCCTAAGCTCTTTTCTCAGGGAATGCTACAGTTTATCCTAGGTGTGTTTTTACACCACTCTAAGAATGTGAGAATGTATCACATGTTTTTGTGAACCTGGGAATTTGGGTCTCATAGTAAAAGCAGTATTTTCCCCTGGTGAAATCTGGATAGTTGCAACCTCAGCCATGCAAAAAAATATACTGGTTCATTTTTGTTTTTATTACAACCACAACTTTTATCACATAGTTTAGTGTTCTGAAAGAAACAAGTTGCTTGCCACTTCTTGCTGGGACATCTGACATTGCAGTTTCACCTTATCAGGGTAACAACAGGTATGATAGTCAACACTCACAGAACACTCTGTCTTGATTAGTTTTTCCATGGAGTGGTACAGTGTATCCTAGGTGTGTATTTATACAGCTCTGAAAGTGCAGGGAAACACTTTTTTTGGATACTGGAAACTGGAGCCTAATGGTAAAATCAGTATTTTCCTCCTCTGAAAGGTGGATAGCTGCAGTCTCAAACTTGCCAGAAAAACACACTGGTTCATTTTTCTCCTCATTACAACTACAATTTTGGTCACGTATTTGAGTTTTCTGAAAGAAATAGGTTCCTTGACACTTCTTGCTGGAACTCGTCTGACAGTAGAGTTTCACTAATCAGGGTAACAATTGGCATGGTAGTCAACACTCACAGACACACCCCCCCGGCCTCTTTTCTCATGGAAACGTACAGTGTGTCCTAGAACTGTTTTTAGACAGCTGTGAAACTGCAGAGACACATGTTTGTTTGTTTTTTTTGGAACCTAAGAATTGTGACCTGATTACTAAATTAGTATAATATCCCTGTGAAAGCTGGAAAGTTGAACCCTCAAACCTGCCAGATAAACACACTGATTATTTTCCTTTCATTATAACACAACTTTCATCAAGTATCTGATTTTTCTGAAAGAAACAAGCTACTTGCCACACCTTCCTGGGAAGTCATCTGATAATAGAGTTTCAGCTAATCAGGGCAACAACAATTATGGCAGTCAACACACAGAACACTCATCCATGACCTCTTTGATCGCGGGATGAAACAGTGTGTCCTACTTGTGTCTTTACACAGCTCTGAAACTCCAAACATGTTTTTGTGAAACTGGGAACTGAGCCTGATGGTAAAAGCAATATTTTATTCCTGTGAATGCTAGATATTTGAAGACTTACTTGTGGGGGGAAAAACAAAACAAAACAAAACTGTTGTTTATTTTTCTCTCCATTACAAGAACAACTGTGGTCATGTATTTGAGTTTTCTGAAGTAGCAGCTTACTTGCCATTTCTTACTGGGAATTCATCTGACACTAGTTTTACCTAATCAGTTGGTGACAGGCATGGCAGTCAACACTAGCAGAACCCTCTCTCATGACCACCTTTGTTATGGAGTGGTATAGTATATATCCTGGGTGTGTCTCTACAACGCTGAGAAAGTGCAGGGAAGTATATTTTTTTGAACCTGGGTTTGGGCCCTAATGGCAAAAGAAGTATTTTCCTGCTGTAGAAGTTAAATACATGGAGCCACAAACCTGCCAGAAAAACATCCAGGTTCATTTGTCTCTTCATTACACTAATAACTTTGGTCAAGTTATTGAGTTTTTAAAAGATACAGGCTGCTAGCCACTTCTTGCTGTGTGTCATCTGACAGTACAGTTTCACCTAATTGGTTTAACAACATTACAGCGGTCAACACATAGAAAACTCTCCCCTGATCCCTTTGCTCATGGAATGGTTCAGTGCATCCCAGGAGTGTTTTTACACAGCTCTGAAACTGCAGAGAAACATGTTTTTGTGAACATGCGAATAGGGGCCTGGTGACAAAAGCAGTGTTTTCACCTTATGAGAGTTGAAGAGTTTCAGCCTAAAATCTGTCAGAAAAAACAATGGTTCACTTTCCTCTTCATTACAACCACAACTTTGGTCAAGCATTTGAGTTTTCTTAAAGAAACTGGCAAGCAAGAGGTGCTCACCACCTGTTCCTGGGTGTTCATCTGATAAAACAGTATCATCTAATTAGGGTAACAACATGTATGGCATTCAACCCTCAGAGAACACTCTCTGCTGAACTTTTTTCTCATAAAATGGTATACTGTGTCCTAGCAGTATCTTTACACAACTCTGAAACTGCCAAGAGACATGAATTTTTGAATCTGGGAAATGGGCCTGATAGGAAAATTAGTATATTCCCCCTGTGAAAGCTGGATAGTTACACCCTTAAATCTGCCATAAATGCACACTGGCTTATTTTCCTCCTCACTAAAAATACAACTTTGTTCATGTATTTTAGTTTTCTGAGACAAATAGGCTGCTTGCTACTTCTTGTTGGGAACTCAAACAGTATAGTTTCTCTTATTCAGGGTAACAACAGGTATGGCAGTCAGCCCTCACACAGCACTCTCCCCTGACCTCTTTTTTCATGGAATGGTACAGTGTGTTATACGTGTGTCTTTACACAGCTCGGAGACTGCAGGAAAACCTTTTTTGGGGAATCTGGGAACTGTGTGAAGATTGTAAAAGCAGTATTTTCCTCCTGTGAAAAATGGATACTTGCAGTCTCAAACCAGCCAGAAAAACACACTGATTTTTCTGTTCACCACAACAAAAATTTGGTCAAGTATCTGAGTTTTCTGACAGGAACAGGATGCTTGCCCCTTGCTAGGAAGTCCTCTCACAGGACGGTCTCACCTGATCAGGGTAACAAGAGTTACCTGTACACAGGTACACTTTCCCCTGACTTCTTTCTCATGGATTCTTACAGTGTGTACATGGTGTATCATTAAGATCTCTGAAACTACAGGTAAGCATGTTTTTATGAACCTGTGACCTGGGCCTAATGGTTAAAGCAGTATTTTCCGCCCATGAAAGCAGGATAGTTGCAGTGTCAAATCTGCCAGAAAAATATACTGGTTCATTTTTTTCTCATTACAGCAAATACTTTGGTCAAGCATTTGAGCTTTGTGAAAGAAACTAGCTGCTTGTCACTCCTTGCTGGAAAGTCATCTTATATTACAGTTTCACTTTATCAGGTAACAATAGATATTGTATCACAAAACACTTTCCCCTGACACAGTTTTCATGGAATGGTACAGGGTATTTTAAGTGTCTTTACACAAAAATTCCCCCTGTGTAATCTGGAGAGCTGCAGCCTCAAACCTGCCAGAAAACACACTAGTTCATTTTTCTCTTCATTACAACAACAGCTTTGGTCAAGTATTTGAGTTTCCTGAAAGAAACACGCTGCTTGACACTTATCGCTGGCAAGCCATCTGACAGTACAGTTTCACCTAATCAGGGTAACAATTATGCCAGTCAACACTCACAGAACACTCTAACCTGACCTTTTTTTCTCATGGAATGGTAGAGTGTGTCCTAGATGTGTCTTTACACAGCTCTGAAACATCAGGGAAACATGATTTTGTGAACAGGGAACTGGGGCCTGATGACGGAAGCACTATTTTCTTCTTGTGAGAGCTGCATAGTTGCAGCCTTAAATCTGCCAGAAAAAATACTCAGGTTCATTTTTCTCTTTATTACAACAACAATTTTGGTCTATTATTTGAGTGGTCTGAAAGAAACAGGTTGCTTGCCATTTGCTGTTGGAAAGTC
Source organism: Odocoileus virginianus (assembly GCF_023699985.2). NCBI lineage: Eukaryota > Metazoa > Chordata > Mammalia > Artiodactyla > Cervidae > Odocoileus > Odocoileus virginianus. The sequence continues at coordinate 73,690 of NC_069682.1, forward strand.
ATCTGACAGTACAGTTTCAACTAATCAAGGTAACAACAGGTATGGCAGTCAACACTCTCAGAACACTCTCCCTTGATATATTTTCCCATGGAATGGCATAGTATTTCCTAAGAGTGTCTTTACACAGTTTGGAAACTGCAGGGAAACAAGTTTTGGTAAAACAGGTAATCAGGGCCTGATACCAAAATACCCTTTTAAACCTGGATAGTTGCAGCTTTCACCCAGCCAGAAAAACACACTGGTTCATCTTCCTCTTCATTAAGCAACAACTTTGGTCATGTATTTGAGTTTTCTGAAACAACAGGCTGCTTGTCACTTCATGTTGGGAGTCATCTGACAATACAGTTTCACCTTATCAGGGTGACAACAGGTATGGCAGTCAAACACAGAACACTCTCCCTTGATCTCTTTTCCCATGCAATGGTACAGTATGTCCTAGGATTGTCTTTACACAGCTCTGAAATGGCAGGTAAACATGCTGTTGCAAACCTGTGAATTGGGGCCTGATGGAAAAATTAGTAATTCTGCTTTGGAAGCTAGATAATTGCACCCTCAGACCTACCAGAAAAACACATTGGTTCATTTTTATCTTCATTACAACAACTGGAGTCAAGCTTTAGAGGCTGCTTGCCACTTACTACTGGGAAGTAAGCTGACAATACAATCACACCTAATTAGGGTTACAACAGGTATGGCAGTCAGCACTCGCAGAACACTTTTACTGAAAGGTTGTTGCTGAACCACGAAAGATGCTGCGATTCTTGGCTTCCGGAGGAGGAGAATTCAATCCGGGGCCAGTGACGAGGCTTGATCACTCAGAGCTTTTGTGTAATAGTTTTATTAAAGTATAAAACAGGTAAAGCTTCTGACATAGATGCCAGAAGGGTATCCCCCTACTAGTCTTTAGCTGGATGTTACATAGCTACTAGCAGTCTGCTAATTAGAGAAAGGAAATGTATCAAAACTCAGACACTGGCACCAGGCCCCTCACCCACAACCTGCATTTTGAGATGACATTGGCACAAAGTGAGTTGTCCTGGGCCATAATCTGATTGACATGAATCTTGAAGAAAGGCAGGTTGCCAAGCAAATACAGTCTCATTAACATAGCTTAAGAGAACATTTGCATGAGTAAAACATACTGGTTTGTCAAGTTGGTTCTGAGTCTTAGGCAGAATTGAAGATGGAGTCTAGGGTAAATAACATAGGGTTCATTAGCATAGCTTGAGAAAACACTGCCATAAAAAAACACATTAGTTAAGTTAGCTCAAGGTTTGAGAAAAGTTAAGTTCAGGTGGAGCCAGGTGTCATCCTGGCAATACAGAATTTTTTTTTTTTCCATTTATTTTTATTAGTTGGAGGCTAATTACTTTACATCATTACAGTAGTTTTTGTCATACATTGAAATGAATTAGCCATGGATTTACATGTATTCCCCATCCCAGTCCCCCCTCCCACCTCCCTCTCCACCCGATCCCTCTGGGTCTTCCCAATGCACCAGGCCCGAGCACTTGTCTCATGCACCCAACCTGGGCTGGTGATCTGTTTCACCCTAGATAATATACATGTTTCAATGCTGTTCTCTTGAAACATCCCACCCTCGCCTTCTCCCAGAGTCCACAAGTCTGTTCTATACATCTGAGTCTCTTTTTCTGTTTTGCATATAGGGTTATCGTTACCATCTTTAGAAAGATGGTAGCAATACAGAATTTTTAAGAGAAAACTCCTTTTAAATTTGTATAGAGAAGGGGAAAAAATCTTAGCACTTGTAGTTTGTTTTCTCCTGCTGCTTAAGAGAGACATAAAAAATGTCTGACGCTTGAGCCTATTTCCTCTGTTTGGAGACCCCTGGCCTTCCTGCCTGTTAACCTCTCATTACTTGATATTTTTTCTCATGGAATGGTACAGTGTCCTAGGGGTATATTTAAACAGCTTTGCAACTGCAGGGAAACATGTTTTTGTGAATCTGGGAACTGGGGCCTGATGGTAAAGCAGTAGTCTCCTCCTGTGAAAGCTGGATAGTTGGCACTTCAAGCCTGTCAGAAAAACATCCTGGCTCATTGTTCTCTTCCTTTTCAACAACAGTTTTTGTCAAGTATTTGAGCTTTCTGATTGAAACAGCTGCTTGCCACTCCTTTCTGGGAAGGCATCTGACATTCCATGTTCACCCTATCAGGGTAACAATATGTATGGTTGTCAATGATTACAAAACACACTCCCCTCACATCTATTCACATGGAGTGGTACAGTGTGCCCCAGGAATGTCTTTACACAGCTCTGAAACTGCAGGAAAAATGTGCTTTTGTGAACCTGGATAAAGGGGCATGATGTTAAAAGGCATATTTTCCTCCTGTGAAAGTTGGTCAGTTGCAGCCTCAAACCTGCCCCCAAAATATACTGGTTTATTTTTCTCTTTATTACAACAATTTTAGTCATGTATTTATGCTTTCTGAAAGAAACTGCCTGCTTGCAACTTCTTGCCGGGAAGTTATCTGAAAGTAGTTTCACCTAATCAGGGTAACAACAGGTATGGCAGTCAACACTCACAGAACACTCTCCCTTGATATCTCCTCTCATGAAATAGTACACTGTGTCCAAGTGTGCACTTACTTAGCTCTGAAACTTTAAGGAACCATATTTTTGTAAACCTTGGATTTGGGGCCACATGGAACAAGCAGTATTTTTGCCCTGTGAAAGCTGGATGGTTGCAGACTCAAACCTGCCAGGAAAACACACTGTTTCATCTTTCTCTTTATTAAAACATCAACTCTGGTCAATATTTGAGTTTTCTAAACATTTTTCTAAAGAAAGAGGTTGCTTACCACTACTTTCTGGAAATTTACCTGACATTGCAGTTTCACCTTATCAAGGTAAGCAAGGTATGATAGTCAACAATCACAAAACACACTATCCTGACGTAATCTCTCATGGGCTGGTACAGTGTGTCCTAGGAGGATCTTTACACAGTTCTTAAACTACAGGGAGACATACTTTTGTGAGCCTGTGAATTGGTGTCTGATGGCAAAATTGGTAATTTTCCCCTGTGAAACCTGAAAAATCATACCCTCAAACCTGCCAGAAAAACACAATTTCTGTTCATTAAAACAATAACTATGGTCAAGTATTTGAGTTTCCTGAAGGAAACAGGCTGTCTGCCACTTTTTGCTGGGATGTCATCTGACAGTACAACTTCACCTGATCACAGTAAAAATAGGTATGGCAGTCAACACTCACAAAACACTCTCCCAACTTCTTTTCTCAAGAAATGGTATGGTGGGTTCCAGGAGTGTCTTTATACCACTAACAAACTGCAGGGAAACATATCTTTGTGAACCTGGGAATTGAGGCCTGATGCAAAAGCAACTTTACCCCCGTGAAAGCCGGATAATTGCCTCCTCAAACCTGCCAGAAAAACACTCTATTCCACTTTTCTCTTCATTACAGCAACTACTATGGTCAAGTATTTGAGTAGTCTGAAAGAAGCAGGCTGCTTGCCACTACTTGTGGGAAGTCATCTGACAGTAGAGTTTCACCAAATGAAGGTAACAACAGGTAAGGCAGTTAACACTCACAGAACACTCTCCCCTACCCTTTTTTTCTCATGGAATGGTACAGTGTGTCCTAGATGTGTCTTTATACAGCCCTGAAGCTGCAGGCTTGCTTGAGTGCTTGAATGTCGCTCAGTCGTGTCCAACTCTTTGTGAACCCATGGACTTTACAGACCATGGGATTCTCCAGGCCAGAATACTGGATAGGTAGCCCTTCCCTTCTCCAGGGGATCTTCCCAATCCAGGGATCAAACCCAGGTCTGCTGCATTGCAGGTGCGTTCTTTACCAGCTGAGCCCCCAGGGAAGTCCTTCTCATTCTCATGGAATGGCACAGTGTCCTGTGTCCTGTCTTTACACAGCTCTGAAACTGCAGGGAAACATGTTTTTTTGTAAACCTGGGAATTGGGCCTGATGGTAAAAGCAGTATTTTCACTGGTGATGAACAGCTTTATTCTGGGTGACCTGGCTTCTGGCTGCTGCTGTGGAAGTTGACTTCAGAATTTTGAGCCACCAGAACAAGATAATTGCCCCCCAGAATATTGAGAAATCTGTGGGAAATATGCCAAGGAAGGGTCACGTAAAAAACATAGTTGTAATTTGACCATCCTACTAAAATGATACAAATATGCACAGACACAGAATAGTGAGATGTTATAGCACCTAACATCTGACACCATGACTGACTTAGGAAGTCAGAAGCTATACAAGCTGCAATTAATGTAGAATGGTTTTGAGAGGATGTGCCCATATGTGGCAGAAAGCATGCCCAAGGTGGTCTGTCTGCCAAAGGTGATGGAAGGAGGCTAGGCAAACCTCCTGGTTGGAACAATTAACTGAGGGAGCAAAAATTTGCTGGGTTTTAATCTTGAAAAGCCTCATGAATTCTCACTACTGGTAAAGGAGACCTAGGCTAAGGAGGATAAAGAATGCATATTTACAGCTTTTAGGATCACCCAGTGGGGCTCCTGCCAGAGGTCTGGAGCAGAATTAGGGAACTGGAAGTTACAGCAGGCATACTCCCTCTCATTGAAGATTTCTCAGGGAAGTGTAAACAAGACCCAAGTCCCAATCAGAGACCCTGAAAGACAGCTCTTCTCACAGGGTGGGCACTAATGTGCTTCCAGTGCAGTAGTTTCCCAACAACAGGTGGAAATCAGAAAGAAGTCAGCAGGGGTGAGTCCATGCAGGGCTCACCCCTGCCTCTGCAGTGGGACCTGGAAGGCCAGGTGTGCCCACTGTCCCCATCTGCCGTGGAGGAGGGGGGCATCTGGCGAGGCCTCTGCCCCGAGGAGGTTTGTCAGATGAATCACATTTCCCTCTTTGAAGAGCAGGCACTGGAGCCAAGGGCCTAAGACGCTCTGGGCAGGCAGGGGGATTCGTCTCTCAGTCTCATACTCTTCTAGAAATTCCATTAGTGAATTTTCCCATCTTCTGCCTCCAGTGATTAATGTTGGCAGAAGCTGCTGAATTTGACAATGTCTTCTGACAGAGAACCCTGACAAGGGCTTTGATCTTCCTTGTATGAGCCAGGGCATTTGGGGACAGCAGATGGAAAGTGTAATCAGCACAGTTTCTTTCGATACATGTCCTTGCATAGCCTCTCTCCCACTTCCCCTCACAATCAAGCAAAATTCTGGCAATGTCACTTTGGTATTTACAACTTTGCTGGATACATGGCCTAATTGTACAGTGAAAGAAACTTAGGAGCTGAGATGGGGTATCTCTATCAGAAAGGATCTGCAGAGAAAGGGTCTTTCTCCAGAAAGGGTAAGAAAGGAGAGGTGGTAGGTGACAGGAAAATGGAGGTTATGTGAGATTGATTAATGCTCAGTCTTTGGGAATACCACTTTCATATGTATACATATGCATGTGTGTATATGTACATGTATATGTATATATAAAGTAGCTTTTCTAGTTGTCCTCATTAGGAGGATTGGTTAGAATTGTCTAGAATGTCATTAATGGATGTGAATGTTCCTTGATATACCCACTGTAAAGATGAGGCACAGAAAACTTAGATAACTTGCTCAAATTCAAATCATGGCAAATGGTGGACCTGGGATTCACCCCAGAAGACCTGCTCCAGTATCTGCTGCCTGCAGGGGTAAAATACATTGCCTTTTGGTGACATAAGAACAAATTTTAGAAAATCCTGAGGAATATATTTCTGGTATTCATTCCAATATTTCTATCAAAGATAGTTGTTGTTCAGCTGCCCAGTCCTGTCTGACTCTTTGCGATCCCATGGACTGCAGCACACCAGGCCTCCCTGTCTCTCACCATCTCCCTGGAGTTTGCCCAAGTTCATGTTCACTGTATTGGTGATGTCATCTACCCATTTCATCCTCTGATGCCGCCTTCTCCTGCCCTTGATCTTTCCCAGCATCAGGGACTTTTCCAGTGAGTTGTTTGTTCGCATCAGATGACCAAAATACTGGAGCTTCAGCTTCAGCGTCAGTCCTTCCAGTGAATATTCAGGATTGATCTTGCTTAACATTGACTGGTTTGATCTCCCTGCTGTTCAAGGGATTTTCAGGTCTTCTCTAGCACCACAGTTCGAAGGCATCAATTCTTTGGTGTTATGCCTTCTTTATGATCCAGCTATCACAACCATATGTGACCACTGGGAACACCACAGCCTTGACTATACAGACCTTTGTCAGCAGAGTAATGTGTCTGCTTTTCAACACACTGTCTAGGTTTGTCATTGCTTTCCTGCCAAGAAGCAATTGTCTCCTGATTTCATGGCTGCAGTCACCGTCCCCAGTGATTAAGAGCTCAAGAAGAGGAAATTTGTCACTACTTCCACCTTTTCCCTTTCTATTTAACATGTAGTAATGGGGCTGGATGCCATGACCTTAGTTTTCTTTAATATTTAGTCTTAAGCCAGCTCTTTCACTCTCCTCCTTCACCCTCATCAAGAGGTACTTTAGCTACTCTTTGCTTTCTGGCATTGGGGTGGTGTCATCTGCATATCTGAGGTTGTTGATGTTTCTCCTGCCTATCTTGATTTTGGCTTGTAACTCATCCTGCCCAGCAGTTCTTGTGATGTGTTCAATGTATAGGTTAAACAAACAGGGTGACAGCAGACAGCCCTGTCATATTTCTTTCTCAACCTTGAACCAATCAGTTGCTCCATACCAGGTTCTAACTGTTGCTTCTTGATCCTCATACACGTTCCTCAGAAGACAGGTAAGACATAAGAACAAACCTTGGAAAATCCTAAGGAATATATTTCTGGTATTCATCCCAATATTTCTACCAAAGATTACTATAATAGTAAAGTCAGAAGAGAACATGGGCCAGCCAAAAACTAGAAGTACTCTGCATGTCTGTTAACAGAAGAATAATGTGTTGCATATTCATCAAATGAAATGCTACACACCAATAAAAAGTGTTGAACTGTTTATACCTGCAGCATGGATGAAACTAAAATATATTATTATAAGGGGAGAAAGAGTGCCCTCTTCTTTTATGTCTTAAAAGTTTAAAGTTTTTATCTGATATTATCCCAGGGATTAGGGCAAATCTAATCGCTGTGTCTGGTGAAAAGTCTCCTTATGTAATTTGTAATTTTGAATTGTGAATTAACCTTTAGGTGGGCTTTATCAATGGAATTTTTATGCCAAGTCAACAGTGTTTTCAAGAGTATTTAGTTTTGTCCTCTTTTGCTAGTATACCCTCCTGCCCCAAATTTATGAAAATTTTTGATTTGGGGCCTTTTGAGACTATGAAGCTTATGTAAATCCAAACTTAAATTTATAAAAGTTAGGCCTGTGGTTATGATTCCCCAAGGAAGACTACTGTTTTCTACACACAGATGAGGCCAAGACAGATAAACTTTCCCCATGTGCTAGTGAGTAGATTTTTTTTTGTTTCACTGAGGATGTAATTGGGAATTTTATACCATTTTGGTTCCAACTTCCCACCTTGGTATAGTCAAGACTTTGTATCCCATGGCTATGTGGTCAAAAAGCCACACACCACCTGGTTACCTAGGGCCACAGCTTCCAACACTAACATCACCCCCACACCACCACCCCTACTGGGGCAGTCCTAGTACCAGGTCATGTTTATTTACTTCATGATTTTTGACCCCTACGAATTTTTCCTTCTCTAATGGCTCACTTTGCCTTTAAAAAGATGTCAGCTACAGTTTAGCCAAGATTTCTAGTTTTTGTGGTGGGAGAGTTTTCAAGTTTTCTGTTCCCTCAATGTTGTTTATCAAATAAGTTTTAGAAATGCTAAACTCACCACTTCCTTGGAGATTTTTTTCCCTTCCTGTTCCTTGGAGATTTGCATCATTAACCTGCAAAAGACAACAATTTAAATTTAAACCTTTTTTGAGCAATGTATGCTAACACTTCTCCTGTTGTGGGTTTGCCCCTGAATCACTGTGTTGTTTGCATAATATGAATGAGGCAGTTCATCTCATGAGAAAGCTCATAGACGGTCGTGGGCTTAACTGTTTCTTGAGGTCACTACTTTAACCTGTCAATAGGATTGTGCTGTACTCACAGGATGGAGGTGGGTAGGGAGGTTGCTTTCTGCTATAGCATTAAAACAGGTAGCAGTTTTAAAACAAATGTCAACACTATTCATATGTGTTTAGAAGAATAGAAGAAAAAAATCACCTTATTTTATGCCATTTAATAGGACAATCTGACCCTGTTAGGAGGTGACACTTTTCCAGAGTCAGTGGAATAAAGGCTCTGAAGGAGGGTCAAAAAATCTGATGCCACAGTATAGCTATAGCTTTGCCCACAGCTGCTTCCCATCTAAGAAGGAGTTAAGGATGTGAAAAGTCTTAGAATATCCTGTATAATATTTTTATTAGTCAAAAGAGTTAAAAGTCAATGGTTAATCCATAATCTGCTGGTTTCTAATGCTATTTATTAGATCAAGACTCATGCTCAGAATTTATTTTACAGAGATCTAGAGATTGAAGGACAATTCCATAGAGTATCAGCTCTGTAATTTTGTAAACTTGGCAGGTTGTTCCTCTGAGTTTGGGCTTTATCCTCTGAACTCTACCAAAGTAACTAATCATAATTTTAGGAATTATATGTCCCAACAGGGACAACAAAACACAAAGAATTCTGATGGTATAAAATTTTCCAAAGTATAATTTTTAAGGTTAACATGATTAATCAGACATCTATTAACTAGAAACCCATTTAGGGAGATTTATAAATTAATGATTAGATATCAAAGATATAGAAATGGGAGAAAAATCTCATGCAAGGGTTAACAAGAAACTTCCTCTCTCATTTCCTAAAAAAAAGGAAAAAAATGAAGTCCAGAACCCACTCTGAATACTTAAGAATCTACCATTGAGATAAATGCTAATCCTGTTTTTCAATATTTGCAGCTTAAAAGTTGCTCGTGTTGGGGGGTTCAAAGTCCGTATCTGCCTTAGAAACTCCTAATCTTTCCCTCCTGGTCACACATACCATTCAAACTCTCCGCCCAGACCAGGTTCCTTTCTTATAAACTCACATAGCATCTCTTAATTCTTTTATTTGTCATTCTTATTGCACTCGTTGATTTCCATCTCTCCAAACATGAACTCCATGAGAACATACCTCTAACATTCTGAAAACTCTGGTATCCTGAAGATCAATGATAGGAATGTTCAGAAAGAAGCCAGCCCTGGGTCCGCATGTGTTCTTCCCTCTCCAGTGACGTGACATTCATATTACTAACATTTCTCAGGAGCTTACCTTTCGTGAGGCACTTGAGTTACAGAGATAGGTAAGATAAGTCGCTGTGGCAGAGATGCTGGCTCGCAATCCTCACTTTTCTTAAGCACATGGCAAGACAACACAGCCCAACCCCACTGCAGCTCGGCCGTGAACTCTCCCAGGACGTGTACACAGAAGGGACTCAGCCAGGCTCTGACACCCCCTGGAAGCACTCCTTGTGCTCTCACCTCCACAGTGACTGGGGCAGAGTGAACACAGCTGCCTCGGAAGCCACACATTACACAGCCAGAGTCTCCCTTGACTGCAGTCATGCAGAGGAAAACCTGCATGACAGCCTCTGCTGTCTGGGACGGCTGAACTCAGAGAAACAATAATAAAATTATCCTTGTTCTGAAAGCCCTTGAGATTTGGGAGTCTGTTAACACAGGCTGTCTAGGACGGTTATAACTTTCCCTCCAAGGAGTAAGTGTCTTTGAATTTCATGGCTACAGTCACCATCTGCAGTGATTTTTGAGCCCCCCAAAATCAAGTCAGCCACTGTTTCCACTGTTTTCCCATCTATTTGCCATGAAGTGATGGGACCAGATGCCATGATCTTAGTTTTGTGAATGCTGAGCTTTAAGCAAACATTTTCACTCTCCTCTTTCACTTTCATCAAGAGGCTCTTTAGTTCATCTTCACTTTCTGCCATAAGGGTGGTATCATCTATCTGAGGTTATTGGTATTTCTCCTGGCAATCTTGATTCCAGCTTGTGCTTCTTTCAGCCCAGGGTTTCTCATGATGTACTCTGCATATAAGTTAAATAAGCAGGGTGACAACATACAGCCTTGACATACTCCTTTTCCTATTTGGAACCAATCTGTTGTTCCATGTGGTTTTTCCAGTAGTCATGTATGGATGTGAGAGTTGGACTATAAAGAAAGCTGAGCACTGAAGAATTGATGCTTTTGAACTGTGGTGTTGGAGAAGACTCTTGAGAGTCCCTTGGACTGCAAGGAGATCCAACCAGTCCATCCTAAAGGAAATCAGTCCTGGGTGTTTGTTGGAAGGACTGAACTGAAGCTGAAACTCCAATACTTTGGCCACCTGATGCAAAGAGCTGACTCATTGGAAAAGATCCTGATGCTGGGAAAGACTGAGGGCAGGAGGAGAAGGGGACAACAGAGGATGAGATGGTTGGATGGCATCACCGACTCAATGGACATGAGTTGGGTAGACTCCGGGGGTTAGTGATGGACAGGAAGGCCTGGCATGCTGCAGTCCATGGGGTCGCAAAGAGTTGGACATGACTAAGCAACTGAACTGATCTGAACTAACACAGGCTAGACTGCCTAATCCTGTTCTAAGTCTCAAGAGGGTCACATGTCCTAAGAAGACATAACCTATTATAGTGCAATAGGTTTCAAAGAACCCCCAAGATTGGAGCAAAGAAAGGGATTGCATCTCAGTGTTGGTTTCAAAAGCTGCAGGCTTTGCTCCCACCAAGGATGCATGACCAAGTCCAAGTAGGTGAAGATACCACATAGTGGATGTTCTTTCATTAGTATGCTGAGCAAGTTTCTCTAAGGACTTGGTCATATGGAAATTTAATCATTTTGTTCTTACTACACATCCCTGTGTGCTTAGTTGCTTAGTCATGTCCAGCTCTTTGTGACCCCAAGGACTGCAGCCCACCAGGCTCCTCTGTCCACGGAATTCTCCAGGCAAGAATACTGAGTGGTTTGCCATGCCCTCCTCCAGGGCAGCACCTTCCCAACTCAGGGATTGAATCCAGTTCTCCCACATTGCAAGTGGATTCTTTACCATCTGAGCCACCAGGGAAGCCCAAGAATACTTGAGTGGGTAGCCTAGCCCTTCTCCAGGGGATCTTCCCGACCCAGGAATTGAACTGGGGTCTCCTGCATTGAGGGCAGACTCTTTACCAGCTGAGCTACCAGGAAAGCCCACACATGTCCCTAACATCTCTCAAAAGTGAAAACTCTAATTCCATTATTTCACCCCAGTCTCTGAAGGAGTTTGTCCTTTGGGCTTTTCCACTGCTATACTGACAAGGAAGGATCAGTGCAGTCCTCTGTATGTCCCAGGAGACCAGGTCAGCTCAGGGTCCTGCAGGGTTAGCAGCATCCCTTGGCATCTGCTCCAGCGCCGGCCACTTCCAGACCTCAGGAAAGAGGGGACCTGAAGTCAGCGAGTTTCCATAGGCAATACAACAACTATGATGAGGAGGAAGCCTTGGATCTTTGCACTCATTCCTGAGTTTTTGTGAACCTGTCAGAGGAACTAAAGCAAGGGTTCGGGATTCAAGTCACGGAGGAGGAAGAGAGGAACAATGAACAGACAGGATGGAGGATGGACACGTGAAAATTACTTTTTAACAAAGTAATATTTTTCACTGCCTAGGCAAATGACTTCTGTGAATTTCTTGTATGAAAAGGAACTTATGTTTTGTTTTCTTTTTACTTAGTTATCACCATCATTAGGTTTTGATGCAAGTGGAAATTTACAATAAAATGAAGACAAATAGCATCAAGGATCACATACAATTCTGTGATATGGTGATCTGTAATTCACGCAATGTACTGCCTGAGGCTCATATCTTGATCTCCTACTCCAGTTGCTGCTGATGCCATTTGAGGAAAATACAGATGAAGAGAAAAACAAGTATCACTAGGCTAAAAAATTAAGACAATTACAAGAATATAAATACAAATGTATAATGTATTGCTATACAAATAAATAGTATTTTTAGTATAAAGCTACATTTGCATGAAGAAGCTACATTTGCACTGCTTAGTAACAAATGATTAAAATACACTGAAACATGTTAAAGTTGTATGAGTCATATATATACAGTGTCACAATTCACACAAAGTTTCACTGAGAATAAGCCATCTGAAGGCCATGTGTCCTGATCTGAAACTATCAAAGGCCTTGAGCAAACCTCCTGGCTCAGGAAAGATGCTCAAAAAGCTGCCCCATCCAGATTGATCTGACTTGACTCCACTTTTGGTTTTCAAAATAAGCTATAATCTTCTAAAGGGGATCATAATGTAGACTGATATAAACAGATACTGAACAAGAAGGAACTTTTCTATTGGCACAGAAGATTTACATCACTATTTTCCCAAATGTTATTATTTGAAAGGATGGATGAACCACACATTTATAATACTGGCAGAAATAACACTTTAACACTGAGATAAAGGACATAATGCAGCTACTGATACACATTAACAAAAGCACCAGTCTCCCCTTCTTTTTCTTACTTCATGCCAATTTAACACTTTAGGCTAAAAACTCAGGTATGTCTTATCATTTGTACCCTTCTTTGGACTCCTTAATGTTTCTCATTCTGTAAATCAGGCTTCACTCTTAATGGACTTGGTAATAGAAAGTCACATGCCAAGTACTTGCCTTAAAAGACACTTCTATCATCTACGCAAATCACACACACCCAAATCATGTAGAAATACCACAGCTATCAACAAGGATTTGGGCCATAAGAGAGTCAAAATTTGGCTTTCTCCACTGACAGTATCAGCCTGACCAAAGTGTCTTGCTTTTTATCACAGTAGTAATTTCAGATTTCTTCTTGTAGTCAGAGAGGCTTGTGGCTAACTGGGATCTTGTGCCAAAATAAAGCAGTGGGTGTGTGCTCATGGGTGTCAAGCCATGTGAGTTGAATGAACCAGCTTCTCATCCATTCACACTTACAATTTAAAGGGAAAGAAAGAAGTAGACTGCCTACATGTTGCTTCAGAATGATAACTCGAAGCAAGCTGGGGTCGTTCGCCAAGAGATAAATAATAAAAGAAATCAAGGAAACAGTAACTGGAGGTTTCAAACTTTCCCTCTAACCAGTGAACAGGCACTCTGCTCTCACTTCTCACACAGAACGCACTGCACCCATTCCCAAATGAACAGTTTATTTAATTTACCTAACTTTGATACTCTATAACTAAGTAACTGATATTGAAATACAGGGAGGTATGATAATTTATTTTTTGAATCAAAATCATATTTCTATGCACTTGACTTCTGGATTAAATATATTACCTACAGGAAAAATCTATCAAATCTTATTGAAATGTTAATCTAATTTTAAATTATTTTGAGTTGATATTTTCCTTTAGTTTTATATTCAGAAAGTACTTAAAATGAGCCTAAAAGTTGCAAGTGGAAAGAAATTAAATTCCATTGTATACATCTTTCACCAGAATTAAAAAAAAAAAAAAAAAACTGTAAAAACAGTTCCCATAGCAAATACTTCAACTTTTAATGAATCCACATCTCCAAACTGTTTCCTCCTCTTCCTCTATTTTTTTTTTTAGTATTGCTGAGAAAGAAAATACAGTTTTATTATATAATTAAATACTATTAGAAGTCCAGCTGGAAATTGGCCTTACATTTATAAAAAGCCAAAGTAGATTTTATTTCTTCATTCTGTCTCCTTTAGTAAAACATTTCACTCACAGAAAAAGAACTATTTCAATATGGGGGAGGGGGCTTGTGGGTAAGTATCATACAGAAAAGCCAAACTATGAAGACTTTCTTATTCCATACTGTTGAACTTGAATTGAATTATCTTTGAAAATTTTGTTTCAGCTGATTAGAAAAGAAAACAGAATCCAGTACCAGGAGGGCAGGTTCAGCTTGTCTCTGCTCCAGAAAGGCTTCCTGGTATCAGGGAGATGGAGCTGCCTCCCTGGAGGTACCACTGGTACTGTTGCTTTGGGTGAGGAGGTGTCAGAGCCCCAGATGGTGGTCGGGCAAGAAGTGAGCACAAGTCAAGGTTTTCCCAGCCTGTCAGTTCTGTGATGGCCTCAAACTTGAGACTGTATTGCTGTCTAAAGAGAAAAGTTATCGGCAACTCTTAATGTCATCACACTGGGGGATGAGACTATCAGGCGACTAAGTGGGAAAGATGAAAAATAACCAACTCTAAAAACTGGACTCTTGTCAGAATAAAAACTCCGTTTGTGTGAGGCTTGCAATAGGCTCATTCAGCCATATCAGGGCAGAGTTTCAGAACCTCCCCCTCCTCCAGTGAGCCCATGTTCAAAGTTAATACAAGATAAGGGTTATCTAAACAGCAGATAGGAGTGTACTGCATATTTCTTCTTAAAGATGAAGAGTAACATGGAAACTTATATTACCAGATATAAACTAGATAGCCAAGGGAAATCTGCTATATGGCTCAGGAAACCCAAACAGGGACTCTGAATCAACCTAGGGGGTGGGATGGGGAGGGAGGTTCAAAAGGGAGGGTATATGTGTTTACCTATGGCTGATTCATGTTGAGGTTTGATAGAAAACAGCAAAATTCTATAAAGCAATTATCCTTCAATAAAAAATAAATTAAAAAGAAAAAAAATGACAGAAGCTTTTTGAATTCCATAAACCTGTACTACTTATTATTCCATCTGGAATAAAAAACTTTAGACACCTTTCATAAGCTTGGAATCTAATATTCTGAATTTATTCTAAGACATAGATCAGATAGATGGATGGATTTTTTAAAGGACATTGAGCCCCCTGGGTACTTTTAGCAGACTAAGCATTGAGATTTATAGGAATAAAATTCTTTACAAGATTAAGGAAGAAGTGAATGAAATCAAACCTTTCATTTTCAGATATACACTTTCGTTAGTTCTTTCATCAAAAGCATATCAGTGAAGGAAAACCAGAAATGTTTCTTCAGTTATTATTAAACTGGTTCAAGAGTCAGGGAACCCTTTGAAATGGAAAAAAAACAACACAGTATTCAAGTTTTCATTGTAAGATTACCTTGCACTGGCAAGATGTAGGAGATTTCTGACTTCAATATTCTTCAATAAAAGAATATTGCTAAAGGAGCTTTTTGAAAAAAATTTAAAAAAGACTACATTTTGGCTAAAGACAACCAAAATCTCTCCTGTAAAGCTGCTACTTCCTTTTGAATCTCCAAAGGTAACAACATTTTGTTTGAGACGCTTGGCAGTCGCGGCTTCGTGGGCTGTGCTGCGTGATCATCTAAATCGTTAAGCAAAACACACACAGCTGATATCGAGCTGCCTGCCGCCCGAGTCCTCTCACTGGAGAAGCACTGTTCAGAGGGTGGGGGGCCCACAGGCCCATGGTGGGAAAACTGGAAATGTTAAAGGTAAGAAATGAAACACAAGAAGGGAGGTTCAGAGTTAGGAACATTTCCAAGCTTTTTTCTACAATAATCTCCAAGGCCCTCTCAACTTCTATCTCTAAAAAGTACCCCTGTATATGGTGCCTGATGTTTCTTAGTTTGACAAAAATAAATACCCGAACAAGAGGAAGCAAGATGTCTGCTACACTCTGAGGGTGCTCAGCTTGCCCTGCCTTCACTTGAAGGGCCTCGGCCTTGGATGTGCCAGTACCAGTGCTCCTGACACTGGGGACCGCCTTCTCTGGTCAGAGCTCTGTAGCCCGGAGGAAGCAAACGTGTGCTCACCCCCGGCCCCAAACAGACCCTAGCACCATGCTTGTTTTTCTGTATCCTGATTGTCATGCCTGAAAGATTCTCCCTAACATACACGAGGCTTAATGCCATGAGACTAAATGGCTAAAGATTATTGTTTAAGAGAAGCTTGCTCGTTCAAAAAGAAAATAAGGATCTGGTTTAAACTGCAGACAAAAGGGGAAGTTAACATATTCTTTTGGTTTGTGTTCCTTGAAACACTGTCCTCAGGCCGACGGCCCCTTGTCAGCCTGCTGACTCCTGCGCTGTCTCAAGGAGTCTCCCACCGCCTCTGAGCCAGCCGGGCCGGGCTGCTCCAGGCCGTCATCTCCCACCTCACCGGGCGCCTCGTCCTCCCGGGCCTCCCTCGGGGGCTCCGGGTCCCGGGCATCAGTCTTCTCCTCATCCGCGCCCGCAGCCGGGCCGTCCTCCTCCTCCTCCTCTGCTTCCTCCTCGTACCCAAGGTCCTCCTTCTCATCCTCGTCATCCACAAGGGTGTCCTTGTTTTCTTCTTCATTTGAATCATCCTTTTCCTCCTCTACATCCTGCAACTGTTCAGTTACATGAACCTTCTCTGATCTGAGATTCTGCTCTGTGGAAAAAAGAGAGGGGGAGCATTCTCTGATTAAACAATGGGCACTCAAAATGCTTTCACTAGTATGTAGAATCTAAAAAAATAAAACAAGCAAATGAATATTATAAAACAGAAACACACTCATACAAACTAGTGGCTTATACAGACTCAACAAACTAGTGGTTACCAACCGGAGGGGCAAGAGACCAACCGGAGGGGCAAGAGAGGGGAAGGGGAAGAGAGGTACAAGCTACTAGGTATAAAATCTACACGATACAAGGATGTAATATCCAGCACAGGGATATAACCAGTATCATAACTTAAAATGGAGTATAACCTATAAAAATAATGAATCAACTCTATTGAACACCTGAAACAAATACAACATTGGACATCAACTATACTTCAATTTTAAAAAGGTCATTCAGTAGTCGGTTGTGTTTAGCTGTGAAATGAAACAATGGGGCATAGGATGGCTTTCACCATCTTGAAACTATGTTACCACAAAGGACAGATCTCTGGATGGCATCCTAGCCCCACCCAGGGCATCTCCACTTCTCTCTGGAGACTCGCTGACCAAGCTGACTTGGGCACAGCCCAGGGGCATGGAGGGCAAAGGTTCCTCTGTGCTCTGTGTTAGGTACCTTGCAGAATGCTCAGTGAAACACTCACTGGTCATGGTGACTGGTTCAAACTCTGACTTAAGCAGAGCCAGTTGGAGTACTTTCCAGGAATTTTTGGCCAGAGTGAGGAGGAAAAGTTTTCTTTCTTTCTAGAGGGATTGTTAAACTGATAAAATGTGAGTTGGGGTTGTTGAAAGCCACTGAATCAGCTTCACAGAGACAGAAACCTATCATCTTTAGGCTAAGCATGAAACCAGAACATCCTTGGATTTTTCAGCTTTGTAAACTAATGGATTTTTCTTTTTTCCTGTAGGTTACTTTAAACTGGGATTCTGTTACTTTTAAGAATTCTAAGGAACATAACATAGTTTGTAATTATATATGGAAGTCTGAAAGCCTTAAAAACTGTAAGAATTAAAAAAGAATTATAAGCTCATTTAGTTGAGCTCACATAAAATTCAACAATTACAAAGTCTCATGAGTCTTCAAGGAGACCTGCTTGCGGTCCAGTGGTTAGGACTCCGCACCTCCCCTTCAGGAAGTGCGGGTACAATCCTGCTCAGGAAACTAAGATTCCACAGGACACAACTATGGCCCAGAAAACAAAGTCTTTCTGCAAACAACAGGAATAAAAGCATGGAAATCCAGGAGTATTTGGTCCCAGAAACAGTGTGCAGTAGTGAAAGGATTTGGGAAGACTGCTTTAAAGGGCGCAGGGCCATTATTGGTGAGTGCCACCTCCCCTCCCACCTTGCTCATCCCAGTTTGAAAGAAGGAGAACATTGTCAACTGATTAATGAAGGGCATACAATTCAAGGGAAACAGTAATTGCCAAAATGAAATGTTCCTTAATGTAAGAGAGGACATAAAAGAATGCTTGCTCAAATCTATCTAGAGAACACATTTCAAGGAATTTGGTAGCGGTTATGGTTTGGTCACCAGCAAACCATGGGGAAATTCACTATGAGCACAGAAAGGCATACCACAGACTTCTAAAGATACTCTATCTCATAAATTTGTCATACTTACCAGAATGTTCAGATAAATTTCTTGGAAATGGCAAGTACAAACATTCTGATATTACTACCAAGACCTGGAGGGAAAACAGTGATTTTACAGTGAATGACTAGGACATTCATTACCAAACAACCTTAAAGTTAGGCCTTGCTTCTATAACCAGATATTCATAGATAAAATACAAAGCAATTGGTCAAAAGTCCTCAAAAAACAAGGCAAGGGTATAATTAAGAATTTTCTATTTTTCAAATGTGGATATAATGTTGGAATATACTATTAATTTCACACAGAGGTCGCAAAGTCAAATGTATACACACAGTCCACTAAAAACAGATGAATTAATAAGCAAGTATAAGAAAACAGACTCTATCAGCCAAGCCTGAAGTGATCCTTTAAAAAACCCTACTGTGACAAATGATATACCACTCTAATGGCAGAAAGCAAAGAGGAACTAAAGAGCCTCTTGATGAGGGAAGATGGAGGAGGAGGGTAAAAGAGCCAGCTTAAAACTCCACATTCAGACAACTAAGACCCTGGCATCTGGCCCCTTTACTATACGGCAAATGGAAGGGGAAAATGTGGAAGCAGTGACACATTTCCTCTTCTTGGCTCTAAAATCACAGAGGACGGTGACTGCAGCCATGGAATCAGAAGACGACTGCTTCTTGGCAGGGAAGCTATCACAAACCTAGATAATTGTATTAGAAAGCAAAGGCATCATTTTGCCAACAAGGTCCAAAAACTCAAGGCTATGGTCTTTCCAGTAGTCATGTACTGATGTGAAAGCTGGACAATAAAGAAGGCAGAGCACTGAAGAATTGATGCTTTTGAACTGTGGTGTTGGAGAAGACTCATGAGAGTCCCTTGGACGGCAAGGAGATCAAACCAGTCAGTCTTAAAAGGAAATCAACCCTGAACACTCTTTGGAAGGACTGATGCTGAAGCTGAAGCTCCAATACTTTGGCCGCCCCATGCGAACAGCTGACTCACTGGAAAAGACCCTGACGCTGGGAAAGACTGAAGGCAGAAGGAAAAAAGGGCAACAGAGAATGAGATGGTTGGATAGCATCACTGAATCAATGGACATGAACTTGGGAAACTGTGGGAGATGGTGAGGGACAGGGAAGCCTAGCATGCTGCAGTCCATGGGGTCATGTAGAGTTGGACATGACTTGATGACTGAACAACAGTATGATAAATAAAACGAGTCTGTATATGGGTTGTCTCTTACCAGTGGGAAACTCCTGATTATGTGGAAGAGTATTTCAGGGTGTAGAATTACTAAGAGTGCCGCAAGAAATTACTAGAAGTGCATTGGGAGGACCCTGAGGGATGGGGTGGGGAGGGAGGTGGGACGGAGGGTCAGGATGGGGAACACATGTACACCCATGGCTGATTCATCAGAATGTATGGCAAAAACCACAATACTGTAAAGTAATTAGCCTCCAATTAAAAAAAAAAGCAGTGGGGCGATAATAATAATAATAAAAAGAAATTACTAGAGGGACAAACTGTGAGAAAACACATCAATGATGTGAACTAGATCTTAGTTTAAAGAGTGATTGACTGGCCTCACCTCCAACCTTGATTGCAGCCCTGACTCACTTTCTACTTACTACTAATAAGCGGTTTCCCTTGATAAACTACAAGCTTCCCAGAGGCAGGTTCATTCTGGCTCATGTTTCACACCCAGACTGTGGGCTGCGGTGATGAAACTGACGGGACAACGTGTGAAACGGGGCTGAGGCAGTCGGGGTCCCTCGCTCCCGACACCCTCCGCACGGCCTCCGCCCCGCACCGCGCAGCACAGAGACCAGCGCGGGGGGGCGGGGGGCCGCCTGCTGAGCAGGGCTGCACTGGCCCTCCTGTACCGAACTAACTGCTGAGCTTCGCCTTCACTGTGAACAACTGCCGAGTCTTTAAAACAGGAGCAATACTTCATAAATTTAAGGGGTTCAAAAATTTTAAGACTCCAAAGTCATGGTCCTTTTGATTCAATTTTATAAACATCAAATGAGTAACTCACTTTGACTATTACCACTTGCATATTCATTTATTACTTTACTTAATATTTGGTTCATTACATTTAAGATATCATGCTAAAATCTGAGGGGAAGGGTTCAGAAAAAGATAAAAAAGGAAATTATAAAGCAATATGTAACAGGGAACTCATTAAAAAATGAAGAAAGCTCTTTGATAGATACTTCAGAGATACAGAGACGATAACCAGTTCTGGGGGTGGGGAAGGATCCAGAATGATTCCTTGAGAGAGGTGGTCTTTGGGGCCCTGGACATGGTTAGGAGAGAAGGAGCACCACCAGCGGACTGACTCGTGTAAGCAGCACCAAGCTGCACACAGAGGCTCTTGGATCCAGTTGCTGTTCAGTCACTCACTCATGTCCGACTCTGTGACGCCATGGACCACAGCATGCCAGGCCTCCCTGTCCTTCACTATCTCCTGGGGTTTACTCAAACTCATGTCCATTGAGTTGGTGATGCCATCCAACCATCTCATCCTCTGTCATCCCCTTCTCCTCCTGCCCTCAATCTTTCCCAACATCAGGTCTTTTCCAACTGGTCAGCTCTTTGCATCAGCTGGCCAAAGTATTAGATCCTGGATCCAGAGAAACGCCTAAATGCCAGACAGAGGAAACCCAGGTGCAGGGCAGTGGGATGCACGAAGCACCGTGGGTTGGAGATGAGCAAGCTCCAAGCTGTTAAACTGATGTGAACAATAAAGAGAACACTTCCATCTGAAAAGACAGAGTCTGAAAGCCAAATGACAGCACATGCTTATAGGAGCTATTCACTGCACACAATACTTTTTTCTGACTTTCTTTTTCCTTTTGCCTTTCTTAACACCAACTGAAGTGGAAAGTTTCAGTTTGGTCACATTGCAAAGAAAGAAGAAACACTTGCCAGTAACAAATAACTGGCATTTACAACAGAGCCTGGAAGGGGGTAAGTCCCACCTTTGAGACACCTGGGCCATCTAGAATGCTAGGTAAGAGGGCCTACAAGAGACTTACGGTACATCAGCCTCAACCCTGGGCAACTCACTTAACTGTTTTCTCACTTGCATTCTCTCAAAAGGACAAGTCTGGAGTCAGTCTACCACCAAGGGCTGTTTCATGTCTCTAACACTACATAACTCCATTACACTGTCATCCTTTAAGAAACTGGGAGGAAAATCCTCTCATTCCATCAGTTCAGGATCTATTTTCCAGTCTAAAGAACCACTGTCTCATGATGGGCCACTTTCTGAGCCACTAAACATGGCACTGTTTACAAACAGGGCCTATACAGGAATGGTACCCTCCTCTCCCTCTTCCCTCCAACAGTTAGATTTTCAGGTTTCAGCTTAGCAGACCAGGCATCTAAAAGAGGAGAGCAGACAGATTTTCCATTTTTCATGGAGTGAGAGCTACACTTCCTGATAGTAGAGACCCTCTCTGTGGAAGCTCTGCACTAGGAAGCAGTCAGTAGCATATACTAGGTTGATCAAAAAAGTTCATTCGAGTTGTCCCACAAGATCTTAGGGAAAACCCAAATGAACTACTGGCCAAACCAATAGAAAAATGGTTCACCCAAGTTGCAAAATTCAGACAGTATCTACACCAACTGAAATGGAGACCAGATAAGAGAGGAAAAGTTTGCTGCCTGTATATTACATGGCTTTTCTGCCTGTCCACAGCTTTGCTGTTTTCCATCCTTCAAAGCACAGTTGCTGATGTCAGAAAGTGATGAAGCCAAAGTGATCTGATGTACACTTATGGGTCTTTCCCATATTGGTTTAAAATGCAAAATATATACTTGATTTCTAAAACTGAGTCCTTGGATTACCTGTGAAAAATAACAATGCAAACTAGTATAGCCACTATGGAGAAAACCGGAGATTCCTTTAAAAAACTGGAAATAGAACTGCCACACAACCCAGCAATCCCAATGCTGGGCACACACACTGAGGAAACCAGAATTGAAAGAGACACGTTCACCCCAATTTTCATCACAGCACTATTTACAATAGACAGGACATGGACACAACCTAGATGTCCATCAGCAGATGAATGGATAAGAAAGCTGTGGGTACATATATAAAATGGAATATTACTCAGCTATTAAAAAGAATGCACTTGAATCAGTTCTAATGAGGTGGATGAAACTGGACCCTATTATACAGAGTGAAGTAAGTCAGAAAGAAAAATACCAGTACAGTATATTAACGCATATATATGGAATTTAGAAAAATGGTAACAATGACCTGATATGTGAGACAGCAAAAAAACACAAATGTAAAAAAAGACTTTTGGACTTTGTGGGAGAAGGCGAGGGTGGGATGATTTGAGAGAATAGCATTGAAGTGTGTTTATTACCACATGTGAAATAGATCGCCAGTCCAAGTTCAATGCATGAGAGAGGGTGTTCAGGGCTGGTGCACTGGGATGACCCTGAGGGATGGGATGGGGAGGGAGGTGGGAGGGAGGGTCAGGATGGGGAACACACGTACACCCTTGGCTGATTCATGTCAATGTATGTCAAAAACCACTATAATACTGTAAAATAAATAGCCTCCAATTAAAATTAATTAACAAAAAAATAACACTTGGTAAAATATTTCAACCATTACTAGGCTCAATAAAGACAGCAAACAAAAACCAAACTAGCAGTCTTGCTTTGACTTCCCATCTTTTAAAATTATGGGAAAAAAGGAAGATGTAATGGTGAGGCTTATGGGAAACAAAGACTAGATCAGGAAATCACTTCTCTATGGGAAATGTCATGCCCTTCCTGGCCAATGTGTATATTAACATTTCATGCAAAAGATTGGCACAATAAAGAACAGAAATGGTATGGGCCTAACAGAAGCAGAAGAAATTAAGAAGAGGTGGCAAGAATACACAGAACTATACAAAAAAGATCTTAATGACCCAGATAACCACAATGGTGTGATCACTCACCTAGAGCCAGACATCCTAGAATGCGAAGTTAAGAGGGCCTTAGGAAGCATCACTACAAACATAGCTAGTGAAGGTGACGGAATTCCAGGTGAGCTATTTCAAATCCTAAAAGATGCTGTGAAATTGTTGCACTCAATATGCCAGCAAACTTGGAAAACTCAGCAGTGGCCACAGGACTGGAAAAGGTCAGTTTTCATTCCAATCTCAAAGAAAGGCAATGTCAAAGAATGTTCAAACTACCAGACAATTGCACTCATCACACACACTAGCAAAGTAATGCTCAAAATTCTCCAAGCCAGCCTTCAACAGTACATGAACCGTGAACTTCCAGATGTTCAAGCTGGATTTAGAAAAGGCAGCGGAACCAGAGATCAAATTGCCAACATGCATTGGATCATTGAAAAAGCAAGAGAATACCAGAAAAACATCTACTTCTGCTTTATTGATTATGTCAAAGCCTTTGACTGTGTAGATCACAACAAACTATGGAAAATTCTTAAAGAGATGGGAATACCAGACCACCTGAACTACCTCCTGAGAAATCTGTATGCAGGTCAAGAAAGAACAGCTAGAACTGGACATGGAACAACAGACTGGCTCCAAATTGGGAAAGGAGTACATCAAGGCTGTGTACTGTCACCCTGCTTATTTAATTTACATGCAGAGTACATCACACAAAATGTTGGGCTGGATGAAGCACAAGCTGAAATCAGGATTGCTGGGAGAAATATCAATAACCTCAGGTATGCAGATGACACCACCCTTACAGCAGAAAGCAAAGAAAAACTAAAGAGCCTTTTGATGAAAGTAAAAGAAGAGAGTGAAAAAGCTGGCTTGAAACTCAACATTCAAAAAACAAAGATCATGGCATCCGGTCCCATCAATTCCTGGCAAATAGATGGAGAAACAATGGAAACAGTGACAGACTTTATTTTCTTGGGCTCCAAAATCACTGCAGATGGTAACTGCAGCCATGAAATTAAAAGATGCTTGCTCCTTGGGAAAAAAGCTATGACCAACCTAGACAGCATATTAAAAAGCAGAGACATTACTTTGCAGATAAAGGTCCTTCTAGTCAAAGCTATGGTTTTTCCAGTGGTCATGTATGGATGTGAGATTTGGACTATAAAGAAAACTGAGCACTGAAGAATTGATGCTTTTGAACTGTGGTGTTGGAAAAGACTCTTGAGAGTCCCTTGGACTGCAAGGAGATCCAACCAGTCCATTCTAAAGGAGATCAGTCCTGGGTGTTCATTGGAAGGACTGATGCTGAAGCTGAAACTCCAATACTTTCACCATCAGACATGAAGAACTGTCTCATAAGAAAAGCCCCTGAAGCTGGGAAAGATTGAAGGCAGGAGGAGAAGGGGACGACAGAGGATGAGATGGTTGGATGGATCACTGACTTGATGGGCATGAGTTTGAGTAAACTCCGGGAGTTTGTGATGGACAGGGAGGCCTGGCGCTCTGCAGTCCATGGGGTTGCAAAGAGTTGGACATGACTGAGCAACTGAACTGATCTGAACTGATGACTCACAGAAGGAAGGAGACCCACTGAGGTCACCGAGATCAAGCTTCACATGACAGCATCCCATGCCGTGCTTTCAGTCCCCAGTTAAAGGCAAAGGTGACGGGGATTAGTGAGCCTGAGACCTCACTGAAGGCAAAGCTTCTGTCACTTTCAACACACATTACAGGTGCAGAAAATGCACGTTGAGCAGAGATACATGCTTGCTGTTTTGCAGAAATGTATTAATAGAGAACGTATGAATCTATTACTGCTTTGAAATTATTATTTCCTTAAATAACGTTCTCTTCCCAACTTCTTATAAAGGAACAGCATCACTTGGTCACTTGAATAGTCTAGAATCAACTCTCTTCTTCAGATCAAGTCTCTAACAACCTTCCTACACTGATAATTTGATTCAGTTTCCAAATAAACTTAGGCCCAGACAGGCCTGACTTTTTCAACTTAAAGTCAATCTCAAAAATAAAATTCTAAAACTATTTATACTGAGAAGAGTTTTCAATGTTTGGACTTCCCTGCTGGCTCAGACGGTAAAGTGTCTGCCTGTAAAGAGGGAGACTCAGGTTCAATCCCTGGGTCGGGAAGGTCTCCTGGAGAAGGAAATGGCAACCCACTCCAGTATTCTTGCCTGGAAAATCCCATGGATGGAGGAACCTGGTAGGCTACAGTTCCTGGGGACACAAAGAGTCGGATACCACTGAGCGACTTCACTTTCACTTCCAATAGCCCTTATCAACTACATCCAGCATAACTCCATCTCAGAATCATCCAGGATTTCATACTGTTTACCCTACAGAAGCCACACACTCATGCAGCTCCACAGTAGACAGCAGATGGGAGAAATACATTGATATCCACAAAGTTATACCCAAAGTCAAATCATTTTAGGGCAGAGGAATAAGGACACATTAATTAGCAATAAGATTAATAGAGCAGAATGGAACATACCCAGGCCTACCAAATTACCCAGGACTACTTAAGTTCTATCCCTACCCATGAAGTTAACATCAGCAGTCAAATGATAAATACAAACAATAATATAAGGTAAGCATACTCATGGCAAAATAAAATCAAGCCTCCTTGGCACCCTGGAATATGACTTTGAGGCACCAACTTATGGCTTGCTATAAAGGTGACTGCTAACATTTTCCTTATGTTATTTTTTAAAAGACTGTGCAAAAGACCTGAAACACATTACAAAATATAAGGGCAGACTTTAAGACAACCTTACCTAGGGGGGAGGAGCTAAGATGGCAGAGGAATAGGACAGGGAGACCACTTTCTCCCCTACTAATTCATGGAAAGAACATTTGAACGCTGAGCAAACTCCACAAAACAACTTCTGATTGCTAGCAGAGGACATCAGGCACCCAGAAAAACAGACCATTGTCTTCAAAAGGAGGTAGGACAAAATACAAAAGATAAAAAGAGAAACAAAAGAGCTAGGGATGGAGACCCATCCCGGGAAGGGAGTCATAAGTTTCCAAACACCAGGAAACCCTCTCACTAGCGGGTCTGGGGGAAGTTTTCAAGTCTTGGAGGGCAACCTAACTGGAAGGAAAAATAAATAAAATCCACAGATGACATGCTCAAAAGCAACTCCCAGCAGAAAAGTACCCCAGACGCTCGCATCTACCACCAGCAAGTGGGGGCTGAACGGAGAGCAGCGGGCGGCATTGCTTAGGGTAAGGATGGGGCCTGAATGCCCTGAAGGCAATTGGAGAGAGCTAATGTGAGGTAGCAACTTAAACTCTGGGATAGCAAGAGAGAAAGAATAACTGGCGAAAAGCACGCTAACCGAACACACTGCCGGCCTTTTGCAGAGCAAAAGAAAGACTGAGCAATTCCAGAGAAGAGCTAGCTGGCGGCGGACCAGCCCATCCCCTCCGGAGGCAGGAGGCAGGGGGGACGGGAAAGGGGAAACTCAGCCCCAGAGACGGCATCCCCTACCAAACTGCAAACAGGCTTCCAGTTTCTAACCAAAGACTTCCTGAGATTCTGGATGGTTGACATCCGCCGGGAGGGTTGCATTAGCGACCAGCTCCCCAGGACAGACACAAGGCGCACCAGACCAGCGCGAGCACGCGCACACGCGCGTGCACAGAAACTGAGGCTGGAACCACAGAGGGGATAAGGCGCACCGCACCCGGGGAGAGTGCGCTCATCAAGCTCCTGGCTGCCTGAGCTGTTCGGGCCGGGGAAGGCACAAAACGCAGGCCCAACCGAGTCTGCGCTCTTGTGGAGTACCCGAAAACTGGAACCGCAGGCAACTCAGGACCCGCTCCCTATAGAGCAGCCTGGAGCCTGAGCAGTGTAGACGGGGAAAGCACACACGCCCGCGAGGGGGGGGGGCATACCCAGTGTTACTGGAACACTGCGGGTCCTCCCCACACACGCCAGTGACATTTGTCTGCAGCGCCCCTCCCTCTCCACAGCACAACTGAACAAGCGAACCTAAACAAGAGACCACCTCCACCCACTTGTGTCAGGGCGGAAATTAGACACTGAAGAGACCGGCAAACAGAAGCCAAATAAAAAAAGGGAACCGCTTCAGAAGTGACAGGTGCAACAGATTAAAATGCCTGTAGTTAACACCGACTACACCGCAAGGGGCCTATGGATATCCAGAAGTGTAAGCTGGAACAAGGAGCTACCTGAAACTGAACCGAACCCACACTGCCCGCAACAGCTCCAGAGAAATTCCTAGATATATTTTTACTATTTTTTTGTAATTAAAAAGAAATTTTTTTTCTTTTCATTTTCTTTCTTTTTTTTCTTTTATTTTCTTTTAAAATTCCCTATTACTCCTCTATTACTCCTTAATTTTCACTTTCTTTTATGTTCTTTTAAAGTCCTCTATTACTCCTCAATTTTCATTTTCATGTTTTTATTATTTTTTAATTAATTTTTTCTCTTTTCTTAATTTTTTTTCTTTTATTTCCTTTTAAAGTCCTCTCTCACTCCTCTACTACTGCTTAATTTTCATTTTCATTTCACTATAACCTTTGAGGAACATACCTCAACATAATAAAAGCTATATATGACAAACCCACAGCAAACATCATCCTAAATGGTGAAAAAATTGAAAGAATTTCCCCTAAAATCAGGAACAAGACAAGGGTGCCCACTCTCACCACTACTGTTCAACATAGTTTTGGAAGTTTTGGCCACAGCAATCAGAGCAGAAAAAGAAATAAAAGGAATCCAGATAGGAAAACAAGAAGTGAAACTCATGCTGTTTGCAGATGACATGATCCTCTACATAGAAAACCCTAAAGACTCTACCAGAAAATTACTAGAGCTAATCAATGAATACAGTAAAGTTGCAGGATATAAAATTAACACACAGAAATCCCTTGCATTCCTATACATGGACAATGAGAAAACAGAAAGAGAAATTAAGGAAACAATACCATTCACCATTGCAACCGAAAGAATAAAATACTTAGGAGTATATCTACCTAAAGAAACAAAAGACCTATACATAGAAAACTATAAAACACTGATGAAAGAAATCAAAGAGGACACAAACAGATGGAGAAATATACCGTGTTCATGGATTGGAAGAATCAATATTGTCAAAATGGCTATACTACCCAAAGCAATCTATAGATTCAATGCAATCCCTATCAAATTACCAACGGTATTCATTGCAGAACTAGAACAAATAATTTCACAATTTGTATGGAAATACAAAAAACCTTGAATAGCCAAAGTAACCTTGAGAAAGAAGAATGGAACTGGAGGAATCAACCTGCCTGACTTCAGACTATACTACAAAGCCACAGTCATCAAGACAGTATGGTACTGGCACAAAGACAGAAATATAGATCAATGGAACAGAATAGAAAGCCCAGAGATAAATCCACATACCTATGGACACCTTATCTTCAACAAAGGAGGCAAGAATATACAATGGAAAAAAGACAACCTCTTTAACAAGTGGTGCTGGGAAAACTGGTCAACCACTTGTAAAAGAATGAAACTAGAACATTTCCTAACACCATACACAAAAATAAACTCAAAATGGATTAAAGATCTAAATCTAAGACCAGAAACTGCAAAACTCCTAGAGGAAAACATAGGCAAAACATTCTCTGACATAAATCACAGCAAGATCCTCTATGACTCACCTCCCAGAATATTGGAAATAAAAGCAAAAATAAACAAATGGGACCTAATGAAACTTAAAAGCTTTTGCACAACAAAGGAAACTATAAGCAAGGTGAAAAGACAGCCCTCAGATTGGGAGAAAATAATAGCAAATGAAAAAACAGACAAAGGATTAATCTCAAAAATATACAAGCAACTCCCACAGCTCAATTCCAGAAAAATAAATGACCCAATCTAAAAATGGGACAAAGAACTAAACAGACATTTCTCCAAAGAAGACATACAGATGGCTAACAAACACATGAAAAGATGCTCAACATCACTCATTACCAAAGAAATGCAAATCAAAACCTCAAGAAGGTACCATTACACGCCAGTCAGGATGTCTGCTATCCAAAAGTCTACAAGCAATAAATGCTGGAGAGGGTGTGGAGAAAAGGGAACCCTCTTACACTGTTGGTAGGAATGCAAACTAGTACAGCCACTATGGAGAACAGTGTGGAGATTCCTTAAAAAACTGGAAATAGAACTGCCATATGACCCAGCAATCCCACTTCTGGGCACACGCACTGAGGAAACCAGAATTGAAAGAGACACATGTACCCCAATGTTCATTGCCGCACTGTTTATAATAGCCAGGACATGGAAGCAACCTAGATGCCCATCAGCAGATGAATGGATGAGGAAGCTGTGGTACATATACACCATGGAATATTACTCAGCCATTAAAAATAATACATTTTAATCAGTTCTAATGAGATGGATTATACAGAGTCCATTATATATGGATTATACAGTCCATTATACAGAGTGAAGTAAGCCAGAAAGATAAAGACCAATACAGTATAATAATGCATATATATGGAATTTAGAAAGATGGTAACAATAACCCTATATGCAAAACAGAAAAAGAGACACAGATGTATAGAACAGACTTTTGGACTCTATGGGAGAAGGCGAGGGTGGGATGATCTGAGAGAACAGCATTGAAACATGTATATTATCAAGTGTGAAACAGATCACCAATCCAGGTTGGATGCATGAGACAAGTGCTCAGGGCTGGTGCACTGGGAAGACCCAGAGGGAGCGGGCAGAGAGGGAGGTGGGAGGGGGGATCGGGGTGGGGAACACATGTAAATCCATGGCTGATTCATGTCAACGTATGACAAAAACCACTACAATATTGTAAAGTAATTAGCCTCTAACTAATAAAAATAAATGGAAAAAAAAAAAAGACAATCTTACCTACAGGGCTGTCCTTTTTCTATAAATTTTTAGTCATCAGTTCCTATCTATAATATAGTGTTTAAGAGCTATGTAATTAGTATATAGTATAATAACTTTTATGAACTTCTCGAGTTTAAAAGCTCAAATTGATCAAGTAGGTAAAGAAAAAGATTTCAAAAATATATAACCAAGAGAAAAACACACCCAAGCATTTACAGTTGTCCATATATTTAATTATAAAGTATAAAATTATTCCAAACCGTATCTAAAACTCTGCAAAAAAAGTATACAGATACCTAATGGATAGGGATTTTCAAATCCAAAGAAAACATAGTGATGTGGTTTGCATCTCATTTTTTCACATAATAATGATTGTGATTTTTTTTTTTTAATCCACATTATCTTACAAAATTTACCTTGGGAAAACTGGAGTATATGTATAAGAAGCTGGTCACATTTATATTTTCAATTTGAGGATACAAACAGGAAAAATCAATTTGCTTACCCAAGGAACAAATTCACAGCTTTGGCCTTATCACAACAGTGTTCTAATCAAGTAGGCAATGTATGAATTCACAGCTGACTCAGTTGTCTTGGAAACTAACTTATCAAATTAAGTCTCTATTTCTCTCTTCAACACTGCCTATATTTTTGGTGGCACGTATCTTCAGAATATTTAAGAGGGGGGATTGGGGGATAATAACTTAATGAATTTTCCATTATATCTCAAATTTCCATTGAAAGTAGTATCATACAAACAAATGTTATTTAGCTGCTTAAATTATACACAAAATGATGTTTGTTTATGTGCTTTTTCTTTCTTGGCTGCTTTCTAGTTTTGCATGAAACCAACTGGCTTTAAAGAAAGAAAAGAGATTCACATTATCTCTTACCAGACCCATGAAAAGGCCAAAAATCAAGGTGGCTATCACAAAAAAGAAGTAAGAACACCAAGCAGGAACTCCAAGGGTCACTGTGAAATAGTTGTGAAGATGCTGTAATCAGAAGAAAAAAGTTAAAAAAAAACACATATTTATAAAGAGAACTAAAAATGTTTGAATCTCCCTCTTTACCACTTCACTCAAGTCTACAATTCTATTTATATGAGCTCCCACAAAGATCATCCAGGGGATTATGCATCTATATTATTTTTCAAGAGCAAATCAGATTTTATAACACTGAGAATCTGAGAGTCAAAATCAAGGTCGTATCTAATAAGAGTTATACTTCCTTGAAGCTAATGACCAAACAGAACTCTGGTAGGATTGTTTATCCTTCTTCCATCATGAGTTTTTTTTTGGTCACTATCCCCTAATAGCTTATATACCTTAATACTCATAATATGATATCCATAAAAAAGTAAAGTTTTTTTTTTTAAAAATTGGGCCTTTATCAATTTTTAAGTAGAACTAAATTACTGCTTATGGAACATCAACCATTTAAATGTTTCCATACTTCCTTTTTCTAGTCATATTCTTATTGCTCGACACCCAGCCCTCCTTTACAAATTTCCTAATCACCATAAAACCTACATGTAATAATACAAGACATTTTTCTGTTAATTCATTATGAGCAAATAAGATTCCATCAGTCTTTGAAGAAAGTGTACATCCCTTCTTGTTTACTATCCCCGGGACTCTATTTTTCACTCAAACAGTAAAAGTGAGTAAGGAGATACAATCTGAGCCAGAAGTACCACATGCAAAATCATACAGGAATTACAGATATGAACCCGCTAGTGTGGAATCAAAGCCCATTTAGACATGGACTTGAAGGAGCTATGTTGCCTCATGATGGCTTTGTGATCATCTATTTTAGGCCCTTTTAGCTTCAAAAAAATTCACTAAAAAGTCAATAGTTTTATGATATTTTTATGTCTATAGATAGGTTATCTACAGAATTACTGGGCACAGGATGAAATGGCTGCAAACTAAATGCCACCTGCAAACAGAAATAATGACTGAATGACTTCCCCAGAACTGATGAGGTTAACAAAAACTAGACCAAGATTCTATTTAAATATTTCTCAAAATCAAAGTTACTGAAGTATCTCCCATTGGCTTCTCAGTTTGTAACTGTCAATAAAATTAGATAATATATCTGATCCTGGCTTAACTTAGAATGACCAAAACAGACTGCTAACTGATCTAGAGCCGTCTGAGAGCTCTTCTCTCTGACTGTTAACTCAGCAGTAGATACACATCTAAAGACTCCTCAAGTTTTTAAATACTGACACATGTAATCAAAGTGTTCAATAAATAGTTATTGAATAAATAAAATACACCAGCAAATCTTTAAACTATTCACAGGAATGCACACAACTCCTGACTTATAAAGCTGTCATCTGTCTTCTGTTGATGGCACTGGTCATTGCTCTATCTTCAACCAGGACAACTATCTAGGAATAATCTAGTACTCTCTAGCCCAAGTAGGCAAAAGAGGTATTTAGGATATAAAAGGTTGTTTTGCTCAAACTCTGTTCAGTGGAAGTTTTAAGATGCATTGTACAGTTCTATAGGAAATTTGGCATATTGAACATAGCTTATTTATGCTTATCTTGATTATTCAATGTCATCATCAAAATTAAACTCTGAAATGAGCCAAGGAATTAGAAGACATGAAAGCCAGGGTGCATCTGTGCTGACCCATGGACATATGAATTCTGTAACTTGTTTTATTAGTACCTGCCCATATAGTTGGAATGAATAACACATCCAGTTATAAGTCCATCTGGACAGTGTCTTAAGCCCTTTTGCAAAACACATGATTTAAGAAATGCTTAACAAATTTTCTCAGTTATTTTCTAGGATTCAGTAAATGATGTGCCTTTGAATCACTGCATTGAGTCATATTCTCAGTGCATTCAAAAACATCCTCTTACAGGTTCCACTTCAATTTTCTTGTACTGGCATACTCTTTAAGGGATTTGCTTGAGCTTCTTAGAGAACTCTGCCATCTTGTGGTCTTTCTAGGTGATTACTAAAAAATTACTAAAGCCTCATTAATCAAGTTGTGTTTTCAAAACTGCAGCCACAAATCTTTATCGTTTACTTTGTCTGAGTCCACAATGGTTTCAGAGTACCTTTAAGACTATTACGGTTCCTGTACTAGGCACATGAAGTTTCCTGTAAACATGTTTCCAAGTAATAACTGATTAAACCCGATTTTAGATTTCTGTGCTTGTTTCTTTGCCAGGCAAAGTAACTTTTCACTTGTGGAAAATACTGACCCAAGTTCAATATTATATATGCTCATTACAAGGAAGCATCATATTATTTCCTTAAAATGCATGCAAATGTCACCTGCTGGGCCCAATACCTTATAATATTATATTTTTGTACTAGGTGACTGAATTAGAGCTAATTTTTAGCTATAAACAGATTAGAATGAGAGGACTAGATGAAGACACTGTTTACAGAAGAAAAAAAGGGGGACATTATAACCAGTGGTCAGATGGATTTGAGGAATGGAGCCAGGATAAGGTGTCCAAGGTTCAGAGGTGGAGCATTTTATAAAATTCACTCAAAACATAACAAAAAAGTTGAAAGTTGAAAAAAATAATTCCAGGTAGGTGCTAACCAGAAAGAAAAAATTACAGTATTAATATTAGACAAAATGACCTTATAGAATGTAAATGCAATTGCTATGTGTCAAATTTTACAATTTCTTATAAAATTTTATACAATTTCTTATAAAATTAAACTTTTAGTTCTTTTAAAGAAAGTATGGGAAGTCCAAATATATATATATATACACACTGTACTTCTCAATCACTAATAAGAACATATTAATTGGTTTTTCAGAGATGGATCATGTTCTGTTCTTCAAACGGCCTTTTCTCTGCAGTCCAATGCATTCACACAGAATCCATCCATGCTAAACAAGGCTGTGCCCTGTGCCTACAGAGATAAAACAGCAACTCCTGGCCTTGATGTGCTCCAAATGCCACACACTGAAATCATTTGCATGACATAATGAAAAATGGCAACTCCTTGTTATTAGTCAAGCTATAAGAGGTTTGAAAAATTATTTATTTTCCCTGTACTGTCTTTGAAAAGAAAACTACTTTATAACAATGTATGAGGGTCACAATTAATTTCCATCTAATCTCTTTTTAAGGCTTCCCTGATAGCTCAGTTGGTAAAGAATCCTCCTGCAATGCAGGAGACCTCGGTTTGATTCCTGGGTCGGGAAGATCCACTGGAGAAGAGGTTCCAGTATTCTTGGGTTTCCCATGTTGCTCATCTGGTAAAGAATCCGCCTGCAATGCTGGAGACCTGGGTTCGATCCCTTGGTTGGGAAGATCCCCTGGAGAAGGGAAAGGCTACCCACTCCAGTATTCTGGTCTGAAGAATTCCACAGACTGTATAGTCTATGAGGTCGCAAAGAGTCAGACATGACTGAGCAACTTTCACAATCTCTTCTTAACCCTCAGAACAAATTCTCTCCTGACCTGCAGCTGTAACAGATCCTGTACTAAGCTTTTGAAGATTCCTGACACCTATTACAACTATCCTGTTGGTTTAGACAATATATGGCTATAAGGTTTTCAGATAACTATCAAAATATATGACTCCTAAATATATTTAGTGTCAAATATTGCAACAGGCTGAATCCTTACTCTTAGTTCCTGGTTTGCAATTCAAAATTCTGAACCTTTGAATAAACTTCTCACCAATAAAAGAAAATATCAGAAGAAAACCAAATGAAACTCAAACTATATGAAAAGAGGAAAAATGCTAGTTATTTTTTAATATGATATATAAATGTCAAAAAAAGACAATTAACAGAATTTTTTAAAAAAAGATTAAGTTCAAGTCACCAATTTATTTCCTGTTGCCAAAGGAAAAAAAAAAACCTAAAGTAGGTATATCTCAAAAAGCAAAAAATATAATACAACTGAAAAACTGAGAGGCAAAAGTTCTTTTCAAATTTCTCCAAGCATATACCAATATGAACAAAAAGCAGAGTTCTCATGAGCTCCATGAACTGTTGTTGTTCAGTCATTCAGTCATGCCCGACTCTCTGCGACCCCATGGACTGTAGCACACCAGGCTTCTGTGTCTTTAACCAAGTTCTGGAGCTTGCTCAAACTCATGTTCATTGAGTTTGTGACGCCGTCCAACCACCTCATCCTCTGGCATCCCCTTCTCCTCATGCTTTCAAACCTTCCCAGCATCTGGGTCTTTTCCAATGAATCGGCCCTTCACATCAGGTGGCCAAAGTATTGGATATTCACCTTCAGCATGAGTTCTTCTAATGAACATTCAGGACTGATCTCCTTTAGGACGGACT
Organism: Odocoileus virginianus; assembly: GCF_023699985.2. Classification (NCBI taxonomy): domain Eukaryota; kingdom Metazoa; phylum Chordata; class Mammalia; order Artiodactyla; family Cervidae; genus Odocoileus; species Odocoileus virginianus. The sequence goes on from NC_069682.1 coordinate 108,749, forward strand.
GTTTGGATCTCCTTGCAGTCCAAGGGACTCTCAAGAGTCTTCAACACCACAGCTCAAAAGCATCAATTCCTGAGCACTCAGCTTTCTTTATAGTCCAACTCTCACATCTATACATGACTTTGTATGGAAAAACCATAGCTTTGACTAGACAGATCTTTGTTGGCAAAGTAATGTCTCTCCTTTTTAATATGCTGTCTAGGTTGGTCACAGCTTTTCTTTCAAGGAGCAAGCATCTTTTAATTTCGTGCCTGCAGTCACCATCTGCAGTGATTTTGTACTTGTTTCAATTGTTTCCCTGTATATTTGCCATGAAGTGATGGGACCAGATGCCATGATCTTCATTTTTTTAATGTTAAGTTTTAAACCAGCTTTTTCACTCTCCTCTCTCCTTCATCAAGAGGCTCTTTAGTTCCTCTTTGCTTTCTGCTAAAAGGGTGGCATCATCTGCATATCTTGAGGTAATTGATATTTATCCCAGCAATCTTGATTCTAGCTTGTGTTCATCCAGCCCAGCATTTTACATGATGTACTCTGCATATAAATTAAAGAAGCATGGTGACCATATACAGCCTTGATGTACTCCTTTCCCAATTTGGAACCACTCTGTTGTTCCATGTCTGGATTTAACTGTTGCCTCTTGACTTACATACAGATTTCTTAGGAGGCAGGTAAGGTGATTTGGTATTCCCATCTCTTTAAGAATTTTCCCCAGTTTGCTGTGATCACACAGTTCAAGGCTTTAGAGTAGTCAGTGAAGCAGAAACAAATGTTTTTCTAGAACTCCCTCGCTTCTTCTATGACACAACGGATGTTGGCAATTTGATCTCTGGTTCTTCTGTCTTTTCTAAATCCAGCTCGAACATCTGGAAATTCTCAGTTCATGTACTGTTGAAGCCTGGCTTGGAGAATTTTGAGCATTACTTTGCTAGAATGTGAAATGAGTGCAATTGTGCAATAGTTTGAACATTCTTTGGCATTGCCTTTCTTTGGGATTGGAATGAAAACTGCCCTTTTCCAGTCTTGTGGCCACCGCTGAGTTTTCCAAATTTGCCAGCATATTGAGTGCAGCACTTTCACAGCATCATCTTTTAGGATTCGAAATAGCTCAGCTGGAATTCCATCACCTCTATTAGTTTTGTTTGCAGTGATGCTTCCTAAGGTCCACTTGACTTTGCAATCCAAGATGTCTGGCTCTAGGTGAGTGATCATACTGTCATGGTTATCTGGGTCAGTAAGATCTTTTTTGTATAGTTCTTCTGTGTATTTTTTTCCACGTCTAATTAATATTTCCTTGAATATTAAGTTCCAAATATGACAAATGATGTATAATCATAACTTAGAAAAGACAAATACAGGAAGGTAATCACATCTAAAGATCTTTTGAAATACTTTAAAAATATGTACTTAATTCCCTGGCAATTTTGTCAAATCTGGCAGGATTTAGATCACCCTACATGTAGAGATGAGGAAAGGTTACATGACACATTCAATATTATGTAAAAGTTCAGCATTTTAACCTAAATAACAGTTCTAAGTTACTAAGACTCAGTGAAATGATACAATCACACATAGCAGCTTCCCAGGTGGCGCTAGTGGTAAAGAACCTGCCTGCCAATGCAGGAGACGTGAGACATGGGTTTGATCCCTGGGTCAGGAAGATCCTCTGGAGAAGGTGATGGAACCCCACTCCAGTATTCTTGATGGAAGAATCCCATGGAAAGAAAAGTCTGGTGGACTACAGTACATGGGGTCACAAAGAGTCAGACATGACATTGTCTGAGCCACATAAAAGGGGCTTGCAAATTTTTCCTTAAAGGGCTACATCATGAATATTTTGGCTTGTGGGCCATATGACCTCTGTCACAACAACTCATCTCTATCACTGTAGTACGAAAGCAGTCACAGAAAATAGGTAATAAGTGAATGTGACTGTGTTCCAACAAGACATTATTAAACAAGACAGGCAGCCCAGCCTGCCCACAAGCTGAAGTCTGCTGATCCCTAACAGATCTTCGATCTGTAGGGAGGTTATGACAATGAGAAATAAGAGGAAGTGAAACCACAGAAGCCCTTTCAGCTTTGACAAAGGGATTCACTACTGATCTATGAAATATGACTTTGGTCTTTTGGTCCCTGTTCAATTTAAGTCCTTCTACACAAAGACACATTCCCACTACGACTCCAGGTAAGAGTAGTAGTGTGGCTTAAGAAGAAAAGTGAAATTATAAAACCATTTATAAGTATTCATTTTCCTATTATTTAGAAACTACCTTCTCACTCTTAAAAACCCCTCTGCTGATATAATCATAAAGGGCCTTATTTACTCACCCATATCTTGCCAGAGATGCTAAAAAGACCAGCCATTCCAGACATCCTAAAAAAAATAAAGGCAAGGAGAACCACTGGTGATGGACAGCATAAAAACAAACAAACAAAACCTCAAGTCACAAGGGCTACTCCTCCACTGTGTGCAGTACATCATCCTCTCTCCTGGATTCTCTTCCCTTCTGACAGAGCTTAGACCCCAGGGCCGTGTTGTGGATTAGTCAGGAGTAAATGCAGTCAAGTCCGCTGGTGCTTTCTCGCTGCATGGTGCATGCCTGGCAACATCCCTAACACTGAGCAGCTGCAGATCTCTAGGGAAAAGTCACACGCTCTGCCCTCACAGTCACAAGCTCAGTGGGCAACTGAGAGGGCACCGTCCGGCTGCAATCCTCTAGGCTCGTACCTTGGATGAGAGCTCATATCCTTTCTCTCCCTTCAAACTGTACACACCCTCTCCACCCCTTGCCCTTATGTCACTGTGCAACCAGCAGCTGTCAGACGGCCTCTCTCACCATCCCAGCAGCACATCTAGCCTGGTGCACACCCGCATCCAGCTTCTTCTGTTCCAGTGGAGGAAACTACCCCCCCAACCACAGTCCAAACTCTCCACTTGTGCCTTGGATCCCATCCTTTCCCTGTTGCTAATGACTTGGTTTTTCCCATCATCCCATTTCCTGCATCAGCAATTTCTCCTTCTCTGATGGATCATTTCACTGCATGAAAACATGTTCTACTCTCACTCATCTTTTGAAAAGAACATCACTGGATCGCAGAAGGCCCCCCACCTCAGCTTCCCAAACTCCAAAGAGGAGACCACACTTGCTGCTCCTTCCTCCTCGCCTTACCTTTAACCCACTCAAATGCAGCTTCTGTCCTCCCTGCTGCACTCCTTGACCCCCTGTTAAGGCCAAAATGGCATCGCATTGCTTCATTCAGTGTCCTTGTCTCAGACTTCATCTCCCCCAACCCCTCATAGACATGAGACACAAGGGACTACTCTCTCCTTCATGCACTTTCCACTTGCCTTTTAGGAAATCACACACCCCTGCCTGCCCTCCTGCCTCCCTGGCACTCATTTTCAATTTCCTTCTGCTGACTCCTTATCTACCCAGCTTCTTAACTTTGGAGTGTCTTGTGACTCAGTCCCAAGCACTTTTCTTTTTCTCTCTCCAGGTGACCCCCCTTCCTTCTAAAACTTAAAATACCATCTATATGCCTTTTGTGTGGACCAATCCCCACGCATTCAACCTGGAAACTCTACAAAGAGGTCTGCATCTCAAACTTAATATGTCCAGTGCTGAACCCTTGATTTTCTCTTGCTCAAACCAGTAACTGGTACCAAGACCATCAAGTGCTCAAACCAAAAACCCAGGAGTTGAGTTGTTTGTGTGTGTGCATGTTTGCAGTATATGTCTGATTGCGTATGAATCTTACCTCTCCTTCACCTTAGTAGAGTCTACCTTTAAAACCTATTTTATTTTTAAACAGTGAAACTATTAAAACATTTTACAGCTACATTTATACCATATACAAATCTAAATTTCATTTAAAAGTATCAACTGATAGTGGTGTTTGATTCACATTAGCAATCACTACATACATGATCAAAGAGACTGCTTTCTTGAACTTTATTACAAAATTATTTTTATTGAGTTAACTACTCAAGTTTCAGAATGCTTTAATTTTTTCCCTAGGTATACTCCTTTCTTTAGGGCTCCCAAAGCTTCAAACAGTTGCTCTTTCCTATCTTTAAATTCAGCCCTGTCTCAGTTTAATTCAACATTTATTAACAGACGTTGATTTCAATCTTTTTCTTCTTAGCTATAATTATGATATACAGGGAAATAAAAGCCATAAAAGAAGCCTAACACTTACCAAGTGTTTTTTATTTGGGGCCATGATTAGTACTGAATTTCAGTCTTCAGGAAAGATCTGGGAAGGTGAGGACTATGACCTCATCTCCATATAGAGACTAAGAAGCCTGCTCTAAGTGGGCTCCAAGTGATGTTAAGTCACTTGGTTAACTAGTGATGAGACAGACCTCTCCACTGGAAAGGTGGTTTTTCCCTGATAATGGCTAGGTCATTTGCGGGCTGAAATGTTGGCACCATGTGGATACCCCATCACTCCACAATCTCCTAAGAGCTTTACATCCGTAACGTCAAAGGCCCTGGTCTGCATCAGGTCACTCTCACGCAGCCAATGCACACAGTTCCTATAACACTCAACTTACAACTGTACTTATATTCAGTATTCAGAAGGCATCTAAAGTTGTATGGCACTTAACTTTAAAAACTTTAAAGGCCTGTTCAGCAGTCATTTGTTAACAGTAAAACTGTAATTTTATTAGTAGGAGCTTGTTCAGCTGGTAAAGAATCTGCCTGCAATGCAGGAGACCTGGGTTTGATCCCTGGTTTGGGAAGATCCCCTGGAGAAGGGGATTCCATGGATGAAAGAGCCTAGTAGGCTATAGTCCATGGGCTCGCAAACAGTCAGACCCGACTGAACAACTTCACTGGTTCCTGGAGAAGGGAAAGGACACCCACCCCAGTATTCTGGCCTGGAAAACTCCATGGCCTGTACAGTCCACGGAATCACAAAGAGCTGGACACAACTGAGAGACTTTCATTTCACTTCGCTTCTGAATCTGTAGTTCAGTGGTTCCCAACTTTGGCTGCTTCTCAGAAACACCTGGGGCTTCCCTGGTGGCTCAGATGGTAAAGAATCTGCCTGCAATGCAAACCTGGGTTCTATCCCTGGGTTGAGAAGATCCCCTGGAGAAGGGAACGGCTTACCCGCTCCAGTATTCTGGCCTAGAGAATTCCAGGGATGGAGGAACCTGGCAGGCTACAGCCAGTGGGGTCACCAAGTGTTGGATACGACTGAGTGACTTTCACAGAAACACCTGAGGCTGCTTGACCAGTACCCGCGCAGTCTCTGGGACAGTAGCCATGTGTGGGTAGTTTTCAAAAGTCCACAGGTGATTCCCCTGGGCAAGTGAGGATGCAAATCACTGCTCTCAACCATCATAACGGCAATTCTTACCATTTCAAAAGGCTTCCCAGGTGGTGCTAGTAACAAAGAACCTGCCTGCCAAGCAGGAGACATAAGGGACGTGGGTTTGATCCCTGGGTTTTCCCCTGGAGGAAAGCACAGCAACCTACTCCAGTATTACTCCCTGGAGAATCCCACAGACAGAGGAGCCTGGTGGGCTGCAGTTCACAGGGTTGCAAAGACTGGGACATGACTGAAGTGACTTAGCATGCGCACACACGCACACCATTTCAAATTCAGAGAGGTGGAGTTTTGGTGAGTCAATAAGCTGACTTTACAGTTTTCTGAAAATGTGAAGAAAGTGCAACACTGTCAGTTTTCACTAGAAAACTAGTGCTCTTGATACTCATGCCTCCTCAAGAAGAATCAAACATCACAGATGTAAGCCACACTGTATGATTTCTGGGAAATCAGGTCCACAATAGGGTATATTTTCTGCCCAGTTCTCAAAGCGATCATACTAATATTGTATAAGTGAAGAAGAAGGCCCAAGACCTGGAATCTATGACTAAGAAATAAAGCTGATTAGTTTGTGGAGGGAGCAGAGACGGCTCTAATTTGGCCAACAGGGTCTAAAACTGGCCTTAAGTAAATTTCCCTCAGAAAAAACCGACATCATCATGAAACATTAATGATACTCAGTTCAAACATATCCCTATACCATTTTTTTTTTAAACCGGAAATTTATTCCATTTTCCAAACTACAAATGTAAAAGTTTCAAATAAAAGCCCAAGCATTAGTCATGCCCATGTTTCTGGCCAATGTCAAACAAATATCTTTACAATAGTTAGGCATTTCAAAACCACACCACAAGGGTATGTCAACTAGAATTATGTAAGATTCACTCCTTTAACTAGCCCTGTGTTCTGCAGGTCCAGCAGGGCAGACTCTCGCCCAGCCAGCAGGTCAGGTGCAAGAGTCAACACTCCACACCCCCAACTTACTGATGAACGTCCGAGGCTGGGATGCGAGGCTGAGGCGAGAGGTGGGAGCAGATAAGGGCAAGGGCAGGGAAGTCTAGTTTGTTATAATAATGGCAGTGACACTCATGGCAGTGGGGCTGCTCAAGTGTGAACTGTTTCAGCCTCAGCAAGATTAAAAGCCCAGAGTCTATCTGTGGGCCTGAGGCACAGCAGCTGGAAAGTGAGAGTGCCCTGGATCCCTCTCCGCTTCTGTGCTCACAGCGCCCCACCTTAGTGGCGCCACCACGAAGAGGGGTGGTGGGGAGACACTGGATCCACGGGTTCGGAGCGGCAGGGATGCTGAGAGGGCCCTGGAGCAGCAGAGGAAGGCCCTGGGTGTGGAGTGAAAATGCAGAAGAGCCTCACAGGTGCTCTGACAAGCAGCTGTCAGAGGTCTCCAGGCCAAACCACAGGTACCAAGCCCTGAGCAAGGGAAGCTGACCCCTGAACACAGTCAGAGTGAGGACTAAAAACACTTAATCCCTCCATCCAAGAAAAGTCGCTGTCTCTTCAGCCTCCATGACTAAGCAGGAGGCCCAGTATATTACTGGATTCTCGGCACTGGAAAAAGAAATGCCCAGCTTCCTTGCTAAATGTGTGCCTTTCCATCAGAGAATGACACACACACGGGTGCGGGGCTTGCTCCTGGTGTCTCAGTTTTGCAGGAAGGGCAGCAATTGTTCTGTGGGGAATCTCATTTCACCACCTGAAGCAAAGTTGCAACAGGGCCTCCATTAAGAGGCTCCCCTAATGCCTGAGGGAGCTCTCCTAAGTGCCACCAGTGCTGTGTAACAGAAGACTGCCACTGTTAGACTCAGCACCCACCCTGCACAGCCACCAGTGGTGGCCCTGCTCAGCGGGCAGAACGCAAAGCTGCTCTCACTGCAATAGCATGAGGCCAACCTGCATTACTGCCCTCAACCATGTCCCTGAGGAAGAAGCTAGAATCCTATTTCATTCTAGTATTAATGTCTATTATAACCCACTCAAAGCAGCTTAAAGCAACCTCTAATCTTTGTTGTCATCACCAACAATCACAGGAAGAACTGATGGAGAAAAGCCACGCCCACTGCACGAGGCCACGCCCACTGCACGAGAGGCCACGCCCTTCCGCCTGCAACCCAGAGGGGCACAGGGGCTTCAGCTAGGTTTTGCGCCCTCATTCCACTGGCGTGGGTAGGGTCAGACTGCATAATAATAGGGTATTATATTTACGATTTTTAAAAGAGTTCTTACATTTTATAGACACATACCAAAATATAATAAAATGACACACTTGGTATTTGTTTCAAAACAATTGATAAAACAAGCTATAATTTGATGGTCATTATAGGTGTGTGATATGTACATGGGGGTTTACTGTACTATTTTTTGTATTTTTATGTATATTTGAAAGTTTCTGTAATAAAAAGTGAAAAAAAATTTGAGTTCTTGTACAAAAATTTGGAACAAAGTGGCTCATACCATTATGATTTTCATATGATTTATACATATCACAAGCAAAATAACATGCTGCCTTAAAATACTACTGTAATAAGGAAAAAATGCAAATGGATGAATTTCTAAAATTTCCACACATCCACTAGTAGCTACAATTTCCAAATTCAATACATCACTCCCAAGATAAGTTAAAAGGCAAACATTTTAAAAGGAGTGCCTTAAAAACATACATTTTGCAAGGGATCACCTGCAAGTTTAAGAATTAATTCTAAGTTCTTTGCATCCTCAGAATTCATCAAGTCTCAAAAATCCTGTGAATCAGTCCCTTTTCCAGCTCACTTTCCAACCTTCTGCGGTATGAAACCTGTACATCATCCAGTGACACCTCCAAGTAACAGCTGGGTTGCCATGCTACACTTTTCGGCTGAAGACCCAGATTCCTGTCCAAACACCTTGTGCCACCATGGCTGCTTTTCAGCAAGTTCTGCAAAATACAGTATCTCAAAATTTCCCTCAAAGTTTAGGTGAGCTGGTCTCACAATGACCCCGCAGGGGAGCCAAGGGTGGTACACAGAGTGGCAGGGGCCCTGCCATCGGCACAAGCTGGCTTCCAGCATGCGGGACTGAGGCTTAAAAGTATTTTAAGTCCACCTATGCTCTGCATCCCCACTGCCATCAGGCTGGTCCATACCACCATCCCTGGGCGAGGCTGGTCCACACAGTGCCCTTGAGCCTCTGGTCACGGCCTGCACTGCTCACACCCCGGCTCCTCACCAGCCACAGGCCTGACCGTCTGCCTCCTGCCCTCTGTTTACACTGCTCCCCCTTCTCTTTTGCTGTGCCTAACCCTGGCCACCTGACTCTTCCTCAATACACTAAGCTCTTTCCAGTGTGGGGCGTGTGCGAATGCTACCTCCGTTCCTGTAACAGTCCTCACCTGCTCCTCGCCCAGCCAGGCCCTGCGGTCCTGCAGACCCCATCTGCAGGGACCCCTCAGAGCCAGCTCTCCTAGTACCCATCTAACAGAGGCCCGCACTCCCAGTCAAGCCCTGACTTAGTAAGGGTTTGTTTTCTGTTTTGTTTTGTGATTCTTTACATCCCTAATGTTTTCATCATCTGTCTTACTGTAAGTCACCCTAGGAGACCACAGGGGTCACATTTATCATGTTGACTGCTGAACATCTAGCACCGAAAATAGTATCTGCATAAAATCAATGCTCACTGATTTTAAAGAATGAAAATCTGTAGAATGAAACATCAGAGGTGAGCTGCTTTTAGAATAAACCATGTATTTCCTATAGACACTATCAGATCACTTATTCCTAAAATGTAACATGATTTGATCCTATTTCAGCAGGGATATTCCTTATGCTTATATATATATCAACATAAAATCAATTACAAATACCACAGTTCATTCCAAATGAAAACTATGAACAAGGTATTATTGCTTGACCTTATCTGCCTCACCAAGCATTATACAATTTACCATCATGGCCAAAGGTTACCCCAGCAGTATTCTGTTAAGCAGCCAAAGACACCATAGGTCTTACTCTCCACACAGACAGATACTTTAGCAATTCCTTCATGAACTCTAAATTCAAGAAAAAGGTTCTGCTCTACCTTCTCAATAATTTATAAGGAAGGAGGTATGGTAAATGGTGTTCAATACCATATTTAGTAAAGAGAAAAGAGGTGACGGTGCTAAAGTTGGAGGAGAGCTCTCTGTAACCCCCCTGAATCTGGATACTAAACCCTAGCATCCTAACAACCAGCTGAAACACATAGGGTCACAAAACCAGAAATACAACATGGGCCAAACAGGGGCACGTGTCATCTGGGAAATCAGAAGTGAATATGAAAAGAAATGTAGACTTTCAAGGTCTATGGGTTGTTAAGTTGAGACTATCTGTTCTATTAGTAACACTGTCATTAAAAAAACAAGTTACGTTAGAGAAGCTGGGGATTTCCAGCCAGTCAGAGGCTCAACAGACTGCCACTTCTTCTCTAAGATATAGTTCTGCAGGTCTTCGTAGACTCCTGGGCCACGGTAACGGCGGAATATCCCATCTTTTGCACTATAAATTATAAAAACAAAAAATAAACTAATTAAAATAACAAGTGTTACAGATAATAAAAACGAAAATAAGTACTGGTTTTACATGTGAACTCCACTCTGAATTTTAACTTCACTCAAAATGAAAAACAAAAAGAAATATTATAGTTAGGCATAAATAAGAAAGCATACACAAATACTTATTACAAATGAGAAATTCCAAAGGATAGAAAATTAAACATTCTATTTTATCACTGCACAATTTGCGACTGTAAGCAAAGTCCTTCGCAGTGGCTAATCTGTCAAGTTACTTTTTATTATTTTTGCTACAAATTATTTCAATTTTTCTCTTACATCAGCAAAACTGCAGTTGTTATCAAGTTTTAAAAAACTCTATCCACATTTCCAAATTGATATCATGCAAGTCTCTCTCCTGAAAACTGGGTCTCCCTGGTGGCTCAGTGGTAAAGAATATGCCTGCCAAGGCAGGAGACCTGGATTTGATCCCTGGGCTGGGAAGATCCCCTGGAGAAGGAAATGGCAACCCACCCTAGTGTTCTTGCCTGGAGAATTCCATGGACAGAGGAGGCTGGCAGGCTATAGCCCATGGGGTTGCAAAAGAGTCGGACAGGACTTACCAACTAAACAACAAATGCCTTAGGTCTTCCCTCCCTCTCACCTTCGGTCTAGGTAAGTTTCCTAAGGGAGGAGCCGACCCTTTTCTCTCCTGTTAACTCATTCACTGCTCCTGCCAGCGGGGCTCCTGTTCCCGCGACCGCACGGAAGCGGCTCATACTGGGATGGCTCTTCAGTGCGGTGTCCCCGGAGCGCTCTTCCGCCATTTCCCCTGTGTGTCCTGGACACTGGCCCTCCCTCCCTCCCTCCTTCCCCTGGGCTATCCTGACATGAGGTCTCCGGTCCTTCTCAGTTCCATGCGCCCTGTGCTCCTTTGCAGATGTCCTAGCAGGGGTCACTGATCCTTAGCGTGCTCCTTTTCCCACCGCGTCTATTCTCTCACCGTATGTATTTCAACTGTGATCTAATCCCTGGTATGTACCTCCAGTCTACACCTTTCTTATGATCCTGAAATTAAACTATCACCTAAACTTCTCATTTGGAATTAGCATAAACCCTTCACACTATCTTTTCCATTCTGGTCTCTATCTTCCAAACTGAACTTTATTCTAATAACTTCTCAATAGCTTTGCTAGTTAAACAGGCCTGTCAGTAAGTCACCAGAGGCTCTCCCTTTCTTATGGCTAATCAGTCACCAATGATCCCACCTCCTCAGCATCTCTGGAAACCATCCCTGCCTGTCTCCTTCCCCCTCACTACCTGAACTTCTCTAGCACCATCACCTGGGATGATCCAACTGTACCTCTCAGGCCAGCCACAGAGAACTAGTTCTCAGAAGGCATCTCCTTTTCTCCTAGGCTTTTCCATGATACATCCTCTATTTGGAAAGATCTTGTCTACCTTACTTGCTTCACATACTCTTGTTACCTATTAAGAATCATCCCACCTTTCATATCATCAGAAAAACCCTCTTCGGCCTCCTCACCTATCTGCTGCCTGAAATTAGACTCTCGGTAGCACCTGGGCGCCCCTCTCTGCTGATCACTATCGTTCAGTGGAGACCAGTCTTTCTCCCTGCACATGCTAAGCTGAACAAATGAAGGTAACGGACAAGAACTAAAGAATCCCAGGACACACTTTTTACACACACACCTACTAATTTCTAATCATTACAAGACCAGAAAATTATTTGAACTTACTGGAAAAATGCTGGGAGGGTGGTAACAAAGAAGCGGCCACTCAAACCTACAAGAAGCAGAAACAGAAAAGTTATAAGCCAAACTCAGACTAACCCAAGCATCTAACTCAGGCTGTAAGGGCAAGAAGCCTTGATCTTGTTATTACAACCACATAAGTAAAATCCCTCCCATTACTGAATCACATTTACTATTTTTTAAAATAAAATTTTAACCATCTTTATTTACCTAATGCTTTCCAGTCACTGACATAAAACTTGCTTATCTTTGATGTGTTAAACTGGAGTTTTCCAGCTTATATGATACTAAGGACTGTATGGTGGCTGAAAGGATAAGTTGTAAAGACACACAACCTAGTTAAACAACTAAATTCTCCACTTACTAATGTTGTGTTCTTAGATAAGTGACTTAATCTTTCTGATTATCAGTTACCTCATATATAAAACGGGGATATAAAATCCTAACTGAACTGTTCTGAAGTTATCTTAGATCACTATATTAAATTATTCAATAAATTATACATATTATTAAATAGCCATATATTTAAAAATAACAATGAATATGACATAATAAAATCATGTATAATCTTTGCACATTCATAAACTTTGCAAGTACAGTCAAGAAATTCCATGTACAATTCAGCTCAGTTCAGTTCAGTTGCTCAGTTGTGTCTGACTCTTCGTGATCACATGGACTGCAGCATTCCAGACTGCCCTGTCCATCACCAACTTCTGCAGCTTGCTCAAACTCATGTCCATTGAGTCAGTGATGCCATTCAACCATCTCACCCTCTGTTGTCCCTTCTCCTCCTGCCTTCAATCTTTCCCAGCATCCAATGAGTCAGTTCTTCACATCAGGTGACCAAAGTATTGCAGTTTCAGCTTCAAAATCAGTCCTTCCAATGAATATTCAGGACTAATTTCTTTCAGGATTGACTGGTTGGATATCCTTGCAGTCCAAGGGGCTCTCAAGAGTCTTCTCCAACACCACAGTTCAAAAGTATCAATTCCTGGCACTCAGCTTTCTTTATGGTCCAATTCTCACATCCATTCATGACTACTGCAAAAACCACAGCCTTGAATAGATGGACCTTTATCAGCAAAGTAATGTCTCTGCTTTTTTTTTTTTTATTACTTCACAACATTTCAGTGGGATTTGTCATACATTGACATGAATCAGTCATGGAGTTACATGTATGTGTCTCTGCTTTTTAATATGCTGTCTAGGTTGGTCATAGCTTTTCTTCCAAGGAAAAAGCGTCTTTTAATTTCATGGCTGCAGTCACCATCTGCAGTGATTTTGGAGCCCAAGAAAATAAATTCTGTCACTGTTTCCATTGTTTCCCCATCTACTTGCCATGAAGTGAAGGGATCAGATGCCATGATCTTCATTTTTTGAATGTTAAGTTTTAAGCCAGCTTTTTCACTCTTCTCTTTCACTTTTGTCAAGAGGCACTATAGTTTCTCTTTGGCTTCTGCCATAAGGGCGGTGTCATTTGTATATCTGAGGTTATTGATACTTCTACTGGCAATCTTGTTTCCAGTTTGTGCTTCATCAAGCCCAGCAGTTTGCTGTTAAAGAAGCAGGATGACAATATACAGCCTTAACGTACTCCTTTCCCGATTTGGAACCAGTCTGTTGTTCCATGTCGAGTTCTCATTGTTGCTTCTTGACCTGCATACAGATTTCTCAGAAGGCAGGTAAGGTGGTCTGGTATTCTCATCTCTTTAAGAATTTTCCACAGTTTGCTGTGATCCACACAGTCAAAGGCTTTGGCATAGTCAATAAAGCAGAAGCAGGTGTTTTTCTGGACCTCTCTTGCTTTTTCGATGATCCATGGATGTTGGCAATTTGATCTCTGGTTCATCTGCCATTTCTCAATCTAGCTTGAACACCAGCAAGTTCTCAGTTCACATACTGTTGACCTCACTTAGAGAATTTTGAGCATTACTTTGCTAGCGTGTGAGATGAGTGCAATTGTGTGGTAGTTTGAGCATTCCTTGACATTGTCTTTCTTTGGGATTGGAATGAAAACTAACCTTTTCCAGTCCTGTGGCCACTTCTGAGTTTTCCAAGTTTGCTGGTATATGAGTGAAGCACTTTCACAGCATCATCTTTTAGGATTTGAAATCACTCTGCTGGAATTCCATCACCTCCACTAGCTTTGTTCCTAGTGATGCTTCCTAAGGCCTACTTGACTTCATATTTCAGGATATCTGACTCTAGGTGAGTGATCACACCATCATGGTTATCTGGGTCATGAAGATCTTTTTTGTATAGTTCTTCTGCATATTCTTGCCATCTCTTCTTAATATCTTCTGCTTCTGTTAGGTCCATACCATTTCTGTCCTTTATTGAGCCCATGAAATGTTTTCTTTTTGCATGAAAAACGTTCCCTTGGTATGTTTAATCTTCTTGAAGAGATCTCTAGTCTTTCCCATTCTATTGTTTTACTCTATTTCTATTGATCACTTAGGAAGGCTTTCTTATCTCTCCTTGCTATTTCTGGAACTCTGTATTCAAATGGGTATATCTTTCCTTGTCTCCTTTGCCTTTCACTTCTCTTCTTTTCTCAGCTAATTGTAAGGCCTCCACACATAATCATTTTGCCTTTTTGTATTTCTTTTTCTTGGGGTGGTCTTGATCACTGCCTCCTGTACAATGTCACAAACCTCCATCCATAGTTCTTCAGGCATTCTGGCTATCAAATCTAGTCCCTTGAATCTACTTCTCACTTCCACTGTATAATCTTAAAGGATTTGATTTAGGTCATACCTGAATGGTCTAGTGGTTTTCCCCACTTTCTTCAATTTAAGTCTGAATTTTGCAATAAGGGGGCTTTCCTGATAGCTCAGCTGGTAAAGACTCCACCTGGGAGACCTGGGTTCGATCCCTGGGTTGGGAAAATCCCCTGGAGAAGGGAAAGGCTACCCACTCCAGTATTCTTCCCTGGAGAATTCCATGGACTGTATGGTACATGCGGTTGCAGAGAGTCGGACACAACTGAGCTACTTTTCCTTTCATACTAAGGAGTTCATGATCTGAGCCACAGTCAGCTCCCAGTCTTTTTTTTGCTGACTATGGAGCTTCTCCATCTTCGGCTACAAAGAATATAACCAAGCTGATTTCAGTATTGACCATCTGGTGATGTCCATGTGTAGAGTCATCTCTTGTGTTATTGGAAGATGGAGTTTGCTAGGAACAATGTATTCTCTTGGCAAAACTCTGTTATTTTTTGCCCTGCTTCATTCTGTACTCCAAGGTCAAACTTGCCAGTTACTTCAGGTATTGCTTGACTTCCTACTTTTGCATTCCAGTCCCCTATGATGAAAAGGGCATGTTTTTTTGGTGTTAGTTCTAAAAGGTCTTGTAAGTCCTCATAGAACCAATCAACCTCAGCTTCTTCAGCATTAGTCGTTGGGGCATAGACCTGGATTACTGTGATACTGAATGGTTTGCCTTGGAAACAAATAGAAATCATTCTGTCAGTTTTGAGACTGCATCCAAGCATTGCATTTAGGACTCTTTGTTGACCATGAGGACTACTCCATTTCTTCTAAAGGATTCTTGCCCATAGTATAGATATAATGGTCATCTGAATTAAATTTACCCATTCTAGTCTGTTTTAGTTCACTGATTCCTAAAATGTCAATGCTCACTCTTCCCATCTCCTGTTTGACCACTTCAAATTACCTTGACCCATGGACCTAACATTCCAGGTTCCTATGCAATATTGCTCTTTACAACATCGGACTTTATTTCCATCACCAGTCACATCCACAACTGGGTGTTCTTTTCACTTTGATTCCATCTCTTCATTCCTTCCGAAGTTATTTCTCCACCCTTCTCCAGTAGCATATTGGCACTTGCTGACCAGGGGAGTTCATCTTTCAGTGTTATGTCTTCTTGCCTTTTCATACTATTCCTGGGGTTCTCAAGGCAAGAATACTGAAGTGGTTTGCCATTCCCTTCTCCAGTGGACCATGTTTTGTCAGAACTCTCCACCATGACCCGTCCGTACTGGGTGGCCCTACATGGCATGACTCATAGTTTCATTGAGTTGACAAGGCTGTGGTCCATGTGATCAGTTTGGTTAGTTTTCTGTGATTGTGGTTTTTGTTCTGTCTGCCTTCTGGTGGATAAAGATAAGAGGCTCATGGAAGCTTCCCGATGAGAGGGACTGACTGTGGGGGAAACTGGGTCATGTTCTGATGGGCAGTGCCATGCTCAATAAACCTTTAATCCAATTTTCTTTTGATGGGCTGTGTTCCCTTCCTGGTTGTTTGGCTTGGGCCAAACTATGGTAAGGGCAATGAAGATAATGGCAACCTCCTTCAAAGGATTTGTGCAGAAACTGTTGTATTCAGTGCTCCTGACCCTGCAGCAGGCCACTGTCGACCCCCACCTCCACTAGAGACTCCTGGGCACTCACAGGCAAGTCTGGCTCAGTCTCTAGTGGGGACACTGCTCCTTTCTCCTGGCTGCTGGTACACAAAAGGTTTTCTTTGTGCCTTCCAAGAGTCTGTTTCCCCAGGCCTGTGAAGTTCTGAATTAAATCCCACTGGCCTCCAAAGTCAAATTCACTGGGGGTTCTCAATCTCTTTGCCAGATCCCCAGGTTGGGAAAATCTGTTGTAGGTCCTAGAACTTTCTTAACAGTCTGAGAATTTCTTTGGTGTAATTGTTCTACAGTCCACGGGCCATCTGCTTGGTGGCTCTATGATTGGGATAATAGTGACCTCCTCCAAGACAGCTTATGCCACAGGCTGCATGACCCAAGTCTGCTGCAGTCAGAGACCCTGTCCCTGTGGCAGGCTACAGATGACCCATGCATCTGCAAGAGACACTCAAACACTCAAAAGCAGGTCTGGCTCAGGCTCTGTGGGGTCTCTGGATCCTGGTGTACATAAGGTTTTGTTTGAGCTATGTTTTGTCTCTGTACATTAAACAATTTTTTTTTTTCAATTTGTCTCAGTAAACCTTTACTGAACACAACTTACACATCCATTGTTATGCCAGATACATGTAAAGACAAAGACAAAGAAAACCCTTAGTCACTCAGTGAATATTTACCAAGCACCTTCTTTGTTCTGGGAATTGTGATAACTATTCAAGATACAAATAAGCAAAAACACGTCTAGGCTTTGCTCCCACAGAGTGTACAGTCCAATGGCAGAAGGAAAACCTTAATCAAATAATCACAACTATGACTATAGAGATCAATGGGATCAAGAAAAGAGGCATGCAACAAAAACCTGAATGACACTAAAAGTAATGAGCAGAATGCTCTTTAAATGTTTAGAAGTAAACAAAACTCATGTGTGCACAAACAGTGAGTAAGTCTGGTTCTGTCAAAAGTGAAGCAATGCTGAAGGAGGCCCCTGACCAGCTCTCATCACTTATGCTTTTCCCATTGAAGAACTAGCTGGACAAAATCAAGTATCTATTCAAATAAAGTGGCTCAAATTTTACATCTCTCTGGTCTCACTTGCAATATGAAACACCGCAGCTTTACTTTTAATAAAATGGGAAATTTGCTTATACCCATTCTATTAGTTAAAGCTATATTCAGTAAATGGCTTCCCTCATAGCACAGTCAGTAAAGAATCTGCCTGCAATGCAGGAGACCTGGGTTCAATTCCTGGGTCGGGAAGATCCCCTGGAGAAGGGAATGGCAATCCACTCCAGTATTCTGGCCTGGGAAATCCCATGGACAGAGGAGCATGGCAGGCTACAGTCCATGAGATCACAAGAGTCAGACATGACCGAGCAACTAGACCATATTCAGTAACTAATTTATTAATTAATAATGAGTCTTCCCAAATTTTTTTCTGATATCAAACTATGTATATTCTAAAACATCCCTGTGGCATTTAAAAGAAAATATTCTGAAGGTAATAAAAATCAATTTACAAAAAGAAACATTTACTACAAACACTTCTCATGACATATCTGGAAGAAAATAAAGGTTGTACTGGCAGTTACAAAACCTCAGGTGACCTGAGAAGTCCACTGAGGACTGTAACAAGCATGTTCACCTCAAATACTGTTTGGAAATCCAGCCCAGGCAGGGAACCAGGATATCTCTTAATAACTTTCCAACTCTAAATTACTAGAGGAAAGAGCATTGGTAATTCTAAATTATTACATGCTTTAAGCTTCAAATAATTATTGCAGTTTCATATCTCATTTTTCTCCTAGCTAGAGATTCTTACACCCATCCAAATTTTCCTAAGGAATTACTGTTTTAAGGAATTATGCTTTGTTCATATATGGCCTTTTAAAACAGAATGAACAAATAGCATCCCATCACTACCTCATTTCTATTTAGATTTTTATAGAATAAATAGAATATCTAAAAAATGTTAGGTATTACTGAAAGAGATATTTTTAACTTGTTTTTTAAAATCCTTCATGTGCTCTTCGAAGAAGGCAACTGCACCCCACTCCAGTACTCTTGCCTGGAAAATCCCATGAACAGAGGAGCCTGGTAGGCTGCAGTTCCTGGGGTTGCGAAGAGTCAGACACGACTGAGCGACTTCACTTTCACTTTCATGCATTGGAGAAGGAAATAGCAACCCGCTTCAGGTTCTTGCCTGGAGAATCCCAGGGACGGCGGAGCCTGGTGGGCTGCCGTCTATGGGGTCGCAGAGTCGGACACGACTGAGCGACTTAGCAGCAGCAGCAGCAGCGTGTGCTGTTGTCATCATTGGCCATGGCAATAAATAAAAAATATATAAACCTTAAAAGTAGTTCATAAAACACATTAAATTATACAAAATCTCAAAAGTAGTTCATAAAACATATTAAATTATAAAACATGAATTTCCAAATTCACAAGCAGCTTGTGACTTAGCTTGGGCTAAACTCCACTTCTGCCTCTTATTAGTTTTTAATATGAGACAGTTGATTTAAAGACACTAGGCCTTAGTTGTCTTATTATAAATGGGCGTCACAATTTTTATCTTGCAGTATTGTAATATTAAGTGGTCTTATATTTATATAGTACACAGAGAAGAATGTCTTATATATGCTGCTGCTGCTAAGTCGCTTCCTGACCCAGGGATCAAACCCGGGTCTCCTTTGGTTCCTGCACTACAGGAGGATTCTTTACTACTGAGTCACCAGGGAAACCCATATAATAATACTAAATTAATGCTATTATTTTCTTTATTTAAATCTTTACTTCAAAGTTAGAATAAAATAAGAGGACATACAAACAGTAATTTAGTTGAGTGCTTTGGACATTGTGTATTATTTTGAATAACATAACTTAAAACTTTATAAATAAATGCACTCATGAAAATCAAAGAGTACAAAGAAAATAAGAAAAAAGAAACAGTGATAGATGGTCTCTGAGATTTCTGCATCTTTCTCATTCAGATTAGATGGTACAATAGCACACTTGTTCCCAAAATGGCTAGATTAAAGATTATAAAAAATTTACAGTTTTGACATGAATGTCTTCTATTTATTAATACTGTATTATGAAACATTAAGGGAGATTTTCATCACCTGAAAAGTTAAACCATAACCACTTTGGAATAGAGAAGCACCCTGTCAGGTTGTGGCTTTAGGATTTAAAACCAATGGATAAGGAAGCTGTGGTACATATACACCATGGAATATTACTCAGCCATTAAAAAAGACTTCATTTGAATCAGTTCTAATGAGATGGATGAAACTGGAGCCCATTATATAGACTTAAGTAAGCCACAAAGATAAAAACCAATACAGTATACTAACACATATATATGGAATTTAGAAAGATGGTAACGATAACCCTATATGCAAAACAGAAAAAGAGACACAGATGTACAGAACAGAATTTTGGACTCTGTGGGAGAAGATGAGGGTGGGATGTTTCAAGAGAACAGCATCGAAACATGTATATTATCAAGGGTGAAACAGATCACCAGTCCAGGCTGGATGCATGAGACAAGTGCTCGGGCCTGGTGCACTGGGAAGACCCAGAGGAATCGGGTGGAGATGGAGGTGGGAGGGGGGATCGGGATGGGGAATACATGTAAATCCATGGGTGATTCATGTCAATGTATGACAAAAACCACTACAATATTGTAAAGTAATTAGCCTCTAACTAATAAAAATAAATGGAAAAAAAAAGTGGAAAAAAAAAAACAAGCATGGATTTTAAAGAATTATAACAGGGAAGCAGCTCATTTCAAGTGTACATAATGGTTCACTGAAACAAACTTCAGAAAAGTATGGAAGAAACAAATGCACCTCTTAAATACTTAAAGAGATAAAGTCTGACCACAAGGTGTCCCAAAACTTAGACATACATTTTATACTTTAAAGATAACTTCTACTTTAAAATGAATATTAAGCAATTAATTCTTATTAGCAACCTTATCTTAAACACATAGAGCAAAAGAAAAAGAGGAATTAAAGATTAGGGAAGTAAAAAACACAGCAGGGAACTTCATATGTAAAGACACAACAGAAATTACCTAATTTCAATATGAAGGAAACTGGGATAGCTATTCAGTTTTAGTTCAATCACTCAGTCATGTCTGACTCTTTGCTTCCCCATGAACTGCAGCATGCCAGGCCTCGCTGTCCATCACCAACTCCTGGAGTTTACTCAAACTCATGCCCATTAAGTCGGTGATGCCATCCAACCATCTCATTCTCTGTCATCCCCTTCTCCCACCTCCAATCTTTCCCAGAATCAGGGTCTTTTCTAATGAGTCAGTTCTTCACATCAGGTGGCCAAAGTAATGAAGTTTCAGCTTCAGCATCAGTCTTTCCAATGAATATTCAGGACTAATTTCCTTTAGGATGGACTGGCTGGATCTCTTTGCAGTCCAAGGGACTCTCAAGAGTCTTCTCCAACACCACAGTTCAAAAGCATCAATTCTCTGGCACTCAGCTTTCTTTACAGTCCAACTCTCACATCCATACATGACCACTGGAAAACCACAGCCTTGACTAGATGGACCTTTGTTGGCAAAGTAATGTCTCTGCTTTTTAATATGCTGTCTAGGTTGGTCATAACTTTTCTTCTAAGGAGCAGGTGTCTTTTAACTTCATGGCTGTAGTCACCATCTGCAGTGATTTTGGAGCCCAAGAAATAAAGTCTGTCAATATTTCCATTGCCATCTATGTGCCATGAAGTGAAAGGACCAGAGGCTATGACCTTAGTTTTCTGAAAGTTGACTTTTAAGCCTTTCTCACTCTGCTCTTTTACTTTTGTCAAGAGGCTCTTTAGCTCTTGTTCACTTTCTGCCAGAAGGGTGGTGCCATCTGCATATCTGAGGTTATTGACATTTCTGCCAGCAATCTTGATTCCAGCTTGTGCTTCATCCAGTCCAGCATTTCTCATGATGTACTCTGCATATAAGTTAAATAAGCAGGGTGACAACAGACAACCTTAACATACTCCTTTCCCGATTTGGAACCAGGCTGTTATTCCATGTCCAGTTCTAACTGCTGCTTCTCGATCTGCATACAGATTTCTGAGAAGGCAGGTTAGGTGGCCTGGTATGCCCATCTCTTTCAGAATTTTCCACAGTTTGTTATGATCTACACAGTCAAAGGCTTTGGCATAGTCAATAAAGCAGAAACAGGTGTTTTTCTGGAACTCTCGTTTTTTCAATGACCCAAATAATGGCATTTTCATCTCTGGTTCCTCTGCCTTTTCTAAATCCAGCTTGAACATCTGGAATTTCACAGTTCATGTACTGTTGAAGCCTGGCTTGGAGAATTTTGAGCATTACTTTGCTAGCCTGTGAGATGAGTGCAATTGTGTGGTGATTTCAGCATTCTTTGGCATTGCCTTTCTTTGGGATTGGAATGAAAACGGACCTTTTCCAGTCCAGTGGCCACTGCTGAGTTTTCCAAGTTTGCAGGCATATTGAGTACATCACTTTCACAGCATCATCTTTTGGGATTTGAAATAGCTCAACTGGAATTCCATCACATCCACTAGCTTTGTTCATAGTGATGCTTCCTAAGGCCCACTTGACTTCTAATTCCAGGATGTCTGGCTCTAGGT
This sequence comes from Odocoileus virginianus, assembly GCF_023699985.2. NCBI lineage: Eukaryota > Metazoa > Chordata > Mammalia > Artiodactyla > Cervidae > Odocoileus > Odocoileus virginianus. The sequence goes on from NC_069682.1 coordinate 130,376, forward strand.
GAGTGATCACACTATCATGATTATCTGCATCATGAAGATCTTTTTGTACAGTTCTTCTGTGTATCCTTTCCACCTCTTCTTAATATCTTCTGCTTCTGTTAGGTCCATACAATTTCTGTCCTTTTTTGTGTCCATCTGCATGAAAATCTCCCTTGGTATCTCTAATTTTCTTGACGAGATCTGTAGTCTTTCCCTTTCTATTGTTTTCCTCTATTTCTTTGCATTGATCACTGAGGAAGGCTTTCTTATCTCTCCTTGCTATTCTTTGGAACTCTGCATTCTAATGGGTATATCTTTCCTTGGCTCATTTGCCTTTTGCTTTTCTTCTTTTCACAGCTATTTGTAAGGCCTCCTCAAATAACCATTTTGCTTTTTGCATTTCTTTTCCTTGGGGATGGGCTTGATCACTGTCTCCTGTACAATGTCACAATGTTCCATCCATAGTTCTTCAGGCACTCTATCAGATCTAATCCCTTCAATCTATTTGTCACTTCCAGTGTATAATCATAAGGGATTTGATTTAAGTCATACCTGAACGGTCTAGTGGTTTTCCCTACTTTCTTCAATTTAAGTCTGAATTTGGCAATAAAGAGTTCATGATTTGAGCCACAGTCAGCTTCTGGTCTTGTTTTTGCTGACTGTATAGAGCTTCTCCATCTTTGGCTGCAAAGAATATAACCAATCTGATTTCAGTATTGACCTTCTGTTGATGTCCATGTGTAGAGTCTTCTCTTGTGTTGTTGGAAAAGGGTGTCTGCTATGACATGTGCATTCTCTTAGCAAAACTCTATTAGCCTTTGCCCTGCTTAACTCTATATTCCAAGGCCAAATTTTCCTGTTACTCCTGGTATTTCTTGACTTCCTACTTTTGTATTCCAGTCCTGTACAATGAAAAGGACATCTTTTCTGGGTGCCAGTTCTAGAAGGTCTTGTAGGTCTTCAGAGAACCGTTCAACTTCAGATTCTTCAGCATTACTAGTCAAGGAACAGACTTGGATTACTGTGATACTGAATGGTTTGTTTTGGAAATGAACAGAGATCATTCTGTCGTTTCTGAGATTGTATCTAAGTACTTCATTTTGGACTCTTTTGTTGATTATGAGGGCTCCTCCACTTCTTCGAAATTATTCTTGCCCACAGTAGTAGATATAACGGTCATCAGAGTTAAAATCACCCATTCCGGTCCATTTTAGTTCGCTGATTCCTAAAATGTTGATTTTCATTCTTGCCATCTCTTGTTTGACCACTTCCAATTTGCCTTGATTCATGGGCCTAACATTCCAGGTTCCTATGCAATATTGCTCTTTACAGCATTGGATGTTACTTCCATCACCAGTCATATCCACAACTGGGTATTGTTTTTGCTTTGGCTCCATCTCTTCATCCTTTCTGGAGTTATTTCTCCACTGATCTCCAGTGGCATATTGGGCACCTACCAATCTGGGGAGTTTATCTTTCAGTGTCCTATTTTTTTGCCTTTTCATACTTTTCATGGGGTTCTGAAGGCAAGAATATTGAAGTAGTTTGCCATTCCCTTCCCCAGTGGATCACGTTTTGCCAGAACTCTCCACCATGACCATCCTTCTTGAGTGTCCCTACAAGGCATAGCTCATAGTTTCATTGAGTTAGAGAAGGCTGTTGTCCATGTGATCAGATTGGGACAGATATTAGCTTTTGTTAATTAACCTCACTGAGCCTGTTTCTGAGTAATATAAAAAGAGTTTGTTCTTCCTAGGATTGTAATGATGCTACAACTTATGTAAGTTGCTCAACACAATTACAGGCTGAAGTAAATGCTAACTAAATGTTAGTTATTATCACCAAAGACAGAAGTAGAAGGAAAAAATTTTAAAAAGTAAAACTAATCTTACCTTCAAAACTGAAATGAAGTTGTCAATATAATGGAATATAAATAACTAAGTTTCATTATTATAAAACTAAAATGTCAACACTAACTGAAGTGCAGTAAACTAAAGTAGTTTCTATAATAAATTAGTGACTTTGAGGACAATGCTTACTTTTGGCCATGGTTTTACCTCTAATCTAGTGCAACAGCCATGGATGTTTTCTGAGCAGCTGCTGTTTTCTGTCTTGGACAACTAAGCTCATCCACATAGAAACGAAGGTTCAAGTAGACAGTCATTAACTTTCCGAAGTCAACTCAACTGAAACATCACCTGGTCTACACAGTATTAAACAGGCAGCATATGTAATCTAAGGCCTGTGCTCTCTTTGACTTCTACATCTCAGATGTAAAAATGCAATGTGTTTATAATCCCCAGTCTTTATAATCCTGAAATCTTACTTTCTACTTAAACTACCTAAAAAAATATCTTATTAGAAACACCAACAGTTGAGTTACAGGCATAACTAAAGAGTATGCATGAACACTTCAAAAATTCTTGCTTTCCCTTCTTTTTAAAAAAGAATGAAATTATCTCTTACTAGCATTCCTGCACATGGCAAACCTGATGAAAGTTACAGTAATAAAGATTTGCATCCAAACCTTCAACTATACACAGAAATATCCAGTGAACATCTCAACTGTGGGAAAAATAATATCATTGTGATGGTTTCCCACTGCTTATTAAGGAGGTAAGATTTTGTAAAAATAAAACAAATACTTGCTTCCAAGAATACAGACAAGATGTCCCGGAGGTTTGCCCATAAGTCAGTACCACATAAGACAGTCTCTCTTCATTCGGCTTCCAGGACTGCCTACTTCTCCATCTCCTTCCTACCTCACTAGCTTCTCCTTCTCAGCTTCTAAATGTTGGAGTGCCCCAATTCTCAATTCTGAAAACACTTCTTTGCCCATATTCCCTGGTGTTGGTGTTTAGTCACTCAATCGTGTCTGACTCTGCGATCCCTATGTCCATGGGATTTCCCAGGCAAGAATACTGGAGTGGGTTGCCATTTCCTTCTCCAGGGGATCTTCCCAACCCAGGGATCGAACTCGAGTCTCCTTCTTTATTGCTGAGCCACCAGGAAGCACACATTCCCGAGGTAATCTCAATTTGTCCCTTTGCTTAAAATACCATCTACCTGATAATTCTTAAATGCCTTTCTCTAGCTCATCTCTATTTGGATTTTCACTAAACATCTCAAAGCTAAACCCTGTTCCAAACCTGATCCTCTTTTAATCTCTTCCAACCTCACTCTTTTCACAAGTGCTGCAATCCATCTATCAGGAAATCCTTCTGGGTATTCCAGCCAAATGCGTATCTTCAATCCACCCATGTAACACTGCTGCTTTCATCCAAGCCCTCATCCCTCCACTCTAGGCTACTGAACTGACCTCTGAACTTTTCTTCTGGCTTATACTTCCGACCTCCTAAAGACAAATTTTTGCATAGCAGCCAAATGAATACTTTTAAAACATAAATCAAATCATGTAACTCCCCCGCTAAACCTTCCAGTTAGCTTCCTTTCTATCACGCTTGGCATAAACCCAAACACTTTGCCGTGGCCAACAAGAGCCCACATGATCTGGGCTCCAGCCACCTCTCCAGTCCCATTCGTCTCAGGGACCCCACTGGCAATGCTTTTCTCAAATAAGCCAAATGCCCCTACCTGCACATACTGTTTGCTCCACCTGGAAAGATCCGCTCCTAAACCTCACTGAAATTCATTTCCTTAATTTGTCAAGACCTACAATTAAAAAGTCCTTCCCTGGACATCCTATTAAAACAGTGGCTCCTGCCATTTTTTACATTTTTACCTTGCTTTCTTTTCATTACAGCCCTTACCACCACCAGACATTACTTCCCATTTTACTTTTGTGACTGTTTATCCCCTTCACTAGAATGTAAACTCAATACGGAACCACATTTTTCCCTTCCTATTCATTTGCATCTTTTTTTATCTGCATCATTGATCTTATCACTGGTATACAGAACAGGGCCTGGTGCATGATACCAACTCAAAAATTTGTTGAAAAAACACATTATTTCTAAACTATATTAAAATATTATTTGAAAGCATTACATTTGTAATTTAAAGTACAATTATAAGCATAAAATAATATAATCTAAAGTGAAATATTCTCTAGGCTACACAGTCATGCGTGTGAATTTTGTTGTTTTTTTTTTTTAATCAGTTACAGGCTTTCAGTAGCTACCATTTAAAAAAATTCTAGAGTTTCTACTTTAAAAAAACTAAGACATAAAACAACCACATTTTGATTTTTTTGGTCTTTATTTCTTTCCTATTTTCATGGAACACTAAACCAGTGACTTTTTTCCTTCTTTGAACATGTATCATATTTATATTAATACTATGAGTCAATGATGAATTTGCTTTTAAAATATTTCTGTCATAGTCAATTTCTCTTATTTCACTATACATTTAATCCATTCACAAGTGAAAAATAGCTATAAGTCTACATTTTAGAAGGAAAGACTATATTTATTAATAGTTAGGTTTTAGATCTATGACTTCATCACAAAGCTGTTTAATTTGTTTAATTCAAACTATGCTGTGAATTTCCAGCAGGTAACCCAAAAGGCTGAAATGAGAATAGACCAGATGCTTCATTTCTAAAAAAAAACTCATCATAGAATGTGTCCGGTTAACAAGGCTGACACCTCACTTCACTGGACTCAAACTTTTAAAAACACAAAAACAAGTTTACAGCAGATATGTAACTGTAACGATTTGATCTCCAAATATAAAAACTCATTAAAATAGCAGAAAGTCAAAAGTGAAAGTCATGTCCGACTCTTTGCAACCCCATGGACTATACAGTCCATGGATTCTCCAGGGCAGAATACTGAAGTGGGTAGCCTTTCCCTTCTCCAGGGTACCTTCCCAACTGAAGGATCGAACCCAGGTCTCCCTCATTGCAGGCTGATTCTTTACCAGCTGAGTCACAAGGGAAGCCCAAGAAAACTGGAGCGGATAGCCTTTCCCTTCTTCAGCGGACCTTCCTGACCTAGGAATGGAAGTGGGGGATTCTTTACCAACTGAGCTATCAGGGAAGCCCATATAATAGCCCAAATCATCAACTAATAATGATAACTGTTAGTCCCTCAGTTGTGGCCAACTGTTTGCAAACCCGTAGCCTGCCAAGCTAATTTATCCATGGAATTCTCCAGACAAGAATATTGGAGTGAGTAGCCATTCCGTTCTCCAGGGGATCTTCCTGGTCCAGGGATCAAATTTGGGTCTCCTGCCTTGCAGATAGATTATTGACTGTCTGAACCACCAGGGGAGCCCAATAATGGTAACTGTCCATCTCTAAATAGCAGACAGGCATTACTGGTTTTGGTTTAAATGCTTAAAGAGGCGGAGGCTTAAGGACTCACAGCTTGTAGCAGAGACCTCTCTCCATGGGTTTGTCAACACATAGATATTAACTGACACCATTCATTTTGTTGTCCATGTAACTGGTAATTCATTATTTTGTGATTGTTGGACTCACAGCTATTACAGAGAAGGGATAGCTACATTTTCACCTCGACTATCTTTTTCTTTCCTATGAAAGCATTCAACAGGTAGAAATTAAATGTAGATAGGAAAAAATTACTTATACAGTTTGAAAATTGTCAAATTTGAGATTTAAATAATAAAAACCCAACTTTTCTCAATTTACATATATTACACAGTTATTTTTAAACTAGAAATACAAATTTATTGTATTTTTTCAGAATTCAAGTCTCTATCTCCCTCTTTTGAAAACCTGTATCATTACAATTTTTTCATTAGTATTCATTTTCATTATTCATTCATTATTTCATTATTAATTTTCATCATTAACAAATAATAAATGTAGATAGTGAAAGAATTAGAAATTCACCATTCTGGAACTCTTAATAAAATATCTTGCTCAGGTAAGATCATCACAGATCTTAAAACCTCAAAGTATTGCCCCATATATTACCTGCCAGCTATAAAGTGTGGCCTTTTCCTCATAATTGAGATGTGTAGTATCATCACCTTAACCAAGTGCTCAAACTCAGCACCACTAATAGTGACAGTACATGTCTTCTGATGGGATACAATATAAAGTCACAGCATCACTTCTCCATAAGTATTTAACTCAAATCATCCCTTCAGACAAAAGTTCAAGTTTACAGAAAATGCAGAAAATATAAGAGCAAGTTAAATGTCACCATAAAGAAACATCTCAGAAAATCCCTAGCTTGTTCTCTCCAGAATAACAACAGCATGGAAAAAAATGGAGTAGTCTAGATTGATAGAGACTAAAAACACTTAACAATGAAATGTAACTGGTGAACCTTGATTGGATCCTGGTTTAAAAAACTATAAAATGACATGGAAAATAATTAAAGACACATTAATATGCTGAAGTAATGAAGGGTGAAGTCTCATGATGTTTGCAACTTATATTCAAATGACTTAGCAAAAAAATCATAAAAATATATACACACATCTGTATGTGTAAATATGAATACACAAACAGATACAAATATGCTAAAATATTGTTTGTTGATTTTAGATAGTCAGTTTATGGTAATCAATATTCTAGTCTTTCAACTCTTCTGCATGTGTGAAAAAATTCAAATTAAAAGCAACAAACTTTTGTATTTAATGTTCAACATTTACAGTACCTGGTTCTTGAATGACATCTACCTTCCCCACACTGATCTGAAGTATTTCACCATTCTTTGCAAATGTCTCCCATTCTGAATCAGTCTGCTGACAGGAGGGACACCAAGGGGCATAACTATAAAAGAATAACAGCTATTCAATACACATAAAAACATCAATAAAACAAAATAGAGAAATAGAGTATTTAAACTGACAAAATAAATTCTTAACTAAAAGGAGGCACAAAGGCAAGTTTTTCCAAAGTTACTTGATACAGAAGTATATCCCCCCCCCCCCCCGGAATTTAATGTTATGAATATTAACTTCCTAGGGAAAAATTCACCAAGTTTAAGATTTTTCACAATTACTATACACTTAAAATACTTTATTTCAATGTTATTCCGATAATCAACCCAAATTTTATCACTTTGCAGATACTTTCTGATATTTGAGGGCGAACACTGTTTTGCAAGTGCTACTAAAGAAGGATAATTTTCACAAGGGCCTTGGACTGCAAGGAGATCCAGCCAGTCCGTGCTAAAGGAGATCAGCCCTGGGTGTTCATTGGAAGGACTGATGCTGAAGCTGAAACTCCAGTACTTTGGCCACCTGATGTGAAGAGTTGACTCGTTGGAAAAGACCCTGATGCTGGGAGGGCTTGGGTGTAGGAGGAGAAGGGGACGACAGAGGATGAGATGGCTGGATGGCATCACTGACTCAATGGACATGAATTTGGGTAGACTCCAGGAGCTTGTGATGGACAGGGAGGCCTGGCGTGCTGCGATTCATGGGGTCACAGAGTCGGACACGACTGAGCGACTGAACTGAACTGAACTGAGCCCGTAAACTAGCCAAACCAGTTTCAAATTCATCAAAGCTACAAATGTGATGAGCAAAGACCATAAGACTTGTTGCTAGTGGGTCCCCAGAATGTGAGTCACTTCCAAAACTCTGTGGCAGTTTTGAAAAGCATTTTGAGAAAGAAAGTAGAAGCTATAGCTGAAAACTCTGACACTAAAGAGTTAGAAAAACATGTGTCTTTAATTAGAACTCTGCTATTTACATTTATTTTTTTTCATTCAATAAACATGAACTGAGCACCACCTTAGAAGCTGAGGCTACAACTCTGGACAAGACTAATGCATCTCCTCTCCTTATGGATTTTACAGCCCAAAAAGGTAATCAGAATCCAAGAGGCAAATGTGAGTACAGAAAAGATGCTGTAGAGACCCTCAGAAGCTGGGTGATCTCAGAAGGGCCCAAAGAAAAAGAACATCTGTGCTAAAGTAGGAGTTAACAGTCAGAGTGGGATCAGGAATATCCTCATCTAAGCAGAGAAAACAATATATGTGTAGGTGCAGAGTAATGAGCATTTAAGAGTTTTGTAAGGGGTCAGCACTCTATTTGAAGCTCTCTGGTTAGCCCTAAAGAGGTAAGAGAATTATGATCAAATTTACATCTTGTAAAACTCACCCAGCAGTTCTGTGGATAATGGATCAGGGAAGAATAAGATGGAAGCAAAGAAAAGAGGTAGAAGGCCAGCCCTGTCTAGTTCCATCTTTAAAAAAAGACTAGTATAGTCAAGTCCAAGATAATTCTAAAAAGTCACTAATCATGCTATTACAGCTCACTGTCCAAGCCCTCATGTCCAGGCGACAGGGACCAGAGAACATAGTCCAAGAACAATCTGCTGACATTACATCTTTGAACATCGATTTTTCTATAAGCACTTTTATCTCTATATTTCCAAGGCAAAATACATCCTGGTATACAGTAAGCACTCAATAAATGTTTACAGAATAAGTAAATGAGCCAATTTTAAAGAAAGTTATATTCTTCATCTGAGAAAATTTGGTATTTTCTACATATTTTCTAAATATCCAAATGGCAGACTAGACTGGGGTAAACAATTGGTAAACTCTCTAGGGTGAAGAGGAACATTTTATTATTAAGTCAATTTCAAGAGGCATTTCAATATATTGGATAAGAATTCTGCTGGAGGAATCAAAAAGACCAACTACAAATTAACCATGTGACTTTGAGCAAGTTAATAATCCTCTGTGCCTCAGCTTTCTCAAATGTTAAATGAGATAGTAAGAGCAGCTACCTTAGAAGGTTATTGAGAGATTAGATGATGCATGTAAAGCAGACACATATTAAGAAAATCATTAGAGTAAATGATATCTGTAATAAACGGTTTGGTTTCAGAGACATTTTTATGGTGCATTAGCTAGCTCATCTGAACCTTACAATAGAAGGAGAAAGAGAAAAACAACAGAATGGGAAAGACTACAGATCTCTTCAAGAAATACAGAGACACCAACGGAACATTTCATGCAAAAATGAGCACAATAAAAGACAGAAATGGTATGGACCTAACAGAAACAGAAGATATTAAGAAGAGGTGGCAAGAATACACAGAAGAACTGTACAAAAAAGATCTTCATGACCCAGATAACCATGATAGTGTGATCACTCATGTAGAGCCAGACATTCTAGAATATGAAGTCAACTGGGACTTAGGAAGCATCACGATGAACAAAGTTAATGGAGGTGATGGAATTCCAGTTGAGCTATTTCAAATCCTAAAAGATAATGCTGTGAAAGTGCTGCACTCAATACGCGGGCCAACTTGGAAAACTAAGCAGTGGCCACTGGACTGGAAAAGGTCAGTTTTCATTCCAATCCCCAAAAAAGGCAATGCCAAAAAATGCTCAAACTACTGCACAATTGCACTCATCTCACACAAAGTAATGCTCAAAATTCTCCAAGCCAGGCTTCAAGAGTACATGAATTCTGAACTTCCAGATGTTCAAGCTGAATTTAGAAAAAGCAGAGGAAGCAGAGATCAAATTGCCAACATCCGCTGGATCACAGAAAAAGCAAGAGAGTCCCAGAAAAACCTCTACATCTGCTTCATTGATTACACCAAAGCCTTTGACTGTGTAGATCACAACAAACTATGGAAAATTCTTCAAAAGATGGGAACACCAAACCACCTTACCTGCCTCCTGAGAAATCTGTATGGAGGTCAAGAAGCAACCGTTAGAACTGGACATGGAACAACAGGCTGGTTCCAAATTGGAAAAGGAGTACGTTAAGCCTGTATGTTGTCACCCTGCTTGTTTAACTGATATGCACATCATGAGAACTGCCAGGCTGGATGAAGCACAAGTTGGAATCAAGATTGCCAGGAGAAATATCAATGACCTCAGATACACAGATAATACCACTCTTATGGCAGAAAGCAAAGAATTAAGGGCCTCTTGATGAAAGTGAAAGAGACGAGGGGAAAAGCTGGCTTAAAACTCAATGTTTAATAAACTAAGATCATGTCATCTGGTCTCATCACTTCATGGCAAGTGGATGGGGAAACAATGGAAACAGAGACAGACTTTATTTTGGGGGGCTCCAAAATCACTGTAGATGGTGGCTGCAGCCATGAAATTAAAAGATGCTTCCTCCATGGAAGAAAAGTTATGACCAACCTAGACAGCATATTAAAAAACAGAGACATTACTTTGCCAACAAAGGTCCATCTAATCAAAGCTATGGTTTTTCCAGTAGTCATGTATAGATATGAGAGTTGGACTATAAAGGCAGCTGAGGGCCAAAGAATTGATGCTTTTGAACTGTGGTGTTGGCGAAGACTCTTGAGAGTCCCTTGGACTGCAAGGATATCAAACCAGTCCATCCTAAAGGAAATCAGTCCTGAATATTCATTGGAAGAACTGGTGCTGAAGCTGAAACTCCAATACTTTGGCCACCTAATGTGAAGACCTGACTCATTGGAAAAGACCCTGATCCTAGTAAAGTTTGAAGACAGGAGGAGAAGGGGATGATAGAGGATAAGATAGTTGGATGGCATCACCGATTCGACATACATGAGTTTGAGCAAGCTCCAGGAGTTGTTGATGGACATGGAAGCCTGGCATGTAGCAGTCCATGACGTCGCAGAGTCAGACACGACTGAGTGACTGAACTCACTGAACCTTACAACCTCACTGCTGTAAGGCCACAAGACAGATTCAGAGAGATTTGCTGAACCTATTTCTTAGATTGACTTGCTGAACTAAGATTGCACAGACCAAGAAACCAGATGGAGGTATTTCCGTGATAAAAGTGTTCAAGGAAAAAAAAAGTGTTCAAGGAAAATAAGATCCAACAGAGAGACAGACACACAGACAGTAGGAATAAGACATACCTGGTGGCTCAGACAGTAAAGAATCTGCCTGCAATGCAGATGACCCAGGTTTGATCCCTTGGTCAGGAAGAACCCTTGGAGAAGGGAATGGCTACCCAGTCCACTGCTCTTGCTTGAGAAACTCCATTGACAGAGGAGTCTGGCAGGCTACAGTCCATAGGGTCACAGAGTTGGACATGACTGAGCAACTAAGCATATGCATTTATATATATATATATATATACACATTATATATGAAATTCTGAAGTATAATTTAATGAACTCTAGATTTTTTTTTTGCTTTGTTTCCCTAGACCTGTTTTTGCATACAACTCATGGACACCTTTGCTATATCAGTAATCATTAAATGATACAAATTTCATCATCTAACAAAATCCTAGTGCCTAATCTCCAGATAAATTATTTTACAAACCGGGATTTGGGTGAAACTGACCCTCAAATATACAAATACCATTGAGATAATTTTAGGTCCTCCATCTTCTTTGTAGCTGCTACCCAGTGGTTTGTGGCACTTTAATGCTATTATTTCTTAGATTTAATCAGTTTATTGTGCTGGAATGTACCAAGGTCATCCATTAACCTAGTGCATTCTTTGCTAATGGAGATAAACCAGTCCTGAGTCTTACATGAGGGAACTGGTCTACTGTTGTTGCAACTTTTAAAGTTACTAATGTTGTTTTGTATCTAAATGATCCCATTTAGAATCTGTTGTTCATTGTTCAGTTGCTAGGTTGTGTCCAACTCTTTGCCAACTCAAGGACCAAAGTGAGGTCTACAGTACTCCAAGCTTCCCTGTCCTTCACTATCTCCCAGAGTTTGCTCAAACTCACGACCACTGAGTCCATGATGCCATCCAACCATCTCATCCTCTGTCATCCCATTCTCCTCCTGCCCTCAGTCTTCCCCAGCATTAGGGTCTTTTCCAATGAGTCAGTTCTTCACATCAGGTGGCCAAAGTTTCAGCTTCAGCATCAGTCCTTCCAATGAATACTCAGGACTGATTTCCTTTAGGACTGACTGTTTTCATGTCCTTGCAGTCAAAGGGACTCTCAAGAGTCTCCTCTAGCACAATTTGAAAGCACCAATTCTTTGGTGCTCAGCCTTCTTGATGGTCCAACTCCCAAATTCATACATGACTACTGGAAAAACCATGGCTTTGATTATACAGATCTTTGTTGTCAAAGTGATGTCTCTGCTTTTTAAGACGCTGTCTAGGTTTGTCATAGCCAAGAGTCTTTTAATTTCATGGCTGCAGTTACCATCTGTAGTGATTTTAGAGCCCAAGAAAATAAAATCTGTCACTGTTTCCTCTTTTCCCTCTTCTATTTGCCATGGAGTGATGGGGTCCAATGCCATCATCTTAGCTTTCTGAATGTTGAGTTTAGAATCTACTATAAGATTCTATAAAATTTTATTTTCTTGGGCTCTAAAATCACTGCAGATGGTGACTTCAGCCATGAAATTAAGAGGCTTAACAAAGGGAGAAGAACCAAATTAACAAAATTAGAAACGAAAATGGAGAGATCACAACAGACAACACTGAAATACAAAGGATCATAAGAGACTACTACCAGCAGCTCTATGCCAATAAAATGGACAACTTGGAAGAAATGGACAAGTTCTTAGAGAAGTATAACTTTCCAAAACTGAACCAGGAAGAAATAGAAGATCTTAACAGACCCATCAGAAGCAAGGAAATAGAAACTATAATCAGAAATCTTCCAGCAAACAAAAGCCCAGGACCAGATGGCTTCACAGCTGAATTCTACCAAAAATTTAGAGAAGAGCTAACACCTATCTTACTCAAACTCTTACAGAAAATTGCAGAAGAAGGTAACTTCCAAACTCATTCTATGAGGCTACCATTACCCTAATTCCAAAACCAGACAAAGATGCCACAAAAAAAGAAAACTACAGGCCAATATCACTGATGAACATAGATGCAAAAATCCTTAACAAAATTCTAGCAAACAGAATCCAACAACATATTAAAAAAATCATACACCATGACCAAGTGGGCTTTATCCCAGGAAAGCAAGGATTCTTTAATATCTGCAAATCAATCAATGTAATACACCACATTAACCAATTGAAAGATAAAAACCATATGATTATCTCAATAGATGCAGAAAAAGCCTTCGACAAAATTCAACATCCATTTATGATTAAAACTCTCCAGAAAGCAGGAATAGAAGGAACATACCTCAACATAATAAAAGCTATATATGACAGACCCACAGCAAGCATCACCCTCAATGGTGAAAAATTGAAAGCATTTCCCCTGAAATCAGGAACAAGACAAGGGTGCCCACTCTCACCACTACTGTTCAACATAGTTTTGGAAGTGTTGGCCACAGCAATCAGGGCAGAAAAAGAAGTAAAGGGAATCCAGATAGGAAAACAAGAAGTGAAACTCTCTCTGTTTGCAGATGACATGATCCTCTACATAGAAAACCCTAAAGACTCTACCAGAAAATTACTAGAGCTAATCAACGAATATAGTAAAGTTGCAGGATATAAAATTAACACACAGAAATCCCTTGCATTCCTATACATGGACAATGAGAAAAGAGAAAGAGAAATTAAGGAAACAATACCATTCACCATTGCAACAAAAAGAATAAATTACTTAGGAGTATATCTACCTAAAGAAACCAAAGACCTATACATAGAAAACTATAAAACACTGATGAAAGAAATCAAAGAGGACACAAACAGATGGAGAAATATACCGTGTTCATGGATTGGAAGAATCAATATTGTCAAAATGGCTATACTACCCAAAGCAATCTATAGATTCAATGCAATCCCTATCAAACTACCAATGGTATTTTTCACAGAACTAGAACAAATAATTTCACAATTTGTATGGAAATACAAAAAACCTTGAATAGCCAAAGTAACCTTGAGAAAGAAGAATGGAACTGGAAGAATCAACCTGCCTGACTTCAGACTATACTACAAAGCCACAGTCATCAAGACAGTATGATACTGGCACAAAGACAGAAATATAGATCAATGGAACAGAATATAAAGCCCAGAGATAAATCCACGAACCTATGGTCACCTTATCTTCGACAAAGGAGGCAAGGATATACAATGGAAAAAAGACAACCTCTTTAACAAGTGGTGCTGGGAAAACTGGTCAACCACCTGTAAAAGAATGAAACTAGAACACTTTCTAACACCATACACAAAAATAAACTCAAAATGGATTAAAGATCTAAATGTAAGACCAGAAACTATCAAACTCCTAGAGGAGAACATAGGCAAAACACTCTCCGACATAAATCACAGCAGGATCCTCTATGACCCACATCCCAGAATTTTAGAAACAAAAGCAAAAATAAACAAATGGGACCTAATGAAACTTAAAAGCTTTTGCACAACAAAGGAAACTATAAGCAAGGTGAAAAGACAGCCCTCAGATTGGGAGAAAATAATAGCAAACGAAGCAACAGACAAAGGATTAATCTCAAAAATACACAAGCAACTCCTCCAGCTCAATTCCAGAAAAATAAATGACCCAATCAAAAATGGGCCAAAGAACTAAACAGACATTTCTCCAAGGAAGACATACAGATGGCCAAAAAACACATGAAAAGATGCTCAACATCACTCATTATCAGAGAAATGAAAATCAAAACCACAATGAGGTACCATTACACGCCAGTCAGGATGGCTGCTGTCCAAAAGTCTATAAGCAATAAATGCTGGAGAGGGTGTGGAGAAAAGGGAACCCTCTTACACTGTTGGTGGGAATGCAAATTAGTACAGCCACTATGGAAAACAATGTGGAGATTTCTTAAAAAGCTGGAAATAGAACTGACATATGACCCAGCAATCCCACTTCTGAGCATACACACCGAGGAAACCAGATTTGAAAGAGACACATGCACCCCAATGTTCATCGCAGCACTGTTTATCATAGCCAGAACATGGAAGCAACCTAGATGCCCATCAGCAGACAAATGGATAAGGAAGCTGCGGTACATATGGAATATTACTCAGCTATTAAAAAGAATTCATTTGAATCAGTTCTAATGAGATGGATGAAACTGGAGCCCATTATACAGAGCGAAGTAAGCCAGAAAGATAAAGACCATTACAGTATACTAACACATATATATGGAATTTAGAAAGATGGTAATGATAACCCTATATACAAAACAGAAAAAGAGACTCAGATGTATCGAACAGACTTGTGGACTCTGGGAGAAGGCGAGGGTGGGATGTTTCAAGAGAACAGCATCGAAACATGTATATTATCTAGGGTGAAACAGATCACCAGCCCAGGTTGGGTGCATGAGACAAGTGCTCGGGCCTGGTGCACTGGGAAGACCGAGGGATCGGGTGGAGAGGAAGGTGGGAGGGGGGACCGGGATGGGGAATACATGTAAATCCATGGCTAATTCATTTCAATGTATGACAAAAACCACTGCAATGATGTAAAGTAATTAGCCTCCAACTAATAAAAATAAATGAAAGAAAAAAAAAAGAAATTAAGATGCTTGCTCCTTGGAAGAAAAGCTACAACCAACCTAGACAGCATGTTAAAAAGCAGATAGATTACTTTGCCAACAAAGATGCATCTAGTCAGAGCTATGGTTTTTCCAGTAGTCATGTATGAATGTGAGAGCTGGACCATAAAGAAAGCTGAGCGCTGAAGAATTGATGTTTTTGAACTGTGATGTTGGAGAAGACCCTTGAGAGTCCCTAGGACTCCAAGGAGATCCCACCAGTCAATCCTAAAGGAAATCAGTCCTGAACATTCATTGGAAGCACTGATGCTGAAGCTAAAACTCCATTACTTTGGCCACCTGATGTGAAGAGCTGACTCAATGGAAAAGACCCTAATTCTGGGAAAGATTGAAAGTGGGAGAAGGGGAGGACAGAGGATGAGATGGTATGATGGCATCACCAACTCCATGGACTTGAGTTTGAGCAAGCTCCAGGAGTTGATGATGAACAGGGAAGCCTGGTGTGCTGCATTCCATGGTGTCACAAAGAGTTGGACACGACCAAGTGACTGAACTGAACTATAAGTAAAATTCCTCCAGGGCCCAAATGAATATAAAGAAGGAAAAACACATGTTCCTAATGATGTTTCTTTTTGTCTCCCTCTCCTTCTTCTCCCCTCCTCTCTTCTGTGTCTCTTCCTCCTTCCCACCCTCCCTCTGTCTCCCTCATTTTGCATAGGTAAACATAATTTGTTTAAATACATATACATGAATAAGACTAATTACAATGGACTGAAAACATTTATATTAAAAAACAGTTCATAGTGGTAGTCTTCTAAGAACTATAATAGAGTTGACCTGCTCTAATTTTGTCTTTTACATATAAATTAATCTTTCTTTGATTTAAAAATTTCCAAGAGGAATTAGTACCTTTACAGTCATGGAAACTGTAAGAGTATTTTTAAACTTTTTGAAGGTGACAGTGGCATGTAAAATTAGTACACTTCATAAAGACATATGAAGTATTATATATTCCAGAAAGCAAAATATTGCTAAATCCATGAACTTAGGTGTCAGTCTAATGTTTTTAACCATTACTGGGAAACAGAATTCAACAGCAAGCTTTTGTTCTCTACACTGGTATTCACGTACAAATCGTACATGTACATCTGCTACATGTAAGGTGGTTGAAGGCCCTTGAGCCTCTGAGAGCATGAACTCACTGAATTTTGTATGATTTTATTAAGCATACTAAACATTTCAAGAGAAAGAATTTGATATATTTTCTAGAAATAAAATTTCATGAAAAATAATTTTTATTCCCCAATAATGGTCAAGTTTTCTTTTGCCTTGATTTAAAACTTTACCAGTGTTTCCCAGTACACTCTCGTTTCTGATCCTTGCAGACATGAGACGAACCATGACAGATACAATTAATTTTCACTTAGAACTTACTTTGACCAACATACTCAGAAGAATCTGTAACAGTGAAGACAACATTGGTATACTAGGTTCATCTTTCTATGACTTACTATATAAAACCAAATCACAATGTCAACAAATAATGCCTTAACTACAAGTGTTCTTCTTTCTGGGAAATCTGGATAAACTCTTAATAGCCAAGAGTTGCAAGTATTATGCTCAATTCTCTTTCTCAGAAAATCATTTCTAAGACATGCTATCATAAAATGTAGAGGAAAAATAAAAATTGACAGCTCTGTGAAAACCATGACACCTGGTAGAGAAATTTAATAATTTCACTAGAATTAATACTCCACGAAGGCAACAACTGGTGCCTTGCTTGTAACCTCGAACAGAGCCT
This sequence comes from Odocoileus virginianus, assembly GCF_023699985.2. Classification (NCBI taxonomy): domain Eukaryota; kingdom Metazoa; phylum Chordata; class Mammalia; order Artiodactyla; family Cervidae; genus Odocoileus; species Odocoileus virginianus. Next base: position 147,414 of record NC_069682.1, read on the forward strand.
GGCACATTCCAGGTCACAACAAATATGTATTATATCAATCAACAAATGGGAGATGATAGTGAGTATCCTCAGTACCCAAGGATACCAGGAAACCACTGTTCCTTCAGTGATACACTAGTTCTTGATTAAAGATTAAAACATATTATTTGTTCATTCACTGAGTCAAAAGTATTTACTGAACATGTAGAATTTGACAGTTATTAAGGTTTTGTAGATAAACAGGAAGAAGAAAAACTTTGTTCCTCGACTTAAAAGCTTATCATCCACAGGAGGAATAAGACAAAAATCAAGTACAAAAACATGTAAATTAATTTATGAATTGTGAAATAAGGCCACGATAGATACAAACAAGGCACAATGAGAAAGAAGTTTCCTGTTGGTTGGGATACAGGGAAGGCAGGCACCTGTGAATGGTGAGGTGTCAGAAATGAGCTCAAAGCAATGTTCTTTCTTCATCTGCAGAATTTAGAGAGATGGTAAATCCATAGGCAGGCCTCTGAATCCTTTAGGGAAAAGGCTTCCCCTTACATGGGTCAGGTACTGAGAGCCTAAGCACAAGTCAGCCAGGCTCTGTGCCTTCCTCCAGGTTTCCCCACGGCATAGCTACTCTCCTCAGCTTGTACTGGGGATTGCAAGGCTCAGGACAGCATTCTAGTCCCGGCCATACCCACCACTTATTAAAGATATGGCTTAAAGCTTTAACCTTTCCAGTTTTAATTTCCTCTAGTTAACGAGAATGAGCATAATGATTCTACACCAGATTGCTGTAATGCTCAAATTCTGAGACAGGGCATTCTGAACATGTGATGTGAGCAATGTAACTGTTTACTGTGATTAAAATGATGATGATGATGCATGTTTATCTGTAACAGTACCCAGGGAAGTGGTTTCTAATCAGAAGCATTTAGAAGGCTGTATAGGGGGTGGACTAAAACTTTGTTGATGTCACATGACTGCTAGGATGTCATGGGATACCAGAGGTACCAAAGGTTTTGCAGTGTGTGAGCCATCCTCACATATCAAACAGCTGTGCAAGCCAAAATGCCAACAGTATCTGGTGAGAATTGCTGAGGAACACTCAACAGAAAGAAAGCACCCATTAAATATTTGCTAAACAAGTGCTACCCATGCTACTTATCTCCTTTACACACAGTAGACTGCCAGCCTCCTGAAATTGAGACATGTAATTCATTCATCTCCACGTTCTCAAGTCCCCAACTTTGAATCTGACACATAACAAGCTTCTAATGACTATCTCTTATACATTTAATCAACAAATCATGACAATCGATGAAACTGCAAGAAATTATAACTATCTAACATGGGTAAGTTAAGGCAATGATGTTCTGTCCAAGTATAAGAAGGATACTGGAGAAACAACAGTAAATCCAAGAGATCCTAGGGAAATAAATGAGGGTTTCCTCCACCACCAGACTCAGTAATTTCCATTCTGAAACATGATCATAAATTAATTTAACCCAAAGACTTATTTTTCCTCTGGATATCCACCAGAACAGGATACAAAATTGTATTATATTGCATACTTTCATACTTCAAAAGAACAAAAGCAGTATTCTCAACAACTTATATGATGGGGGCCAAGCAAGTGTTTAAAACAGCAAAAGGTTACAAGGCAATTGAATGAATAATAGTATGAAACAATCAGTTCAGTTCAGTTCATTTCAGTCACTCAGTCGTGTCCGACTCTTTGCGACCCCATGAATCACAGCACGCCAGGCCTCCCTGTCCATCACAAACTCCCGGAGTTTACTCAAACTCATGCCATCGAATCGGTGATGTCATCCAGCCCTCTCATCCTCTGTCGTCCCCTTCTGCTCCTGCCCCCAATCCCTCCCAGCAACAGGGTCTTTTCCTATGAGTCAACTCTTCCCATGAGATGGCCAAAGTATCGGAGTTTCAGCTTCAGCATCACTCCTTCCAATGAACACCCAGGACTTATCTCCTTCAGGATGGACTGGTTGCATCTCCTTGCAGTCCAAGGGGCTCTCAAGAGTCTTCTCCAACACCACAGTTCAAAAACATCAATTTTTTGGCACTCAGCTTTCTTCACAGTCCAACTCTCACATCCATACCTGACTACTGGATAAACCATAGCCTTGACCAGACGGACCTTTGTTGGCAAAATAATGTCTCTGCTTTTTAATATGCTATCTAGGGTTGGTCATAACTTTCCTTCCAAGGAGTAAGCATCTTTTAATTTCATGGCTGCAATCACCAACTGCAGTCATTTTGGAGCCCCAAAAAATAAAGTCTGACACTGTTTCCACTGTCTCCCCATCTATTTCCCATGAGGTGTGGGATCAGATGCCATGATCTTAGTTTTCTGAATGTTGAGCTTTAAGCCAACTTTTTCACTCTCTTCCTTCACTTTCATCAAGAGGCTTTTTAGTTCTTCTTCACTCTCTGCCATAAGGGCAGTGTCATCTGCATATCTGAGATTATTGGTATGTCTCCCGGCAATCTTGATTCCAGCTTGTGCTTCTTCCAGCCCAACGTTTCTCATGATGTACTCTGCATATAAGTTAAATAAGCAGGGTGACAATATACAGCCTTGACGTGCTCCTTTTCCTATCTGGAACCAGTCTGTTGTTCCATGTCCAGTTCTAACTGTTGCTTCCTGACCTGCATACAGGTTTCTCAAGAGGCAGATCAGGTGGTCTGGGATTCCCATCTCTTTCAGAATTTTCCACAGTTTATTGTGATCCACACAGTCGAAGGCTTTGGCGTAGTCAATAAAGCAGAAATAGATGTTTTTCTGGAACTCTCTTGCTTTTTCGATGATCCAACAGATATTGGCAATTTAATCTCTGGTTCCTCTGCCTTTTCTAAAACCAGCTTGAACATCTGGAAGTTCTCGGCTCACGTATTGCTGAAGCCTGGGTTGGAGAATTTTCAGCATTACTTTACTAGCATGTGAGATAAGTGCAATTGTGCAGTACTTTGAGCATTCTTTTGGATTGCCTTTCTTAGGGATTGGAATGAAAACGGACCTTTTTAGTCCTGAGGCCACTGCTGAGTCTTCCAAATTTGCTGGCATATTGAGTGCAGCACTTTCACAGAATCATCTTTCAGGATTTTAAATAGCTCAACTGGAATTCCATCACCTCCACTAGCTTTGTTCGTAATGATGCTTTCTAAGGCCCACTTGACTTCACATTCCAGGATGTCTGGTTCTAGGTGAGTGATCACACCATTGTGATTATCTAGGTCACGAAGACCATTTTTTGTACTGTTCTTCTCTGTATTCTTGCCACCTCTTCTTAATATCTTCTGCTTCTGTTAGGTCCATACCATTTCTGTCCTTTATTGAGCCCATCTTTGCATGAAATTTTCCCTTGTTATCTCTAATTTTCTTGAAGAGATCTGTAGTCTTTCCCTTTCTGTTGTTTTCCTCTATTTCTTTGCATTGATTGCTGAGGAAGGCTTTGTTATCTCTCCTGGCTATTCTTTGGAACTCTGCATTCAAATGGGAATATCTTTCCATTTCTCCTTTGCTTTTAGCTTCTCCTCCTTTCATAGCTATTTGTAAGGCCTCCTCAGATAATGGGAATAGAGAAAAGAAAACACGAAAAGGCCATTTAAAGATTAGATAATCTTCCCTAACCCAAGAAAGAACAAACTTTTCAAAAGAGGTTAAGAGGAAGAAAGCACAGCAAGCCAATCATAGAGACACGGCAGAAACAGGAGTAAAATGTATAAAAGAATATGAAAGCAAATATGAACAGAAAAACTGAATGTACAAAAAGTCCACACCATTAAAGAAAATGTTAATGTTAATGGGAGAATTTTTCAGGTTTTAAAAAAGGTTACAGAACAGAAATGGTAAATTACTACAAATATAGTTTTAGTTGATATTTTTCTTTAACAGAGAAGTGCTTTTTTAAAAATTGAAAATTCAACAGCAAGGATACAAAATTTGAGTGTTTGAAAGACAAAGAAAACACAACAAATTATATTTTACAATAGGGTTTTTTTTGGGTCTTGGAGAAAACAAACACTGCTAAGTCCTTAAAAATAAATTACTGACACTGATCTAACCAGGAATTGTGTTATAGGAGCTTAGTATGAATTGGGACAGAAAAGAAAAAATTCCCAGAGGAGAGGTGGCATATAAACAAATGAACAAATGAAGAACTGTCATTTAAAGTAATGTTAAAATTTTAATACTGGGTTGAGCTATTCTGAATAAGCTTTTTCACCAACCCAACATTATCAGAAAGCTTCCTAATTTGCTTATTTAGAGAAATTAAAAATATCACCGGTGGATACTTAACAATCTCCATTTATTATGACCAGTTCATCTAAACAAAGTGATAACTTATTGGATATTTGAAAAAATTCCTAGAAATTTATAGTAGGTCTATAATAGTACTGAAGATAAATTTTATTTTTTAAAGTATTGAATTTTGTCAAAGGAGTATCACAAAGAGCCAAATTTTTTTCAGAATGAGCACATAGATTCTTGAATTTGGATATACATAATGGTTTAAATCTTCTTTCCTTTACAGGATTTTAAAGGAAAAGCCTCACTTTATATTGACCTATTCTGAAGTGAACTTGATGGGAAGAGAACTTCTAAAAAGATCTCAAGTGTCCATATAGCTTACTTCTGCTTACAAGTGTCATCTTGTATCAGAGCCCAAACATTCTCCATGTTCAGTTCTATCTGTTGCTTCTTGACCTGCATACAGATTTCTCAGGAGGCAGGTAAAGTGGTCTGGTATTCCCATCTCTTTAAGAATTTTCCACAGTTTGCAGTAATCCACATAGTCAAAGGCTTTGGCATAGTCAATAAAGCAGAATTAGATATATTTCTGGAACTCTCTTGCTTTGATGAACTAACAGATGTTGGCAACTTTATCTTTGGTTCCTCTGTCTTTTCTAAATCCAGCTTGACCATCTGGAAGTTCACAATTCATGTACTGTTGAAGCCTGGCTTGGAGAATTTGCAGCATTACTTTACTAGCCTGTGAGAAGAGTTCAATTATGCAGTAGTTTGAGCATTCTTTGGCATTGCCTTTCTTTGGGACTGGAATGAAAACTGACCTTTCCCAGTCCAGTGGCCACTGCTTAGTTGTCCAAGTTTGCTGGAATAATGAGTGCAGCACTTTCACAGCATCATCTTTTGGGATTTGAAACAGCTCCACTGGAATTCCATCACCTCCACTAGCTTTGTTCATAGTGATGAAGACCCTCTTGACTTCGCATTCCAGGATGTTCTAAATGAGTGATCACACCATTGTGGTTATCCAGGCCATGAAGATCTTTTTTGTATAGCTCTTCTGTGTATTTTTGCCACCTCTTTTTAATATTTTCTGCTTCTGTTAGGTCCATACCATTTCTGTCCTTTATTGTGCCCATTTGTGCATGAAATGTTTCCTTGGTATCTCTAATTTTCTTGGAGATCTTTAGTCATTTACATCCTATTGTTTGCCTCTTTCTTTGCACTGATCACTGAGGAATGCTTTCTTATCTCTCCTTGCTATTCTTTGGAACTCGGCATTCAAAGGAGTGTATCTTTTCTTTTCTCCTTTGTCTTTCACTTCTCTTCTTTTCACAGCTATTTGTAAGGCCTCCTCAGACACCCATTTTACTTTTCTTTTTCTTGGGGATGGTCTTGATCACTGCCTCCTGTATAATGTCACAAACCTCCATCCATAGTTCTTCAGGTACTGTGGGCAAAAATCCCTTAGAAGAACTGGAGTAGCCCTCATAGTCAGCAAGAGTCTAAAATGCAGTACTTGGATGCAATCTCAAAAATGACAGAACGATCTCTGTTTGTTTCCAAGGCAAACCATTCAATATCACAGTAATCCAAGTCTATGTCCCAACAAGTAATGCTGAAGCTGAAGCTGAATGGTTCTATGAAGACCTACCAGACCTTCTAAAACTAACACCCAAAAAAGATGTCCTTTTCATTACAGGGGACTGGAATGCAAAAGTAGGAAGTCAAGAAATACATGGAGTAACAGGCAAATTTAGCCTTGGAGTACAGAATGAAGCAGGGCAAAGGCTAATAGAGTTTTGCCAAGAGAACTCACTGGTCATAGCAAACACCTTCTTCCAACAACACAAGAGAAGACGCTACACATGGACATCACCAGATGGTCAATACATAAATCCTATTGCTTATATTCTTTGCAGCCAAAGATAGAGAAGCTCTATACAGTCAGCCAAAACAAGACTGGGAGCTGACTGTGGTTCAGACCATGAACTCCTTATTGCCAAATTCAGATTTAAATTGAAAAAAGTAGGAAAACCACTAGACAATTCAGGTAGGACCTAAATCCAATCCCTTAGGATTACTGTTCCCCTTCATCCCATGGGTAAACCGCTTACCCACCCCATTCCTAAAACACTTCTTCCCAAAGCAGCGGAGAAGCCAGGCAGGGTGACGCCCTGCTCCCAGGGTCCTCATGGGGCAGGCCAAACACGCCTGCAAGGCGGAGAGGTTGGGCTCAGCCAGGCCTCGCAAGTCCCTAGCTGCGCGGGCCTGGGCCCAGGTCGAGACCAGGGCAGAGCTGGCGCGGGAGCGGCGCCTACAAGGACCGTGCGGCGGGGGCGGGCAGGCACACTCACAATTTCAGCATCCACTCGCCCTCCATCACCAGCGTCCAGTTTGAAGCGGTCATGGGCCGCACCAGGCTCCGCTCCGGCGGCTGCGCGGCCTGCTCCTGGTCGGCCTCCGCCTCTGCCACCGCCACGACCCAGGCGGCTAGGAGCGCCGCGAACAGCGGGCCGCGGCGCCCGCCCGCCATACCGGGACGCGGAGCCGGGCTCCTCCCGGGGCTAAGGAGAAGGACGCGGCGGGCCCGCCGACCTGGCCTTCCCAGGTGGTGCGCGGAGAGGCCCGCCCGGCCCGCAGACCTGCCCCGCCCGCTGCGCCGGCGGCGGCCCGCCTCTTACAGGTCTGGGCCACCGAGGCCACGCCCCCTTCCGCCTAGACTCGCCGTTGCCCGGGGCGCTGGCTGCCTTGGCAACGGCCGTCCTTCCTTCCGGACAGCCGCGTTGAAGATAAGCAGTGACCTAATGTTGCATAATTAGAGCCTGACTGGCTAGTGCCAAGTAACGGGTTGGCACATGTGGTTTCTTTCTAAAGAGAAAAGTGGCCAGTAATTAAACTATGCATCCTCTATTCAATGATAGCAAAATAGCAACAGTGGACTGCAAGTAAACTGTTTTACTGTAAAGAAAAAAGAAGGGATACGTTGGGCTTCCCTTACTGAAAAGGAGAGGAAACTTTAAGTACTCTTTGAATGTGTATAATGAAGTAGCACTGCCTAATAGTAAATAATGAAACCAGATCGTGCAGTTTTAATTTTTATAAAAATTAATTTAATTTCACAAAAAATAAATTGTTTAAAGCATGGATACTAACAGATAAAATGAATCAGTTTATAGGAATAGTGACAGTTGCAATAAAATGGACCTCGAGCTCCTCTTGGCTACACATTTGTTGGATTGAAAATGAAAGTAACCTTAAATTATTTCCAAATCTCTTTCCAGATACACGTATGATGCATCTGTACCTTGAGATTACCACACCCAAGAATGTATGACAATTACCATTAGAGGCCGGGTGTGCTTTTAAAAGGTGTGGTTTAAAAGAATTTATTACATATGTAAAGCATAGTGTGGTCCACTTATCATGAAACACAGTAATTTCTGTCCTGGGCTTAAGGACAGCTATACAACTAAGAGTATTGCAAGGAACATGAGATCAATATCCAATCTGTACTTACAGGTGAGAAAGAGGAAGGTGAATTTTGCCTGCAGAGACAATCATACCTTAGTTCAGTTCTGCTGACTTGTTCAGTTGTGTCTGACTCTTTGCAACTCAATGGACTGCAGCACATCAGGCTTCCCTGTCCATCACCAATTGCTGGAGCTTGCTCAAACTCATGTCCATCGAGTCAGTGATGCCATACAACCATCTCATTCCCTGTCATCCCCTTCTCCTGCCTTCAATCTTTCCCAGCATCAGAATCTTTTCCGATGACGGAATTCTTCACATTAAGTGGCCAAAATACTGGATCTTCAGCTTCAGCATCAGTCCTTCCAATGAATATTCAGGACTGATTTCCTTCAGGATGGACTGGCTTGATCTCCTTACAGAGACTCTCAACAGTCTTCTCCAAAAACATAGTTCAAAAGCATCCATTCTTCAGTGCTTAGCTTTATTTATAGTCCAGCTCTCACATCTGTACATGACTAGTGGAAAAACCAAAGCTTTCACTAGATGGACCTTTGTTGGTAAAGTAATGTCTCTCTTTTTTTTTTTTTATTATGCTGTCTATGTTGGTCATAGCTTTTCTTCCAAGGAGCAAGCATCTTTTAAGTTCATGGCTGCAGTCACCATCTGCAGTGATTTTGGAGCCCAAGAAATAAAGTCTGTCACTGTTTCTGTTGTTTCACCATCTATTTTCCATGAAGCGATGGGACCGGATGCCACAATCTTCATTTTTTGAATGTTGAGTTTTAAGCCAGCATTTTCACTCTCCTCTTTCACTTTTCATCAAGATGCTCATCAGTTCCTCTTCACTTTCTGCCATAAGGGTGGTGTCATCTGCATATTTGAGATTATTGATATTTCTCCCAGCAATCTTGATTCCAGCTTGTGCTGCATCCAGCCCAGCATTTTTCATGATGTACTCTGCATATAAGTTAAATAAGCAGGGTGGCTGAAAGGGCCCACGTGGGGTCTCATTGATAATATGGCTCTTTATGTCAACCTCGCAAAGAATAAATCACAGTGTTCTGTGAGACTGATCAAATTGCCCAAATGGCATCATGTTATCTCACTGGTGCCTAAGTTTTCAAAGCTGCGAGAGCACCAGATTCCAGACCCTGGGCTATGTGACCATCCCTTCAGAGAATTTTTCATTAGTGGGGTATAAGAAGGACTCCATCAGAAAGGGAGAACACTGGTTCTCCTTAAGAGCCAGTCACCCTCTATTTCCCTCTAATAAATTTCCCTTTCTTGCCTGACTGCCCAGCTCTCTTTTTTTCTCTGCACTCACCTTACAGCAACAATACAGCTTTGATGTACTTCTTTCTCAATTTGGAACCAGTCCACTGTTCTATGTCTGGTTCTAACTGTTGCTTCTTAACCTGCATACAGATTTTTCAGGAGGCAGGCTGTCTAGTATTCCCATCTTTTGAAGAATTTTCCATAGTTTGCTGTGATCCACATGGTAAAAGGCTTTGGCATAGTCAATAAAGCAGAAGTAGATGTTTTTCTGGAACTTTCTTGTGTTTTCAATGATCTGATGGATGTTGGCAATTTGATCTCTCTTTCCTCTGCTTTTTCTAAATCCAGCTTGAACATCTGGAAATTTTTTATTCAGACTTTTGAAGCCTCACTTGGAGAATTTTGAGCATTACTTTGCTATCATGTGAGATTGTTGCAGAAACTAGTACTTGAGAAACCAAGCACCACACTCAGAGAGTTGGAGAACTCAGATTTATTATGCCAGTGGGCCCAGAGGAGTTACCACTCCAAGTTCTGAGCCCCAAACAAAGGAGTTAGAGAGTTTTTACACACGGACAGGCATAATTAAGCGGGCTTGTGGGTCTGCAGGGGCTGGGTGATTGCAAAGAGCATGACAAGGGTGAGTGAAATAAGCTCTAGTTCCTAGTATTGTGAGTCCCTGTTTTCTGAGACCTACATGATCCAGGCTTTGCAAGGAGCAGTCTGAGTTATAGAGGCAGAAGCAGCAGGACGTTATGTAAAATTTTAACTTTTCTTCTTCAAGATGAGTGCAACTTTGAACATTCTTTGGCATTGCCCTTCTTTGGGATTGGAATAAAAACTGACCCTTTCCAGTGCTGTAGCCACTGCTGAGTTTTCCAAATTTGCTGACATATTGAGTGCAACACTTTCACAGCATCATCTTTTAGGATTTCAAAGAGCTCAGCTGGAATTCCATCACCTCCACTAGCTTTGTTCCTAGTGATGCTTCCTAAGGCCCACTTTACTTCAGACTCCAGGATGTCTGGGTTTAGGTAAGCGATCACACCATTGTGGTTATCTGGGTTATTTGGCCTCAGGCCAATGAACAGGGAGGAAACAGCCCCACCCATCAAAGAAATTTGGATCAAAGATTTACTGAACATTGCCCTGCCCATCAGAACAAGACCCAGTTTTCCCCATAGTCAGTCTCTCTCATTAGGAAGCTTCCATAAGCCTCTTAGCCTTAGTCATTAGAGGACAGACAGACTGAAAACCACAATCATAGAAAACTAACCAAATTGATCATATGGGTCACAACCTTCTCTAACTCAGTGAAACTATGAGTCATGCTGCCTAGGGCCACCCAAGACAGATGGGTCATGGTGGAGAGTTCTGACAAAACGTGGTCCACTGGAGAAGGGAATGGCAAACCGCTTCAGTATTCTTGCCTTGAGAACTCCATGAACTGTATAAAAGGCAAAAAGATAGGACACTGAAAGATGAACTCCCCAAGTCAGCAAGTGCCAATATGCTACTGGAGAAGGGTGGAGGAATAACTCCAGAAAGAATGAAGAAACGGAGACGAAGTGAAAAGAATACACAGTTGTGGATGTGACTGGTAATGGAAGTAAAGTCCGATGCTGTAAAGAGCAATATTGCATAGGAACCTGGAATGTTAGGTTCATGGATCAAGGTAAATTAAAAGTGGTCAAACAGGAGATGGCAAGAGTGAACATCAACATTTTAGGAATCAGTGAATTAAAATGGACTGGACTGGGTGAATTTAATTTAAATGACTGTTATATCTACTACAGTGGGCAAGAATCCCTTAGAAGAAATGGAGTAGCTCTCATAGTCAACAAAAGCATCCAAAATGCAGTACTTGGATGCAATCTCAAAAATGACAGAATGATCTCTGTTCGTTTCCAAGGTAAACAATTCAATATCACAGTAATCCAAGTCTCTGCCCTGACAAGTAATGCTGAAGCTGAAGTTGAATGGTTCTGTGAAGACCTACAAGAACTTCTAGAACTAATACCAAAGAAATGATGTCTTTTTCATTATAGGGAACTGGAATGTAAAAGTAGGAAGTCAAGTGATCATACCTGAATTAGGTGTTAATTGTAGTTGCTCAATTCTATGTGGAATCACTACTTATCCTCAAAATATAGGACCCAAATTTACAAACCATTGTAAATTTGGGTGAAGTCCTTGAAATAAATGTTACCAAAAATCAGCTATTTTATGCAGATCAATCCTATAAACACAGTGGAAAATATTTTGTTTTTATAAAGAAATAGCATACACAGAAATTCTATCATTCTTTTCGGTGTACTTTATATATATAAGGGACTTCACTGATGTCTCAGATGGTGAAGAGTCTGCCTGTAGTGCGGGAGACCCAGTTCAATCCCTGGGTTGGGAAGATCCTGTGGATAACAAAATGGAACCCACTCCAGTATTCTTGCTGGGAAGTCCATAAGATGGTGGAGCCTGGCAGGCTATAGTCCGTGGGGTCATAAAGAGTCAGACATGAGTGAGTGACTTCACTTTCTTTCTTTTGTATATGTATATGATTGGCAAAATATTTTTTTTCTTAAAAATAGGATCTGATATTAGGAAATTACTATTAATTGTGTTGAGTGTGATAATAGTGTGACTATTATCATATTATTGATAATACGACTATGTTTTATAAAGTCTTTATTAGTTACAGATAGTGAACTATTTATGAGTGAAATGATATGATGTCTAGAATTCACTTTAAAATACTCCAGAAATAAAATTTGGGAGGTTGGAAGGAAGATGCATCAAATAAAAGTGGCACCACATCAATCAAAGCTGAATCTAAGTTCATTTTTGCTATTCTCTCTACCTTTGTGTAGGCTGGAAAATTTGCAAAGTGAAAGAGAGTATCATGGTTGAAGCTCTTCTTTATTTCTAACACAAACGGCCTTCAGGCTAGAGTAATTAGGAAAGTGTCTAGCAAGAATGTGTGGGCAAGTGAATGTGGTGGGGTGGCATAGATGAGGGATGGCACTGACCTGACACTTCTTACCTTTGTGACTTAGGGCTAAAATCATTTAACAACAATTTTCTGTTTAAATGCAGGTAATAATAGAGCCTTGGAGAAGAAAATGGCAACCCACTCCAGTATTCTTGCCTGGAAAATCCGATGGACGGAGGAACCTGGGAGGCTGCAGTCCATGGGGTTGCAAAGAGTTGGACATGACTGAGCGACTTCACTAGTAATAGGGCTTACTGCAGATGGTGGCTTTAAGATTAAATGAGATAAATAAAATGCCAGTGTTCAATCCTTCTTTGCTTTTAAAGTATGGGATCACAGTTTACAGAAGATTGGTACATGGTAATGGGAAAAAGAGCTATTGTCCCTAGGGTAGTTTTCAATTATGACACTATGAGGCAGCTATGGTTATACAAAAACACATGGTTTCTAATAGGAAAAGAAAGTGAGTTAACAAATAGTCCAATGGTAGAAAGTTTAAATACATGGTAATGAACAAAGACCTTGGTAAAAGGTAAAATTGGTAATATAGGGCTTAATATTATGAAGATAATCAAAAAGAGTTGAGGAGATTGTATTCAGATTGTAAACTGTAATAATAGGGCATAGAAGTAATGCACAATGGTTTTCCTAAGAGGATAGGGAAACTGGCATGGAAATATTAAATAAGCTACATAGTGCTGTAAAAATTAGTCCATAAAGTAATAATATCACAGGAATTTAATTACACAAACAGATTTGCTAAATGCCTTATAGGAACAAGAGGGAGAATTATTAAATAGGACACTTACTAGAACAGATGGTAGAAGAAGCCATACATGATCCAAGTAAACTGAGTTGTGCCAAGCTGGTGACTAGAAGCGAATCCGTAAGGAGCCTTGACAGGCCTCCAAGGAAAGCGGTTCCTGGGTGACCTCTTGGGGAAACCGGTTACGTTTTTTCAGAACTAATAAGTGAGTTCAGAGAAAGCTGCATACAACAGAAATAGACAGAGATCAGTTCTCTTCTTCTATACCAGTAAGAATTAGTTTTAAAATGTAATATGGACAAACATCTCATCAATAAAATCTATAAAACTACTTAAAGAAAGAAGGAGAGAAACATGCAAGACATATGAAGAAAGCTAGGGGATTTTGTATGATGGTGTCAACTTTCCCAAATTAATCTATAAGTCCAACGCAATAGGATTCAAAATGCAACTAAGTTCTTTTACAAAGCATTCTAGAAATTTATCTTAAAAAGCTAATGCTTAAGTCAAGCTAATAGAATTTTTTGAAAAACAGTGATGTAGGTCCTGCCTGAGTATTAAATCTGCTATAAAGTTACAGTAAAGCAGGGAGGTATTGGTATAAGAAGAAGCAAACAGATAAATGGATCAGAGTAAAGACTCAAGAAATGAAACTATATGTATATTGATATTTATATATGTTAAAAGTGGTATAGTTGACAGGATAAGGTAGACTTAGATTGCATTAACAAATAGCAAGCCTCCCAAATTTCAGAGGTTTGATTCAGAAAGCTCCTTTCTATGTCATGTAAAGTCCACTTCCGTCTAAGAGACTCTGGGGAAACTGAACATGACGCAGGCTCTACACAAGCCAGGCTGCTTCACTCTCACAGCTCTGCCATGTCAGTGCAAGGCCTTCTCTGTTACTACAGCAGGGAATGGGGAAAGAAAAAGGCTGAAGGGAGCGTCTGGCTTCCTTAGTCCAGAAGTAGCACATCCTGGTTCAGCTCATGAGTCACTGGCCAGAATTAATTATGACTGCCTCACTTGTAGGATGGGCTTCCCAGGTGGTGCTAGTGGTAAAGAACCTGCCTGCCAGTGCAAGACATGTAAGAGATTGCAAGTTCGATCCCTGGGTCAGGAAGATGCCCTGGAGGAGGGCATGGTAACCCACTCCAGTATTCTTGCCTGGGGAACCCCGTGGACAGAGGAGCCTTGTGGGCTACAGTCCCTAGGGTCACATAGAGTCAGACACGACTGAAGCATGTCAGCATGCACTTATACAAGGTGGTCTTGCATGAGAGCTTGAATATTGATGCACACTAATAATGTCCAGAAATGACATTTCAAATCTGTGGGAGCAACTGGATGAATCCACAATACTGTTAGGGCAATTTCCTCTCCTTTGAGAAAAAAATAAATACCTTTGACTCAATCTATATAGCAAAATAAATTTCAGATCCTCTAGTAAAAAAGCATAATATAATAAATGCTCTTGGAAAAGTTTTGGGATGATACTTTATGATCATCTGATGGGGAAAGTCATCCTGAGTAACAAAAGAAACACTGAACCCATAAAGGAATTCTGGTAAGTTACTACCGAGTTAGACAATTTTAAGTAAAGCCAAACTGTAAAATTACCTGTAACTATTTACAACACACAAAGGTTTGGTATCCCTGAAATTCAAGAAATTCTACAAATAATTAAGAAAAAGATATATAACCCAATAAGGAAAATAGAAAAGAATATAAATACAGAGAAGAAATCCAAATTCCAGAAGAATATGAAAAACTGTAGATACATACTGCAGGTCAGAAAAAGGACATTTTATAGCTGCAAATGCAATTTATTTGATTATTCCCTGTGATTTCCCTTGGAGTCCAAACTGCTATGATTAAGACCAGCCACCTCAAAATTATAAAAAGTCTTCTGTGAGCTCTAAATACAATAGCTTCCTTTCTATAGCTACTCGTCCCCTCATTGTTTGACTATATTCTCTGATTACATGATATTTGGGAACCTGGAAAGCATGTCAGTTTTGTAGTAGGGTTAAGTGAAAACTGGAAAAGAGAGGGGCATAAATTTTATTCAAAGCAATTGTGTGCTACAAACCTGGCAAATTGTACATGAAAAGGAAAAGCAAAACTGCCATGAATCAAGTTTAGATATCATGTGTCATATTAAAGGGAAGGGAAGTCACTCACTCGTGTCTGACTCTTTGATGTTAGGTAGTCTCTAATAGCAATACGTGAACCATGAACTTCCAGATGTTCAAGCTAAAAGGCAGAGGAACTAGAGATCAAGTTGTCAACATCTGCTGGATCATCAAAAAAGCAAGACAGTTCCAGAAAAACATCTATTTCTGCTTTATTGACTATGCCAAAGCCTTCGACTGTGTGGATTACAATAAACTGTGGAAAATTCTGAAAGAGATGGGAATCCCAGACCACCTGCCCTGCCTCTTGAGAAACTGGTATGCAGGTAAAGAAGCAACAGTTAGAATTGGACATGGAACAACAGACTGGTTCCAAATAGGAAAAGGAGTATGTCAAGGCTGTATATTGTCACCCTGCTTATTTAACTTATATGCAGAGTACATCATGAGAAACGCTGGGTTGGAAGAAGCACAAGCTGGAATCAAGATTGCCAGGAGAAATATCAATATCCTCAGATATGCAGATGACATCACCCTATGGCAGAAAACAAAGAAGAACTAAAGAGCCTCTTGATGAAAGTGAAAGAGGAGAGTGAAAAAATTGGCTTCAAACGCAACATCAGAAAGCTAAGATCTTGGCATCTGGTCCCATCCCTTCATGGCAACTAGATGGAGAAATAATGGAAACAGTGACAGACTTTATTTGGGGGGGGGGCTCCAAAATCACTGCAGACAGTAACTGCAGTCATGAAATTAAAAGACACTTGCTCCTTGAAAGAAAAGCTATGACTAACCTAGACAGCATATTAAGAATCAGAGACATTACTTTGCCAGCAAAGGTCCAGTCTAGTCAAAGCTATGGTTTTTCCAGTGGTCATGTATAGATGTGAGAGTTAGATTATAAAGAAAGCTGAGTGCCAAAGAACTGATGCTTTTGAACTGTGGTGTTGGAGAAGGCTCTTGAGAGTCTCTTGGACTGCAAGGAGATCCAACCAGTCAATCCTAAAGGAAATCAATCCTGAATATTCATTGGAAGGGCTAATGCTGATGCTGAAGCTCCAATATTTTCACCACCACATGTGAAGAAGTGACTCATTAGAAAAGACCCTGATGCTGGGAAAGATCAAAGGCTGGAAAAGAAGGGGACGACAGAGGATGAGATGGTTGGATGGCATCACTGACTTGATGGACATGAGTTTGAGCAAACTCTGGGAGTTGGTGATGGACAGGGAAGCCTGATGTGCTGCAGTCCATGGGGTCACAAAGAGTCAGACACCAGTAAGCAATGAACTGAACAGAACTCAACCAACCTTTCCCTCCAAGGACAAAAGCCAAAAGGTAGGAATACAATCTTAAAGCCTGGGAAAAGGAGACCTCAAGTGGAGCAGGTTAGAAAAGAAATGATGAAAAGGCAGAGAAACATAGCACAAATGAAAAAGCAAGGTGGAAACTCACAAGACCAAATAAACAAAGAGGAAATAAGCAATCTACCTGAAAGAGAACTCAGAATAATGATAGTAAAGATATTCCAAAGACTTGAAAATAGAATGGAGAGAATACAAGAAACATTCAACACAGCTAATGCAATCACCAAGGGCATAGAAAAAAATAAATAATAAGGAAAAAGTGAATAATAGCACAATTACTGAAATTAAAAATACTCTAGAAGGAACCAATAGCAGATTAACTGAGGCAGAGAGACAGATACGTGAGCTGGAAGATAGAATGGTGGAAGTAACTGCTGAAGAACAGAATAAAGAGAAATGAATGAAAAGAGTTGAGGATAGTCTCAGAGACCTTTGGGACCATATTGAACACACCAACATTAGAGTTATAGGGGTCCCAGAGGATGAATTTTTTAAAAGGCACTGAGAAAATTTTTGAAGAAATTATAGTTGAAAACTTCCCCAAAGTGGGAAATGAAATAGTCAATCAAGTCCAGGAAATACAGAGTCCCTTACAGGATAAACCCAAGGAGAAACATGCCAAGATACATATTAATCAAACTAACAAGGACTAAACACAAAGAAAGAATATTAAAAAACAGCAAGGGAAAAGCAACAAGTAATATACAAGGGAAAACCCATATGATTAACAGTGAATCTTTCAGCAGAAACTCTGCAGGCCAGAAAGGAATGGCAGGATATATTTAAAGAACTGAAATAAAAAAAATCTAAAACCAAGATTACTATACCCAGTAAAGATCTCATTCAAAATTGATGGAGAAATCAAAAGTTTTATAGATAAGCAGAAATTAAGAGAATTTAGCACTCCAAACCAGCCTTGCAACATATATTAAAGGGAATTATATAGCCAGTAAACACAAGACAAAGGGAAGACCTACAAAAACAAACCAAAACAATCAAGATAATGCCAATAAGAACATATGTATCAATAAGTACCTTAAATGTAAATGAATTATATGCATCAACCAAAAGATACAGACTGACTGAATGGATACAGAAACAAGACCCATGTATAGGCTGCTTACAAGAGACTCGCTTCAGACCTAGAGACAAATACAGACTGAAACTAAGAGGATGGAAAAAGTTATTCCATGAGAGTGGAAACTAAAAGAAAGCTGGTGTGGCAATCCTTATGTCAGATAAAATAGACTTTAAAACAATGAATATTAAAAGAGGCAAAGAAGGACACTACATAATGACCAAAGGACCAGTCCAAGAAGGGATATAACAATTGAAAATATTTATGGACCCAACGTAGGAGCACCTCAATACACAAGGCAAACACTAACAGGCATAAGAGGGAAAATCGACAGTAACACAATAATAGTAGGAGACTTTAATACCCCACTTACACTAATGGACAGATCATAAAAACAGAGAATCAATAAGGAAGCACAAACATTAAATGAAACATTAGACAAAATGGACCTAGTCTATATCTTCAGGACTGTCCATCCAAATGTAGAAGAATACGCTTTATTCTCAAGTGCACATGGAACATTGTGCAGGATAGACCACATCTTGAGCCATAAATCAAGCCTCAGTAAGTTTAAGAAAATTGAAATTGTATCAAGTATCTTCTCTGACCACAATGATATGAGACTAGATATCAACTACAGGGAAAAAAAACTGCAAAAAACTCAAACTCATGAGAATTAAACAATACATTACTAAATAACAAAGATGTTACTGAAGAAATAAAAGGGAAATCAAAAGATTCCTAGAAACAAATGACAATGAAAACATGATGACCCAAAACCTATGGCATTCAGCAAAAGCAGTTCTAAGAGGGAAGTTTATAGTGATACAATCATACCTCAAGAAATAAGAAAAACATGGAATAGACAAGCTAAGTCTACATAGCTGGAAAAAGGACAAAAAAAAAAAAAAGCCCAAAGTCAGCAGAAGGAAAGAAATCATAATGATCAGAGCAGAAATAATTGAAAAAGAAATGAAGTAAACAGTAGCAAATATCAATAAAACTAAAAGCAGTTTCTTTGAGAAGATAAACAAAATTGAAAAACCACTAGCAGACTCATCAAAAATAAGGGGGAGGGAATAAGATCAACAAAATTAGAAATGAAAAAGAAGTTACACAACACAGAAATACAAAGGTTCATAAAAGAATATTATATGCGAATAAAATGGACAACCTAGAGGAAATAGACAGACTCTTAGAAAAGTTCAAACTCCCAAGACTGAACCAGGAAGAAACAGAAATTATGAACAACCCAATTACGAACAGTGAAATCAAAGCTGTGATCAAATATCTCCCAAAAAACAGAAGCCCAGGGCCAGATGGCTTCACAGGGAAATTAGATAAAACTCTTAGAGAAGAGCTAATGCCTATTTTTATTTAATTCCTCCAAAAAATTTCAGAGGAATGAACACTTCCAATCTCATTCTGAGGCCACAATCACCCTGATACTAAAACTAGACAAAAACAACACAAACAGAAGAAATTACAGACCAATATCATTGATGAACATAGATGCAAAAATCTTCAAAAAAATTCTAGCAAACAGAATTCAACAACACATTCAAAAGCTCATACACCATGATCAAGTTGGGTTTATTCCAGGGATGCAACAATTCTTCAATATATGCAAATAGATGAATATGATACACCATACTAACAAATTGAAAGATAAAAACCATGTGATCATCTCAATAGATACAGAAAATGCCTTTGACAAAATTCAACACCAATTTATGATAAAAAACACTTCAAAAAATAGGCATAGAAGGAACCTACGTCAACATAGTAAAGACCACATATGATAAGCCCACAGCTAACATTATTCTCAATGGTGAAAAACTGAAAGCACTTCCTCTAAGATCAGGAATAAGACAAGGGTGTCCATTTTCACCACTATTATTCAACATAGTTTTGGAAGTCCTACCTGTAGCAATTAGAGAAAAAAAGGAATAAAAGGAATCCAGATTGGGAAAGAAGAAGTAAAATGCTCAATGTTTACACATGGCATAATACTATACATAGAAAACCCCAAAAAATTACTAGAGCTAGTCAGTGAATTCAACAAAGTTCACAGGATACAAGACCAATACACAGAAATCAGTTGCATTCCTATATACTAAAAATGAAAAATCAGACAGAGAAATTAAGTAATCAATCCCATTTACCATTGCAACAAAAAGAGTAAAATATCTAGGAATAAACCTACCTAAGGAGAGAAAAGCCCTGCAAACAGAAAATTGTAAGACACTGATGAAAAAAAATAAAAATGACATAAACGGAGAGATATTCCATGTTCCTGGATAGGAAGAATCAATACTGTGAAAATGATTATACTATCAAAAGCAATCTCCAAATTCAATGCAATCCCTATCAAACTATGAATAGCATTTTTCACAGGATTAGTAAAAAATATCACTATTCATATGGAAACACAAAAGTCCCCAAATAGCCAAAGCAGTCTTGAGAAAGAAGAATGGAGCTGGAGGAATCAACCTTGCTGGCTTCAGACTACACTACAAAGCTACAGTCATCAAGACAGTGTGGTACTGGCACAAAGACAGAAACATAGACCAATGGAACAAGATAGAAAACCCAGAGATAAAACCATAAGCCTATGGGTACCTTATTTTTTACAAAAGATGCAAGAATATACAATGGGGCAAAAATAGCCTCAGCAATAAGTTGTACTGAGAAAACTGGACAACTACATGAAAAATAATAAAATTAGAATACTTCCTAATGATATACACAAAGATAAACTCAAAATGGATTAAAGATCTAAGTTTAAGACCAGAAACTATTAAACTCTTAGAGGGAAACACAAGCAGAACACTCGATGTCATAAATCATAGCAAGCTCTTCTATGACCCACCTCCTAGAGAAATGGAAACTTTAAAAAAAATAGGGAACTAATTAAACTTAAAAGCTTTGCATAGCAAAGGAAACTACAAACAAGGTGAAAAGACAACCCTCAGAATGGGAGAAAATAATTGCAAATGAAACAACTGACAAAGAATTAATTTCCAAAATATACAAGCAGCTCATACAACTCAATACCAGAGAAACAAATAGCCCAATCAAAAAGTGGGGTGAAGACCTAAAAAGACCTTTCTCCAAAGAAGACATACAGATGGCTAAGAAACACATGGAAAGATGCTCAACATCCCTCATTATTAGAGAAATACAAATCAAAACTTCAATGAGATACCACCTCACACCAGTTAGAATGGCCATCATCAAAAAGTCTACACACAATATATGCTGGAGAGGGTGTGGAGAAAAGAGAATCTTCTTGCATTGCTGGTGGGAATGTAAACTGATACAGTCATGATAGAAGATGGTATGGAGATTCCTTAAAAATCTAGGAATAAAACCACCATCTGACCCAGCAGCTTTCCTGATAGCTCAGTTGGTAAAGAATCTGCCTGCAATGCAGGAGACCCCAGTTTGATTCCTGGGTCAGGAAGATCCGCTGGTGAAGGGATAGGCTACCCACTCCAGTATTCTTGGGCTTCCCTTATGGCTCAGATGGTAAAGAATCCACCTGCAATGTGGGAGACATGGATTCGACCCCTGGATTGCAAAGATCCCCTGGAGAAAGGAAAGGCAACCCACTCCAGTAATCTGTGCTGGAAAATTCCATGGCCTGTATAATGCATAGGGTCGCAAATAGTCAGTCATGACTGAGCAAATTTCACCTTCACTTCACTGGCCCAGCAATCCCATTCCTTGGCATATACCCTCAGGAAACCAAAACTGGAAAAAAAAAAAAAAGACACATGTACCACGATGTTCATTGCAGCAATATTCACAATATCTAGAACAAGGAAGCAACCTAGATGTCCATCAACAGATGAATGGATAATGAAGCTGTGGTACATATATACAATGGAATACTAGTCAGCCATAGAAAGGGACACATTTGAGTCAGTTCTAATGAGGTGGATGAACCTAGAGCCTATTATACAGAGTGAAGTAAGTCAGAAAGAAAAATATAAATATTGTATATTTACGCATATATATAAAATCTAAAAAGATGGTACTGATGAACTTATTTCAGGGCAGCAATGGAGAAACAGACATAGAGAACAGACTAACGGACACAGGGGGAGGGGAGGAAGGCAAGGGTGAGATGTATTGAGAGAGTAACATGGAAATACACAATACCATATGTAAAATATGGGAATTTGCTGTATGACTTAGGGGTCTCAAGCATGGTTTCTGTGACAATCTAAAAGGGCGGAATGGGGAGCGAAATTGGAGGTGGGTTCCAGAGGGAGGGGACGTGGGTGTACTTATGGCTGACTCTTGTTGATGTATGACAGAAAACCACAAAGTTCTGTAAAGCAATTATCTTTCAATTAAAAAATTAAAAAGAAAACTAAAAGAAATAGAGGCTGAATTTTATCAAATATGTGTTCTTCATCTTTTAAAAATATCACAGAATATTTTTCCTCAAAAATTATCATGCTGCATTGTATTAACTGACATGTGAATGTGGAAGCAACCTTTCATTCTTCAGGAGAGCTATCTTTTATTTAGGCCTCCTATTCCTCTCTTCCTTCAACAAGGGCCATTACAGATTACAGTCAAAGATGAGAAAGAAAGTGAGACTGGAGGAGACATGGCTGACTTCACAGCAGCAAAAAAAGGGGAGAAAAATAGAGAGTCAGTGATAAACTGTGGGCTTCCTGATATGCATTGAGAAACCCTGCCATTTATAAAAGTCAATGGCAATCTGCTAACAAGAGCAACTATATGTACATATGTAGTAATTTTCATTTACATTTTTGAAATTTTCTAAGAAAAAATTTCCACTGTTTGATTTGTTTTCTTTCAGTGGTACACCTATCAATTTTCTATGAAATACTGTTTCCAAGAAACAAAATTTTTTACAAAATATACTGGTTTTTAAAGTATCATTTAGTATTTAAATACCTTTCTAATAATTTTTTTTTAAATCACCACCTTTGAGTGACTTACACATGTCCTTGTCTGTTGTTGTTGTTGATCAGAGGCCAAGTCCTGTGTCTCCTTGTGACTGACTCCATGGACTGCAGCGCCCTAGTCTTCCCTGTCCTTCACCATCTCCCAGAGTTTGCTCAAACTCTTGTCTATTGAGTCGTTGATGCCATCCAATCATCTCATCTTCTGTCATCCACTTCTCCTCTTGCCCTCACTCTTTTCCAGTATCAGGGTCTTTTCCAATGAGTCGGCTCTTTGCATAAGGTGGCCGAAGTATTGGAGCTTCAGCTTCAGCATCAGTCTTTTCAATGAATATTCAGGGTTGGTTTCCTTTAGAATTGACTGGTTTGATCTCCCTGTAGTCCAAGGGACTCTCAAGAGTTTTCTCCAGCACTAACCTTCGAAGGCATCGATGCTTTGGCACTCAGCCTCCTTTATGGTCCAACTCTCACATCCACACATGACTACTGGAAAAACCATGCTGCTGCTAAGTTGCTTCAGTCGTGTCCGACTCTGTGCGACCCCATAGATGGCAGCCCACCAGGCTCCCCCATCCCTGGGATTCTCCAGGCAAGAACACTGGAGTGGGCTGCCATTTCCTTCTCCAACGCACGAAAGTGAAGTCGCTCAGTCGTGTCCGACTCTTTGTGACCCCATGGACTGCAGCCTACCAGACTCCTCCGTCCACGGGATTTTCCAGGCAAGAGTACTGGAGTGGGGTGCCATTGCCTTCTCCAACTGGAAAAACCATAGCTTTGACTTTGTAACTTTGTAAGGAAGGTGATATCTCTGCTTTTTAATATTCTATCTAGGTTTGTCATAGTTTTTCTTCCAAAGAGCAAGTGTCTTTTAATTTCATGGTTGCAGTCACTGTCCACACTGATTTTGGAGCCCAAGAAAATAATCTCTACTGCTTCCACATTTTCCTCATCTATTTGCCATGAAATGATGGGACTGGATGCCATGATCTTAGTTTTTTGAATGTCGTTTTAAGCCAGCTTTTTCACACTCCTCTTTCACCCTCATAAAAAGGTTCTTTAGTTCATCTTCACTTTCTGCTCTTAGAGTGGTATCATCTGCATATCTGAGGTTATTGGTCTTTCTCCTTGCAGTGTTGATTTCAGTTGATGATTCAGCCAGGCCATCATTTGTCATAATGGACTCTGAATATAAGCTTAATAAACAGGGTGACAATATATAGCCTTGTCATATTTCTTTCCCAATTTTGAACCAGTCCATTGTTTCATGTAAGGTTCTCACTGTTGTTTCTTGCCCCACATACAGATTTCTCAGGAGGCAGGTAAGTTGGTCTGTCATTCCCATGTCTTTAATAATTTTCCACAGTTTGTTGTGATCCACACAATCAAAGGCTTTAGTGTAGTCAGTGAAGCAGAAGTTGATGTGTTTCTGGAATTCCCTTGCTTTCTCTATTATCCAACAAATGTTGGCAATTTGATTTCTGGTTCCTCTGCCTTTTCTAAAGTCCAGCTTGAACATCTGAAAGTTTCAGCTCATGTAGTGCTGAAGCCTAGCTTGAAGGATTTTGAGCATAACCTTACTAGCATGCAAAATGTGAGCAACTATACAGGTAGTTTGAACATTCTTTGACATTGCCTGTCTTTGGTACTGGAATGAAAACTGAACTTTTCCAGTCCTGTGGCCACTTCTGAGTTTTCCAAATTTACTGGAATATTGAGTGCAAAACCTTAACAGCATCATCTTTTAGGATTTGAAAGAGCTCAGGTGGAATTACATCACCTCCATTAGGCTTGGAGCTATTACTGCTTCCTAAGGCCCTCTTGACTTCAGACTCCAGGATGCCAGGCTTTAAGTGAGTGATCACACCATCATGATTATCTGGGTCAGTAAGATCTTTTTCATATTGCTTTGTGTGTGTGTGTGTCTGTGTGTGTGTGTGTGTGTGTGTGTGTGTGTGTGTGTATCCTTGACACCTCTTTTTAATCTCTTTACTTCTGTTAGTTCCTTACAGTTTCTGTCCTCCATCATGCTCATGTTTGGATGAAATGTTCCCTTGGTATCTCCAATTTTCTTGAAGGGCTCTCTAGCTTTTCCCATTCTATTATTTTCCTCTATTTCCTTGCACCGTTTGTTTAAGAAGGCCTTCTTATCTCTCCCTGCTATCTCTGGAACCCTGCATTCATTTGGGTATATCTTTCCCCTTCTCCCTTGCTTTTTGCTTCTCTCCTTTCCTCAGCTATGTGTAAAGCCTCCTCAGACCACCACTTGCATTTGTTTTTCGTTGGCATGGTTTTCATCACTGACTTCTGTATAATGTTATGAACCTCTGTTCATATTTCTTCAAGTACTCTATCAGGTCAAATATTTTAAATCTATTTGTCACCTCTACTCTATAATCATAAGGGATTTTATCTAGGTAATACCTGAATGGCCCAGTGATTTTGCCTACTTTCTTCAACTTAAGCCTGAATTTTGCAATAAGGAGTTCATGCTCTGAGCCACAGTCAGCTCCATGTCTTGATTTTGCTAACTGTATGAGCTTCTTCATCTTTAGCTATAAAGAATATAATCAATCTGATTTTAATACTGATCATTTGGTGGTGTTCATGTGTACAGTAGTCTCTTGTGTTGTTGGAAAAGAGTGTTTGCTGTGACCCGTATATTCTCATGACAAAACTCTTTGCCCTGAGTCATTTTGTACTCTGAGGCCAAACCTGCCTGTCACTCTAGGTATTCCTTGACTTCCTGATTTTCCATTCCAGTTCCCTATGATGAAAAGGACATCTGTTTTTGTTGTTAGTTCTAGAAGATCTTGTAGGTCTTCATAGAACCATTCAACTTCAGCTTCTTCAGCATCAGTGGTTGGGGTACAGACCTGGATTATTGTGATGTTGAATGGCTTGCCTTGGAAACAAACTGCAATTATTCTGTCATTTTTGAAATTGCACTTAAGTAGTGCATTTCAAACTCTTTTGTTGAGTATAAGAGCTTCTCCATTTCTTCCTAAGGATTCTTGCCCACAGTAGTAGATATAATGGTCCTCTGAATTAAATTATCCCATTCCTGTCCATTTTAGTTCACTGTTTCCTATGATGTTGATGTTCATTCTTGCTATCTCCTGCTTGACCATGTTCAACTTACCTTGATTCATGGAGCTAGCATTCCAGGTTCCTGCAAAATACTGTTCTTTATAGCATCAGACTTTACTTTCACCACCAGAGACATCCACAACTCAGCATTGTTTCTGCTTTGACCCAGCTGCTTTATTTTTCTGGAGCTATTAGTAGTTTGCCCTCAGCTCTTCCTCAGTAGCATATTAGACACTTTTGGACCTGGAAGGCATATCTTCTGCTGCCATATATTTTTGCCTTGTCATACTTTCATGGGGTTCTCAAGGCAAGAATGCTGGAGTGATTTTCCATTCCCTCCCCCAGTAGACCACATTTTGTCAGAATTCTTAACTATGACCTATCTGTCTGGGTGGCTCTGCAAGGCATGGCTCATAGTTTCATTGAGTTATGCAAGCCCCTCCGCATGACAAGACTGTGTTCCATGAAGGGCATGTTCTTCTTTCAGTCAGTTCAGTTCAGTTCAGTTGCTCAGTCATGTCTGACTATTTGCGACCCCATGAATCGGAGAACACCAGGCCTCCCTGTCCATCAACAACATGTTCTTGTTTAAACTGTACTAAATACTAAAATCAGTAGGTGTGGCATATAGCCTGTTGTCAACCATCTGAAAGACACTTAGAAAGAGTTTGTGGCTTTAATTTATTAGAGGCCATTGTCACATTGAGCCATGTGCATTTATAGAATAGTTTCAACCTCACACGGATTACATTTTTTTTTCCATTTATTTTTATTAGTTGGAGGCTAATTACTTTACATCATTACAGTAGTTTTTGTCATACATTGAAATGAATTAGCCATGGATTTACATGTATTCCCCATCCCGATCCCCCCTCCCACCTCCCTCTCCACTCGATCCCTCTGGGTCTTCCCAGTGCACCAGGCCCGAGCACTTGTCTCATGCACCCAACCTGGGCTGGTGATCTGTTTCACCCTAGATAATATACATGTTTCAATGCTGTTCTCTTGAAACATCCCACCCTCGCCTTCTCCCAGAGTCCACAAGTCTGTTCTATACATCTGAGTCTCTTTTTCTGTTTTGCATATAGGGTTATCGTTACCATCTTTCTAAAGTCCATATATATGTGTTAGTATACTGTAATGGTCTTTATCTTTCTGGCTTACTTCGCTCTGTATAATCGGCTCCAGTTTCATCCATCTCATTAGAACTGATTCAAATGAATTCTTTTTAATGGCTGAGTAATATTCCATGGTGTATATGTACCACAGCTTCCTTATCCATTCGTCTGCTGATGGGCATCTGGGTTGCTTCCATGTCCTGGCTATTATAAACAGTGCTGCGATGAACATTGGGGTGCACGTGTCTCTTTCAGATCTGGTTTCCTTGGTGTATATGCCCAGAAGTGGGATTGCTGGGTCATATGGTAGATCTATTTCCAGCTTTTTAAGAAATCTCCACACTGTTTTCCATAGTGTCTGTACTAATTTGCATTCCCACCAACAGTGTAAGAGGGTTCCCTTTTCTCCACACCCTCTCCAGCATTTATTGCTTGTAGACTTTTGGATAGCAGCCATCCTGACTGGCATATAATGGTACCTCATTGTCACACGGATTACATTATAAACCCTTCACAAGCTCAGATTTGTATGTGAGCAGCTGATGTTTTAGTAAGGACACAGTGAAGTAATTTTCAGTTACTTTGTTATCAGAAAGTTATCCCTGACCCTATATTGCAGATGGGAAATATTTTGGAACACTTAGAATACAAAATTTGTAATATGTACAAACACTTCTATTTGTTAAAATGGGATTTTATACCAAAATGACTAACTGTGAATTCATAAGCAAGTCAGGAGAGAGGATATAGAGATTGCCACAGGGTTTGTAAAGTGAGTTTGTTCATTTTGTGGTAATTCATTGGGCTATACACTTCTGTTTTGTGTGCTTTTATATATATATATATATATATATATATATGTAATGTTTAATGTTTATTTAAGTATCTACTTGCATTTTCTGCCCCTTTTATTTTTTCTTGGCATTTTTGTTGTTGTTGTTGTTGTTGTTTTATTTGTTTGTTTATTTTTAGGCCATGCCATGTGGCATGCAGGATCTTAATTCCCTGACTAGGAATCAAACTCATGCTCCTGCACTGGAAATGCAGAATCTTAACCACTGGACCTCTGGGAAAGTCCCTGTATACTTTTATATATGCATATATTACTGTACCTAAAGTATTGGAAATTTTCATATTCTTGAGTTTGTTTAACATATGACAATGTTGATCATGTTGGAAAATCAATACATTAGGTAGGTTATAAAATACCATAATAGTCCATGTTGGAAAAATACACAAGCATGTTCATGCACTCATAAAAAACTGAATATATTTTCACCAATGATTTTTCAGCTGTTAATGAATAGTGTGTAGCTACAAACAGCCTAGTTATAGATAGTGATATATTAGTATATAGGAACAATCAAGAGTTCCTTGAGTTTTTACCACTTCAGTATTTATGTATAGTTTCATTTTTCTGTTGATGACATTTAGTTTATTTCTAGACTTTACCCTCCTAACATTGTTGCAATGAGTAATCTTTTATACCCAGTGTATTGCCCGAGTGCAAGTCTATCTATAGAAGAGTTTCCTAGAAATAGAATTGCTGACTTAAGGATATATGCATTTGTATCTTTAACAGCCATGGCCCAATGGTCTTTCAAAGAGATAGTTTCAATTTTATGCTCCCATAAGCAATACATGAAAGTAACTGTTTCCACATCACACTATGTATGAAAGTACTTTCCTGTTAATGCCATTTGTTTGTATTCTGTTCCCCACTCCCCGAAATTAGCTTAACGCAGAAAATATTACAGCTACACAACAAATAAATACCTTGAATGATATTAAAAATTATCACCTACCCCCCGTTTTTTGCTTTGCTTTTTTCTTAGATTTTCAAATTAATAAGAAAAAAGTCAAGCTACAGAAGAGTATGCATAATATATTACCATGTGTATAAAGATATTAGAAAAATGATATTAGTGTGTATTTATGTATGTTCAGAGAAGTTCTCTAGAAGTTTAAATAGTTCATATATTCCCATGAATCAAAGAGTTATTTCCCAGTCCTGAGCTTTGTTAAGTACGTCAAGTGCCTACACAACCAAAATGCTGAGATGAAGCAGATAGAGGTCTATGAAGTTACGGAGACTCTCCTTTTACCCGGCATCAGCTGGAGCTTCATTCTCACTGTGAGATCCCCTCCCACAGTGGGAGCATTTAATTAGAAAGCATCTCCATTTTATACCTAGATATAGCCCACCTGACAACCTCCCTAAATGCCCACCTCTATGAAGCTGGGTTACACCTACTATAGACTTTCCGTAGCCAGGACCATCCCCCAAGGGCCTTTAAGAAACAATGCCTTTACCTTCCAATAGGAATCAGTAACTCTGCTTACCTGGAGGTCCAGGAAAGGAGGTCGCTTACCTGCGTTTCCAATGGGGGTAAATCCTCTGTAAAGGCATGAGCAGATCTCAGGCAACTGATTTAACTCTTTCTTCCTAAAGGATACAGTACTGTGTCTTTAAAAATTTGAATAGCTGGGAATGGGGTGAGATGGAGGTTTTAAACTGAATATCTTTTCTGTCCATATAAATGTATTACCTATTAAATGATCATATGAATACAAATAGCAAAAATAGTAAATTAGAAACATCCAGTTTATAACCATGAGCATATGATATTTCTGGATCTTTATTTTGTCTGTACTCATGGAAAATATTTCTATGTTATGTTTAAACATCACTAATTTAATTCTGGTAATGGAATATTTGGCACAGAAAAATTTGAGAATGAGAAAGAAAGTGTAACAAGATTAAACTCTTTTGGCTAAGAACAGTACAGATCCTTGTGTTTAGATTTGAAGCTTTGCCTAATAATAGCCTATTTTTTCATCTTAAACTATATTAGTGGATTTTATGGGTGCTCTGGTGGATTAATGACATTTCGATTTTTAGGGGTGACCATTGTATTTTATTGTGCTTTCTTAAGTAATGGTGAGGTTTCAGGATGTTGTACTAGCCCTGTCCTTGTCACTTTATTGCCTTTGCAAGGCAAAGCTTTTTTGTCTTAGATGCAGATGTAATATGTTACATACCTAGAATTTGGGCCACTTCTTACTTATGTAACTTCAAAGTTATTCAGCTTCTACAGGTTTCACTAGTATTCTTCCCATCTGTAAAATGGGAAAGTCAATGGCAACTGTTTCAGCCCAGATCCCTAGAAAACAGAGCCTGAGGCTGGATTGAAAGCAATGATGCTTAATGTGCAGGGTGCATGAAAGCCTGAGGCAGTACTGAGTCAGGAGGTATGGAGTCATGGTCATCAGCCAATGTATCCACCTGGCACAGATATCTTGGATAACAGAAAAGAGTATCGTTGCACCAGATCAGTTCTTCAGAAGCAGGAAAAACAGGGAATGTTTTGTCTAGGTGTCACATATCTCCTCTTTTGCACTGGAAAAAGTTCTCATCAAATGGACTTCAAACCCCTTCACTGCCAAGTAGCATCATTTGGCCCTTTCAGCTGCCTCTTGGGATGCTGTAGCCCAAGTCCTGTGGTGTAATATTTTATCAAAATCCTCAAGTGTCTGGAGGAATCAGAACTTTAGATGGCCTGCCTGGCTACAAATTATATATTTCATCACAGGTTATATTTTTTGGAGATATCTATTCTCAATTCTCCTATATCAAGTCAGATAAGATATGAAATTCAATGTTTTGTGGGAGAAATATTATTTAATTATATCAAAAAACCCTACAGCTTTACCATCATAATTATGCCCATAATCTATACATTGTCTGAGCCTAGCTGTGTTCTATAAAAAATAATCTATGAATAATGAAAATGAATATCTCCTTCAAATTTTTCTGTAGGCCTTTGATGTAATTCTTTCAATGATTTGTCTATCCATTAACTTAGTTTTCTCGGAAGAAGGAGAAATGTCTGCTATGATTTATTTTAAAATAGTAAAATCATTTAAAAGTAAGAATTCTCAACAGTTCATAAATACCTTGCTATATTTTCAAGCTATTTTGAAATAGCTGACTGAATACACATTTTTCTTGTTTCTCTAAAATAGATTTCATCTCATTAGAGGGGAAACAGTGGAAACAGTGGCTGACTTTATTTTTCTGGGCTCGAAAATCACTGCAGATGGTGACTGCAGCCATGAAATTAAAAGACGCTTGCTCTTTGGGAGGAAAGTTATGACCAACCTAGACAGCATATTAAAAAGCAGAGACATGACTTTGTCAACAAAGACCCACCCATCTAGTCAAGGCTATGGTTTTTCCAGTGGTCATGTATGGATGTGAGAGTTGGACTGTAAAGAAAGCTGAGCACTGAAGAATTGAGGATTTTGAACTGTGTTGTTGGAGAAGGCTCTTGAGAGTCCCTTGGACTGCAAGGAGATCCAACCAGTCCATTCTAAAGGAGATCAGGTCTGGGTGTTCATTGGAAGCACTGATGCTGAAGCTGAAACTCCAATACTTTGTCCACCTGATGCAAAGAGCTGACTCATTGGAAAAGAACCCGAGGCTGGGAAAGATTGAGGGCAGGAGGAGAAGGGGAGGACCGAGGATGGGATGGCTGGATGGCATCATCGACTCTATGAACGTGGGTTTGGGTGGACTCCAGGAGTTGGCGACGGACAGGGAGGCCTGGCGTGCTGCGATTCATGGGATCGCAAAGAGTTGGACACGACTGAGAGACTGAACTGAACCGACTGAGAATGCTGAAAAGTTCAATCTCGCTGTCTCTAAAATATCATTTATATATACACATAGCATTTCTTTCTAAACATTTGAAGTAGCCCAAGTCATATAGCTATGTTTCAAGACTAATTGAGCAGAGGAACAGTGAGAAAAGATGAAGAGGAAATGATATTTTTAAAAGGTTTAAATGCAATAGTAAGACCAAGCCCGTTCAATAGGAAAAAGAAAATCTTTTCAACACATGATATTGGGAAAACTGGATACATAATATGCAAGGGAATGAACTTGGACTCTTACCTTACACTGTTTTTAATTCAAAACAAATTAAAAATAACTAAACATAGGGATGAAACTATTAAAGCCTTAAAAGAATACAGAGAGAGCTTCATGATAGTGGATTTGGCAATAATATCTTGAATATGATACCAAAAGCATAGTCAACAACAGAAAAAACAGAGATAAATTGGACTACATCAAAATTTAAAATTTTTCCACAAAAGACACAATCAATAGAGATAAAAGATAACCAATAGGATGGGAGAAAATATTTACAAGTCATATATTTGGTAAGGGGTTAATATCAAACATATACAAACAATGCCTACAACTTAATGACAACAAAAACAACCCGACTGAAAAATGAATTTTAATAGACATCCATGCAATGAAGATATACAAGTGAACAATAAGCACAGAAAAGATGCTTGCCATCATTAACCATTCAGTTCAGTTTGGTTAAGCCACTCAGTCTGTCTGACTCTTTGCAACCCCCTGGACTGCAGCATGCCAGGCCTCCCTGTCCATCATCAACACCTAGAGCTTGATCAAACTCATGTCCATCGAGTCAGTGATGCCATCCAACCATCTTGTCCTTTGTCATCCCCTTCTCTTCTTGCCTTCAATCTTTCCCAGCATCAGGGTCTTTTCCAGGGAGTCAGTTCTTTTCATCAGGTGGCCAAAGTATTGGAGTTTCAGCTTCAGCATCAGTCCTTCCAATGAATATTCAGGACTGGTTTCCTTTAGGATGGACTGGTTGAATCTCTTTGCAGTCCAAAGGACTCCCAAAATATTCTCAGACACCACAGTTCAAAAGCATCAATTCTTATAGTGCTTAGCTTTCTTTATAGTCCAACTCTCACATCCATACATAACTACTGGAAAAACAAGACGTTTGACTAGATGGACCTTTGTTGGTGAAGTAATGTCTCTGCTTTTTAATATGCTGTCTAGGTTGGTCATAGCTTTTCCTCCAAGGAGCAAGCATCTTTTAATTTCATGGCTGCAATCACCATCTGCAGTGATTTTGGAGCCCCCCCCCCCCAAAAAAATAAAGTCTGTCACTGTTTCCATTGTTTCCCCATCTATTTGCCATGAAATGATCATTAATCATTAGGGGAATGCAAATCAAAACTATAAGGAGATAGCATCTCATTCCTTTAGGATGGGCTACTGTCAAAAAAAACAAAATAACTAGTGGTGAAAAGATGTGGGAAAATGGGAACCCTTATGCACTATTTGTGGGAATGTGAAAGATGAAGATGCTGTAGAAAAAAGTATGGTAGCCCCTCAAAAAACTAAAGAGGAACCTAAGATCATCTTGATGAGGGGGAAAGAGGAGAGTGAAAAAGCTAGCTTAAAACTCAACATTCAAAAATGAAGATCACGATATCTGGTCCCATTATTTCATGGCAAATAGATGGGGGGAAAGTGGAAAGAGTGACAGATTTTATTTTCTTGGGCTCCAAAATCACTGCAGACAGTGACTGAAGTCATGAAATAAAAGACACTTGCTCCTTGGAAGAAAAGCTATGACAAACCTAGACATCATATTAAAAAGCAGAGACATCACTTGGCTGACAGAGGTCCATATAGTCAAAGCTAGGGTTTTTCAAGTAGTCATGTATGAATGTAAGAGTTGCACCATAAAGGAGGCTGAGCACCAAGGAATTGATGCTTTCAAATGGTGCTGCTGGAGGAGACTCTTGAGAGTCCCTTGGACCTAAAGGAGATCAAACTAGTCAGTTCTAAAGGAAATCAACCCTGAATATTCACTGAAAAGACTGATCCTGAAGCTAAAGCTCCAATATTTTGGCCATCTGATGTGAAGAGCCAGCTCTTTGGAAAGGACTCTGATGCTGGGAAAGATTGAAGGCAGGAGAAGAGATCGACAGAAGGTGAGATGACTAGATAGCATCACCAACACAGTGGACATGAATATGAGCAAATTCTTGGAGATAATGGAGGATAGAGGAACCTTGCAAGCTGCAGTCCATGGGGTCACAAAGAGTCAGGCAAGACTTAGCAACTGAACAACAACAAAGTACTAAAAATAGAATTACCATATGATCCAGTAATTTCACTTCCAGCTCTATATCCAAATAATTGAGAGCAAGGTCTTAAAAAAAATATTTGTACACTCACGTTCATAGCATCACTATTCACAATAGCCAAGAGGAGGCAGCAACCCAAATGTCCCTCAACTAGATAAATGGATAAACATAAGTATGTTGTGTAAGCATAATGAAACATTATTCAGCCTTAAATGAAAAGGAAATTCTGACACAAGATGCAGCGTGGGTGAAGCTTGAGGATATTATGCTAAGTGAAATAGTTCAGTTCAGTCACTCAGTCGTCTCCGACTCTTTGCGACCCCATGAACTGCAGCACGCCAGGCCTCCCTGTCCATCAGCAACTGCCGGAGTCCACCCAAACCCATGTCCATTGAGTCGGTGATGCCATCCAACCATTGCCTCCTCTATCATCCCCTTCTCTTCCTGCCCTCAATCTTTTCCAGCATCAAGGTCTTTTCCAATGAGTCAGATGTTCATATCAGGTGGCCAAAGTATTGGCGTTTCAGCTTGAACATCAGTCCTTCCAATGAACACCCAGGACTGATCTCCTGTAGGATGGACTGGTTGGATCTCCTTGCAGGCCAAGGGACTCTCAAGAGTCTTCTGCAACACCACAGTTCAAAAGCATCAATTCTTTGGCACTCAGCTTTCTTTATAGTCCAACTCTCACATCCATACATGACCACTGGAAAAAACATAGCCTTGACTAGATGGACATTTGTTGGCAAAGTAATGTCTCTGCTTTTTAATATGCTGTCTAGGTTGGTCATAACTTTCCTTCCAAGGAGTAAGTGTCTTTTAGTTCATGGCTGCAATCACCATTTGCAGTGATTTTGGAGCCCAGACAAATGTCAGCCACTGTTTACACTGCTTCCCCATCCATTTGCCATGAAGTGATAGGACCAGAGGCCATGATTTTAGTTTTCTGAGTGTTAAGCTTTAAGCCAACTTTTTCACTCTCCTCTTTCACTTTCATCAAGAGGCTCTTTAGTTCTTCTTCACTTTCTGCCATAAGGGTGGTGTCATCTGCATATCTGATGTTATTGATATTTCTCCCAGCAATCTTGATTCCAGCTTGTGCTTCCTCCAGCCCAGTGTTTCTCATGATGTACTCTGCATATAAGTTAAAGAAACAGGGTGATAATATACACCCTTGATGTACTCCTTTCTCTATTTGAAACCAGTCTGCTTTTCCATGTCCAGTTCTAACTATTGCTTCCTGACCTGCATACAGGTTTCTCAAGAGGCAAGTCAGGTGGTCTGGTGTTCCCATCTTTTTCAGACTTTTCCACAGTTTTTTGTGGTCCACAGTGAAAGGCTTTGGCATAGTCAATAAAGCAGAAATAGATGTTTTTCTGGGACTCTCTTGCTTTTTCAATGATCCAGCAGATGTTGGCAATTTGATCTCTGCTTCCTCTGCCTTTCCTAAAACCAGCTTGAATATCTGGAAGTTCACTGTTCACGTATTGCTGAAGCCTGGCTTGGAGAATTTTGAGCATTACTTTACTAGCATGTGAGATGAGTGCAATTGTGCAGTACTTTGAGCATTCTTTGGCATTGCCTTTCTTTGGGACTGGAATGAAAACTGACCTTTTCCAGTCCTGTGGCCACTGCTGAGTTTTCCAAATTTGCTGGTATATTGAGTTCAGCACTTTCACAGCATCATCTTCTAGGATTTGAAATCGCTCAACTGGAATTCCATCACCTCCACTAGCTTTGTTCATAGTGATGCTTCCTAAGGCCTACTTGACTTAACATTCCAGAATGTCTGGCTCTAGGTGAGTGTGAGTGATAATAAGCTAGTCACAAAATGGCAAATTGGTATGATTCTAGTTATATGAGGTACCTAGAGCAGAAAAATTCATAGAGTAAGAAAGTAGCATGGGGATTGTCCATGCTAGGGGAAGAATGAAAAAAGAGGTTATTGTTTAAGGCTGCATAGTTTCAGTTTTGCAAGATGAAAATTCTCTAGTTAATGCACAGGACTGCACGCTTAGAAGTTTAAATGATGATTTTTGTGTTCTATGTATTTTATCTCAATTTAAATAATTATATGAAATAAATACAAATGCAATTTCCAAAAAATTGGAACACATGTACATTGTGGTTGAGAATGTAAAATAATGTAGTTGCTTTGAGAAATAGTTGGGTGGTTTCTCAGTAAGTTAAATATAAATTATCAGATGACTGACTTACAGTCATAGGTATATACTCAAATGATTTTAAAACAGGGACTAAAATAGGTATTTATGCAAATTATCACAAAAACATTATTTAAATAATCAACAGATAGAAACAACCCAACTGTCCATCAACAGATGAATAGATAATCAAAAGGTGGCATTTACATACAACAGAATATTCTCCAGCCTTAAAAGGAATGCAGTTCTGTGAACCTGAACAGCAATAAATGTCCCGAGTGGCTCAGTGATTTAAAAAAAAAAAAAAATCTGTCTGCCAATGCAAGAGACGGGGGTTGGATCCCTGTGTTGGGAAGATATCCAGGAGAAGGAAATGGCAACCCACTACAGTATTCTTGGCTGGAAAATCCCAGGGACAGAAGAGCCTAGCAAGGTACAGTAAATGGTGTTGCAAAGA
The DNA here is from genome assembly GCF_023699985.2 of Odocoileus virginianus. Lineage (NCBI taxonomy): Eukaryota > Metazoa > Chordata > Mammalia > Artiodactyla > Cervidae > Odocoileus > Odocoileus virginianus. The sequence continues at coordinate 183,501 of NC_069682.1, forward strand.
GTCAGATGTGATTGAACAACTGAGCATGGATACACAAGTGAAATAACCCAGACATAAAAGGACAAATATTTCCCGTTTTTTGAGAAATCTCCACACTGTTCTCCATACTGGCTGTACTAGTTTGCATTCCCACCAACAGTGTAAGAGGGTTCCCTTTTCTCCACACCCTCTCCAGCATTTATTGCTTGTAGACTTTTGGATAGCAGCCATCTTGACTGGCGTGTAATGGTACCTCATTGTGGTTTTGATTTGCATTTCTTTGGTAATGTTGAGCATCTTTTCATGTGTTTGTTAGCCATCTGTATGTCTTCTTTGGAGAAATGTCTGTTCAGTTCTTTGGCCCATTTTTTCACTGGGTCATTTATTTTTCTGGAATTGAGCTTCAGGAGTTGCTTGTATATTTTTTAGATTAATCCTTTGTCTGTTGCTTCATTTGCTAGGGATGCATGAGACAAGTGCTCAGGCCTGGTGCACTGGGAAGACCCAGAGGAATCAAGTGGAGAGGGAGGTGGGAGGGGGGATCAGGATGGGGAATACATGTAACTCCATGGCTGATTCATATCAATGTATGACAAAACACACTACAATATTGTAAAGTAATTAGCTTCCAACTAATAAAAATAAATGAAAAAAATAAAATGATTAAAAAAATAAAAAGACAAATATTGAAAGATTTCACTTTTATGAAATATCTACTTGGGAAAATTCATAAGGACAGAAGTGATTAGAAGTTACCAGAAGCAGAGGAGGAAGGAAGGGAGTTATTGTTTAATGGGTTGTCATTATTTTTCAGTCACTCAGTCATGTCTGACTCTTTGCAACCCCATGGGTTGAAGAATGCCGGGCTTTGCTGTCCTTCCCCATCTCCCAAAGATAGCTCAAACTCAAGTCTATTGAGTCAATGTTGCCATCCAACCATCTTGTAATCTGTCATCCCCATCTCCTTCTTTCTATCTTTGCCAGCATCAGGGTCTTTTCCAATGAGTCGACTCTTCACATAAGGTGGCCAAAGTATTGGAGCTTCAGCTTCAGCAACAGTCCTTACTATAATATTCAGGGTTGATTTCCTTTAGGATTGACTGGGCTTGATTTGGCAGTTCAAGGGACTCTCAAGAGTTTTCTCCAACACCACAGTTCAAAAATGTTTATTCTTCAGCACTTATCTTTCTGAGGTTCAGTTCTCACATCCATACATGACTCCTGGAAAAGCTGGAAAAACCATAGCCTTGACTAGATGGACATTTGTTGGCAAAGTAGTGTCTCTGCTTTTTAGTATGTTATCTAGGTTGGACATAATTTTCCTTCCAAGGAGTAAGCATCTTTTAATTTCATGGCTGAAATCACCAACTGCAGTGATTTTGGAGCCCAAGAAAATAAACTCTGACACTCTTTCCACTGTTTCCCCATCTATCTGCCATGAAGTGATGGGACCAGATGCTATGATCTTAGTTTTCTGAATGTTGAGCTTTAAGCCAACTTTTTCACTCTCCTCTTTCACTTTCATCAGGAGACTTTGTTTAGTTTCTCCATTACTTCCCTGTAAATAAATTTTTCAGTACCATTTTTCTAGATTCCAAATATATGCGTTAGAATATGATATTTATCTTTCTCTTTCTGACTTACTTCACTTTGTATAATAGGTTCTAGGTTCACCCACCTCATCAGAACTGACTCAAGTGCATTCCTTTTCATGGCTGAGTAATGTTCCATTGTGTATATGTACCACAACTTCTTTATCCATTCATCTGTCGATGGACATCTAGGTTGTGTCCATGTTCTAGCTATTGTAAATAGTGCTGCAATGAACAATAGGATACATGTGTCATTTTCAATTTTGGTTTCCTCAGGGTATATGCCTAGGAGTGGGATTGCTGGGTCATATGGTGGTTTTATTCCTAGCTTTTCAAGGAATCTCCATACAGTCTTCCATAGCGGCTGTATCAATTTACATTCCCACCAACAATGCAAGAGCATTCCATTTTCTCCACAACCTCTCCAGCATTTATAGTTTGTAGACTTTTTGATGATGACCATTCTGACCGGTGTGAAGTAATGTCTCATTGTAGTTTTGATTTGCATTTCTCTAAGGAAAGCTATGACCAACCTAGATAGCATATTCAAAAGCAGAGACATTACTTTGCTAACAAAGGCCTGTCTAGTCAAGGCTATGGTTTTTCCAGTGGTCATGTATGGATGTGAGAGTTGAACTGTGAAGAAAGCTGAGCACCGAAAAATTTATGCTTTTGAACTGTGGTGTTTGAGAAGACTCTTGAGAGTCCTTTGGACTGCAAGGAGATCCAACCAGTCCATGCTAAAGGAAATCAGTCCTGGGTGTTCATTGGAAGGACTGATGTTGAAGCTGAAACTCCAAAACTTTGGCCACCTCATGGGAAGAGTTGACTGATTGGAAAAGGTCCTGATGCTAGGCGGGATTTGGGGCAGGAGGAGAGGGGGGACAGCAGAGGATGAGATGGCTGGATGGCATCACCGACTCGATGGACATGAGTTTGAGTAAACTCCGGGAGTTTGTGATGGACAGGGAGGCCTGGCATGCTGCAATTCGTGGGACTGCAGAGTCGGACACGACTGAGCAACTGAACTGAACTAAACTGAATAATGAGTGATGTTGAACATATTTTCCTGTGTTTTTTAGCCATCTGTATGTCTTTGAAAAAAATGTCAGTTAGGTGTTTTTTCCACTTTTTGTCTAGGTTGTTTGTTTTTCTGGTATTGAGTTGTATGAGGTGCGCTTGTATATTTTGGAAATTAATTCTTTGTCAGTTGTTTTATTTGGCATTATTTTCTCCCCTTCTGTGGGTTGTCTTTTCACCTTGCTTGCAGTTTCCTTTGCTGTACAAAAGCTTTATGTTTAACCAGCTCCCACTTGTTTACTTTTGTTTTTATTTCCATTACTCTAGGAGGTGGGTCATAGAGTATCTTGCTTTGATTTATGTCATTGAATGCTCTGCCTATGTTTTCCTTTAAGAACTTTATAGTTTCTGGTCTTACATTTATGTCTTTAATATATTTTGAGTTTATCTTTGTGTATGGTGTTAGGAAGTGTTCTAACTTCATTCTTTTATTCGTACCTGTCTGGTTTTCCCATCACCATTTATTGAAGAGGGCTTTTTTGCCCCATTGCATATTCTTGCCTCATTTGTAATAAATAAGGTACCCATACGTGCATGGGTTTATTTCTGGACTTTCTATTTTGTTCCATTGGTCTATATTTCTGTTTTTGTGCCAGTACCATACTGTTTTGATGACTGTAGCTTTGTAATATAGTCTGAAGTCAGGAAGGTTCATTGCTCCAGCTTCATTCACCTTTCTCAAGACTGCTTTGGCTATTCAGGGTCTTTGTGTTTCCAAAAGAATTGTGAAATTTTTGTTCTAGTTCTGTGAAAAATGCTATTGGCAATTTGATAGGGATCACATTGAATCTGTAGATTGCATTTGGTAGTATAATCATTTTCACAATATTGATTCTTCCTACCCAGGAATATGGAATATCTCTCCATCTGTTTATGTCATTTTTTATTTCTTTCATTAGTGTCTTATAATTTTCTTTGTACAGTTCTTTTGTCTCTTCAGGTAAGTTTATTCCTAGATATTTAATTTTTTTGTTGCAATGGTGAATGGGATTGATTCCTTAATTTCTCTCTTTTTCTGAGTTTTTTTTGGGGGGGTTCATAATTTCTATTTGATCGTGGTTCAGTCTTGGAAGATTGAACTTTTCTAAGAATCTGTCCATTTCTTTCAGGTTATCTATTTAATTGCCATATAGCTGTTCATAATAGTCTCTTATAATCCTTTGTATTTCTGCATTGTCTGTTGTAACCTCTCCCTTTTCATTTCTAATTTTGTTGATTTCATTCTCTTATTTTTTTCTTGATGAGTCTGGCTATAGGTTTGTCAGTTTTATCTTCTCAAAGAACCAGCTTTTAGTTTTATTAATCTTTACTATTGTTTTTCATTTCTTTTTCATTATTTTTGTTCAGATCTTTATGATTTCTTTCCTTCTACTAAATTTGGGGGATTTTGTTCTTTTTCCAATTGTTTTAGGTGTAAAGTTAGGTTGTCTATCTGATGTTTTTCTTGTTTCTTGAGATAGGATTGTATTGCTATAAACTTCCCTCCTGGAACTGCTTTTGCTGCATCCCATAGGTTTTGAGTGGTAGTGTTTTTGTTGTCATTTGTTTATATAAATTTTTGATTTTCCCTTTTATTTCTTCAGTAACCTGTTTGTTATTTACAAACGCGTTGTTTAATCTCCATGTGTTTGTGATTCTTACGGGTTTTTTCAAGTAATTGCTATCCAGTCTCAGATCACTGTTGTCAGAGAAGATGCTTGATATGATTTCAATTTTCTTAAAGTTACTAAGGTTTGATTTGTGACCCAAGATATTGTCTCTCCTGGAGAATTCACTTGAGAAGAAGGTGTATTCTTCTGTATTTGGATGGAAGGTTCTGAAGATATAAATGAGATCCATCTCATCTAATGTATCATTTAAGACTTGTGTTTCCTTTTTAATTTTCTGTTTTGATGATCTGTCCATTGGTGTGAGTGGGTGTTAAAGTCTCCTACTATTATTGTGTTACTGTCAGTTTCTCCTTTTATGTCTGTTAGTGTTTGTCTTATGTATTGAGGTGATCCTTTTTTGGGTGCATAGATATTGACAATTGTTGTGTCTTCCTCCTGGACTGATCCCTTGATCATTATGTATTTTCCTTCCTTATCTCTTGTAATATTCATTATTTTAAGGTCTATTTTGTCTGATATGAAGATTGATACACCAGCTTTCTTTTGCTTCCTGTTTGCATGGAATATATCTTTCCATGCTCTCAGTTTCAGTCTATGTGTCTTTAGGTCTGAAGTGGGTTTCTTGTAGATAGCATACATAAGGGTCTTGTTTTTGCATCAATTCAGCCAGTCTGTGTCTTTTGGTTGGACCATTTAATCCATTTACATTTAAAGTAATTATTGATATACATGTTCCTATTGCCAGTTTCTTAATTGTTTGTGGTTGATTTTGTAGATCATTTTCCTTCTGTTGTATTTCTTGACTATATAAGTCCCTTTAACATTTGTTGTAAAGCCATTTTGGTGGTACTGAATTCTCTTAATTTTTGCTTGTCTGAATAGCTTTCTATTTCTCCATCAATTTTGAATTAGGTCCTTTCCAGGTACAGTAATATTGGTTGCAGATTTTTCCCTTTCAGTATTTTAATTATATCCTACCATTACCTTCTGCCCTGCAGAGTTTCTGCTGAAAGATCAGCTGTTAAACATATGGGGTTTCCCTTGAACGTTACTTGTTGTTTCTCCCTTGTTGCTTTTAATATTCTTTCTTTGTATCTAGTCCTTGTTAGTTTGACTAGTATCTGTCTTGGTGTGTTTCTCCTTGGGTTTATCCTGTATGGGACTCTTTGTGCCTTTTGGACTTGATTGACTATTTCCTGTTCCATGCTGGGAAAATTTTCAGCTATAATCTCTCCAAAAATTTTCTCATACCCTTTATTTTTCTTTTCTTCTTCTGAAAGTGAAAGGGAAGTGAAAGTCGCTCAGTTGTGTCTGCCTCTTGGCGACCCCATGGGCTATACAGTCCATGTAATTCTCTAGGCCAGAATACCAGAGTGGGTAGCCTTTCCCTTATCCAGGGGAACTTCCCAACCCAGGGATTGAACCCAGGTCTCCTGCATTACAGGTAGACTCTTTTACCATCTGAGCCACAAGAGAAGCCCTATAATTTGAATGTTGGTGCGCTTGATATTTTCCCAGAGGTCTCTGAGACTATCCTCAGTTCTTTTCATTCTTTTTACTTTATTCTGCTCTTCAGAAGTCATTTCCACCATTTTATCTTCCAGCTCACTGATTCATTCTTCTTCTTCAGATATTCTGCTATTGATTCCTCCTAGAGTATTTTTAATTTTAGCAATTGTGTTGCTTGCATGTTTATTCCTTAATTCTTCTAGATCTTTGTTATTTGATTCTTGCATTTTCTCCATTTTGTTTTCAAGGTTTTTGATCATCTTTACTATCCTTATTCTGAGTCCTTTTCCAGGTAGTTTGCCTATTTCCTCTTCATTTATTTGGATTTCTATGTTTTTAGTTTGTTCCTTCATTTGTGTATTATTTCTCTGCCTTTTAATTTTTTTGTTTAACTTATTGTGTTTGAGGTCTCTTTCCCAGGCTTCAAGGAAAGTTGAATTCTCTCCTTGAAAAAGGTTGAATTCTTTCTTCCTTTTGGTTTCTGCCTTCCTAATGTTGGTCCAGTGGTTTGCATAAACTTTGTATAGGGTAAGATTTATGCTGAGTTTTTGTTCGTTTTTCCTCAGATGGGTAAGGCTGAGTGAGGTGGTAATCCTGTCTGCTGCTGATTGGACTTGTTTTGTTTGTTGTTTAGGTGAGGCATCCTGCACAGGGTACTACTGGTGGTTGAGTAACGCTGGGTTTTGTATTCAAGTGGCTTCCTTTGTGTGAGTTCTCACTATTTGATACACTCTAGGGTTAGTTCTCTGAGTCTAGGGCCTCGGAGTCAGGGCTTCCACTCCAAAGGCTCGGGGCTTGATCTCTGGTCAAGAACAAAGATGCTACAAGTGGTTTGTTATGGCATTAAGTGAGATTAAAGCAAATAATCAAAGATGAACCCCAAATAGCAGTTACAAAACCAGGCAAATAATAATTAAAATAATGGAATATACACAAATGTGTATACACCAATGAGCAAGGTAAAAACAGCCCAACAAAAACAAAGTACAGTAGATTGACTCAGCAAACAAAGGAAGTAAAAAATTATATTTACCAGTTAAGAGCAAAACTAACTAAAGCACAAATGGGAAAGCAAAAATGAAGCAAAATACCAAGTGGGGTATAAAGCACTGAAAACAAAACTAACAAATATGTTGAGAGGAAAGGAAAGAAAGAAAAGAAAGAAAGAGTAGATATACAAAGTTAAATAGAGTTAAATAAAAAAGATTTACATACACTAAAAATTAACTTTAAGGAGAAAAGAACAGTAGGAAAAACAAACAAAGGGATAAATGTAGAAAAATAATAGAACTTTTAAAATTAAAATTATAAAAGGGAGAAAAGAAAAAATGGAGGAGAAAAAAGAGGAAAATGCCACAGATCTGCAAAAGCCCAATGTAGAGGCAGAGGTTTATAACAAGAATAGAAATTGTGACTGAATATACACATATACATATACACCCATAAGCAAAATCAAAAGAACCCAGCAAAAATAAAGTACAATAGATTGACCCAGCAAAAAATGGAGAGCAAAAATTATACCTACCAGAACAAGAATAAATAAAGTACAAACTGGAAAAGAAAACTAAAGCAAGGTGCCAAGTCAGTAATAAAGCAATGAAAATAAAAGTAACAAATATGTTAAGAGGAAAGGAAACAAATGAAGGAAAGAATAGATATGCAAAGTTAAACAGAGGTAGATAAAGAAGATTTATATCCATTAAAAATTAACTGCAAGGGGAAAAGAAGAGCAGGAAAAGCAAAGGAATAAATGTAGAAAAAATAATAATAGGTTAAAAAAATTAAACTTAAAAGAAAAAAAAAGAAAAGGAAAACTCCACAGAACTGCAAAAGCCCAATGGAGAGGCAGAGGTTTATAACAACAATGTGTAAAAAAATGTGACTGACAGGGGGAAAAAAAAAAGCTTAAAAGCTTAATTAGATTTCATAGTGCCAATAAAATCAACAACTACAACCGAGGGGGAATAAACGGCGTGGGGGGGATGCAAAGGAATATACAGTCTGTTCAGTCACTCAGTCGTGTCCAGCTCTTTGCTACCCCATGAACCACAGCACGTCAGACCTCCCTGTCCATCTCCAACTCCTGGAGTCCACCCAAATCCATGTCCATTGAGTCAGTGATGCCATCCAACCATCTCATCCTCTGTTGTTCCCTTCTCTTCCTGCCCTCAATCATTCCCAGATCAAGGTCTTTTCCAATGAGTCAGCTCTTCACATCAAGTGGCCAAAGTATTGGAGTTTCAGCTTTAACATCAGTCCTTCCAATGAACACCCAGGACTGATCTCCTTTAGCACGGACAGGTTGGATCTCCTTGCAGTCCAAGGGACTCTCAAGAGTCTTCTGCAACACCACAGTTCAAACGCATCAATTCTTAGGTGCTCAGCTTTCTTTATAGTCCAACTCTCACATCCATACATGACCATTAGAAAAATGATAGCCTTGACTAGACGGACTTCTGTTGACAAAATAATGTCTCTGCTTTTTAATATGCTGTCTAGGTTGGTCATAACTTTCCTTCCAAGGAGTAAGCACCTTTTAGTTTCATGGCTGCAATTTCATGGCTGCAATCACCATTTGCAGTGATTTTGGAGCCCAGAAAAATAAATCAGCCACTGTTTCCCCATCTACTTGCCATGAAGTGATGGGACCAGAGGCCATGATCTTACTTTTCTGAATTTTGAGCTTTAAGCCAACTTTTTCAATCCCCTCTTTCATTTTCATCAAGAGGCTCTTTAGTTCTTCACTTTCTTCCATAAGGGTGGTGTTATCTGCATATCTGAGGTTATTGATATGTCTCCCGGCAATCTTGATTCCAGCTTATGCTTCCTCCAGCCCAGCATTTCTCATGATGTACTCTGCATATAAGTTAAATAAGCAGGGTGACAATATACAGCCTTGATGTGCTCCTTTTCCTATTTGGAACCAGTCTGTTGTTCCATGTCCAGTTCTAACTGTTGCTTCCTGACCTACATACAGGTTTCTCAAGAGGCAGATCAGGTGGTCTGATATTCCCATCTCTTTAAGAATTTTTCACAGTTTATTATGATCCATACAATCAAAGGCTTTGGCATAGTCAATAAAGCAGAAATAGGTGTTTTTCTGGAACTCTTTTGCTTTTTTGATGATCCAGCAGATGCTGACAACTTGATCTCTGGTTCCTTTGCCATTTCTAAAACCAGCTTGAACATCTGGAAGTTCACGGTTCACATATTGCTGAAGCCTGGCTTGGAGAATTTTGGGCATTACTTTACTAGCGTGTGAGATAAGTGCAATTGTGCAGTGCTTTGAGCATTCTTTGGGATTACCTTTCTTTGGGATTGGAATGAAAACTGACCTTTTCCAGTCCTGTGGCCACTGCTGAGTTTTCCAAATTTGCTGGTATATTGAGTGCAGCACTTTCACAGCATCGTCTTTCAGGATTTGAAATAGCTCAACTGGAATTCCATCACCTCCACTAGCTTTGTTCGTATTGATGCTTCCTAAGGCCCACTTGACTTCACATTCCAGGATGTCTGGATCCAGGTGAGTGATCACACCATTGTGATTATCTGTGTCATGGAGATCTTTTTTGTACAGTTCTTCTCTGTATTCTTGCCACCTCTTCTTAATGTCTTCTGCTTCTGTTAGGTCCCTACCATTTCTGTCCCTTATTGAGCATGAACTACAGAACAAGTCAAAACATAAGAATAATAAGTGTTTTTCTTGAGTCACTGCTGTCAGAGTTCTTTCCCTGTCAGGGAGCCACAGTCCACCTCCCCTCCCTGGCATGCCCTCCAACACTGTGCTGGTCTCTGGACCTGCTCTGGGGGCAGCTCAGATTCTAATCTGGTCCTACTCCTCTGTGTTCTTGCCTTCAATGTCCACAGCTATCAGAATTAGTGTATTTTCTTTTGTGGATGCTCTCAATAACCTTTTATATATTCCATAGACACACAGTCTGCCTAGTTGATTATGTGGATTTAATCTGCAGCTTGCGCAGCTGGTGGGAATGTTTTGGGTCTTCTTCCTTAGCCACACTCCAGGACAGCTGCTAAGGCCAGCAGGGAAGGTGGCTTGGGGGCCCCCACCATCCCCTTGCCCCCCTCGCTCTCTGGAGGGGCGGAAGTGGGGTACCGCGGAGGCGGGCCCACCCCTGAGTGTTACAGCCCCCAGCAGCAGCACTTGCGGAATCCCGGGGCTGAGGGAGCCAGTCCAGTTGCCAAGCTTTCCCCACTCCCGGCGCCCACTCCTGCAAGGTGCCTGCAAAGGGGCATTCACCACGGGGGCATGCGGGTGTTCCTTGGCCTTGGCCAGGTTTGGGGGTGCCAAGCCGCCCCTCCCACGGCACGACCACGGGAGTGGGTTTCAATTGTGGTTTTATTTCCAACTCTGTATGTGGGTCGTCCACTGGAGTTTGCTCCTGAGGCTGCCCTTGAGGCCTTGGGCTTGCCTCTGTGAAGGCCTGGTGTGGAGGTGGTGCAGCTGCTTGGGTCTCAGGGGTTCTGGCAACACTGGGTACTCAGAGGAGTTGACGGCTAGGGTAGCAGGAGATAGAGTGCTCTAGAAGGGCATGGCAACCAGTATTGGCCAATATGCTCCAGTCTTCTTGCCTGGAGAACCCCCTCCCTGACAGAGAAGCCTGGCAGGCCACAGTCCACAGGGTCGCAGAGAGTCAAGACATCACCAAAGCGACCCTGTGCACCTACATGCAAGACTTTTTTTTGTCTGTGGCAGCTCTGCCCCAGTTAGGGTTGAGTCTGAAGGTGGCACAGCTGCTTGGCTTGTGGGGACCCTGGCGGAATCTAGCGTGCAGGGACATGGACTGCCTCCGCCACAGGAGTTATGGCCCTATCAGGGGCTTTTTTCGAGCCTGTTGTAGCTGGAGATCAGAAGGCCTCTTTGGCCAGTCTTTCTCCATAGCTCTGCCAGTTCGGGCAGTTAGAGGCCTCCCTTGCCTGGAGTCCTTCTCTGTTGTTCAGTCCATCAGGAACAGAGGCCTGCCCCCTGGCTGGGCTCCTACCATTCAGATCGGTGCGTCAGGCACTTAAAGGGGCCCCCTGGGTGGGACCTTACTCTGTAGATTGGTGCATCAGGCACTTAAAGGGGCCCCCTGGGTGGGACCTTACTCTGTAGATTGGTGCATCAGGCACTTAAAGGGGCACCCTGGGTGGGGTCCTGCTCTGTAGTTCAATACATCAGTCATTTGATGGGCCGGCCTCTCTACTGTTCAGCGGCTGATGCTGGCGTGTGGGGAGAGAGGCTATGGTGATGGCTGCACCCCCTATGCGTGACTCTGCAGTATCGCCTTGCTTCCGTGGCTGCCTGGCTTTCCTCCACAGGCGTTTCCCACCACAGTCTCCTCCCTCACATCCCCTCGATCTGTCTTTCCACAGTCAATAGCAGCCCTCGCCCTGGGATTGCACCAGAATCCCCAAACTCCAGCTCCCAGCCACTGCACCTTCCAGGGGACCTGCATTCCTGTCTGGAGTATGTATGGCTGTGGCAAGGACTGTTTGATTCTCATTACATTTAGGCTGCCACAGATCAGCTGTTTCACTCTCAGCCTTAAGTGTTTCTCCTCTGACTCAGGCAATTGCCCGGATGTGGGGATCGGACCCCTGCTTCAGTTCCCCCACCCGCTGAGGGCAGGTCCAGTCCTACCAACACTCCTGTCTCTCCCCCTAGTTCCTTCATTCTACTGTTTTGCGGGATTCTATGTATTCTTTTCCACTGGTCAGGTCCTCCTGTCTGCTCTGAGCCGGTGTCCTGCGTGCACTTCTGTGCCTGACAGTGTGTTCCTGATGCATCTGTGGAGAGAGATGTACTCAGTGTCCACCTACTCCTCCGCCATCTTGTTCCCCCAAATGTTGAGCTTTAAGCCAGCTTTTTCACTCTCCTCTTTCACCTTCATCAAGAGGCTCTTTCATTCCTCTTCATGTTCTGCCATAAGGGTGGTGTCATCTGCATATCTGAGGTTACTGATATGTCTCCCAGCAATCTTGATTCCAGCTTGTGCTTCATCCAGCCCAGCGTTTCTCATGATGTACTCTAGACATAAGTTAAATAAGCAGGGTGACAATATACAGCCTTGACGTACTCCTTTTCCTATTTGGAACCAGTCTGTTGTTGGTTATGTTCAGTTCTAACTGTTGCTTCTTGAGTTGCATACAAGTTTCTCAGGAAGAAGATAGGGTGGTCTGGTATTCTCATCTCTTCAAGTATTTTCCACATTTTGCTGTGATCTACACAGTCAAAGGCTTTAGTGTAGTCAGTGAAGCGGAAGTGGATGTTTTCTGGAATCCCCTTGCTTTTTCTATGATCCTACGGATGTTGGCAATTTGATCTCCGGTTCCTCTGCCTTTTCTTTCTTTCTTTTTTTTTTTCATTGCAGTAGTTTTTGTCATACATTGAAATGAATTAGCCATGGATTTACATGTATTCCCCATCCCAGTCCCCCCTCCCACCTCCCTCTCCACCCAATCCCTCTGGGTCTTCCCAGTGCACCAGGCCCGAGCACTTGTCTCATGCACCCAACCTGGGCTGGTGATCTGTTTCACCCTAGATAATATACATGTTTCAATGCTGTTCTCTTGAAACATCCCACCCTCACCTTCTCCCAGAGTCCACAAGTCTGTTCTATACATCTGAGTCTCTTTTTCTGTTTTTCCTCTGCCTTTTCTAAATCCAGCTTGTACATCTGGAAATTCTCGGTTTACGTCCTGTTGAAGCCTACCTTGGAGGATTTTGTGCATAACCTTCTGTTTAATGGGTAGAGTTTCTATTTCCAATGATGAAAAGTTTTGGAAGTAGATAATGGTAGTGATTGTACAACATTGTGGGTGTTACTAATGGCATAGAATTATACACTTTAAAACAATTAAAGTAGAAAAAAATTTAAATATACTTTATCATAATTTAAAAACATATTAAAAAACAAAAAAGTATTAATACTATTCTTAAAATTGGTTTTTAGCAAGTGAATGAAGGGAAAGAATTGGTGATCACCCTAAGATTTCGTGGGATGTGAGGCTACTCATTCTATCAAAACTGAACCCATAGAAAGAAGAGGGATGGGATTGTGAAAATGAGAAGGAATCTGGCATTTTGATGGTGCTGAATTTGAGATGGTCCAGTGGAGAAATGAATATTTGGAAATCATTATAATTTAGTGGTAGCTGAGAAAAATAGCATATGATAATTAAAACGTGAGACAGTTTCAGGAAAATTTAAGCTTTTCTTTTAGTCTAATAAATATTATTGCATTTTACTGAAAAAAAAAAACTAATAGAAAACATCTTGTTTCTTAATGGCAATCATAATTCTTTTCTCGGCTGTTCTCAGAATGGAAAAAATCAGAGTGAATATTATTATACTACTTCATAGCAACAACCTAATTTGATTTTCTTTTGATTACTGCCAAAAATTTAATTAGATACATAATCCATGATCATTAATAGTCTATTTATTCTAAGACACCATGGGCTTTTGGAGGTTGATTGTGAGAACTATCTTACTTAGATACCCCGTGCCCTCTGTGGTAGCATAGACTGTTCCTAAGACCCCCTAGATATATGAATTTGGATATTGCCAGCAAAGATTAGTGGACTCTATCCTGGAATGACTTCACATTATAGAACCCCGAAGCCAAGATTCAAATGGTGTAATGTGTGAAAAAAAACCTTGAGATAGTTTAAAGTTCTGTATAAAAATTATTCATTATTATTATGACGATGATACAATAAGGCTGAGAGTCAATCAGCTTACATCATTAGTATAAACATATTAAGAAGGAAGCAGTATGATGATTTTTTTTTTTTTTTAATGTGTGTAAAACTAACTGGGTTTACGACTTAAGAACTCTGATTTGGTACTTCAAGCAGTTCCTTAAAAAAAACATACATTTAGTATATTCAACAGTATTGACATTTTGGACCAGACAAATTGGACCAGACAATTTGGTGGGCGGGGGCGGGGCGGGTGGGGAGCGGAGTTGTTCTCTGCACTGTAGGTCATTTAGCAACATTCACGCCCTCTATCCACTAGATACTGGTACCACCTCCCCCACTGCTGACAATCATCAATATTTCCAAATTTGTCAAAAGTTCCCTGGGAGCCAAAATTGCCTCTGCTTGAGAACCCCTACTTGTATACACAGGTATTTACATCTTAATTCATTTATAATAATAAATGCACATAGTATTCAAAACAGAGCTCTCATCATTACATAACTGAACTACTGCCTTTGAGAAACGCTAAGGAGAAATGCTTAACTACTGGGAACAAAGGAGTTATCCTAAGTGCAGCAGTAGATACCAGGTGCCTGACAACACAGGTAGACTTTGGAGCCACCACGTGGAGCCACTGAATAGTGATTAGGTGAAGATTTTCTCCCTTCCCTGGAGGCTTTCTTACTCTAATTTCTAGCTTCACTTTCTTAGTCCCATCCCTCTCTCATCATAGCCACCAACACAACAGTACCACTGTCACAGAATAAATCACCCTGGGAAGAGAATGCAGTTTGCCCTGCTCAGGGAGAGATGAGTAATTTCTTTCATTATTTTTCTTATCAGTTTCTGAGAAGTCAATAGAACATCAAGGCAGTCATAAAAATTCTAAACAATAACCTCTTGGTTCTCTGGTGTAAGCAAAATAGCATACTGCGCATTTATGGATAATATATAAGCTATTTAGAAATTCTGTGTTTTGTTGCTGTTGCTTTTAAAGTACAAATGTGGAGTTCAGCTTAAGGTACATAGAAAACTGAGGAGACTTTTAGTAAATAAAAATACTATGAGCTAACACAAGCACAGAATGTAAGTCCAAGAAAGAGAAAACTAATGTTTAAAATAGACACATACGTATAATACATCAAAATGTATAACTTTTAATTTTGAAAAGTTTTTAGATTTGCATAAAAATTATAAAAAGAACACAGTTCCCATTCACCCCTTACCCAGATTTCCCTGGTGTTAACACCTAACAATGATCAAACTTGTGTGTTAGTCACTCAGTCATGTCGGACTCCCTGTAGCCTGCATTGCAAGCAGATTCTTTACCATCTGAGCTACCAGGGATGGAACTACCCTTGGGTGGAACTTGGTTATGAGACAATTCTTTTCTGCAGCTGAGCTGGGGGAAGGAGGGAAGGAGTCTAAAGGTTCTGGGGTTCCCTGAGAAGGAGGCCTCTCCAGGAAAGCTGAACCAGAGGTGGAAGGGGGCACTGAGCCTGATGACATCCCTAGGCTCGCAGACCTGAACGGGTCCTCCCACCCCTGGGCCTTTCGTACATGAAGCCCGTCATAGATGATTCTGTCCTCGCCACCTCAACAGCTGATAGGACTCCAGATACCCTGACTTTGGCAGTGTCCAAACCAGGGGCTGGACACTTGCAGACGTGGGCACTTGTGGATGTGGGAGGCAAGCAAGCTTTCCCCTGGGCCTCAATCAAAACCAGGATAGAAACAATTGGTAAAATATCATTTGCTATGCTGCTTTATTTGAAGTTGACCACTTTTCCCACGTAGGTCCATTTTTCTGTTCCAAGATCTAATTCAAAACACTAGAATACGTTTATTTAGCTGTCGTGTCTGCTTGTTCTCCAATTTGTAACCATACTGCAGTCTCTCTTTGTTTTTCATGACCTTGGCAGGCAGAATATTCCTTGATTTGGGTTGACTTGGTATTTTCTCAGGATTATCTTGAAGTTCTGCGTCTGTGGCTAGAACAGCACACAAGAGATGCCATACCCTGCTCAGAGCATCTTATCAGGAGGGTGAGATGAAAATATGTCTTATTATCAGTTATCCCTGTTCTCTTGGTTGAGGTGTTGTCTGCTAGGTTTCTGCTCCATAAAGTTACCATTTTCCTTTTAAAATTAATATCCTGGGGAAGACTCTTTGAAACTATGCACAAAGCCTGCTTCTCAAACTTTGCCTACTACTTTCAGAATTTATGTTGGTGACTCTTCCCTGCAAAAATTATTTCTCTGGTGTTTGCCTTGTCGTGATCTATTCCCTCATTCCTTCTATATTAGAGTCTCTCTATAGATAGAGCTTTCTGTTCTCTCCCACATATTTATTTATTCAGCTATTTGTTCTATTAGGAGGAATACATGGATATTTCCTTTATTCTGTGTGTTAGAAACCAATACATATTCTCATCATTTATTTTTTGCTCAACATGGTGTAACTTTTGGCCTCTTTCCGTTGAAGCCTATGTCCTCTCAGCATGTCCACATCCTTTTCTGATCACTTTCTTATTTTTCAGCACCAAAGGAGATTCTTGGCTCATTTTGTAATTTTGTAATTTTAAAATGAGAACTTCTGCTTTTCATTTAAAATAAAAACAATTTTCATGCAGTTAATAAAAATGACTGGGATTTACAAAAGCCAAATAATTATCCTGGAAGAAAAGTGATTTAATCTCCATATAGAAGAAAGATGGTAGGTTGTAAGAGAAAATGAAGGAAGGAAAATGCAGAAGAGTAATATAAATGATACATTAAGAAAACAGATAAACTTGAGAAGAGAAACAAAGTGAGTGGAAAAAAGAGAAAGACTTTTAAAAAAATTTAAATGACTCTAAAGCACAGTAAATGGGGAGAAAGTAAATGAAAATGAGGTGTAATGATTTTTTTTAAAAGTAATTTGTATTTGACTTTATATAACATTTAATCCCTTTATAATGTTAAAATTAAATACTTTGCGTAAAATTCTTATGAAAATTTAGGAAACTAAATTTCCAGTCTTTTATTGCCCAAGCTCTTTTGGTATAAGATTTATTAAATTTGTGGATAGTTTCTTCTCTGAGATAGAATATACTTTGATTCCTTTTTCTACTTTTTAAAATTTTTCATAAAAACATGATGGAGGGGACAAAATTTCTTTCTTATCAGTTGCAAAGCTAAGCTTGGTTAGCTGCCACCCTCCCCCCATTTCTCTTTCAGTCTATCCTTGACATTCTAGTTCTAGGCTCTAAAGCTGGTATTGATCCCCTGTCACCAGGAACTGATGACACAGGTGTTGACATTCTCTTCCCAGCCTTAGGAACTGACACATGTAAATGATTATGTTGATATGATATATCAGGGAGAGTTTGCTAAACAAGCCATATGTCAAAACTTCAAAAAGGGTCCCATTCTAGACTAAAGGTCTCCCAAGGGCTAGGACACTGGTCTGTGAGCAAAATGCTGTTTCACCAGAAATGAAGAAATGCTACAAAGCCATTGTACTAAAGGCAAAATTCTGGTACCATATAGAAAAGTCAGAAAACAAACACATGTGTATATGGAGACTTGGCATAATAGAGATGGCACTTCTAATCAGTAGGGAAATGATGACTTGTTTACTAGAAGGTGTAGTATTGAGAAAACTGGATAAACAAATAAAAATAAACCTTGCTCACACTATACCTTCAACAAGTGTTGGGGTGGGTAAAAATGTCTTAAAAAACACACTAAAAAAAAAAGCACAAATCATAAGGCAAAACTATGGATGGATTAGCCTTACAAACACAATTCAGAATTCCTGTTCAGTATGGGAATCATAGACGAAGGCTGGGGGAAATGAAATGCACTAAAATCTATAAGTTATTAATATCAGTAACATACAAGGACACTAAAAAAAGAATGGGCAACCCATAGAAAAATAAGCAAAAAATAAGACTGAGCCATTCTTAGTAGAAAGAGAAATGACTAGAAAGACTGTGAACAGATAATTTATCACCCTAGAGATCAGATTAATGCAATGTTACAATAATGACCCTATCTTTTAGAAAAAAAATAAATAAATAAAAACCACCAGTGATATATCAAATGATAGCAAAGCTACAGGAAAATGTGAGTCATATTGGACTTCAGGTACAACTTCGGACAGTGCAACATTCAGAAGAAAGATAATTATTTTCTGAAATTATTCTTGCAAAATCCTTATAAAATACCTTTGCAAATATAAATCAGAGAAAAACCTACATAAATGTCATATGAAAGGATGCTTATCTAAGGTCTCAGCGATGTCTTACTTGTGGTACCAAGCACAGAGGCAATCCTATTGGCTACCATTAGAAACACAGGGAGACAAAAAAAGTGATGGACACTGTGTAATTAGATGCAAAGAGCTAGAGCGAAATGGCGAAAGGAGCATTCTAAAAAGAGCTTGGGGGTGAAAAGAAGAACTGAATGATATCTGGAGCACAATACTTGTGGTGTGAGGAGAGGGGAAAGTAAAATGAGAAAGAAGTTTTGCATGAAATAATGATAGCATCCTAAGAAGTGTGTGCTTGTGCTACTAGCTAAGCAAAAGCAAACATTTCTGAAGCTTTCTCCACTACAGATATGTAACCTATCTTATTTCATCCACTGTCTACATGATAGATAACAATCTTATCTGTGGTTCAGTTGGTTTAAGAATCTGCCTGCAATGCAGGAGACTTGGGATCAATCCTAGGACTGGAAAGATCCCCTGGAGAAGGAAATGGCAACCCACTCCAGTATTCTTGCTGGGAAAACCCCATGGATAGAGGAGCCTGGATGGCTACAGTCCTTGGGACATGACTTAGAGTCGTGTCCAAGAGCCGGACATGAATTAGAAGTAAATCACCACCACCACATGATAGAGAAACATTAAAGTCATAGCCCAACCCAAACAAGTTTATATCTTATACATCTCCTGTTTTTACACTCAGAAAAAAACTTAAATCATTTTTACTATAATCAGTGATCCAAATGTTTGTCATTTTTACATAAATTAGGAAACCCTGGTTGAGACATATTTATTTAGTCACGCACATGGCCTTTCCCCCAAGGTCAAGTTATGGGTCTTCCAAAGCTTAATTGGTTTGTTTTCTTAATACAGTGTTACACTAACCTTTTAAACAAAGAGTTTACCTTTATTTTTTCAAGTTGATCATTTCCCTGAATCTGATTATCATCTGTTATCAAAATCAGGAAAACAAAGTTTAGAAAAAGTCATACCTTCAAGCAGTTTAAATAAAAATCATGGATAATTCTCATATCTTTATTTAAAAGGAAATACTATAAGCACTATTTCTGAAGGCACATGTACCTTGCATATAAGAGGATAAATAAAAATTTTCCTAAAATGATAACTTAGTTTTTATGCTGAGTGAAATGGTGCAAGCATATTTTGTGTTCCATTGATACAATTTCCTTCTGAACCCTTCTTTTAGAATCTAAATAAGGAACCTATTGTTCATATGGTAACTCTCCAAACCTGCATGCTGGCTGGGAACAAACAAGAAGAATGCCCTCACGTTCTAGGACATTTGGTTCTTGAGGGCAGTGCCCTGTGCTCCCAGGCAGGCGGCAACCCGACTGTTCTGCGGCTTTGTTCTAGCTAGCGTTTAAAATTCGTGCCACAAGATGGCAATAGAGTCCATAAGTACACAGTCTTTTCTTGGCTGCTGTGGGATCTTTACAATGCTCCGTTATTCGTGCATTTGATTTATTTATTTTAGCTTATTCTTTACAATACAAACATAATTGTTACTCAGATACTTGAATTTCTAGATAATGGAAGCCTTGTCTCTATAGCTTTGTGTAATCTTTAATACTTCACCTTGGTAGTGTATATTTTTGTAAAATAACATACTAGTAGGAATCCATTAGAAGAAATGGAGTAGCTCTCATAGTCAACAAGAGTCTGAAATGCAGTACATAGGTGAAGTCTTAAAAACAATAGAATGATCTCGGTTAGCTTCCAAGGCAAACCATTCAACATCACTGTAATAGAAGCTTATGCCCCAACCACTAATGCCGAAGAAGCTGAAGTTGAATGGTTCTATGAAGACCTACAGGAGCTTCTGGAACTAACAGCAAAAAAGATGTCCTTTTCATCTTAAGGGACTGGAACCTAGGAAGTCAAGAGATACCTGGAGTAACAGGCAAATTTGGCCTTGGAAAACAAAATGAAGCAGGGCAAAGGCTAACAGAGTTTTGCCAAGAGAATGCACTGGTCATAGCAAGCACCCTTTTCCAACAACACAAGAGATGACTCTACGTATGAACATTATCATATGCTCAATACCAAAATCAGATTGATGAGTCAGCCCTTCGAATCAGGTGGCCAAGATATTGGAGTTTCAGTCTCAGCATCGTCCCTCCAATGAATATTCAGGATTGATTTTCTTTAGGATTGACTAGCTTGATCTCCTTGCAGTCCAACTCAATGGGCATGAGTTTGAGTAAGCTCCGGGAGATGGTGAAGGACAGGGAAGCCTGATGTGCTTCAGTCTATGGGGCCACAAAGAATCAGATATGACCGAGCAACTGAATAACATTTACTGTGAGCTTTTCTGGTGGTCCAGGAGTAAAGAATCCAGCTCCAATGCAGAAGATTTGGATTCCATCCCTGGTCCAGGAAGATTTCCTTGGAGAAAGAAATGGCAACCCTCTCCAATAATCTTGCATGAGAAATCCCATAGACAAAGGAGCCTGGTGGGCTACAGTCCATGGGGTTGCAAAGAGTCAGACATGACTGTGTGATTAAACAAACAAAATATTTAGTATGTAAATTATATATGCCGTATATTATATAAATATATAACCTGTAACATAAAGGCAGGTGTTAAATAGCAGTATATGCTCCTTTGTTGTGTTGCTTTAGTTGTAAGTCATGTCCAACCTTTTTGTGACCCCATGGACTGCAGCCCACCAGGCTTCTCGGTCTATGGCATTTCCTATGGAAAAATACTGGAGTGGGTTGCCATTTCCTTCTCCAAGGGATCTTCCTGACCCAGAGATCAAACCCACCTCTCCTGCATTGGCAGATGGATTCTTTACCACTGAGCCACCCACGCTCCTTTGTTACTGTCGTATAAATAAGGACATGCTGGCTTTCATATGTGAAGAAGAAATTTTTTGTTCACATTGTTTATTCAGTCTGAAAACAGCAAGAACCTAATAAATACTTGTCGAATGGATGAATGTAGTCAGTTGGCTCTCATCTTCTTCATTCTACCTAAACTAATGAATATCACTTCAAAAATATGCTATTTCTTTAAAATCACAATTACATGACTATTGAATTTGACAGTGGACAGTTACTACAGTGAAACAACACTTGGTGGCATCTCCTAAAAAAAATCGTGTTTTCCTATGCTTATTTTAAAAGTTTCCCTGTTACAGTAATCAACACACGGGGGGAAGGAGGGGTACTATCCTTCTTTGAGGGTCTAAAATCAATTGCAGCTGAAACCAACCATGTGACTATAAACGAAAGGCAGAGTGAATTCCACATCTGCTTGGCTCTTTCTGTGTAACTTGAAAAAGTCACTCCATGTCACATAATAGCCATATAATAGAATAGGTCCACTAAATGAGATGAGAGACATACAGAATATGTTCAGTCAATGGCTGTATTTCCCCTACATTGTCTTCCCCACCCCAAATACCAGGTCATTTCTGATCCAGTCCTGAATTTTAGGGCGAACTTTAATATGCACCCAAATTTTTCTCACTTCCTGGGGCCCCTCCTCTGAGCCCAGGGAACCCACCACCAGCTGCCCTGTTCCTCCACACAAGTCTGGGTGGCTGGCCCGCAGGACCCCTCCTCCAAGTGCCATTCATCAGCATCTTCTGTGCAGAGATCTGAGAGTCCGGTCTGCAGAACCCCTTCTTTAAATGTCTGGTTTTGATTAGTCCAACACTTTCCCTTTTCTTCCCTTAGCCCTATGAGTGCTAGTTGTTTCCTGCAATTTTCAGTTAATAGATTTTTTTCTCTCTCTCTGTTTTTGCTATTCTTTCTTCACTGCTGCATTAATCATTCTTTGTACTGATTTCTCACTGTCAACAAAACTGGCATGGTTTCTGTCCCCTGAATAGACACTGACCAATAACCCTTTTGTCAGTTGGAAGCATATTTCAAATCTTCCCTGTTGAAAATTTGGGAAATTTCTCATCCAGGGTGATGAGACATGAATTAACACTTATGAAACTTTCATCTGTATTCTAAAATGAAAATGAGAGATATTGCTTATGACAATATAGAAAAAAATCCAAAGAGGCATCTAGCAAAGATGCTATTTTTGCAAAGTATATGCTTGGATTCTATAACAAAAGCATCTTTGAAAATGCAATTATTACTTAAACAGATTGGAAAATTACAGTTCAACAACTCTAAAAATGGGAAAGATACTTTGACCCTGAAACAGAAACATCAGTATCCATAAAACAGTAAAAGAAAACTGGATATGTTTGTAATTCTGGCTTTTACATTGTCTAGAAAGTTATCTCAACCCATTGTGTTTTATACATCTTCTTGCTTCTCAGAGTCAAAAGAAACCATTCAGATATTTCATTTTCATTCAACAGCATGCCTTTCTCAAAGGGCAGCCCCAGTTTAATTGGGAAGGAATTCTGTCAAAGGAAAGTTAAACGAGCTGGATTAAGATGCAAGGATTATGATTTCTTATCTGTTTTGATAGCTTTTGTTTATCTGTAACATTTCCGAGATAATGGACTAGGAGAGCTGGCTCAGTTTTGTTTAGTTTTCTTAATGAGATGTCCTGGCTTGCTTTTCTTATTACGGTATGTGTTACCATGGCTACTATATTTTTGAAGATTTAAGGTTTTTCTCAAGCAGATACCTTTTGAGCTTTCCTCCCAGATTACATAAATAATGCTTGCTTTAGAAAAATTCAGAACATACATCAAATTACATGGAGAAAAGTAAAGATCATCTGAAATCTCACCACTCTCCCTCACTATTAATTTACATACTTTTATGTAAAATCTATGATAAAAACTTTTAAAATACCACTTTATAAAACGATTTGTCCAAAAAAACCCAACCATTTGTCATTTTCTTATAAAGCTAACCATATGCATAGCCTGGCAATTCAAGCCTTAGGTATATACATGATGGGGAAGTTCAGCGGACATAGACTGGGATGATTGTAAAAGACTCCCAAAGAGAGAAAGCAGCACGATGAACACTTGTTCATTGCAGAGGTAGAAAAAATAAATTGTGGCATACTCATAACTAAGAGGAGAGGGCAATGGCACCCCACTCCAGTACTCTTGCCTAGGAAATCCCATGGACGGAGGAGCCAGGTAGGCTGCAGTCCATGGGGTCGCAAAGAGTCGGACACAACTGAGCGACTTCACTTTCACTTTTCACTTTCATGCATTGGAGAAGAAAATGGCAACCCACTCCAGTGTTCTTGCCTGGAGAATCCCTGGGACGGGGAGCCTGGTGGGCTGCCGTCTATGGGTTCGCACAGAGTCAGACACGACTGAAGCAACTTAGCAGCAGCAGCAGCATAACTAAGAGATTATGTAGCAGTGAAAATGAATAGACTAGACTCTTCATATGCATGAATTTTAGAATATACTTTTTAAAGGAAAAAAATGTAGGTTACAAAAGAATGCACAAAATTCCATTCTTATGAAGATAATAAACAAATGAAACTCAACTTTATCTACGGATATGTGGTTAATCTGTGAACAAAAGCAAGAGAACGATAAAGCACCACAGTCTTCTCCTGTTTCATCACCTCTACCTCACCTTCACCCTCTAGTCTTATGTTTTCACCCCTACCAAAGTCCCAGTATATGTGCAGCCTTGGAAATGTGCTGCTTGGATCTCCTTTCACGAAAGAACTAGACATTGAGCTGCAAGGAATACAGTTAGTTAAAAGCCATGAACTTCAAGTTCCCCCTCAGCTTTTTTTTTTTTTTTTCTTTTTATTATCCCAGTCTGTGCCAGACAACATGATTAAGCAAGTAAAGGCTGTTTGTCACGAGCACCCCAGGGACACTCACCTCCCTAATCTACTACTACTTTTTTTTTTTTTTTTTATTAGTTGGAGGCTAATTACTTTGCATCATTACAGTAGTTTTTGTTATACATTGAAATGAATTAGCCATGGATTTACATGTATTCCCCATCCCGGTCCCCCCTCCCACCTCCCTCTCCACCCGATCCCTCTGGGTCTTCCCAGTGCACCAGGCCCGAGCACTTGTCTCATGTACCCAACCTGAGCTGGTTATCTGTTTCACCCTAGATAATATACATGTTTCAATGCTGTTCTCCTGAAACATCCCACCCTCGCCTTCTCCCAGAGTCCACAAGTCTGTTCTATACATCTGAGTCTCTTTTTCTGTTTTGCATATAGGGTTATCGTTACCATCTTTTTAAAGTCCATATATATGTGTTAGTATGCTGTAATGGTCTTTATCTTTCTGGCTTACTTCGCTCTGTATAATGGGCTCCAGTTTCATCCATCTCATTAGAACTGATTCAAATGAATTCTTTTTAATGGCTGAGTAATATTCCATGGTGTATATGTACCACAGCTTCCTCATCCATTCGTCTGCTGATGGGCATCTGGGTTGCTTCCATGTCCTGGCTATTATAAACAGTGCTGCGATGAACATTGGGGTGCACGTGTCTCTTTCAGATCTGGTTTCCTTGGTGTGTATGCCCAGAAGTGGGATTGCTGGGTCATATGGCAGTTCTATTTCCAGCTTTTTAAGAAATCTCCACACTGTTTTCCATAGTGGCTGTACTAATTTGCATTCCCACCAACAGTGTAAGAGGGTTCCCTTTTCTCCACACCCTCTCCAGCATTTATTGCTTGTATCCCCTCAGCTTTTGAGTTGATGATGCACAGCTTGGGACAGAAGTCAGCCAATAACTGGCCATTTGTGCCCTATGTGGTACTTCTTCAGTGGGCAATTTTAGTTTGAAGGCTTCCCATTGGACTGGTCAAGGCTTTAACAGAGCTGAATTATAATCTATAGCTTGCTTTATCCTATCCTGCATTCCCCCCACTTCAATCTTTCACAGACACTATCCACCACAAAACTTCTTGCACTCTTAAGCCCATCTCAACGTCTCTTTCCCAGTGGACAAAAAAAAAAATATTTATTTTCTCCAACTGACCTAATTTTATACAAAGGCACACATTAGAAGGTTTAGTATTGTTTAGAAACTATGATGGTATCACATATAATTCTGTTCATTTGCTTCTGCCACTTACGATAGTGTGGCTCTGGCTGCAAGTCCACCTTAGAGATTTAACTTGTTATTTTAATGGCTGGACAACGTTTGCTGGCATAGATGTCCCTCAGTTGGTAAGTTGCTCCTGTTATGGGAATTTTTGTTTTCAATCATTCAGCATTTCAAAGAGTGCTACAATAAAAATACTTGTATACATAATGCACATTGTATATACACAGATGTGCCAAACTTTTATTTCAATGGGATATATTTTCAAAGGACTTCAGGAAGTATGAACATGCATATTTTGAATTTGAATAAGTATTGCAGATTGCATTCCAAAAGTCACTTATACAGTACACATTCTCATCAGCCAGGGGAGAGGATACCCTTACTCCACAACTATGCCATAAGAGGTGTAGTGATTCTTTTCCAATATGAAAGATATAAAGTTTTATCTGCTGTTACTGATAATTCTACTCTTTAAGGGACTGGGGAAATTGAGCATTATTTCCACATGTTTATTGCTTATTTGTATTTTTTCCTCTATAAACTAACTTTTTATATAGTCTAATTTTCATATACTTGTTTAATTTGTTAAAGCTCTTTGAGTATTATGTATTGTAACTACATACATTTTATTTTTTTAATTAAAGTGCAGTTGATTCACAATATTATGTTAGTTTCAGGTGGATAACATGGTGATTCAATATTTTATAGATTACACTCCATTTAAAGTTATTATAAAAATATTGACTATATTCCCTGTGGTATACAATATATCTTTGTATCTTATTTTATTTTATTTAAATTTTGTTTTTTATAACACAAAAACATTTTGTATTGGGATATAGCCAATTGACAATGTTGTGATGCTTTCAGGTGAACAGTGAAGGGACTCAGCTATACATACACATGCATCCTTTCTCCCCAAAACAGCCCTCCCATCCAGGCTGGCACATAACATTGATCTGAGTTCCATGTGCTATACAATAGGGTTTTGTTGGTTATCCATTTTAAATATATCAGTGTACATGATCTTCCCAGAGTCCTTAGCTATCCCTGCACACACACACACACACACACACACACACACACACACACCCCGCAAACCATGAATTCATTGTCTAAGTCTGTGTGTCTCTTTCTGTTTTATAAGTTCATTTGTATCATTTCTTTTTAGATTCCACATAAAAGGGATATTGTATGATATTTCTCCTTCTCTGTCTGACTTATGTCATTCTATGACACTCTCTATGTCCATCCATGTTGCTGCAAATGGCCTTATTTCATTCTTTCTAATGGCTGAGTAATATTTCATTGTATGTATATATATATATATATATATATATATATATATATATATATATCACATCTTCTTTATCCATTCTTCTGTCAATAGACATTTAGGTTGTTTCCATGTCCAATGTTTCCAGCATTTAGTTGCTGCCATTATAAACAGTACTGCAATGAACATTGGGGTGCATGTATCTTATCAGGCTATGTTTTCTCTGCCCAGGAGTAGGTCTGCAGGGTCATATGGTAGCTCTAATTTTAGTTTTTAAAGTAACCTCCATACTGTTATCCATAGTGAGTGTTCAGTTTAGTTCAGTCACTCAGTCATGTCTGACTCTTTGCAACCCCATGAACCGCAGCATGCCAGGCCTCCCCATCCATCACCAACTCCCAGAGTCCACCCAAGCCCATGTCCATTGAGTCAATGATGCCATCCAATCATCTCATCCTCTGTCATCCCCTTCTCCTCCTGCCCTCAAACTTACCCAGCATCAGGGTCTTTTCAAATGAGTCAGCTCTTTGCATCAAGTGTCCAAAGTATTGGAGTTTCAGCTTCAACATCAGTCCTTCCAATGAACACCCAGGACTGATCTCCTTTAGGATGGACTGGTTGGATCTCCTTGCAGTCCAAGGGACTCTCAAGAGTCCTCCAACACCACAGTTCAAAAGCATCAAATCTTTGATGCTCAGCTTTCTTCACAATCCAACTCTCACATCCATACATGACCACTGGAAAAACCATAGCCTTGACTAGACGGACCTGTGTTGACAAAGTGATGTCTGTACTTTTTAATATGCTGTCTAGTTTGGTCATAGCTTTCCTTCCAAGGAGTAAGTGTCTTTTAATTTCATGGCTGTAATCACCATCTGCAGTGATTTTGGCGCCAAGAAAAATAAAGGCAGCAACTGTTTCCACTGTTTCCCCATCTATGTGCCGTGAAGTGATGAGAGCAGAGGCCATGATCTTAGTTTTCTGAATGTTGAGCCTTAAGCCAACTTTTTCACTCTCCTCTTTCACTTTCATCAAGAGGCTCTTTAGTTCCTCTTCACTTTCTGCCATAAGGGTGGTGTCATCTGCATATCTGAGGTTATTGATATTTCTTCCGGCAATCTTGATTCCAGCTTGTGTTTCCTTCAGCCCAGTGTTTCTCATGATGTACTCTGCATATAAGTTAAATTAGCAGGGTGACAATATACAGCCTTGATGTGCTCCTTTTCCTATTTGGAACCAGTCTGTTGTTCCATGTCCAGTTCTAATTGTTGCTTCCTGAGTGTACCAGTTTGCATTCTCACCACCAGTACAGGAGGGTTTCATTCTCTCAATACCCTCTCCAGCATTTATTGTGTATTTTTTTATGATAGACATTCTGACTAGTGTGAGGTGATATCTCATTGTAGTTTTGATTTGCATTTCTCTAATAACTAGTAATGTTGAACATCTTTTCAAGTGCTTTTTGGCCATCTGTATGTTCTCTTTAGAGAAATGTCTATTCAGGTCTTCTGCCCATTTTTTGAATAGGTTGTTCATTTTGATTCTATTAGGTGTCATAAGCTGTCTGCAAATTTTGGTGACTAATCGCTTCTCAGTCAAATCATTTGCAAATATTTTCTCCCAACTTGTAGGTTATCTTTTTCCTATGTTTATTGTTTCCTATACTGTGCAAAAGCATTTGACTTTAAGTAGGTCTCATTCATTTATTTTTGCTTTTATTCCATTATTCTTGGAGATGGATTTAAAAAGATGTTGCTGTGATTTATGTTAGAGAGTGTTCTGCCTAAGTTTTCCTCTAAGAGTTTTAGAGTGTCTGGTTTAACATTTAGGACTTTAATCCATTTTAAGCTTATTTTGTGTATGGTGTTAAGGAATGATCTACTTTCATTTTTTTTTTACATGTGCTGCCCAGTTTTCCCAGCATCATTTGTTGAAGAGACCATATTTCCACCATTGTGTAGTCTTGCCTCCTTGGTCACAGATTATTGAGCACAGGTGCGTGGGCTTATTCCTGGGGTTTCTATCCTGCTCCCTTGATCAAATTTCTGTTTTTGTGCTGATTCCATACTGTTTTGATGACTGTAGCTTTTTAGTATAGTCTGAAGTCAGGGAGCCTCATTCCTCCAGCTCCATTTTTCTTTTTCAAGATTGCTTTGGCTATTCAGGATCTTTTGTATATCCATACAAATTTTGAGATTTTTTGTTCTAGTTCTGTGAGAAATGTCATTGGTAATTTGATAAGGATTGCATTGAATCAGCAGGTTGCCTTGGGTAGTACAGTCATTTTTACAATATTGAGTCTTCCAATCCATGAACATGGTATATCTTTCCATCTGTTTATGTCTTTTTTTATTTCTCTCATCAGCATCTTATAGTTTTCAGAGTACAGGTCTTTTGTCTACTTAGGTAGGTTTATTCCTAGGTATTTTGTTCTTTTGGATGCAATGGTAAATGGAATTGCTTTTGAATTTCTCTTTCTGATCTTTCATTGTTAGTGTATAAAAATTCAACAGACTTCTGTGTATTAATTTTCTAATCTGCAAATTTACCAAATTCATTGATGAGTTCTAGTAGTTTTCTGGTAGCATCTTTAGAATCTTTTTTTATTTTTATTTCTTAAATTAGTTTATTTTGATTGGAGGCTAATTACTTTATGTATAGTATCTTGTCATCTGCAAAAAGTGACAGTTTAACTTTTTTTCCTATTTTCCAATTCCCTTTACTTCTTTTTCTTTTCTGATTGTTGTTCTTAGGACTTACAGAACTCTGCTGAATAAAAGTGGTGAGAGTGGACATCCTTGTCTTTTTCCTGATTTTAGAGGGAATGCTTTCAGTTTTTCACAATTGATTATGATGCTAGCTGTAGGTTTATCACATATGGCTTTTATTTTTTTTTCCATTTATTTTTATTAGTTGAAGGCTAATTACTTTACATCATTACAGTAGTTTTTGTCATACATTGAAATGAATTAGCCCACATATGGCTTTTATTAAGTTGAGGTTTGTACTCTCTAAGCCCACTTTTTGGCGAGTGTTTTCTTTTTTCTTTTTAATCGTAAATGGGTGCTGAATTTTGTCAAAAGCTATTTCTGCATCTATTGAAATGATTATATGGTTTTTATTCTTCAATTTGTTGGTATGGTGTGTTACATTGACTGATTGGAAGATGCTGAAAAATCCTTGCATCCCTGGGAGGTATAATCTTTTTAATGTATTGTTGGATACAGATGGCTAATATTTTGTTGAGGACGTTTGCATCTATGTTTATCAGTGATGTTGGTCTGTAATTTTCTTTTTGTGGTATCTTTATCTGGTTTTTCTGTCAGGGTGATGGTGGCCTCATAAAATGAGTTGGGAAGTTTTCCTTCACATGCGACTTTTTGGAACATTTTCAGGCGGATAGGTGTTAACTCTTCTTTACATGTTTGATAAAATTCACCTACGACACCGTCGGGCACTGGACCTTGGTTTGTTAGGAGGTTTTTAATCATGGTTTCAATTTCAGTGCTTGTGATTAGTCTGTACCTATTTTCTATTCTTCCTGGTTCAGTTTGGGAAGACTGTACCTTTCTAATAATTTGTCCATTTCTCCTAGGTTGCCATTTTATAGGCATACAGTTGTTTATAGTGAAAGCAAAGTCACTCAGTTGTGTCCGACTCTTTGCGACCCCATGGACTATAGCCTGCCAGGCTCCTCCATCCATGGGATTTTTCAGGCAAGAATACTGGAGTGGGTTGCCATTTCCTTCTCCAGGGGATCTTCCTGACCCAGGGATCGAACACTGTAGGCAGACTTTTTGCCATCTGAGCCATCAGAGAAGCCCACAGTTGTTCATAGTAGTCTCTTATGATCCTTAGTATTCCTGTGGAGTCCTTTGTAACTTCCCCTTTTCCATTTCTAACTTTACTGATTTGAATCCTCTCCCTTTTTTTTTCCCTGATGAGTCTGGCTAAAGGTTTATCAATCTTATCTTTCCAAAGAACCAGCTTTTAGTTTCATTGATCTTTGCCTTTTTTTTCTGTCTCTATTTCATTTATTTCTGCTCTGATGTCTATGATTTCCATTCTTTTTTGTTGGTTCTTCTTTCTCTAATTTTTTTATGTATAAGGCTAGGTTGTTTATTTGAGATTTTTCTTGTTTCCTGAGGTAAGACTGTATTGCTACAAAATTCACTCTTAGAACTGCTTTTGCTGCATCCCATAAATTTTGGATCATTGTGCTTTTGTTTTCTTTTGTCTCTAGATATTTTTCTTATTTATTCTTTGATTTCTTCAGTGACCAATGGTTGTTTAGTAGCATAATGCTTAACCACTACATATTTGTGTTTCTTAGAGCTTTTCTCTTGTAGTTTATTTCTAATCTCATAACGTAGTAATCAGAAAATGTGCTTGATATGATTTCCATTTTCTTAAGCTTACCTTGTGACATAGCATGTGGTCAATCCTGGATAATAGAATTAGAGCTTCAGGCTTATCATCAGTCCTTCCAGTGAATATTCGGTGTTCATTGGTTTGACTGGTTTGATCTCCTTGTTATCCAAGGGACTCTCAAGAGTCTTCTCCAGCTCCACAATTCAAAGGCATCATATCTTCAGCATTCAGCCTTTTTATGGTCCAACCCTCACATCTGCACATGACTACTAGAAAAACAATACCTTTGACTATATAAGCCTTTGTTGACAAAGTGATATAAAGCCAATGTATTATTTTCTTTAAACAAACAAACAAAGTAATTAGTAACTTGTCTGACCTGATAACAAAGTTTACTCTGGATCTACAGAATAAAAGTAATGTGACAATAATTTCAGGAAATACAAATAGCAAAATCAAATAAGCCGAATGATTGAAATGCAGACCTGTTTTCAATGGGAAAGTTAATATATGATAAACATGACATTTAAATCAAAAGGATTAATTGTTTAGTAAAAGGTACTGAGATTGTTAATTTTGCATTTGGAAGAAAAATAATTTCAGTTAATTTTTTTCAAATTTGTTGAAGATCAGTTTCCCTAGGAAGCAATTCTCAAGACAGACTTGTTCGCAGGAAGTTTATTAAGGAGTTTCTCTCTGGATCAGTACCTGAGGGGTATGAGAACAAAGCAGCAGTGGGCAAGAGAGAAACTGGGCTACAATTTAGTCTCAGTGGCTTTGGCCAACCCTAAGTGGAGCCTCTGAAGCTGAGTATCCAGCACTGAAGTTGGAAGAAAGTGTACTGTGGTCCAAGGGATCAGTCATTGGATGCAAGCTGACCCTGAGCAACGCAGCTTTCCCCATCTGAGGGCAAGTATTCCATGGAGAGCTGACACCACAATATTCACAAAATGAATTCCAGATGTATCTAAAAACTATCTGTAGGAAACTAAAATATGGAATGTGAATTTTTTTTTAAGTAGAATATATTTATAATCCTAGGGTAAGAAGGTCTTTCTAATGATAGATTGATTAGCTGACTTAGAGTCGAGAATGTCTATAAATGTATTATAACACAAAGAAAGCCAAAGGACAGACTGGGGAAAAACATCTGCAGTGGATTTTAATAAAGGCATGGTGTAAAGGATGTAACAAAAAGTAACATTATTATGTCTCCCAGTGGACATATTAAAGATGATTGAAATAGGAGAAGCTTTAATGGGTATCATGACTTTTCTGTACTATGTTCATGTTAAGTCAAAAACACATTATCATCTTGGTCCAAGGTATTAATTAACACTTCAAACTTCTCACTTAGATAAAATTTCTCCTGCTCCTCCTCTGCCTTTATGGAGCCCCATCTCTTAGGGAAGGGAATATGGTTGTAGTTTTAGACCCTGCCTGACAGCAAAGTGTACAATTAAGGAAGGAACAGTAAAAGGATAGAGCAGGGAAGTTCCTGTTTAGCTAGGGTTGGCCTCTGTCACAGCTGATGTCTCATACTCTGGGTCTGGTGTGTTTGAAGGAGACCCTCCTGGGAAATTCAGTGTGGTCTTTGGAAACCAGGGTGATCCTCCCCAACCCCAACCATACCTTTTACGACCCTCTGGTCCATACTTCCAGTAACTGGCAGATTCCTCCCCAGGGGTCACCCAGGTGAACTCCCACCTCCCTGTACCCCTGTGAGTGGGAAAAATTTATTCTTCCAATGCAGCCCTTTATACTCTCTTTCTTTTCCATCTCTCACCTTCTGTACATCTTGAGCAGGAGACAAACAGCAGTCAGATTTTCCCCAACTGCAACCTTATGGGCAGCATTGCTCACTAGATGTGAGGAGAAAACAGGGCCATTTATCCAAGGTCAGGGTTGGGCAGGGGTGGAGCTCACATAAGAGGCTCTCCTAAGAAATCCCTTACAAACCTCTGCCCATCTTCTCAACCCCTGTGGATGAGATTGTGTGTGTGTTTCAAAATGGACTGTCCTTGAAAACATCCCTTTGCAATACATAATAGAAAAATGATTAAATCTAGAACATATAAAGACCATCTACAAATCAACCAAGTTACAGAAGACAAATATAAAAGGGCAATTAAAGGAAGAAAAAGTTCTCAAACTCACTGATAATCACCAGAATAGAATTTAACCCAACTGATGCTCGGATAATCAGAAACAAAGAAATTCAAAGTATTTAGCTTGACAAACATGTAGGAGAATGAATATTCTCATTTATACCAGTGATGAATTGTCAATCTGATAAGAATTATTAAAATATGGAGTATAATTTGATTATATTATTTAAATTTTCAGCCCTCACACCCTTAAATGCAGCAACTATATTGGAAGTGATGGTATTAAGTTTTCCCAATAATGAGTGAAAATGGGTTATCAGAGATCAGGAAAATATGTAGAGCATAAAAGAAATTTTTTTGAGGGTACATATATAATTTGTTACTATCAAAGTTCTAGCTGTAGTGTATGCTTTACTGAAGTTTCTATAAGAATGTATTCTGTAATACTATGTACTTAAAATATTTTAAGAGATTATAAAATTTATTATTGTTTTGCAATAACCTAAGTGCAACAAATTCAACACATATGTCAGAAGACATAAAGTGATGTTATCAGTACACTCTCTTGCTCTTTTCCAGGCTACTGGCTTCAGAGAAGATAAACAACACTTTTTTCACAATCATTTTATTGCAGGCAAATGATTTTTAAAATGGCAGAATTACAAAAGCAAGACATTTCTTTAATCCCAGTAGGTTTCCCAATTTCACTTGGCTATTACCTATATTATCTTAAGATTATAAACACCAGATACAGATAGCCAATAAACACATGAAAAAAAATGCTCAATATCGTTCAAATGCAAACCAAAACTACAATGAGGTATCATCTCAAGTCAATCAGAATGGCCATCATCATAAAAAAAATCTACAAACAATAAATGCTGGAGAAGCTATGGAGAAAAGGGCACTCTCTTGTGCTGGTGATGGGAAGGTAAATTGATACAGCCACAATGGGAAACAGTATGGAGACTCCTTTAAAAACTAGGAATAAAACAACCATATGACTCAGCAATCCCACTACTGCGTATATACCCAGAGAAAACCATAACTGAGAAAGACACATGTACCCCAGTGTTCATTGGAGCACTGTTTACAATAGCTAGAATGTGGAAGCAACCTGGATTTCCATCAACAGATGAATGAATAAAGAAGATGTGATGCATATATAAAACAGAATATTATTTAGCCATTAAAAAGAATGAATCTGAGTCCATTTTAGTGAAGTGGATGAACTTAGAGCCTCTAATACAGAGTGAAGTAAGTCAGAAAGAGAAAAATATCAAACATTAATTCGTATATATATGGAATCTACAAAAACAGTACTAGTGAAAGTATTTGCAGGGAAGGAATGGAGACACAGATGCAAAGAACAGACCTGTGGACACAGTGAGTAAGGAGAGGGTAGGATGAATTGAGAAAGTAGCAATGACGTATATACACTATCACATGTAAAACAGATAGCTAATGGGAAGCTGCCATATAACAGGAAGCCCAGTCTGGCACTCTGTGATGACCTAGAACGGTGGGATGGGAGAGAGTAGGGAGGCTCAAAAGGAGCAGATATATTTATAATTATGGCTGATTTGCATTGTTGTTCAGCAGAAACCAGTAAACATTGTAAAGCAATTATTCTCCAATTAAAAAATAAAAAATAAACACCAGATACAACTCTAATTCCACAATTAAAATAGTTTCTATAGACCTTAAATGGACAGCCAATCTATGTTAAAACCATCTTCTAATTACAAAGGGTCTGTAGAGCTCATTTCTCCTATCCTAGAGTTGTTTTCTAAGAGATCCTGGACCTCACAATCATGTTTTTACTACAGGATCCTGTTCAACCTGTTTCTAAAGTTGATTGAATCTGAATGACCCAAGATCTATAATCAAGCTATGTCTTCAATAGTGAGCTTGAGGGACATAGGAAATTCTGGACTGGTTGCTTGAACAGAGGATAGAGAAGCTCAAGAGAGACAACAAAGTAAGGCATGCATTCAGAAGGAGGACAAACCATTCTGCAAAGACAGGGGTAAGATTAAAGTGGACACACAGAGAGAGGCTGAGAGGGAAATAGGGAACAGTTGCCTGGGTTCATAGTGGTTTTCCTTGTGTTAGAAATGATCACTATTAGTAGTGATACTGGACTTCCCTGGTGGCTCAGATGGTAAAGAATCTGCCTGCAATGCAGGAGGTGCAAGAGACTTGAGTGCAATACCTGGGTCAGGAAGATCCCTTGGAAAAGGGAATGGCAACCCACTCCAGTGTTCTTGCCTAGAGAATTCCATAGACAGAGGAGCCTGGTGAGCTATGGTCCATGAGGTCTCAAAGAGTTGTACAAGATTGAGCCATTATCACTTTCACTTTCACTTTCTGTAGTGATACTGAGCTGGCAGTAGTTCTAACTATTTTACACATAATGTCCTCTCTCTTTTGATTCACATAATATAAGATGACCAAACACTTTTAGCAACATTACAAATGGAAACAGAGTTTGTCTATGTATGGTCTCAGAGCTCCCAATGAGAAGAGCAACAGTTCTAACCCAGGTGAATGACTCCAGAGCCTAAGTGTGCTCTCTCTTTCTATTTTTCACTCTATTCTTTCCCGCAAGCTTTTATTTTGAAAAGTCCTTCTTTGTCCCTAATGTTTTCTTTAGGTTGTTTTTGCCCCCAAGGATGTAACGAAGATAATGAATTCCATTTAGTTGTCAGATTACTTTCAGTATGATTTAGTTCAGTAGCTAAGTCATGTTGGACTCTTTGTGACCCCATTGACTGCAGCACAGTGGGTTTCCCTGTCCTTCACTCTCTCCTGGAGTCTGCTCAAACTCCTATCCATTGAGTTGATGATGCCATCCAACCATCTCATCCTCTGTTGTCCCCTTCTCCTCCTGCTGTTAATCTTTCCCAGCATCAGGGTCTTTTTCAAAGAGTTGGCTCTTCTCATTAGGTAGCCAAAGTATTGAGTCTCAGCTTCAGCAGCAGTCCTTCCAATGAATATTCAGTGGTGATTTTTTTTACAATTGACTGGTTTGATATCCTTGCTGTCCAAAGGACTCTCAAGAATCTTCTCCAACACCACAGTTGGAAAGCATCAATTCTTTGGCATTCAGCCTTATTTATGGTCTGATTCTCACACCTGTGCATGACTACTGTAAAAACATAGCTTTGACTATAAGTACGTGGATCCAATATCAAAAATGACAGAATGATCTCTGTTCATTTCCAAGGCAAACTATTCAATATCATGGTAATCCAAGTCTATACCCTGACCAGTAACGCTGAAGAGGCTGAAGTTGAATGGTTCTATGGAGGCCTACAAAAGCTTCTAGAACTAACACCCAAAAAAGATGTCCTTTTCATTATAGGGGACTGGAATGTAAAACTAGGAAGTCAAGAAACACCTGGAGTAACAAGCAAGTTTGGCCTTGGAGTACAGAATGAAGCAGGGCAAAGGCTAATAGAGTTTTGCCAAGAGAACACACTGGTCATAGCAAACACCCTCTTCCAACAACACAAGAGAAGACTCTACACATGGACATCACCAGATGGTCAATACTGAAATCAGACTGATTATATTCTTTGCAGCCAAAGATGGAGAAGCTCTATACAGTCAGCAAAAACAAGACTGGGAGCTGACTGTGGCTCAGATCATGAATTCCTTATTGCCAAGTTCAGACTAAAATTGAAGAAAATGGAGAAAACCACTAGACCATTCAGGTATGACCAAAATCAAATCCCTAACGATTATACACTGGAAGAGAGAAATAGATTTAAAGGACTAGATCTGATAGACAGAGTGCCTGATGAACGATGGACAGAGGTTTGTGACATTGTACAGGAGACAGGGATCAAGACCATCACCAAGAAAAAGAAATGCAAACAAGCAAAATGACTGTCTGAGGAGGCCTTACAAATAGCTGTGAAAAGAAGAGAAGTGAAAGGCAAAGGAGAAAAGGAAAGATATACCCGTTTGAATGCAGAGTTCCAAAGAACAGCAAGGAATGATAAGAAAGCCTTCCTCAGCAATCAATGCAAAGCAATAGAGGAAAACAACAGAATGGGAAAGACTAGAGATCTCTTCAAGAAAATTAGAGACACCAAGGGAACATTTTATGCAAAGATGGGCTCAATAAAAGACAGAAATAGTATGAACCTAACAGAAGCAGAAGATATTAAGAAGAGGTGGAAAGAATACATGAAGAACTGTACAAAAAAGATCTTCATGACCCAGATAATCACGATAGTGTGATCACTCACCTAGAGCCAGACATCCTGGAATACAAAGTCAAGTGGGCCTTAGGAAGCATCAGTACGAACAAAGCTAGTGTAGGTGATGGAATTCCAGTTGAGCTATTTCAAATCCTGAAAGACGATGCTGTGAAAGTGCTGCACTCAATATGCCATCAAATTTGGAAAACTCAGCAGTGGCCACAGGACTGGAAAAGGTCAGTTTTCATTCCAATCCCAAAGAAAGGCAATCCCAAAGAATGCTCAAACTACTGCACGATTGCACTCATCTCACAGCTTAATATAGTAATGCTTAAAATTCTCCAAGCCAGGCTTCAGCAATATGTGAACCATGAAATTCGACATTTTCAAGCTGGTTTTAGAAAAGGCAGAGGAACCAGAGATCAAATTGCCAAATTCTGCTTGCCAACATCCACTTGCCAACATCCGGAATATCAAAAAAGCAAGAGAGTTCCAGAAAAACATCTACTTCTGCTTTATTGACTATGCCAGAGCCTTTGACTGTGTGGATCACAATAAACTGTGGAAAATTTTTCCAGAGATGGGAATCCCAGACCACCTGACCTGCCTCTTGAGAAACCTGTATGCAAGTCAGGAAGCAACAGTTAGAACTGGACATGGAAAAACAGACTGGTTTCAAATAGGAGAAGGAGTACATCAAGGCTGTATATTGTCACCCTGCTTATTTAACTTATATGCAGAGTACATCATGAGAAATGCTGGGCTGGAAGAAGCACAAGCTGGAATTAAGGTTGCCGGGAGAAATACCAATAACCTCAGATAGGCAGATGACACCACCCTTATGGCAGAAAGTGAAGAGGAACTAAAAAGCCTCTTGATGAAAGTGAAAGAGGAGAGTGAAAACGTTGACTTAAAGCTCAACATTCAGAAATCTAAGGTCATGGCATCCGGTCCTATCACTTCATGGCAAATAGATGGGGAAACAGTGGAAACAATAGCTGACTTTATTTTGGGGGGCTCCAAAATCACTGCAGATGGTGATTTCAGTCATGAAATTAAAAGACACTTACTCTTTGGAAGGAAAGTTATGACCAACCCAGACAGCATATTAGAAAGCAGAAACATTACTTTGCCAACAAAGGTCCGTCTAGTTAAAACTATGGTTTTTCCAGTAGTCATGTATGGTGTGAGAATTGGACTATAAAGAAAGCTGAGCACTGAAGAATTGACACTTTTGAACTGTGGTGTTTGAATAGACTCTTGAGAGTTCCTTGGACTGCAAGAGTATCCAAACAGTCTATCTTAAAGGAGATCAGTCCTGGGTGTTCACTGGAAGGACTGATGTTGAAGCTGAAACTCCTGTACTTTGGTCACCTCATGTGAAGAGTTGACTCATTGGAAAAGACACTGATGCTGGGAAAGATTGAAGGTGGGAGGAGAAGGGGATGACAGAGGATCAGATGGTTGCATGGCATCACCAACTCAATGTACATGGGTTTGTGTGGACTCCAGGAGTTGGTGACGGACAGGGAGGCCTGGCGTGCTGTGGTTCATGGTGTGGCAAAGAGGCGGACAAAACTGAGTGACTGAACTGAACTGACTATAAGGTCCCTATAGTGATGTCTCTGATTTTTGATACACTGTTAGGCTTGTCATAGGGGCTTCCTAGGTGGTGCTACCTGTAAGAACCTGCCTGCCAATGCAGGATTGTCCCCTGGGTGGGGACAATCTCCTGGAGGAGGAAATGGCAACCAACTCTAGTACTTTTGCCTGGAGAATCCCATGGACAAAGGAGCCAACCGTCCATAGGGTCACGAAGGGTTGGACACAACTGAAGCGACTTAGCACTAGCACAAGCACAAGCAAGCAGGGTTTGTCATATCTTTTTTTCCAAGGAGCAAGCATCTTTTAATTTCATGGCTGTGGTCCCCATCCACAGTGATTTTGCAGCCCAAGAAAATAAAGTTTGCCACAGTTCCCATTTTTTTCTTAATCTCATCTTCTTCTGTTAGGTCCTTACCATTTCTGTTCTTTTTGTGCCCATCTTCACATGAAATTTTCCCTTGGTATCTCTAATTTTCTTGAATAGGTCTCTAGTCTTTCCCATTCTATTGTTTCTCTCTTTCTTTGCACTGTTTGCTTAAGAAGGCTGTATTATTTCTCCTTGGTATTCAGTTTACTTAAGTCTCCTTAAATCCAAAAAAATAGTCTGATTTTTAAGCTATTTTGTTTTGTTTGACCTTTTGTCCCATGCCTTGTCACAGCTATCTACCATTGCACAAACAAGCTACCCTACATTGTGGTTTAATGCCAGTATACAACCACCATCCTTTAATTATGGTCACAGATACTGCAGGTCTGAATCATGGACAGAGCATAGTGAGGATGGCTTGTCTTTGCTCTGTGATGCCTAATGTCTCATCAGTTAAATGGTTAAAAGCTGGGATCATCTGAAGGTTTCTTCACTCATACATCTGCTACTTGAACTATTCTGATTCAAAGACTGGACTCGGCTGTGGTTGTCAACTGGCACACCTACACGTGGCCTTGCCATATGGCTTAGCCTCCCTTACAACATGGCAGCCTCAGAGGAGTTAGGCTCCGGACTCCACACACAACATTGTTGTGTTCTTCTAGCACAACATTGTAGGAGCTGCAAGGCCCTCAGTGACCTTGCCTCAGAAGCCACAGTGTCACTTCTGCTCTACTGCATTGACCAAAACAGAAGAAGGTACACAGGCTATCTACCTTTTAAAGGGAATAGTGTCGAAGAATCTACACCATGTTTTAAACCAACAGAATATCATTAATCTCTCTGAAGAATCCAAGCTGCTTAAATACATTTCTAACATCATGACATATTGATTCTTTTGCAAATTGTGCTATTAATACTAGCTCTCAACTTTTCTTTTATAATTCTAGTTTGGAGCACATTTTGGTTATAGTTAAAAGAGCTCTAAAAAAGTTAAACAATAAGGGACATATTTCAAAAATTTTAGTTACATTGAATCCTAAGTAGGTTGTGTTAGTAGCAAGCAGGAGGGTCTTCAACAAAATTGCCTTTTACTGATGAAAGAAAAAGACTATGTATGACCTTCATTTCCTCTTACCCACATCAGCAAATCAAAGTAACATATAACACCTGTAAACTCAGAAAGACCATTGATCCATACCACCTTATAGCATGTACTATGTGCATGTTTCATGCTATGGAAAACAAGAGTGGTGTGCTGTTCTTCTAAAAAGTGAAAACAAAATGTACTTTTCAACCAAGAACAATTTTTAAATAAGGTTTGTGTGTGCTCAGTTGTGTCTGGCTCTGCAAACCCATTGACTGTAGCCCATCAGGCTCTTCTGTCCATGGAATTTTCCAGGCAAGAATACTGGAGTGGGTTGCCATTTCCTACTCTAGGGCATCTTCCCAACTCATGTATCAAATTCACATCTCTGGTGTCTCCTGCATCGGCAGGTTGAGTTCTTTACCCCTGTGTCACCATGGAAGCCCTATTGATAAGTTTATTAATGTATAATTTACATAGAGTAAGATTCACTCTTTCTTGATATGCCATTCTATGATTTTTGACAAATTAAAATATATGATCCTGGTCAGATAACCACTACCATAATTAAGTTGTAAAATAATCCCATCACTTCAAATGATAATCTACTGTGTGTTTATAGTCAGCTCTTTTCATCCATTTCCAGCCTTTGGCAACCACTGATCCCATTTCCCCATAATCTTTCAGAGGAGATCTATGTGGAGTCACTTACCATAATGTATTTGAGATTCATCCAGGTTGTATTTATCCATAGCTCATTTCCTTCTCTGCTGTGTAGTATTCTACTGTAAGACTATCAGTTCAGTTCAGTTCAATTCAGTCGCTCAGTCTTGTCTGACTCTTTGCGACCCCATGAACCGCAGACTATACCACATTTTAAAAAATCTACTCACCCAACGAGGAAAATTTGGGCTGATGCTAATACATAACATTTAAAAAATAGCAGAAAAGGGTAAAAATGTATCTTGCCAGAGTCTTTAATTTCTCAACTGTCTTCATATTTCTGGTCATTTTGAGTTTTTTACTAACAAAAGTTAGAAATAATCAATCTGATGGAAACCATGAAAGTTTGGCGGGGAGCAGTGGTCTCTTTCTAATCAATCATTTTCCCACTGAATTCCTTCTGGTTTAATGCAGTTGCTCTTGCTTCCCAACCAGCATGTTTATGGAGAACATAGAAAGATGATTATGTTTCAGTGGAGAACATCTGGCCTCATAGCAACTGGATGACAAAGGGATTATTCAAGTGTATAATTTGTAAAAATTGGGCCAGAAGTCAGATTTGGGGATGGAACACCCTCTCTGGCTGACATTTAAGGCTCAATCCTTGATGATGCTGTTGATTTAGGCAATCATGAGGTTTCTGCAGGACAGATAGTGAACAATCAAGGGCAGTGGGAGGCCTCTTGGAGAAAGAACATGAATATTTCTGCTTTTTCCATTACCTGGCTCCTTCTCAGCAATAACTCAGTGAGTCATTGCACATGCTGTGCAAGATTTCAATAGGTTAGAAATGAATTTTAAATCCATTAAAAATAAGCCTGTATCTACATTGTCTCCATGACCCCTTGCCTTTAGAACAACTGAGAACAATGCTGCCTCACTGATTTTCTCCTGCTACTGTACCATTTGCATAAAACAGGGGTAGCACAAACATTTCCCTGTCAACTCCACACAATGTGCTTGCACAATTCTCTGATTTCACTGTCGCTGAAGTAATCTCTTCTCCTTTGTTCAGAGGCTCTCCAAATCACTGTAAGTAATGCCAGTGCATGCTGAATTTAAGTTAACTCATACCTGTGTCTTTCCCACTAACTTTGAAACTGTTTTTTAAAAAAACAAGACTGAAAAATTAGAGATGGTGCCTGGAGTGAGTCACTCACTACTCAAGCTCTCTGATTTTGTGACAGCCAATATTTCTAAAAAGAAAAATAATAGGAAAATAAAAATGTTACCCATCATGCTTAAAGCCTCAAGTTAGATGGTTTTTTAAATTTTATTTTCAGTCCTTTTCATTTTATAATACTTCTTTGCTTTAAGGAGTTTCAATCAAAAAACTGAAATGAGTCTCAACTTAGATTTACCTGTCATCCAT
This sequence comes from Odocoileus virginianus, assembly GCF_023699985.2. Lineage (NCBI taxonomy): Eukaryota > Metazoa > Chordata > Mammalia > Artiodactyla > Cervidae > Odocoileus > Odocoileus virginianus. Next base: position 225,342 of record NC_069682.1, read on the forward strand.
CTGTTTTCTGTTTTTCTCTCCCGACTAGTTCCCACTGATATTGTCTCAATAACTCTCATCAGCAGTGTGCTAGTTATATGTGACTAGACATTCAGAGTTAACCACAGATACTTCAACCAGGGACCACAAAATATACACTTATTTGTCTACAGTGTTCATTTTTTAACTGGAATATAATTGCTTTACCATGTTGTGTTAGTCTCTGCTGTACAGGAAAATGAATCAGCCATATGACTACCCATACCCTCTCTCTTGACCTTCCCTCTCCCTCCCCAGGCCATCCCTCTAGGTCAAAACAGCACTGAGATGAACTTCCTGTGTTTTATAGCAGCTTCCCACTGGCTATCTATTTTGTGCATGGTATACACTCTTCATTTTTGTACAATGACTGGGAATGAAAGCAGATTCTATTATTTCCATCACCCATTAGACTTATTTATAAATGAGTACTTAACCAAATGTACTGCTTCATGGATCACAGCCTTGTCACGGTGAAGGGTTTTGCATAACTAAATGAAGATATGAGTCATGCCATGCAGGGCCACCCAAGACAGACAGGTCAGAGTGAAGAGTTCTGACAAAACATGGTCCACTGGAGAAGGGAAAGGAAAACCACTCCAGTATTCTTGCCACACAACTCTGTGAAAAGTATGAAAAGACCAAAAGATGTGACACCAGAAAATGACCCCCACAGGTTAGAAGGTGTCCAATATGCTACTAAGGAAGAGTAAAGGGCAACTGCAAATAGCTCCAGAAAGATGAAGCAGCTGGTCCAAAGTGGAAATGATGTTTGATTGTTGATGTGTCTGGTGGTGAAAGTAAAGACTGATGCTGTAAAGAACAATATTGGATAGGACCTTGGAATATTAAGTCCATGAATCAAGGTAAATTGGACTTGGTCAAGCAGGAGATAGCAAGAATGAACATCAACATCATAGGAATCAGTAAACTAAAATGGACAGGAATGGGCAAATTTAATTCAGATGATTGTTACATCTACTACTCTGGACAAGAATCCCTTGGAAAAAAATGGAGTAGCAATTATCATCAACAAAAGAGTCCAAAGTGCAGTATTTTGGTGCAATCTCAAAAATGACAGAATGATCTCATATCCTTTCCAAGGCAAACCATTCAGCATTACAGTAATCCAAATCTATGCCCCAACCACTAATGGCGAAGGCTGATGTTGATTGCTTCTATGAAGATTTACAAGGCCTGCTAGAACTAGCGCCAAAAAAGATGTCCTTTTCATCACAGGGAATGTTAATTCAAAAGTAGGAAATAAAAAGATACATGGAGTAACAGGCAAGTTTGGCCTAGGGGTACAAAATGAAGCAAAATGAAGGGCAAAGGCTAACATTTTTGTCAAGGGAACACACTGGTCATAGCCAACATCCATTTTCAACACAAGAAAGGACTACACATGGACATTTCCAGATGGTCAATATCAGAATCAGATTGATAATATTCTTTGCAGCCAAAGATGGGAAATCTCTATACAGTCAGCAAAAAAAAGGCCTGGAGTTGATGGTATCTCAGATCATGAGTTCCTTATTGAAAAATTCAGGCTTAAGCTGAAGAAAGCAGGGAAAACCACTAGGCAAATCAGGTATGACCTAAATCAAAATCTTTATGATTATATAGTGGAGGTGATGAATAGATTCAAAGGATTAGGTAGGTAGACAGGGTGCCTAAAGAACTATGGGTGGAGGTTCACAGCACTGTACAGGAGGCAGTGATCAAAACCATCTCAAAGAAAAAGAAATGCAAGAAGGCAAAGTGGTTGTCTGAGGAGGCTTTGCTGAGAAAAGTGAAGTGAAAGGCAAGGGAGAAAGGGAAAGATATACGCAATTGAGTGCAGAGTTCCAGAGAATAGCAAGGAGAGATAAGAAGGCCTTCTTAACTGAACAAAGAAATAGTGCAAAGAAATAGAGGAAAACAATAGAATGGGAAAGACTAGAGATATTGTCAAGAAAACTGAAGATATCAAGAGAACATTTCAAGCCAGGGTGGGCATGATAAAGGACAGAAATTGTAAAGACCTAATAAAAACAGAAGAGATTAAGAAGAGGTAGCAAGAATACACAGAAGAGCTATACATAAAAGGTCTTAATGACCCGGATAACCAGGATGGTGTGGTCACTCACCTACAGCCAGACATACTAGAGTGTGAAGTCAACTGGGCCTTAGGAAGCATGACTACCAGCAAAGCTAGTGGAGGTGATGGAATTCCAGTGGAACTACTAAAAGATGATGCTGTTAAAATGCTGCACTCAATACGCTAGCAAATTTGGAAAACTCAGCAGTGGCTACAGGACTAGAAAAGGTCAGTTTTCGTTCCAATCCCAAAGAAGGGTGATGCCAAAGAATGTTCAAACTACCATATAATTGTTTTATTTTCACATGCTAGTAAAGTTATGCTCAAAATCCTTCAAGCTAGGCTTCAGTAGTACATGAACTGAGAACTTCCAGATGTATCAGCAGGGTTTAGAAAAAGCAGAGGAGTCAGACATCAAACTGGTAACATTTGTTGGATCATAGAAAAAGCAAGGGAATTCCAAAAAACTTCTTCCTCATTGACTATGCTAAAGACTTTGACTGTGTGAATCACAGAAAACTGTGGGAAATTCTTAAAGAGATGGGAATATCAGACTACCATATCTGGTAGTCTGAAGGTCAAGAAGCAACAGTTAGAACTGGACATGAAACAGCTCAGTGGTTCCAAATTGAGAAAGAGTACAAGGCTGTATATTGTCATCTGCTTATTTATTCTTTGAGGAGTACATCATTCATAATGCCAGGCTGAATGAATCGCAGGCTGGAATCAAGGTTTCCAGGAGAAATATCAACAATCTCAGATATGCAGATGATACCACTCTAATGGAAGACAGAAACGAGGAACTAAAAGGCCTCTTTAGTTGAGGTGAAAGAAGAGAGTGAAATGAGGAGAGGTGATGAGGGTGAAAGAGGAGAGTGAAAAAGCTGGCTTAAACTCAACATTAAAAAAACAAAGATCATGGCATCTGGTCACATCACTTGATGGCAAATAGATATGGAAAAAGTACAAGGAAATAAAACCTGTTAATCCTAAAGAAAATCAACCCTGAATATTCACCGTAAGGACTGATGCTGAAGTTGAAACTCCAAAAGCTTGAACACCTGATGGGAAGAGCCAATTCATTGGAAAAATCACTGATGCTGGGAAAGACTGAGGGCAGGAGGAGAAGGGGTGACAGAGGATGATATGGTTGGATGGCATCACTGACTCAATGCACATGAATTTGACCTATCTGAGAGACAGTGAAAGGCAGAGGAGCCTGTCAAACAATGAGGTCACAAAGAGTCACACACGACTTAACTGAACAGCAACTACTGCTAATTGTGTATAAGTGAAAGTGAAAGTTTTAGTCGCTCAGTTTTGTCCACCTGTTTGTGCTCCATGGACTGTAAGCTGCAAAGCTCCTCTGTTCATGGTATTTTCTAAGCAAAAATACTAGAGTGGGTTGCCAGTTTATATTCCAGGGGATCTTCCTGACCAAGGGATCGAACCTGGGCCTCCTGCACTGCAGGGAGATTCTTTACCTTCTGAGCCACCATGGAAGCCCAATTGTGAATAACTATATAAATATGTATCTATATTTATGAAATGTTTATCTAATGAATATACAGATGTATAGGCATACATATGTGTATGTATAATGCATAATGTCTATATAAGTTTTGACATGAATGTAAGCTTGTGGGATTCCCACGATGGAACCTTCAGTAACTCATGGCATCTGCAGGTCTCTGACATCGTCCCTTCCTTTCTTTCAGTTGCTTACTTCACTTTGACCTGCAGGCCTCTTAATTTCTTAAACTTATCAAACTAATCCCTTCATTCTGGTCTTTGACCTGGATGTCCTCCACCCCAGGAAGCTCCTCCTCTGATGCAAGTGGCACCAACTCCCTCATGTCTTGAATATTTCAGCTGAGCATCACACACTGAGAACGACTTTTCTTTGCCAACTGAACAGAGCTATCCATTCATTTTAGTTCATTTTTGTTTCTCTTGAATTTTCCTTTCTTCCTAAACATACTGCCAGTCTTCTGCAGCACAGATGGATCCTCTAATGGCTCCTCCTTCCCATGTCTTCCACTTTGTGGGATTCCCACTCCAAGAACATGGTCTTTTCTGTCTGGGTTTTCCTCTGGATACAAATCATGCTCAGCATGCACAGAGGAGCTGGCCAAGTGCCCTGTGTTCATGTCTTATGAGCAGCCCTCAACCAATGATGGCTGAAAGCTGATAGGCCATGGGGTGGGACCGCTCTGAGCTGTACTTTGTGACAGAGCCTAGAAAGACAGGGCAGCCCTCAGCCCCAGGTGCCCAGAGCACTAACAACCCTTCAATATACTCTTGCCTGCTTTCCTTCCCACCTAATATCTTTCACGTAGGCCATTCATCCTAGTACTTGCTTCAGGTCTGCTTCTGAGACATCCAATCTAAAACATTCCATAAAGCAGAATGTAAACCTCACTAAAAGAAGGAAACATCTGAAACTATATATCATTATATTCACACCTCACACCCCTCACCCTGCCCCATCTCACACACAAGATAGATATTTGTTGAATGATTAGGGATTACATTCGTATGCACATCTATGCAGTAGGGCATGATTTGTCATTGACCCTAGGATCTGCCTAGCTCCCAATATTAAAAAAGGTTCTTTATTGCCTGGGGCCTAAGTATTGAAGAGAAAACAAAAGCATACAGAGGAAATGAAAGAACAATGGGGAATTTAGGGGATTCTGTTAATATTTAAAATGTGTCTGAGAAGTTGATTTGATTTTTCAGAGAAGGATTTTTTTTGAGAGAGAAGAGGCTGTTTGAACATTCACCTTGTAAGAGAGGTCCAGCTATATGGCAGGGAGTGAGGACCATGGATCAGGGACCTAGGAACTTCCCACTCCACACAAACTTTTTCTGCTTCAACTTAGAGAGGAAAAGGGACAATTGGATACCTGGAGATTATCAGTGGCTTTAATAAAGTCTTATTGAAAGGTTGTTGCTGAACGATAAGATGTGGGGTTCTTGGCCTCCAGAGGAGACGAATTCAATCCAGGGCCAGAGATGAGGCTGGATCGCTCAGAGCTTTTGTGTAATAAAGTTTTATCAAAGTATCAAGGAGATAGAGAAAGCTTCTGACATACGCATCAGAAGGGGGCAGAAAGAGTACCCCCCTGCTAGTCTTCAGCTGGATGTTACGTAGTCACTAGCAGTCTGTTAATGAAAAGAAAAGAATGTCTTAAAATTCAGAATGGCACTAGGCCCCTCATCCATAAGCTGCATTTTGTGATAATCCTGGCACCAGATGATTCATCCCAGGCCATAAAACGATTGACTTGAGTCTTGTAGAAGGGCAGATTACCATACAAATAGTTTCATTTACATAGGTTAGGGGAACAATATATGAGTATAACGTACAGGTTTGTCAAGTAGGTTCTGAGCCATTTGGCGGAACTTGAAGACAGAGTCTGGGGTACATTAGCATAGCTTAAGACAAACATTTCCATAAGAAAAAATGTATTGGTTAACTCAAGGTTTGAGAATAGTTAGCTCAGGTGAAACCAGGTGTCATGACAACACAGCATTTTAAATTTGTATAGAGAGGGAAAAAGATATCGCTAGTTTGTTTCCTCCTGCCGCTTAAGAGAGATAAAAATGTCTGGCACTTGCAGCCTATTTCCTTAATTTGGAGACCCCTGGCCTTCCTGTCTGTTACCCTCTCATTATGTTAGTATCATTCACTCAAAAATAGTTATCATAGACTTCCCCGGTGGTTAAGAATCCATCTGTCAATGCAAGAGACACGGGTTTGATCTCTGGTCTGGGAAGATTCCATATGCCAAGGAGCAGCTAAGCCTGTGCACCACAGCTATGTGCTCTAGATCTGTGCTCTGCAACAAGAGAAGCCACTGCAATGAGAAGCCCATGCATGGCAAATAGAGACTAGCCCCCACTCACTGCAACTAGAGAAAGCCTGCTCAGAGCAATGAAGACCCAGCATAGCCAAAAATAAATAAATATTTTTTAAAAAATAGGTATCATACACCTCTTCTATATTTCCAGGAAATGTTTTAGGCTCTGAGGTTATTGCCATGAACCAACAGCAAAAAACTCTTGGTCTGATAGAGCTTAGGTTTGAGTGGGCAGAAGCAGTTCAATAAGCAACATTTTAAACAGCATAGATAAGAATTTCAGTGATGACAATAAGTAGGAGAGTAGAGAGAAATGTTGTGTTTTATATGTGGGGGTGAGGGCAGGTCGTCCTGATGAGAAGATATTTGAGCAGAAGCATAGAGGAAGTGGACTTCCTCGTGGCTCAGAGAGTAAAGCGTCTGCTTACAGTGCAGGAGATCCAGGTTTGATCACTGGGTCAGGAAGATCCCCTGGAGAAGGAAATGGCAACAGACTCCAGTACTCTTGCCTGGAAAATCCCATGGACCAGGAGCCTGGTAGGCTATAGTTCATGGGGTTGCAAAGAGTCAGACAAGACTGAGTGACCACTTTCACTTTCATAGAGGAAGTGAGGAAGGAAGTTTTGCAGATACCTTTGAGGGAAAGCTCAGGCAGAAACCATGAGGCTCATGGCAGAAGTCATGCCTCCTGCTTGGCAAGTTTAAGCAGCTGCCAGAAGACTTGAGTCTGGGGGGGGGGGGTGGAGAGTGAGATGTTGGGGGATGAGAGACAGAGCAAAGACCCTCTGGTGTGGAATGAAGCTCTCCATTATTTTCAAATTATCTTTATTTGATCTCAAGTCAATTAATTCGACAATTGTGCATTAACTGAGGAGTGAATGTATGATGAAGTTGCTTCATGGTCACAAAATGGCTGCCCTCCTCCAGCCTCAGGCCACAGACTTAGGAAAAAACAGCCAATGTTTACTTTTTTACATAACATTTCAATTGAAAAACGACAAGCATATTGAAAAGTGCAAAGATCATGTTTGCAAATGGATGAATTTTCGTGAACTGAACACATCCATGCAATAAACATCCAGTGGTGGCGGTTAGGTGCTAAGTCGTTTCCTACTCACTGCAACTTGGACTGTAGTGCACTAGGCTCCTCTGTCCATGGGATTTCCCAGGCAAGAATATTGGAGTGGTTTGCCATTTCCTTCTCCGAGGAATCATCCTGGCCCGGGGATTGAATCCAGGTCCCCTGCATTGCAGCCAATCTCCTGCATTGCAAACAGATTCTTTTTACCAACTGAGCCACCTGAAGAAATAAAATGTGATTCAACTTCCCAACGGTAGCCATTATTCTAGCTTCTAGCATTATCCATTGCTTATCTCTTTTGAGCTCACTATAAATGGGATAAAATAATATGTATTCTCTAGTATCTAATATGTTTTGTTCAACATTATTCTGTTAGATGCATCTGTGTTGTTGTATGTAGTTGTATTTTGTTCATTTTGTTTGCTGGGTGTGAATCATTTGAGTTGAACACACTATAATTCATTTATCCATTCTGATATTGGTAGGCATTAGTAGTTTATAGTATGGACTACTACAAATAGTGCTGCTATGAACACCTTTGTATCTTTTTGGTACACATCTTTGTATCTATTTAACTAGGAGTTGAATTGCTAGATTAAAGAAAAGGCATTTTTTTTAGCTTTAGTAGATTTTACCACATAGTTTTCCAGAGTGATGGAACACTTTTTTTTCTCCCTAAATCAACGTGTTAGAATTTCTGTTGATTCATATCAGACAACTGATAATGTATTTTTCTTTAATTGGGGGATTGGAGTATAGTTGCTTTACAATGGTGTGTTAGTTTCAGCTGTGCAAGGAAGTAAATCAGCTATACATATATCTCCTCCCTCTTAAACCTTATTTTAGCCATTTTATGTCAAAGTATTGAACTGTAGTTTTCATTTCTATTCCTGTGGTGATTAATGAAGTTAGTACTTTATATTTCCATTGGCAATTAAATGTTTATGTTTTAAAGGCTGCTAATAATTCATCCTACAAGTAGTTATGGGAATTATAAATGAAAATAATAATAGTATTTTTACCACAGAGTGGGCAATAATTGCAAGAAAGGATCCATGTTCAAACACTCAATAAGACACTTGGCAGAGAGTAAGAACACCATTAACATTATATATTAATGTCAGTACTTTATTTGATAAACAAAGAATAGCTTAAAAAGGTTATGATCTTTGCCACTAAATATTCCATTTGAAGAGGAAATCCAGAGGCACTGCTGAGTGGGGGAAAAAAAAAGATGAATCACTTTCATGGAACCAATAAAAATGAATGGGCACTGGAACAAAAATGAGCTAATCAAAGTCACTTCAGACACTGCACTATTTTTGTTTCAATGATAAATATAATCTTAAATGTTAAAGTGAGGGTCAAAATAATGACATTAATAGGTTTTATCTTTGACAGCATATATGTACTGTAATTTGATTTTTGACATATTTCATTGATGTAGATATTTTTATCTTTGGTCTGTGAATGAATGATGTTTTAATATCTATAAGGTACATTGATAATACTCAGCACAATTAATCTGAGGCTTATTTTCATAATTGTCACCTTTTGATATTAGTTGAACCATTAAGTGGAGTCTGGACTGCACTAATCTAGTGCATAGGTAGATGAAACAGAAATTGACATGGAGGAACTATAATACTGAACTAGCATCTGATGTAAACCTTAAAGGATGAGTAGGATTTATTGGAGTTGGAAGCAAGAAGAACATATCAAGTCATTTAAAAATAACAATGAAAAAACTGACAAAATATTGTACATGTAATGTTCAGAGGGTCATAAGGTCTGGAAACACTGGTACACAAAAGGCAGTAGAGGGATGCAGGCTGCAAAGACTATGATGGATCTTGACTGTCTTTCTGGATTTTGTTTTGTAGCCTTTAGGGACTAGGGAAATGATTTTGAATTGAAAAAAGATGTGTATATAATCTGGGAAGGTAACTTTAGAAACCTTGAAAAGAATGGATGAAATCACATTAAGTTTGGTAGCAAGAAAACTAGAAAGACTTTTGCAAGAGTTGGTATATGATGTGAGCCTGACCATAGATTCAGTTCAGTTCAGTCACTCAGTCATGTCAGACTCCTTGCAACCCCATGAGCTGCAGCATGCCAGGCCTCCCTGTCCATCACCAACTCCCGGAGTCCACCCAAACTCATGTCCATTGAGTCGGTGATGCCACTGAACCATCTCATCCTCTGTCGTCCCCTTCTCTTCCTGCCCTCAATCTTTCCCAGCATCAGGGTTTTTTTCAAATGAGTCAACTCTTCGCATTAGGTGGCCAAAGTATTGGAGTTTCAGCTTTAACATCAGTCCTTCCAATGAACACCCAGGACTGATCTCCTTTAAGATAGGCTGGTTGGAACCTCTTGCAGTCCAAGGGACTCTCAAGAGTCTTTTCCAACACCACAGTTCAAAAGCATCAATGCTTCTGCACTCAGCTTTCTTTATAGTCCAACTCTAAAATCCTTACATGACTACTGGAAAAACCATAGCCTTGACTAGATGGACCTTTGTTGACAAAGTAACGTCTCTGCTTCTTAATATGCTGCTGAGAGAGAGAAAGTGAAAGGGTTGATTCACTTGAAGTATATTTTTGAAACAAGCTTGATTAAACTTGATGACCTGTTGAATGAAGAGAATGGAAAAGTGGTCTAAAATAAAACTGAGGATTTTAGGTTACTAGTGGTACTTTCTAATTTTACAAAGTCTTAATAGGACTGGATGGCCCAAATTTGGGAAGAAGACAATGAGTTTACCATGAGACTTTTTAATCTGATAATTTAATTCCTTTGAATTTATTAATGAAATGAGAATACTGATGAAAACAAATGTAAAATCAAAGATCAGAGCATTTGTGGGGGAAATAATAAAATAGAGGAAGAAGCAAAAAAGCAAACATAAAATATGGGGTAAATTCGTTAGACAAACAAATCTGGACATTGAAAAAATAGAGATTCTATATTGATGATCTGTTTTATGATAGACATCTAAAATATACTATAGATTTCCCTGTGAATGCAAAAATTCTCCTTCTTGGTATATTCATTCCAAAATCCCAATTGAATGGGGAGTCATCAACACTGTAAAAAATGAGTAATTAGGGGAAATCATATTAGTAATCTCCATATTTTTGAATACTCTTGTATAGGAAACTGGAGGGCACAAACAGAACCTTGTGTACCAGGACCTAAGAGAAAGGAGCAGTGACCCCACAAGAAACTGACCCAAACTTGCCTGTGAGTGTCCAGGAGTCTCCAGTGGAGGCGTGGGATGGTGATGCCCTGCTGCAGCGTTGGGAACAGTGAGGGTAGCAGTACATGCAAGGGATCTTTTAAAGGAGGTTGCCATTTTCTTCATTACCTCCACCATAATTTGGCCCTAGATAAATAGCAGGGAGGAAACACAGCTCCAGCCATCAACAGAAAATTAGGTTAAAGCTTTACTGAGATTGGCCCTGCCCATCAGACCAACATCCAGTTTCCCCCTCAGTCAGTCAGTCTCTCCCATCAGGAAGCTTCCATAAGCCCCTTATCCTTTTTCATCAGAGGGCAGACAGACTGAAAACCACAATCACAGAAACTTAACCAATCTAATCACATGGACCACAGCCTTGTCTAACTCAAAGAAACTGTGAGTCACGCCATGTAGGGCCACCCAGTATGGACAGGTCATGGTGGAGAGTTCTGACAAAATGTGGTCCACTGGAGAAGGGAATGGCAAGCCACTTCAGGGTTCTTGCACTGAAAGATGAACTCCCCAGGTTGGTAGGTGCCCAATATGCTACTGGAGATCAGTGGAGAAATAATCCAAAAAGAACAAAGAGACAGAGCCAAATCAAAAACAACACCCAGTTGTGGATGCAACTAGTGATGGAAGCAAGGTCCGATGCTGTAAAGAGAAATATTGCATAGGAAACTGAAATGTTAGATTCACAAATCAAGGCAAATTGGAACTGGTCAAACAGGAGATGGCAAGAGTGAACATCAACATTCTAGGAATCAGCGAACTAAAATGGACTGAAATGGGTGAATTTAACTCAGATGACCATTATATCTACTACTGTGGGCAAGAACCCCTTAGAAGAAATGGAGTAGCCACCATAGTGAACAAAAGAGTTGAAATGCAGTACTTGGATGTAATGTCAAAAATGACAGAATGATCTCTGTTCGTTTCCAAGGCAAACAATTCAATATCATGGTAATTCAAGTCTATGCCCCAACTAGTAACGCTGAAGAAGCTGAGCTTGAAGGGTTCTATGAAACCTACAAGACCTTCTAGAACTAGCCCCCAGAAAAGAGATCTTTTTCATTATAGGGGACTAGAATGCAAAAGTAGGAAGTCACTAAACACCTGGAGTAACAGGCAAATTTCAGCCTTGGAGTACTGAATGAAGCAGGGCAAAGGCTAATAGAGTTCTGCCAAGAGAATGTACTGGTCATAGCAAACACCCTCTTCCAACAACACAAGAGAAGACTCTACACATGGACAGCACCAGATGGTCAACATCGAAATCAGATTGATTTTATTTTTTGCAGCCAAAGATGGAGAAGCCCTATACAGTCAGCAAAAACAAGACCAGGAGCTGATTGTGGCTCAGATCATGAACTCCTATTTTCAAATTCACACTTAAGTGTGAATTTAAATTCACTTCAATTTAAATTGAAGAAAGGGAAAACCATTAGACCATTCGGGTATGGCCAAAATCAAACTGCTAACGATTATACACTGGAAGTGAGAAATAGATTTAAGAGACTAGATCTGATAGACCAAGAGTCTGATGAACTATGGACAGAGGTTAATGACATTGTACAGGAAACAGGGATCAAGACCATCCCCAAGAAAAAGAAATGCAAAAAGGCAAAATAGCTGTCTGAGGAGGCCTTACAAATAGCTGTGAAAAGAAGAGAAGTGAAAGGCAAAGGAGACAAAGAAAGATATAGGCATCTGAAAACAGAGTTCCAAAGAATAGCAAGGAGAGATAAGAAAGCCTTCCTCACTGATCAGTGCAAAGAAATAGAGGATAACAGCAGAATGGGAAAGACTAGAAATCTCCTCAAGAAAATTAGAGATACCAAGGGAACATTTCATGCAAAGATGGGCACAATAAAGGACAGAAATGGTATGGACCTAATAGAAGCAGAAGATATTAAGAAGAGGTGACAAGAATACACAGAAGAACTGTACAAAAAAGATCTTCATGACCCAGATAATCATAATGGCATGATCACTCACCTAGAGCCAGACATCCTGGAATGAGAAGTCAAGTGGGCCTTAGGAAGCATCACTGCAAACAAAGCTAGTGTAGGTGATGGAATTCCACTTGAGCGATTTCAAATCCTAGAAGACGATGCTGTGAAAGTGCTGCACTCAATATGCCAGCAAATATGGAAAACTCAGCAATGGCCACAGGACTGGAAAAGATCAGTTTTCATTCCAATTCCTAAGAAAGGTAATGCTAAAGAATGCTCAAACTACTACACAGTTGCACTCATCTCACATGCTAGCAAAGTAATGCTCAAAATTCTTTAAGCAAGGCTTCAATAATATGTGAACCATGAACTTCCAGATGTTCAAATCGGATTTATAAAAGGCAGAGGAACCAGAGATCAAATTGCCAACATCCGCTGGATCATTGAAAAAGCAAGAGAGTTCCAGAAAAATATCTATTTCTGCTTCATTGACTATGCCAAAGCCTTTGACTGTGTGGATCACAATAAACTGTGGAAAATTCTGAAAGACATGGAAATACCAGACCACCTGATTTGCCTCTTGAGAAATCGGTAGCAACAGTTAGAACTGGACATGGAACAACAGACTGGTTCCAAATAGGAAAAGGCATCTGGCTGTATACATCAAGGCTGTATATTGTCACCCTGCTTATTTAACTTATATGCAGAGTACATCATGAAAAATGCTGATCTGGATTAAGCTGGAATCAAGATTGTTGGGAGAAATATTAATAATCTCAGATATGTAGATGACACCACCCTTACAGCAGAAAGCAAAGAAGAACTAAAGAGCCTCTTGATGAAAGTGAAAGAGGAGAGTGAAAATGTTGGCTTAAGGCTCAATATTCAGAAAACTAAGATCATGGCTCCAGTCCCATCACTTTATAGCAAATAGATGGGGAAACCATGGCAGTCTTTATTTGGGGGGGGGGGGGAGGCTCCAAAGTCACTCCTGATGGTGACTGCAATCATGAAATTAGAAGGGGCTTACTTCTTGGCAGGAAAGTTATGACCAACCTAGACAGCATATAAAAAGCAGAGATATTACTTTGTCAAAAAGGTCCATCTAGTCAAGGCTATGGCTTTTTCAATAATCATGCATGGATGTGAGAGTTGGATTATCAAGACAGCTGAGCACTGAAGAATTGATGTGGTTTCCCCCCCCCTTCAGTTTTTTTTATTTATTTATTTTTTTACTTTACAATATTGTATTGGTTTTCCCATATATTGACATGAATCTGCCAAGGGTGTACATATGTTCCCCATCCTGAACCCCCCTTCCACCTCCCTCCCCATCCCATCCCTCTGGGTCATCCTAGTGCAACATCCTCGAGCACCCTGTATCATGCTTTGAACCTGGACTGTTGATTCATTTCACATATGATAATTTACATGTTTCAATGCCATTCTCCCATATCATCCCGCCCTCACCCTCTCCCACAGAGTCCAAAAGACTGTTCTATACATCTATGTCTTTTTTGCTGTCACACATACAGAGTTATCGTTACCATCTTTCTAAATTCGATATATATGCATTAGTATACTGTAGTGGTTTTATCTTTCTGGCCTACTTCACTCTGTATGATAGGTTCCAGTTTCATCCACCTCATTAGAACTGATTCAAATGAATTCTTTTTAATGGCTGAGTAGTATTTTATTGTGTATATGTACCACACTTTCCTATCCATTCTTCTGCTGATGGATATCTAGGTAAATTCCACATCCTTGCCTATTAGAAATAGTGCTGCAATGAACATTGGGGTACATGTGTCTCTTTCAATTCTGGTTTCCTTAGTATGTTTGCCCAGCAGTGGGATTGCTGGGTCATATGACAGTTCTATTTCCAGGCTTTTAAGGAATCTTCACTGTTCTCCATAGTGGCTGTACTAGTTTGCATTCCCACCAAGAGTGTAAGAAGTTTCCCTTTTCTCCACACTCTCTCCAGCATTTATTGCTTGTAGACTTTTGGATAGCAGCCATTCTGACTGGCATGAAATGGTACCTCATTGTGGTTTTGATTTGCATTTCTCTGATAATGAGTGATGTTGAGCATCTTTTGATGTGTTTGTTAGCCATCTGTATGTCTTCTTTGGAGAACTGTCTGTTTAGTTCTTTGGCCCACTTTTTGATTGGGTCATTTATTTTACTGGAATTGAGTTGCAGGAGTTGCTTGTATATTTTTTAGATTAATTCTTTGCTGCTTCGTTTGCTATTATTTGCTTCCATTCTGAAGGCTGTCTTTTCACCTTGCTTATAGTTTCCTTTGTTGTGTAGAAGCTTTTAATTTTAACTAGGTCCCATTTGTTTATTTTTGCTTTTATTTCCAATATTCTGGAAGGTGGGTCATAGAGGATTCTGCTGTGGTTTATGTTGGAGAGTGTTTTGCCTATGTTCTCCTCTAGGAGTTTTATAGATTCTGGTTTTACATTTAGATCTTTAACCCATTTTGAGTTTACTTTTGTGTATGGTGTTAGAAAGTGTTCTAGTTTCATTCTTTTACAAGCGGATGACCAGTTTTGCTAGCACCACTTGTTAAAGAGGTTGTCTTTACCCCATTGTATATTCTTGCCTCCTTTGTCAAAGATAAGGTGTCCCTAGGTACGTGGGTTTATCTCTGGGCTTTCTATTTTGTTCCATTGATCTATGTTTCTGTCTTTGTGCCAGTACCATACTGTCTTGATGACTGTGGCTTTGCAGTAGAGAATGAAGTCAGGCAGGTTGATTCCTGCAGTTCCATTCTTCTTTCTCAAGATTGCTTTGGCTATTTGAGGTTTTTTGTATTGCCATACAAATTGTGAAATTATTTGTTCTAGTTCTGTGAAGAATACCATTGGTAGCTTGATAGTGATTGTATTGAATCTATAGATTGCTTTGGGTAGTATACTCATTTTCACTCTATTGATTCTTCCAATCCATGAACACGGTATATTTCTCCATCTATTTTTGTCCTCTTTGATTTCTTTCATAGGTGTTTTATAGTTTTCTATATATAGGTCTTTTGTTTCTTTAGGTAGATACATTCCTAAGTATTTTATTCTTTTTGTTGCAATGGTGAATGGTATTGTTTCCTTAATTTCTCTTTCTGTTTTCTCATTGTTTGTGTATAGGAATGCAAGGGATTTCTGTGTGTTGATTTTATATCCTATAACTTTACTATATTCATTGACTAGCTCTAGTAATTTTCTGGTAGAGCCTTTAGGGTTTTCTATGTAGAGGATCACGTCATCTGCTAACAGTGAGAGTTTTACTTCTTCTTTTCCAATCTGGATTCCTTTTACTTCTTTTTCTGCTCTGATGCTGTGGCCAAAACTTCCAAAACTGTTGAATAGTAGTGGTGAGAGTGGGCACCCTTGTCTTGTTCTTGACTTTAGGGGAAATGTTTTCAATTTTTCACCATTGAGGATACTGTTTGCTGTGGGTTTGTCATATAGAGCTTTTATTATGTTTAGGTATGTTCCTTCTACTCCTGCTTTCTGGAAGGTTTTATCATAAATGGATGTTGAATTTTGTCAAAGGCTTTCTCTGCATCTATTGAGATAATCATATGGTTTTTATTTTTCAATTTGTTAATGTGATGTATTACACTGATTGATTTGTAGATATTGAAGAATCCTTGTATCCCTGGGATAAAGCCCACTTGATCATGATACATGATCTTTTTAATATGTTGTTGGATTCTGTTTGCTAGAATTTTGTTAAGGATTTTTGCATCTATGTTCATCAGTGATATTGGCCTGTAGTTTTCTTTTTTTGTGGCATCTTTGTCAGGTTTTGGTATTAGGGTGATGGTGGCCTCATAGAATCAGTTTGGAAGCTTACCTTCCTCTGCAATTTTCTGGAAGAGTTTGAGTAGGATAGGTGTTAGCTCTTCTCTAGATTTTTGGTAGAATTCAGCTGTGAAGCCATCTGGTCCTGGACTTTTGTTTGTTGGAAGATTTCTGATTGCAGTTTCAATTTCTGTGCTTCTGATGGGTCTGTTAAGATCTTCTATTTCTTCCTGGTTCAGTTTTGGAAAGTTGTACTTTTCTAAGAACTTGTCCATTTCTTCCAAGTTGTCCATTTTATTTGCATATAATTGATGATAGTAGTCTCTTATGATTCTTTGTGTTTCTGGGTTGTCTGTTGTGATCTCTCCATTTTCATTTCTAATTTTGTTGATTTGAATTTTCTCCTTTTGTTTCTTGATGAGTCTCGCTAATGGTTTGTCAATTTTATTAAACTTCTCAAAGAACCAGCTTTTGGCTTTGTTGATTTTTGCTATGGTCTCTTTTGTTTCTTTTGCATTTATTTCTGCCCTAATTTTTAAGATTTCTTTCCTTCTACTAAACTTGGGGTCCTTCATTTCTTCCTTTTCTAGTTGCTTTAGGTGTAGAGTTAGATTATTTATTTGACTTTTTTCTTGTTTCTTAAGGTAAGCCTGTATTGCTATGAACCTTCCCCTTAGCACTGCTTTTACAGTGTCCCATAGGTTTCGGTTTGTTGTGTTTTCATTTTCATTCATTTATATGCATATTTTTATTTCTTTTTTTATTTCTTCTGTGATTTGTTGGTTATTCAGCAGCGTATTGTTCAGCCTCCATATGTTGGCATTTTTAATAGTTTTTCTGCTGTAATTGACATCTAATCTTACTGCCATGTGGTCAGAAAAGATGCTTGGAATGATTTCAATTTTCTTTTAATTTACCAAGGCTAGATTTGTGGCCCAGGATGTGACCTATCCTGGAGAACATTCCATGTGCACTTGAGAAAATGGTGAAATTCATTTTTTTGGAGTGAAATGTCCTATAGGTATCAGTTAGGTCTAACTGGTCTATTGTATCATTTAAAGTTTGTGTTGTCTTGTTAATTTTCTGTTTTGTTGATCTATCCATAGGTGTTAGTGGGGTATTAAAGTTTCCCACTATTATTGTGTTATTGTTAATTTCCCCTTCATACTTGTTAGCATTTGTCTTACATATTGCAGTGCTCCTATGTTGAGTGCATATATCAACTGATGCTTTTGAACTGTGGTGTTGGAGAAAACTCTTGAGAGTCCCCTGGACTGTAAGGAAATCCAACCAGTCCATCCTAAAGGAAATCAGTCCTGAATATTTATTGGAAGGACTGATGCTGAAGCTGAAGCTCCAATACTTTGGCCACTTGATGCAAAGTACTAATTCATTAGAAAAGATCCTGGTGCTGGGAAAGATTGAAGGTGGGAGAGAAGGGGAAGACAGAGGATGAGACAGTTGGATGGCATCACCAACTCAATGGACATGAGTTTGGGTAAACTCCGGGAGTTGGTGAGGGACAGGAGGCCTGGCGTGCTGTAGTCCATGGGGTCGCAAAGAGTCAGACATGACTGAGTACCTGAACTGAACTGATATGGGAAAATAGATCTTCCAAATAAGTTGTCTTTTTATTATTTTATCAGTGCTTGTATCACCTCAATTCATTCGTCTGAAAGATAATTTTACATTTCTTAACTGTTTCAGGGATTGTTCTAAGCACTTGGATATAGGAGTGCATACAATCAACCTCAAATCTTAATCTTCCTCAAGAACCTTTGAGCAGTTGGTTATCCAAAAAGTAACCGTCCTCCCCCCAAAATTCACATTAACTTCTTCATTTGTTTATACTCTTCCTCCTATTGTCAAAGGTAACCATAGCCAATACACCCACGACTGTAATGTACAACCAGCAACAGACTTGGCAATCACAATGGGCTGAGTGATATCTAATAGAGATAAGTTGGTATTGAGATTTCAGCACAGCTATATTAACTGTAAAATGCAAATAAACATTTAAAGTGCCCCCAGTGATTCAGTAAATGAAGTCAGTATTTTGTGAGTACGTATCAATCTATGTGCATGATTGTTCCAATTTTTCGCATCGTGAGAGCTTTAACCTTACACTGTTCATTTTCCCAGAAAGGACAGTGAGTCCTTAAAACAATTATTTAACTAACCTCTGAGTGAACTGGCTCTGCTCTCGTTTTGAAAAGTTGGATGTTCTCATTGTATTAACAGGCTTTAGCTCATTTCTTTACTTCCATCTTTTAAGTCTGGAACTTATTCTAAGTGGTCTCCTTTGAAAAAATATAAAAGGCACATTTTGTTTGTTTGTTCGAGAGGAGAACAGAATTTATTAGCGTGAGAGTTGCTGTTAGAACAGCGGATCGGCTCAAGGGAAAGCATATCCCTTTCGAGGACTAGTAGCCCATTTCAGTGGTAAAGAATCTGCCAAACAGTGCAGGAGACTCATCCCTGTTTCAGGAAGATACGTGGAGTATAAAATGGCAACCTTCTCCAGTATTCTTGCCTGAAAAATTCCATGGACAGAGGAGCCTAGCAGGTGACAGTCCATGGGTCACAGAGTCAGACTCGACTGAGTGACTGAGCACAGACACACACACAGCCATGTTCATAGCTTAAAGACAGAGAAAATTCCTACTGGAAGGATGTCATTAGGTGATTGGTTAAGATGCTATACTTTAAAGATACTGTATTGCTACTTTTTACTATTATTTCCCCTTTGAATTTGATTCTGGAATTCTCCATAGTTAAGTCATAAAATACAAGGCACTGCGGACACTTCGTCACTGTGCAAAATCCCCGTGTATAATGTTGACTCACACTATTAAAACTGGCTGATGCTTTATCTTAGTCCTGGAAAAGTTACAAGGATTTAAAAGTAAATATATGCTTCTTTCAATTGTCACTAAAAATCAAAATATTTACAACCAGGATGTTAGTAAATGCTTGTTTTAAAATCACATTCAGACAAACTTTTATCCTAGTTGGACTATGGCCTCTGTGTGTTGTAAATCTTGCTTTGAAATTCATTATTATTGCTACTTATTTTTGGCTGCTTTAATTAACATAGTTCAAGGCTCACAGATGTACAAGTTGCCTAAAATACTAAAATATGACCAAAATAAGACAAAACACTTCAAAATAGCCATCTGAAAGAAATCCAGAATTTAAGAGGATATTCTCACCTTGAATGAGCACTATTTTAGAGTAAAAAGATTCTGTTCATTATATTTATAGATTTTACAGATGACTTGAAATGTGTGTTTTTCCTCTGAGAGAATACAAAGAAAGCTAAATGTCTACCAGAAGTCTTGGAAAAGTGAGTAAAAAAAAAAAATCTATATGAAGAGGTTAAAAAAAAATAAAAGTGATGAATAGATTTTTATTTTTCTTAATGCCAACTAGTTTCTCTTGAAAAAGTTCCAGCAGGAGAAATCAGAAAATAAAACTATAAATAAGGTAGCTTGCTAAATTTATTTTGCATGAAAAGCTTCCTCTATAGTGTGTTAGTCATACATTAACTACATAATCTATTCCTTGTCACTATGCAATCCACAATCTTCAGATTAGATCTTGAATCTTTTTATACATTATACCTCCAAGATTTTATTTGGAGGTAAATAAACACATGATTAAGTTGGCTTGTACACACTTTTATTTTTAACACCACACTAAGTATATCTTTACAGGCTTAGATGTGATAGTTGCATGAAAAATATTGAACCGTTTTGATTAAAGGAATGGCATGCAGAGTTTCTCTCTCTTTACTGGAGTTCAAAGTTTATTTCTAAACTTACTGAAGTTCTGAATTTATTTGCCACTCTACTGAAGACTGCAAGATATAAACAAATCTTTAAAAAAATTAACTGCCAAGAGTGAAGTAGAGATGAGCAACATTTTGGTATTTCTTTGAGCAAAAGTCAATCATGTGAATAGAGCTTCCACAGTCTTCACAAACAAGTGGCTTTCGTGTGTCGTTCAAAATAGCTGAAAAATATTGAGGCACATGCCTTTTGGCCATGACCTGGGATTTTAATAGTGAGCTAAAACCATTCTTTTAGCTTCCCCGGTAGCTCAGATGGTAAAGTGTCTGTCTGCCTGCAAGGCAGGAGACCCAGGTTCAATCTCTGAGTGGGGAAGGGCTCTTGGAGAAGGAAATGGCAAACCACTCCAATACTCTTGCCTGAAAAGCTCCATGGATGGAGGAGCCTGGTAGACTGTACCAGTCCATGGGTTGCAAAGGGTCGGACAAGGCTGAACTACTTCACTTTCACTTTTAAAACTATCCTAGTCTTGTAAACAATCAGATTGGTTGACCAAAGCTACCAGGAAGGTGTTCCTTAATTTATGGCTCCTGCAAGACCACCATATTTTGAGGCTGCAGGACGTAGATCAGTAGCAATCCAGCTACTTATTTCCATAGTTTGCATCATTAGAGAAGGTAACAGGCTTTCAGCTGGGCATGGGAGGTGGTGGCAGGGAAAAGTCACTTTTTTTTTCCTGAGAAAACTGAAATGTATAACAATTGACAGAAATTCTCAGACTTGCTTTTTACCAAGGCAAAAGAAACATTTTCAGCTTTTAAATGGCAACATAGGTAAAATTCAGTGAATAGTCATGGGCGCATTATTTTAGAAGCTTTTCATAAATATTGCATAGCTCAAAAATACATTTCTGCATTCTTAATTTTTAAAAATTATTGTTTATAATGCTACTACTTATTGTTCATTTTATATTGACTTTATTCTTATTTTGTAAGGACCTCAACTCTTTTTATTAAAATTAAAGGCAAGTAAATTTGTAATTCTTAGGTGTTAAACTTTGGGAACCATTCATTTCCTTTATTTATGGCAAGATAAGCAAAATATTTTTGGATGTCCACTAAGTGTTAGGTACTGGGATGTAGACACATACATCAAGATGTGAGAAAATGGGTGCATAAATGTATAAATAATATTACAAAGGAGAACATGGCTATTGCTAATAACTGGTACAGACAATAAGCACTATGTGGATTTAAAGGAGACAGATTTCTTGATGGTAGGCAGTCAGAGAAGGTTTTATGGGATGGGAGAGGAAGCAGAATCTAAAGAGAAAATAAATAATTAAAATATGTTGTGGCAATTTTCTGTGATATTGGTACACATAAGGGTTTTGGCATCACTGATAAGAGAGGTCTTATAGGATTAAATCTTTAGTGAATCACATTATTTCTCAATTGTATTTATTCTAGGACATCCTGAGACACAACTGGATTGTGGAGTAGATGTCACCAGTACCCTGTTATTTCCTGGATCACCTTCCAAATATGCTTCTTGTACTCAAATCTTTGTAATAGAGTCTGCTAATGCAGGAAGCCAGATGAAGAGAGATGGGATGGGTTATGTTTAATTGACTTAGTATTAGCTGATGGAGTCATGTTTGAGTAGTGCCAAAAACTATGTATGCATATACATATCAGTGATATAAATTGCTAAAGAACAACTTACTGAAATGCAATCACTTTTATTAATTTTCTCTCTTAAGATGCTAAGTGCTCTGCTCTATCTTCACCAATAAATTTAGAATAATACTATATTTTGTGGGACAAGGATATTTCATTTTATCTCATTATCTTAAAATTGAAGCCTACTAAAAGTGATTTTAAAATGTAAAAAGATGTAATCTAAAAAAAAACATACAATTCATATTGTATTGCCTTTTTTTTTTTTTAATCCAGACATTACAAGCTTAAGGTGGAACACGATGACAGAAGGATAATGCTATTGGCGATAATATTTGGTGGTAAGTGAGCCATTAACATGAGGGGAAAGCCGTTTCCCATGTGTATGATTTGTTTCATAGTCTTTATCTTTTAGCCAGTGGATTTCCAGATAATCACAAATTTCATTTTATAAGAATGATATCAGATTCCACTTAGTAACACTATTAGGTTTATATATGTTTTGTGAAATTCTAATAATTCTCTCATCTCATGGTCGAAGAAAGGAAGAAGAATTAAAGACAGAAGCTATTACAGGGGCCCACCTGAGAAGGCATATTCAGTGGTCTTACTCAATTATAACCTAAGGATTATAGATGACACAATGGGTAGAAAATGGACTTTAATCAAATTATACTCCTAAATTATATTTACTTACCTAGTAAAGCTCATATTCATTTCAAGTCACTTTATTGCTTGCACTTTGCAGCTCCCTTGACAAGAGTACACACAGAAGTAGTATACAGTGAACAGACCAAGTGCTGGCAAACAAATCACTCGTTCAAATGACCAAGATGATAAAAATGTAGAATGTGACTTCTGCCCTCAAAAAAAGAAAGGAGGTGAAGGATGATCTATAAAAAGTGTGATGACTTCATTCTTATCCTTGGAACATACTCCTGTCAAAAACTGGATTGATTTCCTCCTTAGCTGTAAAATGTAATGACTGCCTCAAATCAAATTGTAAAGAAACAATTAGTGACTCTTACATAGCATAACCTAATTAAACAAATTACCTTTAGAAGTAAGCTGAGTCTGTCAAAGGTCCAATTTTTACAGAAAATGAAATTAAGAAACTCTCCCAAAATCTCAAAGCTGATAAATCTGCATCTAGAAACTGCCCTTTACCATTATGGGATGGCTAAGGAGAAATAGGACCCAGGACAAATGTGACCTAAGGTCTGTTCATTCGAAAAACTGGAGATTGAGAATTCGAGGTTCTGCCCTCATAAGCAGCTGCATCATTTTTGAACAGAGAAGAAACTAGTGTTAAATTCATTAGAATATTCATAATTTATGTACTTTTCTCCAATTTACAAAAAGAATAAAAATTCAAAACAGACATTGTTATTAGACTTTGAATATATAAGTAATTTTACTTCCTTTGCTGTGTCTTTGTTCTGGAGCCAATCACGTATATTTTGTGGGAAACACAAACAAGTGAAGGGAATCTCATTCCAGAAACTCTCTGCTCATTTCTTTTCAACCTTTCACTACTTAGGTCAATCTTGAAAGCAAAATCTCATCTGATCATATGGCAGTTTCTCTATTAATGAATTAACTGTGATGATATCTAAATAGTCATCAAAAGTGACCATAGCTCATATTTTTATTTAGTTCCCATTCTTCTGTTTACTTGGCTATGTCTTTGAAATATAAATAACTGGGAAGGAACAAGACATGAATGCATTTTTAACCATTTAGTGATATTATGTAGTTCTTCTATAAACAACAGAAAGTAGTAAAATTGTGCCAAATTTACTGATTAAGCTGTATCAAAATTTTCATAAGTTCAGATAACTTTGTCTAGCAGGATCTACACACATGTCAAAGAAAGAAGCATATTAAAATCATTTAAAGTAGGAACAATCATGTAGGTCTTCTCTGCTGGTAACGTTCTTCCCCCTAGTGACAGGAAGACTAATCGCAAAGATCTTTGTATCTCTACTCAGGAGTATGTCTCAAATTGCCTATGGTATCAACAAATGACAGAGGGCCAAAAGCTGAGCCCTGGGATGGAAATGAACTAGGTAATGACACTTGACTTAGTGCCTCTATCACTATGTCACATTAAGAGAAAAAATACATAATCGTTTTAAAGTTGTAGAAAATAAGCACTTAAAAAATATATGCCCATTCATGATTTTTAAAGAAAAAAATTCACTAAAACTGGAGTAGAAGACAATTTTAAGTTCTGCCAAAAATTTAAAAAATGAAATCTAAAACTAGATGAAACGTCATTCTACATGAACATTTAAAATACCCTCTTAAAATTAATTATAATGATCTCTGGCATCATTACTTTTACATATTGGACGTTTTGTCTAGTGCAGTAAGAGAAGAAAAAGAAATGAGACACATAAGGATTTGAAAGTTAAGAATTGCATTTTTCACTGTTTACATGGGATGTTTGTTTCACTATTTGCATGGGTCACAGAAACCACAAAAAAATTCACAAACATATTTGGTTCAGTCACTCAGTCCTGTCCGACTCTTTGTGACCCCATGAATCATGCCAGGCCTCCCTGTCAATGACCAACTCCTGGAGTCTTACGCAACCCCATGTCCATTGAGTTTGTGATGCCATCCAGCCATCTCATCCTCTGTTGTCCCCATCTCATCCTGCCCCCAATCCCTCCCAGAATTAGGATTTTTCCAATGAGTCAATGCTTCCCACTTGGTGGCCAAAGTATTGGAGTTTCAGCTTCAGCATCAGTCCTTCCAATGAACACCCAGGACTGATCTCCTTTAGGATGGACTGGTTGGATCTCCTTGCAGTCCAAGGGATTCTCAAGAGTCTTCTTCAACACCACAGTTCAAAAGCATCAAATCTTCGACACTCAGCTTTCTTCACAGTCCAACTCTCACATCCATACATGACTATTGGAAAAACCATAGCCTTGACTAGATGGACCGTTGTTGGCAAAGTAATGTCTCTGCTTTTAAATATGCTATCTAGGTTGGTCATAACTTTCCTTCCAAGGAGTAAGCGTCTTTTAATTTCATGGCTGCAATCACCATCTGCAGTGATTTTGGAGCCCAGAAAAATAAAGTCTGACACTGTTTCCACTGTTTCCCCATCTATTTGCCATTGAGTGATGGGACCAGATGCCATGATCTTAGTTTTCTGAATGTTGAGCTTTAAGTCAACTTTTTCACTCTCCTCTTTCACTTTCATCAAGAGGCTTTTTAGTTCCTCTTCACTCTCTGCCATAAGGGTGGTGTTGTCTGCATATCTGAGGTTATTGATATTTCTCCCGGCAATCTTGATTCCAGCTTGTGCTTCTTCCAGCCCAGCGTTTCTCATTATGTACTCTACGTATAAGTTAAATAAGCAGGGTGACAATATACAGCCTTGACATGCTCCTTTTCCTATTTGGAACCAGTCTGTTGTTCCATGTCCAGTTCTAACTGTTGCTTCCTGACCTGCATACAGGTTTCTCAAGAGGCAGGTCAGGTGGTCTGGTATTTCCATGTCTTTCAGAATTTTCCACAGTTTATTGTGATCCACACAGTCAAAGGCTTTGGCATAGTCAATAAAGCAGAAATAGATGTTTTTCTGGAACTCTCTTGCTTTTTCGATGATCCAGCGGATGTTGGCAATTTGATCTCTGATTCCTCTGCCTTTTCTAAAACCAGCTTGAACATCTGGAAGTTCATGATTCACGTATTGCTGAAGCCTGGCTTGGAGAATTTTTATCTTTAATTTACTAGCGTGTGAGATGAGTGCAATTCTGCGGTAGTTTGAGCATTCTTTGGCATTGCTTTCTTTGGGATTGGAAACAAACATATTATTAGGTATAATAGAGTTGCAGCTCAGCTGGTAAAGAATCCGCCTGCAATATAACAGACCATGATTCAATTTCAGGTCTCCTGCATTGCAGGCTGATTCTTTACTGTCTGAGCTATAAGAGGAATCCTTAAATACCTAGGAAACATAATTAAAGAAAAAGATATCATATATAATAATATTAGAGAATACCAAGGACCTAGGAATAAATCAAACAGAGGATATGCATGACCACCACAGAGAAAATTATAAAATTGCAGAGATAAACCAAAGACGTTATAAATAAGTGGAGAGATTTTTATGATTAAATTGTTGTTATAAATATTCTAATCCACCCCCACCCCAATTACCTATAGAGTTAATGCAATTCCAGGTAAGATCTTGACAGAGCTTTTCCTGGATAAGATAAAGCAACAGATAAGATAAAGTTTCAACTTACAGGGAACTATAATAGGCTGGGAATACTCAGGACTTGTTTGAAAATTCCTTCTGAAGCAGAAAGAGCAGGCTTGCCATACCAGGAATCCACATATATTTTGAAGCTATGGAATTTAAAACAAGGAGGTTATGACACAGGAAGAGAAATATTAAATGATGAAATTTAACAAAAATGCAGAAAGAGGCCTCAGTAAGCAATGGACTTTGGTCTAAAACAGGAGAGAAATGGGTGGATCATTCAATAATAGAAGCAGGTAAAGTCATTGGTTATTTGAAAAATAATGAAGTGGAATTTCTATCTCATATCATATTTTAAAAATGAACTCCTGCTGGATTAAAGTCTTGAATGTTTTAAAAAGGTTGGAAGTTTGAAAACCATTGGTAACTATGTTTTAAATATTGGGTCAGGGAGAGGAAATCGAAGGAAATTATGAACATAGGATTCGGAATAATCGTTATCTACAGCAATGAGAGGTAAAGGTGGGAAGGGAAGGGATCCTATTTAGATAGGTTATGATCAAAAGTTTAGCTTTTGGATTTCCTTGATGGTACAGTGGTTAAGAATCTATCTGCCAATGCAGGGGAGATGAGTTCGATTCCAGGTCTGAGAAGATTGCACATATTGCAGGGCAACTAAGCCCTTGTGCCATAACTACTGAGGTCAAGCTCTAGAGCCCACGAGCTGCAAGTCCTGAGCTTATGGGCAACAACTCCCGAAGCCCCAGAACCCACACTCTACAACGAGAAGCCACCACAGTGAGAACCCTGAGCACTGCAACTAGAGTCCTGCTCGGCACAACTAGAGAAGGCCTGCACACGGCCACAAAGGCCCATCGGAATCACAAACAAATAAGTAATTTTTTTTTTAGTTTAGCTTTGGTTTTGGTGTATGTGTTAATTCCTCAGTCGTGTCCGACTCTTTGTGATCTCGTGGACTGTAGCCCACTAGACTCCTCTGTCCGTGGAATTCTCCAGGCAAGAATACTGGAGTGGGTTGTCATTTCCTTCTCTAAGGGATCTTCTGGACCCAGGGATCAGACCCAGGTCTCCTGTGTTTCAGAAAGATTCTTTACCATCTGAGCCACCAGGGAAACCCCATTTTTTTTGGGAGTTGGCTGATTTATTATTAAGTAAACAATATAGCCACAAAGGTAAGCTGTATATGAGAGTGTCACAAACCAGGGTTTGTGATTAATCCAATTCTAAATAATCAAGGTCTTAATACAACAAATAATACATTGTCATTTTAAATATTTTATGCTTTATAATTCAGAGTATATGAACAAAGGAAACATTATAATCATACAATGCTTATAAGCATGGACTTCAAAGTCAAGATGACATTCTGATCTTACCATTTCAACCTAGGATGATAGTTTGTTACCAATTCTAAAGCCTCAGTTTCCTCATTTGCAAAAAGGATATCCAAAATTTTGCTTTATGTTAGTTTGAGATTTAAAACAGGAACATGAGAACACTGATGCCACTGATCCCCAAATATTTCATAAAAGTTTTCCAAATAGAAAAGGACAGAGAATGGGTAGAAGAAAAAGCACCTTCCACAAGCAAATGTTTTCTTGGGACTGTGGTCTCTTATCTCTAAAATTTAATCTAATTTTGACTATTTTAGGTCCTCTTTATAAAATGTTTTAAATTACTTATCATTAGCAATAATAGAGAAAAATAAAATTGTGGCAGAAAACCCAGCAAGAACTCAATCTATGAATGTGTGTGTGTGTGTGTGTGTGTGTGTGTGTGTGTGTGTGCAGGGATCAAACCTGCATCTCCTGCATTGGCAGGTGGATTTTTTACCACTGAGCCACCTGGAAAGTCCCAAAAGGTGGGTACGTGCTGCAGGTTGAATCCTTGGAGACCTAACTTATGAGATCCTACCATCAATCTAAACTCGGGAAGAATATAGTATAAGCTTTTGCAGGACCAAGAGAATCCCAGCACAGCATAGCTCAGTGGATTGGTACAGTTTCCACTAAGAAAAAACACCAGCAAGAACCAAGTTAGAGTTTAAGGTCCCATTATTCCTACCCACACAGGAAAGGAATTTTGAGCTCCATAGCTCTGTAATGTTCATGAAGCCTCAAGGATTTGATTCTATAGCTTCACTAGAGAGGGCCTGACACACATTCTAATTTAATTTTAAGCAATAAATTAAAATGAGACTCCTTGTACTTACATTTTCAGGGAATAATTCTCATCTGTTTCTGTCCAGTTAATAAGAGAAATTATGCTGACTCAGTCTTCCCATACCAGAAAACTGGGTCAAACTGAAGAGAGCAGATACCTTATACAGACAATGTCCTTTTTCCATTTTTATAAACCAATATTGTGAAAACCCAGATTTACTCAAACAGAAGATTTGGATTATATGTGTGTGTGTGTGTGTGTGTGTGTGTGTGTGTATTTAATCTATATAAAAGATAATTCAAAATGGTAACAAAAATTACTAGGTATCTATAAATTTGAATGAATAATCAGAAACAAAAGCTGTATAAGCCCTTTTTGGAGAAAAATTGTTTTAAAAAATTAGAAAACCAAAAGAAAGACCTTATGAAATGGTTAAATATATCCTGGATGAAATAATCCAATATAAAAAGATTTCCATTCTTTTTGTTTCTAGCCATAACAGAAAATATAGTCAATTCCAATGAACAGTAAACACAATATATCAAATAATTTGACAAACTCATTTTGAGATGCATAGAAGAGAAAAAGTAATGGAATAACTAAGATCATTTAGGAAAAGTAGAAGAAAGATGACTTGCCTACCAATTATCAAGATGCATGATAAAGATTCCATAACTAAGATAATTTTTTTTAAGTGTAGTAGTGGTACTTAAATAAATAAATAAACTGAATAAAACAAAAGGAAACAAAATCATGCATGGGACATTGATATGAGAAAAAAAATAAGGATTTGAAATTGGGAGTGGCAGGATGAATTAGCATATTTGGTTTCCTATATGGAAAATATAATCCAAAATTCATATCATAAAATATGCTAAGTGTGTAAAAACTAACTTTGGATAAAAGTGGACCTATAAAAGTATTATCTTTTCTACCTCAGAATATATAATGATTTTTGAATATAGAGTTAAAGGAAAATTTAAAACCTTAAACAAGTCATTATTGAAAGTAATAGATTGACAGGTTGAATTACATCATAAAAGCTTCTGTACAAAATAAGACACTGAAGTAGGTAATTTCTAGCAGAGTCTCAAAATATTCATTTGTTATTCATGACTTTGGTAATCCGCTCCCCTGGAGGAGCTTGCTTCTAGCCAATAGTAACCCCCAACATACAGGCAACTCACTTCTATGATTAGATTACAAAAGGTTCTGACAACTATCTTGCCGGTGCCTTCTCTCCCTTGGTTGCTTTGATGAAACAAGTTGCCATGCTACCTTTTCAACAGGCAGAAAAGAAGTTAGTCCCTTAGTCCAGACCAAAGGGAACTGCATATTGCCAAAAGTCGTATCAGTGGGTGGAGTCTTCTTCAGCAGGTCCTTCAAAAAGACCCTGACCCTGTGCGACATCTTAATTGTAGCTTTGTAAGAAGTTCTGCATTAAGGCACATTTAGATTGCTGACCCATGAAAACTGTAAGATAAAACACACGAGTAATTTTAACCTAAGTTTGTGGTCATTTGTTTTACAGTAATAGATAACTAATACAGAGACCATCAACAAAAAGATATGAGTCAGAGTGAGACAAAACGTTATAACACACATAACAGTCAAAGATTTAGTACAGTATTCAGAAAGCGTAGAACATATGAAAGTTATATCAATTAACATAAAAAGATCACTCAAAATGGGTAAATGAAATGATGAGATATTTCACAGAACAGAAACCTGTATTGATAGCAAACAAATGAAACAGTGGTTATTTTCGCTAACATTCAGGGAAATAAATGAAACTTAAAGAACAAGTAATCTCTTATATCTATTTGATTGACATAATCTTTACAAGTTTGATAAAGTATAGCCTGAGAATGTGAAAATGGGAATTCATATGCACTGTTGGTAAAAGTGTAAGTTATCACAACTGTTGTGGAAATCAATTTAGCACCATTTTGTAAAAAATAAAAGATGCATAGCTAAAAAACAGGATTGCCATTTCTAGGTATATTCTCAAGAAAATATGAACAAAGATACATATTTTGGGCTTTTCTGCAATAATGAAAATAGAAAACAGCCCAAATGTCCATCAGTAGCCAAATGTTATAGTTATGCTTTGAAATTATATGTTAAAACACCAAAAATAATGAGATAAATAAAAATATATAATAGTAATTCTTTATTATTATTATTTGAAAAATGACCAAATATACACCAGATTCATGATAACCATCACCTTCGAAAGGGAAGAAGAAAGTGATTCCAGGAGAAACCAATAAAAATTTTTTAATTTTATTTTTAGGCCTATTTTTATTATTTCTTTAAAAATTTGTTATTAGTATAAAATATAGTCATGCTTAAATGTGGGGTGAATGATATAAACATTTTTGTTACCCTTCTATTTATATATTATTTTTCAAAATTAAGAATAGAAATGATTCTGTGTGGCAATTGTTTTCTCTGTGAATAATGTTTGCCCAAGAGAGTAACTGGGGCTTCCTTGTGGCACAGTTGATAAAGAATCTGCCTGCAATTCAGGGGACCCAGATTCAATCCCTGGGTCGGGAAGATCCCCTGGAGAAGGACATGGCAACCCACTCCCGTGCTCTGGCCCAGAGAATCCCAGGGACGGAGGGGCCTGGAGGGCTACTGTCCGTGGGTTGCAAAGAATCAGACATGACTGAGTGACTAACACTTTCACTTTCTTCCAAGAGAGCAACAGAGATTTTCAGAAAACTGCCTATATTCATATACATGACAACATTTTTCACTGCTGTCAGTAAAAATGTCTAAGATGAAATCTCCTTGCTTTGAAGTCTTATCACATGTCACATCTCAGGCTGGAAATCTTTTTTTTTTTTCTTCCATTTATTTTTATTTGTTGGAGGCTAATTACTTTACAACATTGCAGTGGTTTTTGTCATACATTGAAATGAATTAGCCATGGATTTACATGTATTCCCCATCCCGGTCCCCCCTCCCACCTCCCTCTCCACCCCATCCCTCTGGGTCTTCCCAGTGCACCAGGCCTGAGCACTTGTCTCATGCATCCAACCTGGGCTGGTGATCTGTTTCACCCTAGATATACATGTTTCGATGCTGTTCTCTTGAAACATCCCGCCCTCGTCAGGCTGGAAATCTGATGTGAGTTGGACTATTTGTTGCAAAGAGTTGGACACAGTTGGGCGACTGACACTTTCCATTTTTCTTCACATATAAATAAACAAAGAAACTCAAAGACATATAATCCTCACTATCAGCTTTTTTAACTTAACTCATAGATTTCTAGTTCATTGCTGTAATCTGATCACATGTAATATCACAAATACCTGGTTAACAAATCACTCCAAATCTTAGTGGTTTAAAACAATAACCACTTGTTACTTTGTATGGATGTAGCACTCATCTTAGTAGGTCTGCTGATCTTGGCTGGGCTCACTCGTGTGTCTGACATCAACTTCTGGGTTGGCTGAGTACTGGATTATGCAACATGGCTTCAGTGGGACAGCTCAGGTGTAGCCACATGTCTCATCCTCCGAAGCTTAATCCACAGGTGTTCCTGAGGTTATGCAGGGGTCCAAGAAAGAAAGTGAAATACCCAAGTGCTTTCTCAAAGTTGTTTGGGTCAATGACTACCCATCCACAGCCACAATCAGTGGAGGCAAGCACTGCCACAGATGCAAGGGAGTGTGAAAACTTCAGGATATTAGTAAGACTCATCTACCACACATACTTATAAATACTCATGGCTTTTCTTGTAGCCTTATAAGAAAATTTACTCAATTGGTCAACTTCAAAAACCATTTTATTAGTATTCAGTTTGTGACTCTATGTTATTTGTGGTACAAATAACATTCTTTATTCAGTCCCCAGACTGTTACATTTTATTCCCCACTGTTAATGGTAGAAGATCTGAAGTGAGTTTACCCAGCTCCACAATTCCAGGAATCTACTGTTCATAAATATCAAAGAGAGAGAGAGTAGTCCTATCCACTTTGGCCTTACATGCTGGCTGTCAGTAGAAGTTCCAACTTCCAATTTTGAAGCAACCATGGTTGGTAGGGTGACACTTCTGTGCTAGATTTTCCTAAAGATTGAATTGAGCTCAAGATGGGAGGGTTGGTGTTCTTTTAGCTTCTTATGCAAACATTTTCTCCAGGTGTCATTAGACTCAGAATATTGAAGAGAAACTTGCTGTTGGAGGCTCTTTGATGAAGACCCTAGGAGACCCTACTGAGAGTGAGCACATGGGTAATTTATGTGCAACTCACAAACCAAACATGGTTTGTAGGCCTACAAGGATTCTTTAAATAAGACTTTCAGGTCAGAATTTATCAGAAGTGGCCTTATTGCATACTTGGAAGAGATAACCAAGGTTAGTCAGTTCCTGGCTTTTATATTTGATATAATTCAGATGACTGTGATTTTACCAAAGTCACAAATAACCAACAGAATCTTGAAACATATTTTATCATGAAGTGTAAGTTTTATGTCTTCTACTTTGGTAAAGTTTACAAATGCCAACTAGACGCAGCCATTAGGGAGAAAATACATAGACCCAAATAACTTTTTCTTCCTACTCTCTTGAGTGACCCTTTATATATGGAAAAAAATATATTATCATTATTTTAAAGGACTGGAGTGCAGCAGTCAGTCCTTTAAAAGCATATACAAATACTTCTAGAAAACATGAGACATTATACAAGAATGCAACTCAAAGCAGAATCAGTTCCCAATATTTAAGGAATTAATTTCTACATGTAAAGAACTGTGAACTGGTATAAATTTGTCCCCAATAATTGATAATACACTTGGCAAAAATCATTTTTAAAAAATAAAAAGATTTTTGAAAAAGGCTGAGATCAGCCAATCATTGGCAACTTTATACGTTCAGAAAAAGCAATAACTCTTAGGATGCCTAATAGTGAATTAGGCCTGTGTTTTTAAAAAAATTCTAGCAAACAGAACCCAACAACATATTAAAAAGGTCATACATCATGACCAAGTGGGCTTTATCCCAGGAATGCAAGGATTCTTTAATATCCACAAATCAATCAATGTAATAAACCACATTAACAAATTGAAAAATAAAAATCATATGATTATCACAATAGATGGAGAGAAAGCCTTTGACAAAATTCAACATCCATTTATGATTGAAACTCTCCAGAAAGCAGGAATAGAAGGAACATACCTCAACATAATAAAAGCTATATATGACAAACCCATAGCAAACATTATCCTCAATGGTGAAAAGTTGCAAGCATTTCTCCTAAAGTCAGGAACAAGGCAAGGGTGCCCACTCTCACCACTACTATTTAACGTAGTTTTGGAAGTTTTGACCACAGCAATCAGAGCAGGAAAAGAAATAAAAGGAATCCAGATTGGAAAAGAAGAAGTAAAACTCATTGTTTGCAGATGACATGATCCTCTACATAGAGTACCCTAAAGACTCTACTAGAAAATTAATAGAGCTAATCAATGAATATAGTAAAGTTGCAGGATATAAAATTAACACACAGAAATCCCTTGCATTCCTATACACTAACAATGAGAAAACAGAAAGAGAAATTAAGGAAACAATTCCGTTCACCATTGCAAAGAAAAGAATAAAATACTTAGGAATATATCTACCTAATTTTATGTGTTTATTTACTTTCAGATGAGCTTCGTCTTGGTTGCTGTGAGGGCTTTTCTCTAGTTGTGGTGAGCAGAGCCTACTCTCTAGTTGTGGTGTGCAGGCTTCTCGTTGTGGTGGCTTCTCTTGCTGTGGAGCATGGGTTTTAGGGTATGCAGGCTTCAGTAGTTGCAGTACCATGGCCTCAGTTGTGGTTTCCAGAAGCACAGGCTCAATAGTGTGGTGCATGGGCCTATTTGATCTGAGGCATGTGGGTTCTTTCAGCATCAAGGATGGAACTGTGTCTCCGGCATTGGCAAGCAGATTCTTTACCCCTGAGCTACCAGATAAGACCTGGCTTGCATTTTTAGAGGCATTTTTGGACACATGGCTTGATATTTCATATTAAAACTCTTTAAAAATGAATATGGTAATTTTCCAGGATGAAAATTTTGTCTTGTTTTGATATGTTTATTCTAGCAAGCAATAGGAAAATTGGGAATTAAATCTTTCAGTTCAGTTCTGTTCAGTTCATTCGCTTAGTCGTGTCTGACCCTTTGCGACCCCATTGACTGCAGCATGCAGTCTTCCCAGTTCTTCACCATCTCCCAGAGCTTATTCAAACTCATGTCCATTGGGTCAGTGATGCCATCCAACCGTCTCATCTTCTGTCATCCCTTTCTCCTCCTGACTTCAATCTTTCCCAGGTTCAGGGTCTTTTCTAATTAGTCAGCTCTTCGCAACAGATGGCCAAAGTATTGGCGCATTGGCTTCAGCAGCAGTCCTTCCAATGAATATTCAGGATTAGTTTCCTTTGGGATTCACTGATTTGATCTCCTTGCAGCCCAAGGCACTCTCAAGAGCACTTTGAGTAGTCACCAATACCAGCATTCCCACCATATATGTACCCTCTCATCTGTTTTGTGGTGTTTGTATGTGGGCGTGTAAGAGTGTGTGGATGTTTGTGAATACATTCAGACACTTATAAAAATATAGAAAACAAGGACAGCTGAGTATATTTTCCATATACTGGTCATTTGCATTTCCTCAGGTATGACCATTTAGGTATGACCTAAATCAAATCCCTATGACTATACAGTGGAAGTGAGAAATAGATTTAAGGGACTAGATCTGATAGACTAACGAGTGCCTGATGAACTATGGATGGAGGTTCATGACATTGTACAGCAGACAAGAATCAAGACGATCCCCAAGATAAAGAAATGCAAAAAAGCAAAATGTCTGTCTGAGGAGGCCTTACAAATATCTGTGAAAAGACGGGAAGTGAAAAACAAAGGAGAAAAGGAAAGATATATCCATTTGAATGCAGAGTTCCAAAGAATAGCAAGGAGAGATAAGAAAGCCTTCCTCAGCAATCAATGCAAAGAAATAGAGGAAAAGACTAGAGAATGGGAATGGGAAAGGCTAGAGATCTCTTCAAGAAAATGAGAGATACCAAGGGAACAGTTCATGCAAAGATGGGCTCAATAAAGGACAAAAATTGTATGGACCTAACAGAAGCAGAAGATACTAAGAAGAGGTGGCAAGAATACACAGAAGAACTGTACAAAAAAAGATCTTCATGATCCAGATAATCATGATGGCATGATCACTCACCTAGAGCCAGACATCCTGCAATGTGAAGTCAAGTGGGCTTTAGAAAGCATCACTGCGAACAAAGCTCGTGGAGGTGATGGAATTCCAGTTGAATTATTTCAAATCCTGAAAGACGATGCTGTGAAAGTGCTGCACTCAATATGCTAGCAAATATGGAAAACTCAGCAGTGGCCACAGGACTGGAAAAGATCAGTTTTCATTCCAATCCCAAAGAAAGGCAATGTCAATGAATGCTCAAACTACTGCAGAATTGCACTCATCTCACACGCTAGTAAATTAAAGATAAAAATTCTCCAAGCCAGGCTTCAGCAATACGTGAATCATGAACTTCCAGATGTTCAAGCTGGTTTTAGAAAAGGCAGAGGAATCAGAGATCAAATTGCCAACATCCGCTGGATCATCGAAAAAGCAAGAGAGTTCCAGAAAAACATCTATTTCTGCTTTATTGACTATGCCAAACCCTTTGACTGTGTGGATCACAATAAACTGTGGAAAATTCTGAAAGATATGGAAATACCAGACCACCTGACCTGCCTCTTGAGAAACCTGTATGCAGGTCAGGAAGCAACAGTTAGAACTGGACATGAAACAACAGACTGGTTCCAAATAGGAAAAGGAGCACGTCAAGGCTGTATATTGTCACCCTGCTTATTTAACTTATATGTAGAGTACATAATGAGAAACGCTGGACTGGAAGAAGCACAAGCTGGAATCAAGATTGCCGGGAGAAATATCAATAACCTCAGATATGCAGACAACACCACCCTTATGGCAGAAAGTGAAGAGGAACTAAAAAGCCTCTTGATGAAAGTGAAAGAGGAGAGTGAAAAAGTTGACTTAAAGCTCAACATTCAGAAAACTAAGATCATGGCATCTGGTCCCATCACTCAATGGCAAATAGATGGGGAAACAGTGGAAACAGTGGCTGACTATTTTTCTGGGCTCCAAAATCACTGCAGATGGTGATTGCAGTCATGAAATTAAAAGATGCTTACTCCTTGGAAGGAAAGTTATGACCAACCTAGATAGCATATTTAAAAGCAGAGACATTACTTTGCCAACAGCGGTCCATCTAGTCAAGGCTATGGTTTTTCCAATAGTCATGTATGGATGTGAGAGTTGGACTGTGAAGAAAGCTGAGTGTCGAAGATTTGATGCTTTTGAACTGTGGTGTTGAAGAAGACTCTTGAGAGTCCCTTGGACTGCAAGAAGATCCAACCAGTCCATCCTAAAGGAGATCAGTCCTGGGTGTTCATTGGAAGGACTGATGCTGAAGCTGAAATGCCAATACTTTGGCCACCTGATGTGAAGAGCTGACTCATTTGAAAAGACCCTGATGCTGGGAAAGATTGAGGGCAGGTGGAGAAGGGGACGACAGAGGATGAGATGGTTGGATGGCATTATCGACTCAATGGACATAGGTTTGGGTGGACTCCGGGAGTTGGTGATGGACAGGGAGGCCTGGCGTGCTGCAGTTCATGTGGTCAGAAAGAGTTGGACACGCACGACTGAGCGACTGAACTGATCTGACTGATAATATGGATTTCCTATTTCCTATGAAATTCAAAGGAAGTCCTTATAGAAATATAAATATATAGGGTTTTTTTTAATATGAATAATATAATACACTTGTATCTCTATCTGGGTTACTTAGAAATGCCTCAGAGCTCTTTTCTTGTCAGAACATAAAGAACTATTAATCTGTTTTTAACTGCCATGTATAGCTGTTTGGGAGGAGAGATTGGAAATGTTTTATTTAACTGTTCCTTTGTATTTTATGAAAGTAGTTTCTTGTCTAATTATAAAAGTTATTTATATATCCTGACTATTTAATTTTTGTGTGATATATTGTTTCCCCTATTTTCTGACTTTTGTTTTAACTTTAATCATCATATATTTTATAATTATTTTAATAATTAACTTTAAAATTGTATGATTAAAATTTATCAAACTGTCTCTGCATAGCATTTTCAGCACTTTGCCAAAGTCTGAAACATATTCTGTCACTTTTGCTTGGTTTTGTTTATATATTTAGATGTTAACCCATCTGGAAATAATTTTTGTGAGTAGGAGGTGGGGTTCAAGCTTTATTTTTTCCAGATGAAAAAATCTATTTCCCAATATAATTTAGTGACTACTTCATTTCCTCACTGATGAGAGATACCACCTAATTAATACTTGAAATCCCCATAGATATATACATATTCTTGACTGTCTGGTTTGCGTGCGTGCATGCTCAGTCACTTCAGTCATGCCCAACTCTGTGACCCCATGGACTGTAGCCCGTCAGGCTCCTCTGTCCTTGGGATTTCCCAGGCAAGAGTACTGGAGTGGGTTGCCATGCCCTCCTCCAGGGATCAAACCCACAGAAGGATTAGGAATTTAATTATGATTGGCAATGATTAATTATGTTCTTCGTTCATTTATCAGAGTTTACTGAGTGCCTATTGTTTGCCAGTCACCCTCTCCTAGGCCTTGGGAGAAAGCAGTGACTGAAACAGGCCAAATCCCTGCACTCTCACTGCAGTGCTTTGTGTGGGTCACAGTGCCCAAAGACACCACACAGCCAATGGCTGATGACACAGCAGATCTGCAAGATGTCAAGCTTAAAAAGTGGTGACCTTCTCTTAGGTAGTGTTTAACAATATGGATCCATTTTAGCTACACCAAAGTCTATGTAAGGTACTTTTGTTTGTTTTAATGACCCCACATCTAAACTTCACATCAGGAACAATCAATATGCAAAACTCTAAAACTACCCAAAAAAAAAGCCATGGCAAGTTCTTGGCCTTCAAACAACTTAAACTCTATCTGGAGAAATGAGATAAACAAGAAAAATGATATGACATAGATAGAAAAAAAATAATAAATGAGGAGCTTCAAGACAGCACTGCATTAATTTTCAAGTAAATAGAATAAACGATAAAAACCATGTCTGTTTAGGGAAGCAGATTATTGTGCTCTGGAAAATTTGAGCTAGTCTCTGAACGTAGCTATGGAAAGGCAAGTACGTGGACACAACGGGCATGCAGTTCCTGATCAGGGGAACCCCTCAATTCTTTGAGTCCATTTATCTGAAACAGAATAAATGGAGGATGTGCTATTAGATAATAGACTGAAAAAACAGTGTATATCAATAGAGTTTTAAACAGCTCAGAAAGGACTTTCGTGGTGGCCCAGTAATTAAGACTTCTATGCTGCCAATCCAGGGGACATGGGTTTGATCCCTATTTAGGGTACTCAGATCCCACATGCTATGTGGTGTGGCCAAAAGATTTTAAAAATAAAAAATAAAAAAATATTTTAAAAATTTAAAAATAAATAAACAGCTAAGAAGTTGATCATACGTTACATGCATCAAGGGAAACCAAGAGAAAACTTTTAAGCAGAAGGAGAACTTGATCCCCTTGTGATTTCATAGACTGACATACCTGGAAATCTTGAAATCAGGACTGCCCAAGACAAAAGACTGTCTTGACCCATCTTTCATTTGAGAAAGTTGAAATCCTTTCTTCTCCTCAATGTGTTCCATGTTACTGGGCCAACATTTTCTCCTTCACAGTGGCCTTCCATATTTTGATCCCTCTAGAAATACTAACTATTCTTCTCTGCTTTTCAACCCTAAAGAAAAGCAAAATGGCCTCTGTCACAGGTATAATGAACATAAAGATGATCTGTCCTCCTGGCTTTTCAGGTCTGCTCCTGGAAGTAACTCTCCTGTAAAACACACTGCATTTCACATAATTTGGGGATCAAGAGATAGAAAATCCTTTCCTAGAAAGTATGTGACAATATCGGCTTCTGGGACAGCCTGGGAGAAGAGCTGTTTTTTGTCTTAGGGGAATTTCAGGTCCTGCAGGAGCCTCTAACATGGCTCCTGATGACCGCTCCCTCTGGAGTTTCATGACTGATGTAATCCTTCTTTTGAGTGTGGGCCGGGCTTAGTGACTTGTTGCAACTAACTGGACGTGGCAAAAGTGACAGGATATCACTTCTGAGATTAAGCTACAAAAGATTAAGTTTCAACTTGCTTATCCATTCTGGTGTTTTCTTGCTCATTAGCAAGCCAATGCCATGTTGTCAGCTGCCCTAGAAAGAGGCCTGAGTGAAGAAGGACTCTGTCCAACAACCTGGGACAGAATCTATCAGCAACCATACAAGCAAATTCTCCCCCAGTGGAGCTATGACGCAGGACTGACTCAAACTCAGGACTGCAGCCCTGTGAGAAACCTTAGGATGGAAGACCAATTAAGCCACACACAGATTCCTGACCCACAGAATCTGTGAGATAATAAAGGTTTATTGCCTTAAGACTATTACCTAAATTGGGAGTAATTTGTTATGCAGCATAGATAATCAATACAGGCCACCTCACAATGGAAAATTCTGTGGGTAAAGTATCAAGAATCCTGGGATAGGAAGATACTTTAAAATCAACTAGCTCCATGCCCCATTAAATGTTTGAGAATCTCTATAAAATTTCTGCTAATGATGGTTGAACCACACTTGAATACCTTCCCTGTTCTGAATATTTTAGTATGATTTTCAGTTGGGTTTGGAAATTCCCCTGTAATAGTTGCTTGATAATGATAAAATTTCATATCTCTGTGATCAACTGTTATTGGGATAAAGCAAATTATATTATTGATTAAGGCTGATAGAAAAAGTATGTTATTTAGGAGAAAGCCATACATATTTGGTCTAATGAGTTTTTCTGTAGTTATGTTTCCAGTGTAAAATATGTCACTTCCAGAAAACGGAAATGGAAAATGGTAACATAATCATGCTCTGAAAAACTTGATAGAGAGTAAAAAATGAATTATCAACAGAATGGTAATAAATACCAACAACTATTTTTTAAAACAGATAAAACATATGTGATAAGTTTGCCTAGACATGTCGATGATTTGGCTTCTTTAGGATGAAGATTTATACAATAATAATCCAGATCAGACTATTCAATGAACTTGTCGTTATTAATAACAAGCCTCAGACAGCTGCAATGCATCTTGGAATCCTACAGCTTTTCCCAACTACATTACTAACCAATTGAAGTCATACACCCAAATGTGGTGAAGCAATTCATTCAATAGCAGCTGGGAAAGATTGGTAGCTTAAATAGACTCTAAAGATAATTTAACTGGGAAGGACACTTGAAGGAAAGACACATTCCTGCTTGATTTATGTAGCTGAGGCTGTTGAGAGCCTGCTTTTTCTCTCATGGGACTCAACTCTACACTAGGAAAGCTATTTAGTGCAAACACCTGCTGCTCTCTGCCTGTTAGCTTTCATTCTGGCCCATGCTCTTGGCAAGCCAGAAATGCTAGAGGGAGTATAATGTTCTGGATGCAAAGTCCAACTGATGTTGGCACAGAGATTGGAAGACAGATGTACAATCTCCCTTGCCGCTCTGTTGGCATAATTCTAATATGTATTCTACACTGTCTCCAAGAGTTCCCCAGCTACACTGAAGAAGCAATTACCCACAGTGGTGACTTATTTGATAATGTAAACTTTATTGCCTGATTTCCCAACTCTGTGTCTGTTCACTATTTCACTATCAGTGTTTCCTGAGATAACATCTAATAACAATCAGCGTTCCCTGGGGCCATCCATATCTGGACTCAACTCCATGTCTCAGGTTCAGGTGCTGGTTGGGTTAAAATCACGTCTCAGTAACCCGACTTGACATCTTATTTGGCAACTTTGCACATTTAAATCAGATTCTACATTCCGAAAGAATTTGGGGAAGTTTTAAGCCCTCTGAAATGTTTTAAAATAGGGCATACAAAAAGCAGTAAGTTTTCTTCATTTGGGAGCCAAATTCAAATTTGGGATGTCACCTTGATGTATTTATTAATTTTGGGTATATTTTCTCTTTCCTATCTTTAATTTTGAGGTGATACCAGAAGGCCAACTGTTTTTGCTTCAGCAGAGATTTTTAGCATGGTCTCTAAACTTGCATAAAACTGAGGGTAAATATACAATCCCTCAACCCAAGAGAATTGTAGATTGACCAAAAAAAAATGGTTTGCAACACAAAAAAATCTAACTTACTAAAAACTTACATAAGTCAGGAAATATGCTAAGTGCTTTACATATGATTACCTATTCTATGACTAATAAATCTTGAACTCTAGATGCTATTCTTACTGGGCTTTTATATATATATATATATATATATATATATATATTCACTGTTTACATGAAAACTACACATATTTACAATGTGCAGTATTTTAAATTTGTATATATCCATGAAACCATTACCACAATCTGGATATCCACACCTCTAGAAGTTTCTTCATGATTTTTATAAGGATTATTTCCTTTTCCATTCCTTACCTCTTCTTTTCCACAGAAAACAGTCACTATAGATTAGTTTGCATTTACTAGAATCTTATATAACTGAAATAATACAGAATATATTCTTTTACAACACGGTGTCTTTCACTTATGGCTATTTGGGGATGCATTCATATCATTGTGTATATCTATAATTCATTCCTTTCCACTGCTGAGCTTAATCCATTATGTGAATATCCTACAATATGTTTGTCTATTCATTATTGAAAGACACTTGAGGTCTTTCCAACT
This sequence comes from Odocoileus virginianus, assembly GCF_023699985.2. Lineage (NCBI taxonomy): Eukaryota > Metazoa > Chordata > Mammalia > Artiodactyla > Cervidae > Odocoileus > Odocoileus virginianus. Next base: position 267,093 of record NC_069682.1, read on the forward strand.
TTAGATATTCAGTTAAGTTCAGTTCAATCCCTCAGTCATGTCCAACTCTTTGCGACACTATGGACTGCAGCATGTCAGGCCTCCCTGTCCATCACCAACTCCCGGAGTTTACTCAAACTCATGTCCATTGAGTTGGTGATGCCATCCGACCATCTCATCCTCTGTCATCCCCTTCTCCTCCCACCTTCAATCTTTCCCAGCATCAGGGTCTTTTCAAATGAGTCAGTTCTTTGCAGCAGGTGGCCAAAGTATTCGAGTTTCAGCTTCACTCCTTCCAATGAATATTCAGGACTGATTTCCTTTAGGATGGACTGGTTTGATCTTACAGTCCAAGGGGCTCTCAAGAGTCTTCTCCAACACCACAGTTCAAAAGCATCAATTCTTCGGTGCTCAGCTTTATTTATAGTCCAACTCTCACATCCATACATGGCTACTGGAAAACCATTAGCTTCGACTAGACACACCTTTGTTAGCATATTTGTTAGATATTATAAATGTGAACATTTATGTTGTTGTTCAGTCACACAGTTGTGCCTGACTCTTTGTGGCCCCATGGACTGCAGCATGTCAGGCCTTCCTGTCCATTACCAACTCCCAGAGTTTACTCAAACTCATGTCCATTGGGTCAGTGATGCCATCCCACCGTCTCATCCTCTGTTGTCCCCTTCTCCTACTGCCTTCAATCTAGGGTCCTTTCCAATGAGTCAACACTTACAATCAGGTGGCCAAGGTATCGGAGCTTTAGCCTCAGCTTCAGTCCCTCCAATGAATATTCAGGATTGATTTCCTACAGGATTGACTGGTTTGATCTCCTCGAAGTCCAAAGGACTCTCAAGAATCTTTTCCAACACCACAGTTCAAAAGTATCAATTCTTCAGTGCTCAAACTCCTTTATGGTCCAACTCTCACATCCATATGTGACAACAGGAAAAACTATAGCTTTGACTATAGAGACGTTTGTTAGCAAAGAAATGTCACTGCTTTTTAACATGCTCTCTAGTTTGTCATAGGTTTTCTTCCAAAGAGCAAGCATCTTTTAATTTCATGGTTGCAGTCACCATCTGCAATGATTTTGAAGCCCAAGAAAATGAGCCTATCACTGTTTCCATTGTTTTCCCATATTTGCCATGAAGTGATGGAATTGAATGCCATGATGTTATTTTTTGAATGTTGAGTTTTAAACTAGCTTTTCCACTTTCAGCTTTCACCTTCATCAAGAAGCTCATTAGTTCCCTTTCACTTTCTGCCATAAGAGTCGTATCATCTGCATATATGAGGTTATTTATATTTCTCCTGGCAATAATGATTGCAGCTTGTGCTTCATCCAGCCCAGTATTTTGCATGATGTACTCTGCATATAAGTTAAGTAAGCAAGTACAACCTTGATGTACTCTTTTCCCAATTTGGAACCAGTTCATCATTCTATGCCCTGTTCTAACTGTTGCTTCTTGGCCTAAAACAGGTTTCTCAGGAGGCGGGTAAGGTGTTCTAGTATTCCCATCTCTTTAAGAATTTTCCACAGTTTGCTGTGATTCAGAGTCAAAGGCTTTAGTGTAGTCAATGAAGCAGATGTTTTTCTGGAATCCCTTGCTTTTTCTATGATACAATAGTTGTTGGCAATATGATCTCTGCTTCCTTTGTCTTTTCTAAATCCAGCTTATATACCTGGAAGTTCTTGGTTCACACACTGTAGAAGTCTAGGTTGAAGAAATTGAACATTACCTTGCTAGCATGTGAAATGAGCACAGTTGTACAGGAGTCTGAACATTCTTTGGCATTGTCCTTCTTTAGCATTGGAATGAAAACTGACCTTTTCTAGTCCATTAGCCACTGCTGAGTTTTCTAAATTTGCTGGCATATTGAGTGCAGCACTTTCACAGCATCATCTTTTAGAATCTGAAATAGCTCAGCTAGAATTCCATCACCTCCATTAACTTTGCTGGTAGTGATAATTCCTAAGGCCCAGATGACTTTACACCCCAGGATGCCTGGCTCTAGGTTAGTGACCACACCACTGTGATTACCTGGGTCATTAGGACCTTTTATTGTACAGCTCTTCTGTGTATTCTTGCCACCTCTTCTTAATCTTTCTGCTTCTGTTAGGTCCTTGCCATTTCTATCCTTTATGTGCCCATCATTACATGAAATTTTTCCCATTCTATTGTTTTCCACTATTTCTTTACATTGTTCACTTAGGAAGGCTTTCTTATCTCTCCTTGCTATTCTTTGGAACTCTGCACTCAGATGGGTGTATCTTTCCTTTTCTCCTTTGCCTTTCACTTTTCTTCTTTTCTCAGCTTTTGTAAGACTTCCTCAGACAACCATTTTCCCCCTTTACCTTTCTTTTTCTTGGGAATGGTTTTGATCACCACCTCCTGTGCAATGTTGTGAACTTCCATCCATAGTTCTTCAGGCACTCTGTCTATCAGATCTAATCCCTTGAATCTATTTGTCACTTTCACACTATAATTTTGATTTAGGTCATACCTGAGTGGCCTTGTGTTTTTTTCCCTTCTTTCTTCAATTTAAGTCTGAATTTGGCAATAAGTAGTTCATTATCTAAGCCACAGTCAGCTCCCAGTCTTTATTTTGCTAACTGTATAGAGCTTCTCCATCTTCAGCTGCAAAGAATAAAATAATTTGGTATTGACCATCTAGTGATATCCATGTGTAGAGTCTTCTTGTGTTGTTGGAAGAGGGTGTTTGCTATGACTAGTGGCATTCTCTTGGCAAAACCCTGTTAGCCTTTGCCCTGCTTCGTTTTGTACTCCAAGGCCAAACCTGCCTCTTACTCCAGTTATCTCTTGACTTCCTACTTTTGCATTCCAGTCCCCTATGATAATAAGGACATCTTTTTTGTTGTTGTTAGTTCTAGATGGTCTTGTGTGTCTTCATAGAACCGTTCAGCTTCACCTTCTTCAGCATTATCGGTTGAGACATAGACTTGGATTATAGTGATGTGGAATGGTTTGCCTTGGAAACAAACCAAAATCATCCTGTCATTTTTGAGATTGCTCCCAAGCACTGCATTTTGGACTCTTTTGTTGACTAAGAGGGCTACTCCGTTTCTCCTATGGGACTCTTGCCCACAGTAGTAGATACAATGGTCCTCTGAATTAAATTCGCCCATTCTGGTTCATTTGGTTCACTGATTCCTAAAATGCCGATGTTCATTCTTGACATCTCCTGTTTGACTACTTCAAATTTACCTTGATTCATGGACCTGACATTCCAGGTTCCTGTGCAGTATTGTTCTTTACAGCATTGGACTTTACTTTCACCACCAGACACATCCATGACTGGGCGTTGTTTCTTCTTTGACTCAGCCTCTTCATTCTTTCTGTAACTATTTCTCCATTCTTCTCCAGTAGCATATTGGGCACCTACTGCCCTGGGAAGTTCATCTTTCAGTGTCATATATTTGTGCCTTTACATACTGTTCATGGGGTTCTTGAAGCAAGAATGCCGAAGTGGTTTGCCACTCCTTTCTCCAGTGGACCATGTTTTGTCAGAACTCTCCATCATGATCCATCCGTCTTGGGTGGCCCTACACAGCATGGCTCATAGTTTCATTAATGTTAAACAAGGCCGTGATCCATGTGATCAGTTTGGTTCATTTGCTGTGATTGTGGTTTTCATTCTGTCTGCCCTCTGATTCATGAGGAAAAGAGGCTTGTGGAAACTTCCTAATGAGAGGGACTTGCTTTGGGGAAAACTGGGTCTTGCTCTGGTGGGCACAGCTATGATCAGTAGATCTTTAATCCAATTATCTGCTGATGGGTGGGGCTGTGTTTCCTCATAACCTTTAGTTAAGCCCAAACTATGGTAGGGGTAATGGCAGTAACGGTGACCTCCTTCAAAAGGACTTACGCCAGCACACTGAGGCTCCCAGGACAGTTGTAGTTAGTGCCCCTGACTCCGTGGCAGGCCTCTGCCAGAGACTCCTGGACACTCATAGGTAAGTTTGGCTCAGGCTCTTGTGGGGTCTCTGCTGCTTTCTCCTGGGTCCTGGTGCACAAGGTTTTGTTTGTGTCCTCCAAGAGTCTGTTTCCCCAGGCCTGAGTTAGTTCTGTAATCAAATCCCACTGACCTTCAAAGTCAAGTTCCCTTTGTCAGATCCCCAGGTTGGGAAATCTGTTGTGGGCCCTAGAACTTTTTCAGTAGTGTGAGCACTTCTTTGGTATAATTGTTCTCCAGTTTGTGGGTTATCTGCTCAGAGGCTCTATCATGGAGCTCATGATGACCTGCTGCATCTCCAGCTCTGCTGCAGCCGGAGCCCCTGCCCCCCTGGCAAGCTACTGCTGACCCGTGCCTCTGTAGGAGACACTCAGATACTCAAAGACAGACCTGGCTCAGTCTCTTTGGAAGTCACTGCTCTTTTCCCTGGGTCCTGGTGCACACGAGGGTTTGTTTGCTCCCTCTGAGTGTCTCTGGAGGGTATGAGATTTTATTTTAAATGCAGTTGTGCTCCTCCTACCATCTTGTTGGGGCTTCTGCTTTGCCCTTGGACCTGGGGTGTCTTTCTTTGGTGGGATCCAACAATCTCATTCTCCTGTTGATGGTTATTCAGCAGCAAGTTCCGATTCTGGTGTTTTTATAGATGATGAGTGCATGTCTTCTACTCTGCCATCATCTGAGACACCGTGAACTTTTATGTACAATACCTTATATGCATTTATGCTTTCATTTCTCTTGGGCAAATACTCAGGATTGGAATAAGTGTATTGTATTACAAATGAACGTGGCATAGTTTAATAAATAGTCATTTTATGTTTTATATTCCACCAGCAATGTATGAGCATTCTAGTTTTTTCACATTCTCACCAGTACTTGGTATAATTAGAGTTTTTATTTCCAGCAATTCTTGCAGGTGTGCTGTGCTATTCTATTTTCACTTTAATTTGCCTTTCTCTAATGACTAATAATGTTGAGCATATTTCCATATGCTTATTTCACATTCCTTCTATGTATCTTCTGTGATGAGGTGTCTGTTCAAATAATTTGCCCACTTTAATTTGGTTGAGTGCTTTACAGTTTGGGTTTCCGGGTCATTTACTTATTCTAGATATAAATCCTTTATCAGATATATGATTGGCAAGCATTTTCTCACAGCCTGTGGTTTACCTTTTTGTTCTCTTAAAACTGTCCTTTGAAGACAAAAAATTTTAATTTTGGTAAAGTTCAACTTAAAATTTTTTTATAGATTATTCTTTAGGCATATTATTTAAAAACTCATTGCCTACCCTAAAGTCCCATAAAGATTTCATCCTATAGTTTCTCTTATAAGTTAAAAATTTTTAAGTTTATCATTGCAGTCTACAGTTCATTTTGTGTTTATTTTTATATGTGGCAAGAGATATAAATCAAAGTTTAGTGTTTGCATATCCAATTGAGCCAGTACTATTTGTTAAAAAAAAGTTTCTGCACTGATTTGTTTTTTCACTTGTTCTTAAGATCAGTTGTCAATATGTGTATGGATGTCTTTATGCACTTTTTATTCCAGTGTATTATCTAATACAAGACGTTGTCAACTATTATAGCTTTATGAGTATTAAAATAGACTTAGTCCTTAATTTTGCTCTTGTTTCTCCATTATTTTGACTATTCTACATCTTCTCATATGAATTTTAAAGACACTTTGTCAATTTCTTCAAAGAAGTCTGCTATATTTTATTGGTACTGCTTTGAATCCATTCATCAAATTAGGGGGAGAAAAATTATCTGAACAATATTGAGTCTTCTGATCCATGAACATGGGATGTCTGTCTTTCCATATATTTAGGTCTTTTTAATTTCACTTAGGAATATGTTGTAATTAAATCTGTAGTTTTCAGTGATTAGGATTTCTGCATATTTTGTCAGTATTATCCCCAAGAATTTAATATTTTGATGCTATTGTAAATGGTGTTATTTAATTTCAATTTCTGATTATTAGTTACTAGTATGTTAGTCTTAGTCACTCAGTAATGTCTGACTCTTTGCCACCCAATGGACTGCAGCATGCCAGGCTCCTCTGTCATCACTCACCTAAAGCCAGACATCCTGCAGTGTGAGGTCACCTGGGTTTTAAGAAGCATCACTACAAACAAAGCTAGTGGAGATGATGGGATTCCAGCTGAGCTATTCAAATTCTAAAAGATGATGCTCTTAAAGTGCTGAACTCAATATGTCAGCAAATTTGGAAAACTCAGCAGTGGTCACAAGACTAGAGCAAGTCAATTTTCATTCAAATCCCAAAGAAGGGCAACACCAAAGAATGTTCAAGCTGCTGTACACTTGCGCTCATTTCACACGCTAGCAAGGTAATGCTCAAAACTCTAGCTCAAGCCAGGCTTCACTAGTGCATGAACCGAGAGCTTCCAGCTGTTCAAGCTGGATTTAGAAAAGGCAGAGGAACCAGAGGAACTGCCAACTCTGCTGGATCATACAGAAAGCAAGGCAATTCCAGAAATACATCTACTTCTTTATTGACTATGTCAAAGCCTTTGACTGTGTAGATCACAACAAACTGGAAAATTCTGAAAGAGATGGAAATATCAGACCATCTTACCTGCCTCCTGAGAAACCTGTATGCAGGTTCAAAGCAACAGAACCAAACATGGAACAATAGACTGGTTCAAATTTGGGAAAGGAGTGCATTAAGGCTGTATATTGTCACCCTGCTTATTTAACTTCTATGCAGAGTACATCATGAAAAATGCCAAGTTGGATGAATCACAAGCTGGAATCAAGATTGCTGGGAGAAATATCAATAACCTCAGATATGCAGATAACACCACCCTTATGGCAGAAAGTAAAGAAGAACTAAAGAGCCTCTTGATGAAAGTGAAATAGGAGAGTGAAAAAAATTGGCTTAAAACTCAACATTCAGAAAACTAAGATTATGGCATCTGGTCCCAACACATATGGCAGATAGTTGGGGAAAAAATTAAAGTGGTGGCAGATTTTATTTTGGAGCTTGGGCTCCAAAAACACTGTGGATAGTGACCGAAGCCATGAAATTAAAAGACACTTGCTCCTTGGAAAACATGGCAAACATAGACAGTGTACTAGAAAGCAGAGACATCACTTTGCTGACAATATTGCACACAGTCAAAGCTATGGTTTTTCCAGTAGTCACGTACTGGAGTTGTGAGAGTTGGATCATAAAGAAGGCTGAGCACCGAAGAATTGATGTTTTCGAACTCTGGTGCTGGTGAAGACTCTTGAGAATCCCTGGGACAGCAAGGAGGTCAAACCAGTCAGTCCTAAAGAAAATCAACCCTGAATAGTCATGGGTAGGACTGATGTTGAATCTGAAGCTCCAATACTTTGGCCACATGATACAAAGAGCTTACTCTTTGGAAAAGATCCTTATGCTAGGAAACATTTAGGGCAGGAGAAGAAGGGAGCAATAGAGCAAAAGATGGTTTTATGGCATCACTGATTGATAGACATGATTTTGAGCAAACTTTGGGAGACAGTGAAATACAGAGAAGCCTTGCATGCTTCAGTCCATGAAGTCACAAAGAGTCAAACATGACTTAGCAACTAAACAACAACCAAAAGTCTCCTCTGTCCATGGAATTCTCCAGGCAAAGACTACTGGAGTGGGTAGTCATTCCCTTTTCCAGGGGGTCTTCCCATCCCAAGGATTGAACCCAGGTCTCCTGCATTGCATCAGATTCTTTACTCTCTGAGCCACCAGGGAAGCCCCAATTACTAGTATATAGAAATATGATTAATTTTTTACATTGATCTTATATCCTGCAACTTTGTTAAACTCATTTAGTTTGGGAAGTTTTTTTTTTAATAGATTCCTTTGGATTTTCAATACAGACTAGCTGATCTCTGAACAAAAGCAATTTTGTTTCATTCTGTCCAATTTGAATGACTTAAACTTGTTTATCTTGCTTTATTCAGTAGATAGAATCTTCAGTGCAGTGTTGAATATAAGTGATGAGAGTGTACATCTTTGTCTTGCCCCTAATTTAAGGGAGAAAGAATTCAGTCTTCCCCATTAATTATGATGTTAGCTATAGTTTTTGTTAGGGAACTTACCTTTTATTCCTAGTTTCCTTATTTAGATTTTATCTAATACAAAATTTGTTTTTGGTCCACACAGCCAAAGTCTTTGGCGTAGTCAATAAAGCAGAAGTAGATGTTTTTCTGGAACTCTCTTGCTTTTTCAATGATCCAGCGGATATTGGCAATTTGATCTCTGATTCCTCTGCCTTTTCTAAATCCAGCTTGAACATCTGGAAGTTCATGGTTCACGTACTGTTGAAGACTGGCTTGGAGAATTTTGAGCATTACTTTGCTAGCTTGTGAGATGAGTGTATTTGTGCAGTAGTTTGAACATTCTTTGGCATTGCCTTTCTTTGGGATTGGAATGAAAACTGACCTTTTCCAGTCCTGTGGCCACTGCTGAGTTTTCCATATTTGCTGGCATATTGAGTTCAGCACTTTCACAGCATCATCTTTCAGGATTTGAAATAGCTCAGCTGGAATTCCATCACCTCCACTAGCTTTGTTTGTAGTGATGCTTCCTAAGGCTCACTTGATTTCACATTCCAGGATGCAGGATGCTGTAATGATGCTGGGAAAGACTGAAGGCGTGAGGAGATGGGGACAACAGAGGATGAGATGGTTGGATTGCATCACCGACTCAATGGACATGAGTTTGAGAAACCCTGGGAGTTGACGACGGACAGGGAGGCCTGGCGTGCTACAGTCCATGGGGTTGCAAAGAGTCGGACATGACTGAGCGACTGAACAGAACTGAGTGCAAATTTACAGAATTTATCAGTGCTTTTTCTCCCTCTATAGAGAAGACAATGGAACCCTTCTTTTTTAGTCTATTAATATTGATAGATTTTTTTAAAATTTCTTTATTTTGATTGGAGGCTAATGACTTTACAATATTGTGGTGGTTTTGCCATACATTGACATAAATCAGCCATGGGTGTACTTGTGTCCCCATCCTGAAGCCCCTCCCACCTTCCTCCCCATCCCACCCCTCAGGGTCATCCCAGTGCACCAGTTTTGAGTTCCTTGTTTCATGCATCGAACTTGCACTGGTCATCTATTTCACATATGGTAATATACATGTTTCAATGCTATTCTCTCAAATCATCCCACCCTCGCCTTCTCACTCAGAGTCCAAATGTCTGTTCTTTATATCTGGGTCTCTTTTGCTGTCTTGCATATAGGGTCATTGTTACCATCATTCTAAATTCCATGTATAAGCATTAACATACTCTAATGGTGTTTTTCTTTCTGACTTACTTCACTCTGTATAATAGGCTCCAGTTTCATCCACCTCATTAAAACTGATTCAAATGCATTCTTTTTAATGGCTGAGTAATATTCCATTGTGCATAGGTACCACAGCTTTCTTATCCATTCGTCTGCTGATGGGCATCTAGGTTGCTTCCATGTCCTGGCTATTATAAACAGTGCTGCGATGAACATTGGGGTGCACGTGTCTCTTTCAGATCTGGTTTCCTCAGTATGTATGCCCAGCAGTGGGATTGCTGGGTCATATGGCAGTTCTATTTCCAGTTTTTTAAGGAAAAAAAACTGTTCTCCATAGTGGCTGTACTAGTTTGCATTCCCACCAACAGTGTAAGAGGGTTCCCTTTTCTCCACATCCTCTCCAGCATTTATTGCTTGTAGACTTTTGGATAGCAGCCATCCTGACTGGCGTGTAATGGTACCTCATTGTGGTTTTGATTTGCATTTCTCTGATAATGAGTGATGTTGAGGAACTTTTCATGTGTTTGTTAGCCATCTGTATGTCTTCTTTGGAGAAATGTCTGCTTAGTTCTTTGGCCCATTTTTTTATAGAGTAATTTGTTTTTCTGGTATTGAGCTGCATAAGCTGCTTGTATATTTTTGAGATTAATTCTTTGTCAGTTGCTTCATTTGCTATTGTTTTCTCCCATTCTGAAAAATGTGAAAAAAATAACTTTCATTTACTATTGGTGGGAATGTAAATTGGTACAGCCATTGTAAAAAACAAACAAACAAAAAAAAACAGTATGGAATCTTCTTCAAAAACCAAAAGTAAAACTACCATATGGTCCAGCCCTTCTAATCCTGTGTATATATCTGGGGGAAAAAAAAGCCTAATTCAAAAAGATACATGGACCCCAGTGTTCACAGCAGCATTATTTATTATTTACAGTTGCCAAGGTATGGAAGCAACCTATCTATATCCATTAGTGAATGAATGGATAGAGAAGTGGTGGAATACTATTCAGCCATAAAAAGAATGAAAAATTTTCCATTTGCAGCAATGTGGATAGACCTGAAAGGTATTATGCTAAGTGAAATAAATCCAACAGAGTAACACAAATATTGTATGATATTATTTAGTTGTGTTTTCTAAAAAACACAGCTAACTAATGAATATAATGAAAAAGAAGCATACTCACAAATACAGAGAACAAGCTAGTGGTTACCAGTAGGGAACGGGAAAGGAGAAAAACAGTATAGTGGTAGGGGATTAACAGGTACAAACTATCAGGTATAAAATGAGCTGTAAATATATATTATGAAACAGTGTATAGTGTTTTGCAGCAACTATAAATGGAGCATAACCTTTAAAAATAGAGAATCACTATACTGTGCATCTGTAACATATAATTTTGTGCATCAATTATAATTCAATAAAAAATAAATTTTAAAAGAAAGCACAGCAAAAGTTCTTGCTTATAGAAAAGAAAAAAGGTGTTTAAATAAATAAGAAAGATAATCACCATATAGTTACACATGTAGTTACCATTTCCAGGATACTTCATTCTTTTCTATAGATTTATGCTTCTGTCTGTAGTCATTTTTTATTTGCCTAAAGGAATTTCATTAAGATTTCTTATAGTGTGGATAAGTTGCAAGAGATTTTTTTCAGTTTTTGCTTATTTGAAAAAATATCACTATTTTACCTTCATCATTGAAAGATATCTTCCTTACGTACAAAACTCTAGGTTGATAGGATTTTTCTTTCCTTTTTTTTTTTTCCTTTTCTGGCTTGTGGGTTGGGGTGAGTAGCGGGGAGACTCCAGTGTTTTCAAGATGTAGCTCCATTGTCTTCCCTCTTGTGTTGTTTCTGACAAGACATCTGCTAGGTTAATTTAGTTTCCTTACACAGAACATGTTCTTTTCTTTTTTCCTCTTGCCACTTTTAAGGTTTTACTTTACTACTACTGATTTAGAGCAATTTGATTATGCTGTACCTAGGTATACTTTTAAAAATATTTCTTGAACTTGTTCACTGAGCTTATTGGATTTGTTTTGTTTAATATTCATCAAGTTGGGAAAAATGTCAACTTTTCTGTCTTTGAATAGCCTCGCCCTCTTTGGAGTCTCTGTTTACACATACAAGTAGGGCAACTGACTTTGTTCCGTGGCCCATTGATGCTATTTTCAAGTTTGTTTTTCTTTCCTCTCTTGGTATTTCCTTGTGGATAATTTCCATTGTTATATCTTTAAGTCTCTAACATTTTATTCTGCAATGTTCAATCTGCTGTTAATCTCATCCAGTGTATTTTTCATCTCAGACACTACAGCTTTTATTCCTGGATTTTTAATGTAGTCTTTTAAAATCTTTTATTTTTCTACTTACCTTTTCAAATGTATGGGAACTATGTCGTTGTCTTTCTCTGCTACTTCTAACACTTGTATCAGTTCTAGATCCATTTCAATGGATTAATTTTTCTTCTTATGATGAATATTACTTTCCTGATTATTTTCCTACGTAGGAATTTTAATTGGATGCTTTGTACTGATTTCAATTTTACCTTTTTGGGAATGCTAAAATTTTTATATTATTAGAAATATATTTGAATTTTATTCTGGAAGGAAATTACTTGAAAACAGTTGGATTTTTTTTTTTTTTTTTAGGGTCTTGCTCTTATAATCTGGTGCATTCATGGGATATTTAGTCTAGGGCTAAGTATTCCCGGCCACTAAGGCCTACTACTGTGTACCTTCTAAGTACTGAATCCAGTGTCTTGTCCTGTGAAGCTGGAGGTAGTTGGTACAGCTACTATTACCAGTCCTGAATGAATGCCAAACAATGTTAATGCTAACCCTTTCATATGATTCTTTTCCTGACCTTGGGTAATTCCTTTTTATGCACATACTGATTGATGCTCTGCTGAATATTCAAGGGAGATCCTCTACATATCTCCAGAGTTCTCTTTCTGTTCAGCTTGCTCCTTTTCAGTGCTCTGTCAAGAGATGTGAAGCCAACTTACTCTCCTTAGACTCAGCTATCTCGCCAATTCACAGAATCTGTTGGACTCTCCTGGGTTTCTCCTTCCCTGTGCCAGAATATGGAAATTCTCTCAAGACTGTAAACTGGGCCCATGATAAGGCTCATCTCTTTTTGTTTGTTTCATGTCTCTTGAGGATTACCATTGTTGGGTTTCTGATGCCACTGTCTTGAAAACCGTTACTTGTCTATTTTTTCCAGTTGTTTTATTATTTCAGATGGAAAGGTAAATCTAGTCCCTTTTACTTCATCTTTGCTAGAAGCAGAATAAGTGAAAGTGAAGTCGCTCAGTCGTGTCCAACTCTTTGTGACCCCATAGACTGTAGCCTACCAGGCTCCTCCGTCCATGGAATTCTCCAGGCAAGAATACTGGAGTGGGTTGCCATTTCCTTCTCCAGGGGATCGTCCCAACCCAGGGATCGAACCTGGGTCTCTCGCATTGCAGGCAGACGCTTTAACCTCTGAGCCACCAGGGAAGCACAGAAGCGGAATAAGTAATTTCTTGTTATCATTTAGCAAATGAATAAACTGAAACAAAGGGAATAATTTCCTCAAGTGGTAAAGCCAGAATTCAAACAGATTTTCAGATTGCAGAACATTAATTCTTGACCCCTACTCCCTACAAATTATGTAAATAGTATTCCAGAGCTTGTCACCTAGTTAGCACTCAACAAGTAGTCCTTATTTTAATATAATAACAGAAACTATTACATTGAAGTAAAAAATTTTAGTGGAATGAGAAATATGATTTTAAGGATCAGATTAGTTATACACAGGCAAGAGATTCTAGGTCTTATAAACAAATTATATGAAATTTTTGAAAAAGTAATTCAAGTGTAACCTTTAAAAAATTGTTTTGAAATAGGTAAGTTTGACCAAGAAATAGATCTAAATGCTAGCACAATGGATTCAGATTAAACTTTAAGAAGTTTTTATTTTTGAACATTTAAGAACTCTTGGGTTACTGAAAGTTGTAAATCTAGGATCTCTCTCTAAATATATATGTATGTGTATATATATAGAAAGAGATCCAGAATGGATTTCTCCAATGAGTTTTCCACTGAAAGTCACTGTTTTTAATCTTATCAGAACTGATTTATGAGAAATGGGCTAAAATTTCTGATTAGTTCAGTTTTGGGAACTATGTGAATGAGAGGCCCAGGTGATTATCAGAGTTAAGAGGGAAAAAGAAGATAGATTCCACCAATAATCTGTTGTCACATATTTTCTATTTTTCCAAATGGGCATCTTTATCATTTTGTTTCTGAAACATGTATATAAAAGTTTGTACTGAATTAGTATATACATTTCCCAAACCACAAAAGGCTGATAAACCTAGAAGTGACATCTTAAAATCTCTTCTAGCCCTATGCTTCTATCTGATTAATTCTAACCATTTCTCATGACTTGCTGTAGCTGACAGCTAATACTTTGTATTTGGCAGCTGATAAAGTGATGTTTATTGCAAATCTTGAAGTAAAAAAAGTATATGAAATAGCTCATCTTTTTCATCCCTTGTTGCCTCCATATAGCTAGAGAAACTTGCCTGGTGCCTAATACAGAGTAGGTGCCTAATATTTTGCCCTTTATGTTTCTAAAATGAACATTTGAGGAGACAAAAATATTGCTGGAGGAGAGTATAATGTGACATTTGAGAGAAAGGAAAAGAGTTAGGGAGGAGAGTGTACCATGGCACTCAGAATAATTTAGCATTTACTCAGAAACAGGAAAACAGGCAGAAGGTACAGATAAAACAGTGGAGAATATAAGGAATCTGTTTTTCTTTTGGATTAAGTTAACAACTTATCCAAAAACCCTAAATGGAAGGAAATATTTAATAAGCATGGTTAGCCACCATATCAACTGACACACTGGACAACCTTTATTTTCAAACTACTTTGGAGGCTACTGAATCAAGAAAAGAAATGCAAGGCTGAAGATTTCAACAGGATTGGGGAGCATGAATGAGAGATGAAAGTGGAAGTGTAGCCGCTTGGTCGTGTCCAGCTCTTCGTGATCCCATGGACCACCAGATTCCTTTGTCCATGGAATTCTCCAGGCAAGAATACTGGAGTGGGTTGCCATCCCTTTCTCCAGGGGATCTTCCTGACCCAGAGATTGAACCTGGGTCTCTGCATTGCAGGCAGATTCTTTACTGTCTGAGTTACCAGGGAAGCCCTGAAGGAGAGATAAATATATTTAAAAAGTAGATATTTCTGGGTAAATGCTAGGTCAGGCTTGGACAGCAGATGCCTTCCCCATCTTTGGTGATTTTATGTGACTCTAATTTACTTAATAATGCTTCAAAATTAAAAAAAAAATTTTTTTTGCGTTTTTAACATCACTGAAACAGGAATTGAGCATGTAAAATACTCCAAATAGTTAAAGGGCTGTCTACATATTTTATCAGACAATTTTATGCAGTAAGCACAAATCTTCTATTACTTTTTCCTTTTCTTTAAAAAAAGAACTACTTTCAAATATTTTGTATCAACATCTCATGATTCTTCAGATGAGATTTGCTCTTACTTTTGGAATTTATTACTAGTTTTGTTGGCAAGCCCACTGTACTGAGTGGATTTTAACTCACGTCTGTAGTCCCCTTGTGTTTTTTTTCACCTTTTCAGGAAATAGAAATATGATTTTTGCAGGCAATGGTTTTGTTATCTGTAACTCCCAGAAGACACAGTTCCTTAGATATTCTAAATATTTCACCACAGTCCCAACCAATGCACATTTAGGAGTGAACTGAGTGTCCACTTGAGCAAGATATTTCTGTGGTTGCAAAAATTATTCTGGAGAAATTACATTTTCCTCCTCCTTCTTATCATTTAATAGCATGCTTTGAAGTGCATACACTTTAAGGAGAGATATGCTCTCTGTCCAATGGGGTTATTGCTGAAAGGGCCCCCACTGACCTTTATCCATCAAACCTGCATCAACTCTTTTTCTAAACTCATTTTTAAAAAAAAGGAAATCATAGATGTATTTAACTCTGTATTGGAAAATAAATGGTATCCAGGGCTGAGTGACTTAACAAACAAATGATGCATGGAAATTGCAAAGCCATCTACTCTCTTGAATTGTCTCACAAAATTGGTTTAATGGGAATGAGATGACAATTAACTTTTTCCAATTATCGTTTCTCTAATTCAACATTTGGCACTGAGTGTCAAAGGGAGCACCACAAATCATTCAGGGGTCAACAATTAAACTCCGTGACTAGAGTTTTAATGATCTCACTTTCAGTTTTTAAAATGAATTTGATAATCTTTTAATGTGCCTACTTCCTTTTTAAAATATCAGGGCTGTGGACAGTGCCCCTCATTTATTCCAAAAAGCACAAGGGAAAGATAGCTTTAAATCCTAGGGCTTCAAAGAACTCTTATATCTTTGTTGAGATGAGAAGAACCGCTGTTTGAGAATATGGTATTTGAGATCAAGAAAGACTAGGTCTGACTCTCAGCTCTTTCTATCCTAACTGTGACATAATAGGCAAGTTGCATAGTCTCTGGTTCCTGGCCTGTAATTGGCTATTTTCTAGAGCTGAAATGAGGGTTAGATGAACATGTAAAGTGCCTGAGAGTGAATAAATTAACACATGTAGTGTCTGAGAATGAATATCAATTCCTTCTGTTTTCATGGTAAAGCACATACTATGAGTTTGAATCATGTTAACTGTCAATGGTGGAAGAATCAGGGAAGTATCAATATATACCTTCCCAGATTTATGACTTAAAGTGATATATAAGCTAACTTAATATTACAAGGAATATTGTCCTCTCTTAGTAGATGTTTTCCTAAGGAACTTGTATAATTCATCTTAACTGCCATGGTACATACAGAAAAAACTGGAAAAAAAGAAGTCTATCCTTGAGCTAGAGCTTAGCAGATCCTTTGAATCTTGCTAGGCTACCTAGAAGCATGCTCTGATTCAACTCTAGGAGGCCCTAAAACCATACCCTATCCTCAAAATTTGCAATATCAACATTTTGATCCCCAAATCAGTAAAACAATTTGTGCATACCATCTTCAAAATAAACTTATTTATAAATGACATATATGCTCTTCCATACTGATGCAGTACACACATTTTAAAGTATAGATGAAAAACATGCAAAGTAGAAGTGTTGGGGGAAACACTAACTGAAACCAGCCATCCTAGCCAGACACCACAGTAACCATTTGTGTGTTATTTTACAACAGGAAGTCCTGGTTAGGAACACAGAATGACAAGCCACCACTAAATGGAAGAATTTGGAAAAGATCAAAAGGAGGTGCCAGTCCACATTTTCTACCAGTTCATCTTTACTGAGCAGTGCTTGGTTCTTGGAAGGAAAGCTATGACAAACCAAGAGAGCATATTAAAAAGCAGAGAATACTTTACCAACAAAGGTCCATATAGCCAAAGCTATGGTTTTACCAGTAGTCCTGTATGGATGTGAGAGTTGGACTATAAAGTAAGCTGAATGCTGAAGAATTGATGCTTTTGAACTGTGGTGTTGGAGAAGACTATGGAGAGTCCCTTCGACTTCAAGGAGATCAAACCAGTCAATTGTAAAGAAAATTGGCCCTGAATATTCATTGGAAGGACTGATGCTGGCCAGTACTTTGGTCACCTGATGCGAAGAACTGACTCATTGGAAAAGACCTTGGTGCTAGGAAACACTGAAGGCAGGAGGAGAAGGGGACAACAGAGGGTGAGATAGTCGGATGGCATCACCGACTCAATGGACATGAGTTTGAGTAAGCTCCGGGAGTTGGTGATGGACAGGGAAGCCTGGCGTGCTGTAGTCCATGGGGTCACAAAGAACTGGACATGACTGAGTGACTGAAGTGAACTCAACTGAGCTTGTATATGCTACCAGGAAGATCTCTGAGTCAGAATGATCAGCCAGAGACAACCTAGAAACTAAGCCTGTCACCATAACACCCAAGATGGTGAGCCCCATGGCAGAGCAGCCCCCCTGATTCCCCTCACTCTGCTGCTCTCCACCCGGGGGCCCTTCTCAATAAAGTCTCTTGCTTTGTCAGCGCCTGTTTCTCCTCAGACAGTTCATTTCCAAGTGTTAGACAAGAGCCCATTCTCACGCGCTAAAAGGGGTCCTCTTCCCGCGACAAGAGTTCAAGTCTTTTCCTGCCAAGTTCCAGTAGATCATCCTGTGCTCTCCTTGGTGCGCCCTCCATGTGGTGTGAGACCTGTCACTTTTCCTCTTGAAACCTGTCCCATGGTGGGACATGCATGAGGCAGGGCAGTAGATGCTGGAGTCTAGCGGTGCTTTCTATCGGCCGTACCTGCAGCATGGCAAGCTCTCCTGGCTTCATTTCACAGGCAGCTGAGTCAGCTTCCTTTACTTTGTCAACAAAGACTGGAGGAAACTGGACTTCTGGCCCAGGACCAGCCAACTCTTTTGTTGGCTTTACACTTTTCTAATCAAACATTACATCGTGTCCTTTGAGATTTACAAAACTGGCTTGAATTCCCACTCCGAGTCTTGTGTAAATGTTCTTTCCCTCCCTAAGATTTCCACACGTTTCCAAGGAGAGTTTATATCCTCACAGTTAGCTCTCCTGCCACTTTCTTATTTGTGAACTTCTCTGTCTTAGAGTTTACTCTTGTAACTCAGCAGGGCTTCTCTTCTCTCACCTTGTACCCCTCAGGGGAGGACAGGGGTCACTAGCATGGGACACAGTTGTAACAACTGAAGAGGGTGTTACATCACAGCACAGAAGAGCAGATATCTATAATTAAAAATTGCATCCTGTGATCTTTATTTTTAGATTCCCTTAGTCCTTATCTAAGGACTGAATGTCTTGGATATTCAGAGCTGAATTTCCTCTTAGATGCCTCTGGCTTTTCACTAAAATGATATGTCAGTCTCTCTCAAGATTATGCATCCACCAACCACTATCTTGGGCAAATTTTTCAGAGGTGGATTAAAGGCGCCAAGACCAGACCTACCTGACAATACTTGATATAACAACTGTTGATTCTTGTGTCTTTGATTGATGCTTTTGAACTGTGGTGTTCAAAATTTTGTGGTGTTGGAAAAGACTCTTGAGAGTCCCTTGGACAGCAAGGAGATCCAAAAGGAAATCAGTCCTGAATGCTCATTGGAAGGACTAATGATGAAGCTGAAACTCTAATATTTTGGCCACCTGATGCGAAGAGCCGACTCATTGGAAAAGACCCTGATGCTGGGAGGGGTTGAAGATGGGAGGAGAAGGGGATGACAGCGGATGAGATGCTTGGGTGGCATCACTGATTCAATGGACATGAGTTTGAGTAAACTCCAGGGGTTGGTGATGGACAGGGAGGCCTGGCATGCTGCAGTCCATGGGGTCACAAAGAGTCAGACACGACTGAGTGAACTGAACTGATCCTTGTGTCACTACATTGAGGTGTCACAATCTATTGTGAAGTTAGAGTAATTTCTTACTATTGTACTGTGAATAATATTTATTATCAAGTGAGGATGGATTCAAGATTACTTCTGTTAAAAAATGTCATTCTTATTTCTTTGCATTGTAATATAAACTCTACAGAGGGAGACAGAGGGGTAGAGTTGCAACAAGTATGTTGGGAAGTGTGCATAAAAGTGGTACATCCTGAGAGTGTGCTCCTTATGTGAACATCAGCATCATTAAAGCTTCAGCAGACAAGTGTTCTCACTTATTTAGACCAATGCAGCTCCAATGTAGGGCCCATATGCAAAGACATGAGCAAGATGATTCAAGGGGGAAAAAAGTTACAGCTTATATTGATATTTATTTTTATCTCATGGTTTTTAAATTTGTTTTTTGAGTGTATGTAATGTCACATGCAGAAGGGTTAAAGAAAAACCAGAAGTACTTTGATATTTCTCCTATGAAGAGATGAGTCCTTGTCCCCTCCTCTGAATTTGAATTTACTTTACATTAATAGAGTATGGCAGAGGGAAGACTATGCAACTCCCAGGCTAGGTCAAAAAAGGCCATGCAGCTTATATGTAGTTTTCTGAAACATTTGCCCTGGCAAACCTGAGCCACCATGGCAACCACTATGCTGTGAGGGAGCCCAAGCTATAAAACACCCTGATCTTTCAAAAGTATCAGCTAAGCTCCGACAAGGCACCAGGCATGTGCCTTGTTAAAGAAGTCTTCTGATGATTCCAGACACAAGCAGATGAATTTCCCAGTTGAAACTCCAAACATTACAGAGCAAAGAGAGACCATCATTCCCCATCCAAGTTCCTGATCCACAGGGTACATGGGCATAAAAAAAATGCTGTTTTATATTATTAGGTTTTGTGACAGTTTTTAATGCAATAGCTGATCTTAATAAAAATGTATAAATATATTAGTACATAAACAGATATGTTGTGATGGTATATGAAAACAAACAAATGATTTTTACTGATGGAGTGCAAGGCCAAAATATTTGAAGATTACTGAAGCTAGACATTAGATAGTGATCACGGTCATACAGACACTAAAGATAAGAAGTTTGCATAACCAGATAGTCTAGTCTGATCCAACTACAGAGCTGAACAGCAGAGAGAAAACATAGTAAATTGGTCAAATAAGTGGTCAGAAATCAAACTGGGCAAATATAAGAATCAAAGTCTCCACAGAGATTAGACAAATGCAATTACATAGGTGAAGTAGGCAAAGTACTTCAGATAATTTGAGGTGACCTGGAGACCTAGAGGAAAATTTCAGTTCCATTAAGAGCTCCCATGGAATGTCTGTTAGGGTAGAAATGTAGAAATAAACACCACGCCAGTGAGGAAGTGGAAGTCAGCAGCGAATGCACCAAATTGGAAATGAGGACTGAGAGGCAGCACTAAGTTAGGGTTTTTCTTGATCAGAAGAGACCTGTTACTTTCCCCTCCGACTCTGCACATTTCCTTCAATTAAGACAATTCACCACTATAAAGTTTACCCATTAAAAGTGTACAATTCAGTGGTTTTCTGTATATTCACAAGCTGTACAATTGTTACCACTATTTGATTCTAGAATATTTTCATCATACCCTGCTTCCAACCCACAAAAAAACCCTTTGAAAATATTAAGTGAAGTGAAGTGAAGTGACGTGATGTGGCTCAGTCGTGTCCGACTCTTTGCGACCCCATGGACTGTAGCCCACCAGGCTCCTCAGTCCATGGGATCTTCCAGGCATGAATACTGGAGTGGGTTGCCATTTCCTTCTCCAGGGGATCTTCCCGACCCAGGGATCGAACCTGGGTCTCCGGCATTGTAGGCAGACGCTTTACTGTCTGAGCTACCAGGGAAGGCCTTGAAAATATTAAAGTGGGAGGAATTGGAATTGATCTGTTTGGTTTTAAAATTCTTTATGCAGGTACAGTAGTCAAGACTGTGGTATTGACAGAAGAATAGATGTATAGGTCAATGGAACAGAATAGAGATACAATATGAATTTGATTTTGATGAATTTGTAAAAGCAATTCAGTGGAAGATGGTAGTCCTTTTCAACAAATGTTAAAGCCATAGGCAAAACATTCATAAGCAAAAAATAAATAAATAAATAAATAAAATGATATAAGAACTTGAATTTAAACTTCACATTTCATTATAAAATTGCATCAAAACTGATCACAGACAAATATAAAATGTAAATCTATAAAATTTTAGCTAAAAATTATGACAGAATCTTTGGCATCTGGGGCTAAGCAAAGAGTTCTTAGACCAAAAAAAAAAAAAAAATCATAAATTTGACTTCATTAAACACTGAAAAACAGTACTAAGAGGATATGAAGTTAAGCTATAGGATGGCAGAAAATATTTGTAAATCGTACATCTTAGTCCATTTAGGCTGCTATAATAAGAAAAACACAGACTGTATGGCTCTTAAAAAGCTGACATTTATTGCTCATAATCTTGGAGGCTGAAAGTCTGAGATCAGTGTATCAGTAGAGGACAGTCAGGTCACACATCAAAGGACTAGTTAGTATCTAGACTATATAAAGACAACTAATAATTCAAAAATAAAAGACCAAGCAATCCAATTAGAACACAGTCTAAAGATATGAAGAAACATTGGTGCTTTGCAGCCTTGGGAGTTTACTCAGTGAAATTTCAAACTGGCTCCTCTTCTGAGAGGTCCAAGATAAGAGACAGATTACTCTAGATTGGTTGGTGTCACGGTTTGGGGATTTTTTTAAACCATTTTTTTAATTGAACCTTAATTCATTTACAATGTTGTGTTAGTTTCATATATACAGCAAAGTGATTCAGTTATACATGTATACATCCATATGTGTGTGTGCTAGTACACATATATATTCTTTTTCAGATGCTTTTGCATTATAGGCTACTATAAGATTTTCAATATAATTTTGTGTGCTATACAGTTCAGTTCAGTAGCCCAGTCATGTCTGACTCTTTGCGACCCCATGGACACCAGCATGCCAGGCTTCTCTGTCCATCACCAACTCCCAGAGCCCACTAAAACTCATGTCCATCGTATTGTGATGCCATCCAACCATCTCATCCTCTGTCGTCCCCTTCTCCTCCTGCCTTCAACATTTCCCAGCATCAAGGTCTTTTCCAATGAGTCAGTTCTTCACATCAGGTGGCCAAAGTATTGGAGTTTCAGCTTCAGCATCAGTCCTTCCAATGAATATTCAGGACTGATTTCCTTTAGGATGGACTGGTTGGATCTTCTTGTGGTCCAAGGGACTCTCAAGAGTCTTCTCCAACACCACAGTTCAAAAGCATCAATTCTTTGGTGCTCAGCTTTCTTTATAATCCAACTCTCACATCCATACATGACCACTGGAAAAACCATAGCTTTGACTAGATGGACATTTGTTGGTAATGTCTCTGCTTTTCAATATACTGTCTAGGTTGGTCATGGCTTTTCTTCCAAGGAGCAAGCGTCTTTTAATTTCATGGCTGCAGTCACCATCTGCAGTGATTTTTGGAGCCCCCAAAATAAAGTCTCTCACTGTTTCCATTGTTTCCCCATCTATTTGCCATGATGTGATGGGACTGGATGCCACAGTCTTAGTTTTCTGAATGTTGAGTTTGAAGCCAACTTTTTCACTCTCCTCTTTCACTTTCATCAAGAGGCTCCTTAGTTCTTCTTTGCTTTCTCCCATAAGGGTGGTGTCATCTGCGTATCTGAGGTGCTATACAGTAAGTCCTTATTGTTTATCTATTTTATATATAGTAGTGTGTATATGTCAATCCCAAATCCTTAATTTGGCTCTTCCTCCCTCCTCCAGCCATTCCCTTTGGTAACCATAAGTTTATTTTCTGTCTCTGAGTTTATTTGTATTTTGTAAATACATTCGTTTGTATCATTTTTAAGATTCCACATACAAGTGATACTTTATGTTGTTTGTCTTTCTCTATCTTACTTCATTTAATATGATAATATCCAGATCCATCCATGTTGCTGCAAATGGCATTGTTTCATTCATTTTATGAGCTGAGTAATATTCCATTGTGTGTGTGTGTATATATACACACACACAAACATATACCACAGTCATCTGTTGATGGACAGTTAGGTTGCTTCATGTCTTGGATACTGTAAATAGTGTTTCTATGAACATTGGGGTGCATGTATCTTTTTCAATTAGACTTTTCACCTTTTCCAGATATACACCCAGGAGTGTGATTGTGTGATCATACTTTCAGATTTCTAAGGAATCTCCATACTGCTTTCCATAGTGGTGGCTATGTTAATATACATTCCCACCAACAGTATAAGAGGGTTCCTTTACCCTCAACACTCTCTCCAAGCAGGTGTTTGTGTTTAATAAGCAAAGAACTTACACATGAAGCTTTTCTTGGGCTGTCACAAGATAAGCAGGTCTGCACCTGCCTGCCAGAATCTTAAGAATTTATGTAGATGCCTAAACCAAGTTCAATCATGTATCCAGCCCAATTGTCTCAATGACGTGTTTGTCTCTTAAGGTTGTGACCTTGAAGTGGCTTCTAGTGCAGAAATGGTGGGTGAAACTACACTGTAAGCATAAAGGAGGGAGTAAGCAGCCCGATCCAGTGTGAATTTGACCTAGCAGTCATGTCCTCTCAGTGACCTCCTCCAGCAGGCATTGAATTAAAAAGATATACAGATGGCAAATAGGCACATAAAAAGATGTTCAACATCACTAGCCATTAGGAAAATACAAATTAAAAATCCAATGGACTATCATTAGAGGACTCTCATAATGACTAAAATAAAAAATATTGATAACACCAAATGCTGTTAATAATGGAAAGAAGTTAGATCACACAGCTGTTGCTGAATAGAATGTAAAGTAGTGTATCTACTCCTGGAAAGAGTTTGTTAGTTTTGTAAAAGACCAAACATGCAACAACTAAACAATCCTGCAATTTTATTCTTTGGTATTTGTCCCAGAATAGTAAAGACTTATGTGTATACAGAAACCTGTACACAAATGTATATAGCCACTTAATTCATAATAACACAACACAAGGCAGATTTTCAACAGGTGAATGGCTATATACTTTGTTATATATCCACACTATGAAATGCTGCTCAACAATTAAACTATTGATACATGCAGCCTTCCCAGGTGGCTCAGTGGTAAAGAATCCACCTGCAATGCAGGAGATGTGGGTTTGATCCCTGCTTAGGGAAGACCCTGGAGAAGGGAGTGACAGCCCACTCCAGTATTCTTTCCTGAGAAATCCTGTGGACAGAGAAGCCTGCCAGGCTATAGTCCATGGGGTTGCAAAGAGTCAGAGATAGCTGAGCATGTAAACACACATTGATACATGCCACAACCTGGGTGGATCTCCATGATATTATGCTGAAGGGAAACAGCCAATCCTCAAAGGTTCTTTTTTTTTTTTTTCATTTATTTTTATTAGTTGGAGGCTAATTACTTTACAACATTGTAGTGGTTTTTAAGATTCCACATATAAGTGATATTTTTATGATGTTTGTCTTTCTCTGTCTTACTTCATTTAATATGATAATATCCAGATCCATCCATGTTGCTGCAAATGGCATTGTTTCATTCTTTTTATGACTGAGTAATATTCATTGACATGAATCAGCCATGGATTTACATGTATTCCCCCTCCCGATCCCCCCTCCCACCTCCCTCTCTACCCGATCCCTCTGGGTCTTCCCATTGCACCAGCCCTGAGCACTTGTCTCATGCATCCAACCTGGGCTGGTGATCTGTTTCACCCTAGATATACATGTTTCGATGCTGTTCTCTCTAAACATCCCACCCTCCCCTTCTCCCACAGAGTCCAAAAGTCTGTTCTGTACATTTGTGTCTCTTTTTCTGTTTTGCATATAGGGTTATCATTACCTTTTTTCTAAATTCCATATATATGTGTTAATATACTGTAATGGTCTTTATCTTTCTGGCTTACTTCACTCTGTATAATGGGATCCAGTTTCATCCATCTCATTAGAACTGATTCAAATGAATTCTTTTTAATGGCTGAGTAATACTCCATGGTGTATATGTACCACAGCTTTCTTATCCATTCGTCTGCTGATGGGCATCTAGGTTGCTCCCATGTCCTGGCTATTATAAACAGTGCTGCGATGACATTGGGGTACACGTGTCTCTTTCAGATCTTGTTTCCTCACTGTGTATGCCCAAAAGTGGGATTGCTGAGTCATATGGCAGTTCTAATTCCAGTTTTTTAAAGAAATCTCCACACTGTTCTCCATAGTGGCTGTACTAGTTTGCATTCCCACCAACAGTGTAAGAAGATTCCCTTTTCTCCACACCCTCTTCAGCATTTATATTGCTTGCAGACTTTTGGATAGCAGCCATCCTGACTGGCATGTAATGGTATCTCATTGTGGTTTTGATTTGCATTTCTCTGATAATGAGTGATGTTGAGCATCTTTTGATGTGTTTGTTAGCCATCTGTATGTCTTTCTTGGAGAAATGTCTGTTTAGATCTTTGGCCCATTTTTTTATTGGGTCATTTATTTTTCTGGAATTGAGCTGCAGGAGTTGCTTGTATATTTTTGAGATTAATCCTTTGTCTGTTGCTTCATTTGCTATTATTTTCTCCCAACCTGAGGGCTGTCTTTTCACCTTGCTTATAGTTTCCTTTGTTGTGCAAAAGTTTTTAAGTTTCATTAGGTCCCATTTGTTTATTTTTGCTTTTATTTCCAATATTCTTGGAGGTGGGTCATAGAGGATCCAGGTGTGATTTATGTCAGAGAGTGTTTTGCCTATGTTCTCCTCTAGGAGTTTGATAGTTTCTGGTCTTAGATTTAGATCTTTAATCCATTTTGAGTTTATTTTTGTGTATGGTGTTAGAAAGTGTTCTAGTTTCATTCTTTTACAGGTGGTTGACCAGTTTTCCCAGCACCACTTGTTAAAGAGGTTGTCTTTTTTCCATTGTATATCCTTGCCTCCTTTGTCAAAGGTAAGGTGTCCATAGGTTTGTGGATTTATCTCTGGGCTTTCTATTCTGTTCCATTGATCTACATTTCTGTCTTTGTGCCAGTACCATACTGTCTTGATGACTGTGGCTTTGCACTATAGTCTGAAGTTAGGCAGGTTGATTCCTCCAGTTCCATTCTTCTTTCTCAAGATTACTTTGGCTATTCGAGGTTTTTTTGTATTTCCATACAAACTGTGAAATTATTTGTTCTAGTTCTGTGAAAAATACCACTGGTAGCTTAATAGGGATTGCATTGAATCTATAGATTGCTTTGGGTAGAATAGCCATTTTGACAATATTGATTCTTCCAATCCATGAACACGGTATGTTTCTCCACCTGTTTGTGTCCTCTTTGGTTTCTTTCATCAGTGTTTTATAGTTTTCTATGTATAGGTCTTTTGTTTCTTTAGGTAGATATACTCCTAAGTATTTTATTCTTTTTGTTACAATAGTGAATGGTATTGCTTCCTTAATTTCTCTTTCTGTTTTCTCATTGTTAGTGTATAGGAATGCAAGGGATTTCTGTGTGTTAATTTTATATCCTGCAACATTACTATATTCGTTGATTAGCTCTAGTAATTTTCTGGTAGAGCCTTTAGGGTTTTCTATGTAGAGGATCATGTCATCTGCAAACAGAGAGAGTTTCACTTCTTCTTTTCCTATCTAGATTCCTTTTACTTCTTTTTCTGCCCTGATTGCTGTGGCCCAAACTTCCAAAACTATGTTGAATAGTAGTGGTGAGAGTGGGCACCCTTGCCTTGTTCCTGATTTTAGGGGAAATGCTTTCAATTTTTCACCATTGAGGGTAATGCTTGCTGTGGATTTGTCATATATAGCTTTTAATATGTTGAGGTATGTTCCTTCTATTCCTGCTTTCTGGAGAGTTTTAGTAATAAATGGGTGTTGAATTTTGTCAAAGGCTTTCTCTGCATCTATTGAGATAATCATATGGTTTTTATTTTTCAATTTGTTAAAGTGGTGTATTACATTGATTGATTAATACATTGTTGGATTATGTTTGCTAGAATTTTGTTAAGGATTTTTGCATCTATGTTCATCAGTGATATTTGCCTGTAGTTTTCTTTTTTTGTGGCATCTTTGTCTGGTTTTGGAATTAGGGTGATAGTGGCCTCATAGAATGAGTTTTGAAGTTTGCCTTCTGCAATTTTCTGGAAGAGTTTGAGTAAGATAGGTGTTAGCTCTTCTCTAAATTTTTGGTAGAATTCAGCTGTGAAGCCATCTGGTCCTGGGCTTTTGTTTGCTGGAAGATTTCTGATTACAGTTTTGATTTCCTTGCTTGTGATGGGTCTGTTAAGATCTTCTATTTCTTCCTGGTTCAGTTTTGGAAAGTTATACTTTTCTAAGAATTTGTCCATTTCTTCCAAGTTGTCCATTTTATTGGCATAGAGCTGCTGGTAGTAGTCTCTTATGATCCTTTGTATTTCAGTGTTGTCTGTTGTGATTTCTCCATTTTCATTTCTAATTTGTTAATTTGGTTCTTCTCCCTTTGTTTCTTAATGAGTCTTGCTAATGGTTTGTCAATTGTGTTTGTTTTTTCAAAAAACCAGCTTTTAGCTTTGTTGATTTTTGCTATGGTATCTTTAGTTTCTTTTGCATTTATTTCTGCCCTAATTTTTAAGATTTCTTTCCTTCTACTAACCCTGGGGTTCTTCATTTCTTCCTCCTCTAGTTGCTTTAGGTGTAGAGTTAGGTTATTTATTTGAGTTTTTTCTTGTTTCTTGAGGTAAGCCTGTAATGCTATGAACCTTCCCCTTAGCACTGCTTTTACAGTGTCCCATAGGTTTTGGATTGTTGTGTTTTCATTTTCATTCATTTATATGCATATTTTGCTTTCTTTTTTGATTTCTTCTATGATTTGTTGGTTATTCAGAAGCGTGTTATTTAGCCTCCATATGTTTGAATTTTTAATATTTTTTTTCTTGTAATTGAGATCTAATCTTACTGCACTGTGGTCAGAAAGGATGACTGGAATGATTTCAATTTTTTTGAATTTATCAAGACTAGATTTATGGCCCAGGATGTGATCTATTCTGGAGAAGGTTCCATGTGCATTTGAGAGAAAGGTGAAGTTGATTGTTTTGGGGTGAAATGTCCTATAGATATCAATTAGGTCTAGCTGGTCCATTGTGTCATTTAAAGTTTGTGTTTTCTTGTTCATTTTCTGTTTAGTGGATCTATCCATAGTTGTGAGTGGGGTATTAAAGTCTCCCACTATTATTGTGTTATTATCAGTTTCCTCTTTCATACTCGTTAGCGTTTGCCTTACATAATGCAGTGCTCCTATGTTGGGTGCATATATATTTATAATTGTTATATCTTCTTCTTGTATTGATCCTTTGATCATTATGTAGTGTCCTTCTTTGTCTCTTTTCACAGCCTTTATTTGAAAGTCTATTTTATCTGATATGAGTATTGCAACTCCTGCTTTCTTTTGGTCTCCATGAAATATTTTTTTCCAGCAATTCACCTTTAGTCTGTATGTGTCTCTTGTTTTGAGGTGGGTCTCTTGTAGACAGCATATACAGGGGTCTTGTTTTTGTATCCATTCAGCCAGTTTTTGTCTTTTGGTTGGGGCATTTAATCCATTTACATTTAAGGTAATTATTGATAGGTATGGTCCCGTTGCCATTTACTTTGTTGTTTTGGGTTTGAGTTTATGCACCCTTTCTGTGTTTCCTGTCTAGAGAAGATCCTTTAGCATTTGTTGAAGAGCTGGTTTGGTGGTACTGAATTCTCTCGGCTTTTGCTCATCTGTAAAGCTTTTGAATTCTCCTTCATATCTGAATGAAATCCTTGCTGGTTACAGTAATCTAGGTTGTAGGTTATTCTCTTTCATTACTTTAAGTATGTCCTGCCATTCCCTTCTGGCCTGAAGGGTTTCTATTGATAGATCAGCTGTTATCCTTATGGGAATCCCTTTGTGTGTTATTTGTTGTTTCTCTCTTGCTGCTTTTAATATTTGTTCTTTGTGTTTGATCTTTGTTAATTTGATTAACATGTGTCTTGGGGTGTTTCGCCTTGGGTTTATCCTGTTTGGGACTCTCTGGGTTTCTTGGACTTGGGTGGCTATTTCCTTCCCCATTTTAGGGAAGTTTTCAGCTATTATCTCCTCGAGTATTTTCTCATGGCCTTTCTTTTTGTCTTCTTCTTCTAGGACTCCTATGATTCGAATGTTGGGGCATTTCACATTGTCCCAGAGGTCCCTGAGGTTGTCTTCATTTCTTTTGATTTTTTTTTCTTTTTTCCTCTCTGTTTCATTTATTTCCACCATTTTATCTTCCACCTCACTTATCCTATCTTCTGTCTCCATTATTCTACTCTTGGTTCCCTCCAGAGTGCTTTTGATCTCATTTATTACATTATTCATTTTTAATTGACTCTTTTTTATTTTTTCTAGGTCCTTATTAAACATTTCTTGCATCTTCTCAATCTTTGTCTCCAGGCTATTTATCTGCAACTCCATTTTGTTTTCAAGATTTTGGATAATTTTTATTATCATTATTCTAAATTTTTTTTTCAGGTAGATTCCCTATCTCCTCCTCTTTTGTTTGACTTGGTGGGCATTTTTCTTGTTCCTTTACCTGTTGAGTATTTCTCTGCCTTTTCATCTTGTTTAGATTGCTGTGTCTGGAGTGGGCTTTCTGTTTTCTGGAGGTCTGTGGTTCCTTTTTGTTGTGGAGGTTTCACCCAGTGGGTGTGGTCGGACTATTGGCTTGTCAAGGTTTCCTGGTTAGGGAAGCTTGCGTCAGTGTTCTGGTGCATGGAAGAGGATTTCTTCTCTCTGGAGTGCAAAGGAGTGTCCAGTAATGAGTTTTGAGATGGGTCTATGTGTTAGGTGTGACTTTGGGCAGCGTGTATGTTGACCCTCAGGGCTAATTTCCTGCATTGCTAGAGAATTTGTGTCGTATGTCTTGCTCTGAAACTTACTGGCTCTTGGATCGTGGTTGGTTTCAGTGTAGGTATGGAGGCTTTTGGATGATCTCTTATTACTTAATGTTCCCTGTAGTCAGGAGTTTTCTGGTGTTCTCAGGTTTTGGACTTAAGTCTCTGGATTTCAGTTTTATTCTTCCAGTAGTCTCAAGACTTCTCCAGCTATACAGCACTGATAATAAAACTTCTAGGTTAATGGTGAAAAGATTCCTCTGTGAGGGACACCCAGAGAGGTTCACAGAGTTACTTGAAAAAGAGGGGAGGGAGGAGGGAGATAGAGATGAGCAGGAGGAGAGAAAGGGGGACTCAAGAGGAGAGAGACAGATATACGCAGTTATCTGTTCCCAGAGTTCTCCGTAGCCCAGACACCCACAAAGATTCACAGAATTGGATTGGGAAGATAAGGGGAAAGGAGGAAATAGAGGTGTTCAGAGGTAGAAAACGGAGAGTCAAAAGTGGGAGAGAGTAATCAACACACTCCTGAATAAAAATGGGAACTGAATATTGGATTCTTAAATGTCCAAAATTTATATCACATACTGAAAAACAAAGATTAAAAATCTAGAGTAGAGGTTAGACTCTTAAAAATACAATATTAAAAACAAAAACACAAAAAAATTAGAAATATATATGAAGTTTGGTTTAAAAATAGGGCTTCTCTTTTTTTGCAAGGTTATAGTGAAATGAAAATGAAAATTAAGGAGTAGTAGAGGATAATAGAGGACTTTAAAAGAAAATAAGAGAAAAAAAAGAAAAGAAGAAAAAAATTAACAAGAAAAAAAAATTTTTTTCCCTAATTAAAAAAATCATAAAAATATATGAAAATGAAAGTTAAGGAGTAATGGGGGAGTAATAGGGAATTTTAAAAGAAAATAAAAGAGAAAAAATAAAGAAGAAAAGAAAAGAAAAAAAAAATTTTTTTAATTAAAGAAAAAAAAGGTAAAAATTTATCTAGGAATTTCTCTGGAGTTGTTGTGGTCAGTGTGGGTTTGGTTCAGTTGCAGATAGCTCCTCGATCCAGCTTACACTTCTCGATATCTATAGGTCCCTTCCGGTGTAGTCGATGTTACCTACAGGGATTTTAATTTGTTGCACTGGTCTCTTTTGTAGCGCTTCCCTTTGTTTATTTGGCTTCTGTTTGCCGGTCTCTTCAGTGTCTAATTTCCGCCCTGACCCAGGCGGGCGGAGGTGGTCTCTAGTTCAGGTTCGCTAGTTCTG
Organism: Odocoileus virginianus; assembly: GCF_023699985.2. Taxonomy (NCBI): domain Eukaryota; kingdom Metazoa; phylum Chordata; class Mammalia; order Artiodactyla; family Cervidae; genus Odocoileus; species Odocoileus virginianus. The sequence continues at coordinate 297,923 of NC_069682.1, forward strand.
TCGCGCTGCGGGGAGGGACTGGTGCTGCTTTCCCCGTCTACGCTGCTCAGGCTCCCAGCTGCTCTATATGGAGCATGCCCTGCGTGCGTTGCGGTCCTAGCCCTCGGGTATTCCACAAAAGCACGGACTCGGTTGCGACTGCGTTTTGTGCCTTCCCAGCCCCGAGCAGCTCAGGCAGCCAGGAGCTTGAGGGGCGCACTCTCCCTGGGTGTGGCGTGCCTTCTCCCCTCCGCGGCCCCAGCCTCAGTTTCTGCCTGCGCTGGTCGGGTGTGTGCACCCTGTGTTTAGCCGCGACCCTCCCGGCGGATGTCGACCATCCAGAATCTCAGGAAGTCTTTGGTTGGAAACTGGAGGCCTGTTTGCAGTGTGGTAGGGGATGCCATCTCTCGGGCCCAGTTTGCCTCTTTCCTCTCCCCCCTGCCTCCTGCCTCTGGTGGAAATGGGCCGGTCCTCAGCCGGCTAGCTCTTCTCTGGACTTGCTCAGTCCCTTTGTTCTGCGAATGGCCGGCAGTGTGTTTGGGCCGGTTAATTTTCTCTCTCTCTTTAGCTATCCCACAGTTTAAGTTGCTATCTCACAAAAGCTCCCTCTGATTGCTCTCAGGACACTCAGGCCCGGTCCTTACCCTAAGCAATGCCGCCAGCTCCTCTCCGTTCTGCCCCCACTTGCTGGTGTCAGATGCGGGCATCTGGGGTACTTTTCTGCTGGGAGTTGCTTTTAGGCACGTAATCTGTGGGTTTTATTTATTTTTCCTCCCAGTTAGGTTACCCTCCGAGATTTGAAAACTTCCCCCAGACCCGCCAGTGCGAGGGTTTCCTGGTGTTTGGAAACTTCCTCTATTAAGACTCCCTTCCCAGGACGGGTCTCCGTCCCTAGCTCTTTTGCCTCTCTTTTTATCTTTTATATTTTGTCCTACCTCCTTTCGAAGACAATGGGCCGCTTTTCTGGGAGCCTGATGTCCTCTGGTAGCGATCAGAAGTTGTTTTGTGAAGTTTGCTCAGCGTTCAAATGTTCTTTCGATGAATTTGTAGGGGAGAAAGTGGTCTCCCCATCCTATTCCTCCATCATCTTGGCTCCTCCCCCTCCCCAAAGGTTTTATATGATATGATTCTACTATATAATACTCTTGAAAAAAATTTATGGAAATGGAGTACAGATTAATGGTTGCCACTAATTAAGGAAATGGTGGAGTTAGGAGGTAAGCAGGTGTGTCTATAGCAAGACAATTTGAGGGATTCTTGTGATAGAAGTCTTTGTATCTCCCCTATATCAGAGTCAGTATTCTGGTTGTGATACTGCATTATTGTTTTCTAAGATATTACCTTTGGGGGAAATTGGGTAAAATGTACAAAGGGTTTCTTTATATTATTCTTAAAACTCGATATAAATCTACAGAAATAAAATAAAAAGTTAAATTAAAAAAATATAAAGATGGAACTGACACTCTTAGTTGAAGAACTGCAGGACACTCTAGCCTGGATTTGATCATGATAGTGTCAGGATGACACGATGCTTGTCAGCTTGTCACTATACAACTCATTAAGCAAAGGAGGAAAAAGAACTAAACTTTCAGCCTCACAGGTGCAAAGCTTTTGTGTGAACAAAGCAAATATTTTCCTGTGATGATGCAACCCACTGGGACACTTAGCTTGGCAAGGCGAAAACAGAGTAGATTTTAGTCCCCAATAGCTAATCACATGAGAACAACAAAAGCCCTTCTGATCTTAAATGACAGGGATTAGAAACAGAACAGAAAGAGCAGTCGTTTTCAGTCAAAGAGAATGGCCAATCAGAAAAGTGCTGCAAAGGAAGCATGAAATTTCAGGGGAGGGGGGTTCTTTAGGATGCCATTGGTAGAAGACACTTTGCAAGGGCATTTGAACTAGCATACCATGTTAAAAGTTCCTTCACTAAGCAGGGCACACAGGCTGTTGGGGCTTTGCTTCTTTCTGACCCCATGGACTGTAGCCTGCCAGGTTCCTGTGTTCATGATTTTAGGGTGGAGTTCAGTGAGAAAAATTAGAAAGCGTTTTTAACAACATTAACACTCCATATATTCATGTGGTATTCATGTCTTGTTTTTCCTATTTTAGTAAATTTATTTCTAAGCTCAGTCTTCCTCATCTGTAAAATGCCTATAAAGTATTTGGAAAAATGGAAAACATGAAGAAATTCTCTATGAACAAGAGAATTATTCCTGTTCTTATATGTTCTTATATATCTACTCCTTATCTTCTCTATTCCTGATCTTATATGTACTCAATAATGTTTAGAGTTATTCTCAATGAAGTTATCTTCTACAATTAACTGTGACAAGTATATGCTGGAGTATTGTGTGTATCTTTTAAACCTGTGTTGTTTTAGCTGCAAGCTCATAGACTAATTATAGAACTAAAGCTTTGCTATTAATTCAAATAACTAGCTATTTCTGCCCCGATTGCCTATTATATTCTAAACTGAAACTTTACCCAGGAGAAAGTTTAAAAGTTGCCTTTTTCATAGACAGACTTTTCTATTTGTCTTCCATTATAACAGATAACATTTCTGATGTTCATACATTAGATGTTGCACATCACCTGTGAAAGTTTTCTTGGATATCTTTTCAAGACAATCTACTTTATTCTTTAAGTTTCAGTGAAAATGAGAAACAGAAAACCAAAAATTTAAATTGTTTATTTCTTATAAAAATAATATATACATATAGAAAAAAAGTTTAAATACAGTGTTATAGTGTAAGTGAAAATTAATTATTGACAAGAATAATGGAAACAAAAGCAAAAATAAAGAAATGGGGCTTCCTTGAAACTCAAATTCTTTTGCGCAGCAAAGGAAACAATAAACAAAACAAAAAAAACAACACAGAGATTGGGAGAAAATATTTGAAAATGATGTGACTGATAAGGGATCAGTCTCGAAAATTTACAAACAGCTTATGACACTTAATAGCATCAAAACAAACAAAAAATGGGCAGAAGACCTGAATAGACATTTCTTTAAAGAGGACATACAGATGGCCAAGAGGTAGATGAAAAGATTTTCAATGTCACTAGTTATTAGAGAAATGCAAATCAAAACTACAATGAGATGTCACCTCACCAGAATGGCCATCATCAAAAAAATCCACAAACAACAAATGCTGGAGAGGGTGTGGAGAGAAGGGAACTCTCCTGCACTGCTGGAGGGAATGTAAATTAGTACACTCACTATGGAGAACAGTATGGAGGTTTCTGAAAATACTAAAAATAGAGCTACCATATGACTCTCCAATCCCAGTCCCAATGCAGAGAAAAACATGGCCCCAAAAGATACATGCACCCCAATGTTCATTGCAGCACTGTTTACAATAGCCAAGACATGGAAACAACCTAAATGTACATCGGCATAGGAATGGCTAAAGAAGATGTGGCACATATACACAATGGAATATTACTGAGCCATTAAAAGAATGAAGTAAGGCTATTTTCAGCAACATAGATGGACCTAGTGAAGTAAATGAAGTAAGTGAAGTAACTGAGTGAAGTAAGTCAGACAGAGAAGGAGAAATATCATATGACATCCCTTATACGGGAAATCTAAAAAGATACAGATGAACTTACAAAACAGAAAGAGACTCACAGACTTAGAAAACAAACTCGTAATTGATGTGCGGGAAGAGATAGTTATGAACTTTGGGAACGTCATGTGCACACTACTCTATTTAAAATGGATAACCAACAAAAACCAACTGTATAGCACATGGAACTCTGCTGAATGTTATGTGCCAGTCTGGTTGGGAGTGGGGTTAAAGAGAGAATGGATACATGAATGTGTATGGCTCAGTCCCTTCACTGTTCACCTAAAGCTTTCACAACATTGTTAATTGGCTATACCCCAATACAAAATATTTTTGGTGTTTAAAATTTTTTTAATTCAATTTCAGCTATTGATCTTTTTAATTTATTCAAATCTCCAGGGTGCTTTTAGGTAGAAGACTTGTGTTTTCATTTGGCAATGAGAAGTTTTTGCTATGATTTCTATGATTATTTATTTACCCTGAGGCTCCAACTCCTCATCTTCAATTTATGTTTTCTTTTTTTGGGCAACATCTATTATGTAGATGTTATATTTCCTAAACTGAACTTTGATGTTTTTAACTGTGCTTTAAAATAATTTTTCTCCTTTACATTCATGGTTCTAGTATTAGCATTTTACCCACTACAGTAGCCAGAGTGAACTAGGCTTAACGTAAGTCAGGTCATGATGTTCTTACTCAAACCCTGCAGTGGGTCCCCATTTCTATGAAAGCAAACACAGTCAATCAGTTCAGTTCAGTCACTCAGTCATGTCCGACTCTGTGACTTCATGGACTGCAGCAAGCCAGGCTTCCCTGTCCATCACCAACTCCTGGAGCTTGCTCAAATTAATGTCCATTGAGTCAGTGATGCCATCCAACCATTCTGTCCTCTGTCGACCCTTCAGTGTTTCCCAGCATCAGGGTCTTTTCCAGTGATTCAGTTCTTTGCATCAGGTGGCCAAAGTACTACAGCTTCAACTTCAGCATCAGTCCTTGGAATGAATATTCAGGACTGATTTCCTTTAGGATGGATTGGTTGGATCTCCTTGCAGTCCAAGTGACTCTCAAGAGTCTTCTCCAACACCACAGTTCAAAAGCATCAATTCTTCCGTGCTCACTCTTCCTTATGGTCCAACTCTCATGTCCATACATGACTACTGGAAAAACCACAGCTTTGACTAGAAGGACCTTTGTCGGCAAAGTAATGTGTCTGCTTTTTAACATGCTCTTTAGGTCGGTCATAGCTTTTCTTCCAAGGAGAAAGTGTCTTTTAATTTCATGATTGCTGTCACCATATGCAGTGTGTTTGGAGTCCAAGAAAATAGTATGTCATTGTTTCTATTATTTTCCCATCTATTTGCCATGAAGTGATGGGTCCAGATGCCATGATCTTCAATTTTTGAACGTGAGTTTTAAGCTAGCTTCTTCACTCTCCTCTTTCACTTTCATCATGAGGCTCTCTGGTTTCTCTTCACTTTCTGCCAAAAGGGTGGTGACATCTGTATATCTAAGGTTATTGATATTTCTTCCGCAATCTTGATTATAGCTTGTGCTTCATCCAGTCTGGCATTTTGCATATATATAAGTTAAACAAACAGGGTGACAATATACAGCCTTGACGTACTTCTTTCCCAATTTGGAACCAGTCTGTTGTTCCATGTCTGGTTCTAACTGTTGCTTCTTGACCTGCATACAGATTTCTCAGGAGGCAGGTCAGGTAGTCTGGTATTCCCATCTCTTGAAGAATTTTCCACAGTTCGTTTTGATCCACACAGTTAAAGGCTTTGGCATAGTCAATAAAGCAGAAGTAGATGTATTTCTGGTTGCTTTTTCTATGATCCAGCAGATGTTGGAAATTTTATCTCTGGTTCCTCTGCCTTTTATAAATCTGGCTCGAACATCTGGAAGTTCTGGTTCATGAACTGTTGAAGCCTGGCTTGGAGAATTTTGAACATTACTTTGCTAGCATGTGAGATAAGTGGAATCATATGGTAGTTGAACATTCTTTGGCATTGCCTTTCTTTGGGATTGGAATGAAAACTGATCTTTTCCAGTCCTGTGACCACTGCTAAATTTTCCAAATTTGCTGGCATATTGAGTGCAGCACTTTCATAGCATCACCTTTTAGGGTTTGAAATAACTCAACTGGAATTCCATTACCTCCTCTATCTTTGTTCATAGTGATGCTTCCTAAGGCCCACTTAACCTTGCATTGCAGGATCTGGCTCTAGGTGAGTGATCACATCATCATGGTTATCTGGATCGTTAAGCCCTTTTTCTTTTGCATACTTCTTCTGTGTATTCTTGCCACCTCTTCTTAATGTCTTCTGCTTCTGTTAGGTCCATACCATTTTGTCCTTTATTGTGCCCATCTTTGTATGGAATGTTCCTTTGGTATCTCTAATTTTCTTGAAGAGATTGCTAGTCTTTCCCATCCTATTACTTTCCTCTATTTCTTTGCATTGATCAGTGAGGAAGGCTTTCTTATCTCTCCTTGCTATTCTCTGGAACTCTGCATTCAGATGGGTATATCTTTCCCTTTTTCCTTTGCCTTTCACATCTCTTCTATTCACAGCTATTTGTAAGGCCTTCTCAGACAACCATTTTGCCTTTTTACATTTCTTTTTTTTGGAAATGGTCTTGATCACTGCCTCCTGGATCACCGACAGAGTGTCTGAGAAACGATGCATGGAGGTCTGTGACATTTGGAAGAGGCGGTGATCAATGCAGTCAATAATAGCCAATAAAATCTTACATGATCTTCCTCTGCTGCTGCTCTTACCGTGTTCATCCTAATCCGGCTACATACCTCTTTGCTCTGTCTCTACCTTGCAAAGCACACTCCTGCCTTAGAGACTTTGTGCAAGCTCTTCCCTCTGCCTGGAACTCCCATTTCGCCCACATACTCACTTGCCCCACTCTCTCTCTACACTCTCTCAAGTCTTTGCTTATATCTTTTTTTTTTTTTCATTTATTTTTATTAGTTGGAGGCTAATTACTTTACAACGTTGCAGTGGTTTTTGTCATACATTGACATGAATTAGCCATGGATTTACATGTATTCCCCATCCCGTTCCCCCTCCCACCTCCTTAATCACACAGTAAGCTGTCCCCAGTGGTCCTGTTTAAGTTGTAAAAACTTCCCCCCTCCCACAGTATTCCCAAGTTTGTTTTCATCCTCTTGAAAGTGAAAGTCACTCAGTCATGTCCAACTTTTTGTGACCCCATGGACTGTATAGTCCATGAATTCTCCAGGCTGGAATACTGGAGTAGGTAGCCATCCCCTTCTCCAGTGAATCTTCCTGACCCAGGAATTGAACCAGAGTCTCTTGCATTGCAGGTGGATTCTTTACCAGCTCAGCTACCAGGGAAGCCCTTTCATGCTCTGATTTGTTGCCTAATATTCTGATGTTTACCTATTTATTTTGTTTATATTTATTGTCATTCTCCAGCAGCTAGAAGGTCAGTTCTGAAGGACAGTGATCTGTATCTGCTTCCACTAGAATAACTGAAGAACCTAACATATACTATCAGAATGAGGCACATAGTAGATATTTAATTAATAGTCATTGACTGAATGTGTCTTAGAAAATGAAATAATTTTTTCTTCCAGTTCCTCAATGAAACATTTCATTTAATGCTTCTATTTTGAATTCACATGGATCCTTTCTTTTTCTCAAATTATTCATTGATCATAGTTTCCTATGTTTGTTTTACAATTGCAAAATCATCTCATATTGCTTTGAAAATAGTAATTAGAATATTTCAAAGTTCTTTTTTTCAAATTGTCTTAAGCAAAAAGGTGGATCTTAATTTCCAATTAAGTCAGTTATTTTCATTTTAAGTTATATGGTGATATGCAATAATCAAGACTTGATTGTCACTGCCAGATATGTAAATCAAATTAGCTTAAGCAAAGAAAGGATTTTTCTCCTCTTCCTGCTGATATAATTGAAAAGTCCATGTGCTTATTTGGCTTAATTTACAGATGAATCATCTATCTCACTCTCCATCTTCTGAACACTCTCTATTCACGGGAGCAAGATGCCCGGGGTGCATGGGAGTCTTTCCAAGGAATCGCAGCAGAATCGTTTCAGTGAAGATTGGATTGTCTTGTCTCGGGTCACACGACAAATCTTAAGCCAAACTTTGTGGCTATGAATTTGAGATTCTCTGACTCTTTTAGACCTGGATCATGTGTTCCCAGGTGAAAAGAGAAAAAAGATGAGCACCCTAACCTAAGCGATGTGAATAAAGTTCTCTCAAAGAGATACTAATATTGCTTTAAGAAAGGGAAGACAAAAGCTGTGCATCAGACATAACATGTGTATTTTGACGAAAACAACTGATTCTTAATTTTTTTGTCAAATAGTTCAGCTAGAAGTTTAAAGTTACAGAAGATCATTTATCTTCATGGAAAGCGACCCGAGTACAACCAGCAAACTATTTTATTAATTACTTTCTAAATTAGTTGAAGCAATGTCTTCAACTCCTATCTGGACAGATTTATTTGTGGCTCAACAGGATTCCATTTACTTTGTGAGTTAATTTTTATCATCTATCATAAATACTGCTCGCTGAAAATGAGACTAAATTCATAAGGTTAGCTGTTCAAAATGTTTTATTCTTACTTCTTTAAATTCAGGCTAGTCAAATTTTTCCTAGAGAGAAATAATACCTAAGTTTCTGATAAAGATGGGCAGGAACTAACACTATAATTATTTCATTTTAAAAGGATAGGGCTTCCCTGGTCACTCAGAAGTAAAGAATCTGCCTGCAATACAGGAGATACAGCAAAGGTGTAAGTTTGATCCGTGGGTCAGGAAGATCAGGAAGAAGTATGAAATGATGACTCATTCCAGTATTCTTGCCTGGAAAACCTTCTGTACAGAGTAGCCTGGTGGATTATAGTACAGGAGGTCATAAAGTCATAAAAGGATAAGGAGTAAAGCAAGTAGCATAATGATAACATGATCGTAATACTTGTATTAATAACTTTGCTGTTGAATATTCTTAATTCTTTCAAAGTGTTTTCACCCATTGTACCAAATAACTTGTTTTCTCATCTCATGAAATCAGCAGGACAGATATTATTGTGTTTGTTTACCGAACAAGCATACTGAAGGTCATGTAGGTAAACATAACACTTTTATAAACCATCACATATTTGCTCATATGTATTCAAGATCTTTATGTCTTTACCTCACCTGTTTGGATTATGAGCTTCACAGGGGTGGATATCTCGTATTATTTATTTTTGTATTCCCAGATCCTAACCAGTGCCTGGCATGTGTCAGATGACTAGAAAAAAGTTTTCAAAGTAGAATTTAATTGCCTGTGGTCACAAAATTAAGTCATATAAGACTGGGATGAAAACTGAGTTTCTGTGCTTTTCAGTACAGCACATAAATGGCTCATTAAACTGCAATCAATGTGTCACATATGTTTCAAAATCAATGAACACAGTAACCTTGAGTGGGTCTAGCGAGATGCCATCCAACAAAGAGTGAGTCAGGGGTCCCAGCAGGAGGTAGATGACACACTCAAGCTGAGTAAATGGGGAAGGCTGATAAAAGGACTATTACATTATTATTATAAAGGTCAAGGAAGAAGACAAGGGAGCATGCAGGACACTGGGCCAAGTAATCAGAACTGGGAGTTTCTACCACTCCTAGACCTGGAGAGGTAAAAAGGAGCTCCCGGAACCCATGGGGAGAGCATCACAAAAGGGCAACTAAGCAGGAGTGACGTTTTCAGGAGATGGAGCCAGCTAACTAGCTGATCTAGAGGGCGGGGATCTAGAGATCTAGAAGGCGGGGGACAGGAGAATAAATACCCTGACTTCACCTTCCTTTCTTCCTCGCATTGCTTCCTGGCGTATACCACGGCAGAAGCCAGAAAACGAAGAGAAAAGTATTTCTGTTGATAAATCCGTCCAGATTAACACCCCGAGGGCCAAGGCGGAGGGCAGGAAGGAGGACGAGGAGGGGGTCCGAGGAGGTCCACGAAGACAGACAGCGTGGAGCACCTGTCGCCCCCAGCCTTCCTGGACAGAGTGAAGCTGCTGCGAGCACTCAGCCTCGCCTGCTGCAGACTGGGGAAGCCAGTGTACTTGGAAGGATGTGCTGTGCTAACGAGGCTGCTGCCACGCTTGGAAGAGTGACTCGTTCTTGTCGAGGAGCATAAACAGATGGTGTCCGCGGTTTAACTCACCACTTCCACGGTGTGCAGCTGTCAGTAGCAGCTACAGTCCTGGGTTCCAGAGAGTTGCAGGCCTTAATCTGCACCGCACATCTTCCAAAGAACAACTTGCATACTCTTTGCCCAGCAAGTACAGGCACAATCTAGCCACACTGCTAGTATCAAAGGATGTTCTTCATTAATTGAAAATGACAGTGCATTTACCCCTCTTTTTTTGAGAGAACAAAATACTTATTCAAAGATTGTTCTGACTATGAACTCCAACCAACACACACCACAGAAGCCAATGAATCAGTTTGGTCTATTGCTTCATGAATAGATTCTTCTGTGTGGTGTGTCCAAGTGAGTTCAGCTTGAAAATTCTCAACACCGCTTACCCAGCAGTAGTCTCCCCTTTAACTTACTTGGCGTGGCTTTTCCTCTTGGGCCATGATGTCAGCTGTGTTGGTGTGCAACTTGTACACACAGATTATTAAGGAAGTGACCTGAATAAATCTCTTTCAAGCAAAGGGTCAGACTCAAGCTTCTGGTGAAAGTGAAGTGAAAATGAAGTCGCTCAGTCGTGTACGACTCTTTGTGACCCCCATGGATTGTAGCCTACCAGGTTACTCCGTCCATGGGATTTTCCAGGCAAGAGTACCGGAGTGGGCTGCCATTTCCTTCTCCAGGAGATCTTCCCGACCCAGGGATTGAACCCGGGTCTCCCGCATTGTAGGCAGACGCTTTACCATCTGAGCCACCAGGGAAGTCCCAAGCTTCTGGTAACAATGTCTAAAAACTGGGATGAAATACATCTGGGTACACCACTGTATGACCCTGTGAACTTGTTACCTCTGCGAAGTTTGGTATTTCCATCCATGGATAGGAAACATTTATTTTCCCTTCCTGCATCCCCAGGGTTTGGAAGTCTCTGAAGTGCTACCTGATTATAAGATAATATAACTGCATAATATATAGTTATTAAATAATTTATAGTTATCAAACATACATTTTAAATACTTGAAAGGGTTTACATTTGCCTTTTGTTTTCTCCAGAATAGTGCCTGGGGCTCATGTAGTAGCAATATCTTAATTAAAATAAAGGAAATGTGCTTTTATCTTAACCAGTCATGAAAAGTTGCATGATAAAGGAAAAACTACTTTACTTTTAAGATTTAGACTTTCTTTCTATTTGAGAAATAAGGGTTATTAGAATTTATTTCCTGAATTTTCTCTGGAATCAGAAGTGCTTTTAAAAAAATGAAGTCATAAAAATGAAAGTTACTTCTTAGATTAGTGCAGATGATGAGTCATAATATTTGAAACATCAGTTTATTTTCTTGTTGCGTAAATACTGTTGTGTTACTCTTGATCAGTATTAGAGTCAGGATTCTAATCTTTGAAAATGGAATCTTCCAGCATTTCTAAAAAGAAAATATGAAAGTCATGACCTAAGTGACTTTGGTCAAGTGGAAGAAACCTGGATTTGCAAAGAGAAGGAATACTAAAGACATATAAATATATTTTTAAGTTTTTAACAAGTTTAGCAAAATTTTGGTTTACAAGCTAGAGGTATCTGTACTCATAATTTATCTATTGCTGCTACAATTGTGTGTTATAAACCACTTCAAAACCCAGAGGTTTAAAAAAGCAGACATTTATGATTGCTTTTGAGTATGGGGTCAGCTGGCTTGGCTGGACACACTCATGTCTGCAGTCATCTATGGGTTGACCTTGGCAGGGTTCTAATGCATGTTTGGAGGTGGACTGGCTCTAAGCTGTTTTGGATAGGTTTAACTGGAATGACTAAGCTTTTCTTCATTGGTTTCTGCCATCTCTCTAGCAGGCTAACTGGGGCTTATTTTCATCATGGCTAGACAGGGTTGAAGCTTGGGCTCAAAAGTAGTCTATTGCCACTTCTGCATATTTTTTTTTCTGGGCAAAGCAAGTTATAATGCCAGGCTAGATTTTAGCAGTAGACAAAGACTCCACTGCTGGATGGAAGAAGCTCCAAAATCACATTGCAGTGTATGGACACAGGAAGAGTGAGAGAATTGGGACCATTTTGGCATTCAGCCTCCCATACTACTTGACCTAAATTGTCTTGTGAGCAATAAGCAAGGGCTTATAAACATCTGGAAGGTTTCAGTATTTGGACATTGCTATGCCAACATGCCACTGCAACAAGCGATCTGCATACAGCAAGCCAAATTTGTACTTAGAGGGATAAGACATGTCATCTATTTTTATGGATGTGCAAATTTGGCTGACTTACATTTTCTAACATCTGGAATATTTCACTTGTGCAACCTAAGCAATCAAATCAGATACAGTAACTGGTGGTGTGACACCTTTCTCTGCCACCTTTATGACAGGATAATTCTTAAGACTCCTATTTATTTTATGCATTGGATTTAATTTTCAGAATAAACATATGTCATTTTCTGAAAACTTCCATCTCATTTGTTTATTTTTTAGAGGGAGAAAAGTTATCTTTACTTAATCATATTTGGAAATGCAGGCCTTTGTACAAAGGGTGGTTGTATAGTGCAATCATTCATAACTTAACACTAAAAGGTGTGTGTGTAGATGGGGAAGCTAGTGGATTATTTGCAATCCTTTGCTTCTGCAGTGTAGACACTTTCTTCATTTAAATATGGAGCTTCAAAGAGGAATTTAGATCAATGGAAATAATATATTTTTGCTTGGCCTTTGTTAATAACAAAGTTTTTTGCCTGTATCTTCATAAATATGGAAAAAATAAAATTAAAAATATTATTAGGGTTCATTGACAAATGAATGGGTAAAGAAGCTATGGTACATGTACACAATTGAATACTACTTAGCCATAAAAAGGAACACATTCAAGTCAGTTCTAATGAGGTGGATGAACCTAGAGCCTATTATACAGAATGAAGTAAGTCAGAAAGAGAAATATAAATATTGTATACTGATGCATATATATGGAATCTAGAAAGAGAGTACTGATGAATTTATTTTCAGGGCAGCACTGGAGAAACAGACAGAACAGACCAATGGACACAAGGAAAGGGGAGGAGGGAGAGGGTGAGGCGGATGGGGAAAGTAACATGGAAACTTACAATATCGTATGTAGAAGAGATAGCCAGTGAGAACTTACTGTCTGCCTCAGGGAACTCACACTTGGGCTCTGTGACAACCTGGAGGGGTGGGTGGGGAGGGAGGTGGGAGGGGGCCTCAGGAGGGAGCGACATGGGTGTACCTATGGCTGATTCTTACTGATGTTTGACAGAAAACCACACAATTCTGTAAAGCTATTATCCTTCAATTAAAAAATAAAGTGGCAAAAACATTATTAGGAAAGTAAAACTATACAATTATAATAAATTCACTTAAATCAGATATAAACTATTATACACAGGATGGATAAACAACAAAGTCCTATTGTATTGCACAGGGAACTATGTCCAACATCTTGTGATAAACCATAATTGGAAAAGAATATTAAAAAATACATATATATATATAAAATGGAGTCACTTCACTCTACAGCAGAAATTAAACACAACATTGTAAATCAACTATACTTCAATAAATTAAAAAAACAAATCAAAGAAGAAAATTTTAAATTATATAATTGAGAAAACAGTGACTATAATCCCACTGATGGTTTTAGGTATTTCAAAATACACCCTGACCATGGTCATTCCTAAGAGAAAGTTTGAGATTATAATAAAATATAGCAGCCATAAAGTAGGAGAAAACTTTCATGTTATTCTGCAACCTACAGGGCCTTTACTCATTCTAGTCAGGATTAAAAATGTCAGATAGTGTATATAACATATACTTAGTGGGTTATATGAGGAAATTACTGTTACTCTAATATTTCACGATCCAAAGCTCTAACTAGAATTCTTGTTTCTCTCAAATTTTCCATCTCTTCAGCTTGTTGAACTGCCTTTGAACTCAAAGGCCTGTGACAATCTACAGGCTATGTTTGGGGATTAAAATCTTGTGTAGCCTTCTGTTTCAGAGTTCTGTTTGGCTTTTATTTACTGAACATTAACTGATTGTCTATTGTAACTTTTTGTTCACTGAATTTGTGTATTGAGTGAGATATTTGTAACATTTTAAAATAATAATAACATTTAAGGATGCAGAGGAGAAAGCTGAGTTTGAGTTAAGTCCTAGCTCCTATGCTGCTAATTAGATGACACTGATAAGGGGGTGAGCTTCCCCAGTGATTCAGTTGGTAAAGAATCCACCTGCAATGCAGGAAACCCGGGTTTGACCCCAGGGTCAGGAAGATCCCCTGGAGAAGGGCATGGCAACCCACTCCAGTGTTCTTGCCTGGAAAATCCCATGGACAGAGGAGCCTGGCAGGCTACAGTCCATGGACTCACAAAGAGTCAAACACCACTAAGTGACTAAGTATGAAAACACACCTTCTAAACCTCATCTTCTCACATCTAAATCGGGGATATTAAAGTTACTTATTTAATATGATTATTATAATAATACATGAAGTAATATACATAAAGTCATAGTGAGCTTTCAATAAATGACGATATCTAGAATTTATGCTTTGTTTAAAATATACTCATAGTAACTTGTGGAGAGATTGTTGCTTAGAAATCTGACTAACATAAGACTAAAAATATTGATACTGAGGTTACACAAGGAAATATTCCAGTCTGATCACCCTACAGAGAAAGCTACATTCCCTAAGCTTTGCCCGTGACTTTGGAAGTCTGAGTTAGTTTTTATTTTTCTTTGCTGCTGCTGTTGTTGTTCAGTTGCTAAGTCATGTCAGATTCTTTGTGATTCCATGAACTGCAGTAAGCCAGGCTCCTCCATCCTCCACTGTATCCCAGAGTTTGCTCAAACTCATGTCCATTGGGTCAGTAAGGCCATTCAACCATCTCACCCTCTGTTGCCCCCTTCCTCCTCCTGCCTTCAATCTTTCTCAGCATCAGGGTCTTTTTCAATCAGTCGGCATCAGGTGGCCAAAGTGCTAGAGCTTCAGCATCAGCCCTTCCAATGAATATTCAGGGTTGACTTTCTTTAGAATGACTGGTCTGATCTCCTTGCAGTTCAAAGGACTCTCAAGAGTCTTTTCCAGCACCACAATTCAAAAGCATAAATTCTTTGTTGTTCAGCCTACTTTTATGGTTCAACTCTCACATCCATTCACCACTACTGAAAAAAACCATCGGTTTGACTATATGGACCTTTGTTGGAAAAGTGATGCCTCTGCTTTTTAATACACTGTCTAGGTTTGTCATAGCTTTCTTTCCAAGGAGCAAGCGTCTTTCAGCTTCATGGCTGCAGTCACCATCCACAGTGACTTTGGAGCCCAAGAAAATAAAATCTGTCACTGCTTCCACTTTTTGCTCTACTCCTTTAAATAGACCAGCAGCCAGAAATCACCAGATGTTTGTGGGAAGTTTCTGTTATGAAAGATAGACACAAAGCAAGCAGGAGAAATAACCAGGCAGGAACAAAGACCAGCCATCAGAAGACTTAAAAAATAAAAAGTCAGTTAATATCCTGGAGGGAATTGGAAATGAAACCAAGATGCTATAAAAATGATTATTCAGAGAACAAAAAAAGAGCTCCTTAAAAGTCACAACATGATAGCAAGAGGAAAATTGAAGCAGAAGAGAGAAGAAAGGTAAAGTTAGAAAATACCACAGAATGTAAACCAGAAAGATAAAGCAGGCAGAGAAAAAGATAAGAAAATTACACAAGCAACCCAGAAAGTCCAATGTTCAAGACAGGAGGTGAAGCAGAGGAATTGAGATGTGGAAGTAATAAATAAAAAAATTTAGACCATTTCTCAGAATTACAACACCGGTTTTTAAATTGAAAGAACTCAATGGATGCCCAGTGTAGTGAGTAAAAATAACCCAAACCAAAGTCCAAAATTCCTGTAAATTCAGAACATTGAGGGCAGAGAGAAAGTCCAACAAATTTTAAGAAAGAAAAAAAAATTATTCATAAGGAAAATCGAAAAAGAGAACTAGCTTTTAATGCTGGAAGCTAAAAGACAAAGCCTTCCAAATTCTGAGAGGAAATAATTTCTAAATTAGAATTTTCTGTTCAGCCAAAATAGTTTGGCTGAACTTCAATTAAGTTTGAAGGGTGGAATGAAAACATCAATATGTTTATATATATCAGGTCCCAAATAATATATCTCTCTTCCATACTTTCTCAGGAAGTGCATGAAGATAAAATACTTGAAACCAAAGGGTTAAGCAAAAACGAGGAAGAAAAGAATTGGAAGTTCCAGAACAGTAACAAAGCAAAGGTAATCCACTCTCAATCTTCTGAAGAAAAAGCCTTAGAAAATAGTGGAACAAAGATCTGGACAGAGGATTCAGATTGGAGAGGGTCAGAAGTGCCAGGGAAGACATCTTCACGAAAAAGATTGAGAGACTATCAATATGTTTCCACATGTCATGAGATGTCAGCAACTGAGCCTGTAACTATATGGAATTAGCAATAAGTAAAAAAACAATCTGACCAAATGATAAAACAAGGTATAGGGAAAATAATATTGTACAGGAAATGAAAAGTAATTATGACAGTTGCTTGACTCAGCTATGATTATAATATACATATATGCATATATATACACACACATATGTATGATTAGTATTGACAACATAAATATGAAATATAAAGCTAACCAAAGTTAAGATATACCTACATTTATAGTGGGATAATGAGGGCAGAGGAAAGACAAGGAAAGGATGATGATAAAAAGCAAATTCCTTATCTTCCATATTGAGAAGTCAACAGATAGGGGACAGAGTGAATCAGTCATGATCAAAATGTATTGTTCAATGATACGCAGCTAACTGTCAAAAGAATCAGATGACATGATTAAAAGTACTTATATTTGAAGAGAGGGAAATTGAGTGGGCTTGGGACAGGAAGTTGCACCTATGAGAAGCTTTGTAAATTCATTTTGCACTTAAAAACAGAGTCTGTATAATTCGATGAACATAAAATCTAAATAAAAGCAATGTATCCATGACATTGTTTTTGTATCCATGACATTGTTTTTATTGGAAAATGAAGACAAATATTTCCCCAAATAAGCAGGTTTTTGAGAGTTTTTAAACATGAACACTCTCTCTCTCTCTCTCTCACACACACACACACACAGATATTCATCACTATCACCAAGCAATTACTAATATTTTCTAGTCATGAAACATTATTCCCCCGGTGTGTGAGTACTACAGTTCTTTGTCTAACTTTTATCTGTAGATTTAATCTCACACTCTTGAGAACCCAAACCTGCCAAGCAACTTTTTAGCTAAGGCTAGTCCACAAGAAGCAGTGACCAACCTTCTTCTGCCCTTTCTCTGGAATAACAAATATAGAACATGCAAATTATGCAAATATAGAACATATTTTATTATTTCAAAAATGCTTCCAAAAATGAAACAAGATAATAATTGATCTCATCCAAAATTTATATGTCTTTGCTTATATGAGGGATCAGAAATTAAATGCATACAAAGGAGACAAATCATTATGTAAACAGAAAATCTCAATATTTAAAAATTCAAGTATCAACTATTAGCACGTAGTGCATTTTTTGGAGTAGCACGGGTTATTTTACTCTCAGAAACAAATCAATACTCCCAATGCTCAGGGATGAAAAAGAGAGATTGCATCAAGACAAATAATTCTCTGAGTATAGAAATTAAGCAGCATGTTAGCTTTCTCATGTGGTGCAACCTTAGTTTTCCACAATAGCACCATTAAACATATCCTAACATCTGCAACTAGCCAGTTGGTATGTTGCCCATGGAGTGTGGAGTCAACATGGATATGTTGCTCAACTTTAACAGTCCATCAAAGTTTAAAGTGTGACATTATATGAAGTTGACTTCAACTATTCTGTAAAAGAACACATATCTCAGGAAGTGAGGCTAAAGATGTATGCCTGGAAGGCACTACAATTATTCAGTATTTTATGTGTAATAAAATAGATTCTCCTCAATACCAAGATATTCTTTGGGAAGAAACTGGTTACTTAGGAAGTTGGAATCAGGACTCCAGGATACTGGACAATCGCTTGCCTCTGACACCGATACACTACAGAGGCACTTTACATGTCCCGCATGCAGACCAATCCCTTGGGCTTGTGGATAAAAGCACACCATGATACAGTGGTCTGAGGTGGGGCCCAAGATTTTGTATTTCTAAAAAGTGCCCCAAGGCTGTCGCTGGTCTGTAGAATACAAATTGAATAGTTAGGTGCTATATGATATCATAAGATTCTCATTGACTAGATAGCTAAGCTTCCTATGTTGGCATAAAAGAGAGAAAAATAAGTATAGAGTTTAAGAGTTTAATAGATTACCTACCACACAGTAGGAACTCAGTTTACATCTTTTGAGAGACTTGTGCTATCCTTGGATAAGTATGGAGTTGAAGAGAAACCCCAGAGAGCATATGTTAGCCATATTTAGTGAGAACTGAACTCTGTATCTATATGCTGGGTGCAGTTTTATATTTCATTTATTCAAATAACACTGAGAAGTGCTATTTTAACAACTGAATTTCTCACATATTTGCAAGAAGGGTTAATCTGAATAGTCACCACTTAGATATACCAAACATTATTTTATGGGAAACACAATTTTGCAAGATGATTTCCTTAGATTTTCATTATTTCAGGTTTTGCTATTGCCAGTCTGTTTTTGTTGGTAGGGGTTGTTATGGGTCACATTTTATATTCACTTATATTCACCTAATTCAGACAGTTCCTTGTCTTCATGTATAGAATATATTTTGGTTTTGATCTGCTATATTATATGGGCTTACTTCTTTATAGTTTACTAGTAGAATTTACTGGAGCTACATATTCCATGCCACAGAGAAATAAATGGGACATTTATGATGCAATAAATGTTCAATTACTTTCAGGGAAAGGTTCAAGAAGTCTTGAATATTTTTCTTCCTATAGAACAGGAGTTTGCAGACTACAGCCTATGGGCCAAATCCAGCCTGCTACCTGTTTTGTAAATAAAGTTTTATTGGAACACAGACACACCCTTTTATGTACATACTGTCTATAGCTATTTTCAGTCTACAGGGATGGAGTTGAATAGTGATAAGATCATGTGACCCACAAAGCCTAAAATATTTACTCTCTGACCTTAAATACTTGCCCATCAATCCTGCCATACAACTAAAGACTAGTCTTCCTAATAAAGAGTAGACTTCCTAATGAATTAATTTGAATAGGTGACAGGAGAGAATATTACTATCTTCCGTTGGTAAGATTAGAATTAGAATACAGGGTGATTGCAAATCTTACATTGTTTCATCCTTTGGAAGGTGCAGTGGCAACAACGTAGTTCAAATAACAAAATACACATTTTAAGTGAAAGGGGGCAGTTCCCTCCATTGTCTATTTACAAGCTAATTTTTCTTTTTAACTGTTTCCCCAAACAAAAGTGACTACTTCTTTTTAGGGCATTTTCATTTTTTTTCTCTGTAGTCAAGTAAAGGGGGTGTTTTGCATCTTCAAATTTATAATCTGAATTTTTTAACTAGAATTTTAAGTCAAACATTCTCTCAGTTATTTTTCTTTTAAAATTTGTGACATAGTCACTGCCATCGGTTCCTTGGCTTAGCTGTTCTCTGCTCTTCCTACATATTTGTATAAGGGAATCTACTATTTAATGCGTACCAGTGGAGGTAATCTATATTAGGGAAATGCATATATGTTCATAAAATATCTATATTTACCCAATAAATACATGTACAATTTGACTCAATTTTTTATCTGCCTTAAAGTGCTAACCTGGTACTCATTTTGTGAATACAAAATTTCAGCTCAACATTATTCTTAATCTATGATTCAGTTTGGCATTACAAAGCTGGATCGACAAAGATGTGGGATTATTTATTTATTTATGTCTTTAAAATTAGATGGAAGCTGAAATGTATTTCTTTCCTTTCAGTCATGCTATTTAGTATGATAAAGAATGAAACCCTTATTCTGTCAATTCACTGTATGTGTGCTCAGTCGCATCCAACTCTTTGCAACCCTGTGGGCTGTAGTCTGCCAGGCTACTCTGTCCATGGAATTTTCCAGGCAAGAATACTGGAGTGGATTGTTATGCCCTTCTCCAGGGGATCTTTCCAACCCAGGGATCGAACCTGTGTTTCCTGTGTCTCCTGCATTGAGGTAGATTCTTTACTGCTGAGCCACCTAGGAAGCCCTGTCAGTTCTCTAGCATATTATAATGTCAGCATTAAAGTAAAAGATGGTATGCAAGTTAGAAAAGGCACAAGTCACAGTCTCTGTAAATCATCATAGATTGACATACATGGCGACATTCATCTCTAATTATGTAGCTGCTATAATAGCATTGGGACTTATTTTTAATAAAATGCATCACTATGCCATCTCTCTTATTATTTAACCTCAAAAATTCTTTGAGTATAATTCTTTTCCACGAAAACCAGTGTTTCTACCCTCATCCTGAATTGGTGGAATGACAAAACCAGCAATTTCTTCAGGAACAGAAACCCCGAGGAAAGGAATGAAAAAACAAAAGATATTTTTCATAACCTGCTGGCACAGAGCACTGAAAGTCATTTAGAGAACTGATAAGGAACAAAACTACAGCATCAGAAGCCACTAGAGTGTACATGTTTTCTTCTGTATCAGTCAGGGCTGGTTGTGGCTGCATAGGTGGAAACCCATGCCCCTACCCCCAAATTGTAGGGATTTAAACAAGATAGAAGTTTTTTTTTTTCTGAGTTAATATCTTGGTGGTCTCGGTGATGTGATTGCTGGAAGACCCAAGGACGTTTATCTTTTTGATCTACCTGTCTAGCTTCTGACTTCCATTCTCAAGGCCACCTCATGGCTACCCGTTCAGCCCTCAAGGAGGCATTCAACGCACCAAGAAGCAGAAAGGAAGGCAGGTGACAAAGCCCATCCCCGACTGGATAGGGGTCTGTTGCAGGAGGTCATCAAGAAGACGTGACCTGTTTACCCACGAGCCAAATCTGAGCAACAGGAGCCTACCTGTCCTGTCCTCTGTCCCTGAAATGTATATTCTGCCCAATGTTTCGCAGCAGGAGCAGTTGTCAAGAAGGCAGCCCCAGAAGGACTGAGTTGTTGAGACCGTCTGGATGGGCCATATGACTGAACAACATTAAGTATAAAGTTTATGATTCTGGTGGGCCGGTGGGGAAGGCCACCCTTCTTCCAGTGCTGGAGACAAACCAGGTATATGTTGGATTGGACAACAACTTTGTTTGGTTAGTGAATACGTTGTTCAATAAAGTTCTTGGTAAAAAAAATGTCTATTACTTGAAATCAAATGAAATTTTGGACAATCCAGTAGGTTCCCTTGCTTTTTAACCTGCCACCTATCAATCTGACCTCTTTCTATGGTCTCTTCCTGACCTCTGGTTTCAAATCCTAACCCCCAACACCCCAGCCCCCCCCACCCCCGCTGGAAACTTTTGAAGTTTGGAGCCAAAAGAATGCTACTGCTTTTGATATCTAGGAGAATGGATACTGGATAGGCAACCAGACTCTCTCTAACAGAGACTCCATGAGGAGCATCTTACCCCACTGCTTTTGTATGTTTTACATAATTGATTGATTGATTATAATGGAGAAGGTTGCTCTTAGACCCCTAAGTTGGAGCAACCATAGTGAAATGAAAGAATGCCAGAAAAGAGAAGTGCAGATGGGAACCAAAGTTATGTTCTTGTTTGTTAAAAGACTGCGAAAATACAAAAAGATGGTTATCCATATTTTATGTATGTCAGTGTACCAGTAAATGGTGATTGAAATCTTTCCATAAGAAGAAGAGGCTCAAAATTAGAGAATTTAACTTGAGTTTAATTAGGTGAAGACTTATTATCTGAAACTAGTCAGTAGGCCAAAATATTTTTTTTAATGTGAATTCATTCATTCATATATTAAAAAACTCAAAAGTAACAAATTTCCTTTAAATTCTGGTGAGATATCCCTAGGGACCTAAAGATTGGTGGTTATGTTGATATTTGAAGTAAGAGAGGATTGGGGGGTTCTGACATTACTTTATAGAACAGAGAAGATAAAATGATTCGTGAAGATTATATCTTGACCTGGCTGTCTCACCACTCTACTGGGGGCTCTGGAGATGGCAAGAGAGAAGCAGGTGAGGTGCAGTGCTCCTTCTTTGATGCTTCCTGACCTGAGGCATTGCTTCCGTGGGCCATGTACCCTAACACCTGCATCTTCTGTGAAATTGAATTCTTAGACTGTCTCTCTTTAGACATTTTTGGATCTGTGCTTCTAATTTTTTTCCCCCAAAATGCTGTTTAAGATGATCAGACAGATTTCAGTGAAAGCTTTTACTTTAAATGAAGGATAAAATAGAGTGTAAATGAGTATCAGGTCATTTTTCTTGTTTTTCAAGAAGGAAAAAAAAGTCTACCATTTTTGTAACATAACTAAAGCAATCTGAAAGCTTTTTTTCTTCTGTGTGATAGAATTTAGACAAAATGCATTGTGCTGTTAAGAAAGGGTTCAAGCGAGAGCCCCAGGGGAAGGAGAAGCACAGCTTTTCTCCAGGCACTGGTGATAATTTTAAGTTGTCTTTTTTTTTGAGTCCTTGCCCCCTCTTAGGGTTTTACTCGATAATAGAACTCACTGAGTCAGAGCTTGGCAATTTCATGACAATGCTGATTCTTACTTACCATCTAAGATGTACAAATTTCATCTCATATTGATGTGAAATTTAATAATGGTAATACTGATGGAATGACATTTACTTCTTTTTTTTTTTTTGGTTTTCTTTTTTTTTTTCCATTTATTTTTATTAGTTGGAGGCTAATTACTTTACATCATTGCAGTGGTTTTTGTCATACATTGAAATGAATTAGCCGTGGATTTACATGTATTCCCCATCCCGGTCCCCCCTCCCACCTCCCTCTCCACCCGATCCCTCTGGGTCTTCCCAGTGCACCAGGCCCTACTTCTTCGCTTGAGCACTCTAAAAGTTTAGCTCTTGTTTACAGAATTGCACTGTGCAAGTGGCCGCGTGGCCTTCGTCCTGCGGTCCTGCAGGGACCCAGGCCGACTGTTTCTTCAACATATGGGCCTCAAGGTCACTGTGAGGGTCGTCTTCATTCCAGACAGTCAGGCCAGGGAAGGGTGCGGAGCAGCACAGGTGGAAGGCTCTATGTGCCAAAGACCATTTAATGTAACCTGGATTATGAGAAAGCTGGTTCTGGCCACTTTTCCCTCCATATCTCTGAATTATTTCCAAAAAGATAGAGGAATCTAATGCAGAACTGACTCATTGGAAAAGACTTTGATGCTGGGAAAGATTGAAGGCAGGAGGAGAAGGAGACGACAGAGGATGAAATGGTTGGATGGCATCACCGACTCGATGGACATGACTTTGAGCAAGCTCTGGGAGCTGGTGATGGACAGGGAAGCCTGGCAAGCTGCAGTCCATGGGGTCTCAAAGAGTCAGACATGACTTAGCAACTGAACTGAACTGAGAGGAATCCTGATTTGGATGCAATTAGAACTCATTTATTGGTAATGGAAAAGAATTTTTGAATTCTAGAAGGTTAGAGATGAAAATGGATGTGATTAAAGTTTACAGAATCAGTTCAGGGAGAAAGAATTTGACTAAATCACAGACCACAGAATTAGGATGCTGTGTTTGAATAATGCTCATAAAAAGTTATTCTAGGGCACATAAAGGCAATATAGCACAATTTTAGAATAATTATAAATGCATTAAATATTATTGATTAGCACTGTGTGACAGAGACTAGCATACATGATTTCATTTGATACTCACAATAACTCTTCAAGGTAGCATAGTGTGGTATTTAAATGTGTCTCCTCCAGGGCCAAGTCACCTGGGATTTATTTTTGGTTCTTCCACTCACTAGCTGCAAAAATCTTGTACATGTATTTAACCCTTCTCTGACTCAATTTTCTCTACTATAAAATGGAGATGATAATGATAACCCGGTTCCTGGGGTTAATGTGAAGATTAATGCATTAAAACTGTAAAACTTTAGAAGAGTTCCTGGCACATAGTAGGCTTTCATCACCATTATTAATTACTATTAATAGTAAGGCTTCTGTATTTCAGAAGGCGGAAGATACTTTCCCATTGTCACACAGCTAGTCATTGGTAGAGCTGGCTCTTAGAAAGTATGTCTGTTCAAATCAAAACACCCTTCCTTCCCACAGAGGCATGCCTTGAGTTAGTGATGAACTGCTGAGAGACTGGGCTACACACTAGTTTTCTAGACGAATTGGGATGATTTACATTACATAGCAGTTTAATAGGGGAAAACTACTCAGATCTGAGTTGTTAGTTCTAGAGGTGCCTAGCACGGCGGTTAAGAGTTAAGTTCTCAAGTGAGATATCATAGGTCTCAAACCTGATTCCAAGTTGGGTAACCTTAAGCAGGTCAGTTCACTTCAAGTCTCAATTTTATAACAATAAAATTGTCCCAGGCTTAAGCAATAAAAACCCTTATTGCCTCATTTATCAGGAATTCTAGAGATGTTGAAAGGGTTAACAGTCTCATGAAGGACTGATCAGGCTGTTTGCCTGTTTCTAGTTGGCTGTCCTCTTTACAGGGTGATGGAGACAGAGTCAGGGAGAGGAACACATTCTATCTCTCTTAATCCACTGGGCATACCAGGGTCTCCTAATGCCCTTCTAAAGCAATCATAGAGAAGGAGAAATGTGATTCTGTAACTGGTTTAGACCAACAGACCTTCAGAGTTCATTTCCGGGGAAGAGAAGGAGCCCCCTCCCCTGAACACGTTGCTACCTGACCAAATCACGACTTGCTTACCACGGGAAAGAGGGTGGGAGGCTGCTGTTTCACAACGAGTGTTACGCTGTTGAGCATCTGGGAAGTGCTTAGCCCAGCACCCTCGCATATGGAGAATGCTCAATAATGGTTAGCTTTGCCAACTCCCCAAGGCGAACATTCCCGAGGGCAATTCTGTGCTCTCACATAAAACAGACCTTTCTCTTGTTTTAAAAACAGAACAGAGCACTGAACTTGATGGATCACAGGCCTGGCTCACACAGTTTTGGATGTTCTTGCCGAACCTTTTGCATGGCAAAAATCCCCACCTTTAGAACTACTTCTGTCTTGTATCTTGACCAGAGGAGTGGAAAATGCGGGAGTCAAAACAAGTTGCCTCAAGCCTCATCTTGCATGTTGAAGAAGATTATCCCACAGCTCTCCTGGATCAAACTACATCCTTCTGCTGGCAGAAGCTCCCACAGTCCATGTCTGTCTTGAAACCAAACACAGTTCAGAATTCTACAGCTTTACTCTCCTTACATTCACAGCAACAAATGATAGTTGGGAAAGATCAGGAATACGAGCTGAATGACTCAACCAGCTACCTCCACAGTAATGGTGCACAGCAAGTGACCCCCTAGTCCCTGGCCAGCTCGGCAGACTCAACAGTGAGCACATGCTGTCATGCTCACAAGTCTGCAGCGGCTGGGTTCTGGCAGACCTAAGACGAGTTCTGCTGGATTGGCCTCCAGGCTGTAGGCCGGGCCTACACCTGCCCCATATGGCTCCTTGAGACACATCTATCTCATGGCAATAATCAGAAACCCAAGAGGACAAGTACACTTCAGCCCATCCTCACGAGGATATTTCAAAACTTTTCTTAGGTCATGTCTTCTAACATCTCATTGGCTGATATCAGTGGCGTGAAAACACAGGTCACCATAAGGTCACATGACAAAATGTGTGGATATAGAGAGGGACACGGAACACAGAGAAATGATGTAATCAGCCACCACGAAGAGGCTGAGTCTATCTTCTCACTTAGCCTAGAGTCTATTTCTAATCCTCCAAACTCCTCTCCTAGAGGGCCTATTTCTGATCTGTCTTACCTTCCTGTGTCACTCTGGTGTAAAGCCTAATAGATCACTAATCTTTTCAGTAGATAACTGAGAGATTGTGGGAGTCAGTGGAGGAATAACACACAGAAAAGAGAGAACAAGCCTGGTAGGACGAGTTATAAGTACAACTGAGAAGGGCAGGAATGCTGCGAGTGGAGTTGTGTTGCTGTTTTCTAGAGCAGAGAGGAGCAATGTGAGAATCTGATGGGGTTTTTCTGCAGATAGCAAGCCAAGGCCGCTGATAGAGGGTCTTTGGACAGTGCATTCAGCTTTCAGTTTAGGGACACATGATCAAAATGAAACAAGGCAGACTTGCTACATTCTTTGTAGCAAGTGGCTTCCACAGATCAGCCAAAACCCCCAAAAGAAGAGCAGCAGTCAGGACGCTCCTTCACCAGGTTATCCTTGGTGATTATCAGAGCATCTAGCATACAGCTGCTAATCAATACATAGTTTTTGAATGCATTGATATATTTAATAGCAAATTTCCCCATCATATTTTGGGTAATATTTTGACTGAGTTTGTAAATACCGGGCCTTGGAAGCCTCAGGGGCAGAGGAAGAAAGAATAAACACTTAAGAGAAAAGACTGTTTCTGTCCTTCTTTGTTCATATTCTGTTTCTTGTTTTTTAAAATTATCTTTATTGAGATAAAACTTACTTACAATAAAAAGTACTCATTTTAGGTGTACAGTTCTACAATTCTGTTTTGTGTACACACATGACATGGAACATTTCCATCACTCTCACAAGCCCCCTGGTTTCCCTTCCCTGTCAATCTCTGCCCACTCCTGGCTACAGGCAGCCTCTCTGTGTCAATACAGAGAGAGTACCTGTTTTGGAATCCGTCAAATAGAACTGTACTGTATGTAGACTATTGTGCCCAGCTTCTCTCACTAGGCTTAGAGTCGGTGTGATTTGTCTGTGTGGTTGTATGCCCATTCCTTTTTTTTTTAGTTACTGAATATTATTCCATAGTTGGACATACCACATTTTGTTTATCCATTTACTTGTTGACTGACATTTGTGATTTCCAGTTCTAGGGTATGATGAAGAAAGCTAGCTATGAGCATTACTGAACAAGTCTGTGTGAAGATAGATTTTCATTTATCATGGGCAAATGCCTAGAAGTGGAACTTCTGGGTTTTGTGATAAGTAAATGTTTAACTTCATAAGAATTGTTTTTCCAAGTGGATTTATCATTTTATATTCTCTGCAGCAGTGGATGAAATCTCCAGTTGCTCCTTACCGTCTCAACCATTGGCATTACATGTCTTCTAAATTTGATCTGTTCTGAAGGGGGTATCTCTTTTTTTGTTTTAAAAGAAATAAGCAATGTTTGTTAAATGAGTGCAAAAGGCATCTTTACCCCTGTGTTCCTAAATGAGCAAGTTTCTAACTGTAAAACACTCCTCTTTCCTCCGCTGTCTCTCTCTCTCTCTCTCTCACACACACACACCCCCCCACACACACTCACTCGGGGGCCTTCTGTCATCCAGGGACATAAAAGCACTGTTTCTCTTAGAAGGGGCTTGCTTTCTCAGAAGCACAACACCGGATGCCGGGGCTTGAAGACTAGGGCGCTGCAAACTCGCAGGCGCAGCGAGCTTTCCCCAAAGAGCTCTCACTCCAAGCCTCTCAACTGCTCCCTTCTTTACTAATAAATAATAATTGTCTTTTCAAACAGCTGGTGTGTGGCCAGCGCTGGAGAGCTCCAGCTCAAGAGGAACGCTGTGGGTTGTCTCTCCGCTCTCTCCCCACGGTTCTATTTTCCACCCCGTTTGGACCCAGAGACACCCCGGCCTCTGGCGCCCGCTCCTCAGCCAGCCCCCGGGAACCCGGGCCCCCTGACCTCCGGCAGCGCGGGCACCGCGCCACCGGCACCGGGCATGCTCAGAGGGCGGCGGCGCAGGCGTCGGCTGCAGTGGGGCCCGGGCGCCGGGAGGTGCCGCTGCGTCCCCGCTTCCCGACGCCTGACCCAGCGCGCAAAGTTGGGCTGGAAGCCGCCGGGGGAAGGAGGGACGGAGCGAGCGCGGCGGCGGGGAAGGGGGGCGGGAGGCGGCAGGGGAAGGAGCCGGGCGGGGGGGCGCCGGGCGTGTGTCACTCGCGCGCTCCCTCCGAGTCTGCAGGATGTGCTGAGCGCGGCGTCGGGAGCGGCGGGGGCCCAGGAGCCGTACCCGGTGGCGGCTGGCAGCCCGGGCTACCGCTCGGCGGCTCTCCGCCCTCCGAGGCTCCACATCCCACGTCCCGCCCGGGCATGGCCGGGCGCCTCGCCCCCGCGCTCCCGGGCTGCTGAGTCTCGCGGGAGGCGGTGCGGAGGCCGGGAGGCCGGGGAAACCGGCGCGGAGCGGAGGCGAGCGCCCCCGGAGCCGGGCAGGAGCCTGCGCCCCGCGCCCCGTCCCTGCCGCGCGCGCCCGGGTCGCCCGGAGCCCCGATGAGCCCTGATGGCCGGGGCTCAGCCTGGAGTGCACGCGCTGCAACTCAAGCCCGTGTGCGTGTCCGACAGCCTCAAGAAGGGCATCAAATTCGTCAAGTGGGAGGATGTAAGTGGGGGCGGCCGGCGGGGGCGCGGGCGGCGGGCGGCTCGCGGGGGCGGGGCGGGGGCGAGTTACGCAACGGGCGCCCTGGCGGGCGCGGGGCCTTGGGGCGCGCGACGGCGGCGCTGGGCACCCGCTCCTGGGCCCTCGGGTCGGCAGTGGGCGTCCGGGCTGGGTCTGACCAGCACCCCCTGAGGGTTTGGGATCTTGGGGCCAGTGGAGCAGAAGCGCAGGAGGGGCCGGCGTTGCCGGGTGACGGGTCCTGAGAGTTTGCAAAGTGGGGAGGGTGAAGTTGGCACCCGCTGGAAATCGTTGGGATGTGGACAAGTAGCGCCCTTCTCCGCCGGCAGATGCACCCCCCCCCCCCCCCCCACAACAGGCACCTCCTTTGGCCCCTTTCAAGAAGGAGCTGCCCCGGAGTCTGAAGTGTTGAGTGGTTGCTCTTAGCGCTTTTCTGGGTGCCCACGCGGCAGAGGCAAGAGGACACGGCGGCCCAGCCGACAGGTGGCCGGTGATGCCAAACTTCAGCTCTGGTCTCCGCAGAGAAGGGCCCCGAGAAGGGCCGGGAGGACGCACCAGGAGGGTAGGGCACAGGGGTCACCGAGGGGTCAGCAGGGGCGCCGTGGGCCTGCAGGCTGGGAAGGAGAGTTTCTGAGAACTGAGCTGGCTGAGTCTTCGGTTCGAAATAGACGTAGAACACGAGACATTCCTTCGATTTACCTTCATCTTTGGCCAGGACGGGCAAAAGCCCAGCCCCGGATCTCCAGTGCCCCTGGACCCTGGGACTTAAAGTGAATTCTCCCTTTGCTTTCAAACATTTAAATTAATAATTCTGTTGTATACATGGGGATCTTCAGGTGGAGGACAATAAGTTGTGAATTTATATCTTGGGTGTCATTCAAAGTGTCAGTCCTTAGATCCTTGAGCCTCTGGATCTAAGGATAGAAGAAGAAGTGAAGTCGCTCAGTTGTGTCCGATTCTTTGTGACCCCGTGGAATGTGGCGTACAAGGCTCCTCTGTCCATGTAATTTTCCAGGCAAGAGTACTGGAGTGGGTTGCCATTTCCTTCTCCAGGGGATCTTCCCGACCGAGGGATCGAACCCAAGTCTCCCGCATTGCGGGCGGATGCTTTACCGTCTGAGTACCAGGGAATCCCAAGGATCTAAGGATAGTTAGGTCCAAATGAATAAGGCATCTCTTAAACAGGAGAAATTATAGGAGAATCTTTTCTTGTTGAAAAGATTTTCCACCTAGTAAATTATAGTCTGTTATTCTCCAGGGTATTTTTTTTTTTAATCTCCTTAAGACATTTTCCAGTGTCTGAAAACAATTTAAATATTCCAGGTAGCGAATCCAATTATTTAGCAGAGTGGGTCTGTGTCTCTATTTTATCCATTTGGAAGTGCCAATGGAACTTAGAGGCTGAGTCCACAGCTTTCCTGAAAGCTCATACCAATTATTAAATGCTGTAGGCATCCTTTTACTATGGACTTTACACCTTTCTCCTCTGTCCTAGTCTAATGACTGAATGTTTTGCGTAAATGAAGTATAGTAGAATCTAAACAATAAGTTCAGACACAGATGAAAGGCTTTATTTGTGTCAAGGAGAAACAAAGACAATGTAGTTCAACAACAAATAAAACAGTCTTGCCTTTCTTGAGATCCTTAGAGAGCTGATGTGATGATGGGTTTACTGAGAAAAAGAATGAAGAGTAGAAGGAAAAGAGAGAGAGACACTTTGCAGGATAAGGAAGGATATTCCAGTATAAGCTCTGGATTTATTCATAGCCATGATTTTAAATTGCTTTTGAAATAATGATCCAGAATGTCTTGTTTGGAAAAACATATGAGTGTCACTGGAACTGACAGTCTTCCCTAGAAACACATTTTGATACATCCAGGTAGATAAATTTTATTATGTACATTTATGTCACATATATTTCTTTCTTACCTACTAATGCCAGGCCCTGGACTGGAGCCTGGTGTGATTCCGAAAGCAGTAGCCCTTCTGCTGTTATAGACCGTATAGCCTAGGTGAAGGAGAAAAAATGTTTTCGAGAGGACCAGTGATGCAGAGAGTGAGGGATGCAGGCAGAGTGTTGGAGAGCCTGCTAGTTGAATGCCGCCTGCAGAAGCTGAGAAGGGCTCCCTCTGAGCATTGAACAGTGAGTTTCTGGGACAGCCCTGTAGGAGGAATGTGGGAACTGACGAGAGGGCCAGTGGAATCTCAGATTTTTCAAAAGAGAGAACCCAGGCTGCACCCAGGAGCCAAGTTATCTAGAATGCAATTCGAGTTCCTTGTTTGGTCTTCTTGGTCTCCATGGTGATCTGTGGAGTGAGAGAACCCAGACTTTCTGAGGATGGTTTTTTCCTTCCCTAGATGTCACCCTTTTCCTCTTCCCAGTTCATATTTGTTCTTCTGGGATCAAACCAGTTTTGATTATCTGGTTAATTATATTGCATACTCGTGAGACTGTGTGTTGAAGACGATGGAGAACTAGATTGTTCAGTCCATATGTACCTTCTGATTCTTTGACCAGTCAGCTGTGTGACTTTTGCTTAATCACTTAACCTCTCTGAATCTTTGCTGTGTCTTGCACAGACTGAGAGTGCTGCATATCTTGTCTGTTTCATATGAAAGCTGGCGGTAGCTGACAGTACACTTCTCACACTTGAGCACACTTAAGAAGCGTCTGAGTAGCTTTATAAGATTCAGACCACTGGGACCCACCCTCAATTTCTGATTCAGAAGGTCTGAAGTGAGTCTGGGAATCTGCATTTCTCATAGGATCTTGAGAATAGGATCATTTCTCACAGATCTTGAGATCTGGTGCTACTGGTTTGGGGAACCACACTTTGAAACCACTGAGATAAGATTTATGGGGGGAAAAAAAAACTTGGAAAGTATGGTAGAGAGCATAATCTTGTTGGCTTGCATATATTTCCACTGGTTTGTTGATTTCATTTTATCTCTGTGTTTGCATTTTGAGAATTCTTCCAACTGTTACCTTTCTGCCTACCTCGGAGGTAGAACAACCTCAGTAACATAATCATGGATAATCTTTTTAGATCTTTTGGGATATTTTTGGAAAGGTTTCTGATGCCCAGGCTGACTTAACTCACATTCGTGCATTTCTTTTGAATTTCTTATAGTCAATGAAACATGTTCAGCATTTTCATCTGCTTCTAGTGGGAGTGTTAGAAAAGGAGAGGAAGCAGAGAAGTGTTTTGAGAGGCTGTCTAGTCTGACTTCCTGCCTTTGAGCAGTGGAGGCTGCTGTGTTTTTCCTTTTGGCTCTGTCTTTGGGAAATACCTGCTGCCCCCTTGCCCCAAGGGTGTGCCCCATCTGCTAATGAGGAAAAGTAAATGCTGGAAATAATTTAAAATACCTCAAACATCTGACCTCACTTAAAAATTGTAAACCCTCTTCTCTGGTCTTTAAGAGTAAGGATGGGCAACTCAGAACAGATTTTCAATAACCCATTAGAAAGTTTAATGGTACATTTGAAAATGATACATTTGGGGCTCTTTAGAATTGTGAAGAGATTCCCTCTTGTTCCTTGAGTGGCTAAAGCACCACAGTCACCAGTCCTCCTGTCCTGACTCCCATATAGAACAGAAGATGTCACCCAGAGGGTGCAGTGCCATGCATAGTCTGTTGGCTACCTACCAATGTCATGGTGAGGCTGTGGACACTCTAAGAGTGGTAGTCAAAAGCTTTGACACTGGCATTAACCAATCACAGCAGACAGAAAGTAGGGGTGGAGCTGGAGCAGGGTCCTGGAGATATCCTCTTCCATCAGGGCCAGGTATTAACCTTTCTTTTGCCCAATCATGGGAAGGCCTGGGGGTCCCTGGTGTCTCCAGGGACAGATGGAAATATTTCCATTTTTGAACAACTGTTCTTGTTCAGTCTTTAAGTTGTGTCTGACTCTTTGCGACCACATGGACTGCAGCACGCCAGGCTTCCCTGTCCATCATCAACTCCTAGAGCTTGCTCAAACTCATGTCCATTGAGTCGGTGATGCCATCCAACCATCTCATCCTCTGTCATCCCCTTTTCCTCCTGCCTTCAATCAGGGTCTTTTTTAATGAGTTGACTCTTCACATCAGGTGGCCAAACTATTGGAGCTTCAGCTTCAGCATCAATCCTTCCAATGAGTTGATTCAGTTCAGTTCAGTCGCTCAGTCGTGTCTGATTCTTTGTGACCCCATGGACTGCAGCACACCAGGCTTCCTTGTCCACCACCAACTCCCAGAGCTTACTCAAACTCATATCTGTTGAGTCGGTGATGCCATCCAACCATCTCATCCTCTGTTGTCCCCTTCTCCTCCTTCCTTCAGTCTTTCCCAGCATTAGGGTCTTTTCAAATGAGTCAGTTCTTTGCATCAGGTGGCCAAAGTATTAGAGTTTCAGCTTCAACATCAGTCCTTCCAATGAATTTTCAGGACTGATTTCCTTTAGGATGGACTGGTTTGATCTCCTTGATGTCCACGGGACTCTCAAGAATCTTCTCTAGCACCACAATTTGAAAGCATCAGTTCTTATAGTGCCCAGCTTTCTTTATGGTCCAACTCTCATATCCATACATGAATACTGGAAAAACCAGAGCTTTGAATATATGGACCTTTGTCAGCAAAGTAATGTCACTGTCTAGGTTTGTCATAACTTTTCTTCTAAGAGCGTCTTAATTTCATGGCTGCAGTCACCATCCACAGTAATTTTGGAGCCGAAGAAAATAAAGTCTTTCACTGTTTCTATTTTTTCCTTGTCTTTTTGCCATGAAATGGTGGGACCAGATGCCATGATCTTATTTTTTTTTAATGTTGAATTTTAGGCCACTCCCCTCTTTCACCTTCATCAAGAGGCTCTTCAGTGTCTCTTCACTTTCTGCCATTAGGGTGGTATCATCTGCATATATGAGGCTGTTGATTTTTCTCCTGGCAATCTTTATTCCAACTTGTGATTCATCCAGTCTGGCACTTCACACGATATACTCTGCAAATAAGGTGAATAAGCAGGGCGACAATATATGGTCTTGATGTACTCCTTTTGAACCTGTTTGTTGTTCCATGTACGGTTCTAACTGTTGCTTCTTGACCTGCATGCAGATTTCTCAGGAGGCAGGGAAGGTGATCTGGTATTCCCATCTCTTAAATAATTTTCCTCAGTTTTTTGTGATCTACACAGTCAAAGGCTTTAGCATAGTCAGTGAAGCAGAAGTAGATGTTTTTCCAGAATTCTCTTGCTTTTTCTATGATCCAGCGGATGTTGGGAATTTGATCTCTGGTTCTTCTGCCTTTTAAAAATCCAGCTTGTACATCTGGAACTTCTTGGCTTATATACTGTTGAAGCCTGACTTGAAGGATTTGAGCATTACTTTGCTAGCATGCGAAATGAGTGCAATTGTGCAGTAGTTTGAACATTCTTTGGTATTGTTCTTCTTTGGGATTGGAATGAAAACTGACCCATTCCAGTCCTGAGGCCACTGCTGAATTTTCCAAATTTGCTGGCATATTGACTGCAGCACTTTAACAGCATCATCTTTTAGGATTTTAAATAGCTCAGCTGAACAATGAATAATGGTGGATAGGTATATACAGTCTGAACATCCTTTCTGTCCAGAGCTTGGCCAGTCGATAAGGAACTAACCTCGGTGGCAACTTGTTCCGTCACGGCGTTGAAAGGATGTACCTTGCTTTCATTTTGCATTTGTATCTGATCAGACTCTGGTGGTAGGAGGTATGTGTATAGGACCGAGCATTTGGGAGAGGTCTGTGAGATATGAGTTACTTTCCCCATCACAGCTAGGGAGCTTGGGAGATCCTAAGCTTGAACCCTCTCATTTCTCCATGTTGGACAGGATGTGGAGGGAAAGACAAAGGTTTCCCAGCCCCGGATTTGCCCCAAACTCATCATTTTCAAGTGCACCATTGTGCTTTCTAATGGGTCATTGAAAATCTGTTTTCTAAGTTTGTCCATTCTTCCTCTTAAAGATCTGTGTCTTTGTTCCGCAAACTTTGGAGCATGGAGGGCTGCTCATTTGGTTGTTTCCTTTTCTCTACTCTCACCTTCAAAATTCAGAGCTCAGTTGTGGATAAATAGTTTAACGCATTGCAACCTCATTTTCCTCGTGTGTAATGTGAGGCTTGTAGTATCTCCGGCTGCACAGAGGAGCTGGTTCCATTCAAGAGCAAAGGCACATGCCCTGCTCTGTGTGGTGCCTGACACGCAACACTCAATCAAGTATGTTTTAATTTGTATTGGAATATATTTGCTTTACAATTTTGTGTTTTTTCTGCTGTACGGCAAAGTGAATCAACTTTATGTTTACATATGTTGTTGTTGTTGTTGTTCAGTCACCCAGTTGTGTCCAACTCTTTGCAACCCCATGGATTGCAACAGATCAGGCCTCCCTGTCCTTCACCATCTCCTGGAGTTTGCCCAAGTTCACGTTCATTGCATTGGTGACGCTGTCCAGCCATCTCGTCCTCTGAAACCCTCTTCCTCTGCCCTTGATCTTTCCCAGCATCAGGGGCTTTTCCAACGATTACCCCTCCTTTTTTGATTTCCTTCTCATTTAGGTCACCACAGAGCTTTGAGTACACTTCCCTGTGCTATATAGTAGGTTCTTAAACTATCTTTTTAAAGTGATGCGTACATACTAAGTCACTTCAGTTGTGTTCGACTTTGTGACCCTGTGGACTATAGCCCTCCAGGCTTCTCTGTCCATGGAATTCTCTAGGCAAGAATACTGGAATGGGTTGCCATGTCCTTCTTCAGGGATCTTCCCAACCCAGGGGTCAAACCCACATCTCTGGTGTCTGCTGCATTGGCAGGCAAGTTCTTTACCACTAGCGTCACCGGGGAAAAGTGATGGTCTCCCAATAATTAGAGGGCCATGAACTTCATCAAGGTGGTCAGTATGTGTTGGATGACAGTTTTATTCTCTAAATGGGAGGAGGTAGACCTTCCTTCCATTCCCTTTAATGTATATTTTGATTCTTATGCTTTAAAATTTGAAAAGAAAAAAAATCAATTTTTTACCCTTTTAAAAAATGTAAGTATTTCAGAGAAAATATATATAAAAATCAACTCTTTCTCTTTAAAGAAAATCAGTTTCCAAAGTGTTCTAAAGTTTTATTTCTACTTAAAAACCTTAATATGTACACCCCCCCACACCCACACACAGAATAAGTACACAAGTTTGATGCCCAGAAGGAGGAGTAATCTTATATTCGAAAGTCATAATTGCTAGACTGGGTATGTTGTTTGGGAAACAGGCTGAGAAACTGAAACAAGTAACTCCCTTTCCTCTACACCACTCTGCCCTCTGCACCAGAAAACCCACAGCTAAAACAGGTAATAATAATAATAAAAAGCCTTAGTAGTATATTGCGCTTTTCCCAACATCGTACACAAAAGCTCAGGTAGAACTTTCAGATTATATAGAATCTGCAGTTTGCAGTTTCCAAAGTGGGGACAAGATAACACTGACGATATTCATGAGGAAGGAGAGGGGAAGGTTTCTGAGGTGGGCAGTCAGCACCATTCACTGTGAGCAGAACACTGGAGTGGACAGCCTTTCCCTTCTCCAGGGGATCTTCCCAACCCAGGGGTCGAGTCCAGGTCTCCCACATTGTGGGCAGATCCTTTACCAGCTGAACCACAAGGGAAGCCCTCTAAACTGTCACCTAAATATGCCCAGACACATCCACTTTTCATTTCCAAAGAGCTTTTGTGAATTTCTCATTGACAGTGATTACTGCAGCCTTAAGTGTAAGAATATCACTTTTTCAAAGTGAGCCAATAAACCTAGTTTAAGCTATTGATCAGAGTGTAACATTCATGAAGTAAAACTTGCAAATCTTGTGTCCAGCTGGATCAGTTTTCGCCAAATGAATGGTGTGATCAGCACCAGATCGAGATAAACTGCTTTGCCAGCCCTCTCCTATACCCGCTCTTCTGACTTATAGATCTATGGGTTGGTGTTGCCTCTCTTTGATCTAAGAAAGCTATTTTCTTTTTATTTTCAATGAAAACAAAAACCTAAAGCACTTTTATTACTGCTTTAGGACCTTCTTCAGCAATAACAAAAATGACTTATCCTGGGTTTAGATGGACCTTGATTAAGTCTTTATCTGTCCTAAAGTCTGGGAAATGAAGCAGGTAAATGCCCCCAAGGAGAAAACAGTTAAACAAAACTCTGGTAATTGAGCAAGGAAATATAATGCCTACAGGCTTTTATTGGCATAGCAAAGCAGAGTAGTAGAGTGCTGTTTCTGGAATGTGTTTTTCTCTAGTAGTTTTTCTCTCTTATCTTCCCTGACCCAATATTCCCATCTGTGGTACATTAGGATAATTTACTGTGGCTATTGGCATATCTCCAATCCTTCCTGAGAAAGTTTTATCCTATCAGTAAATATCTTCAAATGATGTTTACCTGCAATGACTGTTTAAATGGGCCAGGAACCTTTTGCTTTTTTTATATCAAGCTTTGTTATCTATGGTTACCTGTTTCTTATCAGGATCACTTTCATGTTATCATGAACAAGGAGTGCCGGTAGAAAATGGAATGGGATTGATTGTGAATTGTTAACTAACACTCTGTGTCTCCACCTAAATGACAAATCTTTTGTAACTGAAGACCTTAGTTTTCCTGTTACTGGAGCTAATAAAAGGTCTATTCAGCCTTTCTGGATCCTATCATAAATTCCATCTGCTCAGAGAGATTTCATAGTGCTCCCCTTTCCCCATCTATTCCTTATCAGACCCCACAATCAGAGGCAGTGCCCTTATATTGCACTAAGGAAAGGATCTAGGACATGTTTCTGAGATTTACACGAGACCCTAAGGATGCCATCAATTTCTGTAATTTAAAAAAAAAAGTAAATGAAATAGAATATAAAGAAAGCTAGACTCTTGGAGAATTCTTCAGGTTCCCCTCTGACCACTTTGTGCTCTGAGATTTGATTTTATTATTTTCTTCACATGTTATTTTCAATTTGGGGAAATTTTTATTTTAGTTTTGTTCTGAAAAATGCTTAGGTATATGCTGAAATATAATGGATGTTGGCTAAATCTATATGTATTTATCAAGAAACAAAATTATTATCAATGAGAAACATTATTATATAAAATTTTGAAAAATTTAGTGTTAAAGGGCAATTAAAAGCGTCCTACATATGGTTTTCATCTCAAGGACTCTTTTTTTTCTTCTTCTTCTTAATTCCAAATGTGTGTGTGTGAAGTCACTTTAGTCGTGTCTGACTCTTTGCGATCCTATGGACTGTAGCTTGGCAGGCTCCTCTGTCCATGGGATTCTCCAGACAAGAATACTGGAGTGGATTGCCATTTCCTCCTCCAAGGGATCTTCCTGATGGGGATTGAACCTGTGTTTCTTATGTCTCCTGCATTAGCAGGCACGTTCTTTACCACTATCACCACCTGGGAAGCCCAATTCCAAGTATGCTTTTATTTGTTTACTGTTATTTTTAAATTGGAATATAAGTGCTTTACAACGTTGTGTTTTTGCTGTATAATGATGTGAATCAGATACACATATGTCCCCTCCCTCTTGAGCAAGAACTTTTTTAGTTCATAATATTTGCTCATTTTTTTTTTTCTTCACAGCGAAGTTTTATAAACAAGTTCAGGGAGAACAAATTAGTTATCAAAGCACTTTTACCTAAACTAGTCATGGTGGCTATTAATATATAACATTGATAGATAGATTAAGAAAATCTATTTTCAGCAAAAAATCTTTTTTGCTGTTAAAAATCAATTTTTCTTTGAAACTTGTTTATAAAATAGGTAAAGGACAGTTAATTTGATTCATTTTGTAGAAGAGGCCAAATAAGCTGAAAAAGAAAGACCCCAGAGCAAGTCAGCAAGTGGTCCAGTAGGTTAAAAAATTATGATGACCAGGATTCTTTGTCAGGTGTGCCGTTTGGTTGAATGTCACTTAGCATCCATCCCCTCATCCTCTTTGTGGGGCTTTTTATAATACAGAGTCTGGGAATCTAAAGCCATATCTACTAGACTTCCTGGAAGCATCTACTATTCTGGCTGTAAATTTAGCCCCACTGGTATGAGAGGCGCTTATATGGGATGTGGAAGGCTGGTCTGTGAAGGAGGCCCCTTCTCTGCCGTCTTTGAGTTGTTTCTGCAGGCATGTGGGTGGTTGCAGGAAGAAGTGCTGTCTTCTGGAGTCCTTCCCCTGCGTGTGATTGGAGGAAGGTGGTGGCCATCGTGGTTGCTCCCTGTTCCCGGATTACTCTTCCTTTGCCTTCAGATAAGCTGCTGTGTGTGTGACTTCAGGAGTTTCGTCTTGATTTCTCACCTTTCTGAATGGAGTGGAGGCAGCAGTTCCACTCCAGCGTCAGTGTATCACATTCTGGGGTCATTCACAGAGGCCCAACCTGAAGCCTACTTCTCCAGGTCCTTTTAATGATGCCATCAAGTGCCTGTGATTAAACTCCTTTGTGTACAAAGCTTCCAGAGAGGTTTCTGTTTCCTTCATTAATACCTGCCCAACATGACCTTTTACAGTTCTAGGATTCTAGGACTTTTAAGTGCTGACAGAAGCAGAAGATATTAAGAAGAGGTGGCAAGAATACACAGAAGAACTGTACAAAAAAGATCTTCACAACCCAGATAATCACAGTGGTGTGATCACTGACCTAGAGCCAGACATCCTGGAATGTGAAGTCAAGTGGGCCTTAGGAAGCATCACTATGAACAAAGCTAGTGGAGGTGATGGAATTCCAGTTGAGCTATTTCAAGTCCTGAAAGATGATGCTGTGAAAGTGCTGCACTCAATATGGCAGCAAATTTGGAAAACTCAGCAGTGGCCACAGGACTGGAAAAGGTCCGTTTTCATTCCAGTCCCTAAGAAAGGCAATGCCAAAGAATGCTCAAACTACCGCACAATTGCACTCATCTCACACGCTAGTAAAGTAATGCTCAAAATTCTCCAAGCCAGGCTTCAGCAATATATGAACCGAGAACTTCCAGATGTTCAAGCTGGTTTTAGAAAAGGCTGAGGAACCAGAGATCAAATTGCCAATATCCGCTGGATCATCAAAAAAGCAAGAGAGTTCCAGAAAAACATCTATTTCTGCTTTATTGACTACGCAAAAGCCTTTGACTGTGTGGATCACAATAAACTGTGGAAAATTCTGAAAAGATGGGAATCCCAGACCACCTGACCTGCCTCTTGAGAAACCTGTATGCAGGTCAGGAAGCAACAGTTAGAACTGGACATGGAACAACAGACTGGTTCCAAATAGGAGAAGGAGTACATCAAGGCTGTATATTCTTACCCTGCTTATTTAACTTACATGCAGAGTAATCATGAGAAACGCTGGGCTGGAAGAAGCACAAGCTGGATTCAAGATTGCCTGGAGAAACATCAATAACCTCAGAAATGCAGATGATACCACCCTTATGGCAGAAAGTGAAGAGGAACTAAAAAGCCTCTTGATGAAAGTGAAAGAGGAGAGTGAAAAAGTTGGCTTAAAGCTTAACATTCAGAAAAGTAAGATCGTGGCATCTGGTCCCATCACTTCATGGGAAATAGATGGGGAGACAGTGGAAACAGTGTCAGACTTTATTTTTGGGGGCTCCAAAATCACTGTGGATGGTGACTGCAGCCATGAAATTAAAAGATGCTTACTCCTTGGAAGGAAAGTTATGACCAACATAGATAGCATACTAAAAAGCAGAGACATTGCTTTGCAAACAAAGGTCTGTCTGGTCAAGGCTATGGTTTTTCCAGTGGTCATGTATGGATGTGAGAGTTGGACTGTGAAGAAATCTGAGGGTCGAAGATTTGATGCTTTTGAACTGTGGTGTTGGAGAAGACTCTTGAGAGTCCCTTGGACTTCTAGGAGATCCAACTAATCCATCCTAAAGGAGATCAGTCCTGGGTGTTCATTGGAGGGACTGATGCTGAAGCTGAAACTCCAGTACTTTGGCCACCTCATGGGAAGAGTTGACTCATTAGAAAAGACCCTGATGCTGCGAGGGATTGGGGCAGGAGGAGAAGGGGGTGACAGAGGATGAGATGGCTGGATGGCATCACCGACTTGATGGGCATGAGTTTGAGTAAACTCCGGGAGTTGGTGATGGACAGGGAGGCCTGGCATGCTGCTATTCATGGGGTCGCAAAGAGTTGGACATGACTGAGCGACTGAACTGAACTGAACTGATGCAATAACCATCCACACAGCCTATGTAATTTTCTCCTTGAATATTACATGTGAGCATA
This sequence comes from Odocoileus virginianus, assembly GCF_023699985.2. NCBI lineage: Eukaryota > Metazoa > Chordata > Mammalia > Artiodactyla > Cervidae > Odocoileus > Odocoileus virginianus. Next base: position 338,395 of record NC_069682.1, read on the forward strand.
ATGAGTTTTGCTAGAATACTGCCTCTTGGGTTCAGTGTTGAGAGTGAGTCCTAATAACAGGCCCTGGTATTTATAAACCAAGGAAATGGCAACCCACTCCAGTATTCTTGCCTGGAGAATCCCATGGACAGAGGAGTCTGGTAGGCTACAGTCCATGGGGTCACAAAGGGCCGGACACGACTTCACTTTCACTTTCATCATTTATTTATGCATGCTAAGTCGTCTCAGTCGTGTCCGACTCTTTGTGACCCCATGGACTGTAGCCTGCCAGGCTCCTCTGTCCTTGGGATTCCCGAGGCAAGAATACTGGAGCGGGCAGCCATTTCTTTCTCCAGGGGATCTTCCTGGCCCAGGGTTTGAACCCACATTTCTTATGTCACCTGTGTTGGTGGTGGATTCTTTACTATTGAGCCATTGGGAAGGCCATGATTTATTTATAGTCACGCCCATTCAGTCAAGACCACCTGGAGTGGTAGGGAAAGATCAGGTGTTACTATTCTCATTTTGCATCGATGTCAGCTGGGGCTAGTGGGTGGTGAGTTGCTCAAGTTGCCCACAACTAGTTAGAGTCAAAGTCAGGTCTTTAGGTTAAATTCTGGGCCTCTTCCAGTCTCTGGAGAAGGAAATGACAACCCACTCTGGTATTCTAAACTGGAAAATCCCATGGACAGATGAGTATGGCTGGCTTACAGTACATGGGAAGAGTCAGACACGACTCCGTGACTTCACTTTCTACTCTACTGTGGCAAACAGGTTCCAAACAGGAACCTTTGGGTAACAAAAGGCTTTTAATAGAATTTGAATGAATATAAGTTGAAAGTGCTTCACTGACTTTTCCAAAGAGTCCCCCTGATTTTAGGATTCATCTCAGCCTCATTTGTGAGTGTCATCCCTCTTTGCTAGTGTCTTCATAAACAGCTGCAATATTTTTATGATGTATGTACAAAGTCCATTTTTGTTATACAACATAGGACTTGGAAATGTAGGAAAACTTCATTGATGCTTGAGGCACAAAGACAGTCTAGTCTTCAAATGTACTACATTAGTTAGTCATTATAAAACATGCTTATGGAAATATATTTAAGAATGGTATTTAAAGCAAAGGTCATTTTTTCATTACCTAATAAGTGACACTTTTGTATCTAACAAGACTCGTTACATGTGCTTTTCCATCTTTTTCTCTTCCGAACATACTTGCAAATGTTGTCTCTTGTTGGATTCTCTTAAGACTGATCCCACGGCTTCCTATAAGAAATTTTTGACCTTGGAAGATGGAAGATAAGATGGGCATGAGGGAAGTGTAGAAGTTGCCCCTTGACCCCAGGCAAGAGGCAGAATGACTAGGAATTCAAGGTGGTGTCAATTGAGAGGTCAGATATAAGCCAGGACAGGAAGCTGCCTCCAGGGAGGTGGTGATACCTTAAGTGGACCAGGGCTTCTGTGTTATTCATCTTCTTTCCCTGGGACAAAGAAGAGGCTTGGCACTGACCTGGTGCTCAGGGGATGTTTGTAGAATACAGGAATCATCTAGTGTGTGTCTCCCTCACAGTGGGTTCATGGGAAGGGAGGCAGGCAGTCTTAGGGAGACTTAGAGGGCAGTCATGCTCCCAAGACCCCTTCATGCCATGTTGCATGTGGTGCTGGGTCCATCCTTCCATTCCCTCTGAAATCTCCTGGAGACCTAGGTACTCTGTGGCCTTCTTAACTTTGGTTTCTCCATGTGAGTTCCAGAAGCAAAACGTTTACTGTCAACACGTAGATTGCTGTCAAAGGCACACATTTCTTGTGAGGGCTAAATACGGCTTAACATTGAGTGTGCACTCAATTGTGATTCAATATTGGTTGAAAATTATGATGCTTGATGTATTTACATCTCTTATTCTGGATGTTACCAGTGGCTTCTGTTTTCTGAAGAAGATACACATTTACCCAGATTTTGCAAGGAAAATTCCCCTTAAAGAAACTCAGAAGTGTTGGGAGTGATGAACAAAAGACTGACAGTTGTGAAAATATCCTCTCTATCAGGATAATGATTCACAAGGAGAAAAAGAAATATGTGAGTTTTATTGCCAAAATGAGAAAAATATCAAGTATAAGATATATAGTTTTAAAATATTATTTATACTAAAAATTCCACCTACACTGTTTCTTCTGTACAGAGGGAATGGAAGTTACCAGGACAATATTATTGATGTATGCCCTTCCCCACTCCTAGTTCAAGGTACTTGGATCATCTCCCTGGTCCTGCCTTCTCTTCTGTTCCTGGGGAAGCAGCGTACCTTCTCCGTGTCCAGGGGCCCATGCCTGCTGGTTTCTCTGGATCCTGGATTCATAATTATCCTCCCCTTTGACAGTGTCTGTGAAAGATTCTTCTCTGATGACAGCTCTTCTAAGAACATGGAAATACACCTTATAGTCCTACAAACGCCAGCAGAGTCCTCCGCCCACCTTCCTCTGCAGTGCCACCCTCCCCCTCATCCCTTCCTCAGCAGGGAGATGCCACTCCCCCCCACCCTCTCCTCTCCTCCCACCTGCCCTCCAGAGCCTTGTTCTGCCTCTGCCACTGCTTTGAACTTTCTCTCGCCAATGCTATTGGCAGCTGATATTTTGCCAGCTGATATTTTTCAGAATCGACCTTGCTTCTTTTTCTGCAGTTTATTTCCATCCACCCTTTTGTTCAGAGTTCCTACTTTAAATGTGTATTGATGCCTCTTATAAGCTGGACATTTTGCTAGTGTTGTGGATTGATGATGATAAATGATTTGGTTCCCACCTTCATGGAGTTGATATTCTGCTAGGGGAGATAGATGCTCAGCAAATAGAGGTAAGGGATGTCACTCTAATTGTGTGAAGTACTACAGAAAATAGTGCAAAAATACAAATGAGTGTAATAAGCTTGGAAGGAGTCCCTAGAGAAATTCTGTGTAGGGAAAGACCTGAGTTATAAGTAGTTCTTCAGCTAACAAGAGGATGGGAAGTGTGTGAGGTTGAAGGACCAGCATTGGTGAGCATCCCAAGGACGGAAGGCACAGGGGACTTTGAAAGACAGAGAAGAATAAGCAAATAGGGAGCTCAGTGGCTCGGATAATGAGGAGAGAGGCCAAGGGGCTGCATATATGCTGCTTAGGCCGTTGCAGGATTTTATCGTGAAGGCAATGTGAAGCCACTAACTTGTGTTTCTATTGTGTTTCTATTGTGTTTCTATTGTTTCTATTGAGGCCAGACGATTATTTGTTAAAGAGGTTGGCCTGTGCACTGTAGGATGTTCAGCAGCATCCCTGGCATCTATCTACTAGACGCCAGTAAAGAACTGCCAGTATAACAACCAAGATTGTTTCTGGGCATGGCCAGCATTTCCCTGGAGAGCAAAACTGCCCCGGTTCAGAATCCTTGATTAAAATATAAACCACTGATTTAAATCTTAAGTGATTAAGTGTTGAGCCAGGACGATCCTGATACTTCAGTGGTTAAAACTCTGTGCTGCCGTTGCAGGACCAGGTTTGATCCCTGGTTGGGGAACCAAGATCCCACATGCTGCATGGCATGGGCAGAGAGAGGGAGAGACAGAGAGAGAGAAAGGGAAAGAGGACATTATCATATACAACAAGTACTGGGCTACTACATATGCATGCACATGCACATGGCTAGTAGGCATGTGAAAAGATGTTCATCATTTGTTGTTAGTCATCAGGGAATTGCATTAATATGATAAAACCACAGTGAGATGCCACCTTACAGCCACCAGACCTATATCTATATCTTCCTGAAATGATTGGTTTACTCATCTGATGCCCCCACTGAACAATGAGCACTTTGGGTGATGCGGGATCTGAACGTTCATTTGAATCCCTGGTATAGACCTGCAGTGCCCTGTATGGTATTTGAAGAAACATGTTTTCAACTGTTTGTTGTATTTTGTTAAAAAAGGTTTTATACTTGTCAGTAAACGGCAGTTATTTTAATGGCGCTGCTCTCCACTGTTTGCCTGTTCCATCCTGGACTTTCTCCCCTCCTCCTCTTTCCTGTTCTTCGGGAAATTTCAGACTAGACAGACCCCGCGTCTCATGCATGCTGTTGCACCTAGAAGGTTTACTTCACTGATCCTAGTCTCATGCTCAGGCATCTGAGACCACCTTTGCTGTGTGTGTGTCTGTGTGTGTGTGTGTGTGCGCGCGTGTGTATCTCATAGTCAGGGCTGCACTGCTGACCTTTGTTGGGCGTCACATCTGATCTTCTGTGACCCTAGGGATTCTTTTTCCCTCACACGACTCTTTCTCCATCGTATATGTATTCTCCATCTTCGGCTCTGCTGCTTGTCTGAGGCGAGTCTGGGGTGATCCCTGTGGAGCACGGCTGGTTCTTTTCCCTTGCTGACTCCGAAACATTGATTAGTTGAGGAGCACACATCTCTCGCCACTTGTGTTTTCTTGTTCAATAGCACAAGGACGTGGACTCACCGTGTAGTCAGGACCGTGGTCAGCCTCGGTCGGCGGGTGGGCTCTCTGACAGCGTGGGCTGTGGGGCTCTGGGCTGGCCCTTGACAAAAGGCGAAATGGGCTACGGCCTTCAGGTTACAGCTTAAATCAGTTTTCTGAGCTGTCCATAAAGTAGCATGGACTGAGAGGCTGAAGCTACAGAAATGCATTTTCTCATTGTTCTGGAGGCTGCAGGTCTGAGATGAGGTGTTGACAGAGTTGGCTCCTCCTGAGGTCTCAGCTTGTAGGTGGCTGACTCCTCCCTGTGTTTCATGTCATTTTCCCTCTGTATGCGTCTGTGTCCAAATTTCTTTTTTTTATAAGGACGCCAGTCCTATAGAATTAGGGCCCACCTTTAATAAGTTCTTTTAACTGAATCACCTTTGTGAAGATTGTCTCTAGATAAGCTTGCACTCTGAAGCACTGCATAGCACTTGAACATATGAATTTGGAGAGGGACAGTTCAGTTCATTATGCACCTGGTCTGGTAAAGGAGAGTTCAGAAAGCAGCAGCGTATTGGTTCTATTCAGATACTTGAAGAATTGACTCTTGGGGAAGCAATTAGATTTTGGGCTGCTGCTGCTGTCACTTCAGTCGTGTCTGACTCTGTGTGACCCCAGAGATGGCAGCCCACCAGGCTCCGCTGTCCCTGGGATTCTCCAGGCAAGAATACTGGAGTGGATTTTGGACTACTTAGATGTTAAAACTAAATGGTAGCTGCATATATAGAAAAAAGTACTGAAACTTTCCAGCTAGACTTATCTGACCAAGTTGACTTATGAAAAAAGTTTCCCTGTTAAGGAGAATACTTACTGTGAGCTGCACTGCCCAGAATAAAATAAGTCACACTGGAAATTTAAAATTTTCTAGTGCCATATTAAACCAAGTAAAAAGAAACAGGTGAAATTTATTTTCACAATATACTTTATTTAACCCAATATATTGATTTTCATGGGCTTCCCTGGCAGCTCAGACAGTAAAGAATCTGGCTGTAATGCAGGAGACCCGGGTTCAGTCCCTGGGTTGGGAAAATCCCCTGGAGAAGGGAATGGCAACCCACGCCAGTATTCTTGCCTGGAGAATTCCATGGGCATAGGAGACTGGCAGTCTGTGGGGTCACAAAGAGTCTGACGTGACTGAGTGACTAATGCTTTCCCACTTTCATTGATTTAAATGTATAATCAATATAATAACACATCTTAGCTAAACTTGTCACATTTCAAATACTCTGTGGTCTCAGCTGAGCCCATATTCAGCAACGTAGGTAGAGAGCATCCCTTCTCAACTGAGACCAAATCATCTCCAAAGAAATGGAAAATGGTTCTTGAGGGATTAAAAAACTTAACTCTTTTTATTTTATATAAAGCACAGTATACACACAACATCTAAATAGATATTAAGAACATCTGTGATATTAACATTTCATGGGGGATGATTAGAAAACTAGATATCAAAAAAAGCTCTTCAGCAGGTCAATAATGAAACAGCACTGGGTGGCAGTGGTATAGAGTCTGTCCTAAAGGTTTAATCCCAGTACCACCCTTACTAGCTTAGCTAGGTTTCCTTGGACAAGTTAGTTAAGTTAAGCTTTAGTCTATTTATCTGTAAAATGGGGATAATAATAGTGAATACCTCTTAGAATTTTATAAATACCAAAAGAGAAAATCCATTTAAACTGCAGCTCAAACAAAAATGTTTAGGATGTATCTGTTATTATTTGGTCAGGGAGTTTTGTAAAGAACATTCTGATATCAGGAGGGAGTTTGGACTATTTCGTCACTGCTTGCCAGTTTCTTCAGGACATTTTATTTATTTACTATTAAAGTGTAGCTGATTTATGATGTTAGCTTCAGGCGCACAGCATACTGATTCAGTATTGTTATAGATCATACGCTAGGATATATATTTTATTTTATAGTTATTCATTTTCACATTTCATTTTAGTGAGATATAATTGTCATATAACATTGTATTAGCATATATTATTGATTTACATCAGCACTTATTGTTTAGTCACTAAGTCATGCCTGAATCTTTTGTGACCACATGGCCTGTAGCCCACCAGGCTCCTCTGTCCCTGGATTTTCCAAGAAAGAGTACTGGAGTGGGTTGCCGTTTCCTTCTCTAGGAGATCTTCCCAAACCAGGGATTGAACCCATGTCTCCTGCTTTGGGAGGTGGATTCTTTACCACCGAGCCACTTGAGAGGCCCTTATATCAGCTCATTGATGAGCAAGTCATGAGCAAATAAAGATGTCATAGGATTTTGTTGATTTTAATATTGATTCCAGTGACTTTTTCTTGCTGTACTATCTTTAATTTTTTTTTTTTTTCATATTGAGGTTTTATGGAGGCCTTTTACTTTGTTCCTTGACTGTCTTCCATTTGACCTAAAATCTTTTCTGGGAACTCAGGTAAATAGCAAAACAGTAGCTTCTTATATCATTATAGTACATTTCACTTTTGAGGTGATAGGGTTGAGAGTGAAATGGTTTCTATGAAGAAAAGAGAGGTACATAGAAGTTTACTGTACATTATCCACAATTACTAACTTAAGACAGTGTTTTTATTAATGTTCTTCTTTTCAAGGAGGCAGTTTATTGGAAGAAAAACCTTATAACTTTAAATAAGCAAATTAAAGTTGAATTCCTAGATATAAGCCATTTACTTACAAGATACAGGGACGTCTACATTTTAAGCTCACTGGTGTTTCTTGGCATTTGCATCATTATATTCCTGACATCACTGAAAACTTAAATTGAAATGCAGATTCTCAAACTCTATTCCAGTTTGAGAATATCTCCTAAATGAGAAACTTCAGAGAAAGGGCTCAGGAGTCTGTGTTTTAACAAGTCCCCCCTGTAAATCTGATGCACCAAAACATTGAAAACCACTGTCCTATGGAATAGACATATTATAGATATTGATGGAGAGAGAAAGAATAAAAACTAGGCCATATGAGAGTTATCTCCATTATTCTGCAGTGAAATGCTGCAGTTGCCTTGGAAATGAAGGATGGCCATGTATTTCAAACTTCAAACTAGAGCAGATATTCTGACAATTAAGGATATTTGATCTTTTCATCTGGTGTCTCTATTTCTGCTTTGCCAATAAGATCATCTATACCATTTCTTCTAGATTCCATGTAGATTCTTCTAATGTATATATGCATTAATATACAATATTTGTTTTTCTCTTTCTGACTTCCTTCACTTTGTATGACACTCTCCTGGTTCATCCACATCTCTACAAATGACATGATTTCATTCTATTTCATGGCTGAGTAATGTTCCGTTGTATATATGTACCACAACTTCTTTATCCGTTCCTCTGTTGCTAGACATTTAGGTTGTCTTCCTAAATGTCTAGGTTGCTTCCAAAATGTTATAGACATTTAGGTTGCTTCCTAAATTGGCTATTGTAAATAGTGATGTTATGAACATTGGGATGCATGTGTCTTTTTGAATTTATGCTTTTCTCTGGGTATAAGTCCAGTAATGGGATCACTGGGTCATATGATAGTTCTGTTTTTAATTTTTAAAGGAACTTCCATACTGTTTTCCATAGTGGCTGTATCAATTTATACTCCCACCAACAGTGCAGGAGGGTTCCATTTTCTCCATACTCTCTCCAGCACTTATTGTTTGTAGACATTTTGATGATGGCCATTCTGATCAGGGTAAGGTGATATCTTAGTTTTGGTTTCCATTTCTCTAACAATAAGCAGTGTTGAGCATCTTTTCATGTGTTCATTGGCCATCTATATGTCTTCTCTGGAGAAATGGCTCCACATTCTGTGGCACAGGGAACTCTTTAATGTATTGTGTTGACCTGAATGGGAAGGGAATCCAGAGGGGAGGGTTATATGTATGCATTGACTTCCCAGGTGCCTCAGTGGTAAAGAATCTGTCTGCAATGCAGAAGATGCTGGAGACCTAGGTTTGATCCCTTGGTCGGGAAGATCCCTTGTAGGAGGAAATGGCAATCCACTCCAGTATCCTTGCCTGGAAAATTCCACGGGCAGAGGAGCCTAAAGGGCTGCAGTCCATGAGGTTGCAAAGAGTCAGACACGACCGAGTGCCTGAGCACACATGTGTGTCCATGCGGCTGATTCATCTTGCTGTACAGTAGAAACTAACACAGCATTCTAAAGCAACTGTGCACCAATAAAAGTTAATTTAAGAAAGGAGTACTTGAGGTTTGGGTTGAGTGGCTACCTCAGTGGGGGGAGAAAAATAGACACTTGGTGCTATGTGGGAGGTGGGAAAAAAGCAGGTGGAATTTAAAATGGATATTCATGTATTTCTGGGTTAGATCCTGCTTTGCATGGCAAGAATGCCAAGTCCCAGCTGATCTTGTAATGTTAGAGGTGATTATGGAGGAAGTTGGCAGGGAGCCGAGATAAATGATCATCTAGAAGAAGAACTGTGGCAGGAAGAGTGGGGTCAAAAATTACTGAACAAAGGAACTTTAATTTTGGAGGAGGAGAAGGAATAAGCTAGAACTAGCAGTATCAGAAGCACTGAGGCAGCCTAACGCAATGTTCCAGCATACAAATTTGAGCAGTTTTATTTTGCTAACTTTAAGTATTGGATTGTCTGGCATCCTGGCAGTGAACTATCACCAAGATTTTGATTAGAATCTTATCAGATACTCTTGTCAGACACTCTGATAAGAGAAGGAACTGGCATGAGAATGACAAGTTACATCTACAGGTTAATTGCAAATTTACCTGGAAATGGGGTTGTATGTTCTGTGAAGCCTGATGGAAACTTTTATTTTGCCCAACTCTGGAAGAGTAGGTGATATAATGGAACTAAAAATGTTGCTATGATTTATTGGAAATATTGCTCTGAACTTTTATGCGTGTAATCTCATAGGAGAAGCCTCAAATGTTTTAAAAATTATTCTTTCATTATAATATCATGCCCTTCTCCAGGGAATCTTCCCAACCCGGGGACTGAACCCAAGTCTCCTGCATTGCGGGCAGATTCTTTACCCTCTGAGCCACCAGGGAAGCCCCCATTATAATATAAAATTTGTTTCCATATGTCTTTTTTTTACATTTAGAAATAATTTTGGAATTTTAAAATTCCAGCTGAAGTTCTATGCAGCAGCACAAGCCTTGTCAAGGATATTTTCAGACTGTACGTTAAGCATGAATCTTAAGAATATCAGGATAAAACATAATGGCAGTTCCTCAGAAAATTAAATATAGAACTATCATGTGATCCAGTTATTCCATTTCTGAGTATATTTGGAAAAGAATTAAAAGCAGGGATGCAAACGGTTATTTGTATTCCATTTTCATAGCAGCATAGTTCACAACAAGAGAAGGTTGGAAACAACCCAAATGTCCATCCATGGATGGGTGAATAAAAATGATAAATACATATAATTGAATATTATTCAGTCTTAAAAAGGAAGGGCATTTTTACACCTCCTGTGGCATGGATGAAGCTTGAGCACATTATACTGAATGAAATTGACCAGATACAAAAGGAAAAATACTTCTATGATTCTACTTATGTGTGTGTGTTAGTTGCTTAGTTGTGTCCAACTCTCTGCAACCCCATAGACTGTAGCCCACTAGTCTACTTATATGAGTTATCGAAGAGTAGTCTGATTCATAGACACAGAAATGGTGATTGTCAGGGCCTTGGGCAAGGAGGGAATGGTGAGTTAGTGTTTATTGAGTGTGGAGTTTGAGTTTGGGAAGATGAAAAAGTTCTGGGGATGGGTGGTGGTCATGGTTGCATAGCAGTGTGAAAGTACATTAAGTACTTTGCTTAAGGAACTTAATGAAACTTACACTTAAAAATGGTGAATTTTATATTATATATATGTATATATTTATCCCAATAAAAAGAATACTGTGATAATCATTTAATATTTTAATAATTAAACTTTTAAAAGTTACTACAATAATCTACTACAATAATAATAAATATTTTTATGTGCCAAGAATTGGTCAAGGTGCTTTACCCAATTTACCCTATTTAATTCTAACTAAAAAACTCTGAGGGAGGTATGATTATTATCTTATTTTTTCCCCAGTTATTGTTGTGTAAACTGAGGCACGCGGGGGGCACAGACAGTGGTTTGAGCCCTAGGGGTTGGCCTCCAGTTACGAGTTGACCTGACTCTTTGAGTAAAGCTTACCATGTGCACAAAGCCTTAGATCCGCTTTACCCATCAGGAAGACAACCCCAAATTCCAAAATTATCTCTGCAAGTTCTAAATTTATTACAGATCTTTTTGATCAAGAGGATATGACATACCACAGTTATAATGTGTATGAAAAAATTGAAATAAGCTGGTTATTTATGTCTCTTTACAAAAAATGCAATCCCTGCAAAGACCTCAGTGTTTCAGTATAAAAATCTATATCCAGTGACATGTGTTTTTTTGTGCAGATGGTATGCCTCTGAAAATTGCCAAAAGAAAAGAACACATATTTTAGAAATGTTAAATATTGTAATTACAATGCAGGCAGTTTTTGCTTTGTAATATGTATGCTTTAAACTCAGAAGACTGTCTATGATGTTTTATTGTGTGAAATTTAAATTTGAAACAATTTTGTGTATAGCTTTCTGAATATGTAGAAGATGGCCTTATTTACTGTTACCTTGGAAATAGCAATACCTAAATGCTGTGTTAACTCTTTTTGGTACAATTAAGATGATTTTATAGAGCAAATGTAATTTAAAATAATATCCTCAAGCATGGATTTTAATTAATTTTAATCATATAAAGTATGTAATGTTTAGTATTATATTTGGAAAACTAAATATAGCTTTTTAATAGAAACCATGCCAATGCCTTTAAAAACGTACCTCAATTTAATAAATACACGCATCATTGACCTTTTCCTTTTTAAATAATATTCTAATTATGAGTAGAGCATCTCCAGTTATGTAATTAATAATCCTATGATGTTAAAGATATCATGTTTAGTTTTTTGAAAGTTTTACTAATAACTGATGATCTTGGAGAAACTCTTAATTATTAACTTGTTAAGTCATTCCCAGGTAAGACTTGACTTTCTACTGTGGCACATGTTGATATACACGTGTTTTCTTACACTTCTAGGACTCCACTATTGTCACTCCAATTATTTTGAGGACTGACCCTCAGGGATTTTTCTTTTACTGGACAGACCAAAACAAGGTAAGAAGTAAGATATGTCTCTACATTTTCCAGTGAGTTGTTGATTTGCGAAGTATTCAGGTTTCTATTTGTTTCATGGATAACTCTTTGTAATTTATTTAAAGATTCTACTTAAAAAGAATGCCTAAAATGGAAATGTCTGGAGAGTTTCCAAGGACTGTAGCCTGAAGTATTAGATGTGCTAAATCCTAGAACATTTGGCACTTTTCAGGACAAAAGCATGGAGCTGTGAATTGCATTTGTTGTAGAGGAAGTTAGCTGGTATTCCTGCTGTAAGTCTCCCCCCAGCTCTATCCATAGGGAATGAAGAAAATGGATGAGAAAGCTCCTGTGACCCCATGACTGTAACTGTGGCTTTCCCCTTCTCTTCCTTCTGCCCCTTGTTGCTTATCAGGGTTCTCCCAGCCTCAGTAGGAATTTGGCCTTGATAATTGGTTCACATTAGAAAATCAGGAATAAAATTCCTTTAGACTGTATCTTCCCATTTTCAGGAATTTTTTCCTATTTTAGCTTTCTGTCCACCATATCATAAAGTTAGAATCTCATTTATTATGGAACCAATTGAGCTGATTCCATATTGCATTATTAAAAAGTAGGATGTCTCCAGATCATAAAATTTATTTGGAGTTTAACAGGCAGTTAGACCAAAATATTCATAGAAAGTGGTTATTACTTCAATAGACAATGCTATGGTTCTGCACTCGAACCTCCAAGGCTACCAACCACAGAATATTTTGGTCCTGTAAGTTCTGATATTTGGAAAGATGGGGCAGGTTTTATTGAGAGTGCCAAAGTGATGCTGAAATGATAAAATACCTGGACCAAATTGTGAAGCACTATTAACCTTTTCACATCCTGGTGTTCCTCCTCCATATCCAGGGTTACTGGCTATCAGCCTAGCTTTCTGCCTTTGGGGGTGACCCTGGCTTCATCAGTGAGTAATGGTACAGAGACTGCTCTGTACAGAGGCTTGTTGGGGGCCCAGGTGGATTCTGGGGGAAATTCTTGGTCTGGAAAGTAATATATGGCCCCCAGGTCAGTCCTGGATGTGTCTTTTTAACACGTCTTCCAAAGGACAGATTTTACCTTTGTTGTCCTGGAGTTGCTTTCTGGTTATGGGTGCCCTATAGTCACCTCTGGCAGTAGACATGGGGCCACAGACATAGACCCCAAGCTAATGTCAAAAATCGCGCTTGGGTAAGATTTCATACTAGCTGTTCATGTTTGTTATTGGGTGTGTTAATCACTTTGACTTTGACATTCTGTTTGGTTTCCTGCTGTTATGTATAAAACAATGGCTTGAAAGGGTTCTTTTTTTTTTTTTTCCCTCCTAAAGGCTATTTTTAGAGCTGTTGAAGCTATATTCATGAAAGATACATTTATAATGCCTAGAGCATTTTTAAAGTTGGATATTTGTACAAGAGACTGGACTGTCAGTTTGATTTTTCAGCTTGTAAATCAAGCTTCTATAAAAGCAGCAGAAGATATTTTGGGGATTTTAAATAATTCATAGCAATTCAGTTAAGCTCCTCTTTAAAACCAATCATAAATATTCCTTTGCTTGAGAAAGAGAAAGTGTTTAGGACCAGAGGCTCTTTGATGTACATATCTTGTTCCATGAACCCAGTATTTTGACTCATGCTTATTTTCAAATGTAGGAAAAAAAACTCAGTTTTTGAATGCAGACCATTTTCTCTTGGTTGTAATGCAGTTTATGACCAGATGAAACAGATGTTGTGGTAGCAATACTTCTGTCTTTTTATTACTTTCTTTTCATGAGTATCAATCTTTCAGTTCTAGCCAAGAGATGGTAGTTTCATTTTTCACTTTCTAAGTCAACCATCAGTCATATATCAGAGTTTGGAGGTTTGTTTTTTTAATGATCATATATTAATATCTAAAAGATGAGGTCATTTAAGAAAAAAATGAAACTTTACATGATTCCAAGTTTGTAATCTTCGTCTGGCTTTAAGCCCAGTTCTAGAGCCAGAGAGAGTGATGAATCCACTTCTAGGAGATGGACCCCTGTGAGTGATATATTAGCAGCTTAAACGCATGTGAGCAGAGACAGTGCTCACAGGTGAGCGGTGGCAAGCAAGCTTCAAGTCCATGTTTTTGCATAACATTATTTGAAGGGATGGGCTGAATGTTGCAATCATGATATTACTTAGAGGCCCACTTTCTTTAAAATTTTAATTGACAATTAGTCTTGGTGATGTGAATCTATCACATGTACTACAGAGTTTTTACATCACAGAGAAAAAATATGATACTTTTAAAAGTTTATCCCATGATTCTCTCCTCGCCTCTGCTTGAAAGCTTGCTTTGGTATCTGTATGATTCCCCTCTTCTCCCTGGAGCTTCTTCTTTCGTCTTTGTCTGTGTTTCTCCTTGGTCCATGAAGCCTGTGCCAAAGTCCTTTGTTTTTTTTTAAATTTTTATTTATTTTTAATTGGAGGATAATTGCTTACAATGTTGTATTGGTTTCTGTTCCACAACAGTGTGACTCACCTCTAAGTATACATAGACCCCTCCCTCCGGAGCCCCCTCCCACCTCCCTCATCCCCCTAAGTTATCACTGAGCACCAGCTGAGCTCCCTGTTTTATGAAACTCTTTGGTTAGTGATCAGTTGAAGCCTAGTCTGCTCAGAAGTGAGCTGAGTGGCTTAAGAAGTAAAGAATATTTTTATAGGATTTTCTTTTTATAGCCCTGGAGGAGAATCCTCACACTTGATGGGTTCTTATCCAGGTCCTCTCTCCTGTCCTGGCCACACTGGACTGTGGACCAACTGATCTGAAGCCACTGGTTTCGCTCTCTGTGAACCTTGACACGTGTCCTGTAACCCAGCCTTTGGTTTGCCACCATAGAATTGATAGGTGGCAAAGAAGATTGATAACCCAGATAACAGATTGAAGAACTTGAAAACCAGAGCTGGAAAGTAACTTTTAGGTAGCAGAAATGTGCTTCTGATGAAACATTGAAGGCATGTTTGGGGTTTGGTGGGAAGCAGATAAATATGAACATCATCTTCAGGGAAATGTTCATACTTGGTACCAGCTCTGGGCTTATCCTAATCATTCTTTCCATTTTAATGTTGGCTCTGTAAATTTTATTGACTGTAATTAGCAGAAACGAGTTTCTGAATATGACTATCTTAAGCATGGTTTTTTTTTTATGTCAGTGCGTGTCATGTAAAGAGCATCGGTTTATTTTTGATCATGAGTGAGAAGGGACTCTAGTACAGGCTGAGTATGGAAGAGGTTGCCTGCATTAAATTATGACTTTTCTTTGGAGCTATGTCATGTCAGGGCCAGAAACCAATGTAGGAAGGGTTACCCATGAAAAACATGTGAACTACAAGAAGAATCTGTATGGGAGCCAGAGAAGAAAAGGAGGGTTCATGTAAAAGGTGAACCCAAACATAGCCTGTTAGAATATGAAACAAAATAGACCTCTGCCTTGCAACCTGAGGCCCTACTCCTGGGCCAACATTGGTATAAAAATAAAACTAGTCACTACCAGTTCAGATCCAAGAAGTTCAATATAGTTTAGTAAACTCTTCCTTGTATCCCTAAAACAGGAGCTTGGGGAATGGGAAAGAGGACCACAGAATTAAAAAGGAAGAGGAGGAGAGATACACGTTTTAAAGGAAGAATTTCTACTACTTGAGCTTTTTCTGTTACAGATATTTATTTTTGTTTTTGTGGCTAACCTGCAAATATTAATGGGTTCTTTTTGTAAGAGAGTAGAGCAATGTTGATGTCCTCGACTCCCCCCCACCTTTGACCACAGTCCTAGCCTTGTCCAAAGTCACCTGCTGGTGGGACTTGCCTGGTGGTCCAGTGGGTAAGACTCTGTGCTCTCACTGCCGAGGACCCGGGTTTGATCCCTGAGCAGGCAACTGAAATCTCACCAACTGTGCAGTGCAGCGTGAAGTCAACTGCTGGTAACGGCCTCATGGTATCTTTCCAGGCTCTCTTAAATGAATTTGTGTGTGTACTAACTATGGAAATATTTTGTTTTGTTTATATCCATCTGTATCCTAAATAACATCATTCTATTTTTACTTTTCCACAAACTTGATTTTCACTTTACAGTATGTCTTACAGAACTTTTCATGTAAGTACAGGTGTATCCACTTTATTTTTTTTTGTACCTCTATAACATCCCATGGAATGGCTGTGTGTTTAGTCACTCAGTCATGTCCAACTTTCTGCAACCCCATAGACTGTAGCACACCAGGCTCCTCTGTCCAGGGAATGTTCCAGACAACGGTACTGGAATGGGTCGGCATTCCCTACTCAAGGGGATGTTCCTGACCCAAGGATTGAACCTTAGTCTCTTGCGTCTCCTGCATTGGCAGCTGGATTCTTTGCCACTGTGTCACCTGAGAGGCCCAGGGAATGGATGACCAAATTTTATTTAACAATAAAATAGTCTCATTGGTGGACTCTTGGTATTTGTTTCTAGTTTGGGGCTACAGGAAAACAATCTTGTACTTTTGGAGTAATACTTCGTCTTATATATCTCTCTCTGAGTATATGGGTCAGGCGTCCCTGAGGTAAATTTTGAGAAGTACAGTTGCTGATTGAAGGCTATATATATCCTAAATTTTAGTTAATGGTTGTGTCATTTTATAGCTTTGCCAGTCTTGTGTGAGAGGAACTGTTTCCTCAATCCCCACCAACACTATTAAGAAACATTTTAATTTTTGTCAATTTGATGCAACCATTGTATCTCTGCTCTAATTTGGTGTTGCCTGATTTGCTAGTGAGCTGTGTACATTTTCCAACATTATGGGCAATTTCTATTTCCTCTTACATCAATAACCTGCTTAAATTCTTTGCCTTGTGTTGAGAGTTGTCCATTTATTTTGGATGTTAATCCTTTAGCTGTTAGGGATATTTCCAACACTTTCTTCCTGTCTGTGGCTTGTCTTTGAATTTCTTAACTTTAATGCATGACAAAAGATGACCTGACATTTTCAAATTTGATATATTCACATTCCAACTTTTTTTTTTTGCTTTTTGCTTTATTTAAGGTTTTTCTTATTCATCATCCTCTTAGCCATCATTATTATTTGTTTAGATTTTTAATTCATGTAAAACTGTCTTAGTCCATTTGGGCTGCTGTAACAAAACACCGTAGAATGGGTTGTTCATAATTGACATATTTCTTACAGTTCGGGAGGCTGAAAGTCCAAGACCAGGGTATCAGCATGGCCCAGAGAGACCCCTCTTCTGTGCTGCAGATTTCTCATGTCCTCATGTGGTGGAAGGGGCCAAGGGTCTCTGCGTTGGTGCTTAGTCGCTCAGTCGTGTCAACTCTTTGCAGCCCCATGGAGTGTAGCCTGCCAGGCTCCTCCCTCCATGGCATTTCCCGGGCAAGAATACTGGCATGGGTTGCTATTTCCTCCTCCAGGGGATCTTCCCGACCCAGGGATTGAACCCGGGTGTCCTGCATTACAGATGGATTCTTTACCACTGAGCCACCAGGCAAGCCTGAGGATCTCTCTTTTATAAGAGCTTGTATGAGCTTCTTCTGTAAGGATACTAAGCCCATCAAGGAGGACTCTGCCCTCAGGACCTAATCACCTCCCAAAGACCCAATCTCCTAATACCACCCTGGGTATTAGGCGTTCAGCATAACGATTTGGCGTGGACCATAGCAGTGATACTGTGTATTTTGAGGACTGATGCTCACAGAACTCTGATTTCTTCACGTGGCTAGGCCTGCCTTTGTGCGGCCCCTGTTTCTTCCGGCTGGAACTGGTCTGATATCTGCCATGCAGTTTTCTTCTGGCTGGGGTATGGAGGGTATGGGAGGTGCGAACTATGACGGCAGTTGT
The DNA here is from genome assembly GCF_023699985.2 of Odocoileus virginianus. NCBI lineage: Eukaryota > Metazoa > Chordata > Mammalia > Artiodactyla > Cervidae > Odocoileus > Odocoileus virginianus. The sequence goes on from NC_069682.1 coordinate 355,889, forward strand.
CCTGATTAGAGGTTCCCACTTTACTCCCAATGCTGACACTTCCACCACCTCGTTTGGGTGGTCTAGATCTATTCCTGTTTTAATGCCTGTGAGTTTCTGGGGTGTCACCTCCTACTTTATTTTTATTCCATTCATCTTCTGTTTTCCATGCTTTCTGATTCAAGAAGTACAATCCCTTCTGTTTACCCATGATCCTAGATTATAGACATACCTTTACACCTGTGTATTCAGTCATTTCTAGGGAATAGGATATGGGAGGACTCCACCATCTGCTCCATCTGTTGTCTTGTTCTGGCCTATCATTTTGCATGAGACAGTCACTGGGGATCCTTGCAAAGTGGTAAGTTTCTGTTAATGAAAACTATAAACTGCCTTCTCTTATAATAACCTTACATTTCTATACTGAGTTCAGATGCAAAGTTCAAAAATTAAATATTTTCATATTACACGGTGATATTTTTCAAGAAAGAAGTCAGGAGTTTGTAAATATTTAAGCTGTTGTATCATAAACCTCTATAAAAAAGCTAGTAATATCGTGTTAAAAAATAGTCTGGGCTCCATAAAGAACCACCAGGCACCACAGATTTTATTAATCATTGTTTATCAATAGCACTTCTTTCACACACACTACTCTAGAATATCCCAGAAACATCAGTTTTGAACTTTCTTGTCTATGGTAATTGGGTAGGACACTCAACTGTCTATTGAGTGCAACAATTTGATTATAAATTAAAAGATCAACTCTACACGCTTTTATTTGGTAGCTTCCCCTGAACCCTGAAACAAGAGTTGATTTATCTCAGAAAACAATGCAGAGCATGTGAGTATCACGTCTGGAAGGCTGGTGTCATTGCTAGGCCTGTAGCAGGATGCCAGTAATTGCCAAGAAGCAGCAGCATCTATGGATTAAGTCTTTTCCTGCACCTTCCCCAGATTTCCTTCACATAAAGAAATTAATAGAAGCAACACAGCCCAAAATCTAAACCCAAGTCCTTACTGCTCCTGTGGCTGAGAGTTGGACCCCAGTGGCATTTACATTTCTTTGTTTTTTCTGGCCTCTGGAGCTCATGACACCGTCTGGGAGCTGACACCCATACAAGAGACAACTCTACACATGAATGTTACCAGACGGTCAATACCGAAATCAGATTGATTGTATTTGCAGCTAAAGATGGAGAAGCTCTATACAGTCAGCAAAAACAACCGGGAGCTGACTGTGGCTCAGATCATGAACTCCTTATTGCAAAATTCAGACTTAAGTTGAAGAAAGCAGGGAAAACCACTAGACCATTTAGGTATGACCTAAATCAAATCCCTTACAATGATACAGTGGAAGTGACAAATAGATTTAAGGAATTAGATTTGATAGACCGAATGCCTGAAGAACTATGGATGGAGGTTCATGATATTGCACAGGAGGCAGTGATCAACGACACCCCCAAGAAAAAGAAATGCAGAAAGGCAAAGTGGTTGTCTGAGGAGGCCTTACAAATAGCTGAGAAAAGAAGAGAAGCCAAAGGGAAAGGAAAGATATACCCATTTGATTCAGAGTTCCAAAGAATATCAAGGAGAGATAAGAAAGCCTTCCTCAGTGATCAGTGCAAAGAAATAGAGGAAAACAACAGAATGGGAAAGACTAGAGATCTTTTCAAGAAGATTAGAGATACCAAGGGAACATTTCATGCAAAGATGGACACAGTAAAGGACAGAAACGGTATGGACCTAACAGAAGCATAAACAGAAGCTGTTAGGAAGAGGTGGCAAGAACACACAGAAGAACTGTACAAAGAAGATCTTAATGAGCCAGATAACTGCAATGGTGTTATCACTCAGCTAACACCAGACATCCTGGAATGCAAAGTCAAGTGGGCCTTAGGAAGCATCACTACCAACAAAGCTAATGGAGGTGATGGAATTCCAGCTGAGCTATTTCAAATCTTAAAATATGATGCTGTCAAAGTGCTGCAGTCTATATGCCAGCAAACTTAAACTCAGCAAAGGCCACAGGACTGGAAAATGTTAGTTTTCATTTCAATCCCAAAGAAAGTCAATGCCAATGAATGTTCAAACTAGCACACAGTTGCACTCATCTCATACGCTAGAAAAGTAATGCTCAAAATTTTGAACATTCTTTGGGATTGTTTTTCTGGACCTTTCTTGCTTTTTCTATGATCCAACAGATGTTGGCAATTTGATCTCTGGTTCAAAAAGCAAGAGCGTTCCATCTACTTCTGCTTTATTGATTACACCAAAGCCTTTGACTGTGTGAATCACAACAAACTGTGGGAAATTCTCCAAGTGATGGGAATACCAGACCACCTGACCTGCCTCCTGAGAAATCTGTATGCAGGTCAAGAAGTAACAGTTAGAACCAAACATGGAACAATGGACTGGTTCCAAATCAGGAAAGGAGTATATCAAGGCTGTATATTGTCACCATGCTTCTTTAACTTAAGTGCAGAGTACATCATGCGAAATGCCAGGCTGGATGAAGCACAAGCTGAAATAAAAATTGCTGGGAGAAATGTCAATAATCTCAGATATGCAGATGACACCACCCTTGTGGCAGAAAGCGAAGAGGAACCAAAGAGCCTACTGATGAAAGTGAAAGAGGAGAGTGAAAAAGCTGGCTTCAAACTCAATGTTCAAAAAACAAAGATCATGGCATCCAGTCCCATTACTTCATGGCAAATAGATGGGGAAACAATGGATACAGGGCAAGCTTTATTTTCTTGGGCTCCAAAATCATTGCATATAGTGGCTGCATCCATGAAATTAAAAGACACTTGCTCCTTGGAAAAACAGCTATGACCAACCTAGACAGCATACTAAAAAGCAGAGATATTACTTTGCTGACAAAGGTCTGTCTAGTCAAAGCTATGGTTTTTCCAGTAGTCATGTATGGATATGAGAGCTGTATCACAAAGAAAGCGGAGTGCCGAAGAATTGATGTTTTTGTACTGTGGTGTTGGAGATGATTCTTTAGAGTCCCCTGGACTACAAGGAGTTCAAACAAGTCTATCATAAAGGAAATCAGTCCTGAATATTCATTGGAAGGCCTGATGCTGAAGCTGAAACTCCAATACTTTGGTCACCTGATGTGAAGAGTCAAGTCATTAGAAAAGACCCTGATGCAGGGAAAGATTGAAGGCAGGAGAAGAAGGGGATGACAGAGGATGAGATGGTTGGATGTTATCACCAACTCAATGGACATGAGTTTGAGTAAGCTCTGGGTTTTGGTGATGGACAGGGAAGCCTGGCATGCTGCAGTCCATGGTGTTCCAAAGAGTCAGACATGACTGAGTGACTGAACTAACTAACTAACACCCACCTGACCAAACAAGTTTGATGGGCAAATACCACAAACTTCTGGGTGGCGTAACTCGAAGGTGCAAGCTTTCTGTTTTCTGCTAGCGTGCTCCAGGAGCAATAGGTCCCTTTACCTTCAGAGGTAACTGGCTTGAGAACACACCCTTCATGAGCTTCCTTCCTTTCCTGTTTCTATTCCACATGTGTCCTGGAGCCACCTCTAAAGTAAACTCATTTTACTAGAATCCTTGTTCAGGAACTGCCTAACATGGATCCTTAATATCTAACAACATAATGGAGATGCCCCGTAATTATGGGGATTTAAAAGGATTTCTTCCTAAGAGGCTCCGTAACTGGAACCTGTTAGGTAAATACCTTGTTTTAAGCCAGGGAGGTGTTATAGTTGAGTCTTATCTGGGAGGCCAGGACTTGAAGTCTGACTGATGTGGATTGGAGTTCTAGCTCTACCTCACGTCCAGTGCGTCATATCTGGTGAATCCCTTCAACCATCTGAGCCTCCATTTCCTCATCTGTAAGACTGAGTATTGACTTTCTCAGAGTTGCTGTTAAAGTGATACACGAAGTGTTAGCACAATGCTTTGCTGTTTAGTTGCTCAAGTCATGTCTGACTGTCTGTGACCCCAGGCTCTTCGTCCAAGAACAATGTATACTGCTTTGTAGATGCAGTCTTTGTGGTGGCTTTTTTAAGTTTTAATTTTTAAATTAAATCAAAATTTAAAATGTAAGTTTTCCTGAAGTATGGTTGACAAATAAACTTGTAAGAAATTTTAAGTGTTTATCGTGGTGATTTAAAAAAAATAAAAGTAAAGAAATTAATATACGTATCCATTGTGAAAGGATTCCCCGCATCTAGTTAATTAGCATATCCATCACCTACCTCATTTTCTTCTTTTTTTGTATGTTAGAACATGTAAGTTCTATTTTCTGCAAATTTCATTCATATAATACAGTAATATCAACTATATTCACTGTATTACACATTAGATTCTCAGCCCTTATTCATTTTATATTTGAAAATTCATAGTCTCTTACCAACCTCTTCCTAGTTCTCCTGGCTTCCCAGGTGGTCAGTGATAAAGAATCTGCCTGCTAAACAGGAAGACACGGATTTGTTCCATGTCAGGAAGGTCTCCTGGAGAAGGAAATGGCAACCCACTCCCATGTTCTTGCCTGGGAAATCCTGTGGACAGAAGGGCCTGGCAGGCTGCAGTCTGTGGGGTTCCAGAGTCAGACATGGCTCAGTGACTGAACCACCCCCGCCGTCCCACTGTACCCTAGCCCCGGCACCCACATTTCTACTCGCTGTTCCTGTGAGTCTGACACCTCCCCACCTTTGAAGGTTTCACATGTATGTGATGCCATGTCATATTCATCTCTCTCTATTTGGCTTTATTTCACTTGACATAATGCCCTCAAGGTCCATTGTGGTAGTTTCTATTTTGGTATATAATTAACAGTTAGTCTCTGACTAAACAGTTAGTCCCTAACTAATTTTTAGGGACTACAAACATTCTGTTTTGAAAGCCAAGTGACTGTCTGTTTACATATATTTTAAAATATTTTTTCTTCTTCTTCAAGGTAATGGTGATTGTTTCCTGTTTAGACTTTGTTGTGGTCTTTGATCTAAAGCATTGAGCCTTAGGTCTGTTTGAGCAAACAAGATGTTCATGTATTTCATAACATTTCAGGAGCAGAACTATGGAAGGCAAAATAAGGGATTTATCGTTAAGAAGACTTTCCCGCTGAGGGTAATCCACTAATAAATACTGCCCCATAGGTGAAAGGTTTTTGACTCTCAGGAATTGGAAGCATCTTGTGGAATGAGCTTAACGATGATTTAAAAGTCTTGGGCAGGAGAAATGCTATTATTCACAAGCAGAATTGGTTTCCACCAAGGTTGTCTGTGTCTTTTTTCCTAAGATAATCACTTTGGAATTTTCACTGCTGTATTAGCACCAGGCAGCTCCTCCTTCTCCATTCCAGTAAGATCCTGAGAGAGTAAGCTTGCAGCTATTTTTGAGTATAATTTAGATAGTGGTCTGTTGGATTACTGAGGAACAAGCCACTTTTCATCAATTTTACTTCCAGATTAAGCTTTATTTATTTCCAACCTTTCTCTCACTGCTACAAGTCCCAGAGTTTTTGCCTCAATGAGTTTGAGCTAGTATAGGACAGCCAGATGCTATGATTGCTTAGCCTATGTAGATGCAACAGAAGAATATGTTGTTAGAATGGAAGACTTTGCCAGGCTGTGATTCATGGTCTTTTAGTAAATATATTTTAAAATCAAGCTGATTATTATGAAATGGCATCATTGTACTTTCTTTAGAATCATTTTTAGGGTGTTAGTGAATTAATCTGATTTTCGTGTCTCTCTCACAGCACTTCATCAAGCCGATAACAACAGCAGTGCTCATTTGAATATGTTGTAACCAGAGTTTAGAAACATATAGCACTCTGGCTTTAATTCAAACTTCATTGCCCCTAATATAATTTAATTACAAAATTTTGCCTCAGTTTTATGTGTTGCTTATATTTAGCTCTTCCTAGTCGGAGAAGGCAATGGCACCCCACTGCAGTACTCTTGCCTGGAAAATCCCATGGACGGAGGAGCCTGGTAGGCTGCAGTCCTTGGGGTCGCGAAGAGTCGGACACAACTGAGCGACTTCACTTTCACTTTTCACTTTCATGCATTGGAGAAGGAAATGGCAACCCACTCCAGTGTTCTTGCCTGGAGAATCCCAGGGACGGGGGAACCTGGTGGGCTGCCGTCTATGGGGTCGCACAGAGTCGGACACGACTAAAGTGACTTAGCAGCAGCAGTCTTGTAGTAGCAATTAAATTGGATGCTTTCCATGCTATGAAGTTATTATGATGGGTTATTTGTACCTTTTGATACAAAATTAGTTTGAGACACTGGATTAATGGAATGTGTAGAGGAAATACATGTGTATTGTTCATAACTCTATTTCTTGTTATGTGGAAAACCCATTTGCCCTTATTGTGCATAGAATTCCCAGACACTTGGTATTGACCCAATGCCATGCTTCTTTGCTTTAATTATAGATGTTGTAGATAGAGTGAGCATATTTGGTTGTCCTCTAGTTCATTTTCTTGCCAATGCAAAATTGTTTGATTCTACTGATGGGGTTCTTGTCAAACTCTTTCCATATTTAACCAGCATAACAAGCCTCTTGTTTCCATCTGGTAAAATAAATAAAGGTGAAAAATTGAGTCATTTAAGTATTTACAAAAAATAGATGAAAATAAAAATTTTCCATTTCTCACATCTTATCTTTACTTTGTTTAACTTTAAAAGGTTAGACAACCTGATTATTAGGAACTTGGTGTCACATAAATTTCTTTTCATATGCACTAGTTCAATTTGCACACACCTTTTATCTGTTGTTATTATTACTGTTATCATTATCACCAATAATAGCAATATATGGAGTTTTCTGCACACCAGTCACTGCTGTGGTGTGCATGTGCATGAACATGCACATTCAGTCATTTCCACAAGCCTGTGAGGCCAGGCCTCTTATCACTCCCATTTCCAGGTGAGGACATTGACATGTACACAGAGTGATGACCCTCGTTACACAGTTCATGAATAGAGATGGGAATAGAATCTAGGTAGCCTGGCTGTGTGTCCTGGCCCTTAACTTCTTGCTTTGTAAAGACCTTGTTTAATTTGTGAAGTTGTTTTTCTCAGATTTTTTTCCCCCTTAGATCTTTCTGAAAAGAAATCTCAGTAGGCATATTGCATGTGCAAGATAAAGGCAAACAGTGTGAAGTGGTTCTCAACTTGGGCTGCACAAGGAAACGTTAAAATCACTGCGGGAGCTTCAGAAATTGTTGCTGCCTGGGTCCCACCCCCAGAGAATTTGATTTAAGTGCTCTGGGGTGCGGTCGGGACGTTGGACTTTTTTTTAAACACTCCTCATTTGATTCTAACGTGCAGCCAAGTGAACACTGATAGGAAGCTAACTGACATCGCAAATCAATTCAGTGACATTCCTGAGGGGCTGTGCTCTCTCTCCCTTTCCTTCTGTGGCCTCGTTTCTATCAAACTCAGACTCAGCTTAAGCACCCAGAGGCCCTACAAGACTCTGAATTATTTAGCTACAACTGAATAATATTCCCTATGCTGTACTTAGGAAGGCAGGAAATTACTAACATTTTTTTAAGAAAGAGTCTTAGTATCCAAGATTGAATCAAAATAGATACTTTTGTTATATTCAGTTGATTAAAATTCATTTAATTTTCCATTCCTCGGATGTTCTAAGTACTAGGTATTCGTTTTATTTTTGCTGAACATGTCATCAGCATTCATGCCTGTTTATTAACCTTTATGTTTTTCTAGATCTTCCATTAAACCAAGTTGCTATTTGAACACATTTAATTATACTAGCTATACTTTTGAATAAGCAAATGTGATTTTAAAACTGATTTTATATAATTAAATTATATCTTAAACTTGTTTTGTGGATACAAAGCGATATCATCTTGGTAAATTATGACATCATGTCATTTCTTATTAATTTGTAGAAATTATTTCTTTATTGACACATTAGCCCAGCAGGGAAACCAGAGACAACGAGATCATATACAGGGGTGATTGGAAGCTGTGATATGATCAGTTCTAAATAATATATTTAAGTGGTAAAAATCCATGTTTCTCCCATAAGAATTTTTGGTTTTTCTTCAGTCTTCAATATGCATTGTTATGAGAAAGATTTTGTATGAGATTTTTCTTTAGAGTTGTGCATGGTGAACAATGCATCTGGTGAAGTGAGTGCCTCAGTGAAAAGTTTTATGGGGCAGAACCAGTTGCTATGCTAAGAAACTAAGTGTTGTGCTGATATACATAATGGATTCTTAGATGAACATATGTTCCTATAGCCTGGCTTCCTTATGCAAGAGGCCAGCAGTTTCAGCCCCACATTGTGAATATTGAGACTTAGATGATCAGAGGAGATAGGACTTTAGGTTGTGAAATTTTCATCTATTTTAGCCCTAACATATTTCATGACTGGGGGAAAAATTAAAAACAAAACAAACAGATTAACATATACACACTACTATATATAAAATAGATAACCAACAAGGACCTACTGTATAGCACAGGGAGCTATATTCAATATTCTCTAATAACCTATAAAGAAGAAGAATCTGTAAAAATATAGAGTATAACTTAATCACTTTGCTGTACACCTTAAACTAACACAGCATTGTAAATCAACTATACTTCAATAAACAAAACAAAAATCTAAACAAACAAAGTTCTAAAACAGTTTCAGCTTTTTGGTGTTTGTAGGGTGAGTTCTTCCAGAAGCTGACCTCAAAACAAAGATTCAAGTTAAAGTAGTTTATTTGGAAGGTGAGCTCCCAAAGCATGGACCCAGCAGTGGGGAAGTGAGATAGGCAAAGGAAGGCAGCGATAGAGGGTAAATTGTCAGATACCCGTTGACACTCTGGGCAACTAAAAGCTCCATCCCACTGGGAGCTCTGGGCATGGAGCACACCCCAGAATTATCTCGACTGAGGTAAGAGAGCTTGATATCTACCACCAGTTCCCACGTGTCTCTGTTTGAAGACAGCTTTGCCCAGGGCTGTTCTGTCTGCAGCACCTTTGCCAGCTCTTCTCCATGGCCAAGGAGCCTTCAGACCAGTGGCTCCAGACTTTGAGAAAGCTCTCAAACAAAGTTGCCTTTGGAAGTGGTCAGTGGGCGTGCATGGATACACGTGGCCACCAGCAGCAGCGACCACTCTCAAGGCTTTAAGTGAGACTTAAAAACTCTCTACCACCAGTGCAAACAGAAGAGTAAACCAATTCGCAGACAGATAGATCTTGCTTTGTTTGCATAGCATATTAAAATGTAAAAGCTAGCATTTAAAAATCTGGAGAGTTCATATGCAAATCTGAATTTCTCAGAAAATCAGCAGGCTTGGCAACACTGGTCTCCGTACCACCATGGCCACATGTGGCTCCCTGCATCAGACAGGGCCTTGTGGGATCCAGCCTCTTTCATTCTGGCTTTTGAGTGTAGAATATCCGGTGTCTGTGGATATCATATGAATGTCATTGAATATCATTGTCTATGGCATGTCCTTTCCTGGAAGCTTCAGTAAGCTAATGATTATGAAGGCTCCTGTGGAATGCGGTCAGTTCTGCTACAGTGGGCTTGTTGGATTGCTGTGGTGTAAAAACTGATTTTACAGTAGAAAATGGCTGAAGGTCAGCAAATCCAGGCCTTACTCATAACTGCCAGAGCAAAGTAATTGATGCCCCAAGCCCATTTCTTCTCTATGAGATATGGATTTGAAGTGTGTGAGCTTTGAGGTCACTCTGAGCTTTAAAAGGTTATTATTCTAAAATGACTTTCTCATGGCATTGTGCTGTGTTAGATTTATCAGTATGACTCCTTGGCAAAGGATTTCATGTTGAGTCGGGCCATTAATCTATAGGAAATGAAAATGGTGGGCTCGAGGGCACCGGGCAGAATGACTTTCCTTTGTGGAATGAATGGGGGTTAATTCCATCACCAGCTCAAGGCAGTGGGTACTGACTAGCTAAATCAGCTAAACCCACCCTTTCCCTCCTGTAGATCTGCATTGTCCCATAAAGTGGCATGTTGGGTTTTACACTTGAATTATAATTAAGTAAAACACAAAATGCATTTCCTCAGCCACACTTGGCCACATTCCAAGTGTTCCATAGCCACCTGTGGGCAGGTAAAGTTAAAAAACATTTCCATCACTAACAGAAAGTTCTGTTGGCTAGAGGTTGGGTCAAGAAGAGTCTAGTCAAAGCCAGTGAAAAGTGAAAGTTTCTTTGAATTTATGGGGAAAGACCTTTCTTCTCTTTTGTTGAATCATGTCCTGCAAAGATGTTTTGTGGACCTGACTTTCATATTTTATTCCCTTGGATAAAGAAGTTCGGGTGGTTCAGATACCACTTTGGGAGCCTAACAGGTAGGCTGATCCCACAGAAGACAAACCAGTGAAGGACCAGATCCTCAGCAATGTCATTTGAGACATAAATCAGACTGTCTCAAATCCATGAGCGAGTGAATCTCCTTCATTCTAAGCTTAAGTCTAAGCTGGTTTCAGATGGGATGTCGTCCTTTTTCAGTCAAGATTGCTAACTGAATAATAGGACATTCATGTATTTGAAGGAAGGCAGGGACTCAGATATCTAGGATCCAGCTGCATCTGGCCCATAAATGTGAAAGAGGAAAGAGAAAAGAACACTTCTGCAATCTTCTCTATAATTCCCTGTGCAAGACATCATTGTATGTTGTTCTGTGCATTTTTTCTGTGTGGAGCTGAAGCTCTCAGGAATGGTTGTAGTGCATAATTAGAGAAGAATATATATTGAGAGGGAAAATGTGAAAATTTGTGCAGCAAATGGAACTTTGTGTATTAGTCTAATATACAAATTGGATTTCATAATTGGTCTCAATTGTACCAGAAGGACTTCTAGGGAAGGAAAGGAGAGCTTATTGGTAAACCACTGCTGTGTTGCTAATTAGTCGGTTGGTTTCCCCATTTTGCTCTGGGAAGCCGAGGCTGTGGCAGGGTGGCTGCCACCAGAAGGCATCTGCCCTACCAGTCTAGAATGGGGCCCTTCCTCGGCCCCCCTGGCATGCCTCGTGCTCCCCTTCAGCTTAGCTGTCATCACACTCTGCTGCTGTGTCTCATTCATTATACTTGCCTAATATGTCAGGAAGTCTTGGAATTTAAGTACTTTATCCAGTACTGTTGGCATGTCTAGTCCACTGCTAGCATATCACAATTGCTCAATCACTGCTGATCAAATGAACGAGGTTTAGCCAGGCTGCCACTCACCTAGGGTCACAGGGTGCCAGGGGGTGGGAAGCCAAGTCTGTCAAGACCCAAAGCCAGTGGTTATCCTGACTTTTTCTTGTTTATTAACACCTTCTCCAGTTGCCTCACCCCCAGTAGTTTTTGTGACTGGCTTCCTGAAAGAGAGAGGGAGTGTGGTGGCAGGGAGTGGGAGGGGGGAGTCTCTCTAGCTCCTTCCTGCCGTGAGTCCCTGAAACCCACCTTCATCTTCATCTGCTCTCTGCTCCCACTTCCCTCCTCTTTCCCAGGCAGCTCCTACCTCTTTGGTCCTAGACCCTGACTTCCCAAAGATTTTGAACTAATATTTATCCCTTTTATTTCATGTATTATCAATATTCCCCCTTTTACCAGGTCCATATAATCAGTCTTAAGCATGACAAGCCTGTCCCACCTCTAAAGAAAGCTTTGGGCACTCTCTTGACCCCAACTGGCTGCTTTCTTTTCTTTCTTCTTGTCATTCACATAAGCATCTTTAAAGACTTGCCTGTATTCTCTGCTTACCTTTCACTACCTCCTCTGTCCATAGCAACCTGGATTCTGCACCCATCACTCCAAACTGTTCCTTCTAAAGCCACCAGTGACCTTTATGTCAGCATATATCGGCCATTTTTAGCTCTTTGTGCTTGAACTTTAATCAGAATATTATTAGTATTGTGGATTGCCACATTTCTATGAAACATTTGATTTTCTTGACTTCTTTGCTTTCATATATTTTCCTCTCCCCCACCCAGTTTTCATGGTTGGCTCTAGGTTGCCATTCTCTACTCCCAGAGTCGCATCTGTACTTGCAGCTTCATTTACCATCTGGACACAAAGACTTGCAGATTTATGTCACCATCCAATATCATGTCCCCTTGAAACCCAGAAGACAGCATTTCTAAGACGAATACTGATCTATTCCTTCCTTCACCCTTGACCTAGTCCTGTTGCCTTACTGAAGGCACCACCCCCTTAGACCTGCACCATCTGGACCCTGGAGAGCTTCCTCTCCCCTTCCTTCTCCACCTTCCAGTCAAGCTCCAGTCACACTAGCCATACTAGCGGGGCTGTGCCTTCCCACTTCCTTCCACCTGAGCCGTCATAGTACTTCCCCTCTGCTTGCAGGATGTGTTGTTGTTTGCATCACTCCCCGCCTTGCTTTGCCACACTCCTCACAGCTGTCATAAAATATTTTGCACAAAGTTATGTGGTGTAGCACCCCTGTTAGAATGTTGACTCAGTGAGAGAAGTGTCCAGTGTTGTCCAGGTAAATGTTTTAACAACTGGCTTTCCTGCTGGGAAAAATGATTTGTTGGCATTTGCTGATTTCCATGGTGTAAATTCTTCCACTGTGTCTGATTTTAAGCTACCACTGCATCACCACTGGACGCAAATTTGGGAAGAGAAGGACACAGTTGCCTCTCGTGAGCTTAGAAGAAAATTCTAGCATAGCACTAGGATATGGCCATCCTCTTCACTGCTGTGTATGTCATCATGACTTGGGGCTGTGCTGGGTGCCTTGGAGATAATGACTCTTAATTGGAGGGTTAAATGCAGTGTCTTTATGTCATCAGAGAAATGTAGTGGTAAAAATGCTAATATTTCAGATAAAACGGCATAAAATATTTCATTTTAGAATTAGACCTGGTCTTAATTAAGCTATCACAACTAATCCCATCATTTTTGTCTCTTGTAATTGAGGGTCAGGGAATGGAATCTGAAACAATCATGTAACTAGCTGGTAAAGTAACCCAAGTTAAAGTGCACATCTCTTAATTACCAATGCACATTCCTTCCAAAAGAAGTAAAATTTTATAATACAAGTGATTTAATTCAAGTCATGTTATTATATAGTGGTGGAGTTGAACATATCATAAATAAACCTAATTTACAAAAGAAAAGACACAGTTTGACCATTCTTATTAAATTTTAAATTGTCTGTTCAGAGAGATTTCCCCTTTATCATTCCCCCCTTAATTATTCTTGTAGTTATATACAGATTAAATATATTAGTTAGCTTTTGCTGTGCAGCAAACCACTCCAAAATATATTGGCCTTTATTTCAATCACTGCTGTGTGGCTGACAGGGTGCTGTAGGCTCAGGCAGACCCCTTTTCTGGTTTACCCAGGCTTCTCTGGCAACTGCAGGAAGCTGGGGATGAGTATGAAACTGTTGATCATGGCTGCCCCATGTCTGAGGCTGCAGCTAGGATGCTGCTGACTCGGATTTGATCCAGGTGGTCCCTGATCCTTCATCTTGTTTTTGTGGTGGATTGGCAGAGTTCTGAGAGAGAATGGAAGTTGCAAGGCCCTAGAGTCAAAATTGCTTTATAGGTACTTCTGCCCCAACTTATGTGTGAAATAAAATCATTCATAGGGTGAGGAAATAGATGCCAGCTCTTGATATCAAGGTCTGCAAAGCCATATGCAAAGAGTCCTTGAAACACAGAAGGGAATGATTTGTAATGGTTTTTGCAATCAAGTACAGAAAAGGAATCTTTTCCTCAAATCACAGGAGACTCTGTAATAGTGAAGTGTCCCAGTGGGTCAGAACTGACGAATGGCTTCCAAGGCTTCCTGAAATATTGAGGCAATGCTAAATACCCTAGCCAGACCGTTGTGTTGACTGCATGCATGCAGCACTGAATCTTATACTGCTGTGAGGTAGGAGTCTCTCTTCATACCCCAGACTTCAGGTCCGCTGTTGATGTTTGGAGTTGAAAGGATCCCTGTGAGGTGATGGGGCAGTGGAGCCACGTTTCAACCCATGATGACTTGGGCAGCACCCGTTAGTGACAGTTCTCGAAATCTGGGAGAACGCTGGGGAAGTGGCAATTAAGCCTTAGGGTTCTTTATTGCTGGAAAATGATTGTGGGGAAATTTCCATAGTGGAGAGGTGGAAATCTTTCCAGATCTCTTCTTCTGTCCTAGGCCGCAAATGCATTTTTCTGGGATGAGAAACACATGAGCTTGACTGAGGGCGAGTTAGTTGGTTTTGTCAATGAAGCATGAGAAGGGATCAGTCCTTCCTCTGAGCTCATCTTTTTTAAGCTGAGTGTGCTCTGGGAAGACGCAGGCATCAGCGTGTTTGTGTCCGAGTGAGGCAACAGAGCCTGCGCTGAAAGGCAAGGAAGGCCATTAGCGCATATTGGGCTGGGAGCCACTGAGGTTAAAGCATCGCGTTATTGCCATCTCGTTATCTCTACTTTATAAAATTAGTTCACAATCTCCCTGATTGTTCTTTGGAGTAAGATCTTTGGAACTGTTCTTAGGGAAAGATGCCCTGAGTGAGATAATGAACTCTGAAATCCAACCCCCTCGGTTTGAAACCCATCTCAACATTGTACGTGTCTCTGAGGAAGCTATTTAACCACTTTGAGCTTCAGTTTCTTCTTCTCCACGAGGAGAATAATATAGCTGCTTCATAAGCATCTGGTGAGGATTAAATGAGATCACACGCCTGAAGTGCTGGTATAGCACACGGAGGATATGCTCAGTGCTTCAGTTCAGTTCAGACTGCCTGCAACCCCATGGACCACAGCATGCCAGGCTTCCCTTTTCATCACCAACTCCCAGAGCCTACTCAGACTCATGTCCATCGAGTCAGTGATGCCATCCAACCATCAAATTCTCTGCCATCCCCTTCTCCTCCTGCTTTCAGTCTTTCCCAGTATCAGGGACTTTTCTAATGAGTCAGTTCTTTGCATTAGGTGGCCAAAGTGTTGAAGCTTTAGCTTCAGCATCAGTCCTTGCAGTGAATATTCAGGACTGATTTCCGTTTTTTTTTTTTTTCCTTTAAGATTGACTGGCTTGATCGCCTTGCACTCCAAGGGACTCTCAAGAGTCTTCTCCAACACCACAGTTCAAAAGCATCAATTCTTTGGCACTCAGCTTTATGGTCCAACTCTCATATCCATACATGACTACTGGAAAAACCATAGCTTTGACTATACAGACCTTTGTTGGCAAAGTGATGTCTCTGCTTTTTAGTATGCTGTCTAGGTTGTTCATAGCTTTTCTTCCAAAGAGCAAGCGTCTTTTAGTTTCATGGTTGCTGTCACCATCTGCAGAGATTTTGGAACCCAAGAAAATAAAGTCTGTCACTGTTTCCACTGTTTCCCCCATCTATTTGCCTTGAAGTGATGGGAACAGATGCATGATCTTGGTTTTTGAATGTTGAGTTTGAAGCCAGCTTTTTCACTCTTCTCTTTCACTTTCATCAAGGGGCTCTTTGGTTCCTCTTTGCTTTCTGCCACAAGGGTGGTGTCATCTGCATATCTGAGGTTATTGATATTTCTCCCGGCAATCTTGAGTCTAGCTTGTGCTTCACCCAGACCGGCATTTCGCATGATGTACTCTGCATATAAGTTAAATAAGCAGGGTGAGATATAATGCCTTGACATATTCCTTTCCCAGTTTGGAACCAGTCTATTGTTCCATGTTTGGTCTAACTGTTGCTTCTTGACCTGCATACAGATTTCTCAGGAGGCAGGTAAGGTGGTCTGGTATTCCCATCTTTTGAAGAATTTCCCAGTGTGTTGTGATCCACACAGTCAAAGTCTTTGTGTAGTCAATAAAGCAGAAGTAGATGTTTTT
Organism: Odocoileus virginianus; assembly: GCF_023699985.2. Taxonomy (NCBI): domain Eukaryota; kingdom Metazoa; phylum Chordata; class Mammalia; order Artiodactyla; family Cervidae; genus Odocoileus; species Odocoileus virginianus. The sequence goes on from NC_069682.1 coordinate 371,666, forward strand.
CTGGAACTCTCTTGCTTTTTCTGTGATGCAGTGGGTGTTGGTAATTTGATCTCTGGTTCCTCTGCCTTTTCTAAATCCAGCTTGAATATCTGGAATTTCACAGTTCATGTACTGTTGAAGCCTAGCTTGGAGAATTTTGAGCATTACTTTGCTAGCCTGTGAGATGAGTGCAGTTGTGCGGTAGTTTGAGCATTCTTTGGCATTGCCTTTCTTTGGGATTGGAATGAGAACTGACCTTTTCCAGTCCTATAGCCACTGCTGAATTTTCCAAATTTGCTGGCATATTGAGTGGAACACTTTCACAGCATCATCTTTTAGGATTTGAAATAGCTCCACTGGAATCCCATCACCTCTAGTAGCTTTGTTCATATTGATGCTTCCTAAGATCCTCTTGACTTTGCATTCCAGGATGTCTGGCTCTAGGTGAGTGATCACACCATCATAGTTATCTGGGTCATGAAGATCTTTTTTGTATAGTTCTTCTGTGTATTCTTGCCAGCTCTTCTTAATATCTTCTGCTTCTGGAAGGAACATTGTTATTCCTTTCATGGAATGAATATAGAAATATGAGTGGAATTATTTTATTTATTATGCCTTTCATATTCAGACTTTCTTATGATGACTTTGTATTACTTTTAAAAACAGAAACTAATACAATAAATAGGGATTTCTTTTAAAGGAAAATGTCAGAGCAAACAGAAAACTATGATATGGAGTGGGGGGAAAGGATGAATTTGGAGGTATAGCTGGTACACCAAAAAGCGCCTACACAATAACTCAAAGAAATTTACAGTTTTGTTTCGTTTCCAAGCAGGACATACAACCATTCTCAGTGTTGATTAAAGCAAATAGACCGGTCATTCAGAAGCTTTATGGTGACCATAGCTAATAATATAACTGCCATTGGTGTCCCTATATTCAAGTGTGTCCCTATAAAGAAGATCATGCTGTCTCTTGTTGAGTGAGTGATACCTGCAGTGAAATCTCTGTAAGACGCAGAAGCAGTACTATTCACAGTAGTATTCACTCACAGTAAATATGAGTATTCACTCATATCTTTCTGAAATGTAGGTTAAAAACTACTCAGCACTGGCAGTTCCCTGAGAGATAAAGCATGTGAACCGTGTGTATAACAGCTACAAATCCAGCTACACTGGAGGATGTGTAGCCTCAAAATTTCCCTTGTCTTTACACTTCTTTGTAATTTCACTTTGTTGGTTCTCCCATTAACAAAGTGGAGATTATTCCCTTACCTCTTAGATTTTGGCTAGCACTGTGACTCTCTTTGTCCAGTGGAATGATGTCCAGAAGTGATGCAGTGTTGCATCTGAGCCTAGACTACAAGAGTTCTTTTGTGCTTCTGCTTCTTTCTTTGTCAAGAGAACAAGCTCAGGCCAGCTTGATAGAAGCCAGCGGACCACGTGGAGCAGAGGTAAGTCCTGCTGGACTGTCGGCTAACCATGTGACTTGCTAGTTGATTGCATGTGTGTGAGCAAGACAGCTGAGCTCAGCTGAGGCTGGCCCAGATCAGCAAGTCCATTCATCTGGCCTATACCCTTATGAACAAAGTTAGATATATATTCTGTTGCCTTGAGGTTTTATGGTTGTTTCTTATGCAGCATTATTGCAGATAACAGATACAGCTGGCTTTATCCATTACAGACAAAGAAATGGACTGTATAGCCTTTTGGGTTCTAGTTCTCCATTTAACTAGATATTTGACTTTCAGCAAATATTTTAATATCTCTGATTGGCATATGTAAAATGGGGAAAAAAGTTTATCTAACTCACAAAATTGCTACTGTGAAATGAAGAATTTGTCAAAGAATTTAGTAGCTGTGAATTGCAATTCAAATTTAGGTTAACTTGAAACTCTGTACTCTACACTTATCTGTACACCATGTCTAAATTTTCTCCAATGCAGTTGATCTTTCACCTGCTAAATAAAACAAACAAGCATAAAGAGTATTTTAAGGCCATGCCAATCAGTTTTAAATTAATGCAGGTATGTTTTGATATCCTGCTATCAAATATGAAGTTAGCTAGAGAAGAAAAATTTTGCAGTTTTTGTAAATATGGCTTACAGAAGGGGGCCTTTAAATAAAATAAAACAAAATAAGCTTTGATTTGCTTTTTAGTTCAGAATGTGAAATATGAATATCAAGCTCCAGGTATATTAGTGTAAAATTTGCATGCTCTAGTCAGGTAATGGCATGTGCAAAGAGAGAATTAATTATAAATTGGCTTTTAAAAATACATTTTAGCTTTTTTGCTTCATGGTTCACAGATCACTGTATGATTTTGAAGTATAGGAAATAATTTCTCAAATTAAATCTAAGCAATATTCACTTGTTTTATTTGTAGCCACATAAATAAAAGTGACTCTTGGCATCTGATTTATTTATTTTATTTTAAATAAAAATTAAATAAAATTTTAAGATAAATTTTTAATCTAATTAATTTATTTATTAGTATAACAAAAAAATTACTGTTTTATCCTTATCTTTTCAAGAAAGGAAGATGGTTTTGTTGGTTTGACTGTAAATTACATATTTTGCACATATCATCTTGAAAATTCTGACTACTTCTAGTTTTTAAATAACAGCTGTTTTTGAATAATGGTATAAAATCGTTGTAAAATTTAAAATAATAATAAAATAATACAATAAAATAAAATTTTCTTCAGATACTTTCACCCAGGAACACATTAACTTTTGGAGAATATAATTCAGATATTGACCTATGCATTTATACATATAGAAAAGTAACACATAAATAGGAATTCTTTTTGGACAAATGGAACATATGATAATTATAATTCAATTACCATGTTAGATTTCATTTTACATCAAATTAGCATGAAAAATAATCTGAATATAACCTAAAAGGTTGAACTCCAGATAACAATTTCACTGCAAAGTAAGTTGTTTCTAAAGATCTCTCTAAAATTAAAGAAAAAATGTTATGAAAGAAATTGATGTTTAAGTCAGCACTTATGTAACCAAAATTTTGCCCTTTAACCATGTGTAATTGTTGTCATGAAAGATTAAGATATTAGATACATGTTGCATCTTTTTCACTTTACTCTCACAATCCCTAACTGTATTAGTTATAGTATTAATTCTTATATTTTTAAGGCTTCTCCCATGCCATGGTACTCTGTGGTCATTACTCCTGAAATTAAAGTTAATTTAAAGACCAGCAATCAAATTAAAATGGGAAATACAAAAAGTACTTAGATATGACAAAGAAAACCCAAATGTATTCATAATAGTAGAAATGAAAATTGTAACCACAGTGAATTTCCATTTTTTACCAATTGTCAATAATGGTAATTGTCAATAATCAAGATTGTCAATAACTGTGAAGTCTGACATAGGCCTTATCATGTATTGCTGGGAAAAGTGCAATTAAGTGCCACTCTTATGGAGTGTAATTCAGTAATATCTACCAGAACTATAAGTATGTTTATCTTTCAATCCAGTAACTTCTCTTCTGGGTGTTTACCTTTTTTTTGTATATCTCTGGTGTGCATGTGTTGTCCGTCACTCAGGCTTGTCTTCCTCTTTGAGACCCATGGACTGTAGCCCACCAGGTTCCTCTGTCCATGGACTTTCCTAAGCAAGAATACTGGAGTGGGTTGCCATTTCCTTCTCCAGGAGATCTTCCTGATCCAGGAATCAAACCTGTGTCTCTTGCTTCTTACGCGTTGACAGGTGGATTCTTTACCACTGTACCACCTGGAAAGCCATATATATCTGTACATGTACAAAATGACATATATACAAGGTTATTCATTTCAGAGTTGCTTAACGAGTCTGTCTTAAAACATCCTAAGTGTTCACCCATAAGGGACTAGTCGACATAATTTATTCTTTCATATTTTGCAGCTAAGGAGGAGATGGGAGAAGGAGGAGAAAGGAGCATGGAGAGCTCTTTGTACTTATGTAGAAAGATCTCTGAGATAGGCTGATCAGTAAAATGTTCATGTTCAGAAAGTGTGCAATAAACAGAGATGATAAGAATGTTCCTTGTCTGTATTTGCATGTAGACAGTTATATTACATTAGTGAAAGTATTTGCCTGGTGTGTGAATGACTGGGCAGAAGAGGTATTAGTGGACTCTAGCTCTTCAAAATCATTGTGATTTATTAGTCAGTGACCATTATTCCAGAAAGAAAGTTAAGGCATTAGCTGAATAGATTCAATTCTCAGCATCACTTCTTTTGTTTCGACTCTCCTTTCCTGACTTCTATCATTTGGTTTACTTTTTGGTTAGCTGCATTTTTGTCTTGCAGCTAATTTAAAAGAAGGATTCATGAGGATTCTAGGTCTTAAGTTGCTGCATGAATAAGAATATCTACCTATCATAATTTTGTCTGTGCATCCTTACTTGAAAACGCTTAAAATCCTTTGGTCTCACTTGTTTCTACCTCAAAATGTTGTTAACATCATTTCACATTCTTCTGGAATGGGATTGTCGTGTCTTTACTGAACTGGATTTTTTTTCTTTTAACCTTCTACTTTTCTTTTGTTGTTGTAGTTTTGGAGACTTTTTTTAAGATGAAAGAATTCACTAAAATTGGCTCATATCCTTTAATTTTACCCAGAAGTTTGGATTTCTTTTTTAGGGTGTCTAATATTGTTTCTTTATTTTGTGAATCTTAGTTTTAACTTTTGAGTATGAAATTTATTCATGAAGGAATTTTAGTTCTCAAGTGGTTTAATTACTATATTCTTTGTGAAATTTTATATATATATGTATACATATATATATTTATATTTATATTCTCCATGAGTATGTGAATGAACTACAAGGATAATCTGAGTTTTTGTATTTGTTTGTATTGCATGTATCATGAAATTGATGCTAATATTCTTAACTCTTTACCATATTGTTAAGATTTTGAATTGTATGAATGCTCTTTAATAGAGAGGTAGGTTACTTAATAACTTTATTCTTTATTGACTATGATATAAGCATTGTAGATAAAATTTTTTTCTATGTACAGAAGGTACAAAATGTCTTGCAAACCTCTTTGCCTGTGTGATGCTAAAACAGTCTGACTGAAACAATAAGGGGAGGAAAGTCACCTGGATGCCTCCATGTGCCTGCAGTAGCCCAGATGATCTGAGGAGCAGGTGCCAAGATGGATTAAACCTGAAAAGGTTTAACTGGGGGAAACACCTCTGTGAGTGAAACTTGCAGGGAGCTGTGGAGGTCGGGAGACCCTTCAGCCTGCGGTGTAAGTTTGACTCTGAGTGAAAGAGAGAGGGAGAAGGGGTTGGTTGGAAGTATCCTAGACTGGCATGGCTTTTAAGGAAGGTACAACAAACTTGAAGGAGTCAAAGTCAACTGTCAAGGAGTTTCCTCCCCTAGGAAAGGGTCTGCATCCATCTCTCTAGAGTCAGGCATTGGTTGGGAGCACCAGCTGGGACTGTGGCCTCAGCATAAGTGTGGATGACTTTCAGAGGAGCTAAGCAGGCTGAGTCCATCTGTCCCGGGCTTTCGCTAGGCCTCTTCCTTTTCTTGGATGACCTCTTCCATTCCTAGCATGTAGACAGTCATTATTTAGTCTCAGTCTGTAGTTTTGATCACGTGCCAAATTTATTTTCCAGTTGCCTTTTGTATATCTCCACTTTGCTGCCCTGCAGGCCCTCCAAACTCAACACCCCACAATGAACTCATATCCCTTCACCCCTCCCCCATTCCGTGTCCCTGTATCCCTGCTTCAGTTTATTGCATTGTCTTCTTTTCCTTCCCAAGTTAAAACCTTGGAGTTATGTTCACCTTTTCCTCCTCTTCATCTCTACTATCCAACCAGCTGTCTGGACCTTTTTTGTCTTGACCAAAATTCTAGATTTTGTTTCCTCCTTCCATTTATACCCTAACAGTGATGATGTAGTCTACAAGTTTCTCTTCATGGTTAAAATGATTTAGTTAGTTAGTTAGTTAGTTAGTTCAGTCGCTTAGTCATGTCCGACTCTTTACGACCCCATGAATCGCAGCACGCCAGGCCTCCCAGTCCACCACCAACTCCTGGAGTCTACAGAAACCCATGTCCATCGAGTTGGTGATGCCATCCAGCCGTCTCATCCTCTGTCATCCACTTCTCCTCCTACCCCCAATCCCTCCCAGCATCAGGGTCTTTTCCAATGAGTCACCTCTTCGCATGAGGTGGCCAAAGTTTTGGAGTTTCAGCTTCAGCATCAGTCCTTCCAATGAACACCCAGGACTGATCTCCTTTAGGAGGGACTGGTTGGATCTTCTTGCAGTCCAAGGGATTCTCACGAGTCTTCTCCAACACCATAGTTCAAAAGCATCAATTCTTTGGCACTCAGCTTTCTTCACCGTCCAACTCTCACATCCATACATGGGTACTGGAAAAACCATAGCCTTGACTAGATGGACCTTTGTTGGCAAAGTAATGTCTCTGCTTTTAAATATGCTATCCAGATTGGTCATAACTTTCCTTCCAAGAAATAAGCATCTTTTAATTTCATGGCTGCAATCACCATCTGCAGTGATTTTGGAGCCCCCCAAAATAAAGTCTAATACTGTTTCCACTGTTTCCCCATCTATTTCCCATGAAGTGATGGGACCAGATGCCATGATCTTAGTTCTTTGAATGTTGAGCTTTAAGCCAACTTTTTCACTCTCCTCCTTCACTTTCATTAAAAGGGAGCTTAGCTCAGTATTCTGTGATGACCTAGAGGGGTGGGATGGGGAGGTGGGAGGGTGAGTCAGGAGGAAGAGGATATATATCCTGTTTTATACAGCAGCTTCCAACTAGCTATCCATTTTACACATGGTAATGTATGTTTGTTTTTATTCAGTTGCTTTGTCCTGTCCAACTCTTTGTGACCCCATGAGCTGCAACATACCAGGCTTCCCTGTGTTTCACCATCTCCCAGAGCTTGCTCAGACTCATGCCCATTGAATCAGTGATGCCATCCAACTGTCTCATTGTCTGTCATCCCCTTCTTCTCCTGCCTTTAATCTTTCCCAGCATCAGGGTCTTCTCCAATGAGTCAACTCTTGGCATCCGGTGGCCAAAATATTGGATCTTCAGCCTCAGCGTCAGTCCTTCCAATGAAAATTCAGGACTGATTTCCATTAGGATTGACGGGTTTGATCCCTGCAGTCCAAGGGACTCTCAAGAGTCTTCTCCAACACCACAGTTCAAAAGCATCAATTCTTCAGCTCTCAGCTTTCTTTATGGTCCAACTGTCACATGCATACATGACTATTGGAAAAAACCATTGCTTTGACTATACAGACCTTTGTCAGCAAAGTAATGCATCTACTTTTTAATATGCTGTCTAGGTTGGTCATAGCTTTTCTTCCAAAGAGCAAGCATCTTTTAATTTCATGGCTACAGTCACCATCTGCAGTGATTTTGGAGCCCAAAAAAATAAAGTCTGTCACTATTTCCACTGTTTCCCCATCTATTTGCCATGAAATGATGGGACCAGATGCCATGGTCTTGGTTTTTGAATGTTGAGTTTTAAGCCAGCTTTTTCACTCTCCTCTTTTACTTTCATCAAGAGGCTTTTTATATCCTCTTCCCTTTCTGCCACAAGGCTGGAGTCATCTGTGTATCTAAAGTTATTGATATTTCTCGCAGCCATCTTGATTCCAGCTTGTAATTCATCCAGCCTCGTATTTCACATGATGTAATTTGCATATAAATTAAATAAGCAGGATGACAATATACAGCCTTGGCATATTGCTTTCCTAAATTGGAACCAGTCTGTTGTTCCATGTCTGGTTCTAGCTGTTGCTTCTTCACCTGTGTACAGGTTTCTCAGGAGGCTGCTAAGGTGTCTGGTATTTCCATCTCTTTAAGAATTTCCCACAGTTTGCTGTTCTCCACACTGTATAAAGCTTTAGTGTAGTCAATGAAGCAGAAGTAGATGTTTTCCTGAACCTCTCTCACTTTTTCTATGATAAAATGGAAGTTGGCAGTTTGATCTCTGGTTCTCCTGCCTTTTCTAAATCCAGCTTGAACATCTGAAAGTTCTCGGTTCATGTACTGTTGAAGCCTCACTTGGAGAATTTGGAGTATTACTTTGCTAGCATGTGAAATGAGTACAATTTTGCAGTAGTTTGAATATTCTTTGGCATTGCCTTTCTTTGGAAATAGAATGAAAAGACACTTTCCAGTCCTGTAGCCACTGCTGAGTTTTCCAAATTTGCTGGCGTATTGAGTGCAGCACTTTAGTGTATATACGTCCATCCTAATCTCCCAACTTGTTCCACCATCCCCTTTCCCTCCCCTTGCCCACATCCCTGTTCTCTGCATCTCTGTCTTTATTCCTAACCTGGAAATAAATTCATCTGTACCATTTTTCTAGTTCCCACATATATGTGTTAATATTTAGTATTTGTTTTTCTCTTCCTGACTACTTCACTCTCTATGACAGACTCTAGGTCAATCCACATCTCTATTAATGATCTCATTTTGTTATTTTTTATGGCTGGGTAGTATTCCATTGTATATATGTATATACTGCATATTCTTTATACATTCCTCTGTTGTTGGACATTTAGGTTTTTTCCATCTCCTGGCTATTATAAATAGTGCTGCAGTGAGCATTGGGGTGTATATGCCATTTTGAATTATGGTTTTCTTAGGGTATATGTCCAGTAGTGGGGTTTGTAGATTACTGACAGGTGCATCTCTCCTCTTCCTGGAATTCTATAGCTGATCAGCTCCTTCTTTAAAATTCTTCAGCACTTGTGTTTGTAATAAAGGACAAAATCTGCAATGATGAAGGAGGCAGAGTTGTGGCAGATTTTCTACCTCTGTCATGTTGTTATGAATGATAAATTTTGTGTGTCATGGGAAAGTTCCAGGTGTTAGAGCTGACAGTGCCTAATCCATATGTACAAATACAGAAAATATCAAAAGTGGGTAACTGAATCAGTAAATGTATAGTACTGTTACACATTTTATGGTGGTCATGGTACTGTGCCTGTGTATAAGTATATGGACAAGATAAAACATTACATAATTGGTTACTGTATTAATAAGGTATTTATGTAACAAACAACCACAGATTCCTTTTTACAGACAACTATGATCAATGTTTCTAGCTATCATCTGTCGCTTGCTAGAGTTTAGCTGATTTAGGCTTGTCTCAGCTAGGCTTGACTTCAAGTCCACTCTTGGGGCTTCCCTGATAGCTCAGTTGGTAAAGAGTCCCCCTACAATGCTGGAGACCCCAGTTCGATTCCTGGGTCGGGAAGATCCCCTGGAGAAGGGACAGGCAACCCACTCAAGTATTCTTGGGCTTCCCTTGTGGCTCAGCTGGTAAAGAATCCACCTGCAATGCGGGAGCCCTGGGTTCAATCCCTGGGTTGGGAAGATCCCCTGGAGAAGGGAAAGGCTACCCACTCCAGGATTCTGGCCTGGAGAATTCTGTGGACTGTATAGTACATCTGGTCGTAAAGGGTCGGACACGACTGCATGACATTCACATGCACTCACAGCGAGGCTTGGCTTCAAGTCCACTCCCAGCTCTGGCTGTGGGTTAGGCTCTGGTCTTTCCTGCCTGTTTTCACTGTGGAGCCCAACCTCCGGAGCCAAGCCTACAACCATCTAAAGAAGGCTCGTCTCAGGGTGAAAGCACAACCCACTGAACAGGTACATTTGCAGACTCTCCTAATGTCATGTCCATGAACATTCCTTTGGCCAAAGCACATTACATGACAAACCCAACCTAGAGGGTCCAGTGAGAGGAACTGCAAAGGACATAGACAGGGAGGGGTGAAATACCGGAAACAATAGTGCAGTCTAACACAATTATAATTACTGCTTTTCATAAAAAGAAAACAGTGATGAAAAACCTGGACTCTGTTGTGTGTACATGCCTTTCATGCTATACGTTTAATCTCATTAGGAGAAGAGATTCATTTTCCTGTGAAAATTAAATTAAAAACTAAAAGAATGTCATTTATGTTTTTATACAATAGATTTATGGCATTATTACATGCTAATTCTCTGATAAGAATAGCCACGGAATGACAAACTAGTTTCACAGTTTCTTGTGGAAACTTCCTGGGAATCATTTGTTTTCATTCACATTTGTAATCCCAGACCAATTCAAAGATTGAGTTGATTGATAATATGATGTTTTTAAGTTTTCATACTAGTCTCAGCCAGTTATGTTAGTGTCTCAGAAAATGAGATAGTCAAACATTAACATGTAAGTATTGGATATTGATTCCCAGGAAATGGATTCTCAGAGGGTGAACTCATAATTCTTAAAGTATTATGTGGTTAACTATTACAGTTAGTATATGACTAGTGTGATTGTGATTTGATTGGTAATTAAAATAGTTTGTTAAGTTTTTCAGAGAAAAACTCTGCAAATCAAGTGATTTAGAAATTAAAATGAGATGTGTCCCAAGAGGTGAGTTGTTGTAATATTGAAAAATAAGGTTGCCTAAATGAGCATGATTTAAGTTTCCTATTACTAGTATTAGGAAGAATTTTAATTTTCTTTGTAGGCACAAGACACTTTCATTTGCATTTTATATAAAAGGAAAGACATTACACATAGAAAGTGTCTCTTCCTTCTATACCAGAAGTGTTGGCAGGTATACTTTTATCCAGTCATAGGAAACACAATGAACTTGTGGTTGAATGTGCTAGAATTTTCTATTAAGTTACGAAATTTGTCAGAATTGCAGTACATTTTCATCTGTGTCTTCTTATGAAACATGGATACGATAATGTCTTTTTTTTAAACCTTCATTTTCTTTTTTTTTCATTTATTTTTATTAGTTGGAGGCTAATTACTTTACAATATTGTAGTGGTTTTTGTCATACATTGACATGAATCAGCCATGGATTTACATGTATTCCCCATCCCGATCCCCCCTCCCACCTCCCTCTCCACCCGATTCCTCTGGGTCTTCCCAGTGCACCAGGCCTGAGCACTTGTCTCATGCATCCAGCCTGGGCTGGTGATCTCTTTCACCCTAGATAATATACATGTTTCAGTGCTGTTCTCTTGAAACATCCCACCCTCGCCTTCTCCCACAGAGTCCAAAAGTCTGTTCTGTACATCTGTGTCTCTTTTTCTGTTTTGCATATAGGGTTATCATTATCATCTTTCTAAATTCCATATATATGCGTTAGTATACTGTATTGGTCTTTATCTTTCTGGCTTACTTCACTCTGTATAATGGGCTCCAGTTTCATCCATCTCATTAGAACTGATTCAAATGAATTCTTTTTAATGGCTGAGTAATATTCCATGGTGTATATGTACCAGTTTCCTTATCCATTTGTCTGCTGATGATATTTGTCATTCTCCTCTTCCCTTAGCCTCAATACATAACTGCTTACTGTGCTTTCATGGAATGTTTTATTAGGAAAACAATTGTACAAGTGTGGAATAGAAGAAAATATAAATTTTTATCCAATATTTAAGAAAGGGTCATGATGTGAAAGCCAGGTAGCATGTCCTTAGCATGTCCTGAATTAATAATGAAGTGGCTTCATTGATCTTCTTTTCCCTATATGTGGATATATAAATATATGAAAAGTATAGACGCCATACCAAGCAGTAAAGTCAGAGTACTAATGTAGGTTAGTTTTTTTGAAAACTAAATTCTGAATGACAGCTGACACTAGTAGCGCTATGTTCTTAAAGTGTGGTCTGCATTCCCCATTTTGTTCATAACACATATTCCTAATCCCCTTTTTGTGAAACCTAGTTAACTATTAAATAGGTCAGAGTGTACATACTACTTGAAATTCTCAGGTAAGTCATTTCTTAATACTTCTTTTGTATTTACTGTTTAAAAAAAGTCAGCAGTTTTTGCTTGATTCTGTGAAATTGTTCAGTTTTACACTTTCTTTTTGAACTAATTGTTCCTGATTACTAATATTATAATTTTAAAGTTTGAAACACCCTGGGCCTCCCTGTCATATACAAATTCTGTGCTCAATGAGCTCACATATAGCTCTGTCTTTATGAAGGCACAGCAAAATGAAGGGTTCAGACAATCATCTTGACAGTTAGGCCTCTGGGCTGGCTGGCCGCTCTGTTTATTGGCAAACAAACTGGACACTGGGCTACCTACAAACAGCCTGGTAAGTGCGGAAACTCCAGTGGCTTTCTGTTCTCAGTGCCTGAGTCCCTGGCTGGCGGAAGTTAGATATTTAAGGGTGAGCATTAACTCTCCAGGGTCACCACAGAACCATTTAATAAATAACCAGAGACCTGGAGATGTTCACGTAGTTCTTTAAATACCCAGGTTTTGTTAAGGTGCAGTTCACTGAAGGTCATTCCACAGTTTCAAATATTTAATGTTCTTTCCCAAGCGAGTGACCCAGGTCTGGTGGACAAGCTGGTTGATTGCTTATTTGTAGCCTGCCAGTACACAGTCAGCAAATCAAGTCAATGACTATAATAATTTGGCAAGGAAAAGCTGATCATTGGATGAAATAGAAGCTCAGGGAGGCTGAAATAAATCTAAGATATAATATAGCAAACTCATTAGATCAGAGTGTATACACACAAGAATTTTTGAACTGAATATCTTTTGAAGGAATACCTTTTGAGCTGAATATCTTTTTGGGTATCTTTTAATTCTGATATATTTCAAACTTAGAGAAAATTTGCAAGACTGAAAAAAGGAATAGCTCTATATCCTTCATACATATTCAATGATGTTTTATAATTTTTCCCACTGGTTTCATCATTCTTTCTACCAAGCTATCAATCCACATATTTTTCTTTTCTGAACCATTTGGAGGTAAGGTGAAGACACAATACCTCTTGACCTCTAAATGATTCCATTTATACACACACACACACACACACACACACACACATACATATATGTGTGTGTGTATATATATATTTATCAGGAAAGTTAATGATACATATCTAATTATGTTTTTTAAATAAATTATATAGAGAAACAAGAAAATGCAAGTGAATGTCTTCAATTCTGACATTAATTGCACTGGGGCAAATTATTATGCTACATAACTGTGAAATAAAGTGAACTTAATTATTTAATGGTCACATACCAGGCTAAATTTCAGTTATAAACTTGCTAAATGGTCCAAAAGCTGATTAAATGAGAGTCGCTTATTCAATAACTCCTTTGCTTCTCTTAGTCACTTAGAAGTTTTCTCTTTTTTCCCAATGATTTGCCCAGGAAATGATTATCGGCACTTAGTCAAGCACAGTTTTACACTTCTTTTGTAAAGCAGGTTTGAATTAAAGATCAAGGAAGGTTGACTTTGACCTTCATATCCAGCCGTAACTGTTGTACCTCTTTGAAGCTGAATTTTCAGGTGAACTTCATTGCCAGTATCCTGGAATTTGATCATCATATTGGATTTCTAATTTTAAGTATGGAATTTAGTGCAAATACAATTAAGATACAATAAAAGGTTGGCAAAATCTATCTAAAATAAAGAACACTCCTAATTTAACAATACAACCTGTGGGAGAGTCAGTGTAGCAACATTAAGTAGTACAGACCAACTTTTAGGAAATCATATTTTAAAATGTCACAAACGTATTTAGACTTTCTAATGTAGCACTATTTTAGTAGTAATAAAGAAGGTTAAATCCTTCTACCTGATGACTTTAGGGAGATGACTGCTTGACTGCTTGACTCTCTCATGTTCATTTTTAAGTTTGCGTTTCAAAAAATGGTATTATGCCAAGTGGAGGTCTTTTGCCTTAGAAAGTAATTAAAAAAAAAAACACATATGACTGAAGTGTAGATGCTAAGTGGTAGGGTTAAGATAAACACTGAAGAATTCCATAAAGGGCAGGTGTAGCCAGGGGATTGGTTTGATCCCTGGGTCAGGAAGATCCCCTGGAGAAGGGCATGGCAACCCACTCCAGCATTCTTGCCTGGAGAATCCCCATGGACAGAGGAGCCTGGTGGGCTACAGTCCACGGGTCCCAGAGAGTCAGACACAACCAAGCAACTAAGCAAGCACAGCCGGGAGGATTACCCACCTGTGAGGATGGGTTAGAGGTGCAGGAGGAGGGCTCACCGCCAGCTCTGCCTCCGGAGTAACTAATGTGAAAGCCTCTTAGTTGGCATTCGGAGTTTTCGAAAAACAAGTGTAGCATCACCTGGATGATCACGTGGGTTCTGGAGATATGGCATGCATCAGTCCCAAGGCAAGGATGAAAGCAGAACTCATATCATGGACTGGTGAAAATGCCACCTGCCTAGCACCAGTGCAGTAACTAAGGGTTCAGGGGGTGAAGAGAGTGTCTTAGAGACAAACAGAGAAGACTTGAGAGGAATTGGACATGGACAAAGGTGGGAAGAAAACTTTCTAAGAAACAGTGTAAATAAAATGATATAGCTATAAAGAAGCAGGTAGCTACTGAGGGTAGCCAAATACGATGGGAACTAGGGATGAATGTGTATGTTGGAGATCTCCAGTTTGCTGTCAGTTCTAATGAAAATAGGGTGGAAAAGGAAGTGGTCCCTAATATCCTATAAGTATAACAGATTATCCCTAATGGGTGAGTGACTTCCAAATATCCAATTTTAGTACCTTATGTATGTACATTTTATTACATCTATAACTCTGCTAAGATTTTTGTTCATGCCCATTATCAAAGCGAGGTCCAGCCTTTAGAATATTTCCTTTTGCATATAGAATTTATGATATAATAACAGGATACAGTAAGATGCTGACCAAAAATATCCAGGATAAAGAGGACTGTTAATTTGACACATATTTTGTAGAAAAGGCTGTGGGAAAACAAACACATTCACATGTTGCTAGTGGGAGTGAATCATAATGAAACATATGGAGAACACCTTGGTGATATCCATCAAAGTTACAAATATGCCCTTTGTGCTGGAAGTCTAGCTTTTATAATTTTTCTTGCAGATTCACTTATGCACAGTGTAGAAAAACTGCACTGTAGTCCATTGTAACAGAAAAAGATAGCAGCTCAAAGTAAGTGAAAGTTTGAAAATGAGGACTGGACAAATCAATCCTGGTAAATCCAGAGATGCAATACTATGAGGCTGTAAAAGAAAAATTTAAAAGGGAAGGGATAAAGACATGTATTATGTACTGATTTTGAAATAGCTCCTAGAGGGAAGGCAGGGATAGTTTCATTTGCATGTACTTGCATGAGGAAGCTGGAAGTAAATATAAAAAATGTATCAAATTGTTGTGTGGTAGGTGGAAACTGGCAGATGGAGCCAGGGGTGGGTGTGAAAGTCTCCACTGTGTAAATCATCTTATACTTTCAAATTTTTGAACTGTGTTCACATACTAGTTATTGAGAAAAAATTAAAAAAAGGACTATTGGATTCTTATAGGAATGGCAGAAACTGCTGATTTTCCATCCAAACATCTATTCTGATTGTTTTGATTTTTAAACCAGAACATTGTCCTCTAGGGTTAAAATAATGTTTTCCCAGCTTCCCTTGCAGCTAGGTGTGGTTCTGTGACTAGTAAGATATCATTAGAATTGCTGTGTACATGTTAATATTTTTACATGGATCTATTCATCCATGAGGGAGGATCTTTCTCCCTTGCCTTTTTCGTCCTAAATATAGGTTTGGTGTCCAGAGCCTCAACAGACATCTTGGACAGTGAAATGACCTTGAAATTAGAAACCATAAGCTAAGGCAGCAGAGCAGAAAGATAGAATCGTGAATTCCTGTGGGCACTGTGGGGCCAACAGCATATTAGCTGCTTCCTGTTTTATGTTACATGCAAAAGAAAAAAACATCAAAACTAAAACCTGGCTTGTATCTTGTGTGCATCACTCTTACTTTGACCATTATGTTGTGGAGTATGCATAACAATCTATTCCAGGATTCACCCTCAATGTAGGAAAATCATGTTTTCCTTAAGATCTTTTCTTTTGTGAACTTCATTGGGGCCCTCTCAGTCTCTGCCCTTGTTCCTTTTTCAAATTTAGTCCCTCTTTGGGCTGAAATAATATGATTTGTGATAAATCTTTCCAGAGAAACATGAGATGTGACTCTTTTTTAAAAGATTCTTTTATTGAAGGATAATTGCTTTACAGAATTTTGTTGTTTCCTGCCAAACCTCAGCATGAATCAGGCACAGGTATACATACATCCCCTCCCCTTTGAACCTCCCTCTCACCTCCCTCCCCATCCCACCCCCTAGGTTGATACAGAGCCCCTGTTCGAGTTTCCTGAGACATACAGCAAATTCCTGTTGACTATCTATTTTACACATGGTGATGCAACTTTCCATGTTACTCTTTCTGTACATCTCACCCTCCTATCTATCATTGTGTTTTGCAGTCTGAAGTGCTGGTCTTGGAAAAATTCCCATAAGTGCATCATGTCATTTTTTAAAATATAAATGTACAGCTGCATTTTTAATATTTAATGGCAGTTAAAATAACCATGCTTGCCATGTCAGAATAAATGTTCAGATTCTCAATCATGGACTTAAGGATGTGGAAATACATTGATTTTTGGAAAGGGACATGTCTGTGTTATTGCATACCTATAATTCAAGCAAAAAGTATAGTGAATGATAAAGAAAAATACATGGAGACATGGGTGAAATTTATTTCTTAGATTCATGGGATATTTGTTTGATGGTGGGAAGGACTGATGTGTTTTCACCAAGATGTTTGTTAATGAGACTAAATCTATTAAGTAAACATTATCTATTAAGTATCTATTAAATAAACATTAACCTCTTTTTAAAAGGTATATTGCTATCTCATTGCTGGAAAACTCATAGTTTTTTTCATATCAGAAGGGACAGGCAGTTCTGTCAGTGGTTGCACAGTACCATTCATTTAAATCAACTTCTGCTCACTAGAAAGTGTTGCAATAACTTCACTAAAGATAAATTTAATAGATTGAAGAAGTAAACAAATTCAATTGGCATTTACTAATTTCTAATATTCCTTAGACCTTGAATGGCTTCTTCTGGGGCCCTTATACTGATTCTATTTTGTACACACAATTTAGAAGCTCCTTTCTCTGCTTTAAGTAGAAAAAAATATTCTATAACACATTTTTACATAATTATTCTACTTGATGGGGATGGGCTTTCCCACATGCTATTAAGTAAAAAATATTTTAGGAAAGTAAAGAAGAAACTATGCAGAAAGAAAATAGTTTTTGGGAAAGAAGTTTAGAAGATATAGCAATCATTTATCTTTATGTCATTGAAGATAAGGTTTCTTCTCATTATAACACAATAACTTACACAGATAGAGGTGATATGACCTTTATACCAAGTATATTCTTTATTCATTCATTTCTGTATTCATTATTCTGAAGATACTTACTGATCATCTACTCTGTGCCAGAACCTTGGAGCTGGAGATAACAAAGTTGGTCTCTGACGTCATTAGAGATGTGTAAATGAGTCTTTATCATTCAGTGATAAAGTCATTCATTCAGTGAGTGAATTCCTCAATACATATTGGTGATTATAGACTGAGATAGGTGTTAGGGATGATATACCATACTGTAAGAGTGCATGACGAAGGAACCTGAGTGTGTGGGCTCAGAAAGCGTTGAGCAGGTGGGAGCTGAAGTCTAAATAAAATGTGGCTAGAGATGGGGTGCACCTCGTGTTCTAGGCGGATGAGTCCTGTGGAGCTTTGCTTTGTAGAGCAGCTTTACTCTTGCCGCATGTAGAGTTTTACAGTGTGAGCCCAGTGAGGCTAGAGCTTAGAGAGCAAGAGGAAGAAACAAATGAGATAAAGAGGGAGAGAGAGACTGAGCTTTAAAGACTTCCTTCTTTATCCTACAACCCTATATATTTCATAACCTTTTACTTGGACATAGTTTTAGGTCTACATAGATCTAAAGTTGCAAAGATAATACAACTTCCTCTCATGTTACATCTCACATCATCATTGTATAATTTTAAAAGCTAGGAAATAACTTTTATTCAATACTATTAACTAATCTACAGACCTAATTTGAACATCACTGTCTTTCAACTGTTTTTTGTTGTTGTTCTTGTTCCAGAATCCAATCCAGCATTCTGTGTTGTATTTGGTTATCATGTTTCCGTAGCCTCCTGAAATCAGTGACAGTTCCTCAGTCTTCCCTTTTCTTTCAGGTCCTTGACACTTTTCAAAAGTATGAGTCAGTTATTTTGTAGACTGTATCTCCTTTTGATTTTGGAGACTTGGGATGTTTTCTCATGATGAGATGGAAGTTATGTGTTTTTGACAAGAACATCATGGAAGTGATCACGTGCCCTTCTCTTCATAATCAGGAAGAAAATGATCTTATGCAGTATCATTTGACAAGGGGCTGTTTGACCAATTTGCTTCTAATTCAAGTTCTGCATCATTATCGAGCAAGCTTTTCATGACCTGTAATTTTAGCTGCCTACTCTCTATTTTCTCTATTTTCTGGGCTGAAAATCACTGCAGATGGTGGTTGCAGCCATGAAGTTAAAAGATGTTTACTCCTTGGAAGGAAAGCTATGACCAACCTAGACAGCATATTAAAAAGCAGAGACATTACTTTGCCAACAAAGCCCATCTTGTCAAGGCTATGGTTTTTCCAGTACCCCTGTATGGATGTGAGAGTTGGACTATAAAGAAAGCTGAGCACTGAAGAATTGATGCTTTTGAACTGTGGTGTTGGAGAAGACTCTTGAGAGTCCCTTGGACTGCAAGGAGATCCAACCAGTCTGTCCTAAAGGAGATCAGTCCTGGGTGTTCATTGGAAGGACTGATGTTGAAGCTGAAACTCCAATACTTTGGCCACCTGATGCGAAGAGCTGACTCATTGGAGAAGACCCTGATGCTGGGAAAGATTGAGGGCAGGAGGAGAAGGGGATGACAGAGGATGAGATGGTTGGATGGCATCACCGACTTGATGGATATGGGTTTGGGTGGACTCCGGAAGTTGGTGATGGACAGGGAGGCCTGGCGTCCTGCGGTTCATAGGGTCGCAAAGAGTCAGACCCGACTGAGTGACTGAACTGAACTCTATATTTTACTCACAAAGGCACAGAATAAGGGGGAAAAGATGGAATTACAATTTAGCATTTTAGTCTTTTTTTCCTGTACATGTTGAAATAGGAAATTAAAATTTCATACCCAAATATTGTAAAGTGCTCTTATAAGCTAGAGTAAGAGGAGGGTAAAGACTGTTGCTCTGAAGTGGGCTTGGGGAAGGGGGTGCCTCTCAAGTGCACCTCCCTTTGCAAACAGCCTCCAGTACATTCCTTGTAGTCTTGCTGTAGGTCAGAGCAGTTTTGTCCTTTTTCAAGGACTCCTTTATCCATCCTGGGTTGTCAAGACTGTGGCCCAGGGAGGAAGCAGTGAAAATGGACAAATGGACAGGCACAGACAGATGCACCACTGTCTGGACAGAAACATGTTAACTTTTCAGTATATTTTGAGGTTTTTTTTCTATGTGTTTGTGTTCTTAAATATACAATTATATTTAGCAAAAGTGAGATAACTATATATACCCACACTATTTATTTGCTTTTACTAATAGAAATAGTTTCCTTGACTATGAATACAGAGCAATAGATCATTTTTCAAAGCTCAGTAATATTCCTTTCTGTATTCTGTATTCCATACTGGCTTGAATTGGTTTCATATTGTTGAAAATTTCACCATTCTCAACATTGTTGCAGTTGGCATCCTTGTATGTTGATTTTTGCATTCTGCCCATGTATTTCCTTTTTAATAAAACTCTAGGGTTGGATTATTAATGCAAACATATAAATGTTTGAGTCTTTGGTTGCATATATTTAAATTGGCTTTGACAATAAGATTTTCTCAATTTAACCCCCACCAATAGGAAACTGTCCACTTCTGTGGACATTTTCCATAATAGGAAAATTTCAACAAAATAAAGATAACTCATTGCCTCATTTTATTTCTTTGATTACTTTGAAGTTGAACCTCGTATATATTATACCTTCTATTATTATTTTTAATGAATTTGTTGGCTATAGTTTACTAATTTTCTAACTAGGTTGTGTATCTTATGCTTATAAAGTTTATAGATTCATGTTTTAGTGATATATCAGTTATATTGCCAAAAATCTTCTATTTTTAACTTATCTTTTAACTTCATAATTACTTAAGTATTACTTATGGAAAATTTTAAAACATAAATGACAGATATCTTTGTACCTATGACTCATATTTAACATATAATAATGAAGCAATACTTCGGCTTACTGTGACAGGTTCTTCTCCAAGAATTTATGCATATTAGTTTATTTGATCCTCATAAAACTTTTTTAAGATAGGTCCTGATTTTATATCCACTTTACAAATTGATATACTCAGGTACACAGAGACTGAATAATTTGCCTAAGCTCACATTGCTACTGAATGGAGACATGGAAATTCAAAGTCAGACAATTGTTTTTAAAGTTCATGATTTTACCACTGTATTCTATTATTAATTAAAAATATGTTCGTTTATGGTAGATACTAATTCTTTGTTGAATCATTTGCACTGTGAATATCTTATCTCATTTGGAAGTCTCTGTTTTAGTTTTGTTTATGTCATTTTTTGACATGAAGAAGTATGTTTTGACCATTATATGATCATAATAATGAGATGAGTTTTATGAATCTTTTCTTTTGTGGATTATGCTTTTTTTAATGACATGCTTAAGAAATCCATCCCAGCTCTTATATCATGGGGATAGGTTCCAATACTTTCTTTGGAAAATCACTAATATTTATTTTTTAACATTCAGAGCCTTAATCAACATGGAATTGATTTTTTGTTTGGTAGGAGACAGGAATTTTATCATTTCACTTATGTTATAGAAAGTATAGTTTTAGCAGTATTTGTTAATCTAGTTTCTTTATAAAGATCTTGGACGTCATATTTATTTACTTCTAGGTGTTCTTAAAGTCTTCTTGTGACAGAAAATGAACTCATTTTGTTTTTTACCTTTCCAAATTGGTTATTCTGGTGGGTAGGGAATGCTATAAAATCTTAGAATGTTGCTTTACTAACCTCAATCAATTGTCTTTTGCATTCTAATAATTTTTTTCTGAATATTTTCTTGGATTTTCTATGTAGGAAAGTAATAAGTATATAATCTATACACAGCGACATTTTTCTTTCCAAACCTTTTTACCATATAATTTTTTTCTTGTCTTCTCAACCTGGGTCTCTGGCACAACAGTGAGTAAAGGCAGAGGTGCCTGGATCTATGTTTTCCTTTGCCTTAGAGGAACTGCTTCTCATGGTTACTGTTAAGCATGATGTCTTCTTTATAGATTTTTAGGAGATACTCCTTAACATGTTAAAGAAACTCCCTTTTATATCTGATTTGCTAAGGGCTTTAGAACAGTCATAAATATGTGTTAATTTTTGTCAGAGACTTCTCTGCTTATATTAAAATCAACCTTTATCATATGTTAGAATAAACTCTACTGCTCACTGCTAAAATCTGCTTGCTATATTCAGAAGTGAGAGAGACATAGAATTATTCTTTCTTGTACTGTCCTTTTCCTGTATATCAAGATAATACAGCTTCATAAAATGTTTGAAATATTTTCTTATTGGTTTGTTTCGTTATTCATTGTTTACTATTTTTTTAATATTTCCAAATCTTCTCAGTTATTTACTTTTTAGCCCCTGGTTTGAGTGTTATTAAGAAAGAGCTCCCCCTTGCCAACATAATAAAGAGTCACCTCCCTTTTTCTTATATTTTAGATACTGTATTTTATTGTATTAATCTTTGAAAGAGAGTGAAAGTTGTTCAGTTGTGTCCAACTCTTTGAGGCCCCATGGACTATACAGTCCATGGAATTCTCCAGGCCAGAATACTGGAGTGGGTAGCCTTTGCCTTCTCCAGGGTTTCTTCCCAACCCAGGGGATCTTCCCAACCCAGGGGTTGAACCCAGGTCTCCCGCATTGAAGGCAGATTCTTTACCAGCTGAGCCACTAGGGAAGTGTGTTGACCTTTAAATTTTAAGTAATAAGCTTTGCTTCTTATCTTTTATAGGATTTCCTTCTTTATATACATGACCAAGATGAGGTTATGCAATTTTTATTTTAAAACCAGAGAAAAAGTCCAAAGCCATTTTTAGCAGAAGCCTCAAATATATTCTTCATGGCACCAGCTGGGGTGCCCAAGAGAATTGCTATAGTTTCAGGATTAAAATAAATCTAGGTGTCTACCTAATTCAACAATATGATTCCATACTTAACACAAAAGTAAGCCTTCATCTCAAAATATATTAAAAACAGACAAGAAAATTTGCTTCAGGAATCTTCCTAACTCATACAGACTATTACTCAAGCAGAGCTAAAGATTTACTTTGCAAGCAGTTAGAATTCCCAAGTATACAGAAGCAAGGTGAATACCTCAAAAAATGTGATGTTTTGCACATCTAGAGCAGAATTTTAAGGATTTGCAATCGATGATACCAATGACATTATTTTAGATTGATGTTGAATACATTGAAAATTTTAACTTAAAAGAAGAACAGATGCATGTGGAACATAGTTTACCTACAGCATGAATAAAAACTCAGTTTTACCTATACTGGGTATTATAGGTCCTTCTTTTTTTGAAATTAATTTTATTTTTTAATTGAAGGATAATTGCTTTATAGAATTTTGCTGTTTTCTGTCAAACCTCAGCATGAATCAGGCATAGGTACACACATATCCCCTCCCTTTTGAACCTCCCTCCCATCTCCCTTCCCATCTCCCCCCTCTAGGTTGACACAGAGCCCCTGTTTGAGTTTCCTGAGACACACAGCAAATTCCCATTGGCTGTCTAGTTTACACACGGTACTGTAAGTTTCCATGTTACTCTCTCCATACAACATCTCACCCTCTCCTCCCCTCTCCCCATGGCCACAAGTCTGTTCTCTATGACTGTTTCTCCACTGCTGCCCTGTAAATAAATTCTTCAGTACCATTTTTCTAGGTTCCGTATATATGAGTTAGAATACGATATTTATCTTTCTCTTTCTGACTTACTTCACTCTGTATAATAGGTTCTAGGTTGATCCACCTCATTAGAACTGACTCAAATGTATTATTTTTTATAGCTGAGTAACATTCCATTGTGTATATGTACCACAACTTCTTTATCCACTCATGGATATCTAGATTGCTTCCATGTTCTAGCTATTGCTAAGTAGTGCTGCAGTGAACAGTGGGATACATGTGTCTTTTTCAGTTTTGCTTTCCTCAGGGTATATGCCTAGGAGTGGGATTGCTGGGTCATATGGGGGTTTTATTCCTAATGTTTTAGAGAATCTCTATGCTGTCTTCCATAGTGGGTTTATCAATTTACATTCCCGCCAACAGTGCAAGAGTGTTGTTCCCTTTTCTCCACACCCTCTCCAGCATCTATTGTTTGTACTCTTTTTGATGATGGCCATTCTGACTGGTGTGAGTTGATATCTCATTGTAGTTTTGGTTTGCATTTCTCTAATAATGAGTGATGTTTTTGATCTGTGGTATTGGAGAAGACTCTTGAGAGTCCAGTGGAGTGCAAAGAGCTCCAACTAGTCAATCCTAAAGAATATTCATTGGAAGGACTGATGCTGAAGCTGAAACTCCAATACTTTGGCCCCCTGATGTGAAGAAGACCCTGGAAGAGACCCTGATGCTGGAAAAAATTGAAGGCGAGAGGAGAAGGGGACGACAGAGGATGAGATGGTTGGATGGCATCACTGACTCAATGGACATGAGTTTGAGTAGGCTCCAGGAGTTGGTGATGAACAGGGAAGCCTGGCATGCTGCAGTCCATGGGGTTGCAAAGAGTCAGACATGACTGAGTGACTGAACTGAACTGAATAATGAGCAATGTTGAGCATCTTTTCATATATATATGTTTGTTAGACATCCGTATGTCTTCTTTGGAGAAATGTCTGTTTAGGTGTTTTTCCCACTTTTTGATTGGGTTGTTTGTTTTTCTGGTATTGAGTTGTATGAGCTGCTTGTATATTTTGGAAATTAATTCTTTGTCAGTTGTTTCATTTGCTATATTTTTCTCCCATTCTGAGGGTTGTCTTTCACCTTGTTTATAGTTTTCTTTGCTGTGTAAAAGATTTTAAGTTTAATCAGGTCCCACTTGTTTACTTTTGTCTTTATTTCCATTACTCTAGCAGGTGGGTCATAGAGGATCTTACTTTGATTTATGTTATCGAGTGTTCTGCCTATGTTTTCCTTTAAGAGTTTTATAGTTTCTGATCTTAAACTTAGACCTTTAATCCATTTTGAGTTTATCTTTGTGTATGTTGTTAGGAAGTGTTCTAATTTCATTATTTTATATGTAGCTGTTCATTTTTTCCATCACCATTTATTGAAGAGGCCGTTTTTGCCCCGTTGAATATTCTTGCCTCCTTTGTCAAAGATTAAGGTACCCATAGGTGCATGGGTTTATTTCTGGACTTTCTATCTTGTTCCATTGGTCTATATTTCTGTTTTTTGTGCTGGTACCACACTGTCTTGATGACTGTAGCTTTGTAGTATAGTCTGAAGTCAGGAAGGTTGATTCCTCCAGCTCCATTCTTCTTTCTCAGGACTGCTTTGGCTATGCGGGGTCTTTTGTGTTTCCATATGAATAGTGATATTTTTTGTTCTAGTTCTGTGAAAAATGCTGTTGGTAATTTCATAGGAATCACATTGAACTGTAGATTGCATTTGGTAGTATAGTCATTTTCATGATATTGATTCTTCCTACTCAGGAACATGTAATAAATCTCAATACATTTATGTTGTCTTTGATTTCTTTCATTAGTGTCTTATAATTTTCTGTGTGCAGTTCTTTTGTCTCCTTAGGTAAGTTTATTCCTAGGTATTTAATTCTTTTTGTTGCAATGGGAATGGAATTGATTCCTTAATTTTTCTTTCTGATTTTTCATTGTTAGTGTATAGAAATGCAAGTGATTTCTGTGTATTGATTCTGTATCCTGCAACTTTGCTAAATTCACTAATTAGCTCTAGTAATTTTCTGATACTATCTTTAGGGTTTTCTGTGTACAATATCATGTCATCTGCAAACAAGAAGAACTTTACTTCTTCTTTTCTGAACTGTATTCTGTTTATTTCTTTTTCTTCTCATAGCTAGGACTTCCAGAGCTATGTTGAGTAATAGTGGTAAAAGTGGACACCCTTGAATTATTCCTAATCTTAGTGGGAATGCTTTCAGGTTTTCACCACTGAAAATAATGGTAAATTATTCTCAATGGTGAAAAACTGAAATTATTCTATAGATTCTTCTTGATTCTTCCCAGTATTCAATATATATATTACAATGAAAGTTTCCAACATGGTTGATCTTAATTTTATTTCTCAACTAGTATATTCAGAAAGGCAGTATTTTGGAATGTTTTTCTTTATTTCTTGGTATTTGGTTAGTTATTTTTTACTCTTGTTAATGTTTAGAACTTTAGCCATTGTATACATGCATAATGCTCACTTTATTACAAAGTCTATTTCTACAATGATATGTCTGTGGATATTTGCAACATATTTGCAGACATTCAAGTGCAAAAGATGTTTAACTTTTTGGATGAAATTATTCTGATATCATACATAGGAGGTTGTTTGTCTATTTAATTCAGTAACATATATTGAGAGAACATGTGTGTGAGGCAATGCATTGTGTTCTGAGGTTTCACATACAAATAAAAGGTTTCTAATAGAGAGAGGAGATGGTTTACAACAACAATCACATCAGATAATATGATGACTGGCAATCTAGTATTATGAAAAATGTGTTGAAATAGCACAAGAGAAATCAGTCAGTTTTTCAAAGATTTGGTGGTGGATGTCAGCAGAGATGAGGAAAGACATACAGAGAAAGTAGAATTTGGTCTAGGCCTGGAAGGGAGGTGTCATTCAGGTAGAAGGGGACAAAACCATTGGATTATGGATGCTCTTTGCTTCTTTGGGGAATGGCAGATTATATAGGGGTATGTGGAGTGCAGTGAGCATCAATTATGGACCAGAGAAGTTTAAGCTGAAAGGGTTTATCTATTGTGTTTTTTTGTATAGATTAATCTGGTAATTGTATGGAGAATCATGTACAATCTGGAAAATCTCAACTACTACCTAGTTGAGAATGCAGTTCATAGTTTGAACAATGGTATTAGTACTAGGAATGTGGGAGACAGATGAAATTTATGGCACATTTAATGTGGAGAATAAGGAAGAGAAAAAAGCAGAGATGATCTAGAGGTTTCTGATTTGAGAAACAGGAGGGAAAATGATGTCATAACTGGAATGGAGAATTGGGAAGAAAAAAAATGTTTATTCTTTTATTTTGAGTGATTTCCAGTGTGGTGATGAAGAGTAAAAATAATAGTGAATTCTGGTTTGAATAGGAGCCTGTCTGTTTAGGTGAAGATGCCAGTGTGCAATGGGGGCAGTGAGTTTGGAGCTCAGAAGAGTGAGCTGTACCTATCAGCAGGACATGGGTGACAACTCTAGCAAAGGGAGAACATGAACTTGTCCAGAGAGAGATGCACAAAGAGACCAGCTATCTGATCAACAGAAACTTTTAAAGCGTATAATGAGAAGGAGCCAGCCAGCCTCTTGCTAAAGAGCAGTCAATGAGATGGGGGAGAAAAGTTGGAGAGTATTTTCTTGAATATTGAAGAACAAGTGTTTCCAAGGGGAATAGCCAAGAGGATTGTGGATGGTAGTTGCTTAATAAATCCCCCAGTTCTTTGCCCTTCCTTTGGTACAACACTAATGCAAATTCCGCAGAGTCGTCTAGTATTCTCCTGCAAGATTCAGCCCCAGTAAATCAATTGTTCAATAGAACTCACCTTTCATTACCTTCCCCCCTTTCATGACTCACTTCTCAACTCCCCTCCCTGGGGTCACCTCCAGATAACCAACTTGCAGTCAAATCCTTGAGTTACAGTCTATTTCTGGAGAGCAACAAACCTAAAAAAAAAAAAGGAAATAAGGGTTTTTTCTTCCTAAAACTGAAAGATTGGAAACAGGTCACACTTGAGGTGTGGAGGTGTGATCATTCTTTTTTGAGGGATAGGGCATACTGCATGTAGCTTGTGGGATCTTAGTTTCCTGACCAGGGATTGAACCCTAGTGTTGGGCAGTGAAAGCACAGAGTTCTGATCACTGGACCAGCAGAGATTTCCTGAGGTATGGTCATTCTTGATCATTTATTCTATTATTTCCTACAGAAAAAAGACAGACTTGTTTGTTGAGCATACCCCAGGATAGTCTATTCATCCTTTGTGTATGATTATTATTCATACAACAAATACTATTTATAAAGCTCATACTATGTGACACACATGATTTTTGGCTAAAGAGACAGGTTGTCTTTCCATCTTTTTTCTTTTCCTTACCATTTATCTGATAGTACTGGTTGCTTCTACTTTTCTGACACTGAACTCAGTTCAACTTTCTCTAATTTTACCACCTATGATAATAAAGTATTATCTTAGAAATATTTTTTGCATTTAACTTGAATATCCATCTTGGAATTTCCTGTAAATTCTTTGTAGTAAAATACATTGATCATAATAATCAGGAAAGACAAAACTAAAAAGTTAAATTATTTGAAATAGTTGATTTAGGAGTGCAGCTATGAAATATAGCAGGACCACAGAAGGTATTAATATTTTAAAATTTGCCAAAATAAAGAAAAATGAATTTTTTTTCTTGTCTAATTCTCTTATCTGGTTCTTCTCTGACTTCTAACTTTGTTAGCATACACATATTACCTTTATATAATTAAAAGACTTGTTGATACACCACCCAAGTAGTCTTGCTAAAAAGAAAAAAAAATCAAACCTGCCATTTATAACACCTCTTGGTCCAACTTCTGATTCTTTGGAAATACTAAGAGGAGAAGCATGTGGCTAGTCCATGGGGGATGCAAAGGCACAATACATACTACAGAAAATAGGAAACTCTTTAGGACAATCAGCCTGGTTTAGTGAACAAATAAGTTGCAAGAAGAAAGATGACAGAAAGAGAAATTATAGGTTAAAGTACTTAAAGGAAAGTAAAGGAAAGTGAAGTTGTTCATTAGTGTTCAACTCTTTGTGAGCCCATGGACTGTAGCCTACTAGGCTGCTCTGTATGCATAGCCTTTATTTAGATTGTAGTTTTAAAAGAGAATTATGACATTTGTGAGATAATTTGAACATTGAATACTTGATGGTATATAGGAATTATTGCTAATTTGATGGTGTTTTATCATGTTAAAAGATAGAGTCCATTGCAAACATTATCCTCAATGGTGAAAAACTGAAAGCATTTCCTCTAAAATCAGGAACAAGACAAGGGTGCCCACTCTCATCACTACTATTCAACATTGGTTTGAAGTCCTAGCCATAGCAATCAGAGATGAAAAAGAAATAGAAGGAATCCACATTGGAAAATAAGAAGTAAAACACTCACTGTTTGCAGATCACATGATCCTCTACATAAAAAACCCTAAAGATACCACCAGAAAAATCACTAGAGCTAATCAATGAATATAGTAAAGTTGCAGGATATAAAATTAATACACAGAAATCCCTTGCATTCCTATATACTAACAATGAAAAAATAGAAAGAGAAATTAAGGAAACAATCCCATTCACCATTACAATGAAAAGAATAAAATACTTAGGGATAAATTTACCTAAAGAAACAAAAGACCTGTATGTAGAAAACTATAAAACGCTGATGGAAGCAGTCTTGAGAAACAAGAATGGAACTGGTGGAATCAACCTTCCTCACTTCAGACTATGCTACAAAGCTGTAGTCATAAAGACAGTATGATACTGGCACAAAGACAGAAATTTAGATCAGTGGAACAAAATAGAAAACCCAGAGATAAATCTATGCACCTATGGACACCTTATCTTTGACAAAGGAGGCAAGAATATACAATGGAGAAAAGACAATCTCTTTAACAAGTGGTGCTGGGAAAACTGGTCAACTACCTTTAGAAGAATGAAACTAGAACACTTTCTAACAACATACACAAAAATAAACACAAAATGGATTAAAGATCTAAATGTAAGACCAGAAACTGTAAAACTCTTAGAGGAAAACACAGGCAGAACTCTCTCTGACATAAATCACAGCAAGATACTGTACAGCCCACCTCCCAGAGTAATGGAAATAAAAACAAAAATAAACAAATGGGGCCTAATTAAACTTAAAAGCTTTTGCACAATGATGGAAACTATAAGCAAGGTGAAAAGGCAGCCTTCAGAATGGGAGAAAATAATAGCAAATGAAACAATTGACAAATAATTAATCTCCAAAATATGCAAGCAGCTCATGCAGCTCAATACCAGAGAAATGAACAACCCCCCCCCCCAAAAAAAGAAATGAACAACCCAATCAAAAAGTGGGCTAAGGAACTAAGTAGACATTTCTCCAAAGAAGACATATAGATGGCTAACAAACACTTGAAAAGATGCTCAACATCACTCATTATTAGAGAAATGCAAATCAAAACCACAATGAGGTATCAGCTCATGCCAGTCGGAATGGCTGCCATCAAAAAGTGTACAAACACAATGGAATATTACTCGGATATTAAAAAGAACACATTTGAATCAGTTCTAATGAGGTAGATGAAGCTGGAACCTATTATACAGAGTGAAGTAAGTCAGAAAGAAAAACACCAATACTGTATATTAATGCATATATATGGTATTTAGAAAGTTAGTAATGATGACACTATATGCAAGACAGCAAAAGAGACACAGATGTAAAGAACAGACTTTTGGACTCTGTGGGAGAGGGTGAGGGTGGGATGATTTGAGAGAATAGTACTGAAACATGTATATTACCATATGTGAAACAGATGACCGGTGTAAGTTCAATGCATGAATCAGGACACACAAAGCCGGTGCTCTGGGACAACCCAGAGGGACGTGGTGGGGAGGGAGTAGGGGCTGTTCAGGATGGGGGGACACATGTGGACCTATGGCTGATTCATGCTGATATATGGCAAAACCCACAATATTGTAAAGTAATTATCCTCAAATTAAAATACATTAATTAATTTTAAAAAACTAAAAAGAAAAAAAGAAGCTGGTAATAAAAGTATAATTGTGAAAAAAAAGAGATAGATTCCATGCCTTTAGATATGTATCCTAATTCTTTACAGATAAAATTACATGATATTTGGGGTATAATTGAAACAGAGTAAAGCAGTGGGGAGAGGATGGTCTGTATATATGGTGCAGATGGGCGATGGTTGGTAGTCTGAGGATGCTTTATGGCTCTGAGTGTTCCTTATACTCTTCTGTGTACTTTTGTGTGTGTTGAAAATTATAGCATGAAAATCAAATTAATTCTATAAGAATAAATCACCTTTGATGTATGAAAAGAACATGAGTTATGTTTCTATGAAAAATGTCTTATATGATACCATGGATTTTAAATTCATCTGTTTGATAGAAATAATTTTAAGTAGTTCAAGAATCAATTAAAATCATATGATGATGTTTCATTGCAAATCCAGCTTTGACCTTTGTTCATAGAAGAAAAGAATATGAAAAGAGCACATTGGTATATGTTCTTTCCCCTACTCATGGCTTGTATAGATATTAGCACAGTGTTTTCTTTTTATTTTGGCTGAAGGTATTTCATCTCTCTCGCATCTTCCTGTTATCCTTCTTTATATTTTAATCTTTACTATGTATTGTCAGTATTTTGAATAAGATGTTTAAATCTTGTGTATTGTCACTCCATTAAATTTGCTTAGTTTTCGAATTGCTGAGTTCAATAAAATGAGGTGGAAATGTTGGATGTTGGGTAGTTTAATAATAGAATGTAGAAATCTTTGTTACATTTGTAAAGGAAATGTCTATACCTTGAGTTGGAAATTGTTACAGTCACTTGTGTAATAGAGCAATTTGGCAAAATGAATATAATTTATTTTTGGAGCTGCATCTAGATTTTCCTTCTACCTAAAATATGAGATACAAAATAAATAATGCATTGTGCTGTGTCTTCACGAACACACTGTTTTAAATTATTTTTAGTTCTAAGAATGGTAAGTATGCAGAATTATCAGAATTGCTATGCTGAATCATATAAATGTATCCCAAAGAAAATATTTGAAAAAAGAAAAAATGTAAATACACATGAAGATAGTCACTATAGTATTTTCAAGACCAAAATAATTAGATACAAGTTGAATAATAAAAAGTTGCAAAAAGCAAAAGTAATTCATGGTATTTCAGCAAAATTAATTAGTGAAATATTCTGAGAAATACATTTTTTAAATGAAACAATATGGAAATATTTAGATATGAAATGAGGGGAAAAGACAAACAGAAGAAATATTGTGCTTTCACCCTGATAACAAATATGTGAAATATGTTCATTTATAGATAAAGACTGGGAGGGTATATTTACTAATGAAGCCAGCTTTTCCATTAGAGTTGTGGTATTAAGAATGATTTATTCTTTCCTTTAAAATTCCCTTCTGTTGTTATAATGAAAAAAAGTTGAAGTAAAAAAAATGTGCATAAAACAACAAATTCTGCCATGAAAATCTCTAAGTTTTGCAAATAAAGTTCTAAAGAAGAAAATGGAGGAAATGGAAGAAGATGGAAGATTAATTTTAATACTAAGAAGTCCAATACATAAATTGCAATGGACGGGCACAGATTTTAAATCTAGTTTGTATTATAAGAGACAATGCAGGACTTATAATGCATGGCTCTGGCCTTAAATAGAAAGGGAAATATTCTGCAAATTTTGTACTCTCAATGAATCACTGCATCACCATAAAGATGAACTTGATCCATTTCCCCTTCTGCAGTGATCCAGTACAACATCTGGCCCCAGGTGGGCACTTGAACACTAGTGGGGAGGTTGAAAGTATGGTTTTGAGGCCTTGCATCTCAGAGTCAGTGCTTCCCAGAAGCAGTATTTTTTTAACCATGTCATATTTTATTTCTCTTTAAAATTGCATTCCTTTTTCAATAACTGCCTTCTGTCTCCATCTACATTACAACTTTGGAATCCTAGATAACTTTCAAGTGCTATCATTTGAGTCCTACTCTCCCAATAGTCTTGAGGGGTGTTTGCATTGCTGATGGATAGAAGAGGTTGGGGAGGGATTTGGCTTTTTGTTGGGAGTTATTGCAGCCATGAAATTAAAAGACACTTACTCCTTGGAAGGAAAGTTATGACCAACCTAGATAGCATATTAAAAAGCAGAGACATTACTTTGCCAACAAAGGTCCATCTGGTCAAGGCTATGGTTTTTCCAGTGGTCATGTATAGATGTGAGAGTTGGACTGTGAGAAAAGCTGAGTGCTAAAAAATTGATGATTTTGAACTGTGGTGTTGGAGAAGACTCTTGAGAGTCCCTTGGACTGCAAGGAGATCCAACCAGTCCATCCTAAAGGAGATCAGTCCTGGGTGTTCATTGGAAGGACTGATGCTGAAGCTGAAACTCCAATACTTTGGCCACCTTATGCGAAGAGGTGACTCATTGGAAAAGACCCTGATGCTGGGAGGGATTGGGGGCAGGAGGAGAAGGGGATGACAGAGGATGAGATGGCTGGATGGCATCACTGACTCGATGGGCTTGAGTTTGAGTGAACTCCAGGAGTTGGTGATGGACAGGGAGGCCTGGCGGCTGCGGTTCACGAAGTTACAAGGAATAGGACACGACTGAGCGACTGAACTGAACTGAATTGCACTCCTGGCATTTATAGAATATTTGGTGGTTTGTTTTCCATTGTTAGGATCGCAAAGAAGAGACAGACATTTGAATCAAACTGTAGAAAACTATTTTTCTTTTTGTCTTTCTTTCTTTTTCCCTCTGAGACACTGTAGGTGCTGTTCTAAGATCCAGTGGCTTGTTCCATTGGTTTAAAGAAATTCTTGGAAGGTGGGATCATAAGGCAAGATCATGTTTTGGAGTGTTTCTTTAGCTAATACCTTTTAAAAAAAATATTTATTTTTAAGTTGAAGGATAATTGCTTTACAGAATTTTGTTGTTCTCTATCAAACCTCAAGATGAATCAGCCATAGGTATACATATGTCCCCTCCGTTTTGAACCTCCCTCCCATCTCCTGCCCCATCCCACCCCTCTAGGTTGACACAGAGCCCCTGTTTGAGTTTCCTGAGACATACAGCAAGTTCCTGTTGGCTGTCTATTTTACATATGGGAATGTAAGTTTCCATGTTACTCTCTCCATACAGCTTAGCCTCTCACCCTCGGTCCCCGTGTCCATTTAGCTAATTCCTTTTTACTGTACAATTAATTTAAAATTATAAGTTCTGCAAAACTAGCTGTATTTTGAATGAAAATTGTAGATACAACCTTTGATAAGGGTTGGCAGTGGAAGGGGAGGGGAGTAGGTGTCATTTTCCCGTATATTAGCAAACACAGATATGCTTGGTTCCTTCTACCACGCACATATTGCTGCTAGGATGCAAATATTTCCCTGTCTCTTATGTATGTAGGGCATTTAACAAAGTTAATGAAAGGATTTAACAGGCATTATTTCACTAATATAGAGGAAGGGCTTCCCAGGTGGCCCAGTGGTAAAGAATCCACCTGCCAATGTAGGAGACACAAGAAACTCTGGTTTAACTCCCAGGTCAAGAAGACCCCCTGGAGAAGGAAACGGCAGCCCACTCCAGTATTGTTGCCTAGACAATTCCATGGACAGAGGAGCTTGGTGGGCTACAGTCCACGGGTTCTCAAAGAATCAGACACAACTGAGTGAGCCCACTTACACACATAGAAGTCTTAATAAAACATAGACTTAATATCATTTTATCCATTTTAGGGTGTACTTTTCTTCGAGTATAAAAATATGGTCTCTGTCCCAAGATGTTCATATATGTTTTTCATATATGGTTGTTGTATAGATATCAAATATAAAAAATTTGCAAATCAAATTAGCAATGAGGACTAAAGCAATGTTTTTCATTTATTTAATGAGATTGTTGAAAATAATAAAAAATGAAAATACTATTTCAGATAAGTTAGTGTACAAAATAAACATTTTTATCCATGAACTTAATTTATTTAATCAAATCCACAGATCAATTAAGTAAAATAGAGCATGCAACAGATTTTGGTCCTGCTTGATATGAACATTTTCCTCAGCTTCTCTTGGCTTTTTCAGGGAAGATTATGATCAGGTAGTCAAGATTGAATTTATGTGTTTGTTTCTAAAAATGCTTTGCTGGCGGTTATCTTTGGAGAGGATGATTAATACTGGCAGAGATAATATTAAAGAAAAACTGGTTCTATGAACTGTACAGATGGTCTTTGAGGGGCAGCCTCCCTGACCATTGGAACTTTGATTGCTATTTTAATTAAACTTGGAGGGCAGAAGAAAAGAGCCTTTAAAAAAAAAAGTATTGAGGTTACACAATGTGTTTAACCTTGAGGTTTGTCAACAGTTGTAGAATAAAATGAACAGTTCACAGGAACCAGTAGGCAGTTTTTCAGTTCAGCAACCAAATGCCTTTTCCATTGTAAATAAAAGTAGGAAAGAACTTTCCTTGGCAAATGTAGCATTTGCTCTCAGAGGAGTTAGTTATTGTCTTAAAACAATGGATGTATGTAAAATGTAATTTTGAGAAATAAAAGGGATGTGTCATTTTATGGCAATTTTACTGTGATGTGTTGTATTATTTTACTTCTATAAGCTTAAAAATGTGCTTTTGTCATTTTTTTTTAAATTATAAATGTAGTACTTGCTTAATGAAAGTAGTTTATGATAGTTAAACTCCAAAGTCAAAATCTCTATTGGAAAAGAAAAACCAAATGTATTGATATGTGATATAAAAGTATAGTTTGTCTTCATTTCCTGACCTTTCCAGAAGTCATGTTTGGGGTCAGTTTGGTGTGTTGCTATACAGAATATTTTATTCTAAGTAAGAGGAAAACAGAAATATATATAATCATTGTATTTAACATTGATGAGTGTTTACCCTAGCCCTGCCTCTACTTGAATGCTTTTGTAAACATTTATCATTTAAATTTTACAACCTTTTATGGTACTATTATAAACCTCCATAATATACAGACAAAAACAAGACAGGGAGAAATTAAAAGTAATTTGTGCAAACTCACATGGTGAAAGGCTGAATTGGAACCCGAACCTGGGAGTATGTATGCCAAGTCAAGATGCTTAACTATGACACAGAACCCTAAAAAAATACACTGAATAGCTATGTATGTCCAGATGTATAATATTTATTTTTGTAAAAAAAAAATATGGTCATTAAGTGCATCGGCTGCATCTTCCTTTTTTTATTTTATAATAAATCAAGTCCAACTTTCCAATGTTTGTAACTATAGCTCTATTTGTATTGTTCCTAAAAGTTTTATGACTTTTTAATAGTTCCATAGTTGGTATACACTCTAATTTGTTTTAGAGATCTGCTCCTTCCTTAAGACACTTAGGTTGTTTCTCTTTGAGTTCTATTAAAAAAGTGATGGGCTCTTCTTTTAATATACATCCTGGTGCTCAAGCTAGGCCATAAAGAATGCTGAGCACTGAAGAATTTATGCTTTTGAATTGTAGTGTTGGAGAAGACCCTTGAGAGTCCCTTGGATTGCAAGGAGATCCAACCAGTCCATCCTAAAGGAAATCAGTCCTGGATATTCATTGGAAGGACTGATGCTGAAGCTGAAACTCCAATACTTTGGCCACCTGGTGCAAAGAACTGACTCCTTGGAAAAGACCCTGATGCTGGGAAAGATTGAGGGCAGGAGGAGAAAGGGACGACAGAGGATGAGATGGTTGGATGGACTTCAGTTTGAGTAAGCTCTGAGAGTTGGAGTTGGACAGGGAAGCCTGGCGTGCTGCAGTCCATCAGGTCACAAAGAGTTGGACATGACTGAGCGATTGAACTGACTGAACTGGTTCTCGAGTGGAGATATTGCTATAGTACTGATTCTTAGAAGTAGTGTTGTTGAGTCAAAAACTGGGTTGAGGAACTTCCTGGTTAAGAATCTGCCTTGCAGCATAGGGACATGGGTTGGATTCCTAGTTGGGGAACCGAGTTTCTATATGCCAGACAAGAGCTAGGCCCGCGACCAGAACTAAAGAGGCCGTGCTCCATAGTGAGAGGTCCTGCATGCTGTGCTAAGACTTGACTCAGCCAAATACATCAGTTATAAACAATTGTGGTGATCTGAAATTTGTGAAAGATTCTCTAAAGACTATCAGTTTACACTGCCACCAAAGGGCAGTTTGTAATAAAGTAGGAAGGAGCATCCAAGAGAAATTTAATCATTTATTCAGTAAGTTAATTGACTTATATGCCATGCATTCAAGAGTACTGTCAAAGAAGAACAAAACACGATTCTTTTTGCCTGGAAGCTTCTGATTTACACAGGGCAGAAATATAGTGAAACTGACACAGGCAATTTTTTCAGGAAAGCCAGTCCATAGTTAATGATGTTTTACAGTCTCTTAACTTTGACCTACTTTAGAGACAACCATCACTGGTAGCAGAGACTTGAGCTCCACTTTTCCTGCTCTTTTAGATCCAAGGTGACCAAATGTTTTAGCTAACATACTCTTGAAAGAGCCTTCTTGTTCAGACACTCATGTCTGATTCTTTGCAACCCCATGGACTGCAGCATGCCAGACTTCCCTGTCCTTTATTGTCTCTTAGAGTTTATGTTGAGTCAGTGATGCCATACAACCGTTTCATCCTCTGTTGCCCCCTTCTCCTCCTGCCCTCAATTTTTCCCAGCATCAGGGTCTTTTTCAGTCAACTCTTTGCATTAGGTGGCCAAAGTATTGGAGTTTAGCTTCCAGTGAATTAGTCCTTCCAATGAATATTCAGGGTTGATTTCCTCTAGTATTTTCACTGATTTGATCTTCTGGCTTTCCAAGGGACTCTCAAGAATCTTCTCTAGTTTCACGCCTGACCAGGGATGGATCTTAGTTCCCACAACAGGAATTGAACTTGTGACCCTGCATTGCAAGGCAGATTCCTAACCACTGGATCACCAGGGAATACCCCAAAAGAGCCTACTCATTGGAAAATATCCTGATGCTATGAAAAATTGAAGGCAAAAGGAGAAAGCCAGGAGAGGATGAAATGGTTGCTAGCATCACAGACTCAATGGACATGAATTTGAACATACTCCAAGAGATGGTGGAGGACAGAGGAGCCTGGTGTGCTGCAGTCCACGGGGTTGTAAAGAGTTGGACGTGACATAGCAACTGAACAACTACAACCACCCTTGAAAATAATTTTGATAATCTGTTTGTCTCTTCTCAAGTGTTTAAGGTAATGTCTACATTTTAAAATCTGAGCTTAAGTAGCTGCAAAAGATGTAAATTCCACCTTTATTATAAATATTAAAAAAGTTGATCTCCCCAAAATTGACCCTCCTGTTGTCTCCCATGGAATCCAGAAAAAAAATTTTTTTTATGCCAGCATTACCCAATTAGAAAACACTTATGCTGGAACTTCTCTGGTGGTCCAGTCGCTAAAACGCTATGCTCCCAGTGCAGAGGGCCCAGGTTCGATCCTTGGTCAGGGAACTATATCCCACATGCCACAACTAAATATCCCACCTGCCTGCAGTGATGATCAAAGATCCCATGTGCTGTAACTAAGACCTGGTTCAGCCAAGTAGATAAATAAATAATAATACTAAAAAATGGAAAACATCTAAGTCCCCTTCTAATAAAAGATTTATGATTGGTTTTTGCTTTAACTTGAGCTTCTATACTACTCTTGTAGAATTTTAATCTAAGATATTTATACTTGAAATGCTTTACTGATTATTTTTTTTTTTTTTGCAGCAAAAGTATATATGTATGTGGGTATTTATATGTGAATTTAAAAAATTCTGTGAACATAATCTCCAAGTGTTGAAAACATTATACTGGATGGAATATTTTAATTATTATTAGTTACAATTGACAAACCCAGCCATTTCTTGATAAATGATTAAATATCTATAATTTATATATTATAATAATTCTAAAATAAAAAGTAAAACTTTATTGGAATTATATCTATTAGTGAGACAAAAAGGCTATATTTAAAAAATTCATGCATCTGGGGTGGAAATTATGATTGCTAAAATGAAATAAGCTTCAGCTTTTATTAACATACATACTGATAACTATGCTCATAGATGGATGCTAATAGAAATACTTTTCTTATAGCAATGCCCCTCAATTCTTTGGACTCCTATGCTATATATCAAAAAATGTTACTGATATATCACTAAAAGTCATTTTATTATTCTCTTCACTGACAGACTCTTAATAAGACTCTCTGTAAATTTTGTTAAATTATTGCAAACAATTTTACTTGTAAAATGATTTATTTGCCAATTTTAAGGTCGTTTACTTTCTGAATTTAAGGGAAAGACATTAAGAGATAATTTTCTCTACCAGTTAGTCTTTCACTTGGAGGCAGCAAGTGTAACCTTTGCAGGTTTTGGAAAATCAGAATGTTGGTAATCTCAATACACTTTGAATATATAATATTTTCTGAGAAAAGCTTTTATCATAATTTTATTTCCATCCAAATCTTGGCACTACAGTCTTAACTTATTCAACTTATGGGAAATGAAATGTTCATTATGTAATCTAATTCAGAAACCCAGCCATCATTGTCAGAAAAAGTCTGATTTAATTTTACAACTCAAATAAACATGTTAATACAAACTGCCATGATATGCATCTAATTTTTGAATTCTGAGTGGGAGACGGAAGAGGCGTGAAGCTTTACTGTGCATTTTAGCCTTGGTGAAGGAGCCAGCCCTATGCTGCTCTTTAGATGTATTTCCACTTTGTTTCCATTTGTTCTCATGGGACGCCCCCTCAGGATGGGTGGGTTTATTCTCTCGGGTAGGGGATGGGAGAGGCATGTGTGTGAAATGAATATTGTAGCCCTCAAATTGCCTTACTTGATAACATATCTGAGCTTAGAGTGTACTCATGACGGATGGTCCAAAGCACTGTTACAAGCTTATGAATGATGTCTTGGATGCAGGAGCCTGTTATCATCCCTTTATTTGGGTGCCCATGGGATAATACCTTTTAGTAAAATTCTGACTGGATGAGGGGCCAGCTTTGCTTGGTAAAGAGTGTGTTTCTCTTGGAAAATGTTGATGTGCTCACACATTTCCATTTGAGCAACAACATTCTAGATCACATGTCAGAAGAGTTGGTTTAATAACCTCTTAATAGAGGAAAATGCCAGTGATGAGCCTTAATGTATTTTCTTGAAGTTGAACTTTCAGATTCCCTACACATAATTATATTCAAATAAAATTGTCAGGGGTGTGGACTGGTCTATAAAAGTCTTCAAAAAAGGAAAAGATGCAGTACTGTGAATATTAATAATGAAATAAATTAGGAAAATATTGACCAAGTTGTTTTTGCTTGCTGAAATTCTTTAAGTTTTTCTTAAGTTTGTATTTTATAGTGGTACATATGTTTATTCCAATGCTTACTGAAATCTATTGTAGTTCTTCCATGAATTACGATTGGTAAATACTGAAAAATCTCTTGTATCAATTTTCCTAAAATTAATTATTCAAAGCAGTTCATTATCTATAATTCTATCCTGAGTTAAAATAAAAATCTGCTTTCTAGGTCAATCTTCATTAAGCTATTAATATCCTTTTCATATTATAAGACTTTTTGATTTCCTTTATTAGCAACTAAATGCTGCTGAAATACAAATGTCATTGCTTTGAGCATTAACTGATATTTGAAGTCTCTTCAGCAGTTTTGCTCTGATGTTAGCAACCTTCAGTCTGGTACACATAGGTACAAGATTTTTATTTATTGAACCATTTTTTACTTATTGAACCACTTTTATTTATTGAACCATGTTTTATTTAAATTCTGATGATGGATGAGCCTCTCTTGTATAATTTGCATGAAAGCAAGATTTAGAATTGTTACCGAGACACTTAATTATGGGTACACTAGAAAAAGCTGCAATTTTATTACCCTACTTTATGTTCAAGAACATCAAAACCTTGAGCATAAATAAATGAGAAGCAACTTACAAAGTTTAGAACAGCATCTGATTTTTTGGCTCATTATATTAATTGATATGTAGTTTCTTCAAAAAGAATATCTTTACATTTTAAATATATTTTATTTTAAACAAAATTTATATCAAGGAGATATGATTGGTGTAAAGAGCACTGGAGTGAGGTCCAGCTTTTCTTTCAGTTTTGTGTCCTTTGCCCAACAAATCCATCTCTGTGTCTGTTTGTTGAGTCTCTTTGTCTTAATTTATAAAATGAAATGATTGAATGATGGTGATTATTCTTATTCCAAGTTCTTTATTTTAGGACCTCACAGAGTAGCAATTTTAATCATTACTGTGTCTTAGGCTTATAAGTTCTATTCAGTCTCTCAGTTGTGTCTGTTCAACTGTTTGTGACCCCATGGACTGCAGCACGCCAGGCCTCCTGTCCATCACCAACTCCCAGAGCTTGCTCAAACTCATGTCCATTGAGTTGCTGATGCCATCCAACTATCAAATTCTCTGTCCCCTTCTCCTCCCATATTCAATCTTTCCCAGCATCAGGGTCTTTTCCAGTGAGTCAGTTCTTCACATCAGGTGGCCAAAATATTGGAGTTTCTGCTTCAGCATCAGTCCTTCCAGTGAACATTCAGGACTGATTTCCCTTAGAATGGACTGGTTGGATCTCCTTGCAGTCCAAGCGTTTCTCAAGATCTTCTCCAACACCACAGTTCAAAAGCATCAATTCTTCAGGCTCAGCTTTCTTTATAGTCCACCTCTCACATCTATACATAGGATTATATTTAGGATTATAAAAGTGATATCACGAAACCATATAGATAACGAAAACACGAACCATATAGATAATATAACACAAAAGGCAAAATATCTCTACAGTTTCCAATCTTGGATAAAAGGTTGTTCACTGTTTGCTTATGACAGATAGATGTGCCTTTGCATGAACACACCATTGCTTATTTACCTACGAGAAGACATTTAGAGCACTTTTAAGTTTCAATTACACCTCACATGCAGAGATTCCTAAAGAACATTCTTTTATATTGTTGGAGTTCTTATGTGAATTTTTTTCATCAGAGTATGTGAGAATTTAATTTTTTACCTGTGCTGTCACAAAAGCCATTCTAAAAATCAACATTATGAACTTTTTATTGTTTGCAAATTTGAAAAGTGTAAAGCAAGTCCCTTCTTATGTCCCTTCCCCCACTCTCTAAAGGTTCTCCAGCTGCCCTTCAGATACCATGTTTCCTGCTGGCACATGAAGACTATATTATCTCAAAATTGGGTAGTGATAAAAATTATATTCAATAATTCACCCAAGAATTTATTGGGTCCAGAATTGCACTGGAGGCTGAAGCCACAACGGTGAACAAAAGCAGTATCTTCCCTAGCTTCCTTTATGAAACTTACAGTCCAGGTAGTCAGGGACAGAGATGGTATGGAGATAATTATAGGAATGCATGTGCATTTCTTACCTGTGGGAAGAGGCCTGGGAGTAGAGAAGAAGCTGGTTCAGTCTGATGCTGGTGGCTGGCAGGGAAGGGCTCACTGGGGACAGATCCTGCCTCTGAAGATGCCTTAACAGAGAATTGCCCATCACGGTAGGGGGAGTAAGTGGTCTGGGAAGATCTCTGTCATCAAAGAAGACTGAATGTGTGAAGGCTTTGTCAGGAGGCAGCCAAGTGAGTTTGAGGAGCTGAAAGCATGTCTGGGGCTGAGCTCAGAACACCAGGTGAAGGTTGGTGCAAGGTCAAGCCAGAACTGGGGCTAGAATAAAGACTTCCTGGTTGGCCAGGTTTATTTCCTCATTGCAGTAGGAAGCCAGTGAAGAATGTAAGCAAAGGTGGAAGTCAAGGTGGGGTCGACGTGTGTCTGTGTGTGTTTTCATAAGCAAGTAACATGATTAGATATATATTAACATATAAATTGTAATGAGATATGAAAATAATGCTTAAAGTTTAAAAAGTTACTATCTTGCTCACCTTGTCCCAGTTACCCATGTTATCTGCTAGTTCATAATTCTTTTGAAAGTAATTCTTTTCAACAATGCAGTAATTTTCCAGAGTTTAGCAAAGAAATAATACTAACATCAATTTCCTACTGGACAGAGAGTCCCAGTCCAATTTAGTGTCCACAACTAACAGTGTCAATATAATTTAATCCTTAAGTACTTGACCAAAGCCTGGACATTGGTAACCGTGTTTTTAAAATCCTCCTCATTAAGGCTGTTAGAAAGCAAAAGTTAAGCAAAGGTGGTGGGAGGAAAGTACGATTTTGGATGGAATGTTTCAGCTTTGTGAACAATATACAAATAATATTGGTAGAAATAGGTCCAGTATGTGCTGATGAAAGTAGCTGTGTCTTTATTCATTAAAGGGCTCCTGAAATGTACCTTGTACTTCATTTTGCAGTATTGCTTTCCCCCAATTTAGGACTAATATCTTTTGTTTTAAGGACTAAAGTAGCCTCATTCTTATTTTATGTGATATTCTCTGATGTGGCCTTTGTGTTGACAATTAAGTGACATGGGGTTTGAATGGTGGTTTGGGGATAATGTTCTGTTTAACTTGTCTTTTATTTTCTCAGATAAAAAGGGCCCAGGTACTGTTCCTGAATTATTTTGGAGACTCGTTGCACTTTCTTGCTTGAGGATTGTGTCTGTGGGGTGGCTAAGCCTCTTCAAAAAAAAAAAAAAAAACTAAGCTAATTTGAAAATGGTGCAGCTATGGATGAAATATGTCTCTCACCATCTAATTTATTTGTATACTACTAGCTAATAATGGAGAAGGCAGTGGCACCCCACTCCAGTACTCTTGCCTGGAAAATCCCATGGACGGGGGAGCCTGGTGGGCTGCTACAAGTGGGGTGGGGTCGATACAAGTCTGACACGACTGAGCGACTTCACTTTCACTTTTCACTTTCATGCATTGGAGGAGGCCTGGTGTCTCAGTGCTAAAGAATCTGCCTGCGATGCAGAAGATGCAGGAGACGTGGGTTCAGTCCCTGGGTCAGGAAGATCCCCTGGAGGAGGGCATGGCAACCCACCCACTCCAGTATTCTTGCCTGGGAAATCTCATGGACAGAGGAGCCTGGCGGGCTGCAGTCCGTAAGGTCGCGAAGAGCTGGACACAACTGAAGTGACTGAGCACACACTCAGTGCAGACGCTGTGGGCTTGCCTTGTGCGTTTGAGGCCACTTAAAAGGCTGTTTTGTTTTTGTGATCTCTTGACTCCCAGAAAGCTCCCACCACCGTTTTTCCCTCCCGCCTACTGCCACCAGATTATGAGTAGAAGCCAGCCGATAGACTTTTTACATTTATGAATCTTGTGAATCTCAAAAGGCCATAAAAATATGAAAAGTTCAACAAATAACAGAAAAAGGAAAGCTAAATTGCTGGATGACTTTGAAGCTAGGATGTTTGGGGAGCATCTTTGTCATTTCTTGAGACTTAAAGGTGACAGGGTCCTGTCCCTGAGCAGGGCGTATGGTCCCTTTGAATTACAGCCGTACTCTGTTTTGTAAGGTGGTGCAGTCCAGCTTTTTTCCCCTTCAAATAGCTGATATTTCACTGCCTCTGTTCCCCTTGGAGCACTAGGTTATGCAATCTATTTGGAATTCTCCTTCAGCAGTCCTAGTTTGAGGCTCAGGCAGGCTTGTGAACATTGAGAGATCTGGGCCTGTCTTGACAAACTTGAATTTGCTGGATGCTCTGTGACTGTCAGCTTTGTTTTGATTATATAGACCAAGTGCTCTGGGCACAGATCCAAAACTTGCACAAAATGATCAACCCTGGAAACAAGTTTGAAAATCTTTGCAAAGGACTTAAATGGAGCAAAATATTGAATAGTCTGCCATATTTAAAATTTTATATCTACTATATGCTTGCATAGATATATTTACATTTATATAAGGGAGTAATACACACACTATGAATATAAGAGAAATATCTACTTTATGTATGGTTAATGTGGTGATACTCTAAGCACTCAATGATTCTGTATTGGACTTTCTTTTATTCTTATCATGTAAACAGCTATTTACATGATTTTGAAGAGTTTGTTCAAGTTAGCTGATATTTTAAGATCCTTTGACATTTTGCATAATTTTAGGACATGCGGACATAAGTTCAGACATGCTGGAAGGCTCCCACAGTCACAGAGCTGCCGTATTTGGGAGTTCTTGGCAAAGTGTTGTGTAAACTTTTTGTTTTTGACCCAGGGAGTCTTTATAATGGAGCAAGTCCATATTTTGTACATAGACTTCTAGCCAGAGGATGGATATAGAAAATCTACAGCGCAAGATAGAATTTGAGGTTAGAGAGAGAACACTGTACAAACCTAAGGGTGTGGTGTGTCTCAAGCTCAGCATCAGGATGTAGGACTTTTTCTTGACTCCTTAAACAGATGCGAACCTGGGGCTCCACTGGAATGGTGAAATTGTCTTCAAAGAGCCAAAGCAGAGTTTATTGTGTTCTGTTTTGGTCTCCACAGTTTGAGAGGTATTTCTAAAACTGGGTTAGAGTTCAGAGATGCATCTGAGTTTCAAAAGAAAATTTGGATAAAAGATAGGAAGTGGGTATATTTAAGTAAGGATTGAAATCTGATCAAGATTTATGGTGTCCACTCTGC
Organism: Odocoileus virginianus; assembly: GCF_023699985.2. Classification (NCBI taxonomy): domain Eukaryota; kingdom Metazoa; phylum Chordata; class Mammalia; order Artiodactyla; family Cervidae; genus Odocoileus; species Odocoileus virginianus. The sequence continues at coordinate 416,252 of NC_069682.1, forward strand.
TCAAGATAGATTTCTGGGAAGTAGAAGATCCTTGCTCTCAAAGAGGTCAATGTATACTATAGAACCATGCATACAAAAGATATAGCATAAAAGAGAGAAATTGAGATGTTTCCCCTCGTTACACATGAACACAGAAATATCTGTTATCTCTTATGAGTATAAAGATATGCATGTACTTGGAGTTCTGTCTGCTGGTGGAACATTCAGAAGCCAGAACAAAATGAAATGGTGTTAAAGTCAACCAGTTTCTCTGACCTGGCACGGTTAGGAGTGAAACCTCCGCGTCCTCCTCCCTCCCAGAGACATTCTTCATGACGTATCACCAGTACACAACTCGCGTCCAGTGCGGTTTGCCTCGTTCCGTTTCTCTGCATAACCTCTGTATATCATGTCCACATGATGGTGAGCGACTGCTGTTCAGCCTTGGTCTACCTCTCCTAAACCTTGTTTGACATACACTCTACTTTACTAAAGGTGACATTATTCCCAGTCATTCCCAGACCACATCCCTTATCCACATCTCCTTTTTAAAGTAGTTGGGACCTTGACCCAGAAGCTAAAGTATGTTCTGTAATTCTGTGTAAAGACTCCTTCTGATGCTAGGGGGTTAGGATTAGTATTAGCAGAGGGTCTCCACCGCAAGTGGGGGTGAAGAGACCGGGTCATGGGATTCAGAGATGGAAAGAGTTGACAAGCTAAGCTGACTGATCAGTTGACAGGGAAGAAAGCTCAGAGGAGACTGAAGGGATGTGGTTCTAGAAGGAAATAGGTGGACAGAGGGTGGGTGGAAAGAGAGCAGCACACGGGACCTGCAGGTGGGGGAGTGGCTGGAGCTACGCGGTAACCTGGAGGCGATGGCAAGGATTTCTTGGCTTTTGATGTCAATGACTGCAAGCTTCTTACTAAAGTAAGAGATGAAGACATCTGACCAGATCATGAGTCATAAAACTGAGGATTCTGAGGAGAGTTGAAAAGAGTTGGATTAATTGTTGAAAGAGATGAACTTCTTCCCATTTACTAGCCCATCCATCCAGCAGTATTTAGATTGTTCATTGTATGGCCAAGGTTCAGAGGGGCTCACAGGTGAACAAGGCAGGTGTGTGTAGTCTTTGCTGACATCAGTGGGGAATGTGGTGTGGTACCTTGCTGTTCCAAGTCTCATGAACAGAAGAGCAGCATCTGCTTCCTGGGAGGATGTAAAAGATGGGCAATTTAATGAACATTAAAAGTGGGCAGCAGTGGTACAGAGTATTGATTCTAGGTTCAAATCTCAGCTTCTGCTTCTTACTAGTTCTGTGGTCTTGGTCAGGTTTCTAAATCTTATTTCCCTTACCTAAGCTGGCAAGAACAATAATACTTATTTCATAGAGTTTTGAAGATTAAATGAATTAGTATTGATATTTATGAAAATGTCTTGGCACATAGTAAGTACAATGTAAGTATTGGTAAATAACAATAGGTAGCTAGCTAGACAAAATCCAGAAAATAATAGAGAACACAGAGTGTGATAGTGGGTCTGAGATAGTACCATGTTCTAGAATGTGTTTCAGAATCTTGTGGGGGGTGGTTGTTCTATTGCTTGGGGGATATGATGGAAAAGGGCTAGCATATCCTGTACAATTTTCAAGTTTCCTAGCAGACCTGCAAATAGGTGAAAAAAAAGAAAAGCTTAGAATGTTCTGAAGTTGCTTGTAACCCCATCTTACATATAATTGCAAGAGTAAGATGTTATGGAGTTTTATTATACACTGAGCTTTCCAGGACTGCAACTGCCTTGTGAATTGAGGGATGATCATATTTTATTTGGTTCAGAGAATTACCAAGAATTATTCACCATTTCAGAATGTCACTAATGCAACATCAATCCCAGCATATGAATCCCAATGCAAGGCAGCCCCATCAGCCTGAAGCACTCAGTGTGGATCTCCTTATTTGTACAAAAATCCAAAGGCTTTCCATGTCTTCTAGTGAAGCTGTGCCAAGCACTGATATATTGAAATGCATGTGCTTTCAGAGTAACTTACTTTCTTTTTATTTCTTTGTTTTTAAGCCATTTGTCAGTGGATGGCTAGATAATGGTTACATTCTAAACAAATGTTATTTTATTGCCAATATTTGTTAGATGGTGGCAGAACTGGGATTTATATGGGTGGGATCCATTGGTACAAGCAAGTGCCCTGGGGAAGCGTCTGTGAGAGGTGTGGAGCCTCGGGGATTGTTGGAGGGTAGACGGTGGCCTCTGTCCATGAGGAAGGTATTTGTTAAATGGGCACAAATTGTCCCATGAGGGACTTAATGTAGTCTTAGCTTGCCAAGCTCTGTTTATTTGAGGATGATGTTGATAATTCTCTCTGAACTTTGATAAAAAAGGTAGAGGTTATTGTCTGGTGGAGAATAGGCACTTCACCTAAGGCGGACTTGAATTTATGTCTAAACCCATTCACACACTCACGCACTTCTGTACTTAAGTTCAGTTGCTAACACAAGATTGATTCCCTAGATACTTTTCTTCTGCCTACCAGTGTGACATTAGACAGATAAATAAGAATTTGAATCATTATATGTTAGAAACTTACTCTTTCACAAGTGTAATACATTGTTACTTCTAATAGGTATATATGGTCAACTTAAACAATCTGGATTTCACAAGTGATTTTTTTTTTTTCGTCTAGATTGCAAACTGTTTGCAGACAAGGAGTCACTTTTGAATACCATTGTGCACCTTGTGATTAAAACAGTGCCTGAGGTAGAATAAGAATGCAGTTTATCTTTGGGGAGTTCATGAACCCTTGTGTGGGGCACTGGTGGGACTGGAAAGGTAAAATGAGTTGAAGTCATATATTATAGGTATCACTTCTAGATATGTCACTGAACTGAGTTTTGGACTTTGAGTGACTTAAAATTTTGTTTTCATCATCCAAAAGCTGAGGTATATGTATTTAAATTTATTTCTTGCCCAGTCTATGTATAACATTTTTAAAATCAAAAGAGAGAAATCAGATAAACCATAAAGTCCTAACCTAACTTGAAAACCATAAAGTCCTAACCAAACATTCAGTTCAGTTCAGTTGCTCAGTCATGTCCAACTCTTTGTGACCCCATGGACTGCAGCATGCCAGGCCTCCTTGTCCATCACCAACTCCTGGAGTTTACTCAAATTCATGTCCATTGAGACAGTGATGCCATCCAACCATCTCATCCTCTGTCATCCCCTTCTCCTCCTGCCTTCAGTCTTTCCCAGCATCAGGGTCTTTTCCAATGAGTCAGTTCTTTACATGAGGTGGCCAAAGTATTGGAGCTTCAGCTTCAGCATCAGTCCTTCCAGTGAATATTCAGGACTGATTTCCTTTAGGATGAACTGGTTGGATCTCCTTGCAGTCCGAGGAAGTCTCAAGAGTCTTCTCCAACACCACATGTCAAGAGTACCAATTCTTCGGTGCTCAGCTTTCTTTATAGTCCAACTCTCACATCCATACATGACCACTGGAAAAACCATAGCCTTGTCCAGATGGACCTTTTGTTGGCAAAGTGATGTCTCTGGTTTTTAATATGCTGTCGAGGTTGGCCATAGCTTTTTTTCCATGGAGCAAGTATCTTTTAATTTCATGGCTGTAGTCACCATCTGCAGTGATTTTGGAGCCCCCCAAAAATAATCTCTCACTGTTTTCATTGTTTCCCCATCTATTTGCTTTGACACAGATGAGACAGGATGCCATGATCTTAATTCTTTGAATGCTGAGTTTTAAGCCAGCTTTTTCACTCTCCTCTTTCACTTTCATCAAGAAGCTCTTTAGTTCCTCTTCACTTTCTACCATAAAGGTGGTGTCTGCTGAAGTTATTGATATTTCTCCAGGCAATCTTGATTCCAGCTTGTGCTTCATCCAACCCAGCATTTCACATGATTTACTCTGCATATAAGTTAAATAAGCAGGATGGCAATAGACTGCCTTGATGTACTCCTTTCCCAATTTGGAACCAGTCTGTTGTTCCATGTCCAGTTCTAACTGCTGCTTGTTAACCTGCCTATAGATTTCTCATGAGACAGGTAAGGTGGTCTAACCAAACATAAGGTTTAATAATTCCCACAGAAAGTATGGAATCAAATTTGGGTTTATACACAGAGGAATGGTCCATTCATAAAGGGTGTAGTGGGCTTAATAGTGTACAAAATTCACACATGCCTGTAACCTCAGACTCTAACCTTGTGTAGAAATATTGTTGTTTTTTGCAGATTAATTAGTTAAGACGACGTCATCCTGGATTCAGATAGGCTCTAAGTCCAATGAGTGGTGTCCATATAAAGAGAAGAGAGAACCCAGGGAAGAGCCCTGTGTAAAGACACCATGGAGATGGCATGACTCAGCTACACGCCGGGGAATGCCGAGGTTGTCACTGACGCCAGAAGCTAGGAGGGCTTCCTCTCTAGAGCCTTCCGAGGAGCGTGGCCCCGCTCACACCCTACTTTGGGCCACTGGCGTCCAGAACTGTGTAGTACTCTGTGAAGGCAGCTCCAGGAAACTGATACAAGGTGTGGTTGTTTTTCCTCCTGGGAAGAATGGGGCAGGACCAGAGGTGACTTCATGCTTCTTGAGGTTTGCCTGGCATCTTCGGCACCATTATCATTAACCAGATATTCATGGAAAGAGAAGCAGTAAGCATAAGATTTAAAAGCCTGAGCATTTGAGACTGACATAGATGGAATCTCGGTTCTACCACTGGCCATGCTGTGGGAGCTTGGATATACTCCACCTCTCAGCTGTAAAATCCAGGTGGTAATAGCTGTATCCTACTAAATGATCTGAAGATTAAATGAGGCTTGGAAGGTATGTGTACATGTCATTTGGAATATTTTTTGAAGATTGCTGGTTATTTACTATACTAGGTAACTTGAGACAAAAATGAAAGTGAAAGTCGCTCAGTCGTGTCTGATTCTTTGCGACGCCATGGACTATATAGTCCATGGAATTCTCCAGGCCAGAATACTGGAGTGGGTAGCCTTTCCCTTCTCATAGAGGATCTTCCCAACCCAGGGATCGAACCTAGGTCTCCTGCATTGCAGGCAGATTCTTCACCAGCTGAGCTACCAGGGAAGCCCAATAGTCCAATTCCATATATTTCTTCTCTACCAAGGTATCAAAAAATAACTTAAACAAATGATGTTTTCCATTTTGATTTCAGCATTCTTGATCACCTTGCCTTCAAAGCATCAGAATATGCCTTTGTTGTGAGGATTATAACCCAAACTGATCAATTAAACTCATTTGACTGACTTCCATTTCAGTTCTGGATGTCTTTTCATTACATTTTTTTTCATTTATTTTTATTAGTTGGAGGCTAATTACTTTACAATATTGTAGTGGTTTTTGTCATACATTGACATGAATCAAGTAATTGCAATAGGTTTTTGCCATTATTGAATAGGAACCCAGGAATAGAAAGTTAGGAGGAATTTGAAAAAGTCCTTGACCTTGCAGTTGCTTTGAAGTCTTGGTTTATGTTTCAAAATAAAAGCAAGATTTTAAATGTCAGCTCCCAGAGTGGCTTTTTGCAGCACTGTTGACTGAGAGAAGAGCAAGCCAGACCCTCCTCACGCACTCTCACTGCCTCCTGCGCGTCAGGCCAGGCTCTCCCGTTCCTGCCAGTGACTTGTTCTCAAACAGCAGTGAAGTCTCAAATAGCAACCTGAATGCATTTACAAAATAAGTATTACAAAAAGCTTATAAAGGAGATCAAAGTCAAAGTTCAGATTCACAAAAAGTTTCAATATTTAAAGAGACCTGAAAATTCCATATTCCATAGGCGTGTATATTTAGCAATACCTCTCAAACATCTGGTTGCTTGTTTTGTTAGACTGAAGTGAAAAGATCAAATGTCTGGAAATTTAGGCTTAGCTTAAATTTTTTTCATTATTTTAATATTGTGTCATGTTGTGTAGATACTGTGTAACCCTGTAGGCCCGTTCATGTGGTTCTTGGTTCCCTAGTGTTAATAGTTGTGTGCTAATTACATCTACATACACTCTGATCCCAACAGGATAATGTTATAATTTTTCTTGAGCAGTATTATATATTTTAGACAAATTCAGAGAAAAATTATCTTTAAAAGAATTTAACCCCATATTTTCAGCTTCCGATGCTCATTATTCATTTCTGAAGATTCAGGTTTACATTTTGTGTCACATCTCTTCACTCTGAAGGGCTTCCTTTAGGATTCATCCTCAAAACATCAGAATTAGCCTTTGTCATATTGATAATAATGAGAACTGGTCAATTAACCTCATTTGATGACTAACTTTCCATTTCAATTCTAGATGTCTTTTCATTACATTTTTAAAGTAAGATCTGAAGAAAAAAATCTCAGTGTTTTTACTTTGGAGTGTCTCTATTTTCCTTTCATTCTTGAATAATATAGATATTATTTTCTGGATATATAATTCTAAGGTGACATTTTTTTTACTTTCAACACTTTAAAGATGTTTGTCCAACTCTTGTCCCCATGATAGTAATTCAAATCATTGTTCATCTGTAGGTAGTATCTTGTTTTACTCTTTTAGCTTCAAGATTTTTTTTTTTCTCTATGTCTGCCTTTCAGCTTTTTAAAAATGAAGAGTCTAGGTGTATCTTTCTTTGTATTAATTCTACTCAGGTTTTGTTGAGTGTCTTTAACTGCAGGTTCATAACTTTCACCAAATTTGGCAAATTTTAGCCACTTTTTTTGATATTTTGATATTGATTCTTTCTTCTCTCTCTCTCTCCTTTCCTTCTTGTGCTCCAATTAACTGTATGTTAGACTTTTTTTTATATTGTCCCACCTTACATTATTTTAAGTATTTTTTTAACTTATATCTTTGATATTGTAATTAGATACAAAAAAAATGGTCTTTTTCAACCTTGGTTACTCTGGCCTTCTTGGTGAAATAAATTCAATGCTTTCACTATATTCTTTTCTTATTGGGTTATTATTTGTTTGTTTTAAAAATACTGTTCAGCTGTCCAACGAGTATGTGTGACCAGTCATTTATATAAATCAGCTAAATTACCACTTTACTCATGAGCAATATATATAACTTAATATTTGTTGATTTTCTCAAACAGCTTCACTCAATTACACGATCAAGGTTCCACTAATAGGTAAATGTTCCAATCTTACTGAAGCACTGAGTAGTGCTTCCTTTAAGTGGAATTCTCTTTGACTCCATCTTCGTTAAGCTTTCTTGTTTATGTTCCATATACAGACTTAGTTGCATTTCTACTGTAGAAAACACAGGGCAATTCTCAGGAGACTTACCCTTTTAGGATACTTGTCAGTCAAGTAAAAATGTCTTCTTTGAACATTTGTATTGTCTCACAGCTCTATTTAGAAGGAGGCTGTAAGACTTCTCTGTCCTGATCAAGACCTAAAGATTCATTCTTACCATCACATTGGCAAATACCCTGGAGGCCAGCCATTTGGAGGAACCTGAGTTGAGCTTTCAAGCCTGAAGGCTTGGTAAAGTCCCAACACTGACCTTTCAGTCTTTCTTTCTTTCCTTAAGGAAATAGAAGGATGACTGCTTACGATTAATTATAATGTGTATCAACTTTTAAAATTCAGCAGTTGAACATTAAACTTGTTTTACTGTGCACATTTGCTTTTGTTGAATTAAGTCCAGGTCTCTTCATTTCCCAGGGCATAAAATCTTGGTTAAATTCCATGGGAAAGGATTAAGTTCTGGATATATAAACATCCAGTCAAATACTTGTAAAATTCGAAAAGAGCATACATTCTTAACAGTGACTCAATTCAAATACATGCTTGTAGATTAAACTTCCTTTTCAAGGAGGCATATTGTGTTAACAGTTTCGAAAGTGACTTTTCCAAGTCTGATTCAAAGAACTCCCATTCTTCAGAATAAAATGCATGTTCAGTTCAGGTGAGGGAATGAGCATCACCCCTAAAGTACTTGCTTGGAGAGAGACAATTAAATTTTAGAAATCACAAGAGGCATAGAATCAGTACATGAATTCATGAGACTCAGCATGTGTGATTCCGCATGTGTGAGGTTGATGGAATTTTTAAAACCAAACTATTGCTTACAGTTTCAAATTGTTTTCATTTTGAGTTATTTCGCTTAAAAACAGAAACCCAAATTTAACACAAACGTTCTGCTTAATGTAAAATAAACATGTAACTTAATTTTCACATTTGATGGATGCTTGTTTTGGAAATCATTGTGGTGAAATGGAAATAGTCACATAGTTTTCTGAGCCAGGTAAGTGTGAGTTTGAATTCTGGATGACTAGCTCTGCGGCTTTGATCAAGTAACCTAACTCCTTTGAGTCACAAATTCCTTTTCTATACATGAAAAATGATGCTCACCTCTTAGGGTGGATTGAGGGGTTAGAAATTCAACCAGCACCCAGTGGGTCTCTAATAAATGCTATCATTATTGGGAATAGACAAGACCAGAATATGAAAGCATTTTGTTTATGACTGATACTTTTTAAGTTGTTTTGTTTTCATAGTGATGATGTTAGGTTGAAACAACTGAGACTGTATATGGAAATCTCTTAGTGAACCTTGTGCATGCTAAGTTGCTTCAGTGGTGTTTGACTCTGTGACCCTAGGGACTGTAGCCGTCGGGGCTCCTCTGTCTGTGGGATTCTCCAGGCAAGTGTACTAGAGTGAGTTGCCATTTCCTCCAGAGGATCTTCCCAACCCAGGATCAAACCTGCGTCTCTCATGTCTCTCGCATTGGCTGGTGGGCTCTTTACATCTAGTGCTACCAGGCATTGAAGTCGCTCAGTGTCCGACTCTTTGCAACCCCGCGGACTGTAGCCTACCAGGCTCCTCCGTCCATAGAATTTTCCAGGCAAGAGTACTGGAGTGGGTTGCCATTTCCTTCCCCAACTGCTACCAGGCCCACATAAACCATAAATGTGCTTATGGATTGAATGGTAGCCAATACTCAATGTTTCAGCTTTTTGAGGAAATTTTAAAACATTTTAATGGAGTTATACATACAGAAGAGTATATGGGTAATGAATGCACAATTCAAGATAATTTTCACAAAATGGACAAATCCTGTAACCACTGTCCAAATCAAGAAATATGACATTCTCAGCACCAACCAGAATCCCTGTCTGCTCCCTCTATTCCATATTCTCCTCACCAAGAGTGCTGTGACTTCTCTTACATAAGATTGGTTTTTGCTGTTTTTCAACTTTATATGTGTGGAATCATATCATGTGTACTCTCTGATGTCTACTTCTTTAGCTCGGTATCATACGTTTATTTATTTATTTAAAAATTTTTTAATTGAAGTATAGTTCATTTACAACATTGTATTAACCTCTGCTGTATAGCAAAGTGATTCAGATATATGTACATATATATATTTCATATTTTTTCAATATTGTTTATTGCAGAATATTGAATATAGTTCCCTGTGCTGTACCATAGGGCCTTGTTTATCTATTCTCTGATATTTATTTTTAAAGACTGATTTATTATGAAAAGTTTCAAATGTACCCAAATAAAGAGAAGCACAATAAACTGTAACATGTTCACTACCTTTTAAAACCCAAACTTAAGTCATAAATACTTTGTTTCATCAGAACGGCTACCTAAATTCTGCTGCCCCAAAGCTCTAGATGACTTTATTGAACTACCCTATCATTTCATCCATAAATATTTCAGTATGAGTCACAAGAAGAGGATTCTTTTTGTCACACCTAAAAATGTAACAGTATTACATTATATCTGTATCCTATTAGGAATAAATTATTTTCCCATTGTCTCAGAAGTGATTTTTTTTTTCCAGTTGCATTTTTCACAACAGGGTCTGAATAAAATGTACATAAACCTTTTTTTAAAATGCCCAGTGTAAGGTTGGGAATTGTGTTTTATTTATATACACTGAATAGTTGAGTGGTTGTATGGTTCTTTTTGACATATATGAAGAGAGAAAAATTCTTAACTATTCATATTAGATTAGTTACTGGGGTTTACAATAGCTTGGAGTCCTAAAAATTGAGCAGGTCCTTAATTTCCTGATGTCTTATGTCTTCGCATACTTTAGATACCTCTTCGGCTTTGGAGGTGAGCTTTTAGCCAGATCTGGTTTTTTTTTTTTTTTTTGCCTTTGGTATTATAAAGGTTTTTTTTTTTTTTCTATTGTTTTACTCCTTTGATTTACCTACAAAGTGATAAGTACAATGTGCTATTTTAGCTCCGCTTGTCTAAAGAGATTCCTCACTGATCCCTGAGAAGGTTCCTTGAAAGGACCTCTGTAGAGGAAGTCAATGTGTTCTCACCTCAAGTTCTCACTTCTCCAAGTGGGGCTGAAATTTAAAAGTAAACCTGATTAAATTTTATCTTATTTTCAAGCTGTTAATATTCCTGAACACAGAAAACATTTCAAGTTTCCAATTAAATATCTCTCAGTTTTTTTCCAGTTTAAACTTCAGCTCACTCATTGGTCTTTTTAAGTTTCTACTTCATCACCTGTCACTTGTGTGAGACTTTTGGCTTTTTTTTCCTCCATCACAAGATGGCACTTGGGTGCATAGGGAGGGGCATCTTGCCCTTAACAATGCTCACAGGTTGGTGGAGGACTCTCATCTTGTTTGATGTGAAGCCGTCTTCTGTGGTCACTGAGAATTCAGTCTTTTGGAAGTCACCCTGGCCCTCCTTGTTAATGACCTTCTCCATTGTCTCTAGTTAGAAGCCCCCTCCTGCTCTGGTCTTCCCCAGCCCTAGTCCTGCATCTGTGCACTGATCCTTGGAACTGGTGTGCTCTTGGCTGCTCTCTCCTCTCTGTGTGTTGTTCTGGGCTTTGTGAGGTCACCCTCTGGCCCAGTCGTCTCTCTCACCTTTGCATTAGATTGTGCTGGGGTCATGCTTAGAACACTGTCATGGGGATGGCTTGTTGCTGTTATTCAGTTACTCAGTTGTATACAACTCTTTGCAATGCCATGGACTGCAGCACGCCAGGCTTCCCTATCCATCACCAACTCCCCAAGCTTGCCCAAACTCATGTCCATCAACTTGGTGATGCCATCCAACCATCTCATCCTCTGTCATCCCCTTCTCCTGCCTTCAATCTTTCCCAGCATCAGGGTCTTTTCCAGTGAGTCAGTTCATTGCATCAGGTGGCCAAAGTATTGGAGTTTCAACTTCAGCATCGTCCTTCCAATGAATATTCAGGATTGATTTCCTTTAGAATTGACTGGTTTGATCTCCTTGCAGTCTGAGGGACTCTCAAGAGTCTTCTCCAACACCACAGTTTAAAAGCATCAATTCTTCCATGCTCACCCTTCTTTATGGTTCCACTCTTGCATCCATACGTGACTACTGGAAAAACCGTAGCTTTGACTCAACAGGCCTTTGTTGGCAAAGTAATGGCTCTGCTTTTTAATGTGCTGTCAAGATTTGTCATAACTTTTCTTCCAAGAAGCAAGCGTCTTTTAATTTCATGGCTGCAGTTACCATCTGCCAACTCTCTTTTTCCCTCTCCTCTTTCACTTTCATCAAGAGACTCGTTAGTTCCTCTTTGCTTTCTGCCATAAGGGTGGTGTCGTCTGCATATCTGAGGTTATTGATATTTCTCCTTGCAATCTTGATTCTGGCTTGTGCTTCATCAAGCCCGGTATTTCACATGATGTGCTCTGCATATAAGTTAAATAAACAAGGTGACAATATACAGCCTTGATGTACTCCTTTCCCAATTTTGAACCAGTCTGTGGTTCCATGTCCAGTTCTAACTGTTTCTTCTTGACCTGCATACAGGTTTCTCAAGAGGCACATAAGGTGACCTGGTATTCCCATCTCTTGAAGAATTTTCCAGTTTGTTGTGATCCACAGTGTCAAAGGCTTCAGTGTAGTCAATGAAGCAGATGTAGATGGGGATGACTAAGCTTAGATTATATACATGTGGAGAAGCAGGCAAGCAATAGCAATGAACCATACTTGAGTGCTTCTCTCACATCTTCTAGGATGTTTGGAGAAGTTCCCAGGACTCTTTGAGCTTTTTCCTCTTTATCTTCTTTACATTACAGCCTCCTACTTCTTTCTCCAGGGCTTGCTGTTAAACTCTTTTAGGATTGATTAAAGTTACATGCGCTTGCTAAGGTGCCCTGGGTATATCTGACTTTGCTTCCCCATGGACTGTGGCCCACCAGGCTCCTCTGTTCATGCAGTTTTCCAGGCGAGAATCCTGGAGAGGGTTTACATGCCCTTCTCCAGGGGATTTTCCCTACCCAGGGATTGAACCCACGTCTCCTGTGTCTTGCGCATTGGCAGATGGGTTCTTCACCACTAGTGCCACCAAGTTACACAGGTAATATTACATATTCTTGTTGCCACATTAAGAAAAATAAAAGGAAATAAATGAAACTAATGTAAAAACATTTTTGATTCAACTCCATATCTAAAGTATTTATAATTTCAGCATGTAAATAATATAAAAAATGATTGAAGTATTCTACATTTCTTTGAACAGAGTCTTTGAATTCCAGTGTGTGTGTTTTACACATATGACATATGTCAATTTGAACCAGCAGCATTCAGGACTAGTGGCCACCATATTGGACAGCCAAGATTTAGGTGACCCAAGGTCCCCTAGAAAATCTCCAGATAATTTAAAAGGAAAACAAACAATAGATAAATTAAACAATTAGAATACTGCTGTTTTCACTGCCTAACTTGACTTCTGAATGAGTACATTTTAGTTATTTAACCCTAGATTCCCAATTCTGTACCTTCCCATTTTTTGGTTTAAGGTTCATACAGCCACACTTGGAGAAGATTTCATCATGCAGTGTTTGGGAGTTAATATAGAAAACTTGAAGTTGTGCAATAAAAGTGGAAATTTTAGGACTCAAATGAAGAGTGCCTCAAGGATTTAGGAGTCAGAAGTGGTCACTTAGCTACATATGAAATTAGAACCTACTAATCAGAACCTACTGTGCAACACGGGGAGCTCTACCCAATGCCCCACGGTGACCTGAATGGGCAGGAAGTCCAGAGAGCGGTTGGGTGTGTATGTGTGTGTTTGTTTTGCCGTACAGTAGAGACTAATACAACATTGTAAAACAACAAAACTACACTAAAACCTAATTAAAAAGTAGTCACTGACTTTAACACTCAAAGAAATTCAAGTAAAATATATGGTATTTGCAAACTTTCTTAAATAACTCACTCGTAAAGATGATTTATCAATAGAAGGATGAGACTAGATTAAATCTTATCTAAAAATCTTATCTAAAAATAAGATATGATGATATATGAAAGTGATAATTCTAATTAAGTGCATTTCAATATGACTGAGCTATTTTCACTCCACTAAATAAGTCAGCTACATCTGATGGTGGTGGTTTAGTCGCTCCGTCATGTCCGACTCTTTGTGACCCCATGGACTGTAGCCTTTCATGCTCCTCTGTCCATGGGATTTTTCCAGACAAGAATACTGAAGTTGGTTACTATTTCCTTTTCTTCCACATTGAGGGATTGAATCTGGGCCTCCTGCATTGCAGGTGGATTCTTTACCAGCTGAGCTAGCAGGGAAACCCCACATCTCTTATGAGTGAGGTATTACTCTAATTACAAAAAAGATTCTGCCCCTGTAGAGGATGTTGGGTTCAGTGACCATACAAGCACATGCCCTCCACCCACACTCATGTACTCAGTCACCAAATCTTGGGGATTATGCCCCTTCCATTCCTCTTGGAATTGCATTTGCTTCTCTATCCTCACTGTCCACCTGGATCTCTGGAATGGCTTCTAAAAATCTCTTTGACTTCTGTTTACATCCCTTCCTCCATGTTTGTCCTCAGGGCTAGTGATTTGCAAATGCTTACTGGAGAAGACCACTCTGTGGAGGAAACTTTGATTGGACAATGCTGGTCTAGTCTCTAGTTCAGCATCCAGAGGTCAGCATCATCTATCCCCTGCCTACCTCCCAAGCTTCAAATCCTGCAGTGCCCCAGGTTGACCTCTCTGACATGAATGATTGTGTATTAATAGTTGAGTTCTCACATGTCTTCATATCTGCTAATCCTTTGTCTTGAACACAATAGTTTCCTTTACTTCTCTCTACTGAAGTCCCCATGTTCTTCAACTAACCTGTATGTTCATCTCATGGGTAAACTGCTCCAAAAAGTTTTTCTAGAGGCCATCCATGTATCCCCACCCCCACACACATGCACAATTTAGATTGTCCCCTTTCATTTCTTAGGTGTAAGGCTATGTATGCATATGTTGCATTCTTTGTTGTGGTTGATTTATTCTCTCCCTTTAGATCAGCATTTCTCAATCTTGATACTTTTAACATTTTAGGCCAAATACTTCTTTGCTGGGGAAGTAGGGAGCTGCTCTGTGCATTGTGCGATGTTTAGCAGTGTCTTTGACCTCTACCCACCACGTGCCGGGTAATACCGCCAGTTGCAGCCACCAAAAATGTCTCCAAACATTGTTGTCTGTTTCCTGAGTGACAAAATTACCAATGATTGAGAAGCACTACTTCGATCTATAAACTCTATAAAGGGAGTCTCTCAAGGTGTATTATGTGATAGTTTGAATCCATAACACTTCAGTTTCTGCACACGACTGGTGCTATTGTTGGTACAAATATTGAATGAATGATTATCTGGAAAATCTATCATCAGGTCTTTCTTTGCTTTCTTCCTCTGTTCCCTTCTTCCTTTTTCTTTTATTCCATTCTTTGCACAGTAAGCGATGTATTCTCATGTCTATAATTTGATATCATGTGTGAACTCACCGACCCAGAGGGAGAATCCCACAGAAAGGTTAGTCTCTAGTCAAATGTGTCTCCGAGAGTCAGTTAGTTTGGCTGGCTGATCCACAGTAGAAGGATGGACAGTCATCAGTCTCCTAAACTGAAGACATGGCCTGGGAGTGAATCCAAGGTGACAGTCCCCCTGTGATGCTCAGTTTTATTGTTTTGACTCTGATCCAGAGTTGACATATCTGTTAACTTTTTAAGCAGCTGTAAGCTAAAGAATTTAGAATTTGGAGGAACTGCAAAGATCATGCATTCGTCTTCTCATTTTATCTGTGGATGTATGGATGTTTTGTTAGGTCCTACTCTGGTCACCAATAGCATCCTAGATGAACACAAGAGTTTTGTGGCTGCGTCATTTATAGCCAACTAATACAAAGTTACAGGATAGTGAAATTCATGATCTGAAAGTCCCAAGCTTTGTATTCTGCTGCTGTTCTGCTCTCCAGGAAGGGCCCTGGCATTGGAGAAGGGTTATGGGATGGTGACCCAGCTTAGCTCTCTGGTACTGCTCCAGCCAAGCAGAAAGGACCCAGGAGTTATATCCCAAGTCTCCACCATCGCTGGGTTCTGCTTTTCTGCTTTGCTCTTCTTTCTAGACTCCTCTAAGACTGAATCAGCCCTTCTCAACATTCTGAAAACCTGGGCTTCATAATGTCTGCCCTTCAGGCTGGGCACTATTTCTCCCTAGAGGTTTCCCATGTCTTTATGCCAGGCTCTGATGGTCAAGACATTGGTGTTCTCTTGTTCTGGACTGTTGGGAAAATGATGAAGTCCTCTTCCCATCTTAGTTCATCACTCTTGCCACTGCCTGTCTAAACTTGATCATATTTGATCCCAGCAGGCTCTGGGATTACCTTGCAGCAGTTTGTGTTAGCATCTCACTCTCACATTGCCTTGATGGTATGGTTAGAGCTCTAAATGGAAACGTGTCAACATTTCTTTTTCATGTATGGTGGGTAAAATAGACATTCTGTATAACCTACTATCTTTATCCTCAGTTCAGTGGTATTGTTGTTCAGTCACTGCCCTGTTTGACTCTTCGCAACCCTATGGACTGCAGCATGCCAGGCTTCCCTGCCTTTCCCTAATTCCTGGAATTTGCTCAAATTCATGTCCATTGAGTCAATGATGCCATCCAGCCATTTCATCCTCTGGTGCTCCCTTCTCCTCCTGCCTTCAATCTTTCCCAGCATCAGGGTCTTTTCCAAAGAGTCAGCTCTCTGCATCACATGGCCAGAGTATTGGAGCTTCAGCTTCAGCAGCAGTCCTTCCAATGAATCTTCAGGGTTGATTTCCTTTAGGATTGACCGGTTTGATCTCCTTGAGGCCCAAGAGGTTCTCAAGTCTTCTTCAGCACCACAGTTGAAAGCATCAATTTTGGGGCTCTCAGCCTTCTTTATGGTCCAACTCTCACATCTGAACATGACTACTGGGAAAGCCATAACTTTGGCTATATGGATTTTTGTCACCAAAGTGATATCTCTGCTTTTTAATATGCTGTCTAGGATTGTCATAGGATTTCTTCCAAGGAGCAAGTGTATTTTAATTTCATGGCTGCAGTCCCCATCTGCAGTGATTTTAGAGCCCAGGAAAATTAACTCTGCCACTATTTCCGGTTTTTCCCATCTATTTGCATGAAGTGATGGGACCAGATGCTGTGATCTTATGTATATATATATATTACATATATATATATATATATAATAATATATATATTATATATATAACATATATATATTTACATATATATTATATATATTTTACATATATATTATATATATAACATATATATATTACATATATATTATATTATATATATTACATATATATTATATATATATTACATATATATTATATATATAACATATATATATTACATATAATATATATATATTACATATATATTATATATATAACATATATATATTATATATATAATATATATATTACATATATATATATTATATATATAACATATATATATATTACATATATATTATATATATATTATATATATTATATATATTACATATATATTATATATATATTACATATATATTATATATATAATATATATATATATACATGATATATATATATATATATATTATATATATATATTACATATATATTATATATATATTACATATATATTACATATATAACATATATATATTATATATTGGATATATAGATATTACATATATATTATATATATTACATATATATATAACATATATATATTACATATATATTACATATATATATTATATATATAACATATATATATATTACATATATAATATATATATATTACATATATATATTATATATTACATATATATTATATATATTACATATATAATATATATATTACATATATATTATATATTACATATATATTATATATATAAATTATATATATATTATATATTATATATTATATATATATATATATATATATATAACATATATATATATATATATTTTTTTTGAATGTAGAGTTCCAACCTAGCTTTTTCACTGTCTTCTCTCACCTTCATCAAGAGACTCTTTAGTTCCTCTTCACTCTGCTATTAAATTGATGTCATCTGAATATCTGAGGTTGTTGATATTTCTCCTGGCAGTCTTGATTCCAACTTGCAGTTCATCCAGCCCAACATTTTACATGATGTACTCTGCATATAAGTTAAATAAGCAGGGTAACAATATACAACTTTGATGTACTCATTTCCCAATTTTGAACCAGTCCATTTTTCCATGTCCAGCTCTAACTGTTGCTTCTTGACCTGTATACAGGTTTCTCAGGAGACAGATTAGGTGGGCTGGTATTCCCATATTTTAAGAATTTTACACAGTTTTTTGTGATCCACACAGTGAAAAGCTCTAGCATAGTCAATGAAGCTTCTGATAAATCACCATTCTACTTTCTGTTTCTTTGTATTTAACTTTTTTTTAAAAAATGATTTTACATGTGAGTGAGATTAGGCACTACTTGTCTCTCTATGTCTGGCTTATTTCACTTAGTAGAATATCCTCCCGGTCCATCCACATTGTTTTAAATGGCAGAATTTCCTTCTTCCTTTTTTTTTAAGACTGAATAATATTCCACTGTGTGTGTGTGTGTGTCTGTGTGTAAATTTTTTATCCATTCATCTGTCAGTGGACATTTAGGTTCTTTCTGTATCTTGGTTGCTGTGAAGATGGCAAAGAATATGACAGTGCACATACTGCTTTGAGATCCAAAGGAAATAAATCAGTATCTTGAGGAAATACGTATACATTTCTTTTTTTTTTTTTCCATTTATTTTTATTAGTTGGAAGCTAATTACTTTACATCATTGCAATGGTTTTTGTCATACATTAAAATGAATTAGCCATGGATTTACATGTATTCCCCATCCCGGTCCCCCCTCCCACCTCCCTCTCCTCCCGATCCCTCTGGGTCTTCCCAGTGCACCAGGCCTGAGCACTTGTCTCATGCACCCAACCTGGGCTGGTGATCTGTTTCACCCTAGATAATACGTATACACTTCTTCATAGCAAAGTGAACTCCCTCTCCAGCCCAGGATGTACCTTTCTCAGCCTGAGCACACTCTCATTTCTGGATGGCAGTTTTCCTTCCTTTGTAACTCAACCACATGGTCAGTTAAATGGACTGAGAGAATTTCTCACATGTCACCTGGGACCTGCTAAGCAGTCTTGGAGCTTTGTTACAGACTTTCATTCTACCCCATCAAATATTTATCAGATACCCACTCTGTTCTATCCTCTGTGGGTACAGTTAAGATGTTGTCCTGTGCTTCAAGCTGCTGATCATCTACTGGGGATGGAAATTAAGTAAAAACATGATTACAGTACAGTGGCAAATAATTATACAAAGTGATATGTAATACAGATAAGGTGCGAGTTAGAGAATGATAAGAATAAATATACTTGGGAGGGGCAGTCTTTATGCCAGGGTCTGTACTAGTTATTTTATACAATATTTACACTTCTGTCTAAAGTCTCACAACCTGTTGGTAGGTGGACAGCTGTCTGAGATAGGGGAAACCCCCTTGAGAAATTGATACCTGCCTGAGCTTTCTTCTTTCTTTCTTTCCTGTATATATTTTATTGAGATACAAAATACAGTTAGAAGAGTACACAGTTCCTGAACTTTTACAACTTGAGTATGTCCATGTAATCTGCACCCTGACACCCAGATTGAGAAACAAGGCATTCCTAGCATCCCAGAAGTCCTCACTTACTCCCAGCTTAACCCTCAGTACCCCCACCCTCCTTACCCTACTGTCTTCCAGATGCTACTGCCCCTCCGCACAAGGGTCACCTCCTGCCTTGAACAGTATAGATTAACTGTGTCTGCTTCATACTTTATATCAATGGAAACATAAGGCAGGGCCTCTTTTGCGCTGGGTTCTTTCACTCAACATACTGTCTGTAAGACTAATCCATATTATCATATGCAATTGTAATTCTCATTGCTGATAAGTACTCCATTGTGTGATTGATCCAACATTCATCTGTCCATTGTAAAGTTACAAGCATTTGGCTAGACTAATTTGGAGCTGTTGTTAATAATATTACAGTGGATTTCCTAGTGCATATCTATAATGCACGTGTGGAGAAAGCATGTCTTCTGGGCATGTCTGTAACTCAGAGTAAAATTACTGAGTTATAAGCAGTCCTGTACTCAGATGTACAGTGGGGAGGACATGTGTGCAGTGTGCTCGTGAGCTGGTGGGTGCCGCCTGCACACCACTAATAAATAGACAGTGCATACGTACAGTTTCAGTAAATATTAACAGTTTTTCAAAGTGGTTTTACCCAGTGCTCAGTTTCAAGAAGCAAGAGCCATAGGGTTAAATAGAAAACAGGAGAGAGTTTTCCAGCAATGCACAGTGTATTGTCAAAATTGGTTGTTACTGGTTTAGCCATGTACATGAATTTAAAATCCTGCCATGAGTTTGCCTTGCTTATTCTTGCCTGAAATTTCCAGCCATAGTGGAATATAACACTTTACCCTTTTTGAACTTCTTCCTTCTCAACACAGTACTACATTAAAGGTCAACTGTAAAATTTCCATATCCTATTAAATCCTGTTCCTGGAGCCTGATATAATACTTCACAATGCTACTCCATTCAAAGACATACACATACTCATTGTCATAGAAGGATCTAGTGAATGTGAAATTTTTTGTTTGAAAATCCAGGGTTTTTTTGCCTCTGTTGTTATTGCTTTGACTTTGTGGATCTGGCAACAATTGGTAAAGCTTTTTGGAGTAGCAGTTTATTAGGTTGAAAGCAGTATTTTACTAAGAATAGACCTCTTGGCTGATTCTCAGCATCTCTAGAGACAGTGTGAGTGAGTATCTGTTTCTGTTTCCCGCGATGTTAATAATCACCAGGAACATAACACTGACAGCTTAACCCCTTTCTGTCTATGATATCATGGTTAGAATTTATTTTTCTCTTTGTTAGAATCTATCTTTGGGAGGTTCAGAATTACCTAGTGAATGTGTCAGATGAATAATGATTTCTGAGGTAGTCATTTAAAAAAGAAGTAATTTCCCCTAAAAGGGAGCACTCCTTTAGTGTTATTTCACCAAGTCCAGTTTGTGTAACTTCTTTTGGGGCTAAGAGACTAGTTATTGGACATTTCTGAATATGTACTTTATTTGTGATTTTCTTGGAAATCATTACCTATGATAATTTTATAGCCTTTGTTCCAACAATGTTGAACTACAAGTGGAGCATTGAGGAAATGAAAATATTACCTGCATTACTTCCTATTTGTTCATATAATGTATCTCATTTATAAACCATGATGCAGAATTTGTCTATTAGGTGAATAAGACTGAATGTGTCTAAACATACAATCTAGCAGGGTAAGAAAAATACGACATAATAAAGTAGAGATTGATTCTGAAATGTGAGACTATTCTAATATTGGAAAAAGTATCCATATTAGCACTACCTCAGCAGAAAAAAGGAGGAAAACAGTGAGATCATACTGTGCTGTGCTTAGTCGCTCAGGCGTGTCTGACTCTTTGTGACCTCCTGGACCGTAGCCCGCCAGATTCCTCTGTCCATGGGGATTCTCCAGGCAAGAATACTGGAGTGGGTTCCATGCCCTCACTGAGGGGATCTTTCCAACCCAGGGATTGAACCCAGATCATACTGATAAAATGATAAAAAGATGGAATAAAATTCAACATCTACTCCTGATAATCTTTAAGAGATCTTACAAATTAAGAATGGTAAGATTCTATGTCTAACTAGCAACAAACATCATATGTGATAGTAACATTCTGGAGATGTATTCCCATTAAATTGATAAGGAGCCAAGTTTTCACTGTCATTCATATTAGTGAACATTGGCCAATAAAATGAAATTGAAAATTATAAATATTAGAAAAAAAATCCATTTTATAATTTGCATATAGTATGATTGTCTACTCTAAGAATACAGGAACAACTGAAAAGATTAATGCTAATGAAGAATTCAGTAAAGAGAGTATTTCCAAAATAAATTTATGAAATGAGAAGCTTCCTTATGTTTGGTAATGAAAATTTTGTGAAGATGATAGTCAAAACAGCAGCCCAACCCCAAAAATAAAATACCTACATTTAAAAAAATCTTATGGAGTGGATGGAATCTACACATTAAAAAAAGAAACAAAAACTAAAACATTTTCAAAGGAATAAGAAACAGTCTTAAATAGAAATACCGTATTTATAGATATACTAAAATGTTAAGGATACACACCATTCCCAAATTAAATGAATGCAAATTCAAAGTTAAAAAGTTATTTTATAAATTTGTAAAACAACTAAGTGAACATGAAATTTTTTGGAGAAGCTAGAGAAACACTAAGAGGGAATGGTGCTGATTAAATTTTCAAACACAGTGTAAGACAGCTAATGTAGCATTTTATTGGCAATGGAAATCAACACATCAGTAAAACAAAACGGAAAGTTCATAAACCCACCAAACAACTATAAAACAAATAGACAAACAAAACTAGCATGTACTGAAGATCCTAAATCAGTTGGTTAATAGTAGATTATTCAATAAAATGTAGAATCTACAAAAAGAAAGTTAAATTTGACAGCATTATTAAAAAATACTTCCACATAAAGCAATCCATAAATTAGAAAACAGAATGCAAAGCGAATTTTTTTTAAAAAGCAGACTAGAAATAATTTTTGCAAAACAAATGATATTTAGAAGCTTTAAATCCTTATTAAATATCTAGAATATAAGAAAAACAGAAAAATAGACAAAGACTACAAATGGGCAATTAATGAAAAAAAGAAAAAGAAAGGAAGAAGGAAAAATGCAAATATAGATAAGTATAAGAAAATTGTTAGTTTCATTCCTAACCAAAGAAATACAAATTATACAAACAATAATTATTTTCACCCATAGTTTCCTTTTTTCCAAAGCTAAGAGAGCCAGTGGTTGGCAATGATGAGATTAAATACAACTCTAAGCTATTTGCAGATAATTTAAATTGATTCAGCTTTTCTGGATAGCTTTTGATGTATTTATCAAAAGCATAAAAATCCTCAAGTTCTTTGATCTAACAGTTTCACTTTTAATTCATTATTCTAAGGAAATTATCATAAAAGAGGGTAGAAATTATAGAGGTTAATCATGATATTGATCAATAACATAATAAATTGGAAAATAAGCTATAAATATTCATCAATAGGAAATCAGTTAAATTAGGGTGTATGTCTATGATTGAACCTTATGTAGGCCTTAAAAATGATGTTGCCAAATTAAATAATACATAAAAATGTTTTGTTTTAATGTCAAGAGAAATTTGCAGACTACAAAGGAAAGTGAACAAAAAGATATAATTTTTTGAAAAAGAGAAAATGCCTAATAGCTATATGGATAAGCACCAAAATAGCACTGGTGGGATTATGAATGATTTTAATTAATTTATTTATACTTGCCTCACATTTGCAACTTCTTCTAAAGTGACTATATATAACTTTCATAGTTTATTATAATAAAATCATATTTTACTTTATAAGGGATGTGTTTTGGCTTTACAAAATTGAAACTAGGAGTTTAATGATTAGAGCTAGTTATTAAATTCATTGTTTGAAAGTAGAATCTTTATTCACTGGTTTCTCCATTACTACTTTTTTGGGGGGATAAATTGACTTTTTCATTAACTTCAGTGTTGACACAAATAGAAATCACAGTATAATCTAGGCACCAACCATAGAATTAATTAACTAACTAGTCAAGTGAATTGAATCCCAATTTCAACAATCATGCTTATGCAAAGTATATCCTTTTCTTTGCAAAACTAGTGAAGTACCAACTTGTAAAACGAATTCTGTTAACTTGTTATAAAAAGCTTGTGTCATGTACTGAGGAAAGACTTAGGATGTACAAATTGAAGATGACCTTTGAATAATAAGTAGATTTGATTTCAATGTTTACTCCTCCTCTGAGGACATAAAATCTTTCTCAAAAAGAAAGTGAATGGTCCAAAGACTTAACAAAATACTTTCTGAGTTATGCCCTCAGGATGGCCCTGGTAGGAGTGAGTTGAATGAAGTGAATAAGTGATGATTTGTGCTGTTGAGAAATTTACTGGACAGAAAGGTGACTTGGAGTGTGTAGGTGGGACTAAGTGATGTAAGACTGGGATTTCAGTTGAGTTGACTTGAGGAGCTGGCAGACTACCCAGGTGGATGTACCCAGCAGGCATTTGGGATTATGGAATTGGCACTTGAATCAGAAGTAACAGGGTGATGATCCTGATCTGGGAACCAGTTGTCAAAAGTGACAGTGGATGCACGGGGACGTGGGGGTTCCAGGTGGGCTCAGAGCCCCCTGATCACAGAAGTCCAAGTCCAAGGCCAGCCCTTCTCATTCTGTTCTCTGAAGCTATGCTCGAGGGCAAGCCACTCACATAAGCTACAGTAAGATCAGTGTCCCTTTCTGCCTTCATCATGCAAGGTGGCACACACTAGCTGAGTTCTCTCGAGAGAGCGAGACAGAAGATGTGGAAGGACTCTCACATGTAAGACGAGAGAGGGGGGAGACAGGAGGCAGTGAGGAAACGGGGCAGATTTCAGGGAGTGTTAGGACGGTGGTGTCAAGTGACCTTACGCAGTAAGGACTGAGACAGGCCACTGGGCCTAAAAGGATAAAGAATGGACAATCTTGGAGATGGTGGAGTCTACGGAGTAACAAGAAAGAAGGCATCAAGGCATCCGGGAGCAGAATCCCTGGAGAGGGAGGAGGGCGCTGTGTTCAGAGGGGAGGATCCTTGATTGAAGGGCCTTTATTTCTATTTAGAGAAGCCTGAGCATTTCCATTCAGAATAAAAGGAATCAGGGGAAAGGGGAAATTGTAGGTGCAAGAGAAAGAAAGGAAGCTTTGTAATTAAAGTCCTGAGGAAAGTGGGATGGAATTGAATTATTATGTCAAGCTCAGGATTGAACCTAGAAAAGAGAAGAGACTCTCTTTTCTCAGGATGGGACTAAGAGGGACAAGGAGCTAAATTCTTCCAGAAAAGAAATCTGTTAGGTCATGGAATCCAATTTAAAATCTAGTTGGAATGTGAAATAAAGTCACGAACAAGGTCTCTCACGAGTTCTCAGACACTTAAATTTCTTGATGCAGAAATACTGTTAAGTCATTGCTTGCAGTACTAATAATACTCTTTCATAATGTCACCACCATCGGGTGTAAGACATGGGGGACCAATTTAGAGAGTTTTGCAAATGGGCCAGTAATGGGCATGCAGACATTGGAGATTGTTCCAAAGGCAGTTTGCAAAAGTCTTACATTTTGCCTCCAGTAAGTTGTATTTAGTTTTACCAAATAGTGCTTCAGTACTTTCTATAATTGTGTTTCCTCTCTCTGATACTTGGTGAAGAAAGATAAAGTCAAGCTAGGTATATTCTGAGATAAATCTCGAGAAAAGAATATTGGATGGATTATTGAGTTGATTGGTTAACACTTTAGAAAGATATGATGCTTTATAGCAGCCTTTTTTATTAAACACAAAATAGCATTTCATTTTGTGTGTTAGTAATTTGTGATAGAAAGCAACACCAGTTTACTTTGAGCTCTTTCAGTCCAGAAGAGCCCAACACTGTAGCCACTAATATACAAAGTGGGTCCTTTGTTGATCCTGACTTGGAAACTGTGTTAAAAATCCTGCCCAAGGCTCTAAGAATTTGGTTACAAATCTATAAAACTATTTCACATTTATGTCACTTCCTTTTGAAATGATAAGTAACTATTTGAAACTATTTGCTTATAAATCAGATATGATTTTACAAAATACTAGACTAACAAGATATTAAAGACTAGTTAAGTTTGGTGTTACTTGCTTAGTTGTGTCTGACTCTTTGTGACCTCGTGGACTGTAGCCCACCAGGCTCCTCCATCCCTGGGATTTCCCAGGCAAAAATACTGGTGTGGGTAGCTGTTCACTTCTCCAGGGTATCCTCCTGACCCAGGGATCAAGCCCAGGTCCTTACATAGCAGGCAGATTCTTTACCATCTGAGCAACAAGGGAAGTTTAGGTGTGTTAAGATGTGAAATATGAGTTAAGATTCCCAACTAAGAAATCATCCATGCTTTCTCAACAAACATGGAACTCAGAAAGGGCTTTGAGATTGTCTAGACTAAGAGTTTAATTTTTTTTAAATTAATTGTAATTATACATAGAATTTATGAATGCCTTCTTCGTCTAAAAACCGAAAGCAACAAAATGAAGTCACTGTCCACTTTGGCACCTCTCAGCTTCCCAAACAAGTATCAGCTTTGTGATCAGTCCACTCTGCAGCCTTCTGAACTTGTCTTGGACATTGAGATACGAATATGTGTATCTACAGAAAATACGTATTATCATTTAGTGTATGTGTAACACATAGCACCATGTTTTATGTAACTTGCTTCTTATATTTTATGATATGTCTTAGAGACCTTGACTCTGCCTATTAACAGACACAGAGCCGTTTCACATGTTTTATCAGATGTGGTTGCAGCTGGTACCCCACGTTTTGACACCACATTTCATCATGTGGATGCTCCATAGTTTGCTTCGTGTCCTTCTCTCAGATGGGTATTTGGCTTGTTTCAGAATTTTCCCTGTTCTGCAGAGTGCTGGGACGCACAAGCTTCCTTGCACTGGCTTTTTTAGGATACCAAAGGGAAGGGAAATGCTGGTATTAAAATATAAGAAGTTTATGTGCATTTTACATTTTAATAGACATTGCCCAATTACGTTTTAAAGGGCTTCCCTGATAGCTCAGTTGGTAAAGAATCTGCCTGCAATGCAGGAGACCCCGGTTTGATTCCTGGGTTGGGAAGATCCACTGGAGAAGCGATAGGCTACCCACTCCAGTATTCTTGGGCTCCCCTTGTGGCTCAGCTGGTAAATAATCTGCCTGCTAATTTTCTCTCCCACCAGCAATCTTTTAATTTTAGGAATAAGGAAAATGAGGCACAGAAATTATGTAACTTGGCAAATATCATAAAAATCTAAGGAATAGGAATCAGGTGTCCTATCTCGCTGATAGATTTTTAATGCCTGCACCAGCAAAAGAAAGTTAAAGTGAAAGTTGCTCAGTTGTGCCTGTTCTTTGCAACCCCATGGACTGTAGACTGCCAGAATCCTCTGTCCATGGAACTCTCCAGGCAAGAATAGTGGAATAGGTTTCCAATTCCCTTCTCCAGGGGATCTTCCTGACCCAGGGATCAAATCTGGGTCTCCCACATTGTGGGCAGATTCTTTACCATCTGAACCACTAAGTAAGTGCATGCACCAAACTGCTTCCAAATTTATAAAAGAGGAAATGTATGTAGGAAATTATTATAGGAATGTATGTAGGAAATTATTAATGCAAATGTATGTTCAGTTCAGTTGCTCAGTCGTGTCCGACTCTTTGCGACCCCATGGACTGCAGCATGCCAGGCCTCCCTGTCCATCACCAACTCCCGCAGTTTGCTCAAACTCATGTCCATTGAATCAGTGATGCCATCCAGCCATCTCATCCTCTGTCGTCCCTTCTCCTTCTGCCTTTAATCTTTCCCAGCATCAGAGTCTTTTCCAATGACTCAGTTCTTCACATCAGGTGGCCAGAGTACTGGAGTTTCAGCTTCAGCATCAGTCCTTCCAATGAACACCCAGGACTGATCTCCTTTAGGATGGACTGGCTGGATCTCCTTGCAGTCCAAGGGACTCTCAAGAGTCTTCTTCAACACCACAGTTCAAAAGCATTAATTCTGCTATAAAAGAGGGAATGTATATATGCAATTATTATAGGAATGTAGGAAATTATTGTTTGTAGGAAATGTATGTAGGGAATTATTAATATGTACTAAGCTACTGCTGCTAAGTCACTTCAGTCGTGTCCAACTCTGTGAGACCCCCATGAACATCAGCCCACCAGGCTCCTCTGTCCACAGGATTCTCTAGGCATGAACACTGGAGTGGGTTGCCATTTCCTTCTCCAATGTATTAAGCTAGTCTCCTTGAAACTTTGCTCTAAATTTGTCTTATTGTTTGCTAACTTGCAAAGCCATTTCTGATTGGTCATTTAAATCAACAAGTTGAAGAATGATATAATTATAGTTTTTAATTTAGGAGTTATGGGAAACTATTAAAAACAAGTTTCTTTACTTATTGGTTTTATGTTTTCCAGGTTTTGTAATTCTGTAATCTTGTGTCTACTAAAATTTTCATGGTTGGGGTATTTCCTAATGTAATTGAAATTCTTCTGGTTTAGAAATTTTATTTTCATATACTTATCAACCAAGTCATCTTTATTTTTTCACTTGATGTGTTTCCAAGTGTAAGAAAATCTGCAGAGTGAGTTGATGGGGAAAATACAAACAAGTAATATACTTGAAAAATAAAATCTTTAGCTTCTAGAAAAAAAATCATTTTAATGGAGTGAGGATTTACTCTTCAGAAGTTCTTTAATATCCTGGGGTCAGGACATGTCATAGACACCTAGTGATCCAGGGTGGGCATTCAGTTAATCTCACTTGGGTTTTCTTCACCTCTTGATGTGGAAGAACATATCATTGAACTTTCCAGTACTGGAAGAAAATTGGGCCCACATCATACATATTTCTGAAGAACTGATATGTCTTTGTTGCTGCCTAGTGGCAGCTTGATGTTGAAGCAAAAGTTCTATAGGAACCAAAAAATGCAAGAAACACAATGAACTTTTCAGTAGACCCTGAATAGAACGAGAAACTGACTAGGCATTTTCATGTATGTTGTCTAATGTATGCTCACAGGAGACTCATATAGGGAATTTTATTGTATTCAAGTTCTGTATTAGAAAATAGAGCCTGAGAGAAGGAAGGAGTATATAACAAGTAAATATAAAAGTTCCTAGGCCTCTTCTCCTTCTTTCTACCATCTCACCTCCCATCTCAACATAAATCAGTGAAAGCTGGAGCAAAGAGAGCCTGTGGGAAGAAGCGGAGTGGAGGTTGAGTTCAGTCTGAAAAGGCGCTGTGAAGAGTCTGATGGAGACGGGTGGGTACCAGTTTAGGCAGAGGGGGAGTCTTTACAGAGACACACAGCTGCAAGCAGGTGTGGTGTCAAATATGGCTTACTCAGATTGATCAGCGAGGATCAGAACCCAGTGCACCTGGCTTTGGGCAGCACGGTTTTGGAGGATAAAGGACTTTGGTGAGAAACCCAGTGGGGATTGATGAGACATAGCAGCTAGAAATGTGGAGTGCAGAGCTCAGATGACCACCTGTGTCTCTCGGGGAAGTTAGTATCTCTTCCCTCCTTCTTCTGACCGTTGTCTCTCTAGAAGAGCTCGTTTGCTGGCCCCGAGTGTGGCTGCCCCGCTGCAGCAGCGGTGCACGAGCGTCGGTGGGCCTCGGCGCCAGATTCCAAGGGCTGAGGTCCGCCTCTGGTGCAGCCAGCTGGGGTGAGGGGAATGGCTTCCGGTGCTCACTTCCCTTGGCCTGGGAGCAGGATCTTCTATAACGTGGCACAGGCAGCTTCTCTAAGGAATGAGTGGCATTTGAACTGCAGGAGTGAGAGAGATGGGAGGTCAGTGTGGTCAGACTGTGGAGTGTCTTGAAAGCCAGTGAAAACACATGCACTTGGTTCTCTAATTGAGAGAGGCAAGTGTGCAAGGTGGAGGGGTTTGGTGAAGGGTAAGCTGCAAGGGTGAGAGACTGGCACAGAGATGGGCTAAGAGATAACAGAATAGGACGTGGCGACTAGATTTGGAGAGATGGGAGAGGAGCGGGGATGGCAAAGCGGACAGAAGCTACTTGGAAAGGACGAGCAGGACTTAGTGACTGGTTATAAAGAAAAGGCAGCTTACAGCTCCAAGTATTAGACAAAGTGGTGAGCCTTTGGGAGATAAAAGAGGAGAAGGAATGCAATTTTGAGCAGAGGCGGAACACATCTGTTTAGGGGAGTGTGGTCTCAGATCCGTCTGTGGTGGGTGAACACTGGTCATAGGCTACAGGTGCAGTGGGCAAAGGGAGTTTGATGGGGTGGGAAGCCGTGGCAATTTGAAGTTAAAGAGATGAGATGGGGGATGGGTTTTGGAGGAGAGTGAGGAACTGAGTCAGTGGCCAATTGCCTTCCATCCAAATCTGCATCATTTTGCGCTATCTCTGCATTTGTTGACTGAGCTTCCAGCTGGACAGGTCAGTCTTGAAGCACTTGAAAAATATCATGACCTAATATTGTGCTGAAACAGTGGTGATAAATGAGGTCCCTCCAGTAGGGAAAAATCTAGAAGCAAGTCCAATGTTACTGTGAGTAAGACCGAGGGGTGGGATGGTGGGGATGTGAGGCAGGCTCAAGAGGGCGGAGGTATATGTATACTTATAACTGGTTCATATTGTTGTACGACAGAAACCAACACAGCGTGGTAAAGCAGTTACCCTCCAATTACAGTAAAAAAGACTGATGCTGGAATCTGCTTTCATGCCTGTGCTAAGGCTGATGGCCAGTGGTTCCCAAACTGCGTCTTAGACTACAAAGGCAAACAGGAGATGGTTAAATTTCAAATATGGGGATAAACATTTCTTCCACTTCTACTAATGGGCCTTAGCCTAATGCAGATAACATTGGTCTCAAAAAATGATTGTGTTTTGGCCAAGATATGAACTCCTTTTTGAGATTCTGCCAGTTCCTGGTGGAAGCCAGGAAATGTATTTTTAGGTCTCTATAACTCGAGCTAAGAGAACTATGCGCTGCTTAATGGTTGTCATCCAATGTGTATAAATAGAACCTTTACGGAGACAAGCCATATGTTTTGTGGTGGTTAACTACAGATCTGACTTACAATCACTTTAATTCCTAAAACCACTCAATTTTATTCATTAAGAATATCCATTGCACATAGGAATGCTTTGTAATTTGGCTGTGGAATCGGAAACCAAGAATACTTTCCTCCCCAAAACTTGTAATAAGGTCAAACAGGAAAGGCTTATAATAATTGTTTTTAGCTGTTCTCTTAGAATTGAAAACAAATGTCTAGTTTCCAAAGAGTTGTGTATTGC
This sequence comes from Odocoileus virginianus, assembly GCF_023699985.2. Classification (NCBI taxonomy): domain Eukaryota; kingdom Metazoa; phylum Chordata; class Mammalia; order Artiodactyla; family Cervidae; genus Odocoileus; species Odocoileus virginianus. The sequence continues at coordinate 446,578 of NC_069682.1, forward strand.
TAATCATTTATTTGTATAATGTAATTTCAATTTATTCATCATTTTTATACATTACCTCAAAATTAAATGTGGCAAATGCTTTAGTTCTCTAATTTTTGAAGAATTAAAACAGTAGTCTTTTACTGATTAAGATCAGATTTATGCTTTGTATCTGAAATTTGTATGGATTTTGTATGGTAAAAATTAAGATAAGCTGATAATGATATACACTTTTAATAAGTATAGCGATATGCTGCATGACCACCAAAATGACACAAAAAATTGAAAAGACCAACAGTACCAAGTTTTGCAAAGATGTGGATAATTGGAACTCTCATGCATTGCTAGTGGGAGTGTAAATTGGCTAGGACCACACTGGAAAACTTTTTATTAGTATTTGTTAAAGGAAAACATGTGTCTACCATATGAATTTAAGATAAGTGAACATATGTGTTCTTAAGGAGACAGTTATTAGAATGTTCATAAAATTTTTTATTTGTAATAATCCCAAACTGCAGATACCCAATCGTCTATCAACAGAGAAAGGATAAACGCATTGTTAGAATGAACTATTAATACATGCTATATTATGAATGAAATCTCATAAATGTCATATTGAATGAAAGAAGCCAGATGCAAAAGATACAGAAGACTCCTTTTGTATGAAGCTCAAGAAGAGGCAAAACTAATCTCTGGTGATAGAGATTAGAATAGTGATTTACTTTCCTTCTGGGGAAGATAATGTTGGAAAGTGACACCTGAGCAATTGGGAGTGATACAGAGATGCTGCAGATCTCAGTTCAGATGGTGTCTACATGAGTGTAAACATATGTAAACATTCATCCAGCTGTGCCTTAGAGAACTTCACCACATGCATATTATACCTCAGTAAATGTATGGAATTCATGATGCATTTTCATTTCTCCAATTCCAGTGAGCATGGACAAGCTAATTCTAATGCAGAAGGTTGCTACTTGGCTAAATTGAGGAGGAGATGGATGCAAATGAAGTATTGAGACAAATACAGGAGCCTTTAACTTCCTTGTATTTACTGCAAAGAAGTACATTGGTTCTACTGGGAAAGTAGCAAAATGATGTGGCTTTGGAGAGATTATACTTTTTTATAATTATACTTAAAAAAAAGTAATTTTTTTTATTCCATATTACATATATTCAATAAAAGAATATTTTCAATTTTCAGCATATTTTTACTTAAAAAGTTTATATCTATGTATCCATATACATATACATATACATATACATATACATATATATATATATATATATATATATATATATATCCATGCCATGTAAATAGGATCATATACATACTTGTAGGATTTTTTTTTAGTGCAGTTTATTTGAAATGGTTCTTCTCCTCATGTCACTTTCTCATTTGGTGTCACAATCTACTGTGTATCTAACCTAATTTTTTTATGCTCATATGATAAGGCACATTTATTTTATATATATACTTAGATGTGTATATGTTTATATATGTATATGCCCATAGGTACAAATTTCTTTGCCCTTGTGCTGCAAAAATAGTATAATATCATATACATTTTCTTACATCTTGCTTTAATACTCCCAATACTCCCAATACTCCCTTGCCAGGAAATCAAGTGTTATGTCATGGTGCCTAATTGTCCATGGGGTGGATATGCCATAGTTTACTTAAACAATCCTGTGTGTATGGGCTTTGGTTGGGCAAGGTCTTTGGTGCACTGTGGTGAGAAAGTCTTGCACTCAAAAGCAGTGAGTAGGATTATGTAACTTACATTGTCTGAGCCTGTCTCTTCATCCATCAAAGGGGGATACATTTATATCTGCCCCCTCCCAACAATACAGGGAAGATAAAAGAATAAAAAACATGGTATACATGTTTGATGTGAGCACCAAGTGAGGTGCTGTGTGTTGTTATTTTTCCCATTTTCCAGATGGAAAAAAGTTGGGGTAACTTATACAGGGTCAACAGGAGATGTCAGATTAGAATTGTACATGTCCCATTTTGAGAGCCTATGATTTTAGCTGCCATGCAACACTGCCTCTCAAGTGTAATGTTCACTAGACATTTTATTTTATACATAAATATCCACAGAAAACATAAAATAGAATGGTTCTCAAAAAACATTGGAATTACATTGTCAATTGTCAATGTTCATAACAGAAGCAGAGGTTTGTATCAAATAACTATATATATATGTAGGAAATCATCCAAAATTCAGTGGCTTGAAACAACAGCCATTTGTATCGGTTGTGATTCTGTGAGTCAGCAGTCTGGGCTGGGCTTAGTTGGATGGTTCTTCTGGTTTAATCTGGGATCACTCAAGAATCTGTGTGAGCTGCTGGGTCCCCTGAGCAAAGCAGCCTGGAGAGCTCCTGATGGTAGCTGGGGCTGTGGGGACGACTGGGCCATGGGGTGTCAGACTTGTCAGAAGTCTGCAAACAGTTACAGTGTGGTTTCAGGAGGGAGACTGGAGACACAAACTCTTGAGGTCCACACTTAGAACTGTGTCACCATGGTTTCTTCTACATTGTCTAAATCAGAGTAAGTCACAGCCCTATCCCAGATTCAGCCACTTGACGGGAATTGCCACCAACTCACAGGGCAGGGAGACTAAGATCTAAGGTGATGAAAACTTTCTCTCATCCAAAATGGGAAAAAAAAGGAAAAAATAAGTTTTACTCCTTTTATCCCACAGAACTTGGCACTGATTTCTTATCAGTGCTGTGTTTGTGTTTCTGCTGAAAGTGAGGTGTGTATTCTTTGGCTTGCAAACAGCTGGTTTTCTTTTGGCTCAGTCTGTATGTCTAAGCTGAATCAAATCTCTCAGGCTTTAGAGGCGTCCTTATGTTCTTGATTGAAGTCCCTCCGTCTTGAATGATTTTAATCTCTATTTCTCAGGAAGGCAGAGGACATGACATTATTTATGGCTTTTCAAAGGAATGTGACTATTTGGCTACATAATCATTGTATCACAACCAAATTCTCTAATTCATGCAGCTTATAATGTATGTAAGTTGTGCATTTTCCAAAGAGCACTGTCATGCTTTCTTTGCAAGACAGGTACCCGTCCTACATCTTCAGCACCCTCTCGTAATACTCTCAGTTCCCAGCATCGTTGCCCCACTCTGCTAAATAAGGGCATGCATTTAACAGTTCAATAACCTGAGGCATAGGAAAACATGTCAGTTTCATACAGCATTCATTGACTGAGAGGCAAGCTTTTCTCACTTCTTGGTTGTTGGCCATATACACTGTCTAATTTGATTTTCACGTTGTTTGAGGATTTTCTAGGAACCATCTCTCTTTATCTTTTGGAAGCTTAAAAATGAGATATTTGTTAACTCATCCTTTCAACATGATATTTCTACTAGCTGCAGTGAAATGATGGAGGCACAGAAAACCATGTAAAATTTGTTGTCTTAGTAAATGGTCCGTTTTTGTTTTAGTCACATGGCATAGTAGATGAAGGTATGGATTCAGGAATTGACCAGACTGAGATTCATATTATGGATTTGCCTCTCATAAGATGTGTGACATTAGGCAATACACATACATATTAGTCTGCCACATTGTGGTTAAAAAAAAATCAGTAAATGTTTATTATTATTACTCTTTCTTATTGAGGAATAGTTAATGTTATTCATTATAATATATAACACTATGTTAGTTTTATATATATATATATATAGCATTATATTGTTAGTTTTTATATATATATATATAGCATTATATTAGTTTCTGTATATAATATTAATGATTAAATATTTGTATATACTAAGAAATGATCACTATAGTAAGTCCATCCATCACCATATATAGTTAACAATTTTTTCTTGTGGTAAAAACTTTTACAGTTTACTCTGAGCAATTTTCAAATGTGCAGTGCAGTTTTAACTGTATTAACCATGACACACATTACATCGTATGACTTATAACTGGAAGTTTGTACCTTTTGGCTCCCTTCACCCATTTTTCCCACTCCCTGCCCACTGCATCTGGCAAAGAACAATCTGTTCCCTGTATTTATGAGCTATTTTTGTTTTTCAGAGCAAAAATATGTTAGAGTGTATTATATTACTTTGTCTGACTTATTTCACTTAGCACAACACCCTCCAAGGTCCATCCATGTTTTCACAAAGGGCACAATTTCCTTTTTATGGCTGAATAATATTCCATTGTATATCTGTGCCATACTTTCTTTATCTATTCATCCGTCAGTCCACACTTAGGCTATTTCCTGAATCTTGTCTATTGCAGATAATGCTGCAGTAAACCTGGAGTGTATATAATAGCTATTTGAGTTAGTGGATTTTTTTGGCTTCAGATACATATTTAGAAGTGACATTACTGAATCAGATGGTGGTTCCATTTTTAATTTTTTGTGAAAGTTCCATTCTGTTTTCCATGGTAGCTACACCAATTTATATTCTTAGCAATAGGGCAGGAGGGTTCTCTTCTCTCCACACTCTAACCAACATTTGTTGTCTGTTTGATGATAGCCATTCTAACAGGTATGAGATGATCTCTCATTGTGGTTTTGATTTGCATTTCCCTGATGATAAGTGACTTCAAGCATCTTTTCATGTACCTACTGTCCATCTGTATCTTTATTAGTCTTACTCTGGAAAACAAGGAGCAGAATAGATGTTTGCCCTTCTTATGTCAGATATAGAGGCCACAGGACAGTGGATCACTTGTGCAGACTTTCTTGTGCTTCTCTATCTTAAGTTTAGACATTTTTTACAAGTGTCCAGACACTCCATGTATCATGTTTTGGTAAGATCTGATGAAATAATGCACATAAAGCACCTCGTGCAGGGTCTGTAAATATTGACTTTCTTCTCTTTTACTCCCTCTCCTCCGGGCAACTGAACAGCCCTTACCCCAGCCTTTTGTATTAGTTTGGGTTCCCCAGATCCAGACTCTGAGGTGCAGGTTTTGTGCAGGGGAATACCAGGGGAGGATCCCAGGAAAGAATGCAAAAGTGTGGTGGCAACAGGCCAGGGATGGGGAAGAAGCCAAATAAGGGCTTCATTTCAGGGGCAGTTTCAGCCTCAGCATGATCTGTGGCTCTAGAGTGTAAATGTGTCTTGGAATGTGTCCTGCCTTGAGGTGAGAGAGCCTTCTTTTCATACCCCCGCACCAGTCTCTGCTGGTCATGGGTCATCCTGGTGTAACGTCCACGCCCTTCCAGCTCTCCATGCTGCATGGGCATCCCTAGTGGCCCCGGACAAACCCCCGAGGAAGGCTCTGGGTGCAGGCATTTAGGAACAGAGCAGATGGTTAGGTGGTGGCCCTCCAGTGGCAAAGGCAAGGCTATTGCTTAGGTCAAAGCCACACATTATTCTGGGGAGCAGCAATTGAAGCAATACCAATCAGTAGGAAAAAGTGCATCTCTGAATATCAAACACCCAGGAAGTCAGTGTCAAGATTCAGTCTCCCCTGTTAATCTTCTGGCAGCTGTGATCTGTGTGAGGTTAGTGGTATTTGATGAGGGGATTAGTGATGAAGGAAAATTGTGTTCAAGAATCAGCTTTCTTGCTATTTCTTTTAAGGAAATAACTGGTGATTAGTTTTAAGGTCATATTGGGCTCTTCCTCCTAAAAGAATGGGTAACCTGAGAGATTTACTTCTCAAAGAGTGAACTTTTTACTAGAGCTTTTAGGAATGGGCAGCTTAGAAAGCGAAGAAAGTTTTAGGATTGAGAAGGAATTCTAAAATTCCTCTTTTGGAAAATGAAATACTAAGTTTAATGAATATTTGTTAAAATAGAATGAAATATTCTAGTTACAAAAATTTTCCATTATAGTCTTTTAGTTGAGAAAATTAAATAATAAAAAAAATCTGAGGGCTTGATTTAAATAAGAGAATTATTAGAAATAGGAAATTTCCAAAAAGCTGCTTGACAGCAGGTGTTTGACATATTTAAATAGGCACTTATATTTGTGAAAAATGAGCTATTTAAGATATAATTATTTCTAATGTTCCTTGTGTTTGGGTCTCATGAGAAATTAGAAATTGCCAATAACCAATTTTGGAATCTTGGAGATAAGTTAATAAAACACTTTATCTGTGACTCATGGCTTTTGGTCCATAAAGAAGGCTGAGCACCAAAGAATTGATACTTGCTGATTGTGGTGTTGGAGAAGACTCTTGAGAGTCTTGGACAGCAAGGAGATCAAACCAGTCAATCCTAAAGGAAATCAACCCTGAATATTCATTAGAAGGACTGTTAATGAAGTTGAAGCTCCAATACTTTGGCCACCTGATGTGAAGAGCTGACTTACTGGGAAAGATCTTGATGCTGTGAAAGGCAAAAGCAGAAGTGGGCAGCAGAGGCTGAGATGGTTAAATAGCATCACCGACTCAATGAGTTTGAGCAAACTCCAGGAAATAGTGAAGGACAGGGAAGACTGGCACGCTGCAGTCCATGCGGTTGCAGAATCAAACACGACTTAGCAACTAAACAGCAACAACATGGCCTTTATTCCTTGTACATCATTTTTGTCTGAATTAAGGACTTGTCTGTCACTGGAAGCAGCTGGAAAAAATACTTTATCTAAAGCTGCTTGAGAACTGGAATCAGAATTTTAGATGGTGAATGGTGCAAGATTCCAAAATTAATTATGAAGTCTATTGAAATGATGTGGCATTTTCAACCTATTTTGATTGACAAAAGGTATCATAAATGGAGAACTCATTTTCCACTTCCCCTTGCTTCCTGTGACTTTGGGTCTCACCCACTCTGAAATCTGAGCCTCCATGAAAGCTAGGTCTTCATGTATGTCAGTCTGAAACAACAATGATGAGATGGCTTGTCTGTGTATCTGACTCCATCAATTCTCATACTCAGAAGGCCTTAAGCTTCAATTTGTTTCTTTTGGTTATTGGCAGATTGCTGTCTGTGCCATCTCTCTGATGTGATTGTTTGAGTGTATTAGCTATGCCCTCCCTAATTATTCATGTTTCCAGTGTTACCGATTCAAAATTTATTACAATGAGGACAATGGATTAGAACTTCTGCCAGAGAGTTACCATCTGTTTTAGGTGCAGAGTACTAACAGACAGGTCAAATCACTCGAATTTCTGGCTTGCTATGTTTAGTGTAGAATTATCTAAGAAAGAGTACATTTTCTCTGATACACCAGAAAATCAAACAAATCAGGAATTGTTGAAAACTAGGATTTAGGTCAAAGCCTATTATTCTGTATCTGATGGGCATCACACTGTATATGTAAGAATCTGAAGCTAGGGATGTGACATGCAGGCTTAGACAGATGTTTCAAAGTATGTCTCACAGGCTATCTTACTCCTTTATGTTCCCTATTTAATACTTGGCCATTATTCATTAGTTGATTAAAAAGAAAATTATGGACTAATCATATAGCATCAGTTTTGTTCAGTCACTCAGTCCTATCTGACTCTTTGCAAACCCATGGACTGCAGCACACCAGGCTTCCTGGTCCATCACCAAATCCTGGAGCTTACCCAAACTCATGTCCATTGAGTCAGGGATGCCATTCAACCACCTTGTCCTCTGTCGTCCCCTTTTCGTCCTGCCTTTAATCTTTCACAGCATCATGGTCTTTTCTAAGAGTTGGTTCTTCACATCAGGTAGCCAAAGTATTAGAGCTTCAGTTTCAGAACCACTCCTTCCAATGAATATTCAGGATTGATTTCCTTTAGGATTGCCTAGTTTGATCTCCTTGCAGTCCAAGGGACTCTCAAGAGTCTTCTCCTCTGACACAGTTCAAAAGCATCAATTCTTTGACGCTCAGCTTTCTTTATGGTCCAACTCTCACATCCATACATGACTAGTAGAAAAAGCATAGCTTTGACTAGATGGACCTTTGTCAGCAAACTAATATCTCTGCTTTTTAATATGCTGTCTAGCATATAGCATAAATAGCCACTATAAATACTTCACCTTCTGTGATACAGTCTTATTTATTTTACTTTATTATTGTATTTATTTAGAATGCCGGGAGAAATATCAACAACCTCACATACGCAGATGACACCACCTTTATGGCAGAAAGTGAAGGAGAACTAAAGAGCCTCTTGATGAAAGTGAAAGAGGAGAGTGAGAAAACTGCCTTAAAACTCAACATTCAGAAAACTAAGATCATGGCATCCAGTCCCATCACTTCATGGCAAATAGATGGGGAAATAGTGGAAACAGTGAGAGACTTAATTTTTGGGCTTCAAAATCACTGCAGATGGTGATTGCAGCCATGAAATTAAAAGACACTTACTCCTTGGAAGGAAAGTTATGACCAACCAAGACAGCATATTAAAAAGCAGAGACATTACTTTGCCAACAAAGATCCATCTAACCAAGGCTATGGTTTTTCCAGTAGTCATGTATGGATGTGAGAGTTGGACTATAAAGAAAGCTGAGCGCCAAAGAATTGATGCCTTTGAACGGTGGTGTTGGGGAAAACTCTTGAGAGTCCCTTGGACTGCAAGGAGATCCAACCAGTCCATCCTAAAGGAGATCAGTCCTGAATATTCACTGGACGAACTGATCCTGGAGCTGAAACTCCAATATTTTGACCATCTGATGCAAGGAACCGACTCATTTGAAATGGCCCTGATGCTGGGAAAGATAGAAGGCAGGAGGAGAAGGGAATGACAGAGGATGAGGTGGTTGCATGGCATCACCTCCGTGATGGACATGAGTTTGGGTGGACTCTGGGAGTTGGTGATGGACATGGAAGCCTGATGTGCTGCAGTCCATGGGGTCGCAAAGAGTCAGACACGACTGAGCAACTGAACTGAACTGATTCTGGTCTGTTGGCTTTTGTGACCTAGTGCTTCAATTGCCTTTGCATCTGTGGCATACCTAGTAATCAGATACTCTTCATTATACCTTTTGCCTTCTTTGAATGGCTTTTTAATCCTTTTTTACAAAAATTCCTTAATCTCTAGTCTATGCAAACTAGGAAAATCTACCAATAAAATACACTTGCAGAAGTTCCATTCCAATTTTTTTTTTTTAGTGAACTGATCAATTTAATCTCCTTTCTCTGTGTCAGTCAACAAATATTTATTGAACCCAGCAGTATACTGGAGGCATTGCTGGACACTGATGCATTTTATCTTACTTTGAGGTTGTCAGTCTCCAAATATTTATTGAGCCCTGGGACTTTGTTAGGTGCTGGAGATTCAGAACTTGAAAGACACAGTTCCCTTTAGTCATTATAGCAGAGACAAAAATAAAACAATGTAGACTTAAGGTATATACTCTGATAAAGGGCTAGGCCAAGTACAGTGAAATTCTCATGAGGGAAGGTTGGTATCTGTCAGGGAGAGTAGGAACATAGGCTTGGAGCTGATACTTGGTAGATGTAGAGGTGTTCACCAGGTGGTTGAGAGCACTGGGGCCATTTCAGGTAGGGAAGCAATACCTTCCCTACCAGGTCAAAGGAACAAAACCCTCCACAGCCACCATAGCTATCAGTGACTCTGCCTTATTGGAGAATGAATTGTAAGTCAAGGAGCAGCTCAGAAAGAAAGAAAGAAAGAAAGAAAAGTTAAGCAAATCTAAAAAAAAGAATATCTGCAATAGAGAGTGGGTGGAGCTCAGATCGTAAAGAGCTATAAATGCCGTTCAAAGTGGTTCCTATCTTCACTGCCTGGCAGATATTGGAAGGATGTGTCTCCTTCTGGAAGGTATCTGTTATGGTTCAGATAGGAAAGAGAATGCGCCAGTAGCAGAACTTATATACTTGTGACTCATACTCAAACCCAGATCTTCTTGCCACCCAGACCTTTAGAAGTGGAACAGTTTTTGTGACGATGGAGTTTGAGCTTATTTGTTTGTTTCAGTAGCAATGATTGGATTTGAGAATGACCGTAAATAAAGGGTATTTATTGCCCTAGATGTCGGAATTTTGGTATGAGTGCTTTCTCATTGTTGGGTCAACACTGACAACTGCTCTTTGTAAGCCTTTGAAAAGGCAGGAAGTTCTGAACGGACTGAATGATGTTGCCTGAGGGCTCAATTAGAGATCACTATTCAAGGCTAGAGAGTAAGGTAGTCCGCAAAATATTGATGAGGGGAGAACAAGGGTAGAGTGATACATCCACCATAGACTGGAAAGGGAAAAAAGAAACCTAAGGAGAACTTGGACCTCCACATACAGCTGCTCAAATAAACATGGAGATGCTGTCTTTGGCCAAGCTTAACTCCCAAGGGGCAATACTTGGAATCAGGCATCTGGTGGTCCCATGTCCAGTGGGAACACAGTTCTTCCAGTTTGTAAGGAGTGATATCCAGGTCTTGCAGATGGCATGAAATGACTGGCTTCATTTGGGAAAAACTGTCTAATTCAACACAAGTGTTAGGGTTACTAACACCAATAACACCTTATATGGTGCATGCATGCACGTGCAGTCGCTCAGTTGTGTCTGACTCTTTGTGACCCCATGGACTCCTCCCGCCAGGCTCCTCTGTCCATGGGATTATCCAGGCAAGAATACTGGAGTGGGTTACCATTTCCTCCTCCATCTTATTTGGCACCTCCTTTCTATTATGCCTGAAGAGTGTTGAGGAAAATAGGATGAGAAGTGGGTCTTACAAATCAGTAATGGCTAATTCTGATCTAGTGATTTCATGTATCGATATAGTAAATATGAGCTTCATTTTGAAGACATTTCAGATTTATTCAATAGCTGTTTTCATGCATAAGCAATCCAGCTGGACTATTCTATTCCTGAGATTGCTTTAATCATACCTCATTAACACACTGAGGCAGATGGAATTCTCACTTGATTAACCCGCCCACCACCCCTCATTTAACTCTGCAGTACAAAGTTCTGAGTATAGAATTCCACTAGCCAGTCCACTGAGTATTTGATGCAGAAGCACATGAAAGGAATGACCTTTGTCTACACCCTGTCTTCAACTCAAGGCTAAAATTAGTATGAATTCAATAGGTGTGAGATGAAACAGTATCTATGGTGCCATTATAGTTTTTGTTTGACTTGTTTGTATTTGATTGTATTTAGGTGGCCACATATTTAAATTTACTGGGGACAGTCCCATTTGAATGACTTTATATGTGTGAGTTTATTTACGCACTCCCTTCTATTATATTGATCTGTGTCTTTTACACTGATACAAGATGACTGTATTTATCCCCACATGACTATAATTTGCCATCAAAGTTAGACAAGTCATGACTGATTGCCTAGGGTACAATGCGTTGCTGATCTAACTGAAATTGAGATTTTATTCACCAAGTAGGGATATTGAGTTGACAGATAACAGTGACTGCTACATATATATTTAAATCATAGGTTGTATTTAAGAAACATTTTTTTATGTTAGTGCTTTTATTCATTTCGTAGAACCTCCCCCACCCCCCCAAATCTTCACATGACTTTTGGGAACATTTCCCTTTTTTTTAAGCCACTGGAGCATCTTTTGGAGTCTTCTAATTGAGATTTGAGCTTCCCAGGTGGTTCAGTGGTAAAGAATCCACCTGTCAATGCAGGAGCTGCTGGAGATGCAGGTTTGATCCTTGGGTTAGGAAGATCCCTTGGAGGAGGAAATGGCAACCCACTCCAGTATTCCTGCGAGGGTTATCCTATGGGCAGAGAAACCTGGCAGACTACAGTCTGTGGTGCTGCAAAGAGTCAGACACAACTGAGTGGTTGAGCACACACACCCACAATCAAGTTTGCCAGGATAAATCTATCCAGTTCCTTTTATATTATTTGAACTGCAGCAATTTTTGAAACCCCAAATGAAACAGCCACTAGAAATTTTAGCCCAAGCCATAGATAATCATTTGAAAAAATTAGGATAAATGTTTTTGGCCATTAATCCAGCATATATTAGAGGAGATCTCTGAAACTACTTTGTGTTTGTTTTTAAAATGATCCTGAAAAGGTCCCTTTAAATTATATACAGTATTTGCAATTGTCACATCATGACCACCTAGGAATAGTCCCCTTTCTGTTATACTAGTTCTATTTACAGAAAGCTCTAAAGGTATCAAAACTAGGATTAATGAGGCAATTTCAGGCTAAGATATCATTCCCATATATAGTCCTATTATTCAAAATAAAGTAATTAAGAAACCATGGTAACATTAGTGACTTTAAACAGTTCAGTTCTCAGTTTAGTCGCTCAGTTGTGTCTGACACTTTGCGAACCTATTACCGCAGCAAACCAGGCCTCCCTGTCATCACCAACTCCCAGAGTTTACCCAAATTCATGTCCATCAAGTTGGGGATGCCATCCAACCATCTCATCCTCTGTCATCCCCTTCTCCTCCTGCCCTTAATCTTTTCCAGCATCAGGGTCTTTTCAAATGAGTCAGTTCTTCGCATCAGGTGGCCAAAGTGTTGGGGTTTCAGCTTCAGCATCAGTCCTTCCAGTGAACACCCAGGACTGATTTCCTTTAGGATGGACTGGTTGGATCTCCTTGCAGTCCAAGGGACTCTCAAGGGCCTTCTCCAACAACACAGTTCAAAAGCCTCAATTCTTCAGCACTCAGCTTTCTTTATAGTCCAACTCTCATATCCATACATGACCACTGGAAAAACCATAGCCTTGACTAGACAGACCTTTGTTGGCAAAGTAATGTCTCTGCTTTTTAATATGCTGTCTAGGTTGGTCATAACTTTCCTTCCAAGGAGTAAGCATCTTTTAATTTCATGGTTGCAACCACCATCTGCAGTGATTTTGGAACCCCAAAAAATAAAGTCTGACACTGTTTCCACTGTTTCCCAATGTATTTCCCATGAAGTGATGGGACTGGATGCCGTGATCTTAGTTTTCTGAATGTTGAACTTTAAGCCAACTCTTTCACTCTCCTCTTTCACTTTCATCAGGAGGCTTTTTAGTTCTTCACTTTCTGCCATAAGGGTGGTGTCATCTGCATATCTGAGGTTATTCATATGTCTCCCAGCAATCTTGATTCCAGCTTGTGCTTCATCCAGCCCAGCGTTTCTGCTGATGTACTCTGCATGTAAGTTAAATAAGCAGGGTGACAATATACAGCCTTGATGTACTCCTTTTCCTGTTTGGAACCAGTCTGTTGTTCCATATCCAGTTCTAACTGTTGCTTTCTGACCTGCATACAGATTTCTCAAGAGACAGGTCAGATGGTGTGGTATTCTCATCTCTTTCAGAATTTTCCACAGTTTTTTTGGACTTGACTGTAAAGCAAGGCCCTTTGTTTTGGAGGGACACTTGTCAAGAAAAAAGTTGCCACTTATATGTAGGCTTATTATTGTTTTCTAACTACAGACTTGGTTTTTAATTGGAAGATAATTGTTTCACAATGTTGTGTTGTTTTCTGCTGTACAACAATGCAAATTAGTCATAATTTTATATATATATATACATATATATGTGTCCCCTCCTTCATGAGCCTCCCCCTCCCTCCCAATGTTCATTGCAGATCTTCTTCAAAATCTTTATTGAAATATAGTTGATTTACAGTGTTGTGTTAATTTCTGCTGTACAGCAAAGTGATTCAGTTATGTTCAATGAAAAAGTAATTTTTCTATTTTTTTCTATTGTGGTTTATCAGAGATTGTTGAATATAATCCCTGTGCTACACAGTAGGATCTTGTTGTTTATATATCCTTTATGTAGCAGTTCGCACCTGCTAATCCCAAACCCAGTCCTTCCCTCCCTTGTCCCCTCCACTTTTGTAAACACAGCCTGTAACTATAGGTCTTTGACTTTGAGAATTCTTTTGACCATGGTTCAAAGTAGTAACTTCTAAACAATTTGAAAACTGCAGTCTAACATGGTTGACTTATTTTATATGGCTGTGAGAAACAGAAAGTGAAGAACTAAAGAGCCTCTTGATAGAAGTGAAGGAAAGTGAAAAAGTTGGCTTCAAAGTCAACATTCAGAAAACAAAGATCATGGGATCTGGTCCCATCACTTCATGGCAAATAGATGGAGAAAGAGTGGAAACAGCAATAGACTATTTTTGGGGGCTTCAAAATCACTGCAGATGGTGATTGCAGCCATGAAATTAAAAGACACTCACTCCTTAGAGGAAAAGCTCTGACCAACCTAGAGAGCATATCAAAAACAGGTACATTACTTTTCCAGCAATGGTCCGTCTAATCAAAGTTATGGTTTTTCCAGTAGTCATGGATGAGTGTGAGAGTTGGACTATAAAGAAAATTGAACACTCTTTTTTTTAAAGAATCAATGCTTTTGAACTGTGGTGTTGGAGAAGACTCTTGAGAGTCCCTTGCACTGCAGGGAGATCCAACCAGTCACTCCCAAAGGAAATTAGTCCTGTGTGTTCATTGGAAGGACTAATGTTGGAGATAAAACTCCAATACTTTGGCCACCTCATGCGAAGAGCTGACTCATTTGAAAAGACCCTGGTGCTGGGAAAAATTGAGGGAAGGGGAGAAGGGGACGGCAAAAGATGAGATGGTTGGATGGCATCCCCAACTTGATGGACATGGGTTTGGGTAAACTCTGGGAGCTGGTGATGGACAGGAGGCCTGGTGTGCTGCAGTTCATGGGGTCACAAAAAGTTGGACACGCCTGAGCGACTGAACTCAATTGATGAGAAGCGTTTTGGTTCAAAGACTGTGTATTTCTTCTAGAAAATCCCTCTGCATCACACATTCAAAACTAAATTACTATGACATGTGAAAATGGTATGAGGTATCTTACTTGCTGAGAGTTCACTTCATCTTGAATAATAAAACTACACATCTACCACAATTAATCTTAATGGCACAATATTGCGTTTCATTTGCCAATTAACCCAATATAGGTTTGAAGTAATATATATGAAAATGCTTTGTAATTTCAAAACCACTGGGCAGTTGTTAATCGTTGTCATTACTGTATTGAAAAAACTGCCCGTGGCCACTCAGAATAGAGAAAAAGTCTTGTGAGCAAAGAACAGCTTAACCCTTAGGCAAGTACTTTATCATGAAAACATTTTCCAATGACTATGATTCATAGCAGATGGAAACGAACTCCTAAGACAGTGTTTTTCAAACCAGAGATCTTGAGTAGGTTGTAAAACTAGTTTATTGGTTAGAGATCAACATTAAAAGGAAAAGAATACATATATAACAGATTGTAAATATAGATATTGTTTTGAGAAATATATACATATTTATATACATATATTTATTTATATCTCACAGAAGAAACTAAATTATCATTTTATATATAGTATATAGGGGGACTTCCCAGGTGGCACTAGTGGTGAAAAACCTGCCTGCCAATGCAGAAGACAAAAAAGACATATATATATGAATATATATAGATTGTGTAAATATATATATGTTTACCCAAACACTGGATGGAAATTAAAATATTCTTATTGAAAATCATTGCTCAAAAGAAAGCAAAACAAACCCAATAACAATGAATACAATTGCCTTCAGTTCAGTTCAGTTCAATTCAGTCACTCAGTCATGTCTGACTCTTTGTGACCCCATGGACTGCAGCATGCCAGGCCTCCCTCTCCATCACCAACTCCCAGAGTTTACTCAAACTCATGCCCATCAAGTTGGTGATGCCATCCAGCCATCTCATCCTCTGTCGTCCCCTTCTCCTCCTGTCCCCAATCCCTCCCAGCATCAGGGTCTTTTCCAATGAGTCAACTCTTCGCATAAGGTGGCCAAAGTATTGGAGTTTCAGCTTCAGCATCAGTCCTTCCAATGAACATCCAGGACTGATCTCTTTTAGGATGGACTGGTTGGATCTCCTTGCAGTCCAAGGGAATTTCAAGAGTCTTTTCCAACACCATAGTTCAAAAGCATCAATTCTTCAGCACTCAGCTTTCTTCACAGTCCAACTCTCACATCCATACATGATCACTGGAAAAGCCATAGCCTTGACCGGACAGACCTTTGTTGGCAAAGTAATGTCTCTGCTTTTTAATATTCTGGCTAGGTTGGTCATAACTTTCCTTCCAAGGAGTAAGCATCTTTTAATTTCATGGTTGCAATCACCATCTGTAGTGATTTTGGAGCCCCAAAAAATAAAGTCTGACACTGTTTCCATTGTTTCCCCATTTCCCATGAAGTGATGGGACTGGATGCCGTGATCTTAGTTTTCTGAATGTTAAGATTTAAGCCAACTTTTTCACTCTCCTCTTTCACTTTCATCAAGAGGCTTCTCAGTTCCTCTTCACTTTCTGTCATAAGGGTGGTGTCATCTGCATATCTGGCGTTTTTGATATTTCTCCTAGCAATCTTGATTCCAGCTTGTGCTTCATCCAGCCCAGCGTTTCTAATGATGTACTCTGCATATAAGTTAATAAGCAGGGTAACAATATACAGCCTTGACATACTCCTTTTCCTATTTGGAACCAGTCTTTTGTTACATGTCCAGTTCTAACTGTTGCTTCCTGACCTGCATATAGGTTTCTCAAGAGGCAGGTCAGGTGGTCTGGTATTCCCATCTCTTTCAGAATTTTCCACAGTTTATTGTGATCCACACAGTCAAAGGCTTTGGCATAGTCAATAAAGCAGAAATACATGTTTTTCTGGAACTCTCTTGCTTTTTTGATGATCCAGCTGATGTTGGCAATTGACCTCTGGTTCCTCTGCCTTTTCTAAAACCAGCTTGAACATCTGGAATTTCCTTAATCTTTGTTTAAACATTTTTATTCTTAAAGAATTATTTTATTAAATGTAAATTGTGACAGAAAATCTTAAGGTATTTGTATGTCATAAGCCTATTATTTCTGAATACAGAATAAAGGTTATTGTCTTTCTTTTTTATACCTTTTTAAAAGTTATTTTTAATTAAAGAGTAATTGCTTTGTAACATTTTGTTGTTTCTGCCATAGATCAACATGCTTCCCTGGTGGCTCAGATTGAACACACTTGTTTGCATCCAGGTTCGATCTCCAGGATTGGAAGATCCCCTGGAGAATGAAATGGCAGCCCACTCCAGTACTCTTGCCTGGAAAATCCCATGGACGGAGGAGCCTAGTAGGCTATAGTCCATGGGGTCACACAGAGTTGGACACGACTAAGTGACTTCACTTTCACTTTCATTTTTCATAAACCATTGAGTGATTGACAACCAGATATCCAGTTCAGTTCAACACATTTATTGAGAATTAAGTATATATAAAATTTACATCAAGCAAATGAAATTGAGATTATATAATTGTTTGCATGCCAAGTCGCTTCATTTGTGTCCGACTCTGTGACCCTAAAGACTGTAGCCTGCCAAGACCTCTGTCCATGGGACTCTCCAGGCGTGAATATGGGAGTGGGCTGCTGTGTCCTCCTCCAGGGGATCTTCCCAGCCCAGGGATCGAACCTGCGTCTTTTATGTCTCCTGCATGTGCAGGCAGTTTCTTTACCACTAGTGCCACCTAGGAAGCCCCCCTATATACTATATGTAAAAGGATAATTTAGCTTCTTCTGTGAGATATAAATATTTCCTAAATAGATGATATTTACAAGGCTGTTACAGATTTTGAAATATCATTTGAATTATTTTTACATGTATTTTCCTGTGTCAGTTATTGCTGTGTAACAAACCACTCAAAACAAGCAACTTAAACAACAGCCATTTATTTACTACCCGCTCAGCGGGGCTGTGCTTAACCTTGGCTATCCTGGGTTGCTCTGGTCTTGATTGGCTCCCTGTGTGCATGGTCAGCCCTGAACCTGCTAAGCTCTGGTTCTCAGGGTTGGCTGACTGTTGACTGGGGTGCTGCAGCTCCTGCCCACCCCAGTTAGCTCTCATCCTCAAGAGAGTAGTCTGTTCAGAAGTCAAATACAGGGCTGTGAGTGAGAGAGAGCGAAAGAGAAAGAGAAATAGTAGAAAGCATGCTGAGGCTAAACTGGATCTGAAACAGAATTACTTTGACAACATCCTGCTGGCTAAAGCAAGCCACAGTTTAGCCAGTTTTAAGGGGAGAGCAAATAGACTCTATCTCCTGATAAGAGAAATGGCAAAGCAGTCACAGGGCAAAGGACAGAGATACAGAACATCATTAATTGGAACCTTTAGTGCAATCAACCTAACGTTATTTTTCTCTTGCTATCCTCTTCTTCAGAGCAAGGTAAACGGATTTTCAGATAAATGTCCGTAAGGACCGTCTTTCCTGCTTCTGTCTGAACTTCTAGTAAAAAGAAGACAAATGTGGAAATTAATGTAATTGATGCATTAATAAGTAGAATATTTACTTAAACTGGTCAATTTTTCTCTCAGTTTGATCGCAATACATATTATGCTTTAAAAGTCTACTGTTTCTAATGCAAGGACTGTGTTTGTTCTCAGAACATTATAAAGCGTGCCTTACTGAATAAATGCTTTCCTAAAAGACTGTGGGTAAATAGGATTGTAAATCAAACCAGATTTTGTATATTGAGGCTAAAATTTAAAGAGATCCTTTTACATATATTCTCTCTCCATAGATGTCTCTGGAAGTCCTAGTTTTTACAATGACACATTACAAAGTGACCTTCACCTGTTGAACATAATTGCTATATTTAGCCCAAAACTTGGGCCAGAAGGGCTAATGTGTCATTTAAAACTTGCAGATAAAATGAATATAATCTGCTGAGAATAGTTTCATCAACTAAGTCTAGAAATAACTAGGTACTCGAGTGATTTTTACATAATCATTTGTTTCATTTTGAACAAATTAGAAAGAAAATTAGAGGCAACTAGAAGGAAAATTAGAAAGGGTGGTGCTAAATGCCTATTTATATGGCAATAATTTTATAAGGAAAACTTAAGCAAAATATGACATTTGTGTATACCTGTCTTGCCTGTGAATGTTGTATGTAGTATAATAAAATTAGCAAATTAGTATTATGAAGTAGAGGAAGGTGACTGATTCCAAAGGCAGACTGCTTGGAGTTGAATTCTATCACATGTTACCTGTGTGTCCCACATTATCTTATATACCTCCCAGTAGAATGGGGATTATACTGGTACCTGATTTATAAGTTATTGTGAAGATTCAATAAGAAACAGTGCAGTGACCATGTGTGGTAAACAGTCAATAAATATTAGTTCTCACTATCAATACTTGTAGTTCATTTTTATGTCAACTCTCATGCATTTTCACTGATTCATTCCGGACTTGCTTAATTCATGTGTTCTGTCCTGTATCAGGAGTCTGAGAGACAGAAACATAAAACAAAAGTGTTCCCCCAAGTAGCTGGAAGCATTAAATGAGTGCCCCCACCCCTAACACAGATGCAAGCCTTGGTGTTGCCACCCATAAATGGGATGTTAAGCTTGAAGGTCATTGAGAATGTCCATGAAACTTGTTTCTTTTTTAAAAGAAGATTTCACAGTTTTCTGAACCAAGGTGTATGCTCTTAGCTGTTAACTAAAGTATGTTGAATTAGCTGGATTTACTGAAGTTTACACTCAGCCTCTTTATTTCTCAGAAATATACGTAAAGTATATTATTATATATTATATTGTTAAGTATCTTAAATCATTATACAGAAATGTCCCAATATTATATAAGGCATGCTTTTTACATAGAGTATATTAAGCCTTGGACATGTGACTCATTCTTCACTCTTGCAGTATTTAAGGACTTTAATCTTCATTTAGTGGTTTCTAATTATCCCCTGAAAATGACCCCTCCATACCAAATTTAATATTGACTGAACTCTGCCACAAAGAAAAGGAACTGATTATAATTCTCTTCATAGATCCTTCGACCCCATAAAATGCATTGGTTGGTTGTGGAACTGGCCTGGATAACAGGTTATGTCAATGCCATAAAATTTTTACTACTGACTTTGTTACTCTTGATTTGGTCCCACCCCCTTCCCTGCTGTGGATTTGTTTTGAAAGTGGTGAGCTATGTGGTAGGAAAAATTGTGGAGCATGATTTTCATTTGCTGTTTGAAGAAATGGGTCTCGAGGTCACCCTTTTCCTGCCAATTGCCCAGTCCCTGGGTTAGTCCCGAAAACATAGAGCCTACAAAGGCCTCCCGTACCCCGAGCCTGTGGAGAAATCAAAAGATGCGTTGACTTTGGCTTTTATCTGCTCCTGGTCCATGAGAACAACATGCGATGTCTGAACTTCTTTGTCAAAGAGGTATAGTGAAACAGCTGTTTAGATGGGAATGAATTTTTGGAGGGCTACTTTAAATGTTTTTTCAATAAACACTCCTACAATCTGATATGCAATGGATTAGGTTTAATTAACTATGAAGAAATATTCATTATAGATTAAAAATAATTTTTGAGGACCCAGTGTTTTGGAATTTCTCTTAGAATTCAAGATTCTGATGCTCACAAATTGAAAACGGGCAGAGATTCTTAAGGCTATAAATAAGTAAATGAATTATGTTTTTTACTTTAATTATGTTATTTTTTGCTTATATAACAGAATTTATTGGTAAACTGTGCATTCTTTTTAAAAATTTAGGTATAATTTGCATAGAGTTAGATTTACGTCCGTAAGTCTACATTTCTATATGTTTTAAAATACTATATGTTAAGGCCTTGTAACTGTCACCAGAACCAAGATATTGAGCAGTTCTGTCATCCCTCTCCCCAAATTCCTATGGACCCTTTTGCAGTTGGCCCTTTCCCCCCAGCCCCTGGCAATAACCGGTCTGTTTTCCTTCCCCATCTTTACCTTTTCCAAAATTAGTATAAGTGGAATCATACGGTATGCAGCCTTTTGAATTTGCCTCATTTCATGAAGCATAAGGCATTTGAGATTCATCTGTAATTGTTGCTTTTGTCAGTAACTCATTCCTTTTATTGCCGAGTAGTATTTCATTGTATGGATACACCATGGTTGGTTCATTCATTTTCCCATTTGAGGGACGTTTGTTATTTGTTTCTAGTTTCTGGTAATAACAAGTATTCTCAATTACGTTTTTACTCATTTTGGAAACAGTGAAATAAGATGGTAAAAGAATCACTAATACTTTTTGTGTAGGGAGTGAGGGTTGCGGTGAGGAAGTGTTAGTCCAAAGGTGTTTTAAGAAGAGTATGTGTTGCCAGCTGGTGTAATCAGACCCATCAACAGTTCTCAAACTGTGCCCAACAATCATCACTGCTCCCTTGTTGCCTAAGTTCAAAATTTGCTTCTCTTTTTCTGATTTTCACAATGTAGTTAATATGTTGCATTTTTTAAATCTTATCTCTAATGAACTGTGTGAAATTCACAGAACATAAAATGATACCAGGTTTGACACAAAATCATTACCTTGATTTCCCTGCAATTGCATCAAGTAATTTGGGGGTTACCGCATAATCATGTAACTGCCAGGTGCTCTGTCCCTCAAAAGGAGGATGCCATATGGAAAATATTCTAAATTAGTTTATCAGGATGTTAAAATAGGACTCTTCTTGTGTCCTCTGATGGAGAAGGCTAGAGGCTTATGGAAGCTTCCAGATGGGAGAGACTGACTGTGGGAAGACGCCATCTTGTTCTGATGGGCGGGGCTGTGCTCCCTCCCTGTTGTTAGCCCTGAGGCCAGACTATGGCAGCGGTGATGAAGATAACGGCACCTCCTTCAAAAGCTCTCATGCACGCACGGCCACACTCAGTGCCCTACCCTGCAGAGGCCAGCGTTGACCCACGCCTCCCCCGGAGACGCCTTGACACTGGCGGGCAAGTCTGGCTCAGTCTCTCGCAGGCCACTGCTCCTTTCTCCTGGGTCCTAGTGCACACAAGGTTTTGTATGTGCCCTCCAAGGGTCTGTTTCCCCAGGCCTGTGGAAGTTCTGGCAGCTCTCTGGTGAGGTTAATGGTGACCTCCTCCAAGAGGGCTTGTGCCATACCCAGGTCTGCTGCACCCAGAGCCTCTGCCCCTACGGCAGGCCCCCGCTGACCCATACCTCCACAGGAGACGCTCAAAGCCTGGTCTGGCTCAGTCTCTGTGGGATCTCCTGTTGCACACAAGCTTTTGTTTCAGCCCTCTGAGTGCCTCTGGTGGGTATGGGATTTCATTCTAATCGCAATTTCATCCCTCCTACCATCTTGGTGGGGCTTCTCCTTTGCCCTTGGATGTGGGATATCTTTTTTTACTGAGATCCAACGTTCTCCTCTCAATGGTTGTTCAGCAGTGAGTTGTAATTTTGGAGTTCTTCGCAGGAGATGAGCACACATCCTTCTACTCCACCATCTGGTAGTCCAGCCTTGTCTAACTCAGTGAAACTATAAGCCATGCCCTGTAGGCCACCCAAGACCAACGGGTCATGGTGGAGAGTTCTGACAAAGCGTGGTCCACTGGAGAAGGGAACGGCAACCCACTTCAGTATTCTTGCCTTGAGAACCCAATGAACAGTATGAAAAGGCAAAAAGATACAACACTGAAAGATGAACTCCGCAGGTTGGTAGGTGCCCAATATTCTACTGGAAAACAGTGGAGAAATAACTCCAGAAAGAATGAAGACATGGAGCCAAAGCGAAAAACAACACCCAGTTTCTGATGTGACTGGTCCCATGCTGTAAAGAACAATATTGTGTAGAAACCTGGAACGTTAGGTCCATGAATCAGGATAAATTGGAAGGGCTCAAACAGAAGGCTAGGGTGAACACTGACATTTTAGGAATAAGTGAACTAAAATGGACTGGAATGGGTGAATTTAACTCGGATAACCATTTTATCTACTACTGTGAGCAAGAATCCCTTAGAAGAAATGGAGTAGGCCTCATAGTCAATAAAGAGTCCAAATGCAGTACTTGGATGCAGTCTCAAAAACAACAGAATGATCTCTGTTCATTTCCAAGGCAAACCATTCAATATCACAGTAATCCAAGTCAATGCCCCAACCAGTAATACTGAATAAGCTGAAATTGAATGGTTCTATGAAGTCCTACAAGACCTTCGAGAACTAACACCAAACAAAGATGTCCTTTTCATTATAGGAACTGGAATGCAAAAGTGGGAAGTCAAGCGATACCTGGAGTGACAGGAAAATTTGGTCTTGGAGTACAGAATGAAGCAGGGCAAAGGCTAACCAAGTTTGCCAAGAGACCACACTGGTCATAGCAAACACCCTCTTCCAACAACACAAGAGAAGACTTTATACATGGACAGCAACAGATGGTCAATACTGAAATTAGATTGATTATATTCTTTGCAGCCAAAGATGGAGAAGCTCTATACAGTCACCAAAAACAAGGCCGGGAGCTGACTGTGGCTCAGATCATGAACTCCTTATTGCCAAACTCAGACTGAAATTGAAGAAAGTAGGGAAAACCACTAGACCATTCAGGTATGACCTAAATCAAATCCTTTATGGTTATACAGTGGAAGTGACATATAGATTCAAGGGATTAAATCTGATAGACAGAGTGCCTGAAGAACTATGAATGGAGTTTTGTGACAATGTACAGGAGGCAGTGATCAAGACCATCCCCACGCAAAATGCAAAAAGGCAAAATGGCTGTCTGAGGAGGGCTTACAAATAACTGTGAAAAGAAGAAGCCAAAAGGCAAAGCAGAAAAGGAAAGATATACTGATTTGAATGCAGAGTTCCAAAGAATAGCAAGAAGAGATAAGAAAGACTTCCTCAGTGATCCATGCAAAGAAATAGAGGAAAACAATAGAATGGGAAAGTCTAGAGATCTCCTCAAGAAAATTAGAGATACCAAGGGAATTTTCACGCAAAAATGGGAACAATAAAGGACAGAAATTATATAGACCTAACAGAAGCAGAAGATCTTAAGAGGTGGCAAGAATACACAGAAGAACTGTACAAAAAAATCTTCATGACCCGGATAATCACGATAGTGTGATCACTCACCTAGAGTCAAACATCCTGTAATGTGAAGTCAAGTGGGCCTTAGAAAGCATCACTACCAACAAAGCTAGTGGAGGTGATGAAATTTCAGTTGAGCTATTTCAGATCCTGAAAGACAATGCTGTGAAAGTGCTGCACTCAATATGCCAGCAAGTTTGGAAAACTCAGCAGTGGCCACAGGACTGGAAAAGATCAGTTTTCTTCCCAATCCCAAAGAAAGGCAATGCCAAAGAATGTTCAAACTATTGCACAATTGCACTCATCTCAAACACTAGCAAAGTAGTGCTCAGAATTCTCCAAACCAGGCTTCCAAAGTATGTGAACTATGAACTTTCAGATGTTCAACCTGGATTTAGAAAAGGCAGAGGAACCAGAGATCAAATTGCCAACATCTGCTGAATCATTGGAAAAGCAAGAGAGTTCCAGAGAAACATGTACTTCTGCTTTACTGACCACGCCAAAGCCTTGACTGTGTGGATCAGAACAAAGTGTGGAAAATTCTTAAAGCGATGGTAATACCAGACCACCTGACCTACCTCTTGTGAAATCTGCAATCTGGTCAAGAAGCAACAGTTAGAACTGGACATGGAACAGACTGGTTCCAAATAGGAAAAGGAGTACGTCAAGGCTGCATATTGTCACCCTGCTTATTGAACTTATATGCAGAGTACATCATGCGAAACGGTGGGCTGGATGAAGCACAAGCTGGAATCAAGATTGCCAAGAGAAATATCAATAACCCCAGATATGCAGATGACAGCACCCTTATGGCAGAAAGCAGAGAAGAACTAAAAAGCCTCTTGATGAAAGTGAAAGAGGAGAATGAACAAGTTGACTTAAAACTCAACATTCAGAAAACTAAGATCATGGCATCTGGTCCCATAACTTCATGGCAAATAGATGGGGAGACAGTGGAAACAGTGTCAGACTTTATTTTTGGGGGCTCCAAAATTACTGCAGATGTTGATTGCAGCCATGAAATTAAAAGACGTTTGCTCCTTGGAAGAAAAACATAGTAAAGTGAAGTTGCTCATTGTGCCCGACTCTTTGCGACCTATGAGCTGTAGTCTACCAGGCTTCTCTGTCCATGGGATTTTCCAGGCAAGAGTACTTGAGTGGGTTGCTGTTTCCTTCTCCAGGGGATCTTCCCAACCCAGTGATTGATCCCAGGTCTCCCTCATTGTGGCGGGTGCTTTACCCTCTGAAACATCAGGGAAGTCCTTGGAAGGAAAGCTGTGACAAACCTAGACAGTATCAAAAGCTGAGACACTACTTTGCCAAGAGAGGTCCATCTAGTCAAAGCTATAGTTTTCCAGTTGTCATGAATGGATGTGAGAGTTGAACCATAAAGAAATCTGAGCACCAAAGAATTGATGCTTTGAACTGTGGTGTTGGAGAATACTCTTGAGAGTCCCTTGGTTGGCAAGGAGATCCAACCAGTCCACCCTAAAGGAAATCAGTCCTGAATATTCACTAGAAGGACTGATGCTGAAGCTGAAATTCCAATATTTTGGCCACCTTATGGGAAGAATTTACTCAATGGAAAAGACCCTGATGCTGGGAAAGATTGAAGGCAGGAGATGAAGGGAAAGACATTTCATGCAAAGAGGATGAGATGGTTGGATGGCATCACAGACTCAATGGACATGAGTTTGAGCAAGCTCCCAGAGTTGGTGATGGACAGGGAAGCCTGGTGTGCTGCAGTCCTTGGGGTCTGCAAAGAGTTGGACATGACTGAGTGACTGACTTCTTGTGCCAGGTTTAGCCAAGGTGTAAAAAGAATGGCTGCTACATTGCTTCATGAAGACCACCAGGAACAGCTGAGATGCTTGGGAAGGGTGAGGAAGTAGAGACTAGAGCTTGGAAGATTTGTGTGAGAGCTCTGAATGTTCTCTGATTCCAATCATACATGTCTAGTGTCATGAGACAGGGTTCAGTTGGGCTATTTTCAGAATAACCTGTGGCGTCTATGGTCATACCACCCTGAATGCGTCCAATCTCGTCTGATCTTGGAAGCTAAGCAGGGTTGGGCCTGGTTCGTACTTGGATGGGAGAATAACCTGTGGCTAACATGGGGTCTCTCTCTATCTTTTCCATGGGGCCTGTCAGGAGGGGCAATTGGAGCCTAGCAGAAAAGAGCTAGGATTTTCTATGCTTAGGGATTTCCCTGGTGGCTCAGACAGTAACGAATCTGCCTGCAATGCAGGAGACTGGGTTTGATTCCTTGGTTAGGAAGATCCCCTGGGGGAGGGCACGGCAACCCGCTCCAGTGTTCTTGCTGGAGAATCCCCATGGACAGAGGAGCCTGGCGGGCCACAGCCCATATGGTAACAAAAAGTCGGACTCGACTGAGAACTAAGTACAGCACAGCATGTCTATGCTTAATGTCAAGGAGGGAATAGAAAATGAGCTGCTAGATTATACATCATGCCCATCAACAGAACTGCAGGTAGAAGGGCTCTGGACAGGGGAGAGAGGTTAGCATGTGATGGTGCTCTGGCCTCATCTTTACCTGAGGAGGTGCATGCATCGGCAGGCGACTGTAGGTGCCAGCTGCTAACAATTCACAGTTGCTCTTATGCTCTGAAGGACCGCCCTGGCTGACAGGAGCCTCCTTGCCCAGAAGTGACTTGTGGTTTATGGCTCCCATCAATCTGGAGGCTGCTCATGGCCACTGACTGAAAAATACAAAAGTATAAAAACTCAGCATCTTTGCCTGAAGGCATTAGAACTGTGCTCCAGGGACCAGGCTGATAATAACTTCAGCTGAAACAAGCTCTTTACCGAACTCCTTCTTGTGTCTCATCTTACTCTTAGTTGTTTAGAGGTTTCTTTTGAGAGCTCTCCCTTGAAAATCATGTGCGCAAGAATCCCTGTCTCAGGCTCTACATCTAGAGCACCTGACCTACAGTAGGGGTCTCTGAAGAATCCACAAAGGCATGAGAGAGAAAGAGAGAGAGAGAGAGAGAGGGAGATGTGGATTGTGTGTTTGGAACATGTGTGGAGTTTACAGAAGTTAATTTCAGCTTACTACTATAGCAGTTATGGAAGAGCTGTCTGGCCTCCCCCAGCTTGTCACTGTCTCTCAGTTGTCAGGAACCATGATGCAAAGGCAAGGAGGCAGCACCTGACCAAGCTGCTTAGGGAAGGAGAGCATTATGAACCTTTCCTTCCTCCAAGACTCCAGTTTT
Source organism: Odocoileus virginianus (assembly GCF_023699985.2). Taxonomy (NCBI): domain Eukaryota; kingdom Metazoa; phylum Chordata; class Mammalia; order Artiodactyla; family Cervidae; genus Odocoileus; species Odocoileus virginianus. Next base: position 473,476 of record NC_069682.1, read on the forward strand.
GTCACTGGCCTTGTACCATGGGAGGTGAAGCCTTGACATGAAATCAACATGACCTTTCTATGATCGGAGGTACTGATTGGGGACCCTTGGAAAGTGTAACCAAAAAATCCATGGAGTCTGCCTAAGTTTCCATCTAGAAGTGAGAGAATAACCAACTCACACTGTTCATTTAAGGATGTAGTGAGGAAAAGTGAATCTTGACCATTTGGTTACTTGTTACCCTGGAATAATTGAAAGGACAAAGTCTACTGAATTATTGGACCCTGACAGATGAAGGCAGACAAGTCTCTTTCCTTCTTAAGCAGAGGGTGTGAGTATTCTAATTAGTACTAACATTAATTCTCAGTGAAATATATTCTATCAGACACACAAGTCTCTATGCCTTGGTCATCCTGTCAGACCCAGAGACCTCTGACAGGGAATTCTGTGGGTGTGGGGAGAATGCTTGGGATCTACCCAGCACCCTTCAAGTGTACAATGATGCATTATTAATTACAGTCACTGACAGGGCACTCTTGGTTGCTCTCTTCTTGATAGCAGCTGGATCTTTTCCTTCCTTTCTTATCAGAAGAAATACCCAGACACCTGGAGGAAAGAAAGAGTGGGGAATGCATAACCATGAGGTCCTTGTTTTATGAAAACCTTAGTGAAGGAAACGGGAAGAAAGTTTAGAGCACAGAACTGAGCAAAAGAGAATCAAATTTAGAATTGCCTTTAGTCATTGGAAAACCCTTGGTGTGACTGATGCTCTTAGATACTTAGAAGCCCAGTTTCATTTTGTGAATTTCTTATGCTCCTCTGTATTTCTGGTTCTAATGCATTATAGAAATAGAGTCAGCATTCCAATCATATACATCATACAGTCATAAATTGACTACCTGAGGACCTTGAACAAGTTAATCTCTCTAAGACTTGATTCCATCATCTATTAAATGGGGAAGAATTACCTAATGTCTACAGCAACTAAAATTGTGTCTGACACATGCTAAACATTCAATATCATTGTTGTTATTTAGTCACTGAGTTGCGTCTGACTCTTGTGACCCTATGGACTGTAGCCCTCCAGGCTCCTTTGTCCATGGGATTTCCCAGGCAAGAATACTGGAGTGGGTTGCCATTGCCTTATCCTGGGGATCTTTCTGACCCAGGGATTGAACCTGCATCTCCAGCGGCTCCTGCATTGGCAGGCGAATTCTTTACCACTGAGCCACCAGGGAAGCCCTGTTGTTAGCTTAGATTAAACTCTGGAGTAGTTAACTGAGAAATATTAATAATAATTATTTCATTTATAAGGAAATGCTGGACATCATATTGTCAACAAAATATTCAGTTGATCTAATATTTCAAATTGTGACATTAAATATTCCGAGATTGTTTCCTTAAATATGACATCAGTTGACTCGATAAATACAGAAGAAATTTGTCTGCCTACACTATGTAACACAAAGTTGAGAATTCAATTCTTGTTTTACGTTTATAAATATATAATATGTACATATATATATATATTCTTCAGTTCAGTCACTCAGTCATGTCTGACTCTTTGCGACCCCATGGACTGCAGCACGCCAGACCTCCTTGTCCATTACCGACTCCTGGAGTTTACTCAAACTCATGTCCATTGCGGAGAAGGCAATGGCACTCCACTCCAGTACTCTTGCCTGGAAAATCCTGTGGACGGAGGAGCCTGGTAGGCTGCAGTCCATGGGGTTGCTAGGAGTCAGGCACGACTGAGCGACTTCACTTTCACTTTTCACTTTAGTGCATTGGAGAGGGAAATGAACACTCCAGTGTTCCGTCCCAGGGACAGAGGAGCCTGGTGGGCTGCCATCTATGGGGCTGCACAGAGTCGGACAAGACTGAAGCGACTTAGCAGCAACAGCAGCAGCATGTCCATTGAGTTGGTGGTGCCATCCAACCATCTCATCCTCTGTTGTCCCCTTCTCCTCCCACCTTCAGTCTTTCCCAGCAACAGGGTCTTTTCCAGTGAGTCAGTTCTTCACATCTTGTGGCCAAAGTATTAGAGTTTCAGCTTCAGCATCAGTCCTTCCAATGAATTCAGCACTGAGTTCCTTTAGGATGGACTGGTTGGATCTCCTTGCAGTCCAAGGGACTCTCAAGTCTTCTCTAACAACACAGTCCAAAAGCATCAGTTCTTTGGTGCTCAGCATTCTTTATGGTCCAACTCTCACAACCATACACGACTACAGGAAAAATCATAGCTTTGACTAGATAGACCTTTGTTGGCAAATTTGTGAATTTGTCTCTGCTTTCTAATATGCTGTCTAGGTTGGTCATAACTTTTCTTCCAAGGAATGAGTGTCTTAACTTCATGGCTGCAGTCTCCATCTGCAATAATTTTGGAGCCCCCCAAAATAAAGTCTATCATTATTTCCACTGTTTCCCCATCTATTTGCCATGAAGTGATGGGACCAGATGCCATGATCTTAGTTTTCTGAATGTTGAGTTTGAAGACAATTTTTTCACTCTCTTTCACTTTCATCAAGAGGCTTTTTAGTTCTTCTTTGCTTTCTGCCATAAAGGTGGTGTCATCTGCATATCTGAAGTTATTGATATTTCTCTTGGCAATCTTGATTCCAGCTTGTGCTTCACCCAGCCCAGCATTTCTCATGATGTATTCTGCATATAAGTTAAATAAGCAGGGTGACAATATACAGCCTTGACATACTCCTTTCCTGATTTGGAGCTAGTCTGTTGTTCCATGTCCAGTTTTAGCTGTTACTCCCTGGCCTGCATATAGATTTCTTAAGATGCAGGTCAGGTGGTCTGGTATTCCCATCTCTTGAAGAATTTTCCACAGTTTGTTGTGAGCCACACAGTGAAAGACTTTGGCGTGGTCTGTAAAGCAGAAGCGCATGTTTCTCTGGAACTCTCTTGCTTTTCCAATGATCCAGCAGATGTTGGCAATTTGATCTGGTTCCTCTGCCTTTTCTAAATCCACCTTGAACATCTCGAGGTTCACGGCTTACTATATAGAAGGTTAATATTTATTGGCATCAAAGGATGTTTCATCTTAACAAGAGTCAGATTTGAAGTCTCATGCTAAAGATTTTTGGTACTTCCTTCCTATTTCCCTACAAAAATCTAGCAATTCTGCATGAGTCACCAACATTTATGATTGGGATGCATTATAAGAAATGATTAATAGGGAAGCCTTGAAATGTGGATCCAGATTCTCCAACTCCTTGAGCCGAAACTCTTCATAAGGCCAGGACCTGGCCATGTCAAGAATAACTTATCATTTCTCTAACTTTATACATATTCTGAATGTTTAAGAGCAAACATACTTGAGTTTACTCTGACCAATCATTAGCTGTGTGATTGTGGACAGTGTCAGTTTTCTCATCCATAAAATGGGAATAGCAGTGTCTATCCTATAGGACAGTTATGAAAATTAAAAGGGTAATGCATATAGAACAATTGGTCCTGAATCTGGCATATGGTGGGACTAGGGTAGTTATTGTTGGAATTATCTAATTCAAAACATTTTCATTTTAAAAGAGAATGACTAAATATCATTTGAGATTTGCCAAAGGGTGGGAGAGCTATTTAATATCCAAGTAATGATATCACTGATCATTTCTAAGTTGAGGTCATTCCATAATTTTTAGTACCAGGGATCTTTGAGGGAATGTAGAGCTAGCTCTTTCATAAGTATTTTCATCCTTTCATCTATGCTTTCAAAAATATTTTTGGAGCACCTATTATTGTTGGTAAATCCCAGGTTTACCTCTTAATGTTATCTTGTACTTAAACTTATTTGGTTCTGTACTGCCTGTATTTCAGTAATTTCTAAAATAGAGAATTGTGGAGCATAAACACATGTGTCCATTTTCAATTATGTTGCTATGTCCTCACAATATTGTTAACAAAATCATAAGCTTTTCACCATAACAGTGACTTAACAGGATGAACATGTGCCAAGACAGAAGTTTTAGTGATTTTTGAACCATTGTTTTATTTTTTTCCACAGTCACCACTAGGAAATCATGTGAGTGTCATGGTAAAAAATAAATCACTTAGATTAGAGTGGAGAATTCATTTTTTAATTGTAAAAATAGCCATATTGACCTGGATGTTTACATAGAGTTTAAGTAAGATTGTCTAACTTTTAAAGTTCCTTACTTTATTAAATGCTATGTTAACATGCTGCCAAACCTCTGAATTCTCCTTGGTCAGCCAGTGCCAATGCGGTGGCTTTGTGTGTTGACAATTGAATTATGTGTCAGTTTGCTCTTGCCTCGGTAATGCTGTGTAACAAGCTACCCCAAAACTCAGGGCTTAAAGCAACTACTTGTTGCTTCTTGCAGTCAAAATGTGGTGGTCCTGCTGATTTGAGCATGTCTTAAAAGCATACATGAAAGTGTTGCAGTCAGCTGTAGGTTAGCTCTTAACATGTGGTGTCATTGAACTTGGCTAGGCATTCATATGGCCTAGCCTGACACTTTTCTTGGTACCACGTCAGTGATAAAATGTATGTGTATTTTGAGTCAAAGTAGGGTTAAATTGAAAATAATCTTTAGTTGTGGCCAGAATGATTGGTAAACAATTTACCCAAAACAAATGTTTTCTTCTTAATGAAAATCAAATGCTAATGGGGATTTTTCAAAACACTGTGCACCAAATTCAAATACTCAGAGTGCTGGTGTCTGCAAGCAGATCTCCTCTTAAAATCATTTTTCTAGTCACATTGCATTTGACTTACTCATTCTTTCTTTTTCCTCCCTTTTACTTGGTGAAATACACACTGTATGTCCTTTCTTAAATACCTTTTTTATTCAAAAATATTTTTTCAGGAATTTGAAAAGTTCAATAGAAGGGAAAAGTGTTAGCAGACTTAGACTCCAAAAAAGTTTGACAATGATTATGACATAATGGTGGATATGGTGGATATGACATAAATGGGCTTGAAAATCTCCAAGATTGTTGATACTGGCTAATAATTTGGGGGTCTTTGGACACAATTGTCCACATGTATTTTCCCTCATTAAATGAAGATGCAGTAAAATATATGTTTAGATCAAGCAATAGATTGATTAATCTGGGGAAAAACAAGAGAATGGAATTTTGCAAAGAAAACCTTGGATTGAGAATTATTAAGATTAAGATTTTAAAATTATTTTTCCTTGAATCTGCTCTCTGGTGTGTGCTAATCGATGTCTATGATTAAGACCCAACGTTGCTCTTCTTGTTTTTGAGAGTGAACACTGGTGGAAGATTTTTGTTTCTTTGTCAATAATGTTTGGAATGTCATCGGTTTTTGGATGAAATGCCTCAGTCATTTAAAATTTATAGAACTGCTGTTATATAACTGACTTCAGTCTCATCTTGTACCACTTCTGCTGATAGAGCAAAACAAACCTACGCAAATATGGAAGAAATTATCCACAGCGGACACCAACCCCTGTGCACACAATAGAATGCATTGTTGTGTCTAAACTCAAAATGAGAATACTGAACATTCTTCAGTCAGGACCGTGTGCTACTTGCCATGCCATTGTGTATTGTTTGCTATTTAAAATTTTTTCTTTACAATAAGTTTCACTGAAGGTGGTAGGAATCATTCCCTTTGAAGCTTCGGTTTGCCTAGAAGAAATGTCAGAAAAAAAAGAGAGAGAGAGAGAGAGAGAGATGGAAATAATAACATTCTGGCTAACTCCCATTTCCCCCCTGGGATTTGGTCTAATCTCCTCATCATTTTTTGTTGATTGTATAACATTAACATTTAAGGCATTCAATAGCAGGTTATATGATTGAAATTTCTGGCCATCTGTTGCATATATCTTGAACTTTCATGAAGATTTTGTTACAGCCCTCCCCCAGTATAATCACAAAATCACATTGTTTTATTGCCACCCTTGAGAGAATTAACCATATTCTAAAATTAATTAAAACTTGAAAATTAGGTTAAATTATTTTAAAGAAAACAATGCATATTACCTTAAAGTATGGTTAGTCCTTGTTTCTACATTGTTATTACTTTCTGACTCATTTGATCTAAGGTAGAGACATTTCTGCATAAGATTATTTAAGAACTATAGCATATAAAATAGCTGGGGCACAAGAGAGCTTGGCTTATGAATTGTTTGATTAATAGAAAAAGAGGCAGGGCAGAGTGTCTTGTATTGAAAGAACGTTGTGCTTAAAAGTGTAAAATTAGAGCTTGAAAGCCTTGGAATCAAAGGGCAGAAATAAACTAATATTAATGTAGGTGTATGGGCTCCAGTAGACCTTCCCTGGTGGCTCAGATGGTAAAGAATCCGCCTGCAATACAGGAGACCTGGGTTTGATCCCTGGGCTGGCAAGATCCTCTGGAGAAGGGAATGGCAATCCACTCCAGTATTCTCGCCTGGAGAATCCCATGGACAGAGGAGCCTGGTGGGCTGCAGCTTGTGGAGTCACAAAGAGTCTGACACGACTGAGCGACTAACACTGCTGCCACTGCTATGGGCTTATGTATCCTACAGCCCAGTTACATAACAGAGGGGGGAAATGAGGTGACTCTGGTATAACATCTTATCAAAGAAGAAGTGTAGTTATATAATTAGTCTACATTTATCAAGGAGCCCATTCCACCTACCTAAGCTCGGAAGATGGAGGAGGTGGATAGGGAAGGACTTCTAAGGAATGATGACTAAGAACAGTTTGTTATGTGCATTGGTTTCACCCTTTCAAACTTTTTTTTTTTTTTTTGTATCCTGCATAATATCACTCAGTTGCCTGGTGATCTACAGTTTTATTCTTTAAAATCCTTGATCAAGACAGCCTTTGAAACAAAAAAAATGAGCTCAGTGATTTGAGAAACAGCCAATACTTGCCCTTTAAGATCTGAGTCTAAGGAAGAAAAGCAAGAATCTCTACCTGAGAATGTATTTTATTTGGATAGATTGACTTTTTGTATTGGGGAGGAAAGGTACTAGGTATATAGAGAGCACATTATTGTGTCTTGGGATGTGTGAGCTAAAAATTGGACTACTATATTATTAGCACAGTTAAAAGTAATGCAGGTAATGGCATATGTTTTGTTAGTCAAACAACATCTTGGGAAATTAAAAAAGAGAGGAGAAAAAGGAAGATGATAATAAGAGGCTTTATTATAGGAATCAATGGTCCTGGTTCTAAAGGGCAATTGGTACAGCAGAATCATTCCAACTACCATGCGTATAGTTCTCCTATTCAATAGAAGTCTTATAAGACTTTTCTCTCTCCTGTGCTATTAAATTGGAAACAACAGTAATTCCTGATGAAGATATGTTTTCCTAATAGTCCTTGAATACACTCAAATTGGAAAAATCTGAACCACTTTCCAGATTTTTTTCTACTATTTTCTCCAAAGTTAGAGTTTGTTGACAGTGATGAACCATCTAGAAATATGTCCTGATACCATTTCTGTCAGATACCAGGAGTTTTGTTTGCCTTGTATTTTGGGTGGCAATTTTTAGTTTAAGAAATTAAAAATTAAAGTGTCTGCTGAATTAAATGTAATTGCTGAAATTGACAGCATTGTAATTCATACATAGCCATTTTGCTACCTTCTGCATTTGTGCTCCTCTGAATGCCAAACATCTGGTGATGAAGATAAATGCATCTGTGACTTCCCTGTTTTCAAGGGAATTATTCACTCAGTCATAGAATTTTGAAACTCAAAGGAGAACAAATAAGAGTTAAGCAGGGACGATAAACACTTAAAAACAGTTCCTGAAACCAGCTAAAGAGGTAATAATAAATAGAAAATAAAGATGATTAAATAGGTAAGAAAAATTGCCTCAATTTCTGCCCTTTAGAAATTACCATCATTAATGTTGGATCAACTAAATTTTAACAAGCGAGGTTGGCAAATAACCAAATTTGTATTTAAAGATATTTGGTGGGTAATACAATCATTTCATAGTATTTATCTCTCATTTTATGACTTGACTTTTTATTTCATTAATATTAATGAACAGCTACTTACTTTTGGCTCCAATGGACTTCAAACTGAATGTCTCAGAAATTGAAACTGGCAGGAATGAATTGATTTTTAAACTCATTTCTGATTGTTAATTTGACTCATTTCAAAATGGGGAGTATGTTTTCCATATATGCCATTTGGCAACAGTAATTTGCTTCTAAACTTTCACAGTGGAAAATAAACTACCAACTTGGTGGTAATGTAGGGGGAGGCCCTGCGTCAGTGGAATGCTCCCACTTTGCTGCTTCAAAGCATGCAGACTGAGAATGCTGTTGTTGTTGAGTTGCTAAGTCACGTCCGACTCTTTCCTGAGCCCGTGGACTGTAGCTCGTCAGGTTCCTCTGTGCGTGGGATCTCCTTGGCAAGAATACTGAAATGCGTTGCCATTTCCTTCTCCAGGGGATCTTCCTGACCCAGGGTTCAAGCCCTCGTCTCCTACATTGTCTGGCGGATTCTTTGCCACTGAGCCACCTGGGAACCCCTAAGAGTGTTTATAAGCAGGCAAACTGCCCGGTGGCTGAACCGAGCCAAAGAAGTACCTCCCATGTGCTCCCTTCTATATGAATTTTTCAAAGCTCCTTCAAAATATTGGATTTTAGGAATATTAAAATTTTCCATTTATTTCATGAATTTGATTTTCAGTAGATTTCAAAGTTATTAGTTTTCTACATTGATTCGTTTAAAACAATAGAGTAAGATAATAAATTGTTCCTAAAGTGATATGGTATAAACACCATGGGCTGAGACAGATCTGGGTTCTGACATCACCTCTTCTGTATAAGATGTGCTTGGACAGACCTGTTTCCTGATCTGTGACATTCAGATAGCAACAGTTCAAGGGGTAGCAACATAGAAGATGTAAAGATATCTCCATATATAAACACTGTTGAAAGTGATAGAAAAGGAAATACAGGACAAAAAATCCTATATTAATAGATGTGATGAGTGAAGACAGGAGAAACTGATTGAGATTTTTAATATAAAAACTTATTTTAGATGATAAAGAGCCAGCATTAACAACTTTCTATAATAACCTCAGATATGCAGATGACACCACCCTTATGGCTTAAAGTGAATAACCAAAGAGGCTCTTGGTGTAAGTGAAAGAGGAGAGTGAACAAGTTGGCTTAAAACTCAACATTCAGAAAACTAAGATCTTGATATCCGGTCCCATCACTTTAGGGCAAATAGATGGGGACATAATGGAAACAGTGAGAGACTTTATTTTTGGGGCTCCAAAATCACTGCAGATGGTGATTGCAGCCATGAAGTTAAAAGACACTTGCTCCTTGGAAGAAAAGCTATGACCAATCTAGACAGCATATTAAAAAGCAGAGACATTACTTCACCAACAAAGGTCCATCTAGTCAAACCTATGGTTTTTCCAGTAGTCATGTATGGATGTGAGAGTTGGACTATAAAGAAAGCTGAGAGCTGAAGAATTGATGCTTCTGAACTGTGGTGTTGGAGAAGACTCTTGAACTGCAAGGAAATCCACCCACTCCATCCTAAAGGAAATCAGTCCTGAATATTCACTGGAAGGACTGATGCTGAAGGTGAAACTCCAATACTTTGGCTACCTGATGTGAAGAACTGACTCACTGAAAAATATTGTGATGCTGGGAAAAATTGAAGGTTGGAGGAGAAGGGGATGACAGGGGATGAGATGGTTGGATGGCATCACCAACATGATGGACATGAGTTTGAGTAAGCTCCAGGAGTTGGTGATGGACAGAGAAGCCTGGCGTGCTGCAGTCCATGGGGTCGCAAAGAGTCAGGCATGACTGAGCGACTGAACTGATATTTACTTTCAGTCTTTTTTTATAAACATGGAATTATTTTTGTATTGCACAGACATATATTCATGTATTTATATATGTATATGTATGTCAGATAATAAATATGACAAAAATAAAATTTTAAAAATCACCTGAAATCCTTACACCCATCATTAACATTACGTTAATGTCATTCCACATATACTTCTAAGCATATATATATATATATATATATATATATATATAAAATACAGCTATAAGGATTAAAAATAGTTGTATAAAAATAGATCATTTTGCTCTTTGGTCTCGGCAGCAGAAGCAAGATGACGAAGGGAACGTCATCGTTTGGAAAGCGTCGGAATAAGACGCACACGCTGTGCCGCCGCTGTGGCTCTAAGGCCTACCAGCTTCAGAAGTCGACCTGTGGCAAGTGTGGCTGCCTTGCCAAGCGAAAGAGAAAGTATAATTGTAGTGGTAAAGCTAAAAGAGAAAATACCACTGGGACTGGTCGAATGAGGGACCTAAAAATTATATACCTCAGATTCAGGCATGGATTCCGTGAAGGAACAACACCTAAACCCAAGTGAGCGGCTGTTGCAGCATCCAGTTCATCCTAAGGATTTCAACAATTGGTCACGCAATAAATGTTCTGGCTTTAAAAAAAAAAGGAATAATTTTGAAGAAACTGTTTTAACGTGGAGTCTTAAAATTTCGATCTTGTACTGAATGCCTGTCTATGAAGCATGAAAACATTACCCCCCAGCATGTCTCCCCCTTTCCACCTGGCCCCATGTCTCCGCATTTGTTACTTGTGTCATGTTTACGTTAAAAAAATCAGATTTTTAAAAAATCACATTGTCCTAGAACTATAATTTCCATGTTTGATTAGTTTTAACCCTATATTTCAATGAAATCAATATTCTCCATCCATCATTCACCATGGCTTTGCACTTCTAAACTGTTTACTGTCCTCTTTAAATTGGCTCTGTTTCATGGTCAAAGTCTATGTAAAGACATTTTTCAGAAGGGTTCAGAAGTGGATGTGTTTCATGAGGGCTTCCATTTTTGCTAGTGCCACTCTTTTATGTTAAACTACACCTTGATGCGAAATTCTTGGGTCACATTTGTAGCCATCATTCCAGCATCTTCTAGCATTAGATGTTGCCTGGCAAAAAGTCTAAAGAGAACCTGATCTTCACCAGCAAAAGGATCCAGTATTTGTTTTTGATGCCCAGATGTTTTAAACATTCTTTTCGTTATTTACCTCTAGCCTGGGATATTTTGCATAGTCGCTTTGCTCTTTTCTTGCTTGAATGGTCCTTTTCAGACATTCTCGTTTTTTCTAATAAAGTATTGGTGACGTCTGAACTTCTTCCTTTATCTGAGACCAGAGTGTTTTCCTGTCACAGCCTATGGTTTGAGAGCTGAGAGTTCTGAGTTCTTTCTGTTTTTCTTCAAAAAGAAGGCTGGAGGGAGTACTGATGGGCCTGTACATTCCTTCTTTGAATTCTGGGGTTTATTTTCCCTTCTGACATTTTGGTAAATGTCCTGTATCAAGGACAAGGGGTGCCTCCCTTTCCTATAGGCAGACATCTTCAGTCTTGAGGTAGCTTTCTCAATTCATTCTGCAATACTGGATGGATTCCTCCCTTACTTCGGAGAGAATCATTCTCTATCATGTTCCTCACCCAGAGGCATGTCTGTATTTCTCAGACAAGGGAAACTGTAAGGAAAATTTATTCAGCCTATTTCTTTCTTGATTTGTGGGTATGGACATGAATTCTCAGTCAGTTTGGACTCCACCGTCGGCTTGTGGGAGGGATTGGTGTTTGAAGTTTACCAGTGACTCACAGCAATGTTCTGCACCAGAAGTTTCTCTTATTTTCTTAGCCGTCTGAGCTATTGCAGTGGGTCAAGCTTCATTTCTTGTTTATTTGCTTTGGTTGTATTTTGTGTTTATCTGTTTTTGCTCTTTTTAAAAAATGTGTTCTGCAAAGCAGCTTTCATCCTTCATCTTAACCTGAAAATCAGTACAGGATTTTGACCTAAGCCCAGAAAGCTGCTTCTCTGGCCTTTGAAGGTGGTGTGCTGTCCCTGTGGGGAGGCTGTCTGGAGGAGTTCAGTCTCCTGTGTAAGCTCAGCTTCTGAGAAGGATGTTTAACTGAACAGCCTCTTTCATATTTTTACTCTTAGCTCTTACCAGTGTCAAGGGTCTTGTATCTTTCCCAATTTTTTTTTTTTTATTGCTGTTACCACTAAGAAGCTGGATAAGAAAGAAAATTCATTCCTCCTTGACTTTTCTGTGGTTGAAAATTCTTATTTTTTCCTCATGTTTTATTTTTCTTTGCTGTGAGATTTATAAACCTAAAGGGAGATGGTAAGCAGTCAGATAAGACACATTATCAAGACTGTTTAAAACTCCAGCATCTTTAATGCTTTGAAAGCAAAACTTTAAAAAAAGAAGCAGCTAAAATGAAGTACATCTAAAATTGGAAGAGCTTTTTCTTTCTGAAATATATTCTGCAGTAATTCTCACTGATTTGAAAGGCAGAATGACATTGGATTAGTATCTCCAAGTGAAGAGCTAGAACTTTCTGTACTTTCAAATGCTAATTGATTTTTTTTTTTAATCCCTGAGTATCCATCTTGTTCACCTGTGAGAATAACAGGGTATAGTTAGATTTCCTTCTTTTCATTCTGGGTAGAGCGCTGCTTTGGAGGGAGCGCTCCATTCCTGTACTCTTGCCTGGAAAATCCCATGGACGGGGGAGCCTGGTGGGCTGCAGTCCATGGGGTCGCGAAGAGTCGGACACGACTGAGCGACCTCACTTTCACTTTTCACTCTCATGCACTGGAGAAGGCAGTGGCAACGCACTGTAGCACTCTTGCCTGGAGAATCCCAGGGACGAGCCAGGTGGGTCTCTGGGGTCGCACAGAGTCAGACACGACTGAAGCAACTCAGCAGCAGCAGCACAGCGCTGCTTAAGAAACCTGCCTCATTCTGCAGCTCTGAGACTGAAGTGAGCAAATGCATGGAAAGCACTTGCTAAGTGCTTGATGAGTATCATCTGCCGCAGCAAAAACTGAAGTTTCCTCGTTTGGCTTTGTTATAATAAAAAACATTCTCTTTGAGGAGTTTTGGCTTTCAATGAGATTTTGCATAATATTTAGAGTGTAAACTCTATAGGTTTTCCATTTGAACTTTTGTCTGGAAATTTTGGTTTCACTGGTTAAAACATGATGTAAGTAACGTCAATGGATTTTGTTGGGGACGGACCTCAGATGCACTTTTTATCAATACAGTGGTTCCCAGGAACAGGTTTAGTTTTCTCAACCTGTGTCCAGGCCCAGGGCAGTAAGGAAATCCCATATGTGACCATACACCCATGGCCCTTCCCTGAAAGGTCCCTAGAGTTAAGAATTTGGATTGCTATACCCTTGACTTGATCTCAGTCTCACTTAAGCATAGCTCACTGTTCATTATGTTGCATTTCTCCAAGAGGTTTATTCCCTTTGTGCACACAGAAATTATACATGGAATCATTTTTTTATGAGGATGCCTTTGTACTTAGCTACATAAAATGAGAAGGTATTTTGAGTGTTGTCTTCCCTGGTTTAGGCAAATCCCCTGAAGAAGGAAATGGCAACCCTCTCTAATATTCTTACCTAGGAAATCCCAGGACAGAGGAGCCTGGGCGGGGGGACTACAGTCCCTGGGGTCACAGAAGAATTAGACATGATTTAGTGACTAAACAACAAAATTTTGAGTGCAGCATCTTAAATCTGGATTATTTTAAATGAATGACTGTTTTACTTGATTTGCTGTGAATTTGCAGAGATGAAAGTGACGGTGTTACAGCGGCACTCAGTATGATGAATCTCTCAAAGCCCATGTTGCGTACGGAGAACTCTACAGGACATAATGCATAACATTAAATGTACCTAAGTCTTTTTATATCAATGACAAAATGGGCAAAGCTAAACTATAGAGGGTAGGGGTGTGAGTGAAGTGATGAGTGATTACAGGCTCTGCAGTAATCACAGACGCAGGCAGGGTGGAGGCTGTCCTTTGTGAGGGAGAAGGGTCAGGACAAATGAGGGTCCTCTGAGGTCTGGCAGTGCTCTGTTTCTTTAGGCATTCACTTTATAAAGTTTTTTTTTTCCGTTTACTTTTATTAGTTGGAGGCTAATTACTTTACAATATTATAGTGGTTTTTGCCATAGATTGACATGAGTCAGCCATGGATTTACATGTGTTCCCCATCCCGATCCCCCCTCCCACCTCCCTCTCCACCCGATTCCTCTGGGTCTTCCCATTGCACCAGCCCCGAGCACTTGTCTCATGCATCCAACCTGGGATGGTGATCTGTTTCACCCTTGATAATATACATGTTTCAATGCTGTTCTCTCGAAACATCCCACCCTCGCTTTCTCCCACCGAGTCCAAAATTCTGTTCTGTACATCTGTGTCTCTTTTTCTGTTTTGCATATAGGGTTATCGTTACCATCTTTCTAAATTCCTTATATATGTGTTAGTATACTGTATTGGTCTTTATCTTTCTGGCTTACTTCACTCTGTATAATGGGCTCCAGTTTCATCCATCTCATTAGAACTGATTCAAATGAATTCTTTTTAATGGCTGAGTAATATTCCATTGTGTATATGTACCACAGCTTCCTTATCCATTCGTCTGCTGATGGGCATCTAGGTTGCTTCCATGTCCTGGCTATTATAAACAGTGCTGCGATGAACATTGGGTGCACGTGTCTCTTTCAGATCTGGTTTCCTCGGTGTGGATGCCCAGAAGTGGGATTGCTGGGTCATATGGCATATCATATGGCCTCTTACACTGTTGGTGGGAATGCAAATTATACAGTTGCTATGAAGAACAGTGTGGAGATTTCTTAAAAAACTTTATAAAGTTTTAAGTGTGCATTTTGAATCCAGTTTCCTGTGTATGTTATATATCACAATAATTTTTTTAAAAATAATAAAAGAGGTTATGTGGTAAAAATAGTAGTGGAAGAACTGGATGGAGTGAATACGATTTTCTTAATTTTATGCCATTCTATTTAATATTTTAGCTGTTTCATTATTACATTTAATTTTTAAAAATTTAAATAGTATATCAGTAAGCTATCAATAACCTGAATTAGATAACTGAAAAAAAAATTCTTGACTTTACATATTCAATCTCTATCACTTTCCAGAAAATATAAAGACTTGTGCAAAGATAAAAAAAAATGTGTATCTCAACTATAAATATTAAATTTTATTTCTCTTCAGAATCAAATTTTCTGTATTAAGTTCCCCTTGGAAACCCTTTTTGACCTAGGTCATTGAACACTAAGTATTTAATTATTACAAATAAAAAAAAACTTTGAAGGAAGATGGATTTCTTTGTTTCTTTGTTAGACTGAACACTGGCCAGGGACTAAACCAGAGTAGCAGTTCTTCCCACAGAGAGGCCTCAAAGCAAACCAAATTGACTTCTTTGTTTGGATCACACCTTAAATTTCTAAATAAAGTCATTTTCCCCACTGAAAATGTCTCATTTTGCAGTAAGATGGCATTGAAAGTTGAATTAAAAAATCAGGGTAAACAATGTTAGCATGTTTCTTTTGAAAATATACATTTAACACTGAAAACAACATCCTGTTGGAAATCTACAGAACAGCTTATCAAGGACAGTCAGTTTAAGAAGAGGTGCAATACTGTAGGAAACTCAGGGGTTATGTGTAGACATCCATTCTTAAAATCACTGGGACTTTTTATTTATGCTTTTAAAAAAGTCATCTAAGTAAACCTAGGACTTTTTTTTTCTTTTTTAAGTGTAGTTGATTTACAGTGTTTCAGGTAAAATGATTCAGTTATATATATATATATTCTTTGTCGGATTCTTTTCCATTATAGATTATTACAAGACATTGAATATCATTCCCCGTGCTATGCAGTAGGTCCTTATTGTTTATGTATTATATATATATATATAGAAGTACGTGTCTATTATCGCCAAACTCCTAGTTTAGCCCCTTCCCATCTTCCTCTCTGGTAACCATAAGTGTGTTTTCTCTGTAGGAATCTTTTAAAAGCAGTTTCTTTCTGTTTTTTTCCCATGCTATGTGTTTGATTAAATTATTTTTGAAAATCATTTTGTTGTAGACACCATGAATTCTACTCAGTAACTAATTCCACAGCAAAGATCAGATTTTTAAAAGTGCGTGTGAAGTGATGGTGTTTGTTTACTGGATAACTTTAAACTGTCTGACTCATTTTACCAATAAATCTTCACACATTAAAACTTAAATATCTACACAGAGATTTCAATTAGGTAGCCCTTCTTTTTTCCCCTTAATTCATTTCCAAATTGACTTTGTGTCTTTGGCCTTAAAAATTCCCAAAATTATAGGTAGAATTGGATGAAGATGTTGCCTGCTGTTATTTTCTTTTGTTTGGGTTTTTTGTTTCTTGTATGGTTGTTTTCAATTGTTCCCTTTTACTTTTGTCCTATTTTTCTTTTATGTTAACAAATAGTAACTGATATGCTTATCTCCATTTAGAGCACTCCCTCTTATCCTTTACCATTCTGATTGTGGAAGCTATTGCATATATTTTACTGTAACAGGCAATACTCTAAATGCTGTTTACTTAGTAATTCATAATTTAGAGATGTTTGATTTTTCACTTTTTTGTGTGTGTTTTCCTTGTATGTTTGTTGTACAGCCACTAACTATTTTCATTAAAAAGAAAATTTTAGGTAAACTATCATAGTAAAATCTAACCTGGAAGTTTTAAAAAGCCATTTAAAAATTTTGCGTTCAAATGCTCAGGTTTTCATTTCATATTTAATACCTTGTAACTATTATGCACATTGGTTTGCATTTGATGTGGGTTGCTGTGATCTCCTATCAGAATGTATCATTTTGCATGCAGCAGTTTCTCTGGCAGCATAGATAATACCTACTGTGGGAATCAGCTGTATGTCAAGCATTAATGTTGTCCTTCCTGCTGTTTTTAGTTATAATAAAAGGGGGAAGAGGATAAAGATGAAACATAAACAATCTAAAGTGTGTAAATCATGCTCTCTCCCTTATGATCCTAATCTTGGTTTTTATTGCCTCTTTTGGGAACAAGGTTTTATGTATATATCCAGGCTCTTTGACCGAGGTCAGTGTTCTTGTCTGGAGAATCCTAGGGACGGGAGACTGGTGGGCTGCCGTCTATGGGGTCGCACAGAGTCGGACGCAGCTGACGTGACTTAGCAGCAGCGGCAGCAGCCCTGTTGGGTAAGAGAGCTTTTTGGCTCTCAGCTTTAAAGTCATCTGATATTTTAAATTTGCATTGAGAGACAATCAGGAAATATAACCCATATTCTCTTTTCCTTTCTTCATCAGGAAGCTATTTTGTCAACTCTTTGTTCATATTTTTGGTTATCAATGAAATAACCTTTATTTTCTGCGATATCCAGTGAAGAAAATGACAGCAGCGATATAGGAGCAGGATGTAGATAGATTTTATTACCTCAAATCTACTTGCTTAAAAGATAAAGGGAAAATAATCTATCAAAAGTTTATAATTTGCTTTATTTTTTGAACGTGTGCATCCAAGTTGTCAGACAAGCTGTTTTCAATTAAACCTCCATTTCTCTTTATTTTGATACTGTTTTTTCTCCCATTAAATTAATAAGGTTTTATGGTAGAAATTTTGAAAAGTGTGAATATTGGTTAGAATATCATCTGGTTACTGTAAGAAAGATTCAGGTGTCATGATTAGAGTTTATTTCTGTCCCACATTACTCTGAGATGACCAGTCAAGAGCTGATGTGGTGCCCTGTGGTACCGAGGACCTGCGCTCCTTCCATGTGTTATGTTGCCCTCCTCAAACATTGCTTTTGCCTCATGATCTAATAGGGCTGCTTCCACTCCAGCCTTCACAGTTACCTTTCAGTGAGGAACAGAATAGAGAGAAGAATATTCTGGACATTCTTAGAAATCGTATACATCACTTCCATGTGAATTTCATTAGTATATGCTCAGTCACACAACAGAAACTGGAAAATTTAGTCTTAATTTCAGATAGTCATGTACTTAGGTACAATTAGTGGTTCTATTACTATGGGAACAGCTGGTGATCTTTGCCACCATACTTAAAAGTATAAAGAAGAGAATAAATCTCTCTCATAAACTCACCACCTAAAGATAACTTTGCCCTTAACTTTTGAATCATTTCCTTTCATTACTTTAATGGATTCAATATTTTAAAACAGAATTGTATTACATGTTAAAATATGCTGTGTTCATTTTTTTGTAATAGCTTACTGTGAATACCTCTCCCCAAATTTAATGAACTTTACTATATTCTTTTAATGACTGCATGATATTTACATACAGATATGATAAATATATATATCATATATTTAAATAAAGTCATACTTTTGAATATTTATATTTTTTAAAGAAATACATTTATAAATCTTTTTATGTCAAAATCATTAACTTAGAGATGAAATGACCTTTTAAAAATTATTAATAATTTCAGACCTGTGAAACAAAGTTAGACAATCTCACAGTTATATCTAAGAGTATATCTTGCACCAAGTGTTTCCTACTACTAACTGGTATAATTTTTTAAGATTGAAAGTTAATAAGCGATCTTATTGTTTTAATTTCAACTTTCTTGATAGTGAACAACACTGAACCTTTAAAAAATTTTCTTGGTAATTTGAGAATACAGTTTAAATTTCCTCTTTATGGCCCATATCTCTTTTCATACTTATTAAATTATGAAAGTTCTTTGTATAATAAAGATATTAACATGTCTTTAATTATGTTCAAATAATTTCCCAGTTTCAGTTACTCTTTTGTTTCAAGTATTTATATTCTTTGAAATGTGTTTTGTTACCATATTTGCAAGTCTTTATTCACATTTAGTAAGCAGTTGATAAATGTTTATTTAGAAACAATGCCATTTGCAGGAACACTGGGGACCTGAGATTATCATACTAGGCAAAGTAAGTCAGAAAGAGAAATACAAACATCATATATCACTTATATGTGAAATCTAAAATACAATGCAAATCACCATGTCTATGAAAAACAAAAAAACAACAGACTCACAGGTACAGAGAACAGATTTGTGTTTGCCAAAGTGAAGGGGTGGTGGGGAAGGGAAGGGTTAGGAGCTTGGAATTAGCAGATGTAAACTAGTATGTACAGGATGGATAAAAGGCAAGTTCCTACTATATAGCTCAGGGAACTATATTCAATATCCTATGATAAACCACAATGGAGAAGAATATGAAAAAGAATACATATATATTGTATATATATGAATAATATATGTATAATATATATATGTGAAAGTTGCTCAGTCATATCTGACTCTTTGTGACCCCACGGACTATATAGTCCATGGAATTCTCCAGACTGGAATACGAGTGAGTAGCCCTTCCCTTCTCAGAGGATCAAACCCAGGATTAATCTGCCTGCAATGTACAAGATCTGGATTTGATCCCTGGGTCGGGAAAATCCCCTGGAGAAGGGAAGTTTTCTGGCCTGGAGAGTCCCCTGGACAGAGGAGCCTGGTGGGCTGTAGTCCATGGGGTCACAGAGAGTCAGACATGACTGAGCAACTAACACTGCTATATATACATATATATATATATATATATATATATACACATATATACACACACACACACACACACATATATGTATGTATGTATAACTGCGTCAATTTGGCAGTAGAATCAAGTGACATAAAATCTGGTAGTAAATCTAATTGCTCACTCTTTCAGCCTTTCATTAGATGAACATTTATATTTTAAAATCCTATTCAGTATAGTTGATTTACAGTGCTGTGTTAAATTTCTGCTGCACAGCACTTTTTCATCTTTTTATCAGAATTCCCCCATTCTGAAGCTATAATTTCGATTTGTATCTAGTTGACTAGAATATATATTTTAGTGATACTTTTGAGAAATATTTCATATATATTAAGCTTGATGTTCTCATGTATATTCTATTAATTTTACTCAAGTACTTGGATAATTGTATAGACTCCTTCATTACAGGCATTTCTCTCTGAAACTCTTGTTGACCTGGTATGTGATAAAAGAAGTGCAGGTATCCTGATTTTTATTTCTTTGTAAGAAATTCTTGCTGCTTTTATCCTCCTGAAAGTTCTAAGGACTTTTTTTTAAATTCCCTTAAAGTATTTTTATAAAAATCAAGTCATTATCATATGTATTGACATTGACAATATGTTATTACTTTCACTTGGAATCTCAGGAATTATTATAGATGGACAGATTTGGAAATGTTTCCTTCTGCTTTGTCCTTAATTCTCAGTCCTGCTGGATTTATCTGGCCTTAGCCTCTGGAGTATCATTTTGCAGTATTTGGGTGCACTTTTCATTTGTGTTACCTTCTTTCTCATTGATTTTGTCTTTTTAAAATAAAAACACTCTGAGTTTAAAAGATTTTTTTTTTCGTATCAGTGGTTCAATTTTTCTGCTCTGACATTTAGGCACCCTATTTCTAGCAAAGACTAATTTTTCTATGGTATTTTTCTTTTTTGATGTTGTCGTCTGTCTTCTTTGGCTATTCAGTTCTGATATTATTTCTGCCTGTGTCTTAGCTCCTGTTTTATCTCATCCTCTGGCCTTGTCTTTTCATTATTTATATATTTCTTGTTTCAAGGAATTTTACTGATACCATAAAGCAGATGCTTCACTTGTTTTGCTCTGTTAACGTTCCCCCAAATATACATTCCTTCTCTTTGTTTTATATGTATACATATATATGTGTACATACATACATACATATATATATATATACACACACACACACACATATATATACACATATATATAATGCAGTATCTTTAGGGATCAAACTTTTAAAACATTTTTATTTGTTTTAATATTTCTCCATCTTTGAACAAAGAGTCATCTGAATGTAGACCCAACATTTGTCTGTAACACTGAAATAATGATGGTTGGATCCTTTCCTGTGTTTACAGTAAAAAAGAAAATTAATTTTTAAAAAAGGAATCCTTTTCTGGGTGTCATATTAATATAGTTATATTGTTGGTTCCGTGACTTAGCTACTTGAAGGTGTATTGCTGATCCTGTTCATGATGCCAGTTGTCTTGCTGTTCCCACTGTCCTCTGTTTGCTGAACCCAGGATAGGCAAAGCTTGAGCTACGAGGCTGGAGAGACATGAGGAGCCACAGGAACTGCAGACACGTTTACTCTCTCCTGGCTGGCGTGACGGCCGTAACACAGCCTCTCTGCTGCTGACTCAGCAGCCGTAGCATAGCCATAACACAGCCTCACAGAACATAGCCATGATGCCGCCCCAGTGGAACCCCAGTGCAGGAGCAAAGCTTGCCCAGACGGTGCCCGTATAGGCGCGCTGCACAAAGTAGTGCCTATGTAGTGCCTTAAGCAAGCTCACCTGTTGCACAGCCGTGCACAGTCCTTGCTTACAGAACATGGGGTGAGAGCCTGGGGTGAGAGGGCCTGACTGACACAGTCTTGTTCATTTTCACACAAAGGACATGGTGGTTTTCTGTATTTAATTTTTATCTTGGACTAGGCTCCTTGTCAGGCACACAATGGGTCCAGACATGACGTTCTACTTGCTGCTTCATCAAAATGTACTGCAAGTTAGGAAGATGATCAACATTTTGCTTGAGTAGGTGGTTCACAATGCTGGGGACTCTCCACTGGGGTTGGCTGCTCTGGCATCCTCCTCACTTGTATCCACCATTTCTAGGGTTGTGTTCCTAAGATCCTGCAAGGAACACTTTCAATTATGTTGTGTTTTTTTCTCAAGATGGAAACATGCAAGGTAGCCCTTGGTGTTTTCCGTCAGTTTCCCTTCCCTTTGTGTGTAGTGTAAGTTTAATTTTGAATAGTGTTCGTATTGTTTCAGGGCTGATCTATCATTTCCTGCCTGTTATAGTCCATTGGTGATTTTAGATGGGATCTGAGAGGCATAGCATAAGATAATAAAGTGTGTTTTCTCAGGTTGTCTTCTTATATGTGTCACTAACTTAGACTGTAAATATATTTATGACCTGCACAGTATACAATGACCATGTGAAAAGTGAAAATGTTAATTGTTCAGTCATGTCCAACTCTTTGCAACCCCTTGGACTGTAGCCCACCGGGCACCTCTGTCCATGGGATTTCCCAGGCAAGAGTACATTTACATACTCCATTTACTCCATTTACATATTGCTAAATGGAGTAGGTGGCTATTTCATTCTCCCGGAGATCTTCTTGACCCAGGGATCAATCCAGGGTCTCCCTCATTGCAGGTAGATTCTTTACCATCTGAGTCACTGGGGAAACCCTATAATGACCATATTTCTATATTATTTGGTATTCTGGCAAAAATTATTTGAATGATTTCTTTCTAATCTATGAAAGTATCGTACATTGTTTTTCTACCTCCTCCTGTTGCCTGGACATCTTCCACCCAAAAGAGTCACTGATTAGCTGAGGTTCTTTTGGTTCTGGGTGAGGCAGCTCCCATTTGGTTGAAGGCAATTTTCACAAAGGGCCACTAGGAGCTGTTAGCAGGCAACACTGAAGAGCTGGGTGATGGGGATCAGCAGGGGCGCCCACAGCACCCTATATGTGGATCCTGCGTGTTGCCTCCCTGTAAATTATATGTGTGTGGTCTTTACCCATTTGTTAGAGATTGTGAATATTCCTAAGAGATTTACTTCAGTGCAACTCCAGAGGTCCAGAGCTCTTTATATTGAGAGGATCTCTTCACAATAATAATAATCCTTTTATCTATTAGCTTTGTAGTGAAATATCTTCCTAACTTTCTGTTTCCTTTTTAAGACATATGATGGTTTAGCCTAAAGAATTTTAAAAATCTTTTCCTGTTGAAATTATCTGTGGCTTTCTTTATAATTCTTACATTTGTTTTATGTATGAAAAAAATTCAAATGACCTATAAGACTGATACATACCCAGATATTTGTCATCTTTTGTTTTAATAGTTACCTTTAAAAAAATTCTATAGGACTTTATTGAATTTTTGTGATAAGTGAGATTCAGATGATTCAGAAATCAGTAGCCAATTTTTACTGTACTATTTCTTTTTTTTTTTTTACCTGTTCGTGTGTGACTTTCTTTATCCTGTACTCCAAAGGATCACACTTCAATATTTTATATACATATATTTATATTTATGTATGCATATATTTCTGGAGAATTCCATGGACAGAGGAGCCTCATATGGGCTACTGTCCATGGAATTGCAGAGTTGGACACAACTGAGCAACTAATACCATACACTATGCATATATTTGTATATTGTTTGTAATACTGACATATATCTATGATATAATATTACTTGATGTAATATGAACATAAACATATAAATCTGTGTATATATTTAGCATTGTGTTGCAGGTGTCAGCAATGTTTAATATAAAATTTGTGATGGGGTGTCCCCAGCTTGTTGATGAGCACTGCCACCCAAAATGCTTCATCCGTCCCGGGAGGCTCGCTGGGTGTGCGGGGAGGGCAGGGAGTCAGATAGCGCCTGCGTTCCGTGCTGCTGATCCCTACGGGGTGGAGAGCAGGCCCTCAGCAATGGTCCCCTGGGAAGCTGCTGGCAAGGCGAGCCTGTTCCCTGCGTGCATCTCCACCAGGTGTAATAAGCCAACAGAATCATAGCATCTGCTTGATGGATGTACAGAAAACCAGCCTGGACCCTCTCGACCTGTTTATCATCTCAGCATCACCTATACAGCCTGGTAATTTATCAAGGAATTTATCGCAATTACATGTGACCACGAGTTTTGCCTCCCAGCTGCCTCAGAAACCTAAAGTACTCTGAACAGTTAAAAACTTGTTAGTGACCAGTGAAGCCTAAGCATTAAGGGTTGAGATCTTCTCATCCTTCGAGAAGAGGACCATAGGTTTGTGCTGCCTTTGGCGTTTTGATGCATATAATTGGCACCTCGTGCGTTACGTGCGCTGTAAGCTAGAGGATTCCTCTATTCACACTGTAGTCGTCAGTCGTGTGTCTCTCCATGACTCAGG
Source organism: Odocoileus virginianus (assembly GCF_023699985.2). NCBI lineage: Eukaryota > Metazoa > Chordata > Mammalia > Artiodactyla > Cervidae > Odocoileus > Odocoileus virginianus. The sequence goes on from NC_069682.1 coordinate 497,302, forward strand.
CTGGTCGCCAGTAAGCTGGACAGCAGGGCATCCTCCCAACCAGGACATTAAGGATTCTTGGCAGACCTTGAGGTCTGTCTTTAGGTCTGCCCTTCTCCACTCCTGCCTTTCCATCAGGAGGCCAGTGCAAGTGGAAATGGGGCCTTTGGCTACCCTGTTTCCTCTCCTGGAGGGCCTGGAGGCCATAAGGAAATGAGAGCAGTGGCTGCTCATTTACGGCTGGGACTCTGCCCTGGGCTGCGTAGGGAAAGAGAATTCTCGGGAGAAGAGAAGTGGCTGTCTTACGCCGGGTCCCCTGGAAGCAAAGTGGCATTCCCCCGCAAGCTGTGTATTGAGGGGATGCTTTCAGGGGAAAGAGAGTGAGGGAATCCGAACAAAGTAGGGCGGGAAGGAAGTGAGGAAGGTGCGACAGGGGTCCGGCCTCAGCCTGGTCCCTCAGCAAGCTCCGGAGTAGGAGTTGTCCCCCATGGACACCAGCCCACCCTTGGCTCCCAGCAGCTTCCCAGGGGTGGGTTCCAGGCGCCTCCAGCCAGAGTGGTGCTCTTCTGCTAAGGCAGTGCTTCTCAGAAAGGGGCCATTCTCCCCAGCAGAGTGTGGGTGGGGCTGCTAGCAAAATCCTGCCGTGTCTGTGGAGTTGGGGCTCCTGTCCAGCAGAGGGGATCTGCGTGGGGTGCTGAAGTTCCAACTGCAGTTACCAGCTTCACTTCCTCTCCCTGGCCCAGAAGTTAGTCTATGACTCTGCATATACAATCTTAGCAAGTATCAGTGGCGGGAAGTATCTTGTACGTCTGTGTGTTTACTGCTTATTATTGTCTGTCTGTTCTCCACTAGATTTCATAAGCCTCGTATTTCATCACTATTCTAGCACCAGTTTCTGAAACAGTACCTGGCACTTAGATAATCAGAACCTAATTTGTTGACTACATGAATGAGTGCCTGGGGGTGGGGTGAGGTAGGGTGTCAGAGGGGCCCACTTGGGACCATCCGACGTCTGGGCAGTGCCTGGCTGATTGGACCGTGTCAGCTTCATGCCCAGATAGTCCCGGGTTCCCATCCCCCTCCTTTCACATGCTTCACTCCCAACGCCTGCTCCCTTTTCAGAAGACAGCCCTTGACTCCTCTTCACAGGTGCCAGGAGTGCCTGGGAGTTTCCTTTTGGGGACGTTGTTGGCCAGCAATTGACTGGAGTGTGAGGATCAGTGTTCAGCTTCCTCACCTCAAGGCTAGAAACACTGATGTAATCTACGCTCTGGAGTCCCCTATAGGATCAGGCAGAGGCAAAGGCTTTTGAAATTGTAACTCAACTTGGCTTCCATATCCAGTATTTCTCCCCCTCCACTATCTGTTTCTCCTTTAAGTCAACAAATCACATGTCTAAGTACCTTCCCCGTAAGGATCTCCTTTTAGGAAACTGGATCTGTGACACCAGCTAATAACTTAATGAGAAAGACATGTATCAAGTAATTATGGAAAATATGTAAAAGGGCGACTGTAGCATGTGCCATGAAAGAATGGTTTCATAGAAGCACCTACACAGTTTTTGGAGATCACTAAAGACTTTTCTTGGAGAAGAAAATGGCAACCCACTCCAGTACTCTTGCCTGGAGAATCCCATGGACAGAGAAGCCTGGTAGGCTACAGTCCATGGTGTTGCAAAGAGTCGGACACGACTGAGCAACTTCACTTTCACTTTAAAGACTTTCCTAGGGTAGCATCTCATTAGCTGAGATAATAATAGTGAAAATTGGGCACTTAAAAGTTCCTGTCGAGCCCTGCTTCAAGCACTTGACATGTGTTAAGTCGGTGCTTCTCAGGCTTCAATGTGTGCACAATCCCATCATGATCGTAAAATGCAGCCTCTGGTGTAGGCGGTCTGGTGTGGGGCTTGAGGAATTGTATTTCTATCCAACTCTCTAGTGCCAAGGCTGCTGGATGTAGCTCAACTCATTAATTTTTATAACAGCTCCATGATGTAGATTCTATTATTATTTCCATTTTATAGATGAGAAAAGTGAGGCACAGAGAGGTTAAGTAATATGCTCAAAATTTCACAGCTGGTTAGAGGTGGAACCAGGTTTTGAACCCAGGCATACTGACTCCTAAATATGCCATCTTAAATGCTATTCAAAGGAAGGTCTCTGCTGAAAGATGATGTTCTGAATAGGGTTGATCAGGCCAATAAGTGAAGCCTGTGTGTCTGATCTCAAGATGAATGAAACCTTGGTACAGTACCGGGAAGCTCTGAGTCACTGAGTGTGTGTGACTCAAAGAAAGAATTTTCAGCACTCTATCTTCCAACCTCCATGACTTGAGCCCATTAGGTACTGGGTTCTGACAGTGTTTCCCAGCTGCTTAAAATTAGCTAATGAGTGAGTGCCAGTGCCTACTAGAGGTAAATGATAATAGTTATAAATAAGTTCTCCAAGATCATTTGATTTGTCTCTTGTGATATTTCAACATGTGGTGTTAAACACAGGCAACAGGAGATTTATAACCTGATTCACTCTAATTGATTTCTTGGCTTTCTTGGGTCTCATTAACTTTTTCTGTGTACCTAAAATGGTGCAGTAGGCTTCCTGAAAGCTGTTAGAAGGCAGCTATATAAGTTATGAAAAATTGAGACTTGCCTTTTATTTGTTAGATAAATAGAAATTGATTTTACTGTTGAGGTACAGACAGAAAGGAAGAAAATTAGCTCCAAAACCTCAACAGAGCACCCTGGATCACCCCTGTCCTGGTTTGAGTTCCTCAGGTGGGGTGGAGAGGGAGGAGATTCTGAGATAAGGATCTTTGTGCTTGTGGTTTTTTGGAAGGCAGTGCCAGGAAACCCATGTAAGTAATGGGAGGAGAGAAAGGGAAAGAAGACTCTGTAACACTCATTTGTTGTGGGTTCATTGTCAAACCAGTTACCACTATGGGAGCTCCATCTCTGGGCTTCTTTGAGAGACAGCATAGTCTTCCACTTGAGAGTATTCCAACTAAGGAACAAGTCAGCTAGGATATTCATTCACCCCTCCCACCAGCCATGTGTGGAGGGCTAGGCCTTGGGGGAAAGGCATGAACCCCCAGCCCTTTTGGGCACAGGCCTGGCAATCTAAGGCAGCCAGAGAAAACCATCAATCGAAGAGCTGGAAGTGCTTTCGCACTTAGGGCGGTGGCCTTGGGCCGACGTGAGAATGGTCAGTGTCGAGGGGATGTGGTCACGGCACCTTCAGCATCTGTCAGTGTCCATGTATCCAGGGCTTTGATCTTATTTTGTGTACCAGCAACACCCCACCTTCTACCAGTCCCCAGTGTCTTGCACCTAACCTTACATGGTACCCAGAGTCTAGACTGTGTCACTGACTCGGAGACATTTAACTAGGGCTGTTACTTATCTTACATTTTATAATACAACTCTGTCTCCAAGTCTAGAATAACAGAATTAGACCCCATCTATGCATGAGATTATACAGACTATAAAGTGCTTTGGAATTTTTTTTCATCAGTTTATTCAGAAAGCCATCATAATGGCAACTTGGCTTCAAGTGGACCCTTGAAAAAACAAAGTATTTCCAGCCAAACTGAAAATTGAATAGAAGCTTCTATGTTGTAATATTTTTAATGGGTTTAAAAATTAATCTTGCAAATGCAACATTTATGTTTAGCACTGTCAGAGGAGAAGGAGGAAGAACGAAGTACATTCCAGGCCAAGGAGAAATAAATCCAGCTCCTTCCTAGGGACTGCCAGCTCTGAGTGTTATTACTGGCTCTCCTGACTGGCACCGCGTGGGCAGTCTTGCCACCTCTCAGACCTAGCTGCTGTTTGCCCACCTGTATGCCTTCATCCTGCCCATAGGAAGAGAATAAAACAGAAGCAGTGTGGCCTGACACCAGACTCAAGGTTCGGGAAAGTCTTTCCCCTCTGACTTTATTGTCCCCACTGTGAAGCTACTCAGAGAGGCGAGGGGCCACTCGTTGTTGACCTGTATGCTCAGCCACCTCCTAAGAACATGTGCCTGTTGGGCCCTATGGACCAGAAAGATTCACGACCTCTCTCTGATTTACTCCGAGATATGGGAAATATATGTTCATTTTTGTGTGCTTCATTATGTAATTCAGTAACACAATTTCATTTTCATTGTATTTTAATCAACAATGCACAATTGTTCACCATATGCCAGACAAATATCCCAAGCATTTGTCGAATTATCCTTATTTCATCTTCATCACTTTGCTATGACATAGGTGCTGTTTTTACCCCTGTTTTACAGTCATGGAAATTGAAACCCTGAGAAGTTAGCACTCTGATATTCTCATGAAAATAGCATTATGACTGACGAAATGTATGTTTTAAATAATTCTGTTGTTGTTATTTAGTCTCTAAGTCGAACCCAACTATTTGTGGACTGTAGCCCACTGATCTCCTCTGCCCATGGGGTTTCCCAGGCAAGAATACTGGAGTGAGTTGCCATTTCCTCCTCCGGGGATTTTCCTGACCCAGGGATCAAACCCATGTCTCCTGCACTGGCAAGCAGATTCTTTACTGCTGAGCTGCCAGGAAAGCCCTTAACTCATTTTGACTCCTAGGTTAATCCTCCTTGCTGCCACCCCACATGGCTTCAGGAATTTTTTTTTTTTTTTTTTTTTGCTATAGATATCAGAGGGTTTTTATGTGTTCTCTCTGGATTATTGTAAGAAAAAATGTTGCTCTGATTTACTTATAGTGAAGGATGATTGTAAAGTCAGTCCATAGGGGAGAAAATGCCACATAGTCAAAATTGTCCTTGAACATGCTCTCAAATGTCTCCAAGCCATTTCTACATAATTTTAAGTGCACAACCCTCTGCAGTAATTCTAGGACATGCTGAAGCTCTAAAACAACAGAGCTTGACTAAAGAAAGGAACAAAAAGAAAATCTAGAGAGACTTGCTGACTTTCTCAGATCAGCAAATTTGAAGATAATCGTCAAATCCCTAAGTATCAGTGAAGGTTAGATGAATGAATCAACAAAGGTTTTGCTTGCCTGCCGAGTTGATTCCTTTCTGTTTTCATATCAAGCTTCTTGAATCTGAATAACTGGTAATTGGTTTATTTGTCATTTCTGAGACTGTGAACCCAAGCACAATTGGACTTTACAAGAAAGCATAGCATAATGGTTAACAAAAGGATCTCAAGGGGCAGAAGGGCTGAATTTAATGCTCATCTTCTTCTTACGTATTTAACACCAACAAATTACATAACGTTTTAAACTCAGTTTCTTCATCTGAGCTATCAGGGCTTTCCTGATAGCTCAGTTGGTAAGGAATCCATCTGCAATGCAGGAGACACTGGTTCGACTCCTGGGTTAGGAAGATCTGCTGGAGAAGGGATGGGCTACCCACTCCAGTATTCTTGGGCTTCGCTTGTGGCTCAGCTGGTAAAGAATCTGCCTGCAAAGCAGGAGACCTGAGTTAGATCCCTGGTTTGGGAAGATCCCCTGGAAAAGGGAAAGGCTACCCACTCCAGTATTCTGGCCTGGAAAATTCATGGGCTGTATAGTCCATGGGGTTGCAAAGAGTCGGACACAACTGAGCAACTTTCACTTTTCACTTTCACTTCTTCATCTGTAAAATGGGCACATAGTCTGCACTTAACTTTCTAGGATTAACTTCCATGAAGCTGTTTAAAGGGTGCCTAGAACTTACTAAGGATGCTCTGAATGTTTAATGTTATTGTTTTTCTAAAGTCAGAGCTTAATTTAAAGCATTTGTAATGAGATTAAACTGCATCATATTGTCCTGCATAATAGTACTATAATGAATAGACTTAATAAGCTCTTGTTTCCATTCCTTGCAAGCTTTGGATCTAATCAAGATACTCAACCTCCCTATGGCTCATTTTCCCCAACTGTAAAATGAGGTCATTAATACTGCTTTTCTCGTAACATTATTTTAAGCATTAACTTAATTAATATATACAGAACTTCTCTGAGGTGTCTGGAATTTTTGTCTTTTTGTTATTACTAATCTATACCAGAACCTAGCCCAGAGTAGGTACTCAATAATGAATGGATGGTCAATAGCAACAGTAGAGATGAACTTTCCATATTAAAGTATATTCTTTGGTTGTTGCCATGGTTCCCAGGACATATTATTTGGTCTTAGCATGAACTGATTTCATATATGAACCCATTCATTAATATTATTACTACCACTGATCAGAAAAGTGTATAAGCATTGAAAGCTGTGAAGCTCATGATGGTGGATACAAGTTTTTCAAAATAATTTTTGTTTAGAGGCTTGCCTTTTTTATCTCTGGCAGCAAATACTGTCAGTTATTTACCTCGAAGTGACAGACTCCATTCATTTTCAGGAAAATGTCTGCTGTGTCCCCAAGCCTGAAACCATGATTTGCCTGTCAGGCATTTTTTCAAGTAAAAGCAAGGTTTCACATGGAAGGAACAAAAAATTATTTTGCAATTCAGTCAACCCCATTATACTTCAGTATCCTACAGGAGTAATACTTCTGCATACTTCCTGTTTGCCACACAAAGTATTTTTTAAAACATGCTTTAAAGAGACAAGTTTTAATAAAATTGATAATCATTACTACTTCAAGAAGGACATATTTTCTAACAGTGTGTGAGAAAGAAGAATCCAATGACTTCTGGCACCCTAGAAGCTGGTGCCATCATCTTGATTCATGTGAAGTTTTACCAGCAGTATTATCCACTGTTGCTTTTGTATCAAAAGTGTGACTGTCAGCATATTGAAAAAAAGGAATGACCTTTTGGGATCCTTATGAAATATTTCTGACCTCAGGGATGCTCCAAAAGGGTCTTAGGATTACCCAGTGTCTATGGACCATGCTTTGAGACTCACTGAGCTACAGATACAGTCAGGAGGTAAAACTGTCAGGATTCTACCTTTAATGAATGGTATAACAGAGTCAAGGTTATATGAAAGGTATATGAAAGGCATGAAAGGTATAACAGAGTCAAGGGTGACTTAGTGTTCCATTCTGAAAATGTGAGTCGGCACAGACAGCACCACAGAGAAACCAAAGGCTAGAGGAAGAGGTGGCTTGGGGTAGAAAAGATCATTTCCACTTTGGAGCATGAGGTGGTTGGAAGATATCTTTTTTTAGTTGCTCATCTTAGGGCATCTTATGCAACTGTTCATTCATGAAAGATTTCATGAAAGAGCAGTCACTGGTGCTGGGGACAATAAGAATGTACTTCATTCTGAACTTTGTTCATGCAGGAGTCATTTTCTTAGTGAGATTGTAAGCTTCCTTAGAGGATGACCTAAATTATATATTTAGAAAAAAAATTTATTACCTGATCATGGTGCAAGGCAATGACAAGGTATCCCAGTTTTCCAAAGACAACATTCTCCTCCCTACGTCCCCACAGTGATGTGAATTTTTCCTCCCTGCTTTGTCTCTAATCAGATCAATATATAGTCATTCTAATCTCATCATTAGTCAGAGAAATGCAAGTATCCCATGAAATACTGTCTACTCAGTAGATTGGTGAAAATGTAAAAGGTGGTCAATCCCAAGATGGTGTGCATTATCAAGACTGCTTTTAGTCTTCCAACTGGGTGAGGGGATCACTCTTGCAATTTGGAAAATAGTTCCACAACATTTTATGAAATTGAGCATTATATTCTGCACAAGCCACAAAATCCACCAGGGATAGACTACCAAAAGTCCGGCACAGGTTCACCAAGATAACTACAAGAAAATGGATAATAGCATGCTCATGATGGCAACAGAAAAAAGGATGGTAGAAATCTAAATGACCCTCAGTTAGAGATTAGTGATTTGTTCCTACACCAGGATACTACACTACAGAGAAAACGAATGAACTGCTAAATGCAATAATATCTGTAAATTGAAGAAATACAAACTTGAAAAAAAAGAAAATTCTAGAAAACTACATACTGTAGATACACTTTTTATAAAGTTCAAAGCAAACAAAACTTAGGTATGCTATTTATGGATATGTACCTGTTTGATAAAACTGTACAAGAAATAACAGAGGCCTGCAATCAACCCAGAATGTTAAGGAAATGTTTCCTTCTGGCAGTTGTGTAGACAGAAAGATGTGATATGGAAGGCAAATATAGATCATGGCGGTGGTATTGGTAGTCTACATTTTCATTTGGGGAGGTGGATAAATGGGTGTTTATTGTAATTATTTAGAGTATATGCATATATATAATATATTTATAACAAAACATATACAAATTTTATACATATACATTTGTACACAATATTACATCATGTTGGAGAAGGAAATGGCAACCCTCTCTAGTTGCCTGGAGAATCCCATTGAGAGAGGAGCCTGGCAGGCTATAGTCCATGGGGTTGCAAGATTTGGACTCAACTTAGCAACTAAACCACCATTATATCATGTAATATGTCATTTCAAGTAAATATATATATAGCAACAAAATAGTATTAACATGTAAAAACAGAAACGTTTCCTTATTAAGGTTGTCCCTCACTATTCAGTCATTTCATGTTTTTTGCATTGTATTGTGAGTTTGAGTTTATCTGCATGTTTCCTGATAATTTCTAGAGCTTCCAGGGCAAAGACCTTATTTTAGTCATGTTTATATCCTGCCTTAAAATTAAAAAAAAATTAGGGTATATAAGGCACCAAATCTGTTTGTAACCAAAAATAATTAATATAGTATACATAAATGCATAAATAAATAAATCGATTACATTTTCTGGGTTGATCTGTAAGTAAGAAATTCACTGATTTTTCAATTATGTCTTTGACCTAAAGACATTAGCTATCATTTGGCTATATTCAGAATATATATAAAATCCTTGATTATTTTTCCCACATAGCATTTCAGGTAAATATTCTGTGGGTTATATTTTACATACATTCACATAAGAAGGAATGTCTCTTTGTGTTTGGTTTAATACTTAGTTGTTTTATTTGGTTTAAAAATTAAACTTAGTTGTTTAATTTGGTTTAAAAATAGTTGTTCAACCTGCTGAGACGATGAATAAATTTTAACAATTTTTTTTTTTAAATAGGAGAAAGATTGCTGAACTGATATTGACTGTTTACTGAATAAGTTTGCCTTGACCAACTAAGTCAGGGAATTGACATCTATGCTAATATAGTTACTACAGTTGTCTTCATGGTAAGACCATCTGTCAGAGCAGTGCCATATTTTACAGACAAATATGTGCTATAGTATCCAGCCATTGAATATGTCAATCTAATTGCATCAGCCAAACCTTCGTGTGGCTTTACATGAGAAATACACAGGTTTATTTAGTGCAATGCTGCATCTTAGATAATATGTGTATATGTGTAGCATGTCCAGCTATCTGGCAAAATTATCTGCAGTCATTCCCCGTAACACATCAGTGTTGTTCGGTCATCGTTAAGGATTATCACTGTCCTCATTTCTCTGTGCCCTGCCCTCTTAACCTTCATATAGTAAGGATGGTGGGGCATAGAAACATACATACTCACCAAGAACTAGGAGTTCTCTACATCTGGTCCAGCTGAGGCAATAACACAAGCTTATTTGCCTAGCAAAGTTCTTCTAGGTCCTTTTTTTACCCATTAAACCTCGGAGTTATAAAGACCAGTCTTGAGTTTAGGAGGAAAGGTGACTTGAGGAAACGGGAGAGGATGGAGGGAAGACGTGAATAGTCATTTTCTCTGAATGACGTCTCCTTGTTTTATGCTCCTTCCTCTGGGTGTTCTGTTATGTCAGACGAGGTGTGTCCAGCCTTCATTACCCTGTTCTTCCAGCACCAGCCACGGCACAGATGGAAGGTCTCTGGAGTAGGTAGGGCTCCTCATAAAGTGTGGGGCAGGTGCACAGAGAGCTGTGAGACTGTGTAGTGACTGCGCCCGCTCTGGCTTCATCCAGACGTGAGCTGTAGGCGATGAAGGTACCATATGTTTGAGCAGCCATTTGTATAGAAAATGAGAGGGTTTAAACGTTTGCTTTCTTTGTATAACAGTTCTATTGATTTGGGAACCAGTTAGAAGTGTCCTATTGTTTTAATTTTATGATTGTTGTCTCTTGGGTTGACTTCCCCTACCCCCAGATTTATTCAGGTATAATTGACAAGTAAAAATTGTACATATTTAATAAAAATGTGTATATTTAATATTTAATTATGAATATTTAATTGTGTGATGATTTAATATGTGTATAAATGATTGAATGATTACCACAATCAAGCTAATTAATATAGCTATCACCTTATTGGTTCCCATTTGTGGAAATGTTTACTTTTTTGATACAAAATAATTTTTATTCAGATATAGCCTGTGTTATATTAGTGTACCAACTTTTCCCTTACTTTGAAAGGACAAGGGTAACAGCAAGTTTATTTATCTACATGTAAAATCAAGGATTAGATGACCCTGGTATTGACCTATATCATTCAAGGATTTTTCCTTATATTGAAAGCCATCAGCCTTTTTCCTTGTTTGTAAGGAAAGATGAAGCTAAATTCAAAAACAAAGAGTAGCCATGTGACTGGTAATAATGTCCAGTATACAGAGATCAAATGAGTATATGGATGTTCAAGATTGTCATTGCCAAAGGAACATAGGAAAAAGTAAGCCAAATAATGTGTTCTCTTTGTTTATTGATAAAAAATTCCAAAGAGGAATGGGAGAAAGTGGGGAAGAGCAATTTAAAGGCAAATCATAATAATGATGACCGCTGAGGGATGGCTGAGAGAGGATGCTATTGATTGGCCCAAAAAAGCTTTCCTGGGACTCAGGATGTTGGTATCATTAGTCCATGACTGTGGAGAAGGAGTTTTGACGTTTTTCAGGAAGGTCTGAGGCATTCCGGTCAGTAAAGAGCTGTTAATGTCAGTGCTTTCTGCCGGTGTTACATGAGCTGCTCTCAAATGGGCCACTTTTGATTTTTAACCTCCATGTGCATTTGCTGTCTCACTACCTAGGGGTGTCCTTTTTCATTTTGTTGCCCAGAGCTTCTCTGTGTGATTTGACAGGCTCTCATACTCTTCATTTGTCATTTTGAATCGTAATCCCACCAAATGCCAGTTTTCTTTAATAAGGTGAAGTAAGAATTTGAATCAAGATTGTAAAGCTGAAAACACAGAAGAGTCACTAATAGCTTCTGTTTTCCGTTCAACAGTCCTTGAAGCTCACAGGTACTGAGGAAAAAGTATATATGGTTTTCCCATTCCTCAAAGTATTCATTATTTTAAGAGATAGGACTCAGTCATAGTTATAATATTTGTTGTTTAACCTGATATCTTTTAAAGTACTGAGAAAAGGCTTTATTCAGTGACTGAACAGGGACCTCTATTGAGAAGTGTGGAATCTGGGTTTCTTTTTCCCCATAGCATGAACCAGTGTGAAGCACTGATTCTTCATTGGAGTATTTGAATTTTGTTCTTTTTACTCTTTATATGTGTTATAATTTTTTGCTCAGAAAAATATATCAATTCAGTTCAATTCAGTTGCTTAGTCATGTCCAACTCTGTGATCCCGAGGACTGCAGCACACCAGGCCTCCCTGTCCATCACCAACTCCAGGAGCTTGCTCAAACTCATGCCCATTGAGTCAGTGATGCCATCCAACCATCTCATCCTCTTTGCATGAAATCTCTTTCCCTTCACCTCCTGACTTCAATCTTTCCCAGCATCAGGGTCTTTTTAAATGAGTCAGTTCTTCGCATCAGGTGGCCAAAGTATTGGAGTTTCAATTTCAGCATCAGTCATTCCAATGAATATTCAGGACTGATTCCATTTAGTATTGATGGGTTTAATCTCCATGCAGTCCAAGGGACTCTCAAGAGTCTTCTCCAACACCACAGTTCAAAAGCATCAATTCTTCACCACTCGGCTTTCTTTATGGTCCAACTGTCACATGCATACGTGATTACTGGAAGAATAGCTTTGACTAGACGGATGGACCTTTGTTGGCAAAGTAATGTGTCTGCTTTTTAATATGTTGTCTACGTTGGTCATAGCTTTTCTTCCAAGGAGAAAGTGTCTTTTAATTTCATGGCTGCAGTCACCATCTGCAGTGACTTTGGAGCCCAAGAAAATAAAGTCTGTCACTGTTTCCATTTTCCATCTATTTGCCATGAAATGATTGGACAGGGTGCCATCATGTCTTAGTTTTTCGAATGTTGAGTTTTAAACCAGCTTTTTCACTGTTCTCTTTCACATTCATCAAAAGGCTCTTTAGTTCCTCTTCACTTTCTGCCATAAGGGTCGTGTCATCTGAATATCTGGGGTTATTGAGTCCAATCTTAACTCCAGCTTGTGCTTCATCCTGCCCAGCATTTCCCATGATGTGCTCTGCATATAAGTTAAATAAGCAGGATGACAGTATACAGCCTTGATGTACTCCTTTCCCAGTTTGGAATCAGTCTGTTGTTCCATGTCCAGTTCTAACTGTTGCTTCTTGAACTGCATACAGATTTCTCAGGAAGCAGGGAAAGTGGTCTGGTATTCCCATCTCTTGAAGAATTTTCCACAGTTTGTTGTGATATACACAGTCAAAGGCTTTGGTATAATCAATAAAGCAGAAATAGATGTTTTTCTGGAACTCTCTTGCTTTTTCTGTGATCCAACAGATGTTGGAAATTTGATCTCTGATTCCTCTGCCTTTTCTAAATACAGTTTAAACATCTGGAAGTTCACAGTTCATGTACTGTTGAAGCCTGGCTTGGAGAATATTGAGCATTACTTTGCTAGCATGTGAGATCAGTGCAATTGTGCAGTGGTTTGAACATTCTTGGGTATTGCCTGTCTTTGGGATTAGAATGAAAACTGATTTTTTCCAGTCCTGTGGCCACTGCTGAGTTTTCCAAATTTGTTGGCATACTGAATGCAGCACTTTCACAGCATCATCTTTTAGGATTTGAAATAGCTCAACTGGAATTCCATCACCTCCACTAGCTTTGTTTGTAGTGTTGCTTCCTAAGGCCCACTTGACTTCACATTCCAGGATGTCTGGCTCTAGGTGAGTGATCACACCATTGTGATTATCTGGGTCATGAAGATCTCTTGTGTCGTTCTTCTATGTATTCTTGCCACCTCTTCTTAATATCTTCTGCTTCTGTTAGGTCGATACCATTTCTGTCCTTTTTTGTGCCCATCTTTGCATGAAATGTTCCCTTGGTATCTCTAATTTTCTTGAGGAGATCTCTAGTCTTTCCCTTTCTACTGTTTTCCTCTATTTCTTTGCACTGATCACTGAGGAATGCTTTCTTATCTCTCCTTGCTATTCTTTGGAACTCTGTATTCAGATGGGTATGTCTTCCCTTTTCTCCTTTGCTTTTCGCTTCTCTTCTTTTCACAGCTACTTGTAAGGCCTCCTCAGACAACCATTTTGCCTTTTTTAATTTCTTTTTCTTGGGGAATGGTCTTGATCACTGCCTTCTGTACAGTGTCACGAACCTCTGTTCCTAGTTCTTTAGGCACTCTGTCTATCAGAGAAATAAATAATTGCATGTAAAACCATCTCTTCCTTATTTTCAGAAGTATTTATTCAGCACTGATTGTATTCTCAGCTTAGATGATATTACACAACACATGGAAATTTAAATGCAGTGGAGCATCCCAAGGGACCCAACAGATGCATGGGGCATATGTTCTGCTAAAAGAAAGAGATATCTGAAGTACCACTCTAGCTCTAAACATGCTTCATTACAATGAGAGAAATGCAGGGATAGAGGAAGAATAAAAAGAGAGAGCGAAGGAGGGAGGGAAGGAGGGACGGTGAGGGGAGAGTAGACAAACTGCATTTATTCATTAACTTTTCACTGAAGAAATAGCAAGAGAGAGATTGTAAAACTGCCTCAGTTATCTTAGAAAAGTCCCAGTGTTACAACAGCTGTTCTTCTCCTTATTCATTCCCACCTCCCCACGGCTCTCTAGATCTGTTTTCTTCCAGGAGTGTCTCCATGACTTTTGTGAAAGAAATCTGTCTGGACTGTTTTCTTAGACTATGCTTTGCATTATGCTGACCAAGTGTAATGGCTAGGAGCCAAGCAACCCAATAACTGCCTTAGAATGGTGTCTTTGAGTTTTTGGTTTTTGTTTCTGATTGAAGTTGCAATAAAACATATTCCTCAATGTACCTCAATGTACCAATGAACAAGAACAATGCATATGCGCGCGCGCGCACACACACACACACACACACACACACTTCTTTCAGGCCCAGACAGCCCTTTATTTTCAACCAGCAGGCTTGCTCAGAGGCGTATCATTCAGTCTCACAGGTGGAGATAAACCTGCTGTCCTCTCGCATCCACAGTCTTAGCGCCTTCCTCTTGGGCCCCTCCTGACCCGCACTCGTAGCGCCTTCCTCCCCGGGCCCCTCCTGACCCGCGCTCGTAGCGCCTTCCTCCCCGGGCCCCTCCTGACCCGCGCTCGTAGCGCCTTCCTCCCCGGGCCCCTCCTGACCCGCGCTCGTAGCGCCTTCCTCCCCGGGCCCCTCCTGACCCGCGCTCGTAGCGCCTTCCTCCCCGGGCCCCTCCTGACCCGCGCTCGTATCACCTTCCTCCCCGGGCCCCTCCTGACCCGCACTCGTAGCACCTTCCTCCCCGGGCCCCTCCTGACCCGCGCTCGTATCACCTTCCTCTTGGGCCACTCCTAACGCGCACTCGTAGCGCCTTCCTCCCCGGGCCCCTCCTGACCCGCGCTCGTAGCGCCTTCCTCCCCGGGGCCCTCCTGACCCGCGCTCGTAGCGCCTTCCTCCCCGGGCCCCTCCTGACCCGCGCTCGTAGCGCCTTCCTCCCCGGGCCCCTCCTGACCTGCACTCGTAGCACCTTCCTCCCCGGGCCCCTCCTGACCCGCACTCGTATCACCTTCCTCCCCGGGCCCCTCCTGACCCGCACTCGTATCACCTTCCTCCCCGGGCCCCTCCTGACCCGCGCTCGTATCACCTTCCTCTTGGGCCACTCCTAACGCGCACTCATAGTGCCTTCCTCCCCGGGCCCCTCCTGACCCGCGCTCGTAGCGCCTTCCTCCCCGGGCCCCTCCTGACCCGCGCTCGTAGCGCCTTCCTCCCCGGGCCCCTCCTGACCCGCACTCGTAGCACCTTCCTCCCCGGGCCCCTCCTGACCCGCACTCGTATCACCTTCCTCCCCGGGCCCCTCCTGACCCGCACTCGTATCACCTTCCTCCCCGGGCCCCTCCTGACCCGCGCTCGTATCACCTTCCTCTTGGGCCACTCCTAACGCGCACTCATAGTGCCTTCCTCCCCGGGCCCCTCCTGACCCGCGCTCGTAGCGCCTTCCTCCCCGGGCCCCTCCTGACCCGCACTCGTATCACCTTCCTCCCCGGGCCCCTCCTGACCCGCGCTCGTAGCGCCTTCCTCCCCGGGCCCCTCCTGACCCGCGCTCGTAGCGCCTTCCTCCCCGGGCCCCTCCTGACCCGCGCTCGTAGCGCCTTCCTCCCCGGGCCCCTCCTGACCCGCGCTCGTATCACCTTCCTCTTGGGCCACTCCTAACGCGCACTCGTAGCGCCTTCCTCCCCGGGCCCCTCCTGACCCGCGCTCGTAGCGCCTTCCTCCCCGGGCCCCTCCTGACCCGCGCTCGTAGCGCCTTCCTCCCCGGGCCCCTCCTGACCCGCGCTCGTATCACCTTCCTCCCCGGGCCCCTCCTGACCCGCACTCGTAGCACCTTCCTCCCCGGGCCCCTCCTGACCCGCGCTCGTATCACCTTCCTCTTGGGCCACTCCTAACCCGCACTCGTAGCGCCTTCCTCCCCGGGCCCCTCCTGACCCGCGCTCGTAGCGCCTTCCTCCACGGGCCCCTCCTGACCCGCACTCGTATCACCTTCCTACCCGGGCCCCTCCTGACCCGCACTCGTAGCACCTTCCTCCCCGGGCCCCTCCTGACCCGCGCTCGTATCACCTTCCTCTTGGGCCACTCCTAACCCGCACTCGTAGCGCCTTCCTCCCCGGGCCCCTCCTGACCCGCGCTCGTAGCGCCTTCCTCCCCGGGCCCCTCCTGACCCGCGCTCGTAGCGCCTTCCTCCCCGGGCCCCTCCTGACCCGCGCTCGTAGCGCCTTCCTCCCCGGGCCCCTCCTGACCCGCGCTCGTATCACCTTCCTCCCCGGGCCCCTCCTGACCCGCGCTCGTAGCGCCTTCCTCCCCGGGCCCCTCCTGACCCGCGCTCGTAGCGCCTTCCTCCCTGGGCCCCTCCTGACCCGCACTCGTAGCGCCTTCCTCCCCGGGCCCCTCCTGACCCGCACTCGTAGCGCCTTCCTCCACGGGCCCCTCCTGACCCGCACTCGTAGCGCCTTCCTACCCGGGCCCCTCCTGACCTGCACTCGTAGCGCCTTCCTCCCTGGGCCCCTCCTGACCCCGAGGCTCCGACACTGCCGCCCCCTGTCTGTTACACTTCCCTGGCTCCTCGTCTACCGCTGAGCCTGCAGTCTCCACGCACCCCAAATGCCTGCTCCTCGATCCCCTTCTAGTAAATTCCATACCTGTCTACTGAGTGGCCTACCCTGGATACATAGGGTCATCCCTGGGTGCCTCTTGAACCCTTGTCTCCCACTATCTGATCTGTCACAACGTCCTGCTGACTTTATATCCAGTATCCACCTAGAATCCACACACAACCCTCCATGTGCACTTTCTCTCAAGGCCACGGACTTCTGATGGGTTTTCTTGGCTGCCCCTTCCGTGGAATTCAGCACCAATGTACCCTTGTGTGTCACTTACCGCTGTTTCATAACCACCAAGCCCCCCTGGCATGCAGTACACAGTACGGTGGTTGCTCACGTATTTTGGGCATCGTGTTTGCCCTGCTCACCCTGCCAGGCTCAGCTGAGCTCGTTCGCCGTCTGGTGCCTGGCGATGTGTTGGCCGATCTAGGACGGCGTCAGCTAGGAGGCTGGGATGTCTTGGTCCTAACCCACGTCTCATCCTCCTTCAGCCCAGCTGGAGGACATTCTCCGTGTGGATAGCAGAGCATAAGTAGAGCCCCCAAATCTGTTACTCTGGGCTATCACATCTCCTGGCACCCTATTCCTTAAAGCAATTCACATTTTTGAATTTGGGATCAAAGGGCAGGGTATCAGACTTTGCTTCCTGTGTAAAAACCTGCAGATTCCACGGTGAGAGGCATGGATGGAGGCAGGAGGATGAAATGGACCCATTAACACAGAAAATCTGCCATACCAAAGTCACAGATGCCCTTTCCCCCAAATTAGAGTCCTACCTCTCTAGGGCACCCTTTCCGTTATATCATAGCCGTATGTTTGTAAGTGGTTATTTTAAAATTCCTGTTTACTACTTGCATTTATTATCCCTCTGATCATGGGGAGAAATGAGCTTCCTTTTGTTTCCTCCATCTCAGAGTCCAGCACAGTGACTAGTTCATGGTGAGTACTTGTTGTGGAATATGTGACAGGACAGAATCAGCAGTGAGGGATGGGTCTCACTGTGCCCCAGAGATGTGCTGCTTCACCCACAGGTAGAGATAAGGACTTCAGGTCCATGATGAATTGGCCCACCTACCATGAGACCCTTCATCGTGAGCCTTTTAGAACTACCCCACTTCCTGTGGCTCTAACTGTGATATCTTTTCTCCCTGGACCAGAGATGCAGGCAGGAATCAGTACTGTAATACTGAACTCAGAGGAGTCTTCCCTGTCTATTTCTGCCTGTTACACTCCTGGCTAAAATCACAGGAACCAGTCAAGGGACCTGGAGAAACCCTACTGTTAACTGGAAATTCAACTCTCCTTCCAGGGAATGTATCCTAAGGAATGTACACCCTGCTAATGCTGAGTGAGGCAGTATCATCTTCCACTCAAAGGGCAACATTTTTGTTAGTAAAACTTTCTTGCAGTTCAAAAGGAAGCCATTTCCAAGAGCTGAGTTTGGTAACTCACAATTTAATAGTTAAGTCATCCTCTGTCTATTGTAAAGCGTTTTCAGAAGAATTCATTAAGAACTGGGAAGCCATTGAAAGATTCATAATACTCTTTTTTTTTTTTTAACAAATAACCAATGCAAACTTCACAAGTACAATTGAGCAGTTGCATGGATTCAAGAGGAATCTAAATCCTTTGAGAAAAAAAGGCATCGAGAAATGTGGTACTTGAGCCCCATCCACTGCTCTGCCAACCAGCCACTACGCATCCCATTCCACTGAGCAAATGAAGCGCCTATTGCTACTGGATCCTGAGCCCCGTCATCCTGCTGCTCACGCTGTTGCCACCATCTGGAATACCCTCTGCCTCCCTTCCTCGTCTGTGCGACAGGAAGCACCAGATATTATGGACATTTTGTGCATGTGCTTTGACCCAGTGGATTTGTTTTGAAGGATAGAATTGAGTCTGTTGCTTTATTTCATGGTGAGACTCCAGAACATCAGCAGTTTTTCTGTCATTTCCATAGTGGAAATCTGTCAACCAGGGATGTGGCTTTGGCATCGGATTTCCTGGTTTCAAATCCTGTCTCTGCTATTGGCTGGTTGTATGATCTTGGTCAAATCACTTAACTTTTTTGCCCCAACTATCTTATACTTAAAATGAAGTTAATATTAGCACCTTCCTCCCAGGAGTAGTTGGAAAGATTTGACGTGTCAGTAAACATGATATACTTTGAATGATGCCTGGCACACTATAAGAAACTTCAGACATGTGAATACTTATTGTTTTCAGATGTGTTTCCATTATCTGTGGATCTTTCTCCTTTTTTTTTCTTGCTGCAGTTGGTACTACTAACAGAATTACATCCTACTTTTGGTATTCTCTGAAACATTTTACCCGGGGGCTTTGGCTAGTATAGATGTTCCACAAATAAGTCTTAATTTGTCAAGAAAAATAATGAAGGTCTAAAATTAAACTAATTTCTCTTATAGGAATGCATGCCAACTCTCTAATTTGAGGAAACTACTTCTCTCTCTTTTTTTTTTTTTGAATGGTCCTGTGAAGACCTACAAGACCTTCTAGAACTAAGACCAAAAATGATGTCCTTTTCATCATAGGGGACTAGAATGCAAAAGTAGGAAGTCAAGAGACCCCTGAGTAACAGGCAAGTTGGGCCTTGGTGTATAAAATGAGGCAGGGCAATGACTAACAGTTTTGCCAACAGAATGCACTGGTCATAGCAAACACCCTCTTCCAACAACGTAAGAGATGACTCTACACATGGACATCACCAGATGATCCATACCCAAATCAAACTGATTGTAGTCTTTGCAGCTGAAGATGGAGAAGCCCTATACAGTCAGCAAAAACAAGGCTGGGAGCTGACTGTGGCTCAGATCATGGACTCATTATTGCAAAATTCAGAATTAAATTGAAGAAAGTGTTTTTTCTCTGAAGCCGGTAGGTCATTCCCTACAGACCACTCAGGTATAACCTAAATCAAATCTCTTAGGATTATACAGTGGAAGTGACAAATAGGTTCAAGGGATTAGATCTGTTAGATAGAGTGCCTGAAGAACTGTGGATGGAGGTTTGTAACACTGTATAGAAGGCAGTGAACAAAATAATCCTCAAGAGGAAGAAATGCAAAAGGGTTGTCTGAGGAGGCCTTACAAATAGCTAAGTAACAGCATCGAAACATGTATATTATCTAGGGTGAAACAGATCACCAGCCCAGGTTGGGTGCATGAGACAAGTGCTCGGGCCTGGTGCACTGGGAAGACCCAGAGGGATCGGGTGGAGAGGGAGGTGGGAGGTGGGACCAGGATGGGGAATACATGTAAATCCATGGCTAATTCATTTCAATGTATGACAAAAACACTGCAATGATGTAAAGTAATTAGCCTCCAACTAATAAAAATAAATGGGGAAAAAAAAAAAAGAAGAGAAACGAAAGGCAAAGGAGAAAAGGAAAGATATACCTATTTGAATGCAGAGTTCCAAAGAATAGCAAGGAGAGATAAGACAGCCTTCCTCAGTGATCAATGCAAAGAAATAGAGGAAAACAATAGAATGGGAAAGACTAGAGATCTCTTTAAGAAAATTTGGGATACCAAGGGAAAATTTCATGCAAAGATGGGCACAATAAAGGACAGAAATGGTATGAACCTAACAGAAGCAGAAGATATTAAGAAGAGGTGGCAAGAATACACAGAAGAACTATACAAAAAAGATCTTAATGACCCAGATAATCACGATGGTTTGATCACTCACCTAGAGCCAGGATATCCTGGAATGTGAAGTCAAGTGGGCCTTAGGAAGCAACACTACAAACAAAGCTAGTAGAGATTATTTAATTCCAGTTGAGCTATTTCAAATCCTAAAAGATGATGCTGTGAAAGTGCTGCACTCAGTATGCCAACAAATTTGGAAAACTCAGCAGTGGCCACAGGACTGGAAAAAGTCAGTTTTCATTCCAGTTCCAAAGAAAGGCAATGCCAAAGAATGCTCAAACTACCGTACAATTCCACTCATCTCACACGCTAGCAAAGTAATGCTCAAAATACTCCAAGTTAGGCTTCTTGGTTCACATTGGAAGTGAACTGAGAACTTCCAGATGTTCAATCTAGATTTAGAAAAGACTGAGGAACCCAAAGGTCAAACTGCCAACATCTGTTGGAGCATAGAAAAGAGAGTTCCAGAAAAACATCTACTTATGCTTTATTGACTATGCCAAAGCCTTTGACTGTGTGGATCACAACAAACTGGGAAATTCTTCAAGAGATGGGAATACCAGACCACATGACCTGCCTCCTGAGAAATCTGTATGCAGGTCAGGAAGCAACAGCTAGAACAGAATATGAAACAATGAACTGGTTTCAAATTGGGAAAGGAGTATGTCAAGGTTGTATATTGTCATCCTGCTTATTTAACTTATATGCAGAGTACATCATGACAAATGCCAGACTGGATGAAGCAAAAGTTGGAAATAAGTTTGCAGAGAGAAATATCAATGACCTCAGATATGTAGATTATACCATTCTAATCGCAGAAAGCAAACAAGAATTAAAGAGCCTCTTGATGAGTGAAAGAGAGTGAAAAAGCTGGCTTAAAACTTAACATTCAAAAAGCGAAGATCATGACATTATGTCCAATACTTTATGGCCAATAGGTGGGGAAATGAAATGGAAACAGACTTTATTTTCTTGGGCTCCAAAATCACTGCAGATGGTGACTGCAGCCATGAAATTAAAAGACACTTACTCCTTGGAAGAAAAGTTATGACCAACCTAGATAGCATATTAAAAAGCAGAAACATTACTTTGCTGACAGAGGTCTGTCTAATCACAGCTATGCTTTTTCCAGTGGTCGTGTATGGATGTGAGAGTTGGACCATAGAGAAAGCTGAGCGCCAAAGAATTGATGCTTTGAAATGTGGTGTTGGAGAATACTCTTGAGAGTCCCTTGGATGGCAAGGAGATCCAACCAGTCCACCCTAAAGCAAATCAGTCTTGAATATTCATTGAAAGGACTGATGCTGAAACTGAAGCTCCAATACTCTGGCCACCTGATGTGAAAAACTAACTCATTTGAAAAGACACTGATGCTGGGAAAGATTGAAGGCAGGAGGAGAAGGGGATGACAGGATGAGATGGTTGGATGGCATCACTGACTTGATGGACATGAGTTTGAACAAGCTCTGGGAGTTGGTGATGGACAGGAAGGCCTCACTTGCTGCAGTCCATGGGATGGCTAAGAGTCGGACACAACTGAACTGAACTCTTTTATGATAGCATCTGAAGATTTTATGACAGTTTTTCAAGGCCCTGGTGACTTGAAATTAGGCCCAGATAAGTGGTCAATTTAAATAAGCTATGAGTCCAATTTAAACAGTCTAGATTAAGTCAAAATTAGCCTTTTAATTATACTGTATCTAACATCAGAAGTCAGTGTTGTACTTTATATATTTGAAACTTTGGCTTTCCATAAGAAATGGAATAGTAATGCGTTGTATCTTCTCATTGCACGTGCAGAATATAGCTTTCTAATTTTTTTCCTTCTTCCATTAAAGAGCATTCAAATCACAGCTGCTGGCAGAAGTTGCTTGTTGCATGCTCTAATGCCTCTTTCAATTTTTAACTTTCATTTCATAAACTCTTGTTTATTCATATATAGGATTGGTGCTATAAGGGGGACGTGCTATATACAGAACGTCTTCCAAAAAAAACCCCAGACTTATGGCCAACCAAATATGAACTCTTCAAGACAAATTTTTTCTGTCTTCTCTTTCAGGTAAAACCTAGGGTCTTTTTGTTTTCCCCAAGCAACAGTTTCATTCATCAAATACCATATTATTTCATTAGTATAGTATCTGGACAAAGGGATAGAGGCTTGAAAGTGGTAGGAGAGAGTCTTGGTATAAAAGGATGAAAAGGATAAACAGATATATAGATTTATAATGGATTACTTGGATTGCACTGTTATATTGTGAGGTGGCTATGCATGGTTTAGTATATGTGGAGACAGTCAGTGGTCACTAGGAGAACAAGTAAAGAATATTTTTTCCTGGACCAGGCAGGATTAACCCATCTCAGTATCCTATGTATATGCCTAAAGCGGAAGGTCTGCTTCCATAGACACCTCCTGAAAATAGAAGAGTGTCTGGGCTGAAAGAAGGATTCCTGTTCCCTTTATGTTACATTACTCTTTATATAGATCTGGGATTTCAGAGGAAAGATCATGATTTTATTTCCCGGGTTGTTTTGTCTCTTGGTCAGTTTGTCTTTACAGCAAGGGGAGCTGCTGCTTCCTGACCCTGCCAGGAAGGCCGGGCTTCTCCTCCTGAGCAGATGGACATAAATTTTAAAAGGGGTTTGGGAGAGAAATGAGGGAAATTCAAATCAGATAAATCATTAACTTTTTACTACCCTTCTTATACATGGTACATTACTTCTTTCATAAAAGAACTAGAGAAGCACAATATTAAGAGGGTCATTTTAAAATTTGCATGCGGGGTGTTCTCATATTTTGTCCTCCAAATTGGCCTTTTATAAAAGTCCAGTCTTAGGTAGACTTTTTTTTTTTTTTCTGGCAAAATCAGCAGGAACTTCCAGGTGGCTAAAATCCACGCTGTGCATTGTCGCTGAGAACATTTATAGCACATTGTTCGGAACAGAATAGCTGAGAGCGACAGGGGGCTCTTGAAATGCCTCTTTGAGCCCTAAAATGGAGACATGTTTTTGTCATTTCAAACTTGCAATGGTGGGGTCTAGTATTCAAAGCAAATACCACTCCTGTGGAACACCGGCTTTAATTAATGTCCAGCAAGAGATGAGCGATTGCCAATAAACCATGAATTAAAGTGGAATGGTGCACCAAAGGCCGGGTTCTCATCTCAAATGCAGAGCATTTCTTGCTGTTTTCTTGAAAGGTCACCTCAGGCAGAGAGGTGAGCAAGCTTCCACGCCAGCTCCCCAACTCTGAGGGGTGAGCAGTACCAGGAAACACAAAGAAGCAGGTTTTGGTTCTAACAGGAAAGGGGAAACAAATCTGATGGGCTCAAAGGCATTTTGTCAGTGTCCCCAACATTAATAGCTGGGCTATTTATGGAGCATCTACATTCCTGGACTCATTATTTCTTATATCGTCATAAACCTCAGTCTTGGGAGGATTCGTGAAGGTTGTCTATTCCCATCACTGTGTTGATGCTTGCAAGGACCACTTCTGTCAAAGGCGTATCCAGTGCTGCTTGAATTCTCCTGTGACCTGAAACTCCCCCCTCCAGGAGCAGCCTGTTTCATCTCTGAGTGCTAAGCCAGTTTACATTTTTTTTTTTTCCTTAAACAGGAGCCAAAATGAATCCCCTGCTGCTTTAATCCACTGAGGCTGATTTATCCCTGAGGGCCAAACACAGTGAATCAAAACCCTTGTTATGCGCAACAGCTCTTTAATCAAAGGGAAGGCATGTCTCACACTCTCCCTCTTCTATGAGCAAAGCAACCCTGAATCTTTCAAACAGGCTTCATGGGGCATGATGTGTGTGTGTGTCCACCTGGTCTTCTGCAAATGATAATAATTGTTATCATCTTAAATAGTGCATACAGTGGGCCAGGCAGTGTTCTAAGAGCTCATATAAATCCCTACAGAGATCTTCTGAACTGATTACTAGGATTATCCCATTTTACAGATGAGGAAAAATGAGACATGGAGAGCTTAAGTAACTTGCCCCCCAGAATTTGAATCCGGAATGCACACATTTCAACATTTCCTGTGCTCTTATTTGTCTGTTTCAACCATACCTTTTCGGAAAACAGAAGCCATTTACAATTTCCTGTTGGAAACTCATATTTCTAAATTTGTTCCACATGAACACTTGCTTGCAACTTGAAATGTGTTGTCCTGATTAAGCCTCTCAACACTCAGCAAACGCTATCAGCCCTGTCTGTCCTGCTGAGAAATAGACTCAAAGTGATTAAAGAATAGCAATTCAGTAGAGTCAAGATTTGAATCAGGCACTTCTGGGTCAAAACCGCGGAGGTTCCATTCTACTGAGATTTGCCCTGGGCTCCAACTACCTGTGGTGAATGAATGAGGAGCCCCTTCCTACATTGCAGAGCTGGGCCCCCCATGACTAGTGACCCCTAGCAGTATGAGAATGTGGCAAGGGGCTTTCTGGTTTATAGTTTGCTCTGAGGCATTCAGAGGAAAAATCACCCCCCAAACTGGTTTCCCTGAACCTCCTTCAGCCTTACTATTTATCTTTTCCTCAATCCTGAGGTCCTCAGCTCACATGCACTGCCGTGTAGATTCAGCCTTTAGAAGCTGTCCAAATTATTTACTGAAATGCTCATTTCTATGCCAGTGCAATGACTAGCTTTGATTTTTAAAAAAATTTTTTCATTTATTTATATTAGTTGGAGGCTAGTTACTTTACAATACTGTAGTGGGTTTTGCCGTACATTGACATGAATCAGCCATGGATTTACATGTGTTCCCCATCCTGAACCCCCCTCCCACCTCCCTTCCCATTCCATCCCTCTGGGTCTTCCCAGTGCACCAGCCCTGAGCACTTGTCTCATGCATCCAACTGGCGATCTGTTTCACAATTGATAATATATATGTTTCAATGCTATTCTCTCAGATCATCCCACCCTCGCCTTCTCCCACAGAGTCCAAAAGTCTGTTCTATACATCTGTGACTCTTTTTCTGTCTTGCATATAGGGTTATTGTTACCATCTTTCTAAATTCCTTATATATGCGTTAGTATACTGTATTGGTCTTTATCTTTCTGGCTTACTTCACTTTGTATAATGGGCTCCAGTTTCATCCATCTCATTAGAACTGATTCAAATGCATTCTTTTTAATGGCTGAGTAATATTCCATGGTGTATATGTACCACAGCTTCCTTATCCATTCGTCTGCTGATGGGCATCTAGGTTGCCTCCATGTCCTGGCAATTATAAGCAGGGCTGCGATGAACATTGGATGCACGTGTCTCTTTCAGATCTGGTTTCCTCTGTGTGTATTAGCTTTGATTTTTCTAGAGCTGCTTACAAAGAGAAAATCTGAATGTAGGAATCTTGATTTGTGGGTTGCTAAAGTAACTTGGGTCTATGCAAGTGGCCCCCTAATGATGAGGGCCCAGATGTGGTGGGCAGGGATGCTCCCTGGAGTGAACCCCAGGAGTCTAAGTGAGGACCTATCCATGTCTACTACCAACAGGTTGGTTAAGGGTTTGTTGAGATTAACACATTTCTCTTTTGAAGTGTAAACACTCTCAGAGGATATAAAGCAAGTGGATACATCTTATAGAGTTTGTTGCTTTATTGGGTTGCAGTTTACAGAGACTGACTGCAGGGAATAAGTGATTGTTGGAAAAGGAGGAATCAGAAAGCGTGAAAAGATCAAAGGGTAAATGTCTCAGGCTTATCTTCTCTTGGCTTTCTCCAGCTCTTTCCTCTCCATCTTAATTATAAATCATTAGGTCTAGAAGGTCCCACTTGGATTCCTGGACACATTAGGTCCAGGTCACTGGTCACTGGTCATGCCAACCTGTGGAATCTTGTACACAAGAAAAGCTTAAGAAAGACACTCATTATCTTTTGATCGAATTTACCCAAGTATTGGATTGAATGCTATCAGTTTCTCACTTTGGGCAAATTCTTCAGTGTCTGCAGTCCACAGTGTTTTCTTCTGAAAGTATAGCTAATAATGCTGACTTTTTGAGACTTGGGAATTGGGTTAATGTTTTACATTGTCAGAGACAGAGTAATGCTTGACACATGGTAGATGCTCAGTAAAATACAATACCATTAAAATTATTTTTGTTTGAATATTAGATTGTGTATTTATTGAAAATTGAATGAAGAGTTCTGCTTTTACATAATTTTCTTTTCAATTTAAATAAATATTTGACTTGGAAACAGAGAATCCTTAAAAATTACGTTGAAATGGTACATCAGAGAACTGCCCCTGCAGTTTACAAGCATTAACCAAATGCTCAAGAATTAAACTAGAACCGAGTGGTTTCTTAGCAAGGAAGTTTGGAGTTTTCAGACACATCTTTTTTCTTTTACCTCATTTGCAAATACTTATCTCTGATTTAAATCATTCAAATGGCTTCAGAAACACAATGGAAGCAGAGCAGAACTAAGTGTTTCCAACTGTCAGGTCTGGTGAGGGATGATGTAAAATGGGACATTTAGCTGGCATCCTGCAATGATCTGTAAATAGAATAAACAAAGCATCCACATTAAGTGGTTAAAAATAGTGTTTCTTGTAAATGCAGTGTGCCTGGAGACCTCAGGGTTGATGTGGGTGCCCGTGGGTCTGAGCAACTGTGCTTGTAGCCAGGGGCACTCCGATGGGTCAGGTAAAAGGTTCTTAGAGCCTGGATTCAACTTTAATTGGATAAAATGAAGTAAAACTGGACTTTCTTCTTTCTCCGATGTCATCTTCAAATGAATTATGGACTGAATCTGCAGAGGTAAATCTAGTGGAAAAATTGAACAATCCATTGCTTTACTACCAATTATCAATTGAAATAGTCTACTGAAGACCTGGCTACAAAGGCAAGATTGCTCCCCTTCATCAGTATTTCAGTGTTAATAAGGTTTTGCTTTTTTGGTGTGTGTGTGTTTATGTGTGTGTGTGTGTGTGTATGTATGTGTTTAGCAGACTCCCCTCACTGTCCTGTTAATAGTTAATTATGTTGTTAGTTAAGAACACGTGTAGTCGACTCATGGTGCTTTATTTCTTTTCTACAAATTATACAGTAGAACTATTTATTGTCTGTTTTACAGGGAGCTTTAAATATAAAAGTGGTTAATCCAGAAACTTTTGCTTTGCTTGAACAAGCAAAATATATTACTACTTTATGCATGAGAACTTCTTTCAACAAGGAGACAGTATTTCATAGCCAACAATGAAAAACCACATGAGATAGGAAGGCCATATCAATTTTTTTTTCCCTTGAGTAAAATATTTGCCTTTAATTTTTTATTCCATGCATGTATGTACAACACTTATCTTCCAGGTAATCTCTATTCTTTGCAAATCATTTAATCTGCATACTGATTAAATGAATGAAGCACTGTAAACTTTCCCATTTTACAGATGGGAAAACAGAAACACCCAGTCAAGCTGAGTAACTTGTCCAAAATTGTATAGGTAGTAAGTGGAAGAAGTGGGGTTTGAACCCAGGTAGTGTTCATGAGCTCAAGCAGCACTCTATCAGTACCTTTGTTCACACCTCTTAATTTAGTGTAATAAAAGCTCTAATAATCACAGTAATAAAGCCTGCCAATGTAAGCATTGTCACTCTTGTGCCTCTATAATGCTGTTCATTTTGAATCCTGTATACAAATTCTCATCCATGCTTTCTTTTTGATATGAAAATAGCATCAAATTTGGTGATTTTAAGTAAATATCCAAATAGGAAATTTTGAAAAGGTGGATCTAAAAGCAAGTAGTATTGGGAGGAAACATTGTAGACTTAGAACTGAGTGTTATTGGGGAAAGCTTTAAGTTTTGATCTGTAGGGAAAGAACAGATTGGCCAAGATGGCCATGGTCAAGCTCTCTTGACCCATGTTTTGTAAATACATGGTAATGTGACAGCTGAGATCACTTACTGCACTGCGATGCACCTCACATGTACCTGCTGGACCCTGGGCCAGTTTTGCACTGTGCACACATATAAGCTCCACCTGAAAAGCCCTTGTGGCTATATTATGGCTGTGTTGTGGCTATGTGTCCAATGGGCCAACCACAAGAGAAAAAGTATCTCCGCTTCTACAGCTACTGTGCCAGCATGGAGAGAATAAATATGTTTGCAGTTCATATGACACCTTAGGTTTTCTTGCAGCTTCCCCGCTCATGCCTTGCCTACCCAGAGTTCATAAACAGTGAGATACAGCGAGACATGGTCAATAATGTGGTCCTTGGGATCATCACCTGATGGGGCTGGAAGCTCAGTATTTTTTTTACCTTTATTTTTGGAGATGAAGAACCCGAAGTAGGGAAGGGAGAGTGACTGAACCAGAGTCATACATCCCACTAGTGACAGAGTTCCATCTGGACACATAACTTCCAGCTCCTAAACCAGCCTTTCTGTTGGACCATTCTCCTGAAATAGCTTCAGACATCACAGCCCAGAAGACAGGTCAGAGACATGCTGAAGTCTGAATCCAACAGATGCCCTTGGTCTTTTCTATATTCTCCAAGCAGTTTAACAGTTTTTCCATAGAATCTAGAACAATGTGCATGCAAGGTACACAGGTTCTCTGGCTCTTTGCAGGGAGGAGACATCTGTCTTTTGAAAAGATGAACAACTGATGATTATCACCTGGATTTGTCTTCTGTTAATTGATGATGAGTGTTTTCAGTTCATTTCAGTCTCTCAGTTATGTTCGACTCTTTGTGATCCCATGGACTGCAGCACGTCAGTCTTCTCTGTCTTTCACCAACTCCCAGAGCTTGCTCAAACTCATGTCTGTTCAGTTGCTGATGCCATCCAACCATCTCATCCTCTGTCATCCCCTTCTCCTCCTTCCTTCAATGTTTCCCAGCATCAGGGTCTTTTCCAGTGAGTCAGATCTATACATCAGGTGACCAAAGTATTGGTTGTAGCTTCAGCTTCAGCATCAGTTCTTTCAATGAATATTCAGGACTGATTTCCTTTAGGATTGACTGATTTGATCTCCTTGCCATCCAGGGGACTCTCAAGCATCTTCTTCAACACCACAGTTCAAAAGCATCAATTCTTCAGTGCTCAGCCTTCTTTATGGTCCAACTCTCACATCCATTCTCACAAGCTTCCCTTTGTGGCTCAGCTGGTAAAGAATCTGTCTGCAATGCAGGAGACCTGGGTTTGATCCCTGGATTGGGAAGATCCCCTGGAGAAGGGAAAGGCTACCCACTCTAGTATTCTGGCCTGGAGAGTTCCATGGACTGTATAGTCCATGGGGTCACAAAGAGTTGGGCATGACTGAGTGATTTTTTGCTTCACTCACATCCATACAAGACTACTAGAAAAATTATAGGTTTGAATATACAGACCTTTGTCTGTAAAGTAATGTCTCTGCTTTTTAATGTGCTGCCTAAGTTTTGAGAGAGTCAATTCTTAGGTAGACTGATAAGCAGTCTGGGGTCCCTGAGGAGGAGAAAGGGGCCTGGGCCTCTCAGGGAGGGGAAGAGGACAAGCATTTTTTGCTACATTGCTTTGTCTTAGTCAGTATAGCAATGTATCTTGCTCAAGGACATGTTTCTCCTTCTTTACAGGAACCTTCTGACTAATCTTGTTATTTTAAGACTATGTTGTGAGAATGGGTCTGGTAAAACCTTTTTATTGCTAATTCTAATCTTGTTAACTTAAGCTGTATGTTGTGGGAGTGGGTAAAAATGAATAAGGCCTTGATAAGACTAGTGAGGGGGCCCTCTCTGCCCCCCTTCCATGTCTGTGTCAGAAGATTTCTCTGTCCACTTTTATACTTTAATAAAACTCCACTACACAAAAGCTCTTGAGTGATCAAGGCTCGTCCCTGGTCCCAGAGCTAAATCTTCTTCTTCAGAGATCACGAATACAACACCGTTCACTGTAAGCTATCAGTTTGTCTTAGCTTTTCTTCCAAGGAGTAGTTCAGTTCAGTTCGGTTCAGTTGCTCAGTCATGTCCGACTCTTTGCAACCCCATGAATCTCAGTACACCAGATCTCCCTGTCCATCACCAACTCCCAGAGTCTACTCAAACCCACGTCCATCGAGTCGGTGATGTCATCCAGCCATCTCATCCTCTGTCATCCCCTTCTCCTCCTGTCCCCAGTCCTTCCAAGCATTAGGGTCTTTTCCAATGAGTCAACTCTTTGAATGAGGTGGCCAAAGTACTGGAGTTTAAGCTTCAACATCAGTCCTTCCAATGAACATCCAGGACTGACCTCCTTTAGGATGGACTGGTTGGATCTTCTTGCAGTCCAAGGGACTCTCAAGAGTCTTCTCCAACACCACAGTTCAAAGCATCAATTCTTTGGTGCTCAGCTTTCTTCACCATCCAACTCTCACATCCATACATGACTACTGGAAAAACCATAGCCTTGAGTCGATGAACCTTTGTTGGCAAAGTAATGTCTGCTTTTAAATATGCTATCCAGGTTGGACATAACTTTCCTTCCAAGGAGTGTCTTTTAATTTCATGGCTGCAATCACCATCTGCAGTGATTTTTGGAGCCCCCCAAAATAAAGTCTGACACTGTTTCCACTGTCTCCCCATCTATTTCCCATGAACTGATGGGACCAGATGCCATGATCTTAGTTTTCTGAATGTCGAGCTTTAAGCCAACTTTTTCACTCTCCTCCTTCACTTTCACCAAGAGGCTTTTTAGTTCCTCATCACTTTCTGCAATAAGGGTGGCTTTGTCTGCATATCTGAGGTTATTGATATTTCTCCCGGCAATCTTGATTCCAGCCTGTGCTTCTTCCAGCCCATTGTTTCTCATGATGTACTCTGCATATAAGTTAAATAAGCCGGGTGACACTATACAGCCTTGACATACTCCTTTTCCTTTTTGGAACCAGTCTGTTCCATGTCCAGTTCTAAGTGTTGCTTCCTGACCTGCATATACGTTTCTCAAGAGACAGGTCATGTGGTCTGGTATTCCCATCTCTTTAAGAATTTTCCATAGTTCATTGTGATCCACACAGTCAAAGGCTTTGGCATAGTCAATAAAGCAGAAATAGATGTTTTTCTGGAACTCTCTTGCTTTTTCTATGATCCAAGGAGTAAGCATATTTTAATTTCATGGCTGCAGTCACCATCTGCAGTAATTTTGGAGCCCAAGAAAATAAAGTCAATCACTGTTTCCATTGTTTTACCATCTATTTGCCATGAAGTAATAGGACTGGATGCCATGATCTTAGTTTTTTGAATGTTGAGTTAGCTTTTCCACTCTCCTCTTTCACTTTCATCAAGAGGCTCTTTAGTTCTTTGCTTTCTGCAATAAGGGTGGTGATGAGTTTTATCAGGTGGTTCAATTTCAGTTTCTTCAACTATCAATGATGATGTTGGATGAACTTCTAGAGTGAGCCTGACTGGTACTTGATTTTGAAAAACCAGAGTGAAGAGACCCTTTGGTGGAACACAGTTATCAATGTCCCTTTCCATTTTTCAGAGGTGGGAAGATCACTGCAGCATCGGGGGCTCTGCTGTGCCAGGGCTCAGTGTGGGATGTCACTTGCCTTAGCTGGAGGGGGGATTTTCTCGCAATCCACCGTGGCCTTGCAAGGTGTCCAAGCATCTGCTCCCATTGTCTTGGGCTGGGGAGTGCGTGGAACACTGAGTCTAAAGAATGTCTTGGGCTGTGGCTGAAGATTATTCACGTGAAATGGGCTAACTGGATGGGGCCTGGAGAGACTCTCTGAGCAGGGCTGTGGGTGCTCACATTGGGTCACTTATGAGTTCTGGGCTCATTGTGAATGATGGGTGGCAACTCAAGGGCCAATTTGATGCTGATTTGCCTTTCCTGCAGCTCCAAGATACTGTTGGGAGATCAGGGGTTGTTAACCTCTTCTGAGTTGTTGGCCCCTGGAATAATATTGTTGCTGTCAGTGTTTTATTAAGGTAAATTTTCATACTGTAAAATGAACATATGTTATGTGCAGTTGTGACAAATGTATGCATAATTACCTCCCTACCCTAGAGGCAATCACTGTTGATTTCTACCATCAAAGATAGTTGTGAACTGCATGCTATCTGCAGTCTTGTGTGTGTAGCTTTTTCCCCTCCTTATAATGTCTTGGGCTTCTTCACGTTACTGTGCATATAGCTGTTTGTTGTTTTTATTACTGCATAATTCAATAAGACTTTTTTAAATAAGATTTTTAAGTATATAATTTTATACATGAACAAGAAACTATTCTGAAATACAGTTGTCAGCATATTTTTGGAAAATATTAATTATGTAATATTTGGTAATTATACCTCTTTCCTAATGCATTTGGTATGTATCTGGTACATATGCCTCTTTATTAATGCATTAATAGTAAGTTCTAGCCATGGGTCTAATAGTTGAGTAACTACTGTAATCGTGAAGTAGCCCTGAGCATATGTGATGAACATCTGGCATATCTGTAATATCATATGAAAACATCTGTCATGTTTTTATTGGTGGCAAAATAACAAATACTACCAATATCAAAGTGGTTTATTATCTACACCCTTAATTAAAGAAATTACTTTGTTAGAGGCTAGTAAAAAGAAAGCTGTTTTGCCCTCCTGACCATGGGCCCCCTGACTTCCGTGGACATAATGCTGTAAACCCTGGTGATTCATGGTTGTTACATGCACTGGTTCTCTTGTCTGCACCGTTCCTTTCACTGTTTTTTTTGGCCTTTGAAATCTCTAATACAGTCTTTGGGGGCTGGACAACTGTCTTCACCAACTCTTCTCTTACATGTGGAACGGGAGCTTTTAGTCAAAAGGTCTGTTCAACAGGCCTCTGGTTTCATACAGCAGTACATTGCGCACGGTGGTCTATGTGAGTGGACTCGGGGAGGCACTCTGGATAAGAGAAATACTTCTGTGAACAGAGGATCACATGCAGTTTTCTAAGAGAGCAATGATTAGTCCTTGGAAATATCCCTTCATGAGGCATTAAGAGAGATATTCTCTCTGTCCCCAGAAGAATGCCTAAGACATTCTTAGACCACAAGGGTCAGGCCAGTAGAACCCAGGACAAGAGAATTCCGGTGTCCCGCATAACAGCTGACATAGAAAAGCATTTATTTTATTGCTTGAATGCAAAATATAACGTTAGATTGCTACAAATATATTCCTTAGATCTGGAAATAGTAACTAAAATAATGACACTTTGATGTCTGTATTCTAAATGACTAAGAATTTTGTCAGCTGAGGCTACAAATGAGAAGTAGAGGCCCATGATGATCTAGTCCACTGAAGTGTCAAGTTTAAGTTTCCTAGTTCAGAATTAAAGGGAGCCACAAGGTGAGAAGCAATCTGTGTCCCTAATCCTGTTGACAGCACTTTTCTCCAGGCTCTGATTCAGAGCTCATCTGCTCCCTGCAGATAGCCCTGAGCTCAGCATTGCCAGGCTGGTTTCCATGGTGCTGATTTGCATACCAAACCAGGACTTGTATTTTTGTGTTTGCCTCACACATTTCCAGTGCTAAGTGTTCTTCTAAGAAAGGGATTAGCGTGCTAGCCAATTAAGACAGTATGCCAGAAATAAAGCACCCAGGGAATTATTCTTCAAGTTATATTACTGCTGTTATGCCCAAGAACAGAAAAATGGTTAGTTGGCTTTCTTAGGCCAGCCCTGAGTCTTAAAGATAAAATATCTTCAGTGAGATCTGGAGTGGTGTTTTTTCTTACTGTATGTTTTAAGCCATTTGCAAATGATTAAAACAGATTGTGTGTGTGTGTGTGTGTGTGTGTGTGTGTGTGTGTGTGTGTGATCTTATTGTGGAACAGGAGTGGATTTCTGGAAGGTTAACTTTTAAGATTTTGTTTCTTTTTGTGGCTGTGGGTCTCTCTAGTGGAGACATATTGCCCCATTCACTTTGAAATATTTTCTTAAGACATCATGTTTTTTAGAAATTATCCAAATTCTCTGAATCAGCATTTTTATTCAGCTTTAACCATCAGAATTATAGCTGGAAAATGTGGTTCTAGAATGTCTCTATTGAATTCTACCTAGCAACACAAAAGATTGAAGGTCTGATACAACCACATGGATGAATCTCAAAAACATGTTGCTGAGTGAAAGGAGCCTTTGACAAAAGAGTATATACTGTTTGATTTCATTTAAGTGAGGTTCTAGAACAAGGAAAATTAATTGATGGTTAAAAAAAAAGAACAGTAGTTGCTTTTCAGTGGTGGGGGCAAGGATTGGGGTGATAAATATGCTTCATATTTTGATGGGGTTTGAGTTATATGTGTGTACATTCAAAACTCAGGAAGGTATAGTTAAAATTTGTATGTTTCACTATATAGTGTATATAGATACCGTTTATCTCAAAAGTATGCTTCCCTCATAGCTCAGTTGGTAAAGAAATCTGCCTGCAATGCAGGAGACCTGGATTTGATTCCTGGGTTGGAAAGATCCCCTGGAAAAGGAAATGGCAACCCACTCCAGTGTTCTTGCCTGGGAAATCCCATGGACAGAGGAGCCTGGTAGGCTATAGTCCATAGGGTCGCAAAGAGTTGGATACAACTTAGCGACTAAACCATCACCATGAATTAATAAAATCTTTTATTGCAAAATCTGGGGTTATTGTATCAGATATTTATAAAAACTAAGAGCTCCATGGGGCAATTGGTTAGCATGCCCTACTTAACACACAAAAACTGGACTGTGAACTAAAGTAGCATAATTAGTGGCAGTTCAATCAACAGTACTCAGAAATCATGTGTGGCTATGTTCATTCTTTTACTTCAGATATTTACCTGAATCTCTAGATCCCTGTAGAAAGGTGTCTGCTTCCAGAAACACTGCCATGTGTTCCACAACACATAGTTGTGCGCAACCATGATTTGATTGGATTAGAAAGTGGAGTGTTTGGCCTTCATTTTGACTCATCTTCCTTTTTAGGTATGAGAGGAAAGGTATCTGTGACAAAGCCTTTGATTGGGTGGCATTTGGTAACCCTGTTTCTCAGGGAAAGCTGAGTTTTTAATCTCTGTAAAATGCATCAGTTCTCAGACAGCGAGATGACTGATGGTTCAGAAAATCTTGGCTTTCTAAAATGCAACTATAACTCTGGAGTGATCTTTTGCTTTTATCAATGCTTTGGCTTAGAAAAAAGCCACTTGAACTTGGCAAGGAAGCTGAGGAAGTGGGACGTGAGGCAGATGGGTCTGATGGAAGTTGGCTCTGAGTTCTTGCCTTGAAGTTATAGTCGGTCCTTATTACACAGTTGATAGAAACATGAATGCACAGATGTGGGCTAGGAAAGTGAGGAACGGAGCACACCTTAAGTAATGTCCAGGTGCAGAGAGAAGGACTCCTTGCTCTCCATCTCCTTGGTGGATTTTCTTCTCTGCTGATGCCTCTCTCTCCTCTGACTCCATGCTGCTGCAGAAATCACAGGGTAGCTCACCCATGTTCCCTACACGAGGCTGCGCGTTTCCATCCCAGCTGTGATGCTTTCTGAGACTTCCTCCCTCCGCAGAGAATTACCCTTGTCTGATGGAGCTGTCTTGTCAGAGAAATACAGATCCACCTCACACACACACACACACACACACACACACACACACACACACACACACGCCCTCTCCCCTCAGCCAACAGTCCTGCTCAAGTAGTCCAGCTCCAGAGTTCCCTTGGGGATCAGGGCAAAGGCTGCACTCGGACACTTGTCTTCCTATTTATCTTCCCCTTGAGAATGGTGAAGGGCCTCAATGGAACTCTAAGGGAACTGATACTCACCAGGCTTCTTGGCCTTCTCCAGTCAATGCAAATTGATCAGAGGCCAGTCAGGAACTTCAGGCAGGGCTTTATTGGGGCTCCTGCACCCACAGGAGAGAGTAAAAACAAGTCAGATTTCCTTTCCTAGCTCCCCAAGGCAGGTGTGGGAGAGCTCCTTACATGGGGTGAAGTAGGGGTGTGTCCAGGGGTCAGATTGGGGAGGGGGTGCTTGGGTGGTTTGCCCAGCTCTGTGGTGGGGTGAGTGCAAGGGGCGTGTGCAGACCCTGCTTTTGCTCCCAGATCTTCAGAAGTGGAAGTGGCCTTTTGGGGTCCTTTCGTATCTTACTGTCCATAATTTGTCCCAAATGTGCACACACACGGTAATTTTCAGTCCCTTGTAGTTTCTTTGTATGGTGTTGCTTGAGATGTTTTTCCAGGTGCAGGCACTGCAGTCAGGGGTCCCAGGTCCCAGGTCCCAGCCTGTCTCAGGACCAAGGGACCCATCTTAAGGCAGCAGCACTGACTGCCTCTAATATGAGTTTACATGTGGTACTTAGGTCTGTGTACTTAGGTACTGGCCATTTTCATGTTTTTCCTGCCCCTGAAACCAGCTGCATTTTATGCTTGGGGGGAGTGACTCTTCTTGTATGAAACAGAACCAAGAATAGTCACCCTCCCACATATTATTAATAATATGGGCGAGAAAAACAGGAAAAGTATGTTTTCAACATTTTGCTTGTCTTGCTTCCTTACACCATCTGAAAAGGCTTCATTTACACTCATTCCATCTGTAGAACTTTCAACAGGAGGGACACACAGAGAAGTATAAATCCTTGAGTCATTAGCATATTCATTTCAGACACTTTGTAACTCTTGAGAGCCAAGAGCCTCTATGTTTTCTCTCTGGGGAAAAATGACTTCATCCTTCAGTCACCTTTTCTATGTCTGAAAGGGCCACCATTTGTTGCAAAGTGACTGTTCTCCTCAAAATAACTGTGAGGATGGAGTCAAGGAAAAACATTAACTGTTTACTCGGCTTGCTTACTTTACATTGAAAATGATGTTTATGCTCATTTGTATTTTAATGAAATGTGAAAAGAAGGGAAGTCCATTTCTTTCTCTCTGGAGTAAAGGTTGGGGTGCCCTGGAGGGCTTCTCAGCCTACTTGCAGCAGGAATTTTATTTAAAGCAGAAAACCCTAGCAGTTTCTTTCTAAGTAAGGAGAATCAACACGAACAGTAAAAGACTGTTTCAAACAGCTACAGAACAGGGCCGCAGGATGACGCAGGCGTTTGCGCTTCACCCGGACGAGGCTCTTCCGGCGGCTCCTCCGGTCCCGGTGGGCGCGCGCGGGTGCCTGCCTGGTGGGCAGCTGCTTGTTGTTCCGAGCCGCGGGGATGGCTGAACCGTCTCTCTCTCATTCTCCAGCACCAGCCTGGCCATGTTCTCCTGAAAAACGAGGCTGAGAGGAAGCAAGTCATCCACCTTTCATGCCTCTGCCTGGGTCACATTTGCCGAGATCCCACTGGCCAAACTATGTCACATAATCAGGGCCAGGGTTACTGTGGGAGAATCTGCAAGATTAGTGGGCAAAGGTGTGAATACTGGGAGTGACTAAGAATTATAGGCATTGATGCATCAGGTTTACACAACTATATAATTTTATCAAGTGAAATGCAAATCTCCCTAGTTGGAACCCTGAAGCTCCAATGTTAATTTCATATTTTCTTTCTGTTTTTTTTTTTTTGCTATCCAGACACCTGGCTCCTACTCATTTTGATCTTTTTCATTTACCATCAGAAATTTTGCACAAATCATTTCTCTTCTTGGAATAGATTTTCCCTGTCTTCTGTTTATCTATCCAAGCCTCAAGTACTTCTCAAAACTCAGCTCAAATTCACACTTTCCTGGAGACCAAATGTTCGTATCATTGCTCAACACTGACATATTACCTGATAATAATGATCATTTTTATGTGTGTAAATGTCTTATTAAACTTCAATATAAGTTCCAGTAAGTTTCTTAAATTCAGAGTCCAGGTCTTATAATTATTTGTGTCACCAAAATGTATTTATTCTATGCTGTTGTTCAGTCACTCGGTTGTATCTGACTTTTGTGACCCCATGGACTATAGCACAACGGGCTTCCCTGTCCTTCTCCATCTCCAGGAGCTTGCTCAAACTATAGTAAGAGCTTAATAAGTATGTTGATTAACTGGAGGTCTGTTCACCTTCAGTGCTGATTTCCTCTTCCTCGTCTCTACCTACATTATATTCCTTCTCTAAGTTAGCTTCTTGAGTATCACCGGCAGTCAGTACCAGCTCCCTTAGATACTGAGAACAGCTCTACAGTTGTATGCAGAGTACATCATGTGAAATGCCAGGCTGGGTGAAGCACAAGTTGAAATCAAGGTTGCCAGGAGAAATATCAGTAAACTCAGATACGCAGATGATACCATGCTTATGGCAGAAAGCGAAGAAGAAATAAAGAGCCTCATGATGAAAGTGAAAGAGGAGAGTGAAAATGTTGGCTTCAAACTCAACATTCAGAAAACTAAGATCATGGCATCCAGTCCCATCACTTCATGGCAAATAGGGAAACAATGGAAACTGTGACAGACTTTATTTTGGGGGGGCTCCAAAATCACTGCAGATGGTGACTGCAGCCATGAAATTAAAAGACACTTGCTCCTTGGAAGAAAAGCTATGACCAACCTAGACAGCATATTAAAAAGCAGAGACATTACTTTGCCATCAAAGGTCCATCTAGTCAAGGCTATGGTTTTTCCAGTAGTCATGTATGAATGTGAGAGTTAGACTATAAAGAAAGCTGAGCACAGAAGAATTGATGCCTTTGACCTTGGTGTTGGAGAAGACTCCTAAGAGTCCCTTGGAGTGCAAGGAGATCCAACCAGCCCATCCTAAAGGAAATCAGTCCTGAATATTCACTGAAAGGACTGATGCTGAGGCTGAAGCTCCAATACTTTGGCTACCAAATGTGAAGAACTGACTGATTGGCAAAAATCGTGATGCTGAGAAAGATTAAAGGCGGGAGGACGACAGAGGATGAGATGGTTGGATGGTATCACCAGCTCAATGGACATGAGTTTGAGCAAGCTCCAGGAGTTGGTGATGGACAGGGCAGCCTGGCGTGCTGCAGTCCATGGGGTTGCAAAGAGTTGGACACAACTGAGTGACTGAACTGAACTACATTCATAACCAGAAAGGGCTGAAATAAGCATCATCACTGATTAGTAATGTCTGTCGTGGATTCAAGGGGATGAGCCATTCATATTTAGTACCAAAGCAATTCTTAGTTCTTTGAGTGGCCTTATATTTTCTAAGCTCTGGAGGAAAGTAATGATGATAATCACTAGAAAAAAAATTCATTCAAGCAAAGTATCTTCATAAGAGTCAGTAAAGTGCTAAGGTGACTAGTGGCCACTCTCATGCATCAGCTTAGCCGAGCTGAACGAAAGTTGACCAACCTGACTATAGATTCTGGTTTTGCTGATTTCTAACTCTGTGTCTTTGGGAAAACTATATAATCTTAGGTTTTCTGAGTTTCCTCATGTACTAAGAAATAACACTATATGATGCATGATTATTAGGGTTGTTCTTGGTCCCTAGTAAGCACTCAATAAATACCAGCTACTAATTTATGAGTAAGCAGCAGGAAAATTTGCAAATGAGTAAAACATACATTTAAAATGAAAATAAGTACAAATCCTACATTGGAAGTCTTAGATGATGATAATTGATGAGAAGAATAGAAAATCATTGAGCCTGGGTCTAATGGTATGTAAACCACTTGCAAGATACCAGGAACTACTTTGAGCAGTGATTCCATCAGCACCTAATTTCAGTCAAGTTTAATTCCAGATGGAGCATCACTAACTCAGATTTGTTACAGGGATTTATAGCAATTGTAACTTAGACAGTTGTGGGGCCTACTAAACAGTGTCTGTCAGTCTGTCATTTGCATATCTGAAGCTGGAACTTGAAACCTACAAGGAAGGGAAGACAAGTGTAACATGAGCAAGAACAGTACAGGCTGGAACTCATGACCAGGAATGGGACCGATGCCACCAAGACTGAACCTGTGACAATTCTCACTTCCTCTGACCTTGATAGGCAGGTATCCAGGAGAAGCCTCTTCATGGAGCCAGGCACATGACTGACCAGGAGGCATAGAATGTAAGAGCAGAAAAAGGCAGAGTCATTGCCTGTCCATTAGGTAATCCATCAAATGCGTGCAATGGACTTGAACTAGAAAACATGGTGTGTGTGTCCTTTGGAGTGTGAGGAACAGTATGGTTGCCACTCACTTCTTCTTCCAGCTTCTGCATAGCATCTCTTGGGACCCACCCTCATCAGAAATACGCAGAGGGGAACTGGGGACTTTTGTTCAGCTCAGCTAAGCTGACGCATGACAGAGTGGCCACTAGTCACCTTGTCCTCACAGGAAGAGAACTAGCCTTCAGCTTAGAAGATCTGTCCATTTGACCTTAGGTACAACCGTATAACCTCTCTCTCGGTTTTAGGTCTTAATACTCTCATGTGTAATAGGGAATGCAGGGGCGACTTTTTCAACCTTCAAGGCCTCTTACAGTTCTAAGTCTATACATTTGTCATCCTGCCTTTGTTCCGTTTCTCATGTCTGTCATTCTTGCTTCCACATTGACTGCAATTCTGTGAGCTCAGCCAGCGGGACAGCCAGACAAGAACAGTGGAAGGAGCCCATGTGTTTGTCTAAGCTCTCAGAGCCACAGAGGTAAATGCTGGGGGCAGAGGGCCATTGTCAGTGCTGGAATTAAATATTTACTGCATTAACCGTGACCACTCATGGATTTCCGGGGAAATTGACCATACTGACTGAGACATTGCACTCCGCTTTCCTAATGATATGCAATCTTGACTCAGTTTGCCAGCTCTCAGGGGACTGCATGGTATTCATCTCCATTAATTTCTTTGCCTCCCACCAGTTACAAGCAATTAGCATCTTGGCAGTTTTACTCCTTGAGTAAGTACTGGCATACCTCTTGATGTCCGCAGGGCTGATACCCTCCATGCAGATGCTCACTTAGGTTCTGACATGAGCTCAACAGCAGAACCACACTGTGGGGCATTCTGGGGGAAGATGCTTTCATGGCATACCCTGGAACAGAAGATTCCAGGAAAGCTGAAGGGAACTGTTTTGGGGGCTTTTACTTACATCTTTCCCCTCTCACCCCAAGCTGGTGAGTTAACCAGTTCTAGTTACTGGTTCACAGTCTCCCCCTGGCAGTCCCCTGTCCAGGAATGGCTGTTGTCCAGAGAGAGCTGTCTTGCCCATCATTACATCCTTTCCTGCTGCAGACGTTCAGTCAGTGTTGATTCCAGTATGTGAGGCCCCATCCACCTCTCCAGCTCAGGACAGTTCTGTAGGGTTATCTCAGTGCAGAGCTCCCGTAGGGTTGGCTGAGACTTCTTTAGCGACTGCATCACAGACTAAGTTATCCTTCCCGGACCTTCTTCCTTCCCTTCCTTCCTACCTTTTCTCCTTCCCCCTCCCTTCTATAGGTGCTGATCCCATAGGTATCCCATAATAAATGCTTGTGGAGAAATCTCTATCTCAGTGTCTGCTTTGCAAGTAAGCAAAGCTGCAACTGATGTAACATGTAGAGACATCAAAGTTTGGGAAGCAGAGACACATGGGATGGAAGCTACCTAGTAACTCCTGGTTTCTGGATGTTCAGTTTCTTTTCCCATTTATAAATTGGCTTTGTTGAGAGGATTAAAGGCCATTTGCTTACTACAGATCTCTAATTCCTATTTGGAATATAAACACTCTCCTTTTAGCCCATCACAACACTTATCACCTTCCAGCCTATCTAATTTGCTCAGGTATTGGACAAGGATCTTAGTTTTCTTGCTAATATGTTACAAACACATAGTAGGTGTTGATAAATACTGAATGAATGAATGAATGAGTAACTGAGTAAAAAGGCAGAGGCAGTGAGAGACTGTGATAGTAAAATAGGGGAGAGGCCACAGAGGCTGAATGACACAAGAGAATG
Source organism: Odocoileus virginianus (assembly GCF_023699985.2). Classification (NCBI taxonomy): domain Eukaryota; kingdom Metazoa; phylum Chordata; class Mammalia; order Artiodactyla; family Cervidae; genus Odocoileus; species Odocoileus virginianus. The sequence goes on from NC_069682.1 coordinate 539,122, forward strand.
GAAATGAGAAAAATCAGAAAGTCTCTAAGGATTTGGGGGAAGTACAGTACACAGAGGGCTTTCCAAGCGGCACTGGTGAAGGAACCCACCTGCCAATGCAGGAGACACAAGAGACATGGGCTTGATCCCTGGTCGGGAAGATCCCTTGGAGGAGGGCATGGCAACCCACTCCAGTATTCTTGCCTGGAGAATCCCATGGACAGAGGGGCCTGGTGGGCTACAGTCCACAGGGTCACGCAGAGTCGGACGTGACTGAGCGACTAAGCAAGCAGCACACATGCAGAGACACAGAAGAGCTTTAAAAACAACCTCAGTTTTTCAACCTTAAGGTGCATCGGGTTCCCCTGGAGGGCTTGCTGGGCCCCACCCCAGAGGGCCTGATTCTAGAGGTCTGGGTGGAGCCTGATGATGTGCATTTCTGCTGGGTTTCCAGGTGAGGTATGGTGCTGGTCTGAGCTCACACTGGCTGAGAGCTGGCCTCTGGCTTCCCCCAGGGTTTCCAGCCATGCCCCCTGCTCTTGTCCGCTGTGCTTACCCTGCTCCGCCCACCAGCGTCTCCTTCTGGCTCCTTGGACAGTGTTCTGCTCCTTGTCAGTGTTCTCACTTGGCAGAGGTTGTGTCTCCTAGTCTTCCTTTGGCTCTGAGACCCTCCCACCTTTGAGCTCTCAGCTCACTTGGAGAGTTCTTAGGGAAGCCTTCTTGAGCCTTGCAGACTAGAATAGACCTTCTGTGAGTCACTGCAATAGGCATTCTGTAATTACGACCGCGTTTCAACAATGATGTCTTTAAGGCACGTCCACCATCATGGACTAAGCTCCATGGTGGCGGCCGGCTGTCATGCTTACCGCACTCTGTCTCCTCTTACCTGCTGGAATGCAAAAACCAACCCAGGAGAGGATCCTCAGACGCTTCTGATACCTGCTGTTACTGTTAATTGTTTACCCATCTTGATTCAGTTTAATTTTAGTTATTTTGTTCATTGAAGACATAAAGCATAACATGTTAGTATTCACCTTATAACAATAAAACAATAGTTTTAAAGATAATTATTAACTCATTCATCTGTTCTCTTTTAGTCTATTTGAAACTCTCATTTCTTATTTTCTCTCAAGCATTATTAGCATTATTTTAATTCCAAGGAGACTACATTAAGAACTATTTCTTTTCTTTTCTTCTTCTTCTTTTTTGTTAATTTAGCATCTCAACTTCTATATCAGAATGCACAGGCCAGCACTTGGAATTCATAAATAAAATGGCAGTTTTAACCAGGCATTATTTCTCTAAAGCCTGAGCTCTGTCATAATATATCCTAGTATTCATTCTAGGACTTAATAAAAAAAATTTTTTTGTAATTTTTTATACAGTTTATATGACCTTCAGGGTTTTTATAAAATTCTTTAATCATATCAAAGATAAGTATTTGTATTTTACAGTAACTTAAGTTCATTATTAACTCCTCCTTTGATGTTCCTTGGGAAAATTTTTACTGAATACAGTGCATCTGAATTAAGACTATTTTGACTAGTCAAAAGCAGATCTTCTGAACCTTTCATTTTGGAATATTTTTTAAGTACTAGGCTATATGTTATTTTTAAGAAACTCCCCATTTTTTTTTTTAAGTAACTTCTACATTGTTGCTCAGTTACACAGAAAAATCAGGAAAGGACTAAGGCTGCTTTATTCATCCCTGGGTTAGCATGGTGCCTCCTACGTGGTAAATGCACGGTGAATGCTTGACGAGTGCCATTAACAAAGTTTTATTATTATTGCTTTACCCAAGGGCACTGTATTTTCTTATGTGTGTATTTTGTGGGTTTGCATGACAGTATTATGTTCCTTGAAGAGCAGATAAGAAAAAGTTAGGAAAATGATGTTGTTGGTAAACCAATAAAATGCTTATCTTTGTATATAATTCTGTGATCTGATTTTCAAATAATGAGAGTCAAATAGTAAAATCCATAAATATACTGCTTTATAATCTATTAAGTATTAAAAGTGAGAGTTATGCTCCCTCATTTAAAAAAAAAATGTGACTTATTTTTAGTTTGGCCAAAGTGATATATTTTTATTCTCCTTCCCACAGCTAATCCACCCCACTTAAAGCAGGTTTTGTTTAGTTGTACGGTAGTTTATTTTTGTCTGCGTATGTGTTAAGTTGCTTAGTCGTGTCCGACTCTGCGACCACATAGACTATAGCCGGCTAGGCCCCTCTGTCCATGGGGATTCTCCAAGTAAGAATACTGCGGTGCGTCGCCATGCCCTCTTCCGGGGGATCTTCTCTACCCTGGCCTCAAACCCATGTCTCCTATAGCTCCTGCATTGCAGGTGGATTCTTTACCCCTGAGCCACTGGGGAAGCCATTACCTGTATCTATTCAATATATATTTTTGTAATCTAATGTATTATATATATATATATATATATATATACATGTACACATATATTTTAATTATGCAGTGACTGCTTTTGTGCAGCCTCAAGGACATAGGTTTTGGAGTTATGAAAGGTACTATTGGAATCTTACCTTCACTATTGTATCAGTTATCTATTGCCAAATAATGCTGCATGACAAATACTTGCAAACCTTGGTTGCTTTGGATAATGAGCATTTACTTAGCCCCTGTGCGTGTAAGTTGGAATGGGCAGAGGCCCGCTGGGCAGTTCTGGTCTCCTGGTGTGGCTCACCTGTGTGTCTGGCTATTGTCGTCTGTATGACAGCAGTTGCTTGACTACAGTGGCAAGGGTGAGTGAGTCACGGGTCTCATCCTTCAGCAGGTTGTTCCTGGGATGTTCACACGTTGGCCAGGCTGGGCTGTGAGAGAGAGACAGAGACAGAGACACAGAGACAGAGGAAAATTGCAGGTCTAGGCTCCACATGACACGCTGTATTTTCTGGTGCATTCTCATGACCAAAGACCATCACAAGGCCAGCCAGATTCAAGAACTGTTGGAAAGAAACCAAATTTCTTGCTGGCCAAAGGTGTGAGTGCAAAGTGGCTCCGACCTGGGGCCGCACGTGCAGTCTTCCCAGCTGTTCACGAGCCAGCGTGGAGCAATGTCCTCACACCTCAGCTGGTAAGGAGGATGGCTAATGCTGTTCTCTGTGCAGTGGTGCTTTTCCGTCATGGTGATGCATTACTTTGATGAAATAAAGACCCTTCTCACTCACAACTAAGGCACAGAGTGAGCCCTATGCCCAGGGTCACTGCCCGTGCTATGTGATGGGGGAGAAGCAGCTTGTTGAAAGTATCAGTGCCAGGTTTGCAGTGACAGAGTGAGATGTGTGACTTGGTGTTTTGGCTGCCTGTGTGCACCTGGATTTAGATCAGTGCATGGGGTTTTTTTCAGAAGTATACGATGCATGAATGAATGCGTCTCTTTATATTATTATTGTGTTGTTATTAATAAAGTACATAAGTTTTCACTTTAGGATCTTTCAGAGGAACATGGAGACACATACATACAAAACTGAGGATTGTAGGAATCAACCACAAATATCTGATCGTCCATACAACAGCAGTTAATGCTTATGGAGTATCTGTTACATGGCAGGCTGTGTTCTAGGAACCTCCTGTATTAGCACATTTGAGTTTTAGAAGATACATATCAGGCATCATGAAGGTCCCCTTTTTGCAGATGAGGAAATTTAAGTTCATAGCACTTGTTCCAAGTTACACAGCTCATAAATGGCAGTGGCGAGATATGCTCTCAGACAGGATCGTTCCAGGCTCAGAGCCCTAAGCCGTTGCTCCAGGGAGGGCTGCCACATGTGGTCCCCTCGCTGTTCCAGCTGCTTTCCTTTAGGTCACCGCTCAGGGAAACCCGGCCACGACTGCCAGCTGGTTCCATGGGCAGTGTTCACCCAGCTCTGACTCTGCCCTGTTACCCACTCAGTACCTAACTAACAAGACGTTCCTTTGCCATCCATTCACATGTCATCATGAAATGCAAAAGGACTTTAATGAGAAATAGTTTCTTTCACCTTTCCTGATTTATGAGTGACAAATAAAAATTAAATATACTTAGTGTACAGCATGATGTTTTGATATACAAAGAAGTATTTACCATAATCAAGCTAATTAATAAATCCATCACCTCATATAATTGCCTTTTTTATGGTGAAGACATTTGAAATCTACTTTCTTTACAAATTTCAAGTATACATTAGTATTTACTAGAGTCACCATGCATGCAGTAGATCACAAGAATTTAATTGTCTTGGAACTGAAAGTTTATATCTTTTGATCCACACTTTCTCTTTTTACCTGCCTCCTAGTTTCTGGTGTTCTCCATTAAAAAGAAAGAAAGGAAAGAAATAAGGAAAAAAGGAAGAAAATAAAAATAAAAGGACAGAAGGGTAGGAAGATATGGAAGGAGAGGAAAAGACAAGAGAAGAAAAGCAAATAGAGTGGATTTCAGTATTTTTCTATTGTCCTCAGTTTGGGGTTCATCCACCTGTCACTCTGAGGTTCTCTAAAAGCACACATCATTGAAATAAATTATTTAGGTAGTAAACTAGTTTTCCATGTTCAAAAGAAGATGGTATACTATCTTGAAACTTGCAAAAGTATTCTCCTTGGTTTATTTTGTTTTTATGGTTCTGTGTTTCATTTTATAACAGAATGTAAACACATGTGAGAAAAATTATAATTTAAAACAAATTTAAAATCAGGCAGCCCTTTGCCTGCTGCCAGTTGTTACTCATGAAACCCCTTATTGTTATTCTTCAAGAACTTCATAAATTTGTTTTTCAGTCCTCTGTTTTCCTCATATAAACTTTCATGTTCTGTTGCCTGTGTGTTTGGCATATTTGTTAGTAAAAATAAACTTTTTCAATAAACAGTTTTGCTGCCCTGGAGAGACTCTAAAGCAATTGAGTGGTGATATGGGTCCTGGGATGGAAACAGTAGGCTTCTGATAATAAGCCAAAAGGGCAAGGGGTCCTTTAAATATTTTTATCAATACTCCATGGTTCTTGGGATATCACATAAAATATACTCTGTTGGTACTGGATTAACAATAAAATTAGACTGATTTTGGTAGCAATAGAGCTGTGTTAACCCAGTCATCAAGATGCCTCCGTGGAAGTGAAAATTCCTAGTTAGCGATCAGCAGCGTACTTCTGGTCTACCGTGCGTCTGCTCTCGGGGAGGAGAGGCGTTGCTGCGGCAGACGTGTTGGTGCCCCCGCGTGGCCCCTCGGCAGTGTCTGCTTCCTGCGGTAGGTACCTGTGACTTCCTAGCTAAGGGATCTCTCTGGCTTCTGGAATGTTCTCAGCCGTGTGCTGGGCAGGCTGAAAGTGTAGAGTTAAAGCACCTGGAAGCAGCCAGTTACGGATGGGTTTGGTAGAAGCCCAAGTCCCCAGGCTCTCAGCTGGGCAGCCCGTGGTGCTTTCTCCACAGCTGGATGGAGACCCATCACCAGTAACATTTGCACCTTCCTTCACTTCCTGCCCTGCAGCCCCACTTTCCTAAACGAACTCCTGGCGCTTCAGCCTTTATCTCAGGTGTGTTTCATAAGGAGCCCTACTGAAGACGTCTGCCATAAGATTCCAACAATTAAAGGACTAAACCATCCTAATTTTTCAGTTAATTTTTCTATCACTTATCCCTCTGTCAACCCTTCTCCCTTTCTCCATTTCCCTTGCATTCTAAGGTTATATAGCCTCATCCTATAAGGTAAAGATCATTGGGATAATGTGTAAGCACACTATCAGTGAAGGAATAATGCATAAATTAAGAGAGTAGCCAGGTAGAATACAATGCTGTATGTAGAATGTGACACTGAAATCTTAATAATTCTTGTGGATGATGCCCTTAAGAAAAAACACAACTCATTAAATTATAAGATGGTTACAAAAATATAATAAAGAGATAAGAGTCTACAAGCATTTCTTCTTTTTTTTTAAACAACATTTCTTAAATTACTTTTAAAGAGCTTTTATGTCATCAGACATAAAGTAGAAAAACACTTATGCTTAAAATCAACACATGGTATTTCTCAGAAAGTGGAAGTGCCCATAAATTTACTTCTAGTGTTTTGAATGAAAAATGACAGATGAAGGAGAACATTCGGGAAGGTTTCCTTAGAATTCTCCTACACTGAGTAGGGTGGGCAGCCTCTGTGGTCTGTCAGAGGAGAGAGACTCACTGCTACTGACCAGACAGATGTTGAATTGTTTGGGGCTGGACTGCATGTCAAAGTCTGACAAACCTGACATAAAAAATATACCTTACCATGTGTCAGAATTGAAAGGAACTATTTGTGTTCATTAGAGAAGTGAAGCTTTTCTGAAAAACTTCTTGTTGCAGTCAAATGTCCATCCCACTGAGTGAAAAGAGTTTCCAGTCCACACCAGATCACCAATTGCTTTGGAAACTCAGTCCCAAGATGGACTCCATGCCAGAATTAACTTTGTTATACACACATTTGAAAAATCTGGCCATTCTTTTCTTTCTGATATTTGGCATCCTTTTAAAAATATATCATGGGTACTTTAAAGTAGGATAGCTTATTTACAGGTACACAATGTAACTCTTAAAGGAAATAAACCCTGAAAAGTCATTGGAAGGACTGTTGCTGAAGCTGAAGCTCCAATACTTTGGCCACCTGATGCAAAGAACTGACTCATTGAAAAAGACCCCGATGCTGGGGAGGGTTGAAGGCAAAAGGAGAAGGGAGCAGCAGAGGATGCGGTGGTTGCGTGGCATTACTGGCTCAATGGACACGCGCCTGGGCAAATTCTGGGAGATAGTGAAAGACAGAGAAGCCTGGCACGCTACAGTCCATGGGGTCACAAAGAGTTGGAAACAACTTAGCCACTGAACAACAACAGATAATGTAACAGTTATCTATGGGTATATAATTGCTGTATTGTATATGGATATATAACATATCATCTCAAATTTAGTTCTGTAAAACAGCAACAATCATTTGTTACTATTATTTATTATGATTCCAGGTCCAAGTAGGTAGTAATCATAGGAAATCTCTAAGGAATCCTCAGTCAAAAGGTGCCTGGGGCCGAAATTACCTCAAAGGCCTCCTTTTCCACTCATACATTTTTCATGACTCGTTTTTATTTGCTTGTTAATATTTCTCTTTAAAAAGTCTTTACTTTTTGTCTGGGCCACACAGCGTGTAGGATCTTAGTTCCCTGTCTAGGTATTGAACCCGTGCACCCTGCATTGGAAGCTGGAGTCTCAACCACTGGACTGCCAGAGCAGGCCCTCCTCTCTAACACTGGTTGTCTGGCAGGGAAGGCACCGACAGCTGGGAAGTGGAGCAGCTGGGGCTCCTGGGCATGAGCATCTCTGTGTCTCTTCTTTCCGTGTGGTCTTTGAGCAGCGTGGATTCAGGAGAGCTGGGCTTCTCACCCGGGGCCCCAGTGTTCCAAAGGGAAAGAGAGAAAGAGAGAGAACCAGGCAACCCAGCTGATTTATGACCTCAGCTTTTGTCAGTTAGAAGCAAATCATTAAAGCCCCACGTGTAAGGAAGAGACTCCACTTCTTTTTTTAAAAAAGTAATAATGTATTTACTTTCGGGGGTGCTGGGTCTTCACTGCTGCTTCGGCTTTCCCTCTAGTTGACAAGGGTGTGGGTTCCTCTGCAGATGCCCTGCGCAGGTGCAGAGCACGGCCCCCGGGCCCTCGGGCTTCGGCGCTTGTGGCACGTGGGTTCAATAGTGGCGGCTCCCAGGCTCTGCAGAGCATGCTCAGTAGCTGTGGCACATAGCTTAGTTGTTCCATTGTATGTGGAATCTTCCAGGATCAGGGATTGAACCTGCATCCCCTGAGTTGGCAGGCAGATTCTTTACCCCTGAGTCACCAGGGAAGCCTGAGACTCCATATCCTGACGGAAGGATTATCAAAGAATTTTAAGACTCTCAAAACCATATGGGCAGTGCTCTTTCATCATTACAGGGCCTTATCAGTTTTGCAATTCCATTGCCTCTGGCCTAACACTGTGCTTGATCATTGCTGAAAAAAAATGGCTAATTTATCAAAATTGTTATACAGCAATACTTCTGCTAATTTGAATGTGGTATCTAGCTGTTCTTTTAAATGTATTTATCTAGAGGGCAGTGTTAAGCAGGAAAACTGGAGATTCAGAAGTAACATGTTGACTTCTAAATCAAGAAGAAACACATACTCTTGCTTTCTCCCTTGAATTCAGCTGCCATCTACAGTGGCTGCTACAAGCATGACACTGTGCTAGGCTGCTGTGATGAAGACAGCTATCTAACACTGTAAATCAATACTGAAATAGTTTTTTAATTCAAAGAGCATTTATAATATAGAGGAACTAAACACAAAGTAATGCTGGTGAGGACTAAGGAAACAGAAAGAACAAATAAAAATAAAATTGTGAATAGAAGTAGTCCAGGGTCTTTCAGGACCTCACAGTTGTTTGTCAGCTCATTAACAAAGATTATTTACTCATCACTGCAGAAGTCACACTAACAGAATATTACAGAAAAATGGGTCTTAATATCCTGTAGAAGCACCAGGGGAAAGTTCCCAACATTTTCCAAAATCCATAATCAACCCAGAGGATGCTCTAAACAATAGACTTTGTTAGAGAGGATACGAAAAAAGGCTAATCACATCAGCCAATAATTACTTGGCTGATATTTTTCTGTCCTGTAAATTATAATTTATGTATCACAAATATCATGCAAATGTTTGCTGAATGAGTGAAACGTTGCCTAGTATTATTGGACAAAACATGCCATTGACAGGTCTTCTACCTAGGGATCAAGGAGTCCTGAGATCTCTTGAGAGAGAAGTGTTGAAAGAGAACAAGAGCACTGATTTCCTCTCACTTTATTTTATTCAAGTGTAATTGATGGGAAGAGACATTTTCTCCTTGGTCTTCAGTGTTATTTTGGTCTCAAGAGTGGGTAGGCATCAGTATCCCAATCCATTTCCAGAATCACTTTCTCGGCGAGCAGACTCAGGTTGTGTTTATTTCTTCGGTTCTTTCTCCCAGTTATTTACGCTCTTTTCCTTTTGGAGCTCATGAGTGGACGGAGGACTGCCTGGGCCTGGTGGGTGCCGTCTGCAGCCGCCCCCTTTCCCCTCCGACCTCCCAGCGTGCTCAGCCCCTTTCCAGCTGCTCGGGTCTGCAGTGTGTGTCTGGATTCTGCTCCTTTTATGTTCCTCAAAATTCTGAATTGCTCTGCTAGAATGGGTAGCAGCTGGATGTGCCATTGAGTGTTGATAACCACAGGAGCAGGCCTCAAACAGGAACATTTGTGAATCGATATGCAAGTGCCTGGCTCCCTCCAGCCTTGGGCGTGACAGTTTGACACGTTTTACTCTGTCTCTGAGAGCTCTAATGAGATCTCTCCAAAGGTCTGCAGAACCAGCCTTTCTAGATGTCACAGTTTATTGGCTTTCAGCCCCTCCCTCTCTCTCTCTACATTCCAAGAAAAAATGACTGTGCTCAAATCCTTGTCACAATCACTGCTTCTAGAAGAAGATCCAAACTGCACTATGCTATGACTGGGGTGCTAGGTATTTGCCAGGTACTCGTAGGGACTATCTATATAAAAAGAATTTTCTAAATGATTTTCAGAGAGTAAAAATACAATTTTTTTAATAATATTAGACACTGACACATAAAGAGACATGCTTTCAGTTACTTTTCTTGTGAAACATTGCCTTTAAACAGAAGTTTTTCATGTAACAATCATGATACGAGCAGTTAGAAGGCACTCACTATTCACTAACTATTCATAGAAGTGGAAGTCATGGGAGTTAACAGGTGAGGCAAAAGACAAGAGAGATTTCAGACTTTCTCTGTAATAAGCAAATGACTTAAAACTACTACAACTTAATGTCTTGGTTAGATATATTAATACTTTAAAGATATGTTCTTTAAAGAAGTGTTTTAGATTTCAAGTTACAGGTCTTCAAAGGAAGGACAGACATTCTGAGCTAAGATTTTGCATTTTAGACCATCCTTCTGGAGTCTACTCTTGAGATGATTTTGTTGGGTTGTGACCATCCCAGCATTTCATGGACTTATGTTTCCACTGGGAAAGTTTTAATATTTGAACAGCAATACTTGCTTGTAAATTCATATTATCTTTGAAGCTAGCTTGCTATAGTGTTAATCTACCTTTAAGTTGTTTTTTGGCATTTATGAAATCAGGAACCGATTTGAAAAAAAACACTTATATGGCACTTACTATGTGCCAGTAATTTGTCTGAGAAATTTATTATTAATTCATTTAATCCTCAGACTTGCTTGCCAATTTAATAATGTCACCTGTTTTAGAGATCAGGCTCTGGAAGGTAAGGTAACATGCCTAAACTCACATGCATTTGACTTGATGGAGCTAGGATTTGAATGCTGGTTGTCTTAAAAGTCCATGCTCTTGAACATCTAGAGCTGTTTTCGGGGAGTTCCTAGTTAAACGGGATGGTGGTGGACAAACGAATAACACACAATTAAGTCATATAGCATAATGTTCAGAAAGTGCTTGAAAATGCAGAGGATGGAAGGCTGACTTTGCCTCAGGATTTGTGAGCTCCAGGAAGGACAGCACCCTTGACCTGAATTGCAAAGGACACACCATCTGCAGTGATTTGGAGCCCAAAAAAATAAAGTCTGTCACTGTTTCCATTGTTTCCTCACCTATTACCAGGAAGTAATGCATATAAGTTAAATAAGCAGGGTGAAAATATGTGTTGGATCATAGAAAAAGCAAGAGAGTTCCAGAAAAAACAACTACTGCTTTATTGACTACACCAAAGTCTTTGACTGTGTGAATTGCAACAAACTATGGAAAATTCTTAAAGAGATGGGAATACCAGACCACCTTACCTGCCTCCTGAGAAATCTGTATGCAGATCAAAGAGCAACAATTAGAACTAGTCGTGAACAACAGACTGGTTTCAAATCGGGAAAGGAGGATGTCAAGGTTGTATACTGTCACCCTGCTAATTTAACTTATATGCAGAGTACATCATGCAAAATGCTGGGCTGGGTAAAGTACACGCTGGAATCAAGATTGCAGAGAGAAATATCAATAAACTCAGATACACAGATGACACCACCCTTATGGCAGAAAGCAAAGAAGAACTAAAGAGCTTCTTGATGAAAGTGAAAGAGGAGAGTGAAGATGTTGGCTTCAAACTCAACATTCAGAAAACTAAGATCATGGCATCCAGTCCCATCATTTCATAGCAAATAGATGGGGAAACAATGAAAGCAGTGACAGACTATTTTTTGAGGCTCCCAAATCACTGCAAATGGTGACTGTAGCCATGAAATTAAAAGACACTTGCTCCTCGGAAGAAAAACTATGACCAACCTAGACAGCTTATTAAAAAGCTGAGACATTACTTTGCCGACAAAGCTATGGTTTTTCCAGTAGTCATGTATGGATGTGAGAGTTGGACTATAGAGAAAGCTGAGTGCCAAAGCACTGATGCTTTTGGACTGTGGTGTTGGAGAAGACTCTTGAGAGTCCCTTGGACTGCAAGGAGATCCAACCATCCCATCCTAAAGGAAATCAGTCCTGAATGTTCATTGGAAGGACTGATGCTGAAGCTGAAACTCCAATACTTTGGCCACCTGATGTGAAGAACTGACTCATTAGGAAAGACCCTGATGCTGGGAAAGATTGAAGGCAGGAGGAGAAGGGGACAACAGAGGATGAGATGGTTGGATGGCATCACCGACTCAGTGGACATGAGTTTGAGTAAGCTCCAGGAGCTGGTGATGGACAGGGAGGCCTGGCGTGCTGCAGTCCATGGGGTCACAAAGAGTTGGACAGGACTGAGTGACTGAACTGAACTGAACTGAACTGAGCAGTTTATTAAAGAAGCTGTTTTTTTTCTCCAGGGAGCAAGTCATTTTAGAATATATTGAAAATCTGTATGAAGCTATAAAGTACTTCTACTCGCTTTTCTACTCTAGTTAAGAGTAATTAAAAATTAATTCTTTTAAAAGAGATTTACCTTTTGGGATAGTGTAAGTAAATAGTTTGCTCTCTGTCACGTGTTCCTACTTGGAAGTGTAAATATCTCTGCATGTGTTTACATGAGCCTCTCTAACTTCAGAAAGATTCCTAAGCTATTTTCTTAAAACTCTTGACACTAAGGATTAATTCTCTGGGAAATAGTGGAGTAAATATTGACCTCTATGTGATAGATTTTCAATACAAAGCAATTTATTTGGTTTTAATTTTGTATTATTGCTCATTTGTCAGCTTATAAATGTTCACCCATGTACCAAGAATAAGACTCCAGTGCTGGAAAATTTGCATTCCAGACCAGCTCCTGAAGCAGAGCAGAATGATGGCCAGAGCTGGTAATCTTCAAGTGTTCTAAGGCTTTCTAGGAATGATAGGTTATGGGTTTCCTTGGCCTATGATTTAACCAGTCTTTAAAAATACATTTCTTTCTCATGATTCAGAATATTATTCATGGTATAGGCTGTTTATTTCAAATTTCTACTCTGACTTAATTCAGCTACTAAACAATGACATTTTGAAGCCACAGAGTACCTGTTACTAGACATATCTTCTGTCCAGGTAACCCTCAATGTCTTCTCCTTTTAAAAACAAATTTTAAAAAGAAATCAAGAACCAGGTCATATCTTGTTTTTATTTGCTTCTGTGCCTTTCCAGAAGTTCTTCAAAAGTATACCAGATTATCAAGCCTGAAACATACACTGAAGCAAAAGTTAATATTTGATATTGAGTAAACGTTGAAGGTTGGCATGGCTACTTTCATGGGACCCAAACAAAAGATGTATACTAGATGGAATGTTTCTTTCTTTTCCATGTTCTTTCCCATATGTGAACCTATGGGCAGTTGAAGGTGACCCTGCCCCAAGTAGTACAGATATGCTGCGTTCTTTTACCTGGATTCTGTCGTATGTGTGCTGGAGTAGTTATGTGGCTGAATATGGGTCATAGCACGATATGCTTGTTCCAGCTGTGGGAAGGGAGAAGAAAGTGGAGGACAAGTGGTTGTCTTTTAAAGGCATGATGTGGAGTGTTAATATATCATGGTGTTCACATACTATCAGCCAGAATAGAGTCAAATGACCAGGCTTAGCTGTAAGGAAAGATGGGAAATGCAGTCTCTAGCTCAATGGGCAAGGGTCCAACCAACACTAGACATTACACTTACCGAAAGGAAGAAAAGCAGCCTGCGTATTGGAGACCAGTTAGCAGTCTCCACCAGAGAAAGCTTTCCCATCATGGTCTACATCGGTGGATAAAAGGGTTTTCCTTATTTGGTTTCATGCACAATTCTATATTCCAATTTTGAAATGATCTTGTGGAATACATAGGCCTCCAGATACTTTTCCGAGGCTTTTCTGTGGTCTTCCCTCTTGGTTCAGTGGTAAAGAATCTGCCTCCACTGCAGTAGACATGAGTTCAATCCCTAGGTTGGGAAGATCCTCTGGAGAAGGAAATGGCAACCCACTCCAATTTTCTTGCCTGGGAAATCTCATGGACAGAGGCAGGCTACAGTCCATGGAGTCACAAAAGAGTCAGACGTGACTCAGCAGCTAAACAACAGCAATATTATTTAATAGATAGTTGAAAAGGTTATTGTCTTCTAGTTTTCACCATATAAAACCAGTTATCTTTAATTCATTTCACTAATACATATCCTATATAATACATAAATACTGGTATATATATGCATATGTGGTAATACACTTGCATGCACACATAAACACACACATGAGAACATAATTAGGGGTACTTTTTCTTATATTGTTCACCAACACCCTGTTCCTCTCATTCCTTTTGCTGAACCTTTTTGTCATAGCTAAAATTTGAATTCTGCTGCTTATGCAGAGTGCTCAAAATGGAAAGAGGAGGCAGATGCAGGAATTGCTGGTGTCCGCAGCCAGCTTTTCTTGCCACTGTGTTGGCTTTTATTATCTTAATTTTTAAGCATATGAACTCGTGTTTCTTTCTTTCTTTCTTTCTTTCTTTTGGTGCATGCATTGCTTGACAGTGGTCCTAGCCATTCCATTTTAATTTTGTTGTTCTGCATAATTTCTGTTGGTTTGCTTTATTTATTATGTCGTTATTCTAGGAGGACATATATTTTGTGCCCAGTGCCCAGTCATGTTCGACTGTTCACGACCCCATGGAGTGCAGGGCACCAGGCTCCTCTGTCCATGGGATTTCACAGGTGGGAATAGTGGAGCGGGTTACCATTTCCTCTTCCAGGGGACCTTCCTGACTGAGGGATCAAATTTGCACCTCTTGTGTCTTCTACATTGGCAGGCAGCTTCTTTACCACTGTGCCACCAAGGAAGATGTATATATTTAGGCATTATTATATAGGAATTATAAAACTTATGAATTAAATAAATACAAAGACATGTAAAACCATAGCTTACTACAATTCTACTGCTTTGCTACCTTGGGCATGTTAAAGTTAATGCTATTTTGAGTTGTGATATGCTCGGAGGTAGATTTCCCAAAATAAAATATCTCAAGAGAATTCTTGCTGCTCCAGGGTTCCTAAAAGACTCCCTGGGGAAGGAGCAGAGAGATTGCTTAGAAAGAAAATTGAGCCATAAGCATAATATTATTTTATGATATCACCAACTAATAACGGACATATATTCAACTAATTGGGCTTCCCAGGTGGCAGTAGTGGTAAGGAACACTAAGGTAAGGAGATGTAAGAGAAGCAGGCTTGATCCCTGGGTTGGGAAAATGCCCTGAAGGAGGGCATGGAAATCCCTCCAGTATCCTTGCTTGCACAACTTCATGAATAGAGCAGCCTGGTAGGCTACAGTCATGAGGTTGCAAAGAGTCAGTCATGATTGAAACGACTTAGCACACAATCATGCATTCAACTAACTAAATACAAATAACTCAGCCTTGGGTGAAAAATCAGGAAATGCATTCAACCTTCAGTTCAGTTCAGTTCAGTTCAGTTCAGTCTTTCAGTTGTGTCCAACTCTTTGCAACCCCATGGACTGCAGCACGTCAAGCCTCCCTGTCCATCACCAACTCCCAGAGCTTACTCAAACTCATATCCATTGAGTCGGTGATGCCATCCAACCATCTCATCCTCGGTCACACCCTTCTCCTCCCGCCTTCAGTCTTTCTCAGCAACAGGGTCTTTTCAAATGAGTCAGTTCTTCGCATCAGGTGGCCAAAGTACTGGAGTTTCAACTTCAACATCAGTCCTTCCAATGAACATTCAGGACTGATTTCCTTTAGGATGGGATGGTTGGATCTCCTTGCAGTCCAAGGGACTCTCAAGAGTCTTCTCCAACACCACAGTTCAAAAGCATCAAATCTTCGACGCTCAGCTTTCTTCACAGTCCAACTCTCACATCCATACATGACCACTGGAAAAACCATGGCCTTGAGTAGACGGACCTTTGTTGGCAAAGTAATGTCTCAGCTTTTTAATAAGCTGTTTAGGTTGGTCATAGCTTTTCTTCCAAGGAGCAAGCATCTTTTAATTTCATGGCTGCAGTCACCATCTGCAGTGATTTTGGAGCCCCCCAAAATAAAGTCAGCCAATGTTTCCACTGTTTCCCCATCTATTTGCCATGAAGTGGTGGGATCGGATGCCATGATCTTAGTTTTCTGAATGTTGAGCTTTAAGTCAACTTTTTCACTCTCCTCTTTCACTTTCATCAAGAGGCTCTTTAGTTCTTCACTTTCTGCCATAAGGGTCGTGTCATCTGCATATCTGAGGTTATTAGTATTTCTCCCAGTAATCTTGATTCCAGCTTGTGCTTCATCCAGCTCAGCGTTTCTCATGATGTGCTATGCATATAAATTAAATAAGCACAGTGACAGTATACAGCCTTGACATACTCCTTTCCCTATTTGGAACCAGTCTGTTTTTCTGTGTCCAGTTCTAGCTGTTATTTCTTGACCTGCATACAGATTTCTCAATAGGTGGGTCAGGTGGTGTAGTATTCGCATCTTTTTCAGAATTTTCCACAGTTTATTGTGATCCACACAGTCAACCTTGAATGGCTCCAATATTTTCAAAATCCAGAGTCAAATAAGAATGAAAGATTCAAGTGATATCCTCACTCAATACTACTGCTCAGCTGGATAGCTTTGGGAGGTCTTAAATAACATTTAATTCTGTGTTCCTGCACTTATAGCCAGTATTATATAAAGGGAGAAGTTTGGTTTTACTTATGTACCTGTTAATCTCAACCTCTTTCAGATCTGACTTCTAGAATGTTTACTTGCCTTTCTACCAGATGTTTTGGAAGTGATTGAACGTCTCTCAACTAGAGCTGCCAGATCTTTGAGGTCAGGCAGCATTCTGTCCTACCAGCCTAAAATAAAGACTCATTTCTATCAGCCACATTTGCAGCCATTGTTTTCTTTCCACCTTGCATGCAGACAACAGGACCATTCCCTTCTTTCAACTGCAAGAAAAATCTCAGTGATCCAGCTTCCTCTTGAAGCTACCATATTTTGTCCTATATGCAGTGATAAGGCCACCACTGGCAATGACATCTTTCTCTGCTGGTGGAGCCCAAAGCTATATTTACAGTGAGACTGTTTAGCATCATTCTTTTGTTGAAAGTCACCATTTGATTGGGTTGCGGTTCACTCACAGAGTTTGCCGCAGACTTGACCTGTACAATACTCAGAGCTGTGTCCCAGCATATACTTTAGAGTTAGATCTCTTTGACTCTAGACTGGCTCACCATAGTGCTGTATATAGCACTGTATATAGTGCTGTATATAGCACTGTATATAGTGCTGTATATAGCACTGTATATAGTGCTGTATATAGTCAAGGCTGTATATTGTCAATGTGCTTATTTAATTTATATGCATAGTACATCATGAGAAACGCTGAGCTGGATGAAGCACAAGCCAGAATCAAGATTACTGGGAGAAATAGCAATAACCTCAGATATGCAGATGACACGACCCTTATGGCAGAAAGTGAAGAACTAAAGAGCCTCTTGATGAAAGTGAAAGAGGAGGGTGAAAAAGTTGACTCATTAGGACCCTGCATTATCAATTTCATGAAATCCCTGACAGCAGAAACAGGCATTAAAATAAGCATTACTTAAGTGTTTGTAAGGGAACTGTGTTTCAGATTTCTTTCTTGTCATTCAATGCTTTTTTTGTATTTAAAATAGAAAAATAGGTAGGTGACAAGGTTTTCAGGAATAATTCTTTCTTGGTTGCAAAACCCACTTAGTTGAAGACCCTCTCTCATTCCTGCTAAAAAAAAGTGTAGGATTCAATTTGGGGCCTTTGGATGAATGGAAATAGTGATATTAAATCATTAATAATAGCTATCATTTATCAATTGCGTGTCCTGTGCTGGGCTATGTTCTTAGAACTTTACACTGTATGAACTCACTTCATCATTGCAGCACCTGGAGGGGGCAGACCTTACTCTCATTTTTGGTTTTAGATGGGAAACTGGAGAAGGGAGAGACTAAGTAACTTGGACAGAGTCTCACAACTACAACTGTAAAGCTGATATCTGAACCCAGACAGTCTAATTCCTGAGCCTGTATGCTTAAGAAGGACACAGTTCTTTCCTGTGCGTGTAAATATTCAGGGGGATGACTTTTGTAGCCATAGAAGAGCCGTGCTGTGTTAGCAAAGAAGGCCCATCGGAAGCCTCTCGCGTGCTGCTCTAGGTGACCGGCTGGGGTTAACCAGGCTCCTTTCATTGGCTCAGTTGCATCAGACCCGTGCTCATATCTTATATCCACTGATTAGCTCTCAGTTCTGTGATTCTGATGGGCATGTCATTGTTTAGAGATTTCCTGTTTCTGGAGAAGAGACTGGTTCAGATTTCTGTTTTCTCAATAGCATTCAGTTTCCTGCAGTCAGCAGAGCATTCTGTAGGCCTACTTTAAGGGTAAGCTCATTGTCACATAACAGATTCTGAAAGCCTGTGTCTGGGCATTTTGATGGCATTTGTTATTGGTTGAGTTGGAGGAATATTACCTGGATCTATGATAAAAACCTCTAAGTTCTTTGCTCTGTCATAAAGGATGGATGCAAAATAGAATGAATTATGAAGGCGAGAAGTAGGAAGTATGATGTCATATTCTTCTAGGGCATGAAATAGGTTTTCAATGTACATTGTGTTTTTCATATATATTAGGCATTTCTTGAATATGTGGGGTTGAGTCTAGGAAATAGCCATTTTTGTAACTCAAAAACAGTGGACTAGCAGAAATTTCACTCACACACACATGCATACATATACACAGATCCACATGTACATACACATCAAAAGATATTTATACTGTAAAACAAACAAACAGTTTGTAAAAACAAACAGTCAGTAAAACAAACAAACAAAGCTCAAATGTACCTAGTGGAATTTTGCTTGACTTCCAGATGGTATTAAAATCTTGCATAGCTGAAATTAGAAGTTGGCCCTGAGAACCAATTCTTAGGGTTTTATCTGAAAAGAATTTTTTTGACACTGAGCCTTCCTTTTGGAATGTTATGGTTGCTATCGTGTTCTCAAGGCCACATTTACACCCTGAAAGAATGAGACTCAATCCATGTGAAATTTTTTCTTATTAAAATCAGTAGAAGCATATTACCCAGAGCTGACATTTGAGGTTTTTTTGTTTGTTTCTTTGTTTTTTACACTATTCTGCAGAAGACGAAGCCTCTGCTCTTGGCAGGCTGATGCTGTTCATGAGGTTTTCTGGTTGGGGGAATGTGTTTGCCAAAGTGATGAGAGCTGTTTTTCATGCCCATCTCTTTGACAGAAGTTACTGAGGTGTGATGTCCACACCCACCAAACCATTTCATCTTTCGTTATCAAACCTCCAGTGGAAAGAGGGGCTTTGGAATATTTTGATCCTTAACAAAGAGGTTGTTATTGGAGTAAAGTTGCTGGTTTCTGTTTTGTTTTTATTAAAGAAATAAGGTCAAATGCTCACAGAAGGTGGGGACTCACTGCAGTTTGGGGGAAGTATCTCTTAAACTGGAAGAGATGTTTGTGTATGGGAAAAATTGACAGCTTCTGCAAAGTTATTCTGTAGACTTCTGTATTTGCTCCATGTGGCTTAATATAACTTCCCTCTGTAGAACGTGGAATATAAAGTAACATAGATATGAAAGCAGCATAGATGAGGCAATTGGCCCAAGAATTAGCAAACATGAATTTGGGATTCTTGTCTCTTATTTAACCACTGTTCTGGCTGGGCCTTTGTTTCCTCATCTGCAAAATAAGATAATTCAAAACCATGAACTGGCAAGTGAGGTTGGGTGCGGGGCTTCTGTTCTCGGCCCTAGAGTTTCTGGCCAATGAATTGGCAGAAGAACAAACAAAGCATTTGATCTTGCTTGAATCTTTCATAATGCTTAGTGCTGCCCTTGGTATTTAAATGAACATGATTCTACTGCCTTGCCATCAGTGGGGCTTGCACTCTGGGCTGCATTCCAGTGGGGGGAGTGGATTTGTACTGATTCATCTGCACTTTCTTTCCCAGTTGCTGCCTCTCCTGGTTTCTACTGTAACTAGCAAATCTGCCAGAGTCAATGAGCCTTTACTTGTTCTTTGTAAATGTGGGTGAACCTGAAAAGTGAAAGGGAAAGTCGCTCAGTTGTGTCTGACTCTTTGTGACCCCATGGGTATACAGTCCATGGAATTCTCCAGGCCAGAATACTGGAGTAGGTAGCTGTTACCCTTCTCCAACAGATCTTTCCAACCCAGGGATCAAACCCAGGTCTCCCACATTGCAAGTGGATTCTTTACCAGCTGAGCCACCAGGAAAGCCCAAGAATACTGGAGTAGGTAGCCTAGCCCTTCCCCCTGGGATCTTCCTGACCCAGGAATTGAATTGGTGTCTCCTGTATTGAAGGCAGGTTCTTTACCAGCTGAGCTACAAGAGAAGCCCTGTAGGCAAACCTAAATAGACTTCCAAATTCATAGAACTAATGTGTGATGTGTATTGGCCAGACAATACTGTAAATTTATACATCATGTATTATTTCTTGTGGCGTAAAATCCATAGCCAAAATTTTGGACATTGTATTAAGTACTTTCTATATATCATCCCATTTAAAGTTCATCTCCACCTCTATGATTATCCCCAGAAGTGGAAATGGAAGTCTGAGGGATTAAATTACTTGTCTGATGGCACATGTAGCCGTTAATGACACAGACAAGTCAGACTCCAGTGACAGTGCTTGTAACACTGTTCCTCTTTTTAGCTAATGTCACTCTATTCTTAATACACATCACCTGTCCTGTAGTTGGAAACCCTCTACTGAGAATCAGATTCTGGGGTTCTGTCTCTATGATATCACCCTCAAGTCACAGGGACTACCCGTGTCTAAACTTCACCATATATAAAATGGAGAAATAAGACATATACAAGTACAATCATATTTGTCTAACTTACAGTGTTCTTATTAGGCTGGGGTATTTATGTAGTTGCCTGTGGAAAATACAGAATTGTGGCACAGATGGCTAGGAACATACTAAAAATACATATGCCTTTTCATGATGTTGGAGAAAGTTTTCTCAGTGTAAGACTGCCTGACCATTTTCCCCTAAAGATGTGAAGGACTATGTGGATGCTTCCTGCTTGATGTGGTTACAGAGGATGTGCCCTCCTCACCATCCCCGCTCACTCTCACTGTCCAAATAGAATGGAGGGGGTTCCAGTCATGGGTTAGAGATGATGGAATCAAAGACATCAGAAGATGGGGGTCCTGAGTGAGCACCTGGAGAAACGCCATCTGACAGGCACACCTGCATTGGATTATAAGGGCGAATCTTGCAATGAGTTAAGATACTGAGATTTTGTCTGTTATAGCAGCTGGAGTCACTTAGTCTATCTTCTATGAAGGCCCAGGACAAGGGTGCTGTTGCCTTAATCTAGGTCCGGAGTAAAGAACCGATTCTGTTATTGTCCACCCTTTAAATTGCTGAGCAAGTCATTGAATTTAGCGATGCCTATGTCACTCTTCACAGAGAAGGGGCTTCCCTGGTGGCTCAAATGGTAAGGAATCTGCCCGTAATGCAGAAGACTCAAGTTTGATCCCTGGATCAAGAAGATCCCCAGAGAAGGAAATGGCAACCCGCTCCAGTATTCTTGCCTGGAGTATTCCACAGACAGAAGAGCCTGGTGGGATACAGTCCACGGGGTCACAAAGCATAGGACACAACTGAGTGGCCAGCACTTTCGCATGTGTTACTCTTCAGGAAAGAAAGTGCTTGTTTCGTGTCTTCAGGGCAGTGTTTCTCAAATCAGAGCAATTTTGCCTTCTCCTTCCCTCTGCAGGAGGCATTTGGTGATGTCTGGAGACATTTTTGTTGTCACAGCTTGAGGGAGGGCATGTCACGGGAGCCACGGATACTGCCCAACACCCCGCAGTGTGCGTGACAGCCCCTTACAACAGAGAGCTCGTATTTCCCCAAAGGCCAGTACTGCCGAGACTGAGACTTTTTAGAAGCTCACTTGGAGCCTCAGCTGTTAACACTGTTGCTGGGCTCTCATGACGTGAAGTTCACAAGAACTAGAGATCCTGACCTGTCCCTCCTCTGTCAGAGTCCTGTTTTCTAGGTCTGTCCCTTGGGGGATAAACACTGGGTGGGCTGGAAGACTTTGACTTTAAAGCTAGATCTTTCTGCTGATAATTGTATGATCTTGGGAAGATTAATAATCCTCCTTAAGCTTCACTTCTTTCTTCTGTAAATTGGAATAATCTCATAGTTTATAAGCATTAAATGGAATGATACATACTGAAACATTTGTTATAATCTCTGACATATACCAAGTATTCAGTGTCAATATTCATTTCCTTCATTAGACTTTATAAATGTAAGAAAACTAACTCGTTAACAAGATATGAAACCACACAGTGATATAAATCAGAAATGATTTACTGAACGGCAACCCCTATGTTTATATATTGTCACTTTACTGGTTGAATAAACAACTGGTTTCCAAAGAAAAACTAAGAAAAACTAAATTAAACTTAAAATCAGCTGCAACGCATATGGTTCCAGTTTTCATTCCAGGCCCTTGACAAAGAAGTAGGAAACCCTCTATCAGCAGTGCTTAGAAAATTGTTGCTACCCTGCCCACTCCCCTGTGGTCCTTCTCCGTCTTTATGGCCTTTGGCTCTTTGGTTTCTCGTTCACATCCTAGGCTGGTCTGTGTCCACGCATCGCTCTGCTCCATGCTTTTCCATGTATGGCTGCTCCTGTTCTTATATCATGGTTGCTAAGCCCATGCAGACTGTGCTCAGGTGCTCTTTGCAGGGGCTCCAAGTTCAGACCCTGGGTTAGAATCCTCATCTATTTCCCACAACCATTGCTATTTCTGAACCCAGTGGTGTCAGCCCAGATTAACACAGTACTAGGCCTTAATGAGTCTTCTCTGTCGGCTCAGATGGAAAAGAATCCGTCTGTAGTGCAGGAGACCCGGGTTTGATCCCTGGGTCAGGGCGATCCCCTGGAGAAGGAAATGGCAACTCACTCCAGTATTCTTGCCTGGGAAATCCCATGGGTAGAGGAGGCTGGTGGGCCACAGTCCACAGGGTCGCAGAGTCAGATGCGACTGAGTGACTAACACAGGCCTTACTGAGCAAGAGTCTACCCATCAAGGCTTGCACTATAAATGTGTCTTTCTGTTTTGCTTGGGGAATATTTTCTTTGCTCCACTGCTATGATATATGTTTTCAAAATAGCCATGAAAGTTGACAGGAAAAAAATATCTTTTTATACCAGGGTTTCTGAATAAATATTTTTGTGGGGGGGAGGTGGATCAACATACACAGGAAAAATATAATGTGTCTGCAATTCCCTTGGTGCTAGAGGTGACCAGCTGGGGTCTTCAGCTGACCAGGCCTCACCCAGTTATGCCAAGAGGCAGACCTGTCACAGCCCATCTGTGTCACGCTGACTTGTTCTAGGTTTCCTCGACATTGAATTAAGAAAAGACAGTTTCACACAAAGTTCTACATATCCACTTCTAACCCTTGGCTCCTAAGTTGTTTTCTTGGTTTATGTTTTCTAGGCTGTTACATCAGCTGTCACCTTATTTGTAGGAACTCAGTTAAATGTTCTCGGCTGTTCCTATTGACTGACCTTGCATACGACCAGATCGCCCCCATGACACCCCAGTTCTTGCTCTCCTCCTATCTTGAAAACTGCAAGATGCCCCTATATTGTCCTTCTTCAAGGACTGTACACAGAATTGTTATTCTTTTGCTTCTGTTCCATGCAGTTAATGTGTTCTAGGGCTCTTCCTAGTATTGCCAATACATTTGGAGCATCTCAAACGAAAATGACTCTAATTATTTATGTGATTTAGGACTAATTTCTATCATGGCTTTTAAAAATGACATTTCAAAATGAAGAAGTTATTAGCTAAGAAGAAAGCACTCCTGGAGATCAGTTGATTGCTAGTGCTTGTGAATGAGACCTGGATTCCGGCGTTGCTTCTAAGAGACCTGTTTTCAGCATGGAGGGATCTAGAATGGGGAGGTAAGGATGCTGCAACACCAGGAGCCACTGAGAACATTTGGAACCTTTAGCTTGGAGAGAAGAAGTCCAGAGGGAAGCAGGGAGTTATTTCAGCTCTCTGAGGAAGAATTAATAGACGACTGATCTTGAATTTTTCAGGTGAATAAGAACTAAGAGTAAAGGGTAAAAAAATAAAAGTGTAGTCACAGAGATTCAAACAGCATATTTAAAAATTACTTACTAGTAGCAACAGTTGGGTGATATCTTTCTAGAAGATTTTTGTTTTTTTTACATAAACTTAAACCTACATCTATGTACTTATATATATATATATATATATATATATATATATTTAACCTAATGTATGGATCTGTGAAATAGGCACTATTATCCCATTTTATAGCAAAATAAAGTGAGGTAGAGGGAAACTAATAATTTGCCCAAGGTCACCCAGCTCTAAGTGGCAGAATTAGGATTTGAACCCAAGAAAGTTAGCTCCGCAGTTGGTGATCTCAACTATTATAGCCACATTGGGATAATTCATTAGGATGATCTGAAATAAGATAATAATTTAAACTTGCATCACAGTGTGGGTTTTCATTTTATTAGGAATAGAGTATATTTTTGTGATAACAGTCTTTTAAATATACTTTGCTTATCTTTTGAGAGATCTGTGATATGTTTTGTAAATTCTGATTTATTGGTGAAAAGGTCTTGAATGCATGGGATCTTTTGGACTAACAGTTCATGAAATAAAACTTAAAATAGCATTTGTAGGATGCCTATGAGACTTTTGTAAATTTATAAATATAATTTTATGACATTTGCTAAAACTAATGGATATCTGCATCTCAGCATTGGTTTGAGTAATTTAATTTTTTTTTTGCAAAATTACACATAATGCCTGAAGTATTCCATATCATCTTTAAGAAAGAAGTTAATTCAGATATGTAGTTTTTTTTTTTTCCAAAGAGGTTTATTTTCTTATTTTCTTAGTAAGTTAACTATGCTTAAAACTTAGTATCCACTCTTTAAGGTTTTGGTTTTTGTTTTTTTCTGTAAGCAAGATGAAAAGGAGTAATTATTTGAGTAAGAGTGAGTTCCTGGTATCATAGGGCTTCCCAGGTGGCTCAGTGGTAAAGAATCCGCCTGCTTATACAGGAGATGCAGGTTTGATCCCTGGGTTGGAAAGATCCCCTGGAGTAGGAGATGACAACCATTCCAGTATTCTTGCCTGGAAAATTCCATGGACAGAGGAGCCTGGTGGGCTACAGCCCATGGGGTTGCAAAGAGTCAGAAAGAACTAAGTGACCAGGCACACACCCCTGGGATCTGAAGCCACAAAAGTGTGCATGGCAAGGAAGCATATACCCATTTCAGCACAAGGTGCCCACTGCCAAAAGTTGGAGAGAAAGATGAGAAGCGGAATAAGGCCAATGGCTCAAAGGCGCCCGTGACGAAGATTCTGATGCCCAGCAGTGCTGTTGACATGGGGACATCGGTGCCCCTTGTGGACTGACTCATAGTTCTAGAATTAGCGGGGGCTGTTTGTTTCTGTTTTCCAAATACTGAAGTTTATTAAATTTTAATAACAGATAATACATTCCCATGATTCCAAAACCATTTAAGGCAGCATTTTAACAAAGAGAAGCATGTTGATTGTTCATAGAGCTTGGCACTTTCTCAGGAAAGCTCAAGTACTGCCCTCTTTCTCTGCAGGAGGATAACCCCCAATGGAGCCTCAACATGATAGTTCTTTTGTTAATGTTAATGGTACATATGTGTTTTTATCAATGCCATCATATAGGGAAAAACCGATAAAATGATCCAGTGCAAGATTAGTTGTTGAGTCGCTCTGGTGCAGGTTCCCTGACATGTTGGTTTTCTTTGCATTTTGTGATATGTGATGATGCTATGAAGTTGATTAGCAGAACTGAAAAAGGATTATAAAGTCACCAGGGAAGTCACTTAAAAGTCACCAGGGAGGAGATTTTCTTTCCCCAGCTCTCTGAACAAGGACAGTTTTTAATGTTTTTATTTTACATGCTAATGGTCCTTCTTTGAGACATAATTTATGTATAGTACAAAGCACAAATCTCAAGTGTGTCACTGAATTTGGCAAATGCATACACCTGTGTAACCATAGAATAGCTGAAGATAGAAGACTGTCTTGACCCCGGGAATTTCTATCTTGCCCTTCCCAGGCAGTGTCTCTCCTGCTGCTCCCACACATTCCTAATGCCCAGAGGCGACTATTGTCCAACCACCCAGCTTAGTTCTACTGATTCTTAACCCTTCTGAATGGAACCACACGGCATGCTTTCATGTGTCTGGCTTCTCTCACTCCACACATTGTTTTCGAGATTCATCCATGGAGCTGCATGTTCTGTTGTGCATATTCATTGCTGTGTCATATTCCTTTGTGTAACTTTACCACAGTTTGTCCATTCTCAGCAGATGGATGTTTGGTTTGTTTCCAGTTTTGAGCTATTATGAGGAAATTTGCTATAAACAATATATGCATACACTTTGTGAAGTGCGTTTCCACTTCTTTTGGGTAGGGGACTTGTTGAGTCACAGGGTGGGTGTCTATTTAACTTGATTAGAGACTCCTAGTTTTCCAGAGTCTGTGTCACTCATACTCCCGCCAGTAGTGTGTGAACATTCAAGGGTGGTCCTGATCACAGTGATAAGCCTCCTTTGCCCCTGATGTGGGCAGCTCCTCAGCCTTATGTATGCCTGAGCTGGAGAGAGTAGGAAAGAGAGAAAGCTGGGGATGGGAGACATGGAATTCGCGTTAGTGCCCAGGAAGGGTAGCTGCCCTTCCCCATCAGCAGGATGAGCTCGTTTGCTTCCATAATCTCTTCACAGCCCGGTGATGCCTGCCAACCTTCCATTAAAAATGACACCGTTGGCAGACTGGCTGTGTTCCAGAATTAATTCTAGGACTAGTTTTCATCCCACTTGCACCTTGACCTCATCTCTGCTTGTTCTCTCTCCACACCCACATTGCATTCTTTGAGCTTCACAAATTCCCTGTCTTTCTGTTTTGGTGATTAAGCTCGTTGGCCCTGTTAACCCTGAAGCGCTGGAGTCACACGTTCACAGGAGCGTGTAACTTCGGGCGAGTCACTGACCATCTCAGTGCGTCTGTGCCTCACCTGTGAGATGGGGATGAGGATGCTGTGAGTGATGGACAGTGGGTCCGGGGTGCCGCACAGACTCTGGTCACACAGACTCAGCTCAGCCAGTGCTGAAGGCGCTGGTCCCTGGCCGACCCCTGCTGCTCTGCTTCTTCTGTGTGGGCTCTCCAGTCCCCTGGGTCTCCTTACTGATCATTCCCGTCAAAAGCCCTCCTTGGAACTGCTCTATGAATACTTATCCAGGTCCCTTCCCTTTTCAAGCCTCTGCCAGAAACTTACTCTGAGAAATAAGACAAAACAGGAACCATTTCCAGTGCAGACTTTAAAGTTCCTGCCAGTTTAATCTGGGGACCTTCAGAGTTCCTCTTCCCTGTTTCCCAGGATAAGGATTAAGTTTTAAGCACCTTATGCTAAATATAGATCTCTCTTTTGCATTTTCTAGGAGTTTAATATATTGGTTCACTCTGTTCTTGACATGTAAAGAGTACTTCCCCTTTAAAACTTGTTAGCACGTGCTGGGCGCATGCACACGGTTACCCTACATTATTGTTATCCTAGGATGACACAGATGCCAAGGCTGCCTTTCAGATGATGACAGAGGGGCTTGGTGAGTCCTGGGGACAGAGAAGTCATGGGTTTTATGTTAAACTCTGAAATCTAATAGCTGCTCACTTACCCAAGCTTTTCAGCGTTCAGGCAAGAGGCCAGTCCTCAGTCTGACTCACATGCTCACTCCCTGCTGCCCTCTACTTCAGCTCTCCGGAGCCTGCACGTGGACCCTCCTCCTTCCCCTGTGATCCCCCGGCCCTGGGGACACACGTCCGGCCCTGTGATTCTCGTCTCCATGCCTTAGGTCGCCTCACCCCGTCTCTGGTTAGTGCTTCCTTCTCACTGTCTTGGAGTCAGCGGACTTGCCGTATCCATCATGACAGGACTCCAGTGTGCCCGTCTCTCACATTTCTTCTTGCTCCCCTCTGTTTCCTTCCCAACTCTGCTGAAAAAGGTCCTTTCACAGTCACCCTTTCCTACACCTTGTCACCTGTTTTCATCTCAGTTGACGCCTTAACATCACTTGACATGGGGCTTGGCTCAGGGACCTACTTCTTCCATGAAATTCTCTCTTCTTTGTCACTTCCGCGGCACCATCCTTGCCAGTTTCTCCTCCTGAACTTTCTTCTCCCAGATCGTCATGGCAAGGTTACTTCTCCTGGATTTAACCTGCTTGCGGAGGCTGTCTTAGTTCTGGGCTGTCCTAACCAAAGCAGCTTCTGTTGTTCCTTTGCCTCACTTTCTACCTTTAAAAAACAGCATTAATCTATACTTGACACTCTCATTGATTGATATGCATGCTAACATTTCATGGCACAGTTTCTGTCAAATTGCATATCTGGTGGTACTGATAGGTACATTTATGACCTACTGCATGCTGGTTACTGTTCTTAACACTTTGCATACATTCATCTGTTTCCTATTCACAATCACCTTATGAAGTAGGAACTATTATCTTCATTTTATATATGTGGAAAATGAGGTGCAGAGAAGTCCAGTAACTCATACTTGTCAATAACTGTAGATGTCAGAGCAAAGATTCCCATCCCGTCATTCTGACTCCAGGATCTGTCAGCAGAGTTGCTGCAGTGAAAATCCCTGCATCCCGCTGCTTCCTCGTGCTTTCTGAGAGGACAGGGAAGACTTGGTGGGTCAGAATATGACAGCGACTGGGGAGAACCAACATTTTATGTTTCCTTGGAAGTGAGCGCTGAGAGTTTCAAGGTTTGGCTTTATAGTGGCTCAAAAAGGAATATGTCAGACACCGAGAGGCATTCATCTCATTTTGCACTGAATGTGGCAAAGAATCATTACATGATGAGGCAGTGCATTATAAGTTCTATAATAAGTTTTCAAGTAAGAATATACATCTCTGAAACTTATAGTTTATAAATAACAAGATATATATTAGTTTACTTGTTAATGAATCAATAATCTAGGATGAACTGGGAATAGCTTTTAATTAAAACAGAGAGAGGAAGATGAGCTGATCTCCGTTTTCTTCCCTCTGACTCTAGTTAATCATGAAATCCATGCTCTCCGTGAGTTACTGGCATGGAGCAGCTGGCTGTAAGACACTCTGTGGCAAGAGAGAGCAGGTGTTTCCACCGTTGGGTCCTGTCTCCCAGGCCGGACTTTGCCTTCTCTACCCGAATCTGCAGCACACTCCCCTGGCTTGTTTGTGCTCCTGTGAACTGTTGACCTGTGGCTGGCAAGCGAAGGTAGCTCTGAGTCACCGCTCAGAGCTCTAAAGTCGGCACCCAAAAACCTGAAACTGGGGCTCACCTGATCACAGCAAATCCCATCTCTGCCTTTCTGGTGGCTCCACGTGGCACCCTCACCTTCTGCCCGTGTTTCCCAAAACAGGGATGAAAAACTCAGCAGATGTGTTGTATTAATGAATTCATGTGTAACTTCCTCCAACCCCAAAATGTTTGCATTTGAGGCAAAAAGGACAATTACAAGGCTGATCGTGGAACCCCACAGGAGGAAAAATCACTGTCATCCAGCTGTGGTAGACCCTGGGGACCCTCAAGCCTCAACAGGCCAGCAAAGCCCGTCCCCGTGGGTATCTGAGGGGTAGCTTTATAGTTTGTATTGGATTAGATTATAAATGAAATAACAGTGCTGTTCACTAACCTCCCAGGGCATTCTTCTGATCTGCATCCCCACACCCACAGTGACTCCTTCTTCTAGGATTTTATTTACTACCTGGTCCCGGTTTTCAAACTACTAGACCTACCAAGCACCTGACTCTGGGTAAGACAGAGATGATGACTCAGCAGGTGTGGGGTAGGGCCTGAGAGTCCCCATTTCTAACCGTCTTGCTGACTGGAGCCCACACACTGGGAACCACCGCCCTCAATCATTGTAGCGGCCCCTGACCTCTCTCTCTGCCCGTCTACTTCCTTTATCAAATCACTGGAATTCTCCTTGGAATCCTGAAAATGAGGATTTTCTCACCTTGTTTATACCACTGCCAATGAAACTCAGTGGGCCATTGGATGCATTTCTAGACACTTCATCATGATGTCACATATGGCGGGAGACAAGCATCCTGAGACAGGATTTTGTCAGAAGCCTGACTCTTGGGCTATCTACTGGCAGCCGTCGCCACCGTCCGCCGGGCATCCATGCCTGTATGTTTCAGGGCCTCAGGCGATTCTTTATTTCAGGGACGTTTGTAGACAACAGAAGCCTTTGTTGAGAATGAATCAACATACAGTAAAGAATGATGTCTGGAAACTTTCTAGTAATTGGTAATAAAAACATAGTACCAATGATGGGCTCATCAGACCATACATCAGAACTCCACTGTCAACTCTGTGTGTCTTGGGAAACGGACAAGTGTCAGCAAGAGACACTTCCTCCCTGTCTCCTGAGCTGAGCTGTTCTCTGCTCTGGAGTAGTTTTGCAGTTCCCTCCGGTGAGACCCCAGCCATTTATTTTCCAGACTGCTAGATGGGAGGATTATTTGTTGCTGCTGCTACTGCTTGTTTTCTTGTGGGGATCTTGGTCCTAATTCCTTTTCTTTGAATCTGTAAATACTCGAAGTGCAGCCCATAAAGAGGCTTGACTGGCCTCCAGAATGCACTGCCAGATGCAGGCTTCCAGCTTTCCTGACCTAGCGGAGAGCTGGATTTTGTGGGTTTGTTTGGTCTTGCAGTCTGTGCCAACTGGGCACCCTGTCCTCGGTCCACCTTCTTCTTTGCACACAAGTAAAAGGGAACATGTTATTCTTTCCTGTGGGTGGAAATAGTCCCTTTATTTATGGAGCCATACTAAAATTTGGTTTCCCAATGGCCTGATGCTCTGGCTTTGTCTGCGTCAAGTGACCTTCTTTCCTGTGTTTCCATTTCACGGCCAAGTTCTTCTAGGCTTCTGAGAGCATCTGAGCCCTTGGTGGCCCTGGTCTTCCTCCAGCCCCTGGCACTGGGGTTCTGTTTCCTGGGATCCCAGAGCTGTCACAGACTGATACCTCCCGTGCCTCCGCCCTGGTTCCCACCGCAGCCTGCTGACGCCCACACGTGCAGGCCTCCTCGGACACGACGCTGGTCTATCTAAGCCCGTTGGAAGTCATGTGGTTTGCCTGTGGCGTGTCCCCGTGTTTCTTTGGTCTGGTTTTCCTAGGAATGTGGGAGGGAGGGAGGAGGTGTTCGCTGCGGGCGAGTGGCTGACCATCGGCAGACTGCGGGGAGCAGGCCATCGGGGCCTGGCACTGTGGGCGCAGCTGGCGCGGCCTCGGCAGGAGAGGAGCGTCTGCGCCTTAGCGATCTCCACGTTCTGTCTGCAAGACCTAAGGCGGTGGAGAGCGGCACACTGCTCTAACCAAGCTGACGTTTATTTCTCAGTATATGTGGTACACTGTGTGCTCATCCTCCGTATTTTTTAGAGTTTCTGAAAAGCAAAGAACTTGAAAACTGTTAGAGCTGACTCTCCCTTTACTCTTCACTGGGCCGTAGAAGGAAAAAGGACAGGGCTGGGCTGTTTGATCTGGGTTTTTTATGCATTGACACAGATGCAATTGAAAGATTTGAAATGAACTGCAGGTTGAAATCTGAGTTTCTTTTGCTCTTTATGTTCTTCTGCGTTTTCGCCCATCGGTACCCTGGTTGTCGTGCAGTCTCTCAGTCGTGTCTGACTCTGCAGCCCGTGGACTACTGCACATCAGGCCTCAGTCTTCCACTGTCTCCTGGAATTTGCTCAGATTCATGTCCATCGAGTCAGTGATCCATCCAACCATCTCATCCTCTGTCGTCCCCTTCTCCTCCTGCCTTCCATCTTTCCCAGCATCAGGGTCTTTTCCAATGAGTCAGTTCTCATCTGGTGGCAAGCTTCAGTATCAGTCCTTCCAATGAAGATTCAGGACTGAGTTCCTTTAGGATGGACTGGTTGAATCTCCTTGCAGTCCACGGGACTCTCAAGAGTCTTCTCCGCACCACAATTTGAAAGCATCAGTACCCTTGATTGCTATTATGTATTGTTCCTGTCAGGGGACAGACTACATGCTTAGGACTTTGATGTTTTTGGTGAAAAAAGCAGAATGTCCTTACCTCCCAAAGGGAGCTAAAAATCATCACATCTGAGGTTTTGATATAGTATTTTTTAAATTATGCACATATTCCTGAGTAGTATCTTCACTCTTTAGGACTATAAGTTTAGAAGCCTTGAGAAGCTGATGACATCAGTCTCCTGACCAGACCCCTTTGGGGTCAGTGCACCACCCCTCTGCTGGTACAGGTTCTGGCTTGGGCATTTGAGGAAGGGCAGCAGTACCCATGTCCTTTACCCAGAGATGCCAGTAGCATGCTACCACCGTGGCAACCAAACTGTCTCCAGGCTTTGCTAAGTGCCCAGAGCTGGAGGTGGGGGAGCAGTGAGCAGCGAAACTGTTCCCTGTGGACAGCCACTGGAGAAGGAAATGGCCCCACTCCAGGATTCTTGCCTGGAGAATCCCATGGACAGAGGGTCCTGGGGGGCTCTAGTCCCGAGGGCAGCACAGAGTCAGACATGATTTAGCAACTAAACCACCACCACGTGGAGAACCACTGGTGTGCTGAAAATCTAAAAGTGAGCTGGACAAGAGCCAGGTCTTTCCCTAGAATTTTTCCAAGAACAAAGGACAGCAGAGATAGTCTGCAGTTTCTCTCCTCTTCAATTTTAACCAAACTTCAACAACGATAATTTCCTCAAACTTTCAAAATGACTGGAGAGAGAAGATGAGATGCTTTCTAGTTTGATGAGTGTAAAGAGGTTAAAAATGGTCCTGATATAAAGTAGGGAGGCCAAGGATATTCATGTTTTATGTTAGATTGTGGCAGCGTACAAAATTGTAAAAGGGCTTTAATAGTGTCACAGACTTCTACAATATTTTTTGAAAGAAAAGAACTCACTGAATATAATTGCCTGAAGTTATAAAGATGGAGACACACTATTCAGTATGTTACCCCCAAATCATGGGCCTGACTAAACTAATCTTAACCTTTTCCTGCTGATAAACTTCACCTTTCCATGTTCTTCCTGAACTTTTATCTGCCTCTGCAACTCAGTCCTTCACATTTATCCTGATGGAAGGCCTACACGTGGTAGAGATAATTAAACCAATCTGATTTTCAAGGCTTGAATAATTAATTACTATGAATTTGACATTTTAAGACTGTGATGTTGACCTTGTCCTTTGCTCAGTAGTGAAAATTAAATGTAAGATATGCATTAGAGCAAGGCCCTTCACATAATAAAGATTCAGTTTATATTGTTTCCTAATGTTCTCTTCTCTTTGGTTGCACTGCCCACATTGTGCCTTTTCCAAGGTAATCAT
This sequence comes from Odocoileus virginianus, assembly GCF_023699985.2. NCBI lineage: Eukaryota > Metazoa > Chordata > Mammalia > Artiodactyla > Cervidae > Odocoileus > Odocoileus virginianus. Next base: position 572,084 of record NC_069682.1, read on the forward strand.
TAGTTATTATTTGAACTGTTAAGCACCCGCACCTCTGTCATTTTGTATTATGTTGTTACATTAATCAAGGCAGTAACAAACAAACTTTTGTCCCCAAATCCTAACCTGCTTTAAAATAAACCTGATGTTCACTTTTTAAATGATCCATTAAACATATCCACTGATTTGGGGGGTGAAAAGTATTCTATCTTGGGAACTGAAATCGCACTTGACAGCTGCCTTTGAAATGTGTTCCTTCTCCCAAAGAGACAAACAACAGTAGGAATTGTGTCCTTGGAACACTTCTTCAGTTCCAAAAGGCAATTTTTGTCCTCTCCAGAGAGAAATCAAAGAGGAAAGGCAATAATCATCTGGAAGAGGATTCAAAAAGGAAATGCACAGCTTGGTAAAAAGCTGGCCAGTGAGAGAGAGAGAGGGAAGATACAGGATTATGAGAGAAAAGGGAATATTCAAGTGTTTGTGGGGTGGAGGAGAGATAACTATAAGCAAAGCCAAGACTCTAAATATAGAAACTATGGAAATAAATAGCCTATGCTCCCTGGATAGTCTTAGCTTTGATGTTAAGCAGTAAAACAACTCTGAATGGGTTCCTGTGTAAAGCTACAAATAGGAAAGGTTTAAGAATATGCTGATTAAGAAAAGCAAATATGTTTTACCTTTGAATTTTGCTATTTATTAAATATAAGGCAAGAACGTCCAAGCAAGCGTTTTTGTATAATTAAAATTCTAGTGCATGGAGGGGGAAAAGCATACTCCCCATTGTCTTGAAATGTCTATTATGCAATTTGTTGCAAAAGAGTAGGTGTCTTATTTTAATTATCTATGCTGACCAGGGAAGAAACCGTGGCCATGAACTCTGAGGAGCAGGATTGAAACCAAACCCGCAGGTAGAGCTGGACTAAAGGGAGAGTCTAACTGGAGCTAAATGACGAATCTAAAGGGCATGGCATGCATGCTTTTTTATTGCCTTGGATTGGTTTTCATGGAAATTTTCATTAGTTGGATGATACTGGGTACATAACGGATATAGGCGCTTCTTTATTTGCTGTTAGTTGAGAATGTGGCTATTTTAGGGGAGTTGGAATGGTTGAAAAATAAATAGAACAGCTCATCAAAATATTGCTACACTTACTATTTCTTTTAGAGCTACTTCCAATGTTTGCTCACAGTGCTACTGTTACAAGGCCTGACTTAGACCTTAGAGTTAAGACAAAGCATAAGGATGCTTTTTTTTAAAGTTAAATTTCCACTTAATTCTATGATGAGAGATTTATGAAATCTCAAGTTTCCTTTAGTTTCAAGTAGTTCAAAGACAGAAAAGTCACAGGTCCTTAAGAAGTCAGGTGCTAAGATGGTAAATTTTTCCCCCAAGAGAAAAAGATTGGGAATACTCTGGGGGGAGATGTAGTAGGCACATTGCAAGTTTCTGTTGGAAAAGAGGTGTTTGCAGTCCTCTCTGAGAGATCATATTCTTGAGAAGGTCATAGGGCAATCCCAGAGAAAGGGGAGATTGTTCATGGCTGACCCTGTTGTCTTTTAGCAAATGCTTGTTTCATTACTGTTGAACACACAAGTTGTGTTAATACACACATGTGCAGAAATGTCCTTCCTCCAGACAGATGAAGTCAGCTAGTAACTGAGCTATATACATTCCCCCTTCACACTTCCCGGTGTCCCTTGCAGCTAGTGTGTGCCCGTGAGAGTAAATTCTGGCTCACAGGTGTAAGCAGAAGCCTGTGAACCTTTGCAAATGTTTTCTTAGAAGAAAGGGCATATGCTTTTTAACGCTCCCTCTTTGCTGAAGGGGGAGGGTTGAAAACTCCGTCAAATATTGGCTGAAGTGTTGCCAATATAAATTGTGTTTGAGCAGCTATCTCTACCATGACGTCTGTGTCACACGCTGAGGACTGAGACACTGTCAGACAGAAAAGGTGGGACCCCAGCCCCTTGCGGTGCCCCTCCCAGACTGTGCTCCTGTCTGCAGGACTTCTTTTACCTGAGAAAGAAGTGAGTCTCTAGCCTGTCTAAGCTACTGTTATTTTCACCAGTTTTTTAACTTATTGCTGAACATACATTCACTGTGATTATAAGTAGGATTAAAGGACATTTATATTCAGAAATTTCCATGATTCTCCCAGTTCATGCTAAAATTAGGGCAGTGTCTTTGCTTAGAAACAAATACTAATCAATTAAATGTATTTGTATATGGATTGAAAAGAAGTGTGAAATGGAATTTTGGCCTTTAAGAGATTTTCTTTAAGGTGAAAAAGCACTGAAAAATGTGTGTGTGCACACACACACACTCACACTCACACACAAAGCAATAGAAAACATCCCATTGTGTAACAGTTCAGTCCAATAGAACCACTGGAGCAAAGAGCAAAAGATTAGCACAGGAAATGAAATCCTTAGCAGTTCAGAGGAAACAGCTGAAAAAGACTGAAAGAGACCAGGGAGTTTGGGCAGAGAGCTAGATTTTGAAGATTAGAAGGAAAGATTAGATAGGTGACAAAAAGAGGAAATGGGATACAGTGAATATATTGTCAACAGAATGAAGGGATTTGAGATGTTTATCTTAGTATGACATATTTTCTGCCAACATCCTGGTAAAGGATCTTTTGCTAATGCTCATTTCCTTCAGCTGCTCTTGATGGAGTGTCACGCTGCCGTGATAGACCACACAGTTCCCCTGGCGGTATTTTCAGGAAAACATTGCAACTGGTGTCTGGATTCTTTCTATGAACAAACCTTACTGTTTGCATTTCAACTTGCAATTCTGTGGTCAAAGAAATGAGTGGATGATTGCAGTGTGATGACTGTATCTGCAAAGGGGAAAAGTGAAGCAGGGTGCTTTGGTTGGTGGGGGTTGGCAGCATTTCTCATGGAAATTGGAAAGCTGGGGCATTTGAATCAGTTCTAATGAGATGGGTGAAACTGGAGCCCATTATACAGAGCGAAGTAAGCCAGAAAGATAAAGACCATTACAGTATACTAACACATATATATGGAATTTAGAAAGATGGTAACGATAACCCTATATGCAAAAAAAGAAAAAGAGACTCAGATGTATAGAACAGACTTGTGGACTCTATGGGAGAACCCGGGGGTGGGATGTTTCAAGAGAACAGCATCGAAACATGTATATCTAGGGTGAAACAGATCACCAGCCCAGGTTGGATGCATGAGACAAGTGCTCAGGCCTGGTGCACTGGGAGGACCCAGAGGGATGGGGTGGAGAGGGAGATGGGAGGGGGGACCGGGATGGGGAATACATGTAAATCCATGGCTAATTCAATGTATGACAAAAACCACTGCAATGCTGTGAAGTAATTAGCCTCCAACTAATAAAAATAAATGGGAAAAAAAAATTAAAAAAAAATAAAATTAGAATATGAAGTTGAACAAAAAAAAAATAAAAAAAAATAAAATGATCAAAGTGAGAGGAATAAAGTAAGATGGAGAAATGTGACAAGCTGGTTTGAGGGGAGGTGGTGAGACAGTACTCTGAGGAGAAATATGGGGTTGCTGGTCAATGGAAGAAGTACAATTGAAGTTTTGGCAAGTGTTCTTGGATACCAGTGTCTTAATTACTATAGCTTTATAGTAAGACTTGAAATCTGGTAGTGTGAATTTTCCAACTTTACTCTTTCCTTTTAGTATTGTGTTCGCTAATTCTCAGTTCTTTGCTTTTCCATATAAATTTTTAAGGGTGTTGATATCTTTAAAAAAAGGTTTCTGGATTTTTAGTTGGGAGTACATTAAATCTGTAGTTTAGTTGGTAAGAACTGTCATCTTTACCATATTGAATTTTCCCATCCATGAGCATGAAATATTTCCCAGGTTATTTACAACTTCTTTGACTTCATTGATCAGTATTTTGTAGTTTTTCACACATAAGATCCTTGACATAGTTTGTTAGACTTAACCTGAAGTGTTTCAATTTTTGATGTGATTATGAATTATATATATATATATATTTATTTATTTACTTAAACTTCCAATTTTCATTGCTGGGATATAGAAAAGTGATTGACTTCTTACATACTGACTTTGTATGCTACAATTTTACTGGAGTCCTTATCCAGATGTAGTTTTTTCATAGCTTCTTTGGGGGTTCCTGTGTAAAATATCTTCTCATTTGTGAGTAAAGACAATCTGAGTTCTTTATTTAATTTTTTTTGATTCACCAATTTTCTTCTTCCCCAGTTGGGCCATCACTGGCACTGTTTCCAGGCCCTTGAGAATTCGGTGATACCCAGCCACATGTGGAGGGCAGTCTGCTTCTCAGCCTGTGTGTGTTAGTCGCTCAGTCATGTCCAGCTCTTTGCAAACCATGACTGGGCCTGCCAGGCTCCTCTGTCTGTGGATGTTCCAGGCAGGAGTACTGGAGTGGGTTGCCATTCTCTTTTCCAGGAGATCTTGCTGACCTGGGAATTAAACCAGGGTCTCCCACATTGCAGGCAGACTCTACATCTGAGCCACTAGGTCAGCCTACTGATTCTAATGCTCATGTCATTTCCAGAAAGACCCTCACAGACACACCCAGATGTTTGGCCAATATCCAGGTACACCATGGCCTGGTCAAGTTGACAGCACATACGATTAAAGTGACAATGTGTCTCTGATGTTTTATGATCTGAAATGGTTGGGTTTGTCTTTTTTTTTTTTTTTTTAGATTAAAAAGTTTGTATGAGCCTTATATTACCTGGAGTATCCTAACTATTCAGTTCAGTTCAGTTCAGTTGTTCAGTTGTGTCTGACTCGTTGCAACCCACAGGCTACAGCACGCCAGGTTTCCTTGTCCATCACCAACTCCCAGAGCTTACTCAGCTCCAGTCGGTGATGCCATCCAACCATCTGTTGTCAGGATGCCATCATCCTCTGTCGTCACCTTCTCCTCCTGCCTTTGATCTTTCCCAGCCATCAGGGTCTTATCAAATGAATCAGTTCCTCGCATCAAGTGGCCAAAGTATTGGAGTTTCAGCTTCAGCATCAGTCCTTCCAGTGAATACTCAGGACTGATCTCCTTTAGGATAGACTGGTTGGATCTCCTTGCAGTTCAAGGGACTCTCAAGAGTCTTCTCTAACAGTTCAAAAGCATCAATTCTTTGGTGCTCAGCTTTCATTATAGTCCAACTCTCACATCCATACTTGACTACTGGAAAAACCATAGCTTTGACTACACAGACCTTTGTTGGCAAAGTAATGTCTTTGATTTTTAATATGCTGACTAGGTTGGTCATAGCTTTTCTTCCAAGGAGCAAGCATCTTTTAATTTCATGGCTGCAGTCACCATCTGCAGTGATTTTTGAGCCCAAAAAATAAAGTCTCTCACTGTTTCCACTGTTTTCCCATCTACTTGCCATGAGGTGATGGACCGGATGCCATGATCTTAGCTTTCTGAATGTTGAGTATTAAGCCAACTTTTTCATTCTCCTCTTACTGAGGCTCTTTAGTTCTTCTTCACTTTCTGCCATAAGGGTGATGTCGTTTGCATATCTAAGGTTATGGATATTTCTCCCGGCAATCTTGATTCCAGCTTGTGCTTTATCTGGCCTGGCGTTTCTTCTGATGTACTCTGCATATAAGTTAAATAAGCAGGGTGACAATATGCATCCTTGATGTACTCCTTTCTTGATTTAGATCCAGTCTGTAATTCCATGTCCAGTTCTAACTGTTGCTTCTTGACCTGCATACAGATTTCTCAGGAGGCAGGTCAGATGGTATGGTCTGAAATACCCATCTCTTTCAGAATTTTCCACAGTTTGTTGTGATCCACACAGTCAAAGGCTTTTGTGTAGTCAATAAGGCAGAAGTAGATGTTTTTCTGGAACTCTCTTGCTTTTTTGATGATCCAGCGGATGTTGGCAATTTGATCTCTGGTTCCTCTGCCTTTTCTAAATCCAGATTGACCATCTGGAAGTTCATGATTCATGTACTGTTGAAGCCTAGCTTGGAGAATTTTGAGCATTACTTTGCTAGCGTGTGAGATGAGTGCAATTGTGCAGTAGTTTGGACATTCTTTGGCATTACCTTTCTTTGGGATTGGAATGAAAACTGACCTTTTCTAGTCCTGTGAGCACTGCTGAGTTTTCCAAATTTGCTGGTGTATTGAGTGCAGCACTTTAACAGCATCATCTTACAGGACCTGAAATAGCTCTACTGGAATTCTATCACCTCCACTAGCTTTGTTCATAGTGATGCTTCCTAAGGCCCACTTGATTTCACACTCCAAGATGTCTGGCTCTAAGTGAGTGATCACACCGTCGTGATTATCTGTGTCATGAAGATCTTTTTTGTATAGTTCTTCTGTGTATTCTTGCCACCTCTTCTTAATATCTTCTGCTGCTGTTAGGTCAGTTGTGCTTATCTTTGCATAAAAAGTTCCCTTGGTATTTCTAGTTTTCTTAAAGAGATCTCTAGTCTTTCCCATTCTATTATTTTCCTCTGTTTCTTTGCACTGATCACCGAGGAAGACTTTCTTACCTCTTCTCGCTATTCTTTGGAATTCTACATTGAAATGGGTTTATCTTTCCTTTTGTCCTTTGCCTTTAGCTTCTCTTCTTTTCTCAGCTATATGTAAGGCCTCCTCAGACAACCATTTTGCCTTTTTGCATTTCTTTTCTTGAGGGTCTTGATCACTGCCTCCTGTACAATGTCACGAACCTCCATCCATAATTTTTCAGTCACTCTATCAGATCTAATCCCTTGACTCTGTTTGTCACTTCCACTTATAATCATAAGTGATTTGGTTTAGGTCATACCTGAATGGTCTAGTGTTTTTTCCGACTTTCTTCAATCTAAATCTGAATTTGGCAGTGAGGAGTTCATGATCTGACCCACAATCAGCTCCTGGTCTTGTTTTTGCTGACTGTATAGAGCTTCTCCATCTTTGGGTGGATGTTTGGGTACTATTATAAAAGATAAAATATAGAATGTCAGAGTATTAACGTAACTATTCAAGTATTTCTCATTCACTTCAGAGTTCAGTGTCAGTGTATCTGGTCTAAAGATGCCTATTCTCTACCAATGACCAGGGACATAGGCTCTGTTCAGTCTTGTGGTTTCATATATGTGAGGCTCCCTTTGACCTCTGTGTAACATTAAGAATGGGGACGGAAGGCTCGGAAATGGTCCTCGTCCCTTCCATTTATGTTCTGCTTATGAAAACTACTCATGTGACCCTCCTTAAATTAAAAGGATGCTCTGAAATGTGATTTATGATTAGGTGGTGAAATTCCTGCAATTCCCTGCAGTTTGTAAGGCAAAGTGCAGACTTTTAGTGGACAGTTATCCACACTGCCTTAGACCCTGCACTTCCCAGTAATGCTGGTCTTCAGGAGCCCACCCACCTGCTACAGGGACCAGTCAGTGCTGCGAGGACACATCCTTCAGAAATTGCCAAGTGGTATGGTGCAGTTAACCGTTTAGTTCTGTGCCCTGTAAATGACTGAATAATAATTCTATCAGAAAGTGTTGTTACAGCTCTTGGGAATGCTTTCATATTACTAAAATAATATTAAGGAAATCACTCACTCCAGTCTCAGCATCAAATGATATTTTATGTAACAAAGAACCTCTTCATGCTGTAATTTTCTTTTTTAAATACAGACTTGCAGAATGAATATGAGATAAATGAGGACTGTCGTGTCTGTAACATACTTCCCTTTGTACTTGCACTGGTAGATTCTCTTCCCTCTTTCTCTCACTTCCTCTCTTCCCTGGCATCTCAGTTTTCAATTACTCACATATTTTTATTTTAAAATAGCATCTGATCATTATTAACATCAGTGATTTTCTTTAAAGAACGTGAGGTACTTTTTCTTTAATTTGTGTGCTTTAATTTGAATATGAGCTTTTATAAGTGAGGAAATTACAAGCAAGAGAGCCTATAATATCCACATGCTGTTTGTTTCCAATTTATGTGTGTCCATGTAACAGTGTTTCTGAAACTTGAGAGTATATCAGGATCATCTGGAGGGTTTGTTAGAATGCAGATTTCTGGACCCCACTGCCAGAGTTTCCTCTGCGGTGAGTCTTGGATGGGACACACAGATTTCTTTTTCTAGCAAGTTCCCAAGTGATGCTGCTGCTGCTGGCCTAGGGACAGTACTTTGAGAAAAATGATCTTTCTGTCAAGTAATACCAAAGAGAGAGGGATAAAGTTATTGAATTTATGCAGTTTCTTGAAGGTTGGAATATTTGATATGTCCCAGCTTTTGTACTAAAAATAATAATAATAATGCCAAAAGACATACAGTGCTTAAGACTCAAGTTAATTTAATTCCATAATCATAAGGTAGAACAGTACCAAATTCGGTACATGGAGACTTCTGTACTTAATTTTGACTGACCCACATAGAACAAATGTGATTCATCTGACTTAAAATTGAAAACCCAAATAAGCTAGGTTGGAAAACAAAATATATTTTTATTATGGGGCCTAAAAGGAGACAAATGGTTATTAGAATGGTAAGAGTGTTTGGCCAAAGCTATAGGTGAGTAAGTTGCTCAGACGTTAAGCAAAATAATCAGAAAATTATGCAAATTTTATGAACAAGAAAGCTAGAATATTTTCCATAAGCATGAGTGCAGGGTCTGAGCTATACAGATTTAAGAATTTTCTCCTAGGCATTTACTTTCTTAAGTAATTCTGAAGACAATTTATTTTTAAGGCTTACTTTCACCTAAGCAAGAAGAAATCTGTTATACAATAATGCAAAAAGAAAAAGAACTCTATGCTCTGGATGTTCAACACCTCTGTTAAGGATTCATAAGTTATTTGTTTGGAAAATCATATACCCGGGGATACTGAACCTGGTCCAGGTGGAGCTGGTGGGAAAGAACCTGCTTGTCAACTCAGGAGACATGAGGTTGGTTGGATCCCTGAGTCAGGAAGGTCCCCTGGAGGAGGGCACGGCATCCCACTCCAGTATTCTTGTCTGGAGAATCCCATGGACAGAGGAGCCTGGCAGGTTATATTCCATGGGGTTGCAAAGAGTTATATATGACTGAAGTGACTTAGCATGCATGCTTAGAAGATTATAAAATTCACTTGTTCTATATTCTAGAGAATAAAGTAGTTTAACCTAACATGAAAAACTGTGGAATGAAAGAATGAGAATTACATTGGGTTGCTTTTTTAAGTATGGAGCCTGTCTAAAATCAGCATATAGGACTCGCTTCAAAAGGTGACCAGTGATGACGATCAATATGTGATTCTTCAAGGAGACGATCTGGAACAAAAAGACAATTTACACACCAGGAAAGTAATATTCAAGCAGCCAAGGACAGTCAGAATATTTCTTCTTTTTTCTTTTCATAAAAAAATGAAAAAAATATGTGATTATTTTCTCTCAATTATATTTACAAAAGAGGCATTAGCAAGGAAAATGTCTTGATTTGAAGGAAGGAAAGGATACAAAGAAATTCTGCCCTGCCTTTTACCAGCTTTATTTGGGATCTATTTCATTCTCCTTTGCTGCTTCTTTTATCACCTGACTTAATTTTTCAGAAAAGTTGTCCCAGGAAGGGTTTTTATGGTTGTTTTTCTTGGCACGACTCTGCACTTCCTCTGTGTATTCAAAGTGTCCTGCCTTGAGAATGTGAAGCTCATTCCTCAGCATGGACAGAAACCCAGGGTCCAGTGCCCCTCTGTGCCTCAAGGTCAATTTTCAGGGAGTGATATTGGCACGCTTGCCGTCGACTGTCCTCACACAGAGAGGTTGTCCTGGGCCCCCTGCTTCTTTCCTCCTTCCCGATCTTAGTCTTGGGTTTGCCCATTATGGGCTTCCCTGGTGGCTCAGAGATTAAAGCGTCTGCCTCCAATGCGGGAGACCTGGGTTCGATCCCTGGGTTGGGAAGATCCCCTGGAGAAGGAAATGGCAACCCACTCTAGTATTCTTGCCTGGAGAATCCCATGGACAGAGGAGCCTAGTGGGCTACAGTCCACGGGGTCACAGAGAGTTGGTCATGACTGAGCGACTTCACTTTGCCCATTCTGCTGTGACTCTGCCCAGTAATGGCCAGCCTGGGAGCTGACCCCAGCATATCTGACCTCCTGAGATGAAATGCTGCATGAATTTCATGTAAAGGTCAAGACAAGGATGGGTTGGAAAAAGACAGTATCTTCTATTAATTTTCCTTCTGTCTTGTTTCTACCTGCTGTTCTGAAGCTGTATTTGGAATAAACATTAGGCCTTGTGAAAGAAATTTTACAAAGTATGAGTTCCTTTTTTATATTATGGAGTGCAAATGAGGACGATATAGGTGTGTTGCTCCAAGCTGAAAAGGTCCAGAAAGTTCATTCACTCAAGCTTCCTTTGAACAAGTAGCCTACTTCCCACCTCCCAATGCTGTCCACATCTTACTCTGGTAATTTAAAGTTCTATGATTCCTCCTTAAAACATTTTAATGTTTAAGGACCTTTCAGAGTTCATTAAACTTTATGTTTAATAGAATTCCCTCCTTTCCATGTTAGCCACCGAAGTCTGATTCCTATAAATGTGTAAATCCCAATTGTATCTCTCTCTACTAAAGCTGTGGTATCTCCATGTTATCCCCAAATTCCTGTTGGATAAACGTCATGCAACCACTTGCCTTTTCTTGATCTTTATCCTTGTCTGACCCCTTAATGGTGGTTAGGTCTTTTCTTTCCCCTCTTTCTGCAGGGGTCTCCCCTCAAGAGCTGCAAGTTTTCAGTTTCACAGTCTTCCCTACATCGTTTTTCAAATCTGTCCCACACTCGGTCTTACTATGCTTGCTTTTCACTTACTCCCTTACCATTTATAGAGAAGTAGTAATACCAAAATAATAGGATTTGTGAAAAATACCTAGGAAAGTGATGTTGTTTATAGAAAAGTTTTTTTTTTAAAGTCATCTTAATTCACATTTAAAGTTTTGATAAAATTATGAAATGAATTACTTTTATTCACCTTTGTAATAAAGTTTGTATGTTCTCCCTAGGGATATATTTTTTTAAAGAGGGGAAACCAGAGTAGGTGGTTGAAAATAGAATAAATCTTTACCAAAAAAAAGATGACCTAAAATATAGTGGATATGAACATATTTCTTTTCAGCCCTAAATATGACAAATGGGAACTCTAGTTTGGAAATTAGGTAAGCTGATGTTTTTTATAATCTTTTTCTCACTAGGAAAAAGAGAAAACTATTTACACACTAGATTAGATGATATGTACTCATATAGCTATTTCCAGGAAATAATCAAAAATTTTAACACTGGATTAAGGATGATACAAGATAAAATAAGTGTACAGTGACCAAGAACTCACTGTCTCAAAAAATGCTTGTTTTAGTAGATGTATCATAATAATTCAGCCTGTTTTCAAAAGAAAATTTAAGAGTTCCAAAAGTACACAGAGTATATCAAAAGCCAAAGATAATAATAAATATAAGAATGTGCTTTAAAACTTTGTATGCACGTAATTCAGAATGCTTTTGAGTTTAACATTAATTTCTAAGTTGATTATTTGCAAATGATAGCTGTCTTGGATCATGTTCTCCAAACAGACCCAAATACAAGTGGTAGTGAGCAAGAGCTTTACTGATGTAGGGCTTCCCCAAGACAACAGGAAGAGAGAGGGAAACCGACCGTGAAAGAGCATATGCTGACCCGAGAGGAGCCTCGGCCTGGGAATGAGCTCGGCCCCTAGACAAGGTGGCTGGGCTGTGATGCTCCCGTCCCTCCTGAGCGCTCGCCCCCTGCTGCATTGCCGCCAGGCTCCCCGAGTCTCTGTGCAAGGGTGCTGAGTGCTCCAGGAGGCCAGCGACCGTCAGGGTCAGTGCTCAAGAGAGAATCATGCAGGCGCTGGGGAGTGCTGTGCAGTCAGGAAAGGGGACTGGCAAGCATCAGGGTGGGCATCAGTCAAGTTTCCTACAGGAAGTTCACTAGGATTTCCTGGTAAGCGGGACATGACCCTGGATTTAGTGAACTTTTTCTGTTATTTACAGTTCTTGATATGAGTAGCTGGCTTCTTTATGTGTACTTGCATTAAGCTGATCAACAGTCAAATAAAAAGGAGTTGACCTCTGATGAGCTTAGCGCACACAGTCAAGGCCTTAGGAATGATGTGTTCACTGATTCAGTGACTATTCTTCTTCTAGGGACAATTTATTAAGCATGTTACTCTTCACCTGGACGTATCCAGTCCTTATCCCGACACATGAACATTGGAAAGAGCTTTGTTGGCTTCCTTTTGTCTTGCCAGAAAATGAAAAGTGATCTTAAGAAGGAAGTCTTCTTTGAAAAGAAAATGACAAGTTATTGTATACTTGTCAACTTCAAGTATCTCATTTTAGAAGCTGCATTAACTCCTTGCATTTCAGGGTGTCACATGAGATTAAGAGATCACCGAAACGCTAGGGTTGGTGCTTTTCCCACATCCCATACATCCTGATATGTTCTGTTTTCCTTCTGTTTGTTTTGAGATATTTTCTATCTTCACTTTTGATTTTCTCTTTGATTAAATTGTTGTTCAAAAGTGTGTTGCTTAATTTCCAAGAGTCACAGATTTAAAAAGGCTTTAGAATATCCTTCATGAAGCCATAAAAATTTTATTAAATCTTAAAAAAACAGATGTGTGGTTGCCAGAACACTGGGAGAGTCATGGCAAGATAAAAGCAAACTTTTGGACAGAAATATTTGTGATAATGTGTTGGGATGAAGAGCTGAGGGAGAGAGCATGAGACTATCTGGTTTGATATTGATACAGTGTGACTACTAGGGAAAGCAAGGACAAATGACGTTTTTGTATACTTCAGAAAATTTAAAAGTCATCATACATGTCATGACTGTGTGATTGAAAAGAAAAGGAAGTACCTCGATTACCAACCCGGCTACAGGGCTGAATCACAACATCTGGCAATAGGCCGGCCAAGCATCTTTAGAAGCTCTCCTTGACTTATCCAGGCTCTAGGGCATGATTAGGAAATCACTGCTTTAATCTGTAATGATACTGATGCTACTGATAAATTCGGTAGTCTGAAGACTTTTCTCAAACAGTCTTATTATCAGTTCTCTCATTGCTTTTGGGACTCTGGTGGTTATTTCGTATTACATGGACATAGGTAATTTGTCCAGCGTTCCACAGAATGTTTTACAAGTTCTAGCCCTGGTGAAGTAGCCTTCTCTATGGACAGTTGTTGTCTCCATTTAATATCTAGGACAGAGGTTCTCAAGCTCTGATTGCTTCTGAATCACCCCAAAGCTTAATTAAAATACAGATTTCTGGGCCCCACCCCAGAGGTTCAGATTCAGTAGGTCTAGGGTAGGGCCTGAGAATTTGCATTTTGCACATATTCCAAGGTGATGTTGTTGCTGATCCCACTGGTCCAGGAACTGCATTTTAAGAACTACTGGTTTAGGGAAATGAAAGAGTTTAGATCATGGAAGCAGATAAATGGTATGCTCAGATATTCTAGTAGGGTAAGAGTAAGAGACTAGAAGCAGGTTGAACTGCAGATAAAAAGCTTGGCTGGCTTTTCAGCCACAGGGAAATAGGTGTAGACCAGAGACAACATGTTAGATGATTTAAGGGGAAAATCTGACTCTGTTTAAATTATCTGGACTTTTCAAGTGGAAACACCTTGTTTGCCTGATTAATCTATATTATTTCCATATTTCTTTGCATGTCTAAGAGACATTTTATGGATATTGGATTTTATGCTCACCTAAATATCCATAAAGATAGTTTTCTATATTTATGAAACTATTTGCCAAATGATAAATGCTATTTCTAGTTCATCTGATTAGCCTGAAATTAGGACTTTTGCTGAGAAAGGGCATAATAGAAAAATTTGACAATGCAATATTTATCACCATAATATAATTTTTTAAAAACCCTGAGTCTTTAACAAATGCAATATGATTATTTGTCCATAAAAATGCCATGAATCCCTCCTTGGGATGCCTGTTAATAGATATGAGCTAGGAAAATAAAACGTATTTTCATAAACTTTCATTATACTCCTGAATATATCTCTAGTATATGTATAGATTTTCCTTGTTGATTATCGTCTTCTTCTCAGTTTTAAAAATAATAATCGAATAAGTTTAAAGTAAATCCAGTTACTATCCATTTAAGTCTCTCCAGTTTTTCATTCATCATTTTAAAAAATTGCTAAAATATATTTTCTGATATTATATGCTCTAGATCTCTTTTCTCCCATAGTCTTACATGTGTGGAGCTATAAATGTGTCATTATAAACATGTATGCTGTTAGAATTAAGTTTTATTAATGTTGTATCTTAAAAGTTTGGTGCTATGGATGTAATTTTATGTTCAGTTGCATTAACTTTCAACTTAAGCAGCTTTTTTATTATTAGATGAGTATATAAAAGTTTTTCAGAGAGTTGAAGAAGGAAGTTAGAAGGAGGAAATTTAACTGCTGCATAACAAGGGGCTGAACTATTTTTCCGGTTATGTACAAAGGAAAGTTAAGTAGGTATTTGCTAATGTACTTCACACACTGTGACCCAGTTTCACAGCCTCTTTAAACTTCTGTTACGTTAAAGACACTTATCATGAGAATCATGATAAAGAACCATTTATCGTGATTCTTTTTTTTGTACATGAATAAAGACACATGTTCGTTTTCTACTTGTATTATTCTGATAATATTCCTGCTATTTTTAATACTGAAAAAGATTTCTTTAGTGAAAAAAAATAGATCTGGGGGAAAATGAATTCTTTTCCTATCCTGTATTCAGCCTCCGTGATCTTTGGCAATGTGTATATTTTTCTCTGGAACTCAGTTTCTTCACCTATGATCTCCTCCAGTACCAAAAGCCTGTGATTACATTACAGACAATGTTTCCTGTTGGATGTATTAAAAAAGATGACAACTTTGCAGTGATTTTTATGCTGGGGAGAGTGCCAAGATATGTAAAGTCATTTACATTTTAATTAAATGCCTTAGAACGTGGAAACAATGGGATAGTGTATTAGTTATCCACTGCTGCATAGCAAATGGCCACAAACTTAGTGGCTTGAAGTAACTCACATTTCTTAATATTATCTCAGAGTTTCAAGTGGGTCAGGGTCTCATCTGCTTAGAGTCTCACAGGCTGCAATGCAAGTGTCTACTGGGCTGTTTCCATTTGGAGCTAGAGTTCCTTTATCAGACTCATTCATTTGGAGCTAGAGTTCCTTTATCAGACTCATTCATGTTGTTGCCACAGCTGACAAAGTTCTGTGGGTCTTTGTCACCGTAGGACTGAGGCCCTTAGCTCTTAGAGGCCTTCCCTTTCCAGAGAAAATACACGGCAGAGCCAGCACATGAGCATCTCTACAGCTTCGAGTCTGTCACTACTGGTCACTTCTGAAGGACTCACCCAGGATGTCTTTGTTTTAGTTAAATTTAAGTTATCTGTTCAGAGATTTCATGACACCTGCAAGATTCCTTCACATTTGCCACATAAGGTAACATAATTGTGGGAGGGAAGAATAGCCTTTGCTGTATTCTGTTACCTTGAAGCAAGTTGTAGGTCCTGACCACAGGCAGTGGGAGAGGTTTCCACAGAGGCATAGATGTCAGGGGCAGGAGTCCTGGTGGTCAGCTTGGAATTCAGCTTGCTAAAGGTGGGCAAAAAGTTGAGATCGTGATGCACTTATTCAACTGATGATCAGTAGTCACTGAAGGTCTCTGTTAGTTCTCCCATCTTCAGAGTAGAGGAACATGATGCTAATGTTATAGTTGTGCTGTCAAGACCAATGAGATAACATGTACAAATTATCTTGCAATTCTTGGCACATTGTCAGTTCTCTATTACTGGTTAAAATTATTATTATTGTTGTCATATTAATTATACTACTTGATTTTGGTTCGTTTTGTCTCATTCAATAATTTTTCAGTTTTATTTGATTGGCTAAAAGCTATGTCAGTACTTATAACACAATTCATAAGACATGCTAGTTCTCATGTTCTCCATTTCAAATATTAATTTTGTTTTGCATTTAACTGTGACACTGAAAGTAAGACACCTTTCCAAGCTGACTCAGTGTTTAATGAAATATCTCAAGCACTAGATTTTCATTTTTGTTTGTTTCTTGTTTGCTTTCTGTGCTTTTCTTCTAGGTGCTTTACTCACATGTCACTGGCTTTTCTTCTGGGGTCCTTTCCCTTTCACTTGGCATGGCAACTATTGCCAGCATAAGAATTTATATGGATGCAGGAGTCCCTGTTAGCTAAGTGGAGATCTCAGTTTAATATCTCAGTAGATTAAACAACAGCCCACTGAGAAAGATACTGATAGCATTGGCATCTCTGTTTGACACACAAGGATTTAAGGAACAGGAATCCATAGTAACTGACTTAATAGTACACAGATTACAAATGGTAATTCCAAGAGACAACTTAAGTGTTCTGCCTTCTAGTTCTATGAAATTTGCACGATATTAAATGAAGAATTTTTTAAATAAAGAAATCCAGATGTATAGTCTTTCTCTTTCCTCTTCTGGTATTGGTGACCTGGGCATCTCATTTCCTTGTGTGTTTCCTACTGAGGCTCCATTGCAGATTGTGGGGGGAAAGACAACTGAGGCTGGGGAGCAAAGAAAATGAGAGATCAGGTGAAGGTGGGTGCAGGGGATTGTTTTAAGAGGTATACTAAACAGATTTTTGCTCTCTCAGGGGTGAAATCAAGTTAAAGAACACAGAGTCTATTTTATCTGCTTCTCTTTAAATTAAAACACTTAAATGAGGCGCAAGTTGCTTAATTTAAACATTGGACATTTTAGGGGGTTGGCAGCCAATAAAACATATTAATGTCTTCTACTTTTGGTAAATCGAGGTTGAACAACTTAAGGAATATAACACATGGGGAAGTATACGTTAATATCTTCCTTCTGTAATGTTTATGACTATAATTGCTGCTCTGATTATATATTGTGTGAACTTGAAGCACATTATTGTGTTGGATGACTAATAGAATTTGGTGGCAATGCATAGAAATTGGTATTCTGGAAGAGGGCTGAGTTTTAAATTGCATTCTCTTCTGAGTTTGCAGCGCATTTCATGACTCATCTACCTCACAGTGTGTTGATGGCTGATGAATTGAAGTCTTTTTGCTGAATAGTAAACATCAGAGACAGTTTGGTCTTCTCCTAGCTTTCCTGACTCAGTTTTCTCATCACTAATTCAAAGTATCAAAAATAAATCATTGATTACTGTTAATTGACTTTTGTCCATAATGACCTAGAGAGAAGGTACGTTTGTCAGTACATCAGGGTATGCACTGGGGGTGCTAGGAATGTGGTCTCTAAGCTCTGCGGGGGCCATTGTGTGCCTTGGAAATAAAGAGGGGTCTGTTCATTCTTCATGGACTGTTTCAGGTAGATCATAGGCCTTTGGGCACCCCAACCCTCTTTCCTTGTTGGGTGGGCTTAGAGGTGAGACAGAAGGACACATTTTCTTCTTTTATTTTGCTAAATGTCTTTAATGTTACAAAGTGAAACACAAAAGTTGTATAGTGTAGCTATTTTCATCAAAAATCAATGATTGCTTAACTTTACGACAGGGATATTTATTCTATGGAGTAAAATCTAATGGTAAGGACACATTAGAACAAGAGATAGTGGCTTTTGTCATTCAGTAGTTTATCTTTAATAAATAAAATCTGAGCCTAAGTGATTCACCATTAGTCACACTTTTGCTTTTAATAGGTGTAAATTTTTATTTGCCCATTCCATATATAAAGAAGTGACCATTTTAAATTTTCCTGCATCATAATATAACATATAATGCATAGTTTTATCTCTCATGTTCACCTAAAAAACCTTATAATACCAATTCTGTGAATTAGTACATCAGCGTTTTCCATTATGGTCCATGGAACAGCGTCACAGGAGCGCATGTCAGAGATGCGGGTTCTTAGGTGCACCCAAGTCCTGATGAACTGGAGATGCTGATGAACGCTGCTCAACCGGTCTATGTTTTACACGTGTTCTAGTGACTCCAATGCCATCTTTGAGAACCACTGGTGTAGCAAGTATTTTCATATTCATTGTACAGATGATACAGTTGATGCTCACTGTGGTCTGATGATTGCACAAATACGTGACTAGTTCATTTGAGGGCCCTTCCTCCAACCCAGGTATTAAAAATCATGGGGCCTCTGTTTCTTAAAAAAAAAAAAATAACGAAATAGTGAATTCCATAGGCCTGGAAAACAGTCACTCTTAAATGAATTGAGAAAGGGGCCATTTCCTTGCTTTCTCATCATGAAAGTGGTTTGTTAAAACTATTAACACTAGAAAATTAACCTAGAAAGAGTTTTAATGACACAAGTAACATTTTTGCAGTCCCTCCATTGTATTCCTCATTTTCTTTTAAGTGGAGTGCAAATAGGATGTAGTTAAATCCCAGAGGGGTGGCTGTTGCATGTTAATAGAAGTGGGAGACTATTTTAATCTTGTCTTCCTAGCCCAGTGAGTCTGTGGATAGCTTTCCAACAGGGTCTTTCACACACATCATTGCCCGTGCTCAGAGTGCCCTGTGGTGGTTTTCTTGCATGCACAATTTTACACACGCTGCAGAGAAGTTTCTTAGTTGCTGTGGGATCAAAATGAATGTTAACCACCCCTCTGTGACTTGGGAAATGAATGTTTCCTCTTGAGCTGAAAGCAAAAAACAGTGTTCATTATCTGTAATAGAAAAGTCTACAGAATGATGCCTGCTAAGATCTATTTCTTTGTGAACTCAATTTGGGCTTTGTGTGTAAAACAAATAAGTAAAGTTTAAGTCTATTGTTTATTCAACCAGGAGGAATTTCCTTGAATAGAAGATGTTTGGGTGCAATTAGGGTGTGATTTTTATTCTGCATATATATAAAACATGATGCTACATTTATGGGGAAAAAAAGCTTGAAAAACATGTCAGTATTTCATGAATAATTACAAAGAGAACATGCAGGTAACAGCTGCTAAGTTTGGAAGTGATTGGTAAGTCTCCACGCATTTCTGCTGTGTGTCCAGAGTGACTTGTTTTCTGCTCAGGATTCCTGCCTCTTTGCCTTTGCAACTGCTGTTTCCTCTCCCTGGAGCCCTCCCGAAAAAATGCAGAATTATAAGGCTAGCAAACTCCTTTTCATCCTTATGTGTTGGCTGAAAAGACACCATAGCCCTTTGTGGTCCACATCTGCAGTGCACTTTGAAATGTCTTCTTTAGAGTATAACCATTAGCTTTGTGCATGAGTGTCTCTTTATGTTTTGAGGTGTCATTCTTCAGTATCTAGTCTGTACCTGACACATTGCAGGATTCAATAAATAATGCTTCCATGAATTAATGGTGGGCGTTTCCAAATGGATAAAGTCTTCAAACCAGCATCTCCTCTATGCACTGTCATTTTACAGTACCCAAACTTCTGAGTCCCAGTGAGGAAGCTGGCATCCCTAGAGCTGTCAATGCCTTCTCTCTTTACTTTAGTCAGTTTTACCTCCTATCATCAGTTCAGTTCAGTGCAGTCCCTCAGTCGTGTCTAACTCTTTGCGACCCCATGGACTGCAGCACGCCAGGCTTCCCTGCCCATCACCAACTCTCAGAGCTTGCTCAAACTCAGATCCATCGAGTCGGTGACGCCATCCAGCCATCTCACCCTCTGTCGTCTTTATTCCTCACACCTTGACCTTTGTCTGGTCTCTGTGTCTCAGCACTCCACTCAGTTCTTGTCTTTTAGATTAAGTTTCTTCAAGCTAGGTTCTCTTCCTGTTTCTCCTCTTTCAGTAAATGTTTTGGCTGCTGTTATCATGAAGATGAAGAAACCTGGGCCAGATGCCCCACCTCCTATCTCCTGAATCATCTGTATGCCTTTGCCTGGGTGAAGTCTTAAGTCCCGCATTTGAGAGATGTTGGTTCCTAACTCTCACCAAGTGACCTTTGATACTGTGGATGGTGCATCCTTGAGGGAAGCATGATGCCCACTACTCCGTCCTGCAAGATCCTTGCTGGTTTTGCTACTGTCACACACCACAGTTTGGCAGGGTCTGCACAGAGTCACGCATAGTAATGGGTTAAGGAATTCACTAAAATGGGGGAAGGCAAATTGCGAAGGCCAGTGTGAACGAAAGCAGAAAAGGAATTGTCTGCTGTGCTCCCTTCTGCTTGTGGTGAGCTGTGCGGGGCCCAGGGTTCTGTTGGACCTGCAGTGGGGTTTGTACCCCAGTATAGAGACTCCATCACGCCTTTGACCCTATTGTCTTGCAATCATGAAATCAACCTTAGACTCAGGAAAATAATGAGACCATTTTGCATCAAACGTTTGGAGTCGGGGTCGGCTGTTTGAAGGGATTGGCTGGGAAGCCCAGGCGCTGGTCCTCATAAAAGCTGGGGCCTATGAGAAATTACCGCCCCTCCTGTGAGGGTGCAGCACCTCCCGCCGGGAGAAGGGGCTTGGAGGAGCCATTCCAATAGCTCCTTGTCTAGCAAACAGCTTGTATGTCTCTGCTCACTGCAGCAGTCTCATCTGGCTGGTGGCAGAGTGCTCTGTGTAACTCGGTGATGTGCATGTCCCAGACTCCATGGCTCAGTGTCCCTAGCCAGACTTTTAGGGTTTCTATCCATTTACTGAAGTCCATTTCTGGTCTTCTCGCTCCCTTTTCTTCATATGTTTCTTCATATGCTCTTCATTCCCACAGTGGGATTCTGCATACTGCCTGTGTGCGCCCCCTTCCTGCACTGCCATTGTGCCTTCCCTTGGGCTTTTCCTCACTCACTCTATTTTTTTAATTAATTAATTAAATTTTTTAAATTGAAGGATGATTGCTTTACGGAAGTTTGCTGTTTGCTGTCAAACCTCAACATGAGTCGGCCGTAGGTGTACCAGATCCTCTCCCATCCCTCTCTCCCGCCTTTGCGTCTCCCTCTCCCACCTGCTTCCCACGCACTGTCCTCCTCCTCCCAGCAACTAAGGGTCACAAAGACCTCAAGGCTCTGCTCAAACCTCTGGCCCTCTCTTGGCCGGATGTTTGCCATGTGGGCCTCCAGCTGGGGAGACCTTTATCTCCTCACTTCCCTTCTCCAGTCTCAATGACTCCTCACAGAATTTTTTTTCTGAGCCTCTAGGGGAAAAGTAATCTTTTCTTTTTAACCCCCCTTCATCATAGCAGTTAACTTTAAAGTTGGCCTTAACACACTCCCCCTTGTCTTATGCGTATATATATATATATATATATATTTACTTTGCAAGTCCATTCAGAGAAGCTGCCATGTCTTATGTGTCTTGTATCCTGGAGTACCTTGAATATTATAGGCATTCAATAATATGTAATAAATAAATGAAAACATAGGCCCAAGGGGTGTGTGCAAAAGGCTTGGGGTGCAGGTATGGGAGGCATACCCATCTCTTTAGCTTGGCCACCTGGGCTGTATGCTGTGAGCTGGAGTTGGTACCTCCTCCCGCCCCCAACCCTAACCCCTCACTCCACTCACAAATCCTCAAAACACTTAGAGTGACTCTCAGGAATATATTTCAACAAGGGAACAGGAAGGCCTGACTCATCATGACTTAGGAATGGCTTATAGGATAAACTGGGGGCCCAAACCATTGTACTTGCAAAATGTATTATGATATATAAAGCTGAGAACTAGCAGGTAGCTGTCTTTTCGTTTCCATTCCCATTCCATTGACAGGCAGTGCATGTAAGAGGAGAAAAATATCCCAACTGCAGGGAAATTTTCAGGCAAGTCTCAAGATAATATTATTTTGAAAGTGATGCCAATGCTATGAAACAAAAGAAAAAAGATCTGTGTGGATACTTAACGATCTCACACTTTTGCCTTCCAGGAGACGGAGCTGTTAGATCTCAGCCTTGTCAAAGACGCCAGATGTGGGAAACATGCCAAGGCGCCCAAGGTAGGAAGTGGAGTGTGCTGCACACACCAGATGCTGCCTTGATTATTTAGCTGTGTCATGGTATCAATTAATTGCCCCAATTAAAAGTGTCTCTGTTGTAGATGTTGTAAAATGCAATAAAACAGCCAGTCCTTCCAGAAGCCAGTATGTCCAAACAGTACCATTTTTGATAAAAGATGGAAGCAATGAGCAAATATAGAATCAGTGGACATAGGACTTGCTTTATGCCTTTTTTTTTTTTTTGAAAAAAAATTATATAAAAGTTACTGGATAATTCTAAATACTCAAAATGTGCTTTAAAGTATTTGAAAAATTCCCTAAGCCTTATAAGCATACGTGAACCCACCTTTAAGACAGATAAACAGGATCTTTTAGCTCAAACATTTTGCAGTTGGAGTCGTTTCATCCCCGAAGCCAGAGTGTCAAATCTTTTTGCAAATGTTCCAGTGAACACCCATAGACATTGGGATCGGTTATGTGGAATGTCAACTTACTTGGGTTTGAAAAGCTTACTGAAGAAGCATCTAAAGCAGTGTTTGCAATTTATTTAGTTTTGGAAGATTGTCTTAAAATGTTGAATATAGGACTTCCCTGGTGGTCCAGTGGTTGAGACTCCATGCTTCCACTGAAGCGGGTGCAGGCTTGATCCCTGGTCAGGGAACCAAGACTCTGCATGTCATGTGGTGTGGCCCCCAAAAATGTTGAATAAAACACTATGTATATTTTTAAATTTTAGACTATCTGGTAGGGTGTAATAGCAGGATATATTGACTTGTTATCAAACTGGGAAACTACACCTTAGTGTATTTAAATCTTAATGCGTTAAGGACTTCTTCTGTAGCACAGAGAGAATGTTGGCAAATAGGGAAGTACGGGGCCATTCAGGGATTTGCCTCCTCCCATAACTGATACAAAACCAGCGATTTTCTATTTGAGTATCTACCTGCAATTTTTGTTTTATTCCTTAAAAATCAAAACACATACTTTGACATCAAAAATTATCTGTTGCTGTGGAGATGCAGTGAGGAAAGTCACCTAGTGATTGTCTTCAGATACCTAACAGTGTGGTAGTTGCTGGCAAATTTTGTCATAGAGCAAACAGCCAAATACTGCTTTTATTGCTGAAGAGGTTAAAATGACCTACAGGAAAATGTGGTAAATGAAAAGAAAGAAAAATCAGAATTGTTTTCAGAAAGGTTTCTGTGTTTCACCTGAAAATGGTCCATTATTTGCATCAGTCACTTAGAAATATACCTGCAATGCAGAAGACTTGGGTTCGATCCCTGGGTTGGGAAGATCCTCTGAAAAAGGGAAACACTACCACACACTCCCGTATTCCGGCCTGGAGAATCCCATGGACTGTATAGTCCATGGGGTCTCATAGAGTCGGACACGACTGAGCAACTTTCACTCACTTGCTCACTCACTTAGGAATACAATGGTATTTCAGTAGTTTGGTCTTTTATTTTTGTATCAAGCTTATTGTCTTTAATGTTTAGTTGATGATTCAGAATTGTTCAGTTTTCAGGGTAGACATTTTATTCTTCTCCCAAGATTTTAGACAGGTTTCACATAAGCCTATTAGTTCCAAGAACTATACTGATAACAATTACAAATGTTTTCTTTTACTACAAATTCATTGACCTAATTTGACGTTTCATGGTCATTATTGGCTAAAGTCAGTTGCCTACCCTCTATTGGACCCTTTTTGTTTCCAGGCTTTGGAAGTTCAAGTCAGTTCCTCTGGCACACGGAGACCTTCTTTTAGGTTTGACTGTCTTACTGCAGTCCACAGCCTACTTAGTTTAAGTATTTCGTATACAGACACAGTTTGATAAATGTCTACTGCATGTTGAGAAATGATCGACACTCGGGTATGTGTTCTGCTTGGTTGATAAATCACTATTAGATCCTAAAATGCTACCCCTCAGGACAGATTTCAACCTCAGAGTACTCTGGCTTTTAACGTTTGTTCAGCCTAGGTTTGTGTTCTCTATTTTTTTAATCCACATTCTTGATTTTTTACTTTACATTCCTTGCTGGTGTTCAAGCATCTCCACATACCCTAATGTTTTCAAAGCCAGTTTCTCTGCCTGTTGTTGTGGTTGTTCAGTTACTCAGTTGTGTCCAGCTCTTTGCGACCACATGGACTGTAGCATGCCAGGCTTCCCTATCCTTCACCATCTCTGGAAGCGTGCTCAAATTCATGTCCATTGAGACAATGCTACCATCCAACCATCTCATCCTCTGTCATTCCCTTCTCCTCCTGCCTTCAATCTTTCCCACAATCAGAGCCTTTTCTCATGAGCCGGCTCTTTGCATCAGATGCCCGAGTACTGGAGCTTCAGCATCAGTCCTTCCAATGAATATTCAGGACTGATTTCCCTTAGGATTGACTGGTTTGATCTCCTTGCAGTCCAAGGGACTCTCAGGAGTCTTATCCAGCACCACAGTTCAAAAGCATCAGTTCTTAGGCACTTAGCCTTCTTTATGGTCCAACTCTCACATTCATATATGACTACTAGAAAAACCATAGCTTTGACTATACAGACTTTTGTTGGCAAAGTAATGTTTCTGTTTTTTAATATGCTATCTAGGTTGGTCATAGCTTTTCTTCCAAGGAGAAAGTGTCTTTTAATTTCATGGCTGCAGTCACCATCTGCAGTGATTTTGAAGCCCAAGAAAATAAAGTCTGTCACTGTTTCCATTCTTTCTCCATCTATTTACCAGGAAGTGATGGGACTGGATGCCATAATCTTCATTTTTTGAATGTTGAATTTGAGACAAACTTTCACTCTCCTCTTTCTCCTTCATCAAGAGGCTCTTTAGTTCTTCTTTACTTTCTGCCATAAGGGTGGTGTCACCTGAATATCTGAGGCTATTGATATTTCTCCCAGCAAACTTGATTAAAGCTTGTGCTTCATCCAACCCGACATTTCACATGGTGTACTCTGCATATAAGTTAAATAAGCAGGGTGACAATATACAGCCTTGACATACTCTTTTCCCAATTTTGAAACAGTCCATTCTTGCATATCTGGTTCTAACACTTCATTTTTGAACTACATACAGGTTTCTCAGGATGCAGATAAGGTGGTCTGATATTCCCATCTCTTGAAGAATTTTCCACAATTTGTTGTGATCCACACAGTCAAAGGCTTTAGCATAGTCAATGAAACAGAAGTAGATGTTTTTCTGAAATTCTCTTGCTTTTTCAGTGATACAGTGGATGTTGGCAATTTGCTGTCTGGTTCCTCTGCCTTTTCTAAATCCAGCTTGAACATCTGGAATTTCATGGATCACATACTGCTGAAGCATGGCTTGGAGAATTTTGAGCATTACTTTGCTAGTGTGTGAGATGAGTGCAACTGTGCAGTAATTTGAACATTCTTTGGGATTGCCTTTCTTAGGGATTGGAATGAAAACTGAACTTTTCCAGTCCTGTGACCATTGCTGAGTTTTCCAAATTTGCTAGCATGTTGAGTGCAGCAACTTAACAGAATCACCTTTTAGGATTTTAAGTAGCTCAACTGGAATTCCACCATCTTCACTAGCTTTGTTCTTAGTGATGCTTTCTAAGGCCCACTTGACTTCACCTTCCAGGATGTTGGGCTTTAAATGAGTGATCAGACCATCGTGGTTATCTGGGTCATCAAGATCTTTTAATAATTCTTCTGTGTATTCTTGCCACCACTTCTTAATAGCTTCTGCTTCTGTTAGGTCCATACCATTTCTGTCCTTTTTGGTGCCCATCTTTGCATGAAATGTTCCCTTGGTATCTCTAATTTTCTTGAGGAGATCTCTAGTCTTTCCCATTCTTTGTTTTCCTCTATTTCTTTGCACTGATCACTGAGGAGCTCTTTCTTAGCTCTTCTTGCTATTCTTTGGAACTCTGCATTCAAATGAATATATCTTTCCTTTTTTCTTTTGGCTTTCACTTCTCTTCTTTTCTCAGCTCTTTGTAAGGCCTCCTCAGACAACCATTTTGTCTTTTTCCATTTCTTTTTCTTGGGGATGGTTTTGATCACCACCTCCTGTACAATGTTACAAACCTCCATCCATAGTTCTTCAGACACTCTATCTATCAGATCTAATCCCTTGAATCTATTTCTCACTTCCACTGTATAGTCATAAGGGATTTGATTTAGGTCATACCTGATGGTCTAGTGGTTTTCCCTACTTTCTTCAACTGAAGTCTGAATTTTACAATAAGGAGTTCATGATTTGAGCCACAGTCAGCTCCTAGTCTTGTTTCTGCTGACTGTATAGTGCTCCCCATCTTTGGCTGTAAAGAACATAGTTAATGTGATTTCACTATTGACCTTCTCATGATGTGCTTGTTAGAGTCATCTCTTGTGTTGTTGGAAGAGGGTGTTTGCTATGACCAATGCATTCTCTTGACAAAACTTTGTCAGCCTTCCCCTGCTTCATTCTGTACTCCAAGGCCAAACTTGCCTGTTACTCCAGGTATCTCTTGACTTCATACTTTTGCATTCCAATCCCCTGTGATGAAAAGGACATTTTCATAGAACCGTTCAACTTCAGCTTCTTCAGCACTAGTGGTTGGGGCATAGACTTGGATTACTCTGATATTGAATGGTTTGCCTTGGAAAGGAACTGAGATCATTCTGTCATTTTTTAGATTGTACCCAAGTACTACATTTCAGATTCTTTGTGACTATGAAGACTACTCCATTTCTTCTAAAGGATTCTTGCCCACAGTAGCAGATATAATGGTCACCTGAATTAAATTACCCATTCCAGTCCATTTTAATTTGGTGATTCCTAAAATGTCAGTGTTCACCCTTCTTGTCTCCTATTTGACCACTTCCAATTTGCCTTGATTCATGGACCTAACATTCCAGGTTCCCATCAATATTGCTGTTTACAACCTCGGAATTTACCTTCACCACCAGCACATCCACAACTGGGCATTGTTTCTTAGACACTAGATAATAATAATAAAATGAATACTTCATATCATTGTTGTAAGGGTTAAATAAAATAATTCATTAGCAAACCACTAGCAGCAGAGAAGTTCTCAAATTTAAGCGCTTATAGAATTCCTGGGGAGTTTTAAAAAATGCTGATCCTTGTTTTCTACTCCCAGAGTGCTACAAGAATCTAGTTAATATGTGTAGTGTGGACATTGGGTTTTGTTTTGTTTTGTTTGATTAAAGAAATTTTTTTAAATTTTTTTCATTTATTTTTATTAGTTGGAGGCTAATTACTTTACAAGATTGTAGTGGTTTTTGCCATACAGTGACATGAATCAGCCATGGATTTACATGTGTTCCCCATCCTGATCCCCTCTCCTGCATCCCTCCCCATCCCATCCCTCTGGGTCTTCCCATTGTACCAGGCCCGAGCACTTGTCTCATGCATCCAGCCTGGGCTAGTGATCTGTTTCACCCTTGATAGTATACTTGTTTCAATGTTATTCTCTCAGAACATTCCACCCTCGCCTTCTCCCACAGAGTCCCAAAGTTTGTTCTGTACATCTGTGTCTCTTTTTCTGTTTTGCATATTGGGTTATCATTGCCATCTTTTTAAATTCCATATATATGCGTTAGTATACTGTATTGGTCTTTATCTTTCTGGCTTACTTCACTCTGTGTAATAGGCTCCAGTTTCATCCATCTCATTAGAACTGATTCAAATGAATTCTTTTTAATGGCTGAGTAATATTCCATTGTGTATATGTACCATAGCTTACTTATCCATTCGTCTGCTGATGGATATCTAGGTTGCTTCCATGTCCCGACAATTATAAACAGTGCTGCGATGAACATTGGGGTGCACGTGTCTCTTTCAGATCTGGTTTCCTCGGTGTGTATGCCCAGAAGTGGGATTGCTGGGTCATATGGCAGTTCTAATTCCAGTTTTTTAAGGAATCTCCACACTGTTATCCATAGTGGCTGTACTAGTTTGCATTCCCACCAACAGTGTAAGAGGGTTCCCTTTTCTCCACACCCTCTCCAGCATTTATTGCTTGTAGACTTTTGGATAGCAGCCATCCTGACTGGTGTGTAATGGTACCTCATTGTGGTTTTGATTTGCATTTCTCTGATAATGAGTGATGTTGAGCATCTTTTCATGTGTTTGTTAGCCATCTGTATGTCTTCTTTGGAGAAATGTCTGTTTAGTTCTTTGGCCCATTTTTTTATTGGGTCATTTATTTTTCTGGAATTGAGCTTCAGGAGATGCTTGTATATTTTTGAGATTAATCCTTTGTCTGTTGCTTCGTTTGCTATTATTTTCTCCCATTCTGAGGGCTGTCTTTTCACCTTGCTTATAGTTTCCTTTGTTGTGCAAAAGCTTTTAAGTTTCATTAAGTCCCATTTGTTTATTTTTGCTTTTATTTCCAATATTCTGGGAGGTGGGTCATAGAGGATCCTGCTGCGATTTATGTCGGAGAGTGTTTTGCCTATGTTCTCCTCTAGGAGTTTTATAGTTTCTGGTCTTACATTTAGATCTTTAATCCATTTTGAGTTTATTTTTGTGTATGGTGTTAGAACATGTTTTAGTTTCATTATTTTACAAGTGGTTGACCAGTTTTCCCAGCACCACTTGTTAAAGAGGTTGTCTTTTTTCCATTGTATATCCTTGCCTCCTTTGTTGAAGATAAGGTGTCCATAGGTACGTGGATTTATCTCTGGGCTTTCTATTCTGTTCCATTGATCTATATTTCTGTCTTTGTGCCAGTACCATACTGTCTTGATGACTGTGGCTTTGTGGTAGAGCCTGAAGTCAGGCAGGTTGATTCCTGCAGTTCCATTCTTCTTTCTCAAGATTACTTTGGCTATTCGAGGTTTTTTGTATTTCCATACAACTTGTGAAGTTATTTGTTCTAGTTCTGTGAAGAATACTGTTGGTAGCTTGATAGGGATTGCATTGAATCTATAGATTGCTTTGGGTAGTATAGCCATTTTCACAATATTGAGTCTTCCAATCCATGAACACGGTATATTTCTCCATCTATTTGTGTCCTCTTTGATTTCTTTCATCAGTGTTTTATAGTTTTCTATATATAGGTCTTTTGTTTCTTTAGGTAGATATACTCCTAAGTATTTTATTCTTTTTGTTGCAATGGTGAATGGTATTGTTTCCTTAATTTCTCTTTCTGTTTTCTCATTGTTTGTGTATAGGAATGCAAGGGATTTCTGTGTGTTAATTTTATATCCTGCAACATTACTGTAGTCATTGATTAGCTGTAGTAATTGTCTCGTAGAGTCTTTAGGGTTTTCTATATAGAGGATCATGTCGTCTGCAAGCAGTGAGAGTTTTACTTCTTATTTTCCTATCTGGATTTCTTTTATATCTTTTTCTGCTCTGATTGCTCTGGCCAACACTTCCAAAACTATGTTGAATAGTAGTGGTGAGAGTGGGCACTCTTGTCTTGTTCCTGACTTTAAGGGAAATGCTTTCAATTTTTCACCATTGAGGGTGATGCTTGCTGTGGGTTTGTCATATATAGCTTTTATCATGTTGAGGTATGTTCCTTCTATGCCTGCTTTCTAGAGAGTTTTTTATCATAAATGGATATTGAATTTTGTCAAAGGCTTTTTCTGCATCTATTGAGATAATCACATGGTTTTTATCTTTCAATTTGTTAATGTGGTGTATTACATTGATTGATTTGCAGATATTAAAGAATCCTTGCATTCCTGGGATAAAGCCCACTTGGTCATGATATATGATCTTTTTAATATGTTGTTGGATTCTGTTTGCTAGTATTTTGTTAAGGATTTTTGCATCTATGTTCATCAGTGATATTGGCCTGTAGTTTTCTTTTTTTGTGGCATCCTTGTCTGGTTTTGGTATTAGGGTGATGGTGGCCTCATAGAATGAGTTTGGAAGTTTGCCTCCTTCTGCAATTTTCTGGAAGAGTTTGAGTAAGATAGGTGTTAGCTCTTCTCTAAATTTTTGGTAGAATTCAGCTGTGAAGCCATCTGGTCCTGGGCTTTAGTTTGCTGGAAGATTTCTGATTACAGTTTCGATTTCCATGCTTGTGATGGGTCTGTTAAAATCTTCTATTTCTTCCTGGTTCAGTTTTGGAAAGTTATACTTTTCTAAGAATTTGTCCATTTCTTCCAAGTTGTCCATTTTATTGGCATAGAGCTGCTGGTAGTAGTCTCTTATGATCCTTTGTATTTCAGAGTTGTCTGTTGTGATCTCTCCGTTTTCATTTCTAATTTTATTGATTTGGTTCTTCTCCCTTTGTTTCTTGATGAGTCTGGCTAACAGCTTGTCAATTTTATTTACCTTTTCAAAAAACAAACTTTTAGCTTTGTTGATTTTTGCTATGGTTTCTTTTGTTTCTTTTGCATTTATTTCTGCCCTAATTTTTAAGATTTCTTTCCTTCTACTAACCCTATGGTTCTTCATTTCTTCCTTCTCTAGTTGTTTTAGGTGTAGAGTTAGGTTATTTATTTGACTTTTTTCTTGTTTCTTGAGGTAAGCCTGTAATTGCTGTGAACCTTCCCCTTAGCACTGCTTTTACAGTGTCCCATAGGTTTGGACATTGGGTTTTGAAAAGTAAATTTGTCACAAAATTTGAACACCACTGCCTGAACTTATCACTACTATATAATAAGCACTCATTAAATAGTAACCACTATCATTGCTATTATCATCATTATTTTTTATTTATCATTATTTAAATTTCAAATTTACAGAATTCAGTTACATTTCACTCAAACTGGAAAAGCTTATGTTGTAAAAACAGTTTGGAGCAGAGGCTTGGCTGAATGGGACTTGGTGGATGGACAGGCAAGAAAGAAGTAGGTTATTAATACCAGATTTAAGATCTTTAAATTGCAAAAGAAAATCTTATCTTGAACTGGATAAATGAAAATTTAATTTATTAAAAATGATTGGAATGTGTTGAACAATTCAATGAAATTTCTGAGTTTGCATCAAGTCTCATTCAGCTGCTCAAGAACTGTTACCAAGGAATAGATGTCTTTTTCTTTCACTGGACTGGCTTCTAAGGTGCTGGAGGGAATTCCTTTTTCCTCCTCAGGGTCCTCATGGTGGCCATCTCTGCATACCACCCCTGGCAGCACCCGGCTTCCCACACTGTAGCAATTCTGTGTAGCAGACACCAACAGAGAGGTTAGCTTCCTGCAGAGCATTCCAGAAAGACAGAAGCATAACCACTTCCTAGAAGGAGGCGTTTGGTCTGGAGAAAGAAGCCTCCATAGGAGGGGACCATTGTGTTGGCGAGGCTAGACGCAGCAGGACAATGATTAGTGAGAAAAGTTGGGAAGCTTAGGACAAGAAGATGATGCAACATGGAGACAGACTGAGTGGAAGACTTTCTGTGGGGACTGTGATCAGAGGAAGGCAGAACATGTGTGGAGCAGATAGTGTTTATCAAAATATGCAAGCACCCCACAAATATTTATCCATGTATTCCTATTATTTTTGTTTTTCACAGCATCTCATTATAGAAAAATTCACAATCTAGTTGAAGATGAACTATTTTATATGCCTGCTGTGAATTGAAATAACATTTATAGGAAATGAAAAAGCATCTATGTGTTAATGAATTTTAAATGTCGACTCCTGACACCATGCATTCAATTCCAGATCTGCTTTGCTATATACAGCTTTTGTTCAGGTTAGCAGGTCTGCAATTTCTCAATGGAGAGAAATTAAGAAATGTTTATTCAAATAGAAAAGCTAAACTAAAAGTACCTTATTTTTTGAGATATAAAATGTGCTTATGTTTCCCTTTTTGTACTCTCCCTCCCCTCCCTTTCACCTTCCCTCCACTCCCCTGAGCCCCCAGGTTTATGAAGCACGTGTAAGAAAAAGATTCTATATTACATGCATCTTATCTATGCTATATACACACACTCACTGCATCTTCATTTCAAAAGGAGCTTTGATTTTTAAAGGAGTGTGTATCACTATGGTTTCTGATCTATTAGTGGTATAGCATTAATGAAATAAAATAGGCCTGACTAGAATGGAGAAGATCAGTGTCTTGTGCAGAGCAAATTTTGTGATACTTTTTTGTGTGTGTGAGTGTATGCTCTGGAACAGAACAGAAAGTATATTTTTTGTATGGGCTACCCCAAATCCTCATTGCATGCATGTCAGTAGTGTTGGACTCTTTGTGACCCCATGGATTATAGCCCACCAGGCTCCTCTTTCCTGGGATTTCCCAGCAAGAATACTGAAGTGGGAAGCCATTTCCTTCTCTAGGGATCTTCCCAACCCAGGGATTGAACCTGCATCTCCTGGGGAATTCTTTACTTGTCCCAGAAAGGTTTCAGAAATGCTACTAAAAAAGGTAATTCCTTTACCTCTTAGGAAGTACCTCATCCTTAGGAGTGTTGAGAAGTAGATGGGCCTAGGGAAGTGGAGCTGCGGTTTCAGGTGCCTGCCCTGCCATTAACGAGCTCAGGTTGTTCCATGCCTCTGCTTTCTCATCGATGAAATCAGTGTCAGGGGAGCAGATGATTTTATGCATGTAAGTTTTGTTAGCTGCTTATTCCAACATTTAAGGGCAGTTAATTAAGCCAAGGCACCCCATGTTACAGATTATAAAACAGAGGTAAAACTTCCTACCCTACTCATAGCAAATCATAAAATTAAAAAGAAGAAAGACATGTCAAATTTTGCACATGCCTTCTTGAAAGCAGAAGGAGCAACACCATAGTCATACACTCCCAGGTTTATTCAGGTCTCATGATATATATGCAGCAGTATCACTGACAAGGATTTCTATGGGTTGTACTTTCAAACTGTGTTTTATGCAAAGTAAACTGCTTCTCTTGCTCAACGGACAATTACACAGGAGATGCAAGAGAGACGTGGGTTTGATCCCTGGTTGGGAAAGATCCCCTGGAGAAGGAAATGGAGACCCACTCATTGTTTTGCCTGAAAATTCCATGGACAGAGGAGCCTGGCGGACTACAGTCCATGGGGTTGCAAAGAGTCGGACACGACGGAACACAGCACAACAGAACCTTGTATGTGTCCGGGTCACAGGTGAATCCCAAATGGTCAGGGGTGCCGGCCCTGCAGTACAGGCGTGCAGCGCGGCGGTGCCGGAGCACGGTTCAGTCACACAGCCGCACAGCGCGCAGGACGGCAGCGCGGCGCAGGGGCGCAGTGGCCTCGGGACAGCGTGCAGCAGAGAGCGGTGCGGGCCAGTGGTACAGTGGAGCAGGGGCGCCGGGGTACAGTGGAGCAGGGGCGCCGGCCTGCAGTACCGGCGTGTAGCGGTGCAGCGCGTGGTGAGGAGCACGGTTCAGTCGTGCAGCCGCACAGCGCGCGGGACAGCAGCGCGGCGCAGGGGCGCAGTGGCCTCGGGACAGCGTGCAGCGGAGAGTGGTGCGGGCCAGTGGTACAGTGGAGCAGGGGCGCCGGGGTACAGTGGAGCAGGGGCGCCGGCCTGCAGTACCGGCGTGTAGCGGTGCAGCGCGTGGTGAGGAGCACGGTTCAGTCGTGCAGCCGCACAGCGCGCGGGACAGCAGCGCGGCGCAGGGGCGCAGTGGCCTCGGGACAGCGTGCAGTGGAGAGCGGTGCGGGCCAGTGGTACAGTGGAGCGGGGGCGCCGGGGTACAGTGGAGCAGGGGCGCCGGCCCGCAGTACCGGCGTGTGGCGGTGCAGCGCGTGGTGAGGAGCGCGGTTCAGTCACGCAGCCGAGGCCAGAGCTGCCGTGGTGCAGGACAGCACAGCAGCATAGGTCCCCCGTGCTTTCCGAAGTTCACTTCACACCGCTTCGTTTTATAAAAGACCTACATTAGCACCTGCTTTGGCCCAATGAAAGAAATCTGAAGAGGATTTTCACTTTTACAAAAAAGAAAAAAAGCAAACGGTGGAAGAATGGCAC
This sequence comes from Odocoileus virginianus, assembly GCF_023699985.2. Classification (NCBI taxonomy): domain Eukaryota; kingdom Metazoa; phylum Chordata; class Mammalia; order Artiodactyla; family Cervidae; genus Odocoileus; species Odocoileus virginianus. The sequence continues at coordinate 605,803 of NC_069682.1, forward strand.
TCAGCACTTGTTTGCACAGAGGAGCCCTTATAGAGGCGGTCTACTGTGCGCTTTGAGGGGCACCGCCGAGCTCCTTCCCCGGGACTGTCCTCAGCAACTCAGCAAGCTTTGCACCGCCTCTGTGAGCACCGGTGCTTTATCTCAATTTATTTTGTGCCTGGCTTAGCAAGATGTGTCTGAAGGCAACTGCTTCTCCACTTTGTGCCCTTTCAGCTTATGGAAACTTTCACACGGATACTGTACTTTTGGATAACGCGGGAAACCTGTGTATATATCACCACACTCACATAAGGCAGGTTAGAGTAAAACTAAATATAAAAAGCTGATCAGGTTTTGTTTTTCTGATCCTTATATCAGAATGATGACTTTTCAATTTCATTGTTGTTTTGACACATGGCCATTGAGTGTCTGCTTCTGCCAGGCACTGTTCTGGGCACTAGGAAAAAACAACTCTGTTCTCATAGAACATTCTTTTTAGGAGTAGGAGACAGGTGGCAGGGGTAAACTGGCTTTCCAGGGAAAAGAGCAGAAGAAAGAAAGACAGGGAGGGAGGGAGAGAGAAGGAGGAGGGGAGGGAGGAAAAGGAAGGAAAGAAGGGAGGAAGGGGGAGGAAGTCCCTGATCTGCTGTGTTTCTTGATTTACTTTAGGTGAATATTCCAAACCTGGGGGGTTTTGAACCAGATCCTGACATCGCCTAGAGCTGGAAAGCAGTGTGCACACGGCCTAGAGCCCTGGGAGCAGGCCCCCTCCAGCACCCCTCAGGGTGGGGGAAACAGATGGCAGATAAGTCCCACTGAAGTGAATCAAGCAAGGATAAGGGGCCACAGATCATGAGTGGCAGAGAGGGTTGCCGTGTTTCTGAGCCCTAGCAGAGTAGGCTCTCTTGCTGAGATCAGATGAGCAGAGACATGAGTTAAGGGAAGGGGAAGGATTCCAGCAGAGAGTACAATAAGATCAAGGACCCTGAAGTAGGAACAAGCTTGGCGTATTTGAGGGACCAGCTCTGTGCCCAGTGCGGCTACCATGAAGTACAGCAAAGAAAAGCAGAAGTCAAATAGGTGGCTGTAGGTGGCTGGGGGCCACATGTTTTAGGCTTCATAGGCCATGCTAATGATTTTGGCTTTTCCTCTGAGAGCAAGGGGATCTGAATGTTCTGAGCAGAGGAGTGACAAAGATCTGCTCTAGCTTTTAAGACCGTCCAACTGTTTCCCAATTTGCCCGACATGATGCCACTGGCCACAGCCTTGAGAACAGGCCACAGAGGACAGAGGGGAAGGGTACCACCCAGACGGCTGCGGCCAGTGCCCAGGCAGTGTCAGTGCTGATTATGGACCAAAAGCTGTAGAGAAACGCCAGACTCTGAGTGTGTTTTAAAGGCAGAAGGTTTTGCTAGTGCCTTGGGCATGAGGGATGGGGTAAAGAAAGGATTCAAGAACAGCTTTTAGTGTTTTGACTTCAGAAAGTGTGGGAATTGGCTTTTCATGCAGATGGGAAGGAAGAAGCTCATTTAGACAGAAAAGTTCAGTTTGGTTTTTGGATATTTAAAGCTTGAGATGCTTATCAGACTTCCACCTGGCATCGCATTTGAATCTACAAATCTGGAGCAGGGAGATGTTGGCCGCGGAGTTAATGACTTTGATTCTTCAAAACTCAAAGTCAAGGAAGGCCTTTAAGGAATATGGGTATAAAAGAAACTTCTGATCTCTAAACCATGCTATCTTCAGCATTTAGGCTTCAAGGGGCTGAGGAGGAGCAGTGAAAGAGACTGAAACTGGTATATTCCCCAAGGAATGTAAAGCAGGAACCGTAAAGGTACTTATATACCAGTGTCCATGGTGACATTACTTACAAAAGGTGGAAATACCCAAATGTCCATCAGTAGATGAATGGATATACAAAATGCCCTAGATACACACAAGGGAATAGTATTCAGCCTTAAAAAAGAATGGAATTTTAACTGCTACAGTAAGGATAACCCTAGGAAAAGGTATGCTAAGTGCAATAAGTCAGATGCAAAATGACAAACATCATGCGATCCCTCTTTGAAGAGGTACCTAGAATAGTCGGATTCATAGAGTCCAGAAGTAGCATGGGCAGTTTCCAGGGGCTGGATGAGGGAGGTTGGGGAGTTCCTGTTTAATGAGGACAGAGTTTCAGTTTGAGAAGATGAAAGATTCTGCAGATGAATGGTTGTGATAGTGTATGCCAATGTAAATTTGTTTAATGTCACTAAACTGCAACATTTGGCAAGCACTAAAATAATAAATTTTATGGTATGTGCATTTTGCTACAATAATAAAAATAGAGACTGAGAAGGAAGGAGAATGAGAAGACAGTATACCTTGGAAGCCTAAGAGCATTTAAAAGGAGGAAGGAGTCATCGTTTGAATAAAATGGTAGTTTCCTGCTAGTCTTTTTCTTTTTAGTTTTGCATACTTGTAACTTTTTTGAAGATAACACTTTATATACACTTTTAATATTTTCCCTATATGATTAGCGTTCCTTTCTAATATTCAAAATAGGCTATTTATTTAAGGGTTGTCACATCTTAAATAGCTCATCATAGAATCTGGATGCCAATATATAAAATCTCATAATGAGCTGTTATTTGAATGTTATACAACAGTGGTTTTAATGAATCATCTTTGAGGCCTGGAATTGTGCTTTCTTTATTGTTTCCCTTTGCTGATTACAACCTATTTCCCAGATTTTGAAGATTCCACCATTATGTGAAGCCACAGTCATAATTTTGTGTAGATATTTGAGGTTTACTAAAGAATAAGAAAAACCTTTATACAACAAGATAAAGGTTTCTCTCTTTCCACTCAGTAGCCGAGATTTACCTTTGGCCCATAATCTTGGTTCCAACTGTTTCCTAATTTACCCAACATGGTGCCACAGCTGATTTAGGGTAAGAAGGGTACAGGATTTTCTTCTGTCATTTTATTGCATAATTGTTTATTTACATCTTTACCAAATGGAGAAAAAAAGGGTTAAAAATTCACAGAATTATCAATGTGTGCGTAATCGTTTTGACAGCTATTCACATTTATCTCCAGATGTAAATTATATGGCATAGCTCCTTTTTCATGTTCATTAAATTCCATAGATGTCAGTGGTTTCCTTGGAAACAAAAACCTTTATGTAACTAGTTGGAGATTTAGTATCAGAAATATCAGGATGCTAAGGAGGGTAAGGAATGGTTCCTTTGGTAGATCTTTGTGTTTAAAACTCTTTGGTCTTTTCCACCTGCCCTTCAACCTCATGGACATTCTATAATGAATAAGTGAAGGCTTTTAAAGCTGCCATTAAATTATAGAATATCTTCTCTAATGGTTGCACGTTTTTAACTTCTTCATAACCAGTCACAGATAGGCTAAGTCTCTTCTGGGACATTGGGGTAAATCACTAAATTTGTGAAGGGACTGGTGTGTCTCTTATCAACAGTTAAATTTGAACATTTGAGTGATGCCTCCATTGTACATGTGTGTGTGTCCACCTGTAAAACATGGTGAGTTAAATATGTGTATGGCTGAGTAAAGACTATTTTTTAAAAATAATAGAAAGCCTCTGTCTTAGTATCTACTGCCAAAGAGTTCAAAAGGCCTCTGAAGAGTTGTTGAGGGGCCAGGGAGAGGTCACAGTTCTGGCAAAGGCTAATAGTAGGTGAAAGACTTAACAGTTAGGAGCATTCTCCTTCTGGCCAGGGCGGACCTCCTGTTGCAAGCAGGGTGACAGGATTAGTACCGTGATTTAACTAAACTTCAGTCTTTTTAGAAGGTTCTGACTCACTCTATCATTGCTCCTGTCTTGTATAACTTCAACCTAAATGCAGTCTGTTTTACATGCAATGGTATGGAGTTGCATTTTGGAAACATTTCTCAATTTTAATTCTTTCATATGCCATAATACGCCACCTTGTGGATATAGCTGATATTACTTTAATTCTACACTGTAAATTTCTCTCTAAACCAGGGTTTTCAAACTTTGGTTCTAATAAGAGATATGAGAAACACTGGGGGAGTTTTAAAAATCTCAGTGTCCAGGCCCCACCCAGATAAATTAAATCAGAATATCTTATGTGGGGCTTAAGCACTGATAGTTTCTTTAAAGCTCCCCAGAGATTCCCATGTTTAAATTTCCTTGGTTAAAGTCTGCACTGCTCTCATTAAAAAAAAAAAAAAAAATCAGCTTAAATGTATGTTTCTCTTTTTAAAATAAGGACTTTGCACAATAAGGCACTGAGAACTTTCCTATAATATTCCCTCATCAAAAGTCTTGTTTTCAGTCTGGTCTCCCCTCAACATTCCCGGCTGTACTTAATGTAACGAGAAGTGTGCCGCTTGTAGGAGTGTTTCCAGCTGCCTAACAAAGTTCCAAAGGTGGGGCGAGTTAAACAGTGGAAACTTGTATTCTCATTATTCTGGAGGTTTGAAGCCTGAGATCAGGTGTTGGCGGGCGTGGTCTCTTCTGAAGCCTCTCTTGCCGGCTGGTAGGTGCCTGGCGGTTCCCTCTGCCTTCATTCACATGGGCCTCTGCCTGTACTTACCTGTGTCCTGAGCCTCTTCTTCTAAGGACTCAGCGTACTGGACTAGGGCCCACCCCGATGACCTCATTTTATCGTGATTACCTTGAAGGATTAAGGACTTTACCCTCAAATAAAGACACACTGGTGCGGGTGGTTAGGAATCTAACCCATGAATACAGGGGAAGGGTGGGAGACACAATTCAGCCCACACAATATTTGCTCACTACATACAAAGAATTATGTCAAAATAGATCTAATATAAATAAGTCGATTTTTTTCTTTATAATCAATTTGATTGTTAAAGTGGATAGAAATGTATAGTTGGAATTATTTCAGAAATACACATTATTTATTGCTTTTGCAGAGGATCCGTCTTGCAGCTTATATTATCTTTGTATCATCATTACATTTGTGCCCATTCTTTTGTACCCCAGGCCCCCAGCATGTGTCTTTGCACATCTAAGTGCCTACTGCGGTGTAGTCACTACTTGTACAAGCTTTTGGGTCAAATGGTCAAGCCTGAAATCCAATTACTAGCTATTTATAACCCAGGAAGTGATTCCACATCTCTGAGTTTTAATTGCCCCATATGAATTATGGAAATAATCTCTATGTTTATCTTATTTGGTTGCTGTAAAGACTCAGTGGTAAAATGCAACTAAAGCACTTGACACAACTCTCATGTCCATTGTGTATGTTAAATACATTTTAGCTTTCACCCTTTATGACTTTTAGTAAGTAAAATGCATAATTGATACTCATGCCATGTATTGTAGCAGGCAAAAGCAAGCTAGTTACCTATTTACAGTAGAATTCAGGTACTGCTATGGCTTACTCCACATGAGAGATTTATACTTTTGTAGCTCTACTTAAACCTATCTATCTGTAAACATCTAGTTTTATATATTAACTGTAGAAAAATGAGCTTGAAGCATACTTATCCTTGCAGCCAAACACCTGTCTACAGGGGACCATCACAGCAACTCGTTCTGCTAATACTTAAAATTCTTATTTAGAAAATTGCCTAGATTTGTAAAGAGTTAAATAGATTTTCTCAACAATCAAAATACCATTCAGTTCAGTTCAGTCACTCAGTCCTGTCCAACTCTTTGCGACCCCATGGACCACAGCACGCCAGGCCTCCCTGTCCGTCACCAACTCCCGGAGTTTACTCAAACTCATTTCCATTGAGTCGGTGATGCCTTCCAACCATCTCATCCTCTGTCGTCCTCTTCTCCCACCTTCAATCTTTCCCAGCAACAGGGTCTTTTCAAATGAGTCAGTTCTTCGCATCAGGTGGCCAAAGTATTGGAGTTTCAGCTTCAGCATCAGCCCTTCCAATGAATATTCAGGGCTGATTTCCTTTAGGATAGACTAGTTGGATCTCCTTGTAGTCCAAGGGACTCTCAAGAGTCTTTCTCCAACACCACAGTTTAAAAGCATCAATTCTTTGGCGCTCAGCTTTCTTTATAGTCCAACTCTCACATCCATACATGACCACTGGAAAAACCATAGCCTTGAGTAGACAGACCTTTGTTCGCAAAGTAATATCTCTACTTTTTGATATGCTGTCTATGTTGGTCATAAGTTTCCTTCCAAGGAGTAAGCATCTTTTAATTTCATGGCTGCAGTCACGATATTAGAGCAATTTACTTTCAGTTAAGTACAGTTAAGAACATGTTGGTATCTTTTTCTGCACTTTGAAACCATTGATGTAAAATTAGAAGCACTTTGGAAAGGGAAGACCAAAGTTAGTTAAAGAGACTCAGATTCAAATCCCAGTGCGTATCTTAACTGAGAGATCCTGGGAAGGTTTCTTAGCTTCTCTGTAAGAATAATACTGGTTAGATATAACGTCTGGTGAGTTGAATTATCATTGGTAACAAGACACACATCCTAATGTTGGATACACTTTAGGAGTTCACTTCTTGTGACTTAACTGCCTACCTGCCTTGGGTTCAATGTTGGTTTATTCTTGTTAACTCTCAGTGAATTTGATGGGTAATTAAGCACATGTATTACTTGAATTGCCTTCTTGTTGGAGATTAGCTTCTAATGTGCTTTTCATGTAATTTAACATGTGCACAAACAGGGTGAAAAAGTGGAATGCAATTTGATCTGATGTAAGAGAAGAAAATGTTGGGGGGAGTGAAAGTAATGTTTATGACTTCTACAGAGTCATTGTGAGAATTCAATGATGCAAATACCTGAAATGACTTTGCCAGCCACAGTCACGAGCAGCTTGGTATAATGGAAGGAATTAAAAAATATGTACAAGATAGATAAACAACATCTTATTGTATAGCACAGAAAATTATATTCAATATCCTCAGATAAATCATAATGGAAAATTACTATATTTAAAATTGATGACCAACAAGGAACTCCCTGTGTATAAGAGAGGGAACTTTGCTCAATATTATGTAAAAACCTAATGGGGAAATAATTTAAAAAAGAATATATACATGTATATGTATAACTGAATTACTTGGCTGTACCCCTGAAACTAACACAAGGTTGTTAACCAATTATCCTGCAGTATAAAATAAGCCCTTTTAGGAAAGTCATCCTGAAGTTTAAAAAAAGAAGGTATATAAATGTATAACTGAATCACTTTCCTGCACAGCAGAAATTAACACAACATTGTAAATCTACTATATTTCAATAAAAATAAATACAAATAAAAATATATAGTAGAAATTCATTTTTATCACCCTTCATTGGAAAATGACTGAAAATTCCTTAATTCCTTTTATCTACCACAAAAGCATGAAATCCCAGATTGCAGATTTTCTTAATTTATTATTTTAATGGGAGGATAGTTCTTTCACAGTCCTGTGATGGGTTTTGCATGTATCAACATGAGTCGGCCGTAGGTGTACATGTGTCCTCCCGTTCCCAAGAATGAGACACTGACACAAAGATATTTTCAGGAGTGAAAGAATGCTTTCACTGCAGTTTTCTCCTGTTCCTGAATATGCATGCAGTGAACATTCTTGCTGTCTGAAATATACAACTTCAAGCACCCTAAGAAATAGCCTTGATTTTGTGTAAAAAGTGACATTTAAAAGACAGAATAACATAGCAAATTCTTTGCTACTTAATAGATCGTTGTTAATGGCAGAAATGAGGTTTCTAGAGGCTACTGAAATTAACATCCATAGAGGTTTATAGAAGATAGAACAGCCTAACGAATTAAGCTACATGTTTGTTGTTTACCTGTGAAACAGGACCATTGGTCCTAAGAGGTCAGGAAATTCACCTTTTATTCTCAAATCAGCACATCTTCTCAGTGCCATTTAATGTTTCAGCATCCAGATGTTTCCTGATACTTGTAAGCTGCATCCAAGCTTTACAGATTTTAGGAAGACCAGTGGAGCTGGAAGAACTTGTTGATCACTTTTGGCCATGAATGGATAGATGTAACTTTGTGAAGATGATGCACTTTTTTTTTCTTAGAAAATTAAAAAAAAAAAAGACAGTATTTCTCCACGTGAGTTCTGAAATACTAGCAGTTGTTATGAGTAAAAATGTCAGATAAGCTTCATAAATGTTGAGTTTCTTTATTACAGGACTTCTCAGAGTCTTTGATGTGTTGGACATGGATTGGGGCCATTATCCTTTTTTGTTTTGTCTTGTTTTGACAACAGGTTTCTTTGTCAAGCATATCTCATAGGAAATAGTCTTCTTGCTGAATTAGCTTTGGTGAATGTTTTGTTAGTTGGTTTTTATGAAGTTAATCACACTCCATATTGGTGCTAGAACACCAGTTTAATAGTGGTGTTTATTCCTATTCAGTAATGCAGATACCTAATTAGAGATGTTTAAAGATCAAGTTTTTGAGTGATGTAAACCAGATAAGTCCTTCTGTAGATAAATATCCCTTGATGATATGCAGTTGAATTTTATCTTGTACTATCTCATATATTATTTTTTATTTTAAACTTTACTAGCATTATCCTCCTCCTTTAAAAAAAAATGTAGACCTTGGCTTATGATAAAAGGTGGGGCTTCCCTTGTGTCTCAGTGGTAAAGAATCCACCTGCCACTGCAGGAGACATAGTCCGAGCCCTGGTCCAGGAAGGTTGCACGTGCCCCGGTAAGCCCATGTGCCACAATTGTCGGGCCTGTGTTCCAGAGCCAGGAGTTGCAAACCTGCACCCACGCACCACGACTCCCGAAGCCTGCGTGCTTACAGCCCCCGCTCTGCCAGAGAGAAGCCCCAGCTCGTGCAACTGCAGAGAGCCTGAGCACAGCAGCAAAAACCCAGAGCAGCCAAAAATAAAATGCAATTAAAAAGAGAGCCCTCAGCATTGCCAGTGTTCAAATGGACGGAACAAGAGTCCATTTATTTCCACGGTATTTGGGATGTGGTTTGGCATTTAGACAAATGCTTGTGTACTGCTAGGGGGTTATTCCAGATACTGATAGTTCTGTGTGTACTGCTAGGGGATATTCCAGAGCTACTGATAGTTCTCCCCATTAACAGCATGAGAAGGCAAAATGATAGGATACTGAAAGAGGAACTCCCCAGGTCAGTAGGTGCCCAATATGCTATTGGAGATCAGAGGAGAAATAACTCCAGAATGAATGAAAGGATGAAGCCAAAGCAAAAACAACACCCAGTTGTGGATGGGACTGGTGATAGAAGCAAGGTCCGATGCTGTAAAGAGCAATATTGCATAGGAACCTGGAATGTTAGGTCCATGAATCAAGGCAAATTGGAAGTGGTCAAACAGGAGATGGCGAAAGTGAATGTCGACATTCTAGGAATCAGCGAACTAAAATGCACTGAACTCAGCAGTGGCCACAGGACTGGAAAAGGTCAGTTTTCATTCCAATCCCTAAGAAAGTCAATGCCAAAGAATGCTCAAACTACTGCACAATTGCACTCATCTCACACGCTAGTAAAGTAATGCTCAAAATTCTCCAAGCCAGGCTTCAGCAATAAGTGAACCGAGAACTTCCAGATGTTCAAACTGGTTTTAGAAAAGGCAGAGGAACCAGAGATCAAATTGCCAACATCTGCTGGATCATTGAAAAGCAAGGGAGTTCCAGAAAAACATCTATTTCTGCTTTATTGACTACGCAAAAGACTTCGACTGTGTGGATCACAATAAACTGTGGAAAATTCTGAAAGACATGGGAATACCAGACCACCTGACCTGCCTCTTGAGAAACGTATATGCAGGTCAGGAAGCAACAGTTAGAACTGGACATGGACCAACAGACTGGTTCCAAATAGGAAAAGGAGTACATCAAGGCTGTATATTGTCACCCTGCTTATTTAACTTATATGCAGAGTACATCATGAGAAACGCTGGGCTGGAAGAAGCATAAGCTGGAATCAAGATTGCCGGGAGAAATATCAATAACCTCAGGTATGCAGATGACACCACCCTTATGGCAGAGTGAAGAGGAACTAAAAAGCCTGTTGATGAAAGTGAAAGAGGAGAATGAAAAAGTTGGCTTAAAGCTTAACATTCAGAAAACTAAGATCATGGCATCTGGTCCCATCACCTCATGGGAAATAGATGGGGAGACAGTGGAAACAGTGTCAGACTTTATTTTTTTGGGCTGCAAAATCACTGCGGATGGTAACTGCAGCCATGAAATTAAAAGACGCTTACTCCTTGGAAGAAAAGTTATGACCAAACTTGATAGCATATTGAAAAGCAGAGACGTTACTTTGCGAACAAAGGTCCATCTGGTCAAGGCTATGGTTTTTCCAGTGGTCATGTATGGATATGAGAGTTGGACTGTGAAGAAAGCTGAGCACTGAAAAATTGATGCTTTTGAGCTGTGGTGTTGGAGAAGACTCTTGAGAGTCCCTTGGACTGCAAGGAGATGCAACCAGTTCATCCTGAAGGAGATCAGTCCTGGGTGTTCATTGGAAGGACTGATGCTGAAGCTGAAACTCCAATACTTTGGCCACCTCATGTGAAGAGTTGACTCATTGGAAAAGACCCTGATGCTGGGAGGGATTGGGGGCAGGAGGAGAAGGGGACGACAGAGGATGAGATGGCTGGATGGCATCACCAACTCGATGGGCATGAGTTTGAGTAAATTCCGGGAGTTGGTGATGGACAGGGAGGCCTGGCATGCTGTGATTCATGGGGTCGCAAAGAGTCAGACACGACTGAGCGACTGAACTGAACTGAACTGAACTGATAGTTCTGTGTGTACTGCTGGGTGGGGGGGTGGGGAGTATTCCAGAGCTACTGATACTTCTGGAGATCAATTTCCTACAGCTTTATATCTTATCACTTGTTTAAAATTGATACCGCTTAGATTTTTGGAAGGATGTGAGGTCAAGGTAAAGTTTGAATTGAGGTTAAAGTAGAAGTAAGTTAAGAATTACTTGGGAACCAATAATTTTTCAAATCATCTCTTCTTCTGGTTCCCTTATAGGTGTGTGTGCGTGTGTGTCTGTCTGTCTATCTGTCTAAGTGTGAGATGGCTATCTAGTCACATAAATTGACTTTAATGCTTTGAAGTGAGACTTTAATTCTGTTAACCTCCTGTTAAAGGGACAGCAGTGATTCAGAGCCCCAGTCAAGACTATCTTTGGGGCTACAGTCAGAAATCAATTTCTCTGTATCTTGATTTCCTTATTAATAAAATGAAGTTCATAATACTATTTTTCAGGGTTGTTGTGAGGATTAAAGAACATGATATATGTTTCACAGTTGGGACTCTGTAACTGTAGCTATCCTTACTCCAAAATCTAAAGGTCTTTGGCACATACATTTAATAGACTTGAAGTCAGGTCCACTGTTTGACAAATTAGACTCCTTACTTGATCACCTATAGTTTCAATGTATTCCTTTAGATACTTGCATTTGCCATCCACATTACACAGGCTTTCCCCTCTCTAGAAGTTTTTGTTTTAATCATATCTTGAACAACATTTTAAAATAATAATTTTTGCCCATTATTCATGTTTTAAAATTTTAATTTTTAAGTTAAACCTGTGCTTACAAGAAGTTTTCAGAATTTGTGATGCCTGGTCAGACATTGCGAAGCACAGAGCCTTCCTTCCCTTGCGGTCCCGTGGTTGACTCTGCTCTTGGCACGCGGGCTCAGATGCTCGGGCATGTCCACCCTTGCGGACTGGATACTGTCGTACTGAGTGAAGTGAGTCAGACAGAGGAGCAGACATTGTATGACATCCCTTATATGTGGAATCTAAAAAGGTATGATACAAAAAATCTTTTTTACAAAACAGAAACAGACTCACATACTTAAAGGACAGACTTAGGCCTGTTGCGGGGAAGGATGGCAGAAAGGGCTAGTCAGGGAGTTTGGATTGACAGGTGCACACTGCTATGTTTAAGATGGATAAGCAACAAGGACTTACTGTATTGCACAGGGTACTGCTCCAGCTATATGTGGGAGCCTGGATGAAAGGGAGTGTGGGGGAGAATGGATTCATGTATGTGTATGGCTGCATCCCTTGGCTGTCCACCTGAAACTATCACAACATTTTTACTTGGCTATACTCCAATACAAAGAAAGTTTAATACAAAAGAAAAAACTGCTAAGCATAAATTTTCTTTTTACAAATATTAACTAAAACTTGAAATTCACCATTTTAAGTAGACATTGTCATTTTCTATCTGTGCACAAACTACATTTGCTTTCATTATTAGAATACCTTAATGTGAATTTAATAAAGAAGTTTCCTGGGTTAGGACACATACAGTGATCTGACAAATTAATTAATTATTGACTTGATTATTTTTCAGTGCAGTTCAGTTCAGTTACTTGGTCATGTCTGACTCTTTGCAACTGCATGGACTGCAGCACACTAGGCCTCCCTGTCCATCACCAGCTCCCAGAGTTTACTCAAATTCATGTCCATCGGGTCGGTGATGCCATCCAACCATCTCATCCTCTGTCATTCCCTTCTCCTCCCACCTTCAATCTTTGCCGGCATCAAGGTCTTTTCAAATGAGTCAGTTCTTCGCATCAGGTGGCCAAAGTATTGGAGTTTCAGCTTCAGCATCAGTCCTTCCAATGAATATTCAGGACTGATTTCCTTTAGGATTGATTGGTTGGATCTTCCTGCAGTCCAAGGGACTCTCAAGAGTCTTCTCCAACACCACATTTCAAAAGCATCAATTCTTTGGCGCTCAGCTTTCTTTATAGTCCAAGTCCCACATCCATACATGACTACTGGAAAAACCATAGCTTTTACTAGATGGACCTTTGTTGGCAAAGTAATGTCTCTACTTTTTAATATGATGACTAGATTGGTCATAGCTTTTCTTCCAAGGAGCAAGCGTCTTTTAATTTCATAGCTGCAGGCACCATATGCACTGATTTTGGAGCCCAAAAAAATAAAGTCAGCCACTGTTTCCACTGTCTCCTCATCTATTTGCCATGAAGTGATGGGCCAGGATGCCATGATCTTAGTTTTCTGAAAGTTTAGTTTTAAGCTAACTTTTTTACTCTCCTCTTTCACTTTTATCAAGAGGCTCTTTAGTTCTTCTTTGCTTTCTGCCATAAAGGCGGTGTCATCTGCGAATCTGAGGTTATTGATATTTCTCCCAGAAATCTTGATTCCAGATTGTGATTTATCTAGCTCAGCATTTCTCATGATGTATTCTGCATATAAGTTAAATAAGCAGGGTAGCAATATACAGTTTTGATTTACTCCTTTCCCGATTTAGAGCCAGTCTGTCTGTTCTTCCATGTCCAGTTTTAACTATTGCTTCTTGACCTGCATATATATTTCTCAGGAGGCAGGTTGGGTGGTCTCCTATTCCCATCTCTTGAAGAATTTTCCAGTTTGTTGTGATCCACACAGTCAAAGGCTTTGGCGTAGTCAATAAAGCAGAAGTAGATTATTTTCTGGACTTCTCTTGCTTTTTTGATGATCCAACAGATGTTGGCAATTTGATCTCTGTTTCCTCTGCCTTTTCTAAATCCAGCTTGAACATCTTAAAGTTCATGGTTAACGTACTGTTGAAGCAGGCTTGGAGAATTTTGAGCATTAATTTGCTAGCATGTGAGATGAGTGTAATTGTGCAGTAGTTTGAGCACTCTTTGGCATTGCCTTTCTTTGGGATTGGAATGAAAACTAAGCTTTTCCACCTAGAGCCAGACATCCTGGAATGCGAAGTCAGGTGGGCCTTAGGAAGCATCACTATGAACAAAGCTAGTAGAGGTGATAGAATTCCAGCTGAGCTATTTCAAATCCTAAGAGATGATGCTGTAAAAGTGCTGCACTCAATATGCCAGCAAATTTGGAAAACTCAGCCGTGGCCACAGGACTGGAAAAGATTAGTTTTCATTCCAATCCCAAAGAGAGGCATTTTCAAAGAATGCTCAAACTACCACACGATTGCCCTCATTTCACACACTTGAAGTAATGCTCACAATTCCCCAAGCTAGGCTTCAACAGTATGTGAACAGTGAAATTCCAGATTTTCAAGCTGGATTTAGAAAAGGCAGAGGAACCAGAGATCAAATTGCCAACATCCATTGGATCATCAAAAAAGCAAGAGAGTTACAGAAAAACATCTACTTCTGCATTACTGACTATGCTAAAGTCTTTGACTGTGTGGATTACAACAAACTGTGGAAAATTCTTCAAGAGATGGGAATACCAGACCACCTGACCTGCCTCTTGAGAAACCTGTATACAGGTCAGGAAGCAACAGTTAGAACTGGACATGGAAGAACAGACTGGTTCTAAATCGGGAAAGGAGTACGTCAAGGCTGTGTATTGTCACCCTGCTTATTTAACTTATATTCAGAGTATATAATGAGAAATGCTAGGTTGGATAAATCACAAGCTGGAATCAAGATTGCCGGGAGAAATATCAATAACCTCAGATATGCAAACACACCACCCTTATGGCAGAAAGCAAAGAAGAACTAAAGAGCCACTTGATAAAAGTGAAATAGGAGGGTTGAAAAGTTGACTTAAAACTCAACATTCAGAAAACTAAGATCGCGGCATCTGGTCCCATCACTTCATGGCAAATAGATGGGGAAACAATGGAAACGGTGAGAGGCTTTATTTTTTGGGGCGCCAAAATCAGTGCAGATGGTGCATGGAGCCATGAAATTAAAAGGTGCCTGCTCCTTGGAAGAAAAGCTATGACCAAGCTAGTCAGCATATTAAAAATAGAGACATTACTTTGCCAACAAAGGTCCATCTAATCAAGGCTATGGTTTTTCCAGTAGTCATGTATGGATGTGAGAGTTGGATGGTGAAGAAAGCTGAGTGCTGAAGAATTGATGCTTTTGAAATGTGGTGTTGGAGAAGACTCTTGAGAGTCCCTTGGATTGCAAGAAGATCCAACTAGTCCATCCTAAAGGAAATCAGTCCTGAATATTCATTGGAAGGACTGATGCTGAAGCTGAAACTCCAGTACTTTTACCACCTGATGCAAAGAGCTGACTCATTTGAAATGACCCTGATGCCGGGAAAGATTGAAAGTGGTAGGAGAAGGGTGTGACAGAGGATGAGATGGTTGGATGGCATCACCGACCTGATGGACATGAATTTTAGTAAGCTGGTGGGCAGGGAGACCTGCCATGCTGCAGTCCATGGGGTCACAAATAGTCATGCACGACTGAGCTACTGAATTGAACTGTACTGAAAACATACTTCTATATTAATCTAGTTCTACCCATGTAATTTTATTTGAAGATTAAAGATTCTTTAGAAGTCATAGTCTACATATTTTTGCTTACAAATATGGATACCAGATGAAAATCTAAGTAAAATTAAGATCTCATGTTAGTTTTATCTCACACAGACACCTAAGAATGTGGAATAGTTAACAACGAAAGAAAACTTCTTTTTTTACACATTTTAATAGTCAGTGATGCTTTCAAATAAATTATCAATGCACAATATTGAAAGAGAAAAAGTTCTTAAAACATCAAGAAAGATGATTGTGTGAGACATTTCATGAGTTAATGATTGATGGATATTTTGGAAAGTAGGTTAAAGAATAAATTGTGTCAATAATAGCAAACTAGATTGGATTTTATGGCTAGCTGCTCAAAGTTTCATGTTTCTAGTTGATAATTCTTAGTTACATAATTTGTTTGAAGGATACTGTATAGCATTTTAAATACTGGAGATGTACAACTAGAGCTCTTATTTTTTTCCATGAAAAAAAAAGCAAAATAAATTATTATTCCAGTGCATAAATTACAAGAAATCATATAGATTGATTCTCTGCTCTGTAAATTTTTTGACTGATACTTAGCTTTGCTACATTACCCTAAATTATTTAGGTAAATTTTCAGAAATCCTCCAAGAACTGAGAAATTTATAAAGCTTCTTTTAATTAGGTTTTTTTTTAATTAAGTTTTAAAATGTTCTAGTTTTAATTTACCTGTATCTGTGCCCAATTTGAGATTCTGAATTGAGAAACTATGAAGTTGCAAGAGAAAAGTAATATGTTGTGTTGAACCAGGCCTTGCCTTTGTAAGTTGAGCTAGCTTATCTGGCAACAAGATGTTAGATGGTAAATCATGTATCAAAATCATGGCTTCTTGGAGGCAGTGAGGAGCAGGAAGCTTGTGGCTGTCACTTGACTTATGTTGATGGTATCTTTGTCACAATGAATAAGGTGTGGTCTGGCTAACTCAAGGGCAGAAATTCAGACTGTGGTGAATCAAAGTCCATCACAATGTTTTCTTTAATCATAACATATTGCTTTAATAGAATTTGTTGCTATTAGTTGCACGAGGCAAAAAATCCACGTGCCATTACTTCTAGCACTACACTGGAACACTAAAATTATGCTGCCTTGACTCTCAATAAATCTTCTTGGCTCTGACTGAGGATAGAAAGCCAATTATTTTAGGGGCCAGTTTTAAATTATTGCCTTAATAAAGACTCAGTCACCAACAATGAGAACTTACATAAAGAAGAGTTTAAGAATAAGCTAGAAAGAGAGATGGAACTTACATAAAGAAGAGTTTAAGAATAAGCTAGAAAGAGAGATGGAACGATATTCTGTCTTCGATTTTGGCAACATTGAAGCTATTTCAAAAATGTATTAAAAAAAAAACAAGTTACCTTAAAGCTTGAATAATTCCAAATATGTAAAAAGAAAAGCCCAATGATGTGTTTATCTTCCAAAAGATCACGCTGTGTTCATCTTATGCACTTGCATGCATGACATAGTAAAGTTCTTTCATTTAACATGACAAGGTAAGTACAGCTATGGTGCTAAATATTTTTTCATACTTATCACTTTTATGGCTGAATAATAATCCATTGAAATGTGAAATATTTACCATCAATTCACTATGTAATAATTACACAATTTCCATTTTGTTTCTGTTATAAATAACTCTGAAACAAACATCTATTATTTTGCATCTTTATTGTTATTTCCTTAAATTGTAGTCCTAGCAATGGAATTGCTTGTTCAAATACATCTGATTAAACCCGTTATCATAGAGTTCTTCATTTTCTCTCCTTCCGTGTACATGTTTCTTTTTTCTCATCATGGCAATTCTGTTTCCTTAGGGCACCCTGTGGGGACCCACACACCCCCTGGTGTACCAGCAAGGAGAGCACCGCGTATTGGTCCTGGGGCTCTTTCTCATTCCTTTATACAGCAGTATATTATTCTGCTGCATGGTGTACTGTAGTTTATCCAACCGGTCTTCTGTGGATGAGCATGTAGGTTGTTTCCAAGATTTTACTGTATGAAGCTGCAATTTCAAAAACAAAATCAACAAGCATGCAAAACTTTATGTATGTCTTGCCATACATATGCAGAGGTTTAGTTTCAGGATAAATTCCTAGGGTTGATTATTTTGCTAAGCTCTCCTTCATGGGATTTTTGCTTTGTTTCATTTGCTTTTATTCCCCCTGTAAGGTATAAGAATACCCTTCCCCCCTTACCCTCAGCCTTAACACAAAGTATATTGTTGTTTTATATTTTTGTCAGTTTGACATGTTATTAATACAGTTTTAACTTGCATTGTTCTTACTCTGCTTGAAATTAAGTCTTCTTTCATGTGTTTAAGAACCATATTTACTTTTTCTGTGAACTTCTGTTCATATATTTTGCATTTTTTCTACCTGCTCTTTTAGCCTGCCTGTTTTTTTTTTTTTTTTATAGTTCTTTAAGACAGTTACCTCTATCTATCATAAAGCTGCAAAAACGTTCTCTTGCTTTGTCTTTTGCCTTTTGAAATTGCTTATGATTTTTTGCCGTGCAAGTAAGTCTTCACTTGTTATTTTTATGTAGTCAACTTGTTAAATTTTTATTTTATTGCTTTTGGATTTTGAGTCACAGAAAGTCTTTTTCTGTATCTAAAAACATTCAACTATAGTTTTTTCCTAGCGTGGTTTCGTGTTTTTAAGTTTAGATCGTGGATCATCCGGAAGTCTTTTATGTTGTATTTTTTGAGGTATGGATCCAATTTTGTCTTCTTCCAACTTGATATCCTTTTGTTAAAACACTATTTTTTAAATTTTAAAATTAATTAATTTATTTTAATTGGAGGCTAATTACTTTACAATATTGTGGTGATTTTTGCCATGCATCGACATGAGTCAGTCACGGGTGCACATGTGTCCCCCCATCCTGAAGCCCCCTCCCACCTCCCTCCCCTCCCCATACCTCTGGGTTGTCCTAGAGCACAGGCTTTGAATGCCCTGTTTCACGCATCAAACTTGCACTGGTGATCTATTTTACATATGGTAATATACATGTTTCAATGCTATTCTTGGAACCCTCTTACACTGTTGGTGGGAATGCAAACTAGTACAGCCACTATGGAGAACAGTGTGAAGATTCCTTAAAAAACTAGAAATAGAACTGCCAGACCCTGACGCTGGGAAAGATTGAGGACAGGAGGAGAAGGGGACAACAGAGGATGAGATGATTGGATAGCATCACCGACACAATGGGCATGGGTTTGGGTGGACTCCGGGAGTTGGAGATGGACAGCGAGGTCTTGCGTGCTGCAGTCCATGGGGTCACAAAGAATCAGACATGACTGAGCGACTCAGCTGAACTGAACTGATACAATACTATTTTTTTTAAGTCTATCTTTTGCCTTAATCTGATATCAAGGTGTTTCAATACTATTTAAGAATACAGTTGTGTCTTTTTTCAACTTGTTGTGCACTTGTACCAACACCATTTATTATAAAGTCCATTTTTTACACTATTTAGCTGTCTAACTTTTGTCCTAGTGAGTTGAGGTTCTACTCTTTTCATATATTAATATAATCTTTTGACATGTGCCTGAGCCTATTTCTGAACTATATTCTATTTTACTCTTCAGTTGGACTGTTAATGTATACTGGAGTACTTTAAATTTGGGTTCTACAAGGGAAAAGTGAAATATTAGTCCAAAATGACAACAAAAAAAGGAAGTTATAATTTTTTTTTATCAACCCGTATGTCTGCTGAATTTTGCTCTCAATACTATTCTCTCCTTTACTTTAAACTTCTCATAGAAATTTATTTTGCCCTAAGGCAATTCTTGTTTATTTTATATATTTTATGTAGTTATAACATGCCTTTGCTAATTTAAAAATGTTTAATTTTTTAATTTATTTTTTTAATCCCTAGAAAACAAAAAGAAAATCATTATCAGATAAGCAATTGATATTGACATCTTGTAAATTTAACCACGAGATCCAGGAAATAAAAACGAGAGAACATGTGTGGTTTTCTGCCTTACAATTATGACTTTTAGAAAACTATGCCATCCTCGAGTTGTCCGTTCTATAATTTTTGAGCACGTTTTATGTAAAAATAACTCCTGTGCATTATTCATGTTGGCAGGCCCTTTAAATCGCCGTAAAACACGTGGGAGCAGATTAATGCTGCATCTGCCCTGTGCTTTTTAAGTCTGTCAATTTTATGGAATACAAATCTTGCATAAAGTCTTTTCCACATGCCCTTTTGCTTGTGGGGGCCCAGGGAAGTATTGGAGCTGCATTATGTAGGTGAAAAGGTCACATTTTCTGATTGGATTTTCATCTAAGGAAGGTGAGAGCTCTCAGTTTCTGTTTCTAACTGTTAAAATGATGTTCCAGGTGGACTACATTTCCTTTTCAAAGAATAATAGGAGTAGCAAGTGTCTGTGACCTGTCTATTTGAGTCAGAATTTTTCTTAACAGTGATCACCAGGAACATAACTATTCATAACCTTTGAGATGTGAGCATTCAAATAAAATTAGTCATTTGAATAACAGTAGAATTGGTCTAGCTTAATGCATTTAAATTGTTTTTATTTTTGGAAAAAAAGCAATACATGCATCTAACTAAAAAAAATAAATTCTAACAATGTTAAAGATTATCATTAAAAAGTATACATTCTACCCTTATTTCTTCTGCTCCCTTCCCAGAAGCAGTTTATACTTATTTCCTTCCCACCACCCCCCCCCCCCCCGCCCCACTGCCCAGGAAATCTATGCATCTACCAGCCCAATTAAAAACATTAAACTCTATATAAATGATGGCATACTATAAAATATTATTTAACTCCAACAATGTGTCTCAGAAATTATGCCATATATCTACTTCATTCATTTTTTAGAAACTCTATTTTATTTTATAGATGCACCAGCATTAATTTTTGAGTCACTTCTTAATAAGTATTTTATTATTTCCAAGTTTTTGCTGCTCCAAATAATGCTTCAATATGGATTTATTAAATATATTTTGGGATTTAATATGGGTACATTTGAATTTCCTACAACTGAAATTCTTGTACCCACATGTATTTTAAATTATAAAATATATTACCAATTTGCTTTAGAAATTGGATCAATTTATACTTCCATCAATAACATTCAAAATTACCTATTTATTCACATTGTTAATAGTGTTTTACTAACCTTTTTTGATTTTTGTAAATATGAAAGATGAAACATTGATAGCTCTTTATTATTTGTGTTTCTCTCATGATGAGTGAAGAACTTTTTCTTTTATGCAGTATATTTGTATTTCTTCTTATAACCTTTACCCAACTCTATGGACATGAGTTTGAGTAAGCTCTGGCATTGGTGATGGACAGGGAAGCCTGGCATGCTGCAGTCCATGGGGTTGCAAATAGCTGGACACGACTGAGTGACTGAACTGAACTGAACCTTTGCCCATTTTCCAATGGATTATTTACTTTTTTAAAGTTACTTTATATTTTTATATGTTAAGAGCTGTCCATCATGTGTTATTTCAAACTTTTTAATTTGACTTTGCGGAATTTTTGCTTTCCAGATTTTTTTTGGTCATCAGATTTATTAATCATTTTCTTTATGAGTTTCCAATTTGGAGTGCTACTTGTAAGAGTCATCCGTTCTAAAATAATAAAGATGATTTTGTGATTTCTTCTGATTTTTTTATGTTTTAATTTTTTATGATTGTATCTTTAAGCCATCTGGACCTTATTTTGTGACAGTGACAAAGGGATCTTCATTAGTCAGGATAGGCTAAGGTAGTCCCCGATTTGCCAGTGGAATAGCACATCAGAAATTTCTCACTTCCTCTGTTTGCTGGAGGTCTGAAACCTTCCAAACTACCCTCAGCAATACAAGCGACTTCTATTTTGAGCTCTGCCATCTCAACAGAAAGCCTTTGCCTTTGCTGGGTAAGGAGATAAGAAGCAGCTGTGGAATCAATGGGGACTTTTCAATGGGTCAGCCCAGAAGTCACCATATTCCCTCTACTAACATTCCATTGACCAGACCTAGGCACATGGTCCAGCTCAGCTGCATGGGGACTGGGAAATGTAGTTTCCAGTATGCTCAGAGAAGAAAGGAAGACCAAATACAATGAGACCACTATGTACAAACCTTCAAGTTGCTGACTTTCAAAGATCTGACCTTGTGTTTGCATGTCCAATCACGTTAGTTCATGCATCTCATGCAAAACATCACTTGCATGTGCTTTCATCTAATTTGCAGTACTGTATATAACACAGTAGTACAGTATCTTTATTTCAAGCTCAGGATGTCCAGCAGCAAGAATAAAAACAGTGGTGATGTCACTGGTACTGCTAAGAACTGGTACTGCTAAGCAGTATGTGTACCTGTGGCTGATTCATGGTGAGGTTTGACAGAAAACAGCAAAATTCTGTAAAGCAATTATCCTTCAATAAAAATAATATAAAAAAGTGAAAATAATTGAGAGATTGAAGTGCGGCAAAAAGATGGTAGGCCTTACATAAATTTTGAACCACTGGCATGATTCTAAAGAACAGGGACAAGGTCATGGAACATGTGAAGTTTTCTGTGCTGATTATGTCAGTAATAATACTGAAGAGTCATGGAAAATGATGGAGGAGATGAAGAAGCTTCTCAGTGTGTGGAGGCAGCATCAGCATCACCATTGATTATTGCTCAACTTAATGCTGATTCAAGAGAAAGCTAAAAGCCTTTACAAAGACTTGAAGAAGAAACATGGTGAAGAATCCAAGTGTGCATATTTTAATATGAGCCATGCAGGTTTCATCAGTTCCAGGCTAGACCCCAACTTCATTATGTAAGAGTAAGTGGCAAGGTAGCAGGTGGAGATATGGTAGCTGCCTGGGAATTTCCAGAAATACTTCAAGAAATTTTTGATGAAGGCATGTATTTACCCAAGAATATTTTTAATGTGGTGAGACAAGATTGTACTGAAAGAGGATGCCAGACCAAAGTTATTCTATATCAGTAAGGAGGAAAAGTTGATGGGAGTCTATGAAACAGCAAAGGATAGGCTCAATCTGCTGTTTGGTGGCAGTGCTTCCGGCAATGTAAAACTGAAGCCTGTCTTAGTTTATCATTCAGAGAACCCAAGAACCCTTAAAAATGTAGCCATGGGCCACCTTCCTATTGTGAGGAGGAGTAACCCCAAAGCCTAGGTTACATAGGCCATTTGCCAAGACTGGTTTTCCCACCACTTTATCGCAGAGACAGAGAAATACCACTTGGAATAGAAAATCCTATTCATCTTTCTTTTGCTGCCGACAAATGGGCCACACTCCCTGCACATGGCCAACTTTCATCCCAGTGTCAGAGTAGTGCTTCTAACATCCAGTGCTAATTGCTTGGCCAACCTATGGACCAGGGAATTATAGTGACTTTTGAGAAGTATTATTTATGTCACACTTTTCATCAGTCAAGTTGTCTTTTACATACCTTCTTAATGTTTTCAAGGCTTCACTCAGTGGTCTCCAATCTTTCTGGCACCAGGGACTGGTTTTGTAGAAGACAATTTTTCCGCAGGTGAGGGGTGGTGGTTTCAGGATGATTCAGGTGCATTACACTTATTGTGTAGTTTATTTCTGTTCTTATTAC
Organism: Odocoileus virginianus; assembly: GCF_023699985.2. NCBI lineage: Eukaryota > Metazoa > Chordata > Mammalia > Artiodactyla > Cervidae > Odocoileus > Odocoileus virginianus. The sequence continues at coordinate 628,618 of NC_069682.1, forward strand.
CTCAATTCCACCTCAAATCTTCAGGCATTAGATTCCCAGAGGTTGGGGGCCCCATAGAACATACACATTTAAGTTGTTTTCTTGGATATTCCATCTCTTTGATGCTGTTCTAAGTAGAGCTTTCATTCATATTTCTAAGTGCCTTGTATTTAACGAAGAAAAACTGATTTGGGGTACATTGTTATATATCCAGGAACTTCACCACACACTTTGCAGTCTTTTTCACTTGATGTTTTTCTTTCTAACATGTATATAACCATACCATATGTAACAAATGATAATGTTGTCTCCTCATTTTCAAATTTTATATCTATTTTTCTTTATATTTGAACTTAAGTATGTGTTTTGATGATTTGATAAAGTTCTCCTCCATTTATTGCTGGGGAAAAAATTAATCAACATTGTATCCAATATTTTACTAGATTCTAAACTGTTTTTGAATTCAGTTCAGTTCAGTTCAGTTCAGTCGCTCAGTCGTGTCCGACTCTTTGCGACCTCATGAATCGCAGCACGCCAGGCCTCCCTGTCCATCACCAACTCCCGGAGTTTACCCAAACTCATGCCCATCGAGTCGGTGATGCCATCCAGCCATCTCATTCTCTGTTGTCCCCTTCTCCTCCTGCCCCCAATCCCTCCCAGCATCAGGGTCTTTTCCAATGAGTCAACTCTTCGCATCAGGTGGCCAAAGTACTGGAGCTTCAGCTTCAGCATCAGTCCTTCCAGTGAGCACCCAGGACTGATCTCCTTCAGGATTAGACTTGTCTAATTCAATAAAGGGCTTCTCTGTGGCTTGGGTGGTAAAGAATCTGCCTGCAATGCAAGAGACCCGGGTTGCATCCCTTGGTCAAGGAGATCTCCAGAAGAAGGGAATGGTTACCCGCTCTAGTATTCTTGATTGGAGAATTCCAGGGACAGAGGAGTCTGGTGAGCTACAGACCATGGGATCTCAAAGAGTGGGACATGACTGAGCAACTAACACACACACACACACACACACACACACACACACAACTCAATAAAAAACTTAAATATCTCCCACTGGAAAATCCCTATGATTTGTCCCAAATGATATAAAAAGAGAAATGAAACAAAGTCCTTGCTCTCATAGTTCTTATACTTGAAACCAGATACAGGTAGTATGCAGATGTCCATAATTCAAATCCAGATGTGGAAAATGATAAAATAGGAAGGCAAAGAAAGCATTCAGGGATAACACAATTTTAATTTTGTCCTTTCGGGCTGGGAACTGAGATGGTAGGAATGGGAGAAATCAGGCAAGGCTGCACTGCAAACATAGCATTTAAATGGAATCTCAATCAATGTTTGAAAAGAGACTGGGGGTGCATTGCTTTGCTGGCCAATCTAGGTCCAGAGGTCAATCAGGACTCATTTTTGAAGGATAATTTTATTCAGCACCTAGAAACAGTCTGCCGGTGCACAATCAAGGTCATCTGGAGACTGCATCTCTGTGGGGATAAGACACTATAGCTCATTTTTGTTAATTTGGATGTCCATTCTTTGTGAAATTAAAATAATTTCTTTTTCATTAATTGAGAGCCAGAGACTGTCTATAATTTCATTTATTGTTCAGAATCTATCCTGAACTTTGACTTGTAAATCAAGGCTGTTTTTGGCCTCATAGATGTTTATATATGAACAGAAGTTTTTTACTTTTTACCTGTTTTTAATAAGAGAAAAAGGCAACATTCATTTTGTACATGTGAAATTATTGTTTTCTTTGCAGACAAATTTTAGTTTAAGGAATATTGCCAGTCTACCATCATTAAAAACAATGAGTTTTATGATTTTATGGAAAGAATACTCTGTGCTAAGAGTTTATTGACACAAGTTTTTATTTCGGGGAAGTGTCTGTGGGCATGAAAACAGTTGGCCATCAGTTTCCTATCGTGTTCAATCAAGGTATGGAATAATCATAACAGTCCTAGGTTTCTTCTCTCCTGAGTGGTTTTAACCAACCCTGATTTTGCCATGTACAGTCAGTGGTTTGTATTTCTCTCTGCAGAGAAATGCATGCAGAAGTTCTGGTGCTGACCTAAATATAAGAGATTGAAAAGTACCTTTACAAAGGTACAGAAGGACAGAAAGGACAAAGACAAAGGACAAAGGACAGAAAGACGATTCCCAGGATTATTTCGTGTTATCATCCTTCTTTGCTTTTCACCTTACTCCTCCCAGAAGCAAGGTATTAAGCTCTTTGGGAAGTTAAAATATTTTGACAAATTATTAAACCTCGGTTTATCATACACATGACAATCTTCTCCACAGCACCTGTATCCCTTAGTACTTCTTTTTTTTTTTTTAATTGGGGTATAGTTACTTTACAGTGTGTGTTAGTTTCTGTTGTACAATGAAGTGAATCAGTTTTTTGTATATGTATAAGCCCTTCCTCTTGGACTTCCCTTCCACCCCCAATACCACCCATTTAAGTCTCTTAGTGTTGTTGGAGACATACTTTGCCTTTCCATAAGAATGTCTTAGCAAGACAATGCATAAGAATCTACAAGGTTCCAATCATAGAAGGGAGCTTGAGTATTCCAAGACTTTGCTGTTAGATATTTGAATTTACTCTTCATCACACTGTTTATTTCAAAGCTAAGATATTTAATCTTCTTTGTCATCAATTAAAATCACTTGTTACTTATTTCCCTTTCCTTTTGAATGCTCTGCACAATAAGAAAATGTGTATTATAGGAAGAAAATCTAAGGAGTCTTACTCTTCAAAAATCTTGCCACGTTAAGAAAGAATGGATGAAGCATTTTCTTGTCATTATGTCATTTTTACTACTAATGAGGGAAATGGTGCATTTTGAACTAACACATAACCCAGCGTTTGCTCATCTGGGTACATAGTCTGAGAAAATCATAATTCAAACAGAGACAGGCACCCAGTGTTCGCTGCAGCCCTGTTTACAATCGCCGGGTCCTGTGTGCTGTATGTGCTCGGTGGTGTCTGACTCTGCAGTCCCATGGATTGTAGCCCACCAGGCCGCTTTGTCCATGGGATTTTCCAGGCAGTAATACTGGAGTGGGTTGCCATTTCCTATTCCAGGGGATCTTCCTGACCCAGGGATTGAACCCACATCCTTGTGTCGCCTGCATTGGAGACAGATTCTTTACCATTGAGTGACCTGGGAAGCCCCTAACCAGCACATATATGTATATATGTATACATACACAATAGAATGTTACTCCAGCATAAAAGGAATGAAACTGGGTCATTTGTAGGGACATGGATGTACCTAGGATCTGTCATATGAGTGAAGTAAGTCAGAAAGAGAAAAACAAATACGGTATATTAATGAATATATGTGGAATCTAGAAAAATGGTAGAGATGAACCTCTGTAGGGCAAGAATAGAGATGCAGACATAGGAAATGGACATTTGGAGCTGGGGAGGGGCCGTGATGAATTGGGAGGTTGGGATGGGTGTGGTGTAAAACAGCTAGTGGGGACCCACTGCACAGCACAGGGCGTTTTCAATTCTGTGGCAACCTAGACAGGTGGGGGGAAGGTGGAGTGGGAGGGAGGTCCGAGAAGGAGGGGATGTATGTATGCTTAGAGCTCTTTCACTTCATTGTTCAGCAGCAACTAACACAACGTTGTAAAGCAACTATACCCCAATTTAAGAAATATATATCCTTTTAATTACCCTCCCCCTGAAATACTAGTATTTACTAGTGGTATTTCTTAAAGAGCAAGTCTTAGTTTTCACCAGCTATAAATTATATCAACTTTAAAGAAAATGCATTGTCTTAAAAAAAAAAGGTAAATTTACTAAATAAAAAATAAAGGTAACATTACTGAATACCCCTACCGTGTTCTGCTATTTTTATTATTATCTGTGCTCTCAATGTTATTTACAATTATAATATCTAGATAGTGGAAATGCTATATAATGGATCACTATGGTATATCACTGCCCAAATCTATACCATCATGCTGATAGGTTGAAATTAGCCGCGGAAGTATTTACAGTTCTGGGATTGACAGACACTACTCATCAGGGCCCTTTTTTTGATATATACTTTTTAACATTTACCAACACATCAGTGACTGTAAGTGTAATGGAAGATTTGGAGGCTTAAGTCAAATCCTTCCTTTGTATCATGAGTTACAAATTCACCTTATCTCTTCTTTTTTTTAAAATGAGATATAATTGATATAAACATATTAGTTTAATGTTTGTATGTATTGTGAAATGATCATCACAATAAGTCTTTTTAACATTCATCACCACATGTAGCTACAGGATATTTTTCTTGTTATGAGAACGTTTAAGAGAGAATCTCTTCAGTTCAGTTCAGTTCAGTTCAGTCGCTCAGTCGTGTCTGACTCTTTGCGACCCCATGAATCGCAGCACGCCAGGCCTCCCTGTCCATCACCAACTCCTGGAGTTTACTCAAGCTCATGCCCATCGAGTCAGTGATGCCATCCAGCCATCTCATCCTCTGTCATCCCCTTCTCCTCCTGCCCCCAATCCCTCCCAGCATCAGGGTCTTTTCCAATGAGTCAACTCTTTGCATGAGGTGGCCAAAGTACTGGACTTTCAGCTTCAGCATCAGCCCTTCCAATGAACACCAAGACTGATTGCCTTTAGGATGGACTGATTGGATCTCCTTGCAGTCCAAGGGACTCTCAAGAGTCTTCTCCAACACCACAGTACAAAAGCATTAATTTTTCGGTGCTCAGCTTTCTTCACAGTCCAACTCACATCCATACATAATCTCTTAGCAACTTTCAAACGTGCAATACAGTACTATTAACTATCCTCTGCAATAATCCCATGACTTAGTTATTTTATAACTGAAAGTTTGTACACTTGACCCCTTTACCTGTGTCATCCGCCTTCCAGCACCACCACCCACCTCTGGTAAGCACACATCTGATCACTTTTTCTAAGTTGGGCTTTTGTTTTGCTGTCGTTATTTTAGACTACAAATACCAGTGAGATCATATACAGTGCTTGGCTTTCTCTGTCTGATTTACTTTAGTTAGCATAATACCTTCAAGGTTCACCCGTGTTGCCACAAATTCACCTTATTTATTCTTATGTGTTCTATTGCTTCAATTTAAGAAAGCAAAAATACAGAGTAATTGCAGAAACTAAATCTCCTAACAGCACAGTTTAAAATCAATGAGGACCATAGTGGGAAAAACTGCTTTTGTCTTTCTTTGGTGAACTCTAATGTTTAGAAATGAAAACATAAATTAATTCAAGTTACTAAGGTACAAGCCTAACATTAAGGTTGTGTAGAGGAATAAGGTGGCATTATTCCACAATGATAACAATGGTCATACCATAGGGTATGTATGCACATGCAGGAGAAAATTGCCTTATATTAAATGTTTTCAACACATTATTTTAGGATGAGTTTTACGCCTTAAGAATCAACAAAAAGCAAGTTACTATGTTTTATCTCCTTGTGAATAGAGACCAGGTCTTATTTATTTTCCCAAGTCAGATGGGTTGACATTTGCCTTCCAGTATTCCTACACAGCAAAAGGTCATTCCATCTACACAAAGCCTGTCAAGCAGAAAGCCTTTTCAGAAAAAAAGCTCACTGAAGAAGGACTAGAAAATAGATAAAATACAAAAAGTAAAGCTACTCAAATCCTATACTTTGGTTGTATCAACCTCATTGTGAATTGCCAGATAAAGCAAGAATTGCAGCAGTTCTGTGTGAGAATCAGCTTTGCTGGGCTATTCATTCTTTTTAAAATCCTTTTATTAAGAATGCTTTGATGAATTGTCAGACTATGGTGTTGCATGGTGAGAACTTAGGATAAATGATATGATGTTTTAGAGTGGGAAAATATAGACTGGTAACTAAGTAAAGAATCAAGATTCAGTTTCTAGCCTCTAATATTTCTTAAGAAGGTCATTTTCTTAACTTTAAATCCATTGCATCGCATGTGTTTGCTCAGTCATGTCCAATTCTTTGCAGCCCTATGGACTGTAGACCACCAGACTCCTCTGCCCATGGATTATACAGGAAACAATACTGGAGTGGGTTACCATTTCCTTCTCCAGGGGATCTTCCTGAACCAGGGATCGAACTTGCATCTCCTGTGTCCCCTGCATTGCAGGCATATTCTTTACCATTGAGCCATAACTTTCAGTCCATAATCTCCTAATATTTTAATTGTTACAGATAGCCAAGGGGTGATAGGTAGAATGAATCTTGTGATACTAGAATGAGACATTGGTATGAACCCATGTTTAGCTTAATATAGATACACATGACTAATAGGTAAATAATATAGATATGTGTACATAAAGAATTATATATATATATATGTATATATATATATATACATATATATATATAAGTGTTTTATATATGTGTAAGTTGGGAAGATCCTCTGGAGAAGGAAAAGGCAACCCACTCCAGTACTCTTGCCTGAAAAATCCCACGGATGGAGGAGCCTGGTAGGCTATAGTCCATTGGGTCGCAATGAGTTCGACACAACTGAGCAACTTCACTTTCACACAAGTGTATATATATTTATATGTGTGTGTGTGTGTGCATGTGTGTGTGTTTGTGTGGTAAACGAATCTACCTGCAATTGCAGGAGACATGAGTTTGATCCCATGGTTGGGAAGATCCCCTGGAGAAGGAAATGGTAACCCGCTCCAGTGTTCCTGCCTGGGAAATTCCATGAACAGAGGAGCCTGGTGGGCTATGATCCATGTGGTTGCAAAGAGTCAGGCACAACTTAGTCACTAAACAACCACCACAACAATGCATATGTATTTATATGTATACACATACATACATATATTCTCAAGCTCTGGCCACTAACAAAACTTAGGAGCAATAATACCCCACAGAAGCAATGAGAACATCAAGTTCCCAGAACTTGTTTTCTAATACCATTCTCTAATAAAAAGAACAGGGTTCCTTGGAGAAGTGTGACAGAGAATTTACATGATAAGCTTGGCTCATTTTGGGTCCATAAAGTAAGTAGTCAAAAAATTAAACAATGAGGATGTATCAAAGGAACACCAGAGCAATTTGAAATATGAAATAGCTCCCAAGGGTCATGCTGGAACTATGTGAGCAAGAAAATAAATAATGTAATATTGGCTTATAACCCAATGTATTAAATAAATTTCCATGAGTATATAACTATATGATTGAATAAAATTTTAAAATGGGAAATAATAGATAATAATAGAAAATTCTACCATAGAGGAGAGTCCAAATAATTGATGTAAATAATGATCCCTTAATATGGTAGAATATTAAGACTTAAGTGTGGGCTTCACATGGTGTCTGCATTCCAAAGAGAAAACTATGGAAAGAGGGAGAAAGAGAAACTTTACGTTAGGGCAACCCACCAACAACTGCCTCAAAGTAGTCAGGGTCAGGATATCAGCACTGAATCAGGTTGATGACTGTTTTTCTTCAGTCACTCAGCTGTGTCTGACTCTGAGACTCCCTGGACTGCAGCATGCCAGGTTTCCCTGTTCTTCACTGTCTCCCGGAGTTTGCTCAAACTCATGTCTTTTTGAGTCTGTGATGCCATCCAACCATCTTATCCTCTATCCCCTTTCTCCTCCTGCTCTCAAGCTTTCCCAGCATGACGGTCTTTTCTGATGAGTTGGCTCTTTGCATCAGGTGGCCAAAGAAGCATAAGTCCTTCCAGTGAAGACTCAGGATTTATTTCCTTAACGATTGACTGGTTTGATCTCCTTGCTGTCCAAGGGACTCTCAAGTGTCTTCTCCAGCACCAGTGTTCAAAAGCATCAATTCTTTGGTGCTCTGCCTGCTTTATGGTCCAAATCTCACATCTGTACATGGCTACTGGAAAAACCATAGCTTTGACTATACAGACTTTCATTGGTGAAGTGATGTCTCTGCTTTTTAATATGCTGTCTAGGTTTGTCATAGCTTTTATTCCAAGGGGCAAGTGTCTTCTTTTAATTTCATGGCTACAGTCACTGTCTGCAGTGATTTTGGAGCCCAAGAAAATAACATCTGTAACTATTTCCATTTTTTTCCATGTCTATTTGCCATGAAGTGGTGGAACCAGATGCCATGATCTTAGTTTTTTGAATGCTGAGTTTTAAGCCAATTTTTTCACTCTCCTCTTTCACCTTCATCAAGAGGCTCTTTAGTTTCTCTTCACTTTCTGCCATATGTAACCTTTATATGATGTCATAAAGGTGACACTTTAGTTAGTGATCTTTGTCCTTAAAATTGACAATTTCAGTCCAGTCATGAGCAAAACATCAACAAAACATATTTTTCAAAATACCTGAACAGTACTCTAAACTGTGAAAGTCATCAACAAAAAGGAAAATCTAAGGAAAAGTCACAGTAGAGTCCACTATGGAGACTTATAGGCTGAAGATAATGTAGTATCCTGGGTGTAATCCTGGAACAGATAAAAAAAGAGTAGATAAAAATTAAGGAAATTTTATTGAAGTTTGCACATTAATTCAAAAAAACGCATCAGTATTTGCTCTTTGTATCTGTGTGTGTCATTCACTCAGTTGTGTCCAAGTCTTTGTGACCCCGTGAACTGTGACCCCAGAGCTCACCAGGCTCCTCTGTCCATGGAATTCTCCAGGCAAGAATAGTGGAGTGGGTTGCCATTCCCTTCTGCAAGGGATTTTCCCAACCCAGGGATCAAACACAGACCTCCCACACTGCAGGCAGATTCTTTATCATTTGAGCCACCAGCAAGCCCACTGGTTCTTTAATTGTAACAAATGTATCATGCACTTATAAGGTAGTTGCAACTGGGGAAACTTAATGTGGGGTATAGTGAGATTTTCTCAACCATCTTGGCAACAGTTTTTGTCTGTCTGTTGACAGAAATCTAACATAGTTGCTGTAAAAATATACCAAATTGGAAATTTATTATTTTTATTTTATTGATGTATAATTGACATATAACATGTTATTAGTTTTAGGTGTATAGCATAATTATCTGAAATATCTATAAATTATAAAGGAAATTTTGTTAAAAAATTGCAATGACATATGGGACTTCCCTGGTGGTTCAGTGGCTGGTAAGCCACCGTGCAGTGCGGGGCACACAGGTTCAGTCCGTGATCAGGGAACTAAGACCACACATGATGGGGGGCAGCTGAGCCTGCATGCCACAACTTAGCCCACGTGCAACCACTGTGACTCAACCAGAGTAACAAATGCATATTTCTTAAAATTGCAATGATACAAATGGTAGACTTTGATTACCAAATGTTCTTATATTTTAAAGAAGATGTTTGGATATATTATCTTGTTCAGTTTTAAAGTTAAGTGTAGTCTAAATCTGTAGATAGTAGATGATAAGACATTGTCATTACAATGATGCTTAATTTGGGGAAGCTTTACACCTTGAAGCATATTAACACTTTAAGTATCTGAAATCATACTGTAAAAAAGACAGCTTTGTTACAGTCTATTTCTAGCTGTGCCACTACCAAGCTGGCAGCTGAGACAGATTTCTTAGTCTCATACTCATCAGCTTTTCTGCCCATGTTGTTGGTCTTTAGTCGCTCAGTCATGTCTGACTCTTTGCGACACCATGGACTGCAGCCCGCCAGGCTTCCCTGTTCTTCACCAACTCCCGGAGTTTACTCAAACTCATGTCCATTGAGTCGGTGATGCCATCCAACCATCTCATCCTCTGTCATCCCCTTCTCTTCCTGCCTTCAATCTTTCCCAGCATCAGGGTCTTTACAAATGAGTCAGCTCTTCACATCAGGTGGCCAAAGGATTGGAGTTTCAGCTTCAGCATCAGTCCTTCCAATGAATACCGAGGACTAGTCTCTTTTAGGATGGACTGGTTGGATCTCCTTGCAGTCCAAGGGACTCTCAAGAGTCACAAGTTCACAAGCATCAATTCTTCGGTGCTCAGCTTTCTTTATGGTCCCACTCTCACATCCGTACATGACTACTGGAGAAACCATAGCTTTGACTACATGGATCTTTGTTGGTGAAGTGATATCTCTGCTTTTTGTTACACTATATTTGTCATAGTTTTTCTTCCAATGAGCAAGCAAGTATCTTTTAATTTTGTGACTGCATTCACAATCTGTAGTGATTTTGGAGACCAAGAAAATAATAATAGTTTGTGAAGCAGTGGTGGATGATTTTTGGAATTCCCTTGCTTTTTCTATGATCCAATGGATGTTGGCAATTTGATCTCTGGTTCCTCTGCCTTTTCTAAATCTATCTTGTATATATGGAAGTTCTCGTTCATGTACTGCTAAAGCCTAGCTTAAAGGACTTTGAGCATTACCTTACTAGCATGTGAAATGAACTTAAAACTTGACATTCAGAAAAGTAAGATCTTGGCATCTGATCCCATCACTTCCTGGCAAATAGATGGGGAAACAATGGAAACAGTGAGAGACTTTATTTTGGGGGGCTCCAAAATCACTGCAGATGGTGACTGCAGCCATGAAATTAAAAAAAAAAAAAAATGCTTGCCCTTTAGAAGAAAAGCTATGACCAACCTAGACAGCATATTAAAGAGCAGAGACATTACTTTGCCAACAAAGGTCCATCTAGTCAAAGGTATGATTTTTCCAGTTATCATGTATGGATGTTAGAGTTGGACCATAAAGAAAGCTGAGCCCCGAAGTATTGATGCTTTTGAGCTGTGATGTTGGAGAAGACTCTTGAGAGTCCCTTGGACTGCAAGGAGATCCAACCAGTGCATCCTAAAGGAAATCATTGGAGGGATTGATGCTAAAGCTGAAACTCCAATACTTTGACCACCTGAAGTGAAGAACTGACTCATTGGAAAAGACCCTGATGCTGGAAAAGATTGAAGGCAAGAGGAGAAGGGGACGACAGAGGATGAGATGATTGGATGGCATGAGTTTAAATTCATGGACTCAATGAGTCGATGAACTCATCAACTCGATGGACATGAGTTTGAACAAGCTCCAGGTGTTTGTGATGGACGGGGAAGCCTGGCGTGTGGCAGTCCATAGGGTCGCAAAGAATCGGACATTACTGAGTGACTGAACTGCAGTGAACTGTATGGTAGTTTGAGCATTCTTTGATATTGCCTTTCTATGGGATTGGAATGAAAACTGACCTTTTCCAGTCCTGTGGCCATTGCTGAGTTTTCCAAATTTGCTGGCATATTGAGTGCAGCACTTTCACAGCATTATCTTTCAGGATTTGAAATACCTCTGCTGGAATTCCATCACCTCAACTAACTTTATTTGTGGTAATGCACTCCAGGATGTCTGGCTCTAGGTGAATGACCACACCGTCATGGTTATCCAGGTCGTTAAGATCTTTTTTGTATAGTTCTTCTGTGTATTCTTGCCACCTCTTCTTAATCTCTTCTGCTTTTGTTAGTTCCTTGCCATTTCTGCCCTTTATTTTGCCCATCTTTGTATGAAATGTTCCCTTGGAAAATACAGGCCCATTATTTAACACCTTCTGCTTCCTCATCTTTAAAGCAGAGATAATACCATGCCTGTCTTATAAAGTTATCAGAAGATTCCTGTGGTTAGACCTATGAGGAATGTGCACAGCCTCTGACACGGAGGTTATAGCTCTTGTCTATGTCTGTTTTCTTGTCCACTTAGGTAATTAGTTTGCCCTTAATTTAAAAGAATGAAATATATGTATATGTTTATGAACTTTTCAAAGAAAATCAATGTAGAAGAAATACACTAGCATGTTAATAGTGCCTATATTTGGGGTTTGGCATAATGATTTTTTTTTTAATTTTTATGAATTTAGGTTGTTTAAACAATTTCCACACTGATCTGTATACATTTTAACAGATAATTTACCCAGTGTATTGAATCACATGGGGAAATTCCAGCTCCAATATTGTTTATTTCTTACAGAATTTCACCAAATTATGTAGATAATCATGCAAACACTGAAACTTGTTTTATTTTCATATGTTGGATTCTCTAGAAAACTTTTGTTATGTACATATATGTGTGAATTTGTTTCCTAATAATTGATTCAAAGTTTATTTTATATTGCATCTTTTCAACTCTGTAACCAGTAATAGCATCAATTTCTTTCTTGCCTTACTCTCTTGTTTAAAATGGTACAGGACTACTTGGTTTCCTCTCTTGGATAAAGATGGGTATACTGCCACAGTAAACCTTTACTATAAGCAGATACTCTCAGGTTTGTTTTAATTGTTAAAATTTAACAGCAGTAACATAGAACAGTGAAGAGCCTGGGTTTTTCTTTTTTTCAAGTTGTCAATATAAATAAATTAGGACTTTTGAAAATATGAGGTTCTGCTTCCACTATCAGTCTTTGTAATTAATGTGCAGGAAGTTTATCAAACACTTGAAATAGGCTGAGTGTTTTGCTGAATTGCTCCAGATCTTGGGGTTGAGCTGATGCCTACTTGCTACTTTTCACAAGCTCTTTCAAGTACTCTGACCAAATATGAACGGACTAACATTGGAAGGTTCCTATCACTGCTGTTTGACCATGAAGGTTAAGAACAACCAGGAGACAGCCCAGTTCTAGATCCTTCTCTATTTGCAGGATCAGAAATATTATAGTCTAGTTTTTGTTTGTTTATTTGTTTGTTTTTTTGAAACCCTCCCTGTCTCAAATTTGATTTTAGAACTCAAGAGCTAGAAAGATTGAACTGGTGCCATTTCTAGCACCTTCCATAGAAGAGTTGCCTACAGCATATTCTGCCATCTACTGTAGTTTTCTAAACCTAAGTGCTTTTCATTATAATCAGGCAATTCATGCTGCATTTGAACTTTGAGTGTATCTTTATCTTCTAAAAAAATTGTTATCCAACAGCCAATCCTAACTTTCTGAGACATTAACAGATTAACCAAGAAACACACAAGTGTGTTTCTGAAGCATTTTCAGTTTAGAGAGATAAATTACAATGTGAGTCCGTTAGAAGCATCGTTTTTTATGAGAAGGTGGTTAGAGAGAGCACCATCAGGACAAAGGCAGAAATCTTTCTTTTTCTATTAGAAGTGCTCTGTTTTCTCAGTCTTGACACTAAGACATGAATGACTTGTGCAAATATTGTATTTTGGTTAATAAAACTGAGTAAGATTATTTCTGTGGCTAGTATTCTAAGAGGACATTTAAGCCATATCAAATTTAGTGCGTTTGCCCCAAGCTGTCTCACTGAATATGTCATTCACTAAATCTTAAAAAAATAAAAATAAAAAACAGACTAGAAATAGGATAGTTATGGACGGTCCATTGTCTAAATGGCCTGTGGAGTTTCAACAAATTCTTTGAGAAGAATTGTATTCAGAGAATGCCTGTGAGTCCCCCATTGCAGAATTTTTATCAAAGTGTAAAAAACAAGAACAAAAACTCCACAAACAGTATAGAGAACTGGAGGGGAGTAGGGAGTGGGGAAGGTAGGAAAGAAAGATTAATAGAGTGATAAACAAAAGATATCTGAGAACATCTCTCCAGTGTTTAAAGTAATGTATCCAATGAACTTTTTGCAGAGCTGGAAATGTTCTCTGTTTGTGCTCTCTAGTATGGTAGTGCCACTTAGCCTCGTGTGGCTATTGAACACTTAAAACATAACTAATGTGGTGGGATGATCTGAGAGAATAGCATTGAAACATGTATATTACCATATGTGAAATAGATCGCCAGTCCAGGTTCGATGCATGAGACAGGGTGCTCTCCGGGCTGGTGCACTGGGATGACCCTGAGGGGTGGGATGGGGAGGGAGGTGGGAGAGGGGTTCAGGATGGGGACACATGTACACCTGGGGCTGATTCATGTCAATGCATGGCAAAAACCACTACAATATTGTAAAGTAATTAGCCTCCAATTAAAATAAATAAATAAATTTAAAAAACATAACTAATGTGACTGAGGAAAATGAATTCTTAATTTATTAATTTCTAGTTTAAATAAGCACATGTAGCCAGTGGCTGCCTTAGGGGAAGGCACAGGTTCACAGCTTTACAGCTCAGTGTGTGGTCTTTGCATCAGAAGCATCAACATCTGGGAGCTTATTAGCAATGCAGAATCTTGGCTCCCATTCAGACCTACTGATCCAGAATATGCATTTTAACAACATCCTAAGGCAAGTAGTAGGAAAGCTTGAAAGGCCCTGCCCTGGAGCAATTTTCACTTTGCTATAATCACCCATTCAGAAAGAAACTCTATTCTCTATTTTATCACGGGCGTCTCTATTCTGTATTTTACCATGGAATTCTCTATTTTAGGGCTAAGACACATTTAGGAACATGCTCATTTTACCCACAGAAGAGTAATGCAGTAGGGGTGAGCTGTAATAGTGCTGGAACTGCTTACTTTAAATCTTTTCCAAACGTGAATAAAATGTGCCCCTTTGAATGATCCGTTGATTCATCCATTTATGAGAGAAACACAAAGTCCTTACATAGGAGGTGCTGTCTGATATTTACTGAGCATCTTCAGTTAAATCTGAGCATGTCCTTTATTTCTCTGCAGTGAAGGGAAAGGGTGTGTGTGTGCGGGGGTGGGGTGGGGATAAACAGGTTACCAGTTTCATTCTTAGGACTGAGATTTTTTAAAGTTATCATTAAAAAATGCAAAGTAAGAAAATGGCCTAAGAGCTAGAATTGGAGAATGATGTTGGTTAAACATTTTATTGTATTTGAGCCCTTAAAAAGCAGAGACATTACTTTGCCAACAAAGGTCCGTCTGGTCAAGGCTATGGTTTTTCCAGTGGTCATGTATGGATGTGAGAGTTGGACTGTGAAGAAATCTGAGCGCCGAAAAATTGATGCTTTTGAACTGTGGTGTTGGAGAAGACTCTTGAGAGTCCCTTAGACTGCAAGGAGATCCAACTGTTGCAGGAAGGGGGACCCCTTCCAGGGCCCGAAGCTGGGCTCTTGTCAAACACTCGGAAATGAATTGTCCGAGGAGACACATGCTGACAAAGCAAGAGATTCTTTTGGGAAGGGCACCCTGGTGGAGAGCAGGAGGGTGAGGGAACCCAGGAGAACTGCTCTGCCGCGTGGCTCGCAGTCTTGGGTTTTATGGTGATGGGATTAGTTTCTGGGTAGTCTTTGGCCAATCATTCTAATTCAGAGTCTCTCCTGGTGGCGCACGCATCGCTCAGCCAAGATGGATGCTAGCGAGAGTGATTCTGGGAAGTGGACGGACACGTGGTGTCTCCTTTTGACCTTTCCCAAACTCTTCTGGTTGGTGGTGGCTTATTAGTTCCATATTCCTTATCAGGATCTCCTGTCATAAAACAACTCATGCAAATGGTTACTATGGTGCCTGGCCTGGGTGGGCGGTTTCAATCAGTGTGCTTCCCCTAACACAACCAGTCCATCCTAAATGAGATCAGTCCTGGGTGTTCATTGGAAGGATTGATGCTGAAGCTGAAACTCCAGTACTTTGTCCACCTCATGCGAAGAGTTGACTCATTGGAAAAGACCCTGATGCTGGGAGGGATTGGGGGCAGGAGGAGAAGGGGACGACAGAGGATGAGATGGCTGGATGGCATCACCAACTCGATGAAGTTTGAGTAAACTCCGGGAGTTGGTGATGGACAGGGGGGCCTGGCATGCTGCTATTCATGGGGTTGCAAAGAGTCGGACACGACTGAGCGACTGACCTGAACTGAACTGAACTATATGTCGTACTTTGATTTCCCCTAAATCTGACTCTGAGACAAGAACTTGGGGACATCTGTTTGACAGTGATCCCGAGAACCTCGGTGACTGCAGTGGGGGGAGCGAAGCAGGGAAGGAGGGCAGTGCAGGGCACAGACCCAGACCAGTGCCTCGGTCACAGATGTGGGCAGCTGGGGTTCAGTCCCTCTGGGGGATATCTGAGAGGCTGTGGGTGTTTGAGGGAGGAAGACGCCAGCATATCTGGAAACTGTCTGCCTCAGCTTCTGGTGACTTCCTAAGTGGTAATGATGGAGGGGAGGGGCCTGAAGAGTCTTGACCATAGTGGACATCGCTGCTGTAATAGGCCGTGACCCTGCAGAAGGATGATGAGAGCTGTTGGGGAGTGAGCCCTAAGAACCAGGACAGTTCAGTGTCACTTAGGTCTCCTAGTCTTTAGTTATTTGGCTTAGGTAGGCTGCTCTGGCCCCCAGAGTGCAGCAGGTTTTGTAACACTAGACAGTATTCCCTGCTCTAATGTCACTATTCTTCTGTACCCTTCCTCATCAATATCTGTGTTATCTTTATCTGAGATATCTGTTATCTGAGATAACCATCAGTTATCTCTGTTTTACTGAGATTAACCCTTTCCATCTCTTTCCCTACTCCTCCAGAGAACACAAAACAACCTAGATGCTAATGAATGTCAAAAAACATAGGAATGATTTGGGTTGAAGTTCCATTTGGCCTGTGTGTGTTTAGCTACTTCTAAGTTCAGATATTGTATTTGAATTATACTTGCAGAATCAAGAGAATGGACATGCATGGTATGGTAAAGGAGTTCTTTGTTCCTGTGTGCCTTCATTTATGTTTATCTAAAAAATTACTGAAAACCATTTACATAAATGCCTGGTACAATAAGTTCTGGATGGATAGAAAATAAGGGCAGGTATTTATAGAAAAAAAGCCCTTTAGATTTAAAGATATTGCATAAAGTCAGATTTAGTTATATATTATCAGGTTGACTTTCCTACATAAAACACAATTCTGAAGGCTCTACAGTAAAACCCAGGACATGTAGTCCTACTAATTGCAAAGGATGCAAAGATACATTCACTTCCTTTAAGCAACCTATTGTCCCTTTGGGAGGTAAGATACTAATATATCCCTAAGAAGCAGAAACATAACCTTTGAGTGAATATATTTTACCCACAATCACATGAGTAGGACCAGAAAGAGATTCTGTGGATATTTGGGAGAGTGTGTGTGTGAGAAAGCCCAGGAGAGCAACAAGCCTGTCTTTCAGCATCCTCAGTAAGGACTCTTCTGGACATCGGTGTGTTTGAACCAATGCTTGAAGAATTAGAAATAGATATAGAGACTTCCAGGAGGATCATGCAAACCGAGCTGGGTTTGATGATGTTGCGTTTGATTATGTTGGGTTTAGAGGACTGTGTGTAGATAGCCTGACTGAAGGAGACTATTTGGCAGAACAGGGAAAGTTGAACGTGCCAGAGGGAGCATGAGTGCCAGGAGTAGAACTTGATGCCGTAATCCTTGGGGCCTCTTCCGCAGCTGAAAGGACCAGATTCTCTATACATATAGTTTCTGCAAGGTGGACTTGATCATGGCAATAGGACGCTATTGTCCTAGAAGTTATTTTTTTTTTTTTTTTGGTCCTGTATAAGACCAGTGTTTGGGAGTTATTCATTAAAGAGCTCACCCATTTATTTACTTTTGTTGAGTCCTTGACCTAGAACTGCAACACTGAGCAGAAGAGCTGACCCTACAGGTTACCAAATGATTTCAGTTCAATGCAATAAACCTAAATAAAAAGTGTCCATGAAACAGTATAGAGCCTAATTAGATTCTCTAATTGATTTGTTATTTCATTCCTAGTTTCAGTGGAATCCCATATACTTTTTAACAAGACAGAATGTCTGCGCAGAAAATCTTACAAGAGAAAATCCAGTTTATCAGATACTAAAAGATGATTTTTATTCTTACATAATAGTTCTTCTAGAAGGATGTTCTGAGGCATGCTTAAATAGCCTGCAGACCTACCTCTGGGAAAGCCAAGCTGCCCATGAGCATTATACATGGGGTGTTACTAGTCTGCAGTCGCCCAGTTGGAGTGGGCAGCAACCTGCCATCTTTGAACTCGGGCTGGATCCTTTTCATCAAGTTCAAGCCTGAAGCTCATGGGCATTCCCACAAGTGATGCTGGGGTCTTCTGCAGGTCCACTGAATGTAAGGTTGAAGGTGCTGGGAGTCAGACATAGATTCCTGGTTGCCCTCACTGTCTCCCGCTTCATTCCCATCTGTCTTTCCAAGTTGCCTGATGTACAGCCGTGTGGGTCCCACCAGTAAATGCAAAAGCACCAATCTTCCATAGATCCTTCACCAGCTCCCACAGTTTTGTAAGATGGACTTGCTCTAGTAACCCTGCTCCCCTGTCGCTCTGAGTGGCTCTGCCTCCTGGATCTTGTGCCAGCTGCATTAGCATCTATTCTCTCCACCCCACTCGTCAGGCCGCCCCCAAGCCTTAAAGCATCACGTGATCAGGGACACTTACAAAGTCACAGACCAACTCTGGAACTGAATATCTTCAGAACATGTAGACCATGGCTTCTGTTCACATGCCCTAAAAAGAACTTAGAGACGAGCATGTGTAAGTTCTTATCTGTAGTGAATGATGAAGGGCAGTCTCTTATCTATCAATGGAACACCTTCTAAAAGCTTTCTCTGTTCTTTCTTTTTCTTTGTTTTTTCAAAGATGATATTTCGGTTTTGAAAAAGTAGGCTATAATGAGAAAATAAAAATCTACATTTTAGAAAAAGGATAACTACTTTGTGACCTTCTTCTCTAATTATAGTCTAATTTTCATACAATGACTGAGTATTTTTGATGTCTGGGTTGACTCAAACACACTGATGACTGATTATCTCAACCTAAGCATCCTGGAGAGAGACTGGTAGAAATGGTTTTGGGTTTCCCCAAAACCCCCAAAGCCACCTTGCCTATACAGAGAGGAAGGAACAACACTTAGCTTTCTAAGGGTCCCACGAACCTTAAAATCCCCATCAGTATAAAATACTTTTAGGATGTTTCCATTGGCTCATTAATATAATTTTCACATGATAATTGCAGTTAAGCTCATTAGTGTAATTTTCACATGATTTTTGCAGCTATTGTTTATGTAAGTATCCCTGATCATGTGGAAAAATAAAGATGTTAAAACATTGACACTGATGGTAGTAAGTAGTGGTTGTTTATAAGATATCTAAGTTTTGAAAGCATTTTTATATAATCTTAAAATCAAAGTTAACGTGTCTTTGGTGTATAAAATTAAACCTGTGACACTTATTTTGAACTTCACACAATGTTTAGCAGCTTCTGTAATAGTTTATCCTTTTTTTTAAGTTAAACTACAGTTGATTTACGTGTTGTGTTAGTTTATGTATGCAACAAAGTTATTCAGTTACACATATGTATATGTGTACATATACATATATACACATATATATGTACTTTTTTCAGATTCTTTTCCATTATGGATTATTATAAGATATTGAATATACTAAATAGTTTCCTGTGCTGTACAGTAGGTCCTTGTTGTTTATCTATTTTATATATAGTAGTGTGTATCTGTTAATCCCAAACTCCTAATTTATGCCTCCCTCATCCACCTATTTGGTAACTATAAGTTTGCTTTCTATGTCTGTGAATCTGTTTCTGTTTTATAAATAACTTAATTTGTATCATTTTTTGATTCCACATGTAAGATATATCATATAATATTCATCTTTTTTCATTTGATTTACTTAGTATGATAATATCTAGGTTCATCAGTTCAGTTCAGTTCAGTTCAGTTGCTCAGTTGCGCCTGACCCTTTGTGACCCCATGGACTGCAGCACGCGAGGCCTCCCCATCCATCACCAACTCCCGGAGTTTACTCAAACTCATGTCCATTGGGTCGGTGATGCCATTTAACCATCTCATCCTCTGTCATCCCCTTCTCCTCGCACCTTCAATCTTTCCCAGCATCAGGGTCTTTTCAAATGAGTCAGTTCTTTGCATCAGGTGGCCCAAATATTGGAGTTTCAACTTCAACATCAGTCCTTCCAATGAATATTCAGGACTGATCTCCTTTAGGATGGACTGGTTGGATCTCCTTGCAGTCCAAGGGACTCTCAAGAGTCTTCTTCAACACCACAGTTCAAAAGCATCAATTCTTTGGCACTCAGCTTTCTTTATAGTCCAACTCTCACATCTGTACATAACTACTGGAAAAACCGTAGCCTTGACTAGATGGACGTTTGCTGACAAAGTAAATGTCTCTGCTTTTTAATATGCTGTCAAGTTTGATCATAACTTTCCTTCCAAAGAGTAAGTGTCTTTTAATTTCATGGCTGCAATCACCATCTGCAGTGATTTTGGAGCCCCCCAAAACAAAGTCTGTCACTGTTTCCACTGTTTGCCCATCTATTTCCCATGAAGTGATGGGACCAGATGCCATGATCTTAGTTTTCTGAAAGTTGAATTTTAAGACAACTTTTTCACTCTCCTCTTTCACTTTCATCAAGAGACTCTTTAGTTCTTTGCTTTCTGCCATAAGGGTGGTGTCATCTGCATATCTGAGATCATTGATATTTCTCCCAGCAATCTTGATTCCAGCTCGTGCTTCATCCAGTCCCACACTTCTCATAATGTTCTGCATATAAGTTAAATATGGTATTAAATAGGTTCATCCATATAGCTGCAAATGGCACTATTTCATTCTTTTCATGGCTGAGTAATATTCCATTGTGGGCTTCCCTTGGTAGCTCAGCTGGTAAAGAATCTGCCTGCAGTGCAGGAGACCTGGGTTAGACCCCTTAGTTGGGAAGATCCGAGGAGGGCATGGCAACCCACACTAGTATTCTTGCCTGGAGAACCTCCAGGGACAGAGGAGCCTGGCAGGCTATAGCCCATGGAGTCGCAAGACTCAGACATGACTCAGCAACTAAGACAGCACAGCACAGCACTCCACTGTATATATCTACACTTTCGTTATCCATTCGTCTCTTGCTGCACATTTAGGTTGCTTTGTTGTCTTGGCTATTGTAAATAATGCTGCTGTGAAGTTGGGATGTGTGTATCTTTTCAAATTAGATTTTTCATCTTTTCCACATATATGCCAGGGTTGGGATTGCTGAATCATATGATAACTCTATTTCAGCTGTTTAAGGAACCTCAATACTGTTTTCCACTGTAGCTTCACCAATTTATATTCCTACCAGCAGGGTAAGAAGTTTCCCTTTGCTTCACACCCTCACCAGCATTTATTATTTGTAAACTTTTCGATGATGGCCATTCTGACCAGTGTGAGGTGATACCTCATTGTACTTTTGAAGTGTGTTTCTCTGATAGTGATCTTGAGAACCTTTCCATGAGTCTCTTGGTGCTTCTGTAACACCTTTATATGGTGTTTGTGTTCATCATGGGAAACATCTTTTTACTAAGTAAACTTGTATTTTCAGAAATGTGACTTAAATAGGTCTGGGACAGTGCTTGGCTTATAAAAACCAGCCAAAAGTGTTAGTGATTATTAGGGTAATTTCACAGGGAAGTAATAGTAGGAAATTGGACTATTTGTTCAAAAGTACAGTTTATTTGTAACTCAGATATTTATGTATCAAGTTTGCTTATAATGTTTGAAAATTCTGGGATGCTATTTTCTTAACACTGTGGTAGGTTTGTCATTGTCTTTGATTTGTAGGCTTTGGATATCTACGTGAGCATCAGTTTGTATCTGAAATTATTATGAATGTCTTTGCATATTAGAAATGAGCCTGTCAAAGTTCCATTATTTAATAAGGTCACAGCAGTAATTCTGATTAATGGAGCTGATTCTTGACAGCTCTGAGGATACTGCTAAGACATTTATAAATATACATTTTCATAACAGAAAATGCCCTTCATTTCCTTGCCTGTAAAGGACGGGTAATACCATCTACCTTATGGATAATAGTGAAAATGAGGGAGGTTCCTGAATTAGCTCAATGAGAACAAGTGAGCAGAGCTGAGCTGCAGGTACTGGGCCATCAGCTGGTCAGTTTCACTGGTCTGCAAGTCCTGTTCCTGCCCCTGATCCTTGTAGAGGACATGACTCCAGTTTATAATTTTTAATTATTCTGTGAACCCCGAAGTTTGTTTGGGAGTATTTGAAATATAAATATGAAATTTTAGAGTAACGAGAGTTTACTGAATAGCTCTACTGATGTTTTAATGTTATCTTCAGTAAATACAATGTTGAAAGCCTGTGCATTAAATCAATACACTGAGGTAGCTAAAACAAGAATGTCATAAGACAATGCAAGGCTGTGCTTCAGAAATTCCAAGTGTGTCTGTGAGAGTAATGGAAACATTCCAATCAGAAAGAGAAATTTGCCATCACCATTCTGAATTTCTTAAGCTTACTAGAAGTTCATATTTGTAAAGTCTGTTTGTGTTTTAAATACCTCAATAAGATAGACTAGTTTGACACTCTGAAAGAAATTTAAAAACTCAGTTGTCAGACAAATATGTCCCTCGTAAGAGGCATGCTGAGGGAAAGTCATTATTTAGAGAAGTGACACAGGACTCAGTTTCCCAGTTAAGCTAGTAAGAGGAATGTTGCAATGTGGGAGAAATGAATCCTATAAGCTAACCATTATTTGTGAAGCTCAATGATGCCAATAATTTACTTTCATAGGTTATATGTTACCCAGCTTTCTAGGTACCCACTTTTCTTTGTTTTTAGGCATTAAGTTGCCAATAATGTAGAATCTTAGCCTCCTGACTCTGAAAGTTTGTGGAATCCGTAATTTCAAAAAGGCAAAAAACAGAAATAAGGAATATGAAACAATGGGAAGTTTTGTGTTTTGTTTACTTTGTCAAGATAATCAAATACTTGAGAGAGCTTCCTTAGAAATAATAGAAGTTTAGGTTCAGAAGGCTCTACAAGGTCCCTTCACCCTACTGGGTAGGCAGTGGACCCATCAGATGCTCTTCAAAAAAAAAGTGCTCCTTGATCTAATAAACATGGAAAACTTCATATACCATAAGTAACAATTTGCATTAGCATGTTATGGGTTCTATGAGTCCTATCTTAAAGAAAACATTTTAAATTTAACCCAATAACTTCTAAATTTATTTTAGCAGAATCCCTTTTATGCCCTAGAACTTTGGAACATTGGTAAATGTTTAGTTAATCTGACCTTAAATTTTGTTCTGATTACTCAACTTGTGGTCTTTGAACTACTAGCATCAGCATCACCCAGAACTTTTTAGAAATTCAGTTATAGGTCCAGCCCCATACCTGCTGAATGATAATTTGCATTTTAACAAGATCCGCAGATAGTCCATAGGCACGTTCAAGTTTGAGAAGCACAGGCCTAATTTCATTCTGATTTACCACCTTCACTTCCATGAGCATAGCATCTGGTCCCATCACTTCATGGCAAATAGGTAGGGAAAAAGTGGAAACAGTGGCTAACCTTATTTTTTTGGGCTCCAAAATCACTGCAGATGGTGATTGCAGTTGTGAAATTAAAAGACGCTTACTCCTTGGAAGGAAAGTTATGACCAACCTAGACAGCATATTAAAAAGCAGAGACATTACTTTGTCAACAAAAGTCCATCTACTCAAGGCTATGGTTTTTCCAGTGGTCATGTATGGATGTGAGAGTTGGACTATAAGGAAAACTGAGTGCCGAAGAATTGATGCTTTTGAGCTATGGTGTTGGAGAAGACTCTTGAGAGTCCCTTGGACTGCAAGGAGATCCAACCAGTCCATCCTAAAGGAGATCAGTCCTGGGTGTTCATTGGAAGGACTGATGTTGAAGCTGAAACTTCAATACTTTGGCTACCTGATGTGAAGAGCTGACTTATTTGAAAACACCCTGATGCTGGGAAGATTAAGGGCAGGAGGAGAAGGGTATGATAGCGGATGAGATGGTTGGGTGGCATCACTGACTCGATGGACAGGGGTTTGGGTGAACTCCGGGAGTTGGTAATGAACAGGAAGGCCTGGTGTGCTGCGGTTCATCGGGTTGCAGAGAGTCGGACATGACTGAGCGACTAAACTGAACTGAACTTCCATGAGTTAGAGTTCTGCTGAGAAAATACCTTCTGTGCAGATTTTAAATAGTTTGGGAACTTCAGGGAAGGTGTCGAACCCAAGTAGTATCTGCGTGTGCTTTCTGTCTAGATTTTAGGATGGTCGGGCATATCTTCAGAGACCTGCTCCATGTTCAGTGGGCTGTGCATGTGAGTGTCTAGATTACACACAGTGTACAGTGGAGCCCAAGCCTTTGCCCAAGCAACGTGTCAGGAGGGGGAGTGTATGGAAACAGATGCACTGAACCAAAATCAAAGTGCAACTAACACTTCCAAAGAAGATATGCATATGAATATTATGAAAAGGCAAAAAGATATGACACTGAAAGATGAATTTCCCAGGTTGGTAGGTGCCCAACACGTTATGGGAGAAGAGGAGAGAGATAACACCAGAAAGAATGAAGAGCCGGAGCCAGAGTGGAAACAGTGCCCAGTTGTGGATGCGACCCTGTGCAGGAGGTACAGTCTGACGCTGTGAAGAGCAGTGTTGCCTAGGAACCAGGAAGGTGGGGTCCATGGATCAGCTTAGGGGATGGCAAGGCTGAACACTGGCATTTTAGGAATCAGTGGAGTAAAATGGATTGGAACAGGTGAATGTAAGTCAGCCGACCATTATATCTACTACTATGGGCAAGAAGCCCTCAAGAGAAGTGGAATAGCCATCACAGTAAAGAAAGTAGCCCAAAATGCAGTACTTGGGTGCAATCTCAAAAATGCAAGAGTCATCTCTGTTTGTATTCAAGGCAAACAATTCAATATCACAGTAATCCAAGTTTATGCCCCAACCAATAATATGGAAGAAGCTGAAGCTGAATGGTTCTATGAAGACCTACAAGACCTTTAGAACTAACACTCAAAAAAAGATGTCCTTTCCATGATAGGGGACTGGAATGCAAAAGTAGGAAGTCAAGAGCTACCTGGAGTAACAGGCAAATTTGACCTGGGAGTACAAAATTAAGCAAATCGAAGGCTAACAGAGTTTTGCCAAGAGAACGCACTGGTCACTGCAAACACCCTCTTCCAACACAAGAGAAGACTCTTCATGTGGCCATCACCAGATGGTCAATACCAAAATCAGACTGACTATATTCTTTGCACCCAAAGATGGAAAAGATCTATACCATCAGCAAAAACAAGACCAGGAGCTGACTGTGGCTCATATCATGAACACCTTTTGCCAAACCCAGACTTAAATTGAAGAAAGTAGGGAAAATCACTTGACCATTCAGTTATGACCTAAATAAAATCCCCTACAAATTTATAGTGGAAGTGA
This sequence comes from Odocoileus virginianus, assembly GCF_023699985.2. Lineage (NCBI taxonomy): Eukaryota > Metazoa > Chordata > Mammalia > Artiodactyla > Cervidae > Odocoileus > Odocoileus virginianus. The sequence goes on from NC_069682.1 coordinate 653,618, forward strand.
CAAATAGATTCAAGGGTTTAGATCTGATAGAATGCCTGAAGAACTATGGACGGAGGTTTGTGACATTGTACGGGAGGCAGTGATCAAGACCATCCCCACGAAAAAGAAATTCAAAAAGGCAAAATGGCTGTCTGAGGAGGCCTTACAGAGAGCTGAGAAAAGAAAAGACATGAATGGCAATGGAAAAAAGGAAGATATGCCCATTTGAATACAGAGTTCCCAAGAACAGCAAGGAGAGATAAGAAAGCCTTCCTCAGTGATCAGTACAAAGAAATAGAGGAAAACAATAGAATGGGAAAGACTAGAGATCTCTTCAAGAAAATTAGAGACACCAAGGGAAAATTTCATGCAAAGATGAGCACAATAAAGGACAGAAATAGTATGGACCTAACAGAAGCAGAAGATATTAAGAAGAGGAGGCAAGAATACACAGAAGAACTATACAAAAAAGATCTTCATGACCTAGATAACCACAATGGTATGATGACTCACTTAGAGCCAGGCATCCTGGAATGTGAAGTCAAATGGGCCTTAGGAAGCATCACTATGAAAAAAACTAGTGGAGGTGATGGAATTCCAGCAGAGCTATTTCAAATCCTAAAAGAAGATGCTGTGAAAATGCTGCACTCAATATGCCAGCAAATATGGAAAACTCAGTAATGGCCACAGGACTGGAAAATGTTAGTTTTCATTCCATTCCCAAAGAAAGGCAATGCCAAAGAATGTTTACATTACCACACAATTGCACTCATCTCATACGCTAGCAAAGTAATGCTCAAAATTCTCCAAGCCAGGCTTCAACAGTACATAAACAGTGAACTTCCAGATGTTCAAGCTGAATTTAGTAAAGGCAGAGGAACCAGAGATCAAATTGTCAACATCCGTCGGATCATTGTAAAAGCAACAGTCTCCCAGTAAAACATCTATTTCTGCTTTATTGACTATGCCAAAGCCTTTGATTGTGTGGATCACAACAAACGGTGGGAAATTCTTGAAGAGATGGGAATACTAGACCACCTTCCCTGCCTTCTGAGAAATCTGTATGCAGGTCAGGCCCAAACAGTTAGAACTGGACATGGAACAACAGACTGGTTCCAAATAGGAAAAGGAGTACGTCGAGGCTGTATATTGTCACCCTGCTTATTTAACTTCTATGCAGAGTACATCATGAGAAACGCTGGGCTGGATGAAGCACAAGCTGGAATCAAGACTGCTGGGAGAAATATCAATAACCTTAGATATGCAGATAATACCACCCTTATGTCCGGAAATGAAGAACTAAAGAGTCTTTTGACGAAAGTGAAAGGAGAGTGAAAATGTTGACTTCAATCTCAACATTCAGCAAACTAACATGGCCTCTGGTCCCATCACCTCATGGCAAATAGATGGGGAAACAGTGGAAACAGTGACAGACTTTATTTTGGGGGGCTCCAAAATCACTGCATATGGTGACTGCAGCCATGAAATTAAAAGACCCTTGTCCCTTGGAAGAAAAGCTATGACCAACCTAGACAGCATATTGAAAAGCAGAGACATTACTTTGCCAACAAAGGTCCATCTAGTCAAAGCTATGGTTTTTCCAGGAATTATGTATGGATGTGAGAGTTGGACCATAAAGAAAGCTGAGTGTCGAAGAACTGGTGCTTTGAACTGAAGGCTCTTGAGACTCCCTTGGACTGCAAGGAGATCCAACCAGTCCATCCTGAAGGAAATCAGGATGAATATTCATTGGAAGGAATGATGCTGAAGCTGAAACTCTAATACCTTGGGCACCTGATGCAAAGAACTGACTCATTGGAAAGGACCCTGATGCTGGGAAAGATTGCAGGCAGGAGAAAGAGACGACAGAGGATGAGATGGTTGGATGGCCTCACCGATTCTATGGACATGAGTTTAAATAGGCGTCAGGAGTTGGTGATGGACCAGGATGCCTGACATGCTGCAGTTCATGGGCTCACAAAGAGTCGGACATGACTGAGCAACTAAGCTAACTGATATGCACAAAAAAAGGCAAGAAATATAGAATTTCAGCTTGTTTTTGAAAATTGCAGTGGATATTGTAACTTTCAAATATGACTGTCGTTTGTACTGGTAGGTGAAACATTGATTAGAAATCTAAACACTGTTTGGATGCAAAACATCAGCAGAAGCAACTAAAATGGATACAATTGATTGAGACGGGACAGAATGGACTTTTCTTGGATGGTGGAAATGGTAATCTTGATAGATATTCCATGGGTATATGTATTTGTCAGAGTGGTAACTTTTTTCACTTAGGACCTATATATTTTATTATATTTTAATTACTCTCCAATAAAAAAGTAAAGATTTTGTCTTATGAAATTTAAATACAGTTGATATTAGATGCAGCAATGCATTTTCCCTTGAAAATGCCCTTTACTTGGTATAGGGAAAGTATTTCCTTGGAGGTCATAGCCACATGGATTGTATAGGCTGGTTTATGTTAATGTTACAGGCAGGCCAAGTGGGGTGCCAGATCTCCAGGGAAGCCATGCCTAGGGGTTAGAGTTCATGTATAAAATGGCAGTAATTAATGTATTTTTGGTAGTCATATTTTTAAGAATGAATGATTTAATATTTTTAAAGAGTAGTCCTTGTTGTTGTTATTCAGTGGCCAAGTTGTGTCCGACTGTCTGCGATCCCATGAACTCTAGTATGTCAGGCTTCCGTGTCCTTCACTATCTCCCTGAGATTGCTCAAACTCATGTCCAGTGAATCAGTGATGCCATCCAACCATCTCATCCTCTGTCACCCTGTCTCCTCTTGCTCTCAGTCTTGTCCATCATAAGGGTCCAGTGAATTGTCTCTTTGCATCAGGTGGCCAGAGTACTGGAGTTTCAGCTTCAGCATCAGTCCTTCCAATGAGTTCCAATTCAGGGTTGAATTTCTTTAGGATTGAGTGATTTGATCTCCTTGTTGTCCAAGAGACTCTCAGGCACCTTCTACAGCAGCACAATTGTCAAGCATCAATTCTTTGGTGCTCAACTTTCTTTATGGTCCAAATCTCACATCCATACATGACTACTGGAAAAACTATAGCTTTGACTATATGGACCTTTGTTGGTAAAATGATATCTGTGCTTTTTAATACACTCTCTAGGTTTGTTATAGCTCTTCTTCAAAGGAGTAAGAGTAATCTTAGCACATAGCAAAGGTTATATATATTAGGTAAGTAAAATGGCTCGAATAAAGTAGCTACTATAACCACCATTTCTCTCACCTTCACCAGTTTTATTTCCTTAACAGCACTTTTCACTATTTAAAATGATCCTTTTGTGAATTTTTTTGCATGTTTATTGTCAGGTATGCACCCAGGTATTCCAAGATATAATGAACCAATCTGTATGTTCATTGCTGTACCTACCACCCCCATCCCCTATCACCACAACTCAGCACAGAACAGTGCCTGACACATAGTAAATGCTAAATAACATATTGAATGAATAAATATGTGAATAAAGTTTAAACCAAACCAGTTCTAAGTTAATTCTGAGATGTCATCTCATTTTCTTCAATGCTGAATAAACTATTATGGACCTATCACATGTACTTAGTGATAATAGCTTCCTGAAGCTGAGGAGTCTGTTTTGATGGGATTAAGAAAGCATCATTAATGAAAGAGGCAACATTTGGAAAAGCCAAGCAATGAGCATTTCAGGTAGAGGGAAATGCCCTTCCCAAGCCCTGAATCTCCAGTGGTAGTAGCTCATTCCAGAATCTGAAGAAATTGTTTTCATCAATATTTAGAATATGATTTTATTTGTCTCAGAGAAATAAAAGCTTCTTCATTTCAGAATACATAAAAGCTTAGCTAAGACATTTATTATAGCATCTAGTTATGCTAGATTTACCTTTTTTCCCTTTAGGATAATACATCATCTAAGATTAGGTGGTTTATATTATGATTGGCAGTAAAGCCAAACTAACAACAGAAAAGTTTTGACCTTCAAATTTGGCAAGTGCTATATTTTCATTAATCTCTCCACCTGGCTTTAGACTCCAAGGGTCATTCCTCTGTGTACCTTTTAGAAGCTTCCCAAAGTACTTTGTGCATCGTAAGCACAATTAATATATAATGAATGTATATGAACTGAATTTGAAATGTAGACCACAGGCCCAAGAGCTTGAGACCCAGGATTTACAAAGAAAGGTTTAGTGTTTTACTAAGATTTGGCCTACTGGGAGGACAAGAGGGGTCACCCCACAATCCAGGAATTAGACCCACTTGTTATAGCTTACAGTTTTCTTATTGACCCTGTTTGGCCTGCACTTTATCCCCCTACTCTCAAAACACCAGCCAAACATAGTAATGAGCATGGGTTTGCTTCCACAAGTATGAGTTATAAGATAAGCTGCTAGAGGCAGGAGTTTACAACATGGCAAAATATGTTGTGAAGATATGTTTGAGTCAAAGAACAGGAACTCAAACATTTATTTCCACAGAGCTCAGATAACACACTTATGTTTGAAAGACAGCAAGATATTTGTTCAATAACACATTTATTATCTTGTTGAGATGAAGTTAATTTCTCTGATTTTCACTGTGATAGCATCATTTTAATACAGGAGGTGGAGGAGGACTCTTTTTAGCATTTGTGGAATGTTTTAGGAAAAAAGTATTTGATATAAGACCAGATTAGTGTTTCTCCCTTTTGACTCTCTCCTCTGACCTGAATTTCTGAATATTTTTATGGTAAAAATACATTAACCCTCTAGGCTGTCTTCCAGCTTCACCAATATCATTTTTAATAGACTGAATTAAGCAAAGATGGTTTAGTTTAGCAGAACTCTTCCACCTTTACACTTACCAACACTCAGAGAGACCCAATCTAGTCAACTAGGACAACTACAAAGTGTATCCAGCTACTCAAGCTACAAAGTGCATCCAGATCCCCTGGAGAGCCTTTTAAAAGGTGCTTCTGCTTCCACAAGTCTGGGCTAGACCTGAGATTCTGTATCTCTAACAAGGTCCCAGGTGATGCCATGGACCACACTCTGAATGCAAAGGTCTAGAAGGAAATACATCTGTCACTCATCTGGAACTGATCCCTTTTTCTTTTTCATTTTTAAAAGAAATCTCATCTTCATCCTTGAAACATCATTGCATATCCTTTGACTCTGAAACGGAAGGATATGAAGCTTGTAGGCAATGTATGCAAAAGTCTTACACACCATCAGCAGCTATGTCCACAAGAGCTGAGCCCTTAATTTCTCGACTTTCCATTCCATTCTCCATTTTTAGGGAGAAAAAAAAAAGTTTTTGCAAGGTTTTCAAGAGAGAGCCCTTCTGTGTTGTTTTTAAAGCTTCCATCTCATTTTTCTGGAATTTTCCAGCAAGCAGTGGGGAAGCCTGCTTAAGCTCACCCCTCTTTCACTTTGGATTTCATGGTGACACTTTTCTGGCACCACTGTCAGCAGATCCTGCTTTTATGCAAAGTTGAAAGACCATGGGAAGCACGGCTTCTTCTCTGTCTGGAAAAGCAAGGGGCTTGGTGACAATGTGATTTCTTTCCCTGAAATGTGGAAGGATTATTGGAGAAAATGAAACACAGCACAGAATCATTCTTCACTGGGGACCAAGGCCACGAGCTATGCGCTACTTTAACTTTCAGTAGTTTCTGGACAAGGCTTAAAATGAATCATGATACTAAGGAAGGAAGAGTTCTATTTCTTTCCAGTGGTATTTAAGAAAATAGGAAATCTATACAATTTGATTTGCACTCCATTCATGAAAACCAAAGAAGTTAACTAGTTTCCTTTGTACACACGCATACTTGTGTATGTACACACACACACACACATACACACACACACACACACCAAATTTGAAGCTCAAAAAAGAAATGATGAGGAAAATAGAATTTAAATGTAAGCCCATTTACAGTCTAACCTGTAAGCTTCAGACTGTCCTATAGGCTGAGATGTTCAGAACACAGAGGCAAATAATGAGGATGAGAAAGTGCCCAAAGTGGAAAAAAAGATTATCACAAGAGAATAATGAAGACCAGAACCTGGATACACCCAGATTCCCAGTGTAGACTCATGAAAGATGAAAGTCCTGTCTGTTCCCCCAACTGGAGGGTCTAAAAGGAAACCTGGTATCTGAGTACCTTGAAATTTGATTCTCTAATCATAATTGACCTTCACTGAGTTAGAGAATAAAGGGGCACAGAGATCAGATGGAGCTTGAGTGGGAGTGAGGGGTTCGCAGAGAGCTGTCTGAAGAGGGAGGCGTTTAAAAACTGTTTGAACAGGCAGAAAACTTGACGACATAAATCAAAATAAACATAAAGCAAAATCTTCTATAGCCTACCTCCTAAAATAGTGGAAACAAAAACAAAAATAAAAAAGTGGGACCTAATTAAACTTAAAAGCTTTTTGCACAGCAAAGGAAATTACAAACAAGGTGAAAAGACAACCCTCAGAATGGGAGAAAATAATAGCAAATGAAGCAACTTACAAAGAATTAATTTCCAGAATATACAAACAGCTCATACAACTCAATACCAGAAAGAAAACAAAACAAAACAAAAACAGGCCAATCAAAAAGTGGGAAAAAGACCTAAAAAAAGACATTTCTCTGAAGAAGACATACTGATTCTTGTTGATGTTTGACAGAAAATCACAGAATTCTGTAAAGCAATTATCCTTCAATTTAAAAAAAAAAAATAATGGCAAAAAACCAACAAGTTCAAAAAAAATGAAAAAACTGTTTGAAATAAAACTGAGGCAGAGTGATAAGACCAGAGATGGGCCCAGATGGACCTACTCAGCTGAAGCTTTCATGGCCTGAGTCTCAAAAAGTAAATCTAAGGTCAATGGTAAAGGTTTTTATGACTATGTTTAAATTTTTTTTTAAAAGAAAGAAATTGCACAGTAAAGAAATGTGTAATGTCAGTAGAATGGGCAGTGCGATTATTCACCTCTGGTTTGTATTCTGTATCCTCCCAAAACACTTAAATTGCAAAGACATACTAAGCACTATGAAGAGGGAAGTGTGACACATTAAATACTAAAGATGAGTTCAGAAATCTTAGTGAAGGGATGACTGTAGACTCAGGCCGTCCACACTGTCTTTGAGAAATGATGGAGAATAGAAGTGTGTCAGAAGTTAGGAGCTTCTTTGACTTCCATCTAGAATTTTGCTTGCCGTCTTTGTCAAACAGTTCTCAAAAATATTGGAACTAAAGTGGAAAAAGTTTTCATTCTGTGCCATGGCAGTTGATAAAGAATTTGTGTACTGTGGGTTAGATTTGTGATTCAGCCATTAGTGGCTCCTAAAAGAGAAACGTTCATAAAAGCCTCCAGGACATGACACCCAGTAAGAAAAGAGGAGTTCCGTGTCTATATGAGCATTGTCTTTGGATCAAAGTTGTAAACAACTTTACTCATTTGTGTCCTTTCCTGCTGTGACCTGGGAACATGCTTCAGGTAGATGTCTGGATATACCTTCCCGCTTGTCTGCAACATTTTAGGAGTTTGCTAGAAACATTGAGTAGCTACCCAGTTACTTACTCATTCAATTTTAATTTCCAGAGGAGGAACAACTGTCTTGGGCTTTTTTAAACTTTCTAAACTCTTTAATAACTACATGAAATAGCTCAAGGTATGAAGACAAAGGGACTTCCTATAGCTTTTCTGAAGTAGCACTCATAGATTTCAGTGCCATCCATCTCTAAGATGATACAATGAGGTTATCTGTCAGTGCTTTTCAGATCCTGACCTATATGTGGGTTATGAATTCAGTTGTGAGGGTTGTCTCTTAAAAAATGAAATAGAATACAATGGAGTATAATATAGTAGAAAACAACACAGTGTAACACAGCTCAGAAGGTTAAGTGCTAGTTTGTGTATGTTTCAGGTACATATATATCTTTATATATCAGTGTACTGAGTGCTGATGTGCATTTTGACTGAGGGGGATGATCAGAAAAATGTAAAACCTCTGACAAACATCCATGTATCTCAGTCAGGAAGATTTTTAAATGATGCTCTTTAGAGTAAAAGGAAGGAACACTAAAAATGGGAGGATCTCTTCTACAGTCCTTTTAACCTCTACTCTCTGATCCTCTTAACCTGTGATTGTTAGGTATTATAATACCTAATAAATACTAAATGGACTGGAATGATATATAGCCATTATATCTACTACTGTGGGCAAGAATCACATAAAAGAAATGGAATAGCCATCATATTCAACAGAAGAGTCCTAAATGCAGTGCTTGGATGCAGTCCCAAAAACGACAGAATGATCTCTGTTCATTTCCAAGGCAAACCATTCAATACCAGAGTCATCAAAGTCTGTGGCCCAACCCATAATGCTGAAGAAGCTGAACTTGAATGGTTCTATGAAGACCTACAAGACCTTCTAGAACAAACACCTAAAAAAAGATATCCTTTTCATTATAGGGCACTGGAATGTAAAAGTAGGAACTCAAGAGCTACCTGTAGTAATAGACAAGTTTGACCTTGGAGTACAAAACGAAGCAAGTCAAAGGCTAACAGAGTTTTTCCAAGAGAGCACACTGGTCATAGAAAACACCCTCTCTCAAGAATACAAGAGATGACTCTACACATGGACATCACCAGATGGTCAGTACCAAAATCAAATTGATTATATTCTTTGCAGCAAAAGTTGGAGAAGCTCTATGCAGTTAGCAAAAACAAGACCAGGAGCTGACTGTGGCTCAGATCATGAACAGCTTTTTGCCAAATTTAGACTTAAATTGAAGAAAGTAGGGGAAAATCACTAGACCATTCAGATATGACCTAAATCAAATCCCCTAAGATTATACAGTTGAAGTGACAAATAGATTCAAAGGTTTAAATCTGATAGACAGAGTGCCTGAAGAACTATGGATGGAGGTTCAACATTGTATAGGAGGCAGTGATCAAGACCATCCCCAAGAAGAAGAAATGGAAAAAGGCAAAATGGTTGTCTGAGGAGGCCTTACAAATAGCTAATAAAAGGAGAAGCTAAAGGCAAAGGAGAAAAGGAAAGATATACCCATCTGAATGCAGAGTTCCAAAGAACAGCAAGGAGAGATAAGAAAGCCTTCCTCAATGATAAATGCAAAGAAATAGAGGAAAATAGTAGAATAGGAAAGACTAGAGTTATGTTCAAGAAAATTAGAGATACCAAGGGAACATTTCACACGAAGATGGGCACAATAAAGGACAGAAATGGTATGGACCTAACAGAAGCAGAAGATATTAAGAAGAGGTGGCAAGAATACACACAAGAGCTATACAAAAAAGATCTTCATGACCCATATAACCACGATGGTGTGATCACTCACCTAGAGCCAGACATCCTGGAATGCGAAGTCAAGTGGGCCTTAAGAAGCATCACTACGAACAAAGCTAGTGGAGGTGATGAAATTTCAGCAAAGCTATTTCAAATCCTAAAGGATGATGCTGTGAAAGTGCTGAAAGTGTGAAAGTGTGAACTTCAAGATGTTCAAGCTGGATTTAGTAAAGGCAGAGGAACCAGAGATCAAATTGCCAACATCTGTTGGATTATCAAAAAAGCAAGAGAATTTCAGAAAAGCATCAACTTCTGCTTTATTGACTATGCCAAAGCCTTTGAGTGTGTGGTTCACAACAAATTGTGGAAAATTCTTAAAGTGATGCGAATACCAGACCACCTTCCCTGCCTTCTGAGAAATCTGTATTCATGTCAAGAAGCAACAGTTAGAACTGAACATGGAACAACAGACTGGTTCCAAGTTGGGAAAGGAGTATGTCAAGGCTGTATATTGTCACCCTGCTATTTAACTTATATGCAGAGCGCATCATGAGAAACACTGGGCTGGATGAAGCACAAGGTGGAACCTGAAATCAAGATTGCCGGGAGAAATATCAGTAATATCAGATATGCAGATGATGCCACCATTATGGCAGAAAGCAAAAAAGAACTAAAGATCCTCTTGACGATAGTGAAAGAGGAGAGTGAAAAAGTTGGCTTCAAACTCAGCGAACTAAGATCATGGCATCTGGTCCCGTCTCCTCATGGCAAATAGATGGAAGCAGTGACAGACTTTATTTTTTGGGCTCCAAAATCACTGCAGATGGTGACTGCAGCCACGAAATTAAAAGTTACTTTCTCCTTGGAAGAAAGCTATAGCCAACCTAGACAGCATATTAAATAGCAGACATTGCTTTGCCAACAAAGGTCAACATAGTCAAGGCTATGGTTTTTCCAGTAGTCGTGTATGGATGTGAGTTAGACTATAAGAAATCTGAGCACCGAAGAATTGATGCTTCTGAACTGTGGTGTTGGAGAAGACTCTTGAGAGTCCCTTGGACAGCAAGGAGATCCAACCAGTCCATCCTAAAGGAAATCAGTCCTGAATGTTCAATGGGAGGACTGATGCTGAAGCTGAAACTCCAATACTTTGGCCACCTGATGCGAAGAACTGACTCATTTGAAAAGACCCTGATGCTGGGAAAGATTGAAGGCTGGAGGAAGAAGGGGCCGGCAGAGGATGAGATGGTTGGATGGGATCACCGACTCAATTTACATGAGTTTTAGCAGGCTCCAGGAGTTGGTGATTGACAGGGAGGCCTGGCATGCTGCAGTCCATGGGGTCACAAAGAGTCAGACAAGACTGAGTGCTGAACTGAACTGAACTTATTAGGTATTATGTTTTACTACATTTATAGGTGAACCTTAATGTCTCATAAAGGTGAATTAATGTCTGTGGCTTAAAAAACTAAGTTAACTTTAGTCTTCTTTGTTGCTTTTGTCAGAGCTTGAATTCGAACATGGATCTGCATTAGCCACAGTAAATAGGTTGTTAGAGTTCAAGACTGGGCAACAGAAGCACAGAGCAGGCTGAGAAAATGGAAGCATTTTATGAGGGCTGAGAGTCTGAAACCTGGCTTTACTAAAGCCAAGGGTTATTTACTCTGTGACTGCATAATTAAAAGTGTGAATCTGAAGACAGGTCTAAACTAGAAGGTTAGTCCATGGGAGAAGTAGAAAAATGTGCAATGTGTTTTTAGTTAAATTTGCAAAAGAGCAAAGTTGGGTTCAAGATGGAAGAATTTCTAAAGTAGAGAGCATCAAGGTGATCAGCAAAGGTTTAGCTCACTGGAGAGAAGCTGCAGGTGATTTGAAAACCAGACATAGTTAGAGGCAAAGGAAACAGGAGGTTCTCCCAGGTCACTTTTAAGGCTGAGATTATACTTCTCAAGAAAACTGGGTACATGGCTGGAGCAGGCTGAGCTGGTGCACCTGTGGGCAGTAACTTCAGGACCACCTTGCCAAGGAACAGAATGGACGCAGAGCTGGGCTGAGAATGCAAGTTGCAGGTAGCATGTTCGGTGAAGCTAACTGGGAGCATTAGGGCACCAAGAATGTTAGGCCTCAAACTGACGAATAAGTAAGAATTTACTTTTCAAAAACTAAGCTAACAGAACTATAGCAGTGCTGATGATGGAAATTTCTATTTTACTTTTTCATCAAAAGAATGATGAGAAAGTGGAAATTAGGGAAAAATATTTTCCCACAATTTCTCATTGTTTATTGATTGTTGTTTTTGTTTAGTAGCTCAGTTATGTCCAACTCTTTGCAACCCCATGAACTGCAGCACACCAGGCCTCCCTGCCCTTCACTATTTCCCTGAGTTTACTCAAACTCACATCCTTTGAGTCAGTGATGCCATCCAACCATCTCATCCTCTGTCACACGCTTCTCCTCCTGTCCTCAGTCTTTTCTAGCATCAGACTCTTAAAATGAGTTGGCTGTAAGCATCAGGTGGCCAAAGTATTGGAGTTTCAGCTTCAGCATCAGTCCTTCCAATAAACATCCAGGACTGATCTCCTTTAGGATGGACTGATAGGATCTCCTTGCAGTCCAAGGGACTCTCAAGAGTCTTCTCCAACACCACAGTTCAAAAGCATCAATTCTTCGGCGCTTAGCTTTCTTTATAGTCCAGCTCTCACGTCCATATATGACTACTGGAAAAATTATATCTTTGTCTAGACAGACCTTTGTCAGTAAAGTAAGGTCTCTGCTTTATAGTGTGATATCTAGGTTTGTCATAGCTTTTATTCCAAGAAGCAAGTGTCTCAATTTTTTTGCTTCAGTTACCATCTGCAGTTATTTGGAGCCCAAGAAAATAAAGTCTGTGTCACTGTTTCCATTGTTTCCTCATCTATTTGTCATGAAGTGAAGGGACTGGATACCATGTTCTTAGTTTTTTGAATGTTGAATTTTAAGTCAGTTTGTTTAATTGTATGTTTATTTAATATGTATTGTTTTTATTCAATATTAAGCTTATATATTTTTAAATTTACTTAATTCTATCTTCCAAATGAGGTAGAAAAGGAAACCAATAAAAAAACCTACTCAGGTTGAAGCACTCTTCCAAATGTTTAAGTTCTTTAATGTGAATAGCAAAACCTCTAAGATTCTTTTCATTAGGCTATTTTCACTGTCATCGGATAGACATGAACACTGGGTTATGATCATCATCAGAATGCTATACTAGAAGAATGTTTACCTGAGTGGGAATGTCACTGTTTTTTACTTTTGGAAAAAGAAACAGTGGAAAAGCAGATGGAGAGGGAGGAGAAAAAAGAAAAATTCTTTCCAACCAAATGTAACAGATGTATGGATCCAAGTGTGATTTTTAAGTACCATAAACTGTTTTTCATTCTATCTTGATAAGTTTTGCCACCAGATGAACTTACTGCAAACTCATGGCCATATTTGTGGTTTCCAGGGAGTTTAGAATTTCCAAATCTTAAGTGGGGGACTTTAGACATGTATTTGGTGTGCATAGTGTGGGGAGGGTCCAGTCTTCTTTGTGACATCCCCTTTCTGGATTTTTCTCCATGTTGGCATATTCTGCCCAATGGTATGAAGATCTCCTGATACCTTAGTGTCAGTCAAGTTTACTTTGGAGTTCAAATTTTCATGTGAAGTTTTCACAAAGAACAAATTCTTAGATGAAGTTTAATTTAACAGTTTGATTTGAAGGGGCTTGGATGCTGTAATTAGTCGGCTTGGGCTGCCATAACAAAATACCAGAGGATGGATGATTTAAAAACAGATTCATTTCTCATATTCTGGAGGCTGGGAAATCCAAATTCAAGGTGCCAGCAAGGTGAAGTTCATTTGCAGGCTCCTTACCTTGACTGGCAGATGGCCGCCATCGCCTGTGTGTGCCTTGTGAGTACAGAGAGAGAAAGAGAGCCTTCTCTGTGTCTCCTCATGTAGGATGACTAATTTGACAGCCCCGATACTGTACTCTTATAGCCGTTTGATTTTCATTACTTCCCTGTTTATAATCACGTTGGCGGTTAGGCCTTCAATGTGTGATTTTGGGGAGTTGCAAATCAGTCTGTAGCATATGCTAAAGTTCAGAAGTGGCTTTCACTGTTTGTCAGATGATGAGGGACTGTGGTTAATGGCAGTCTTTTTAAATCCTATTTTCTTTCCATTCCATGTTTGCTTCTTTTCTAAGAATCTCTTTCCTGCATGATCAAAGAGACAGGAACTCAGAAGTGTCATTTGAAGTTGCCAGCATTAAACCTGTGATGGATGGCGTCTAGCTCTCAGTAGAAAAAGGAGGAAAGATATCACTCGGCCCCCTAAATTCACAGCACAGAGGCAGAGACCTTCAGCTGGCATGGCAAACCCACCATTTCTGACTGAGTTCTCTCCAGGGAGTCCACAGGGGTGTGCAGTGTGACTGCCCTTGCCTGTGCCATATGCAGGCTTTTCTTGTCACACACAGGATCCATCCACCAGCCCTGGCTAGAGCCAGTTTCCCAGAATGAATGGATTCAGCATCATGGGTACAGTCAGCTGAGGTTAACCAGACTTCTAATTAGACCCAGAATGGTTTATTAACACAACTAACTTTCTGGAGGACAGTTACAAAGGAAGTAAATTCCTTGCAACATACTCTCCTTTTTTTACACAATGTTAGTTATCAAGAGAGAAAACCTCAGGCCTCAGAATCAGGAGTGCGATTGTTAACATCTGGGAACTTAACTTTCTAATAACTATAACACTTTAACTATAAACTTTCTAGTAACTATAAAGGAAAATCTAACTTTCTAAGAACTGTGGAGCAAGAATGGATTCTAGAAAAATTGCCTGAAAATTGTTAAAGTGCTGATGGTTTTAAATTTGGGGAGAATAGGGTTATTTTGATTTGCAACATGGAAGACATTTTTGCCCATGCTTTCTGAAGGTCTCTCCAAAAGAGAGGACCTATGAATTTCAAAGTCAAGCACAGGTGGTGTGGAGTGACTTTGCTGGTGTCATATTCTGTCTGCGTGAACTTTGGTAAGTTTTCTAATCACCTGTGCCTCAGTTTCCTAACTTTTAAGTGCAAGTAGTAAAGGCAACTGTCTCCCAGGATTGTTGCAAGGGTTAAATGAGAAAATATACAAAGAACATAGAGGAGGAGTTGGCACTAAGTGAGTGTTCAGTAAATGATGAATACACCATCATCATCATCATCATCATCATCATCCATCTTCTGTATCATCAGCGTTATTATCATGTGTGGGTTTTATCAGATGATAATGGTTGTATCCATCTTATAATGTTCCACTGCTAATTGTCCCAGGAAATAGTGTGAAAGAAAGAAGCCTGTGTATATATGCTAAAGTGTTTATTTCTAACACTATGAATCTAGGATAATTGTGGGTGGCACCAGGGTATAAGCTGATTCTCTGGAAGAATAGTAAACTTCCTTCTATTGAAAAAGATGTATTAGTCAGCCCATCATGTTTTTTGTTCTTTCCCTTATTACCAGAAAGTTACAGGATGATCTTCAATCACAGTGACTATTAGTTTCTGTGATTAACATGCCTATTTCTTTTCCTTCTTATGGATTTGATTTTCTATTCATAAACTAAAAAGCACACACATTCTAAAATGTGTGTCCCTGGAAAAGACAGAAAGTTAGTTGACAATTGTTTAATTCCTGAACTTATTCCAGTTAGTTAGTGTCTGCACTTCCTTCTAAAATTTAAACATTTTTGAAAGCATGGTCTCTATCTTGTTTTTTTTTTTTTCATTTTTTCATTCATATGAAACTTGGATGAATGTGTCCAAAACACTAGACATGAAGGTTACACAGTAATGAAGTACAAAGCCTCTATCTTTAATGGTATAGCATATAGCAGAGGACACAGTTAAAAAATAATAGTATTAATATCTATACTCTATGAACATGTAGGATCAGGAGAGTGGGCATTTCTTTATTATTAACTGCTTTACCTCTACTCCTAAAACAGTGCCTTGAATAGATTAGATGCTAAATTAATATTTCTTTAATAAATTACTATGCCAATTATTTTGCATATATTACAAATATAAGATCTAACATTTATTGTGCAATTCATATCTATACACTATGCTCTGTACTTGGCATTTCAGCAGTACTATGAATCAGAAGCCATTATTAATGTTTTAAAACAGAAGTGCGCATCAAGGTCTTGAGAGGTTGTATAGTTTGCACATGGTCATACAGCTCATAAGAGCCAGAGATCACTGCCTGGCTCCAGAGTCCATAGCCTTAACCAGTACTGCCATCTTTCACACTGTCTTACCCTAATAGCACAGAGGTGGAGGGACTGTTGCCTCCCCTTTATGGGAAATGCAGCTGAGACTTCCTGAGGCAGGACTGTTTAGTGGAAAGGATGGTCATGCTGACAACGTCAGGACTCCAAATGTGCACTCTTCCCACGCTACCTACCTAGCCTCTTAAGCACATGGACACTAGATACACACATTCTAGTGAAACTCTGTACATATTGCACTGGGACCTCGTCAGGTAGTCACAACTCTTGATCCTGTGACATGTGACGTGTCTGCAGTAGGATACCTATTGAATTAAGCTACACAGTTAACCCATCGGGGATGGAATTTGGCATGAAACTTACAAGCTACCTGCTGATTTGAATTGGTCACCCTTTGCTACTCTGCTTAGTTCTTGCATAGTTATCCTCTAAACAGTAAGACAGTTTGTATTCTTATACAAAATTGTAGAACATAGATGTGGTAGGTGGAATTCTAGATGGCCCCCCGGCCCCCCACCCTCTGTTTCCAAATCTTCCATAATTCCTCCCTGCCCCCCAGAGGGTGGGCAGAATTAAGGACTTGGTTGTAGAATATGACAAAGGTGAAGGGATTCTGAAGACATAATTCAAGTCCCAAATCATCAGACTTAGAGTGATTTAAAATGGAGCTCACACTGGGTGGACTTGACTTAAGTAGAAGCCCTTAAGAAAGAGACTGGGCCATCCCTAAGTTCATAGACTGTCCTTAGAGACTTGATGAAGATTGTAGCCATGTTGGAGGGGGTCCACATGGTGAGGACATGGCAGATTCTAGGAACCATAGGCAGCCTCTGGGATCGATGCAAGCCAGAAAAAGTCCAGGGCCTTCAAGCACACAGGTCATGAAATTGAACCTGACCAACAACCTGAATGATCATGGAACAGAATTACCCCCTAGTCAAGTCTCTTCTTGATAATACAGCCTGGCTGATACCTTGGTTGCAGCCTTGTGAGCCTCTGACAGAGGAGTCAGCAAAGTTTTTGCTTATGCTCAGACATGGAAACAGAGAAAACGTGTGGTGTTGTAAGCTGCAAGATTTGTGGTAATTTCTTACACAGCAATGAAAGCTAATACTTGTGCTTTAGTGACACATCAGTTGTAATCCACTATGGTTAGCCAATATCACCATTATGTCACTGGTTTTATTCCTATGGTTCCCTTTCTCACAGGTAAGCTTTTAGATTCAGTAAGAAGTTAATATCCCATTTCCCCCTATCAGATAGACTAAAATTCAAACAGTTTTTTCCAAAGAAGCTGTTTTTCTTTTTAATTACTTAATTTATTTTAATTGGAGGCTAATTGCCTTACAATATTGTGGTGGTTTTTGCCATATATGGACGTGAATCAGCCACCTGATTCACGATGTGTCCCCATCCTGAATGCCCCTCCCACCTCCCTCCCTACCCCATCCCTCTGGGTTGTCCCAGAGCACGAGCTTTGAGTGCCCTGCTTCATGCGTCAGATTTCCCCTGGTTATCTATTTTACTTATGGTAAAATACAGGTTTCAATGCTATTCTCTCAGATCATCTGATCCTCACCCTCTCCCACAGAGTCCAAAAGTCTGTCCTTTACATCTGTGTCTCTTTTGCTGTCTTGCATATAGGGTCATCGTTACCATCTTTCTAAATTCCATTTATATGCTTTAATATACTGTACTGGTGTTTCTCTTTCTGATTTACTTCACTTTGTATAATAGGCCCCAGTTTTATCTGCCTCATTAGAACTGACTCAAATGTGTTATTTTTTATAGCTGAGTAATATTGTATATATGTACCACAACTTCCTTAAGCATTTGTCTGCTGATGGACATCTAGACTGCTTCCATGTTCTAGCTATTGTAAACAGTGCTGCAATGAACATTGAGGTACATGTGTCTCTTTTGATTCTGGTTTCCTCGGTCTGTATGCACAGCAGTGAGATTGCTGGGTCGTGTGTCAGTTCTATTCCCGTATGGCAGTTCTATTCTATTTTTTTAAGGAACCTCCACACTGCTCTCCATAATGGCTGTACTAGTTTGCATTCCCACTAACAGTGTAAGAGGGTTCCCTTTTCTCCACACCCTTTGTGGCATTTATTGTTTGTAGACTTTTTGATGACAGCCATTCTGACCAATGTGAGATGGTACCTCATTGTGGTTTTGATTTGCATTTCGCTGATAATGCATGATGTTGAGCATCTTTTCATGTGTTTGTTTGTCAGTGATCTGTATGTCTTATTTGGACAAATGTCTGTTTAGTTCTTTGGCACATTTTTTGATTGGGGCATTTATTTTTTGGTATTGAGATGCATAAGATAATTGTATATTTTGGAGATTAATTCTTTGTCAGTTGTTTCATTTGCTATTATTTTCTCCCATTCTGAAAGCTACCTTTTCACCTTGCTTATAGTTTCCTTTGTTGTGCAAAAACGTTTAAGTTTAATTAGGTCCCATAGGTCCCATTCAGTATGCCAGCAAATTTGGAAAACTCAGCCATGGCCACAGGACTGGAAAAGGTGAGTTTTCATTCCAATCCCAAAGAAAGGCAATGCCAAAGAATGCTCAAACTACCACACAATTGCACTCATCTCACATGTTAGCAAAGTAATGCTCAAAATTCTCCAAGTCAGGCTTCAACAGTATGTGAACCGAGAACTTCCACATGTTCAAGATGGATTTAGAAACAGAAACAAGAGATCAAATTGCCAGTATCCATTGGATCATGGGAAAAGCAAGAGATCCCAGAAAACCATCTGCTTCTGCTTCACTGACTATGTCAAAGTCTTTGACTGTGTGGACCACAACAAACTGTGGAAAATTATTAATGAGATGGGAATACTAGAACATATTACCTGCCTTCTGAGAAACCTGTATGCAGGTCAAGAGGCAACAGTTAGAACCAGACATGGAACAATAGACTGGTTCCAAATTGTGAAAGGAGTAGGTCAAGGCTATATATTGTCACCCTGCTTATTTAATTTATATGCAGAGTGCATCATGTGGAATGGAGGGCTGGATGAAGCATAAACCAGAATCAAGATTGCAGGGAGAAATATCAATAACCTCAGATATGCAGATGACACCACCCTTAATGGCAGAAAGTGAAGAGCAACTGAAGAGCCTCTTGATGAAAGTGAAAGAGGAGAGTGAAAAGCTGGCTTAAAACTCAACATTCAAAAAACTAAGATCATGGCATCTGGTCCCATAACTTCATGGCAAATAGATGGGGAAACATCTATTTGTGGCAGGGCTTATTTTCTTGGGCTCCAAAGTCACTGCAGATGGTGACTGCAGTCATGAAATTAAAAGATGCTTGCTCCTTGGAAGAAAAGCTATGACCAACCTAGACAGCATATTAGAAAGCAGAGACATTACTTTGCCAAGAATGGTCCATCTAGTTAAAGCTATGGTTTTTCCAGTAATCATGTATGGATGTAAGAGTTGCTCATAAAGAAAGCTGAGCACTGAATAATTGATGCTTTTGAACTGTGGTGTTAGAGAAAACTCTTTAGAGTCCCTTGGACTGCAAGGAGATCCAACCAGTCAATCCTAAAGGAAATCAGTTCTGAATATTCATTGGTAGGACTGATGCTGAAGCTCCAATACTTAGGCCACCTTATGCAAAGAACTGACTCATTGAAAAGACCCTGATGCTGGGAAAGACTGAAAGCAGGAGGAGAAGGGGAGGACAGAAGATGAGATGGTTGGATGGTATCACTTAAGCGATGGAAATGAGTTTGAGCAAGTTCTGGGAGTTGGTGATGGGCAGGGAAGCCTGGCATGCTTCAGTCCATGAGGTTGCAAAGAGTTGGAGATTTCTGAGCAACTGAATTGAGGTGAATTGAAGTCCCCTTTGTTTTTTTTTTTTTTTTTTTTTTAATTTCCTTTACTCTGGGAGGTGGATCATAGAGGATCTCACTGTGATTTATATCAGAGAGTGTTCTACCTATGTTTTCCTCTAAGGGTTTTATAATTTCTGGTCTTACATTTAGATCTTTAATCCATTTTGAGTTTATTTTTGTATATGTTGTTAGAAAGTGTTCTCATTTCATTCTTTTACTAGCAGTTGACCAGTTTTCCCAGCACCATTTGTTAAAGAGAATTTTTTCTCTCCATTGTCTATTTTTGCCTCCTTTGTCAAAAATAAGGTGTCCATAGGTATGTGGATTTATCTCTGGGCTTTCTATTTTGTTCCATTGATCTATATTTCTGTCTTTGTGGCTGTACCGTACTGTCTTGATTACCGTAGCTTTTTAGTATAGTCTGAAGTCAGGAAGGTTGATTCCTCCAGTTCCATTCTTCTTTCTCAAGATCAATTTGGCTATTTGAGGTTTTTTGTGTTTTCGTACAAATTGTGAAATATTTGTTCTAGTTCTGTGAAAAATACTGTTGTAGCTTGGTAGGGATTGCATTGAATCTATAGATTGCTTTGGGTAATATACTCATTTTCACTACATTGATTCTTCCAATCCATGAACATAGTATATTTCTCCATCTATTTGTGTCATTTTTTATTTCTTTCATCAGTGTTTTATAGTTTTCTATATATAGGTCTTTTATTTCTTTAGCTAATTTTTTTCTGAAGTATTTTACTCTTTTCATTGCAATGGTGAATGGGATTGTTTCCTTAATTTCTGTTTTCTCATTGTTAGTGTATAGGAATGCTAGGGATTTCTGTGTATTAATTTTATATCCTCCAATTTTACTATATTCATTGATTAGCTCTACTAATCTTCTGGTGGTGTCTTTAGGGTTTTCTATGTAGAGGATCATGTCATCTGTAAACAGTGAGAGTTTTGCTTCTTCTTTTCCAATCTGGATTCTTTTTATTTCTTTTTCTTCTCTGATTGAAGCTGTGCATTTTGAAATACTATTATTGTGGTTGACTAACTCCAGGTGAAAAGATGAACTATAATGAGATTTCAAGTATCTCTAAGGATACATTAGAAAAAATGCTAGATGATCCCTAGATGAGTCGGGTTAAATTTCATTTCCATATGAGAAAGATAATGATGTGTTTTTCTACTTCTTTTGAAAGCTCCCTCTATGTGAGTACATACATTAAATTTTTTTAATCGATACCTATTTCTGCTTCACTAAATCTAGAAACCTCACTTTGTGTTCAGAAAAACAGGCAAGCAAGCACTTCAAGACAATGCTTTTGATTTGTTATTACACTGGAAGAGGTTTGTAATTTTAAAAAAATCTGTTATCTTCTAATATGTTTCTGTTCCTTCTCTCCTTCTTCTCTCTCCCCTCCCCCATCATCTCTCAGATCTTAATATCCGTTAGCTCCCTTCCATGCAGTCCTCCCCAATTCTAGACTTACATACTTCTAGCTCCAAATTCAAGAAAGAGCCCTGGTTCCTTTTGCTCTAACAAGAACCCTGGTGTACCTTTCCTTGGACCATCTTATATCATGGGCCAACCGTTGACCTAGTCACTGGCTGTGGGCTTTGATGATCTGGTAGCCTGGCTTGAAATCCAATCCCTTCCTTGTAGCCAGAAGCAAAGTTAATCAAAACCATGTGGACTGGAGTTCTGTTTGCAAATAAAGGGAAATGAATGAAAATTTTCTTTAACTGAAAAGACTTCAAAAAAAACAGAAGTTTTTTCAAGGGGTGGAAGTTGAAAAACATATTTAGAATCATCTGAAGGTTTTGGGGGAGTTAGGGTTAGAAGAAAGAACATTCCAAAAAGCCTATTTACTAAAATATTAATATCACTTACTAGTATAGGAAGAGAGAACTCCATTAGTCGAGTAGAAGAGAATAGAAACTATTCAGATAGGCGTGACTCATTTAGAATGGCTGCACTGAATGCTAATTCGTTATAAAACTATTGTTTCAGAAATGTTTTTAATAACCTATATTCAGACACATGAACACACATCTTATTGTCCTTAGTACATTTGATATATATTTATCAAATAGCCAGTTATCTAGTAGAGTGAAAGCCTATTGAATTCACATCAATTTATTCTCTCTGATGTATCTATTTCTAGCAGTATTTTGTATTATCATGAACATTTCTGAGCCAAGATGGCTAATAAAAATGTGCATATGTTAGCTGTGGCAATGTGCACAAAAATGGAAAAGAAAAATATCCAATTTGATGTTAAATACCACTTTTACTGGGCCTTTGGGTGCTCTCAAGATGATTATCAATAAATACTAGGTAAAATTACCAGTTTTATTGTTATTAGGTATTAGGGAAATTCTTTGAGAACTTAGTAGGTCATATACACGTTGTTGCAACTCTAGAGGATGGACAGCTGGAGGAAAAGAAATTACCCATAAGTTATACTGAGATCGCATCTCTTTGTAGACTATACAGACCATGCAATGTTTGAATGTGGTGCATTCAAACATAAGTAAATTACATGAATAATTTTAGCACTTTATATATTTATAAATATCTTTTATTTCATATATTTATTTGTTACTTACATAATTATTTATGTATTTTGTATGTCTATATTACATTTTATTTTTTATATATTAGCATTTTATATATGTATGCATTGAGAAGGAAATGGCAACCCACTCCAGTATTCTTGCCTAGAAAATCCCATGGATGGAGGAACCTAGTGGGCTACCTTCCATGGGGTCACAAAGAGTTGGACACAACATATGTATGCATAATTTCATATATGTTTAGTTTTGGTAATTAAGCATGAGATGGTTGGATGGCATCACTGATTCAATGGACACGAGTTTGAGCAAACTCTGGGAGACAGTGAAGGACAGGAAGCCTGGTGTGCTATAGTCCATGGGGTTGCAAAGAGTTGGACATAACTGAGCAACTGAACAACAACAACATAAGTGACGTTTCCCATTAATTGGGAAATTGTATCTTCTGTAAGGGTTTTGGGCAAAATCTTTGTATTTTATTATGTTTATATGTAATGCAATTAATTTTGGCACCCTGCCTTACACTATATAAATAAATAAGTTCCAGAAGGAATAAATGTCTACAACATTGAGGGAAATCCAAGATTTCTAGAATATATAGAAAATATGTTTATATTTGTGGAGGGGGAGAAGACATTTCTAGACAATATAAAACTCAGAAATCAGAAAGGAAAACGCAGACAGGTTGTCTGCTTAGCATTATTGAATGTTTGTTTGGCCAGTCATGCTCAGTCGTGTGTTCAGTTGTGTCTGACTCTTTGTGACCCCGTGGACTGCAGCCCGACAGACTCCTCTGTCCATGGAATTTAACAGGCAAGAAATACAGAAGTGGATTGCCATTTCCTATTTCAAGGAGTCTTCCTGACCCAGAGATCAAACCCGCATCCCAACCCAGAGATCGTCTCCTGCATTGACAGGCAGGTTGTTTACCACCGAGCCACCTGAGAAGCCCACAGATGCAGCAGACAAAGGTGAAAGATAGCTTATAGATGGAAATAAAACCTTATGAGATATATAGATAGATATAGATATATATGGCTCAAATCAACATGAAAGGAGGTTCTTGAGCATCTCAGTGCAAGCCTCACTGTCTCCTGGCCACAAGATCTTTCAGGAATCAGTTCCTTCTGCCTCTGGCTGGATGCTCTGAGGTCTGCCTTTCTATGGCTTCTGTACAGGAATCCTTCCCAGAGGATCCTTGGGACCTAGCTCATCTCCTTGCTTCTTAAGTAGCCACAAAATTCTCAGTCCTCACCCCAAACCACAAGGAGAGTGTCTGTTACTCAGTGACCGCTGGCTGTCTCATCTGGCCCTGAGGTGAAGGAAACCACATCCCCTGCTCTTCCTAAGGAACTTGGCAAAGCACTCCTGACCTTACATGTGCCCTCCAGACGCTGGCTGTTTGTTCTCTGGTTGTTGACTTCACTCCAGAAAGAAAACTAGGGAGAAATGAGGGTCAGAACACACTGTCAGAAGACCATGTTCTTCAGATCCCCTTCTCAACAGTAATTTCTGAGCATCTCTTGAGAGCCTGTAAGGTTCACTTAAACTACCTTAGCATCCCCAGTGCTTTGCATAGAGCTGACATGCAGTCAGTATTTTGGCAAGACTGAGCAAACAATTTAACCTTTAACAGAGAGAAAATTGCCAGCTCCCTGTATCTTTTCCATCCACAGGATTCAGAGTCAGTGGCTGAAGTAGCTGTGGTAGAGATGTCAGGCTTTGAGGTGGACATTGGTGCACTGGTGTGTTTCTTATGACCAAGGAATTCTTTTACTGACCCTTTCCAGACAATACCTAAAACAGAAAGCTCTTCTTTTAAAGCCTTCAAGAGATAGCACAATGTAATTTTCCCCTAAATACATAAATACAATCAACATAAACTTACTATTTCAGAAGAAAAACTGTGCTACATAAATACTCAGATACTTAAACAAGGAAGCTGGACTTTCTGTCAGAAATTTTTTTCAAAAGTGTATATGGCTCATACTATTCAGACCACATCCCAAGCAGGTCTTTATTACTCTTTAAAGTCACAACTTGGCATTTGGATATTTATTTATTTATTCATTTATTTTTATTAGTTGGAGGCTAATTACTTTACAATATTGTAGTGGTTTTTGCCATTCATTGACATGAATCAGCCATGGATTTACATGTGTTCCCCATCCTGATCCCCCCTCCCACCTCCCTCCCCGTACCATCCCTCTGGGTCTTCCCAGTGCACCAGCCCTGAGCACTTGTCTCATGCATCCAACCTGGGCTGGTGATCTGTTTCACACTTGATAATACACTTGTTTCGATGCTATTCTCTCAGATCATCCCACCCTCACCTTCTCCCACAGAGTCCAAAAGTCTATTCTATACATCTGTATCTCTTTTTCTGTCTTGCATATAGGGTTATCATTACCATCTTTTTAAATTCCATATATATGCGTTAGTATACTTTATTGGTCTTTATCTTTCCGGCTTACATCACTCTGTATAATGGGATCCAGTTTCACCCATCTCATTAGAACTGATTCAAATGTATTCTTTTTAATAGCTGAGTAATAGTCCATTGTGTATATGTACCAGAGCTTCCTTTATCCATTCATCTGCTGATGGGCATCTTGGTTGCTTCCATGTCCTGGCTATTATAAACAGTGCTGCGATGAACATTGGGGTCTCTTTCAGTTCTGGTTTCCTCAGTCTGTATGCCCAGGAGTGG
Organism: Odocoileus virginianus; assembly: GCF_023699985.2. Classification (NCBI taxonomy): domain Eukaryota; kingdom Metazoa; phylum Chordata; class Mammalia; order Artiodactyla; family Cervidae; genus Odocoileus; species Odocoileus virginianus. The sequence continues at coordinate 678,329 of NC_069682.1, forward strand.
GATTGCTGGGTCATATGGCAATTCTATTTCCAGTTTTTTAAGGAATCTCCACACTGTTCTCCATAGTGGCTGTACTAGTTTGCATTCCAACCAACAGTGTAAGAGGGTTCCCTTTTCTCCACACCCTCTCCAGCATTTATTGCTTGTAGACATTTGGATAGCAGCCATTCTGACTGGCGTGAAACAGTACCTCATTGTGGTTTTGATTTGCATTTCTCTGATAATGAGTGATGTTGAGCATCTTTTCATGAGTTTGTTAGCCATCTGTATGTCTTCTTTGGAAATACCTGTTTAGTTCTTTGGCCCATTTTTTGATTGGGTCATTTATTTTTTTGGAATTGAGCTACAGGAGATGCTTGTATATTTTTGAGATTAATCCTTTGTCTGTTGCTTCGTTTGCTATTATTTTCTCCCAATCTGAGGGCTGTCTTTTCACCTTGCTTATGGTTTCCTTTGTTGTGCAAAAGCTTTTAAGTTTAACTAGGTCCCATTTGTTTATTTTTGCTTTTATTTCCAATATTCTGGGAGGTGGGTCATAGAGGATCTTGCTGTGATTCATGTCGGAGAGTGTTTTGCCTATGTTCTCCTCTAGGAGTTTTATAGTTTCTGGTCTTACATTCAGGTCTTTAATCCATTTTGAGTTAATTTTGTGTATGGTGTTAGAAGGTGTTCTAGTTTCATTCTTTTACAAGTGGTTGACCAGTTTTCCTAGCACCACTTGTTAAAGAGATTGTCTTTCTTCCATTGTATATCCTTGCCTCCTTTGTTGAAGATAAGGTGTCCATAGGTATGTGGATTTATCTCTGGGCTTTCTATTCTGCTCCATTGATCTATGCTTGTCTTTGTGCCAGTACCATCCTGTCTTGATGACTGTGGCTTTGTAGTAGAGTCTGAAGTCAGGCAGGTTGATTCCTCCAGTTCCATTCTTCTTTCTCAAGATTGCTTTGGCCATGGATTGGAAGAATCAATATTGTGAAAATGAGTATACTGCCCAAAGCAATCTATGGATTCAATGCAACCCCTATCAAGCAATCAACAGTATTTTACACAGAACTAGAACAGATAATTTCACAATTTGTGTGGAAATACAAAAAACCTCGAATAGCCATTTGGATATTTAGACGTATGACATTTAGATATTTAGGTAGATGATATGTGGATAGGAGATCTGTAAATAAAACTTGAGTCTTTTCTGATATTATCCTCTTTTATTATGTTTTCTAAATTCTGCCTTAAATTTGATTTAAATCTTTCCCCACTTCTTTTGACTAGCTAGATTTTTTTTTTCTTTTCTTTTATACTTATGTACCAAAGTTCTTACAGTTTTCAAAAATTTACTTTGACTAAATCATCCCTTGTTCACTTTTGAAATTATCATGACTTTTACTTTCTATTTTATTTTACAGTATCTTAGAGATTTGCTAGTTTATTTGTGGGGACATGTATATTATGTTGTTAAATGTACAGGACTGATTCATATAAAGGATCATGTTAGTTTCAAAGCATGTTATGCTAAAGAACCGATGGGATCCTGAAAAATAGCATTTCACATATTCAGAGCTTTCATTAGAGCATTTGAAATAGAAGCTGATCACATCAAGGTCACCATGAAATGGGATGATTTAAATTAGCTGTATTTGGACAGAAATGCCTTGTACTTGAAAGCCAGCAATCAATCAGTGACTGGAAAACATATCTCTAAAGCCGGAAAATCATTTTAATGGTGGCCAAGATTTTGCTGGTAAAAAAGCCTTAAACATTTGAGAATCCCATAGTTAATATTATTACAAATGATGATAAATAAGGATTTATTATTTTTATTGTTGTTTTCATTCTTCAAAAAACTTTGAACTATTTTATTCACATTTTATTGTCCAAGAAAACTGCTTAACAGTTGTAGCTGGTACACTGAAAAGAGAAGGAGAACTCAGAGCAAAGGTGTCCCGAGAGAGTCCTTGTTTTCTGGACTTTCCACAGGAATTGACTGCTATAGTTGTTTCTTCTCACCCTTTTAACCAGTAGACTACTTTTCTCTTCAGGGCTTACTCGTGTTTCCAAATACATGGGAAGTCTGTGTATTACAGCTAGCACACAGCTACAAAATTAACACAGTTGCACTGCTTTACAGTAGAGAGACTTTAAAACAGGACAAATTCAAAAGTCTTTGCTGTCATTCAATAGTCTTTTCAAAAAAGCATCTGATACAAGAAATCTGATTGTATCCCTGCAAATAAATAGCTACATCTCTTGATTACCATGTTGCAATTGTTATTATTGTATACAGTTCAGTTCAATTGCTCAGTCGTGTTCAACTCTTGCTACCCCATGGACTGCAGCATGCCAGGCTTCCCTGTCAATCACCAACTACTGAAGTTTACTCAAACTCATGTCCATCAAATCAGTGATGCCATCCAACCATCTCATCCTCTGTCATCCCCTTCTCCTCCTGCTTTCAGTCTTTCCCAGCATCAGGGTCTTTTCTAGTGAGTCAGTTCTTTGCATAGGGTGGCCAAAGTATTGGAGTTTCAGCTTCAGTATCAGTCCTTCCAGTGGATATTCAGGACTGATTTCCTGATTGACTGGTTAGATCTCCTTGCAGTCCAAGAGACTCTCAAGAGTGTTCTCCAACACCATAGTTCAAAAGCATCAATTCTTCGGTGCTCAGCTTTCTTTATACTACAACTCTCACATCCATAACATGACTACTGGAAAAACTGTAGCTTTGGCTAGACAGAATTTTGTTGGCAAAGTATGTCTCTGCATTTTAATATGCTGTCTAGGTTTGTCATAGCTTTTCTTTCAAGGAGCAAGCATCTTTTAATTTCATGGCTGCAGTCATCATCTGCAGTGATTGTAGATCCCAAGAAAATGTTTCCCCATCCATTTGTCATGAAGTGATGGGACCAGATGCCATAACCTTAGTTTTCTGAATGTTGAATTTTAAACCAAAGGTAAGTCATTGTTTCTAACTGTTGATTATACAATTAAGGCAGTATCACCATTTTTTCATTGACTTTGAGCATGGTTAGTTCTGCCGAATTTCAATGAAAATTTTTACCCATGTGATTCTCTTTAATAAAAAGAATAAATTCAGAATTAGATGGTAGTAGTCGAAATCTGTAGGAAAGTATCAATTTCAAGCTTACAGACCATAATAGGATACTTACTGAAGAGCCTGATAATAAAGGTCATCAACTGAAGACTTCCTGAATATGACATAAATTTCTAAAGGGTAGAGAAATTGGCTACAAGAGAGAATTGCTTTGAGTGAATTTTCCAACCAACACTTTTGATACTTTGCAGTGTACTTCTTGCAAGATAATCTGATCCCAGAGTAAGGAATTTAATCAGTGTAATTCCAACTCATGTCCATAGGAAATAAACACTCCTTAATCTGGAGGTTTGCTGAATAACTTAACATTTCTCTAAATATAGATGGTTATGCATGAACACTTGGAAGTATGTTTCCTTACTAATAAACCAAGCAGATATGAAATATGAGCAGTGGCCAAACAGGACAGAAGATGGCTCTAAAAATGTTCATTTTTCCAGTGGGCGTAAGAATTCCTAAAGGGGAGGTAGGGGGTGGGATTGTCTTCAAATTCTGGTTGAAGACAGGACCATTCCCCTTGGCTTGCTCAACTATGAAGCTGTCTGTGTTGGAAATTTTTCTTAAACCAATTTAATTATCAGTACAGGAGGATTAGTTGAGCAGTAACAATAAGGTACCTTATCTTTACCTGTTATATAATTAATATAAGGAAGCACTGTATCAAGATAAATGAATGTGGGAAAAAATAAAGATTTGATTTTAAGAAGTATACTTTGTTCTAGTTCTGATTTCATATAGAAGAAAATAAGATAAGACTCACTGATTATAACTGAATTTTATTTTGAGAGTTTTCTAAAGAAGTCTGTATGTATCTTAAATACTTAATTTGCCTCTTTATTTTTTAGAATAAATTCCTGACTTAAAAAAAAAAATTAAGTCCAGTTCAACGAATAGCTATATTAAAAGTTTAGTGGAAGCCCAAATCAAAATTATCTTCTTTTGCAACTAATTCAGTAGATCTTTCTTGACATTAGTTATCAAGATATACATTATCTATTCAATTCTTCTTGGTTTTATTGATGAAACTCGGGAGATTCAAGTACTTCTGCCATGCTGTAGAAAAACTAGTAAAACTGCCAAACATAAAAAACCAAGCATGCTGGGATAATACCATTTAATTATGAAATAGCTACTGAGTCATTTTTATTTTCTTGAACATTTGTACAACCCAAAAAGACTCAGTAAAGCTGTTTTCCAGAGAACAGGAAAAAATTGCATTTGACATTTTGATTCTAAAAGTGCATTGTGAAGTTTAATGCAAATGGCACTTGATGGTGGGTTCCTGGCCTTGGCCTATATTTTTCTCTAGGATTGTTGGCTGTTGTGGAAGAGGCCAGTTCCTGCATCTCAATGGGATGAGACCCCTGATTTTTACCTGGTAATGGAAGAGTATGTCATTCAATATCAATTTAAAAATCACATTTACCAATGTGATAAAGAAATTGGCAAGAAAGTTTTTGACCTTTAGCCAAACTGTAGAAGGGACAGATGCTGATTTTTCACTCTTTGCTGCTTCCCACTCATTTTGCCTCCCCTGAAGTCAAGTCTCCACTGTTGTCTTCTTGGCTACTTGCCCTAGGACGGTGACTCTTGGGGAAAGTTTGAGTTTGACCAGGAGGAAACCCATCAGGCTATTGGAGGGCAGGGGGAGGGAAATGCAGGGTGTTTATCGGCTACTCCCCTCCCCTTCAGCACCACATTTCTCGCACTGGTGGAATATCTCCTCACCTGCATCTCCCCAAAGGCAGCCCGTCTTTTATGGCTGCAGCTCTAACCACATACAGTCCCTCTTTTCTCATCATACCTCTCCTTCCACTTCACCCCATCTGTTCAGACCCAGCTCCCCACAGGGGCTCATCCTGCCTATACCAGCTTTCCTTATTGGCTGTCCTAACCTGCCTAGAACACTGAGTTCTATACCTTCATTAAAGTCTCTTCACTTCATATATATTCTGATTAAAATTGGGAGGGGCGCATGAGGGGCTGGGATCTTGACTAATATGGGATTTTTAAGTCCCTTGTTTGGGAGTACTTAGACAAGAACAAGATGAACACTAAGAAACTGCAGGAGTAGGTCATTTAGCCAAGTAAATTACTACTACTCTTTGTGTAGTCATCTCCAATGAATGGGTGTTTATGATGGCTTATATCTCAGGATTATAACCTTCTTTTTCTTCTGAACAATTATTTTTACCAAGAAAGTCTATGAAGCCATCATTGGAAGATGTCATTTTCAAATGTTATATGATACACAATTTTGGAGATACAGTTAATTCAATGAATATTCAAAGAGGTCTCAATGATCTAGAATCCTGGATTTGTAGAATTGGAGTTGCATTGAAATTGGACACAAATTGCAATGTGCATATATGCATGTCAACATACTGAGTGAATTGTTTTGATCATAAATTCAGTGTGAGTAACTGTGATTTGGCTGTTTAGAAGTATTCATCACATTCTAGGCATCATTAAAAGAAATCAAAAGCTGGCTATATTCAGTACCAACCAGACCACAGCTGGAGACATACTTCTAGTTTGGCTTACTCCCATGAACAGGTAAACAAACAAGAAGGCTGTATAGCAAATGGCTCCAAACAGAGAATTTGAGTGCTGGATTTTAGTGGCCTAGGTTTTACTCTCAGCTCCCTCACTTACTGGCTGTGAAATTTGGGACAGAAGGCTACCTCATATTCCTCTTCTCTGAAGACCCCAAGACATAATGATTAAAATTACATAAAGCTGTGCTGCCCACATACTCTATAAATACTCTGCAAATTTTACCTAGAATACTACTGATAATCACTAAGGTGTGAATGGTCTTCAAACCAAGTTACATGAGAAACAGTCCAGGATATTGGGGAGAGTTTTGTTTCTGGTTGAAAAGACATACTGAAGAGTGAAGTTGGCTTTATGAAAATGTGAAAGATTGTTCAATAGGAAAGATGTTCTAGAGAGTCAGAAGGAGACACAGTGAAAATTTCAGGAATGTCATTTTGCCCATCATCACAAATACCTTTCTAGTTTCCTGATGTTCAACAAGAAACAGACTAATGAAAGTCTTTTTGTCATTGTCAGTAAAACTGTATAATTACTATCTGGAATATGATTTTAGCAGGAAATCCTGTAGTAAAGATAGGACACAGAAAGATGAACACCACCGATTGGTAGGTGCCCAGTATGCTCCTTGAGATCATTGGAGAAATAACTCCAGAAAGAATGAAGAGATGGAGCCAAAACAAAAACAATACCCAGTTGTGGATGTCACAGGTGATGGAAGTAAAATCTGATGCTGTAAAGAGCAATATTGCACAGGAACCTGGAATGTTAAGTCCATGAATCAAGGTGAGTTGGAACTGGTCAAACAGGAGATGGCAAGAGTAAAAATAAATATTTTAAGAATCAGCTAACTAAAATGGACTAGAATGGGTGAATTTAACTCAGATGACCATTATATCTACTACTATGGGCAAGAATCCCTTAGAAGAAATGGAATAGCCATCTTCATCAACAAAAGAATGCAAACTGCAGTACTTGGGTGCAATCTCAAAAACAACAGAATGATCTCTGTTTGTTTCCAAGGCAAACCATTCAATTTCTCAGTAATCCAAGTCTATGCCCCAAACAGTAATGCTGAAGAAGCTGAAGTTGAACAGTTCTATGTGGACCTACAAGACCTTCTAGAAATAACACCCCAAAAACTTGTCCTTTTCATTATCAGGGACTGGAATGCAAAAGTAGGAAGTCAAGAGCTACCTGGAGTAATAGGCAAATTTAGCCTTGGAGTACAAAATGAAGTTTGCCAAGAGAACGCAATGGTCATAGCAAACACCGTCTCTCAACAACACAAGAGAAGACTCTACACATGGACATCACCAGATGGTCAATATTGGAATCAGATTGGTTATATTGTTTGCAGCCAAAGATGGAAAAGCTCTATACCGTCTGTAAAAACAAGACTAGGAGCTGACTGTGGCTCAGATCATGAACTCCTTATTGCTAAATTCAGACTTAAATTGAAGAAAGTGGGGAAAATCACTAGACCATTCAGATATGACCTAAATCAAATCCTTTATTATTATACAGTGGAAGTGGAAAATGAGTTCAAGGGATTAGATCTGATAGACAAAGTGCCTGAATATCTATGGACAGAGGTTTGTGACATTGTACAGGAGGCAGTGATCAAGACCATCCCCAAGAAAACAAAATGCAAAAAGGCAAAATGGTTGTCTGAGGAGGCCTTACAAATAGCTAAGAAAAGAAAAGACATGAAAAGCAAAGGAGGAAAGGAAAGATATACTCATTTGAATGCAGAGTTCCAAAGAATAGCAAGGAGAGATAAGAAAGCCTTTCTCAGTGAGTAGTGCAAAGAAATAGAGGAAAACAATAGAATGGGAAAGACTAGAGACCTCTTTAAGAAAATTAGAGATACCAAGAGAACATTTCATGCAAAGATGAGCACAATAAAGGACAGAAATGGCATGGACCTAATAGAAGCAGAAGATATTAAGAAGAGGTGGCAAGAATACACAGAGTTCAGTTCAGTTCAGTCACTCAGTCATGTCCAACTCTTTGCAAATACACAGAAGAACTATACAAAAAATATCTTCATGAAACAGATAACCATAATGGTGTGATCACTCACCTGCAGCCCGACATCCTGGAATGTGAAGTCAAGTGGGCCTTAGAAAGAATCACTAGGAACAAAGCTAGTGGAGGTGATGGAATTACTGCAGAGCTATTTCAAATTCTAAAAGATGATGCTGTGAAAGTGCTGCACTCAATATACCACAAAATTTGGGAAACTCAGAAGTGGCCACAAGACTAGAAAAGGTCAGTTTTCATTCCAATCCCAAAGAAAGGCAATGCCTAAGAATGTTCAAACTACCACAGAATTGTACTCATCTCACATGCTAGCCAGAGAAGGCAATGGCACCCCACTCCAGTACTCTTGCCTGGAAAATCCCATGGACGGAGGAGCCTGGTGGGCTGCAGTCCATGGGGTCGAGAAGAGTAGGACACGACTGAGCGACTTCACTTTCACTTTCATGCATTGGAGAAGGAAATGGCAACCCACTCCAGTGTTCTTGCCTGGAGAATCCCAGGGATGGGGGAGCCTGGTGGGCTGCCGTCTATGGGGCCGCACAGAGTCGGACACGACTGAAGTGACTTAGCAGCGGCAGCAACAGCACGTGCTAGCAAAGTAATGCTCAAAATTCTCCAAGCCAGGCTTCCAGTATGTGAACTGTGCACTTCCAGATGTTCAAGCTGTATTTTAAAAAGGCAGAGGAACCAGAGATCAAATTGCCAACATCTGTTGGTTCATCAAAAAAACAAGAGAGTTCCAGAAAAACATATACTTATGCTTTATTGACTATGCCAAAGTCTTTGGCTGTGTGGATCACAACAAACTGTGGAAAATTCTTCAAGAGCTGGGAATACCATACCACCTTACCTGCCTCCTGAGAAATCTGTAGGCAGGTCAAGAAGCAACAGTTAGAACTGGATGTGGAACAACAGACTGGTTCCAAATCAGGCAAGGAGTACATCAGGGCTGTATATTGTCACCCTGCTTATTTTATTTATATGCAGAGTACATCATGAGAAATGCTGGGCTGGATGAAGCACAAGCTGGAATCAAGATTTCTGGGAAAAATATCAATAACCTCAGATATGCGGATGACACCACCCTTATGGTAGAAAGCAAATAAGAACTAAAAAGCCTCTTGATGAAAATGAAAAAGGAGAGTGAAAAAGTTAACTTAAAACTCAACATTCAGAAAACTAAGATCATGGCATCTTGTCCCATCACTTCACAGCAAATAGATGGGGAAACAATGCAAACAGTGACAGACTTTATTCTTGGGGGCTCCAAAATCAGTGCAGATGGTGCCTGCAGCCATGAAATTAAAAGACACTTGCTCCTTGGAAGAAAAGCTATGACCAACCTAGATAGCATATTCAAAAGCAGTGACATTACTTTGCCAACAAAGGTCAACATAGTCAAGGCTATGGTTTTTCCAGTGGTCATGTATGGATGTGAGAGTTGTACTGTGAAGAAAGCTGAGCACCAAAAAATTGATGCTTCTAAACTGTAGTGTTGGAGAAGACTCTTGAGAGTCCCTCGGACTGCAGGGAGATCCAACTAGTCCATCTTAAACGAAATCAGTCCTGAATATTCATTGGAAGGACTGTTGCTGAAACTGAAACTCTAATACTTTGGCTACCTGATGGGAAGAACTGATTCTTTGGAAAAGATCCTGATGCTGGGAAAGATTGAAGGCAGGAGGAGAAGGGGACGACAGATGGTTGGATGGCATCAGCAACTCGATGTACATGAGTTTAGGTAAACTCCCGGAGTTGGTGATGGACAGGGAAGCCTGGCATGCTGCAGAACATGGGGTTGTAAAGAGTTGGACATGACTGAATGACTGAACTGAACTGAACCTGTAATAAAGGCTGGCATGGGGGAGGGGCATGACAGAAGGAAAAGGTGACAAGATGACCTTTAATTTCTTCTTGGGACTCTGTGATTTACAAGTCTAGTGTGTTGGACAGAATATCAGGAAAATGGCTGCAACCTTTGTTTGTATTCATGTTGCCTTCTTCACATCAGCCCTTTGGCAGTTGTCCTGAGATGTTGTCCCAACAAGGCCTGACAATCCCAGTTATATTTTCCTGTGAAGGGGATTTTGCCTGCTCTATTTTCCTTTGGGTGGCACATAATGACTTCTGTGTCACCATCTTTGCAGACTTCTTCAAGAAACTGTATTTGGTGCTAGTAGCTCACTGACTTGCGACAAACCCCTTTGAAAAGGGATTTGTTTTCTTGACCAGAATGAAAAATGTATTGAGTGGGAAAAACAGCTCACAGTGTTTGTGTTTTCCTTTTGGCCTCACCAGGTATTTTTACCCTGATGGAGCAGCCTCTGGAAACCTGTGGCACACATCAATCTTGCATCTATTTCTGTTTGTACCATTAGGAATTGATAATTACAGCTTTTCAAAGATACTCAGCACATGACATATTTTTGGTGAAAGCAGAGCTTTTGTGTGGAAAAGTGGCTAATATACTTTCAAGTAAATCTGTAGATGTGTTGTGTTTAGGAGGCAGCAGAAGAGATCTGAGCTGGCAGAGTAATTGGTGTGCTGGGGCACCACTGAAGACAAACATGCACCCAAGACCGTGAGCACCCTGTCTTATATAAACTTGCTTCATCATCCAGGTGGAAATAGCATGTCTACCGTTTCTCGTCAAGTCTGGAGAAAATGTCAATGTAATATCTCAAGGGTAATTCATTTTTGAAAAATGAGCGTCCTTTCTACTGACTGTTTTTTCTGGAGGAACATTTTAGCTTTTCAAACTGTGCTTTGCTGCCCTGTCTGGACTTTAGCTGTGTGTGTGAGTGGTGATGAAAAAAAGTGAAGAGATGGCTCTCACACAAATCAGTCTCAACTACTGAGGTCAACAGGCTTCTAGTTAAGAAAGGAGTTTTCATCTGTGGAGAGGCAGGGCACAAGCCTCTGGATGGGCCAGACTTGGAGCTCCCTTTCTTCCCTAATCTTTTCTGATTCCATAGCATAGCAACTTCCAGGGAGTGTGACATTTCATAACCCATCAATAGGCGATTTCAAATGCCAACTAAAGGGAAAAGGAGCATAGAATAGACTTCAGGGAAAATTAAAGTAAAAAGACTAAAAGTATTTGGATACATTTTCTTGGCTTGGTGAGTATTTCTGGTGATCAAAAGAAATGTTTAGAAATATTTCTTTAGGGAAATAAAAGCAATTCATTTCCCTTGAATGCTTCCTACATGCCAGGTCCTCTATCAGACATTTTATGTGCATTGTAGATTCTATTATTATCACCATTTTATTGATGAGGAAACTGTAGATTATAGATAATCCATAGCAGTGTCATGGAACTGACACTAAACAAACACTATTTCAGCTACTATTTCATCCTTCATCTCTATAACTGATGGTAGTGATTCACCATTCATTCTTGGCCCCTAGACATTGGAGTGAATGTCACAGACAGTTCGTTGCATATCATCAACACCTCACTTCTAGTGCATGTGGGAGGTTAGAGACCAGTCAGTGGGCAGGTGCAACATAGAATACAGGGAATTAACATCCTCGAAGGACAGCCTTCAACCAGTGGAATGATAGGAGATATTTTTTGGGTAAACTTACAGGCGGTCTATCCCCTAAGAGAATACTTCTTAGGCACAGTTTCTGAGAATGTTACCAGTAGGACTGAGCCACCACTCAATGCACAATGGTAATAAACTCACTCTTATATCCTTCATCAATAATTTTTCCTTCCCTATCTCATTGTCCGCAGCCCTCTTTTCTACTTCTGAGATCACCTCCCAAATAAACTTCCTGCACTCACATCCTTGTGAAGATCCTATTCTGTGAAAAACTAAGACATACCCTAATTGCATGTAATTGCTCTTTTTGTCACAGCCAGAACCTCACTAAGGGACTACAATGTCCATTGCACCGTGGCGTCGACTTCACAAAACCTAAGTTAATGGGGGATTATGTCTATGGCATCAAACCTCTTTTTATATGAAAACTAATATATTGAACTTTGCTCTTTGAAATTCAATTATTCAATAAAATAAAAGAGAATCTTTACCCTTTGAAATCTTCAAAAAGCCTAATGATTTAGCAGGAATATTTCAAGATCATTTTTCTAGGCTTCCTACCAGCCCCTTCCTGAAACTATCTGCTCTTTATTTCCTTTGCGGTCTTAGATGAGTCAGAGATTGTAGGTGAAATGATTGTCTTCTCATTTCTTTCGAAAAATTGCATGCCAAATCTCTTTCCACATACTTCAAACCTAATATTTAGGTCTAATGGATTAAAATAGCTACAAAAAGTTTTATTGAAAGTAGTGAACAAAATAATCACATATGTTTTTCTTTCAGTTTCTTGTCAATCTCTGAAATTAATGGACAGGTAGAAGCATCCATTGGGACCATTTATTTTCTTTGAAATTTCTGGGCTCTGTTTTATCTTCCATTGCATTGGGACCATTTTTGGATTTTTTTTTTTCCTTACATGAAACAAGTACAATTCTGGAGTGATAAAACTTGCCCACAGTTGTCACATCAAAATTCTACAAATGTACCACTATGGTCATCTTTTCTTTCTTTAGTCTCTGTTCCTCTGGTATCTGGTGACTTTGCTTTATGCTTCAAGAAGAGTACTGGATTATGCATACCTTTTTCCCTTAGCCTTCAGAAAGCAGGCTTCTTTTTAAGGACTCTGGTTTTAGTAAAGCAGCCACCAGAGATTCTACGTTTTGTGCCAACAATGAATCTAGCTGGAAGATTTTCTTTGAGAAATTCTACCATCCTCCACTAGTCCTCCACTGATGACTCAGTGAACGTGAAAGTGCTAGTTGCTCAGTCATGTCCTACTTTTTGCGACCCCATGGACTGTAAGCTGTCAGGCTCCTCTGTCCATGGGATTCTCCCAGCAAGAATACTGGAGAGGGTAAAAATAAGAACTGGTTCCTGGTATCTATGCTACCTCAGACAGTTGACAAACATTTTGTGAAGGAACTGTGGTACTAGAATAAACCCCAACTAGTAGAAACCCCCACACTAGACTTCATCACTTCGCTGCTAAGTTGTAAAGAATTTGTACCTAAAGGAAATACTTTACAGATTTGGACGCGATGCCCGTGGGAGATGTGTACCAAAGGGCAAGGTGAGATAAGGTCCTCATACCACTGTGCTCTAGATCTATCCCAGCAGTTGGATGAATGCTAAACTGCAATAATACAGAAACCATAAGCTTGCTTCTCACCAATGGTAACACAGTCTTCATTTTTGAAACATGGTATTCTTTCCTGGATTCTCTATTCAGCTATATCTTTTTGTGTTCATATCAAACATTATTTTCCTTTTAATAATGCACTATAAACTTTTGATAAGAAATAAAAAGTTAGTTACAAGAAACAATTGCAATTTGTATTTAGATATGAATTTTAAGTGGACTTGCTTATTTCTGATTCATCCTGTAAAGCTGCAAGAGCGTGCCTTCTTTAAAAAAAAAAGCATATACTTCTATGAGCAATTTCTTTCCTTTTTTCTTTCCTTATTTCTTTCCCTCTTCTAAAACAAAATCCTGTGACATAGATGTTTGGGGGGATTGATATCCTCTGCAAAGTTCCTTGCAACTAAGTTTTAGAGTTCTGTTGTATTTTTAAAATTTCTACCAAGTATAGTGAGATCTACTAGGAAAATTTGAAACCATTTCAATGGTGAATCTTTGCTTAAATGGTAATATTCATGCACCTGTACTTCAGATGGTTATTAATTTTCAAAACATCATTCCATTTAACTTTAACTCTCTTTTCTTATGCTTCTGCTAGGAAATAAATATTCTCTGGTGGAAAGAGATTATTCTTTTTTTAAGTTTTCTTTTCTAAAGATGATTTTCACTCAACTCTTAACCTTCTTTGCCAGAGCCGGAAGTTCAAGGTGAAAGGTGAGTAGGCCCCTCTGGGAATTTGTTAGCCCTGTGAGAGCATATGCTAAAATGACTTAAAAAGATGCAACATAGCCTATTGGAAAAACATTGAAATTTTAGGGAGAGGAATTAGATTCATTTCCCGGCTCTGCTATTAGTTAATTATCTTGGGCAAGTATCAAGATTCTCATTTGGAAATTGAAGTTCAATTTCCAAACATTTATGATGTTTCTCAAAAGTGCTAAGCATATGTTGGCATCCTGAAGATGTGAGTTGAATTAACATATAGGTGGTGTATGTCAGGAATATCACAGAAGAGAGTCTGAGATAAAACAAATAATGGTTTATGTGCCAGCACAGAGCCAGCTTCTACAGTGGGAAGCTCTGTTAACACAGTTCAGTGAATCCTGGAAGAGTAGCAGTTGTTTCTGTACAAAGATGAAGAGGCAGAAGAAATCAAAGAGAATAAATATTTCTAAGCCCGCAGTGTCCACCTCTGACTGCACTCTGTTTGAAATTACCTCAGACCTCTAATTCTTGGTGCTGTGGCTCTGTGGCTCTGTGGTGGGGAAGCAAGCGGTGAGGGAAGTGGCTGTGGATGGTCTTTGTCCTTGGGCAGCCCCGCTCACCACCGTCACGCAGATGGACGCTTGTGCAGATTGCCTGCTTCCTTCATAGGCGCTCATCCTTGTGCTGAGTATTAATTCTCATCTGTGTTCAAGGGTTGTAATCAAGCCAGGACAGTAATCAAAATGATGTGTACAGCAAAATCAAGGCTTTTTACATCAAAATCAAAACTGCATGGTAAATTAGAGGAATACATCTTATGGTTTAATCAATGACTCTGATCTTGCTTTCACGATTGATGCGGAAGGAACCAAAGATTAGGTTTAATAGTGGCCAAGAGGAAAGTATTAATAATTTATCTCATATCTTAGCTTATTAAGATTTGTTTTTAAGAAAGAAAGATTTTGCTGTATGTCTTACCATACTCTCCTTCTCCTTTGAAACACGGGGACCCCAAAAAAATCCCTAAACAAAAAACTTTTAGTATCTGCCTTTACCCAGTGTCTTACAGAATGACCTGCACCCCCGGGGCAGAAAAAGTTCTTTACGAGGGAAATGATATATGCATGAGATAAAAATGGCTAATATGCTTATTCACAGTGTTAAGTAGATTCCTGTCTTTTCTGTGCTTTTCGAGCAAAAGATTTGAGGTGAATTTTTGCTTCTTTCTGGTAAGTGACAGTGTTGCTAGTTTGGCGCCTGTGCCTTATCTTCACAAGTTGCATTGTAGATTTTCTTTTTACCTGATCACCCCCTTTGAAGTAGCAGTTAAGGAATATGCTTTTCTGCTTTTAAAAGCATGTACTTCACACAGGGAAAATTAAATAAATTCTAATATGAAAGAAAAGAATTAACATGCATAGAAGGGAAAGAAAAACATCTTACTATCTTTACATATGCTGCATTTTATCCAGAATTATCTTCCTTGGACTTGGTAGAGGTCATTAGATTTCTTAACTGATTATTCTTTTATACAAGAACATGTATTTATGTATATATTACCTCCACCAGCAAAGGGAAAGAGAGTTCAAGTGTAGAGCACTGTCCACTGTTATTCAGTATCTAAGTCTACCTGGGATGTAGCATGTTCAGGGGTGATGTGAGCGTTCCAGGCTTCCATCATCTTGACCTTGTGCCCCACCTCCACCACTTAGCAGATGTTCTTAGTTATTGTTGGGATTTACTTCCTAAGCTTTTATTCTCCATGAGCACGTGGCCTAGAAACCTGGAGTAATTTTCGGTTTTCTCTGGTTCACTCTACACCATGGCAGTTGTGTGTCTGTAACATAAGTATCTGGAGAAGGCAATGGAGACCCACTCCAGTACTCTTGCCTGGAAAATCCCATGAACAGAGGAGCCTGGTAGGCTGCAGTCCATGGGTCACTAAGAGTCAGACACAACTGAGCGACTTCACTTTCACTTTCACATTCAAGCTTTTGAGAAGGCAATGGCAACCCACTCCAGTGTTCTTGCCTAGAGAATCCCAGGGATGGGGGAGCCTGGTGGGCTGCCATCTATGGGGTCACACAGAGTTGGACACGACTGAAGCGACTTAGCAGCAGCAGCAGCAGCAACGTAAGTATCATTTCTATCACTACTGCCAATGTTTAGGTCTTTAGCCTCTGTCATCTGGACCACAGTGATGATTTCCTAGGCATACTCACCGCATGAATTCCCTACCATCCATCCATCCTCCATGCTGTTGCTAGGGTAACATTTTATAAGTTCAAGTTAAATCCCAGTAGTTCCTATTTAAATGTTTTCACTGTTCTTGTAATTAGAATATCAATGTATAGACTTGCAAGTTTGTCATTAAAGCCCTTCATGATCTTCCTGGCTTCTTTGTTCACAGTCATCTCATGCTTATACTCTCAAGCACACACACACACACGCCCCTACATGCCTTTTTACCCTCCAGACACACTCAGCTATCAGTACTGTGCTTAGCATGCCATCCTGCGTGTCACTCTGAGTGCCTTACCTCTTTGTAAAATCACTCTCATTCACTTTCAGGATCACTTTATAAAATTGTTTTAAATATGTGTTTGTGGAAATAAATGAAGACCATGCAAATACAAATAAACAAAACAATTCATTTAGACCTTGCAAGGGTGTCAGCAACACTTACTTGTATTTGGCAGAGACTCAAAGGCAGGCAGAAGAATAGGAAGCCTTTACAGTAAAACAGTTTTCAGGTAGGGTTTTCTGGAAGGATTTGGGCGTGGGGAAGCTGGAGTTCAGCTGACTAGAAGTGGGCATCTGATGTGCTTGAGGAAGCATGCTTGGGTTCCTCTGGCTGGTCCTGAGTTGGAAGGATGGTGGGACGTAAGTAGGAAAGATGAAAGTCATTGACCGAATGATTGTTTGTAGCCAGTTGTTGCA
This sequence comes from Odocoileus virginianus, assembly GCF_023699985.2. Taxonomy (NCBI): domain Eukaryota; kingdom Metazoa; phylum Chordata; class Mammalia; order Artiodactyla; family Cervidae; genus Odocoileus; species Odocoileus virginianus. The sequence goes on from NC_069682.1 coordinate 694,878, forward strand.
GAGCTTTTGGTTTTGCTTCATGGTCTGGTTACCACTGAGGTTGTGGTCAGAGTTGTCTTGTCATATATGGTCTGGTTGTTGTCTGTTCATATGTTCAATTTCTCCTGGTAAATCCACATTTGTTGAATGAACAGATGAGCATTTTAGCTTATTAAGTGTTCATTCCCTCCACTTCCAACTTAATGATAAATTCCAATGTCCCAGCTTCTCTATCTGCCAACAGTTATAAGTCCTTTGCTTAATGTATAGAAAGGGAACCTTCCACATAGGTCTGGACATGCTGGTTTCAAGGGGAAGTAGATATCCTTGCCCAAAGAAATGTCCAAAGCTTTTACCCTTAAACACTAGGCGACCCCACCATTCTCAGATGAAACGGGAACTCGAGTTCCACAGTCCATTACTGCTGCTTGTCCTGTTTCGTCAATGATGACCTCACTGACATCAACTGCCTGAGATGAAAGACGTGTAAGATTGTAGTTCTCGATTCTTATGTAACTTCTTCATTTACAGATAAAGAATCTGACCTTCAAAGATAACTTTTCTTACTTAAAAACAGTGATATTAATGGGCCATCCACTCCAGAAAGGATGAAATGTTTGTGTAGAGCTTGACACTCTACCAAATATTCTAATAACATGGTGTTCACTTTATGAAATGTTTAGATTCTATTTCAACAGAATTAAAAGTCAATGTAGGACAAAATGTAAATTGCTTGTCAAGACTTTACATGGAGGCATAAGGTTACATTGATGTTGTTGTTGTTCAGTTGCTAAGTCATGTCTGACTCTTTGTGACTCCATGAACTGCAGCACACCAGACAGAGATGGTCCATCACTATTTCTATGAGTTTGCTTAAATTCATGTCCATCGAATCAGTGATGTTACCCAACCATCTCATCTTCTGTCACCCCCTTCTCTTCTTGCCCTCAATTTTTCCCAGCATCAGGGTCTTTCCCAATAGTCAGCTCTGGGCATCAAGTGGCCAAAGTGTTGGAGCTTCAGCTTCAGCATTGAGTGAGTGAAGTCGCTCAGTTGTGTCTGACTCTTTGCGACCCCATGTACTGTAGCCTACCAGGATGCTCAGTTCATGGGATTTTCCAGGCAGGAATACTGGAGTGGGTTGCCATTTCCTTCTCCAGGGGATCTTCCCAACCCAGGGATTGAACCCAGGTCTTCCACATTGTAGGCAGTTACTTTACCATCTGAGCTACCAGGGAAGCCCTCAGCTTCAGCATTCAGTTCAGTTCAGTTCAGTTCAGTGGCTCAGTCATGTCCGACTCTTTGAAACCCCATGAATCGCAGCACGCCAGGCCTCCCTGTCCATCACCAACTCCTGGAGTTTACTCAAACTCATGCCCATCAAGTCGGTGATGCCATCCAGCCATCTCATCCTCTGTCACCCCCTTCATCTCCTGCCCCCGATCCCTCCCAGCATCAGGGTCTTTTCCAATGAGTCAACTCTTCGCATGAGGTGGCCAAAGTACTGGAGCTTCAGCATTAGACAGTGTCGAAGCTGAGATCCAGCAGTATCTCTGAAAAATGTGATTAGTTTGAAGGGAAGGAGGTGACAGTGGTATTTATTCATATCCATCTTTGTAGGAAAACAATGGGCTACAGTGTGAACCAAAAAAACCCTTATGCAGCTAAATCATGGAAATCTGTCTACTTATCTCCAAGGAAAAGTCTTGGCTAAGCAAGTTAATTTTATCATAAGGAATTTGCATAGTAATTGTATTGGATCTGAATGTGCATTTGGATGGAAGTCATCCTTTGCTTTTCAATCATATTCTTTGGACAGGGATTAATATAGTTCCTAGAGAATCGTTCATCAGGCACTCTGTCTATCAAATCTAGTCCCTCAAATCTATTTTTCTAACTTCCACTGTATAATCATAAGGGATTTGATTTAGGTCTAGTGGTTTCCCTACTTTCTTCAATTTAAGTCTGAATTTGGTAATAAGGAGTCATGATCTGAGCCACAGTCAGCTCCCGGTCTTGTTTTTGCTGACTGTGTAGAGCTTCTTCATCTTGGCTGAAAAGAATATAATCAATCTGATTTTGATGTTGACCATCTGGTGATGTCCATGTGTAGGGTCTTCTCTTGTGTTGTTGGAAGAGGGTGTTTGCTATGGCAGAACTCTTTGCTCTTGGCGGAACTCTGTTAGCCTTTGTCCTGCTTCATTCCGTACTCCAAGGCCAAATTTGCCTGTTACTCCAGGTGTTTCTTGACTTCCTACTTTTGCATTCAAGTTCCCTATAATGAAAAGTACATCTTTTTTGGGTGTTAGTTCTAAAAGGTCTTGTAGGTCTTCATAGAACCGTTCAACTTCAGCTTCTTCAGCGTTACTGGTTGGGGCATAGGCTTGGATTACCGTGATATTGAATGGTTTGCCTTGGAGACAAACAGAGATGATTCTGTCGTTTTTGAGACTGCATCCAAGTACTGCGTTTTGGACTATTTTGTTGACCATGATGGCTACTCCATTTCTTCTAAGGGATTCCTGCCCACAGTAGTAGATATAATGGTCACCTGAGTTAAATTCACCCATTCCAGTCCATTTTAGTTCGCTGATTCCTAGAATGTCGATGTTCACTCTTGCCATCTCCTGTTTGACCACCTCCAATTTGCCTTGATTCATGGACCTAACATTCCAGGTTCCTATGCAGTATTGCTCTTTACGGCATTGGACCTTACTTCTATCACCAGTCACATCCACAACTGGGTATTTTTGGAGACAGGGATCAAAACCATCCCCATGGGAAAGAAATGCAAAAACACAAAATGGCTGTCTGAGGAGGCCTTACAAATAGCTGTGAAAAGAAGAGAAGCGAAAAGCAAAGGAGAAAAGCAAAGATATTCCCATTTGAATGCAGAGTTCCAAAGAAAGGCAAGGAGAGATAAGAAAGCCTTTCTCAGTGATCAATGCAAAGAAATAGAGGAAAACAACAGAATGGGAAAGACTAGAGATCTCCTCAAGAAAATTAGAGATACCAAGGGAACATTTCATGCAAAGGTGGGCTTGATAAAGGACAGAAATTGTATGGACCTAACAGAAGCAGAAGATATTAAGAAGAGGTCACAAAAATACACAAAAGAACTGTACAAAAAAATCTTCACGACCCAGATAATCACGAGGCTGTGATCATTCATCTAGAGCCAGACATCCTGGAATGTGAAGTCAAGTGGGCCTTAGAAAGAATCACTAGGAACAAAGCTAGTGGAGGTGATGGAATTCCAGTTGAGCTATTTCAAATCCTGAAAGATGATGCTGTGAAAGTGCTGCACTCAATATGCCAGGAATTGTGGAAAACTCAGCAGTGGCCACAGGACTGGAAAGGGTCAGTTTTCATTCCAATCCCTAAGAAAGGCAATGCCAAAGAATACTCAGACTACTGCACAATTGCACTCATCTCAAACACCAGTAAAGTGATGCTCACAATTCTCCAAGCCAGGCTTCAGCAATGAACCATGAACTTCTAGGCATTCAAGCTGGTTTTAGAAAAGGCAGAGGAACCAGAGATCAAATTGCCAACATCCACTGGATCATTGAAAAAGCAAGAGAGGTCCAGAGAAACATCTATTTCTGCTTTATTGACTATGCCGAAGCCTTTGACTGTGTGGATCACAATAAACTGTGGAAAATTCTGAAAGAGATGGGAATACCAGACCACCTGACCTGCCTCTTGAGAAACGTATATGCAGGTCAGGAAGCAACAGTTAGAACTGCACATGGAACAACAGACTGGTTCCAAATAGGAAAAGGAGTATGTCAAGGCTGTATATTGTCACCCTGCTTATTTAACTTATATGCAGAGTACATCATGAGAAATGCTGGGCTGGAGGAAGCACAAGCTGGAATCAAGATTGCCTCAGATAACCTCAGATATGCAGATGACACCACCCTTATGGCAGAGAGTGAAGAGGAACTAAAAAGCCTCTTGGTGAAGGTGAAAGAGGAGAGTGAAAAAGTTGGCTTAAAGCTCAACATTCAGAAAACTAAGATCATGGCATCCGGTCCCATCACTTCATGGGAAATAGATGGGGAAACAGTGCAAACAGTGTCAGACTTTATATTTTTGGGCTCCCCAATCATTGCAGTTGGTGATTGCAGCCATAAAATTAAAAGATGCTTACTCCTTGGAAGGAAAGTTATGCCCAACCTAGATAGCATATTAAAAAGCAGAGACATTACTTTGGCAACAAAGGTCCGTCTAGTCCAGGCTATTGTTTTTCCAGTGGTCACATATGGATGTGAGAGTTGGACTGTGAAGAAAGCTGAGCACCAAAGAATTGATGCTTTTGAACTGTGGTGTTGAAGAAGACTCTTGAGAGTCCCTTGGACTGCAAGGAGATCCAACCAGTCCATCCTAAAGGAGATCAGTCCTGGGTGTTCATTGGAAGGACTGATGCTGAAGCTGAAACTCCAATACTTTGGCCACCTCATGCAAAGAGTTGACTCATTGGAAAAGACCCTGATGCTGGGAGGGATTGGGGGCCGGAGGTGATGGGGATGTCAGAGGATGAGATGGCTGGATGGCATCACCGACTCAATGGACATGAGTTTGAGTAAACTTTAGGAGTTGGTGATGGACAGGGAAGCCTGGCGTGCTGCGATTCATGGGGTTTCAAAGAGTTGGACATTACTTAGCGACTGAACTGAGCTGAGAGAATGGTTATATAGTAAATTATTGACATTGAGTACTTATCTACTTTTGTGGTTTGGTCCTTTGTAACTTGATACTTGAGACTGTAGTCTGTTTTGTGTTGCAGCTGCCTTTATTGTTGTTACCAGGTCTGGTCACTTGAATTTTGTGTGTAGACTTGATTTAGGGTCACTAATAAATGCTCTCATATAGTATAAGATTTCAAGTATTAAGAGGATGATAGTTAAGTATGCTTTTATGAAATAGGTGTGTGATATTGTTTAAACTAGCATTTTTAATGTGACTACTATGATGCTCATGAAAAGTGTAAATTACCATGTAAATTATCTATTGAGATTGTTACAGGAACATCAGATGACCTCAGATCATTGAAACCATTGTTTGCTATGATATTCCCTGGAGGTCACAACATTTCTACATGCCCCCACTGTGTTCAAGGTTATTTCACAAACCACTACTTTGAATAGTACAACTCTTAATGAGGGTTTCTAAAAATTACCTTGGAGTGATGAATGAAAGTATATTCACCAGTAGGATTTCCTAAAATTAGTGAAAGATGTGTAATCAAGTTACTATGCAATATCTTCCTCAAATTTGATGAGTGTAAATATGAGATGACTGAATTACATTCATATTATGCCAATTTCAGTGAATTCTTAGTTTAGAAGATGTTTGTGAACTAATGTATTGTGTTCCTAAACCAGTGTGGTCTCTATGGATAGAAAAGACTTATTTGTGCAGATCTTCTTTATTAATAGAAAAGTGGTAGAGATTTTCTTCCATACTCAAGGTTAGAGTAAGGCAATAGCAGAGATATCATCAGGGTGGGTTCTGATTTCCAGTACATCCTTCTTAGTCATAGCATTCACAGCATTTTCTAGACTTCTTGGCTGTAGTCACACATTGATATCATCTAAGAGCAATCAGAAGGGGCCCTGCAACTACTTTCCTGGCCTTCCTTCAGAGCTGGGAGGTGATCCTCTTCTTACTCATGGCTTAGAGCATAAATTTTAGGTACATGCCTGCTGACCCTCAGTGCTTCTGCCTCAAGTACAGATGCTCAGAGCTCTGTGAACTCCTCCTAGAGATTATTCTAATCGCTCAAGTTTCGTTGAAAACATTTCCTCTTCTCAAACATTTATCAGAACACAAGGTGAATGTACTATTTGCATCAAGCACTGTTCAAAATTCTGTCCACAAGAAGTGATTGCTTTTAACGTGTGCAAAGTCTCTGCTGCTTGGTATGTAGGTTATCCATATCTGATGACCATTATTTTTATTATTGACCTTTTAAAATATTTATTTATTTATTTAGCTGAGCTCGATCTTCACTGCTGTGCACGGACCTCTCCAGCTGCAGTGAGAGGGGGCTGCTCTCTAACAGAGGTGCTTAGGCCCCTCGCTGCGGTGGCCTCTCCTGTTGCAGAGCACGGGCTTTAGGCATATGGACTCAGTTACTGCAGCTCACAGGCCCCAGAGCACAGGCTCAGTAATTTTTGCACACAGGCCCAGTCGCTCTGTAGCAGGTGGGATCCTCCTGGACCACGGGTTGAACCCACGGTTTCTGCATTGGCAGGTGGATTATCAGCCATTGGACCAGCAGGGAAGTCTGTTATTATTGATCTTCTAGTGTTTGTTCTGGATATAAAATCCTCTATAGTCTTCTAAATATTCTTCACTCTTGCCCTCTTCCACCCACTCACCATCTCACATATTCTACTTGGTTTGAGTGGGAAAAACTTTACGCTTTTCTATAAAACACCCCATTTAAGATTTGAGTGTTCATGGGAATCACTGGGGGCTTTTGCAGGTGTTCTGGTTCAGTAGGTTTGGTTTGGGGCCTGAGATTCTTCATGACTAACCAGCTCCCAGGTGATGAGACGATGCTGAGAGCAACGGTGAGTCCCAAGGCCCTTGAGTAGTGCCTTTTCATGGAACTTTCTGCAGCAGTTAAAATATTCCATATCGACATTGTCCAAAGCAGTGACCACAGCCCCATGTGAGTATGGAGCACTTGAAATGTGGCTAGTGTATCTGGGAAACTGAAATTTTATTTTACTGAATTTTAATTAGTCTGTATTTTAATAGCTGCCCACAATATTTGACTTTATCAGAGGACTTACAATAAGGTCTTTATAGTTCATTGGTCTTCCCCAGTCTCCAGAAGGGTGATCTCAAGATTGAGGGCTTTTTATTAATGTTTATCTCTGAACTTCCAGAATCTTGCAAAGGGCTAAGAACATTATGTGTCCATATAAACAGCATCCCTAGTGAGAGATCTAGTCTCCAGTTATGATAGCAGATTCATAGAACTGTCATACAACAAAAAATTATTTTACTTTAAAGCTACATGGCATAGCGTGTAGGTAGTTCTGCCTCCACCAATTACAGGATAATTTCTAACAAGTCACTTAATCCCTCTAAGCATCAGTTTCCTCATCTCAAAATAGTAATCATGATTATGGTAATACCTATCACAAAGGGTTGCTATTCACAGGTGTTAGTCACATGGAATTTTTGCCAAATCACTTTTTCAAGTGATATTTGTTCTCGAAATGCTAGTTTTTGTTGTTATATTAGCATGTGTTCTTTCCCTCCCCTAAATATTTTTTTTTCCCCTAAATATTTTTATTTCTGGTGAACCAATAGAGAAAGATGTGTTATGTGGACAGGATGGCAGTCTTAATTGGGAAGTGAAATGATGCCACAAACTCATGTGCAGTTTGTATATTTCTTCATGTGGAGAAAACAGTTCAGATGGTCAAGGAGGGAGGCTTTTACACGTTTCTCTCACTGTATGGCATTGCATTGCTTTTTTTTGTGGAAATAGACGTAGTATTTTTGCTTGGGAATTGTGTGCTCTTTGATTTAATTCGCTAATAAATATGGGTCATAAATGTCTTGCTAAGTGTAATTGGAATTGTATGAATCCATTTCATCTTAAATATACCCTACTCTAACTTGCTAAAAACCTAATGTCCCACTTGTTTATAGTGATGAAATGAACAACAGACATATTTTCTTGAGCAGATTGGCTTTGGAATAGCCTTGTTTTTCCCACATCCTTTTTTGATAAAGCATTGTTTGCTTCATGAGCATAAGAAAAATCACAATAACTAACATTTAGCAAGTATACAGACTATTCTAAACACTTTACATATATAAACATATTAGTTGCCATTGAGACTGAATAAACTTTTTAAGCTCTTTTTTTTTGTTTGCAAATGTGTTGAGTTCTGAAAATATTGATGGCCTTCTTATTACTGGTGGTGGCCTGGAGCAGCCATCCAGTGACCTTTGTACAATCATGATTTATAAATGCGTTGAACTGAGAGCTTCATCAGAATGATTTAAGAATCATTGATTAAGACAAATCAAGCCATTTCTGAAATAGGATGGATTGATTTTATGTTTCTCAGTTAAAGTGTTTATAGCTTATAATGCAGCTGTCTGATTTTATATATTCTTAAACAAGTTCCATGGATGTGAAAGTTGCTCTTTGTGACCCCATGGGACTATAAAGTCCATGGAATTTTCTAGGCCAGAAAACTGGAGTGGGTAGCCCTTCCCTTCTCCAGGGGTTCTTCCCAATGCAGAGATCAAACCCAGGCCTCCCACATTGCAGGCAGATTCTTTATCAGCTGAGCCACAAGGGAACCCCATAGACCTTATTAAATAATTAAAGTGTTTTGTTTAAAACTTGGTATTGAAAAATTCATCTTCCTCTTTGCATTCACCAGTGTTTCTTTATAGACATTTTACCTTCACTATAAATTATATTTTAAAGTAAATCAGCCAGTCTGGATAAAGTAAAAACCAACATGGTGTGTTAACTGTTAACAATTTCTCAAGACTGAATCAATGCTCTCTTTGGTCTGAGTTTTTATGGCAGGAAAAAGGACCTAAACTCTGACTCTCTCGTCACTGCAGTGTGTTTTCTTCCCACCTCCCTCCACAGTAAGACTTGGATGAAAAATACTTTATTTTCCTAATCATGTCTCAAATGTGATAGACCATGAACTACCACTGGTCAATAAGCAGAAAACATTATGGAGAACCTCCTTCCATGAATGAAAAAACAAAGAATTCTGAGAATACCTTGCTGTGTTATTCCAATCTCATTCAAATGAAAAGTGGAGGTCTGGTAATCATCTTGTGATCATGGAGACAAAATACACAGTATGAAAATATCAGAGCAGAAAAACCTAAAGAACCCAGAACCCTAAACAGCTGTAATAGCCCTACAAACCTGCAGACATTGTTGTGTAAGAAAAAGACAACCCTATATGTTTGCTGTTTTTTCAGTGCCAAGCATCCATAATTAGGAGTTCCACTATCAAAGAGGAATCCAGAGAATTGCAGGCTATTGTAGAAATATCATGTGAAAAATGACCCTATGGGTGTAAAACATGACCATAAAAATGTAAAACATAGTTCTGGAGAGCCTCTGAAAGCCTGATATCTGTAAAGCAAGAGAGATGTTTCCATGAAGTATAAAGTGACCCAAAGGGAAATTTTCATATCTGAAGATTGGCTATGCATGCACATGCATGCATGCTAAGTCACTTCAGTCGTTTCCAATCTTTGCAACCCAGTGGACTATAGCACTCCAGACTCCTCTGTCCATGGCATTCTCCAGGCAAGAATACTGAAATGGGTTTCCATGCCCTCCTCCAGGAGATCTTCCTGACCCAGGGATCAGACCCACATTTCTTACATCCCCTGCATTTGCAGGCGGGTTCTTTACCACTAGTGCCACTTGGTAAGCCCGAATGTTGATTATATGCTCAGTCTGTCAGTTGTGGCTGACTCTCTGTGACCCCATGGACTGTAGCCCGCCAGGTTCCTCTCTCTATGGAATTCTCCAGGCAAGAATACTGGAGTGGATTGCCATTTCCTTCTCCAAAGACTGAGTATAAGATGTTTCAAAAGTTATCTAACACCAAAAATACCATAAGAAGGCTAAATCTGTCCTTATGCAAATATTTTAATTCTTCCTGAGTTGCCAAATTTCAGCTCTGGACCATGTCTGAGATAGAGAGCAGAATCTCTGCCCTTTAATAAAACTTAATCTATATGACTTCATAAATTGCCATGGATCAATACTAACTTTTTCCTTGGATCCGTCTAACCAGTTGACTATAAAAAGCTGTTCTGAGAGAATAGCACTGAAACAAGTATACTATCAAGGGTGAAACAGACCACCAGCCCAGGTTGGATGCATGAGACAAGTGCTCAGGTCTGGTGCACTGGGAAGACCCAGAGGGGTGTGATGGGGAGGGAGGCAGGAGGGGGGATCGGGATGGGGAACACATGTAAATCCATGGCTGATTCATGTCAATGTATGGCAAAAACCACTATAATATTGTAAAGTAATTAGCCTCCAACTACCAAAAATAAATGAAAAAAAAAAAGCACCCAAATGCTATAAAAAGCATCCTGAAGGCATTTCACTTCTCCATTCTTTGATGGAAAAACTGCCATTAGTTAATGTGATGATATTTCCAATGCCCTCTGATTTCTAGACACCTGCCTATCATGATGACTTTTTATTTTTTCAGATCATGTTCATTTATCTCCTTAAACTAAGGTTTCTACAAATAAAGGCATTTTTCCAGGAGCAATCTGACCTGGCACAGAGCAGCATATTAGTGTGTGTGTGTGTGTGGGGGGGGGGGGTCTGTGTGTTTGTACATGCACACACCTGCTTTTAATTGTGTATTGAATATATACTGAAATGTTTATAATACATATAAAATATTCAAAGAATAATAATAAAATGGGGCTTCCCAAGTGGTGCAGTGGTAAAGAATCCACATTCAGTGCAGGAGATGCAGGAGACGTGGGTTCAATCCCTGGGTCAGGAAGATCCCATGAAGAAGGAAGTGGCAACCCACTGCAGTATATTTGTCTGGAAAATTCCATGGACAGAGGAGCCTGGCAGGCTACAGTCTGTGTTGTCATAGAGTTGGAAACGACTGAGCAGCTAATCACACACATGAACACCAACAGCTTGCCCTGTCTTGGAAGCTGTCTGTGTATCCCACCCCATCTCCAGCTTTTCTTCCCTAGCAATAACTGCTGTTATAAATTCCATGCCTATTTTTCCCATCCTCCTCTTTACAGTTGTACTACACACCAAAAAGCTCTAAAAATATGTTGTTTAATTTTACATGTTTTAGGAGCCTTTGACAAAAAAATCACTCTGAATATAAACGAAATCATAGTGTATACATTCCTGTGAAACTTGATTTTTCATTCAGTATCGCTACTTGCAATTTATTTATGTTGATGCAATTAGCTACAATCATTCATGTTTCACTGCTCTATATTTGTCTCAATTTTTCCAGGTTTATTCTTTTTCTTTTCCTTGTTGAGTTAGTTTGAATTTGCATATTGTATTGTTTTCTCTAATCTCTTCGTTATCTTAGAAATTTTAACCTAATACTTAACTCTTATTTAATCAACATCTTTATATTTGTCTTAAATAATAAAAATGTTAAGCATTCAAATTTCAGCTATTATCCAATATTTATTTCTTATCTTCTTTTGCCACACAGATATTTTAATATAATCAATGCTTATTTAAACTCACTCATATGTTTACTAGTTTCTTAGTTTGCCTCTCTATGTGTCTCTGACTTTGCATTTGCATTTGGAATTATTTTCCTTCTGCCTGGAGCACTCTGTAGAAATTTCTCTAGTTAGGATCTGTTGTTAAGCATTTACCTTTTTTTAATGAAAATAACTTAATGTTATACTTTATACGGAAAGAGTCCCTGGGCTTTGGTTCTGGGTTGACACTGGTCACCTCTTGGCACAATGACAAGGATCTCCCACAGTCTAGGACCCACTGAAGCTGTTGACAACTTGGCTGTCAGTCCAGTTGCTCTACCTGAAGTTACCTTTTCTTCTGGCTGCTCCTTAGGAGAAAAGCTATGACAAACCTAGATAGCATATTAAAAAGCAGAGACATTACTTTGCCAACAAAGGTCTGTCTGGTCAAAGTTATGGTTTTCCAGTGGTCATATATGGATGTGGGAGTTGGACTGTGAAGAAATCTGAGCACCGAAGAATTGGTGCTTTTGAACTGTGGTGTTGGAGAAGACTCTTGAGAGTCCTTTGGACTGCAAGGAGATCCAACCAGTCCATCCTAAAGGAGATCAGTCCTGGGTGTTCATTGGAAGGACTGATGCTGAAGCTGAAACTCCAATACTTTGGCCACCTCATGCAAAGAGTTGATTCATTAGAAAAGACCCTGATGCTGGGAGGGATTGGTGGCAGGAGGAGAAGGGGACAACAGAGGATGAGATGGCTGGATGGCATCACCGATTCGATGGGCATGAGTTTGAGTAAACTCCAGGAGTTGGTGATGGACAGGGAGGCCTGGCATGCTACGGTTCATGGGGTCGCAAAGAGTCAGACACGACTGAATAACTGAACTGATCTGAGACATTTTTCTGGAATTCTCTTGCTTTTCTGTGGTCCAACAGACATTGGTAATTTGACCTCCAGTTCCTCTGCTTTTTCTAAATGCAAGTTGTACATTTGAAAGTTGTTGTTTCACACACTGTTGAAGCCTGAACTTGAGAATTTTGAGCATTTCTTTACTAGCGTGAAGATGAGTGCAATTGTTTGGTAGTCTGAACATTCTTTGGCATTGCCTTTCTTTGGGATTGGAATGAAAGCTGACCTTTTCTAGGCCTGTGGCCACTGCTGAGTTTCCAAATTTGCTGGCATATTGAGTGTAGCAGTTTCATAGCATCATCTGTTAGGATTTGAAATAGCTCAAATGAAATTCCATCACCTCCACTAGCTTTGTTCATAGTGATGATTCCTGTGACCCACTTGACTTCACACTGGAAGATGTCTGGCTCTAGGTGAGTGATCACACCATTGTGGTTATCTGGGTCATTATGATCTTTTTTTTTATAGTTCCTTGTATATTCTTGTCACTTCTTCTTAAAATCATCTCCTTCTTTTAGGTCCATACATTTTCTGTCCTTTTTTTGTGTTCATACTGCATGAAATATTTCCTTGTTACCTCTAATTTTCTTGAAGAGATCTCTAGTCTTTCCCATTCTATTGGTTTCCTCTATTTCTTTGTATTGTTCACTTAGGAAGGCTTTCATATCTCTCCTTGCTATTCTTTGGAACTCTGCATTCAGATCAGTATATCTGAATGAATGTTACTACGTGTTAATAGCAATTCTGTAGCTTGAAAATCTGTAGAACCTTAGATTCGATAAAGAACGCAGTGTCTTAGCTAAAAAGCTTCCTAGAAACCTTAATATGTAAATGAGCATCATAAGTGTTTTGGGTGGGGGTTGGGCTTGAGTCTACAATAGTCTTCCCTTATCCTTGGGGAATATGTTCCAAAAACCCCAGAGATACCTGAAACTTATATATATTCTTTTTTCCTATATATACACATTATAGTTGTTAGTCTCTTATGATGTCTTATTTATAAATTATACCATAGGTATAATTTCCTACTATAGATCTTAGCAATGTCACCATACATTTTTTTTTCCCTTTCTTTAGGAAGTCAAGAATTTTTATTAATACCTTTTCATATAAAGGAAGCACTTTACCATATAATTTATATATAAATTATACCACAAGTAAAAATATACCTATGGTGTAATTTATAAATAATGCATTATAAGAGACTAACAAGAGTAACTAATAATAAAATATGCCAAAGCAATATATTGTAAAACAATATATTGTAATTAAATTTATGAGAATGTGGTCTTTCTCACAGAATATCTCATTGTCCAAATTTAATCCCTTTTCTCTTTTAACTATGCACTAACCAAGCACTGTGGCTATTATTTCTGCATTGTTACAACAAAATTAGCACAGATTCCTTTTTCCTTCTTCACAATTTCACAGGTAGCAGATATCTTCCTGAAACCTGAAACTGTTAGTTGCTCAGTCGTGTCCGACTCTTTGTGACCCCATAATCTGTAGCCTACCAGGCTCCTCTGTCCATGAGATTTCCCAGGCAAGAATACTGGAGTGGGTTGACATTTCCTTCTTAAGGAGATCTTCCCAACCCAGGGATAGAAACCAGGTCTCCTGCATTGTAGGCAGATTCTATACCATCTGACCCACCAGGGCAGCTCTTAAAGATGCTAGATCCCGTGAAAGAAAGGGACTTGCTACTGGGGTGGTGATCATAGGACAGGGATGACAGCCAGGTGGAGAAGCAGCAATTGATAAGTTGTCTGTTACATTATCATAATTAATATTGGAAGGAGCCTGAGATTTTACCAAATGAAAGTTAATATTAATTAAACAGAAAGGAAAACAACTGGGAATTTTTGAGACAAATAGTTTGTGATTCCTCTCTGCTAGCTGCCATGTTGATTTTTCACTAAAGTTTGTGATTGACTTCCTGTAAGTGAATTGGAATTTGCAGGCCTTCTTTGTTAGGTATTTCAAAGAGCTTGAAATTCAACACATGCTGATTTTCAAGGTGTGAGCTTTGACCAGCCTTCCACTTATGGGCTGTAGTCTAGCTGGGAAAGTTTCTATGTCCTTATTAAATTAGGCCAAAAACTTCTTTTTAATGAAGCCAGTGTAATTCTGGGAAATATCATTTGCATAATATTTTGGTGAACCTGAAATTTTCTCATAAATGTGTAGGGAATAGAGCTATTTCTGGAAATAGGAATTGAGAGTTTATTTGTTCCTGACCCTCTTATTGCCCTCACCCAAATCACAAAAAATAGCTTTTGCCAGTTACTGTTGCTTTGGGTTGAAGATATAAAAGATTTTTAAATGATCCCACGTTCATAATGCATGCAAAAATGATCATTTAACAGATTTCCCCTAAGGATACTAGTGATGTGCTCCTTAGGAAATTTGGCTTTTATTTTTTGTTTTATTTTTGGCAAAGTAGTTGAATTTTTGTTTCAAGGCAAATTAACCGTAGATAACTTGATTCTAATGATATTATTGTTTGCAAACCTCTGTGGAATTTATTTTTGGCCAAAATAAACTACTACATATAATTCAGAAAAGTTTTTTTTTCCTCTAGTTGTTATTTTATTTCATTTAACTTTAACATTTTGCTTATTTCATGTACTATTCATTTTATTTTTGTGCCCATGGTACTAGTGATGGTGTTCTGATGATTAGTTTTATTATTAGGTAGAAGGTAGATGTTGTGTAAACCAAGCTCTGATATAATAATTAAAGCCATTTCAACCAGCTACACTGATCCCAGGTATACCATCATTTTGTAGAATGACTCTCTCTGGAATAAAAAAGTTATCTTAATCATTGAGATTTGTTGATTGAAAAAAAATGCACAACCTGAAATTTGAGAATCATGTTTTATTTGGTGGACTTTCTGAGTACTATAAGCGCCAGAGACAGCGTCTCAGAATAGCTCTAGAGACTGCTCCAAAGATGTAAGAGAGGAACCTGAATATGTAGGAGGTTTTGCAACAAATACCAGGTAGCTGGAACATCAAAACATTAAGATTAAAGAAAACCAGAAATCTCAAGTTGATGAATTTAGCACTTTTCTGTGTCTGGGAAGATGCAAGAGTCTGGGCTCCTTGAAATCATTCCTTTGATCTGCACCTCAGCGGTCTGGGGCTGGGATCTTGTTCTTTCTCTTTCTGAATCCCCCAGGGTGTACCAGTTGGTGCCCTGGCTGAGGGCTTGGTAGCGGGCAGCCCATTTGTCTCCATCCTGAGTCCCCTCAGGGCTCACTCTGGGGGACACTGTAGTGATTTGATGGTGGTGGCATTCTTCGCTTACTGATATGGCAGGCAACAGTTTTCATTTATAGATCTTACAGTGATCACTCAATTATTCTGGATGAGTAACGAATGACATCAAAGCACTAGATTATAAAGACAGGATGTAGGTAGAAGAAGGGTAAGGAGGGAGTCCATTGTCCTCTCTGATGCCAGATGCTGGAAATCATGAACCTCCAAATCTCAGGAACTTGACTCTACATGTGTTATTTACAAAATGCTCCAGATGGTGGGTTGTTCTTTTCAGGCCATGACATACAGACCCAGGATTCTTACATTTTGTAGCTCATCATCTTCAAATAGAGACTTCCAGTTTACCCTGCTAAGCTGCAGCAGGCCAAAAGGGAAAGGAACATGGTGGATCACCAATGGAAGTTGGTTGTGAGCACACACTTTAGCTCTTATTCCACTAGCTAGAGGTCGGTCACTTGACCACATCTTCCCTCTGGAATATGTACCCCATGGGGATTCCTAAAAGAGGAAATGCAACTGTGTTTGCACAACTCTCTCTGGATGTTTGCTTTTTTGTATTTTTTCATGGTGTTGAAATTAATTTGAGTCATGAAAAGGAGTTAGTTATCTACAAAGGAAATAAAACATACACATTAATGACACATTTAAAATAAGCCTAATAATTAATATATACCATTTTAAGTAATTTCCTAAATAAGTTCTTTCCAAATTGATTCAAAGTTTTTTTTTTGGGGGGGGGCATTCCTGGTAAGGCAAATTTTATTGAGAAAAGGATCTAGTTTCAATTTACAAACAAATAACCAGCTCATTTTTATATCTCTGGAATTCCTTATAACATCAGACTGAGTAGCTGAGCATCACACCTGGCTAGAGAATGGATTTTGACAGCCCGGCCTTGTTATGATCATTCAAACAGGTGCTATTAGCAGGAAGATCACGCCACCATGATGGAAGTAAAGACCTATCCAAGCACCCTGGCCTTCTCTCTGAAATAGAAAATGATGTCATGTAATTGGTTTTGTCTGAACTGCCCAGTGGCTGAAAATGTGATTCTGAGGAGTTAAAGCATGATGTCATTATTCCCAAAGCAGATTCTCAGGGAGGCTGGGCACTCAGCAGCCTGATTCATGGAGCCAGAAGCAGTACATAAACGTGGTGAAGAATTTTAATCTCTTTTGTACAGTGTAGTGACTTTTTTCTCATGCAGAAATGTTACCGAATATACATTTTGTCTGCTCACCACACGACTGGTCAATAATCAGATGAGATGTTGAGGCAAGGAATAGTAACTTTGTTCAGAAAGTCAGATATCCCAGAAGATGATGGACTAGTGTCCTAGGGCTCCATCTTTCTGGGCTCTGGATGACAGTTTGCTTCATAGAGAGGATGAGGAGGTAAGACTGTAAAGTAAAAAGGCCATAAATCTTGCAAAACATCTCCTGGCTTGGCTAACACTGGGTGAGGGGGTATGCTGAGTTCTTCTTTTCTGTAGCCATTCACCAGTGGGCAGGGTCAGAATGTGTCCCTGTAAGCTGGACAGAGGCACTTTAGCTTAACATTCAGGCAGAGGGGCAGGGTTCCTGAGGCATGCCATTATATGCTTACAGCTATAGACAGAATCCTTTTGGTGACTGTATTAACAAAAGCAATGAAAAGCAAAGGTTAAAGTAAAGGAAACAGATCCAACATGTAGTCAGATTTTGTTCCTCCCTGTTACAGAAACATGGTGGGTTATTTTTAAACACAGGAAATGTGCTCAGAGCACCACCGATGCCTCTAAGAGAATTTGTTGGGTTGAAAAATTATCTGTTATGATGCTGACTCTGGTCAGTGTCTCACCTGAGCACATACTGGAGACTAAGTAGGCATATGACAGCCTTCATCTCATTCCAATCCCAAGTGGCAAAGAAGGACAGAATGTGGAGATGGTTTTTAGTTACATTATTAGCGATATTGACCATCTACTATGTGTCTGATAGTAACCCAAGTGCTGGAGATCTAGCAGTGAATAAAATAAAATCTCTCTTTGTGGATAATAAGCAAATAAAGCTGTTGTCTAATGCCAGGTCGGAGGTACATGACAGGAAGAGAGATCAGTGGAGTGCTCTCTAGCACTAGTGTGGCATGCAGAAAGTGGTCTGAGAGTATGACGTTGTAGCAGAGAGAGACCCAAGGAAGTGAGGGGAAAGGTATGTGAAATCTAGGGGGAGAAGGTTGCAGGTGGTGGGAACAGCTGGAAGACAAGTCTGTGGGCTGTCAGTGTGCTTGACAAGTTTATAGATCAGCACAAGGGAAGGAGAGGGAGAGGGGTCAGGAGCCTGCTTGGGTGAGGTGGGACGCGAAAAAGCCTGCAGGTACTGCTGCTGACGGCCGTGAAGACCCCAGTGCTGCCCCACTGAGGCTTCTCTTTCATGAGGGAGTACCAGGAGTGATGATACTTGGTGCTGACCATGCTGAGGACTTGGCTGAGGACTGCAGTTTGTTATTTCTGGGCCTTGGATGACTGGAGAAGGTGGAGTGGGCTTGGGTTCAGGCCATAAGGACACACATCGTCCATGAAGGATTTAAAACAACTATAAGTGGTCTTAAAGTTGGTCTGCTCTTTGTTATCATAATGCTTAAACAATTTCAGGGATAAAATACTCTTCCACTCAGGGCCAGACCACCGTCATCTCCCCGCATCCTTTGGGATATCACTATATATCACTACTTTCTCCTGAAGATTCCCTGTCATAACTAAACATTGACTAAACAAAAGCCTCCAGACATCATGTAACAGTATATAGTTGTTTAAAAAAAGAAGACTATATGCACACACACATACACACACAAACACATACATATATATTCTTTAGCATATGTAGCAAGGACAAATCATGAAATATTAATATAGAAATTTTAAATGAAATTTAAAATATTTGGAATCCAAAGACCTTACATGGAAAATGTGAAATTATTAAGATGAACTAATATTTACTCAGTACCTAGGATGTGCTAGGCGGGCTTTTTCCTTACATTTTGATTTGTTCAAGAACCATTTTGTGACCTGTGGACACGGGGAGAGGGGAGGAGGGAGAGGGTGTGATGTATGGAGAGTGGCGTGGACACTTTCCATCCTGCATGTGAAATAGACAGCGGACGGGGACTCGCCGTGTGGCTCAGGAACACATGCAGGGCGTCTGTGACCCTCCAGAAGACGGGCCGGGGAGAGAGGTGGGAGGGAGGGGACAGGGTGCACCTGTGGCTGATTCTTCCTGATGTTTGACTGAAAACCACACAATTCTGTAAAGCAATTATCCTTCAATTAAAAAAATAAAGTGGTGAAAAAACAAACTATTTTGTGGAACTTACCTGTGTTTCTGAAGAAATAAAGAACAAAAGCCAAATACTTGTATCACACCATGAAGTATGGCTTGACTATTCCAATTTTACAAACCAGAAAACAGATTTGGAGGACTTCAATCTGTACTCAATCCACAGAGCTGATAATAGAGTTGGTACTCAAATGCCATTTTTTTCTACATGTTTTCTTCTGAAAAATACAAAAGAAGAAAGTTCAGATACTTGCACTAATTTTAAGTTTTTGAGAGAATTGGCATTGTGAAATATCACTATCCATATGAAATGGGTGTATATTTGGGTAGGTGTATAACATCTAAGAAGATTTAATTAACATCCGTTTGGGAGCATTGTTTATATGCAGTATAAAAATGTATAGGATAATCCAATACAAGTAGAATCAGCTCACACAGAATTAATTAATACTGGGATATATGAGAAAACATATGTGATTTTTTTCTTTAAGAACAAGTCTTCATCCCCCTGTGATACCTTCAATTAATTCTGTGACTCACAATCATACACATGGCTGCTTCACCGCACCTCTACCTGGACAGTATCTAAACTGTATCATGTACCACTGCTTCTCAAATTTTAAGATATTTATGACTCTCTTAGGGATCTTGTTAAATTGCAGATTCTGATTCATAGGACTCGGCTAGGGCCTGAGATTCTGAATTTCTAACAAGCTCCCAGGTGACACAGACGCAACGGTCTGGACACTGAGCTTAAGGTGTTACAGTCATTTCTGGCACCAGCCGGAAGCTGTATCTGGGTCCCCATCTCCTCCACTGGTTACTTTTGCAAGAGTGTTTACTGGGCAGACTGTCCAGGAGAAAGCTTCCGAAATTTGAAGAGAGTATAGAGTAACGGGAAAGGGATGAAAGAAAAGATGTAAGTGTACAAAAGGAAGCTGGACCTCACTCCTGAAGCAACCACACCCCAATCATTTACTCCTTGCTAGGAGAGTCAGCACAGCCGATCTGAAGACAAATGCCCTTAGGTAGGAAAGCTGTGTGTAACCTTGGGGAATGAATATTCTGCTCTTCTCTGTCACCTCAGTTTTATTTTGCTGAAGCAAGACAAGAAGAAGCCAACAGTGCATTCCCTCATATTACTCATTCTGGCTGGATGCTAAAGTTAATTTTCTTAAGTGCTTTGGTCCCTATATTAAAATCATCCCATTTGTGAAATAGATTAATGTGAATCATTTGAAAACATGCAAGAGAATTTCTTCATTTGAGCACTGTTTCTGAAATTTTAATGAGCAAACCTATCACCTTAGAATTTTACTAAAAATGTAAACTTTGATTCATTAGGTTTGAGGTGGAGACTGAAATCTTGCATTTCTTAGAAGCTCCTAGGTAAGGCTAACACCATAGATCCTTGGGTCACTATGAGTAGAGAGGCCTTACTTGACCTTGTCTTGCATTAAAATGGCTCATGTATCTACGTATGTGTGTGTGTGAGGCATTCAAAGTGGTGAGGACATTATATACTGACAAATAGTTTGAAATGTTGGAAGAGAGGCATCCTCCTTATCACACAGAGCGGTGATCAAAAGTTCCACAATCACATTATTTTCTTACCGTGAAGGACTGTTCAAATACCAGTGTTACAAAAAAAGATTTTTGTTAGTAAGATAGAGTGTGTTCCAGTTTTTCTCAGTTCAAGACCTTCTTTAGATCACTTAGCATGTTCTAAGAACATAGATACTCAGCCCCCTCCACCCCCCCACCCCCCGAGACCTCTGACTCAGAATCTCCAGCCCTGGGTCTAAGAAGTCATCTCTAGACCCACAGCAGTGACACCTGCAAGCTTATTATGCATAGATACACTCATACCCCATCCAGATCTACTGAACATGAATCTATAGTTCAAATAGTCCCCCAAACATTCTAATCCATGTTCAATTTCCAGAGATGCTACTGAATGGGAGGCAAACCTGGATAGTTGCCACAGCAACATAATTGTAAGGTGTGAAATGCCTCCTTTCCTGTCTGATAGTCTGGGCCTCTACCTGATACTAACACTAAAAGAAGACAGACATAAGGCTACTTTGACTGAACCTGAAGCTTCTGGGATGGTGTAAAATAATAGGGAGAAGATACAGCAAGTGTACCCAGGTCACTGTAACTGGTGCTTTCTATCAGCAATTCATCTCTTTTTAGCTCTTGTTTTTCACGGTTTTTCCTCAACTTTTTCACAGACATTTTCTTTTTTTTTTCATTTATTTTTATTAGTTGGAGGCTCATTACTTCACAACATTGAGTGGGTTTTGTCATACATTGACATGAATCAGCCATGGATTTACATGTATTCCCCATCCCGATCCCCCCCTCCCACCTCCCTCTCCACCTGATTCCTCTGGGTCTTCCCAGTGCACCAGGCCCGAGCACTTGTCTCATGCATCCAACCTGGGCTGGTGATCTGTTTCACTATAGATAATATACATGCTGTTCTCTCAAGACATCCCACCCTCGCCTTCTCCCAGAGTCCAAAAGTCTGTTCTGTACATCTGTGTCACTTTTTCTGTTTTGCATACAGGATTATCATTACCATCTTTGTAAATTCCATATATATGTGTTAGTATGCTATAATATTCTTTATCTTTCTGGCTTACTTCGCTCTGTATAATGGGCTCCAGTTTCATCCATCTCATTAGAACTGATTCAAATGAATTCTTTTTAATGGCTGAGTAATATTCCATGGTGTATATGTACCACAGCTTTCTTATCCATTCTCCTGCTGATGGGCATCTGGGTTGCTTCCATGTCCTGGCTATTATAAACAGTGTTGCGATGAACATTGGGGTGCACATGTCTCTTTCAGATCTGGTTTCCTCAGTGTGTATGCCCAGGAGTGGGATTGCTGGGTCATATGGCAGTTCTATTTCCAGTTTTTTAAGAAATCTCCACACTGTTCTCCACAGCGGCTGTACTAGTTTGCATTCCCACCAACAGTGTAAGAGGGTTCCCTTTTCTCCACACCCTCTCCAGCATTTATTGCTTGTAGACTTTTGGATAGCAGCCATCCTGACTGGCGTGTAATGGTACCTCATTGTGGTTTTGATTTGCATTCCTCTGATAATGAGTGATGTTGATCATCTTTTCATGTGTTTGTTAGCCATCTGTATGTCTTCTTTGGAGAAATGTCTGTTTAGTTCTTTGGCCCATTTTTTTACTGGGTCATTTATTTTTCTGGAATTGAGCTTCAGGAGTTGCTTGTATATTTTTGAGATTAATCCTTTGTTTCACAGACATTTTCATCACTTGCTTTCAGCTTCAGATCTACTGAGGAGAAGGTATTCTGAAGGAAACTGAATAGACAGTTGAAGTCTGGAATTTCTTAGCCATAAAGACAGCTGTGCTCATATTCTTGCTACTTTGCAGGGAGGCAGTTCCTGTCACTGGGCTAAAACCCAGGAGAGGCAAGGAGTGATTTGCTGAGCATTTTCTGAGGAACTACTTTATGCCTGGCGTCATGCTAAAGATGATGGAGACGAATGGGAATAGCCACCTATTTGAAACTTGTTGAAGTCATGAGTATTTAACTAACAAATAATATGTAAATAGTGCACTATTACGTTCTGAAGTAGTGGGAAAGCATCAAGGAAAGGCTTAACAGCAGAGTATAGATAGTCTGAGCAAACATAAATAAATAAATAAATTAGAGAAAGGCAATGTTGGGTTTTCTTGTCTTTATTTTAAATGTTTTGTCTGCTTTGGGCCTGCTCATTGCAGTGACTTCTCTCTTGTTGCCGAGTACAGGCTCCAAGGCTCATGGGCTCAGCAGTGGTGGCTCAACTGCCCGTGGTGCGTGTAATCTTCCGGGGGCCCCAGATCAAACCCATGCCCCCTGTATTGGCAGACAGATTCTTAACCACTGGACCACCAGGGAAGTCCAGGGCGATGTCAGTTTGAGCGGAGCCGATGGGCCTTGACTTGAGTAGATACAGGGTGGAGGACTTTCCATTTAGGGGCAACAGTTTAACAAAGGCAAAAGAGTTAAGCAGCACATGATGGTAGAGAACAAATAGTATAAAAAGTTGCTCTTAAACACGTAACATTATTTTATAGCTAACATTTTTAATTGTGGTGCAGAATTTTACACATATTGGGAAAATTGTGGCTGTTTTTCTAATTCTTATTAAGGAAGGGAGTTAGTTCTGAAATTAAACATATTTTCAATAGTTATCACTTTCATTATTTTTTCCTCAAGGGTATGGATTATGGTGTTTCCTGGTAATTTTTGCTAACTTCAAAATGGAAAGTATAAAGATTATTAATTTTTTAAAAAAGTTTTCCTCTAGTAATGACCTAAAAATCTGCAAATGTTAATTTGAGTAAGTTCTTTATATAAATTAAAATTGCTCAAGATTGCTTGGATGTTATGGACTGATATTTCATGAACTTCATTCTATTATACTTGTAAAATCTTCACTATGTGGTTTATAGAGGCAATTTTGCAGTCTGGCAGTTATGCCTAATTCTTTAGATAAATGCTACTTGGAATCTCTGTTGTCATCAACCCTCCCATGTAGAAAATGTGATTTATAATTCCAATATAAATAAGTGTTCTCTATTTTGGGGTAATAATGTGTTAATAAGAAGTGCATATATTCAAAATAGTACAGAATGATATGCCCAGTAAGTTCACAGGTTTATTTCATATCTTTACTTTTTTTTATTATCTACTGTACTTATTTTACCTTATCTACTTTAAAGTGCTAACAGTAACAAAGTATACTGTTTATAGAATAGATGTAGGCCACCAGATTCTGTATTTATATGCAAACACTTTTATTTAGGCTGTAGAAAAATGAAGTGTGGAGAAGGAAATGTCAGCCCACTCCAGTATTCTTGCCTGGAGAACCCCACGGACAGAGGAGCCTGGCGGGCTGTAGTCCCTAGGGTTGCACTGGGCCAAACCTGACAAACGACTTAGCACTCATGCAAATGCAGTGTATTCTCAGCAAGAAGAGTGCTGAAACGTATTTCAGGAGATACAGGATTACTAAAACACACAAGAACTTGTAAAATACTGGCTTACATGAAATAATTTCTGTGTTTGATCTTTGATCAAGCAGCTTTGATCTTATAAACTCTGTGACTGTAAACTGGCAGTGGAAAGCTGTGGGACGAAAATGGTTGTATGCTGTATCTCTGCCTCCACTAACAGTAGATGCTACAGAACGCTCACAGTGGCTTACTAGACTGCAGGCTTGTTTAGAACAGACTTGTTTATACGCTTCTTACTCTCACAACATGAGCACCCATGTAAACAGCGCCATGAGTTCGCAACTCTTTTGCTCCCCAACTTTGCTGTGGTTGGGTGGGTGGAATAAACAGTAGTGGATCCCACCATAGTATAGGTCCTGCAGACACCGGTCTGTACCCAGAAAGCACCTGCATGCTGTCATAGTTCTGAGATTTATGTGAACGGGCATCCCCTAAGCTGAGCTCTAGCATGTGATGCTGATAGGGAAATAGCGAAATACTGGTTTCTAAAGGTTTTATGAGTAGTGAGACAGTCACCAAGAAACAGAGGAGAAATCGGCCAGGCCAGCAGCCTTCCCTATCTCTGGGGCTCCTAAGTAGCTCAGTGATACAAAGGGAAAACATTGGGGTCAATCACTTGCTACCGGAAGATTCCACAAGCTGTGACTTGGTGCCTGTGTGGGTGGCAAATAAGAGTTCCTGTCCAATGCCCAAGCTGGGCTGAGGGTAAAAACTCAGGGATGAGATCAAGCTCATATTCAGCAGTGCAAAATGAACAGAAAAATATCAATGTAAGTTAGGCTGACAATTGGTAGTTCAAGGGATAAGGAACAAACTTTAAGCACTGGGAAAAGGTTAGTCCAGAAACTGGAGGTGGAGGAGGTGGAGAGGAGCTGTTCCTCAGGAGATTACTGAGAAAGGCGTTCATCCTCTGGGAGTCCTCTGGGGCCTGCCTGCGATTTTACAGCAGCTTTGGTGTGGACAGATTACAGTCTTTGTGTAGAACCTCTGTCACAAATGGAAAGGGGAAGGTTCCATATCTGCTGATAAACACTATAGAAGAGGAGTCCTCCAAATTCTAACCATGATTAACCAAATTCTAACAATGATCCTGGGAATTAGTGGCTGGGTAGAGGGAAGCTTCTGAAGATAGCTGAGAACCACAACAGGAACTGTGTTAAGGTTGGCTTTACAAAGTAAAACCAGGGAACTCTGCTCAATACCATGTAACAATCTAAATGGGAAAAGAATTTGAGAGAGATTAGATACTTATGTGTGTATAACTGGATCACTTTGCTGTATACCTGAAACTAACATAACATTGATAATCAGCTATATCCCGATATAAAATAAAAAGTTAAAAAAAAAGTAATCTGTGAGAAAACAATAGGAGACTTATCAAACTGTCTTCATTTGGGGAATTGAAATGGAAAGTTTGCTTTTACATACAGTAGAATTTTAAATGCATTTGTTATTTAAAAAAAATTAAATTGTAATGTATTAAGGTTTTGTATATGTTATCACCAGGCAGACAACAAAAATATCCACACTTATTACTTTCAAAGAGTCTTGTGGCATCTTCTGATATTAACTGCTAACAAATTCCTAGTGAAATTGAACTAATTTGAAAATACTAAACACTGTGGATTTTTGGATGACTTCTAAAGTATTGTTTTCTTTCCTTTGTTAGTATTAATAATACTAACACTCAATATTCATCTTATCTCTCATTTATAGCTAATTACTGCATGCTGTTTGCCTTGTACTTAAAAGGTGATGCTTTGGACTTCCCTGGTGGCTTAGATGGTAAAGCGTCTGTGTGCAATGCAGGAGACCCAGGTTCAATCCCTGGGTCGGGAACATCCCCTGGAGAAGGAAAAGGTTTAGGAAGCTCTAATTAGTTACTGCTAACAGAGGTTTCATTTAGTCTGACCAAACTGAATCCTTAGTAAGCATTTTACATTGTTCTTTCTTGGCTGTGCAATGACTTTAGTTCATTTTTGTTAATTTTCTCAAATGGAATCATAGACGGCCTTATATGTGCGTGCATGTTAAGTCTCTTCAGTCGTGTCTGACTCTTTGCAACCCTATGAACTGTAGCCTTCCAGGTTCCCCTGTCCAGGGGATTCTCCAAGCAAGAATACCGGAGTGGTTTGCCATGCCCTCCTCCAGGGATTGAACCCATGTCTCACTTCTCCTGCATTAGCAGACACATTCTTTACCACTAGCAACACTGGAAGCCCACCTTATATGTAATAGTCCTTAATTGCTGTTTTGGATGGAACTATTTTTTATTCTATTTGTTTTTTCTTCCACTAGATTGTGCCTTATTTGTCCTTTTTTATCCTTTATTTTGATAATATTACTTTGAATGTAGTAGGCACTAAACAAATAATTTGAATTGGTTCCTTGATCTGAAATTCATAGATAATAAAAGCAACTGAAAGCCAGTGCTTTTGTGAATAATATTTTACTTTAGTAAAGTAAGAGTTGGTGTCTACTTATATACCCTTCTCTTATGAAAGAGGAAAAATTAAATATCAGGAAATCTTTCTGGCTTAGAATTAAAAGAAAAAAAATGAAGCTTAATAGTGATATGAATTTTCATGAACGGCCACAGCCAAGAAATTATTTAAGTATGTCATTTATTCACAGTTCAATAAAAGCTATGTTTTTCTGCAGCTCAATTTATTTTGTGCTTGAAGGAAATGATTTTCAAACTGTGATTCTGTAAGCCTAGGGTGAAATGTGTGTCTTGTCAAGCTTCACAAAGCAGTATGCCCATTAACCTATAGCAGTGGATTTTAAAAGGTTATTTCTCAATATATTTGTATAACATTCTGTAAATCCCCCTAATTGAAAGTGATAAGAACAATATTTTCAAAATTATTTAGCTCTCCAGTCAACCACATATAGTCTTGATTGTAGAGAAACGTTTGAGAATACTGCCTGCAGATCTCATTTACACTCAGAAATCCAGAAAGCAATTTAATTTCAAAGGGCTTGATTTTACATATTGGGATATATATATATATATATATATATATATATATATATATATATTGGAATAGATATATTTATATATATGTGTGTGTGTGTGTGTGTGTGACTGCTTGCCAAATGGGACTGTACATAATAAAGTGGGTTTTAAAATCTTACGTTCAAAACATAATCAGAAAGTCACAGAGTGTGAAACTTATAAATGGCTAATAGATATTTGGCCGATGTAAGCAGAGCAGGAAGTTTAACTTTCTTTTTTACCTTTTTTTCTAAAGATTCTCTACTGAACTGAATGGAGTTATCTAGGGCTGAGAAAATGGTGGTGGAAGCAGTGTGGGAGAAGCTTTCTTTCCACTTGTCTGAAGCCTATAATCACACTTTCATCTACACAAACAAAGAGAAGTGAGACTGGCTAAATCAAGCCTTAGTTGATTAACCAGACCAGTGTTCTTTGAGAGCACAATTTTCTGCACCAACCCTCTTCTTTCATCTAGTATACATTAAATTCAAGCACGTAAAAACATATTTACTCTCTTTCTAATTCTGCTGTAAGCTCAAGATAAAAAGTCTTCTACTTTGTCCTCTTGACCAACAGCTGATACAATATTTTATCCACAGAAGATCCTCCAGAAATACTTTCTGCTGAGATTATTCATCTTACTCTTCCTAAATGTGTAACTCTGAGCATGTAACCAGCCTCACACCTCAGTCTGTTCAACTGTACAATGAGGATAATAAATTTCATCTGCAGTTAGCACTGCAGATAATGGGTGCAAAGTACCTGGTATATAGTAGGGCTCCATGACTGATGGACCCTCTGTCTCAGCATAAAGTGTCCTGATTATTCTTGTTCCATCCTTTCCCACTGTTTCATCTTCCCTGCTCCATAATGTGGCACTCACACAAACATTATATAAATGCACATGTAATTTATTTTTTAAGTTTTATTGTATCAAAGTGTAGTTGATTTACAATGTTGTGTTGATTTCTACTATACAGCAATGTTGTTATTTGGTGCTTTATTACACAAAGTGATTCAGTTATATAAATATATTATATATATAATATATATACACACACACATTCTTTTCCATATTCTTTACCTTTATAGATTATAGTGGGATATTGAGTGTAATTCCCTGTGCTATACAGTAGGACCTTGTTTATAAATCCTATATATAATAGTTTGTACCTGCTAATCCCAAACTCCCAATCCATCCATTCCCCCAACCTTTTCCCTTTGGTGACCATAAGTTTGTTTTCCATATCTCTGAGTCTGTTTCTGTTTCCAAGATAAATTCACTTGTGTCACATTTTAGAATCCACATATGATTGATATCATACACATATATTTTCATAGTTTCATTAATTACATGCCACATGCTAATATACCACCTTAAATTGTTTCATCAAGTTGTTAAAGTTAACATTAGTGATATGAAGTTGGTCCTCAAAAATATGAAACACATTTTTTCCAGTGATTTACTGTTCAAGATTATCCTTCTAAATTCCTGCCAAGTGATTCACCTGATCAACCCTTCTCTGCTTCTGATCAAAACACTTGAGCAAATAATTCTTTGAGATCTTTCTGATCAAAATTATTCAGTTAGTACCTTAAATTTATAAGCAACTTTGAGCCATTTGATTTGAGTAAGGTTAGAATAATACTGTCCAATAGAAATTCAGTGCCAACCACACAGGCAATTTAAAACATTCTAGCCAAACAATGTTGCAGAGAATGTACTAGGACTTTGAACAAAGAGTTATATCTTGCTAAAACCATTTAACTCCTTTAGCAATCTTTCTTCATGCTATGAAGGATCAAAGACAACTGAGGCAAAGTATATTCAATAAAATAACTATAAAACAAGAATTAGAGCCCCTCCAAAAAATAAATTAGGGAACCAAAAGCAAGGCAAACAAAACCCAGATACACAGACCTAACAGCCACCCTGGCTCACCTCTCAGAGCCTTTGCTCTTTCCTATTCTTGGACCAATCAGTTTCCCAGATGTTTTGATGGCTCCTCTATGTGCTTTGGGTCTCTTTTGAGATATCAGTTTCTCAGAGATGGTCTCACTGACCAACTTGTCTGCATAAGCTTTGCGGTCACCTTTGTCACCTCCCTTTGCTTTGTGTTCTCTGGAGCAATTATCGAAAGCAAGTAGTTTCTTGTCCACATATGCGTTTATGTGTTGTTTTCATTATTCCCCCATTGAAATACCAACTCCAGGAGAGCAAGGGCCTTGCTCACTACTATACAGTCCGACTTTGAAAAATGTGCCCAGGGCAAGAGGACACTTTATTAATGATGTTAAGTGAAGAAATGTTCTTATGAAGCTTTCGTGTGGCCCTAAGCTTTCTGGAAGTCAAAACTGAGAGAAGGATGCTTCCCATAGCTCCTACTGTGTGGGACCCCATTCAGGGGGAACTGACTGAGACAGTTAGATTCCTACAGTAAACATGGAAACAGAAGTCTCCCAGCATTTCTTAAGGCTTCTTCAAATAAAAAATAAAATAAAAGGAATGTGAAAGGCTTAACTGTCACATAGAATGTTGCCTTGGAGACAAATTTACATATCTGCATCTGAAACTTTATGCTAGGTTGGCTTTGTCTGAACATAGAACTTGGATTAAAGGAATAAATAATTGCATATTCCTCAGCTAACCCTCCACAAATCTCATTTCTCACTACTGCAATTGTGACAGGAGCTAGAGAAAAAACAAACAAACAATAACAACTGAAATGAAAGAAAATCTACTCAATATTTAACTTTTTGAAGTTTCCTTTTCTTCTTGCATTCATGATTCATTTTAATGCCTCAAATAAATTGTAAGCTGATTAAGGGCAGAAACTATAGCATATTTTACATTTCTTCTTATTCCTACAACATAAAATAACCCTAAACTTGACCGGTATTAATTAAGAATCAAGGTTTGCTTTAGCTATTATATGGATTCATTGTGAAGTGAAAGTCTCTCAGTCGTGTCCGACTCTTTGCAACCCATGGACTAGTCCATGGAATTCTCCGGCCAGAATACTGGAGTGGGTAGCCTTCCCTTCTCCAGGGATCTTCCCAACCCAGGGATTGAACCTGGGTCTCTCGCATTGCAGGCGGATTCTTTACCAGCTGAGCCACAAGGGAAACCCATTAGTCACATAGACATGCATTATGTGCATAAGCAAATTTTTTTATCTGTACTTTTTCAAGCCAAGTTTTAAGAAACAACGTGAATCAGAGTGGGGCACAGAACTTCAGAGACAGAGGGCTTCAGCCAATGAATTTGGACCTGAACAAGCACAACTAATTATTGACAGAGGCTCATTCTGCTATGCTAGTGTTAAAAGACAAGCTGGAACATATTTTAAAAGTTAAGATTTTATGAGCACAAATCAGTTTGAATCACCAGCATCAGTTGGAAATGGTTAGGAGTACTCTACTAACAGGAGCTGGGGCAAAGACTTTTATAGAGAAGACATGGAAGCAAAGCGAGGAAATTAGTTGATTGGCTGTAGTGTGAGTGGTTGCCTTATTTGGGAAAATCTATTTGGTGTTTGTTGTGGGTTGTAATTAGGTTTCAGTTTCCTAACTTTGAGGCATTCCAGGCTTAGGTTTTTGGTTTGCTGCTGAGGCATTTAGGTCACTTCAATCTAACAGCCTTATTGTTTAATTAACGCAATACCAGTGATTCTTCAAAGTTAATGTACATCTAAGTTACAGAAGGAAAGCATTAAAAATGTAGATGTCTGGACTCTATTCCATATCCACAGATGCAGGATGTACAGCGATAGCCTTTAAATTCTCTCTAGATCTTGGAGGAATACACTGCAATTCAAGGAAGATAGATAAAGTACCTGGGAAAAGTAGAGAAACTTAGATAGAAGGATCTAATTAGCTACTGCACATAAAAAACTACTCCAATACTTAAAGACGTGAAACAACTGTTTTATTCTTGTTATTGCCATGGCTGTGGGCAGAGACTTGTCATAGCTCTACAGTGTCTGTCCCGTTCTGAGACAGAGTGGAAACAGCTGGGAATGTTTAGCATCACTGTTTTCCTGGAGAAGGAAATGGCAACCCACTCCAGTACTCTTGCTGGAGAATCCTGTGGACAGGGGAGCCTGGTGGGCTGCCATCCGTGGGGTCACGCAGAGTCGGACACAACTGATGGGACTTAGGAGCATCAGCAGCAATTCCTCTCTAGATGTTTCTCAGTTGACACTCCCTCCCAGCATGGCAACTGCAGGTAGTCTGACTTCGCTTGGCTCAGGGTGCTCTGAGACAGGAAGAGGAAGCTGTCAGTCTCCTAAAGCTTGGTCTCAGGAACTAGCACAATATCACTTCTGCTGCATTCTGTTGGTCCCAGCAGAGCCCACTGAGCATTGTGGTTGGGAGAGAGAAACAGAAGCATCTCCTCTCCTTGGGGGAGGTGTCAAAGATCTCCTGACGTTTGGTCTACCACAGATATCTTAAGCAAGTACAACTTTGGGAAACCTTAGTTCCACTTCACAATTTTAACAGTACATTTGTTTTTCCACCTCACTGAATCTAAAGCAGGAGTTGAAAAGGTTTCTAACAATACAAAATATCGTTTTTAACCATAAACCTTGAAATATGTGGGACTGCAAACACTTTTAAAATTACACTTAAAATGTTTGTTAAATTATTTTGAAATGTATATAATATAGGATTAGGAGGATGATTAGTCCTGTTTTCATTTACTATAGATTAGTTTTTTATTTGACTTGGTAACACAGAAAGAAATGTTTAAATGATAGATAAAATGTTTCAGTGTTGTGTTAGGAAATAGAGGTTTTGTTAAAGTAGCTATTTTGGGAGTTTTTTTCAGTTGTTCAAGCCCCAAAAATGTTACATTGTTATGAGGAAAGAAAATATAGAAATTAAACTTTACTGAATTGAATGCAAATGTCAACACATTCAGTGTTTATAGTATAAGTATCAAGTGGAAAAATAATCTGGGTGGAGTTAGAAAATTTAATTTCAGTGTATGCATAAAAACTCTGGAGTGTTTTATGCTCAAAATAAAATGCCAGAACATTTGCAGGCCAGTGAGAACGTTAGTGTTGCTTGCCTGTGTTTTCTGTCCTACCCAGTCCCCTCCTGCACCTTAAACCTATACGCTCAGAGTTTGCACAGGCATGAATAATCAGTTATTGTCTTAAACTTGCAGGATGCTTTTAACTCAGCAAGATGTTTTAGTAGGGGTGGTTTCCCTGGCCATTACACTTTAGGTAACTAAAAGTTAGTCCGTTTTCTCACACTTTAATCTCTTATCAGATTAGTCATCTATAGTGGGGAGATTTTGTTTTGATTTTTGGTGATGATATTTCATTTCTTTCATTTAGAACATGTTTTAGAGCATGTTCCCTTAAATTCCCAATTAAGTGCCTGACTCACTGCTTTCACATCTCTCCTGTCTTTAACTGTAGGTGACTGGTATGGTGCATGGTTGTTTTGTTTTGAATAATGATGGTTGTGTAACTGGCAGCTCCCTGTGTGGTTTTGAGATTAGAAATGAGATTAAAAAAAACCCTGAAGTAGATTATTTATATGAGTTAGACAAAAACAATCATTCCTTCCCACTGGAAATGCAATAGTTACAGACTTTTATGAGAAGTTTCTGTGTACTGCTTAAAAGTGGCTACACACTATTTCCAAATTCTCATCATTTGGAAATAAATGACGTGCTACTTGGTAATACAGATGGCTTTTTAAGTGAGGACATATGACTTGGATTTAGGAAGAGTCAGTGTGAACTGACTCACTGTGCAGTAGATGCCAAATACAGTAAGATCTTGATTGTTCCATATTGGAGCTCAAATTATTGCTATTATCTGTAACACATTCATTTTCTCTAACTGGCTTCCCCATTTTATCCAAAATCTTTTGCATCGTATGTTTCTCCATCAGTTACTTTGTAATAACCAAGTAAACATTTATTATTCACCCTTATGGCATAAACTAAACATGGAACAACAGACTGGTTCAAAATAGGAAAAGGAGTACATCAAGGCTGTATATTGTCACCCTGCTTATTTAACTTATATGCAGAGTACATCATGAGAAATGCTGGGCTGGAAGAAGCACAAGCTGGAATCAAGATTGCCGGGAGAAATATCAACAACCTCAGATATGCAGATGATACCACCCTTATGGCAGAGAGTGAAGAGGAACTGAAAAGCCTCTTGATGAAAGAGGAGAGTGAAAAAGTTGGCTTAAAGCTCAACATTCAGAAAACTAAGATCATGGCATCTGGTCCCATCACCTCATGGAAAATAGATGGGGAGACAGTGGAAACAGTGTCAGACTTTATTTTGGGGGGCTCCAAAATCACTGCAGATGGTGACTGCAGCCATGAAATTAAAAGACGCTTACTCCTTGGAAGGAAAGTTATGACCAACCTAGACAGCATATTAAAAAGCAGAGACATTACTTTGCCAACAAAGGTCCATCTGGTCAAGGCTATGGTTTTTCCAGTGGTCATGTATGGATGTGACAGTTGGACTGTGAAGAAAGTTGAGCACCAAAAAATTGATGCTTTTGAACTGTGGTGTTGGAGAAGACTCTTGAGAGTCCCTTGGACTGCAAGAGGATCCAACCAGTCCAGCCTAAAGGAGATCAGTCCTGGGTGTTCATTGGAAGGACTGATGCTGAAGCTGAAACTCCGATACTTTGGCCACCTCATGCTAGGAGTTGATTCATTGGAAAAGACCCTGATGCTGGGAGGGATTGGGGGCAGGAAGAGAAGGGGATGACAGAGGATAAGATGGCATCACCAACTTGATGACCATGAGTTTGAGTAAACTCCAGGAGTTGATGATGGACAGGGAGGCCTGGGGTGCTGCGATTCATGGGGTCGCAAAGAGTCGGACACGACTGAGCGACTGAACTGAACTGAACTGAACTGAACTGAAACATGTTCTTGAAAGATGTACTATTTTCCCAGATGGTAGCAGATGGAGATCACATATAATTTGCTGATCAAACCATACCATGAGTACTTAATAGGCAATCAGACTATGATTATGATTAAGAACTTCCCTCTGAAACACTAAAAGAGCTATAGGCTTTTAGTTCTGGAGTTTGTTATTAGTGGCATATTTAGAAGGATCTTTCTGTTGATGAATAATAAAAGATTAATTTCCATAGAAATCAGTAAAAGAGAAGTAGCTTGATGTTGTCTGTAAACCCATTACTTTGAGTTTCTGAATAATTTCTGGGAACACAGAAATTTGTTGTGAAATTAAATAAGTAGTCAAACCTGTTTTGACCAAGCCACTGCACATACATTCCAGAAAAGCAAGATGGCGGGGAGCAGCAGGTTTCCACTGTGGCGTCTCCAGAGTCTAAACAAACGCCTAGCATGTAGGTGCCCTTTATCTGTTGGATGAATGACACTTAATGTCCTGGCAGTGGCAAAATCTGGATGTTGCTATTCTAACCCTATAATTTAGCTATGATATGAGGAAGTGCATTAGTTGATAAAGCTGTTCTTGTCCACTAATTTGAAAGAATCTTAATCTATTTAGGAAAGATAAAGTAGAGAAAGGCAAACTCCAACCAAGTATCTCAGATATCTGTGATTCTAATCCATCCAAATCTATATCTTTGTTCAATGTGATAGTTACTTTCCTAGTTTAGACATTTAAGGTGAAAAAAAAATGAGATTCAGAAGATAAAATAGCCATATAGCAAATGCATTTTTCATTTTTTTCCTCTCAACTGTTTCTATTCTAAAATCTCCAGAGTTGCTGACACCTGTGAAGGTATATGTTAAAAAAAGAGAATGGTGTCTGTTTATGAACATTCTCTTTCAAAGTGCCGTCTAGAGCACCTTCGTATTTGTGATATGAACAGTAGGAATAGATCATTGCATCCTAGTCAGGACTGGATGCAAGTGACATTGGGTTTGCTGTTTCATATAATCCTTGCCCTCTAAACTCTACATGGAGAGAAATCTTGTTGCATGTGCAGCAGTAGACATCTTGAAATGTGAGCACTTCAACTGCTTTATGTTCACAAGTCCTTCCTAACACTTCTCTTTCATATTAAAAAATGAGCCATGTGACTTTGTGTGCATGTAGATACATTTGCATGTGCACATGTCTGCGTGTGTGAATTCAAAATCTTATCCAGTTACAAGATATTAATAGAATCAGAAGATGGAGTCCTTGCTATTCTCAGGTTATTTTTTCTTTGTTCATATATATTTTTTAAAATTTAAGTAGAAATATTTATGCAACACATTAGAGATGTTTTGTGAATAAATCCCCAAAATTGCAAAATAGGTCCAGCACCACATTTTCTCCCCTTTGGGTACTGGGTTAGCCATATCTGATTGAATTTCTGGAAGAAAGGAGTAAAGGATTTCCAGCTACACCTTTATCAGTGTTTCCAGAAGACATAGCAAAGACTCCAGATACTCTCGTCCTGGACTTCTCCAGGAGATGAGCACTTGCCCTGCCTCGTCTGTGGTGATGACCCAGATTCAGAAGGGTTTGAAGGACTACTTTGTAAGATGAGATTGGCTGTCTTCTACTTCCCCTGGGGTGACTGGCATTTTTCAACATAGGACAGGCACCAAGACTTTCTTCATGGGTTTGATCAGATGCATGGGGGATGAGCAGACATATGAAACTTCTAAGCCGGAGCTCTTCTTACGTTCTGCAGAGAATTTCTACAGCAATCCGTGGCTCATCTCTTTGGACAAATGAGACACATTGATGAAATTAGCTGTTTCAATAGATGACCCATTTTAGAGGTTGGCCTGGAAAGGTGGAGTAGTTTTTAAAGATAACCATTTATTTTTTTACCAGCTTTCTTAAGGTATAATTTAGACACATTTTGTAAAAACATTTGAATCAGTTCCAATGAGATGGATGAAACTGGAGCCCATTATACAGAGTGAAGTAAGCCAGAAAGATAAAGACCAATACAGTATACTAACGCATATATATGGACTTTAGAAAGATGGTAACGATAACCCTATATGCAAAACAGAAAAAGAGACACAGATGTATAGAACAGACTTTTGGACTCTGTGGGAGAAGGCGAGGGTGGGATGTCTCAAGAGAACAGCATCAAAACATGTATATTATCTAGGGTGAAACAGATCACCAGCCCAGGCTGGATGCATGAGACAAGTGCTCGGGCCTGGTGCACTGGGAAGACCCAGAGGGATCCGGGTGGAGAGGGAGGTGGGAGGGGGGACTGGGATGGGGAGTACATGTAAATCCATGGCTGATTCATGTCAATGTATGACAAAAACCACTACAATAAAAAAAAAAAAATTGAGGACTGAAGATGAAGGACCTATTCATTATAAAAAATTTGAAAAGTACAAACAAATATAAACTCACAATTCTCAGATAATCCCCTCTTAAAAATTTGGTTTATTAACACCATTTTTTTTTCTATCAAACTATGTGTCTGTGTGTATACACACACACACACACACA
This sequence comes from Odocoileus virginianus, assembly GCF_023699985.2. NCBI lineage: Eukaryota > Metazoa > Chordata > Mammalia > Artiodactyla > Cervidae > Odocoileus > Odocoileus virginianus. Next base: position 731,113 of record NC_069682.1, read on the forward strand.
TTAAAAGTTATTGGGGTAGCATTTTATACAGATTTTTGTAATCCGAGTTTTCATTTAAAACATTAAAAGTTTAACAGTTCATCATAAATTCTTCAAAAATCTTGCGTTAATGTTTATGATGGAAACATTCAGCTTGACGTTTTCTTCAGAATAATCAGAGAAGGGGAGTGAGGCCAATGAAACAGGGCTAGAGAAGGCAGGCTGGCACTCGGTTGATGTTTGTGGGGTGTAAGTACTCGTGGGGTCTTTATGTGCTTCTTCTAAGAGGCAGCCCTTCCCTGGTGACTCAGATGGCAAAGAATCTACCTGCAATGCAGGAGACCTGGTTTCAACTCATGGGTTGGGAAGATCCCCTGGAGAAGGGATTCTTGCCTGGAGAATCCCATGGACAGAGGAGCCTGGTGGGCTATGGTCCATGAGGCTGCCAAGAGTCGGACAAGACTGAGTAACTAACATTTTCACCTTTCTGTTCACTTGCATAAGTTTGCTATTTTCTATAATAAAACAATGTAAAGCCTTGCTATACTTCAATTTGGATGTTTATTAGAGATTTAGATTGTTGATAGTTCCTTACTATTGAAAACATCACTGTCATAAACAGACATGACCCTCCCATGTTTTTTAAAAAGCAGCAAACGTGTTAGTGTCCAGCCCACATCCCTTTCACTAGGCTGGTGCTCCCAGCTCTCAGTTAGACCCCTCAGATCTTTTAAAACTTCATGGTTCTGTAAGTAAGCAATGGACATTTTTACAGTTTTTGTCTTCTCATCATAACATAGTGTCAAAATTTATTGAACTGCATTTGGTAACTATATTTTTGGTGTTAAACACAGTAAACCTCCAAATAAAGGAATTCAGTGAATCTATGTAAATTTCTTAGATTTAATGACTCTGTTTTAAACAGTGTTGTCATTGATATGAATGTTTAATTGATAGCTCATATAATGAAAAATGCAACACGGCGAAGACTCATAGTTCTGTTTAATCTCAGCAGTGGCATGTTAAGAAGACAGATGGAGTATTAGGAAACATTTTCCTAAATAAAATACCTCATTTTACATGGTTCTGATAAGCAGTGTTTACAACATTAAATAATTTAGTGCTCGTATATTTATTGAATACCTTAAAAGTATGTACACTCTGGTAAGGGCTGGGGGAAACCAGAAGAAGTAGAATATGGATCTTACTCCCAGGAAGAAATGCACAGTCTGTTGGGGGAGGGAAAGGGGGGGTGGTTGAGGGTGATCTCAGATCTGTAAATAATTTGTAAGTAAATATCTGTACATCAGACCTGTCTATAGCATGGCAAAACAGAGAATCTGAGCAAAGTACAAAAGGAACTCAGAGGAAAGTTCTGCTAGGAACTGAGTATTATTTTTCTCAAGATCAGTATTACATAACTAAAATATTTAAGCTGAATGACCTAGAAAGATAAATAGTCATGGGAAATGAAAATGTCTCCATATCTTTATATAGCTGCTCATTTTGTAAAACACATAACTTGGCACACCTTTTCTATTTACCCTTTTCCTCCAGTAAATTCTTGGAGTTCAAAATCTATCTTTGATTTAAGTAGGTTTTTCAAAATGTTTATATTGTATCAAGTTATGGATTGGATCAGGGAGGTGGTAAAAACCATAACCGCCTCCAGAAATCAGGTGGGCCCAAGCCGTGAACTGGTGGGGTTCTGGGTGAATTGAGGTTGGCCAGAGCCACGGATGCAAGGCAGCAGATCATGTTAACAGCATAGGGTAGCTCCAAAAAGCTCTCGCTTTGGGGAAGTACGGGTTTGAAAGAGAATTTTGTAGGGTTATCATGTTCACCCTGGAACCTTCCATATCTGAATCTAAAGAGGAACCCTTTCTTCTCTGCAGATTTGGGACTTTCAGGTGGGGCTACAGGAGTTCCACTGGGATAATTCAGTTCAGTTCAGTTCAGTCACTCAGTCACATCCGACTCTTTGCGACCCCATGAACTGCAGCACGCCAGGCCTCCCTGTCCATCACCAACTCCTAGAGCTTACCCAAACTCATGTCTATTGAGTTGGTGATGCCATCCAACCATCTCATCCTCTGTCATTCCCTTCTCCTGCCCTCAATCTTTCCCAGCATTGGGGTCTTTTCAAATGAGTCAGCTCTTTCGAGTCAAATGAGTCAGCTCAATAGTGATGCTACCATTGGGGTAGGTATTTGGCTTATTTGATTAAGAGTCTTGCCTCCTTGCTGGCATCCAAGGACTCATTCACAGTGATCCAGTCACCTCTGGAGGTAAAATAGAAGGAATCCAGGGAGAACACTATAGAAAATGCCTTGAACCAGGCAAGAGAGGATTCCAGTACTGTGATGAGTTAAATTATTGTCAGATATTTGCTGCTTCTTCCAACTGTCTTCCCTGTTGAGTCCCTCCATTCTAAAGGACTATTCTTCATGCCCCATTGCTGTAAGGATGGGATGCATGTCTTGCTTTGAGCTCTGATATGTAGGAGAAGCAGTGTAAACCATTTTCTCCAAAAGTTTTAAGAGACAATTAGTGATACAGCTGTGCAATTCCATTAGTCATGGATTTTGATTGGGGTTGTGCTAACTATGTAGATGAATTTAGAGAAAATTTACAGTTTAAAAAATATTGAGTTACCTGGTCCATGAACATGGTCTGTCTTTCCGTTTATTTAGTTCTTCTTTTTCAAAAATCATCTATTTATTCTCGGCTGTGCGGGGTTTGTTGCTGCACGAGCTTTTGTCCAGTTGCAGAAGGCGGAGGGGCGCCTGTGCTTGCAGTGTGCAGGCTTCCTGTTGCAATGGCCTTTCTCTCTGTAGGGCCCTGGTACTCCACGGCTCTCAGGCCTCAGCCGTTATGGCGTGTGGGCTCAGGAGTTGCATCTCACAGGCTCCGGACAGAGGCTCAGTAGCTGTGGTGCACTGGCTTGGTTGCTCCCTGGCATGTGGGATCTTCCCAGATGAGGGATCAAAAGCTGATCTGTTGCATTGGCAGGTGGATCCTCTGCCATTGAATCACTAGAGAAGTCCCTATTTAGTTTTTCTTTAATTTCTTTCAATGATTTTTTTAGTTCTCAGTATACACATTTTTTGCACCCTTTTTTTTCAAAGTTATTGCTGAAAATTCCATGCTTTTATGCTTTTGCTTTTTTCATTTCAATTATATGTTCCATATACAGAAAAAAGTTTATAGAAATAAAATTGATTTTTATATTGGTTGTGAGTACTCCAATTATGCTAAACTTATTTATTTGTTATAATAGTTTTTAATAGATTCCAGTAAATTTCCTATAATCTTGTCATTCTTTCTTTCTAATTCAATTGCCTTGCCTTATTGCATTAGCTAGAATGTCCAGGACAATGCTAAATAGTAGTGGCAAGAATGGTGATGTTTATCTTGTTCTTGATCTTAAAGGGAGAGTATTTAGATTTTCATGATTAAATACTGATATTACCTGTAGATGCCCTTTATTTAAGAGATAAAAATCCCTATTTTGCTGAGGATTTAATCAAGAATGTACATTGGATTTTATCAATTTTTTTGCATCCATTGAGGTGAGCATATGATTTTTCTTCTTAGTTTGTTATTATGATTAATTGCATTGATTAATAAGTCCACCCTTGCATTCCTAGAATAAAGCCCTCATTTGATCATTCAGTATTGTTTTTTGCATATATTATTAGACTCAATTTGCTAATATTTTGCTTCCAAATTGGCATCTGTACTGAAAAAGCGTATTAAACTATGATTTTCTTTTCTCATGATTTTGTCTGATTTTGGCACTGGGGTAAAGCTTGCCTCATGAAATGAGTTGTGGCATTCAATTTTCTTTTAATGTTCTATAAGAATTTGTAAATAATAAGTATTATTCATTTTTTGAATGCTTGATAGAATTCACCAGTAAAGCCATCTGGGCATCAAGTATCATTTGTAAGAAGATTTTTCATCTCACATAGTGTAATTTTGTTTCTAGAAGTTTGACTGGGTCTTTTTTTAAAAAATTTATATATTTTAAAATTGAAGGATAATTGCTTTACATAATTTTATTGTTTTCTGTCAAGCCTCAACATGAATCAGGCATAGGTATACATATATCCCCTCCCTTTTGAGCCTCCCTCCCACATCCCTCCCCACCCCACCCCTCTAGGTTGATAGGAGCCCCTGTTTGAGTTTCCTGAGCCTACAGCAAATTCCCGTTGGCTATCCATTTCACATATGGTAATGTAAGTTTCCATGTTACTCTCTCCAGACATTCAACTTCTCCTCCCCTCTCCCCATGTCTGTAAGTCTGTTCTCTATGTCTGTTTCTCCACTGCTGCCCTGCAAATAAACTCTTTTTTTTAGAAAAGTACCACTTTTCTAAATCTATATGTATACATTAGTATACAATATTTATCTTTCTCTTTCTGGCTTATTTCAGTCTGTATAATAGGCTCTAGGTTCATGCACCTCATTACGACTGACTCAAATGCATTATTTTTTATGGTTGAGTAAAATTCCATTGTGTATATGTACCACTTCTTTATCCATTCATCTGTCGATAGATATCTAGGTTGCTTCCATGTTCTAGCTATTGTAAATACTGCTGCAGTGAACAGTGGGGTACATGTGTCTTTCTCAGTTTTGGTTTCCTCAGGGTATATGCCTAGGAGTGGGATTGTGCTGGGTTATAGTGGTTTTATTCCTAGTTTTTTAAGGAATCTCCATGCTGTCTTCCATAGTGGCTGTATTAATTTACATTCCCACCAAGAGTGCAAGAGTATTCCCTTTTTTCCACACCCTCTCCAGATTTATTATTTATAAACCTTTTAAGGATGGCCATTCTGACTGGTGTGAGGTGACATTTCATTGTAGTTTTGTTTTGCATTTCTCTAATAATGAGCGATGTTGAACACCTTTTCATGTGTGTGTTAGCCATCTGTATGTCTTCTTTGAAGAAATGTCTGTTTAGGTCTTTCTCCCACTTTTTGATTGAGTTGTTTGTTTTTCTGGTATTGAGTTGTATGAGCTATTTGTATATTTTGGAAATTAATACTTTATCAGTTGTTTCATTTGCTATTATTTTCTCCCATTCTAAGGGTTGTCTTTTTCTCATCTTGCTTATAGTTTCCTTTGCTGTGCAAAAGCTTTTAGGTTTAATCAGGTCCCACTTGTTGACTTTTGCTTTTATTTCCATTCCTCTAGGAGGTGGGTCATAGAAGATATTGCTTTGATTTATGTCATCGAGGATTCTGCCTGTGTTTTCCTCTGAGTTTTACGGTTTCTGGTCTTACATTTATGTCTTTAACCCATTTTGGTTTATCTTTGTGTATGGTGTTGTGTATGGGTCTTTTTTGTATCTTCCGTGTCTCTACTTGAGTGGCTCAGTGGTGAGGAATCTACCTGCAAAGCAGGAGACACAGGTTCAATTGCTGGGTCAGAAAGATTCCCTGGAGAAGGAAATGGCAACCCACTCCAGTATTATTTTAGCCCGGGAAATCCCACAGACAGAGGAACCTGGCAGGATACAGTTCATGGGGTCTCAAAAGAGTTGGACACAACTTAGTGACTCAACAATATGTCTCTACTTAACATTTTGCACATGTGTAATATAGTCATTAACACTGTAATATGTCCTTGTATGCTAATTCTAACATTTGTATGTGGTCTGGGTCAGTTTCAGTTGCTTGATTTTATATTTCTACTTATTTGAAAATCTGGCAAGGTTTAATTGGATTACAGACATTGTGAATTTTACGTTGTTAGGTGCTGGAAATTTTTCTATTCCAATGGCTATGGCTTTGTTCTAGACACAATTAAGTTACTAAGAAACTATTTAGTCCTTGCGGATCTTGCATTCAAGATTTTTTAGACCACAGGAGTATTCATTCAACCTACTGTTAGATATTTCTTATTATCAAGACAAAACCCTTTTTGCTTTGCTTCTCTCTGCAGCTCTCCTTTCTCCAGTCCTCTTGACTTAGTCTGCCTAGTTACTCAGCTCTACGTCCTCAATTTAGAGAATTCCTGGAATCTGCGTAGGTCCCTTCTCCTTGCACCACAGACTGCCAGCTCTCTCTAGACAATAGCTGGGTTATAATAAGACTCACCTCATTTGTTTACCATCACCCAGATACCACTGTTCTTTATTTGATTTTCTGTGTCTTAAAAAGAGTGGCTTCATGCATTTTGACTGTTGTTGTTTCAGGTAGGAGGGTTTTTCTGATCTCTGTTACTCCATTCTGCTTAGAAGTAGAAATAACTAAATTGATTTAGAAATCAGTACATAGTCTTTTATTTTATTTTTTTTACACCAAAAATATTTTATATTGGTGTATAGCCAATTAACAATGTCGTGATTGTTTCAGATGAACAGCGAAGGGACTCAGCCATACATATACATGTATGGTGGGCAAAAGATAGGGCCAAAGTGTATTATTTATCTTAGCCACACCATTTACTAGCAAACCTTCTCATTTTTAATGAATAATTGCTTTGCCAACCATTTTTATCCAACCAGCGCCTCTCAATTTGTTTTTCTTTTAAAAACACGTTGCCCATTTCCTGCTGACTTACATAGAGCTCCATTATTTAGAATTCTGAAAATAGCCTTTCTGTCGTGTAAAGAACATATTTGACTGCATGTGTGAGTTACTCACTTTTGTGTAGTTTGGATAGCCAACTGCATCTTCCAAATGGTGATTCCAAATGGAATTCTGGTGATCTTGATAAACTGTTCAAATAAATCTTTTTAAAGTTTGCATCAAAGAAAGTTTTATGGACATGTTTGGCACAACTCTCTTCTTGCCTTTTAAAAAATAGCATGGCATAATGGTAAATAATTTAAGCAGGAAATTTTTTTTCAGTCAGATTTCCTCCTGTACCAATGTTAAGGAATAATTTTAGCAGTGTATAGTTTCAGTGTGATAAAAAGGAGGAAAATGATGCATTTCCTCTGGGCTCAAATTATAACGTAGACATAAGTCAGGATCTAAGAATATCTGTTTTGGAATACATAATAGGATTAAATTTAAGCACGGATATTCCCAGAGGTAGATTTTTTTTCATGTAATGACTTAGTCTTAAGTTGGGACTTTGTTTTCATGACTTAATGTCCATAATACAAAGGTTATTTTATATGTGCTCATTTTTCTGTTTATTTCTTGAATTACATTTTTGACTACATGTGTACATTAGTAACAATAGCATCCTCATTGTAAAAATGTCAAAAAATTCAGATAAAATAAAATTCCCTTGTATTTTCTTGTCTCCAACATCTTTCTTTCCCAGGAAGTCATCGTTGAAATGAGTCTGATGTGAATGACTCCCAGTACTTGTTCCCAGGTCCCATTCGTCATCCATACCTGCCACCTTTGAGGCGTGAATTCTCATGGGCAGCTCTCTTCTTTCGAAAAAGTCTGTTTCTGCTTTATGATTTTTTGTTTCAATCAGTTCTATATGTCATTCATCTTTCACTGATTTCTTGATGTTTCTGGTCATCAAGGGCCCTACATGTTGTATTACTTGGAAGAGAAAGTTGCAAAAAAGTAACACAAACTTGGATTATTACAAAAGCAAGTTTTGAATTTAGAGTGAAAGTAAATATATCATTGATTAGATCTTCTTTTTAAGTTGTACAATGAATTTAATTTTTATCTAATCCAAAGATTATGCATCATTAGAGTTTAATTAATGTTTTGATTTTATGGCAGTTTCCAATTGTGGTACAATTTAGGATGGATGAAGGAATCTGGTTTATTCTGGGTGTCTGGATAAGTTCTTAAATCTCTGTATGATTTTCAGGACCTAGCAAATAAGAAGCTTTTGATAGTTCATTTCTCGTACAGTTTTCAGAGTGCTGCATGTTTTGGCATGATTAAAAGATGAACATCAGGTAGTCCTTACCTTGATCTGCCTTCCCACTTTAGAAGATTCTGAAAATGAATTAACAATATCTTGAGCATTTGATACACTGGAAAATTAATAGCATTTTGGAAAACTGTTTTCCTTCTACTTTATAAATGTTTCTGTTTTCTCTAGACTTTTCAGTGTATGTTCAGAAGTATTTTGGTTTGAATTATTATATGTTTAAGGAATTCTAAGATGATAATTATCAGGAAATTAACTCAAATTATATAAGAATGCATTTGAGACAAGATAGGTCTTGTATTGTTGTAGTGGGGGAAATGCCAGGATCCATCATAACATTTTAAACTTAGTAATGTATTTTAGGCACTTGAATAGTTTCTTTCCTCTCAGAAGCTAGCTTGCTGTTATATCAGAAAACAAAGGCCAGCTGCCAGAGTGAAGGAAGTATTTCAGGAACTAAGAGAGGAGGTAAAATAGACCGTTCTCAGGCTGTGATTCCAGGTGTTGTTTCAATGTGTCCCAGTGCTCCCCTTGCAGACTTTTTACCTAAGTTTCTACTTCTTTCTTAGGCATGCGTTTCCCCCAGGACAAGTGGCTTCCACCCCTTTGACTTTCTGGCTCTCCTTCCCTCCCATCTCCTTCCGTCTCTCTCCCTTTCTTTCTCTCTCCCCTCCCTTCCCTCCCTCACTTCTTTCATTCTTTCTCTTTCCTTCCTTCATGTCTTCCTTCCTTCCTTCCCTACCTGCTGTGGTTTACAGCCCAGTTCTACTACTAGACGCTTTTGGAGCTTGAACAGTAACTTAGGTTTTCACTTTCAGCCTCCTGATCTGTAAAATGCAGATGATACTTTCCTATGTCAGAAATGTCTTATGATAATGATTGAGCCACAATAAGTGAGAAAGCCCAACATGATATTTAGTACCTAATACCCAATAAATAGACAGTAAAGCGTCTTCGTACAATGCGGGAGACGGGGGATTCGATCCCTGGGTCAGGAAGATCCCCTAGAGAAGGAAACAGCAGCCCACTCGAGTATTCTTGCCTGGAAAATCCCACGGATGGAGGATCCTGGTAGGCTATAGTTCATGGGGTTGCAAAGAGTCAGACATGACTGAGCGACTTCACTTCACTTCACTGAATAAATATTATTTTTCCTTTTCCTTTCTCTCTCTCTCTTTTTTTTTAAACTCTACTTTGTGATATGTTTTCCCCTCATCTCAGATTTAGTTCAAAATCTTTAAAAACAAATGTTATGGAGGAGAAGAGGTATGAAACCATGAACAGAAGGAAAAGAACAGTACCAGACACTGAAAATTGAACACTGACTCACCATTTTAAGCCCTTCACTTGCATAAATTCGTTTTATCATTGTCTGTTTTATACTGAAGGAAACAAGATCTTAGCGAGGATAAACCAGCAATTAGTGGAGTCAGATGTGACATTTTGGTTTCAGACCTTACAGTCTCAGTTCAGCTGAGCTTGGGTAGAGCTGATCTCTCTACAATGTGTTCATGCCCTGCTCGATCAGGCCTTATCTGCCTTTCTTATCAGTCATGCCACTGACCTGCATTGGCCTCAAAATCCAACTTCTTTCCTACCTCAGCGCTTTGGTATATATTTGATTCTCACCACAAACTTTCCAGATCTTCACAGCTCAGCAAAATATTATTTTCCCAAAATGCCTTCTGTGATCACTGTCTTCAAAGTAACAGAGTCTCTTCCCACCAACCACTCTTATGTTTCCATGGTTTGCTTTATTTAGAATACTTACTGCAGTAAGATATTGTCTGTATTTACTAGATTTTCTTCCCTGTCTTCTGTTCGCTGTCTGAAGGAGGGTCTAACAGAGTATGGACATTGCTTTTTTGCTTCCTGTTTTATTTTCAGTGGCAAGTATTATCCCTGGCATATAATAAATGTCTGCTGCTGCTGCTAAGTCACTTCTGTCATGTCCAACTCTGAGCGACCCCATAGACAGCAGCCCACGAGGCTCCCCCATCCCTGGGATTCTCCAGGCAAGAGCACTGGAGTGGGTTGCCATTTCCTTCTCCAATGCATGCATGCATGCTAAGTTGCTTCAGTCGTGTCCGACTCTGTGCGACCCTATGGACGGCACCCCACCAGGCTCCTCTGTCCATGGGATTTTCGAGACAAGAATACTGGAGTGGGTTGCCATTTCCTTCTCCAAATAAATGTCTACTGTGAATGAAAAACTGAGAAGCTTGTATTTTACACTGCAGTGATGATTTGCCCTAGACTTAAAGCATCTAAAGAGAATTTACTCTTAAAAATATGGAGTCATTTGTATGTATCACAACTTTGCCATAATTAATAACCAGAGATATCCTCAGTTCTGTCTGTCTTCTGGGCCTTTTAAAGAGAAGCTGATGAACAATGTCAACAGACACCTTAAGGCCACTTATAGAAGTAGATTGTCTTCCAGGGTTAATTTTTGGCACAGAGTTGGCTAGCGACATTTTTAAATGCTATCTACATTGATATAACTTGGAAACTGGTCAATGACAGCCTGTGGTAGGGTGGACCCTAAGTAAAAGAATGAACCCCACAACCTATAGTCTTTTTTTCATACCAAACTTTCATAATCAAACGGATGCCTCAAAAATTATCCTTCATTTTTGAGAATAATGCTGAAGGTTAGGCTAGAGATTGAAGAGATTGAAGGCAAAAGGGGAATGGGGCAGCAGAGGATGAGACGGTTAGATGGAATCACTGACTCAGTGGACATGAATTTGAAAACACTCCTGGAGACAGTGGAGAACAGAGGAGCCTGGTGTGCTGCAGTCCACGGGCTGCAAAGAGTCAGGCACAACTTAGAGATGAAACAACAACGACAGAGACACAATGTAGAGAACAGAAGTGTGGACACGGGAAGGGCGGGGGGCGGTGAATTGAGAGACTGAGATGCACGTATGCTCTCTGCCAGGTGTGAAACAATATACAGCTAGTGGGAACCTGCTGTAGAATGCAGGAAGCTCAGCTGAGTGCTCTGTGATAACCTGGATGGTTGGGATCGGGGTTTGGGGAGGGAGGTTCATGAAGGAGGGTATATATGGATACATATAGCTGATTGACTTTGTTGTGCAACAGAAACTAATACAACATTTTAAAACAGCCATACCCCAATTGGAAAAAGAACAGTGCCTGGCCCAAAGCAAAAGGTACATAAATGTTAGCTCTTTAAAAAAAAAAAAATGCTGGCCTGTATGAGATATCTGTGTACTTGGTCTGAACTATTTTGAAAATATTAGAAGCTTGCTTGACATAAGGTTATAAAGGACCATTCTATTTCCAGGGATATTATATATATGTAATATATATGTCTCTGAGGAATCTGATACCTCATTATACATTAGATATACTAATGAATGTAATTGCTTGGAAATGAAGAAAAAGATCTACAAAATTTTTATTTAAGCTCATGCATTTTATGTAGAAAAAGCATTTAATTTGGAAGCAAATAGAAAATCTGCATATTACTTTGTATATACCTGCTGCTCATATGTTAATGGCAAAATATTTTAATTTATTAAATGCATTATCAGATATTTGAAATACCCATGTATTTGTTACTGAATTTAAAAATGATATTTAAGGATTAATGTAAATACTGTCTGTCCAAAAGTAATTTTGGAAAGCAATTTAGAAGATAATATTTTGAATACAGTTCTAGCAACGGTTACTAAATATGTTTTGAGGATAAAATTACTATCTAAATTACCCATCTTATCCTTGGCCTTTTCTGAAAAGCAAGGCAATTTTTTTTCCCCCATTTTGGAAGGCTGCTCTCAGCAGTAACAAGCCAATTAATTATAAATGATTCAACCATGCACTTGACCAGAAAATGGATTGGTTGTGACTGCTGGATTATACTTTTAGATGATTTTATGAATATCCAAGCATTACTTTGACTTCCTGATGATTACAATGATTATCTGTGCGTGCCTACTCAGTCGCTAAGTTGTATCCAACTCTTTGTGACCCCATCGACTGTAGCCCTCGAAGCTCCTCTGTCTGTGGGATTTTTCAGGCAAGAATACTTGAGTGGGCTGCTGTTTCCTTCTCCAGGGGATCTTCCTGACAGAAGGATCAAACCTGTGTCTCCTGCATTGACAGGCAAATTCCTTACCACTGAGTCACCTGGGAAGCCCAATTATCTGTATGAATAATCAAAAAAACCCAGTAAGATTAATAAGATATTTTTCTTGGTAAACAAAGTATGTTTGAATAAGTAAAGTTAAGTAAATAAGGCATGGAAAATATCTAAGCTCCTTATGAATTTTTAAAATTAGTTAATAAATAGTAAACAGGCGAGAAGATCATTAACTACAGACATTTAGTCTTATTTCTTAGGGAGTGTTTCTCTTTAATCACTGCATTCATTTGTTTATCTAGGGCATTGTATTTTTCACAAACGTATAAGTTCTGTTTGCGTTTGTCTTTTTGTGTGATAGTGACTGTCTTGTGTGCTTGTGTGTGTTTTCCCCTTGGTCACTAGTTTTCTTTTAGGAAGATCCCGAAGTCTGTAACAAAAATCTATTCTTATAGTAAGCTAAATGCCAAGAATTGCAGTGTTCTATTTATAGGTTATTTCATTTAACCTTCAAAATAATTCTATGAAACAGATTCATTTTTTTCACTCCACAAATGCTTATTGAGCTACTAATAATTATGAACCTTTTTAAGACTTTGGGGCACATGGTAAAATAAGGTTGCCAAAGGCCCCTGCCCTTATAGAAATTATGTTCTGAAGGGAAGAAACATCCAGAAGGAGGATAGTTAGGACATGTGACCCTGTAATAGTGACCAGTGCAGTATGCTTTACTGCATCACAAGCTGTCTCAAAATTTAGTGACTTAGGACAACTCTTGATTTAGACTCATTTTCAGCTGGTTGCGGTGTGGCTGGGCTTAGCTGTCTGGCTCTACTGATTGAGGCTGGGCTAAGTTGATCTCAGTTGGAGCAACTTCTGAAAGTGCTCTCAGCTTCCAGATCAGCTGGATACTGGCCAATTGTATCTTCAACTGAAATGGTTCATGTCTGCTTCTGCTGGTCTCTCCTGTTAGATTTTTCACATAATGGTGGTTAAAGGGATTTCAGGTGTAGCAGAGATCCTTGGGAAAGATAACATTCTTGCCTCGGTTTCATTCTTCTGAGTGTATGCTAAATAAAAGTGATCAGATTATCCACAAAACTTCCTGTTTCATTTGTCAGGGTTGAAAACCCATGAGAAAAATAAGACTCATTCTGCTGATGGAGTGGTAGAAGTGAACTTTTGAAATCTACCCTTGTGCCAAGATGTATATTTGTTGAACTTCAAACCAGTTATGTGACTTTCATTTAGAGAAAAACTATTTTACTATGACCACTCTAATGAGTCAAGTCTATAACAACAGGGACTTATGTGAAATTCCAGGTAAGGGTAAAAAAAATAATTTGGGGGAAAATACAGATACTGCTTTTTTATAATATTCTCCTACATATTTCTCTTACACTTGTCTCAGTGAGGTGCTTTCTCATCTATCCACCTGACCTGTCAAACACTAAGGCAATATTAAAGACACAACAATGAGCAGGAGTTACATTGGGAGAAGTCAAAAACTATGCAATTTTTATTATCATAGGGAAGCAAGAAAGATATACAGATATCCTTAGAGGTATTGCAGATTTGCTTCCATACCACCACAATAAAGCAAATTTAAAATAAAGTGAATCACACAGAAATTTTGGTTTCCCAGTGCATGTAAAAGTTATGCTTAGACTATACTATAGTCTATTAAGTGTGCAATATCATTATATCCAAAAAATAATCTACATAACTTAATTTTAAAATATTCTATGCCAAAATATGATAACTGTCTTCCTGAGCTTTCAGTGAGTCATAATTTTTTTGCAATGGTAACAGCAGAGATCACTGATCACAAATCATCATAACAAATATAATCAAAATGAAAAATTTAGAATAATGGTGAGAATTACCAAAGTGCAATACAGAGACATAAGGTGAACAAATGCTGTTGAAAGATAGTGCTAACAGAAATTGCTTGACAGAAGGCCATCACAAACCTTCAATGTGTAAAAAAGCAGTAAATTGAGATACAAGGAGGTATGCCTGTACAGAATCAGTGCCAGACACTTCATATCAGGTGTTCAGTGAAAAGAAGGTACAGAAGATCATCATATAGGGAAGAATCATATATGCACTCTAGAAAATTTAGAGTTATTTTGGTCCTTATTTGAATTCATATAACACATGTAAAATAAAATACTTTATTTTATTGTGTGGAAATGCTATAATGTGGAAAATACTATAATGTTACATTGGAATTAGAAGTATCAATATTCACGCATGTACAACAAAATTACTTTGTTCTGTCAAATGGTCATCATATTCCAGCAGCAGCATCATGCCTAGCACCCAGATCATGGTTTCTGATATTAGCCACTTGGAAATCTTCCATTGTGAAATATCTGCCCAAATCTTTTCCCTGTTTTTATTAGATTGTTCCTGTTTCTTGTGATGGAGTTTAAGGACTTCTTTCTGTATTCTAGGTATGAGTTCATTATCACATTTATGTTTGGGGAATATTTTCTTGATGAACACTTCTTAATTATGATGAGGTCCAATGCACTTTTTAAAAATTTTATTTGTTGTTCAGTTACTAAGTAATGTCCAACTCTTTGAGACCCCATGAACTGCAGCACCCAGGCTTCCCTGTCCTTCACAATCTCCAGGAGCTTGCTCAAACTCATGTCCATCGAGTCAGTGATACTATCCAGCCATCTCATACTCTGTTGCCCCCTTCTCCTCTTGCCCTCCGTCTTTCCCAGAATCAGAGTCTTTTCCAGTGAGCTGGCTCTTCACATAAGGTGGTCAAAGTATTGGAGCTTCAGCTTCAGCATCACTCCTGCAATGAATATTCAGGGTTGATTTCCTTTAGGATTGACTGGTTTGACCTCCGTGCTGTCCAAGGAACTCTGAAGAATCTTCTCCAGCACCACAGTTCAAAAGCATTAGTTCTTTGGCATTCAGACTTCTTTATGGTTAAACACTCACATTTGTACATGAACACTGGAAAAAGCATGGCTTTGACTATATGAACCTTTGTCAGCAAAATAATGCCTCTGCTTTTAAATTTGCTGTCTAAGTTTGTCATAGCTTTGCTTACAAGGAGCAAGTGTCTTTTAATTTCGTGG
Organism: Odocoileus virginianus; assembly: GCF_023699985.2. NCBI lineage: Eukaryota > Metazoa > Chordata > Mammalia > Artiodactyla > Cervidae > Odocoileus > Odocoileus virginianus. The sequence continues at coordinate 746,173 of NC_069682.1, forward strand.
CTACAGTCACCATCACAGTGATTTTGGAACTCTAGAAAATAAAATCTGTCACTACTTCTACTTTTCCCCCTTCTAATTGCCATGAAGTGATGGGACTGGATGCCATGATCTTAGTTTTCTGAATGCTGAGTTTTAAGCCAGCCTTTTCACTTTCTTCTTTCATCCTCACAAAGAGGCTCTTTAGTTCCTCTTCATTTTTTACGGTAAGAGTGGTATCATTTGCATATCTGTGGCTGTTCATAATTCTCCCAGCAGTCTTGATTCCAGCTTGTGATTCATTCAGCCTGGCATCATGCATGATGTACTCTGCATATAAGTTAAATAAGCAGGATGACAATATACAGGCCTGGTGTATTCTTTTCCCAGTTTTGAACCAGTCCATTTTTATTGGTCTATTTCTAACTGTTGCTTCTTGACCTTCATACAGGTTTCTCAGGAGACAGGTAAGGTCTGGTATCAACATCTTTTAAAGAATTTTCCATAGTTTGTTGTGATCCACACAGTCAGAGGCTTTAGCATAGTCAATGAAGCAGAAGTAGATATTTTTTCTGGGATCCCCTCACATTTTCTATGACTGATGAATGTTGGCCATTTGATTTCTGGTTTCTCTGCCTTTCTAAACCCAGCTTGTATATCTGGAAGTTCTTGGTTCACTACTGCTGAGGTCTAGCTTGGAGGATTTTGACCATTGCCTTGCTCAATGTGAAGTAAGTGCAGTAGTACCATAATTTGAACATTCTTTGTCATTGCCTTTCTTTGGAATTGGAATGATAACTGGCCTTTTCCAGTCCTGTGGGCACTGCTAAGTTTTCCAAATTTTCTGGCATATTGAGTGCAGCATTTTCACAGCATCATCTTTTAGGATTTTAAATAGATCACCTTGGATGCCATCACCTCCACTGGCTTTGTTTGTCCTAATGCTTCCTAAGGCCCACTAAGTTCACATTCCAGGATGTCTGGCTTTTGGTGAGTGACCACACTATCATGGTTCTCTGGGTCATTAAGACCTATGTTGTACAGTTCTTCTGTGTATTCTTGGCACCTCTTCTTAATCTCTTCTGTTCCTGTTAGGTCCTTACTGTTTCTGTCCTTTATCATGCCCATCCTTGCATGAATTGTACCTTTCATATCTCCAGTTTTCCTGAGGAGATCTGTAGTATTTCCCATTCTATTGTTTTTCTCTATTTCTTTCCATTTTTCATTTAGAAAGGCCTTTGTATCTCTCCTTGCTATTCTCTGACACTCTGCATTTAGTCGAATATATCTTTCCCTTTCTCAATTGCCTTTCGAAGCTCTTCTTTTTGCAGCTGTTTGTAAAGTCTCTTCAGATAACCACTTTGCCTTCTGGCATTTCTTTTTCTTTGGCTTTATTTTGGTCACTGCCTCTTGTATAGTGTTATGAACTTTAGGCCATAGTTCTTCAGGCACTCAGTCTATCAGATGTCATCCCTTGAATCTATTTGTCACCTCCACTGTATAATCATAGGGATTTGATTTAGGTCATACCTGTATGGTCTACTGGTTTTCCCTACTTTCTTCAATTTAAGCCTGAATTTGGCAACAAGGAGTTCATCATCTGAGCCATAGTCAGTTCCAGGTCTTGTTTTTGCTGACTGTATAGAGCTTCTCCATCTTCAGCTGATTTTGATTTGACCATCTGGTGATGTCCATATGTAGAGTCTTCTCTTGTGTTGTTGGAAGAGGATATTTGTTGTGACCAGGGTGTTCTCTTGGCAAAACTCTGTTAGCCTTTGCCCTGCTTCATTCTCTACTCCAAGGCCAAACTTGCCTGGTTACTCCAGGTATCTCTTGACTTCCTACTTTTGCATTCCATCCCCCTATGATGAAAAAGACATTTTTTTAGGTGTTAGTTCTAGAAGGTCTTGTAGGTCTTCACAGAACTGGTCAACATCAGCTTCTCCATCTTTCATGATGGGAGTTCTCGAGGCGAGAATACTGGGGCGGTTTGCCATTTCCTCCTCCAGGCGACTGCATTTTGTCAGAACCATGACCTCCACCATGATCCATCCATCTTGGGTAGCCCTGCATGGCATCCTCATAACTTCACTGAGTTATGCAAGCCCCTTTGCCATGACAAGGCTGTAATCCATGAAGGGGTGTCGTTTCATAGTTATTGTATGTGTATTCTGCACAAAAATCTTTGCCTACCAGTAAGTTACAGATAATCTTTTTATGTTTTCTTCTAAAAGCTTTATAGTTTTTCTTTCATGTACAAGTCTAAAGTCTATCTAAAATAAATTTTGAATATATTTCTTTTATTAAATACCATGAAGTGCTTAATTAAAAACCTAATAAATTCGTATCATCTTGTATTCTTGGTATGTGTTCCAAGATCTCGCCTTTAGAGTCTACTATATTAAAGTATTTCAAAGAATATATGCAACTATCCTATACTTGTAATAACTGAATAGTTATATAAATTTGCTGTGTTTTAACAAAAATAGAAATGCACATAAAAGTAAACATTTGTGGAGATTTTTATGTGATTCGCAAAGATTTTCTCTTTACTGATATTTTTCATTAATTCTCTCAACAAATATGTGGTAAATGTTTATTATATGCTTAGCATTGTTTTAGGTGCTAGGGACACATTGATAAATCAAGCAGAAAATGTTCCTACTCCCCTTAGTTTACAGTTAGTTGTATATTAAGTGGATGACTCAGATTTTCTACTTTTTAAAAACAAGATACTGATATTTTTTTAACAAAAATCACCATATAAGAAATTTACCAAGGAATTGCATGCAGTTGAGGTGGATCAAATATTCCAGTTCTTTTTTTTTTAAGTAGTTTATTCATTTAGGAAAAGGTCACTTTGATCTGAGACATCTGTTAAAGTCAGTCCATAAGCTATACAGAAGCTAAAGAAAAAGAAGCAGAGTCTAAGCTTTTACACAGAACATGTTAGAGATTGTTCAATTTTCTTTCTTACCATACAAATTGTTCTCTCCAGAGTTTGAAAATTCAGGTATTTTAACCACCAATACAGCAAATGTTTGGGTATGGATTCTATATAGTCTTCTAGGCTTTAGGATTTAAAGACATTTAAGATACATGAAAGACCAGTCCTTACTGACATCTAGAGCTTTGCACGATCCCTTGTCCCATGAGTATAATGGTCGCTGCATGCCAAGTCACTCAGTCGTGTGACTCTTTGCCGCCCCATGCACTGTAGCCCGCCAGGCTCCTCGGTCCATGGGGTTTTCCAGGCAAGAATACTGGAGCAGGTTGCCATGCCCTCCTCCAGGGGGATCTTCTGGACCCAAGGATTGAACCCACATCTTATGTATCTTGCATTGGCAAGCGGGTTCTTTACCACTAGCCCCACCAGGGAAGCCCGAGGAGTGATGGTAGAAATCACAAAATAACAGGGATCATGGAAGTCATACTTAGAATTCACTGTGTGCACAAAGAGTTCATAGTCTTTAAGTACTGTTTTTTTCTAGCAATTTAGTAAAGTAAACTTTCACCAAATCCTTTATTCCTTTATTATGGATCTCTTATTAAGTGCTTACAAGCCCATGTGCAGATCAGATATATATATATATATATATATATATATATTGCCTGAATCCCAGTCTTGGAGTCACTTTTACTCTTATTACCACCTTGGGCAAGTGGCTTACCCTCCCCAAGACTTAGCTTCCTCCTCTGTAACGTGGCATTCATGGGGTTGACTCTAACTTGCTGGTAGAGTGAGTATGAGGCTTAAAAGACATCATGCCTGAAATAGTTTACAACATTGCCAGGAGCATCACAAGCTGAAACTAACACAACATTGTAAATTAACTATACCTCAATTTTAAAAGTTCCAAGGGATTCTAACATTCAGGTCCAGACAACACACTGATACCTGAGGCTGATCCCAGGCCCTCCCCCTCTACACTGCCAGCTGCTCTGAGAGAAACATAATGTGGACCAACCAGACAGAGGGCATATTCCCTTCAGGGCCTGGGACAGATGATGCCTTTTCCATGGCAAAGACCAACCTCTGCCAAACCAAATCACTTGGCACAATTTCCAACTTAAGATTCACTTCTTCACCGATTTGCTCAGGATCTCCCTTCTCGGCAGCCTGGGAGAGACAGTGAAGGTGTCTTGCACACAAGCAGGTGCCTCGCAGGGGCCCTCACTGTGCTGCTGAGAAACCGAGAGAAGTGCCCTCCGCAGCCGGATACAGTGTGTTCATCCAGGCCACGCCCGCTGAGCCCCCTGCCAGGGCTTCTGGACGATGCCCGCCTCTGGGGCCCGCCCTGCACAGGAGGCCCTGCCAGCCTGCTGCGCAGCCCCTCCTGCGCCGCGGGCCATCAACCCCAGCCCTACGAGGCTTTCAGGCTGGGACAAGTGGGGTGTCCATCTGTGATCACATCCCTGCTGCGGTCCTAGGCTGCTGCATGAGTCTTCTGTGGAGTTGAGCTTCCCTCAATGAGTGCTTTCTGCTTGGTAGTGGGCATGCTTACGGTCTGAACAAGTATTTCCAGACAGTCTCCTTTCTAAAAGATATTAAAACGTACAGCAGTGTTTATTATATGCTCCTATTTGCGGGACAAGTTATATATATATATCCTTTGGGTTTCTCTTACTTCTATAATGCCTGTTTTTACCTCTTCTAAGGTTGATGCTTTCTTCTAAGGCATGAGGAATACAATTCAAAAATAAACAAATAATCAAACATAAAAGGACATAAAATTTATAGTCAATGACTTCCCTTCCTTTGTTGAATGAATTTAAAATTTATCTTCTTTATTACTGATTGCTCTCCATTTTTAATATATATAATGACTACTGCATAAAAATACCACTGTATAAACTAAAATTAACAATGCTTATCTAAAGATAGCATAACTATGAATATATGTATATATTTAAAGTATTCCAAAAAGGAAAAATACTTGACATGAACTATTCTGACATTTAAATCTTTTCTTACTCCTGTCAGCTCTGTCACAGTGAATGACAAAGATAGTATTAATAGCTATACATTTTTCTGAAAATTAATTTCCTAACATATTTCTAACATTTCTAATTTTCTAACATTGACAAGGCAGATGTATATGTTTATACTTTGAAAATCTTTAATTTACAGTTATAGATCATATTTTACATGCATATGTGTCCTTATATAGAGGAAATAAAATATTTATTTATTTTTTGGCCCACTGATTTGCATTTAAGTTAGTTTTTCCATATCTAAGTGCATTTATCCATTGAACATTTTCAAGTTCTTGTTATTCTTTGAACAACTGCATTCTCATACATTATAAATTTTGCAAAGTTTTGGTTAATACTAACTCTATTGTTTGTTGTGAGTAGTTTTTCAAGTGCTAGTCTTCAGACCTTGGAGAAAATATTTTGTTCTGTGTACATTTTGCAAAATTCTTGGACTATTTCCTGGTGAATGTGTATAGATCCCAATCTAAGACAATATTTTGCCATTTTGTTCATAATTCTTAGAATACATTCACAAAACTATTTAATTTTATTTTATTACCGTGTCTCTTGTTTTCCTATTTCCTTTTTCCAAGTTATAGAAAATCCATAAACCTTGGGTATATTCAGTGTCCCCTACTACTCAATTTCAATCAGTCGCTACACTTCCACAGTCCTGGGCAGGGCTAAACAGGAAAGCGTGTGACCCTCTACTGACTCTATGTGCTGGGAAATCTTGGTACCTGAGTTGACCATTATCTGAACAATGACAAAATGAGATCCACCTTAGAGCTTAATATGAAGATCCAATTAGTTAATAGAGAAGAGGGTACATTGGACACTTAATCATGAAAGCCACCATAGTAAAGGAATACTAAGAAGTAATCTTTCCAGCCTCCAATTGATGAAATGTTTCCTCCAACACGCCTCCAGCAATACTATGTGTCCAGACTCCTGGAACAACGTCCAACTCTCTAACCATGGTGGTAGCTGCTCATATCAGCTATTTCTTTTATTTCTAAGAGATGCTACCTTTCCCTGGGAAACATGCAATTAAAACTATGCCTTTGAAGTAAAGCTTTAGTTTTACTTTAGTTTTACTAAAAACTAAAGCTTCTTCCTTTTCCTGGGATTCCTGACAAGAAGCTTCTGTCCAACTCCTATATGTAGTTCAATCCCATCCCCTCCTTGACATCACTTCTTCCCTCCAACTCGGTTAATTTCTGTCTTACCTGAAGGGTCAGTAGACACTCTGTCTGCTACATCAATGTAGATGAAAAATACCCCACAGACCAAACCTTAAGAATATCAGTTTTTGTCCCTTCTCTTTTCTTACCTAATGGACAACTTTTTGGATGAATATTGAGAGAAAAGAAAGTTACTTCATTTCTTATCTCATAAACTTTTAATCAAACTCTATTGGTTTATTTTCCTTTTTTCTTCATAAATTACAATGATTTAGATTGATTATTTACAAATACATATTTACAAATCATCTGTCTTAAAAAAGATATTTAATATGACAGTGTGTGGGGTTTCCTGCATTGCAGGCTGATTCTTTACCTTCTGAGCTCTCAGGCAAGCCCTGATACTGCCACAGACATAAGGAAGGATACATGTGTATATTTAAAACAACAAATGAACAAGGAGTTCCCTGATGGTTAAGACTTCACTTTCCAAGGCAGGAGGCATGGATTTGGTCCCTAACTGGGAAACTAAGATCCCACATGGGCCTCCTGGCCAAAAAACCAAAACATAAAACAGAAGCGATATTGTAACAAATTCAATAAAGATTTTAAAAACAAATAAAAAGGAATTGAGGGTTAGGATTGGGCTGATAGAATCAAGGCTTGGAGAAAGACTTCGTTGTTTACATTTTTAAAATTTTGAATCATGGGAGTATATTTCTAATTTAAATATTAAATAACAGACATTTAACATAAAATTTTAAAAGTCCAGGGGAGTCTAATATGAAACTCATTCATTCAAAAAGGCTGTAAACTCTTAAGTTTGCAGGAGAGAAAACAATGTTGCTGGTTTTGTTCCTGTTTCCACCCTTGTCTATTTTTCCTACATTATGCAGGATGACACTCTGGCATCTCTAAAGGGCTGGAGCTGGGACAAGGAGAGAAATAAGGGGCATGAAGCTTTACTTCAAAGGCATGATTTTAGTTGCGTGTTTGGCAGAAGAGTTTAATGCAGGGCATATTTCCCAGTTGAGCTGCACTGCGGTCAGCTTCTCCCTGTGGACGGGCAGGCACTGCGCTCTGTCATCTGCACTCTGAGGACCCTGTGACGGAGCGGCTGCCACTTGTTGCATCAAATCACCCTTCCAGTTACTGTGGCAGAAGGAAAGGACCAGTGACAAATCATGTCATATTTCTTCAAAGTGTCCACTCAGAAGTGACCCCGGCCACTCCAGTTGACCTGCCTTGATCCAAGTGGGTGGAAACTTGCAGTTCTTCCATGTATCCAGAAATATCAAATTGGTGGCAAGCACACTGATAAATATTTTCTGAGAAATATCAGTCAAAAGTAGAAGTCCTTTTAAGTTTTAATTTAGTTGTTTCCTGAGCCCCAACATTTTGGGGGCTTCAGATGAAATTCACATAACTAAAAAATAATATGCCTGTGCCCAGCCCCTGCCCCAGACTTTCTCCTCTGCCTCTCTTCTTGTTCGCCTTCTTTTGAGTTTCTCTCATCTTTTCCTTTGACCTCACCCTAGAAACAGTTTTTCCCAGAAGTCACCAGGAAAACAAAAAACAACGTGAAATGATTCTACCTGGAGGCCCTCTAAAGTCTGAACTGTCCAGTATTGCGAGAACAGCATTGAGACCTGAGCAGCTCTGCTCTTCCGTAGCTTTCCTCTCTAGAAGGAGCATACAGGGCAGTTCTACTATGGAGATGGAGCTGCAAGCCCTTACTCACGGAGGACCGGTGGCGATTATTTTTTTCCCTGTGCTTTCTTCCAGGGTCATTTCTTTTTCTTGTGCCTGTTGCCTCTTCCCGAAGTGAGGAGAAGACACTCCTGAGACTAGTAACTTGCTCTGTGTCAACCCTCTGTGACTATGAGGGAAACATGGGCTGGGATGTATGGAATGGATATTGGTTTTAGTTATCCCACCAGAGACATTTTGAATTAATGCAGTTGGTGAATAAAATAGCAATTAAATGTTTATGTCCTTTTCCAATTAGTGGAAGAAAGGAGTAGAAAGAATAAACAAAAAGAACTTTGGTGGCTGTTTGGTGTGTTTCAGATATAAATTTAAAAGCCTATAAAGTCTTTACAGTGACGAATTTCTCATTGCTGGGTTATCAAGTGAAATGCTCTGTAAAATATATCCTGTTTTGCTAGATTTGATAGAGACAATTTTCGGAAACTGTCAAATTTCTCAGTGAGACTAACTCCTCTTCAAGAAACTGTGGAAATTTTAGCATCTAAAAAAGAGAGGAAGGGAAATACAGTGGGCTCAGTTGAGGAGCAATCTTTTGGAGCTGGTAATTATGTCACATCTGTTTGGAGATACAAGTTGGCCTTTAACGGAGTGAATGGGATAACAACTTAATTAAAGATGGGTTAGATTACATGCAAATTACTTGCTATTATTACTGGAGAAATCTGTTAAAACAGACAACTGGGAAAGCACTGTTTTTCATTTTTCTTGAGGGAATAACTTGACACAGCAGGAGAATTTAACTTGCTTTTCTGCATGTAAGTTTTATCTCTGGTGTGTGGATGTATATCAACTGCATATCTGATGCTGTTGATATTTCTCCTGGCAATCTTGATTCCAGTTAATATTTCATCCAGCCTGGCACTTCACATGATGTACTCTACATGTAAGCTAAATGAACAGGATAACAATATACAACCTTGTCGTAATCCTTTCCCAATTTTGAACCAGTCGGTTGTTCCATGAAGGTTTTTAACTGTTCTTTTTTGACCTACTTACGGTTCTCAGAAGACAAGTAAGGTGATCTGGTATTCCCATCTCTAAGAATTTTCCACTGGAAATAAAATTCCAGTTTATTGTGATGTACCCAGTCAAAGGCTTTCACATAGTCAATGAAGCAGATGTTTTACTGGAATTCCCTTGCTTCCTCTATGATCCAACAAATATTGGCAATTTGACCTCTGGTTCCTCTGCCTCTTCTGAATCCAGCTTGATATCTGGAAGTTCCCAGTTCATGTACTGCTGAAGCCTAGTTTGAAGGATTTTCAGCATAACCTTACTAGCCTGTGAAATGAGCTAGTAAGGTAGTTGAACATTCTTTGTCATTGCCCTTCTTTGGTATTGGAATAAAAACTGACCTTTTCCAACACTGTGGTCACTGCTGAGTTTTCCAAATTTGCTGACATGTTGAGTGTAGCACTTTAACAGCATCATTTTAAATAGGATGTTATTATTGAGATAGTGTCTTTAAAATATCTTCAATACATCTGTTATATATGGCTATTAATATAATAAATCCTACTCCTTAGTCAAAATCCTTTTAGTCTCACAAGTGTCATGGTTTGAACAATAAATTATAAGATCATGGTCATACTTGGTAGAAATTTGTTGACCTCAGTAAATCTGAGGTTACTTCATGGCTGATCTGAGGAAGTAACAATTGTCAAAATCATAGTAAGTAATATGTTGCAAACCATTTGGGATAGTGAAAATGTTAGGGAATATGTTTTCCCACATACTGCAATCCACAGTAAATAATTATTAAAGTCAAGGTAGAATGAGAATATATAATTAAATATTATGACCACATTATGGAACACTACTCACCATTATTTGTGGCTATGATTATAAATTCCTACCCACAGTTAAGAACTGCATAATGTTTTGTTTGATTGACTAATTAATGTAGATCTCATGGCTAACAAGGGGCAAAGAGTCTGAGAAGATTATCTAGGAATGAATGTAAAAGTCATCCTTTTGTCACTGTGTTGAGACCCAAATAAATAAATACAGTTATATATATAGAGAGAATTGTATTTCATATGTGTATTATGAAAATTCAGAAGTAAGCTCAGCAATTGTTTGAGCCAACAGTTTTATTTTGTGGGAGAAGGGAGGAGGTGAGAGGGAAGTATTTTATCACCGACTTTGTTAAGAATTGCCAGGAAAGGATGACAGTAATAATAAAAAAAAGTTGTAGATGTTTAGAAGTTCTTTCAGATAATCCATTCCTCCATTATCTGCTCCTGGGGAAGTTAACTTCCTCCAATCCACTGTTGTCTACCTGACTGCCTAAATATTTATATTTTAGTATTTTCTTTTAATGTCAATTAAAATTTTTAATTAATTGACTACCAAAGTCTTGCACTTTTTCAGTAGTAGTGATTCAGTGTTTGGCGTCTTCATGCTGTACTGTAGCAGAAACATCATGTGAATCCTCTGCCTGGGTCTGGGCAGACAATGACAACGGTACCTTGCTTTAGAGTGCCTCCAAACACATATTACAGGAACAAGCACTAATCCGTGTAAGACAACTGGAAATGAAGCCATCACTTTGAGCTGAAAGCAGGAGGTTATTGAACACATTTTCCATGTACTTTGGAAATAAACACAAATTCAAATGAAAAATCCTTCAGTGAGGTCTAATCAAAAGCAGTTGATGGTTACCATTTTGCTTATATTCTAACAGAAAGCTAGTTAATTATTCTTTCTGCTTATAAAATATAATGAAGGAAAAGTGAGAGTGGCTGAAGAGTTAATTAACATTAAGTTGGTTTAGTTTTTAGACGGTGGCACTCTCTACTAAAGACACTGGCAGGAGAAAACCATTAAAAATAGTAGATGTCAGTAAAAAAAAAAGTTGTTTTGTCAGTGTTTAGACTGTTGAGGTGACTTCAGTTTGGCTTTGCTTCTGAAGACCCAGGAGTAAAGGTACATTTTCAGGTGAATGCTTGGTGCACCACTGCTCCGTTAGCAACTTAAGGGCTGGTGGAGGCATGGAAAAGCATTGCCATCTGCTTTGTTACTCATCTCCTTGTTTATATATCTGCTCTCTTTTGAGGAACTACATTGGGGAACACTTACTCACCATCATTTCTGGCAGTGACTATAATTTTATGATCCACAGTGCAGGACTGAATAATGTGTGACTAATTGATTAATACAGATTTTGTGGATAATAAGGAACAAAGAGTCTGAGAAGATTTTCTGGGTATGTAGAAGTCATCATTTTGTCTACTGCGTCTAAGCCCTAAAGATTTGGTGATATCAGAGGGAGTTTAGTGTCGAGTATAATGAGGATCTTGTTTGTTCTAGTAACCAAATGACTTCAGAACTGGGACAGGTTGCTTCCAAGTGAGAAATTTCCACTAGCCAAAATGAATCTTCTATATTCATAACAAAATTAATTGTCTGAATTATATTTTTGGGGATAATACTGATCCTTTTTAATCTGTAATTTTTAAATTTACTCTTCTCACAGAAGAAGAGAATTAATTTTTAACTACTGTTCTGCAGAAGTTAATTAAACTTCAGCTGGACTACTTCTAAAGGAGAGGATTTTTAACATGTTTGCACCTAATTTGTTTTAGATAGGACAACCATTATTTTAAGTAGAAGCAGAAAAAATGTTTTGTATTCTAAAATATCAGTCCATATGATTTAAATTTTATTGGATTTGTGGTTAAGTGATCTATTATTTTGGAATTAAAATAATGATGAAGTTCTAATCATAAAACTAAAGTGTGCAATCATCATTTTTAAAATATTTCTTATTCATTGAGATAGTGTGAGTATTTACAGAAAAATATGTAAATAAACTATAAATAAGTTACTGTTTCATAACAAAAATCATGATTTAGACATGGGTGATATAGTTGCAATTTGTTGTTTATTCAGTTGCCGAGTCACGTCCAACTCTTTGCATCTCCACAGACTGTAGCCAGGCCTCCCTGTCCCTCACAACCTCTTGGAATATGCCCAAGTTCATATACATTACATCAGTGAAGCAATCCAATGATCTCATCCTCTGTCGCCTTCTTCTTCTGCCTTCAATCTCCCGGCAACAGGGTCTTTTTAAGTTATTTTAATCACTTCATAGAAGTTAGTATTACTAAATATTTTCTCGTCTTCGCTGTGGTTGTGTTTGGGGAAAGTATCGAAGCTGTGTAAATATAAGCCTACTACAACTTCTCCAAAATAGTCTTTAAATGAATTGTTTTAGATTTTTGAAGGATTTATATCAACTTTTCTCCCCTTTTTAAATTCTGTGACTTCTTTCTTTAAATGTTGAAACAAAAGGGTTCAATATATAAATCTCACAGAAACAAATCCATAAAGTCACAGCTATGGTTTTTCCATTAGTCATGTATAGATGTGAGAGTTGGACCATAAAGAAGGCTGAGCACTGAAGAATTGATGCTTTTGAACTGTGGTGTTGGAGAAGACCCTTGAGAGTCCCTTGGACTGCAAGGAGATCCAACCAGTCCATCCTAAAGGAAATCAGTCCTGAATATTCTTTGGAAAAACTGATGCTGAGGCTGAAGCTCCAGTACTTTGGCCACCTGATGAGAAGAGCCAAATCATTGGAAAAGACCCTGATGCTGGGAAAGGTTGAGGTCAGGAAGAGAAGGGGACAACAGAGGGTAAGATGGTCGGATGGCATCACCAATTCAAGGGACATGAGTTTGAGCGAGCTCCGGGATATGGTGAAGGACATAGAAGCTTGGCTTGCGGCAGTGCATGAGGTCTCAGAGCCAAACATGACTGAGTGACTGAAATGAACTGAACTGTATTATTCTATGTACGTGATGGACAAGAACAGGCAAAATTAGTCAAGGAGAAGAGACCAGAGGAAAACTTAAGGAGTGGTGGAGATATTTTTTCATCTAAGAGAAAATCACATGATCTATAGATGGGGACAAATTTCTTAAGCCGTGAACTCAGTATTAGAGCCTCTGGCAGTAATGAAGGGCATACACATATACTCACTCATTTACTGAGGGAAAAGTAATCTATTAAATGACAGTAGAGTGCAGAATGCATTTCATGTTAAGTTTCAGTAAGACAAATTACATTTTACAAATAAAAACAGTTATCTTTGTTTTAATGCACTAAGTGTGTTAGAATATCCTGAACAATTCAAAATGTTTGAATTGAACTATACTTATAGCAAGTGCTGAAAATAAGAGTTACATCCCCATTAAAGTCTTGTAAAAATTCTGTTCCCTCTACTGCCAGTTGCTGTCATTAAATAGGATAGTGTTTCCTAAAACTTACTGCGTAACGATAGGGCCAAATTAATAGTTTCAGATGAATATAAAGGATACAAGAGGTGAAGAAGCAAAATCATTTTAAATTTCATTATTAAAAAGAAAGATAATTTCATTATTGAAAAAAAAGATAAAAATAAGAAATCCTATCCCTGAGCAATATTGTGCCTATTTTCCCATAGATGTTTCTGCCCTAACAAAGAAAACTATGGTTAAGCATTAAAACAGTAAATCTTAGTTTATTCATGATATAGCCTGTAGAGTATGGATGAATGAGTATTCCTGTAGTATTATATTTTGCTTCAGGTGTAAAGAAATTCTTTAGGAAGGAAGCACAGAGCTCAGCTTTTTGAGCTGCAACAGCCACACGAGTCACCTGAATGTCTTGTTAAACCGAGACTGCAGTCCTGCGGGGATGGCTGAAGTGCTGGGCTCCCGACAATTCCCAGGTGACGTTAAAGCTGCTGCATAGACCACATTGTTACTATTGACTTTGATTCAATTATGTAGAGGTAAACCCTGGATTTTACCATGTAATTTTGGATACTAGATTTTAATACATTTTTGTGATAAGAAGGAGCTATTTTTACAGTGGTTTTGCATATTTTAATGTGCATATGAATCTTGCTGTAGTCAGGCTCTGGTTCTGCAATTTGGGTTGGGACCTAGAGATCACATAGCTAGGTCTTAGGTTAAAAGGTATTTTGACTTGCTGACATGAATTAACTTATAAAAGTCAGGGATGGCGGTGAGGGAGAACCAAAGGCAAATGTTAGTCAAGACAGAAAATGCAGTTGACCTTTGAATAACATGAGTTTGAACTGCTTGCGGTCCACTTATGTGCAGACTTTTTTTCAATGAATGAATAGCCACTACAACTTCACATCCTTGGTTCCTTGGATCTGTGAATGCAGAAACACAAATGGGTGCCACTAACCCCCACATTGGTCAGGAGTTAACTGTATCGCTGTGTAAAAAATGGTATATGTTTAACTATATTCTGCCCTGGAGAAACAGTCCCACACTTTTAATAGTTCTACCACTTCTTTAATGTTCCTGTTTTAAGGTGATTGTAATAATAGCCCTTCAATTAAAAAACTGTTTCAGTACTAGCATCTGCTTTATTAGAGCAGTGATTTTATTAGACTAATAACTATTAGCGTGAAGACACCATTACTGTAATTGTTTTTGTAATTATTACAGTAAATATACTCAGGTCATATATAATTATTAGAAATGTTACCCTAATCATTTACTTCTCCCACAACATTCTTCCTGTCATACAGTCTGAATTTGTGTCAATGTTGGCCAGCTTTCAAATGTAGCTGTTTTCCTGTGTCCCATAGAGTTATGCACATTGATGCATGCTCTGTCCAGAAACTTATATCACCCCTTTAAAGAGTAGGTAATTAGAACTTCCTTCCCAATTTCTACCTCCCCCAGTGTGGATCAGATCAGTGTTTAGGGCCTCAATCAGAAATAATTTGCTGTCTAGCTGGGAATGACTTTGGCCTTGAAGGAGACACATAAAGAAATGTCTTTATAGAAAATGCACATATTAAGTGTTAGTGTGTAACAAACGCCCTGAAGTGCAGAGGTGTAAACCAGAAACATTTATTCTCACTTCCGTCAGGTCAGCTGGGCAGCTCGGTAGGGAGATTGGGGGTGGTCTGCTCCTCATGCGCCTCCTCTGAGCCTTGCTCTAGCGATGGTGGATGCATAGAAGAGCACTTCCAACCCCAGAGGCACATTGCAAGCCTCCTCTGCATCTGCTAGTAGTATTACATTGGTCAAAGCCAGGCTTGTGGTTCAGCCCAATGTCTAATCCCTCTGCTCCTGAGGAGGTTGAACCAAGTCACATGACCAAACCCAGATTATATGGAGTAGACAGATGTCATCCTTTCATGGGGTTGAAGGATAATGAGTTATCCTTTCAGGACAACAATCTAACCCACCAGAGGCAGTTTTCCTTTTACACGTGTAAGTACAAGTCATGTCTAAAGTCTGTGAGTCAGTTAATTTTATAATATGCCAAATAGCCATAGCTATATTTAGGCAACTAGAAACACTAGGATTGTCTTGTTTCTTTAAGAATCTCAGGTTTGTATAGGCAGAAAGAAATTAAGGCTCTAACATCCATTTATGCATTATTTTTTAGTTTAATTTTCTATATTACTAGTTACAAATAAGGGTTTTAAATTTCAAAACACTGGTGGCTAAAATCTCAGGCAAGATGGATGTAATAGTCAAGTCATAGTCAAGGTGGCAGGTCATTCGTTCAACCAAGAAACCATTCCTCAAAGCTTTTCCACGTCCCCTTCATTATGGCCACAGAGAGGAATTCAACACAGTTCAGGCTTCACGATTCTTACAGACGAATGAATAACACGTTCAGTAAAAAGTGACAGGTCCTTATACTGCGTGTATTCCACTTCTCACAGAGGGTGAGTTTAACCACCCGAGAGGGGTGGAGACTGGATTCGAACCTTGAAGAGGAAGAAAAAAATCCATCAGGAGGTTAGAGGAGTTAGGCAATTTGCATAAAGAGATAGCGTCACACTCCATTCAGGAAACTGCAAGGAGTGGATCAGGAGTATTTTGTTAGGACTAACAGTCCCCAGACTTTTTGGCACCAGGGAGAGGTTTCATGGAAGACGATTTTCCCATGGACTAGGGTGGAGTGGGAAGATTGTTTCCAGATGATTCTTAGAAGGAGAACACACGGCCTAGATCGGTCGCATCCTCGGTTCACCTTAGGGTTCAGGCTTCTAAGAGAATCTTGTGAACCCGCTGAGCTCAGGTGGTGATGTGAGTGGTAAAGTGGCTGTAAATGCAGAGAAAGCGTCTCTCCCTGGGCCACCCCTCATGGCTTGCTGCGCGGCCGGGTTCCTAACAGGTCACACACCTGTACCGGGGCTGGGGACCCCCGCGATACCTTCTCCCTGGCCTCTTGTCCCGAGGGTGTCAGACCCTGAAGGGACCCGTGTTGTAAGCCTGCAACCTAGTGGAGACAAGGCAGGATTGCCAGAACATGGGAAGACTTGAAACAGAGGTAGATCCTCTCAGAGGCACTGTTTCCGTCTGGAACTGAAACCAGTGCCAGGCGGATGAGACCGCTGGGTCACCAGTCAGAGCCATGGGGTCTGACAACCAGTGAGAGTTCACCCATCTATGAGTGGTGTTAGTCCAGTTCAGGATGGAGAGCAGTGAAGTTAGAGGATCCAGTGTCTCCTGTGTTGCAGACAGTTTCAGCAGCTCCAAAAACACTCACATCCTTCCCTCCTCTTCCTAGGCACACATTAGGCTGCATTTCAGGCCTGCCAAGTAGTTATGGTTGTTGTTCAGTCACTATGTCTTATCTATTTGTGACCCCATGGACTGCAGCACGCCAGGCTTCCCTGCCCTTCACTGTCTCCCAGAGTTTGTTCAAACTCATGTCCATGGAGTTGGAGATGCCATCCAAACATCTCATCCTCTGTCACCCCCTTCTCTTCCTCCCCTCAATCTTTCCCTGCATGAGGTTTTTTTTTTTTTTTAAACAAAGAGTCAGCCCTTTACATCAGGAGGCTGAAGTATTGGAGCTTCAGCGTCAGCATCAGTCCTTCCAATGAATATTCACAGTTGGTTTCCTTTAGGATGGACTGGTTTGATCTCCTTGTTGTTGAAGGGACTCTCAAGAGTCTTCTCCAACACCACAGTTCAAAAGCATCAATTCTCAGTTCAGCTTTCTTTATGGGCAACTGTGAGAGTCCATACATGACTACTGGAAAAACCATAGCATTGACTAGATGGACCTTTGTCGGCAAAGTCATGTCTCTGCTTTTTAATATGTTGTCTAGGTTAGTCATAGCTTTTATTCCAAGAAGCAAGAATCTTTTAATTTCATGGCTGCAGGCACCATCTGCAGTGATTTTGGAGCCCCCCAAAATAAAGTCTGTCACTGTTTCCCATTGTTTCTCCATCTATTTTGCCATGGAGTGATGGGACCGGGTGCCATGATCTTCGTTTCTTGAACGTTCTGTTTTAAGACAACTTTTTCACTCTCTTCTTTCACTTTCATGAAGAGGCTCTTCAGTTCCTCTTTGCTTTCTGCCAGAAGGGTGGTGTCATCTGCATATCTGAGGTTACTGATATTTCTTCTGGCAATCTTGATTCCACCTTGTGCCTCATCCAGCCCAGTGTTTCTCTGCAGATGTACTCTGCAGATAAGTTTAAGCAGGGTGACAATATACAGCCTTGACGTACTCCTTTTCCTATTTGGAACCAGTCTGTTGTTCTATGTTCAGTTCTAACTGTTGCTTCCTGACCTGCACACAGGTTTCTAAGGAGGCAGGTCAGGTGGTCTGGTATTACCGTCTCTTTCAGAATTTTCCAGTTTTGTTGTGATCCACACAGTCAAAGGCTTTAGCATAGTCAATGAAGCAGAAGTATATGTTTTTCTGGAATTCTCTTGCTTTGCCTATGATCCAACGGATGTTGGCAATATGATCTCTGGTTCCTCTGCCTTTTCTAAATATAGCTTGAACATCTGGAAGTTCTCATTTTGCATACTGTTGAAGCCTGGCTTGGAGAATTTTGAGCATTACTTTGCTAGCATGTGAGATGAGTGCAGTTGTGTGTTAGTTTGGACATTCTTTGGCATTGCCTTTCTTTGGGATTGGAATGAAAACTGACCTTTTCCAGTCCTGTGGCCATGGCTGAATTTTCTAAATTTGCTGGCATATTGAGTGCAGCACTCTCACAACATCATTGTTTAGGGTTTGAACTAGCTCAGCTAGAATTCCATCACCTCTGCTAGTTTTGTTTGTAGTAATGCTTCCTATGGCCTACGACTTCACACTGCAGGATGTTTGGCTCTGGATCAGTGGTCACACATCATGGTTAATCTCAGACTACTGACTTATCCCTCCCTCTTTCCCCTTTGGCACTCATGTTTGTTTTCTCGGTCTGCGAGTCTGTTTTGCAAATAAGTTCACTTGTATAATTTTTTTCTTTTAGATTCCACATATAAGTGATAGCACACAATATTTGTCTTTTATTTAGTATGATAATGTCTAGGTTCATTCATACTGCCGCAAATGTCGTTATTTCATTCCTTTTTGTTCCTAAGTAGTATTCCATTGTGTGTATGTGCGTCTGTGTATACCTCATTTTCTTTGTCCATTCATCTGTCAATTAAAGGAATTATTAGAAAAACCAGTTGGGCTCCTGTATTCATTCATATAAATGAAGTTTTACACATACCTGAAATTTTATTTAAGTATTGGCTGCTTCATTTTAATTGATGATGTCATGTTCTCTAGGTGCATGTATTTTTATCAGATGTATTCTAACATTTTCTCCATTGTTTTTTTAATTGGTGCCTTGTTTCTGTAATGCAAAACCTATTTGCAATTTCCAATATATTATACAAATTAATATTATCTTACCAGTTGAGATTAGAAAATCTCTTGATTTAAATGATGCCCCAAGCTTCCAGCTACTTTCACCTCTAAGCCTTAGCTCTGATTTACCTTTGTATCATCCATTCCTGGGCAATGAACATCTTTATTGTCCTCCAGTATGGTAAAATAGTGTGAGAGTTGTCTTTACTCAAAGTATACTTTTGAATCCATGCTGCTTTTTCAGGGTTGGATACTCAATTCATTACATTCTGTATAATTTTGTATACTGATGTCTTGGGGACAATACATTTTAATGAAAAATGGCCCCAATTAACAGTAATATGATAAGCTATGTTAACATTCATCCACTGTTTCAGTTTTCTAGTAAAGGTTGTAGTGACTGAAAACAGTTGATTCTGAAAATCATGCTTGGCAATTACATCTGTCATTAAATTGGCTTCTGATTCTTCATCTCTGGCACCTTGGCTTTAGCGTTTATTGAAGAGTGGAGAAAAACAGGGCTAGTGCAAACATACTCTGATAATTGTTTAGATTTTTACCTGGTGCTCAAGCATTTGCAGTTCTAAAGGACTGGTTTCAGGTAACTGTTAAGGCATGGACAGGGGTATCAGAAACAGCTAGATGATGTCAGATACACCCGGGTATACATTCTTGCTGAGTCACATACTAGCCTTGTGAGATGTGCAATCTAGTTTCCACTCAGCCTCAGATTTATTATCAGAAAATGGGCATAACTGTCCCTTTCTTATTGGGTTATTGAAAAGATCAAATGAGATTATGGATGTAAATTTCTTAGATAGCACCTGGTATGCATAGCAGCCCTGAGCTCCACAAATGGTGACCATTATTTTTATGAAATACTATGCAGCTCATTCCAATCAAATTAAAATTTAAGCTCTACTTTGTCTTTTAAACCTTGCATATGAGCATAAATATGTATAAACGGTATGATTTAACTTATACGAAATTTGAACAGAAGCACAGTCATTTTACGGGGTCAGTGTCAGAGTATCAGTTGCCTCTGTGCACCCTGGTATAGTCTAGGAGAGATGTAGTTTCTAAGGTGCTAAAAATATTCCTTCTTGATCTAGGCCATAGCTAGTGAATTTTATATTTCTAAAAAGTTCATCGAGCTGCATGCTTAAGCTCTATCCTTGTTAAAACTCATTAAAATAGAAAGAAGTGACTTAAAAACAATAGATTCCTCAAGTTTTGAGGCAGTGTAAATTACTGCAGATTTTTGTAAAGTAAAAAGTCATGATAATACACTAACTCTTCCCCTTGTTGTTTCAAATAAATATCCCAACAGCAGAAATATTTCAGCAAGAGATAAAAATTAATTGCATGAAGGCATTAATTGCAACGTTTTCTATTTGTTTTAAGAAAATAATGTTGAAAACAATATAAATTAATTGTCCAACAGTAAAGAAAAATTACATATTTGATGATGCATCAATTCTAGAATTATGCAGTCATCAAAAATAACTGCAAAATAGTGCTGTAGCCATTTCAGAGGACTCCTTAGCAGTATTTTGTAAACCTAAACATATGTTGGCCCTATGACCCAGCAATTCCACTTCTGGATTTTTACCCAGTAGATGTATGAGTGCACACAAAGACTTGTGCATGAATGTTTATAGCAATCTTATTCACAGTAGCACAAACCTGGACACAATCAAAATGCCCATCCATAGGAGAATGGATAAAGAAATTCTAGTACATTCATACCATGCAACACTATTCAACAATTACTGTAATATGAACGAATCTCCAAAAAAAGTTAAAGCCAAATGTAAAAGATTACATACTTTGTGATTCCATTTATATGAGATACAGAAGAGGCAAAGTTAGTCTATAGTAATAGATACTAGAAGAGTGGTTGCCAGTAATTGGAAAGCGTGGAATTGGCCTGATGATGCAGATAGTCTTTATCTTGTTTGGCAGGGTCTGCAGCAGCCGTATTGTGACCTTGAGGGTCTGCCTAGTAGAACTGTAAAGATACCAGTCCTGAGATTGTTAAGCAGGTAAACCAGTGACAGAATCCATATACTTTCATACTTCTCATGTAAAAGAAGATAAAGTCCTATTCGTTTAATCATTGTAGCTGATAACATCCTCTAAAAGAAGACTCAAGGAAATGCTGTTTTGATTTGTGTCAGTGTAAAAAGCAGTTATTAATGAGAGTTGCAGGAATTCTAGAAGCCTCTAGCGGTCACTCTGGCATTATAGAATGATAGGCATAGAAGGGACATTATCATTTACAGAAAATGACACTAAAACCCAGAGAGGTTATGTGTCTTCCTCGTGGACACATATGGCCAAGATTAGATCAGATAGTATTCAATTCTCAATCTCCCTAATGAGAAAAAGGAGATTAAAACCTGTGACAATTCCTATAGAAACTGAAAGGGTATTTCCTATATAACTCTCAAAGATCACAACAGACAAGATAAAAAAAGTTTGAGGAGATTCTGCTAAAGTTGTGTCGGTTTGACAGTGAAATTAGAGCTCCACACACCAACCTCTTAATGATTTCTTGTTGTGGAGGCACAGGTAGGTCCACGTGTGGATATTTGCATGTCCAATCTCTTTAATAATAGATTTTTATCATATCTCAAGTGCACGTCAGTTCAGTTCAGTCACTCAGTTGTGTCTGACTCTTTGTGACCCCATGGACCACAGCACACCAGGCTTCCCTGTCCATCACCAACTGCCGGAGCTTACTAAAACTCATGTCCATTGAGTCAGTGATGTCATCCAGCCATCTCATCCTCTGTCATCCCCTTCTCCTCCTGCCCTCAATCTTTCCTAGCATCAGGGTCTTTTCAGATGAGTCATTTCTTTGCATCAGGTGCCAAAGTATTGGAGTTTCAGCTTCAGCATCAGTCCTTCCAATGAATGTTCAGTTCAGTCTCTCCCATGAGGAAGATTCCATGAACCTCTTACCCTTCTCCATCAGAAGGCAGACAGAATGGAAACACAGTCACAGAAAACTCACCAAACTCATCACATGGACCACAGCCTTGACTAGCTCAGTGAAACCATGAGTCATGCTGTGTAGGGCCACCCAAGATGGATGGGTCATGGTGGAGAGTTCTGACAAAACATGGTCCACTGGAGAAGGGGATGGCAAACTACTTAAGTATTCTTGCCTTGAGAACCCCAGGAACAAACTCACATACTTGATGTTTTTACTTTTCACTGATTTATTTTGCCTGTTTGTTCTTGTCCTATTTTAAGAAATGTTGATAAATTTTAAATTGTGTTCTCATCAAGAAATTTATGAAAATCTGTAGTAATTTCATGATTGTATTTAATTATTTATCATTTTCCAAAAGACTAAAATATACACAAATGTGCCCCTCTGTGTTCTTTATGGCATTATTAACAGTTGCTTGTATCTTCGAGAAAAAGATAATTCCAATTTTCTCTCCAGTTATTTTAAATATATTTTACTCCTCCTCCAGGACACTATGAACAACAACACTTCCCGCACAACTTCTCACACATGCCCAAGGAACATTTGTAGGGGTTTTCGGTAACCCTGTGGCTTCTCGTGATATGTTTTTATAGATCAGGAAAAGTTCCATCTTTTAAGGAGGTGCCATTTTTATGGTATTTGGCTAATTGTTGACAGAGTTTTGGGTTCGGTCTCTTAACAGAGTCCTAGTGATTGAGAACTGGATGGCTTTATTTTTATTTTTTCTTGGTATTTTATTTATATTAGTGTTGTATTGTAGTCACCAAATTCAAAAGGAACAAATAAATGATGAATGATAAAAGGAGTGAGTCTCTCTCACACCCTTCTCCAGTCCATTCTGTCTTCTTTTCCAGAAATAACATTTTTAAATAGTTCAACATCCCTTTGTTTTCTACCTGAAGCTATCACAACACTGTTAATAGGCTATATTCCACTATAAAATAAAATGTTTTTTACAAAAGGAAAAATGTATAAAATGATGGAGAATAAAAAGCCCACTCTTACCTGTTTCCCATCCACCCTATTACTTTCCCTTCAAACAGTGATCTTGACTTTTCACATACTTTAAAATAATTTTGAATTTACAAATATATATATTTTTCATCCTAGTTTATGCATATGTTGTTGAAATATTATATACAATGCTTCACATCTTTTGTTAACAGTGCCTTTGAAGTCTTCATGCACTAAGTCATAAGGTGATTGAGCGATCTTTTCTTTGGCTCCGTTGTATTTCATTGCATGGATGAACCATAGCTGAGTCAGCCAGCCCTCTATGATACAATTTATTATGTTTCCAGTACTTTACTCTTACAAATAGTGCTGCAGTGAATTACCTTAGATGCACATTATTATGTATGTATGGGGTTATTTTTGCAGTACTTATTTTTATAAGTGTATGTGCTTTGGCAGTTTTAGTAGATGTTAGCTTGCTCTGTGAGTGAAAAGTTCTCCTGGAGGAGGAAATGGCAACCCACTCCAGTATTCTTGCCCAGGAAATTCCATGGACAGCAGAAACTGGTGGGCTCCAGTCCATGGGTCACAAAGGGTCGGACACGACTGAGTGCTCTCTGTAGGGCGATTCTGTGCTCTCAGAGAACGTCCCTGGCACCCTGGACACTCCCCACAGGCTCCTCCAAACCATCCCGATGCTTCTCCTATCTCAAGAGACAGAGGCACTGTCCTGAATGTTTATTTTTGACCCCTTGTTTTTTCTGTATATTTTTACCACTTCTATATATGTGTATATTTATAAGTAGCACGGTGTAGTGTTATTCACTCAATCATGTCTGACTCTGTGTGACCCCATGGACCATAGCCCACCAGGCTGCTCCGTCCATGGAATTCTCCAGGCAGGAACACTGGAGCGGGTTGCCATTCCCTTCTCCAGAATAAGTAGAGTAGGTATACATATATATATATATATATATATATATATATACATTCATATATATACACATATATAGGTTCCTAAATAATGTTTTATTTTAAAATATAGGTACCTAAATGGAACCATTCAGTATAAATTTTTCTGCAATTTGCTTCTTCCTCAGAACATTATATTTTTGAGGTCATTCATATTGATCCATATAACAGTAGTTCTTTCGTTCTTATACGATGTTCCATTGTAAGAACACATTGCAATTCGTTTATCAATTCTAGTAGTAGACGTTTTTGTACCAATCAACATTTTTACTCTTTCTGTATTGCTATGAATCTTCTTGTTAACGTCTTCCATTGTACATGTTTTCAAAATTCTGTAACTCTTGGAGTATAACTAAGAGTGAAATTTTTGCATTATGTACTGTCAGCATTTTCAACCCAACTATGTCATTATTAACTTTTCCAAACAGGTGGCCTAATTTATCTTACCATCAGGAGTGGGTGAGAGTTGTTGTGAAACCATATCCTTGCTAGTACTTAAAGGTTAAGCTTTTCAGTTGAGTGAATGAAATCATATCCTTTGTCAGTTTTATTTTTTAAATCTCCTAATTGGATGTAGCACTTCTTAATTTCAAGCCTATTTTATTCTCTAATGTAAATATATGACTAATTAATGTTTCTTGAACTATTATTTTGTCTCAGTCTTACAAACCTTAATAGTGCTTGTCTGTAATTCATCTCTTAATACATATAGTCTAGTTTCCATTAATATTTACACTTTGACTCATGAACTGTTTAGAAGTGTGTTTTTGTACCTATAAAAAAGGGGGGCATTTCTTGTCACTTATTTACATTAAATTGCATGTGATCAGAATATGTTCAATATGATACTAATACTTTGAAATTTGATAACATTAGCTTTATTGCTCAGAGAAGGCAACGGCACCCCACTCCAGTGTTCTTGCCTGGAAAATCCCATGGATGGAGGAGCCTGGTGGGCTGCAGTCCATGGGGTCACACAGAGTCAGACACGACTGAGCGACTTAGCAGCAGCAGCAGCTTTATTGCTAATATGTGATCATTTTACAAAAATGCCCCCATATGCTTGAACACAGTGTATGAAAAGGGCTTCCCTAGTGACTCAGATGGTAAAGAATCTGCCTGCAGTGCAGGAGACTCGGGCTCAATCCCTGGGTCAGGAAGATCCCCTGGAGGAGGAAATGGCAACCCACTCCAGTATTGTTGCCTAAAGAATACCACCACAGAGGAGCCTGGTGGGCTACAGTCAATGGGGTCACAAAGAGTTAGACATGACTGAGCGACTCACACTTTCACCTTTTTAAACACAATGTGTACCACTTCTGGGCATACACACCAAGGAAACCAGACCTGAAAGAGACACGTGCACCCCAATGTTCATCGCAGCACTGTTTATAACAGCCAGGACATGGAAGCAACCTAGATGCCCATCAGCAGATGAATGGATGAGGAAGCTGTGGTACATATACACCATGGAATATTACTCAGCTATTAAAAAGAATTCATTTGAATCAGTTCTAATGAGATGGATGAAACTGGAGCCCATTATACAGAGTGAAGTAAGCCAGAAAGATAAAGACCAATACAGTATACTAACACATATATATGGAATTTAGAAAGATGGTAATGATAACCCTATATGCAAAACAGAAAAAGAGACTCAGATGTATAGAACAGACTTTTGGACTCTGTGGGAGAAGGCGAGGGTGGGATGTCTCGAGAGAACAGCATCGAAACATGTATATCTAGGGTGAAACAGATCACCAGCCCAGGTTGGATGCATGAGACAAGTGCTCGGGCCTGGTGCACTGGGAAGACCCAGAGGGATCGGGCGGAGAGGGAAGTGGGAGGGGGGACCGGGATGGGGAATACATGTAAATCCATGGCTAATTCATTTCAATGTATGACTAAAACCACTGCAATGTTGTAAAGTAATTAGCCTCCAATTAATAAAAATAAATGAGGAAAAAAAAAAAAACAACTACATGGAACATGTAAAAAAAAAATAAAGTTGATGAATATAGCAGCAACTCTCAAAAAATAAATAAATAAATAAATGCTGTATGTCACATGGATGAATAAAAATAAATGAAAAATAAAAACAAACAAAAAAATAAGCACAATGTATATTTTCCTCTAAATCAAAATTCAAGATTGTACTTTTAAACTATTCTACATCTTTACTGTTAGACCAATTATTAAAAAGTCTCATCTGTCTGTTATTAGCATAACTAATGCTTTCAGGTTTTATATACAAACACATTTGGTTTTTCTGGGTTTATTGTGATATAAAGTGTGAGTTTGAGATCCAACTTTTTTCCCAGACTGTAATAATGATAGTAACTTTTATAATATATATATTTATACAATAGAAAATATAAATTTATGTAATATATAGTTATTTAATATATTTATGTATAAATAATATATATATCTAATATAATAAATAATGTTATAAAATATATTTATACAATAGTGGAATAATTCATCATTTCCACTACCTACTTGTTATGTCAACTTTATTATGTACCAAATAATTGTGGTTTTGGTTTGCCTGTGGATTTCTATTCTTTTCTAGTGATCTATTAATATAACTATGAGTCTTTTTGATTAGATGACAGTCAGCAGTAAAAATTAAAACTGAGCTTTGATGGAATGATACACTGAAGGGCTAAGGATAGACAAGTGAAGTAGAGACTTTAGAAAGATAGGTAGAATCATAATCTTTTTGCCTAAAGAAGAATGAACCTAGGATGGTTGAAAATGCAAATTTCATCAGAGGAAAGTACACACTGTTAGCAGTTTATTTAAAATACATGTATATCCATGGCTGATTCATGTCAATGTATGACAAAAACCACTACAATATTGTGAAGTAATTAGCCTCCAACTAATAAAAAAAAATAAAAATTAAAAAAAGGACCCTGCAGTGCTTTCCTCTTTAAAAAGCGTGATGTCAGGGAGATAAACATCATACTAAATTACAGTTGCAGCACATATTTATGTCTCCAGAGAAATGGTGAATATGGTTAATGCATGTTTTATGCTGTTTTGACTCTAGTCTAAACCAATTAGATTAAAGAAATTTACTTTATGAACAAAAATGGCAAGACATAGTAGCTGCAATTAGAATGTGATGTTGAAGTTAGTACCTATATTCCTCATTCCTAGAACACACCCTCCTAGTAAATGAGGCCGACGTTCCACATTTGTATTTATAATCTACTCTCTAGGATGTGTGGAGCTCATGTAAAATTAACGCTCACTTATGTAATTTCATCAATGCTTCTTATGCCTCTGTTTCTCCCCTCATGCATTAAACAATTCATCCTGACCACCCCACTAGGGGCTTCCCTGGTGCTCAGTTGGTAAAGAATCCACCTGCAATGCAGGAGACCTGGCTTCAGTCCCTGAGCTGGGAAGAGTCCCTGGAGGAGGGCATGGCAACCCACTCCAGTATTCCTGACTGGAGAACCCCATGGACAGAGGAGCCTGGGGGGCTATGGTCCCTGGGCCGCAAAGAGCCGGACAGGCCTGAGCGACTGAGCACGCACACAGCACCTGGGGACGGCTGAATCCCTCCACGCTCACCTGAAACCGGCACAGCACCCGAGCAGACTGTGGACGGAAAAACCGGTTCACCAAGATGGCATAACATTTTCTAGACTAAAAAATACATATCTTGAAACTGTTGTGATGATGTTATATCAAAAACAAAATCATTACCACTTATCCAAGATTTTAGGACCCATGAAACTGTTAAAGCATAAGTCATTTTTAAAAAAGGTTTAGTTTAATTTTATTTGACTATACTTTTAAGAACTAGAAATTTAAAATTATATATATAACAAGGTTCAAATAATAGTGGATTTAATGGTAAAGTCTGATCTACTGGGCTGTACTTAACCTGTAAGTTGGGATATGGAGAGACCCATTACCTTTTCTGAAACATTATTATTTTGTTTCCTTTCTTACTCTAGAAAGTGCCTTATTTGCCAATTTAATATGTTTTGTGAACCAACTTTACGTTGCCTTCATTTATTTCTATTTAAATAAAACAAAGTGAGCATCTAAACTGGAAACTTAGTGAGTTCTTCTGAGCTATTGGTAATATTAGATTCTTCAGCAAGAAAGCTATTTTATCAGTTATAAATACACGGATGCTGTATAATCTCGCCCATTAAAAAGCGGGCAAGGTACGCATTTTGGTGGGAGAAGCAGGTCCTCCCAAACCCGTGGCTCACAGGCCCGCCCTTCACACCAGGCTTCCCAAACTGGCCAGAGACTGGCTGAGGTCCTGGGTCTCTTCCTTTGTCTGTCATTTCCCTGGCACAGACACACCATTTCTGTGTCAGCTTTTGTCAGGGACATTCCTGGGTGAACTTACATGGTAAATTTATATTAACTGATTATGAAGACTCACAGTGAACAGAAATAGAATAAAGCCATAAAGCCATTTGTGGAATTTGAGAGTATGGATGAGAATATATTAAGATTTAAAGACAATCTATATTTCACTTCTATTTTCATGAAATTTGGCAAAAAGTCTTCAGAAGAAAAGGAAAAACTGGGACAGTGAAGGGGAAAGAAGAAAAAAAAGAAAAGAGAGATTTGGGGGAAGAAGAAAGGAGATGCGGGAGGGAGGAAGGCAGGGGAGATGGAAGGACAAAAACACACCCTGATAAGTCCTGTATGCGAACGTGAACTGCCGTGGAACATTCTCACGTGCAGACTTTTTATGCTGTTTGTCTACCTGTGCTATGTCAATTCCTTTCTTCAAAACACATTAAAAGTCATTCAGTTTTATTAATAAACACATATTAATTTCACATATAGTCTAAATAAACTCTTTCACAATCCACTGTATGATCCTCAATCAAAATTCAGATCACAGGAATTCAGAATCATTCTTGTTCTTCTGATACAATAATCTGACAATTATGAATTTTATGGTTTACATAGCAGAGGCTAATCATTAAATAAATTTGGAAGTGTAGTTTTGTGATCTCTTAGGGAAGGATTACCTATACTTTTCTTGGATATCTGTGAATATGTCTTTATTTCAACAATGTTAATTAATATTTATGACTTCTATCTATTGCTTCTAAGACTTCTCTGGTGGCTCAGATGATAAAGTGTCTGCCTACATGCAGGAGACCGTGGTTCGATCCCTGGGTGGGGAAGATCCTCTGGAGAAGGAAATGGCAACCCACTCCAGTACTCTTGCCTGGAAAATCCCATGGGAGGAGCCTGGTAGGCTACAGTCCATGGGGTGGCAAAGAGTCGGACACGACTGAGCGACTTCACTTCTATTGCTTCTATGAGTCTTTGTCAGAAATTTGATGGACAGTCATCTTTTCATCTTAAAAAATAAATGGCACACTCTTTTAAAATTTAAACAGATCCTCTGTGTGCAGGCTGCAGTCCATAGGGTCACACAGAGTCAGACACAGCTGGTGACTTAGCACACATGCACGGCTTTACTTTAATACAGAGACTGATTCCTTGAACTCTTACCTAATATTCACCTATAGGAACAGAGTGGTTCCTGTGATTTTTAGATCAATCACAGACATCATCTCCGCTTAGCTTTTCACCTGACAACCCCACCTACCCAGTGGCTGAGGGCTTTGTCCGTCATCCCTGAGCAGGAGTGGAGGGGAGGCAGGCCTGTGGGAGTGGCTTCCTCAGAAGCAAACCCCGCTGGGGCAGGCAGCGAGAGAGGTGTGCCCCGCTCCTTACACGTTGGGAAACTGGACCAAAGCAACCGGAGGCGATGTTTCCAACACGTGGGAAAGAGTCATCCCCGAGAGCTTTCTGTCAGAGACAGGTGTTCACAGCAGGCTTCAGAAAGAGTGAAAAGCCATGTTTTAGATTCTCTTCCTGACACATAAAGAGTGAAGTCTTTGTTGATCTGTGGGGTTGGGGGTGCAGGAAGGGGATAACCAGACTTTAGTGGTGCAGAAGGACCCCAGAGCTGCAGTTAATCTCCCCCATGAGGTGGAGGACCCAGGCTGGTGGGCCTGTGCAGGGAGCAAGAAGCCTACAGTGTCCCCAGACCAGCAGGCCCATCACACTGAAACAGCTTTCCCACTTGCTTTCTGAATTCGCATATGGACTCTCCTTGTGAAGATCTAAACTGGGCAGATAGTGAGGAAAGAAAGAAACTAGAGTGGTATTTTCAAGTCCCTTCTCCTGGTTGACAGAAATAGCGTAATTCTGATCCAAAATATAAGTTTTTGACTTTTAAAGTAAGAAAAAGGGGAAGAGTCAATTCAGAATTTCTTTGCTGAGCATTCGATAGGAGGATAGGTTCTCAGAGAATAGTTAGAAGAATTTATTAGCAAGATAAATGAGTTAAATGTAGTCATATAACTATATTGTATAGCTTAAACACAGTATTTTGTTATTCATTATAATATATAATTATATGATGAACCTACATATATACTAACTTGCATTGCCCTATAATTAAGATAATGGTAAGGGAATTTGACACTGTACATCAAAAGCCATATTAGTGCCATTCTCTTTAACATAATAATTCCATTTCTAAGAGTTTAACTTAAAAAGTTAAAACTTGAACAAAATTATATTCATGAAAATGCTTCAGTTATAATGGAAGAAAGCAAATAACATAAGTAACCAGAGTAGGTGTTTTATTAGGGCAGTGGCTTTCAAAGGGAGGGGCAGTTTTGCCCCTGAGGAGACATTTGGTAATGCACAGAACTGTCCACCTCAACAAAGAATTATCCACTCCCAAATGTAAATATCAGTAGTTACAAGGTTCAAAAACTCTGCCTCAGGGCAAGTAGAGGACACGAACTCAAAAGGAAAATATGCAGTCTTTAAAGCTCATATCATAAAGGCTAGGCTTTGACATGGAAAATTATTTTGATACATACTATGAGAGAAAATAAAATATAAATATATGTATGCTGCTGCCGCTGCTGCTAAGTCGCTTCAGTCGTGTCCGACTCTGTGCGACCCCAAAGACGGCAGCCCACCAGGCTCCCCAGTCCCTGGGGTTCTCCAGGCAAGAACACTGGAGTGGGTTGCCATTTCCTTCTCCAAAATATATGTATACATGCATGCTAAGTCGCTTCAGTCCTGTCGTGCCTGTGGACCAAGGCTTCTCTGCCCACAGGCTTCTCCAGGCAAGAATAATGGAATGTGTTGGTAAGAATCCACCTGTCAGTGCAGGAGCCACAGAAGAGGCGGGTTCTATCCCTGGGTCAGGAAGATCCTCTGGAGAAGGAAAGGGCCACCCACTGCAGTGTTCTTGCTGGGTGATTCCACAGACAGAGGAGCCTGGTGGGCTACCATTCATGAAGTTACAAGTGGTCAGACAGGACTGAGCCCATGAGCACCTGGCGCTAGTGTGACACAAGCCCCTCCAAGAGCTCCTAGAGACTCTGTAGCAACGTGTTTCATATGGTTACATATTTTTGGAAAGAAAAGTTTCAAGTAAAAGTATTTAAATTTCCCCTCGAACTAAGATTTTTCCTTCCCCCCACCCAGATTACATTATATAAGCTTCAGGTACCACTAACCTAGATCCACCCTTGGTTATAAGGCTAATATCACAAAATGCACATGATCAAGGGGAAAAAAAAATACTGATCGTAATTTCCCAAAATAGCTAACTGCAATGATGTAAGCCTGGTGGGGTTAGGAGAATGCTCTTTTCTTCGCCAGTTTCCAAGTGTTTTGCTAAACTGTTGTATTAGTTTATAATGGAAGAAAATTTTTTTAAAAGAAAGAAAATGTATAGATAGATAAAAAGAAAAATGTGGAGGAAAATCACCATTTTAAGTCCCTTATAAATTTTTTAAGGTTTAAATCATGAGCTTCTCATGCTGCCCCTTCTGGTTTATAGTTTACCTTGGTCTTCATCAGTCATACTGCTGCTGCTGCTATTAAGTCGCTTCAGTCGTGCCCGACTCTGTGCGACCCCATAGACAGCAGCCCAGCAGGCTCTGCCATCCTGGGATTCTCCAGGCAAGAACACTGGAGTGGGTTGCCATCTCCTTCTCCAACGCATGAAAGTGAAAAGTGAAAGTGAAGTCGCTCAGTCGTGTCAGTCATACTCGTGCTCAACTATTTCCCTGAAAAGGCATGTGGTCCAAGTTCCCTAGTGCTGTATGGCAAAGCTCCCCACAGTCTATCACGTTTGACTACTTTGAGCTTCCTTGGTGACTAAGACAGTAGTGAATCTGCCTGCAAAGCACAGGACCCAGGTTCAATCCCTGGGTCTGGAAGATGCCCTGGAGAAGGACTGGCAACCCATCTTTGAACAGCAGCTGCCACTTTCTGGAATTGTCACAAATTAGACGGGTCTGCAAGCATCTTCCTTACAATAAGGATGTGATAAAAATGCTTATTACCATTCAGTGATATCCTCATGCCCATGAAGTTCAAAACTTTTCTTCCTACATCCAGAAACTTTGCTTAAGAAAAATATTTAGGATTGGCAATAACCTCAACAGATGTCAGATTCCCTTATTTCTCTATAAATTTGGGTGTATTTATTTAAAATTTCATTTCCTTGAAATACCTCTCTTGTCTGAACCACGAGGGAGTCATAGCAATCCTAAGCATATCCTAAGCGTATCCACTTCTTTCTCAAAGTCAGGCATCCATTATCAGGAAATGACTTCCACAGCTGGGTACTATTTCCCCTTGTACTCATGCCAGTCCCTGGTGGCTCAGCTGGTAAAGAATTCTGCGATGCAGGACACCTGGGTTTGATATCTGGGTTGGGAAGATCCCCTGAAGAATGGAAAGGCTACCCACTCCAGTATACTAGCCTAGAGAATTCCATGGACTCATAAAGAGTCAGACACGACTGAGCAACTTTCATTTTTCATGCCAGTCCTAAGGATTCTTTTCTTAAGCCTGTGTTATACTGTCATCAAATATGAGAATATCTTTAAAAGTCAATGGATTTATTAGAAGAAAAAATGAGAGTCTTACACTGAAGTTCACAATTCCCTTTTTCTTCAAGTGTTTGTGTACAACAGTGTGAGGAATTTTGATTGATGGGTATTGCAAATCCTCCTGGGCATTCAGAGTGAATAATGAATTATATGTAACTGAATTGCATTCTCAAAAGAAAAAAAAAGTAGTATCAAGGTATGCATGGGAGGGGAGTCTGTGGGAGAATGGATACATGTGTGTGCATGCATGCTAATTTGCTTTGGTCATGTCCAACTCCTTTGACTGAAGTAAATGAAGCTCCTTTTGAGCCCAAGAAAATAAAGCCTCTCACTGTTTCCATTGTTTCCCCATCTATTTGTCATGAAGTGATGGGACCAGATGCCATGATCTTTGTTTTCTGAATACTGAGTGTGAAGCCAACTTTTTCACTCCTCTCTTTCACTTTCATCAAGAAGCTCTTTGGTTCCTCTTCTCTTTCTTCCATAAGGGTGCTGTCATCTGCATATCTGAGGTTATTGATATTTCTCCCAGCAATCTTGATTCCAGCTTGTGCTTCATCAAGCCCAGCATTTCACATGATGTACTCTACATATAAGTTAAATAAGCAGGATGACTTAAAGCATACTTAAAACACGCAGAATATTTGACCATCAACTATAGAAAGTGAAAACTCTTAAGCAGGATTTTGCCAAGTAGAATGCTCTTATAAAAGGACCTTCCTGAAATCCTTCAGTATAATATTATATTATGGAAATTAATCACAATGGAGCAATAGCATTTAGCTGAAATTTTAAAATATTTACTTATAATAACACACACATATAGCAAGCTAATATCTGGATTGAAAATTTTTGAAAGAGAAGATATAAATTATTTTCTACTGAAGATAAGTTTCTCAACCTTGAAAACACTGTCTTTCCATGATTGTGGAGTGCCTGGTAGAGTGAGGAAGGAGAGTTCACTAAAGGCCACCTGCATCAGCACTGAATCAATCAAGAGTAGTGACTAGTGTCCCTCTTTGCTGGATTACTGGAAATTCGTATTATGTTTCTAAATGTATGAGTAAATGGTATTTTGTTTGCATTGGGGATTGATATACCAGTGAATTCAGTTAGTCTTACTTGTAATTAATGAGCAAATAGTCAATTAAAATATGTACATGTGTTGAAACAGACAATTTGCAAGTATCAACACAGAAGGACAAACTCAATCCACTTATTAGAAGCATGCTAGTACACCACAAATTAACCAGCACTTAGCGGTATTTTCCTTTCTTTGTACCATATTTCATGGTACATCTGACATTTTGTCAAAGCTCTCTAACAATCATATTTCTTGATATCAAAGGACAGTGCCTCAATTCTGGGACTATAAGAGAATAAATTTAAAATATCTTACCCTTACCAGTCCCCCATTTCATTTCATGGCTAACTTCTTAACTGCCTCACCCTAAAAAAAGTCATCAAATATTTTCACCATACTCTTAATTCTCACAGATGAAGCAGAAATGCCATTTACAAAGAACAGACAATCATTTCTTTAGTCAATTTTATGGCAAAAGTAACCATTTAGTAAAGTGCTAGGTTTGATGTCATGAAGACTCTAAAAAAATGCTTCTGGAAAAATAATTTGAAATCATATTTCTCTGATTTTTGATGCATTTCAAATAAACTTGTGAAATATGTTTTCCCAGCCTGTACCATACCAGTTCATGTTCATTTATTCAGGGACCCAATGAACACATATTTAGTAACTATCTTAGGTGCAATGCTGATGCTGAGGATAAACAGAACTAAAGATAATAAATTACAGTCTCTCCCTTGGAGAACAGGAAAAGAGTCACCTGTCGTGTTTGCTCTTATATTCCCAGTGCCTGAGATTATACTCGACACAGAGCAGATGCTCACAATGGTCTTTCCTTCCTCTCTCTCTTCTTTTCCATCTTTCTCTCTTTCCTTCTGTTTGTCCTTTTTTCTTTTTGTTGTTTAATTGAGTGACATTTTAAAAGCACAAACACCAATGGAAATACATAGAGATAAGAATGTAACAGGCTTATCAAGAAGTAATCAATAATTGATAGTAAAAGGACTGATTCAATATATTTTCCACCTAGGACAGCATACTCATGGATGCTCATAGAATGATACTAGTTTATTTTTTTAAATGTTAAGTGCTCTTTATACTCTATTCAAGGCAGAAAAGAAAAAGGCTTACAGATTTTTTCATTCGTCTGAAAATTACTGAAGTTCTTATTTAACTTTGGGGTCCAATGAATGAGTGATCCCTTGATATTCTCTTTCTTTGTCAATAACCATCTCATCCAAAGAGCAGGGTGGGATTTTTCATCTCTCTAACTTTCTTGATGTGGCGAAGCTTCTGTCAAAACATGTTATCTCACTGGGAACACACGCCACAGTTTGCAGAGGCCCACAGGTGGTTGAAACCTAACCCAGTGGTAAATCACAACATGGAAAAAGTCTTGCATATTTTAGAAGACAGAAAAGGAAATAACTTTTCATCCAGCAATTAGAAGCACATTGTGTCTCAGAAAGCCTGTGCCTTGTTCCCATCAGGCTAAATGGCCCCTTTCACACAAACCTTCCTCCTGATTCTTTTGGAACCTCCAGACAACTCCCTCCCTCTCCTCTCTCAAGTTACCCCTCAAGTCTTAATGACCCCACAAGTCAAGTCTGTTTTCCTTTAAAATGTTTCCAAACCACTGGAGCGCACCTGGTCATAAACCCCCATTGACGAAAAGTGGAATGGAGGTTGTGTCAGGTACACCAACGACTGGAATTACTCCCACCTTCTCCACATTGTTGACAGATAGTGAATAAAGGCAGCATTGTTACACCTTCAATCGAGCTATTGAAGTTAGTACTTGTTTTTGGCTCATGAAAAGACCACTTTTTTCCAGGGCTGTTACAAGCCAATGATTTAGAACCCCGATTCCTTATATTTATTTGTTTTTTTAATAATTCTTCTACTGCTTATGCAGTGAGGCATGCTATTATTATTAGAACTGCCTGGCCTTGGACAGTGCACATGTGTCATATGCACAAACACACGACAAGAAAAGGCATCACAGACCCTGCGTTCAAATTGGAAAGTGCACCGACATTGTTTTTGTTCCAGCTCTTCTACTTTAAGTAAGGAGGTTCTTGCCTCAGTGGGGTAGTCCCTCATTTGTGTTTGACCCTTTCTGACCCCATGGACTGTAGCCTCCAGGCTGTCTGTCTCTGTCTGTGGATTTCTTCAGGCAAGAATGTAGGAGTGGGTTGCCATTCCCTTCTCCAGGGGATCTTCCTGACCGAGCAATCAAACCCAGGTCTCCCGCGTGCCAGGCAGATTCTTTACCATCTGAGCCACTTTAATGGATTCCCTTATCTCAGTTAAGCACTTCCAGATTAAACATAGATTATATGATAAGCTGTATGATTAGAAATTAGTTGTTAAGGCTTTAGAACCAATCCCATGAGAGATGGTATCTGGGCGCCCTCATTTAGTAGTGATGTGACTTCTGGCAAACTGCTAACTCTCTTCAAACCTAGAGGGAGGTTTTGAAGGTGATTCCAAGATGTTTAGACTTTCTTGAGAGCTGAGCCTTTGGTGGTCATGGGACAGAAGAGTAACATGCTAGGAGGGAAGACTTGTGATGACTTGCAAAGGGGAGATGTCAATACCAGGGGTCAGTAAGTGTGCTCTATGTCTGGCACTGTTGATTCTCCTTTTATAAACAAACAAATAAAAAGTGCTGTAAATGATTATGATGATTGAATAATTAATCAACAAATCCAAGTGAAGAAAGAAAGGTGATGAAATGGGGGTATGTACTGATGAGCATTCAGGACAAGGTCTATAATCTACTATTCTTTTGGATGATTTATATTCATTTTTGAGAAGTAGCTGAGTAAAAACAATTTGCTCCATGCCTCATGTAATGGTTTAATAATCCAGTACTGAATTAACACTGACCTTTAAGCAGTGTCTCAAATTCAGAAGCCACAGAGACTTCTGAGATGTAATTTTCCCTTCAAATTTCCCTCCCTTTATATTTGCATAAGATTTTGAAATAGCAGTACAGTTCAGATCAGATAAATAGGAATGAGGTGGCTTCGGCTAGCTACTGAACACAGATGTGACTTTGTTACCCAGCTGTGAGTAATTTTCCTCCCAATCAGAGGTAGAATTTTAAATAGACTGAAAGCACGTTCTGTAGCAGGAGCACTGCATGCAAGATGCCCTGTCAATGCAGGCTCTCATTTATTTAACTCATAGTAGTCTCAGATGGCCACCCTTCCTCTGCTTTCTGCCATGCTGAACATGCATATGAATGGACAGGTCAACGTTTCAGAAGTGAATGGTCTCCAGGCTTCTATGTTTGCATGACATTCTGTTTCATAGACAAGAATTTGACCATGTGACAATCCATTTGTGCCTCAGGTATTCACCTAATCTTTGCCTAAATGGAAGGGGTATATTTCTTAAACCCCAGCAAGTAAAACACAAAAGCAAGTGTCAGTAGGAATACTGACAATGAGCTGGTGAAACTGGCAGCCACTTTTGATCATTTTGAACACAATAGATGTGTTCTTAACCACATTCTCCACATTAATGGATCGCTCTTGTCAAATGTCTCACTGGGTATTATGCAGATTTGCCTAAGTATCCTTGTGGCTGTGAATATGGTCTGGGACCTTTTTCTTTTTATAATCTTCAGCAGACACCTGTTCTGAAATCACATGATGGAAGCTTTTGACCAGAAATGGTGGCATGCAGGGGATAGAACAACAGAATAGAAGGACTTCAGTGACATGAGCAAAATTGCCTTTCTTTCTGATTTGATTGGAAAATTATTTTTTCAGATTCTAGGGAGTTATTGTTCTCATATACTTCGTATAATAACATACTTTGAACCAAAAAGGTCGTTAGAGGTGATATTCAGTGCCTTTTGTACAGATCAGAACACTGAGACCCAAAGCTAATTGACCTGCCCTACAGTTGCAAATGCAAAGCACAGCTTCAACTGTTAGGCAGACAGAGAGCAGATCAGTAGTGGCCTGGAAATGGGGCACGGGCTGCAAAGGGTGATGGAAATAGTCTAGATCTTGACTGTGGTAGAAACACACATATCCATTTGTCAAAACCCATCTATGCATCCATAGAATGAATGCATTCTATGAAAATTATCCCCAAAAGTTAAAAATTTAAAAATGGCAGGCACATCCTACCAAGGATAAATTTAAATAATGTAAAATAAAGCAGTGAGATAAAACCTTTTAAGAAGTGTTACAGTTGAAGACACACTTTCCTCCAAACTTGGGGAGAAGCAGCGTATGTGGCATGTATAAGATTGTATGCTACAAAAAATCATTCCTGGATCCCCAAGAGCTTAAGAGTTGGCAGAATAAAAGCAGAGAGAATCCAATGAGATACTGAAATGAAGAAACACCTAATCAGTGTCTAGAAGACAGATTCTGTTTCTGTTCCCACTTCTACTATTTCCCAGCTTTGTGACCTTGGATGAGTCACCTCTCCTTAGAAAGGCACTTTCTTCTCTCTCAAGTTGTGATCAGAAACCCTGTTCCCACTTTGCTGCTTAAGGTTCAAGAACAGCATAAGAGCTCGGAAAGTGCTTTGAAAGTTCAAAGCGACCATATACGCGTGAGTGATTACTAACATTTCCACCCCCGTGTACATCCATGTCAATGAGGCCAAGAAGCTGACGATGACTCCAAATATAGGGTAGTAGTGACACTGACATGACTTCAGGCTATGGTCAGCTTTTATTGATGTTCATGCACATGAGCTGTAGTGTTCCCATGCTAGGTCCAGCAGACCCATTTCTGATACATATTTTAGGTAGATTCTTCTCAATAAAAGGAAAAAAGTGGTGAAAGCCAAAAGGTATTTAGTAAAGAAAGGACACAGGTAGCAAATTTGAAAGTCACGAAGTAGATTTGAAGTAAATATTTACATTCAAGTATTCAATGACTTTTTTGAGCATCTAGCATGAGCAAGGCCTGGAATTATATACGAAGATGAATAAAACACAGTCAAGGAAAAGATAAATAAAACACAGATTCAGTGTCCTCTGGAAGGATGGATCTTATATGTCTAAAAGTAATTTGAAAGCAAAACCATATGTGGAAAATATCATAAGAACAAAACGTAGTGCAGTGGAGTTGGAAACGGGATAAACACTTGTTTCTTGGAAGACTTCATGAGAGAGGTGGTGTTTGAAGTGAGCATTCAGGAGTAAGTAGGGATCCCCTGAGGACAGGAAAGGAAGCTCTGGTGAAAGAGTAGATTGAGCTAGGTCATGGAGTCCCAGAAATACAGGGCATTTTAGAATGGTGTTCAGGGCATTGGTGCGGGTGACAGGCTGAAGAAGGGGAATTGAGGACAGGACCCTGGAAGGCTTTATGCGCCAGGCTTTCTTGGCTGGAAATGAGAAACCACTGGAGATTTCTGAGCTGAAGTATGACTTGAAGTGTGCCAGTGGAAAATGAATTTGGCAACGTCACTGTGTGTGCACTCGTGCGGGGAGAGACCAGTGCTAGGGAGGCCAACCAGGAAACTAATGCAATGATCAAGGGGAGAGAAAGTGAAGCTTTGAACTAGTATAGCAGGTAGGAAGAGGAAGGTAAGTGCTGCAGGAAACTGAGGTGCCAGAGGAGGGTCAAATCCCAGGTCGCAGGTGAGTCCCTGCGATGGGCCACCACATGAGGGGCCTTGGTCTCATGCAGGAAAGGATTCAAGAGTGAGTCACAAGAAAGTGAAAGCAAGTTTATTCAGGGAGATACATACTCCACAGACAGTGCAGGCCATCTCAGCAGGAGAGAATGGTCCCAAGGTGAAGGGTAGTTGGAGTGTATGGGCTGGTTGTTTCATAGGCTAAAGAGTGGGAGGATATTCCAACTGCTATGGGGAAGGGGCGGGGATTCCCAGGAGTTGGACCACGTCCACTTTTTTGGCCTTTATGATTAGCCTTGGAATAATCATGGCTCCTGTGGGTGTATCATTTAGATTCTAACGTATTACAGTGAGTATATAATGAGGAAAAGGTCTCCTGGAAATCAAATCTTCTGCCATCTTGGGCCTCATAGGTTCTAACTGGTTTTTGTGGTATTCTGTTTTTCTTAGTGGTTGTGTAATATTTTTTAATGGTTGTGCCCTGCCCATTTCCTGTCTCATAAGCACAAATACAAGTAATATTGATATTAAAAAGGGGCTGGACTTTAAAACTTCCTGGGTGTGGGAGGCAAATAAGAAGTATCAAAGAAGATGTTCAGATTTCCAGCCAAAATGAAAACCCTTGGAAGAATGCATTGAATGAAAGAGAGTATATTTATTTTTAACACATTCCAAGTTAGTTGTGCCAGTGGGACAGCTAATATTATTGGGTATTTTTTCTATACTGAATAAATATGCATCTCTTATCCTATTTAATCTTCAAGATGGCTTTGTGAGAAGAGTAAGTTCATATCAGTTTTACAGATAGAGGGATTTAACCTCAAGAGTTAAAGTAACCTACCTAAGGTGGCAAAATTATCAAAAAAAGAAATCCAAATGTTGCATTCTTTGTATATCACCATTGCAGGTGGCTTTACTGGAAATTATTGAGAAAATGCAGTTTTCTCCTTCCTGACACAGTGCAGAACACTAGAAAATCTATTCAATACATTTGCATACTCTTACACAATCTAGAACATAGAGATGATTTCCTGGTCCAACGATCACTTCGGATGGATATCAAAGATCATTGAATTTCTCAGTTGTATTTTATCAATATATGATACATTCACAAATTAGTTCCTAAACTGTGTTTTGAGAGAACACTGTGATTCAGAACATTCTTATAATGCCAAGAATGCCACTCTGATTCTATACACAAACTCATATCATACACTTAAGATGTGGGGGAAAGAGAATATAATGCAACCTGTGTATCAAAGCTCAAATCACCCCCTAAGCAGACCTTACTACAAAAATAAGTATATTCAAAACACGGATGACAAGTCTCAGATCTGTGGCTGAAATTAGCAGTTGATGATATTTTAATAAACATCATTACCATTGTTGTGGGCTGGCTGCTTCTTATTCAAGTTGTGTGTTTGTAGGAAATAACTAGTACCATAAAGCTTCCTGACAAAAATCACATTTCTATTTTGCAAATAAGAGGTTTTTATTTTTTTAATGCCTCAGCAAATGAGTTCTTTGGAATTTGGCTGTGCTTTTCTTAATATTATCTGCTGGCAGTGGCTTTGCACACTTCACTGTTTCCACAGAACATATTTTGCTATATGTATCTGAAGCTGTATAATCACACCTCCTGGTTGTAAATCAAGAGTTGGCATTAATTAACAGTTACTGATGTAATGCCCCACTGATAAAACAAATGTACCCATTTCTTCTCTGAAGAATTGGAAGTGGCAGGCTGGCACTTCGCAGAACTTTCTCATTTCCCTAAACTTGTAATAAAGCCAGCTCATTGTCTCTCCAGGCTACTCAGCATCCAGCAGTTTGTGTTCTGTGCTCATTCCATGTCTAGTCTTGCTCTTCTGTTTACTGAAGCTCTATAGCTGATTTCAGGATCACTTTTTAAAAATAAATCATTACAGAACTTTCGCATTTTGGGTTTTACCTAAAAGAGGATCTAATTATCCATCACAGATTTGGACCAGACAGTTATTCCTTATGAAAGCTAAGGTTGATTCAAAGGAAATTACTCCTGCATGGGGACATGTGTCAGGTGCATTATGACAGCGCTGCCTCCTTGGTTTATGTGGTGTCGCCTCCTTCCATCCAGTTGTGTAGGCTGGGGATTTAAGCATCATCTTGTATGCTTTGCCCTTCCAGTCCGTTTCCAGACCATTCTGTGTTCTTGAGTATTACCTCTGAAATCTACTCTAGCATGTCCTGGATGCACTCATGTTTCTCTTTTCCAACCGTCCCCGCCTTGTCAGTTAGTGTTTCACAGTGGCTTCGAACTGGTCTCCCCACCATTCACTTGTGCTCTTATCTAGCATTCTCACCACATTATAGTCAAAATGATATTTTCAGATTAGCTAGTCTATCAAGATTAACTAGTATATCAAGTGAGCCCCAGATTTAAACCCCGTCAATAGCTTTCATTGCTCTAAGTACCAAAGACCAAAGACCTTGAAAGTCCTGTGTGTTCTAGACCCACTTACTTCTCCAGACAATCTGTTACTATTCTCTGAGAGAAGGAGAGCCCCCCAATCAAGACTGCATTTTCTCTCCCATCTCTTCCCTTGGATCATTCTGTTCCTTCACCTTTATATCTCAGGTGCCTGTTCCTCAGAGAAGTCTGCGTAACCACCCAGACTCTGCCTCTAGGATCAATCTTTATCCGTGTGTCTGTCTATTTATCTATCACCTATTTATCCTATATGTGCATATTCAGTGGAGTGACTCACTGTACTTCAGAGCCTTTGTTTCCATTTGTAAATTTATGTTTATTTGTGTCTGCAGTCTCCACCACTAGACTGTAAATTGCATAAGAATACTGGTTGTATCTATTTAACTTTATATATTCAATATCTAATTCAATATCTGACCCAGGTGGGTTCTCATGAATGTTGGTAGAATAAGTTAAAGTGTTTAGCTGTGCTTTGAATGTTGATCAAGAAGACTTAATGACTGGAAAAATATTGGATTCCAAGAAACTGAAGTATTTCACCATTTCTCAGCAAATAGTCTTCAGTGATGCAGAGAGGAAAAGGAAGACATATTTCTTGATGATCAAAAGAAATTAAAAGGGATATGAGGACATAAATTAAGCACATAAAAATGAAACCCTTCCTTCAGCTACTCTTACATTTGAGAGAAAGTGGAATTGAAAAAGAAAATCTAGACCCAGTTGTCAGTAGTTGCTTTTATGTACTCTTACTTGTTTTAAGCCAATTAGTAATTAGAAACAGCTTAGGAGCAGTTCAGGACCCACTGGAAAGTCCAGATGGCAAAGTGACATTTGATTTTTTTTTTATTTATTTTATTGAAGTATAGTTGATTTACAGTGTTGTGTTAATTGTGTAATATGTGTAAAGCAAAGTGATTCCATTATACGTACTCTTTGGCTCTGATTACTAAAGTAAGCCCTAGCTCATACTCTTCCCAAGCCTCCCTTCATTCTCTGGACCATCACAGTGCCTTGAGTTATTACTGTTAGTGTCAAACTTTAAACCAGTGCTTTGCTTTTAAGTGTTTTCTATGGTTTCTTGCACACCTTACATGAAATTCATGATGTATAGTGAATTAAAAAAATAACCCTGAGCAGTTAAGATGTTGGAGAATCCCAGCTTACAGCTTATCCAATCTCGCTCTCTCTCTTTGTTTCTCTGAATGATGAAGTTTTTACCAGGATCAGACTAAGAGCTATACCAATTTAGATTCTATAATAGAAAAGTGGGGTGGACAAAGAACAGACATTAAGACTTTGCATTAAATAAGATCTGGGCTGATTAACAGGAATAATATGAATTGAGTGTGATATCAAAATTATCTTGAGTATAAAATATTAGTGACTGCATTTCACCACAAATCACTCATGAATTCCTTTCTTGCTAAATTGGGATTTTTTTAGTTTTGTACTACTGAAAGGTAGAAATTTTGCCTTTAAGTTGGCTATAACAAACACTACAAAAAAACTTTATATGAGAAGAGATCTAGTATAATATTTTTTCATGAGTAGATCAGAGCGGTAAATATCTGCTTTAAAGAGAGTAAGTATCCTCAGACTTTTATTCTAATTCATGAGAAACATTTTTTTACGTTTTTAAACACTTGGTCACTTGTCTTAGTTCCAGCTGAAATGCGTAGTCGGCCTTCCTCTTTCTTGGGCCTCCAGTCTTCTGAAGGCCCGAGGGAGGCGTTCTGGGCGGCGGCCTTTCCTGTCTGTCCTGGGCCCCCTGCTGCTTCCCACCGTAACTGGATGTTTTTGCCCAGGGCTTTCTCTGAGGGGCAGTCCGTGTGGGAGCGGCCTTCAGGCCGCGCGCTCCGGGAGCTGACACCGGGTTTCTCAGCCCCAGCTGGCCACGGCCTCCACCCGGGGCCCCGGTGACGAAGGCCCGCTGTCCAAGCGCTCGCCGCACCGCCCCCTTCCCTTCTCACGTCCCGTTTCCCACCAGCGTTTTCTGAATAAATGACTTCTGCTAGAATCCTTGTCTTGGGCTTTAGATTTTTCTGTGAAAGGGAATGACTTTGGATTTCTGTAAGAAGGTCTACCTCTAAGAGAACAATCCAAACTGAGAGAGAGGGCTTGGTATTCTTGAAAAGCTGAGATTAAATTGAGTTTTGAGGCTTAAGGTCAGGCTTATCAGACTGTTATGCCCAACTAAGTATTAAAATATTGAAGTATTTTATATCAGTTAGTAAAGAGCTGCTTCTCCAAACTCTCTAGAGGACTTGGCCACTGCCCTGGTACCAGTTCCTACCCATGATTCCACAAATGAGGGTCAACAAAGGCCACGCAGGAGATTCCAAGACTGGTGTTAGCGACACCAGCTGTTCTAGGGGATCTGTGTGCCTGCCGTGTGGGTTACCAAACATTTTAATATCATTTGTGATCAATTTGGCACCTGCCCAACCCAGATTCAAAGTACGCGTCTTCTGAGGACTTCCCTCACAGCACAGTGGCTCAGACTCCGTGGCGCCAATGCAGGAGTCCCAGGAGCTCAATCCCCACCTGTCGCAACTGAGAGTCCTCATGCTGCGACTGAAAAATAAATA
Organism: Odocoileus virginianus; assembly: GCF_023699985.2. Lineage (NCBI taxonomy): Eukaryota > Metazoa > Chordata > Mammalia > Artiodactyla > Cervidae > Odocoileus > Odocoileus virginianus. The sequence goes on from NC_069682.1 coordinate 790,349, forward strand.
CAGAAATAAAATCCCACACGCCACAGGGAAGATCCTGTCGCCACACCAGAGACCTGGTGCAACCAAATAAGTAAATAATCAATAAAATACTATTAAAAATGTAAATGCAGTTAAAAAAAATAAAAGTAGATTTCTTCCTTTGCTTATTGTGTAGAGAAGACTTTGAAGTCTATTTCCCTAACTCAATATTTATTACTTCTCTGAATAGACACCCTCTTGGTATTCCACCATATTTGCTAGATTTTTAGGGATGTGGATAGAGGAGGGAAATAGGAGAATGAAGGATGGGGAACACAATCAATACTTGATTAACTTCTGGGAAATTGTGTCAGCATTTCAGGTTGAACTACCCTTACAAAAAATAGGATGCCGACTAGAATACAATGGTTTGGGCTTTGCTGGAATTGCATTTCTGCCTCTGCTGTTTTCTAAATTTAAAAAGTTCATGAGGAAAGAAATGTTAAGGCCAACTCCCCTACCACCACACACATACATGTGCAATTCCATAGTGAGTACTTGCTCTTTCACCAGGTGAGTGTGGTAGACTAAATTTCATGTGCATAGCCAGATGCCAGAGCCACTCCCCACATCGCCACCCCCAGGCAGCAAACATTTCACATCTGGCCCAGCACTACCAGTTCCCCATTCAGGTTGTAAGTTTTATAGCTGCAAAAGCATTTTCAAGCTGATTTCATAGTGATTATGTGTTAATCACCTTGGGGAGTTACTAAGAATCCAGGATAATCTTGGGTTCGTAACAAGGAGCATGTGTCTAAAGATACCTTTTCCTGAACTGCACACTCATAGATGCGATGATGCCAAAAAAAAAAAGTCCTATTTGCATCCATAAGTGCCTTCTGTGGTGTGGGGCTGAAGCTTCAGAAGTTGAACTTTGTTCCAGATTTCCCAAGTTAGGCCATAGTTACGTCAGATATCAGGACCAGGCTGATTTTATAAACTGTGTGCATTTAATAGTTTCTCATGATACACAGAGTAATCATGAAACTCAAAAGGCACACTCGTTACAAGTACGAAAAAGGCAATTTCAGGTTCCTTTGGGTTTTTGCTTTTGTAAGGCAGAAAGTGGACAGTTTCTCACTGTTTAGATTTGCCATTGAAGTTTTAGTGGAATGCCAAAAATCTCACTTAGCGAATGTTGGTAAATGATGGCAACACAAGTGCAAGTTCAAAGCGAAATAACTTCTTGAAATAAAACAAGAATTTGATGCCTAGAAATCTTGTTTTAAGATCCACAAAGTTCTCAATCTTTGAATGCTTTTTATTAAAATAACAAAACAACCAGACTTCCCTAGTGACTCTGCTTTCCCACTGCAGGTGGTACAGGTTCAATCCCTGGTCTGGGAAGTAGGATCTTGCATGCCTCGAGGTGCAGACAATAGAGAAAAAAAAAAATCAATCCCCCCCCAAAAAAACAAACTCCAGATTCTTATACGTGTACAGGTATACTTTCTGCCATCTACCTGTTTCTGATATTTGCACACATAAACAATGAAATGTTTGTTTTTCTAATCTTGTGCACATAATGTTTTTCTTATTCTTGTGTGCAACTGTTGATAGTATTTGGGAATGTGGAAATGTTTAAAAAAAATAAGCAAAGGAATCTAGAGAAAAATAGGAAACTGAATAAATTCATTTATTAACCCCCCCAAAAAAACTATTCTACAACTATATTTTCACTAAAGTGGCTTAAATTTTTAAAGATACGAACAAGATTCATTTCAGTCACTCAATCGTGTCCGACTCTTTGTGACCCCATGAACCGCAGCACGCCAGGCCTCCCTGTCCATCACCAACTGTGGGAGTCCACCCAAACCCATGTCCATTGAGTCAGAGATGCCATCCAACCATCTCATCCTCTGTCATCCCCTTCTTCTCCTGCCCTCAATCTTTCCCAGCATCAGGATCTTTTCAAATGAGTCAGCTCTTCACATCAGGTGGCCAAAGTATTGGAGTTTCAGCTTCAACATCAGTCCTTCCAATGAACACCCAGTACTGATCTCCTTTAGGATGGACTGGTTAGAACTCCTTGCAGTCCAAGGGACTCTCAAGAGCCTTCTCCAACACCGCAGTTCAAAAGCACCAATTCTTCGGCTCTCAGCTTTCTTTATAGTCCAACTCTCACATCTGTACATAACTACTGGAAAAACCGTAGCCTTGACTAGATGGACATTTGCTGACAAAGTAAATGTCTCTGCTTTTTAATATGCTGTCAAGTTTGATCATAACTTTCCTTCCAAAGAGTAAGTGTCTTTTAATTTCATGGCTGCAATCACCATCTCCAGTGATTTTGGAGCCCCCCAAAACAAAGTCTGTCACTGTTTCCACTGTTTGCCCATCTATTTCCCATGAAGTGATGGGACCAGATGCCATGATCTTAGTTTTCTGAATGTTGAGTTTTAAGCCAGCTTTTTCACTCTCCTCTTTCACTTTCATCAAAAGGCTCTTTAGTTCCTCTTCACTTTCTGCCACAAGGGTGGTGTCATCTGCATATCTGAGGTTATTGATATTTTTTCTCCCAGCAATCTTGATTTCAGTCTGTGCTTCCTTCAGCCCAGTGTTTCTCATGATGTACTCTGCATACAAGTTAATAAGCAGGGTGACAATATACAGCCTTGATGTACTCCATTTCCTATTTGGAACCAGTCTGTTGTTCCATGTCCAATTCTAACTGTTGCTTCCTGACCTCCATACAGATTTCTCAAGAGGCAGGTCAGGTGGTCTGGTATTACCATCTCCTTCTAGATTAAGACTTAATAAAAATGTAGGCTAACTGAATTTTTAGGCAATGGTGATATAAAATGGTTCAGCTACTTTGGAAAACTTTTGACAGTTTCTAATAAAGTTCAGTGTATACCTACCTACCCTTTGACCAAGCAATTCCACTCCTAGGTATTTACCCAATGAGATAAAACATACCTACTTACTGACCTGTAAAAGAATGTTCACAGCACCATTATTCAAAATAACCTCCAAAAGGGAAAGACTCAAATGTCCCTCACCTGGTGAAATAATAAATAAATTGTAGTATATTAGTGTATCATGTAACAGAATACTACCCAGCTATAAATAGGAATGAATTACTGATAAAAAATGATTGAATCTGAAAAATATATTTTTCAGTAGAGCTAAAGAGATACAAATGACAACATTTTCCAGAATTCCATTTATATTACATTCAAAGACAGGCAAATACTCTTTAGTGATAGCATAATTGACTCTGGAGTACAAGGCAGTTGATTGGAAAAGAGCATTAGGAAAATTTTCTGGAGAAATGAAATGTTTTATATCTTCATCCAGATTGTGATTACATGTCCTCTACAATTGCCAAATTACTGATCTGTAAGCTTAAGATGTGCATTCAGTTCTGTTCAGTTCAGTCACTCAGTCATGTCTTACTCTTGGCGACCCCATGGATTGCAGCACGCCAGGCCTCCCTGTCCAACACCAACTCCCAGAGTTTACTCAAACTCATGTCCATTGAGTCAGTGATGCCATCCAACCATCTCATCCTCTATCGTTCCCTTCTCCTCCTGCCTTCAGTCCTTCCCAGAATCAGGGTCTTTGCCAGTGAGTCAGTTCTCATCAGGTGGCCAGTTTTGGAGTTTCAGTTTCAGCATTAGTCCTTCCAGTGACTATTCAGGACTGATTTCCTTTAGGATGGACTGGTTGGATCTCCTTACAGTCCAAAGGACTCTCAAGAGTTTTGTCTAAAACCACAGTTCAAAAGTATCAATTCTTCAGCGCTCAGCTTTCTTTATAGTCCAACTATCACATCCATACATGACTACTGGAAAAACCATCACTTTGACTAGACAGACCTTTGTCAGCAAAGTAAGAGACCTTTGTCAGAGACCTTTGTCTCTGCTTTTTAATATGCTGTCTAGGTTGGTCATAGCTTTTCTTCCAAGGAGCAAGTGTCTTTTAATTTCATGGCTGCAGTCACCATCTGCAGTGATTTTGGAGCCCCCCAAAATAAAGTCTGTCACTGTTTCCACTGTTTCCCCATCTATTTCTCATGAAGTGATGGGACCAGATGCCATGATCTTCATTTTTTGAATGTTGAGTTTTAAGCCAGCTTTTTCACTCTCCTCTTTCACTTTCATCAAAAGGCTCTTTAGTTCCTCTTCACTTTCTGCCACAAGGGTGGTGTCATCTGCATGTCTGAGGTTATTGATATTTCTCCCAGCAATCTTGATTTCAGTCTGTGCTTCCTTCAGCCCAGTGTTTCTCATGATGTACTCTGCATATATGTTAAATAAGCAGGGTGACAATATACAACCTTGAAGTACTCCTTTCCCAATTTGGAACCAGTCTGTTGTTCCATGTCCAGTTCTAACTGTTGCTTCTTGACCTGCCTACAGAATTCTCAGGAGGCAGGTAAGGTGGTCTGGTATCCCCATCTCTTGAATAAATTTTCAGTTTGTTGTGATCTACACAGTACATTATCTGTATATCAGTCACATCTCAATAAAGGACTGCTAACATCAACTAAAGATATTGCCCAGCTCTGAGTTCCTGATTGACAAGACTGATATTATCTGTTTTTTTTTTTTTTCCTACTTTAGCTTGGAGGCTAAATTCAAATTCAGCCTATGGTATGATCTAATTTATGTGAAATTACTGGGATCAGTACTGTTCCATTTAAGTCTTCAGAAAATTGAAAGTTCCCCTGTCAATGGCCAAGTTTTAAAAAAAAGTTAATCAGTTTCTTGGTAAAATCTGTGATTGCTTTTGTTTTGTTCCCTTTTAAAGTAGGGCCTCATGTTGAATATCTAAAGTTGCAGTGAGAAAAAATTTTCCACATTTTAATATCCTTCAAAGTAGCCAGACGAGTGAGTTCTACGCACTAAAACATTTCATACATCAGAAAGATTTTCAAATGTGGAATATACCACAGTTCCCTTTACTTGTGTCTTTCTCTAGTCCTATTGTCCTATTGCTTCATATTAATGAATAGGCAGAATTGTTTGTGATTTGAGAAAAGCGAAATGATTAAACCAGGAGAAGAGAGATGGATGTGATCACAGGGTCAGGTTGAAGGAAGCTGACAGATACCCAAGAGATTAGACACATTAACTAAAAGAATTTTTCTTTTTTTTTCTTTAAAAAAAATAAACCTTATTGAAGTATAGTTGATTTATAATGTGGTGTTAATTTCAAGTGTACAGCAAAATGATTCACTTAGTTATATACATATATCCACGCATTTTTAGACTCTTCTCCCATATAGGCCTTTACAGAGTGCTGAGTAGAGTTCCCTGTGCTATAATTAGATCCTTGCATGCATCCTTCAGTCGTGCCCCACTCTGAAGTCCGTGTTACCTACGGACTGTAGCCCACCAGGCTCTTCTGCCCATGGGAGTCTCCAGGCAAGAATACTGAAGTGGGTTTCCATGCCCTCCTCCAGAGGATTTTTCCAGACTCAGGATCGAACCTGAGCCTCCTGCAGTTCCTGCATTGCAGGCAGATTCCTGAGCCATAGGGAAGGCCAGCAGACCCTTACTAGTTACCTCTTATATATGGTGCTGTGTATACGTCAATCCCAGTCTCCCAGTGTTTCCCTCTTCTGTCTACCTCCTGTAACCATCAGTTTGTTTTCTACATCTGTAACTCTATTTCTGTTTTGTAGATATGTTCACTTGTACCCTTTTCTTAGATTCCACATATAAGCAATATTATATGATATTTATCTTTCTCTGTCTGACATACTTCACTCAGTGTGACACTCTCTAGGACCATCCATGTTACTACTACAAATGGCATTACTTTGTTCTCTTTTATGGCTGAGTATGTGTGTACCAAATCTCTTTACCCATCCCTCAGTTGGTGGACAGTTAGGTTGCTTCCATGTCCTAGCTATTGTAAATACTGCTGCAATGAACATTGGGGTGCATGTACCTTTTCCAATTATACTTTTCTCCAGATACATGCCCAGGATTGAATTGCTGGATCATATGGTAGCTCAATTTTTGTTTTTTTTAAGCAACTTCTATACTGTTCTTCATAGCGGCTGTACCAGTTTACATTCCGAGCAACAGTGTAGGAACAGTCCCTTTTCTCTACACCCTCTCCAGCATTTATTGTTTGCAAATTTTTTTGTTTGTTTGTTTGCAGATTTTTTTAATGATGGTCATTCTGACCAGTGTCAGGTGGTCACTCATGCACTTTAGATTTGCATTTCTCTAATAGCATCTTTTCATGTGTTTTTTAGCCATCTGTATGTCTTCTTTGGATAAATGTCTATTTAGATCTTCTGCCCAGTCTTGATTGGTTTGTTTGTTTCTTAGTATTGAGCTGCATGAGCTCTTTATATGTATTGGAAATTAATCCCTTTTTGGTTGCTTTGTTTGTAAATATTTTCTCCCATTCAGAGGGTTGTCTTTTCATTTTGAGGTTTCCTTTGCTGTGCAAAAGCTTCCATGTTTAATTAGGTCCCATTTGTTTATTTTTATTTTTATTTTCATTAACAGTCTCTTCAACACGTGGTGCTGGGTACACTAAACAGCTACATGTAAAAGAATGAAATTTACTCCCTAATACCACACACACACACAAAATCTCAAAATAGATCAAAGACCTAAATGTAAGGCCAGACACTATAAAACTCTTAGAGGAAAACACAGGCAGAACAGTCTTTGACATAAATCACAGCAAGATCTTTAATTCAAAGAATTTTTCAATCATAACATTAACCTAGATGTTTTGATTATTATCAGATAGACCTTTGATCATGCAAAAATGGGCTGCTCAGCATATCCACAGACACTCATGGTCACTGATTAAATTTCTCTTTATTTAAAATTCATTCTTATGACTAACTGTTCTTTCGTGTAATTTTAGTCAGGTCTAGAAATTACTCAAATAATTCTTTCTGAAAATAATATGCTAATTTTTGATGGAATAGAGAAAGTTGGATTTATCTTTATTGGTAAGAATTGTCTGAGTTGTCAGTAACTGATTGTTTGGGGCAGATGTGGAAATTATAGTCTATTCCCCTCTAACTTAAGCAATTTTCTGATGCTTGTAATGAAGCCCTGACAACCAATAGCTCCTGTAGCATCTATGATGACAGCATGTGCTATAACCTACACTTATATATACACTGGATCCAAACTTACCATTAAAGCAAATTGTTTCCACTTGCTTTTCTACTTATCACATTTGAGAGAAACACTTAAGAATTAAAATACAGCCAGAAATTTATAGAAAATACAAGTGTGTGACCTTTCCAGAGAAGTCTTAAGACCAACTAGGAGGGAGAAAGTATGTCTTAGAAGTACTTACATCATAAAAACTGCCTCAGATAGCTCAAGCTAAGTTCTTACATCCAGTGAGGTGTCACCCACCAGGTGGTGGTGGATGGTCTTAGACTGTGAGCTGGTGTTTACCTCATGCTTCTGAATTATATATATAAGTTGGGAGGAAGGGAAAAAAGGAGGAGATGTGTGTCCAGATTATATCAGAACTGCCTCTTTTACTTCAAAGCTCATACCACTGGCTTGACATCATGATCCTTTGCCTGACATGCTGTTTGAATCCAATTCAACCCTTTTAAAAATGTTAAAACTGACTGGAAAAGGTCAGTTTTCATTTCAGTCCTAAAGAAAGACAATGCCAAAAAGTGCTCAGACTACCACACAACTGCATTCATCTCACATGCTAGCAAAGTAATGCTCAAAATTCCCCAAGCCAGGCTTCAACAGTACATGAACCATGAACTTCCAGATGTTCAAGCTGGATTTAGAAAAGGCAAAGGAGCCAGAGATCAAATTGCCAACATCTGTTGGATCATCGAAAAAGCAAGAGAGTTCCAGAAAAACATCTATTTCTGCTTTATTGACTATGCCAACGCCTTTGACTGGATCACAATAAACTGTGGAAAATTCTGAAAGACATGGGAATACCAGACCACTTGACCTGCCTCTTGAGAAACCTGTATGTAGGTCAAAATGCAACAGTTAGAACTGGACATGGAACAACAGACTGGTTCCAAATAGGAAAAGGAGTATGTCAAGGCTATATATTGTCACCCTGCTTATTTAACTTATATGCAGAGTACATCATGAGAAATGCTGGGCTGGAGGAAGCACAAGCTGGAATCATGATTGCCAGGAGAAATATCAAAAACCTCAGATATGCAGATGACACCACCCTTCTGGCAGAAAGTGAAGAAGAACTAAAGAGCCTCTTGATGAAAGTGAAAGAGGAGAGTGAAAAAGCTTGCTTAAAATTCAACATTCAGAAAACTAAGTTCTTGGCATCTGGTCCCATCACTTCGTGGCAAATAGATGGGGAAACAGTGGAAACAGTGACAGACTTTGTTTTCTTAAGCTCCAAATTCACTGCAGATGGTGACTGCAGCCGTGAAATTAAAAGACGTTTGCTCCTTGGAAGAAAAGCTATTAACAACTTAGATAGAGTATTAAAAAGCAGAGGCATTACTTTGCCAGTAAAGGTCCATCTGGTCAAAGCTGTGGTTTTTCCAGTAGTCATGTATGGAGTATAAAGAAAGCTGAGTGCCAAAGCATTGATGCTTTTGAACTGTGGTGTTGGGGAAGGCTCTTGAGAGTCCCTTGGACTGCAAGGAGATCCAACCAGTCCATCCTAATGGAGATGAATCCTGAGTGTTCATTGGAAGGATTGATGCTGAAGCTGAAACTCCAATACTTTGACCACCTGAAGTGAAGAACTGAGTCATTGGATAGGACCCTGATGCTGGGAAAAATTGAAGGCAGGAGGAGAAGGGGATGACAGAGGATGGGATGGTTGGATGGCACCACTGGCTCAATGGACATGAGTCTGAGTAAACTCCGGGAGTTGGTGATGGACAGGGAGGCCTGGCGTGCTACAGTTCATGGGGTCGCAAAGTCAGACACAACTGAGAGACTGATCTGAACTGAATATCCCTATTAAAAGTATAAAGTTATGAATGTGAGGTTTAGTGGTAAGTCAGCAAAAATAGCAGATTGGGAACTCCAAAGGTCCATTCCTCCACAAAAACACCAATGAAACTAGTAAAACTTATCATAACCAAATCTGAAAAATGGTCAAAGATTTAAAGGAACCAAGCAAAAGGTAAATCAAGGCAAAGGCCACTTAAATACTATATGAGAGCTCTGTGACATTTAACCTAGCCTTGCCCCATACCCCTCCTCAGCAAGGTGGCAGTGGTAAAGATAGCAGCCCATGTTCTCAATATGGGTTTCTGGTTCTAGAAGGAACAAGTGAATTTTGTTATCAGGGAGTTATGCTTGTCTATTTTGAAATGTCTGGAAGTTTCCTGAAGGAATGACACAAGGTGCCTGCCTTGTTTTGCTTAACTTGTGGTTCTCTCAGGACAGAAAAGAAGTTTTGCAGGGAACATTCCTCAAAAATACTGAAAGGCAAATTAATAAGCTGCTGCCCCCAGGGGCAGAAGATTCAGTTGGGGAAAACAATAGCCAAGCCTAAAGCCTGGGAGGAAACCCTGCAGAGAGAGTTACTCTGAGAAATAATAGTTTTTAAAATACCCCAATATAACAAGAAATCTAAAAAGCCATAAAGATACCCAGGGTAGGATGTATGCTCAGAAAAGATTCGAGAGTTTCCATAACTTTCACCTCCAACTGATCTTTAGGTTCTATGCCAGCAGGAAATCATAACTGATCTAGAGTTTTATTTACCTAGCCAAATATTGGAAAAGTGTCTCAAAGGACTTAAACAGAACTTTCTCAAGAAGAAAATATACAAATGGCCCATAAGCACATAAAAAGATGTTCAACATCACTTATGTGATGGTACCTCACTTATGTGAGGTAGCACTTTACACCCATAAGAATGACTACTATAATCAAACAGAAACAGAAAATAACAAGTGTGGTAAGGATGTAGAGAAATGGAAACCCTTGCCCATTGCTGGTGAGAATGTAAAATGTTGCGGTCACTATAGAAATCACATAGCTGTTTTGGAAAAAGATAAACATAGAATCACCATATGATCCAAAATTTCACCTTCTGGCATATACCCCAAAGTGTTGAAAGTTGGAAATATAACAGGTATTTGTACAGTCATGTTTATAGCAACATTATTCACAGTAGTCAAAAGGTGGACGTAACCCATGTCCCCTGATGGATGAATGGATAAACAAAATATAGTGTGTAAATACAATGGAATATTATTCAATATAAAAAGGAAGGAAATTTTGACTTGCTACAACATGGATCATTATGCTATGTGAAATTAGCCGGACACAAATTCCACTTATATGAGCAACTATAGTCAAATTCATAGAGGCTGTGAACTTAAAAAATATTCACAACCCAGAAGTTGGGAATTATGTTTTATTCAGTGGGAATTTTTAGGACTTCAAGCCTAGGAGACAGCATCTCAAGTAATCCTGAAAGAACTGCTCCAAGGAGGCAAGGGGAGAAGCCAGATTTTATAGAACTTTTACAACAAAGGACAGGTAGTCCGAACTTCAAAAGGTTATTGTTAATTAAAGAAAAGTAGGTATCCCAAATTAAAGCATTTAGCATTTTCCTATGTATGTGAAGATACAAGAGTCTGTGCTCACTGAAATCACTGCTTTCATAGGTACCTCAGCTATCTGCTTCCAGTATCCTGTGTTTTCACATCCCACGTTTCCTCGGGGCTCACCATAGGGAGTGGCTGCAGTCTGATGGCTGCTGGGTGGCACGTATGCTTTCCTTCCTGAGTTCCCTCCGGGCTCACCAGCTCACATCTGCAATGGATGCAGTTGCTGATGACTGTGCCATCTTTGGTTTACTGATATGGCAGGCAATATTCCATTTCTCAAGGCAAAAAGTAGAGTGGTAGTTTCCATGGGCTGTTGAGGAGGATGAGGAGTTATTGCTTAATGAGGACAGAGTTTTGGTTTGCAAAATTAAAAAAGTTCTGGAGATGATGATAGTAATGATAGCACAACACAAATATGAGTTCACTTAATGCCACTGGACTATATGCTTTAAAATGGTTAAAATGGGATATTTTAATATGTATATTTTACCACAATACAAATAGTTTATAAAATTCACTAAACAAAGAAACAATTCCAACCCATGGCAAGCAGCAGCAATGAACACTGAGAAGGGGAGAGAATCTGATGTTCAGAGTCATCACATAATAATTTTCAAAATATTTAGTTTTCAACAAAGAGTTACGAGGGAGGCATGCAAAGAACTGAGAACATCTGACCATTCACAGGAAAAAAAGAAATTACCTGAAATTCTTCCCGAGGAAGAGCAGGTATTGAACTTATTAGAAAAAGACTTTAAATCAACGCTTAAATATGCTCAAAAATATAAAAGTAATCATGGTCAAAAAAAGAGCTAACTAATCATATACTTTTTCCTATCCCAACTTTGGCCATATGCGTATGTTTTATCCAGATCATACATGTTGCAGTTTCAACTTCTACAAGAATATCTTTAAGTAAGCCACAGGATGATCTTCTTTTCTCCATGTTCTTTAAGCAATGACAATAAGAATAAACTCTCGTATCAGCAGGATAATTAGGGTTTTTCACTAGAAAGAGCTTAATGGTCAGTAGAGTTAAGCTGTCCAAGAGACAAATGTGCTCATTAATCGAGTTATGGAAGACATGGCAGAGTCCAGTCTAAGAGGCCAAGTGATGGGGAAAGTGCCATGGAGAGATGACCTGGGAGTTGTCAAGGATGGTTTCAGGTAGAGTGTTGAACACTATGGATAGAAATTATTTGCCTATTCATATATCTTTTAGTTAGATAGCCTTCTGTGTATCCTTTACCATCTTGTTGTGGTGTGTGACTATATCTTATAGCCTAAAGTAATGGAACTAGATTTACATTTTCTATTGTAAAATTTGGCATCTTTAACTTAGAACATAATATAATTATGACTCATGTAAATAAGATTTGTATTGAGCAGTGGAATGATGTATAATTCTAGTACCCTTAGTCTGTACTTCTAAGACAGTTGGGACATAAGCAGTTTGAAAATATGTTTATTAGTTAGCTCAAGTTCACACCAAGCCCCCAGAACACTGGAGACTTGAAATCTAATAAGCTTGACATTTCAGGAAGATGTCCAAAACCACTTTCTGTACTGTCATGTTGAAATAACTGCTAAGGCTTAATTCTGTCAATAAAAGTAAAGTGTTTTGGTTTTTTTTTAACTTTTTCCCACTCCTCATTACCTTTAATCATTTGTGTTCATAAACTTATTTCAGTGCCTCAATTTGCACAAAGATTAACTTTCATTAATAGATGCAATTAACTTTCATTAACAGATGCAATTAGAGAGTATAATTTATAGAATAAACATGCTTTATATTGTAACCAAATCAACATCAAGATCATCAATGCAATTGATCAGAAATCCCTTAAAGAAAGTCAAGTGTACAGCTAATGGAATTTTTTCTATAAAATGAAGAACATTCACTATAATCAACATACATGGACTAATATGTCACCCCCCACCCCCCCACCCCACCCCACCCCCACATACATAGTGCATCACTTGAAATTATAGAGCTAGGTCAATTTTATATTCTCGCAGCAAGAGATTCTCCCTGGTACAAGATAAAACAAAGTCTTCAGCAAGCTTTCTGATTTCTTTTAGCAGATTTTCCCCTGGGTGAAGAAAGATGGAGAGGAGGGAGAGATCTTTGCTCACTTAGCTCTTAGCCTGTTTAACCACACTCCATCATAGCTAAGTAAGGAAGGGCTGCCTGAGTGGGAAACATAATTTAAACCCACATTCTATGTACATCTTGAACCTTGTCCTTTTATAGCAGTGGCGCTCAACCATGGCTGCACATTGGAATCACCTTGGGTGCCTTAAAAATTTTAATGTCCAGCCCCACTCCAGGATCTTGATGTACTTGGGATGCAGTGAAATTCAGGGACTAGGAGTCTGAAAAGCTATTCAGTGATCTAAATGTATGGTCATGTTTGAGAACTTCTGCTTTATAGAAAGCAGTGCTTTATCTGTGACCTGGTAAAGCAAGAGTGTATCTGAGAATTTGGGAAAGGGAAGGCAGTTGTTTCAATAAGAGCAAAGAGGCAGACTAAGTGTCCCTGCTCATTGAAATAGTTTTCGCTTTTGCTGCATATTTAAGTAGACCGTGCCAAAGCAATCTCGTTTGCTCTGGCTGCATTAATTTGTATGAAGCCAACTCTCCCAACAGAATGGTATGTGGTCTTTTAGCCAAATGGTACACCAACTCCTCTGTGGACAGGAAATAGCTCTTCAAAGAAATGGGTGGCATTTTTTATAAGCATAACATGGATTTAAATTAGGCAACATTGGGGGTAGTCTTAATATTAGAAATTCCTGAAATGAAGTCATTTCTAAAATATTTCTAATCTCAAATTACTAAGTTTGGGTGGCACTCTATTTTTACTAACTAGAATAATTCTAAATCAGGAAAAGTACGTCATGGAGATCTGGATTGTTAAAGTAAACATCCTCTCACCTTTATGAGAGACACATTGCTGGCCAATCTGTGGACCATTAATGACATTACCTCTCCCGCTTGCCTGAAACTGAGCCTTCATGGTGGCTTATAATGTAGACCTCTGAGGCTGACAGCCAAAAAAAAAAAAGGAGTGTACATAATATATTAAACCACAAGGTAGGAAAGTAGATAATTTGTAAATGATTTTCAGTTGTAACAGTCCTTCTGTGAATTGGCAAATAAGACTTGCATTCACACGATGAATTGAAAGTTTGCTTAAGAATTAGAAAGCAACTACTTGATTTTCTTAAAATAGTGTGGGGAGGGGGAGTATAACTTTATCAAAGGAAGAAGACAGATCAAATTAAAAGATCTCATTTGAAGAATAACGAGTTTCCATCCATAAGGGTTTGGACTTAGCTTGAGCAGGAGGAATAAAAGCTCTTTCACTTCCCTTCCCCCACTTTCAATCTCCCATTGGGGTGTCTCATTGTCCAAACTCAAAGGGAAGCCAGCGATTGAAGGCTGGTGGGTATACCTCATTAAGGTCTCTTTCCTGGAGCCCATAGCAGGGTGAAGAAGACTGGAAAGTAGGTCTGGATGGGCACACATATATACACAATTATACCATGTATTTGCTCAGCCAATATCCTTTCCCTCCTTTTCTTTCAGTAATATTCATGGTGGCAATGTAATTAACTGAAAGACTGGGTTTGGTTGTGTGACTAATTTATGATCAACGTGATGTAGGCAAAAGCATAAGGTAGGACTTTAAAGTTTTTTTCCAAGAAGGTATGTATACAGAGGCCAGGTTTTGCCTTTTGTCCTCCATCCCTTTGTTTCTCCTGATGCCCATAATACAGAGGTAAAGGTTGAAGCTCCAACTGCCGTTTTGGACCATGAAGCAACTTTGCAGTCAGAAGTGATTGCTAAGGATGGTAGAGCAGAAATTTACGAGGGATTTATTTGTATGCCTAGTGAGTGAAGCCACCACATCAGCCTGGATCCCAACTCTGGGTTTGCTTCATAAGAAGGAAAATTAATTCTTATATACTAAAAGAAAACAAACTCAACAGTTCCAAAGTGTCACCTCATTTTTTGCTCAGCCTGCAAGGCAGGAGACGCCAGAGACATGCGTTCAATCCCTGGGTTGGGAAGATCCCCTAGAGAAGGTTACAGAACCCATTCTAGTATTCTTGCAGGGAAAAGCCCTCAGATAGAAGAGCCTGGCAGGTTACAGTCCATGGGGTTGCAAAAGATTCGGACACAATTGAAGTGACTTAGCACACACACACATAATTTAAATATGATGTAGATATTTTTAAATAATCCCATTTTAATTTTTATATTAGTTTTAAACTGCCAAATTGTTTCTAATTTTATATAGTATATTTGACAACATTACAATGGCCACTGTCTACTCGTGAGCTATATTTCTTTGAGATGAAGCCTCTACCTCATTAATAGATGGAGACATCTTTATATATAAAGAACATTTGGACTCAGCAGGAGAAGGCGAGGGTGGGGTGATTTGAGAGAATAGCATTGAAATCTATATATTAGCATATATAAAATAGATGACCAGTGTGAGTTCCCTGCATGATGCAGGGCATCCAAGGCTGGTGCTCTGGGACAACCTAGAGGGATAGGGTGGGAAGGAGGGAGATTCAGGGCACATGTATACCTATGGCCAGTTCATGTTGCTCTATGGCAAAAACCATCACAGTATTGTAAATTATCCTCCAATTAAAATAAGTAAGTTAAAATATATATACCAAGTGAATGGGTAAACCCACACTTACACTGTTTTTTAGTCAATGAATCAAGTGTATACTTCACCTGAAAGTTGCTTTTTACTAATAAACAGGACAACAGATATCCCAGCCCTTTCAAAGTCAAACAGGGCTGAGAAATAATGGAATAATGTGTGGTTTATCCTTGGAAATGTGAAACATAACGTTTCTCCAGAATAATGTGACTATGAGTAAAATGATGATCATTATTTAAATATCACCAAATAAATACAACATTTCCGTTGGACACCTTTTAAGCAGTTGAAGTTCCCATAGAATATATTTTAGCTTTGTTGTGCTTGCTTGATATCATAGCATGAAATTTAATAAACAGGCATTATTGAGTTTCCTTGGACTCTTCCCAGTGATGTAACATAAATTTAGTGCATGATTAGCTATGATACATGACTATATAATACTTAAGGGTGCTGGAGTCTGTTTTAGAGTTTCTGGACCTCAGGTACCTAGCTTGAGCTATCTTGAGAGTATAATTCACTTCTGATTTTTAAAAACCACACATTCAGGAAACATAGCATCAATATAGAAGATCCTTTCTGTGATCCAGTCAGAATACACTGACACTCCAGTTTTGATAGTGTCATCTGTACTTGGGGATTCCTCAGATTACTCTGCAATAGACAATTTAGACTTGCCGGGAGAGCTGGAGCAGGAACAGCAGCACTTGTGACTCTGGCTTTGCATCGGGTGACTTGACCAGACCACATCTAGTTTTTCACAACGAGGGTATTATTGGTATTTGGGGCCATTATGTGATATGGACTTAGGAATTTGCCTCATAAACATTGGAAAAGAGTAGACTTTTCAGCCAGCTAAGCTGCTATGGGTTTCCAGGAAGCCTCTTGATTGATGTGTTCTTAATCTTGAGCTCCCGTTAGGATGGGACAAACCTGGGATCAAATATTGCCGTTATAATATAAAGAGAAGGACTGTTAAAATAGCGACTCTGGTGGAGGTCTGTGGTGATTTCATTCAGTCTCCCCCTCTCTCTTGAACCCTTTCACTCAATTATACTAACAACTTTTAGCCTAAATTATCCAAACATCCCAATCTTTACACCTCATTTTGACCTTGTAGAAAGCCCGAGTCCTGAGCACATGATGTTCATAAGTGCAATATTCTACAACAATGTTAAGATCTGGATGGAATATCTCTCTAAATTATAATGGCAAAATCTTCCTTACAGGTTTCATACATTTTGAGTGAGTATTGTGATGTCTATAAACCTATAACTTCACTAGTATACATCAAAAACAATTTCAATTTGCTTTGAAATAAGTTAATCAATAATCGTTGTTAGTAGGTGGTACATGCTCCTCTTCACCTCAAAAGCAAGAAGTGCTGAAATGCCCATTGAAGTTGTAAAATTTCTTTAAAAATATTATTTAGAAGTTGTGGCTTAGCAATCAAAGATATGACTTTGAAGTAAATGTGTACTTTAAAGGGAATTTATGATCAGTTGTATTATGGATCTCATACTGAAATATCTGAAGAAGTTAGAAGTTCTAAAATGCAGTATTTAGAAAGGGTACGCATGCATAGCTGTGATATTGTCTTTGCAACAAACTATCTTTTGAAAGAAGAATTTCTTTTTATGTTATGAGTCCTTAGATCATATATACTTGGTTAACAGACTCTTCGTAAAATCTGTAAAACACCATCTAAATTCCAGATAAACTTCAGATAGCACAAACCAAATATATTCTGGAAAAAAGTGTATTGTGATTGTTGGAAAACTTTAAAATATGAAAAGTTCCCATTACTGTTGCTATTTTCCTTCTGAGAATTTCCTAGCCAAAGCTCTATTTAAACTGAGGTCAGAAATTAGTTACTATGTGGGCTTTTCTTACAGGATAAATTTAATGAAAGGGCCTAGTTGTTGCAACAGACGCTGCCTTCATTTCAAAAGATTTCCTTAAAGCATGATGATGAAAGTCTAGGGAGAAAGAAATTTGTACTTATCAAATACTCTAAGAACTCCCCCAGAGGAGAAAAACAAACAAACAACTAAATCCCAAAGCAACGATATAACAAATAAATATTCCTTTTAGATTAAAAATCATAGCAAATCATTAGCTATTTTTACTTCTTTTTCTTGCATGTGTTTTAAGAATTTTAAATAACCAATGTACATTGTACAAGTACTTTTGTTTATTTCTAAAGAAAAGTGAACTACTTCATTTTGAACTTGCGGAGTTCTAATGTAGAGTAGGGAAGATTTCATATTCTCTGCAAGTATTAAGTTATTATACCATAGTAAATCTCACCTGATGTGTGTCTTAAGTTGGATACCCTAGAGAGAGACAGACTGGGGTCAGGTTTTGAACACAGAATTTATTTGGAAGGTGATGTCGATAAGCACCAATGTAGGAGTGATAAATGACACAGGAAAGGGAAGGCAGCCAGCATAATGTGAATTGTCAGGAAACTAACAATACAGACAACTGGGACTTAATCCCACTGGGGTGCTCTGAGCTAGAATGTAAAGACTTGGCCTCATTGTTTTCCACATGAGGGAGAGGAAGCTGGGGTAGTTATATGCCAGCTCCTATCAGATTGTGAATGATGGATGCTTCTGCTTTGTGTAAGGGCACTTAAGTCAAGCGCTTCATGCTAGTCCCATTCTTGGATCAAGTGAGCACCAGCAACAAATCTCTTAAGCAGAGAGCTTCTGTTGTTTTCTGTGAAAGTCATTTATCTGGGTACATGGGAGTGATGAGAACTCAAAAGATATCACTAGGATACTGATAGCATTGGCCACAGTGAGTCTGAAAAGCTGACTATAAATTCCAACTACAAAGTGACAAATGTTTCCCAAAAGAATAAATATCAATGATAAAATGTATATGAGAAATTATCCAAACACTAATACTCAGAGAAAATGCAAATTTAAATGTACAAGAAATCAACTGTTAAATGCATTTAATTTTTTGTAAAGAGTAAAATTGTGACAAAGTCCAATACAAGCAGAATGCTAATGGTATTAAATATTTAAATCATTTTAAAAAGCAATTTGGCATTGTCTTTCAAGAGGAAAACCAATTTCCATACATTGTGACCTAATAATTAAATTTCTGAGAAAAAAGCAGTAAAGAAATTAAATTCAGTTCAGTTGCTCAATCGTGTCCGACTCTGTGACCCCATGGACTGCAGCATACCAGGCTTCCCTGTCCATCACCAACTCCCAGAGCTTACTCAAACCCATGTCCATTGAGTCAGAGATGCCATCCAACCACCTCATCCTCTGTCGTCCCCTTTTCCTCCTACCTGAAATCCTTCCCAGCATCAGAGTCTTTTCCAATGAGTCAACTTTTCGCATCAGATGGCCAAAGTATTGGAGTTTCAGCTTCAGCATCAGTCCTTCCAGTGAATATTCAGGACTGATCTCCTTTAGGATGGACTGATTGGATCTCCTTGCTGTCCAAGGGACTCTCAAGAGTCTTCTCTAACACCACAGTTCAAAAGCAACAATTCTTCAGCGCTCAGCTTTCTTTATAGTTCAACTCTCACATCCATATGTGACTACTGGAAAAACCATAGCCTTAACTAGATGGACCTTTGTTGACAAAGTAATGTCTCTGCTTTTCAATATGCTGTCTAGGTTGGTAATAGCTTTTCTTCCAAGGAGTAAGCATCCTTTAATTTCACCACTGCAGTCACCATCTGCAGTGATTTTGGAGCTCAAAAAAAGTAGTCTCTCACTGTTTCCATTGTTTCCCTATCTATTTGCTATGAAGTGATGGGACTGGATGCTGTGATCTTAGTTTTCTGAATGTTGAGTTTTAGGCCAACTTTTTCACTCTCCTCTTTCACTTTCTTCAAGAGGCTCTTTAGTTCCTCTTTGCTTTCTGCCATAATGGTGGTGCCATCTGCCTATCTGAGGTTATTGATATTACTCCCAGCAATCTTGAACCAGCTTGTATCTTCATCCAGCCCAGTATTTCACATGATGTACTCTGCATATAAGTTAAATAAGCAGGGTGACAGTATACAGCCTTGATGTACCCCTTTCCTGATTTGGAACCAGTCTGTTGTTCCATGTCCAGTTCTAATTATTGCTTCTTGACCTCCATACAGATTTCTCAGGAGGCAGTTCAGGTGGTCTGGTGTTCCCATCTTTTTAAGAGTTTTTCACTGTTGTGATCCACACAAAGTCTTTGGCATAGTCAATAAAGCAGAAGTAGATTTTTTTTCTGGAACTCTCTTGCTTTTTCGATGACCCAACAGATGTTGGTGATTTGATCTCTAGTTCCTCTGCATTTTATAAATCCGGCTTGAACATCTGGAAGTTCATGGTTCATGTACTACTGAAGCCTGGCTTGGAGAATTTTGAGAAGAAATTAAAGTATAAGTGATAATACCCTTTGTGTCTGAAAAATGGGCATATGGTTAAGTTATAGTATATACAATCAGTGGATATTTATATAGCCAACAAGATTATGGTTGTGAAGATAAGAATTAGCATGAAAGTCAATACTTATGCTATAACAATAATTAGAAGAAAATTATACAAAGCTATGTGTGCATTGTGGTTACAACTATCTTACCTTTTAGCAGCTTTAAAATTTGAATGGTAATTAGAATTTAGTGCCATTGTCAAGTACAGTGTTTTATTTGCAAGTGATAGAAAATCCAATTTGTACTTGCTTAAGCAGTGAATGAATGAATCCAATGCCCTGTGTAGCTGGAAAGCCCGTGGTTGGGCTTCAGGCTTGATCCAGTACCTCAGTCAGGTTGTTGAATCTAGTTGGTTACTTTCTCTTCACTCTGCCTTCCGGAATGTCTGCTTCACATGCACGCAGGCTCTTCTCTTGGTTGTCACTCTGACACCAGCAGAAACTAGAACTAGATGCTGCTTTGGTCTTACTGAGGCTCAGAATAGGACTTCTATTCCTCAAGCATTGAACAAAATCCCGAAGTTCTGAGTTATATGCCCACCACTGAGTTATATGTGAAAGTTGGACCATAAAGAAGGCTGAGCATCAAAGAATTGATGCTTTTGAACTGTGGTGTTGGAGAATACTCTTGAGAGTCTCTTGGACTACAAGGAGACCCAATCAGTCCATCTTAAAGGAAATGAATCCTGAATATTCATTGGAAGGACTGATGCTAAACATGAAACTCCAAGACTTTGGCCATCTGATGCAAAGAGTCAACTCATTGGAAAAGACCCTGATGCTTGGAAAGACTGAGTGCAGGAGGAGAAGGGGACGAGAGAGGATGAAATGGTTGGATGGCATCACCGACTCAAATGGACATGAGTTTGAGCAAACTCTGGGAGATGGTGAAGGACAGGGAAGCCTACCCGTGCTGCAGTCCATGGGGTCTCAAAGAGTCAGACAGGACTGAGTGACTGAACAACAACATGGCCATCACTGAATCAAAAGTATGGCCAGATGATAAGACTGACTTTAAGGCAATCAGCACTGCTCTACAAATATAGATGGGTTGATTCCATTCTAAATTGGTGGCTATTACACAGTGAGCATAAGTGCTGAGGAATCAATGCCAATACCTACTATGGTATGCAGATATACATGTATACATGTAGGTACATATATGGACAGATATAGACACACGTGCACACCCATCTCCAGAGGAAGCACAACTGAGCCACCAAGCTGAGTCATTTGTTCATACACATTTAGTACATACGTATTCACTAAGTACCAATCTGATTCCAGATACTATTCTAGATAGCACATGCACAGCATTAGATGAGACAAGTAAGGTCCCTGATCTCATGGAGCTGATATCTCCATGGGAGGAAACCAACAATAAACAAATAAATGAATAAACAAGACACACGATGTGAAGGAATCAAAGAAAGATGCCTGATGGAGTAACAAGATGAATAATTTCTGTTTGGAGAGGTTGGTTAAAGGACTCTTGAGGAGAAAACATTTAAGTTGAGATCTGCATGAAGAGAAGAACTTCCCAGGCAAACAAAGGTCATGGTATAGATCAAGAAGACCCATTCGTATTTTTTTTAACTTTTTATTTGTATTGGGGTATAGATGATTAACGATGTTGCGATAGATTCAGGTGCGCAGCAAAGCCATTCAGCCATACATATACATGTATTCATCCTCCCCCCAAACTCCCCACCCATCCAGGCTGCCACCTAACATTCAGCCAAGTTCCCTGTGCAAGGAACCTTGTTGGTTATCCATTTTAAATATAGCGATGTAAGAAGGTCCATTAGCATAAGAGGCCTTCCCTGCTGGCTCAGATGACTGTGGTAGAGAATCTATCTGCAATGCAAGAGACCCTGAGTTCGATCCCAGGGTTGGGAAGGGATCCCCTGGAGAAGGGGATGGCTACTCATTCCAGTATGCTTGCATGGAGAATTCCATGGAGAGAGGAGCCTGGCAAGCTACAGTCCATGGAGATGCAGTGTTGAACACAACTGAGAGACTATATCTTATCTGATCTCTTATCTAAAAGTGCAAAAGAGACACAGATGTATAGAACAGTCTTTTGGACTCGGTGGGAGAAGGCGAGGGTGGGATGATTTGAGAGAATAGCATTGAAACATGTATATTACCATATGTGAAACAGATCGCCAGTCCAGGTTCGATGCATAAGACAGGGTGCTCAGGGCTGGTGCACTGGGATGACCCTGAGGGGTGGGATGGGGAGGGAGGTGGGAGGGGGTTCAGGATGGGGGACACATGTACACCAGGGGCTGATTCATGTGAATGTATAGGAAAACTACTACAATAGTTTATTCTGAAGGAATTCTCAAGAAATAGCACTGGAGGTTTGGGGAAGTGAGACAGAGAAGGAATATAATCAATAAAAGATATGTTATTGAGCTAGTTACCACCATGGGCAACAAGAGTCAATCCCACTGGAAACTGGGAACTGGGGTTGAGCACGAAGCTTAGGTTTCCCACCTGAGGTGCGAGGAAGCTAGATATTTATCCACCAGCTTCCTTCAGTCACTGGTTGAGGGCGTTTCTAGGGGATATTAATTCTGTGGCACTTCCAGGCTGCTAGAAACTAAGTAGTCTCTGGACACAGAAAAATCACTCCAGCCAAAAAGATAGAAAGGCTGGCAGTTGAGGTCAAGTCTAGAAACACAATAAAATGGTAACGGCAGCATGATCAGGATACCAGCAGAGGTTTGGTGGGGGGAGACGCGTGGAAGTTAAAACAGAGTTCCCCAGCATTGAAACATGTATATTATCTAGGGTGAAACGGATAACCAGCTCAGGTTGGGTACATGAGACAAGTGCTCGGGCCTGGTGCACTGGGAAGACCCAGAGGGATCGGGTGGAGAGGGAGGTGGGAGGGGGGACTGGGATGGAGAGTACATGTAAATCCATGGCTAATTCATATCAATGTATAACAAAAACTACTGTAATGATGTAAAGTAATTAGCCTCCAACTAATAAAAATTTAAAAAAAAAAAAAAAAAAAAACAGAGTTCCCCCAGTGCTTGTTGCCAATAGTCTAGATGAGGCCCCCCACGGCCCCGCTGGAAATCAGCCACTGACGGACTTCCTTGGCGGTGCAGTGGCTAAGAATCCACCTGCTAATGTAGGGGCCGCAGGTTCACTCCTTGGTCACGGAACCGGGATCCCGCATGCCACGAGGCAACCAGGCCTGTGCACGACAAACGGAAGGCCAGAGTGACACAGTGACTTGCTCCAAGACTCAGAGAATGGCAGAGAAATCAGACATCATGATTTTTACTTTATGAGTCTTATGAAAATCACTGAATTGTGTGTCTTCAAATATTTAGAGAGGGAGAAATTAGCTGTCTTGGACTTTCAAGTGAAGCATTCAACGTGGGAACTGCTTAACTTATGTTTCGTCCCAGCCAGAGTCAGAAGCAGACACAGAGAACTGAGTAGACAGCATCAGGACCTCCGGGTAGTTCTCAGTTTTCCTCTGACCATAGAAGCTGACTATTGTGCCCACAGAATGCATCTGGGTATAGATAGAGTTCCTGTGACTGCCGTGGTTTTGTTCTTGACTCTGACATAAATTGGGCAAAGAAAAATTATAAAAAGTGGGGCTAACATTCCTTTTGTCCTTTGAACTAGACCTGGACCAAGTGGTGACCCCATCTTAGCACTTTATCTGGAAATAAATTCTCCTGGATTGGTGTTTTGGTCATCACTTTGGTGGATGGAACTGATACACCATAAGTGGGGAAACTCTTGGTTGTTTCTCAACTCACCTGAATGCTCACAGAGGGGCTCATGTTCATCTGAACATGAGGATTTCAGTTTCAAATTTTGAAATTACAAAGTAAGGCTGGATTCAGGTGGAATTCTGACCTGTAATCATCTTGGTTTGATTTGTCTTTCCCCCAACATTGTATAAGAGTTGATATTCAACCCACCTTCAGAAATGGTCTGTGCTATTTGTTTTATCTCTTTATTTTACACCAATAACAAGTTTAGAGATGTACATCAAACACCATTTGAAACTGACATCAAACTGAGTGGGGACCAAATCTTCCTGCTTCATGGGGGACACCCATACTTTAAAAATATGCATATTAACTAGATCATTAACAGACTAGACTAATTTAGACAATACAATAAAAATATCATCCCAGTTAAAATCATACATGCTCACATATATTCAAGGGCAGGATGTTTTATTTTTAAAAAATGTTTAGGAAATATAATTTCTTTAATTTTATAAATGACTTCACAACTGTAATATTTGAAAAGCACCTGATTGTTGGTGGGGATTTCTATCTTAATTTTCATGAAAGGCAAGTAGCTTAGCTTGTCCTCCTAAAGCACTTAACCTGATTTCATATCTTAATTTTTAAAAATGCTATTTAGGAGTTCAAAGACTGTGCCAGACTGTTAAAGCCTATCTTCATTATTGATGCAATTCTTCCAGTCTGAGATGAGCAGAGTATAAAGCAATAAATAAAACACCAAGGAGAATAAAAGAACTCTATCTGACTCAGTTCAGTTCAGTCGCTCAGTTGTGTCCGACTCTTTGCAACCCCATGAATTGCAGCACGCCAGGCCTCCCTGTCCATCACCAACTCCTGGAGTCCACACATGTCCATTGTGTCAGTGATGCCATCCAACCATCTCATCCTCTGTCATCCCCTTCTCCTCCTGCCCCCAATCCCTCCCAGCATCAGGGTCTTTTCCAATGAGTCAGCTCTTCATATCAGGTGGCCAGAGTATTGGAGTTTCAGCTTCAACATCAGTCCTTCCAATGAATATTCAGGATTCATTTTCTTTAGGATGGACTGGTTGGATCTCTTTGCATCCCAAGGGACTCTCAAGAGTCTTCTCCAACACCACAATTCAAAAGTATCAATTCTTCGGTGCTCAGCTTTCTTCACCATCCAGCTCTTACATACATACATGACTACTGGAAAAAACCATAGCCTTGACTAGAAGGACCTTTGTTGGCAAAGTAATGTCTCTGCTTTTTAATATGCTATCTAGGTTGGCCATAATTTTCCTTCCAAGGAGCAAGCGTCTTTTAACTTCACCACTGCAATCACCATCTGCAGTGATTTTGGAGCCCAGAAAAATAAAGTCTGCCACTGTTTCCCCTGTTTCCCCATCTATTTGCCAATGAAGTGATGGGACCAGATGCCATGATCTTAGTTTTCTGAATATTGAGTTTTAAGCCATCTTTTTCACTCTCCTCTTTCACTTTCATCAAAAGGCTCTTTAGTTTTTCTTCACTTTCTGCCACAAGGGTGGTGTCA
Source organism: Odocoileus virginianus (assembly GCF_023699985.2). Taxonomy (NCBI): domain Eukaryota; kingdom Metazoa; phylum Chordata; class Mammalia; order Artiodactyla; family Cervidae; genus Odocoileus; species Odocoileus virginianus. The sequence continues at coordinate 815,323 of NC_069682.1, forward strand.
TCTGCATATCTGAGGTTATTGATATTTTTCCTGGCAATCTTGATTCCAGCTTGTGTTTCATCCAGCCCAGCATTTCTCATGATATACACTGCATATAAGTTAAATAATCAGGGTGACAATATATAGCCTTGACATGCTCCTTTTCCTATTTGGAACCAGTCTGTTGTTCCATGTCCAGTTCTAACTGTTGCTTCCTGACCTGCATACAGGTTTCTCAAGAGGCAGGTCAGGTGGTCTGGTATTCCCATCTCTTTCACAATTTTCCACAGTTTATTGTGATCCACACAGTCAAAGGCTTCGGCATAGTCAATAAAGCAGAAGTAGATGTTTTTCTGTAATTCTCTTGCTTTTTCAGTGATCCAGCGGATGTTGGCAATTTGATCTCTGGTTCCTCTGCCTTTTCTAAAACCAGCGTGAACATCTGGAAGTTCACATTTCATGTATTGCTGAAACCTGGCTTGGAGAATTTTGAGCATTACTTTGCTAGCGTGTGAGATCACTACAATTGTGTGTTAGTTTGAGCATTATTTGGCATTACTTTTCTTTGGGATTGGAATGAGAATTGACCTTTTCCAGTCCTGTGGCCACTGCTGAGTTTTCCAAATTTGCTGACATATTGAGTGCAACATTTTCACAGCATCATCTCTTAGGGTTTGAAATAGCTCAACTGGAATTCCATCACCTCCGCTAGCTTTGTTCGTAGTGATGCTTCCTAAGGCCCATCTGACTTCACATTCTAGGATGTCCAGCTCTAGGTGAGTGTAAGTGATCATACCTTCGTGATTATCTGGGTCATGAAGATCTTTTTTTGTACAGTTCTTTTGTATATTCTTACCACTTCTTCTTAATATCTTCTGCTTCTGTTAGGTCCATACAATTTCTGTCCTTTATTGAGCCCATCTTTGCATGAAATGTTCCCTTGGTATCTCTAATTTTCTTGAAGAGATCTCTAGTCTCTCCCATTCTATTGTTTTCCTCTATTTCTTTGCATTGATCACTGAGGAAGGCTTTCTTATCTCTCCTTGCTAGTATTTGGAACTCTGCATTCAGATGGGTATATCTTTCCTTTTCTCCTTTCTTAATTTTAAAACAGAGATTAAGAATGTCTTTTCTCAGTTTTAGAAAAAGGTTTGGAAACAACACTGACATACTTTCAAATGGTATTTCCAGACAGTAATTTAAATTTATGATTTCCCAGTTTTTCATGTAAGTACATGTATATATACTTTCATAAGTATAAAGGTATACACATAGACACATATGTGTATATACATGTATATACACAAATAATGGAAACTCATTTTAGAAATATTTGTATAACATGGATCTATAAGGCTCAGAAAGAATTCATTACTCATTTTTCCTAGTAATATTTTTAGGCATTCATTCATTTTTCGCTTTAGCCAAACTAAAATTGAATGTGGGATCATGTTTCCTGCCATTTCTTGTTTTAATTTTTAAGTGGTAGTCATCTACATAATATAACTACATATTCTATACATCTCCTAAATTTCTGAGATTTTAAAAGCTATGTGTGATGGTAAGTGATAGCTCTAGTTGAGGTGAGGACCAAACAGAGGTCACTATAGGAAGTAAATAATGTTGCGGGATTGATCTTAATTCTATAAAACCAAGTCCTGGAAAGTAGAGAACCCTCACAGAGGAGATGGGGATAAACAATGAATGGTAAAATAAATTCTGTTAAGGAAATACCAGCAATTAAATCATGTATTATCTGTAGATGTATCACAGATAAATAATTTTCAGTCTTGAAGGCAACACATTCAGTCATAAGATAGTTTCACATATTTTATGATGACCTAGCAAAAGAAAAAATTAATTAAAATTATCTTATGATATAATGTCCTAGTTTAGTATCTAAAGAGTCTGATGAGAGCTGGTATTAAAAAAAAAACTTGAAAAATAAATTTAAAAGACTAAAAGTAAATGCATATACAGAAAACCATACTAATTCTCTTCTCTAAACGTATAGGTTATTAATTACTTTTGGCTTTTTCCCTGTGTCGTCTTGTTTGATTTTGTTTTCAAAGTTAAAATGCCAAGGAGTTCATTATTGTTAACTGTATTTAACTGCCCTGCGATATACCAGATTCTCATTACAACTGGGTCCATGCAGTGTGGGCTGTGGGGCCCCTGCTTTTGTGATCACTTCTTAAAAGTTTGCTTCAGCAACTAATAAACCTGGTCCTTTAGGCCATAGAGAGCTCTTTCATCTCTTTATTCTAATGAAACTTACTAAGAACTATAATCTTAACCTTTGTAAGCCTTTGTAATTTGCTTTGGTGTACTCATTTCTTTGTCTTCACTGATGAGCAGCTTAGTCAGGGCAAGGACAGGGCCAACATTGTTGCGTGTGTGTGTGCTGTGTTTTCCAGAGGCCAGTCCAGTGCTTGCTATGTATTATATCTGCCATTAATATTTTTGCTGAACGAACCAACTCTCTTTGGATGGACTTGAGACAGTCACTTCTATATAATACCTTTTTCTCTCCAGGATGATTAAAGCAATATTTCAGTGAAGGTTATACATAATCAGAACTGAACAGTCTTCAGTCTGTTGAAGCACAGGGAGTGAAGGGAACAAAGATATTGACCCATAAAAATTAATTAACAAGAAATAGCTTCTCCTAAATAAGCAATGGAACACAAAGGATGTGTTGACTGGTCAAAAGGACCTTGATTAGAAGTTATGATAGAGAACATATCTAAGTTGTTTGTAAGAGGAGTAAATATATTACAAAGCTCTATGCAAATTTGTTTCACCCAGTACTGTTTAAAGGACTATCCAGAGTGTAGAAATGAGATTAAATTCTTAGGTAAAATAGCCCTTTCTTACTCTTCAGTTTTCTCTAGGTTTTTAACACTACACTTTTCTTCTATGTCCATTATCAGTCAGGGCCATCAAAAAAAGAACTCAGCTGTAACATGGATTCCTGAGAAATGAATCACAATTTCATGCAATGAAGCTCTTCATTCAAACTGTTCTTTAAGCAATGATTCAAGCTCTCTTTAAGTCTCTCATATATAATCACAAGTGAGTAGATCAATAATAAGATGGAGCAGTCATAACATCTTGATAGGAATAAATATTAGTTCAGTAGAAATAATTTAATAACCATATGTCTGCATTCCCAAGCATTCATGACAGATGGTAGAATATAGATCTAGTTTATTTTCAGAGCACCTATTTTCCTTTAGATATTTGTGCTGCTGTTTGCTTTGTTGGGAGATTGATTGCTTTCCTGGCCCCAGCTCTTCACTGTCATGCCCTCCCTCCCCCTACAGCCATGCCCTTAGACATGTAACTTTATAATTGCCTTCTGCTCTGACTTCAAGCTCAACCACTGTGATTCACAGTGGCAAGTGAAATGCTGGCTAATGTGAAATTCACAGACGTGAATTCACAGTGCAGTCAGGCTTACTCTTAGAGTTGCCCTTGGATGCCAGGAGAAGAACTTGCCCAGGCTAACCTGCTCGAAGAGGAAACACATGGAGCAGAGCTGGTGCCCACAGCTATCTCAGCCAAGACCAGCCTCAGGCAGCTGACAGCACTTCTACCTGCAGGCACGTGAGCATGCCAGGTCAGGACCAGCAGAACCACACAACCCACCCACAGAAGTGAGAGTCTAAGAGCTGCCTATTGTTTTAAGCCTTTATTTGTTGGGGCAGTTTGTTCCATGGCATTAATATGATAATTCCTACCTGATGCAATTTGATTTCTCAATATGCAAATATATAATTAATTGTCACTTGTTCATTATAAGTATAAAAGCACCTGGGAAAGGAGCAGAGATTCTTGAAATATGCCTATTATTCTGTTTTAAGGATATAGTATCAAATTAAACTAAAAAATGCAACAGATTTTTTTAAAGTTATGAAAATGTTCAAACTATGATCTCTTCATTTTTTTCCATAACAAGAATTGAGCAACTACAGAGGAATGCACCTGGCCTGCCTCTTGAATTCTCCAGAATTATATGAAGTTTTTCCAATTGCTAGTATGACAGTAGACTTTAGTAATGCTCTGAAAGGCATTCTCCTCAGCTGCATGGAATAGGATGGGACAATAAATGCTTATTATTTCTCACTATTCTACAGGTTGACTAGGCAGATCTGATCTGGTAGCATCTTGCCAGTCAACAATGACCTCACTCACATGTCTAGGCTAGGATAGCTGAGACCTCTTTCCAAGAAATCTTTTATCTTCCAGTGGGCCAACTTGATTTTGTTCAGATGGTAGCAGAAGTGTTCCCAGGAGCAAGGAAGGGTACGACTAATAGGCAGAAACTTTTAAAACCTCTTTTAGCACCACGTTCAGTGCTGTCTCATTGGCCAAACCCAAAGTGAGTCGTTGGGGTGGGAGAGTATGGCATGAGGGAAGGGAACCTTGCAAGGTGATTGTTACAGAGAGCAGAATCATGACAGCCATTTTGCAGATAATCTACTTCTTTTTTTTTTTTTAATTTTTTTTTTCTGCTGGGCAGAGGGCACAGTCAGAAGGACAGCATGCATGTCCAAGAGCAAGCCTGTGTCGCGCTTCAGGCTTTCGTTCCAGAGGGGGAAGCAAGGCTCTTCCCCAGAAGGACAGATTCTCGACAGATCGCAGCAGAAATCACCCTAATTTTACACTCTCAGGAGAGCGGGAGAAAGAACCACAGGCTGGCTGCGGGGTCGAGAGGAAAGACAGAAAGGTCAGCGAGGCCCAGAGACCTCCTCCTAAGTGGTGACCCAGTGAGTCCCCCAAAGAGGGGAGCTGGAGAGCACGGGTATCTTCGTGCCCCCTTTTGTGGCACAAAAAGGCAGGAGTCCTTTATGCTTTGCCTCCAAAGGTGACAGAAAACAACTGGGGTCTGGGGCTTAGGGTCCCTGGTGTCTTTGGACCCTCCTGAAGCCTGTTATGACAGGACGAGGCGGGAGCCACCAGGCCCAAGGGAATGCTCCTAAGTCTGGAACGAGGTGTGAGAGAGCAAGGAGGTGGGTCAGGAGGCCCTCAGGAGGGGGGCCGGGGGCCACCACGTGTCATCTCTCAGTCATGTTCCTCTGCATCTCCCTGCTATTGCGTCCACAGTGGAGGGTGATAATCTGCTTCTTATATCACGCCTGTATCTTCTTGACGGGGGACTAGAACCCTACATGCCCTGCATACCTGTAACTCCTTCCTACATTCTGGCCCATGGAAGATGATCCCACCCCTGTTTTACAGTGTAGGTTTTACTGTTATTAGTTATGGTGAGACCAACAGATCAGAAGACAGCTGCCACTGGAAAGACAGTTTGCTACTCACAGTGCCCGAAAGGAGGGCACACCATGGCACGGTGGGCCTTACGGAGAAGCAGCAGGTCAGTCAGGAGGAGAGAGCAGAAGAGGGAGAATGCAGACAAGAACCGTTACTGTGGCTTCTGCCGGAAGGAATGGGCGAAGTGGGGTCAGCAGGCCGAGGACTGGTTGGCTTGAATAATTTCAGTGGGATCTGGGGTGTAAGCTTTAACCCTGGGTGATCAGGGCAGTGAGTAGCAGGGTCCAACAGAGGCAGTGGGGTGGGCTGGGGCTGTGACTCTGAATCGGTTGGTTTGTATATGAACGTTCAGCGTGAACTGTTTACTCTTCTAGGCCTGGAAGGGGCCAGGAAGTTAGGCTGGGAAGTTAGCCCTGGAAGGGTCACTCCCTTCAGTGTCATCAAGGCCTGAGGAGATGTCAAACATCAGAAAAAGTAGAAAATAAAAAGGCATGGTTAATACAGCCCCCATTTGAAAATTATATTCCTAAAGCAATAATATATTACTGTTCTGAGAGAGTGCAGTAAGTCTCAAATTTATTGCATAAAACCATGCAAACTGGCCCTGCTGGTGATACAATGACCACAGAATTCTCAAAATATTTTTAAAGGATTTCTCAGTCCCATTTGACTTCTGGCTATCCTGTCTTTTTTCTGGGGTTTCTTTTTCCAGTGTTCAGCATTAACACAGGACCATCTTAGCATTCTTCTAAATGTGTGTGAAAAATATATGACACATTCCCTGAACGGACAAAAATGTTTTCAGGGGAAGCTATCTCAGATAAGTAGAAGGCAGTGTCAGCTAAATACACTTTAATGATGATTTATTTAGTACCTGCTATGTGCCAGGCACTATGATAAATGCTGTGGGATTTTAATCAAATGGCACTTAGATTCTCAAGGGGCTCACAATTTACTGAGCACAAATTACAGGAAAACAAATGATTGAGCTACAGTTAGAAGTCAACTCTGTTGAAATGAGTCACAAACAGCTTCAAATAGATCTTCAAGATAGACCTTCAAAGATGAATTTGACGCTTGGGTGTGGGTAACATCTCAGGCAGTGGGAACTGTATGTTCAAAGGCACAGAAGTAGAAATCAGCAAGTCATAATGAGCCGAAAACACTTCCTGTATGACCAGAACCTGGGATACATATGGAAAAGTGGTGAGAAATTAGGCTAGGCAGGAAGTTCATGATCAAGGAGGGTCTTAAATGCTGTACGAAGGAATTTACCCCACCAACAGTAAGGGACAATTTATGAGTTTTAATCAGAAAAATAATGAAAAAGCTTCATTTTTTAAAGGTTTTGGGGGCTCTACTATATAGGATCCTGTACTCACTTAGGGTAGGGATTCTATCTGTCTTTATCACATCTGTTCCCCAGCACCTAATGAAAGGCCTAGTCCTTAGTACACACTCATGCAGTTGAGACCACTGTGCTAATTACATGTCCCACATGCTTTCTTACATTTCCCAGTTTTCCTTGCAGTTAAATTGAAGCTTTGTAATTAGCTCTGGCCAATGAGTGTTAACAGAAGTGATTTGGTGACCATTTGGATATGGAAGGTGAAGATGAGAGATGAACCTAGAATGACTCTCAAAATCTTGCTTGGATCATTCAGAAATGATTATAAGGAATAAGTTTGGGGATAGAGATAACTGGCTCAATTTTGGATATCTTGAGTTCAAATGACTATGAGATGAACTTTTCATCTGAATAGAGCTAAATGTTGCAATGCATAACATAGACAATTACTATGGGCAATCAGAACAATATTAAAAGATATAGCACTTTATGGAGAATGCTAGAGTGGCCCACCAACCAAGGTTGTCCAGGATTGAGGAGTTTCCCTGGGATGCAAGAGAAAATTTCTGTGCCAAAACTGAGATAGCCCAGGTAAACAAGGATGGCTGGTCACCCTTAGTTCTGCTTTGCTATACCACCTGCAAAAACATGGCTAGCAAGTTGTTCTCCTCTGAATTCAGAAATCTGGATTAGAGAGATCTAGACTCTTCCAAACTTCTGTATCTTAGCTACCATTCAGTTCCAAAGACTGTGAATCTTGATTCGGCAAGATAAGAAGTAAAATATGAATGCTATAAGCCAGAGTCATGCTGGTACCAACTCACATCAGCTCACAAGAGCTAATTCTGCTCATTTCTTCCCAGCTCCATATTTAGGGGGTCAGGTTGATAGGTCAGAATTGGCTATGCTGGTGAATTCCTATGCTAGAAATTGGCAAGTAGTACTATAAATCGGAGCCGCCCCAAAACTGGGTTTTAAATGTTTACGAGCACACCACTGCCCTAAGCTGAGTTGAAAAAGTGTGGCAGACGTTGCATCATGGGCTCAGTCAATGGAGTTGCAGCTGGTACTCTACACCATCCCTTTCCTAAGACAGTGCGTCTATCCCCCAGATGCTGTGTGTCCTGGCTGCCAGCAACTCTTAGCCACCCCCTTCACCTGAGAACTGTCCTCAGCTGATGGGAGCTGTCTTGCCTGGAAATGCATGGATGTTAATGTCCTGCACTCAGTGGTGGCCTGTAGCCAGACTGACTCATAGGAGTAGCATCCAAGGTCAGCCCTCCTGCCACAAGCTGGGACAACACTGGTACCCTGTGTGTGCCAGGACTCCCTCTGGGATCATGCTGAGACTAGTCACAGATGAAATCACATCCTTGCCCACCTGCTTCCCCTTCCCCATCTTGCTTCTCTTATTTCCTTATGTGTTTTTTCCCAAGAATCTCTTTTAAAAAATCACTGGCTTAAGAGTTGCCATCTTGACCTGGAGATTTTCATACTCAGTGAAGTAAGCCAGACTGAGAAAGACAAATATCATATATCACTTATATATAAAACTCTTTAAAAAAGGCTACAAATGAACTCATTTACAAAACAGAAATAGAGCCACATCATAGAAAACAAACTTATGGTTACCAAAGGGGAAAGAGGCAGGGAACAAATTAGGAGTCTGGGATTAACATATGTAACTCATATATAAAACAGATAACTAACAAGGACCTACAGGATAGCACAGGGAACTCTAATCAATATTTTGTAAAAACCTATAAGGGAAAAGAATCTGAAAAACAGCATAAGAGACTCCCCATTTTAGGCTCTGCTTTTAGGGAACATGACTTACCATACCCAGTCCAGAAGAACCTCCATTGAATGAACATATAATCCTTGCTATATCTCATGTACTAACTAATGAAATGTTGAGAGAACTTTTGATCTTCATCCTTCATTTGAGCAAAAAGCATCCCTTTGATTCTTGAACTTTCTGGAATCTCATTTGTAATTCTCCCTCCTTCCTTTGTACGTATCTAGTAGTAACCTCAAAATGTTTTTTAGGGGAGCTTTCAATTTTGCATTTTGAACTTTGGATCCTCCTTTATCTAAATTGAGAGAAGGAGAAATTAAACTACAGTGTATTCGCATGACATTTAAGGTAGAACAATTTAGTTGCAGTAGGCAATCACGTGGAGCAACCATTAAGGGCTGAATTATACCATCTGTAGCTACTTAACATGCTGAACCATTCCTCTCCGTCTGGAAAAATCATAAAAAGGGGTCCGTCAGCACTCTGAGTCACTGCTAAGAAGTTTATGCATCCTCACACCTGCATTTAAATGAGTGTTTCCGGGGCAAAATACAAAGACCTTAGAGAAATGAAATGAAGCACTTTAGCAGTGAAAAATAATATTAGTTTCCATTTGCATTTGTAAATTGACTGCAGGAAGAACACTTCTGGGGTTAGTTTATTAATAAGAATCATTTTGAATAACTTTTTAAAAAATAGCACATATTTTTAAAACATGGATAGATCATAAAAGAAGGATTATAAACAAGTGGCAAAATTTGATGATAACCAAGATATGAAGGAATAGTAACTGGTAGGATGCCTTGCTCCATTCCAAATAGGAATTCTGTAAATATGGAAATACATAAATAGTATCAGTAGTAGGATTCAGAACCTGGTAGGTGACAGTCCATGGGGTCGCAAAGAGTTGGACATGACTGAGCGATTTCATCTTCCTAAATTTTATATTTTATTAGGGTATAACTTACATTGAGTATAGTTGACTAAATCTTAGGTACTTGTCTTGATAAATTTATAGACACATACACACACACAATCATCACTTATATAGAGACAGAAAATTTCTAGTACTCCAGAAAGCTCCCTCAAATATCTCCCCACCAAAAGTAACCACCATCTGACTTACAGTGTAGATTTTCCTAGATTGTCATTTATCCGTGGAATAATTGTTTCCCTTAATATTATGACTAGTAAGTCATAGTAACCTTTCATTGCCTATTTCAAACATCTCTTTCATCCACCATTATCTCAAGACTCATTAGACTTTTGCTACTTGGAAGACCTCACCCTCTCATCATCCCCACTGGGCACCCTTACCCATGTGATAGTCACAGTCTCAATGTGATCCTTGGAGATTTTGCCCACCTATGGAGCAAAACACATCCCAGACTCTTAGCACTGCTGTTCTGGATGCATATCTGCAAATTCTAGGACCCAAATCTAGATCCTTTTAGGATCTCTTACCTCTGGTAAGAGGTAAGTCATGCCTCAAGCCAGTGCCAGCATGCCATCATATGAGCAAGGGCCATTAGGGGTGGACCACATTGCCACTCCTGAAGTTTACTAACTTAAATATACACACTTCAGGAGATGTCACTGTTTGACTCATCCTTAGACCAGCCTCCTGCAGAATTGTTCAGGATGAGATGGAGTGGGAAAAAGCTACAACCTCTTCTCTTTGCATGGTGCTGTATACACATTTTACCCCGTTACAACCCAACAGTGTCTGATTTCTGGTATGCCATGTTGGTTCATGTCTCCACACCTTTAATCATATCGTACATCTTTTTACCATTACCAAGTTTTTACCTTTCTTGACTTCAATTCTTTTCCTTTCCCTCAAGTCTTGGATGAATTGTCACAACCTAGAATGCCAAGTTTTTGCCTTTTCATACTGTTCCTGGGGTTCTCAAGGCAAGAATACTGAAGTGGTTTGCCATTCCCTTCTCCAGTGGACCACGTTTTGTTAGAACTCTCCACTATGACCTGTCCATCTTGGGTGGCCCCACACAGCATGGCTCATCATTTCATTGAGTTAGACAAGGCTGTGGTCCATGTGATCAGATTTGGTTAGTTTCCTGTGATTGTGTTTTTCATTCTGTCTGCTTTCTGATGGATCTTCTGGAAGCTTCCTGATGGGAGAGACTGACTGAGGGGTGTCGTTCTGATGGGCAGGCCTGTGTTCAGTAAATCTTTAATCTAATTTTCTATTGATGGGTGGGGCTGTGTTCCCTCCCTGTTGCTTGACCTGAGACCAAACTATGGCAGAGGTAATGAAGATAAGGGTGACCTCTTTCAAAAGGTCCCATGCACACACTGCTGCACTCAGTGCCCTGACCCTGCAGAGGCCACTGCTGACCCACGCCTCCGCCAGAGACTCCTGGACACTCACGGGCAAGTCTGGGTCAGTCTCTTGTGTGGTCACTGCTCCTTTCTCCTGGGTCCTGGTCTGCACAAGGCTATGTTTGTGCCCTCCAAGAGTCTGTTTCCCCAGTCCTGTGTAAGCTCTGGTGGCTCTATGGTGGGGTTAATAGCAACCTCCTCCAAAAGGGCTTATGCCATACCCATGCAGATCTGTTGCATCCGGAGCCCCTGCAGCAGGCCACAGCTGACCCGTACCTCCACGGGAGGCCCTCAGACCCTTCTGGCTCAGTCTCTGTGGGCTGAGCGTGCATTTTGTGCCTTTCCGGCTCTGAGCAGCTCCGGTGACCAGGTGCTTGGTGTGCTCACTGTCCCAGGTGGGCCGTGTGTCTTAATCACTTCCCCGGTCCTGGCTGCTCAGTTCTCCAGTGTGCCGCGAGAGCACCGTCACTTCACAGCAAATAGACGGCGAAACAGTGACACACTTTATTTTCTTGGGCTCCAAAATCACTGCAGATGGTGACTGCAGTGGTGAAATTAAAAGACGCTTCCTCCTTGGAAGAAAAGCTATGACCAACCTAGAGAGCCTATTAAAAAGCAGAGACATTACTTTACCAACAAAGGTCCATCTGGTCAAAGCTATGATTTTTCCAGTAGTCATGTATGGATGTGAGAATTGGACTACTAAGAAAGCTGAGTGCCAAAGAATTGATGCATTTGAACTTCGTGTTGGAAAAGACTTTTGATAGTCCCTTGGACTACAAAGATATCCAACCAGTCACTCCTAAAGGAAATCAATCCTGACTATTCATTGGAAGGATGGATGCTGAAACTCTAATACTTTGGCCACCTGATGCGAAGAACCAACTCACTGGAAAAGACCCTGATGCTGGAGGGATTGGGGGCAGGAGGAGAAGGGGATGACAAAGGATGAGATGACTGGTTGGCATCACCAGCTCAATGGACATGAGTCTGTGTAGACTCCGGGAGTTGGTGATGGACAGGGAGGCCTGGTGTGCTGTAGTCTATGGGTCTCAAGGAGTCAGACACAAGTGAGCAAGTGAACTGAGCTGACCTGAGAATGCCAAGCTAAGTCCTTATCCTCTGAGTCCTCGTGCTATTTTTTTTAACTATTACTTCCATTGTTTCCCAAACTTGAGGCAAGCCCTGCTCCTTACCAGCTCCTTCTCCTTGACAGCTCCATGTGTTCAATATTCTCCATTCTTTAAATTCAAATTTGGATGCTACTTATTTTCAGTTCCTCTTGAATGAAATTTATTGCTTCCTCTCTATACAAATTTGACAGTTTGTTAATACCCCTTCATGGTTTTCACATTTTATATTTCCTGCCAAATTGTAAAAACTCCTTGAGAGAAAGAACCATGTCTTATTCAATATTGTATGTCAATCCACTCTAGCACCCAGCTCAGCACCCCCAGATTCAATTAACACCCCCTGAATGCATGCAGACCTAGTGAATAAACATCCTTCATTGATTAATCACATCAATTAAACTGGGTCAAAGACATTTTATGAGGTTTCCACTGTCTGACTTTTGGAGAAGCAGTATGACTTGCAGAGTTGACATGTCCTTGATATCACAGGTGTGTCTGGAGTCAACTTTCTGGATCATTTCACCAACCTCAGTCTTTGGCTTTTATTCTAGGCACATTTTTCACAAAGAGAACATGTAAAACCACTAAATGTGATGATGAAAGATTTCTTATCAACATGATACAGAGTAGAAAAGGAAATTTGCCTTTAAAAGCAGATGCTGGGCCAGTGGCTAGGTCAGGCTTGCTAATTTCCCTACTCCCTTATGGCCTTGTATAGTCTAATACTCACCATGACAAATCCCAATGTGCCATAGACCCTAGTGATCACTCTCAAAATAGGAAAAACTTGTAATATAAAATTTGCAGGTTCAGCAGGTCTCCTTTTCACATTTGTAGCAATATTTGTTTTGATGAAAATTAAATTAAGAGCAATTTCAGTTTCCCTCTATACTTTTTAAGCAAACAGCACTCACAAATTTAATTTGTGAGTCCAGAAGTCCAGAACCATGATATTAACTCAAAAATCTGAGCTATAAAAACTGAGACCCTTATATAAACACACTGTGGAATCTTTGAGACATATGTCTTCAGCATCACATGGTATGTTTTAGTTTGGGAGTTCATGAAAGTGTAGAGAATAGCTTTCAGAAGTTATATAATGATGATATTTTTATTAAATTTGCAGCCCTAAAAATATCTTTTAGTAGATGAAAGTATTTTTACTTAGCAGAAGCATTATATAGTTTGTAAAACTGTGCCAAAATTTTAAGAACAAAAAGTGATCTGCTTTCTTTGCTATTTTGGAAGACTAATGTCAAAGCTATCAAATATAAAAACTGTTGGGAACTCCAAAAGGGGAATGATGAAGGATCCACTTAGCTCTGAGCATTACCAATAGAGAATTCTCCTAGGGCTTATACTAAATGAGTTGGGTTATTATTAATTGGTAGAAACTAAAACAATTATCTGATCATGCACAGCACCATTCTTACTGTGCACCCTGCCCAGGGACTCTCTCAAGAGGGAGTGTGGTAGTTCAATTCTATTCTTTCTTATATAATAATATCATTATGATTCAAGTAAGGGGGAATTCCAGCAACAATGTACTCCAGGGACTTCCCTGGAGGTCCAATGGTTAAGACTCCACACTTCCAATATAGGGGGTATGGATTTGATTCCTGGTCGGGGAAATAAGATCCTGTGTGACTGAGAAAATACATATATTCCAGCCCATCCAAGGGAGAACTCCATGGCATTCCAAGGAGTTAGAAAAAACAAAACATGAGGTAGCAAAATAAACCTGAGAGCAGAGACACCCCTTATTGAAGACCTCAGGAGTCTTTTGTTTTTCTATTTTCTAATTTTTCTATTTTTGAGAGTACTTGCATTCATCCTGCAAGCTTGCATGGGGAAGAAATAACATAGTTGTACATTTTCACCATTGTGTCCCCATGGCGTGCTGCAGTCCATGGGGTCGGAAAGAGTTGGACACAACTGGGCAACTGAACAACAACAACGACATTTGTCACCATTGTGTCCCAGTTAATAGCACTCTTACCTAAGGTTGTAAATTTTTCAAATTAGTGGAGTATTAATACAGAATTGCTTATACTTGCATTTGTGTTTGTAACATAATTAAAACCCAAGAAACAGTTGCACATGAAGTCAGCGGTCCTGGGTTCTAGTTTTCCTGAGCTAGGTGGCCATGGACTAATTATTAAACATTTCTGAATGTTCCAGTCCATGACTGTAAAACAGAAATGTTGAATCAGGTGACTTTTTAAGTCACTTTTGAATTTGTAAGATTTCACATAACCACTTCAATCTCCACCAAAATAATTTTAAAAAAAAGATTGAATCCAAGTTTGCTTGTCCTTTTGGACAAAGTTCCTTCTAATCAAAGCTATGGTTTATCCAGTAGTCACATATGGATGTGAGAGTTGGACCATAACGTAGGCTAAGTACCAAAGAATTGATGCTTTTAAACTGTGGTGTTGGAAAAGACTCTTGAGAGTCCCTTGGACAGCAAGGAGATCCAACCAGTCCATCTTAAAGGAGATCAGTCCTGGGTGTTCATTGGAAGGACTGATGCTGAAGCTGAAACTCCAATACTTTGGCCTGATGCAAAGAATTGACTCATTGGAAAAGACCCTGATGCTGGGAAAGAATGAAGGCAGGAGGAGAAGGGGATGACAGAGGTCGAGATGGTTGGATGACATCACCGACTCAATGGACATGAGTTTGAGCAAGCTCCAGGAGATGGTGAAGGACAGGGAAACCTGGTGTGCTACATTCCATGGGGTCACAAAGTGTCAGACATGACTGAGCAACTGAACAACTATGGAGCAAAGCCAAACTCACCCAGGGGGTCATTTCTAAACCAGATGACTCTGAGCTAGTTTCCTTTGTATCAGAGTAAAGTGGAGGCATCCATATTTGTTGGAAAGCTTTTAGATGTTGATGGAGAGCCAAGTTTGAAGTGACAAGTCATCTAAACCTCCTTATGTTAACTGGTGTGAGCTCCCCTTACTTTGAGACAGAGTTTGTTCTGAAAAACTTGCTACTTTCATGGTTCTATTTATGTCTCTCACCCTCCTTCCCTTTTTCCAGCTCTACCACTATTGCTACTTCTATTTCATCTCCTATGACTGTATGAGTTCAACTTTAAGGAGATCCCAAGTTCATCTAATTCCACATTTTTAAAAACACATTTCAGGGACTTCCCTGCCAGTCCAGTGGTTAAGACGTTCCCTTCTAATGCAAGGTGTGTGTGTCCATTCCCTGGCCAAGGAACTAAGATCCCATATGCATCACAGCCAAAACAAATAAACAGAAAAAATAGAAGCAGTATTGTAACAAATTCAATGAAGATTTAAAAAATGGTCCACATTAAAAAAATGTTTTTAATTGTAAACACATTTTCAAGTGGGGCATCACCTTTTCTAAGATAAGAATTCAATTTGTCTGGTGAAACTGGTTAGAAAACTGATCATAATAATATCCATATTGATGTTCTATATAAAGGACAGTGTTTGACACCAAGTTTTGAGGCTTTTTTTTTTTAATTAGACAAAGGCAAGTTTGACTGGCAAATCCCAGAAGAAGGCTTCTTAAAACAGACCTTAAACAGCCTTAATTTAAAGCAGCTATACAAACTACAAAATGGCATTTAAAGAGGGTTAGAGATACTAATCAGAGAAGGCAATGGCAACCCACTCCAGTACTCATGCCTGGAAAATCCCATGGGCAGAGGAGCCTGGTGGGCTGCTGTCTATGGGGTCACACAGAGTCGGACACGATTGAAGCGACTTTGCAGCAGCAGCAGAGATACTAATTAAAATGGGTATACTGAAATGCCAGGAATATCATCACTCCTGAAAATTGAATTAAACACTGTCAATGGTGAATTAACATGAATAGACTTATCTATCCCTGTCCAAAAGTATTTTATCCACAAAATGTGTAATACACAACCATTAATCAGAGGTCATGGATTCTAGCTGAAACCAAATCAAAATTTTTAGAGTTCTAATAGAGGAATGCATTCAGGTCAAAGAATATTAACAGAAAAGCTTCCATTGCTGGAAGGGCAAACAGAGAGAGTCTTTAAAGAAGCTTAGAAATTATACTTAATTGTTCTCTTGATCCATTGTTCTTGATGATTTAGAAAACCTGTGTGCTGTGAGTTACACTACATTAATTACAGTAGTGTCAAATATGTAGGCCTTTCTTTTTAAAAAAGAGCTTACTTTCTATGGCTTCTAAAAGTGAACTGAAGGCATACTTTAGAGCTGGTATCTCAGCTGAGATCTTTCTTTGCTCTTCCCAAGCAGTAGAATTTTTCTAAAGGCTTGCCTATTGGAGAACCGGGCTCCAAAAGCAGTTAAATCCCCCGTTAGAGGTCCAGCATGTAGCTTTTGTTTTGTTTTTTGTCCACAGCACACCTTGACTTCAAACACCCCAGATATATAAAACTCACTGTTAAAGCACTGCATTGTTTGTACTGTAAGATCATTTGAACTGTATTAAGAACTCTGAAACCATAAAGAATGAAAGATTTATTGTCTATGGGAAACAGGATAAGTGCTCTAGCAAGAACCCACTCCAGTGTTCTTGCCTGGAGAATCGCAGGGACGGAGGAGCCTGGTGGACTGCTGTCTATGGGGTCGCACAGAGCCAGACACGACTGAAGTGAATTAGCAGCAGCTCTAGCAAGAAAGAAACTTTGATTTTCACTTATTTTGAAAAACTGAAATATCCCAGATGCTTTTGTTTATTTTTTATTATTTTGCTCATTGACTTAACTCACTACGAAAGGACCTTGTCGCTAAAAATACATTTCAAGAATCAAGTGCCCTTTTTTTTTGTATACATTCCTCCAAATCTGTGACTAAGCCCAGTGTTCAAGGTTTTCAAAGTGGCTCTAATCCAAAATCAAGTCAACACTTGCACTTTCCCGAAGTGGAACTCCCAAGGTAGCCTTTTGAGCTATCCCTGATGGCGGGTTTTAGCATCACCAGCCGGCTCCAGTTGGGCCATTTGCTATCTCTGCGAAGAGGAGGGAGTCTTAAACACTGAAACAAGAGTCAAAGTTTGCCAGTTCAACTGTTTCTGAATTCATAGATCAGTGGTTATCAAATTTTGGTCCAAAGACCAGCGTCCTCTAGGAACTTCTTAGAAATGCAAGATCTCAGGTCTTCCTTTATGAATCAGCACCCCTGTGATGGGGGTCAGCAGTGTGCATTAACAGACCCTGTAAGTGATTCTGATGCACACAGAAGTCTGAGAGCCACTTTTGCACTAATAGGTACTTGTTTCAACTTGATACTAACCAAGAATTCCATCATTTAGAATTAGCAGCTTTCACTTTCACTTTTTAAAAAAATTTTAATATTTTATTTAACCCAGCATATCCAAAATATCATTTCAGCGTGTACTATTTTTTAAATAATTAGTGGGTATTTTATATTCTTTTAAATAGTGTTTTCAAAATCCAGTGTGTTGTTTTTTTAATTTATTATTTATTGAAGGATAATTGCTTTATAGAATTTTGCTGTTTTCTGTCAAATCTCAGCATGAATCAGCCATAGGTACACATATATCTCCTCCCTTTTGAACCTCCCTCCCATCTCCCTCCCCCTCCCCACCCCTTTAGGTTGATACAGAGCCCCTGTTTGAATTTCCTGAGCCATACAGCAAATTCCTGTTGGCTATGTATTTTACATACGGTGATGTAAGTTTCCATGTTAATCTTTCCATACATCTCACCCTCTCCTCCCCCTCCCCATGTCCATATATTTATTCTCTATGTCTGTTTCTCCATTGCTGCCCTGTAAATAAATACTTCAGTATCATTTTTCTAGATTCCATATATATGCATTAGAATACAATATTTATCTTTCTCTTTCTGACTTACTTCACTCTGTATAATAGGCTCTAGGTGCATCCACCTCATTAGAACTGACTCAAATGTGTTCCTTTTTATGGCTGAGTAATATTCCATTGTGTATATGTACCACAACTTCTTTATCCATTCATCTGTTGATGGACATCTAGGTTGCTTCCGTGTTCTAGCTATTGTGAATAGTGCTGCAGTGAGCATTGGGATACATGTGTCTCTTTCAGTTTTGGTTCCCTCAGGACCATTTATGTTGGACAAGTAAAAGTGACCAATTTCAACTACTTAGAACACTAGGTTTTATTCTGGGGTGCTGAAAATGTTTTAGAGCTAATTAGAGGTTAACAGTTGTGTAACATTGCAAATGTACTAAATATCACTGGATTCTTCACCTTAAAAAATGGTTAATTTTGTTATGTGAATCTTACCACAGTTTTTAAAAGATACAATATAAATGAAAGCACTTTTGAAATGCAACTGCTTAGTTATGCCAATCTGGACCATAAACCTAGAGATTAAAAAATTCTCTAACCCATAATCATTTGATATGGGATATATCATAATTTTAATATTTTTCTAGACACATGTGATACAGTTTAACTGCATGATTACTAAAGTTTTCTGAGTGTACAGTAGAACATAGAGTATTCATAAAACTGATTTCAGTGCTGGCCATGGGAATTTTCTTGCTAGAGTTTCTTCATGAATCAAACAGTATTTTGAACTATAAACAGAACAAGGAAAATTTTTTGTTGCTTATCATTGTTAGCATGAGGATTAGAAAAGAGGCAGAAAGGATAAAAATGAGGCTTTAAAACTTAAATTTCAGAAAATGTTCTACAGGAGCCCCCCTTATGATACTGTAAAACAATTATATAAACATTTATATATATTCCATGAGTAGAGTTTTATTCCTTATGGAATCTACTTGTTTTAATTTTTAATGTTCTTTTCCATAGTGATTTATCACAGCATGCTGAACATAGTTCACTCACTGTGCCATAGAGTAGGACCTTGTTGTTTAGTCTCTTTAAGGACGCTGATATAGCTGTTATCTTTTATGATATGCTCTCAGAGTGTTCCCTGCAGTTATGCATCACAAAATTCTTGAAGTATTGTCTTTTGTGGGTAAAGGATTTGTTAGCTACTGAACATGTGTCAGTTTCATTAGGAGACTTTTTTCAGTAAATGAAAAAAAATCTTATGAAGATTCACTTAAAGTGAA
Organism: Odocoileus virginianus; assembly: GCF_023699985.2. Taxonomy (NCBI): domain Eukaryota; kingdom Metazoa; phylum Chordata; class Mammalia; order Artiodactyla; family Cervidae; genus Odocoileus; species Odocoileus virginianus. Next base: position 834,265 of record NC_069682.1, read on the forward strand.
AAACAAAGATTAATTAAGGCTTAAATTAACATTTTCTTATATAAACCTCCCAACTGTCTATCTCTAATATAAAATATATTTTAGATTAGAAATATTATAGTTTATATATTAGAAATTTTATAGAGACAAATATAAAAAATAGAAAACAATTTTCCTGAATCTTCACAACTAAGAAGTAACATCCTCTGTATCTTGTGAGCATAGAGCACACATGCACGCACAGATAACAGTTAATAATACACAACATATTCCAGCTTGAAACCTGTTTTCCCCTTAGCATATCACATTTCCCTTGACAGGAAGTGTTCCTCCATATTATCAATACCACTTTAAAGGCTGCCTAGTATTCCAGCTTACAGATTTAATTTACTAGATTAATTGATTAATTCTCCACAAGTGAATATAATCATTGTATCACTGTGAACTGACATCCTTAGTTGTCGTTGTTCAGTTGCTAAGTCATGTCCAACTCTTTGTAACCCCATAGACTAGAGCATGCCAGTCTCCTGTGTCCTCCATTATCTCCTGGAATTTGTTCAAATTCATGTGCATTGAGTCAGTAATGTTATCTAACCATCTCTGCCTGCCACCGCTTTCTCCTTCTGCCCTCAGTGTTTCCCAGCATAGGGTCTTTTCCAGTGAGTCAGCTCTCACATCGGGTGGCCAAGTGTTGAACCTTCAGCTTCAGCAATAGTTCTTCCAATGACTATTTAGAGTTGATTTCCTTTAGGACTGTCTGGTTTGATCTCCTTGGTATCCAAGGAACTCACAAGATTCTTTGAAAGCATCAATTCTTTGGCATTCAGCCTTCTTTATGGTCCAGCTCTCACATGTGTATAGACTACTGGAAAAAACCATAGCTTTGACTATAAGGACCTTTGTCGGCAAAGTGATGTGTCTATTTTTTAACACAGTGTCTAGCTGTCTAGGTTTGTCATAGCATCCTTATACCTACGTTTTTGTGCTTATACTGATTATTTTTCCACTATATTGATATATAAGGTCTCTGTTTACACTAAAAATATCAACCTTTCTCTTTATCTGTCAAATATTTTTTCCACTTTGTTCCAATATTCTTTTTAATATTGTCTTCCTATCTGAATATTATATTAAAAATATGTCTGATGCAGAACAAACACCTGATGAGCATTGGATTACCACTACTGCTATGAGAAGTAATATTTAATTGTTATTGACCTCTCCAGCTCAAAATGCTACTATTCTTTCTAGGACATTTATATATATATATATATATTCAGAAGTCAGTGGTCTGTTTTTTGTTTATGTTAGCTTTATCAGGCTTTTAATAAGGAACTTGGTAATTTCATTCTTATTTCTAATTATTAATGTAAAATTGATTTTACATTGCATTTGCATTTCATTTACATTACAACTGACAGAGTTCCTCACAAACTTGTATGAGACCTGAACCTTTCTTTAAGAAGTTGAAAACCATTTCAGAGTTTTCTTTGGAGATCTGTTAAAAATTTTCTCTTCTTTTAGATCAGCTTTGGTAAGTAAGATTTTTGTCTAGAATGAATTGCTGGAAGCATGCCCAAAGGCAGACATCACTAAGGAAGTTTTTCTAACAGTCCATTCAGGCGGTACTGGTCCCGTCTCCTAAATTCATCCTTTTTTTGTAGTCTCAGTCTCAGTAAATGGCACACCTCATCCCTATTAGACGGCTCCCTGGTTCAGTTCAGTTCAGTTCAGGTGCTCAGTCACGGCCGACTCTTTGCGACCCCATGAATCGCAGCACACCAGGCCTCCCTGTCCATCACCAACTCCCGGAGTTTACCCAAACTCATGCCCATCGAGTTGGTGATGCCATCCAGCCATCTCATTCTCTGTCGTCCCCTTCTCCTCCTGCCTCCAATCCCTCCCAGCATCAGGGTCTTTTCCAATGAGTCAGCTCTTCGCATGAGGTGGCCAAAGTACTGGAGTTTCAGCTTCAGCATCAGTCCTTCCAATGAACACCCAGAACTGATCTCCTTTAGGCTCCCTGGAAACCTCCCTAATCCCTTCCTTTCTTCAGCACCACCTGCCACTTGACTGTGTCCCACCCCTCAGTGAGGCCTGCTGCCTCTCGTCCAGATCACATCCAATGACGCCACTGCTGTGGGTCCCACACTAATCCAGCCACTATGAAATAGACTGAGATAGCTTCCTAATTGGCCCTCCTGTTTCCAGCTTTTCACATGGCAAAGTGAATTTCCAAAACTGTAAATCAAATCATGTCAACCCCCTGCATTAAGCTTAACTGCTTTCCTGTGTTTCAAATAATTGTTTGAAATAATAGTAATAGTTACAATCCAAACTCCATCCCAACAAGAGCCCACATAATGGCCCAGCCCACTTCACCTCACCACAGGTCACTGTGCCCTTCTCCTGCTGTATTCCAGCCTTTTTTATCTTTATGTTCCTTGGATAAGCCAGTGATTTCCCACCTTAGAGCACCACCACTTCCTGGAACATCCTTTCCCAGACTTTTGTGTGGCTCCTTCTTCCGCAGTCTGGGCTTTGCTATGGATCGCTCACTTATCAGTCCATCTAAAATTGGCCCTGTAACTCCAATCTACTCACTATTTCATCTTGTCTCACTTTATTTTCTTCATAGAGTTATCTCTTTCTGGAATTTTCTTATTCATTATAGTTGTTTATCTATTGTTCTTCTATACTATAAACATTATATGTGTTGTTTACATGTCTCTGGCACAGGTTTGCCTTCGATAAATATGCATTGAATGAGTGAGTGAATGAATGAATATAGTCAGGATGATAAAACATGAGTGAATTTGAGAGACCGAAGAATGAGAATATTTTTAAAATAGATATAAATGTGACTAGAAAATATGTATATCAAGCTGTACACTTAAAATTAATGCACTCTGTACTCTTTAATGTGCATAGGTTACCTCTTAAAATAAATTCATGAATATTTCCTTAAAATAGTTAGAGAAAGCATGAAACGTAAGTAACATGCCTAACTCAGAAGATTCTATTTTGACATACTCTAAGACCTAATAGCCTCCTGTACAATGTCACGAACCTCCTTCCATAGTTCTTCAGGCACTCTGTCTATCAGATCTAATTCCTTGAATCAATTTGTCACTTCCACTGTAAGGGATTTGATTTAGGTCATACCTGAATGGTCTAGTGGTTTTCCCTACTTTCTTCAATTTAAGTCTGAATTTAGCAATAAGGAGCTCATGATCTGAGCCACAGTCAGCTCCTGGACTTGTTTTTGCTGACTGTATAGAGTTTCTCCATTTTTTGGCTGCAAAGAATATGATCAATCTGATTTTGGTGTTGACCATCTGGTGATGTCCATGTGTAGAGTCTTCTCTTCTGTTGTTGGAAGAGGGTGTTTGCCATGACCAATGCATTCTCTTGGCAAAACTCTGTAGGCCTTTGCCCTGCTTCAATCTGTACGCCAAGGCCATACTTGCCTGTTACTCCAGGTGTTTCTTGACTTCCTACTTTTGCATTCCATTCCCCTATAATGAAAGGACATTTTGGGGGGGGGATGTTGGTTCTGTAAGGTCTTGTAGGTCCTCATAGAACTGTTCAACTTCAGCTTCTTCAGCATTACTGGTAGAGGCATAGACTTGGATTACTGTGATATTGAATGGTTTGCCTTGGAAATGAAGAGAGATCATTCTGTCATTTTTGAGATTGCACCCAAGTACTGCATTCCAGATTCTTTTGTTAACTATGAGGGCTACTCCGTTTCTTCTAAGGGATTCTTGCCCACAGTAGTAGATATAATGGTCATCTGAGTTAAATTCACCCATTCCAGTCCATTTTAGTTCACTGATTCCTAAAATGCCAATGTTCACTCTTGCCATCTCCTGTTTGACCACTTCCAATTTATCTTGATTCATGGACTTAACATTTCAGGTTCCTATGCAGTATTACTCTTTACAGCCTTGGACTTTACCTCCATCACCATCACATCCACAGCTGGGTGTTGTTTTTACTTTGGCTCTGTCTCTTCATTCTCTCTGGATTTTTCAGACCATCCCCAAAGTAAAGAAATGCAAAAGGGCAAAATGCTTGTCTGCTGAGGCATTACAAATAGCTGAGGAAAGAAGAGAAGCAAAAGGCAAAGGAGAAAAGGAAAGATATACCCATTTGAATGCAAAGATCCAAATATTAGCAAGGAGAGATAGAAAGCTTTCCTCAGTGATCAGTGCAAAGAAATAGAGGAAAACAATAGGATGGGAAAAAACTAGAGATCTCTTCAAGAAAATTAGAGATACCAAGGAAACATTTCATGCAAATATGGCCACAATGAAAAACCAAAATGATATGGACCTAACAGAAGCAGAAGATATTAAGAGGAGGGTGCAAGAATACACAGAAGAACTATACAAAAAAGGTCTTCATGACCCAGATAATCATGATATGTCGTCACTCACCTAGAGTCAGATATCCTGGAATACAAAGTCAAGTGGGCCTTACAAAACATCACTAAGAAAAAAAAAACATCACAAAGCTAGTAGAGATGATGGAATTCCAGTTGAGCTATTTCAAATCCTAAAAGATGATGCTGTGAAAGTGCTGCACTCAAGATGCCAGCAAATCTGGAAAGCTCAACTGTGGCTACAGGATTGGAAAAGGTCAGTATTCATTCCAATCTCAAAGAAAGGCAATGCCAAAGAATGCTCAAACTACTGCACAATTGCACTCATCTCACACGCTAGCAAAGTAATGCTCAAAATTCTCCAAGCCAGGCTTCAACAGTACATAAACTGTGAACTTCCAGATGTTGAGGCAGATTTATAAAAGGCAGAGGAACCAGAGATCAAATTGCCAACATCCACTGGATCATTGAAAAAGCAAGAGAGTTCCAGAAAAACATCTACTTCTGCTAAAGCCTTTGACTGTGAGGATCACAACAAACAGTGGAAAATTCTTCAAGAGATGGGAATACCAGACCATCTGACCTGCCTCCTGAGAAACCTGTATGCAGGTCAGGAAACAACAGTTAGAACTGGACATGGAACAACAGATTGGTTCCAAATTGGGAAAATAATATGTTAAGGCTGTATATTGTCACCCTGCTTATTTAACTTATATGCAGAGTACATCATGTGAAATGCCGGGCTGAATGAAACACAAGCTGGAATCAGGATTGCCGGGATTAAGTAATATCAATAACCTTGGATATGCAGATGTCACCACCCTTATGGCAGAAAGCGAAGAAGAACTAAAGAGCCTCTTGATGAAAGTGAAAGAGGAGAGTGAAAAAGTTGGCTAAAACTAAACATTCAGAAAACTAAGATCATGCCATCTGGTTCCATCACTTCGTGTAAAATAGATGGGGAAACATTGGAAACAGTGAGAGACTTTATTTGGGTGGGCTCCAAAATCACTGCAGATAGTGACTGATCCATGAAATTAAAAGATGCTTGTTCCTTGGAAGAAAAGCTATGATCAACCTAGACAGCATACTAAAAAGCAGAGGCATACTTTGCCAGCAAAGGTCCATCTAGTCAAAGCTATGTTTTTCCAGTAGTCATGTATGGATGTGAGAGTTGGACTGTAAAGAAAGCTGAGCACTGAAAAATTGATGCTTTTGAACTGTTGTATTGGAGAAGACTCTTGAGAGTCCCTTGAACTGCAAGGATTTCCAACCAGTCAATCCTAAAGGGTATCAGTCCTGAATATTCATTGGATGGACTGATGCTGAAGTTGAAATTCCAATACTTTGGCCACCTGATGCACAGAACTGACTCAATAGAAAAGATCCTGATGCTGGGAAAGATTGAAGGTGGGAGGAGAAGGGGACAACAGAGGATGAGATGGTTGGATGGCATTACCAACTCAATGGACATGAGTGTGAGTAAGCTCCAGGAGTTGATGAAGGACTGGGAAGCCTGGTGTGCTGCAGTCCATGGCATCACAAAGAGTCAGACACGACTGAGTGACTTACATGTAAATTAAATATTTCTTTGAGAGTAAACTTGGGGATTTTGTGAAGATTTGGGATTCCATCATAATGTTCATAAACAAAATTCCTCACCTTACTCAAGGTAGTAAATGGGCCTCAAAATGTAATCATCTCTAGCTTAAAATAAAAGGATGTACCCACAGGACAAACTTGTTTCAGCCCCAAAAGGACTTTATCATGCTCACCTTAAATTAGATAGCTCTACATTACCATGTGACATTTGCTAAATATCCAAGTGAAATATTTTCCTGATGTTTAGAAAATGATACTTTGATTAGTAGAGTGGTTTGTTGCATGAGACACTAATGCTTTTCATATGACGCTTCAAAAACACATTTTATAAAAACATAAATATGAGTCATTTGGCATAGGGAAGTGCACACTGTAGAAACTCAAATATTTTCTGTATAAATAAGTAAATCCGGATAAAAATTTTTTTTAAACTAAAGGTAGTTATTTGGGGTTCCAAACAAAGCTGTGTTTTAAGATTCAAATATTTGAATGAATTCAATTTTCACTTAATCATAACTGGAAGACTGCCACAATTGTTGATCAATTGTACAACAGCGGTGAACTGTGTACTTCAGTATATTTGTTCCTAAAATGTTTTGAAACATAAATAGACACCCTAGTCTTTTAAATATACCCTAAAGAACTGACCTCAGCGTTCCTAGGACTTTTAAGTTTAGGGAAAGTTAAATACCTTTCTCTGATTCCCTTCCCAATGAGAGAAACTTTATTGGTTGGTAAGTGTTCTTTTCCTCCAACTTTTGTGCATTTTTTCACTCATTTACAGAGCAGGCTGGGCAATAGAACAAAAACAATGTTGGTTAATGGGGATTAGATTCCCAGTAGATAGACAGGCTGTGATTATATATTTCCCAAAGAAGTTAGTCCTAGTTTGAGCATTTTTATCTGTGGCTTAGACCTTAAGAATGGGAGACTGACAGTTTAGAAGCTCCTCAGCATTTGGAAAAAGTGGGAATGATGAGGATTAGCCTAAGGGGGTTGTCCCTGAGCCAGGCTAACAGTATCCATCAAAAGCTGTGGTTGTTGTAGATGCTAGCCCCAAGGCATCTTCCTGGTTAGCCTCCATTGTTTTAAGCATCTTCTTTCCCTTCAATTCACTATCAGTCCAAGAAAACTCTTCACTTAGCAAGAATAACAGTATTTTGACGCTTTCTCCAAAAACACTAAATTCCATATTTACTCATGTCTTCTGTCTGAGACATAGAACCTTTTTTTTTCACAGCATCATGGGGGTACACAGATACTTTAGGGGGCACTTGGGTGAACATTTGTATTCTTACACCAATTAATTCACCCAAAGAATATTCTCACCACTATAAAAAGAAATTCTGTTCTCATGAACAATCACACTCTTTCCTGCCTCCAACCAGACCCTGATAATTATTAACCTACTTTCTTTCACTATAGATTTGACTATTCTAGAGATTTAATGTAAACGGAATCATACAATATGTGGTCTTTCATGACCTGATTCTTTAGTTTAGCATAATATTTTCAAGTCACCCATGGTGTGGTGTGTAAAACACTTTGTTGCTGTTCATTGCAGTATGCTATTTCACTATAGAGACAGACCACCTTTTACCAGCAGGTGGACATTCACTTTGTTTCTACTTCTTAGCTGTTTTGAATGATGCTACTATGAGCTTTCATGTATAAGATTTTGTTTGGACATGTTTTTATTTCACTTGGATGAGTATGTAGGAGTGGAATTGCAGAATCACATGATCATGCTGTTTAACACCTTGAGGAACTGCAAAGCTATTTTCCAAAGTGACTGCAGGATTTTCCATAGCCCTCAGCAGTGTATATTAAATTTCTTATGGTACAGAATTTGCAAATATTTTCTATCAGTTATCTTTTTACTTTTATATAGTGTTCTTTGAAGCACAGAGTTTTCAGTTCTGATGAAACCCACATCATCTCTTTTCTTTTGTTGCTTGTGCTCTCAGTGTCTAAGAAACCAGGGATGAATCAAGGGTCACATAGACCTTTCTTCTAAGATTTTCGTGACTTCATCTTTTACATTTCAGTCCAGTTTAGTCACTCAGCCATGTCCGACTCTTTGCGAACCCATGGACTGCAGCACACCAGGCCTCCCTGTCCATCACCAGCTCCTGCAGCTTACTCAAACTCATGTCCATTGAGTCGGTGATGCCACCCAACCATCTCATCCTTTGTCCTCCCCTTCTCCTCCTGCCTTCAGTCTTTCCCAGATTCATTGAATCTTTCCCAGTGAATCAGTTCTTCACATCAGGTGGCCAAATATTGGAGTTTCAGCTACAGCATCAGTCCTTCCAATGAATATTCAGGACTGATTTCCTTTAGGATGGACTGGTTGGATCTCCGTGGGGCTCTCAAGAGTCTTCTGCAACACCACAGTTCAAAAGTATCGATTTTTTGGCACTCATCTTTCTTTATAGTCCAACTCATCCAACTCTCACGTCTATACATGAATACTAGAAAGACCATAGCTTTGACTAGATGAACCTTTGTTGACAAAGTAATGTCTCTGCTTTTTAGTATGCTGTCTAGGTTGATCATAGCTTTTTTCCCAAGAGGCAAGTGTCTTTTAATTTCATGGCTGCAGTCACCATCTGCAGTGATTTTTAATTTAGTGATTTTACATTTAGATCTCTGATTTATTTTGAGTTAATATTTTTCATATAGTGTAAGCTTTAGATCCAACTTCATTATGAGCATGATAAGAAGTTTCATTTTAAAATACTAGATTTTAATTTAAGAAATTTAACAACCAAAAAAAAAAAAAACCCTTAAATGAAAAGAAAGCTAAACTATAAGCACCTAAGAAATATATCATGTTTTTTAAGCTTTATAGAAAAACCAGTCTATGTTCCATATTACTGAGGGAATTTATATTTAAATTTTTACTTTATTTTTAATTTATAGAGGGTTATGGTATAATAGAGAAGTATATGTACTTCACTAATAGAAGTATATATATATGTGTGTGTGTGTGTGTCTGTGTGTGTGTGTCTGTGTGTGTGTGTGTCTGTATGTGTGTGTGTGTCTGTGTCTGTGTGTGTGTGTGTGTGTGTGTGTGTGTGTGTGTGTGTGTCTCTGTGTGTGTGTGTGTCTGTGTGTCTGTGTGTGTCTCTCTGTCTGTCTGTGTGAAGCTCTGTTAGTGCATAATTTTATTTTAAAGTAAAAGCCCTTGTGTTTTAAAGCTTAGAAGATGTATGCAAGATGGCCTCATCAGGCTCCGTCTTCTTGAGTTATTAGTTATGAAATAAAGAAAGAGTTCCATTGTACTCATTTAATTCACATCAAGTTATCTTGTTGTCTATCTGAAAATGTTAGAAGCCTCTATTAAGGCTTTATTATAATGATAAATAAAATTATGAGTACCTCAATTCCTAAAAACATGATTTCCATATGTTTTTCACTTGTATAAGCTATAAAAACAACTTTTTAATGAGGCCTAGGATTACCATGAGAGCTAATAACATGAACTGGAAGTAATTTTATTGGTCAAATACAGTTTAAGGAGTCTTATTGGCTGAGTGTGCAGAAAGCACTGACTCTGATCAGTGTTCCAAGTATTTCTACTGGTGTTTTCAGAACACTTACTTAGCATTATTCATGTGTCTGCAAACTCTTAAGAGCTATAGTCTTGAGACAACTTTTTTCTGTTGCTAAACCAACCAGCTTTATAGATGTGGAATCTAGAAAAAAAATGGCATACATCATCTGATTTGCAAAGCACAATTAGAGACACGGATGTAGAGAACACATATATGGATGCCAAGGGAGAAATGGGGGAAGGGAGGAGCTGGGGGATTAGGATTGACACATATACGCTACTACAGATAAAATATATACGAGATACATGTGTCTCTTTCAGTTCTGGTTTCCGCGGTGTGTATGCCCAGGAGTGGGATTGCTGGGTTGTGTGGCAGTTCTATTTCCGATTTTTTAAGGAATCTCCACACTGTTCTCCATAGTGGCTGTACTAGTTTGCATTCCCATCAACAGTGTAAGAGGGTTCCCTTTTCTCCACACCCTCTCCAGCATTTATTGCTTGTAGACTTTTGGATAGCAGCCATCCTGACTGGTGTGTAATGGTACCTCATTGAGGTTTTGATTTGCATTTCTCTGATAATGAGTGATGTTGAGCATTGTTTCATGTGTTTGTTAGCCATCTGTATGTCTTCTTTGGAGAAATGTCTGTTTAGTTCTTCGGCCCATTTTTTGATTGGGTCATAATAGCCAGGACATGGAAGCAACCTAGATGCCCATCAGCAGACAAATGGATAAGAAAGCTATGGTACATATACACAATGGAATATTACTCAGCCATTGAAAAGAATACATTTGAATCATTTCTAATGAGATGGATAAAACTGGAGCCCATTATACAGAGTGAAGTAAGCCAGAAAGATAAACACCAATACAGTATACTAATGCATATATGTGGAATTTAGAAAGATGGTAACGATAACCCTATATGCAGGACAGAAAAAGAGACACAGATGTACAGAACAGACTTTTGGACTCTATGGGAGAAGGCGAGGGTGGGATGATCTGAGAGAACAGCATTGAAACATGTATATTATCAAGTGTGAAACAGATCGCCAGTCCAGGTTGGATGCATGAGACAAGTGCTCAGGGCTGGTGCACTGGGAAGACCCAGAGGGATGGGATGGGAAGGGAGGTGGGAAGGGGGTTCAGGATGGGGCACACATGTAAATCCAACTAATAAAAATAAATGAAAATAAATAAATAACAAACAAACAACAACAACAAAAAATAGATATGAGAACCGACTGAACAGCAAGGGGGCGCTACTCAATGCACTCTGGTGACCTAGATAGGGCGGAAGTCCAAAGGGAGAGGTGTTTGTATACACATAGTTGATTCATTTTGCTGAACAATAGAAACGAATGCAACACTGTAAAGTGGCTGTACCCCAATAAAAATTAATTTTAAAAGAAAAAAAACCATCCAGCTTTAAAGCTGGTTTTAACTTCCTTAAGTACAGTCAGTGACCTTCTTCAGTGCTCCAAAACATTTCTCCCATTGCACACTAAGCGTCTATGTATGTTTCTCCTCTACGTATTATCAGAACCTTGACAGCAAAGAGTACGCCCTGATACTAACATAGCACTAATTCGGAGCAGACTCCGGGAGACAGTGAAGGAAGGGAAGCCTGGGGTGCTGCAGTCCCTGGGGTCGCAAAGAGTTGGACATGACTGAGTGACTGAACAACAAAAGTATAGAGAAAGGAAATACAAGCATAAAATTTGCTAAATTAATGGAGAGAGTGCAACTGAAAGAATACCTCGGAAAAGTATTTTTCTGATTATTTTAAATAATATTTAATAATATAGTGATAATAATCTCAGAATATTGATTTGGGCATAGGTGAATCAATTCTTATACTAAAGGTCACCAGAAGTAAATATTCACAGTTTTCCTGGGATTCTGTGATATAAAGATGCAAAAAGCAGTTTTGAAGGAGGCTGACCAGAAGGCCTCATCTTTGTTGCTCACTGGATGGGCATGGTAGAGAAGGGTGGTGTATAAACCAGAGCTCCCTGACCCTCCTCAACCCAGTACCTTATACATTCCCGGTCCAGTCTTCTCGTGGCCTTATTTTCCTGTAGCCGAGAGCCATCTCCTCTACCAGCCAGGCAGGGTTCTAGAGTTGGAGGAGGCCCATCAGCCTCTGCTTATAGACCTGGAGGCATTACATGGAACACCCTGTGTTCCCTGAGTGGCTTGGGTTATCATGGCTCCACTAAATACCGCAGCTCTGCAGGTTACCACTGACCCCTCTGCCCCAGGTACAGCTGGGTGTCATGTCTCAGCTTCTGTGGGCCCCTGTAGCCTGCCCAGTGAACTTTAAGCCCCTTCCTGGCAGAGCTTCATTATGCAAAAATGAAACTACCAACTCAATTAACCCTTCCTTGTGAGCAAAGGGCATTTTCTGAAATGATCTGGAGAAAGTTAGCTTCTGTTAAAGACCTTCCAGGAAGAATGTTTGGGTCCTACATGGATGGTGCATTCAGGTGTGCCAGCCAGACAGGTCAGGGCTTCACAGAGAAGTCAAGCAGAAGTGAATCTGGGTGTGAGGTGGGTGAGTGCAAGGCCATTCTGTTTGCTTTCTTTTTAACCATAAAGCAAGGAAGCTTGAAACTGATTATTGGCTCTACTGTATGTATTAAATGTCTAAATATGAGTCTCTTTATTTCTCTAAAAGAAAAAAGATGTTTAAAGCTCTTTAAGGTATGTCCAATACTATGTTGAATTTGTAATTTCCCCTGTGCATTATAAAGCTGTTTGCCACACACATAGGAAAAACAGCAGTCATGTAAAATGACCACTATCAAGTATTTTTTTCCAGCATCCCATCTAATGCTTAAAAGCTGTATATGTGCATACATGTATATACTTCAGGTACTCAGGTATTACAACATGATCGTTGCAGAGCCAGTTCAAGGACTTCTAGAAGCGATACCTTCAACAATAATGACATTCGGGTACTGACTTCAGGGACACTAGCTGTACTCACTGAGCATCCCTCTGGGTATTGCAATACCCTCAAAGGGGAAATTCAGAACGTATGTTCACAGACTGCTCCCTTCTGTACTAATATGTAACCTTCAGTCAGTAGCATAAGATTCTCTTACAAAGTCTAACATTTGTAAATCCTCATCTACCAATGGAAAAGAAAATGGTAGCACAAGTTCCCATTAAAAGAAAACTTGATTTTTAGTTTTTTAAAAAGCGTTTTCCTCATTAAATTTTTCTTGTTATTATAGTAATGTATTAAGAATACATGATTTTTGCAAACATTTTCAAATTACAGAAAGGATAGAGAAAAATAAATTCTTATAAACTGATTATTTCTATAATATCAAATTAAGGAAAGCCTTTTCGCACATGACACTATATCAGAAAATAAATCAAAAGACTGATAAATATGAATATCAGAATCTGAAAATTTTCTATCAGGGAAAAATGCATCATGACAAGCATTTATGACAAATGGCACATTTGGGAAAAAATATTGCAACATATATACCAGGCAAAGTGTCAATGAAAGCAAAATCTTCTTATAAATTAATGAGAAATAGAAATATCCTACTAGAATGAGGAGATAACAGCCTGGACAAATAGTTCATGCTACAAAAGACATCTGAATAGCCAATAAATAGATAGATACTTACCTTCACAAATAATTTTTAAAAACAAAACAAGAACAATATATTGTCTTTCTTCCAGTAAACTATCAAAGATGAAATTGACAACAACCCATGTTTAAGAACTCATCCGGCATTTATGGAGCTGTAAACTAGTAAAGACTTTAGAGGGCATCTAGCAATATGTGTCACATTACAGATCATGTATTGCAGATACCAGTGACCCTGCCTGAGAACTTACCTCAAGCACATCTTCAGTCAAGTACATGATAATGTCAATATAAAGGTGTTTGTCAAAGTATTGCTTATAATAGTAAAACATATCCAGTGATGAAAGATATATTAAATAAATTATGGTAATTTATATAATGGAATATCGTGGGGTCACTGGTAAAGAGCCCACCTGCAATGCAGGAATCCTAGAATTTTCCAGGCAAGAATTCTAGAGTGGGTTCCCATACCCTCTTCCTGGGGATCTTCCCAACCCAGGGATCAAACCCAGGTTTCCTGCATTGCAGGCAGATTCTTCACTGACCACCACGGAAGCCCCAAGTATTCAGTGCTTGAATGCTAATTGTGGTGGCAATTAGCAACCAGACTGGACAGCGCAGGTACAGAACAGTGCCATCAGCACAGAAAGTTCTGTTAGGCAACACTGATCTAGAAAGGTGCTTTCTGACATATTTTTAGTGGTTGCTTCAGGCTAGTGGAATTTACCATTAATTTAGTTTCATTACCCTTTTCAGAATTACTTGAATTTTTATGAGTATGCAACATCTTCACATTCAAAAATTATTTTCATCTGAAAAAAATAGCATCTCACAATGTAGGCATGAACACTGCTAATATTGGGTTTGCCAAAAAGTTCATTAGAGTTTTTCTTTAACACTTAATGGAAAAGCCCAAACAAACTTCTTGGCCAACCCAGTAGTTGGTTATAATTCCTTTGAGTCTGTGCTCTCTGTAATCACAGTTGCACAGAATTAACATCATGTGTATAACTTCTTAGAGTTGCTTTTACATATAATATTGAATCATAAATGTGACTTTTAAAAGCTGCATAAAATTCCATTCTATGTGCTTAAGTGATTTTTGTTTTATGTTTCCTTGAAATACCACTAAAATACTTAAGAGTTTTGCACATCACTTGGATTTTGGAAAATCTAATTCATAATAAAGACACTAATTCCTAGTTCTTTTGTTATAGTTACATAAGCATCTAATATATCACGCTTTGAAGATGCTTTGTTTATTCTAAATCACTATTCAATATGACCCTCATAAAACATAATGGACTTAGAAATCAGTATGTTTGATGAAGTGCTTTAGAATTCAATCATCCACTTCCACTACTCAATGTAACAATGCACAGAAATCTTTGTTAATATCTATCTATTGTGTGGAGACTTAATCAAAATGTGTCACCTCTCTTTAAGTCGTTTAAAAATTGTTCTTTAAATGTACATACTGCATTTGGCTTCCTTAGGCTACATTTTGATAAATATAAAATGCTTTTAATGATATGAACCAAAGGGAAAAAAAATATTTGAAGGGTTAAAGAACAATGACCTGAAATCCATGGGAGAGGAGAAAGTGTAACAAATCCATTTGACATTTTGCTCTGCAGGTTGTTTTTCTGTTTTTAGAATCTAATCCAGGGTAAACCTGAAGTCAGGGGCTTTCTTCCTGTAGCCATTCTCTGGTAGAGATGACTCTGGCAATCAGATTCCTTCACAAGGAGGAAAGATCTCCAAAGCACCTCAGACTCACATACTTAAAGCCTAGTTCATGATCATACCATTTACCACCCCCCCAAACCTAAATTTGTTTCTGGTTATTAAACATAGCCATTATCATAAATTTTAAAAGATGAGTTTACAAGTAAAGAAATTATATTAAAAATAAAGGTAATAAATACTCAAAACATTGCTTTCTATTTATTTTGTTGTATTTTATGACTATCTGTGATCTCGAGGCTATTTATAGCTCTTATATATGTACAGTGAAATATTACATAATCGTGTGCTGCTGCACATCTCTCTCCACTTCTGAATTCAGTGATGTATCCAGGCAGCTCACATTGGCTGTGGCGATAGCATTCACACTATGAAGAGCAGTAAATGCCACAGTCCGGGGCTGTGGGGGCTTTGTTCTTGCCTGCTCGGGTTTTGTTTTCATTTCTTTTTTACCTTTGAAACCCTTAAACGTGTACCGGCATACCATGAGAGGCAACCGATTTCTGCATGCGTGTGTGTTAAGTTGTTTCTGTTGCGTCCACTCTTTCCAACCCTACGGACTGTAGCCCACCAGGCTTCCCTGTCCGTGGAATTCTCCAGGCAAGAATACTGGAGTGGGTTGCCATGCCCTCCTCCAGGGTATCCTCCCAACCTGGGGATTGAACAAGCATCTCTTATGTCTCTTGCATTGGCAGATGGGTTATTTACCACTAGCACCACCTGGGAAGCCCAACCTATTTATGGTTCAGTGTAATGCATTTTTGCCCTTAATTGTTGAAATTTGCCAGCAATGCTAGGAAATCACTAGACTAAAATGAAACTCTGAAGAAATCTTCCAGGATTGTCTAAAGGATTTGCAACAACAACAACAACAACAAAAATTGAATGGCAATCATTAGAGGAAAAAAAAAGGAAAGTTCATGAATCAATCCTCTTGATTCTCTTGATTCCATTTTATATACTGCTCTATTTTTGAGCCCCCACGTAAGTTTGTTATGAATTAATCATAAAGCAAACATTTGAATGAATTAATTAGAGAAATCAAGAACTGGAATAATTTGACCTAATCCTTGACAATAGGATGATTTCTCTTAATATGAAACTGGGTTACATTAAAATTCATCCTAAAACAGTCCATGCATTAAATGTTAATCTTCTTAAGATGATGTCAAAACATTTACTTTGCCAGTTTCCAAAGGATTTAAAAAATTCCCAGGGCCTACTTTGATAGATGAGAGAAAAGATGACTGAAAAGAGTAGGAAGGAGCAGAAAAGATGAAAAAGAGGTATGTAATATTTGAGAACAAAGTTAAAGTAAATTAAAGTAAATTAAAATTGTTCAAGTGGTACTGGTAAAACTGGTCAACCACCTGTAAGAAAATGAAACAAACACTTTCTAATAACATACACAAAAATAAACTCAAAGTGGATTAAAAATCTAAATGTAAGACCAGAAACTATAAAACTCCTAGAGGAAAACATAGGCAAAACACTCTCTGACATAAATCACAGCAAGATCCTCTATAACCCACCTCCCAGAATAATGGAAATAAAAGCAAAAATAAACAAATGGGACCTAATTAAACTTAAATGCTTTTGCACAATGAATGAAACCATAAGCAAGGTGAAAAGACAGCCTTCAGAATGAGAGAAAATAATAGCAAACGAAGCAACTGACAAAGAATTAATCTCAAAAATATACAAGCAGCTCATGCAGCTCAATACAGAAAAATAAATGACCCAATCAAAAATTGGGCCAAAGAACTAAACAGACATTTCTCCAAAGACATACAAATGGCTAACAAACACATGAAAAAATGCTCAACATCACTCATTATCAGAGAAATGCAAATCAAAACTACAGTGAGGTACCATCTCACACCGGTCAGAATGGCGGCTTTCCAAAAGTCTGCGAGCAATAAATGCTGGAGAGGGTGTGGAGAAAAGGGAACCCTCTTACACTGTTGGTGGGAATGCAAACTAGTACAGCCACTATGGAAAACAGTGTGAAGATTCCTTAAAAAACTGGAAATATATCTGCCATAAAACCCAGCAATGCCACTGCTGGGCATACACACTGAGGAAACCAGAATTGAAAGAGACACGTGCACCCCAATGTTCATCGCAGCACTGTTTATAATAGCCAGGACATGGAAGCAACCTAGATGCCCATCAGCAGACGAATGGATAAGAAAGCTCTGGTACATATACACAAGGAATATTACTCTGCCATTAAAAAGAATGCATTTGAATCAGTTCTAATGAGGTGGATGAAACTGGAGCCTATTATACAGAGTGAAGTAAGTCAGAAAGAAAAACACAAATACAGTATATTAATGCATATATATGGACTTTAGAAAGATGGTATCGACAACGCTATGTGTGAGACAGCAAAAGAGACCCAGATATAAAGAACAGACTTTTGGACTCTGGGAGAAGGCAAGGGTGGGATGATTTGAAAGAATAGCACTGAAAATTTTATATTACCATATGTGAAATAGATCGCCAATCCAGATTTGATGCATGAGACAGGGTGCTCAGGGCTGGTGCACTGGGATGACCCTTAGGGGTGGGATGGGGAGGGAGGTGAGAGGGGGGTTCAGGATGGGGACACATGTACACCCGGGGCTGATTCATGTCGATGTATGGCAAAAACCACTACAATATTGTAAAGTAATTAGCCTCCAATTAAAATAAATTAATTAATTTTTAAAAATTGAGTGCAAGTGGACAAGTAAAATGCGAAGAATTGGCTAATAATGTCCTGGTAATACTTAACTGCTTTTTTGTACAATTTTTATAAAGTTTTGAGAGCTTCAAACTCATTGAATTCTCGTTTCATTCCTGTTTAGAAATGTACTAGCAATTTTGGCGATATCATAATGGCATAGAGATCTTATTGACCTGCCTAATTTTACTGACTAGAAACATTCAAATAACTCTCAAGATAATTGTTTTCTCATTGAAAGTTGCAGTCTTAGAGATGACAATTTTGGGCTTCAGGTAAAATGTTGGATTATTTTGAAGGATGGACAGCAAAGAGCTTTAGAAAACATTTTCTTACTTTCAAAGAGAAGCATGTACATAAAGGCATATTTAATACAGGACTTATTTAGATGCTATTAGTTATTTCTTATAAAAGTAGGCATCAGACCTCCTCCATACTTTGAATTATAAAGAGCTTTCTAGCTCTGTGTTCCTGAATGAATAATATATTATTGATCTTTATTCATTATGGAATATAGTTAATTTATCTAGAATAATGGGAAAGAAAAGCGATATGACTAAAACTAGGATATAAATCTGAAAATTTGAAATATTTTTAGAATCTTTAATAAACACATATTCACATCAATTGGATTGGCCAAAAAGTTCATTTGAGTTTTTCTATAAGGTGCTATGGAAAAATCTGAATAAACATTTTGGCCAACCCAAAATATTTGGGTTCTAGATAAAGTATCCAATTTATTTCAAACTCTTCCAGTTTCCTATAACAAATTGCCAGGAAAATTTCTCTCCTATAAATTTCTATGTTTGCATGCTAAGTTACTTCAGCCGTGTCTGACTGTCCTACCCCATGGACTGTAGCCCGCCAGGCTCCTCCATCCATGGGATTCTCCAAGCAAGAACACTGGAGTGGGTTGCCATGTCCTCCTCCAGGGGATCTTCCCAACCCAGGGATCGAACCCGGGTCTCTTATGTCTCCTGCACTATGCCACCTGGGAAACCCCTAAGCTTCCTATTGCTTTATAACTTTAATAAGGAGAGAGGAGATAAGCAGCTTACAGTCTTTTCACTGCTATTTTTCATGTGATACTTAAAATAAGTTTATTATGTCAGTCATCACAAGAAATATATGAATTATTTCTTTACATGTGACACAGTACAGTTGCAGATTTAATTTTGATCACCACACTAATACTTTAAGATGAGTAGACATCATTATCAAGCATATTAAGTAAAAATTAAGCTGAAGCTCAGGAAAAATAAGTCAAAGCTGGTTAAACATAGGAGTCAGGAACATAAAAGTTATAGAAGTGTCCTTTAGCACTCTTTAAATTATGCTTCCTGTGGAAGAGCAAGATAAGGAAAATATAAAATTTAAGTGTGTGTGTGTTTAAAATATAGGTAGAAGCTATAAATATATAAATGTAAATACAAATATATGTCTTTCTTAGTAAGTCACAAAGTAGGTAAATATATATACATATATATAGTAACATGTTCTGGTGCCCTTAAGAAATTAAATTATCCAGTAGATGCCCCCATATTGTATTTCATTTTCAGGCTATTGATTTCTTTTTCAAGTACTCACAGCTTGTTATGTGCTGCCCTGAGCACTTAACATAATTATCCATTTATTCCTGTAACGTAGAGACCGAATCACAGAAGGCTTAAGAAAACTCAAGAAGTTACATTACTTTTAACTGGCCCACCCAAAACTCAGTCAGTGAAACAGGATCCAATTTCCAAGGTCTCCCTCCAACTGTCAGAAGTCCTTAGCATCTACGCTAAGCACCCAGATTTTCCAGAAATGGCAAAGGGAGCATTGTTTGTGTTCGTCATTGGGAGGGAATTGTTGGACCTTCTTTTTTTATATGCTTGATTTAAACTTACATTATGAGGTTTCAGAAACCCCTTGGGTGCCCTCTAACTGTGTCAAATACCATATAAGGAGACAGATCCCATAATAAATAGGGAAAAAAAAGAAAAGTCTCACCAATAAAGGACTCAAGGCCTAGAGACAACTTAGTAAATGTTATCTGCATTCCTTCAACAAACAGGCTTCACTATTCTAAAACGTGGGCGCAATGATACTGAAACTTACCCCGAAGCAGCACACACACAGAGCTGAAGGGGACTGTGTGCAGCCTTTCTGTGGTGGATTTTAAACGGAAAGGAAGATAGAGGGCTAACTGCCTGATTTACACAGACCACTAGCCCTCAGGACATGTGGCTCTTTATGCATTGGAGTGGAAATGACTGTGCATATGAATTTAGCTGACAGTTAGGTGGTGGTTGCATGTGTCAAAGAAGGCCACGGGGAGAGTTTGAAGAATGAATGACAAACTATCTATACTTTAGAATTTTTAAGTTTGACAAATACTGACTAGATGAGGTGGAGGAAACTCACTACTTTTCCCACTGACTTTTCAAAAAAAAAACAACTGCTATATATTTCATGCACTTTGACATTCCGTAAAGATGATTGTACTAATAATGACTGAACTTGGCTCTTTAGCTTCCATTCTTTCCGAGCAAGACAAGAGGTGCCATTAGACCATATTTCTTTCCTATTTTAATTTCACATTTGAATTATTTTGTATTTGAAGGAGCTGCCTAAAATATCACTATGAAACATGACTTGAATGGATGCCAGTTTAAGTTTATTCTGCCATTTGAACTGTTTGCTCAGTTTTATATCAACTCCATCAAGTTGTATTTATATTTGAACAGTTTGTTAGTTTTTAGCTCAATAAACTAATATCTGGCATCTTCAAGGCACTTTATTTTGGATGGAGATGCATAGTCAGGCCAACTAAACTTTCTCTTCACCACTGAAAGATTTCTTTACTCGTACATGGAAGTTTCCCATGTGCAGTGGAGATTGCTACTTCATCACCACTATATCCAAACAAGCAGAAGGATCCTTGTTATGATGGTGCCTCTGTAAGATAAGAAGGTCAACACTGCTGTCTTCCTTTCTCGCATTTGCTGATAGTCACTGCCCTTTGCTACAGTCAGTCTATTCTCTCTTAATTCTTCCTACCATCTGAAAGAACAGCTGAAAATATTCAAGCTCCGCCATTGTCACTTACAGGAAGAAATGGATAAACAACATCCACCTGGGCTTTCCAGGTGGCGCTAGTAGTAAAGAACCCACCTGCCAATGCAGGAGACATAAGAGATGCAGATTCGATCCCTGGGTCAGGAAGATCCCCTGGAGGAGGGTATGGCAGCCCACTCCAGTGTTCTTGCCTGGAGAATCCTATGGACAGAGAAGCCTGGGGGTCTACAGTCCATAAGGTGGCAGAGTCAACCACACTGAAGCAGCTGAGCGTGCATGCACAGCTTGCACATACTGCAGGTCTTCCCCTCTGTGCAGGAGAGTGTTCATGGCACTGCATTTCAGTGTTGCAGTCCATGCAAGTGGTAAGTGTTTTATCCAAAACGGCTTGCTGGCTGTGTGAGCTGCCTAAACTACTGGTACCTCCTGAAGAAGAGAATGGTATTCCTCATGACATTTGTAAAAAAGAGAGAATAAGTACTGATTCCAAGGGGATTTATTCATCTATGTTTTTCTTTTCCAAAAGTCAAAAATTAAATTCAAGACTTTGATGGAAAACCATCATGGACTTAAGTTTATATCTTTCCTTCACAACAGATTTAAATAAAGCATAAACATACTAACATCACTTTAGTTTAATAACTAATCTATCTCTTTCATTTCTGATAGCTGTACTGAGTTTTAATAGACTTTTACATACCTGGGTTTTATGTAAATGATGGATTAAAGTTACATCCATTTAACAGTAATTCAGATTGAAAATGCTGTATTAAGTGATAGGAATGAAATTAACCTAATATGCAAATTGTCTCCATAAGCCTAACATCCAGTCAAGATGTATTTTATGGAGATAAAAAATGAGTGAGGTATGTTTTCTGCACCAAGAATGTTTTCTTGTGTCAAAATGAAATCTAAAGGTATTGAAAAGATTTTTTATTTTGTGAATATCTGAACTACAAATAGTTTTTCTTTAAAAGTCATATAAATCAAAGAATGAACACTGAAACTGGAATTTGACTTTTTAAAAAACCATCCTTCAGCTTGTGATGCTCTCTTTTATTAATTTCAACCATGTTGAATGATTTACTTATAGTAACACACACTATCTCAGGTGTAGACTAGTCTTGACTTTTTCAGTTGTCTTTTACCTGGAAATGCAAATCATTAATCTGAGCAATTTAGCTTTCTTGGCAGTAGAACTGAAGTAATTTAATCATGAATCCTGCTGATTGAGAGAAGATGAGTTTATTTAGTCAGACAGTCTCTATTTCATAACTTTCATGGCAGTAGAGATGATCCAGCACTTGACTTTAAAAGTACGCTTAACTGCCAGGAGTCTTTGTTGGTCTGGCCAATTCCAGCTGTGGAGACACATGGGGCTGTTCTCTGGGGAGAGCAGGCCTGAGTGACAGATTACTCAAACTAGAAATTCCAAGTTCACCTCACCTGATTTTTTTTTTTATGAGCTATACTCTTTCAGGCTCTGCAACAGAGAAATTTAACATTTTTTGAGTTGTGGAGATAGCTTGTTTTTTTTCTTTGTAAAAATTTCAAAGAATGTTTATTTCAGGGACTAAGAAATATGTTTGAATCTTGTAGTAACCCATGTAGGTAAATCCTTTTCTGAAAACTGGTCAGGAGATTCCATCAATGAGAAGCAGATATCAATTTCCTTAGTAGAATAGGCTTGGGGGAGTGGTTTTATGCAAATTGTCTGTAGATTTTTGTTATTGTTACAGCATAGTTTTATTTTGTTTGTTTTTGAAATGCAGCCACTCATATCCCCAGATCTGAGAAACAGTCCCCCAGAGACAACCATAGTTTAGACATGCTTATTTTATTTTTTGTTTTTGTTTATTTATTTGTTGGCTGTGCTATGTGGATCATTGTTCCCAGACCAGGGATTGAAACTGGCCTGGCAGTGGAAATGCCAAATTCTAGCCACTGGACTGCCAGGGAACTCCCTAGACATGTTTAAATCCCTTCCACTTACAAGTTTCTACAAACATTAGGTGCCTTTGCTATTTATCCTTCCAGATAATTTCCCCCTTTTGCCTATTCTAGATTTTCCTCTGCGGAAAACAACTGAGGGCAACTTTTGGTACTTGAAAGGATCGATATCTTTTTCGAGAATACCCTTCATATATCAATCTGCTCAGGAATGAAGAATGAGTCTTGAAGCCAGCACATCAGTTTGGGCTGTTGTGTTCAAAATGAGAAAATTTAGAGTTTAGGGAAAAAGAAAAGTGAAGTCATGTCTTCAGGAAGGCATTTCTAATATAACCAAGTTTGGTGTTGATAAAAATGAAATAGATGAAGAAAAGGGTCAGTTTTAAAGAGAAATAAAATGATTAATGATAGAAGAAAGATACAGTTTAAAAATTCTGATCCATCACCAAGAAAGGGTATTAGAAAGTTGCTTCTTATATATTTAAATGATTTCTGTGTTTACTTTCTGAACTACATAACTCTAAACTAGTGTGGTTTCCCTTGAAAAAATGGTTCCAAAATGTCTTGCTTCTCCAGTTCATGCTCAATAATCTTTTTGAAATTTATCATTTAATTGTTAACTGGCTTCCCTGGTGGCCCAGCTGGTAAAGAATCCGCCTGCAGTGTAGGAGACCTGACTTCTTCCCCTGGGTTGGGAAGATCTCATCGAGAAAGGAATGGCTACCCACTCCAGAATTCTGGCCTGGATTATTCCATGGACTGTATAGTCCATGGGTGTTGGTCCTTTAATGGACCAGAACCTGGTGGTCCGGAGTCGACGATAAGAAAGTAAGAGAGAGCGCTTGTTGGTCCTCTCATGGACCGGAACCTGGTGGTTCCGAGAGTAACAGAGAGAAAGAGGCTGACATCCCCTGGTTTACGCGGAAAGCCGATAGAGCCCTGTTCTCAGAGCTGCGCGGAGGCACCGGGCGCCCTCTCGAGTGGGTGAAGGCACAGTGCGCCTTCTCCAGAGGGGCTTAGAAGCCCGGGCAAGAAAGTGAGCTCAGCGGGCCTCCGCGCCCCAAGGAATTGGCCAGAAATCGAGAGAGAAAGAGAGAAGGAATAGAAAGAAAGAAGGAAAGAAAGAAAGACAGACAGACACTGGGACCAAAGCTGTGATGGAGCAAAGGTGTTTTAATCAACATGGTGTGGGCATATATACTGTAGTAATTCTCAGCAAAGATAAAGATTAAAACTCCAGACTTAGAAAACATAAGATGATCCCTATCAAAGAGAGAGAGTTGCAAACAATCATCTTTTACCATTTGGCTCATAGTAAGGAAGAGGGTACTTATCACTGTAATGAGAAATGCCTGGATTCCTCAGCCCGGGAAAGGCGTGCCTCTCCTCCTAATTCCTGAATATTCAGGAATCAGTAAGGGCCAGAGGGTTCCTGACAGATCCAAACCAGCACACAGGAAGCCTCTTGTTCAATGCTTCCTGACACATGGGGTTGCAAAAAGTCCTACATGACTGAGCAGCTTTCACTTTCATCTCAGATACATAGAAATATAATAATAAATCTTCAAATAACTACCCCTCATATTAAATCATCACTGTCATTTGCCAGCCTGCATTATCCTCCCAATCCTAGATATCACTTCTAAATACTTCATTACAAATTTTTGGTTACATAAAACCAATAGTTTTTAAAAATATATATATGAACAGTCATTAGTGGGAAAACTTATGGAAACACAGTCATCTTTCTTATAAATTCTGTACCTAACATTATTGTTAAGGAGAGTGGGAATTCTAGAAGTCTTTTTCTAGAATTATTTTCTATTCTGGGCACATTCTCTGCATGCTTTCTACTTGCCTATTTCTCAAGGGAAATTCAAATGAACCCGTGAATCAATCAACTATTGATTGATTTAATCAGTACTCAACTATCGATTTAATAAGTGGGCAAATGTATTTTTAATGGACATGTGAATCGGGCAGGAAAGTGTGTAGGAGGAAGAGAAAATACTTGAGGGAGAAAAGACCCAGAGGATGGATCACAGGGCTCTCACTGAAAGTAAGGAAGGTGCAAAGTACAGAGCCCTTTCACGTCCCCACACAGCCCCATTCATTGCAGAAATAAGGATGTCAGTGAACTCCACAATCACTGGCTTAACACTAGAGATTTTTTTTTTTAATGTATTTTTAGTAAATGGATGTGGTTTTGGATTTATAGTTTTGGTTCTGTGGTAATAGATATTTTTTTTCATTTATTTTTATTAATTGGAGGCTAATTACTTCACAACATTGCAGTGGGTAGAAATCTCCACACTGTTCTCCATAGCAGCTGTACTAGTTTGCATTCCCACCAACAGTGTGAGAGGGTTCCCTTTTCTCCACACCCTTTCCAGCATTTATTGCTTGTAGACTTTTGGATAGCAGCCATCCTGACTGGCAACACTAGAGATTTATAAGCACAAGTTTCAGGTGGTTTCTGAGGATTATAATTTTCCTCAAGTACACAAACATTTAAGGACTGATCCATGTGTTTTCTCCCTGAACCTTGCCTCAATTGTGTTTAAAGCCTGGGATGCAGTTAACTGTTTCACAGAACAGCTGGTATCATTCTTTAACCAGCCTGCAGAAAAAGTTCATTGTTTCTGAACATTTTTCTTTAATCTTTCAATAATGGTAAAAGGATAAAAATTTCCCTTTTTGCTATGATTGTTTGTTGTTTTTTTTTTTTTTTTTACTGTATTCCTTTCCTTTTCTAGGTCATGCAAATTATGTTTTTGTGATAGTGTTTGATCTTTCACAGAGGCCTGATGTTCTTGATAAATTATCAACGTGTTAGTCAAGTTTAAGTTTCTATTATATTGAGTGCAGCTTTGAAATGTGATTTTCTCTCTTTGTTACTTACCTGAAAGGGTTCCTCTTCATGCAGCCAAACAGAGGAGAAAGTTTATTAAGTAAAGGGAGAATTAATGTCACCAAATAAAATAACTCAGCTGGAAATATATTGCTTTCTTCTTTTTTGCTTGTTTGTTTTTCTAGTTCTCTATTTCTCTTCAAGGGTGCTGTGTATAAAAACCTCAGAAGGGAGATCAGAATAACCAGCCTAAGTCATTAAGCTGTGTTGGCCCAGCATGTAGCTAAATAAATAAGAATGTAAGTTATTCCTTGCTCAGAAGCTGGCTGCAGATTTGCTAAGTAATTCATTTGAGGCTAATTTTCTACATGACCCTCTCATTATCTTCAGGACCTGTCATATGTAAGGAAAATAATTTCAGCCAAACCAACAGAACCCTATGGTAGATTTTATTATGAATTCAGAAGCTTTGGAAACATCCTTTTCCCAGCAGGTCTAGGTCCCCAAAAGATACATGCTTCTGATGTCCTAAAGAACATCTGCTCTGAAAAGACTGCAGAATTTCTCTATGTCCAAATCCCAGTATTTGTGAGGCTAGAATAGAGATACCAAGGGAACATTTCATGCAAAGATGGGCATGATAAAGGACAGAAATGGTATGGACCTAACAGAAGCAGAAGATATTAAGAAGAGGTGGCAAGAATACACAGAAGAACTATATGGAAAAGATCTTAATGACCAATATAACCATGATGGTGTGATCACTCACCTAGAGCCAGACATCCTGGAGTGTGAAGTCAAGTGGACCTTAGGCAGCATCACTAAGAACAAAGCTAGTGGAGGTGATGAAATTCCAGCTGAGCTGTTTCAAATCCTAAAAGATGATGCTGTGAAAGTGCTGCACTCAGTATGCCAGCAAATTTGGAAAACTCAGCAGGGGCCACAGGACTAGAAAATGTCAGTTTTCATTTCAACTCCAAAGAAGGGCAATGCCAAAGAATGTTCAAACTGCCACACAATTGCATTCATCTCATGTGCGAGCAAAGTAATGCTCAAAGTTCTCCAAGCTAAGCTTCAACAGTATGTGAGTCAAGAATTTCCAGTTGTTTGAGCTGGATTTAGAAAAGGCAGAGGAGCTAGAGATCAAATTGCCAACATCCGTTGGATCATAGAAGAAGCAAGAGAATTCCAGAAAAAACATCTACTGCTGCTTCACTGATTATATACTAAAGCCTTTGACTACATGGATCACAACAAGCTGTGGAAAATTCTTAAAGAGTTGGGAATACCCCCACCTCACCTACCTCCTGAGAAACCTGTAGGCAGATCATGAAGCAACAGTTAGACCTGGGCATGGAACAACAGACTGGTTCCAAGTTGGGAAAGGAGTATGTCAAGGCTGTATATTGTCACACTGCTTATTTAATGTGTATTCAGAGTACATCATGCAAAATGCCGGGCTGGACATGTACAAGCTGGAATCAAGATTGCCAGGAGAAATACCAATAACCTCAGATATGCAGATGACACCACCCTTATGACAGAAAGCAAAGAGTAACTGAAAAGCCTCTTGATGAAAGTGAAAGAGAAGAGTGAAAAAGCTGGCTTAAAACTCAAAATTCAGAAAACTAAGACCATAGCATCCAGTCCCATCAATTCATGGCAAATAGATGGGGAAACAATGGAAACAGTGACAGACTTTATTTTGGGGGGCTCCAAAATCACTGCAGATGGTGACTGAAGCCATGAAATCAAAAGACGCTTGCTCCTTGGAAGAAAAGCTGTGACAAACCTAGAGAGAGTACTAAAAGCAGAGACATTACTTCACCAACAAAGGTCCATCTAGTCAAAGCTACAGTTTATGGAAGTGAGAGTTGGACCGTAAACTAGCCTGAGAACTGAGGAACTGATGCTTTTGAACTGTGGTGTGGGAGAAGACACTAGAAAGTCCCTCGGACTGCAAGGAGATCCAACCAGTCAATCCTAAAGGAAATCAATCCTGAGTATTCATTGAAAGGACTGATGTTGAAGCTGAAGCTCCAATACTTTGGCCACCTGATGGGAAGAACTGACTCACTAGAAAAGACCCTGATGCTTGGAAAGATAGAAGGCAGGAGGAGAAGGAGATAACAGAGGATGAGATGGTTGGATGGCATCACTGACTCAATGGACATGAGTTTGAGTAAGCTCCAGGAGACAGTGAAGGACAGGGAAGCCTGGTGTGCTGCATGCAGTCCATGGGGTCACAAAAAGTCAGGCAAGACTGAGCAACTGAACAGCAGCAATCACCTGTGTGGCTATTTTGCTGAATCTAACAGCCTCTCTTTCTCTCATTGCTGAATGTTGGAGACGGCCCATGCTGTGCACTTAGCTAGTTTTCTGCCCCAACCCTAGATGGCATTGCTGTGCTTTGATTCTGCCAGAACCACCTTTTTCCTTTAAAATGTGTTTATGAGGAGAGGGATGAGATTTTTGCATTTCAATTCATGGGTTGATTGGAGGAAATAGAAGGAGAATTGTGACACATAAAAATGTGTTACTGAATGACAGTACGATCTTGATTGAGGACGTCTTTCTTCCAGTTCTATTGAGATATAACTGACATAACCTTGTGGAAGTTTAGGTGCACAGCATGTTGGTTTGTTACACTTATATATTGCAAAATGGTTACCAGCGGAGTATTAGCTAACACCTCCATCACCTCACATAATTATCATTTCTTTTCTTCTGGTAAGAGCATTTAAGATCTACTCCCCTCCTATTTTTCAAGTATGTAATACAACATTATCAATATTAACTATAATCACATGCTGGACAGTAGATGCTCAGACCTTATATCTGGAAATTTATACCCTTTGACCAATATCTTCCCATTTTTTCCCCATCCTCCATTTCCTGGTAACCACCACTCTGTAATCTCTATTACTATGATTTCAGAACTTTTAGATTACAGGTAAATGATATCATGCAGTATTTGTCTTTCTCTTTCTGACTTCTTTCACTTACCATGATACCATGAGGATCATAAATCTTGATCCAGAAATCCTTTCTCCACAACCTTTGGGCAAGTTATTTCACCTCTCTGGACTTTTCTGGGGTGAGAGACTTCAAATCATACCAATTTATTTTAAGAATAAAAGGCCACTTTGTCCTGAGATTATCATACTAAGTGAAGTAAGCCACAAAGAGAAAGACAAATATGATATTTCTTATATGTGGAATCTAAAAATATGATACAAATGAACTTATTTGCAACACAGTCATAGAAAACAAAAATGGTTACCAAAGAAGAAAGGAGGGAGGAAGGATAAATTAGAAGCTTGGGATTAACATATACACACTAGATATAAAATAGGTAACCAACAAGGACCTACTGTGTCCTTGTATCCCTGTATCACAGGGAACTCTAGTCAATATTCTGTAATAACCTATTAGGGAAAAAAATCTGGAAAATAATATATACATATGAAAAGTGAAAGTGTTAGTTGCTCAGTCATGTCTGACTGTTTGCAACCCATGGACTGTAGCCCACCAGGCTCCTCTGTCCATGGAATTCTCCAGGCAAGAATAGTGGAGTGGGTAGCCGTTTCCTTCTTCAAGGGTTCTTCCTGACCCAGGGAATAAACCTGGGTCTTCTGCACTGCAGGCAGATTCTTTACTGTCTGAGCCACCAGGGGAAGCTATATATATATATATATATATATATATATAAACCAAATCACGTTCACAGAGAAGGCAATGGCACCCCACTCCAGTACTCTTGCCTGGAAAATCCCATGGGCAGAGGAGCCTGGTAGGCTGCAGTCCATGGGGTTGCAAAGAGTCAGACACAACTGAAGCGACATAGCAGCAGCAGCAAATCACTTTACTACACACCTGAAACTAACACAACATTGTCAATCAACTATACTTCAATAAAAATTTAAAAAAATCAAAGAATAAAAGGAAACTTTGTTTTGAGGGCATTCTAGCTCTAATTCTTCTGAAATTAAGCTGCCATGTTGGAATCTCTAGCTGACTAATTTTTTCAATCTTTGTTTATTATCCAGGACCCTAAGTTACGTGAACTTCTGGATGTGGGGAACATTGGGCGCCTGGAACATCGCATGATAACAGTGGTATATGGGCCTGACTTAGTTAACATCTCGCATTTGAACCTCGTGGCTTTCCAAGAAGAAGTGGCTAAGGTATGGTGGATTGAAACCTCTGAAGCTGATCACCTCAGTCTGAATTTGTATGATATTGTCCTGATTCCTTTGAAAGACTTTGAGTTTTCATCATATTTATCTTGTGTTAAAATTCCATCTAAAAATCAACTCACTGCCAATTAGAAGTGTGATTCAAACACTTTCAAAAAATGGCGTTGACTTAAAATTATGGATTTTTTCCTTAGAAATTAGGCATTTGATATCATTTCTTTTCAAAAGAAAATATAGATGAAACCACATTCCATTTCATCTAAACATCTTATCCCAACTCATTTTCTCTTAGCCTTACCATCTTCTTTCCATCTGTCTCCTAGAAGGCAGACATTTTCAATACCTATTCAATTTCTTTTACAATGGGCAGCACCTAATCCATGATTATGCACAATTATGCTCAATTAATATGAGAAAGGGTGAAAAATTCTTAAAAATTTAATTAAAAATCTTGAATAATAATAAATATTTATTCAGCCATGTACTAGAAAGATGAATTAGATATGGAATCTCCATTAAAGAGTTGCTAATTTACTAAGTTAATGGGCCTTTCAAACAAATACAGAAATAATCAGAAAAAAGGCAGGGTATATCAAATAAGAAGCTATGAATTTCTGGGCAACTTGGACTCAGGTAATTTGATGCTTTCTCTAAAACTGTTCAATTGCCATTAAAAGAGCTTGAAATGAACATATTTAAAGTAAAGGTTTCTTTTTCCATGATTATACTTTGTAAGATACTTATGATGGTCCTGGGGCTCCCTGGTAGCTCAGCTGGTAAAGAAGCCACCTGCAATTCAGGAGACCCTGGATTGATTCCTGGGTTGGGAAGATCCACTGGAGAAGGCATAGGCTACCCACTCAAGTATTCTTGGGCTTCCCTTGTGGCTCAGCTGGTAAAGAATCCACCTGCAATGCAGGACACCTGGGTTTAATCCCTGGGTTGGGAAGATCCCCTAGAGAAGGGAAAGGACACCCACTCCTGGTCCATGGCCAGTGTAGTCCAGGGGTCACAAAGAGTTGGACATGACTGAGTGACTTTCACTTTCAATTTCAAAGTTGATCCTGACCCTTAATACAGTTTCTTTCAAGAGGGGACATGGGGTACCTATGGCTGATTATTGTTGATGTTTGATAGAAAACAACAAAACTCTGCAAAGCAATTATCCTTCAATTAAAAAATAAAGTGGTAAAAAAAAGTATATGAATCTAAGTAAAAGTTGAAGTCTGCATGTCATATATGTGGCCTTATATAGCTTCTCACATCATGGTTGACAACTATGGGGTCATGTCAGGCCAGTGTTCATTGTCTGAGCATTATGATCTATAATTTTTTGACCTTCAGTGCTCTGACATTTTTCTGAGCTACATACACCAAATAGAATGTCCTGACCTCTAATTTATTAGTGATTATTTGTTGTTGTTCAGTCGCTCAGTCATGTCCGACTCTTTGCAACCCCAATCCCATGGACTGCATGCAGCATACCAGGCTTCCCTGTCCTTCACCATCTCCCAGAGTTTGCTCAGGCTAATGTCCATTGAGTTGGTGATGCAGTCCAACCATCTCATCCTTGTCATCCTCTTCTTCTCCTGCCTTCAATCTTTCCCAGCATCAGGGTCTTTTCCAATGTGTGAGTTCTTTGCATCAGATGGCCAAAGTACTGGAGCTTCAGCTTCAACATCAGTCCTTCCAATAATATTCAGAGTTGATTTCCTTTAGGTTTGATTGGTTTGATCTCCTTGCAGTCCAAGGGACTCTCAGGAGTCTCTTCCAACACCACAGTTCAAAAGCATCAATTAGTGATTATGGTAGAGGTTTATTTCCAAAAGTTGCATAATAGCAACTTCAATTCTTACAGTGGAATGAATAAAATGCTATCTAGTTTTGATACTCTGAGGTCTTGAAAAGCTACTTTTTAAGGCTGTTTTACAAACTCAATCTATTTTATATCTTCAAGAACTAAGTCACCCATTTACGTTTATGGTGTAGTTTGAGCTTGGAGAGACCTCAGTTCAGTGAAACACTGTCTGTGTGGCCACATTGTACTGCTTTGCAATCATTCTTATTCTGGTAGCGGCTGGTGATCTGTTGAGTGTATACACTTCACTTCTCAGTATATGTATGTATGATTGGATGGATGAATGAACATAGATAAATAAATACTAAATACTTCTACAATAATTTTCAAATATCACTGCTAGAATACAATCATGTTCAGTTCTTAGTAAAATGACCAGTTTATAATATTCATTAACACTCAATCAGAAGGACTTAATAAATGATAGTAACTTACAGGGAGGCTTTTACTATGAGTGAATATAGATTTTATATTATAAACCAATCTGCATATTTTATGTTGCATTAAACCTTTGTTCACTGGTGTTCTAAACATTTTAACTTTCTCCTCTCTGTGGTCTTCTGCTAATTAATTTTCTTTAGAGATTGTGATTACCAAGCCCTGTAGTATTCCCTGTCAGAACTGCATCTATAGACATTTTTCCAGCAGCTGCTTGCCTGGTATAATTAACAAAGCTACAGAATATGTTTTGCCTTCCCTGACTGTGATATTCTGTAGGGTATTTTTCCCCCATTGAAATTGCTAACCAGAAGGTTTAGATTTGCAAACACCATGTGCTCTGAAAACTTAATTTCCACCCTTCTAATTGTCAGTACTGTCTCATAACATCACACCTTCTATTTAGTCTTGGGAGCCAACATAGGTAGTACCTTGTGTAGTGCCTGCACCGAAGGAGACAGTTTACCTCGTTATGTAGAATGCCCAACAGGAACCTGAGCTTCTCTGAAAGTCAGATGTCTCCGGAAGAAATTGTTGACAAAGGGATTCGGACTCATTCATTCATTCAACACACATTTGTCAGGTGCCTTCTCTGTGCCAGTGTCAGGGACACAGCATTCTGTAGAAAATAGGTACATCATGATGATGAAGCACCCTGATTGTGGGTCAGATGGAGGTCTGTGTGGAGGGATATAGCAGAAGAAGAGCATGTGAGGGTGGAGGAGGGGGATTATTTCTTGATGGAGTGCTCAGAGAAGGCAAAAATCTGAAGGAAGTTGCTCAACTGCAACAGTATCATAGATTTCTAAGAAATCTCTTCAGTTAATTAATTTTTTTTGTCAGAACCAGGATTTCAACTATCCTAAATATATTTTTCCAGATTTTCATGCTTTCTTTCTTACATAAATCACTTGAGATTTTTCTTTTAGAGAAGTGACTGCTTTCAAAGATGGATTGGGGAGAAAACTGTCTTTCAATTTTTCCCTCTGTGGTTAGACTACAAAAGTGGTATCGTTTGCAGTGAAACAACAGTATTCTTGATATGAAGCACAATTTGCCAACCCTCTGTGTCCTAAGGATCAAATCCCTCTGATCCAAGGGCTCCCCGCCATTTAATAGACTTGGAAAATAGGGGGCTTGTTTCGTATCTGTCCTCTGAGAGTCACACTTCTTCCTGCATCTCCTACTGCCTTGAGGACCAACAAGCACATCCATGTTTGTTGTCCCTGACTTCAGCACCCCCTCTCTGGGATGCCCTGATTCCTCCTCAGAGCCACAGAGAGATGGAGGGTATCATCACCCTTCCCTTTACCCTCCACTGTTAACTCCCTACAGTCCTCCACACACAGGTATTAATGCAGGACTCCTGGCAAAGTTGCAGGTACCAGCAAAGGAAATTAGCAAAGGCAATAGAAGTTGATTTCTTCATTTGTGGTGTAGGCTTTTGAAGGACTTTAGCTTTTATTTTGAGGGGTATGGAAGCCACTGGAGGGTTTGGAGCAAGTGATAGACATGATCTGACTTAACTCTTCAGTCAATGATTGACAGCAAGGGAACAAGAAATAATGGAAGCAGGGAGATCAGTAAAGAAGCTATAGAAATATTTTAATTGGACTGTTAGTGTCTTGAAGGAAGAGGGAGCTTGTAGAGTTAAGAAGGGAATCTGAGTATCTATATCTACGTGTACTTAAGGGTATCATCAAGATCATGAACAATTGTGATTTTATGTTGCATGTAAGAGAAAGAGAAGAATCAAGAATGATGTTAGAGTTTTGGCCCAACTGACAGGACGGATGGAAGTAACCATGTACTCCATAGGGAGAATTTAAAGTAGAGCAAATTTGGTGGTGTGCAGCAAGGGTTCAGCTTTGATTATGTTTGGTTTGAGATTATTATTAGATACCAAAGCAGGTATGTAGAGTAGGCAGTTAAATATATGAGCTTGGCGTTGAATGCCAAATATAATGCATCAGTTTGGAAGTCATCAGGTTATAGATAGTATTTAATGAGCCAGGATGAGATCAGCCAGGAAGCAACTGTAGATAGAGAAAATGTTCAAGGCCTGAGTCATTGATACTCCAGTTTAAAGAGATTGCAGGGATAAGAGAGAATCAGAAGAAGCAGTCTGACAAGGAGTGGTCAGCGACCTGGCAGGGAGGCCAGTCTGTGAGTCTGTAAGTCAGGAGAAGACAGCGTTTAAAAGAAGAGGAGAGGGTGATCAGCAGGGCCAGCTGTGCTCTCGAGTCAAGTAAGATGAAGGCGGACAACTGACTGTCAGATTCAAGGATGTGGAGGTCCGTGGTGACCTTGATTAGAGCAACTTCATGCAATAGTGGGGTCAAAAGTCTATTGGAGTGGGCTCTGGAGAAGGAAATGGCAACCCACTCCAGTATTCTTGCCTAGAGAATCCCGTGGACAGCGGAGCCTGGTGGGCTGATGCCTGTAGGGTCACACAGAGTCTGAAACAACTGAAGCAACTTTGCGTGTATGCATGCATTGGAGAAGGAAATGGCAACCCACTTCAGTATTCTTGCCTAGAGAATCCCGTGGACAGAGGAGCCTGGTGGGCTGATGCCTGTAGGGTCACACAGAGTCGGAAACAACTGAAGCAACTTTGCGTGTATGCATGCATTGGAGAAGGAAATGGCAACCCACTCCAGTGTTCTTGCCTGGAGAATCCCAGGAATAGAGGAGCCTGGTGGGCTGCCGTCTATGGGGTCACACAGAGTCAGACACGACTGAAGTGACTTGGCAGCAGCAGCAGCTGGGGAATCAGTGGGGAGAAATGAAGAAGACAAAAGAGATTGTTCTTGTGGGAAGTTTTGATGTAAAAGGCAGGGGAGCGCTGAGAAGATTGCTAGAAGAGGGAAGCAAGATCAAGAGATAGTTTTAAGATAGGAGAAACCACAACATGCATGTATGCTGGTGGCAATGATCCTGGGAGGGTAAAGAATACAAGAGAGTTGGAGACTGCTGGAGCATGTCCTTAAGTAGGCAAGCATGGCAGGATCTAGTAAAGGATTCAGGAAAGTACAGCCTGAGGCCAAGCCTGACTTATCACTATGTTTCTACATAGTTTTTTTGAAACACAACAAACCCATTTATTTACATATTGTCTACGGCTGCTTTCTCTAGACATAGTTGAGTCATTATTACATAAACCATACGGAGTACAAAGCCTAAAATATTTACTCTCTGGTCCTTTGTTAAAAAAAATTGTGGAATCTGTCTTAGTTCACAAATAGATGGACTGGGTTCAGACAGGAGCAAGGACACTTAACTGATAAGAGGAGGAACAGTGAACTCCTTCAGTAGAGATGCTGGTAGGCAGCCCATGTGGCGGAGGGAATGACAGAGGCTTTCTGGCTGCCTCTGTTTTCCCAGTGACAAA
Source organism: Odocoileus virginianus (assembly GCF_023699985.2). Lineage (NCBI taxonomy): Eukaryota > Metazoa > Chordata > Mammalia > Artiodactyla > Cervidae > Odocoileus > Odocoileus virginianus. Next base: position 869,625 of record NC_069682.1, read on the forward strand.
GGGAACAGAAGTCAGTAGCTAAGCGTAAGTAACTAAGTATCCTAAGCAACCTTTAAATCCTCAAGGCTTTTTCTGCACCAGTTGGTGAATTTCTTTAAAGAGCTGACTGGTGAGGACTTTGCTAGTGGTCCCATGGTTAAGACTCCATGCTTCAAGTGCAGGGGATCTGGGTTGAATCCTTGGTCAGAGAACTAAGCTCTCATATCCTGCAGAATAACTAAGCCCACAGGTCACAACTACTGAGCCTGCATGCCGAAACTAGAGAAGTCAGGCACTGCAATGAAGACCCAGTGCAGCCAAAATAAATAACTGAAATAAAATTATATATAAAAACTATCTTACTGGTAAGGTTAACATGGACTGCAAAAGACAGATCATTTACATCAACCCAAAAATCTATATCATGTGAACAAGTTAACCATTCATCAGGTCCATGCAAATTTTTCCATTGGTCAAAGAGTCTGAAGATGAAATAATTTTCTTCTTCCTGCCCAATTCTACTGCCTCTTTCTAATATTCTGCTTTCCTTTGAGGTGGGAGGTGACGCAGAGGCATCTAATTGTGCTACTTCTTCCTGCAGTCCTGCAGCCTAAACACCATTGTGAGGGATGGAAAACAGATTGCTCTGAACCAGGGGCAGGATTCACAGGATCGCAATATGTTGGTGTTTGCTATCAAGTCTCAAGGATCCAGTGGGAAACCTCTCTTCATCAAAAAAATTTCGATAAGAAATGGAATCTGTCTCGTGATTGATGAAGAAGACTGTGTCCAGAGGCAGCAGAGGTGGCGCCTTCCCTGTCTGGATTAAGAAGTCTAAAATCATTTTCTGCATGTCCTCCTCTGCGTTCAGGTTCCTTTCCACGGCTGGGTCCCTGGACACTCATCCCCCTGCCCCCTTCCTATCCCAGATCCTTGTTCAATTCATTATAGTAGCGATATAGCCCATCACCCCAAGAGACAGGATTCAGCCTTGGCATGAATACTGGAGTGGGTAACCATTCCCTTCTCCAGGGGATTTTTCTCAACCCAGTGATCTAACCTGGGTATCCTGCATTGCAGGCAGATTCTTTACTATCTGAGCCAGCAGGGAAGCCCAAAGCTTAGATGGATATTGCCAAATTTCCAAACTGTTTGACTCAGTTTTTATTTTTTGTTTCCATATAGTTGTTGTTGTTTTTTTCCATCATCAGACGAATGGATAAGGAAGCTGTGGTACATATACACCATGGAATATTATTCAGCCTTTAAAAAGAATTCATTTGACTCAGTTTCTAAAATGTTAACTCACTCATGCAGAGAAAAAAAAAGTTTAATAGAGGAGCTCTGTTAAATTGTTAGCTATTGAAGTAGCTGTCACAAAATAAATGAGCTCTCCAAAAAAATGTTTTATATACTGACATCAGCCTTCAGGGGATATTTTAGAATTTGGAGGTAACATCTGTTACTTCAGCAGGTATGACTATCATAGAGTCTAGTTCACTCTTTTGGGGAGTGTGATCTGGAAGCTTGCCTTAACTTCATCCACACCAGTTGATTACCCTCCATCCAAATATGTTGCAAGCTCTCTGAATTTCCTAATTAGCTCCCACATCTCTTTCCTCATCCTATTACCCACTCCCATCTAGTTCAAGTCCACGACAGGTCTTCTCTGTAACTACCGTCTACCTCCTTTTCTAGAATTCTCTCCTTGTTCTCCAACTCTGAGTGTCTATCTGCCAGGAGTGATCCTTAAAAAGCCTCAAACCTGATCAGACTTCAAATCATTTCTGTGGCATTATTACCTACAAAATGAAGTTTTCTGTCTATTTCATTGTCATTCATTTAGTGAATAAATATTCTTTGAAGGCCTAGTATGTGCCAAGCACTAGGGATTTACCAGTGGTGAAAACAAACATAGCCTCTGCCCTTAGGAGCTGCCGAATCACCACCTAGACCCCAGCGCCATTCTGCCTCAGCAGTTCCTAACCACTTGCAATTCCTCCTGCCTTTATAACCTGAGTGCCTTTGGACTTATGTGCTTTCCTAAATGTCCTTTCTCCACTCTGTCCATCAGCAGACTTTCCAAGCCTCCTTTAGGGACTCACCATATATACAACTCACCTGTCTCCCCTCTGTCCCATGATTTCCATGAATAACTGACAGTTTCTTCCTTTTCTTTGATCATCCCATGCCTATTTTCTATTGCATTTATCACACTATAATTATCTGTCACTATGTCTGACACCCTATCCTGGATTTGTGAGCTGCTCAAAGTCAGAAATATAGTTTAGTCATTTGTGTTCCCAAGATCTATCTTAGTCTCAACTGATAGTAGGTACCCAATAAATGTGTGTTCTGCAGGGGCAGAGGAGGAAGTTTAAAAAAGGAAAGAAGAAAGGAAAACAGGACAGAGTGAAGGAACAGAAGGACTAGGAAAGGAAGAAAAAAGCTTATGGGTCCTTGAAAACAGTTGAGAGCTCATGGAATATTATAGAGCTCCAGAGACTTTGAACACCATGTGCTCTGATCTTGTTTTTGAGTTGAAAATATTGAGGCCCTGGAGCTAGTTGTTCCGGATTTCTTGCTCTGAACACAGGCCTCTTCCCAAGGTCTGCCAGGATGCCCAGTGGCTTCTACCTTCCAAACACAGCTCAGAGTCATTGTTATTGTCATCCTCCTCCTCTGCCCACCAGTTGCCACATTTTTCTAAAGAAAAGGAAAAATGTCTTCAAGAGGCCAAATAGTTGAGATGGTTCAAGGAAAGGAATAAGAGATTGTGCCACAAAAGGCGGGAGGGGAGCTTTTTAAGAAAAAGAAATTATAGTCTACTAAATGAAATAGAAAAGGGAAAGAAGGACTAGTGAATGGTCCTGCCTCAGTCCTCTGACTACTCCTGATACAGAACTTGATTCCTCAAAAACTTTCCACTTTTCTTAGACTTCCCTCCAAATTAATTGTATAGATATTTAAAAATAACCTCAAGAGACATAAAGTTCGTATATTTCTTTTTATTCTGGGGACATATGTGTTGAGATAAAAATTTTCAAACACTAACAGGTTTTCTATACACAATTAAGTTTATCTCACTTTCTTTTTGAATTTAGCACCAACTTATGGTGGATGAGCAGTGGCTATAAATTTGACTTTTTAAACAAAAAGGAAGAAAAAGAGAATAAAGTACCATATATTCTTTTCAGCAATATACTTTGGGACATAATGGAAAACTGTGCTGATCTCCTTGGGGGTAGAATATACATGCCAAAAATATTACTGTATTGAATATATATTGCTTTTTACACACATGAAAAGTTAGCCCTCTTGGTTATTCTGTCTCATGAGATCTTCATTCAGTGGCATTCTTGACCTTCTCATATTAAGACATATCTTTCTCATCTTAGGATATTCCTCCATCCAATCATAAATAAGGCCCAAGTTCTTATCAGGTCCATATATTGCTCTGTTAGTCTTAGGATTTGATAGTTGTGGGTGTTCTTTGTTGGAAAATGAGATTCACCCCACATTCCACACTTGAGTTTCAGATGACTATGGGGCAAATAAAGGATATATATTTTAAACTTTTAAGTTGTGAAAATGTTACCTGTTTGGAACATCCATATAAAGGTTTAAAAGTTCAAAGTCACCCTCCCAAAAAAAAATCATTTTAAAAAAGAAGGGAGAAAAAAAGGCAATTCAGAAGTTAATCTCTTCTTACATCCAAATAAGAACAACTGATTGCTATTCTGTTGACTGTGGAAGAAATCATACCTACCCACCTTCCCAAGTGGCTTTCCTGATTCCTTCAGTTCAGTTCAGTTCAGTCGCTCAGTCATGTCCAACTCTTTGCAACCCCATGAATCGCAGCACGCCAGGCCTCCCTGTCCATCACCAACTCCTGGAGTTTACTCAAACTCATGCCCATCGAGTTGGTGATGCCATCCAGCCATTTCATCCTCTGTTGTCCCCTTCTCCTCCTGCCCCCAATCCCTCCCAGCATCAGGGTCTTTTCCAATGAGTCAACTCTTCCCATCAGGTGGCCAAAGTATTGGAGTTTCAGCTTCAGCATCAGTCCTTCCAATGAGCACCCAGGACTGATCTCCTTTAGGCTGGACTGGTTGGATCTCCTTGCAGGCCAAGGAACTCTCAAGAGTCTTCTCTAACACCACAGTTCAAAAGCATCAATTGTTTGGCGCTCAGCTTTCTTCACAGTCCAACTCTCACATCCATACATGACCACTGGAAAAACCATAGCCTTGACCAGACAGCCCTTTGTTGGCAAAGTAATGTCTCTGCTTTTTAATATGCTATCTAGGTTGGTCATAACTTTCCTTCCAAGGAGTAAGCGTCTTTTAATTTCATGGCTGCAGTCACCATCTGCAGTGATTTTGGAACCCAAAAAAATAAAGTCTGACACTGTTTCCACTGTTTCCCCATCTATTTCCCATGAGGTCATGGTTCCTGATTTCTTAAATGAGAGCTTCTTTTGAGCCGGACAGGGTTCAAGGGCGCCACAGAGAGAAGTCAATGCCCAACTTAAGGGAAGATACATATGCCAAGACTCAGAAATAAGGATGATTTCAGGCTGTGGGCTACTGTTAGTGCAAGTCAGCTTTTCCCCAGGAAAAAAGTCAGAAACTGATTAAGCAGCAGCATCTTCCCTTTCTTTCCAGTCACCCAATAACACAGAAATAAGCTTCTTCCTCCTCATTCCTCTGCCTCTCTGGCAGCTGAAAAAGCCCTGATTGTATTTCCTGTGTATCTAGCCTTAAAGAAGACACAAAAATACATTTTAAAAAACTATAACTGTTGGAAAGGAAGAAGAAATCTAAGAAAATTTGGTTTCCTTGCTTAATTACTATGGAAAAATACCTGACATCCTTTGAAAGTGGCAGGTCGACCTGTTTCATCTACTGCCTTAATATCAGTTGTTATGTTTATGTTTCCAATGCATCAAATGCTCCCAAGGAATAAGCTGCCCTTAAGAATAATTCTTTTTTGAAAATTACATTTTAATGTATTGGCTATATAATAATAATCATTCACTCATTCACTCAATAAATACTTCATTGCTTACTCTGTACCAGCCAGTTTTGAATGCTGAGGATAAAATAAACAGACAAAAATGATTGTCTTCATGAAGCTTACTTCATGGGGGGGGTAGGGTGATGATAAACAAAATAAATAAGATGGTAATAGGAGCTAGGAAAGAATAAGGCAGAGAAGGGAGATAGGAAGCATTTGGGGGATACATATTCCAATTTTAAATCAGTTGGTCAGATACAGTCACACTAAGATATGATGATCTATGAGGGAAACCTTGCCGATGGTGGAGTGTATCAAATGGTCATCCCAGAGGAGAGTGGTGCTGAGGCAGGTGTGAGCCGGCGCGTTGGTGGAGGGAGTGATGAGCTGGGAGAGAGCAGCAGGAGAGGCTGGCGTGGTGGCAAGTGACCCAAACGGGTGGCCACTGTGAGAATTTGATTTTATTCTCAATGACAGAAGTATCTATTACATTGTTTTGAGCAGGGGATGGATTTGGGGTGACATATTTTGACAGGATTGTTCTGGTCGCCCTGTTGAAAAGCTGCAAGGAAGGGTATAGAAACAGAGATAGGGAGAGCAGAGTGCCTGGAATAGAGGTGGGGAGAAATGGTTAGGTTCCTGATACATTTTGAATGTGAAGCCAAAAGATTCACCGAATGAACCAGATACATGACATGAGAGAGAGAGAGAGCTAAGGATGATCTCAGAGGTTCTTTGAATTTAATTTATTGAAATAAAGAACCAGATATTCCTATGTGGGAAGATCAGAAATTTGGTTCTGAACACAAATTTTAAAGTAGTATTAGCCCAAAACAGCAGAACAAGCACAGGTATGACATCTTATCTCTCTTGAGGTAGTGTGAAAATAATGATAAAGGAACATAAATACACAATGATGAAGAGAACAAGATAGGTCACTAGGATATGACATATTTCACTAAGTTTGCAGGGGGAAAGAAATGAAGAGATGTCATAGTGGAGAAAACCACAGTCTAGGTTATGTAGAGAGTAACAGATGAGGAAGTCCCTGACCTGCTCAGAAACAGTCAAGAGATGCTCCAGGCTTGAGTTCTACCAGCCCAGCAGAACATGGAGTAAGAATTGGGAGTGAAAAAAACAGGCTTTCATTCCCTACTCCTGATCCTCATTACTTCCTGCATCAAAAATTTGAGTGGTGTGTCTTTTATTAAACTGAATAAATGATTGAAAAGTGTCATTGTGGGTAGCACTGGAGTTCAGGATCCAGAGTAAAGTTCTCATTCTAACATTTGTGGATACCACGCCATGGTGGCTGGAACCCACATGCTCACTGGAAAAGAAGTCTGCTAGCTGGTCAACCCACTCCAATACTCAGAGCTCCCAGCCAGCACTTCTGTTGCCCCATCTAAGATGGGAACTGACAATAAAATATCCACAAGCTATTGAAAACAGCTACAATACTGATTGATAAGGGACACAAAGATGAACAAAAAATAGAAGTGATAATAAAGTGAAGTCACTCAGTCGTGTCCGACTCTTTGTGACCCCATGGACTGTAGCCTACCAGACTCCTCGGTCCATGGGATTTTCCAGGCAAGAATACTGGAGTAGGTTGCCATTTCCTTCTCCAGGGGATCTTCCCGACCCAGGGATTGAACCCAGGTCTCCCACATTGTAGGCAGATGCTTTACCGTCTGAGCCACCAGGAAAGCCCCATTAGTATAATTTAGTAAACAGTTTAAAAAAAATAGGAAGTATCTTCAGAGAGAATTTTAAATATATTTTACCCTTAAGAAAAGAACAAGATGCTATGAAAAATGGGTAACAAAAATAAGAAAGTTCTCTTAGAAATAAAAAATAAGATAATGGAACAATAATAAAAATTCTACTGAACTACTAAAAGAGGAGGTGAGGGAATCTCTCAGAATGTGGAGCACAGCAAAACAACAACAATGAAGGCAGCAAACAACTAGAAAGTGAAAGATTAAAAAGGCCTAGAAAAGTGAAAATATAAGAAATATTGGTATAATGAGTCTAGCTAGGGTGGTAGCCAATGAAAAGAGAAAGCAGAAGAGAGGAAAATACGAAAAACATAATATAAGAAAATAAGTTAGAGCAAAAGGAAGGTGCTGATCTTGAACCTGAAATAGAAAGTGTAGGACTGGAATAGGATCAGGAAATATAAGTAGGAAGCTAGAATGCAAATGGCTTAAGTTTCTTCTCCCTAAAAGAAAATTAGGTTGAAAAAGAAATAAATTTTTTAAGAAATGCATTATCTAAACTCAAACCATGCTGAAAATATACAGGATTTTCAACAATAGAAGGAGCAGTCAAAAAAGAATCATATTGTCTTGGTATTAGGAATGTTCTCTTTTGAAAGTCATGTAGTTCACGGTGTTGTAACTACAACAAGTAAAATAATCAAAGACTAATATATGGCCCAACAGAAAAGTATATTTGCTTTTTATATAGTCATATAAATTTTTTATTTTTATTAGTTTTAAACTTTTAGAATCAATCTATATGCAAAATATTAAAGTCAATTATGGATACTGGATAAGACAAACATATTTCAACTTTGACAAGTTAGAAAGTAAATTTAAACAAGAATTAGAGGTGAAAAGATATGCAGGTAAATGTCCTCCTTTCACAAACAGAGAAACCAAATGATACTCTTTAATTTGTATTACGAAGTGGTTTGAGCATGTTGCTTGAAGTTACAGTGATGGGAAAAAAGAAAACTAGTGATAACAATTCTATCAGGAGGAAGGAGAAAGGGGAGATTGGAGATATGGTAACAGATTTAAAACCTCATCAACCTCATCAGTGCAGAGAGAAGTACGTCAAAGAGAGAAAGACAAATACTATATATGAACACATATACATGGAATCTAGAAAGGTGATGCCGATGATCCTACATGCAGGGCAGCAAAGGAGACATAGACGTAAAGAACAGACTTTTGGACTCGGTGAGAGAAGAAGAGGGTGGGATGATCTGAGAGAATTGCATTGAAATATATACGTTACTGTATGTAAAATAGATGACCAGTGGGAATCCGATGCATGAAGCAGGGCAACCCAAAGCCAGCACTCCCTGACAGTGTAGGGGGATGGGGTGGGAGGGAGCAGAGTTCAGGGTGGAGGGGACACGTACACTACGGCTGATTCATACTGATACATGCCAAAAGTCATCACAGAGTTGTAAAGTAGATTTTTCAGTTATATTTTGTGGCCTGAATAATGTCAGGTTTCATTCAGGACAGAAGGAGAAAATGGAAATTAGGTAACTCTTAGCAGGGGGCTCCGCAGCTAGACAGTGGCAGAGTAGGGTTCTGAAACCCAGTGAAATATATGTTTAAATAAACTAGTAAAAGCATAAACAATATAAGAGTCAATGAAAAGCATTAAATAAACAGATATAAGTATTGTAAATTTAAATCAAAAGACAAGCACAGATTGTGTTTAAGACCCACCCTTACTTATCCTTTTCAGTGATACTTGGCTGAAGGTGAGGCAATCAGAACCAAGGACAAAGACTAGTTATCAGAGAGAAAGGACTAACAGATGGAGTCAATTACCAAGGGCCAAATTCTCCTTCATTAAAAAAAGAAGAATCTGGCTTGAAAAAAGTTTTAAAATAAATGTGGATGTGGGCATAATTAAGTTTATTTAAAACAAATTAGTTTCCAATTGAGAAAATTATATTTTAAAATTATGCGTACTGTTTTAGTGAGCAAGTACCTGCGTGTAGTTACTAATCAGTTTCATGGAATGCAGTTTTGATTTTGTCAAACAAATTCCATTTAATGAAAAGCAGCACCACTTAACTCCCAAGAAATTGTGATTGCTCCTCTTTTTTCAGCCTTGATATGCATCTTACTAAAGAAATTAGCTGTTGTTTTTTTCTTTTAAATTTTTTTCATTTGATCTCTTCAAATAGACTTGCTTAAAAAATATAGTATCAATTATAATTTCAGAACCTGCTTACATACATTTTTATTGTCTATAATACATAATACCTTGGTAAATGCAATCAAAGTAGTAATTGGCATGGATACTGCTAGGCTTAGAGTTCATAATAGCAAGTGTTTCGTAAAAGTGAGATGAGTGTTTTGGACAGAATCACTTCAAGAATATGGTGGAGTGACATGAACGCCGTGGAAACAAAGCTTTGGAAATCTGAGGTGTTTGATGTACATTTTCTTACTTATACAAATAAACAATTACTCAGGAACTAGCTGGAGAGAGAGATGGACGTCTCCTCAGCTAATGCGCAAAAATACATGAGACTCACAGTGATACAACTGAAAACCTCTCATCATGAAAACGTCACCAAAGCAAACATTTTTCTCTGTTTTTCCACTCTGTACCAAGCATGTTGCTGTTTTGGGTTTTTTTTGTTGTTGTTGTTTGCTTGTTTGTTTTTACCCCTTTGAAGAATTCTCTTAAGATTTTTTTCAATTTGCTGTTACCACATTAAGCTTTTCCCATTGCTCAGGAGAATGTCAAAAGGTATAAGAGCAAGACTAGGGATATACTGGTCTGTTAACTCTCAAAGTGTGGATTCTTGCATCCATATCTTGAACATGCACTTAAACACTGAACTCTTCCTTAGACCGTCAGGGTACCATTTATTACAGCAGTGCTTCACTTATCCAGGGAAAAATAATTGAGCAACAAGTCTTCAGAAAACAGCCCCAAACAGAACAAAGCATAAAGCATATCTATGAAGCCAATGTAGATGCTCTAAGCCCTAAAACTAACGCTTCTGTACTTTATTAATTGGAAATTGCTACACACAGGACTCTGAGTTCTTATAACCTATTCTAGCACAGTTCAAATTATAATAGGATATGTGTGAAGCTATACCAAAGCAAACCATGGTGATTTAATACTTATAACAAGGGAGACATAAAAATTAATTTCACAAAGCATACATTATATAACATGGATGTAATTCCCTTTCATTTACACATTCATTCACTCATGCAGTCAACTCAAGTCATCAAGTGCTTATCTATTTCTTGGGATATAAAAAGAATGGTTACAGAACTATGAGATCCCACACAGGTTGTGGGATAACACATATCCTTTTCTCCACCTGCTTTTTCATATACTCCCATGAATGGCTATATGCAGTGTTGTCTATACTCTTCATGCTTCTACTCACTGCTTCTCCTCCAGGCCCAATGATCTGGTTCTCATGGAAATCCAAATGGATTGTTCTAGAAGTAGAGTAACCAGAGACCTTTCCCAGGATTTTTCATACCAGAAGTAGGAAATCAGTCAGACTCTCTCTAGTGATAAGAGGAGCCATATGTGACATTTCTTGGTGCAGTTGGTGACCATAGAGAAGAAGCTGGTCAATCAGGAAGAAAATAATGATATTAGGAAGAGAGAGAAGTGAAAAAGCAATGAAGAAAGTCTTTCTGCCATTCAGGCCCCTGGTTCCTTATGATCTTATAAATACACAATTTTTTGCTGCAGTTTGTCAAATGTTTCCTCCAGTTACAGGAATGATCCAGTGTCCTTGGTAAATTCTCATATTTCTTAGGCTAATTTGAGTTGTGGTTTTGGCAGCTATAGACTAAAGATATTTGAATCACCTGGTCTGAAAATAACTATGCACCTTTCCTTGATATTATATCATTTGAGTAATATGATTTTCTAGTGTCCAAACTCTGATAATATTGGGTTGCTACATGCTTCCTGGTTTTTGTTTTGTTTTGGTGATTTTATTTGTTTGAGGTGAACATTTTGAATATAAGATATAAGATCGTCACTGCCACCTAAAACAGGGGAACTGTATCAGAAATTTTGCCAAAATTCTAAATACTCAGTATAGACCCATAAACTCAGTTACTACTCAGACAGTCTTTTCAGCTTTTAATGAAAGTCTTTGCAGCTCATACACCATCTTTCATGATGAAAACATTCTTTACTGTGCCATTAAGACAAATGCATGACAAGATGAATTCTGATGCCTGCCAGCTGGTAAGAGAAACATGCTCAGCCAGGCAATGCAACCCTGAATGAGCCATGCATTGGTCTTTCTTACTCAAATCCCAACCTGCTGCCTGCTGATGAGCAGAAGTAATGGAAATGACACCATTATCAATGACGGCAATAGGAGTTTGCCAACAAACTAAAAGATAATGGAAAGCTATTAAAATTGGTAGGACTTTCATATATTTCACAAATATTAAAATATTCTATTTTAAGTTATTATTTATTCCATGAATCTTTTATTTAAAAAAAAAAAAAAAAACATAGATTGAGGTTTCCAAACCAGGTACTTTGAAAATACTTGCTTATAGATTATCATTTGTGACTCCTTTTATTTCATTAGGGTAACCATTGGCTCATAATTGGTATATTCAGTATATAAATTGGTATATTCAATATATACAGAGAGATTGATTCAGTATTCCTTTTAGAATGCTTTTATTTCCCCAAAGAAATCACTGAACAAATGCATGCTTCTGAGGAGAGTTCACACTCTGCCTTTTCTTTGTGACTCCCGATGCTTGGTATCAGGTCACAGCCGTAACTGGGTCCCTGGCATGACAGGATCATAGGTGGCATTTACGAGATAGTCACTCTGTGTCTGTTTTTGTCAATAAGACTGAGACTGACTCTCACCCTGTGTTTGAGCACAAACCTCAAACAAACAAAGCTTTCCTCTTTTTAAAGACAATAAGCACAAAAAGCCAAAAGAAAAATGAATGTTAACAGGAAATTTGCAGAAAAGATAAAGTGGAACAGCCCTGACAGGTATTAAACAAAGCCAACCAGACAAGTAAATCAGTGATGACAATTAAGACCAACCCAAGGTCCCACATTGCATCTATCAGATTTGCAAAAATTTTCTGAAAGGCTGATAATAGCAAGTGTTTTTTAAAATGTAGGAAAAAACAAACTCTCCCACACTGCCAAAAGGAACACAGAAGGTCCTTACTGCTTTGGTGAGCAAGTGGCGGCATCTGGTACTGCTGAAGATGCTGCATCCAAAGAAAACATCAGGATAGTAGTTACCCGAGAGAAACTTCTGGATGTGGCTTGAGGCAGCAGGAAGTTGGTTTGTGCAAATAAACCATGTGTGTCCATCAACAAAAGAAAGAACTGATAAACTGTATATTCTTACATATATATAAGAAGCAACTGGGGGGCTTCTCAGGTGGCTCAGTGGGTAAAGAACCTGCCTGCAATACAGGAGATGCCCGAGATATGGGTTTGATTCCAGGGTCAGGGAGATCCTCTAGAGAAGGGCATGGCAACCCACTCCAGTATTCTTGCCTGGAGAATCCCAGGGACAGAGGAGCCTGGCAGGCTACAGTCCATGGGGTCACAGAGTCAGACTTGACTGAAGCGACTGAGCACACATTCTTAAGTGGAGGAGTTTAGTAGTTAAAATTAATAACTGATCTAAATGAGAAATAGGGGCACATTTTAAAGACATAATGATGATTGCAAATAGCAGCTGGCCAAAGGATGCATCCAGTTTGATATGATTTATGTAATACTTTATATAGCCATATAGGAGTCCATACCAGGACTGGCAAAATGTTTTTCTGTTAAGTGCCAGTCAGTAAATACTTTGCACTTTGGGAGTCTCTGTTGCAATTATTCAAGTTGGCCCCTGTAGAACAAAAGCAGCCATAGACAATATGTAAATGAATGTGCTGTGTTGCAGTAAAATTTTATTTACAAAAAGAGATGGCAGGCTGGATTTAGCCTTCAGGGGTTTGTTGAACACTGATAAAGACCATTGTCCTCAGAATATATATGAAAATAGATATGCTTTAATGTCTACTTTTCAAAATAGAGCTTGCTCCTGGGAAAGCAAGAAGAATGGAATCAAGCATAAGAACAACACAGAATGAGTCTGCACCACAGTGTCTTAAGTATATAATAGTTTAAAAGCACCAAAACAAATATCGCAAAATGGTAACTTTTGTTGAATTTGGATATGTGTTAGTTACACTATTCTCTCCATTTTCAGGTATAACAGAGATATGTAATGCTGAAAAAAGGAGAGATTAAAAATACATTAAAATATTAAAGATAGCATGCATCAGAACAATGGGAAACAGAAATATCTGTATTTCAAACAGAAGTATCAACTTGTGTTCATAAGTTGAGCCAAAATGTTAAGAAGTGTAAATTGCCAATAGGAGAAATGTCTCTCTGTTCTCAGACCTGTGAACACTTGTCGAACAACAGCATGACTGGTAGACACGGCATGACTAGACCCAAAAGTTTAGAATGAATCTCTCTCTTCACATTAGTTCAGTCAAGTTTGAGTTGAAACTGTGACTTTCTCTGTCAAAGCTCTAAGGCTTTTGAATGACACTTTGTGATCAACCTCACCCCTCTTATCATTTCCCCTCTACCATCATTACCAGAACATAGTGGTAAGGTGTTTATAAAATTTGCAGTTTGTTTTATCACTGTAACCTAGTGGTAAGGTGATCAACCTCCAGAGGCAAACTTCTTGGTTTCAAATCTCAGGTGTCCCTGTAACTAGATGTGGGACTTTACGATTGAATTGAATGCCTCTGTGTCTCAGCTCTCTCATTGGTTAAAAAAAAAAGGGAGTGATAAAAACATTAAATATCTCACTGTGTGATTGTGAGGATTAAATGAGTTAGTTACTTACAAAAACTTAGAATAGTGCCTAGCCCACACAACTGCTAAATCAGTGATTTAAATACAGTAAAGTAGACTTGTCATTTTTTTTTTTATCTTGTTCAACTGTATGTCAGCCACCTAAAATTATTTAGGAGAAAATGATAAAAAGCATAGTATCTTAGAGTATAGGATTTGGATCCTAAGAAACTAAGAAAGATAGATCACTATCTAACCCCAAACTTGTTTTATTAGCTCTGGGGATATAAATAAGTTTTAGAAAAGCTTTAAAACCTTAAATTTCCATCTGTAAAATTAGGCTAATAACAGTACATGCCTCCAAGAGAATTACTGTGAGAATTAAGTTGTTGGATGCAAAGTATTTATTAATAGTAAATAGCAGGTGCCTTGGTACCTAGTAAATACTTCAGTTCATTTCAGTTCAGTTCAGTTGCTTTGTCGTGTCCGACTCTTTGCGACCCCATGAACTGCACCACACCAGGCCTCCCTGTCCATCACAAAACCCTGGAGTCTAGCCAAACCCATGTCCATTGAGTCGGTGATGCCATCCAACCATCTCATCCTCTGTCGTTCCCTTCTCCTCCTGCCCCCAATCTTTCCCAGCATCAGGGTCTTTTCCAACGAGTCAGCTCTTTGCATGAGGTGGCCAAAGTATTGGAGTTTAAGCTTCAACATCAGTCCTTCCAGTGAACACCCAGGACTGATCTCCTTTAGGATGGACTTGTTGGATCTCCTTGCAGTCCAAGGGACTCTCAAGAGTCTTCTCCAACACCATAATTCAAAAGCATCAATTTTTTGGCACTCAACTTTCTTCACAGTCCAACTCTCACATCCATACATGACCACTGGAAAAACCATAGCCTTGACTAGACTTTGTTGTCAAAGTAACATCTCTGCTTTTTAATATGCTGTCTAGCTTGGTCATAACTTTCCTTCAAGGAATAAGCATCTCTTAATCTCATGGCTGCAATCATGATCTGCAGTGATTTTGGAGGCCAGAAAAATAAAGTCAGCCACTGTTTCCACTGCTTCCCCATCTATTTCCCACGAAGTGATGGGACCAGATACCATGATCTTAGTCTTCTGAATGCTGAGCTTTAAGCCAACTTTTTCACTCTCCTCTTTCACTTTCATCAAGAGGCTCTTTAGTTCTTCTTCACCTTCTGCCAGAAGGGTGGTGTCATCTGCATATCTGAGGTTATTGATATTTCTCCCGGCAATCTTGATTCCAGCTTGTGCTTCCTCCAGCTCGGCGTTTCTCATGATATACTCTGCATATAAGTTAAAGAAACAGGGTGACAATATACAGCCTTGACACACTCCTTTTCCTATTTGGAACCAGTCTGTTGTTCCATGACCAGTTCTAACTGTTGCTTCCTGACTTGCATACAAGTTTCTCAAGAGGCAGGTCAGCTGGTCTAGTATTCCCATGTCTTTCAGAATTTTCCACAGTTTATTGTGATCCACACAATCAAAGGCTTTGGCATAGTCAATAAAGCAGAAATAGATATTTTTCTGGAACTCTCTTGCTTTTTCAACAATCCAGCAGATTTTGGCAATTTGATCTCTGGTTCCTCTGCCTTTTCTAAAACCAGCTTGAACATCTGGAAGTTCACGGTTCACATATTGCTGTAAATACTTAAACAATACCAATGAGAGTAACAACATTGTGAAACAATTGTTAGTAATATTAAGCAAATGCGTAAATCCTGTGGCAAGAATGACAGAACTGAAATAACTTTAGAACTAAATGTATAGTAACTTTGTGAAGCAAAAGGCAGGGGGAAAAGGGAAAGTTGTACCAAACTGAACGAAGAGTTCCAAAGAATAGCAAGGAGATAAGAGAGCCTTCTTAAGTCAACACTGCAGAGAAATAGAGGGAAACAATAAAATGAGAAAGAGTAAAAATCCCTTCAAGAAAACTGGAGATATCAAGGGAACATTTCATGCAAGGATGGGCACGATAAAGGGCAGAAACAGTAAGGAGGTAACAGAAGCAGAAGACATTAAGAAGAGGTGGCAAGAATACACAGAAGAATTATGTAGAAAAGGTCTTAATGACCCAGATAACCACAATGGTGTGGCCATCCACCTAGTTCAAGACATCCCAGCATATGAAGTCAAGTGGCCTTAGGAAGCATGACTACGACTCATTGGAAAAGACCGTGATGCTTAGAAGGATTGAAGGCAAAAGGAGAAAGGGGCAGCAGAGGATGGAATGGTCAGATTGCATCACTGATTCGATGGACAGGAATCTGAGCAAACTCTGGGAGACAGTGGCGGACAGAGGAGTCTGGCACATTGCAGTCCATGTGGCAAAGAGTTGGACGTGACTGATCGACTGAACAACAACAACTTTTTGACAGGTTTGGAAAACTTAATAGTGTCAAGACTGGGATCTCAGTAATGA
This sequence comes from Odocoileus virginianus, assembly GCF_023699985.2. Classification (NCBI taxonomy): domain Eukaryota; kingdom Metazoa; phylum Chordata; class Mammalia; order Artiodactyla; family Cervidae; genus Odocoileus; species Odocoileus virginianus. Next base: position 885,682 of record NC_069682.1, read on the forward strand.
CCCAGAGGGGGGGAATTGCAGAAGTCATCCTACAGAATAAATGCATTTCAACTCCAGATGAAATTCCATGACAGGTGATCTTTAGATCTGTTTTCTCTAGCTTAGGCCTCTGTAGTCCTCATCAGAAAAAGAAATTGATCCTAAGGCAGAAAACTTAACTTAAAAGAGCTTCAGGATTTAGACAGCAGGGGCTGAACCCAGCTTAGTGGTAATCATCAGAACTTTGCCTTTGAAAGTTGAAATACAAATCCTTCAGATTAAATAAGAAGCCATCCTTCCAAAGCTATACTACCTAGGGCCCAGCACTGGATTTGTGAGAACACTGCCAGAGTAGGATATCTACCCTGAAGCAAAGCCTGTGTCATAATCTCATGATAAGCCAAGGCTGCTTTAAGCTGCTTTGGCCACACTTCTTAGCCACATTGTTCTTAATAGAGCTGGAAGGGCTTTTTGGTTATTCGAAAGTTAATAGCCAAAATAATTTCCTTCTTTGCTTGGGAAGCAAGTAGTCAAAGATTAGAGTAATTCTTCCTAAGTCAGGTCCTGGAGCAGGTTGCTCCTGAAAGTGCTGCCTCTGGCCCAGAAGAATGCTTAAACTTTAACATGCATGAAAAAGGTTTCTTGGGAAAATGCAGAGTTTGAGTCAGATGATTTGGTGTGGAGCTTAAAGTCCAACATTTCTATCAAGTTTTCAGTCATGGCTGTAAAACCTCCTACTTCCAGCATGGCTTTCTGCTGGGATACAGATTCTCTGCCACCCAGTCCCCAGCATCCGCATCAGCATCTATCTACACAACAATAAGAATGATTGTTTAAGTGATCTGTATGCACATAAAAGTCTTAGAAGCCTGGTTCCAGAACCTGTACGAACCAGTTCTCAGATCCTGTAGTTACCCACCTCCCATTTACACAGTGTAGTTAATTCTGGTACACAAACGTCCTGGAACTTGTTATCCTGCTGCCCACAGCAGTGCTCTGCCCAGGTCCCCTCCAACCGTTTCACCAGTTTCACACACAACACCTCTGTTCGGACTGGCTTTAACTTTCAACAACCTGCACCCATGTCTCTTTGTTGACTGTGCCCTCTGAATGCCAGAACCCCCTTTGCTATCAAGGAAGGCAGGAAAGGCCTGGGGATTGTCGTCCCCTTCAGCAGCCCTGACCCAAGACTGACAGGCACAGTTCAGGTCAGTTCAGTCGCTCAGTCGTGTCTGACTTTGCAACCCATAGACTGCAGCATGCCAGGCTTCCCTGTCCATCACCTACTCCTGGAGCTTGCTCAAACTCATGTCCATCAAGGCAGTGATGTCATCCAAACACCTCATCCTCTGTCGTCCCCATCTCCTCCTGCCCTCAATCTTTCCCAGCATCAGGGTCTTTTCCAGTGAGTCAGTTCTTCCCATCAGGTGGCCAAAGATTTGGAGTTTCAGCTTCAGCATCAGTCCTTTCAATGAATATTCAGGACTGATTTCCTTTAGAATGGACTGGTTGGATCACCTTGGTTGGATCACTCACCCTTGGAGAGTCCAAGGGACTCTCAAGAGTCTTCTCCAACACCATATTTCAAAAGCATCAATTCTTCGGCACTCAACTTTCTTTATAGTCCAACTCTCACATCCATACATGACTACTGGAAAAACCATAGCTTTGACTAGATGGACCTTTGCTGGCCAAGTAATACCTCTGATTTTTTAATATGCTGTCTGAGTTGATCATAGCTTTTCTTCCAAGAAGCAAGTGTTTTTTAATTTCATGGCTGCAGTAAACATTTGCAGTGATTTGGAGTCACCCCCCCCCAAAAAAAATAACAAAGTCTGTCACTGTTTCCATTGTCTCCCCATCTATTTTCCATGAAGTGATGGGACCAGATACCATGATCTTAGTTTTCTGAATGTTCAGTTTTAAGCCAACTTTTTCACTCTCCTCTTTCACTTTCATCAAGAGGCTCTTTAGTTCTTCTTCACTTTCTGCCATAGGGTGGTGTCATCTGCCTATCTGAGGATACTCCCAGAAATCTTGATTCCAGCTTGTGCTTCATCCAGCCCAGCATTTCTCATGATGTATTCTGCATATAAGTTAAATAAGTTAAATAACAGCCTTGACATACTCCTTTCCCAGTTGGGAACCAGTCTGTTGTTCCATGTCCAGTTCTAACTGTTGCTTCTTGACGTGCATACAGATTTCTCAGGAGGCAGGTCAGGTGGTCTGGTATTCCTGTCTCTTGAGGAATTTTCCACAATTTGTTGTGATCCTGTCCACACAGTCAAAGGCTTTGGCGTAGTCAATAAAGCAGAAGTAGATGTTTTTCTGGAACTATCTTGCTCTTTCAGTGATCCAGTGGATGTTGGTAATTTGATCTCTGGTGCCTCTGCCTTTTCTAAATCCAGCTTGAACATCTGGAATTTCACAGTTCATGTACTGTTGAAGCCTGGCTTGGAGAATTTTGAGCATTAATTTGCTAGCGTGTGAGATGAGTGCAATTGTGTGGTAGTTTGAATATTCTTGGGCATTGCCTTTCTTAGGAATTGGAATGAAAAGTGTCCTTTTCCAGTCCTTTGGCCACAGTTGAGCTTTCCAGATTTGATGGCATATGGAGTGCAGCACTTTCACAGCATCATCTTTTAGGGCTTGAAATAGCTCAACTGGAATTCCATCACCTCAACTAGCTTTGATTGTAGTGATGCTTCCTAAGGCCCACTTGATTTCACATTCCAGGATGTCTGGCTCTAGGTGAGTGATCACACCATCATGATTATCTGGGTTGTGACGATCTTTTTGTATAGCTCTTCTGTGTATTCTTGCCCCCTCTTCTTAATAGCTTCTGCTTCTGTTAGGTCCATACCATTTCTGTCCTTTATTGAGCCCATCTTTCCATGAAATATTCCCTTGGTATCTCTGATTTACTTGAAGAGATCTCTAGTCTTAACCATTCTATTGTTCCTTCTATTTCTTTGCATTGATCACTGAGGAAGGCTTTCTTATCTCTCCTTGCTATTCTTTGGAACTCTGCATTCAAATGGGTATATCTTTCCTTTTCTCTTTTGCCTTTCACTTTTCTTTTTACAGCTATTTGTAAGGCCTCCTCAGACAACCATTTTGCCTTTTTGTGTTTCTTTTTCTTGGGGATGGTCTTGGTCACTGCCTCATATACAGTGTCACAAATCTCCATTCATAGTTCCTCAAGCACTCTGTCTATCAGATGTATTCCCTTGAATCTATTTGTCACTTCCACTGTATAATCATAAGGGATTTGATTTAGGTCATACCTGAATGGTCTAGTGGTTTTTCCTACTTTCCTTAATTTAAGTCTCAATTTGGCTCATGATCTGAGCCACAGTCAGCTCCTGGTATTGTTTTTGCTGACTATATAGAGCTTCTCCATCTTTGGCTGCAAACAATATAATCAATCTGATTTTGGTGTTGACCATCTCATGATGTCTATGGTTGAGTCTTCTCTTGTGTTGTTGAAAGAGGGTGTTTGCTATGACCAGTGTGTACTCTTGGCAAAACTCTATTAGCCTTTGCCCTGCTTCATTCTGTACTCTAAGGCAAATTTGCCTGTTATTCCAGTGTTTCTTGACTTCCTACCTTGCATTCCAGCCCCCTATGATGAAAAGGACATCTTTTTGGGGTATTGGTCTAGTAGGTTTTGTAGGTCTTCATAGAACCATTCATCTTCAGCTTCTTCAGTATTACTGGTCAGGGTATAGACTTGGATTACCATGATATTGAATGGTTTGCCTTGGAAACGAACAGAGATCATTCTGTCATTTTTGAGATTGCATCCAAGTACTGCATTTTGGACTCTTGTTGACTGTGATGGCTGCTCCATTTCTTCTAAGGGATTCTTGCCCACAGTAGTAGATATAATGGTCATCTGAGTTAAATTCACCCATTCCAGACCATTTTAGTTCACTGATTCCTAAAATGTCAATGTTCACTCTTGTCATCTCCTGTTTGATCACTTCATATCTGCCTTGATTCATGGACCTAACATTCCAGGTTCCTATGCAATATTGCTCTTTACAGCATCGGACCTTGCTTGCATCAACAGTCACGTCGACAACTGGGTGTTGTTTTTGCTTTGTCTCCATCTCTTCCTTCTTCCTGGTGTTATTTCTCCATTCTTCTTCAGTAGCATTTTGGGCACCTACCAACCTGGGGAGTTCATCTTTCATTATCTTATCTTTTTGCCTTTTCATACTGTTCATGGGGTTGGATTCTCAAGGGTAGAATACTGAAATGGTTTGCCATTCCCTTCTCCAGTGGACCACGTTTTGTCTGAACACTCCACCATGACCCGTCTGTCTTGGGTGGCCCTACATGGCGTGGCTCATAGTTTTATTGAGTTAGACAGGGCTGTGGTCCATGTGATCAGATTGGTTAGTTTCTGAAACTGGTTTTCAGTCAGTCTACCCTCTGATGGAGAAGGACAAGAGGCTTATGGAAGCTTCCTGATGGGAGAGACTGACTGAGGGGGGAACTGGGTGTTGTTTTGATGAGTGGGGCCATGCTCAGTAAATCTGTAATCCAACTTTCTGCTGATGGGCCGGGCTGTGTTCACTTCCTGTAGTTTGACCTGAGACCAAACTGTGGTGGGGGTAATGAAGATAATGGTGACCTCCTCCACAAGCTCCCAGGCACTGCTGCACTCAGTGCCCCGACCCTGCAGAGGCCCCCGCTGACCCACACCTCTGCCAGAGACTCCTGGACACTCACGGGCAGGTCTGGCTCAGTCTCTTGTGGGGGCACGGCTCCTTTCCCCTGGGTTCTGGTGCACACCAGGTTTTGTTCGTGCCCTCCAAGAGGGTTAGGCACAGGGATTGTCAAACTCCAGCTCCCTTTCTGCTCATCGGAAAATTCAAGTTTGGGTGGTATTGTACACAGGGAAGGGTTACACCAAAGTTCCCATCTGCAGAGTTTGCTTGGAGCCTCACCCTTCTGCCTTCTTACCTTCCCAGTCCTGCTCACTTCCTGGTAACATTGCCCCAGAGCACTTCATAGTCAACGCATTTCTCCTAAATCCTGTCTCAGCATCTGGGGAGCCCAAAGTAAACACATGCTGTTTTTTTGTTGTTCAGTCACTAAGTCATGTTCAACTCTTTGTGACCCCTTGGGCTGCAACATACCATGCTGTTTTAATTCCATATAATATGGACTGACACCAGTACCAACCAAGGACTGTGTTGTTTCTAAAGTTGTCTTGGTCATTGCTTGAGACCCTGAGTCTTTGATTCAGGCTGGCTCAGATCTTCTGCACACCTCATAAGGCTACAGGAAATCAGTGGACTCTAGGAGTTCCATACTTGGATATTTAGATGCTCACATTCTGAGAATGTGATGAAATAAGTTTTGCTTTACTTTCTGAATGAGCTGCGACTGTGCAGTGAATGTGGTGATGATGCAGTCCTTCAACTGGCTTTATAAAGGACCCATAGAAAGAACAAAGGATCTAGAAGACATGTGCTCACCAATAATGCAGACAAAACTCCCAACTATGTGTGACTGTTGAGTCCTTGAAAGGTTGCCAGTGCAAATTAAGAAGGGCTGTAAGTGCAGAATGCATACCTCATTTCAAAGATGAAGATAAGAAAAGAAACTAGCCCAATAATCTTATGTTGATTATATGGCAAATAATATGTTTGAAATATTGGGTTAAATAAAATTTATTATTCAATTTATTTCACTTGTTTATTTCTACCTTTTAAAAAAGTGGCTACTGGAAATTTTAAATTATTTGTGTACCTTCATATTTCTATTGGACTGAATGTAATAGAGGTCTTAGCTTTCAACCTTAAATGTCAGACCAAATTAAATCTCCCCAGGTCTTCATAATACCTTCACTGTACCTATTTCTGGTGTGCAATTGGCCACGAGTAAATATACAAAATGGTACACTGCCCTCAGTTATAAATAATTTTACCAATGCATAACATTGCCATGGACTTCCCTGGTGACTCAGATTGTGAAAAAGAATCTGTCTGCAATGTAGGAGACCTTGGTTTGATCCTTGGGTTGGAAAAATCCCTTGGAGAAGGAAATGGCAACCCACTCTAGTATTCTTGCCTGGATGATTCAATGGACAGAGGAGCTGGCAGGCTACAATCCATGGGGTTGCCAGGAGTCAAACATGACTGAACAACTAATACACACACACACACACACACACACACACACACACACAGTTGCCTTGGAGTTGGAAAAGTCTACAGTTTGACCCCTAACCTGGAAAATATTGAGTATTATACTAGAAACATATTTTGAAAATCAGTGCCAGTAATTATTACTCTTAGTTTAAAATAATCTAATATGTGGACATTTTATCTTAAAGCTATTAATAGTTATTCCAAAGTTTTTCTCTGTGTCTATCAAATTTGCTTCACTGACAGCTCTTCTGTACTGTCTCCCCCAAGCCCTGCACCAACAATCTGTAGAGTGTCAGTACTTCTCACCTGGACTGTGACAGCTTCATAGCTGAGTGCCCTCTGTCTCATTTCTCAGCCTCAAACCCACCTGTATTGGCTACCACATTACCTCTGTAACCCACTGTCCAGCCCTACCTTCACCCTGAAAGAAAGGCCTTCAATGATATCATATTTTTTGCCAAATTCTCTCCAAAACACTAAACAGACATTAAATGCTTTCTATACTCTCATGCCAACTCTATTTTTTTTTTTTTACTGCACCCCACAGCATGCAGAATCTTAGTTTCTGACCCAAGGATAGAACCCACACCTCCTGCAGTAAAAATATGGAGTCTTAACCAATGCACCGCCAGAGAAGTCCCCAAACTCTACTTTTCTTTTTTTTTCTAATTCATTTTCCCCCCAACTCTACTTTTCTTGTTACAACTTCCCTTCTTTTTTCCAATTCATTTAGGCTACTCCCCATTCTCACTAAATCCTGCCAGTAAGTTATAACCGACAGAATAATGTAAATCCTTTTACAGCACATATGGTGTTGTTATCTGAGATTTTTCTTTGAAGTCCAAGTTATTTCAGGTGATAATTTAATTGGCTTGATCACACTTATTTGTGCAAAATTCATCTGTGCTTAATGTGCATGTTTTTTGCTTAATTTTATATAACCTCAGGATTTAAAAGTCTTCAAAGAAAATTCAGTTCAGTTCAGTTGCTCAGTCATATCCAACTCTTGGACTGCAGCACACCATGCTTCCCTGTCCATTACCAATTCCCAGAGCTTGCTCAAACTCATGTCCATCAAGTCGGTGATGCCATCCAACCTTTCATCCTCTGTCATCCCCTTCTCCTCCTGCCTTCAATCTTTCTCAGCATCTTTTCCAATCAGTCAGTTCTTCACATCAGGGGGCCAAAGTATTGGAGCTTCAGCTTCAGCATCAGTCCTTCCAATGAATATTCAGGACTGATTTCCCTTAGGATTGACTGGTTGGATCTTCTTGCAGTCCAAGGGACTCTCAAGAGTCTTCACCAACACCGCAGTTCAAAAGCATCAATTCTTCAGTGCTCAGTTCTCTTTATGGTCAAGGAAAATTCAGTTCAGTTAAATTCAGTCACTCAGTTGTGTCTGACTCTTTGCAACCCCATGGACTGCAGCATGACAGTCTTCTCTGTCTATCAGCAACTCCTGGAGTTTACTCAAACTCATGTCCATTGAGTCAGTGGTGCCATCCAACCATCTCATCTTCTCTTGTCCCCTTCTCCTCCTGCCTTCAGTCTTTCTCATCACCAGGGTCTTTTCAAATGAGTCATTTCTTTGCATCAGGTGGCCAAAGTATTGGAGTTTCAGTTTCAGCATCCGTCCTTCCAATGAATATTTAGGACTGATTTTCTTTAGGATGGACTGGTTGAATCTCCTTGCAGTCCAAGGGGCACTCAAGAAAATTAAGAATCTTTAATTTAAGGAGTTACATATCTATACTTGAATGGATAGGAGCATCTGTCATTGATAACTATTTGTGTGGCAGTTTTTACTGTACTGATTTTTTAACATAAATTCAATATTTTAAAATAAAAACAAACACACAAAACTCTGCTTAGAGTGTCCCTTTCCCTGCCCCATCACTTGGTACCCCAAGTTTTACCTCAGTTGTTTCTGCATTACATGATAGCATATTATTTGCATATTTTCATAAACCAGGAGGCAAAACACAAAATAACAATAAAAACTATAGTAGAAATAACAAAATTAGATGGAAAAGCTGTTGAACATTGAAGAGAGAGCCAAGTCAACTGCAACATCGGATGATTACATTACTTAGCTCTTATCTCATCTTCTCTTAGAGACTTTTTTTCCAGCCCAGAATGTTAAATGAGTGTTCAAAATCATCACCCAGAATAGAACTTCAGCTTTTTTATTGTAGATTTGTTCTTTTGCATTTTTTTGGATGCCAAGAGAAATCAGAGGTGAATGGTGTGAGGTAGGGATTGGGATTAGGGGAGCAGTAAGGAATGGACAGAGCTGGGGGGAGGGAATGGTACTGAGTATTATGTGACATTGGGACTGCAGCTAGTTGAGAGACTTCTAGAACTGTAATTAACATTTAAAGATTCCCTGGTGTAGCTGTTTTGGCTTGAGTAGTAAAATAGGAAGATCTTCTTTGCAGACATGTTGAAAATATGTATATGTGCTAAGTCGCTTCAGTCATATCTGACTCTTTGCTACCCTATGGACTGTAGCCTGCCAGGCTCCTCTGTCCAAGGGATTTTCCAGGCAGGAATACTGGGGTGGGGTGCCATTCCCTCCTCTAGGGGATCTTCCCTATCCAGGGATCAAACTTGCGTAGGCAGGTGGGTTGTCTACTACTAATGCTACCTGGGAAGCCCTGTTGGAAATATAATTGACTACATTTTAAAATTCTTTATGTGTTTATAACACAAGGAAAAGAGTGAGACATACTTGGTTATTAAAGGCAATATATCAGTTCTCTATCTGTAGGTATTTTAAAAAGCAGATAAAATTTTGCTTATGGGTAAAGAACGTTTCCTTAGGAAAAGAGTAGTTGTTCAGGGATTTGAATTTAATTATGTCATTTTAACAGAGGGGAAAAAAAGAGAAAAAACCCTTAGGCATGAAAATTGAACTAATTTGTCTTCCTAGTAGCCTTGCTAAAAACATATGTCTAATGACTGCACAGTATTTAAGCTAATGAAAGTGTGAATCATATTTTTCAGGAATGGACAAATGAGGTTTTCAGTTTGGCAACAAACCTGCTGGCCCAAAACATGTCCAGGGACGCATTTCTGGAAAAGGCGTAAGTAGCTCTAATTTTATTGCAAAGGGTGTTGCTTCATCTGAGTCAGTTTCCTTTCTCCTTTGTGAGTCTTTTGTTTATGCTGCACTGGCTTCTCACATTGATAAACATAAATTTCCCTCCGGGACTTGTTAGAGAACTGATAGGTTCACTGCTTGGAATTGGAAGACTTCCAGTAAAGATCGCTCTTTCCTCTCAGCCCTGCATCTGTGTTACACTACGCTGGCCTGAATGTCAATGCCTTTGACACGCAGTAAGGAGATACTTCTAAATCCTGCAACTACGCCCAAAATCAAAAACTATTCATCTCAGAGAGTCGTCAGCCCTACATCTGCCTGCGTTGTATCAATTATTAATCTGAGGAAGCGAACGAACAACATATGGGACTCAATTCTCCAGAGTCTAAGATCTCTGATAGATGCAACTTAAATCAGTAAGCTGATGTCCTGATTCCTGTCCTTCTAGACAATCACAGCAACTGTTAATAAGAAAAGAGAAAAAGAATGTAAAGGAAAAAGCAGAATGAAAACAAAAAGAAAAAAAGCAAATCAGGAGTACCCAATCACTCTCGAATTACATAGTCTTTCTGAAATTTATTTGACCAAGGAAAATAACAGTTTCTGCCAGATGAGCAAGTAGGAAAGCTGGTTGTGATCAGTTTGGACACTGGATGTTCAGGAGGTTGGAAAACGTTGAAATCAGGACCACAAATGGAAACATTACTAGGTGGTCCTCTATTTTTATTTAATAACTTTCTGTCTTCCCTCTTCTGTAAGACATACCCATCATTCCAAACCAAAGACTCCAGTCCACTTTTCTTTCATACTCTTCCATGAGTTTCTTTTGCTATTAGTCAGGACTTCATGGGTTTTCTCAAATGCTCTTTCGTGTCATCCTCTCATCTCATCAGTTTGTCACCTTCAGGACCCTTTCTACATGCCTTCCCCTCTCCTCTGCCCTTTATTCCTCTTTTTTTGTTGTTGTTTCAATTGTCTTCTTATCATTCTTCATCTAACAGACTTTCTGGAAAATCTGCTGTGCCACACAGAACGTTGGTGGAAAGTGACACGTAGACATAGCACATTGCAGCTAGTAAAACAGCTAGTTGGCTAGTCATACCTATTGCAAATGTCCACTTCCAACAGGCATCTCCCCATGAATAGCTGCTGTGGTCATTCTAGAGCACGCCTTATGGGGAACACACTGTAAGCATTTATTTATGTTGCATCCACACCTAGGAATGGAATGGCTGTGTGCGTGAGCAGTTGGTGGTCCCAGTTTATATACCCATCAAAAGAGTTTGTAAGCTCTCCTGTGTCTTCTCTTTGTCTGCACACCCAGAAGCAGTGAAAGAGATAAGTGCAGTTTTATATTCACACAATGGGATACCATACACCAATGAGAGTGAAAGATTCACAGTGAAAAGCAAATATATGGATGGATCTTGAAAATATAATGTTGAGTGAAAGAATCCATAAAAGAGTGTGATTCTATTATGTAAAGTGCAAAATTAATCTGAATGTTTAAAGTCAGGATAATGGTTTGCTCCTGGGGGACCAGCTATGGAAAGGGCATGAGAGGGGCTCCTGGGATTCTATTAAAATAAGAATATTCTTTTTCTTGATCTGGGTGCTGATTGCAGAAACTTGGACAATAGGTGAAAATTCAGCCAACTGTACATATGAAAGAGCCTTTTTCTATGCATTTTATTCATCAATGAAAATTTTTAAAAAATTAAACAGTTTTCTGCTTCTCCAACAGGTATACTAAACTTAAGCTGCAAGTCACTCCAGAAGGACGCATTCCTCTCAAAAAGTAAGCTGTGTGAGCGATTCCCATTATTTTCTATTTTTGTTTCCTCAGAGATCTGAGTCTGTGCCGTGGCTCTGCTTTGGTCCAGGGGAGCCTGGAGGTGTGTGGTGGCCCAGTCCCCCAACATGCACCGCGTATGCATCCTCAGAGATGCACCGTGTATGCATCCTCAGAGATGCACTGTGTATGCACTGTGTATGCATCCTCAGAGAGGCTTCCTGGGCTTCCTGCTTCCCTGTGGCATCGCTTTCAAGGAACACCAAAGCAGGAAGGGGGTGGAGGGGATGAGAGGCCTTTGCTGTTAAACCTAAAAGAACATCTGAGACTCAGATCTAGTCTAGGAATGGAAATCAGGCAACCGTGATGCCTCTTTCTTCCAAGATGACACTAGCCTTGAAACAAGGGTTGCAAACTCCAATGTCAACAGAAGTTAGGCAGGGAACATCCATGACAAAGCAGGCCAGGGACAAGAAGGAAAAGTGAAGAATGAAATCTGTCTCAAAGAGACAAGGATAACAGCTCTACCAGATTCCCCATGGGGCTGGTGGTTTCCAGGTGATAGATTTCCTAATGTTTCAATAGAGCCCATAAATCCAAATTACTAAACTGTCCATTATCTAAGTTATATATTTTAAAGCAAAATCACTGGCCAAAAAAAGTGCAGTTCTAGACCATAGTCAGTCAAAATCCTTCAACTTTTGACAGCTACCAGTGAGCTTCTGCTCATAAAAAGTTATTTATTAATAATATTAGCAATGTATACTTTCAAAGCAGTGGTAGCAGCAAGGAGACAAAATTCTTAAGATATTTATTTTAAAACTTCATACTAGAATCATTTCTAATGCAATGTTTTTTAATCGGGTCATCATCATTGTCTCAAAATATTAATTTGCTACTAGACACTTTGATTTTGAAAAGCACACACATAGATCTTCCAGAGCACAGATGCTAATCCCGGAGCGAGTGCTATGTGTTCAGTCTTTGGGGACGAGGGATGACGAGGTTTGAGCGAGTAGGGTGTGGTGGCCGGCGGCATCCGCAGCCTCTCTCACCTGCGTGCCTTCCCTTCACAGCATATACCGCCTGTTCTCAGCAGACCGGAAGCGAGTCGAGACAGCTTTAGAGGCATGTAGTCTTCCATCTTCAAGGGTGAGCATGACGCCTTCCTGAAATTACCACTGCTTAATAGCTCTGGATAAGCATACTAAAATATATCATGCCCCAATATTATCCAAACATTTTTAAAGTTAAGAATATGACTTATTTGTTAATATTTGCAATATATAGGTCACTATATATCTTTTTCAATCCCGTAATCCCAGTATTTTCAATAAGAAAGCCCCTTGTTCATTGTAAATTTTTTAAAAAATAACCAACTAATGCCAAAAATGTATTGGCCAAAAAATATTAACGTTATCAAGAATTTAAGCTGCTCATTAATAACAAATCCTTTCTTGAAGTTCCTTGAGATATTAACTGATGATTAAGAATTATGATTAGGAGGATTTAAAAATATTAATTTCATTTTATCCCTCTTTTAAAAGTCTAGGTTTAAGACTGATAAGTTAATAAACAGAGTAAATAAATGTTATTTACGTACTATGCAGGGCAGTGCTCAAAAGGCTTTGTGAAGGATCAAAACATTTTGGATAGTGCCTACATTGCACCTAAGTGACACATAATGAGAGGACAAGGATGTGAGATGCTTTTGGTTTTTCACCTAGTGATTTGAGGCACTTAGTATACATTAACCTCCTAAAAAAAGTAATTTGCCTTTATTTCAATGCATTTCTACATACCTGGCTCTAAAAAATTTACTGTTGTTTCTGGGGTAGCTGGGTATATTGCATAAAACCTTTTTCTTTTCCTCTATGTAGAACACTCCTTTCTGTTACAAATTATTTTTATCCTGGTATCTAAGCAACAAGTAAGCAAAAATAACACTTATACCCAAGGAAGAAGCCCTGAGTCTCTTGAAACCTACTGGCAACATTGAAGTTGCACTGAATGAAGCTGAGAAAACATTCTTAAATTGTGAATAAGTTATGAAAAGTGTCCAGAGCTGTTGTGTTGGCCAGTTCTTCTTGAGAATATTTTTGAAAAAAATGAAACGTATTAAAGACTTTTGTAGGCAACAGAAAAGAAAAGAGTGACTGTTTGCTGTCGGTGTCTTGCTGTCTGTGGAAACAGTTGCTGATGTGCCAAACACTGGACAGAACCATGAAAGGGCTCCCCAAACATTTAAGCTTCACTTTAATAAGCAAAAGAAAATGATCAAGCTTGTTGTTATTGCTCTTTTGTTTCATGCTTTGGAGCCAGAAAGATGTAACAGTTAAGATCCTGTCCTTGACTCAACAAATATTTCTTTTTTTAAATTTGACCTGTAGTATTTTTTCTTATTTTTTTTAATTGAAAAATCATTGATTTATGTGTGTTGATTTATGATCTACAGCAAAGTGATTCTGCTATGAATGTAGTTTTTTCCTATGCTATACAGTAGAACCTTGTTATTTATTTATCCTATATTAATATAATAGTTAGCATCTGCTAATCCCAGACCACTAATCCACCCCTCCCCCCATCTCCTCCTCACCTCACCTTTTCCCCTTGGTAACCCTAAATTTGTTTTCTATGTCTCTGAATCTGTTTCTATTTCATAGGTAGATTCATTTGTGCCATATTTTATATTCCACATATAAGTAATATAATATAGTATTCTTTGCCTGTTTTATTTCACTTAGCATAATGCTCTCCAAGTCTATCCACGTTGCTGCAAATAGCATTATTTCATTCTTTTTTAAGGATGAATTGTATTCCACTATATATATATATATATATATATATATGCCACATATATTCCATATATTTTTATCCACACCTTCTTTATCCATTCAGACTCAAGGAATATCTCTTGAGCTCTTACTGTGTGCCCTCCATCCCTGAGAATATGGTAGTGGGAAAAATTAAGTTCCAGTGCCAGGATTCAAGGACTATACATTCTCTGGGGGTGCTAGTTAAATACTTCAACTACACATGTAAATTGGGGGAAACGCCCTGAACAAATGGAATGGAGCATTGCTATTGAGAATAAGAGAAATTCATTCCAGAAAAAGAAAACTGTGTGCAGCACCCTGAGGCTGGAAAAAGTTTACCAGTTTGAGCAACTGTAAAAAGATCACTGTATTTAAGCATGAAAAAAAAAAAGCATGAAACATGAATTTAGAAAGATTTGCAAAGAATTTGTTTCCTCTGCAGTTGCTCCTGACTTGACCTTTACCTGATTTGACCTAACATCTTGTTGGGGAAAAAAGATAAAAATGTTAACTTGTTACTATAAATCTAGCTAAGGGAAAGAAGGAATAGAAAAAGCTGAATAGAAAATCAAATCCATCAACCAGTTCTCTGTGTATTACAACTTTCTAAACAATTGGATTCTGAGAATTCAGTCAATAAATACAAATTGAGTCTTTATAATCCACTGTCTTTATTTATAGGTTCGCACTTTCAAACCAGTGTCAATTGGAGACATTTTTAAAGGAAAATGAGATTCAGATAGCAGGAGTTGGGTTTAAATTGAAACAATATTTATCTCTAGTAAATTAAATGTTATGACAATTTTCTGAAAACAAATTGGAGCTTTAAAAAAAATCAGCCTCCCTCATAAAGTTTTGAAAGCTCATTATTCACAGTAAAGTGTGCTCTGCTTGGAGGAGTGGCAGAAGTAGAATGCTGTGAAAAGATTTATAAACCAAAGTCAGTTTCAGGGCTAGGAAACACGTGTCCTGGGACTGACTATGTATTTTGAATCTTTGCTGTAATTTCATATCTACAGGATAGTGGTTCTAGAAAATATTCACTAATTAGCAAAGGTATACTGACAACAGGTGTTTTAAACACTTCACAGAAGAAATGGTTACACAAGTGGTAGATCATATTAATTACAGTACATCTCAGGGAGCCTCAGGTAGCCAGTGGTTATGCAAACTCATTTGAAAAGTCCCTGATGCTGGGAAAGATTGAGGGCAAGAGGAGAAGGGAACGACAGAGGATGAGAAGGTTGGATGGCATCACCGACTCAATGGACATGAGTTTGAGTAAACTCAGAATTGGTGATGGACAGGGAGGCCTGGCGTGCTGCAGTCCATGGGGTCACAAAGAGTCAGTAATGACTGAGCAACTGAACTGAACTGAACTGTTCAAACTAGGTTTAATTGTGTTCTGTAAATAGATACATTACCAGAAATACTGTGGACATCCTGTTGTGATTTTTTTAGACATTATCTTTGTGCACATTGTTAGGGATAATTAATGCACTTGAACTCGTATCCTGACCAAAATGATCCATTGAAATAGCACATTCCGTAATGGGTACTCCTTTAGCTATATCAATTGCTCATTAAAGTTACCTTAATTGTTAAAAAGTAGTATGTATGTAAAAACAGAGCTAAAACAATTACTGTCTTCTATTAATAATCCAAATACATATTTCAGTGAGAACTTTGAAGGCCTTTCCATATTCATAAAATTGCTACTTTGCCCACAAGCTTTCTGAGAACAGAAAATAATTTACTTGCACCAAATTCCCTTTGATTTAAGGCTTTTTTTAACTTGAAAGAAAAGCTCAGTGACATTTGGGATCACATTATAATCTTGGAATAGCACTGGCCTTTTAGTGAAGAAGATAGGAATAAATCTATATATTTTTTTGAATAATAAATTTTACTATAGCTATCAACATACATGTAATACCCCCCAAAAAAGTGATTATTTTGGATTTACAGAATTTGATACATTTTAGTAAAGAATACTGTGAATGAAATTTACCAAAGAACTTCTCCCAGGATAACTGCAATATGTTGCCTTTCTCCTATACCTTATACCCAGAATGTAAATCAGAAATATACTGACTTATTCAGCTGTGAATCTTAAAATCACTAATACACAATTCCATTTTAGAACCACATTTAATATTTGGTTCATTATCAGTAGCTTACTTGTAATTTTCATGTCCTCTCTGGCTACAACTTTTGTTTTATCCCTTTAGAACAAAAATATTAATAGGTTGAAATCCTGAATTTACTGCAAAATGATTCATTGATTAGTCAAGATAAAATCTGCATGTGGACTCCTTATTCATTAGAGTCCACTGAAATAAATTAATATGTTTTAGAATAACACTTCTGAATGTTAAACACTTATTTATTACAAAGTTTTTTAAATCTATAAATATACAAAGAAGAAAATACAAACAATATCCAAAAACTGGCATGAAATTTAGTTTTCTGGATTACAGCATGAGTTGAGGAATCAAGAAACCTTAATTTGAAACATAGCAAACCTGCCCCCATCAACTTGATGCCATAGACAAGTTTTGTAAACTCCTATCTCCTTAGCGTTTGTATCTGTAAAAAGGATCACCATTCCAACCTCATAGAGCTCACAAGGAGTTAAATGAAAGCATTCAAGTAAAGCTCCTAGAACTATATGCTTGGCATACAGTAAGTGCTCAATAAATATTTATTCTTATTATCCTCTGAGAATTATTTATATGCATATACATGACTTTCACTCTCTTTTTTACGTACATATATTTTTTTCTAGATTTTTTTTACCTTATAGATCATCATGAAATATTGAGTATAGTTCCTTGTGCTATGCAGTAGGTCCTTGTTGGTTACCTGTTTTACATACAGGAGTGTGTGTATATTAATCCCAAATTCCTAGTTTACCCCTCCTCACCTTTCTCCTTTGGTGACCGTAAGTTTGTTTTCTATGCCTCCAGGTCTATTTCTGTTTTGTATGTAAGTTCATTTGTATCATTTGTTAAGATTCTACATAAAAATGATATAATATTTGTCTTTGTCTGGCTTACTTCACTTTGTTATTTTTAATTTGGCATGTAGATATTTCATAACCTGTTTCTGGAATCTGGAGATGTAAATACCACCAGTACTACCTTCAAGTTGTACTGAAGGTAGATTCTTTGTATTCAACCATAGAATTGAAGCATCTCCATTTTTAAGGAAAATACTTTGTAGTTTCTGGAATAAATGGGCCTGATTCAGACTGTATTGGCCTTCTTAATTCTTCCTTCAAAAAATTTTGATAATAATGGAAACAAATAATCATTGATAATCTGTTATGTGCTGGTGGCATGATGAAGTAAACGAAGTCCTGGACCACGACAGATCTAAGGTCTGGTGCCATATCCTGAGTGAATTCAACAAGCATTCATTAGGTGTATATTATATGCCACACATTGTTCTGGAGACACAAAGGAATTAAATAAGAGATAGTGCGCTTTATTAAAAAACACAGTCTAGTTGATAATCAGAAATATAAAAACTAAATGAAACTGTGTGGTGGATGCTATAAAGAATATATATGAAGGTGGATTGCAGACACACACACAAAAAATTGCACACACATCTCTACCTAGTTGGTTTAGAAGTATTCACAAAAGAGTGTTTGACGTTTTGGTATGCTCTTGAGCATCGTCCTTAGATTTCATGCTACTCAAACATGGCACAATGAGTCTGTTCTATCCCCTTTACCAAATCATGAAATCCAGGAAAATAAAGTATGTGAATGATCTTTGCACATTCCAGCCTTATTTAAAATGTAAGGAATTATTAACTGACCATAGCTTTTCCCTCAATATCTCCTCCATATTCTTTCACTTTAGCGTTCAGTGATGTTCACTTCAACTTATTTCTCCAAAATGTTTTTCCCTCATTTTCACCCACTGACCCCAAAGGTTATCCCCATCAATCAAGTTGGACAAGAGACAAATGAAGCTGTATTGAAATGTTTTCCATTTTCTAGGTGCTAACATCCGACTGGTAATAAAAGTAATATTGTATTTATTCAGATTATTTCATCAATGTGTCCCCTCTAATAAGAAGTTCTAATTTATAGCTGGTTAATAAAAAATAGAGTTTTAGTAAAGCATGTCATCTTATGAAATGATGTGTATGGATTCTTTTGTAAATGGCTTTAGTTGAATCTGATATCTTATGGGAAGCATATTTGCTATCAACTTCCACCTTTTTCATAAATTGCATTCATTCATTTAGTAAATATTTATTGTAAACCTGCTGTATGTTACAGAGACTGAGCAATTAACAACACACAGGTCCTAGCTTGTGTCAGTCTGCAGGTTAGCAAGTAACACAGAAAACTGTACATCTGGAAGCACAAAACAGTTAAGTAAGAACTGAAACAAGAGACAAGCATCGTGTGATAATAGCACAGAATGGAAATTAAAACCTGGTGTAGGAGGAAGAGGTTTTAAGCTAAGACAAGAAGGGAGGAGAATAAAGGAAGTCGATAAGAAAAGGAAGACAATGACTGATAGCCTTAGACAAAATCTGCTTGTATGCTTTTAGTGAGATCTGGAGAAGGGGAAGTAGAGGGATCTCTAAATAGTAACTAAACAGCAGGGAGTATAAGAGAACAAATTTGGGGTTCATCAACGCCAATAAAGTCTGATGCTTGAGTTAGCCAAATGAGGCACTGAGTATTTCCTTGAGATTTGTTTTTAAATCTCTCTTCCCTGTATCTCTCAGCCAGAGAATATGATAGCAATGCTCATTTTTGGCTATTTTCAAAGCTACTTATAAGAGACATGGGTGTCTAACTCAGAGAGAGTGTGGCAATTAAAAAGTATACATTCTCCAGTCAAAAGGATTCTCTCACTTTGTAAATTAAATGGAATTTTGGAAACCTGTTCACAGGTTAAACTTTTCCCCATTTTATGAGTGGCAAATCATCATGAAACAATATGTTGGAATTTCCTTCTTGGAACTGGCTGTTTATACTTATGATTTCAAAGTTATTGTCCAGGTTACTGAGCTTAACCATTTAATGCTTCTTGCTATATATAAATGATGTGTGTTGTTTGATTGTCTCAAAATGCTATTTTGCAAAATGGATTTTTTTTCCTGCTCTATAAATCAATTTAGTAAAGAATATGTTATTTTATTTGTTCATTTCTCAAATGTAGGATTCCTGCTGTTTGCCAAGTGGTGAACTAAGTTTTCTTATCTGTTAGCAAGCAGTGCAGTCTCAGACCATAATTCAGACAATAATTTTTATATACTTCTATAAAAGTATATTTACAAAAATATGAATATGGTAAAAGGAAGGATGTTTTCTTTGATTTAAGGGCTTAAAAATAAAAATAATCATATAAACACATACCCGAAATAGAAAACATGGCATGAAGAATGTCCTTCCTGTTAACAAATGCTTGAATACATGCTTCCGGTTTCCATGGCAGCCCCAGTAAACAGAAAATTAAGTCACAAAACTCAGTTTTTATATCAGTGACTTACTTTCTAAACAATAGGACTGAGAGGAATCAGTGACAAATGATGACTGGTGTCCTACTTATGAAAACTGTGTTGTAACTTATCAGTTTACTTAAAAAAGAAAGAACACTTTGGAAAAAAAAGACACAAAATTGAAATCTTATGTTTTCATTTTGAAAATGTCCTTCTCCGGTTCTCCAAAGAAAAATACATTCACTCAAAAGTCTGCTGAACAGCACATAAACAATGTGAATGCTCTTCATGCCACTGATTTGTACATTTAAAAGTGGTGAAAATGACATATTTATGTTCTGTATACTTTATCACAATTAAAAATGAGATTAAAGTCACCAGGAAAAGCAACCTAAAAGAAAAAAAATGCTGAACAGACCATGTTTTTACTAGGTCTAACTTACTTTAGAAATTGCCTTAACATCCCTTCAGAAGGAGAAAACTCTTAAGCTTAAAATATAATGAGAAAACAGAAAGTGAGCTTTTGATACCTCAAAAACTAGTGTCCCTGTAATGATAGCCTTGTAGATGCTTTCTGAATGCTTACTCTGAGCTCTTAAAAGAAAGAGGAAAGGAGGAAAGAGACAGACAAAACAGGAAGGGAAGATAATGAAGAAAAAGACCATTTACTGACCCTCTTATTTTATTCCCCAGAATGATTCGATACCTCAAGAAGATTTCACTCCTGAAGTGTACAGAGTTTTCCTGAACAACCTTTGTCCTCGACCTGAAATTGATAACATCTTTTCCGAATTGTAAGAGAACACATTTTAACCCATTTGTTCCTGCATACAGTGGTGCTCAGTGTGGCTGTGGCAGCGTTTGGAGTGCTAGAGGGAGATGTCAGAATCTCTTTGTACAATGAGTAATAGCACTGCTTCTGCGTCATTTGTCAGAGACAATCACGCATTCATACCTCTGAGGTTCAGTCACTGCTTGTAATGAGTGAAATTTGCTGTGACTTGTTGCAGGGTGTCATTGTCTTAATATTCTCTGGAGTCTCTGTATGATTTGAAGACTATGGCTAGAACTGAGAAGCACGTATGCAAGAGTCTTGGCAGAGATAGATTCATGTTGTAGAAAGAACGCTGATCCAGGAACCCGTCATCATACTTCTCTGCATTGCATCAGTGAAATGAGAATTTCAGATCACTAAGAACCCTCCCAGATGAAAATTATTTGCTTTTATATTAGAAATTATACAGACATTACTTTTTTAATGATTAAAAAAAAAGAAATCAAAACACCAAGGCAAATATGGGGAAGGAGTAATTTAACCTTCTTGATATACTGAAATCTACATGCTGACAGACCAATCCAAAATTGATAAGCTAAATAAAGATTTTTTTCATATGGAAATCAAGCACAGTACTTTGCTGAGTTCATTGCCATCAGTTGTTGATAGAACATCTGCAACATGTGTACCATTGAACTTGTCTTTGGATTGTCAACAGGATTGAAATGGGAATTTTGAATCACACTACATTGCAGAGTTATAGACTCTTGCTAAAGCATAATTTTAATGAAAAGGAAAATGTGCCAAATCATATTGGTTCTTTTTAGTAATGAGTAATAAATACATCTTTAGGATGATTAAGCAGAATATGAGAATTTGATGACTAAACCAGTTTAGCATCCTAATCAAAAGAGCAACCCATAACCTATATTCCCTTTAGAGTGCTGCACCTTCACACACAAAACGCATCTTCCCTACTGTGGTTTTCTTTTGCATCTGGTATAGTTCAAGGGCATTGGGATTTGGTGGCAGTCATTGCAAAATGTTTGCATCCCATAGAGATACAGCAGTTGTGATGGAGCCACACAATGTGTTTAGGGCCAGATAGGAATTCCAGTATAGCATGCTCTTGCCAGGTATGGCAGGCCTTTATTCTACAGAGCTGCTAAATGCAAATACATGAATGATACTTAACAGAAAAACCTGCTAATTTCCTGGTATTTAACTGTTTTTAGTGGTGCCAAAAGCAAACCATACCTTACAGTTGATCAGATGATGGATTTTATCAACCTCAAGCAGCGAGATCCCCGGCTAAATGAAATACTTTACCCACCTTTAAAGCAAGAGCAAGTCCAAGTGTTGATTGAGAAGTATGAACCTAACAACAGCCTCGCCAAAAAAGGTCAGTTCACTTTCTCCCACACCAGAATGAGGCTCGAGTTCTAATTGTGAGTGGGCCACTCTTCGTAGTCACAGACATCAAGGGTCATTTAGGGTTTTCTTTTTTTTTTAAGTTTGGTATGTGATGTTTATCTGGTGGCTCAGTTGGTGAAGAATCTGCCTGCACTACAGGAGGCCTGGGTTCGATCCCTGGGTTGGGAAGATCCCCTAGAGAAGGAAATGACTACCCACTCCAGTATTCTTGTATGGGAAATCCCATGGACGGAGGAGCCTGGTAGACTACAGTCCATGGGGTCGCACAGAGTCAGACACGACTGAGCGACAAAGCCATCACCATCACTATGTAATGTTTGTGTTGCTTGTTGTATATACATGTGTATGTAACGTTATTTTGGGGGCTTCCCAGGTGGTGCTCATGGTGAAGAACCCACCTGCCAATGCAGGAGACTTAAGAGATGTGGATTAGATCCCTGGGCTGGGAAGATCCCCAAGGAAGGCATGGCAACCAACTCCGGTATTTTTACCTGGAGAATCCCTTGGACAGAGGAGCCTGGTGGGCTACAGTCCATGGGGTCCCAAAGAGTCAGACAGGATTGAAGTGACTTAGCGTGCATGCAACATTGTTTTTTAAATGTCTAATCATTTGTTTTGTTTTAAAATTTCCCCATGGATGAATGCATCTTCCTTCAGACAGGAAATTCACTATCTTAAAAATTACCCTTTTGGTTCTCTTCTAGTTCTATGACATGACCCACAGATATTTCTAAATCACTGAAACTGAAGAGACTATTCAATCCATTAGAACCCTATCTTTGTCTAGCTTACACTATTGAATTTTTGCACTTGAAAAAATACTTAAACTTTGTCCTTCTGTGCTTAAAAAAATTTGTGTTTATAGGAGAAAAAACTGGTATCAGATAGATGAACTAAATTGCCTGAAAGTTATTGAGATATTTATATCTTTGATTCTGGAGAAAAGACTTGCAAAAATAAGATCATGAAAATTCAGTTTCAGGGAGTTTCTAATTGTATTAGTATGTGGCATCATTGTCTCTGAACTGGATCATCAGTTCTTCCTTTATCACTAGTGACCAAGTCTCATCTGGATTGAAATTCCTTCACTGAGAAAATTAGTATGTTATTACTGATGTTATTCTAAATTGCCTAGATATTGTCCAACTTGGACATATTCCAATGGGAGTAAAGAAAATAGAATGCAATTAAATAATTATTAAGATATTAAGAAGAAATAGATTCCCTGTTAATATGCAAGTAATTCATAAGTAACAGACAGCTCTGGCAAGCTTATGGTCATTAATAAGAATAGTTATCATAAAAGTAGATTTAAAAGTTTTTTTTAACATATTGCATTTTTTCTGGAACTAGTCCTCTAAATGAGAAATGGAAGTATTTATTAATATCAAAGTAATATCATTAATTCTATTCTAATTTAGAGATGATTTACTTTGTTTTTAGTTTTATTATTTTACATATTTTTATTCTAGTCTAAGTTTCTTTGTCAGGCACTTTGCCTTTGTTCTAGCATCATTCTTATCGTTGCCTGACATCAAAGGAAACAACTGGCCCAACAGCACATGTTGGTGTTGCCAGGCCAGCCCTCCAACCTCCTCATATCTGATGCTCTTTCTTCCCTGGTGCCTTAGAGTTGGGATTTCTCCTTATCATTAAACCAGAGACTCCTTGGAAATTTCTCATGGATAGCTTGACAGTTCCCTTCTGAAATCCAAATTTCACCAAAAATAACTAACAGGGTTTTAACAAGTCCAACAAGACTTCTAACATCAGCCCATGACACCCAGAAACCAAAAAGCTTTTGTGAAACCAATGAAGCACTTCAGAATCTAAACTGTGCCCTTTTCTCATCCCCTCACACCGCATTACTGATGGTCCATACTTCATCTAGTGTGTGACACCCCCATGCATGACTCGGACAGAGTAGAGGATACAAAGGAAAATATTCTAATAGGTTATTGTAAAACTCTGTCATCCTGGAAGAACCAATTTGATTCTAATGGAGATTAAGATTAGACTCTTGGAGATGCAAGAGTGTTTAGTGCCATTTTACAGCCATACTGGATATAAATTCCATAATCATGCAGACATGTATAATTCAGGTATATCTAATACAGCAACTCTGGGACCTACCTGGTGGTCCAGTAGTTAAGACTTCATGCTTCCACTGCAGGGGGTTTGTGTTCAATCCCTGATCAGGGAACTAAGATCTCACAAAACAAAACCAATAAATAAATAAATAAAATTTAAGAAATAAAATAGCAATTTAATTTATTTTTCTACCACTTTATTTTCCTACACCTTAATATGGTAATTGATTGTGAAGTCTCCATGTCAGCCTTCATGTGATGTTTTTTAACCACAGTATTTCTCAGTCCCGAAACCTCAGTAGAAAGATGAACTTGTAATGTCTCACACCAAGTCATTTTGTTCGCTGCTTTGGCTCTGTTTATGTGAACAACAAAGATTAGAGGAGATTGTTTTGCTTTTCTAGCAACTGTTGTAACATTGTCAAAAGGATAACAATTTCGAAATATGTGTTTGTAGGAATAAGAAATCATTGGATTTAGACCTCAATTTTTTAGTAACCAAGACTTTTGAGATATTTTTTCAAGATTTTTTCAAAGTTTTATTTGACTCTGCCGTTCATGTTATTTGATGTTTGACTTTTAACATATTTTTAGGAACTCCTTTATATGTCCAACAAAGTACAATTTAGTAAAGTATTTATTATATGGCTTCATTGATTGATATGCAAGGAAATTAGCTTTCATTTATTCTCTGACTTTCAAAATAATACATTGTCATTTTGCAAAGAAGGTAGCCAAGTCTTTGAGATCAAATGACTTACTTAAGATCTCATACCAAGATACTCTTCCAAAAAGCAGTTTTTAATTTTCAATGAGCTAGTATCTTTTTTTAAATTAATTTATTTTTTATTGAAGGATAATTACTTCATAGAATTTTGCTGTTTTCTGTAAAACCTCAACATGAATCAGCCACAGGTATACATATCTCCTCCCTTTTGAACCTCCCTCCCATCTCCCGCCCCATCCCACCCATCTAGGTTGTTGCAGAGCCCCTGTTTGAGTTTCCTGAGACACACAGCAAATTCCCATTGGCTCTCTATTTTACATATGGTAATGTAAGTTTCCACTTTAATCAATAAACACCTAAGAAAATAAGCAGTGAAGTTTAATATTATATTTTTTTCTGTTGTACTTTACATTTTGCGTAGTTCTTCAAATGTGTTCAAGCATTAATTAAAATGACCCCCCAAACTCAGTCTCATTAATCTGAGAAAAGCACTTCCATATGGCCTATATTTGATATAAAATGATGGGAATAAGATACATACAGAATATACAATGCATGCATGCTAAGTTTCTTCAGTCGTGTCCGACTCTGTGATCCTGTGGACTGCAAACCCATCAGGCTCCTCTGGCCATGGGCTTCTCCAAGCAAGAATACGGGAGTGGGCTGCCATGCCCTCCTCCAGGGGATTTTTCCCACCCAGCGATCAAACCCACATCTCCTGCAAATCTTGCATTGGCAGGTAGGTTCTTTACCACTAGCCAGAAAATACATATGTAATAACAAAAATACACTTATACTCTCCGATATCAAGAAATGTATTTTAAAGTTAGGTGTAAAACAAATAGAGAGCACACAAACTTGACATATGCTAACGTTTAATATTATGTGCATTTTATATAATTTCAACATAGAAGGTAATTTTCATTTAAATGAAAAATTTTGAATGTAGCTAAAAGCCTAGCAGCTAAGACTGAGCACAGGTAAGCTGACTGATGGCACAGCACCTGGAAGCATGAAGTGAAAACCTGGAAGAGCTGACCATTGGTGACGCTCTGTGGGACTGCTGTCATCAGTTGTCCACATCCCACGCTGGAGTTTCTGTCTCTCTACATATGCACTGGTTATAACTAATTGGAAGGTTTGTGTGCTGTCTAAAGCCAAATGTTCATGTGTTTGGGTTGCACAGAGTTGTAGTCTTGTTGCAGAAGCTGCTTTTCTCAAGGGAGTTAGATTTATTTTTACAATTTAAAATCACACACTAAAAAATTCATGTGGCCCCAAGTCAGCAAATGTTTCTTCCTTACCATATTGTTTGTGCCTTAGGCCTAACTATGCCTAACATAGGGCTGCACAATGACCCCTGCCTCTATTGAACAGTCATGAATGTAAGTTTGAAGACTAATGTTTCTTAAACTGTTAATTTTTTTTATCACTTAAACTCTTTAAAAGGAAGGCAGTGAGTAAAATTCACTCACTCATTTCATGAAAAATGAAATATTTGTATTGATGCCTTAGGTAACAGACTACAGACCTCTAGATTCAGCAGTTATGTCTGTGAAAGAAGACCAAATACTGCTTAAACTGCCAAACCAAAAGAAAACAGTTGAATTTGTTCATACTTTTATTCTTCTGTGAAAAGCAGGTGTTCATAAGTATTTATTAAACAACTGAATTAATATAATAGGTTATAATATTAGTAAATGCTTCAAGGTAATTTTCTTTTTTAACATGTTCTTTCCCTTAAATTTTTACAAGGTGTGGCATGTGAAAGCTTCCCTGCTTTGTTGCAATTGAATTTTTAAAATACTGTGAATTAATAGTTTAATAGGTGAACTCAAAATGAATAATAGCAGAGCTATTTTGTGTTAAACCAAGCAAATAGAAGTTCAGGTATAGCAAGCACTTTTGTTCCAAATCCACCTACGCTAATAATGATTTGCATCACTAGAAATAATCCCATTGTATTTTCAATATCATTTTAAGAAACTCCTGCAAATGAACTTTATTGTGTCATTGTTATCAGCAGCAAGAAGCACTCAGAGTATGCTAGATTGGGCACTGGATTTGGGAGTCTTGCAGCCTGTAGTATTAGGTGGAACTCCTTTAGGTGAAAAAAGACAAACTAACTGAAACTGAAGCACAGGAAGGAATTGGTGCATATAAGCATATATGCTTGTAATTGGTTCATAAAGGCAAAAAGCGAGGATGTTAATGACTTGCCACATAACTATATCCAGGGGCTCAAATGATGTCCTCAAGACCCGTGTTTCATCTCCCAGTGACGTTCTCTGCACTGACTGTAAATCTTGGGCAGACTCTCTTGGCAGGAAAGCCACCAGCAGCTCCAGGCCTGCCAGTCTCAGTATGCAGAAACTCCTCTTACTCATAGTTACATCAAAATACCAGAAACCAGAGCATGACTTAAAAGCCACCCAGGACCACTCCTGAGCTAGGATCCCCGTGGCCTGGAGGATGGAATATGCCAATTGGACAAACATTGGTCGCATGACTCTCCCTAGAACCAATAAAGAGTCAGTTACCTAGACTACTTGGACTGAGAGTGGGAGAGAGGTGGTTCCCTGGAATTCAGCCTGGTTGTGTTACCTGGAAAAAAGACTAATCACCAGGCAGATAAAACAGCAGGTCTCACTAAAACTGGTCAGAAATCAACAACTTATCATCACTATTTTTCCACCTTTGACTATTTCCACCCCCTAGTTTGCTCATCTTTGGAAATATTCTGAGAGATTTACTGGAGGAATTAAATAAGTTGCTCATGGTAAGAAGGTTGCATATCTTAACTGTTGCCCATTGAACTCTTGTTGATCTGAACTAATGAAAAATAAGAATTAGTATTTATGCCAAATTATTTCAACACATTTATGGGTCTGAAAGTGAGATTCAGAGCACTGGGCAAGACTTTCCTGAATGTTGCTGTGTCTTGGCTAACAGGTTTATTTAACTTATTGCAATTAATAATAAATTAGACTCATTTGATGATGAAACCTGAAAAAATATGGCAAGCCATTTCTGTGCAGAAATGTTCATTTCTGACTCAATAAATATTTTATCTATATTTTTATTAAAGTTGAATTATACTTATATTTTAAAGTATAGAGATTTCTACCAGAATCTTACTATTTAACATTTAATTTTCCTACTAGAGTTTTAAAAATCATTATTTTCCCAGCACCGTTTCTCTTTACTAGGTAGAAGTTATCAAAATGATGATTATTTTTATAAATGTGTATTAAGTATCCTCTAGAAGCCAAACATGCCGTAATTTAAAAAAGAAGCTGGTGTTGTGTTATGGTTAAGCCAGTTAGGTGACTTTGACTTGTCTTGTTGAACTTCAGGTTCCTCATCTGTAAAATGGGATGGTACCATCACTAGTAAACATCAGTGCTTATCCCATAGCCCTTGGCATTCATGGTTCCAATTTAGCCAACAGCACCTTCTGCAACTCTCCATGTTTTTCTCTCAGCCCAACTACAGCCAACCTACAAGTACTCAGGACTTCATGTCCCCAGGTGTAAATTTCCCTTGGGAGGTAATACCTCTCTTCCTTGCCCACTGTGTGGGACAGTTGAATAAGTATTCTCCATATCCTCCCAAAGCTCTCAAGTAGGTTTGAACCCCAGATGCCAACAACTGTAACCTACTTTATAACATTCCCTTTATTAGCTGCCTTTTCTTCCCTTCTCGTTTCTCCACTCCCCTAACTGTTAGTTCCTAGGTTACCTTCCACTATGTGCACTCAAATCCTTATCTCAAAGCCTACTTTTAGAAGAACCTAAACTAAGACAAACACTTTTCTACAAATGGCCTTAACAGAATCTAAAGTGAAAGATGGGTAAGGTTAGTGTGGCTGAACACTGAGAAGAAAAAGATAAATAAAGGGGTGTGCTTATGGCTCATCCTTTCTCACCTGTCACTAAGCTCTTAGCTGTTATCATTCCTGAAGTCCTGGCTGGAAGCCTCAAAATCATGGGATCTCTTGTCTACAAGCAACTTATCCTTTTAGCCCCAACTCACAGGTCGTAGAAGAGGCAGCTAGGAAGTGACAATGTTGAGAGTAGAACTGTATTTTCTGTGTCCCGATGCAGAGTTCTCTGCACTGTACTCCACGTGGAGCCCTCTGCTAGGACTTGCTCAGAAAAGGCAGTGTCATTTATTTAGAAGTTAGCAATTTGCATCCATGGCAGTAGTTTTCAGATCACCGTTCACACAGCACACTTTTACTTGTGTCTGTTTCTTCTGACGATGGCTCACTCATTGGTCAATGTGTAAGAAAAACCTTTTGGTTTTTCCAGCCAGTAGAAGCACTATTTGGTTGAGTTGGGGACCATGCATTGTAGCTGATGACAGCTGCCCTACTCCTATTTCCTCTTCTGCTCCATACCTTCCTCTGAAGGCACTTCTGCCAAACCCCAGGAGATTCAAGATGCTCAGTTTAAAACCACTCATCTGGAGGAGATATTGACTGGCCTAATGATCTGTCTCGCCATTAAGGTGGCATTCACTTAAATATTTTTATATGGATGATCTGTGTAGCAATACAAGAAATAAAAGAACAGAAATGAATGAACAGAATCAACTCAAATAAGATAGGTTTTCTTCCCAAAAGACAAAGACAGATTAAAACTGTGTGATAAAGCTAGTTCTTTTCATGCCTTAAGTTACTATGCTGAGAAAGCTGCTGAAAAGCCACTCTAGTTATTTTACTGATTATGATCCCATTTAAATCCCACCTATTGACTTTCTAGCCTCTGTGGAAGGTTATAGAAGAATGACATTAGCTTCTGTGAGTATATTCCAAGCTCCTCTTACCTCTGTGTTTCATCTGTTCATAGACTTCTCCGAAATATTTGAGATTGGCAGAAATGAAAAAAAAATTTTTTTCAAGAGAGCCATTATGAGTCCATTGTTTGTTAGTTCACTTGGTAACTTCCTTGGATTTCCTTTTTTGATTGCATTTCCTCGTTTCCCAGGAGGCAGGAAGTGGGCTTGAGGAAGGCAAATGCCTGGTCCAGGAGTCCTGGTCTTTTTCTGTCAGTAACCTCAGTGTCTGCTAAGAATCACAACTCTAGCCAGAAAGCCACAACTGGGTTCATTCACAGCTGAAATGGCCTCTGTTCAGAAAACAACCAGTCTGGTTGTTTATATGAAAAAAGACAAAAACAAATGCAAGTTTTAAGAGGTGGGGAAGGGAATTGGTAACGTATTCCACACCAGTCTGCCAAGTCTTTTTAAAACCTCTTTCCCTTATCAGACTATGCCTTCCCAAGATGTGTTGCCATTGCATGTGAGAACTATTGGGACAAAGCAGATAATGGCGATTTTCCTCTAGATCTCTGGACCTCCCATCACAAAAAAGCACTGGCACTCAGTATTACACAGTTTCCCTTCTCAGCAAGGGTAGGGATGGAGGCCAATGACTCAGAAGAAACAGCTTAGCAGTCGCACTGTGCTGTAGAAAAGCCTTGAAGCCGCAGGCACCTGGCCCCAAAGTGTGCCAGAGCTGAGTTTGGCTGATAGTTGATTTTATACCAAATAAGTGGGAAGGAAACTGAATGCAAAGGGAATCAACTCCAAGGAAAATATATGATGACCACAAGGAAGCCAGATGAAGTGAGGTGTGGGCTGTCTATCCTAATGCTTAACAAAAAAGCTGAAATATATGCCATGGCAAGGGGTGAATTAATGTCAGGAAGCTGAGACTGACCAATAATTTCATTCATTCATTGTAGAGATGGTAGAAGGCCTGTCTCTCCGAACCAGTGACATCTGTAGGACTCCAGTTCCAGAAGCAAAATTACCTCCAGAGTAGGGATAGCACGATTTTAAGAGGAAGAAAACTGAGGATGTTTGAAAAAAATCAAACTCCTCACCTAACACTCTACCTTACATGTAGAAAAGGAGTCTAAAATGCTTCTTATTCATGTTGCTACTTCTCTTTGTTTAGATTCTTCCAGAAGCCAACTCTAAGAGAACAATCGAAAGAGTTTATTTGAGATGTGATCCCAGATAGCACAAACAGAGTAATTTAGGAAGTGAGAATGAGAAGAGTAGGCAGCCATTAATATTGCATCCTCATCTCAGTCCTGGGCAAAGCCAATGTCCATCTTAACCAAGGAACATGACGTTCTGGTGGACGATCTATTACATTTTGGTTTCCTTTGTTTTATTGTCAATGGGCTTTCCTGGTGACTCAGATGGTAAAGAATTTGCCTGCAGTGCAGGAGACCCAGGCTCGACTCCCGAGTCGGGAAGATCCCCTGGAGAAGGGAACAGCTACCCACTCTAGTGTTCTTGTCTGAAGAATCCTGTGGACGGAGGAGCCTGGAAGGCTACAGTCCATGGGGTTGCAAAGAGTTGGACATGACTGAGTTCCACTGTGAAGGGTTTCCTCTGATGGAGCAATGTGACGGTGCACTAATAAAATGTGATAGACTGGTTCCCTACCCTCTGTGAACCTCTAGCTTTAAATGATCAATCAGCCCTTACATAAATTTAGTAAAAAAAAAAAAAAAAAAAACTTCAAACCCATGTTTAAGAATGTGGAGTTTTAATCTGGATTTGATTCTTATCTAATCATGTCAACTTAAAAGAACTGTTTAATCTCACTCAAAGTTTATCTGTCCTGTTAAATAATAAAATGTCTTACCTAACATGTAGGTAGAACAGTGAGATGCAAAGAAATTGCAGATGTGAGAATACTTTGAAAAAAGGCAAGTGCTAATTCAAAGTGAGGTGTTATTATTAAGAACTTTCATACATAACCACATTAACAAGTTCAACTGAATACAGGTAGAACTGCACACAAGGGTACAGAAGCCACGAGAGCTGGATCATGAGGTTGATCTGCAGAACACATATCCATTTAGTGGGTATTATCATGTGGTATCTTGGGCCTGTATTTGTATATAGTTATGGTTATAGACAGAAGGAAATGGCAACCTGCTTCAGTATTCTTGCCTGGAGAATCCCATGGACAGGGGAGCATGGTGGGCTACAGTTCATGGTGTCACAAGAGTTGGACATGACTGAGTGACTCGAGAGAGAGAGAGCAGCTTTTGCCATCAAGATAGATTAAGAATGCATGACACTTTCCAGCCTAAGATAAAATAATAATGTGTGAGGACATTTATAAGAGTATACTAACTCCAGGATTGGAAAGAAATGGATAAAATAGACAAAGAAGCCAGCAAAGTCCATATACTACATAAGAACACAGCTACTTGGCAAACATAATGGGAAAGTTTGTGCCTGAGAAAAGAGAATTAAAAAGGGAGCATTTAATATATTATTTCTGAAATCAGGCAAATAGATTTTGATGAGCCCTGGGATATTGAACCATCTGCACTTACTTTCTCCTAGCTGGTCTAGCAGAACATGCATCACAGTCACAGCACTGAGAACCAATATGAGCCAAGGAAATCACCTTTCAGGGCTCTGCTTGGAAGTGGTTTTAGGAGGTGCTAAGCCATTGGACCAGTAACTTTCCAACATGCTCTGGTACCATTATAGTAAGAGCAGGGATTGAATGATGACGAGTGGATTTTCAACTGCCTATTCCCAGTGACATCCAAACATGTGAGTGCCAATTCCTGCCTAATTGACATTTGACTCAAAAAAGTGAGGCTGGTGGCCACGCTAGCTGGCAGACATATTGTCCAGTTTGCCCATCTCAACTGTGTGATAACTCTATGAGGAGTCTTAGGCCATCTGTCTTCCAAAGCATAATTTGTAGAGATTTCTCTGTGCTTCCAACCTTGAAAGATAATATTTGCATGCATTTGGCTATTCCTTTTAAAAGGTAACCTGCATATTTTTTTTCAAAACCCACAAAGCAACATCACAGCTTCTGTTGAGCATGTCTGCTGTCCTTACCTTGGCACATGTTTTTGTTGTGTTTTATTTTTCTTTCTAAGAGTTAGACTCATGAGTGGGAGAATAAAAATGCGAGCAGGTGCCTCTGAATTACTTGCAGAGAATAGAATGTAAATTAAGCCTGGAAAAGAATTTTAGACCTTGATAGACAAAGCCAAATCAAAGAGCTAATCATTCCTTATGCCTCTGCCAGATGGGTCATTTGTCCTGCCTGAGCCCAGCTTCTTTAAACAGAAAGAGTAAAGTCACACGTTTTGGAGAGATAAGTAAATCATGGGGAAAAATGCTTCCTTGGTCACATTCAGGGCTATTTTTAGGACTAATCTGTGGTGGCCAGATTGAATTCAACTGCTACAGAGGCAGGGTTCTCTCCTTTTCATCATCCTTGTTTCTTATCCAGGCCAGTGCTGGGAAAGTTATGGAGATTAAATATTGTCAGTCACACTCACTACCATCTGCCTTTCTGTTGCCCTGGCACTGCCTCCAGCACTCACATTGAGTACCCCGGTGACCTTAGACAAGTTGCTAACCTCTCTGAGCCTCAGTTTGCTCAACTGAAAATGGGAATTAAAAAGTTCCTTTCTCATAGGATTTCTGTGCCTGGCACATGATCACTGCCCAGGTAATGCTAGCCCTTCCTGTTGGGATGATGATAATGGTGATGATTTATTGATGCCTTTTTCCAGTACTAGAGTATGTGCTGTATAGCAGGATAGCATAGTAGTTAATGGCATGGAACACGAAACCTGGCTTTGCATTCAAATCCCATTTTATCCACTTGTAAGCCATGTGACCTTGAGCAAGCTACTTGCCTGGAGTTTCTCATTCATAAAATAAGCATAAAAATAGTACCCACTTCATAGAGTTACTGTGAGTATGAAATGAATATTTGCTTATAGTAAACAGTATATGGGCTTCCCTGGTAGCTCAGATTGTAAAGAATCTGCTGGAAATGCAGGAGACCTGGGTTCAGTCCCTGGGTCAGGAAAATCCCCTGGGGAAGGGAATGGCAATCCACTCCAGTATTCTTGCCTGGAGAATTTCATGGACAGAAGAGGCTAGCAAGTTACAAATCCATGGGGTCACAAACAGCTGGACACAACTAAGTGACTAAGCACACAAACAGTATATAAAGATTTGTTAAGTAATAGACTAAATTCACTAAACTCTTCAAAAGCTGGTTCTCTTTTTCTTTACCATCTTGCTTGCATATATATAGTATATTTCCTTTCAAGTCAGAATACATTCTTTTTTTTAAGCATTTTGTTTTGTTTTGTTTTTACATAGCCATATCTTCTTTCCTTGGCCCTCCACAGCATTATCATTGTTTTTTACTTTAGCACTGTGCCACTGTTGCCTTATGTCTGCTTTCAGGATGAACTCAGCAGCAGTCCCATGTTGCTGCTTTGATGCCATGATGAGATCATTTCCAAGGTAACCATCCCAGTAAAACACGTACACTGAACAGGAAAGAGCCTGACTGGGAACTTTCAAAACAAGGCACCTTAGTCATGAATCATTAATTCTGTTTCGAGATTAGCTTACAACCATTCCCTTCTGCCCTTTTCCCTCCTGGTCAGAGAGCCCATATAAAGTATCATGACTGAGTCTGGTGCTACGGACTTGCCGTCAACCTCATCATCAGTTCAAGGAGGACCATCAGCTTTTGTTATCTAACCTTACTGAAAGTCACTTTCATAAGCTTCTGGGTAGAAGGCAAGGGCCTATGAATTTTTTCAAATATACTTGTGAATTTCAAAAGAAATTCTAGCAATGCTGAACAAAGAAGTTAGGAGGAGAAAGTATTAATAGAGCAGGTAACTTATGTCAGTGTCAGGCAGGACAGTCAAATCTTTTATTGTTTGAGGATTGACTTACTCTATTGTGAACTATTTTAGTCCCCTGCTTCTATTTTCGTGGTTTTAGACATTTAATGCTGTCTTACTAGTGCTTCCACCAGGGGCTAGGCAGAGGGAAAGAATAAAGATAAAACTTTCCCTGTGGTCCAGTGGTTAAGACTCCATACTTCCAGTACAGGGGATGCAGGTTCGATCTCTGCTCTGGAAACTAGGTCACTGCCATGCCAAAGGGCCAAAAAATAAATAAAATAAAATAAAACTCTTCTGCTTTTTCAGCTGCTGGGGAACATGAGAGTTTGGAAATTTCTGGAGCATCTCTGGTGAAAGGAGCCATAGGCTTCTCTCTTCAGGACTTGGGATATCCCCTAGATTTGTGGACAAGGAACCCAATAGAGTATCCTCAGAACCAAATAGAAAAGATATTCTTTAGTTTTCCTTCTCCTCTGTCCCTCCATTCCCTGAGACAAAGTTATAATGCTTTGTTGCTGCCTGTATTGGAGAAGGGTAAGAGGGTCTTAGAAGAAAGGAAATAATTTGTCTGTTAAATACTCCTACCTGATAAGTACCTGGGAGCTCAGGCTGCCTTTGTGACTGACATCCTACCTGGGAGAAGATACAGCATGGAAAATATGGCTGACAAATTATCCATACAATGCCATCTGGGGTGATATGAATCACTGCATAGTTTTCACCGAAAATATATGAATTAAAGAAAACCAAGAATATTCATCATGAACCCCTGGCCAGGCAAAACAGGTCTATGACAGAAAACCTTCAGTTTCTCTCATTTGATTTCTTTTTGCCTAAAAAGAGTAGGATTAAAGAACAAAGCATATTAAATCTAACTTTTAAAACTTAATTAGCAAAATTTTGCAGTCTGGTGTAGTAGAAAAATCATGGGATATCAGGATAAATAGAATGGTCATATAATTAAATTCTCTCTTAAAACTACATGAAAATTGCATTAAAAGAGATATTTTAAGGCATAATTGAGCAAGGGTGGAAATAATAATAGGATGAGAGACAATAACCTCATAATTTTGGCAGCTACATGTAGGTTTATAGTTATGTCATGTCTGAGAAAACTGATCATAGGTTACTGTGTGAGACTTTGGGGACCACCCTAAGTTATTCTGTGAAAACCTTAAGAGTCTCAGAAATTGATCGTGTTAATTTCCTCTGAAGTGGGTTTAGAGCCACAGTCTAAAATAAGGACAATCTGTTGACAGTTGTTTAAGTAATAATCAGAACTCCCCAAACTTGCCTGAAAAATTCCACAGACAGAGGAACCTGGCAGGCTGCAGTCCATGGGGTCTCAAAGTGTCAGATGAAACTGAGCGACAAGCACACACACACACATACACACACAACTCCCACCTGGGAGGAAACTAAAGGTTCCCTTATTGGAGACAAGAAAACAGAGGGTCTGGGGAAGACAAAGCCCCAGGTGAAAGCAGAGCTACCTATCATTTGAAAGCAAAGCAATATAAGGATCATGAACATACTGACTACCTTTTCCCACATTTGGCTCTGGAAGGCTGGCATCCAAGTAATTAAACAGATTTCTCAGGACTTGATCAGCTCAAGAAAAAAGACCTAAAGTATTGATATTAGGGGTTACTCCAAAGAGAAAAAGACTGATGATCCCTCTACAATAATGCCTTATTAGCTCTCATACTTTTACGATTCACATTCAGATATATTGATGCTTTGAAAACTCCAATTAACTTTTTAGTCCACCAACTTGAAATATGAACAATTAAAAATCACTAGATACATAAGGAAAACTTCCTTAAAAAGTAGAAATAAGTAGGAATAAAACTACCTTGGGGAAAACAATGAATATGTAGTGAGAAGAAAACTCCATATATACATATATCATTAATATCCTTAGAATGATAATAAAATATATTGAGCCATTGGAAAAAAAATGCTATTTTTAAAGGAAATGTCAGAGAACATAAACTGACTTTTAGATATTAAAGAGAGGGTAACAGAAACAAAACACTCAAAGAAGAATTGGAATAAAGTTGTGGAAAGCTCCTAGAGAGTAAAGCAAGGAACTAAAAAGAAAGTTTGGAGGGAAATGTATAAAAATGTAAAATTTGAGCAAATATTTCAGAAGAGAGAGAACAGAAATAAGTACAGAGGTAATTTATAAAAATATTTCAAATAGGAAAATAGCTTTCCAACTCCAAAGGCTCCAAGGATATCCAGCACAGGGGATAAACCAATAACAAAGTGCATCATTAGAAGTGCATCATTAAGAAACTGGGACTGAATAAGATATTTGAAATTTCCAAAGACACAAAATAAACAAACAACAAAACAGGGCATATATGTTTTCAGGATGATCAATCAGTAAGTCTTTAAATCTCTTAATAGCCATACTAGAAGTTAAAAGACAGTGAAGCAAATTTTCTGTCAAAAATCTAAAAGAAAATTTTCTCCAGCCTACAATATTATACCCAACTAAACTATCAGTAAAGGATGCAAAAGTCATTAATTAATTTTTAAACATCCAAGACTCAAAAATTTTAAAAGCCAGGAACCCTTTCTCAGGAAGCTGCTGACAAATGTGCTCACACTAAAATGAAAAGACTAACTATGAAGGAGGAAGACAAGGTCTAGAAAAAAAGAGATTCAACAAATAATAGAAGTGGGGGAAAAGTGACTAAAAATGAAACTGGGAGAACACTCATTGTGTTTGAACAAATTGCAAAGAGGTTTAGATAACTGTGTCTTCTTGATATAGAGTCTTAAGCTGAAATATCTTTTCTTAGATGCCTGGAACAGTAAGTCAAGCTGGAAAGTTCTGTGGGAAGTCGATTTCTAGAATTTAATAGGTAATGAGGGTCAGGACTTGAGAAAATGAGAAAACAAGTCCACTTGTTCCACTCTGTTCTCCAGAGCTCCCTTTTCTGAACGCAGATCTTCCTATTCTTAACTGTTCCCAAGGTCCACAGGATGCTTCCAAGTTTAAAGAAGGCAATGGAATAGCTTGTTCCCCAGTATATATTTAAAGGCCTTGGCATGCACTTGTAAACATGAAATGCATCCAGCTGAATGTCCTAGATTTACTGTAAGATATAAAAGCTTCTCTGGTTGTCCAGTGGTTAAAAATCTGCCTTCCAATGCAGAGGACATGGGTCCAATCCCTGGTCCAGAAACTAGGATCCCACATACCATGGCTCAACTGAGCTCATGTGCCACAACTATTGGGCCAGCACTCTACAGTCTGCAAGTCACAAATACTGAGCCCACATGCTACACCTGCTGAAGCCTGTGCCCTAGAGCCTGCGCTCTGCAATGAGAAGCCACTGCTATTAAAAAAAAAAAAAAAAAGCCTTGCAGCTAAAGAATAGCTGCGCTCACTGAAAGTAGAGAAAGCCCTAGAGCAGCAACAAGAGCCTGTGCACCACAACAAAGACACAGCAGAGCCAAGAAAAAAAAAAAAAAAAACACTTTTTTATTTTTATTTGCTTTTTGGCTTCTACCAAACTTTTTTTTATTATGTTTGTTCATTTATTTATATTAGTTGGAGGCTGCTTACTTTATAATATTGTAGTGGTTTTTGCCATACATTGATATGAATCAGCCATGGATGTACATGTGTTCCCCATCCTGAACCCCCCTCCCACTTCCCTCCCCATCCCATCCCTCTGGGTCATCCTAGTGCACCAGCCCTGAGCACTTGTCTCATGTATCAAACCTGGACTGGCAATCTGTTTCACAATTGATAATATACATGTTTCAATGCTGTTCTCTCAGATCATCCCACCTTCGCCTTCTCCCACAGAGTCCAAAAGTCTGTTCTATACATCTATGACTCTTTTTCTGTCTTGTATAGAGGGTTATCATTACTATCTTTCTAAATCACTCTCTGTAATGGGCTCCAGTTTCATCCACCTCATTAGAACTGATTCAAATGTATTCTTTTTAATAGCTGAGTAATACTCCATTGTGTATATGTACCACAGCTTTCTTATACACTTTCTAACACCATACACAAAAATTAACTTAAAATGGAATAGAGATCTAAATGTAAGACCAGAAACTATAAAACTCCTACAGGAGAACATAGGCAAAACACTCTCTGACATAAATCACAGCAAGATCCTCTATGACCCACCTCCCAGAATATTGGAAATAAAAACAAAACTTAACTAATGGGACCTAATGCAACTTAAAAGCTTTTGCACAACAAAGGAACCTATAAGCAAGGTGAAAAGACAGCCTTCAGAATGGGAGAAAATAATAGCAAATGAAGCAACAGACAAAGGATTAATCTCAAAATATACAAGCAACTCCTGCAGCTCAATTCCAGAAAAATAAACGACCCAATCAAAAAGTGGGCCAAAGAACTAAATAGACATTTCTCCAAAGAAGACATACAGATGGCTAACAAAGACATGAAAAGATGCTCAACATCACTCATTATTAGAGAAATGCAAATCAAAAACACAATGAGGTACCATTTCACACCACTCAAGAATGGCCCCACAGTACAGCCACTATGGAGAACATTTTGGAGATTCCTTAAAAAACTGGAAATAGAACTGCCATATGACCCAGCAATCCCACTCCAGGGCATACACACCAAGAAAACCAAAACTGAAAGAGACATGTGTACCCCAGTGTTCATCACAGCACTGTTTATAAAGCCAGGACATGGAATCAACTGAAAAAAAATTGTTTTTTAATTTTTCATTTATTTTTATTAGTTGTAGGCTAATTACTTTACAATACTGTAGTGGTTTTTGACATACATTGACATGAATCAGCATGGATTTACATGTGTTCCCCATCCTGACCCCCCCCTTCCCATCTCCCTCCCCATCCCATCCCTCTGGGTCATCCCAGTGCACCAGCCCCAAGCACTTGTCTCATGCATCCAACCTGGACTGGTGATCTGTTTCACACTTCATAATATACATGTTTCTATGCTGTTCTCTCAGATCATCCCACCCTTGCCTTCTCCCATACAGTCCAAAAGTCTGTTCTATACATCTGTGTCTCTTCTTCTGTCTTGCATATAGGGTTATTGTTACCATCTTTCTAAATTCCATATATATGCATTAGTATACTGTGTTGGTATTTATCTTTCTGGCTTACTTCACTCTGTATAGTGGGCTCCAGTTTCATCCATCTCATTAGAACTGATTCAAATGCATTATTTTAATAGCTGAGTAATATTCCATAGTGTATATGTACCACAGCTTTCTTATCCATTCATCTGCTGATGGGCATCTAGATTGCTTCCATGTCCTGGCTATTATAAACAGTGCTTTGATAAACATTGGGGTGCACCTGTCTCTTTCAGTTCTGGTCTCCTCGGTGTGTATGCCCAGGAGTGGGATTGCTGGGTCATATGGCAGTTCTATTTCCAGTTTTTTAAGAAATCTCCACACTGTTCTCCATAGTGGCTGTACTAGTTTGCACTCCCACCTACAGTGTAAGAGGGTTCCCTTTTCTCCACACCCTCTCCAGTGTTTATTGTTTGTAGACTTTTGGATAGCAGCCATTCTGACTGGCGTGTAATGGTACCTCATTGTGGTTTTGATTTGCATTTCTCTAATAATGAGTGATGTTGAGCATCTTTTCATGTGTTTGTTAGCCATCTGTATGTCTTCCTTGGAGAAATGTCTATTTAGTTCTTTGGCCCACTTTTTGATTGGGTCGTTTACTTTTCTGGAATTGAGTAGCAGGAGTTGCTTGTATATTTTTGAGATTAACCCTTTGTCTGTTGCTTCATTTGCTATTATTTTCTCCCAATCTGAGGGCTGTCTTTTCACCTTGCTTATAGTTTCCTTTGTTGTGCAAAAGCTTTTAAGTTGCATTAGGTCCCATTTGTTTATTTTTGCTTTTATTTCCAATATTCTGGGAGGTGGGTCATAGAGGATCTTGCTGTGATTTATGTCAGAGAGTGTTTTGCCTATGTTCTCCCCTAGGAGTTTTATAGTTTCTGGTCTTACATTTAGGTCTTTAATC
Organism: Odocoileus virginianus; assembly: GCF_023699985.2. Lineage (NCBI taxonomy): Eukaryota > Metazoa > Chordata > Mammalia > Artiodactyla > Cervidae > Odocoileus > Odocoileus virginianus. The sequence goes on from NC_069682.1 coordinate 925,780, forward strand.
CACTTTGAGTTTATTTTTGTGTATGGTGTTAGAACATGTTCTAGTTTCATTCTTTTACAAGTGGTTAGCCAGTTTTCCCAGCACCACTTGTTAAAGAGGTTATATTTTTTCCATTGTATAGTCTTGCCTCCTTTGTAGAAAGATAAGGTGTCCATAGGTATGTGGATTTACCTCTGGGCTTTCTATTTTGTTCCATTGATCTATATTTCTGTCTTAGTGCCAGTATCATACTGTCTTGATGACTGTGGCTTTGTAGTAGAGCCTGAAGTCAGGCAGGTTGATTTCGCCAGTTCCATTCTTCTTTCTCAAGATTGCTTTGGCTATTCGAGGTTTTTCATATTGCCATACAAATTGTGAAATTATTTGTTCTAGTTCTGTGAAGAATATCGTTGGTAGCTTGATCGCGATTGCATTGAATCTATAGATTGCTTTGGGTTGCATACTCATTTTCACTATATTGATTCTTAAAATCCATGAACACGGTATATTTCTCCATATGTTTATGTCATCTTTGATTTCTTTCATCAGTGTTTTATAGTTTTCTATATATAGGTCTTTTGTTTCCTTAGGTAGATATATTCCTAAGCATTTTATTCTTTTCGTTGCAATGGTGAATGGCATTGTTTCCTTAATTTCTCTTTCTATTTTCTCATTGTTAGTGTATAGGAATGCAAGGGATTTCTGTTAATTTTATATCCTGCAACTTTACTATATTCATTGATTAACTGTAGTAATTTTCTGGTAGAGTCTTTAGGGTTTTCTATGTAGAGGATCATGTCATCTGCAAACAGTGAGAGTTTTACTTTTTCTTTTCCTATCTGGATTCCTTTTGTTTCTTTTTCTTCTCTGATTGCTCTGCCCAAAACTTCCAAAACTATGTTGAACAGTAGTGAGGGTGGGCACCCTTGTCTTGTTCCTGATTTCAGGGGAAATGATTTCAATTTTTCACCATTGAGGATAATGTTTGCTGTGGGTTTGTCATATATAGCTTTTATTATGTTGAGATATGTTCCTTCTATTCCTGCTTTCTGGAGAGTTTTTGTCATAAATGGATGTTGAATTTTTTCAAAGGCTTTTTCTGCACCTATTGAGATAATCATATGGTTTTTATCTTTCAATTTGTTAATGTGGTGTATTACATTGATCAATTTGCAGATATTAAAGAATCCTTGCATTTCTGGGATAAAGCCCACTTGGTCATGATGTATGAACTTTTTAATATGGTGTTGGATTCTGTTTGCTAGAATTTTGTTAAGGATTTTTGCATCTATGTTCATCAGTGATATTGGCCTGTAGTTTTCTTTTTTTGTGGCATCTTTGTCTGGTTTTGGAATTAGGGTGATGGTGGCCTCATAGAACGAGTTTGGAAGTTTACCTTCTTCTGCAATTTTCTGGAAGAGTTTGAGTAAGATAGGTGTTAGCTCTTCTCTAGATTTTTGGTAGAATTCAGCTGTGAAGCCATCTGGTCCTGGGCTTTTGTTTGCTGGAAGATTTCTGATTACAGTTTCAATTTCCTTGCTTGTGATGGGTCTGTTAAGATCTTCTATTTCTTCCTGGTTCAGTTTTGGAAAGTTATACTTTTCTAAGTATTTGTCCATGTCTTCCAAGTTGTCCATTTTATTGGCATAGAGCTGCTGGTAGTAGTCTCTTATGATCCTTTGTATTTCAGTGTTGTCTGTTGTGATCTCTCCATTTTCCTTTCTCATTTTGTTGATTTGGTTCTTCTCCCTTTGTTTCTTAATGAGTCTTGCTAATGGTTTGTCAATTTTGTTTGTCTTTCCAAAAAACCAGCTTTTAGCTTTGTTGATTTTTGCTATGTGTCTCTTTTGTTTCTTTTGTATTTATTTCTGCCCTAATTTTTAAGATTTCTTTCCTTCTACTAACCCTGCGGTTCTTCATTTCTTCCTTCTCTAGTTGCTTTAGGTGTAGAGTTAGGTTATTTATTTGACCTTTTTCTTGTTTCTTGAGATAAGCCTGTATTACTATGAACCTTCCCCTTAGCACTGCTTTTACAGCATCCCATAGGTTTTGGGTTGTTGTGTTTTCATTTTCATTTGTTTCTATGCATATTTGGATTTCTTTTTTGACTTCTATGATTTGTTGGTTATTCAGAAGCGTGTTATTTAGCCTCCATATGTTTGAATTTTTAATAGTTTTTTTCCTGTAATTGAGATCTAATCTTACTGCATTGTGGTCAGAAAAGATGACTGGAATTGTTTTGAAATTCAATTGTTTTGAATTCAATTGTTTTGAATTTACCAAGGCTAGATTTATGGCCCAGGATGTGATCTATTCTGGAGAAGGTTCCATGTGTACTTGAGAAAAAGCTGAAATTGATTGTTTTGGGGTGAAATGTCCTATAGATATCAATTAGGTCTAGCTGGTCCATTGTGTCATTTAAAGTTTGTGTTTCCTTGTTAATTTTCTATTTGGTTGATCTATCCATAGTTGTGAGTGGGGTATTAAAGCCGCCCACTATTAATGTGTTATTGTTAATTTCCCCTTTTATACTCATTAGCATTTGCCCTACATATTGCACTGCTCCTATGTTGGGTGCATATATATTTATAATTGTTATATCTTCTTCTTGGATTGATCCTTTGATCATTATGTAGTGTCCTTCTTTGTCTCTATTCACAGTCTTTATTTGTAAGTCTTTCTTATCTGTTATGAGTATTGCAACTCCTGCTTTCTTTTGGTCTCTGTTTGCGTGAAATATTTTTTTCCAGCCCTTTACTTTCAGTCTGTAAGTGTCCCTTATTTTGAGGTGGGTCCTTTGTAGACAGCATATATAGGGGTCTTGTTTTTTTATCCATTCAGCCAGTCTTTGTCTTTTGGTTGGGGCATTCAACCCATTTACATTTAAGGTAATTATTGATAGGTATGGTCCCATTGCCATTTACTTTGTTGTTTTGGGTTTGAGTTTATACACCCTTTCTGTGTTTCCTGTCTAGAGAAGATCCTTTAGCATTTGTTGAAGAGCTGGTTTGGTGGTGTTGAATTCTGTCAGCTTTTGCTTGTCTGTAAAGCTTTTGAATTCTCCTTCATATCTGAATGAGATCCTTGCTGGGTACAGCAATCTGGATTGTAGGTTATTCTCTTTCATTACTTTAAGTATGTCCTGCCATTCCTTTCTGGCCTGAAGAGTTTCTATTGATAGATCAGCTGTTATCCTTATGGGAATCCCTTTGTGTGTTATTTGTTGTTTCTCCCTTGCTGCTTTTAATATTCGTTCATGTTTGATCTTTGTTAATTTGATTAATATGTGTCTTGGGGTATTTTGCCTTGGGTTTATCCTGTTTGGGACTCTCTGGGTTTCTTGGACCCGTGTAACTATTTCCTTCCCCATTTTAGAGAAGTTTTAAGCTATTATCTCCTCGAGTATTTTCTCATGGCCTTTCTTTTTGTCTTCTTCTGGGACTCTTATGATTCAAATATTATGGCTTTTCACATTGTCTCAGAGGTCCATGAGGTTGTCCTCATTTCTTTTGATTCTTTTTTCCTCTCTGCTTCATTTATTTCCACCATTTTATCTTCTACCTCAGTTATTCTATCTTCTGCCTCCGTTATTCTACCCTTGGTTCCCTCCAGAGTGTTTTTGATCTCATTTATTGCATTATTCATTCTTAATTGGCTCTTTTTTATTTCTTCTAGGTCCTTGTTAAACAATTCTTGCATCTTTGCAATCCTTGTCTCCAGGCTATTTATCTGTAATTCCATTTTGTTTTCAAGATTTTGGATCATTTTTACTATCATTATTCTAAATTCTTTTTCAGATAGATTCCCAATCTCCTCCTCTTTTGTTTGGCTTGGTGGGCATTTTTCATGTTCCTTTACCTGCTGGGTATTTCTCTGCCTTTTCATCTTGTTTAGATTGCTGTGTTTGGGGTGGTCTTTCTGTATTCTAGCAGTCTGTGGTTCCTTTTTATTGTGGAGGTTTCTCCCAATGGGTGGGGTTGGACGATTGGCTTTTCAAGGTCTCCTGGTTAGGGAAGCTTGTGTCAGTGTTCTGGTGCATGGAACTGGATTTCTTCTCTCTGGAGTGCAATGGAATATCTAGTAGTGAGTTTTGATATGGGTGTATGTGTTAGGTGTGACTTTGGGCAGCCTGTATGTTGACACTCAGGGCTATGTTCCTGCGTTGCTGGAGAATTTGTGTGGTATGTCTTGCTCTGAATCTTATTGGCTCTTGGGTGGTGGTTGGTTTTGGTGTAGGTATGGAGGCTTTCAGATGATCTGTTATTACTTAATTTCCCTGTAGTCAGCAGTTCTCTGGTGTTCTCAGGTTTTGGGCTTTTTGCCTCTGGATTTCAGTCTTATTCTTCCAGTAGCCTCAAGACTTCTTCAACTATACAGCACTGATAAAAAAAACTTATAGGTTAATGTTGAAAAGATTCTCCACAGTGAGGGACACCCAGAGAGGTTCCCAGAGTTACACGAAGAAGAGGAGATGGAGGAGGGAGATAGAGATGAGCAGGAGGAGAAAAAGGGGGACTCAAGAGGAGAGAGAAAGATCTACACAGTACCCTAAGTGTTCTCTGTAGCCCAGAACACCCACAAAGATTCACAGAATTGGATTGAGAAGAGAATGGGGAGGGAAGAAATAGAGGTGATCTGGAGGAGAAAAAAGAAAGTCAAAGGGGGAGAGAGTAGTCATCACACTCCTGAGTAAAAATGGGTACTGAATATTGGATTCTTAAATGTCCAAAATTGATAGCAAATACTGAAAAACAAAGATTAAAAATCCAGAGTGGAGGTTAGACTCTTAAAAATACAATATTAAAAACAAAACCAAAAACACAAAAAACTTAAGAAATATATATGAAGTTGCTTTAAAAATAGGGTCTTTTTTTGTTGCAAGGTTATATTGGGTTATGAAAATGAAAATTAAGGAGTAATAGAGGACTTTAAAAAAATAAAAGAAAAAAAATTTTATTTAAAAAAATAATAATAGTAGTAAAAATATATCTGGGAATTTCTCTGGAGCTGTTGCGGTCAGTGTGGGTTCAGTTCAGTTTCAGGTAGCTCCTTGTTCCAGCTTACACTTCTGAATATCTATAGGCCCCTCCCGGTGTAGTCGGTGTTAACTACAGGTATTTTAATCTGTTGCACCTGTCACTTCTGAAGCGGTTCCCTTTGTTTATTTGGCTTCTGTTTGCCGGTCTCTTCAGTGTCTAATTTCCATCCTGACACAAGCGGGCGGAGGTGGTCTCTTGTTTAGGTTCGCTTGTTCAGTCGCTGCGGAGAGGGAGGGGCGCTGCAGACAAATGTCACTGGCCTGTGTGGGGAACACTCGCAGTGTTCTGGCCACACTGGGTATGCCCCCGCTCGCGGCGTGTGTGGTTTCCCCGCCTACACTGCCCAGGCTCCCAGCTGCTCTATAGGGAGCAGGTCCTGAGTTGTGTGCGGTTCCAGTTTTCGGGTACTCCACAAGAGCGCAGACTTGGTTGGACATGCGTTTTGTGCCTTCCTCGGCCGAGCAGCTTAGACAGCCAGGAGCTTGACTAGCACACTGTCCCCGGGTGCGGTGCGCCTTACCCCCTAAGCAGTCCCGCCTCAGTTTCCGGGCGCGCCGGTCCGATGCGCCTTGTGTCCCTTCTGGGGAGCTGGTCTCTAGCCACGACCCTCCCGGCAGATGTCAACCATCCAGAATCTCAGGAAGTCTTTGGTTAGAGACTGGAAGCCTGTTTGCAGTTTGGTAGGGGGTGCCGTCTCTGGGGCCAAGTTTGCCCCTTTCCCCTCCCCCCTGCCTCCTGCCTCCGGCGGGGGATGGGCAGGTCCGCAGCTGGCTAGCTCTCTTCTGGAATTGCTCAGTCCTTCCTTTGTTCTGCGAACGGGCCAGCAGTGTCTTCGGTTAGGGCTTTTCGCTGGTTACTTTTCTCTCTTTCTCTTTCTATCCTACAGTTTAAGTTGTTATCTCACATTAGCTCCCTCCGATTGCCCTCAGGGCATTCAGGCCTGGTCCTTACCCTAAGCAATGCTGCCTGCTCCTCTCCGTTCAGCCCCCACTTGCTGGTGGCGGATGTGAGTGTCTGAGGTACTCTTCTGCCGGGAGTGGCTTTTAGGCATGTAATCCGTGGGTTTTATTTATTTTTCCTCCCAGTTAGGTTGCCCTCTGAGATTCGAAAACTTACCCCAGACCCGCCAGTGTTTGGGAACTTCCTCTATAAGACTCCCTTCCTGGCACGGGTCTCCATCCCTAACTCTTTTGTCTCTCTTTTTATATTTTGTCCTACCTCCTTTCAAACACAATGGGCTGCTTTTCTGGGTGCCTGATTTCCTCTGCTAGCGATCAGAAGTTGTTTGTGAAGTTTGCTCAGTGTTCGAATGTTCTTTCGATGAACTTGTAGGGGAGAAAGTGGTCTCCCCATCCTATTCCTCCCCCATCTTAACTCCTCCCCCTAAAAACACTTTTTTAAATTAAAAAAAATAAAAGCATCCCTGGAAGGTCTCCTTTAGTCACAACAAAATTTCAAATTTCGGTCTTCCTGACGTGTTCAGGAAGACACCAATGGAGCCTCAGTCACTATCTACAAGGGGACAGAGAGAGGTCAGAGGAGGCATAGGTCCAGTTCCTGTCCATGGCATTTGACAGTGTAAAGCCACCTGACATTTGACAGTTCCTTCGCAGGAAAGATATTGCTGAGGCATCACAGGTCATATAAATGGCCATCAGGGACCATCATTTTGTCATTCCAATTTCCTCTTGTATCCCTTTATAAAATGGTTCCTCCCCACTGAAATCAGATCTTTTCATTTTTGATCACCTTTTTTTTTTTTTTTTCCAATATACATGGGGCTTCTTTTGAACAAAAAAAGGTTTGTAGAGCATTGTTTCTCCATTCTGTGAGAGACATATTTTTCCTACTTTGGTTCTAAGAAATTCAAATAATGTATATGCTTATAAAGATCTTTAGGTGCCATTATGTGAGTGGCATGTCCACTTGGAAGCATATCAATCTTTTATTAAGAAAATATGTAAAGGGCTTTATTTTTAGCCTTTGCCAGATGGCATTATCCTTCTGAACTTAACTTCTTTTCCTGTTGATTTTATTCCAGAAAGTCATCACATTGCTTTTAATTTTGGTTTGATGTTTCATAATCTCATTCTAATACATGACTTTTTTTAATCTGGTAATTATCCCTAATATATTCATATATCCCTAATATATTCACTTGAATTCATAGAATTTTAGAACTGAAGGAAACATATAAGCTCATCTAGTTTTCTCTCCTACAGTTGAAGAATTTGTTGATTTGACTGATCAGTTACTGCTGGCAGGAAAGGAAGCCACATGTCTTGTACTGTTATTAATTTTGACAAATCTGTGTAGAAAAACACTGTTTTTCCCATCTTAATTCACAAGGTTTTTCTTTTGTCTGCATGCCTCGGTGGACCCGAAAGAAAAAAAATTGTAAGCAGCTTTGCAAAAACAGTAACACATTGGTGGAAAAGTACTGGTGCGTTTAGGTCAACAGCAACAGCAGTATTCCAGCTGTTGGTTAAATACAACAAAAGAAAATCTTCTAAGGGTGTGTTTTCTTCTGAAAGCCTTTACTAGTCAGAACTTTATTTTTAGGCTAATTCATTATGCTAAACACATCTACATTTTTTTTCAAATGAACTTTTGACCCCTTTAGCCAATGCCTTGTAACTTACAAACCTCAAATTCCTATCTTTACTTTTTCATTGTTTTTTCTTGATTTCAACAAACCCCTGTCTAATCATTTGACACATTAAAAGTCTTGCATATTTGCTCACTTAGTTAGCAAGACAAAGCTTTGGGGTTGAAAAGTTACTCCCAGGTGTCTGCCTACTTGCAGTCTGCAATCATATTCTGAACTGTCCTCCAAACTCACATGTCCTCATTAAATGAAAGCAAATTCCTTCACTGGGGTTTTTTTAAATTATTTGATATAATTAATTGTAAATAATCCTTACAAACACTGACTCACTTAACTCTGTTTTTTACTGATGTCAATCTGTGCTAAAAAATATGTTAAAATCTTTGATTTCCAGAAAATAATAAAGGTAGAGTAGATAACCCAAAGGATGCATTTAATTAACCTATAGAACTTTAAGCAGGTTTACATTGAACTTAGCAGTTTGTTTGTTGTTGTTGTTGTTGTTTGTTTGTTTGAGGGGGGTGCTGACATACATATATGTATGTGTCAATATTCCATAGTCTCTTTTGAAATGGATTTGTCATGTTCCTGATTACCTCATTAATGAATTAAGTAAAATTTTGACATGTGTTCTTTGGCATGTTTCAGAGCACAAATTGACCATAATTTTAATATACCCATTTGGGAATAATTTTCTACCCTGTACCCTTGACTGACATCAAAATTAATCACAAGCATGGTTTAGAGCCTTTCTCAACATAAGGTACTAGAGGCAATACATAGAAATTGAGGCTAAAAAGTTAAAATTAACTTATTACCTATACCATATTGGCATACAGTTTGTTTTAATTGCTTTTACAAGTTGCTGATCAGATCAAAGCATGTTTATTCTCAAGGTATCAGAGCCTCAGGGTCCACTGCAGCACCAAAAAAACTGATATTTCTGGCCACACCACATTTGCATGCCTTTAGAAGGAGTGGTCAAGGCTCTGGTTTTTCCAGTGGTCATGTATGGATGTGAGAGTTGGACTGTGAAGAAAGCTGAGTGCCAAAAACTTGATGCTTTTGAACTGTGATGTTGGAGAAGACTCTTGAGAGTCCCTTGGACTGCAAGGAGATCCAACCAGTCCGTCCCAAAGGAGATCAGTCCTGGGCGTTCATTGGAAGGACTGATGCTGAAGCTGAAACTCCAATACTTTGGCCGCCTCATGCGAAGAGTTGACTCATTGGAAAAGACCCTGATGCTGGGAGGGATTGGGGGCAGGAGGAGAAGGGGACAGCAGAGGATGAGATGGCTGGATGGCATCACCGACTCAATGGGCATGAATTTGAGTAAATTCCGGGAGTTGGTGATGGACAGGGAGGCCTGGCGTGCTGCGATTCATGGGATCACAAAGAGTCGGACACGACTAAGCTACTGAATTGAACTGAACTGAACTGAGGAGTGTACACTTGTGAATTTTCCTTGAGGCACACTTTATTCCAGGAGTCATATTACACTCCTTCGTTGGCCCCCAAGACACCTGCATTTACTGTGTGCTTTGAGGAATAGCAGTAGAGATTGACTGAGTTGTGTTAAACTGTCATTTATGTAGGTTAAAAATGCCAGATTTTAACGATTTCGTATGATTCGACCTAAGCAGATAAAAGAATCAAAATTATGCCATCCGTGGTGATCTTCCAGTTTCAAAACCATTTCTCTTCTATTTTGAATCACTAATCATCAGCGTAAATGCTGACTTTGTACCAACTGTGCACAGAGAATCGTAGTTCCCAAGGATGACAAAGAGACATGCACATCCTGCTCTGGAGGTGGTGCATGCCTGCTGTCCAAGGGGTGAATGGTCTTGTTTTATGTTACATTATGATCTATTTGAAGGCAGAGGCTTTGCTCTGCTTTATGTTTCTGTGTGTTCAGTACATTGCAGAGGTTCAATAAATGTTAAGTAAGTGGAAGGTAAGGAGACAGAGGAGAAGGAAGAAATGAGGGAGGAAGGAATGGAAACTCGTTTGAGAAGAAGCTGGCAAAATGGCATTAACCAGAGTGAAATGATTATTGTACACAATGCAGATGAAGGATCACCCCAAACTTCAAACGACAAACTGAAAGTCACTTTACAAAAAGATAAGTAAAATAACACCCATATTTTTCTATTTTAAAAAGTCCCAGTGAGGCAGAGCATGCAAAGATGCAGAACCTGGTGCCCCGGTAGCCCTGATCCTAGCAAGGCTGTTTCACCCTGGCTTCTAAAGCTTAATTTAAGCATCCCAGATCTTCATCTTTTGTACTCTTGCTATATGATTTTTGTTCCTACCAATAAAATGGATGAAATGGAAAACTAGGAAGAAATTCAATTTTTTAAAAAATGTTTTACCTCTTCAAAGTTTCAAAATATTGTTGGAAACTACCTACTGAAATAACTTTGGCCCTAAGTGACATTGACTTTGGTTTGCTTACAAAAATTGAAACCAGTCTGAAAGAATATAGGCATTCCACTGTAAATGAATTTCAAAGGAACGTTTCAAAGGTAGTAACCGTAGAGTACTCATCAATCAGCATGATTGAAACGATCATCTTGGTAGGTGATGGTTATTTGAAGATATAAACGATTGCCTCTATTAGGAATTGGTCACACAAATATACCAGTGTGAGGAATTTTGTGTCACATCTCTCATTTCTAATGCAAGAGAAACAATCTTAGCACGTTTTCCTTTTGTAATTATTGATATTAATCAAGGTGCATGTTAGAGTAGACTTTTAAGGAGTTTGTACTGCAGATAATTGTTCCTATTTAAGATTTCCATTTAAATAGCTCCACTCATTCAAATCCAATAACCAGATTTCTTCTTTCCATTTATTTATTAGTTCCCAGAAAATATAAAGGCAATTTAACTATAATGTTTCCAGAATTAGGGAATGTACTCATCAGTTATTTTGAGAAATTTATTTGGTGTAAAAAGATTTACACTGTGAGTAAACAATTTTTCCATTTACAGGTGATGTATCTCTTACCAGTCAAGGATAAATAATGCTCAAATCAATAAAAATGAGAATTACTAGCTATCATTTTTTTTAAAAAAAAAATTAATGAGTGGCATTTGTTTATAATTTTGTTAGTCTCTTTAATTTGTAATATTTTATAATCAGGATTCTCACCTCTGCTTCTTTCCTCTCCTTTTTTAAAAAATTTATTTATTTATTTTAGTTGGAGACTAATTATTTTACAATATTATAGTCGTTTTTGCCATACACTGACATGAATCAGCCATGGGTGTACATGTGTCCCCTATCCTGAACCCCCCCTCCCACCTCCCTCCCCATCCCATCCCTCAGGGTCATCCCAGTGCACCAGCCCTGAGCGCCCTGTCTCATGCATCAAACCTGGACTGGTGATCTATTTCACATATGGTAATAAACATGTTTCAGTGCTATTCTCTCAAATCATCCCACCCTCACCTTCTACCACAGAGTCCAAAAGTCTGTTCTTTACATCTGTGTCTCTTTTGCTGTCTCGAGTATAAGGTCATCATTATCATCTTTCTAAATTCCATATATATGTGTTAATATACTGTATTCATGTTTTTCTTTCTGACTGACTTCATTCTGTAAAATAGGTTCCAGTTTCATCCACCTCATTAGAACTGATTCAAATACATTCTTTTTAATAGCTGAGCAATAGTCCATTGTGTATATGTACCACAGCTTTCTTATCCATTCATCTGCTGATGGGCATCTAGGTTGCTTCCATATCCAAGCTATTGTGAACAGTGCTGTGATGAACATTGGAGTTCACGTGTCTCTTTCAATTCTGGTTTCCTCGGTGTGTATGCCCAGCAGTGGCATTGCTGTGTCATATGGCAGTTCTATTTCAAGTTTTTTAAGGAATCTCCACACTTTTCTCCATAGTGGCTGTACTAGTTTGCATTCCCACCAACAGTGTAAGAGGGTTCCCTTTTCTCTGCACCCTCTCCAGCATTTATTGTTTGTAGATTTTTTGATAGCAGACATTCTGACTGGCATGAGATGGTACCTCATTGTGGTTTTGATATGCATTTCTCTGATAATGAGTGATGTTGAGCATCTTTTCAAGTGTTTGTTAGCCATCTGTATGTCTTCTTTAGAGAAATGTCTGTTTAGTTCTTTGTCCCACTTTTTGACTGGCTTGGTTATTTTTCTGGTGTTGAGCTGCATGAACTGCTTGTATATTTTTGAGATTAATTATTTGTCTATTGCTTCATTTGCTATTATTTTCTCCAATTCTGAAGGCTGTCTTTTCACCTTGCTTATAAGTTCCTTCGTTGTGCAAAAGCTTTTAAGTTTAATTAGGTCCCATTTATTTATTTTTGCTTTTTTCCCCATTACTCTGGGAGGCTGGTCTTAGAGGATCTTGCTGTGATTTATGTCAGAGAGTGTTTTTGCCCATGTTTTCCTCTAGGAGTTTTATAGTTTCTGGTCTTATATTTAGATCTTTAATCCATTTTGAGTTTATTTTTGTGTATATTGTTAGAAAGTGTTCTAGTTTCATTCTTTTACAAGTGGTTGACCAGTTTTCCCAGGACCACTTGTTAAAGAGATTGTCTTTTCTCCATTGTATATTCTTGCCTCTTTTGTCAAAGATAAGGTGTCCATAGGGGAATGGACTTATAATGTGCTTTCTATTTTGTTCCAGTCATCTATATTTCTATCTTTGTGCCAGTACCATACTGTCTTAATGACTGTAGGTTTGTAGTATAGTCTGAAGTCAGGAAGGTTGATTCCTCCAGTTCCATTCTTCTTTCTCAAGATTGCTTTCACTATTCGATGATTTTTGTATTTCCATACTAATTGTGAAATTATTTGTTCTAGTTCTCTGATAAATACCGTTGGTAGCGTGATAGGGATTGCATTGAATCTATAGATTGCTTTGGATGGTATACTCATTTTCACTATATTGATTCTTCCAATCCATGAACATGGTATATTTCTCTATCTATTTGTGTCATCTTTGATTTCTTTCATCAGTGTTTCATAGTTTTCTATATATAGGTCTTCTGTTTCTTTAAGTAGATTTATTCCCAAGTACTTTATTCTTTTCGTTGCAATGGTGAATGGAATCTTAATTTCTCTTTGTGTTTTCTCCTTGTTAGTGTACAGGAATGCAAGGGATTTCTGTGTGTCAATTTAATATCCTGCAACTTTTCTATATTCATTGATTAACTCTAGTAATTTTCTGGTAGAGTCTTTAGGGTTTTCTATGTAGAGGATCATACATCTGCAAACAGTAAGGGTTTTAGTTCTTCTTTTCCAATCTGGATTCCTTTTATTTCTTTTTCTTCTCTGATTGCTGTAGCTAAAACTTCCAAAACTATGTTGAATAGTGGTGGTGAGAGTGGGCACCCTTGTCTTGTTGCTGACTGTAGGGGGAATGCTTTCAGTTTTTCACCACTGAGGATAATGTTTGCTGTGGGTTTATCACATATGGCTTTTATTATGTTGCAGTATGTTCCTTCATGCCTGCTTTCTGGAGGGTTTTAATCATAAATGGAAGTTGAATTTTGTCAAAGGCTTTCTCTACATATATTGAGATAATCATATGGCTTTTAATCTTTCAATTTGTTAATGTGGTGTATTACATTGATTGATTTGTGGATATTAAAGAATCCTTGCATTCCTGGGATAAAGCCCACTTGGTCATGATGTATGAACTTTTTAATATGGTGTTGGATTCTGTTTGCTAGAATTTTGTTAAGGATTTTGCATCTATGTTCGTCAGTGATATTGGCCTGTAGTTTTCTTTTTTTGTGGCATCTTTGTCTGGTTTTGGAATTAGGGTGATGGTGGCCTCATAGAATGAGTTTGGAAGCTTACCTTCCTCTGCAATTTTCTGGAAGAGTTTGAGTAAGATAGGTGTTAGCTTTTCTCTAAATTTTTGGTAGAATTCAGACGTGAAGCCATCTGGTCCTGGGCTTTTGTTTGTTGGAAGATTTTTGATTACAGTTTCAATTTCCGTGCTTGTGATGGGCCTGTTAAGATTTTCTATTTCTTCCTGGTTCAGTTTTGTAAGGTTTTACTTTTCTAAGAATTTGTCCATTTCTTCCAAGTTGTCCATTTTACTGGCATATAGTTGCTGATAGTAGTCTCTTATGATCCTTTGTATTTCTGTGTTGTCTGTTGTGATTTCTCCATTTTCTTTTCAATTTTGTTGATTTGATTCTTCTCCCTTTTTTTCTTGATGAGTCTGGCTAGTGATTTCTCTATTTTATTTATCTTCTCAAAGAACCAGCTTTCAGTTTTGTTGATTTTTGCTATCGTCTCCTTTGTTTCTTTTTCAATTATTTCTGCCCTAATTTTTATGATTTCTTTCCTTCTACTAACCCTGGGGTTCTTCATTTCTCCTTTTCTACTTGCTTTAGGTGTAAAGTTAGATTATATTTGATTTTTTTCTCTTGTTTCTTGAGATAAGCTTGTACTGTTATGAACCTTCCCCTTAACACTGCTTTACTGAATCTCATAGGTTTTGGGTTGTTGTGTTTTCATTTTCATTCATTTCTATGCATATTTTGATTCCCTTTGAGTTATTCTGTGATTTGTTGGTTATTCAAAAATGTGTTGATTAGCCTCCATATGTTTGTATTTTTAATAGATCTTTTCCTGTAGTTGACATCTAATTTTGTTGCATTGTGATCAGAAAAGATGTTTGAAATGATTTCAATATTTTTGAATTTACCAAGGCTAGATTTATGGCCCAGGATGTGGTCTATCCTGTAGAATGTTTCGTGTACACTTGAGAAAAAGGTGAAATTCATTGTTTTGGAGTGAAATGTCCTATAGATATCAATTAGGCCTAACTGATCCATTGTATCATTTGAAGTTTTTGTTTCCTTGCTAATTTTCTGTTTAGTTGATCTATCCATAGGTGTTAAAGTGGAAGTGAAGTTGCTCAGTTGTGTCCAACTCTTTGCGACCCCATGGACTGTGGCCTATCAGTCTCCTCCATCCATGGGATTTTCCAGGCAGGGGTACTGGAGTGGTTTGCCATTTCCTTCTCCAGGGGATCTTCACGACCCAGGGATTGAACCCAGGTCTCCTACATTGCAGGCAGATGTTTTAGCATCTGAGCCACCAGGGAAGCTGATTTATCCATAGTTGTAAGTGGGGTATTAAAGTCTCCCCCTATTATTGTGTTACTGTCAATTTCCCCTTTCATACTTCTTAGCATTTGCCTTACATATTTGTGGTGCTCCTATGTTGGGTGAATATATATTTGTAATGGTTATATCTTCTTCTTGGATTGATCCTTTGATCATTATGTAGTGTCCTTCTTTGTCTTTTCACAGCCTTTATTTCAAAGTCTATTTTATCTGGTATGAGTGTTGCTACTTCTGCTTTTTTTTTTTTTTTTTTGTCTCCGTTTGCATGAAATATCATTTTCCAGACCTTCACTTTCAGTCTGTGTGTGTCCCTTATTTTGAAGCAGGTCTCTTGTAGACAGCATATATAGGGGTCTTGTTTTTGTATCCATTCAGCCAGTCTTTGTCTTTTGGCTGGGTCATTCAACTCATTTACATTTAAGGTAATTATTGATAAGTATGATCCCATTGCCATTTACTTTGTTGTTTTGGGCTCGAGTTTATAAACCTTTTCTGTGTTTCCTGTCTAGAGAAGATCCTTTGGCATTAGTTGAACAGCTTGTTTGGTGGTTCTGAATTCTCTCAGCTTTTGCTTGTCTGTAAAGCTTTTGATTTCTCCTTCATATTTGAATGAGATCCCTGCTGGGCATAGTAATCTGGGTTGTAGGTTTTTCCTCTTTCATCAGTTTAACTATGTGCTGCCATTCCCTTCCAGCCTGAAGAGTTTCTATTGAAAGATCAGCTATTATCCTTATGGAGATCCCCTTGCGTGTTATTTGTTGTTTTTCCCTTGCTGATTTTAATATTTGCTCTTTTTGTTTGATCTTCATTAATTTGATTAATATATGTCTTGGGGTGTTTTGCCTTGGGTTTATCCTGTTTGGGACTCTCTGGGTTACTTGGATTTGGGTGGCTATTTCCTTCCCCATTTTAGGGAAGTTTTCACTATTATCTCCTTGAGTATTTTCTCATGGCCTTTCTTTTTGTCTTCTTCTTCTGAGACTCCTATGATTCAAGTGTTGGGGCATTTAACATTTAACAACCTCAGAGGTCTCTGAGGTTGTCCTCATTTCTTTTAATCCTTTTTTTTTTCTTTTTTTCTTCTCTGCTTCACTTATTTCCACCATTCTATCTTCCACCTCACTTATCCTATCTTCTGCCTCAGTTACTCTACTATTGGTTCCCTCCAGAGTGCTTTTGACCTCAGTTATTGCATTATTCATTATTGATTAATGCTTTTTTATTTCTTCTAAGTCCTTGTTAAACAGTTTTTGCATCTTCTCATTGTTTGTCTGTAGTCTATTTATCTGTAACTCCATTTTGTTTTCAAGATTTTGAATCATCTTTACTATCATTATTCTGAATTCTTTTTCAGGTAGACTCCCTATCTCCTCCTCTTTTGTTTGGTTTGGTGGGCATTTATCATGTTTCTTTACCTGCTGAATATTTCTCTGCCTTTTCATTTTGTTTAGATTGCTGTGTTTGGTGTGGTGTTTCTGTATGCTGGAAGTTTGTGGTTCTGCTTTATTGTGTAGTTTGCTCCCTGTGGATGGGGTTGGACTAGTGGTTTGTCAAGGTTTCCTGGTTAGGGAAGGCTGCATCAGTGTTCTGATGGGTGGAGTTGGATCTCTTCTCTCTGGAGTGCAATGTAGTGTTCAGTAGTGAATTTTAAGTGTCCATGGGTTTGGTGTCTTTGGACAGCCTGTATTTTAATACTCAGGGCTATGTTCCTGCATTGCTGGAGGATTAGCTTGGTATGTCTTGCTCCAGAACTTGTTGGTTCTTGGGTGGAGCTTGGTTTCAGTGTAGGTATGGAGGCTTTTGGATGAGCTCTTGTTGATTAATGTTCCCTGGAGTCAGGAGTTTTCTGGTGTTCTCAAGTTTTGGATTTAAGCCTCCTGCCTCTGGTTTTCAGTCTTATTCTTACAGTAGCCTTGAGACTTCTCCATCCATACAGCACAGATGATAAAACATCTAAGTTAATGGTGAAAAGATTCCCCACAGTGAGGGACACCCAGAAAGGTTCGCAGAGTTACATGAAAAAGAGAAAAGGGAGGAGGGAGATAGAGGTGACCAGGAGGAGAAGAGGGTGAATCAAAAGAGGAGAGAGCAATCTAGCCCATAATCAATTCCCTATTTGCTCTCCACAGTCTGGAACACTCAGAGAGGTTCATGGATTTACATAGAGAAGAGAAGAGGGAGGAAGGAAATAGAGATGACCAGGAGGAGAGGAGGGGGAATCAAAAGGAGAGAGACAGATCTAGCCAGTAATCAGTTCCCTGAGTGTTCTCCACAGCCCAGAACACCCAGAGAGATTCACAGAGTTAAGTAGAGAAGAGAAGGGGGAGGGAGGAGATAGAGGTGACCTGGGGAGAACAGGGAGAGTCAAAAGGGGAGAGAGCAATCCAGCCAGTAATCATACCCCTAAGTAAAAATGGGTACTGAAGATTAGATTCTTAGAGGTACAAAATTGATAACAAATACCAGAAAGCAAAGGTTAAAAATCTAGAGTAGAGGTTAGACTCTGAAAAATACAATATTAAAAAAAAAATTGCAAAAAATATAAAATCTATATATATGGATTTGCTTTAAAAATAGGATCTTAAAAAAAAAAATAGGATCTTTTTTCCCTCAAGGTAATAGTAGGTTATAAAAATGAAAATTAAAGGAGTAATAAAGAACTTAAAAATTAAAAGAGATAATATTAAAAATATATCTAGGAATTTCTCTGGAGCTGTTGAGGGCAGTGAGGGGTCATTTCAACTTCAGATAGTTCCTTGTTCCAGCTTATACTTCTTCTCAAGGTCTATAGGCCCCTTCCAATGTAGTCAGTGCTAACTACAGGGGTTTAATCTGTTGCACCTGTCACTTCCAGACCAGTTCCCTCTTTTTTGTTTATTTTGGCTTCCTCTGTTTGCAGGTCTCTTCATTGTCTAATTTCTGCCCTAACACAAGGGGGCTAAGGTGGTCACTTATTTGAGCTCACTTGTTCAGTTGTGCTGTGGGGAGGGAGTAACACTGGAAACAAATATCACTGGTGTGTGTGGGAAAGTGCTCACAGTGCCTGGGCCACACTGGGTTTGCCCCAGCTCACGACATGTGTGCTTTCCCGGTCTACACTGCTCAGGCTCCAGGCTGCTCTGTAGGGAAACTGTCCAAAGCAGGCTTTGGGTTGCGTGCACTTCCCAGGTCTAAGCTGCTCAGGTTCAGGTTCTCAGGTACTCCACAGAGGCACAGACTCTGATGGGCCTGCAATTTGTCCCCTTCCCAGATCCGAGCAGCTCCAGCAACTAGGTGCTGGCAAGTGCACTCTCCCAGGTGGTCTGTGCATCTTAATCACCTCCCCTGTCTCCCAGCCACTTGGTTTCCCGGGTGCGCTGCAAAAGCACCGTCTCCAGTGTGCTGTGTGTCTCCTCTGGGGAGCTGATCTTTGACTGCGACCCTCCTGGTGGATGTCAAGCATCCAAAATCCCAGGAAGACATGGTTAGCAACTGGGAGCCTGCTCACAGTTTGGTGGAGGATGCCATCTCCGGGACTGAGATTGCCCCTTGTCTTCTGTCCCTGGCTCTCGCCCGCCTGCCTCTAAGCCTCCAGTGGGAGATGAGCCAGTCCGCAGCTGGCTAACTCTTCTCTGGTATTTGCTCAGTCCTTTGTTCTGTGAGCGGGCCCAGCAGTGCCTTAGATTTGAGCTTTTCACGGGAAAATTCTCTCTCTCTCTCTCTCTCTCTCTCTCTCTCTCTCTTTTTCCTATCTCTGGCTATCCCATGGTTTTGTGTTGCTATCTCACTTTAGCTCCCTCAGACTGCCCTCAGGGGTTTCAGGCCCAGTCCTTGCCGTAAGCAATGCAGCGTGCGCCCCCTGTTCAGCCTCTGCTCGCTGATGGTGGACGCAAGCGTCTGGACTACTTCTCCGCTGGGAGTTGCGGTTAGGCATGTAATCTGTGGTTTTTGTTTTTCTTTTTTTAATTTTCCTCTCCCAGTTATGATGCCCTCTGAGATTACAAAACTCCCCACAGACCCGCCAGTGAGAGGGTTTCCTGATGTTTGGAAACTTCTCCTTCATGTCTCCCTCCCCAGGACAGGTCTCCATCCCTAACTCTTTTGTCTCTCTTTTTATCTTTTGTATTTTGTCCTACCTCCTTTTGAAGAGAATGAGCTGCCTTTCTGGGTGCCTGGTGTCCTCCGCCAGCATTCAGAAGTTGTTTTGTGGAAGTTTCTCAGCATTCAAATGATCTTTTGATGAACTTCTGGGGGAGAAAGTGGTCTCCCCGTCCTATTCCGCTGGCATCTCAGGACCGCCCCCTGCTATCAAGTTTTTACCTCTTGAGTTTGACATCAGGATGAAGGGAAGGCAAACCACTGGTGAAAGAGTAAAGTGCTAGAACTTTTAACAGAAAGCAAATTGGTTATGTATACTAAAAGTCTGAAAAATATGCAGTCTTTGAACCAGCAATTCTATTTCAGAGAACTCATTCTGAGGAAAAAGTTTGTACAAAGATTCAACTACCAGAGTATTCAATACAATATTATTTATACTAGTGAAAAATGAGAACTTCAAAGATAATGGAATATTATTCAGTCATGTTATAACTCTATATAGTTTATAATACATAAAATATAAATATTAATATTATGTGGTTATGTTCATAATACTTTTCAGTTAATATGTACATATACATATATATGGAGAAGGCAATGGCACCCCACTCCAGTACTTTTGCCTGGAAAATCCCATGGATGGAGGAGCCTGGTGGGCTGCAGTCCATGGGGTCGCGAAGAGTCGGACATGACTAACCAACTTCACTTTCACTTTTCACTTTCACACATTGGAGAAGGAAATGGCAACCCACTCCAGTGTTCTTGCCTGGAGAATCCCAGGGACGGGGGAGCCTGGTGGGCTGCCATCTATGGGATCACACAGAGTCAGACACGACTGAAGTGACTTAGCAGCAGCATATATATATATATTTATATATATATATATATATATACACATACATATATATATATATATATGGCTGCATCTTCATAAAAGAACTATACATACACATGCATACACACATTTCTTCCTCTGAAAGTGTATATTCTAGGATTTTAATAGTAATTCTCTCTGAAGGAAGAGTTAGGCATGTTCAGAAAAATTTCAGTTTTCTTCCCTCTCTGCTCATGTCATTTCCTAATTTTTCTTCCATAAACATATACTACTTTTATATTAATATAAAACTTTTTCAACAAGGAAAAAGAAATACTGTCCTCTAACATTTATCAGAAAGATCTTCACGATTCACAAATGCACTGGTGGTTGTGTTTGTTTTGTTTCTTTGGTTGGTTGGTTGGTTTTTGAGGCTTTGATTGTTAAGATTGAAGAAACAAACTATAATGATGAACCATGTATTGTATAAAAATTACTTTAGTAACAATAACGAATTATCTCGATATTTAGTATTAGTCACCTCAGAAAGATTACAACAACAAAAAAATTCTAAATAGAATCTGAGTAAACTAAAGTGTGAGACATATTTATTTCATTTAAAATAAAGTCATTCTAAATAAGAAATGTTAAGGACCTTCATTTTTATGAACATTCAGATTTTTATTCCTCAGTTATGGTCATATTTATTTTCTTTTTCAGAGGAAAAAGATTATTATTTGAAAACATTTTCACTTTATTTTAAATAATAAAGCCATAAAAGTAACATGTTTCTATGAGAGAACATTGGGAAATGTACCCTTGACTTTACTACCCAGAAATAAACACTAAAAACATTTTGGTGTCCATGCATAGGATTGTAACCAATCTTATATTTAAAAAACAGTTGATCCATGTTTAGGTATTTAAATTCTCTGAGAGTCTGTGAGACTCATGTAATTACATTTTTCTCTATTATTTCTGGCATTTAGGGATAAATATAGTAAAGCAGCATGACCTAGATTACTGTTTATCCATATCAATTGCAACTGGGGCTAATGTTTTTCATCTTGGATACTACCAGAGTTTTCCGCAAAATAATAATAATAATATGATATCAGAAACCCATAAAAATAATACATTCACGTTCCTCTTAACTCTTCATTTCCTCTAGGACAGATATCAGTGGATGGATTTATGCGCTATCTGAGTGGAGAAGAAAATGGTGTAGTTTCACCTGAGAAACTGGATTTGAATGAAGATATGTCTCAGCCCCTTTCTCACTATTTCATTAATTCCTCACACAACACCTACCTCACAGGTATGAGTTTATAGTTCTTTGACAATTATTCTAGCCAGTCTCACCAAATGTCACCAACCTCTGCTTTCTGTTGTTCAAAAGTACAGGTGGATTTCCTTTCACTTCCTGACTAGAGGCTCTTCCATGACTAGAGGCTCTTCCCAAAAGTAACAATATCATTTATCCACATGTCCTTCTTGCCTGGAGATCGCCATGGATAGAGGAGTCTGGCAGGCTGCAATCCATGGAGTGGCAAAGAGTTAGACATAACTGAGCAACTAACACTGTAACACACTTCCTATGTTTCAACTCATCTAAAATGTATCCATGTCTGATATCTTCAGACCAATGGAATTTTTATGTAACTGAATTCATTCTTACAGTGGACTTCAATCCATTTATTATCCTGTCTAGTTCTCTGGACTGTTTTCATCTACAGAAAAGCTCCAGAACCCTAGATAACTTCGGCTTTAAGGTAAATTAATAATTTTGCTCAAAGTGGACAGGACTTTATTATTGCTGTTGTTTACCTGCTAAGTTGTGTCTGACTTTTGTAACCCCATGGACTGTATCACACCAGGCCCTGCTGTCCATGGAATTTCTCAGGCAAGAATACTGGAGTGGGTTAATGGGTTACCATTTCCTTCTCCAGGGAATCTTCCTGACCCAGGATCAAACCCACATCTCCTGCTTGGCAGGCAGATTCTTAACCACTGAGCCACCAGGGAAGGGACACGGCTTTAGACATAAGCAAATTTCTTGTGAGCAACAGCTTATACTTTGTTGTAAATATTATAATAAAGGGGGAAAAAAGCAACACTATGTTTCCTAGTCAGTTCAGTTCAGTCACTCAGTCGTGTCCGACTGCGATTCCGTGAATCACAGCACGCCAGGCCTCCCTGTCCATCACCAACTCCTGGAGTTTACTCAAACCCATGTCCATCGAGTCGGTGATGCCATCCAGCCATCTCATCCTCTGTCATCCCCTTCTCCTCCTGCCCCCAATCCATCCCAGCATCAGGGTCTTTTCCAATGAATGAGTCAACTCTTCGCATGATGTGGCCAAAGTACTTTCCTAACTTGGCCCTAAATTGAGGATTGTCAATTTAGTAGATTGACAATCTAGTTTTTAGTAGATTGTTAAATAGAAAAAATATTAAAATATATATATATTATCTCTACACAGTTTAGAATTAAAAGTTTAATAAATACCAATTTCTATAAGCTAAAAATGTTTTTATAATCATATATTTCTTGCAGAATACTCTCTGATTACTAGCTTTGGAAAGACTGTAAAAAAAAAAAGACCTACTGGTTAAAAAAAAAAAAAACTTTTAAAAACCTTATCATGCTCTTGCTTCACACAATCCATTATCCAAATGAATATAGGATAGTAAGACCTCAAGACCCATAATGCAAACAAAGTAAAGTCTGGGGTCTCATTTGGTATCTGTAAGTGGTAGCTGCTCGCCATGCCTTAGGGGTGGTTCTGGTGCATTTATGCCTTATTGCCTGGGGTCGTGTGGTTTGTGTAGCAAGACAGACCAGCAATGCCATGTGCATAATGACAGTGAGATCCAGGCACTAAATATGCGTGGGGTTTTCACAGGGTTCAGCCATCTGACAAATAAGCAGTTCTTTCTTCTAAATTCTTTAAAGAAATCCATTCCTGTAGACATAAATGTATGTTGTGCTGGCGTCAAATCCAGCATTGGCCTAATAGCCCATACTTGGTGAAAATAGCTTAGAGTAGAAATGCCTCTTAGACAGATAAGTGGCCGCTGGACAGCTGGAAGGGGCACACTCAGGATGATGCTATATGATCCTAGACCATCTAGTCAGAATCATACGCTGAGTTCTACCATCAGTTGAACTGCAACAGCATGATTTTCTTGAAAACTGGATGGCTCTCAGACTACTTGTGGCCTGTTTTGTTTCAACCACATTACCTACTAAGAAAGATTCATGGTATAAAACTAATTAGATTCATGTTTGGCTCACATAAACCCATTCTGGTCATCTCTTCTTGTATAACCAATCACATCAAAACTCATGGGCATAAAAGAGCCACCATTTTATTTTGGTCCATATTCTATAGGTCAAGAACTCAGACAAGGCACAGAGCAGATGGTTTGTTTCTGTTCTCTGTCGTCTTGGGCTCCAGCTGGGAAGCCAATACCCGGGGTGATTTAGACACCTTGGTTGTGGAAATCATCTAGAAGCTTCTCCACAAGCATGTCTGGCACTTGGGTTAGTGACACAATAGCTGGGCTCAGTTAGAACTGCTGACCTAATTGCCTGTAAGGCCTCCCTGTGTGGCTTAGACTTCCTCAGGTTAGGTGGGCATCTTACATGGCAGCTGTAGCTGCCAAAACAAGTGTTCCAAAGAACACAGAGGAACTTAATGGCCTTTGTGCACTTAGCCTCTGAAGTTCCATACTGTCACTGCTTTATTTGTCAAAAAAGTCACAACCCTACCCAGTTTCGAGGTAGGGGGTGTAGACCACAGCCCTCAATGGGAGGAATGTTAGAATATTTTTAGTCTTCTTTTAAAATTACTACAAGTTTCATAGCTTCAAGAAGAGAGTCTCCACTTAGCCCACTTTCTTGAATTCAGTTTCCTAGGCTTATTATAAAAGTTTCACAGCTCCCACTCAAATTGTTAAGACTTTGTAAAGGATTTTTTTCCCTCTCAGAGATCCTTAATCTTGTTTGGTGCCATTGATGTATATGGCATTCTGGTGAAGCCTATGAACCCTTCTAAGGATGTTGAATGCATAAAATAATGTATGTAAAATTAAAGAGGAAATAAACTCCATTGAAATATTTTTATCAAATATTAAAAAAAATTTGTGATACAACTGTGTATATTTTAATAACATAATTTAAATCATATATATTTTATTAACATAATTTTTAAGACTCATAAATAAGTCATGTAGTATTTGTAACAGTTGAAATATGACATGAAAATGTCTGTGATTTCTAGTAGTTACAAAGTCACAGTCCCACTAATACTACAGTGATTTGTGACCTACATTCATAACTGAAGAGAATGTTAAATTGCACATGGTGGTTTGAGTTGAAGATGTGATCATTTTTCTCATCTAAGTCTGAGGAGGTCTATAGAAGCTGAAGAATTGGCCTGCAATGCAGGAGACCCTGGTTTGATTCCTGGGCCGGGAAGATCCCCTGGAGAAGGGAGAGGCTGCCCACCTCAGTATTCTTGGGCTTCCCTGGTGGCTCAGATAGTAAAGAATCCACCTACAATGTAGGAGACCTGGGTTCAGTCCCTGGGTTGGGAAGATCCCCTGGAGAAGGGAAAGGCTCTACCCACTCCAGAATTGTGGCCTAGAGAATTCCATGGACGCTATAGTCCATGGAATCACAAAGAGTCCGACGCAACTGACTGACTTTCACTTTCATGGAAGCTCAAGTTAAGAGTCTAGATCTTTGACTTAATAGGATACTAAGAAATGTAACTGTGAAGACTTGGACACATGATTGAATCTTGCATTCATCATATACTTAGGACCACAAAACTCATAAAAATGTATGTTCAGGTGAATTCTAGATGTTGTTTCATCTAGAAGTCACAATATGCAGTAATTTTACAAATAGCTCCTTTTAAGTCCAAAAATGAATATATTTACATCCATTAGTATCTTTGCTGCTGCTGCTGCTAAGTCACTTCAGTTGTGTCCGACTCTGTGCGACCCCATAGAGGGCAGCCCACCAAGCTCCTCCATCCCTGGGATTCTCCAGGCAAGAGTACTGGAGTGGGTTGCCATTTCCTTCTGTGATTAGTATCTATATTATTTACCATATAATAAAAGAGACAATGGTACCAAAACAATTGAGTCTCAAGTTTGACTGGGTGTGTGTGTGTGTATATATATGTATCATTATGGACTTAAAGCTTTCGGAGCTTATGTAGATTCACTCAACCACAGCCTCTATTCTCCTTTTGATGTCATATTGTCTCAGCTGTGGTCAGTGGGAACATTTTTTATGTTGGCTGCTCTCTCTTCTTAACATGACCCATTGATCTTTGAAAATGTCCTTATTTTCTGGCACATAGAGATCTTGCAGACTCACCTTGTTCCTTCCTGCACCATGCATGAAATCAGACTTTTCCCTCAATGAGCCCTTGTTGCTTTTAGTGTGAAAAATGTGTGTATGAGTAACAACAATTTGAACCCTGTGCTATGGAATGTTGTTTCATTGAACAAAGCAAGAAAAGAGACTTTTTGTTTTCTTGTGAAGACACAAGAGTTCACTTAATGATTTCTATTCCTTCCAATTTAAATTCTTGATTCTATAGCCGTGCTTCCTTTATCAGTCTTGATACCTTGCAAATTATGTATAATCACTCATTTGCTTTACTGGCAACACAATAATAACAGTAAGAAAGTTGTTTGTTATCAATGCAAATAATAAAACTACAAAATAGTGTTAAATTTTTCTCAGCAGCTCTGTTTTTTTAATTGCTTTTTGCTAAGTATTTTTAATCCAATTAATTTCTTCACTTGCCCTCCCTCTGATTACCTTGTTTAAGTACATATAAGGTAGAGAACTTGGCTCTTTTGTGTCAGTTGGGTTTGGGATGTTAGCATATTAATGGCCAATAGTTTTCAGAAAGTGAGTCATCTACTAAAAAAGTGAAGGGTTCACTATTTTTCATTGAAGAAAGAACTCCAATAGCTATCTCCAAATTTCTGAACAATGATTTCATATCACCACCATCTTATATACATGATTTCTAACCAAGTATATCAACTCTCCCCAACTTTTAAATTTCTAGTAGTATTAAAATTCAGGTATTTTTAAACATTCAATTTTTAAAACTGTTACCTATGTTAGATCATGTTCTGATCTTTAAGGTTATTTTTAAACTTATCTTCTTCACTTTTCAGAGCCATGTATTGTCATATCAAAGTTTGCATTATGTAAATTTCCATGCTTAAAACATTACTTTGTCCCAATACCAGTCAAACTTTCTTATTTTCCTGCTGGGGAATTAAGGAGAATTCCATATTGTTAATTTTAAAAGCGACATATAAATTCTAATATAGGATCTTGAGATTTTCACTGAAATTCTCTTTCGAGGTAAAATTTGGTTTTACTTTGTATGATATTCATATGATATTATTAGTGTCCTTGTTTTAAATATAGATAAACCTCATGTAGAACTCATCTTTCAGAGATCTTTGGGTAAATATGAACATCTGTAATATAGAAATTCAAACTTCCAAAACCAATCATGAATATTATAAAATTTTAATAACATCATAGAATCCAGTTAAATGTTAGTATCTAGAAAATGAGTTAGATTTTATACTTTACAAGCAATTCCAGAACAAGTAGAAACATTTTCTATAGCAACATTATTTCATAGAAGCTATATTTGGTGGAAAAAGAAAAGTTTTTCTATTCAAATGAGCCTTTAAAATGCTAGGCACAAAGAAAGATTGGCACCTACTGCAGAATGTTTCAAATACTGGAAAAAAGACTTACAGAGACACTCTCACTAAGGTTAAGATCAATCCTCCCCGCCCCAGTCATGACCACACTACTTATTTCCTTGGAGCATTTTAAGAACTTATCTCCTTGAAGTATTTCCTGAGAAATGCCAGTCTAAGTTCAAAGGAGAATTTCAATATTTTGAATGTTTTCTTTTGAGCATTTAAAAGGACTGTAAAAATTAAATATACAGTATAAAAACCAATCCATTTAGCAGTGCATTATTATTATTATTATTATTATTATTATGTCTATTTCCCTGCTCATTATTGCCCCTTTGTTGACTATCAAGGCACCCAGAAGGAAAAATAAAATCGGATCACTGAGAGAAATACACGCACAGAATAAGTAGACTTTTAATTACAATGGTCATTTTCTAGGGTTTTGGATAGACTTGGCAGTGCATCAGGTAGTGACTATGGTTTAAATTATTGTTTTTCCTTGAGGAATCTACCCTTATGATTCAAAACAAGACTGTCTCAGGACTGAACAGTGTCCATTCATTTCAACCTAAAATTTTTCAGCTCTAAGTAAATCTTTCCATACTCCAAACAGTTTGGGAGATGTTGTTGTTCAGTTGCTAAGTCATATCTGACTTTTTGAGACCCCGTGGGCTGCAGCACCCAAGACTTCCTTGTCCTTCACTATCACCCTGAGTTTGCTCGAACTCATGTCCTTTGAGTCGATGATGCCATCCAATCATCTCATCCTGTCGCCCCCCTCTCCTCCTGCCCTCAATCTTTCCCAGTATCAGAGTCCTTTTCAGTGAGTCAGCTCTTTGCTCAGTTGACCAAAGTATTGGAGCTTCAGCTTCAGCATCAGTCCTTTCAATGAATATTCAGGGTTGATTTCCTTTAGGATTGACTGGTTGGATCTCCTTGCAGTCCAAGGGACTCTTGAGTCTTCACCAGCGCCACAATTCAAAAGCATCAATTTTTTCATGCTCAACCTTCTTTATGATCCAGCTCTCACATCCATACATGACTACTGGAAGAACTATAGCTTTGACTATATGAACCTTTGTTGGCAACATGATGTCTCTGCTTTTTAATAAACTGTCTATATTAATCATAACTTTACTTCCAAGAAGCAAGCATCTTTTCATTTCATGGCTGCAGTCACTGTGCACAGTAATTTTGAAGCCCAAGAAAATGAAATCTGTCACTGTTTCCACTTTATCCCCATCTATTTGCCATAAGGTAATGGGGCCAGATGCCATGAACTTAATTTTTGGAATGTTGAATTTCAAGCCAACTTTTTCACTGTCCTCTTTCACCCTCATCAAGAGACTCTTTAGTTCTCTTCACTTTCTACCATTAGACTGGTATCATCTGCATATCTGAGGTTATTGATATTTCTCTCAGTAATCTTGATTCCAGCTTGTGGGAGATAATGGCTCCATATACTCAGGAAAAGCAAAGTGACATTATCTCTGAATAATTAACATATTTATTCAGCTTGGGAAATAAAGCATTACACTGGAGGTTTTATCTGTCACTCTAATGAATTAAACTATCTGATTATTCAACTCCTAAGATGTATGTTCTTGACTGCAGAAAAGCTCTAAAAATATACCTATACCCTTTAAGGTAGTTTCACTCTTGTCAGGATCAGTCATTCCAACCTCGGTTGGTTGTCAGTCACTACCAACCCTAGCTTACTGTCACTCCCTCTCTTCATCTCTTCTATTCATTTAGTCCTTGGCATATGCAACCTTTCATAATTTATTTTTTGTTTAAAGAACACATACGTCCATTGAAAAAATGTACAAGATGGAAGTTGTGAATTAAGTTTTATTGGGGGCAAAATCAGGATGATGGCCTGGGAAACAACATTTCAGATAGCTCTGAGAAATTGCTCCAAAGAGAGAGGGAAGATAGTATTATTTATAATTTTAGGGAAGAGGGGTATGTGTGGTCAGAGGCTTACGGAGGCTTTGACAGAGGGTTGCTGCTAGTCACAAGGAGCTGATGTCACTGTTAGACATTTTAGTGCTTTTCTAGGGATGAGAAGATGCAACAATTGGGTTCATAAGATCTTCTCCTGAAGATATCTAACTATCTGAAGACCAGTTCTGCCAGGTTTTTCCCAGAGCATAGAGTCATCTCCACCCTGAACTCCTTTCAGTGTATATTGAAAGTCTACAGTGACTAGTAACCTAATTCTTGTAGAGGCAGATGACAAGTGCCAATTTTTAGTTAGCACACAGACCAATGAAAGTTGGGTGGTAGAATGTAAAGAGTTGAGCTTAGCAAATAAACAGAGCAAGTTTAATTTTGTCTGTAAGTAAATGAACTCTTCTAAACTTTAACTTCTTCATTTAGAAAATGAAAGGAAGTTGAAACAGCCAGTATGTTTTGGTTTCTGAGTGTGTGCATATGTGCCAAGTCGCTTCAGTCATGTCTGACTCTTCATGACCTGATGGGCCGAGGCTCACCTGTCCATCCCATGGGATTCTCCAGCCAACATCACTGGAGTGGGTTGCCATGCCCTCCTCCAGGGGGTCTTCCCAACCCAGGGATGGAACCCAGGTCTCTTATGTCTCCTGCACTGGCAGGTGGGCTCTTTCCTACTGGTGCCACCTGGTTACATAAAAGGAAACTATTACTCAGTGGTTTAAACATTAAGGAATTTATTACGTCATACAACAAGAAGTCCAGAAGCAGAGTGATTGAGGGTTGATTAAATCCAGGATTGTTGGTGTCATAAGAGACCCAGATGCTTTCCATCTTTTTGCTCCTCTTACAGTTTCAATATGGCTGGGCACCCTGGGCATTGCCTCCTAAGAAATAAGCTCCATGTGTGGCCCAGGGACATCTCTGTCTTGTGGCCCTTTGTGTGAGTGAGGTTCCCCACACCCCACCCAGTAGACTTTCCTTTATTCCCTATTGGATGCAGACCAGAGTTACACCATATAGCAATGACTTACAAATAGCTTTAGCAGGGGCCACAGAATGACTGTGACTGGCTGAGAAGAAATAAGATTTACCCCAGACCTGGGAAGGAGACCCTAAAGCTTATCAGAACCTAAACAGACTATTCCGTTGGCAAGGAAAGAGAAAGAAATGACAACCATAAGTGTGATAGTGGGGTGAGGGTTTGAGTTCCCTGACACATAAGAACGTTCTCCTTTCTTTATACATACTTACCTCCCTGCCTAAATGGAAAGGGTAAGGAAGATATCTTGTGTCATTTTTGTATCCTAAGCCACCAGTATTTGCCTCCCATGGAGAATGTTTGAGAATGTGCATAGACCCTAGTGGTGAGGCTCCTATAATCAATAAGGCATACGCCTAAAGTTGTTTTCCCACTTGCCTAAGCCATCCATGGCAATTGGATCTATTTCAAAAGAGCTTCATGGTGATAAACCATAATGGAAAAGAATTTTAAAAAGTATATACACACACTTTGTGTGTGTGTGTGTGTGTGTGTGTGTGTATAACTGAATCACTTTGCTGTACCATTAACATGGCATGATAAATCAATTATGCTTCAATTTAAGTATAAGTTGGCAGACAGATAATATGGAAGAGAGAGATCAGATCAAACCAATGGTCCTAGAGATGGTCAGGATGAACAACACATCCTCTGTATTTTGAATAGTTTTCTCAATTGTAGCTGTTGGTTTCACAGAATTTAAAGCAAGGAGAAATGGTCCCACCTCCATTTTTTTAAGGAGAGAGTGTTTATTGAAGAAAGCCACTGAATTAACAAATGCATCACATTCTATAACCTTCTTTCCCTGAAGTTGAAGAGAAGACAATAAATAATAGTAATACAAATATAGGTAATCAATCATCATAGTCCACAAGAGGAGAAATTTTTCAGAAGACTGCGTTAATGGAGAAATTGTCATTTTCAATTTTCTGGTCTCTTCCATCTATGGATGCCTTGGATAGTCTGAGACAAAGCTCAAGTGAATGGAACCAGCTGCCTGAAATGCAGTCAAGTAAGAAGTTACAGAGCTATGACTCTGGGCAGTATTATAAATTAATCTGAGATAGAGTTTCAGCTCCAAAATTCAATCATGGGCTTGGAATGTACTCCAAAATGTGTTCACAGCCAGGCAGAGATGATGTCAGATGCTAGTTTCAGAAACAGTAAGGGTTGAGTGACTCATGACATATCATTAATCCCAACCCACAGCAATCCCCTGGCTCCAGAGGTCTATTTATTGGATCTAGTCAAATGAAAATATAATGAGTGGATGGAATATAACAATGAGGAGTTAGAAATTTTAGAGAAGAACAATAAACCAGCTTTGAGGCTTTAAGCAGAAATGGAGTAGTGGAGAATATCAGTAATAATTCATATATTTGGAAAAAAGCTCCATAAATGAAGGAAAACACAGAGAACCAAATATGCATTCCAAGCAATAAGACAATTATGGATAAATGTATGGTTTTTAATGCCTTTTTTGAGAGATTTCCATTTCTAATACAGATTGTTCATTTTGAGAATTAACCAAATTACTGTAGAGAAATTTTGGGAGTCTTAGATATTGAACAGGAAACACCACACAGACACACACACACTCACACACAAGAAAACACATATACAAGCACCCCCCTTCCCTTTCTTTGTTTCGATTTGTTTTTCTTTTCAGAATCTTTCCATCTCACACACTCAACTCCTTGCCTTACCATGTCTTTCAAAATATTAACTGATCAACGTTCAAGAAGTATATCAAATCCCTTCTGTTTGAATGATAAAAAATATATATGCAGCAAGAAAATCCAAAAAAAAAAAACTGTTTTGGAAACATTTTGAATATTTTATGACAAACAATCTGCTGTGGGTTAATTAATATATACCTTCAGTGTAAAACCATGCAACTCAGATTAGAATTTGAACCCACAGTCTTTTAACTGAGATCACACACCTGGTCTCAAGACTTAATGAAGTTCTGGTTCTTGATGTCTCACTGTAGAAAGTATTCAGTGAGAGACAAAGTGATAGGTAAGAAGTGGACTTATTTAGAGAGAATTACACTCCACAGACAGAGTGTAGACCATCTCAGAAGGCAAGAGCAGCCCTAAAATGTAGTATGGTTAATTTTTGTGGGCTGGGTAATTTCATGGGCGAATGAGTGGTAAGATTATTCCAACTATTTGGGAGAAAGGGCAGAGATTTCCAGAAATTGGGCCACTGCCCAATTTTTTGTCTTTGATGGTTGGCCTTGGATTATATCATGCAAAATGCCAGGCTGGATGAAGCACAAGCTGGAATCAAGATTGTGGAGAGAAATATCAACAACATCAAATATGCAGATGACAACATGCCTATGGCAGAAAGGGAAAAGGAACTAAAGAGCCTCTTAATGAAAGTGAAAGAAGAGAGTGAAAAACCTGGCTTAAAACTCAACATTCAAAAAAAAAAAAGATCGGCACTTTGCGGCTCGGCTTCAAACAAACTACCGTGAGGCGAGAGCGGCCTGTGGGGCCCCGCCCCCTCGCCTGGGTCTGGGGCCCCGCGAGACGGCGGACGGGTGGGGGCGCCGAGAGCGGGGGCGGGGCACAGTGGTCGAGTGACGGCCGGCCTCACCTATTCGGGGTGCGGGCCGCGGAGCGGTGGACCCCGCAGCCAATGGGCGGGGGCTAGGGCGGGGGGCGGCCCGGCCGGAGGGGAGGGGGAGCCCGCGGCCGGGGGACGCGGGGGGAGGAGGGGGCGGGCTCCCAATCCAGTTCCATCCGGTTCTCCCACCACCCCCGCCGCGGGTCCCAGCAGCTCGGGCGGCGGGAGGAGAGGCAGCGGTCAGGCCACTCAGCTTCGCGAAGGCTCTCGGCGCGGCGCGGCCCTCAGGCACTCGGCTCTCGCCCGCCCCGCCGCCACGATGCCCAAGAGGAAGGTCAGCTCCGCCGAGGGTGCGGCGAAGGAGGAGCCCAAGAGGAGATCGGCGAGGTTGTCAGCTAAACCGGCTCCTGCAAAAGTGGAAACGAAGCCAAAAAAGGCGGCGGGAAAGGATAAATCTTCAGACAAAAAAGTGCAGACAAAAGGGAAAAGAGGAGCAAAGGGAAAACAGGCGGAAGTAGCCAACCAAGAGACTAAAGAAGACTTGCCTGCAGAAAATGGAGAGACTAAAAACGAGGAGAGCCCAGCCTCTGATGAAGCAGAAGAGAAAGAAGCCAAGTCTGATTAATAACCACACGCTCAGTCCTGTCAGTGGTCCCTGTTTCCCTTCTTGTACAATCCAGAGGAATATTTTTATCAACTATTTTGTAAATGCAAGTTTTTTAGTAGCTCTAGAAACATTTTTAAAAAGGAGGGAATCCCACCTCATCCCATTTTTTAAGTGTAAATGCTTTTTTTTAAGAGGTGAAATCATTTGCTGGTTGTTTATTTTTTGGTACAACCAGAAAATAGTGGGATATTGGATATGGGAGGCTTTGATTGTCTTGGGTGTCAGCTTAACATTCCATAGATGGGGGGTAGCTTTTATATCCTATAATACAAAAGCATACTAAATGGCAGTTTGGAGTCAGTTGTGCATTTAATGTCCTGAACACTTTAAATTACTTCTCTTCCCATATTGTTTTGGTAGAATTATTTCCTACAGCAAACCACTTTTTGATCTTGGCTCTCCTGGTCAGAATTTTGTGCACTATACTATAACATCTTTGGTCGTGGTAGTCCAGTTTTCCTAGTAACTTGGTTAATGTGCTGTGAAAGATTGACAGTTTGGGTATGTAGTGTATATGATATTAAATTGTGAATCAGTGGGACTTATGATGTAACAACATATCAATATTTGAAGATACTGGTACTTGATATCCTGATAAGGAAAGTTTGCTCCAAACTTTAAGCTGGAAAGTCACTGGAATAACTGTTAAGAATCACAACTACATGATATTTTAGATTTCTGGTACGTATGTGAGAATTGTGTACAAATTGAAATGTCTGTGTAGTGATCCTCAAAACAACCAATAAAATCTCAGTTATAAAAAAAAAAAAAAAAAGATCATGGCATCTGGTCTCATAACTTCATGGCAAATGGATGGGGGAAACAATGGAAACAGTGAGAGACTTTATTTTCTTTGGCTCCAAAATTACTGTGGATGGTTACTGCAGCCATGAAATGAAAAGACACTTGCTCCTTGGAAGAAAAGCTATGACAAACCTAGACACATGGACTTCCCTGGTGGTCCAATGGTTAAGAATTGGCCTGCCAATGCAGGGGACATGGGTTTGATCCTTGGTCCAGGAGGATCCCACATGCCATGGAGCAACCAAGCCCCAACTACCAAACTCATTCTCTAGAGCCCATGCTCAGCAACAAGACAACCAATGTGAAGGCTGTGCATCACAACTAGAGAGTAGTCCCCCTCACCACAACTAAGGAAAGCCAACATACAGCATCGAAGAACCACACAGTCAAAAATAAATGAATAAATAAAGCAGAGACATAACTTTTCCAACAAAGGTCTGTATAGTTCAAGATATGATTTTTCAAGTAGTCACGTATGAATGTGAGAGTTGGACCATAAATAAGGCTGAATGCCAAAGAATTGATGCTTTTGAACTATGGTGTTGGAGAAGACTCTTTTGAGAGTCCCTTGGACTGCAAGGAGATCCTAAAGTAAATCAATCTTGGATATTCATTGGAAGGACTCATGCTGAAACTCCAATACTTTGACCACCTGATATAAGGAGCTGACTCATTGGAAAAAACACTGATGCTGGGAAAGATGGAAGAGTGGATGAGAAGGCGACCACAGAGGACAAGATGGTTAGATGGCATCACCAACTCAAAGGAGATGAGTTTGAGCAAACTCCGGGAGATGGTGAAGGACAAAAAAACCTGGTGTGCTGCAGTCCATGGGGTCACAAGTAGTTGGACATGACTGAGTGACTGAACAACTACTTGGAGCTGTCATGGTGCCTGTGGATGTGTCATTTAACTTGATGTGTTACAATGAGTGTACGCTGAGGTTTGAGGTAGAGTGGAAGTGGACTTGTTTACCATCTTGGATGTTTACTGGTTCTAATCAGTTTATGTCATGTCCTTGGGCTATGTCATTCTTCTAAAGGTTGTTTCCTACCAACAGCTTCCTTACCGAAGTTAGTAACACTTAACAAAATATTAATGAAATTGCACATTATCTAGTGTGCAATTACTGCACATAGTCAGTAATATACTTAATATCCTAGGTAGTACACAAGAAAATCTGCTCTACTCTTGAATAGCTGTGCAATTGTCTGCAGGGCCTAGCATTTTTAATGAGTTAACCTGATTAATTATTTGAATTCTTTGCTTCTTTAGCTGAAGTTCAGTTCAGTTCAGTTCAGTTGCTCAGTCGTGTCCGACTCTTTGCGACCCCATGAATTGCAACTCGCCAGGCCTCTCTGTCCATCACCAACTCCCAGAGTCTACCCAAACCCATGCCCATCGAGTCGGTAATGCCATCCAGCCATCTCATCCTCTGTCATCCCCTTCTCCTCCTGCCCCCAATCCCTCCCAGCATCAGGGTCTTTTCCAATGAGTCAACTCTTCTCATGAGGTGGCCAAAGTACTGGAGCTTCAGCTTCAGCATCAGTCCTTCCAATGAACACCCAGGACTGATCTCCTTTAGGATGGACAGCTTGGATCTCCTTGCAGTCCAAGGGACTCTCAAGAGTCTTCTCCAACACCATAATTCAAAAACATCAATTTTTTGGTGCTCAGCTTTCTTCACAGTCCAACTCTCACATCCATACATGACCACTGCAAAAACCATAGCCTGGACTAGACAGACCTTTGTTGGCAAAGTAATGTCTCTGCTTTTTAATATGCTGTCTAGGTTGGTCATAAATTTCCTTAGC
Source organism: Odocoileus virginianus (assembly GCF_023699985.2). NCBI lineage: Eukaryota > Metazoa > Chordata > Mammalia > Artiodactyla > Cervidae > Odocoileus > Odocoileus virginianus. The sequence goes on from NC_069682.1 coordinate 961,047, forward strand.
TAAAGTAACCCTCCCTTAAGAATAACATATAAATGACCATCATTTCTCCTTCACTCCCACTCTCCCTTTTTCATTTATGCAGCAAAGACCTTTATTACAACAAACTTTGAGGTTATTATAAATGGCAAATTAATTATCTAGCATCAGAAACTTTCTAGCTTATTTTGTCAGCATTTCTGCTTTTGCAAATATTTGTGTATTTAAAATGCCCTATTTTTTCCAGTAAAGAAAAGTGATTTTGCAAACGTACTTAATCAGCCTTTCCATGCATTTACTAGGGCTCTAGAGAACCAAAAAATGTCACCCTGTTGCTATGCTGATACTGGATGCTGTGAGATGCATATAAAACTAAAATTAAGCCAATAGGTTTAATCCCATTTTCTGTGTCCTGTGTGTCTCCACTGAGCAGATCTTGTCCATTTCAAAATCATTTTGACAGTCTTCATTGATATATCAGTTTTAAATGACTGCTGAAAAAATGGAGGCTTACAGAATATAGCTCACAGAAAATCTTTAATGTGGAAAGCCAAAAACTTCCATTTGTGTGTTGATGGTAGTGGGCTTGTTTCAAAACTTATTATTAATCTTTTAAAAAAATTATCAAGGAAATTTCCTGGCAATCCAGTGGTCAGGACTTGGAGCTGTAACTGCCTTGAACTGAGTTCAAGGCCTGGTCAGGGAACCAAGATCCTGCAATCTGCAAGGTGCAATCATAAATACATAAATAATTTATCAAGAAATTACAACCTGCCATTGACTTCTTAAGTGAAACAGAAATAGTTTGGCTTCTACTCCTGCCCACAGATTTCTCAAGTGCTTGTTGACTACAATTCATATCATTTTACTAGAGAATTTCAGTTCTGCTCCCAAGGGTTTTTAATTTTGGTAAATTTTGTCTATTTTCTTTCTTTGTTATTTGTACTTTTGGTGTCATATCTATGAAACAATTGCCTAATCTAAGTCACAATAATTTACCTCTATAGTCTCTGTTTAGAGTTTTATAATTTTAGCCCATACAGTTAGGAGCCTGATTGATTGATTGTGTGTGTGTGTGTGTGTGTGTCTTCGGTATATGATGTAATAGGAATCCAGCTTCACTATTTTCCATATGGCAATTCAGCTGTCCTAGCACCACTACTTAAAAAGATGATTTTCTGCAGTGAATTGTTTTAGAACCCTAGATGTCAGTCAGTTTAACATAATTGTGAGGGCTCATCTCTGGAGTCTCAATTTTATTCCATTGACCTATGTGTCTAATCTTATGCCAGTACCACTCTGCCTTGATCACTGGAGTTTGTTGTTAAGTTTGAAGCTGGGAAGTCTTCCAACTTTGTCCTTATTTTTCACAATCATTTTTGCTATTCTGGGTCCTTTAAATTTCCATATGAATTTTGGGATCAATTTGTACAAAAAAGACAGATATGATTTTTATGGGAGTTGAATTTGTAAATCAACTTGAGAAGTAGTGCCACCATAACAATTTTAAGTCTTCTGCTCCTTGAACATGGGATGTCTTTCCATTTAACTAGATCTTGTTTAATTTTGTTAAACAGTCTCATAATTATTAGAGTACAAATTTTACACTTCATTTGCCAAATTTAAGTTTATTTCTACAAAGTTATTTCCATTTTCCAAAGATAATGTTTAGCTATGTTAAGTGTTTGTGCCTTGGACAAAAATGACAGAAGGTTTGACTTGTATAACACAATAGCCTGTTAACAATACTTCTTCATAGAGAGGGTCAGAATGACAAGACTGAGTTTTGAAGTTATAATCCTGATCTTCCACTTACCAGCTTTAGGAACTTGGACAAATAAAATGTTCTATGCCATTTTTATTATTTGAAAATAGGCATTTAATAACAAACAGAGTTACACTAGGCAGATTTTTGTGAAGATTCAATGAATTGAATTATATATATGAATATGAATTGAATTATTTATAGTAATATATATAAAGTTCAAAGAATTATAACTGGCACATGGTTAACAGTTAGTAAACGTGAGTTGCTGTTATTGTTACATATCCTTCTAGTCTCTCTTCTCCAAACCACTGCTAGAGGGCCATATTTCCATTTGGGGTTATGTTACTACCTTCTGGTTTGTTAAGACAGAAGAAAGGCTGAGAACTACTCAAGGTCTTGAACTCTTTGTTTTCCCATTGCTGAAGATCTCTTCTAGGAGACCATCAGTGTGTTCCTCACTTTGTGAGAGTCTGAGGTTCATTTTGTTGACATTTTACAGCTGGCCAGCTGGCTGGAAATTCCTCTGTTGAGATGTATCGCCAAGTGCTCCTGTCTGGCTGTCGCTGTGTGGAGCTGGACTGCTGGAAGGGACGAACTGCAGAAGAGGAGCCAGTCATCACCCATGGGTTCACCATGACCACAGAAATATCCTTCAAGGTAGAGTGAATGAAGATTACTAAGAGAAGAAGCTAGTGAGACCTGACCCCCTTTTTGGGTAAAACCTGCTTTAGCAGGTTTAGCAGTATAAGGGTCACAGTTAAGTCCATAGGTTTATTTTAAATAATTTAAAGTAATCATATTTGCCATTTCTGAGGCTAAAAACTTAGCAGTTTTTACATGAGTGATTGGCATCAGGTGAACTGATCACCAGCATCTAAGGAAGCTGTCTTACAAAAAGAAATATCAATTTATTTGCCTATTTAGCACATTCTTTGTTTTTTAAATTGTATTTCATCATTGTGAAATACAACATATATAAAGAATGTGCTGTGGTAAGTCACTTCAGCTATGTCTGACTCTTTGGAACCCATGGACTATAGCCCACCAGGCTTCTCTGTCCATGGGATTCTCCAGGCAAGAATACTGGAGTGGGTTGCCATTTCCTTCTCCACAGGAGTAGCATTGGAAGCAAAAAATTTCCAATACCCAGCTTTTAGCCCTGAAACAGTTGGGATGTGATAAAATGAACATCTATCATTTGAGAGGGCAGCAAAAATAACCGAGATTTTCAAGGGACAACCAGGATTCAGTTTAGACAAATGAATTTCTTGATATTTTACTTGACAGCAAAAAAATAAAATGTTCAGAAGGAATATTTACACCTTAAAATGTATTTACTATGTTGTGAAATTGACTTTTCATGATTTTTGAAGCTTCAGTTCAGTTCAGTTGCTCAGTTGTGTCCGATTCTTTGCAACCCCATGGACTGCAGCACACCAAGCTTTCCTGTGCATCACTAACTCCTGGAGCTTGTTTAAACTCATGTCCATTTAGTTGGTGATGCCATCCAACTATCTCATCCTCTGTTGTCCCCTTCTCCTGCCTGCAATCTTTCCCAGCATCAGGGTCTTTTTCAATGAGTCAGTTTTTCACATCCGGTGGCCAAAGTATTCTGAAACTTAGGTTCAGTTCAGGTCAGGTCAGTTCAGTCGCTCAGTGGTGTCCCCATGAATCGCAGCATGCCAGGCCTCCCTGTCCATCACCAACTCCCGGAGTTTACTCAAACTCATGTGCATCGAGTCGGTGATGCTATCCAGCCATCTCATCCTCTGTCATCCCCTTCTCCTCCTGCCCCCAATCCCTCCCAGCATCAGGGTCTTTTCCAATGAGTCAACTCTTCGCATGAGGTGGCCAAAGTATTGGAGTTTCAGCTTCAGCATCAGTCCTTCCAATGAACACCCAGGACTGATCTCCTTTAGGATGGACTGGTTGGATCTCCTTGCAGTCCAAGGGACTCTCAAGAGTCTTCTCCAACACCACAGTTCAAAAGCATCAATTGTTTGGCGCTCAGCTTTCTTCACAGTCCAACTCTCACATCCATACATGACCACTGGAAAAACCATAGCCTTGACCAGATGGACCTTTGTTGGCAAAGTAATGTCTCTGCTTTTTAATATGCTATCTAGGTTGGTCATAACTTTCCTTCCAAGGAGTAAGCATCTTTTATGCACATATCCACTGCCAGGAGGGCCACTCACAGCCCTGCCCACCATCCCCTCATGAGTCCATATGAGGAGCAATTGTATCTTCTTAAACATTTATAATCCTCAAGGTTGTTAGAGTTCCTTTAGGGGTAAGGGGGACTATAGGGGGGATATAAACACCAAGCACATTCTAAGGCATATTTATTTCATGGGAAGCTCCTGCTTCTTGCCTCAGCCATCAAGTCAGCTTAGAATGACTTTCCCTGTTCACTCGACCTTACAAGTGGTCCTTCAATCACGTTTGTGATCCCAGAGTCACGGGCTGGTGAGCATCTACTCCTGGGCTCCAGAAGCACTTTTCAACCACATGCACACACTTGTTGACAGATTTAGAGACTAAAAAACCAAATCTAGCTCAGAATTCTGCTTCCTCTCTCTGCCTACTGCAGTTGAGGGTGAGGTGCAGCCAAAAATGAGCAGGAAACTCGTCATCCTGGCGGTTGGTTGGCACAGCTCTGCTTCCTGCCATTGTGTGTTTGCAGGATAGATAATTCTGTCAGAGATGTGGGAGAGTGTCTGGTGGTGGTGGTGGGTGGGGCCAGCCTGTTTGTAGAAACAAAGCAGGAATTCTCTGCATCAGGATTAGGACTAGAGGGAGGTGAGTGAAGTGTCTTACATGCAAAACTTCTGGAGGTGTCTGTTCTCACTGGTGTGTAAATGCAGAGGTGGCACCTGAAATTAAACATCTCTTTAAGTTTTGCACTTAGGCACCTCATCTGCCTCACCCAAGTCCCAGCTGTGCTCTGCCTGGTTATCAGCATGCAGCCTGCTTTTCCAGAACCCACTGTGTGCAGTGACTTTTTCATAAAGGAAGAAGGGAAAACGGGGCCCCGGCCCCATTCTCTCTCTCACCTGCAGCGCCCCTGGCCATGACTCCCTGGGCCACAGCTCCATGGGCTCTGTGCCATTCCCTGACCAAGTGAGGCAGGGGCACCTCACAGCCTCTGGCTGAGATGGCCTTCCCCCAGTTATCTGCATGGCTCACCTCTTAACTCCTTGAAAGTGTTAGTCACTCAGTCATGTCCGACTCTTTGCGACTCCATGGACTACAGCCTGCCAAGCTCCTCTGTCCTTGGAATTCTCCAGGCAAGGATACTGGAGTGGGTTGCCATTCCCTCCTCCAGGGGATTTTCCTGACCCAGGGATCAAACCTGGGTTTCTTGCATTACAAACAGATTCTTCGCCATCTGAGCCACCAGGCAACTCCTTGAAGCCTTTCTCAAATGCCACCTTCTCAAGGAGGCCTCCTGGGACCTATTTAATACTGTGATCAGCCATCACACCCACTCCCACCTTCCTGGTCTGCTCCCCATCACTTTATTCCTTCCATTTACCAAGTGGCACCTTCTAACACTCTGCTTTATTTACTCAATTATTTATTGAGTTTCTTCTTTATTGGCTGTGTGTGTTGTGTGTGTTCACTCAGTCATGTCCAACTCTTTGTGACCCATGGACTGTAGCCCACCAGGCTCCTCTGTCCTTGGAATTTTCCAGGCCAGAATACTGGAGTATGTTGCCATTTCCTTCCCCAGGGGATCCTCCTGCCCCAGGGATCGAACCTGTGTCTCTTATATTACCTGCATGGGCAGGCAGATTTTTTACCATTAGCAGCATTAGCTGTGTCCTTCTAATAGCACTGAGCACCATAAAAATAGGGATCTTTGTTTTGTTTTCTAATCTGTCCCAAGCACTTTAAAAAGAATCTGGCAAAGGGCCTTCCCTGGAGTCCAGTGGTTGAGACTTCACCTTCCAATGCAGGGGGTGTGGATTCTATCCCTGGTTGGATAGCTAAGAGACCACATGCTCATGGCCAAAACACCAAAACATGAATAGAAGCAATATTGTAATAAATTCAATAAAGACTTTTAAAATGGTCCATAAAAAAAATCTTGAAAATTTTTTTAAAAGAACTGGCATATAATAAGTGTTGGTGAAGGGAAGCCTGGCATGCTGCAGTGGGGTCACAGAGTCGGACATGACTGAGCAACTGAACAACAAAAATTTTTTTAATTAATTTATTTTTATTGAAGGTTAATTGCTTTACAGAATTTTGCCACTTTTTCTATCCCTGATGGCTCAGACTGTAAGGAATCTGCTTTCAGAGTGGGAGACCTGGGTTCGATCCCTGGTTTGGGAAGATCCCCTGAAGGGAAAAGCTAACCACTCCAGTATTCAGGCCTGGAGAATCCCATGGGCTGAGGAGCTTGGTGGGCTACAGTCCATGAGGTCTCAAAGAATCAGACATAACTGAACAACTAGCACTTTGTCACTTTATTTCCATCCCCAAGCAAATAGACAAATTATAGTGGAGACTTCATTTTTAGTCTTTCTTGCCTCTGTTCATCAGGTAGATGAATTTTGTCTTTCTCCATTTTTGCTGTAAAATTCCATATGTTGATAGGTGGTGAAAAAATTCTCTCAATGTTTCCTGTCTGGGCTAGCCTGTATATTTGGGTCTGATTTGCATAGTGTAATTAGACTATATTCTATAGCCACAGTGTGTATTGCAGCAGCAAAATAAACCAAGTGCAAAAGTCTATCACTTTTATGTCACACAGTTTATCTGCTTTCAGTCTATGTGATCTGGAAAGCTTTGTGAGGTCTATGATATATCCCCACAGCAAAAGTTCCTATTGGCATTTACCACCTATTTATTGTTGGGCCAGAATAAAAAGGTGTGTTCTGGGAAAGTGGACATGCTGTAATTCAGCCTCTTTGTGGAGGACTTTTTATTTTGCACTCTGGATATTTATTACACACCCCATATATCTGCCCGCTGGTGTCTTTGCCCCACTGCCTTAGTCTCTCCAGTGGTCACGGCATGGTAATTCGCCATTTGGTCTGCATTCTTTCTGCTCCCGTGCGGGCTCCTTCCTCCCACACTGGGCGCCCACCGCCTCCTCCACCCCCAAGCTGCGCCCCCCCACCGCCCCACCCCAGACAGCTCCTCTGTAACCAGCAATTACATAAGACGGAAAACAGAGCCGAGTGATAAAGTATATAATGAAAATATATTACATTTCAGTATGTGGTTAAATGGAGCATTTCTGGAAATAAAGCATCATTCTCTGAGAGAAGTAATAATAATTTAGGATGCAATTTAACTGATACATAAATGCTCACATAAAATGGATATCCAAATACACCCTGCTATTTTCTGTCAAGGATAAAGGACTTCAAGGGCAGTTTTTCCCACTGGAAGTTAGTAATTGAGCCATATAGTGTATAGATTATTGGATCCAGTATTAGACCTAAGAAAAAAATGATTTTGGCTTAATAAGCGGCAATCAAGCAGTAAGGTACTTTCAGGCCCATGGTCTACTAAGGACAGCTTATGTGAAAGAACCAAACTTAAAAATTATGACTGGTCTCATCCTCAGCAATCAAGTGCTCCATGCAAAGTATTCCAAAGCTATGAAAAACCAAAAGCCCTCCAAGGGAACTTTTTTTTTAAGTTCTCTCAAGTCAGATTGTTAGGGTTTCCCAGGTGACTCAGGGATGAAGAATCCTTCTGCCATGCAGGAAATGCAGGTTCGATCCCTGGGTCAAGAAGACCCCTGGAGAAAGAAATGGCAACCCACTCCCAGAAGGAAAATCCCATGGACAGAGGAGCCGATCAGGCTACAGTCCATGAGGTTACAAGAAGAGTCAGACACAAGTTAATGATTGAACAACAACTAGTAAAGTTGTAAGATGAAATTCAGTAAATGTTTAAAGGTTCAAGAAGGTTTTCAAGGCTAGAGTTCTGGTGGAGATGGGGAGAGGGAGGAGGGCGAGGCTGGGAGGAAGAAAGCAAGGAGACTGTTGAGGTTCAGAGTGCAGTTCTGGAGCTGCTGGCTGGGGTTCCGGCACTGCCTGCCTGCACTACACAGGAAGCTCTTACAGATCCAGCCCCTTTCTCAGGAGCATGTGGGGGTGATAACAGTGCTCACCTCCCAGAGGTGTGCTGTGCTTAGTCGTTCAGTCGCGTCTGACTCTGCAACCCCATAGACTGCAGCCCGCCAGGCTTCTCTGTCCATGGGGATTCTCCAGGCCAGAATACTGGAGTGGGTTGCCATGCCCTCCTCCAGGGGATCTTCCTAAACCAGGGATCGAACCCAGGTCTCCCACACTGCAGGTGGATTCTTTACCAACTGAGCCACCAGGGAAGAATTCAGTGACCCTACTTAATATACAACATGGCTTAGAATGATGCATGGTACATAGTGAGTACTCTATAAATGTTAGCTACTGACATTATAATTGAAACTTTTAAAGCCACACTTTTAAATAGTAGCAGTATTAAATATGCAACACGTTATTAAGTCAGGGTGAAGGTGGGCATTGAATGAAGTCATTTGTAGAACTGTCATGATAGAAGATGTGGGGAGTGCCCAAACACAACGTTCGGCCTCCATTTCACCTCTAGGAAAAGGCCAGAAGGCCACACCACGTGGTAAATGAAACACAGCCCAGTCTTGGTAAGAGGCCCAGTGGGAGCTGAGAAGGGGGTAACTGGTGAGTTTGGAGGCTTCAATGTGAACATGGGCCCTCAGTCAAATGCAAAGACCAAATGTGTACAATATCAGGGTCAGGAAAGTGGGAGGCAGGATACATGAGGGGCTTGCCTAGTGGGTCAGATGGTAAAGAATCCACCCCCAATGCAGGATGAATCCTTGTATGGGAAAGATCACTTGGAGAAGGGAATGGCTACCCACTCCAGTATTCCTGCATGGAGAATTCCATGAACAGAAGAGCCTGGTGGGCTACAGTTCAGGCGGTCGTGAAGAGTTGGACACGACTGAGTGACTAACACTTTCACTTTCCCAGAATAAATGAGTCAAGGTCTAGGAAACCTAGAATTCAGCAACATTTCAGGGCACACCAGAATCTCTACTGTGGAACTAGAGAGAACGCCACTCAGAGAACAAGAAAGACAGGTGGGGACACGGACTCTCTACAAATGTGTGTGAGAGTGGGCCCAGAAAAGACATGGGCACTTCACTGGTCTAACACAGAGAGATAGGCCCTTGGGTTTTCACTCACCTTCAGGCCTCTCATTGGCCTAAATGGTGATAGGCAGATCTGGAATTCAGTTCAGTTCAGTTGCTCAGTCGTGTCCGACTCTGCAACCCCAGGGACTGCAACACTCCAGGCTTTCCTGTCCATCACCAACTCCCAGAACTTGCTCAGACTCATGTACATCGAGTCAGTGATGCCATCCAACCATTTCATCCTCTGTCGTCCCCTTCTCCTCCCACCTTCAATCTTTCCCAGCATCATAGTCTTTTCTAGTGAGTCAGTTCTTCGCATCAGGTGGCCAAAGTACTGGAGTTTCAGCTTCAGCATCAGTCCTTCCAATGAACACTCAGGACTGATCTCCTTTAGGATGGACTGGTTGCATCTCATTGCAGTCCAAGGGACTCTCAAGAGTCTTCTCCAACACTGCAGTTCAAAAGCATCCATTCTTGGCAGTCAGATTTCTTTATAATCCAACTGTCACATCCATATATGACTACTGGAAAAACCACAGCTTTGACTAGATGGAACTTTGTTGGCAAAGTAATAATGTCTCTGCTTTTTCACATGCTATCTAGATTGATCATAGCTTTTCTTCCAAGGAGCAAGTGTCTTTTCATTTCATGCTGGCAGCCACCATCTACAGTGATTTTGGAGCCCAAAAAATAAAGCCTCTCACTGTTTCCATTGTTTCCCCATCTATTTTCCATGAAGTGATTGGACCAGATGCCATGATCTTAGTTTTCTGAATGCTGCATTTTAAGCCAAATTTTTCACTCTCCTCTTTCACTCTCATCAGGAGGCTCTTCAGTTCTTCGAAGCCTGGCTTGGGGAATTTTGAGCATTACTTTGCTAGCATGTGAGATGAGTGCAATTGTGCAGTAGTTTGAACATTCTTTGGCATTTCCTTTCTTTGGGATTGGAATGAAAACTGACCTTTTCCAGTCCTGTGGCCACTGCTGAGTTTTCCAAATTTGCTGGCATAGTGAGTGCAGCACTTTCACAGCATCATCTTTTAGGACTTGAAATAGCTCCACAGAAATTCCATCACCTCCACTAGCTTTGTTCATAGTGATACTTCCTAAGGCCCACTTGACTTTGCACTCCAGGATGTCTGGATCTAGGTGAGTGATCACACCATCATGGTTATATGGGTCATGAAGATCTTTTTTGTATAGTTCTTCTGTGTATTTTTGCCACCTCTTCTTAATATCTTCTGCTTCTGTTAGGTCCATCCCATTTCTGTCCTTTATTGTGCCCATCTTTTTATGAAATGTTCCCTTGATATCTCTAATTTTCTTGAAGAGATCTCTAATCTTCCCCATTCTGTTGTTTTCCTCTATTTCTTTGCATTGATCACTGAAGAAGGCTTTCTTATCTCTCCTTGCTATATTACCTGTAATCCATACAGAAAAAGCAGCTCCAATCTGAAATATCACTAGGCTCATTGCAATCAGAAAAGGAAAATGGCAAAAGCCAAGATGGCTCTTTAAGACCCTGTTCAACAAAACCCTGTGTCATTTTCAGACGCATTTCAGCAACCAAAACAAGACACAAGGCCATGCCCACTGTCAACAGATATCACAGGAAGGGGAGTGAATATGTGGGGATGATGACAAAATCTACCCTAGCAGTTATTACAAGTTTTTTGACCAGGATGATAGAGGTGGAGGTGCTAATATTTTGTTATATTCTAAATATACATTTGGACAGGATTACAGATGAATTAAAAGATGTGATAGAAAGAGGAATCAAGCATGGCTCTAATATGCTTTGCCTGTAGCCAATAAAACAGCGCCAAATGTAGGAAATAAACAAAGTCTATCCCCTTTTACCCCATATTTGCTACCCACTTCCCTTATGATACCTATTTGCAATTCTTTTTCTTAAATTGAAGTATAGTTGATTTACAGTGTTTTGCCAATCTCTGCCATACAATATGACTCAGTAATATACATACATACATTCTTTTTTTATATTCTTTTCCATTATGGCATAATGGAGATTAGATATTAGTTCCTGTGCTATACAGTAGGATCTTGTTGTTTATCCATTCTATAAGTAATAGTTTGCATCTACCAACCCCAAATTCTCAATCCACCCCTCTCTCTCTCTCTTCTCTGTTTGGGCAACCACAAGTTTCATCTCTATGTCAGTGAGTCTGCTTCAGTTTCATAGATAGGTTCATTTGTGCCATATTTTAGACTTCATATATAAGTGATATCATATGGTATTTGTCTTTTTCTGTTTTACTCAGTATGATAGCCTCTAGTTGCATCCATGTTGCTGCAAAAGGCATTATTTTGTTCTTTTTATGGCTGAGTAATATTCCATTGTATATATATATATACCACATCTTCTTTATCCATTCATCTGTCAACAGACAGTTAGGTTTCTTCCATGTCTTAGCTGTTGTGACTAGTGCTGTGCTTTCGAGGCCTTTGATCTTAGGTGGCTAAGGTCATTAGCTGCATGGGAATTAGCAAAATAGTTAAGAGCACAAACTCTAGAGTCAGATAGACTTTCCTGGGGTTCTTGGACTCTCTTCTCTGTGACCTTGGGCATATTGGTTAATATCTCTGAGTTTTCATTTTATAATCTGTGAGATGATGTATAGTATTTTCCTTAGGGAATGTTTATGGCATAAGATAAGATCTTTGTCTGGAATGTAAACACTCACCTAATGGCAGCTGTGTTTGTATTAGTTGGGTTTAGGGTGAATGGACAGGGAGGCATCAGCAAGGTGAGTAACCTTGTTACCTTGAGACTATCTGCCCAACATGAGCTACGTCATTTACCTCCTCTCTCTGCATCCTCACAACAAGCTTGTGGAATGAGGCTTATTACTCCCACTTTGCAGGCCAGCAAACTAAATGTACAGAGGTATTAAGTGATTTTTCTCAAGGTCACATAGCTTGTAAGGCTAAGAAGAAGGATTCAAATACAAGCCTGTGTGAATCCAAAGCCTACCCTCAAATAAATCAAATAAAAGAGTTTAAAATCTGACCATTGCTTGCTATTTATAGCACACTTATTTTTGATGGTATCAACTAAAATAATATATGAAAGGCAATCTGTGAATTCACTCTTAAGAAACAGTGAATGATTCTTTTGCTCCATGCAGTCAATTCCTTCTTAGAGGATATATGCAAATGCAGTCCAGAATTAGAAAGCCTTATTTATACTCTGCAGCCAGAGAAAGAGCTTTCTGGCATGGATAGAAAGCAAGCTATGAATTCTTCAAGGAAGGTAGAGAAGATAATGGAAAGGCCTCAGGCATAAGGAATCAGAGTAAAAATTCCTACTTAGAAGGAAAAGATGTAAAGAATAAATGCAAACAAAATTTAAAAAAAAAAAGAATGCAAAGCCACAAGAGTATTGACAGTGATATAATTAAAAATAAATGATATCCATCCTTTAATACCAGCACAATAAGGAAAACATTTTGAAAAACTAATGTCCAAAGTTGGTGACTATGCATTGAAATATGGTCTATTATTCTAGGCAGTCTAAGATGAAAAGTAATTTGGAGAAACACAGAAGACTGGGAAAATATTCCTATTTTTAATTTAATTATTCCCCTTCTTAGAATTCATTCTTTAAAAATAATTAAAACTTTAAGGGAGAAAATGAAGAGGTTCTTTGGAGAATTATTTGAATGATAGCTCTTAAAATATGTCTGTCCAACAATTGAATAGTGGTTAAATAAATTATGATACTGCCACTCCCTAAAATTGTATAGAGATATTAAAGCTGTGGCCTATACATTAAAAAAAAATAGATTGAAAAATTAAGTACTGACACATATTACAGAATGGATGAACCCTGAAAGTAGACTCAATGAAAGAGGCCAGACATAAAAGGCCACATGTTGTATGATTCACTTATTTGAAATATTAGGAGTAGGTGAATCTATGGGGACAGAACATGGATTAGTGGTTGCCTGTGTCTGAGTGTGTGGGATGGGGTTGGAGAAATGTAGAGTGACTGCTAATGGGGACATAGCTTTGTGGGGGGTGATTAAGATGTCTCAACTTAGGTTGGGGAGATGACTGCAAAGTGTGAATATTAAAAATTTTCAGCTGTATACCTTGGACTAATTATATCTCATAACAATATTAAAAATACAAATAAAATATTTACTAAGTTATGCAAATACATGAGAAACAAATGTAGAAATAAATGTAACAAAATGCTGGCCAGTGATTTTATTCAACAGATGAATTTATGGATGAAAAATTTTGTCTTCTCTTTGTCCAAAATTCTTATAATGAGATTAGATTTCTTTCATTATTTAAAAAAAATAAATGTAATTACCAAAGAGGAGAACCATTCCCCTTCACAATTATGACTCCCCTCCACCCAAATCCAGTTTTCTTTCTTTTACCTTACTAAGAGAAGAGTAATAAAATTTACAATTCAGGAGCCTGCAAATCCCCTCTAGCCATTTTAGGCCATTTGATACAATTCTATGAATTAAAAAGACAATGGTATTAAAGGGTTTAACTTAAAAGAATAGACACATTAAACTTCTGGCCTATTGAATATATATGTTCTCATTTTTAGGAAGTGATCGAAGCCATTGCTGAATGTGCATTTAAGACTTCACCTTTTCCAATTCTACTTTCATTTGAGAACCATGTGGACTCGTAAGTATTCAGCACATTCAGTAGGGAGTCTTTTCTCCAGATAGAGCATGTTTAATCATTGTTCATCAGATTTAAGATATTTGATGCTATTAATGGTGTTCCTCAATTAAGCTGTATATTAAGTGGCACATGTTCATCTGTATATGATGGGATTCTTTGGTTTAAATTTCATTAACATTAGAATGATCCACTGGACTTGTGGAATCCATTTTCTTGCCATGGTAGGATTTTAATTTAAGGACTCCTCTTTTTACAGTGAAATGAAACCCATTTCCTTATATAATACATGTCTCTGTTTCAGTGGCTGCTCTTATAACCTCCTTCATTAGCTCCTTCTACTGTGTGCAAATTTGTAGTCAGTTTTGCCACCCTAAAATGGCCGGTTCTCTACACACTAGAGCTGATGGAGGGTGAATTAAATATATTAATTATATTTTGCCACTTTGTACTTACACAGAACTCAGACCACCAAATTCTCCCTCCATCCTATTTTTGTTGGTTTCCCATTTGTTAATATTTGTAAATATTTTATTTCAAAACAATGTGAGCTTTCTGCTGAGCCACATAAAAAATAAGTAATTTTTACTTATGTCTTTCATTCATTTTAAGGCAGAGGATCAGAGTTAGGCACATTTACATCAGATATGTACATATTAATTTATCATACAGTTACTCAATCTAAAGAGCTTCAACAAGAAAGATTCTCATCTACATTGAGTCAAAAGTCAAGAAACTTAAATTCTAGTCTCTGGAATTAATGTCTGAAGACTAGTCAGACACTGTGGTCGCTAGTAGTGACCGTCACTGCTCACAAGCGCATTTGGGAAGCTCTCTGTTTCATTCAACCACCTAAGCCAGTTTTCTCCATAAAAGCCTACAACACCTATCCCAAGCTGTCCCACAGATTTCTTAGATCCCTTTTTATCTTCCTTTCAGTAGAAAATCTTTTCCAGGCCACTGATTCCCTTTGTCCAACTAATTTGCAACACAGGCTTCAATTCACTAATTCTTAAAGAATTCACTAAACCTTAAAGAACCAGTTAGGTGGTGACCAAATTTCAGCTTGAGCAATTTCAAAATAGTTAAATCATTTGTTTATATATATGTGGAGAGAGACCTTATTTAGAAGTAACCAAACTATAATTATTTGTATCTCTAGTTTACCCTCGGGAAATCCATGCTACATTTACCAGCTCATGACTCTATTTCATTAGGAAACAACCATCCAGTGAATGATGAAATCATTTGGCACATAGTTTTTCTAGTGCTCTAGCACTCATGAGGGGCACCTGGAGAGAAAAGCATTTATTCTGTTTCATTGCGATTTCTTTTCTAATGAAAGGAGAACCTCTTCAGTTGCTGTATTTAGTACTTCACTTGCTGTGACAACTTTGATGTGCCTGGGACTTTCCTCATCTCGGCCCATCTATTTGCAATTGGGCTCTAACAATGACTTAGCACCTTTTTTTCAAGAACCATACTTCCTGGAAAGATTGATGTATCATTTCCTTTTTGCAGAAATATCTCCAAGTCTAGTGCATTCATTTTCTTCAAGAAACGTTTCTATATAAATTAGACAAAATGAAAAATTCTGGTACCATCCTTGAGTCTCATAAACTTAAGTGTCCACCCCTGAGTGTCATTGGACTTTGCCATGTAGCCAGAGAGGCATCAACAACTACCAGCACCACAAACTAAACAACAGCTAATATTTACTGACTATATATTATGTGCCAAACAAGGGTCCAAGCATTAGCTCATGTAACCTCACCACAAACCCAGGTGCTCCTAGGAATAGACATTTTTATTATTATCCATATTTTACAAGTGATGAAACTGAATCCCAAAGAGGGTGAGTACCTTGCCCAAGGCCATGCAGCTAAAATATTAGAGTGGGGATTTAAATTTGGCTAATGTGGCTTCAAAACTCATCTGTTTAAGCAACACCACCCCCAAGCCTAAACCAAAGGATCATGAGCATTCCAAACATGGATAAAGACAAGCAGAGCATCCCACAAGGCAACAGCCTGCAAGTGGTCACATTTTTGTGGCTCATGACCTTAACCACAGCATATTTTTTTAGTCTTCAACCCCAATCATACAGAGAGCCAAACTGAGCATGAAAACTAAACCTATATTGGACATAATATAAAAAAAGGTTGTCCCCTAATACAGCCCTTTCAGGTTGAAAAAAAGTGAGAAATTGAGTTGCTAAAAGTTCATTAATAATTCATGAATAGCAAAAGAAATCAGGAAAACAGCCTTCCTAGGATGCTATGATATTGATCCCAAACCACTGAGATGATGGAATGGCAGTGAGATCCTAAGATGCTGAATTCTATTGTGGGAGGAAGTTTTTTGCTTCCTATTTCCATTGTCCTTGAGCCTCACACACATATCAACATCATTCAGCCACAGTTCTTTCCTGAAGGACTGTCACACACCCAAAGAAAATTGACAAGCTTCCCCTTTGCTGGTAAAACCTTGTGCTTGACTCATGGGCCGTCCCACCTCATTGCTGAACAAACCAGTGATGGATACCATTCATCAGTTATAGCACTCTTCTCCACTGAACTAGACACACCCTCAGAATCTTACTCAACACAGGGACACACATACCCAAAACATCTGAAACCTATATGCCATCTCTAGCAACAGTTAGTTTTTTCCTCCTTTGTGCTGTGTATACAAAATGCCAGAATCAGATCCCTAGTCCCAGCCCACTTGAGCCATGCCTTCAAAACAAACCCACATTGGAAAAAAGAAGGAAACCTCTGATTTTTTTTTTGTTTTGTTTTCTCTCCTAATATTTAAACTACCTATCCATACAAGGAGAAATCTGCCGTGAGCAGCTGACAACTTTTCTACCACCTGCTATATCACAGTCCCATAAAATGCAGAATTCCTGAGCTTCACCTTCACACCTGTATTTGAATTTGTATAAGTGAGACTTTGAATCATATTTTTTTACAAGCCCCAGTTAACTGATGGGCCGCCTAATTTGTAATTTGTAAACTAGCATTTTCACTAAAAGAATTCTCCACTACACTCAAGTGAAGAAACCACTACATCTGGTTCAGCCACAAAGAATGTGAGATTTTGGATGAAGTTCTTAATTGCCAGCAGTTGTAAATCCTTCATATATAGGAAGGAGTTGTAAATCCTTTATATATATTTCATACATAGAGAAGGAGGTTGGTTTAGTTCACCTTGGATGATGTGGGTTTGCTCCTTGGTCAGAAAACTGATCACCCTGCCAATGTTTTAAAATGTCCATTTGGGGCTGGTGTAGCCTGAAACTCAAAATGTATTTGTAAACATTTTCCTCTCACTTTATCTCCATGATAGTCAGTGTTGATGTTCTAAATGCTTTAGGATTTTTTTTTTTTTTTTGCTCTCTCATGGTAAATGTAATGTCTTGTTTCTGCAATTAGAACCCACAATTAAAGTTGCTTTGTTCTCCTCTGACTTCTGCTCAGTTTGCTTTCTGTTTCAGTTAGGTTCCCTGCCAGATGGGCATGTATGTTTGATCTTCAAACACATTTTCCTTTATCCCTGGACACCTGCCTCTTGTTCTCCCCATCTTGGCTCATGGTGAAGCAGGTTTCAGAGTTTAGGTCAGACACAGATCCTTGCTCTCCAAAGTGTGGTTGATCCATGGACCAGCATCATCTACATGATCAGGGAGTTTGTTAGAGATGCAAAATCTCAGGTACCACCTGTCTTTGCCTCAGAATCTTCATTTTCTTAAGACCCCAGGTGATTTGGTGAAGTGTTAGAGCAAGCACTTAGGTTCATTGACCAGCTGTTTCTTACCTGCAGGCTTGTTACAAATGCAAGTTCCAAGGCTCCACTGCCAGCTCAGTGAATCAGGGGCTTGGGGATAGGGCTCTGGCACCTGCAGCATTAAAAGCCCAGGTGATTCTTTAGTGGAATCGAGTAAGATTTGGGTTTAGCAAAAGCCTCCCCAGGGTCTGATTTGGGGACCACATGACAGAGGACAGAGTCTTCCTGCCACCTGTTTAGGGACACCTGGAACATCACCCTGAAGTGATGAATACAGCTCCACTAGAGTGGAGTGAGAAGACAGGTCCACTAGAAATCCCAAAATCAGGGTGTTAGGGAATAAATCCTTCCTTTTCAGTCCAGGCTTCTGAACGAAGGAACTTGGGGCTCTCAAGTTGCAGCCCTCAAGGAAAGTGACATCCGTGAGGAACCTGGTGAGTTAGTTCACCCATCACAGTGGTTCTCCAACTTGAGTGTATATGAGAAGCCTCCAGAGGGGGCCTCTTGAGACCCCTGAGCCCTGCTCCTTTCTTTCCTTCCTTTCTGACTCAATACCTGAGATTCCAACACGGAATTTGCCTGTCTTCCCAGGAGGCCTTGAATCTGCTTTTCTACCCAGCTCAAAGCCCTGTTGATGCTGCTGATCTGCGGACCACAGTTGGAACAGCAAGACTCCATTTAATAGCTTCATTCCATGAAAGTGAAGTGGAAGGGTTGGACAGTTTCTTTTGTGCGACCTGAAAAGTATAGTTGTTGTTGTTATTCATATTGTTGTTGTTGTTCATGGACCACAGCCTTGCCATGGTGAAGGGGCTTGTGTAACTCGATGAAGCTAGGAACCATGCAGCGCAGGGCCACCCAAGACAGATGAGTCATAGTGAAAAGTTCTAACAAACCGTGGCTCACTGAAGGAGGGGATGGCAACCCACTCCACTCGCCTGTAGAACCCGTGGGCAGCATGAAACAAGTAGGCCCAGACTCAATGGGCTTGTCTCATCTACAGCTGCAGAGCCTGCTGGCTTGGTGGAGCCCAGGGACCAGCTGTCTTTTGGGCAAAGGTGTCTGAACTGTAAATGGCCAGGGATGCTCTGCCAAATCAGCCACTTTTCTGCTTGTCCCTCAACTATAACACATTATCCTTTAACAACCACCCCCAGTGTTTTTAGGGTCAGTGCTCCAGTTGGCAGGGCTTCCTTCACTGGTGACACTGCTGGGAGAACTGCAAGATATTCCAAAGGCTGCGTTGAGTCACACAGGATAATCCCCAACTGGTGAAAACGGGTGTGATGAGAATTTGGGAGTTGTCGTGTAGAGTTCTGCAAGTTTTGTGAAGCTCTGCTTTGCCTTCCCTTGCAGTCCAAGAAGGTAGTGAACTTGGGCTTGTATGGGAAGCACAGAGAACTCATTTGACACCTCCCCCAAATATATGCTTTTTAGAAAGAGGATATGGAGAGTGCTTTTCCCTATGGATCCATTGCAATATGATTTGAACCCCCAAAACATCCCCCTTCCCAGGAAAAAGCACAGTCCATGATCCAGGTATAATAGTCATGGTCGAAGGAATGAAAATTAGAATCACATTTGTTAATTAACTTGAACAATAGTAAAGTTTTATTACTTACTTATTCTTACTACAGCCCCAGTTCTGCTAAAATGTACTAACAATGCAGCACATAGAGACTATTGGAAATCAAGTCCCACAGCCTATAGATCAAAATCACAGTCCATAAAACCTGATGGGATTGGATACCTTTACAATGGTATTTGGAAGGAAAGTTGTGACCAATCTAGATAGCATATTAAAAAGCAGAGACATTACTTTGCCAACAGAGGTCCGTCTGGTCAAGGCTATGGTTTTTCCAGTGGTCATGTATGGATGTGAGAGTTGGACTGTGAAGAAAGCTGAGCGCTGAAGAATTGATGCTTTTGAACTGTGGTGTTGGAGAAGACTCTTGAGAGTCCCTTGGACTGCAAGGAGATCCAACCAGTCCATCCTAAATGAGATCAGTCCTGGGTGTTCATTGGAAGGACTGATGCTGAAGCTGAAACTCCAGTACTTTGGCCACCTCATGCGAAGAGTTGACTCATTGGAAAAGACCCTGATGCTGGGAGGGATTGGGGGCAGGAGGAGAAGGGGATGACAGAGGATGAGATGGCTGGATGGCATCACCGACTCGATGCACATGAGTTTGAGTAAACTCCGGGAGTTGGTGATGAACAGGGAGAGCTGGCATGCTGTGATTCATGGGGTCGCAAAGAGTTGGAACGACTGAGCAACTGAACTGAACTGAACTGATAATGATATTCAGCATTCTACAGAATGAGAATGGCTTTTTAAATGGTCAAGGGAAGCAGTTTTGAAAGCGTATGGATGTTCCCTCGTATCAACTCTGTTTATACATGAGCGGGCTCTCATTCATCTGGTCTAGCTGACAGAGGCTGCCTTCCAGCACTGGGATCATCTTCCACTTCAAAGCTGTTTGCATCTATTACTTCACTTCATCTCCTCATCATCCTCTGCCCCTTTCCAAGAACAATTATTTTCCTCTACTTTTTATAGATCCCGAGAGGTTGAGAACCTGGAACTCAGGTCAACAGTTCCAGCCTTTTCCCATCAGCCAGAGTTCCCCCTGGCACCTCATCAGGTTGACACCACCTTTGGTCCCCTCTTGTGCACAAAAGGGCTGCAAACACCCTTCCCCAACGTGCATGCTTCACTCGTCTTTCCTTCAGGGCCCTTTCCCAAGTGGACACACTTCTGCCTGTCAGCCTTTTCGCTTCTGCATTTTTAGCTTCTCTCTTTCTCTGTCCACCTTCCTCCCTCTCCCCTGTTTCTTCACCTCCTTGTAAATACTTCTTTGCAGTGCAGCTCTGTCTGTTAGACAAATCTCACCCAAAAATTCATACAGAGTCATAAATGAGTTCTACCCCCAAGTATCTGGCGTTTGATTTAGAATTGGGAAATTAACCAAACGTGGCCGAGTCTCTAACCTGGGACATTGAAGCATCCAGGGAAAGGCAGGTGACCTGCTGTCCCCTCCATCTGTGTCCTCCGTAGAAGAGCCTCCTCTCTCCACCTGCCTGTGGCATTCAAGTCCACACAAGTGGGAATTGCAAGCAAGGATGTAGAAAGATGAAAGCAGTCCCGGCGGGTAAGGGGAGGAATGCCGTCCGTCTGTGGCCGGTACGGTGCGGCCATACTGAGGCGCCTCTCTGCATCACCCGCCCGCTTCCGCCTCTCTCCCCTCAGGCCGAAGCAGCAGGCCAAGATGGCGGAGTACTGCAGACTCATCTTCGGGGACGCCCTGCTCATGGAGCCGCTGGACAAGTACCCGGTAAGCGTTCCGAGCCCGTCCCGCAGGAGCGCACGCCTCCCTGTGACTGGGTTAGGGGGGCCCCCTTTTCCGTGTGTCTGTCTCTTGGGGTGAGTCACGCAGTTGACCGCGAGCCCTCTGGCAGGGGAGGCTGGCGGGGAGCGCCTGAGCGGGGCAGACCGCCATCTGACTCCTCCTCTGCCCTCACCCTCCGCGCCCCCTGCCCCTCGAGAGCCAGCCGGGCCTGCAAAACCCCCACCACACCCTCCGCCCACAGAGGGGCCCCGGGGCACAGGCCCTGAGCGCCTCCTGGACCCTCGCCGCGCCCCTCCGAAAGCCCCGGGCCAGGCGGTGCGGGGACGTTCCAGCCTGCCCTGCTGGCCACGCTTCTCTTTCCTGCCTGTCCCAGCAGAATCCAGGCCGCCCTGTTGCCGTGGTCGTATCCCTACGTCGGGAAGGAAAGCAGCAGAAAGATGGTCTCAGAGCCTCTTCGCTCCTCAGCCCCTTCCCCAGTCTCCACCGGTCTCTCCTGTTTTCATGCCAGTCCCCAGACTGGTTGCAAGTGAAGAATAGAGGACCCGCTTCTAGGAGCTCATAGACTTTCTAAAAATGACCTGTCTTGAGACTTGAACACTTGCTCTCCGATATAATATATAATGACCTTCTCATGGGAAATTGATTTTTCCCATTAGATGTACAAGCTGAATACACTAGAAAGAAGGCTTGCAAACAGCTTGAATCTCAGGGTGGTTGGTAAATCTGAAGCCACACAGTCCACTTCTGCTGAGGCCAAGATGTGCCACTTAACAGTATCATGCCAGGATGGGGACTTTGCTGCTTTTAAACTGCATCATCTGAAAAGTGGATTCTGAGGACTTTCCCAGAAGCTCCTGCCTGTCTTTGCCATCTTCCTGGCAGGAGTCACACTGTAACTGGTTTCCATCCTTTGATAATCCAAGCCAGAGCCTTCCAATCTGTTCTAAATCAAGATGGTTGGATTCATAGGGTCAATCATAAAACTCATGAAACTTTAGGTTAGTGGGCCAAGTCACCCAATACATGTCTATGGCTGTATTCATGTAGATTTCTTGTGGAAAAATAAAGGGTACAGTATTTAAAATATACCTTTCATGTGAAAAAAGGAAGTGCTATAAACCAGCCCCTACATAAGATACTTTAATGAGCTGTGTTGACGATAGTAAAGAACAATCTAGAAGTTTGTGGTATCTAATGCAGTCCTTGGGTTTGGGGATAGAATCTGAAAGGAAAGGTCAGTGTTTTTAAAGAATATGTTTTTCTTTCTGTTAGTTGGAATCTGGAGTTCCCCTTCCAAGTCCTATGGATTTAATGTACAAAATTTTGGTGAAAAATAAGAAGAAATCACACAAGTCGTCAGAAGGAAGTGGCAAGAAGAAGCTCTCAGAACAAGCTTCAAACACGTGCAGCGACTCCTCCAGTGTGTTTGAGCCCTCGTCCCCAGGAGCCGGTGAGGGGCTGGTAGACTCTCATTCCTCTGTTTTGTGTGGGTTTAAGAACAGCTGCTCTGGAAGTAACTGAGGACTTTTGACATTTCTACCTGGGCACAGTAAACTGTGTTGGTTTTCTATTTGTTTTAAAGCTGGTGGTTTAAAACTGCACCAACATATGAGTCCCCAGTTCTGCGAGGCAGAGGCCCATGTGACCTCACCAGGCTAAACTCCAGCCATCACAGGGCTGCCTCGCTTTCTGGAGCTTGAGGGAATCTTATTCATTGCACTTTCAGCTCCTAGAGTCCACCCACATCCATTGGCTCATGGCCCCCTTCCTCCAGGGTTCAAAGCCAGCAAGGTCCCATCTCACTTCTTCTGTTACCATGTCTCCCTAGGACCACAGTTAGAAAAGGCCCTCTGCTTTTAAGAACTCATGTCATTACATTGGGCCTATCCAGATAATCCAGAATAATCTCTCCCCCTTCAGCATCCTTAACTTAATCTCATCTGCAAAGTCCCCCATGCCATTTATTCACAGGACACAGGAGGTGTTCACAGGACATAGGCATTTTGGGGAGGTCGCCATATAAGCCAAATAATTTCTGGAGGAGCCAGGTGATTTTAAGCTTCTCAGGACAGTGATCCCTTGACATTAACTACAGATCTGGACCCAAGATATTCACCAAATGCATTCTCATTGTTGAAGAGTTCTGAGTCATTCAGTTCATCCATATTTTCCAGAACTCTTTTAAAATGTAAATGGTAAGATTACTTGAATTATCTACCGGAGCTACTAGATGATGTTTAGTATCACTTATTTTCATATTAGATTTAAGTTGAAATAGACTTTTGTGATTGATGAAAAAAGAATTAAAAACAGTCACCCATTTCCTTTGAATTATTTGTCATTTAGTCTAAGTTCTTTTCCAGTTCTGGTCAGAATCTTGAAAAGATCTGAAGGGATGGCATTATGAAGATCTCCTGATTGGAGGCTGAATATGTGAAACAAACTTTAAGCTTGAATCTAGAAAGTTCTTCAATAAAAATTTAGCTAACATTGGGACAGTGGCTTTGGAAAAGTGTTTGGCAGCATCTGCAGAAGCTAAACTGAACAGATGCATTTGAAGCTCCTGTGCCTCAGAGAATTCTGTTCCTAGGTATATGGCCAACAGAAGTGCATGTAGATGTTCACCAAGAAATATGGACAAAAACTGCTTAAAGCAGCGCTATTCAGAATAGCCCATCAACAGATAAATACATTGCATTCACCTCATGGAATAATGTGTAGCAATCTACAGTGCACACAACATAGATGACTCTCATTTAGAAACATAATGTTGAGGAAAAGAAGTCTAATGCAAAAGTAAGTATCCACTGTCTGATCCCATTCATATAAAGTACAAAAATGGCAGAACTAACCAGGACTTTTAGAGGTCAAGAGAGGGTTACTCCTGGTGAAGTGACAGGAAGGGACCCAAGGAGGTTTCTGAACACTGGTTATATTTTGTTTGCTGATCTGGGCACCATTTCTGTACACATGTGGTATGCATACTTCTCTGTATATCTATCATATGTCAATTAAAAGATTTAAAAATAATTTTTAAAAATTAAAATATAAACTCTAGGTAAATCAGGAAAAAAAAAAGACTGATCAAGAGCCCGATTTATCTTTTCTTCTATTTTTCCATCATAGTTACCAATTACTTGTATTGGTACATTAAATTATTATTTAATTTATACATTATATTATATATTCTATTATTATTATAATGTAAATTATTATTGCATTAAAATCCTTGTCCACAGACATTATGTAATTCCTAGAAAGATTTTTTTTGGTAGTTTTTAAAAGTGTGTTTAAAACTACACAATTCTTATTCTTTTTTCAAAAGTAACTTCTATTTTCAGTGAGAATGTTCTTTTTGAAGTTTTGGAAAGCAGGGCACTAACAGGCCAACAGTTTCCCAGCACGATTCTATCCCTTGAGTAAACCGAGTCTTCCCTTGTGTGTGGGAGCTTGTTGTTTTACCATCTGCCTTCATCAGTTCTCTCCCTCTTATTAACTGGATGCATAACACAAATGATGATTTTTACAGGCGATGAACATTATTGCTTAATTCAGAGAAAGAGCCACAATCTGTTAGTAATTCAGTGGATTTCCTAAACTGGCCCCATACTCTGTTGTGCAATCTTTATTTATTGTGATGGAAATTTTTTGACATTTATATATGTAAGTAGGCCCCTGAATAAAGACCACTACTAATTTGCCATTTGGCTTGTAGATGTGCTTAGTATTGGGAACTCAAGTAACTTGAAAAACTTGAAATATTTCTTATACCAAAGCTAATCTACTTTTCTTAGCACCTATTGGCGAGATCTTCCCCCAAGAGATCCAGCCCTTTGCCTGTACACTTGTCTTAAAGAACTAGGATAATTTATTATTATTAAAATTGCGCAACAGGATTCCTTCAAGTTCCCTCCAAAAACTAAGGGAGAAACCAGGTCCCTGCTCATAGAGTAAAGGATGACAAAGTCTTTCTTTCCCACATAAACCAGAGAATGGCATGATTATTTGAAATTCTGGTGTGCTGTACCATGAAGCACGCTTAAATTACTCAATAAAAAGAACCTCCTCTTTAATTAAAGAAAAAAAAGTAGTTACCAAAACTTGAGACAATAAATTTGACTGTAAGAAATTTTGCATCAACCTCTTAAAAGAATGTATCTCTATAGAATAAGCAATGTTTTCTATTCAAAGTGCAATTGATTCACCCTTATTGACTAATGCAATATTAGCTTCATAAAACAGTTATATGTGGCTTTCTTTAACAAACAAGCCGTAAATAATAAACCATGTTGGTCCCAGACAACTTTTTCCTCTAAAGATTATTTCATGGATACTTTGCCCACTGCTCTCGTTGTCAGCCAAATGAAGACATTAATAAGCTTCTTGGAGGCAGTGGCGGTGTCCTTTGCAGAACCCGAGCAGGGGAGTTAGTATAGACAGCAGGTAGGGGAGGTACTGGGCCATGTAAGCTGCCTCCTTGTCGAGCCAAGATTGCCATCTACTGGGTTTATTATGCTGTTGCACTGTCTGGACACTGGAAGCCAAATCAAACAATCTAGAAGCATGCTTTCGTTACTTTTTACTTGAAGATCTTGCTATATAACTGATATCACTGGGTCTGACTGAATCCCAGAGCTGTGAAGAACATAATGCTGATGCCAGTATGACTCTTTAAGAATGAAACGATGATTAAGGGTGTAAACACCCACCTTAACTTTGGAGAGAAAAAGTCTACTGAAATGACAGCATGTTGGCTAAGTATGAAACTGCATTAGGTCTGATTGTGGGAGATCCCCATGCATAATTATGTTAAGAGTTCACCCATTTTACTCTGCCCTTTTAAATAGCATATGCCATCTGTAAAGATACATGCACTGTTTAGACAACAGTTCATGCCTGTGTGCCTGCTAAGGTGCTTCCGTTGCGTCCGACTCTTTGCAACCCCCTGGACCGTAGCCCGCCAGGCTCCTCTGACCGCGGGATCCTCAGGCAAGAATACTGGAGTGGGTCGCCATGCCCTCCTCCAGGGATCTTCCCAACCGAGGGATCGAACCTGCATCTCACGTCTCCTGCATCGGCAGGCAGGTTCTTTACCACTAGTGCCACCTGGGAAGCCCTTAGACAGCAATGCCTCCATCAAATAAGCCTGCAGGCAAATCACAGGATACAGTCAGTACCTTACAGTTCTGGAGAATCAGATTGCTCCTATAGCCCCCGTTCCTCTCCCAGCTCTTGTCCTCGACTTCCGCTTCCGTGAGGTCCTCTCTGGCCAAGGTCACTGAGCGCTGGCCAAGAATCACATGAAGAGTTAGGGCTGAGAAGAAGAGGGAAAGGTGGAAAAGTGACCGTTTATCTGGTTTGGGTCATAGAGACCCTGAAAGAGGATGTATACATCAAGATGGGACAGGTGCACCAGAGAGAGCTAACTGTATAAGATGCCATGTGCTTTGCAAAACATAGACAAAAATGCTAAGACAAGCATCTTTTATAGAGTTTGGAAATTTCACACATCAGATTTAGAAAAAACATTCAAACACAGTGTAACCCTCTAGCATTAATAAAATTTAAATATCCAAAAGGATAGTTTTCGTGAAAGGCCAACTTCAAGGAAATGTTTGCTAAATATACATGTCACATGTGCTTCCAACCTGTAATTGCTTGTTTACTTCATGATCTGTTATTAAAATTTGACAGGAGAAGCTGATACAGAGAGTGACGATGATGACGATGATGATGACTGTAAAAAGTCTTCAATGGATGAGGTAGGTTTCTAGGGCTTGACTTCTGGTCAGAGACTTTCCACCAACTTGCCATTCTAGTCCGCTTGCTCTGAATGTAGTTCCTGGTCATCTTCTGCCATCTAGTGGTAAAAATAGTTTAAAACTGTAAGTGCAAAAATTGATCACTAAACCAAGTATTGTGTTAAGTAAAGTTCTCTCTCAACAACAGTTTTGCTGAAGCTGTCTTTCATTAAATGTAGTATCTTGAGGGTGAATTCAAGATCTTGTGATCTTGAATTGTGATCTCCATCTTCCCACTTCAGTTTTTGAGACAGTTAAATGGATGTCATGGTCCAAAGCCCAGAGAAGACTTGAGTTTTGGAGAAATGTTTGTAAACTTGATATTAATTTCCTCGTGGTGATTTTGACCTTTGTTGGACTGCCTGGCTTGTAGGATCTTAGTTTCCTGACCAAGAATTGAATCCAAGCCCCAACAGTAGAAGCCTGGGGTCTAACCACTGGACCTTCGTAAGTCCCCATTCTTACAATTTTGGAACCACTAGAGATTTCTACTGAATATTTAGGTATATTTGATATTTAGAAGTTCAAGATTCCCCAGATAACTCAGAAATATCAATTGAACAGATTCTAGAAGCAAACCAAGGATAGGTCAATTGACATTTTAAAACTTTTACCAGGAGTCCTGTTCAAAAAATTTGTACTGAATCTGCTTTCAAATATATTGAAAAGTATGTCTCAGTAGTTGTATCTTTACAATTTAATTAATAAAGATAAATAACAAATAATAAGCTGTTCTGACATGATGCTCTTCCTCTTATACTTATTTCCTTTAATGTAGTCTAAATTCTTAATTATGTTTCCCCCACTAAATTTCAACTTAATACCCAGAAGACAAACTATTACAAAGTAGCTTTTCCTGAGAATTATTTCAATTGTGTAAACTTTTTGTCAGTACCTTTTGATCATTTTAAAACTATCTTACTAATTGGATGACCATTTACAATGGATATTCCTGATTAGCATTTAATCTTAATCTTGCTACAGAAGTTTTCAGAAGAAACCTTGTCTCCCTTGTATTCTGCCTTCTAGAAGTGGGAGAAAATGTTAAATCAGCCTACAGAGGTCTGCCCATATCAGTACTGCAGTGTGGGATTTCTTCTTTATTAAAAGCTTTATCAAAGTGGTATTTATATAATAGCTAATATTAGCTAAAGTAACATGAGACTGTAATATGCCAGGCACTGTTCTGAGCTCTTTCACATAAATTAACACACTTAATAATCACAAGAACTCTATATGTTATGGAGACTAATTTTTTCCTGATTTTATAGGTGGGCAGACTGAGGCACAGAGCAGTTAAGTAACTTTCCCCAGACTGGCTCTAGAACCTGAGCTCCTGTATTGTGTAGTCGCTAAGTTGCGCCCCACTCTTTGTGGCCCCATGGACTGTAGCCCACCAGGTCCCTCTGTCCACGGAATTTCCCAGGCAAGAATACTGGAGTGGTTGCCATTTCCTTCTCCAAGGGATCTTCCCAACCCAGGGATCAAACCTGTCTTCTCCCACACTGTAGCTGGACTCTTTACCACTGAACCACCAAGGAAGATGCATTGTGCTGCTTGCTTAATAGGTGCCCAGGAGCTGGAAAGGGAGCCGAGCAGAAAGGTTCTAAAGAAAAGCAATATTTGTTGGTCCACCCCAACCCACTTTTACTGGCGACCCTTTTCAATAACAGTTTTCCATTCATCCAGTGGTCACCTGCATACTCATTTTCGTATAGTCTGATGACTTCTTTTTTAACTATTTTATTGATTTATTTGGCTGTGTCAGGTCTCAGTCGTGGCCTGCAGAATCTTGGTTGTGTGAGAGGGAATCTTTCCTGGCAGTGCGCTTTCTGGTTGCAATCCAGGAGCTCCAGAGTGAGCGGGCTTCAGTAGTTACGGGGCACAGGCAGTGACCCCCCGGCATGTATCGTACGATGAATTCTTGATATATTAACTTCAGACATCACCTGCAGACTCCCTGCTTTGGCAGATGAGACACAGCTTGAGCCTTCTTCACTTTACTGTGCATTTGGGCCACCTTAGTACATTACAGATCCTGGTTCAGGAGGGTTGGGAGGCTGCTCTCTCACGAGCTTTCCGGTGGTACTGAGGCTGCTGGTACTGGGTGCTCAGGGAGCCGCCCGGAGACCTTCCTCCTCCCTCCGCTCACCGTGTAACGCGAGGTGCTGCTTTTCCTTTCTCCTCTAATCCATTTTCTGTTGGCAATAATTGTTTTCAGAAAAGGAGTGGTCCTCTTCTGCCCTCATGGGTCATTTGATTGTTGCCCTGGGAAAACAACCCTCACTAACATGATGCTGACTCTGGAAACATTGTTTTTACTCCTGCTTCCAGGGGACCGCAGGGAGCGAGGCCATGGCCACAGAAGAGATGTCTAATCTGGTGAACTATATCCAGCCAGTCAAGTTCGAGTCATTTGAAATTTCAAAAAGTAAGTTTTCCCTGGAGAAAAACCCCTAGTGTAGTATATAATCAGTATATTATACCCACAAGAAATTAAACCAAAAAAATATTACCCTTATTAGAACTATTCTATGAAGTTTTTAATATGTGCATGTCTTTACTATCTGATTTTTATATATCTAAATAAATGTACATGGTAAGTAGCTTCATCGTATCCAACTCTTTGAGACTCTATGGACTATAGCCCACCAGGCTCTTTTGTCCATGGGATTCTCCAGGCAAGAATACTGGAGTGGGTTGCCATGCCCTTCTCCAGGGGATCTTTCTGACACAGGGATCCAACCAGAGTCTAAGTCTCCTGCTTTGGCAGGCAGGTTCTTTGCCACTAGGGCCACCTGGGAAGCCCCAGATATATGTAAGTATGTATTTATATGTATTGTATGCATCTATATAACCATATGAGAACATATTCCATGATATTTCCCCAAAATCCTTAATAGACCTACAGGCTATACGTGATTATCTAAAAGATACTAGACCAGTGTACAGTTAATTGAGGATTTTACATTGTTTTTCATTCGTGACCACACAGTGCAATTATATAAATGACAGTGTTGAAATAAACTATTTAACCATCCTTTAAAAGGAAGCAGAGACTTGATTGATCCTGATAAATAGAAATGGAACCAAATCAATTGACCCACATTTCATTTGTTCAGCCCAAGTTTTATATACTTAGGGGAATATATAATTAACTTCACATCACTTGATGTTTTACTTCGTCCGACAGCCCATCCATACTGGATGCAAGAGAAAGGAGCCCTTGTATCAAAGTGCTTAGTCGTGTCTGACTCTTTTTGCGGCCCCATGGACTATAGTCCACTGGGCTCCTCTGTTCACTGAGTTCTCCAGGCAAGAATAGTGAAGTGGCTTGCCATTCCCTTCTCCAGGGATCAAACTGGGGTCTCTTGCATTGCAGGCAGATTCTTTACTGTCTGACTCACCAGGGAAGCCTAACTTTCAATAAGGTTTAGACATAAAAATTTCAACAAGTTTGTTTTATGTTATAATTACTAGTCTTCTTACCACAAGCTGTGAAACATCCTATAAAGTAGTTATTTTTATATTACTATAACTGTCTCTGGCTGTTAAATGTTTGTTTAATTCATGATTCAAAAGCTCGCAGACAAGTAGCCAAACTGGAAAGGAGCTGGTACATTTAGGCCCTTAAGAACCTGATAACAGCAGCACCAGCCAAAGATGTACAAACAAGAACTTTCTCCTTGTATTTTATACCATTTTCTCACTTTTTTCAAAAGAACACTGCACATAGTTTACAAAGAACCTATTAAAGTGACTTAATTTTAATTAACAGCTGTGCTTAAAACAGTCATATGAAAGTAAAATTTTGATGGACCAAAATAAGAGAAACAAGGGTTTCCTTTAGAGTTGATTAAATTGGGGAAGGTGAAGAGGTGGATAAAGGAGAAATGTGGGAATAACTAGGAAGAAAAATGAGGCTTTAATTATGGAAAATGGGCATCAAAGAGGGAACAATGCCTGACGGTAACTCGTTTAAATCACTGAGCTCCGAGTGACATGTCTTCATATGTAGCAGTGCGATTTCTAGTTGGAAAGAGGTCAGAGAAGCTGTTTGGCTCTTTGCCTTTCTAAACTAAGATAACTTCTTTTGGTTTCTCTCACTCTAATTGGAAGCTTGGCTTTCACTTTCAAGATGTTGCTCCGTGTCCAAGAATATTGAGACCTTCTAGGACATTCATTTCTGTGGCCCCCAACGTGTAATCTGAAAATGAGGCCATCTGACTGGAAAATGTTCAAGGATCCTTCTGCTTTAAAATAACAAAATTCTAAGGTCACATTAGTTCTTTCAACCAAAGGGTGCCTGCAAGTTTGAGGTGATGACAGTGTGGGTGTAGTCGAGTAGAGGTAGTCAGCATCTGGAGGAATGTACATGTGGACGTGGCCTGTATTGTTAGTTCTCAGTGATGGCTTCAAGAAACCAATCTGAATGGATTTAGAACAAAAGGTCCTCTTTTGACAGATTAGCTTACCTGGCCACACTCTCCACGTCTAAAATTCATCTTCCAACACTGAGGCCACCATGTCCCTAACTTGCACGACATCTAACCAGGTAGCAAATATTAGAAGACACCACTAAGACTGAAAATTAAAATTAAAACAAAATTAAATATGAAAGTTATTTGAGGGTCTTTGCCCTCAGTTTCACGGGACATTTGTCTACTTCTTATGTGCTATTATTTATAACACTGAATTTTATTTCTCACTTTTTTTGCTTTTGTTAACACAGAAAGAAATAGAAGCTTCGAGATGTCTTCCTTTGTGGAAACCAAAGGTCTTGAGCAACTTACAAAGTCTCCGGTGGAATTTGTAGAGTATCCTTGATTTGACGGATGTGTGCTGAATTGACATTAATGAAGTCTTGTGCTGTTGGTTTAATTTTTGTCTTTAATAAGGAAAAGGTGCATGAAATGGCTAAAGTCTTTATCACTTGGGAGTGATAAATAGTTTCAGGTTTCTTATGCAATGGTGAGAGGGATAGTCTGGCCCATGGAAGAAAACTGGCCTTGGAGTAAAGAAAGATTTCAAGGTTACCTTCACACTATCAAGCTCTTAATCCCTTGGCAATTCCCTTTTCTCACCTGTAAAACAGAAATGATGATACCAGCTTGGTGGCTTGCTGTTTGGGTTAGTGATCACATAGTAAAATGTGTGTGTGCATTTTATACATATGTAAAATATGATGTGCATAAAGTATATATTATATATATAATAGAGACACCTTTCTGGTGTCTCACATGCTTACATGTAATAGACGTCCAATTGAAAAATAGTTGGGATGATGATGAGACTATAAATATATATTACTAATAATATATAATATATAATATATAAATATATATTACTAATAATGGATTTGTTGAGACTCCTGATGACAGTTTTCTTATTTTATTCCTGAATTAAAATAAAATGGCACAAACATTTGAATTTTTTTCATAAAATTAATATTAAATGTCCTAGTTATATAAAAGAAAAAAATCATCTTTAAAGTTCATTAACAATAGGGAAGGAAACAGGTGTTAACTCCATAAACAAAGTGATGATTGACATAATCATTAGTAATCAATAAGTACTAACTACATGGTAGACCTTTGTTATGTTTTAATGTAATCCTCACAACAGCCCTATGATGTAAGAATCATATATCTTTTATAGATGAAGAAACTGAGGCACAGAAAAGGGAAATAACTTGTCCTGAATCATGCAGCTTACAAGTTTCAGGTTAAATTTCAAACCCTCTTTGGCCTAAGTCCCCTGTCAAACCCAGAACCTGCGCTGACCTCTGCCAAACTTGGTAGTGTGTGTGTGTGTGTGTGTGTGTGTGTGTGTGTGTGCGTTTGCACTCAGTCGCTCAGTTATGTCTGACTCTTTGCAATCCCATGGACTGTAGCCTGTCAGGCTCCTCTGTCCATGGGATCTTCCAGGCAAGAATACTGGAGCAGGTTGCATCTCCTACTGCAGGGGATCTCCCTAACCCAGGGATCTAACCTGTGTTTCTTGCATTTCCTGCATTGGCAAGAGGGTTCTTTAAAGCTTGGTAATAGCAATAATTAATTGTGTTTTAAAGACATAGCATCATTCAATAACTAACAGGTTCTCAGGATGGAAAACTGATGATGGTAGGATTCAAAATATGAGTCAAAATCTTCTGTGCTATATTAACCTTGTTACCAATCATAAAGAGTACCATTGTTTTGGCAAAGAGCATTCCCTGAGAAGGTTAAGAAAATGAGCAGAGAGCATTTCAAAAATAGCTGTACAGTTCATGTTATCTGCTTCTGCCAAGCACAATATCATCCTGTCCCATGATTTGCTACATTTGGATTTCCTTTTATGTCCTTAATCACTAAGCCAGTCCTTAATAATTTCCAAAAAATTGTGTTGACTCAACCATTTTTGCTGCTTCATTAGTTTTTACCCACAAGGCTCTGCAAAGATGATGCTCCATTTGTATTATAAAAGCACATTTATTCTGTTTGTTCAGAAAGCTTTTTACATATTTCACTCACTAGTCCAATGAGATCATCCATATTTAATTCATTTCCCCCTCAGTGAAAGATGGGAAGCAGCTTCTCAGTTAATATTATTGGTTAATTCTTTTTGTAATTGTATTCACTACTTAACATGATGGTCCAGATATAACAAAATGCAGCTTAGCAGGATATATCCAAAGGGAACACGCGTGGATTCATCCAACTATATGCCTCAGCTCTTCTGGAATGCAGGCTGCCAAATGGTTGCCCTTAATTTCCAAACAGTGGGTAAGTCACACAGTTAGTATTCATTTCCATCCTATAAAAGCCACATTTCCAAGTGCCTGAAAATCATCCCAAGGAGGAGAAAGACTGCCAGGCTGGATTGAAAAAACAAACAAAAACACATTTTCATAAAGAAAATACCATTACAAAAAAAGACAAATTTTGAATATTGAGGAATTATCTCTAATAGTTTGTAGATGTCTTTATTTTGATTTGTTTTACTTATTTTCAAACAAATTTTTACACTTTTAAAAGTAATACACATTTATTCTAAAAAATATAAATTCAAAATAAGTATTAAAAAAATAATAAAACTTCCAGGAATGTTACCACTGAGAGATTCTCTCAACATTGTTAACTTCTGGCTTTGTGATCTATAAGGTTTTTGGCTATGCATATACATGCTTTTTCACTTAATACCTTGTTAAAATATATATCTTCATATATATTTAAATATTATATGGAAACATGAATTTTAATAGCTGTATATTAAGTACATCTCAGAATTAACTAAAGCA
Source organism: Odocoileus virginianus (assembly GCF_023699985.2). Taxonomy (NCBI): domain Eukaryota; kingdom Metazoa; phylum Chordata; class Mammalia; order Artiodactyla; family Cervidae; genus Odocoileus; species Odocoileus virginianus. The sequence continues at coordinate 994,858 of NC_069682.1, forward strand.
CATTTCCTATCACTGAACTTTAGGACATTTTTTTTCTGCTATAAATAATGCCCTGAGAACAGGCTGAAATATAAATTGTCAAGTTTATCTCCTAATGTTCTTTTGGAAAAGTTCCTAAAATAGAATTCAAAGAAGTGAAAGTTTTAAGAACCTTTGTACAATGCCAAATTGTACATCAAAAATGTGGCATGAGATTTCTTCTCAATCAGCAATGTATGATATGTTTTTCCCTCACATTTGTGATCTTGGTTAAGTATTATTATTAAGTAATAGTAATAATTCAGACAACTATCTCCTTGTTCTTTTTCATTTCTTTGAGTGTTGAAGTTGAACCTTGTAAGTTTGTGTTTTTATTTTTGTTGTTGTTAAGTCACTAAGTCTGTGCAACTCTTTGCAACCCCATGGACTGCAGTACCCCAGGCTGTCCTCCATTCTCCTCACTGTCCACTGTCCTCTGTTATCTCCTGGAGTTTGCTCAAATTCAAATTCATCATAGTCAGTGATGCCATCCAACCATCTCCTCCTCTGCTCCCCTTCTCCTCCTGCCTTCAATCTTTCCCAGCATCGGGGTCTTTTCCATTGAGTTAGCTCCTCTATCAGGGGGCCAAAGTACTGGAGCTTCAGCTTCAGCATCAGTCCTTCCAATTAATATTCAGGACTGATTTCCTTTAGGATGGACTGGTTTGGTGTCCTTGCAGTCCAAAAGACTCTCAATTCTTTGGTGCTCAGCCTTCTTTATGGTCCAATTCTCATATCCATACATGACTACTGGAAAACCATAACTTTGTATGGGACCTTTGTTGGCAAAGTCATGTCTCTGCTTTTTAATATGCTGTCTAGGTTTGTCATAGTTTTCCTTCCAGGGAGCAAGCATCTTTTAATTTCATGGCTGCAGTCACCATCTGTAGTGATTTTGGAGCCCAAGAAAAGCAAATATGTCACTGCTTCCACTTTTTCCCCTTCTATTTGCCATGAAATGAGGGGACTGGATGCCATGATCTTAGTTTTTGAATGTTGAGCTTCAAGCCAGCCTTTTCGGTCTTCTCTTTCACTTTCATCAAGAGGCTCTTTAGTTCTTCACTTTTTGCCAGTAGAGTGGTATCATCTGCATATCTGAGGTTGTTGATATTTCTCCCAGAAATTCTGACTCCAGCTTGTGATTCATCCAGCCTGACATTTCACATGATGTACTCTGCATATACTTTAAATAAGCAGGATGACAAGATACAGTTTTGTCGTACTTCTTTCCCAAATTTGAACCAGTGAGTTTCTATGACTGGTTCTAACTGTTGCTTCTTGACCTACATACAGGTTTCTCAAGAGATAAGATGGTCTGGTATTGCCGTCTCTTTAAGAATTTTCCACAGTTTGTTGTGATCCACACAGTCTAAGGCTTCAGCATAGTCCATGAAGCAGAAGTAGATGTTTTTCTGGAATTCCCTTGCTTTCTCTATGATCCAATGAATGTTGACAGTTTGATCTCTGGTTCCTCTGCCTTTTCTAAACTCAGCTGGTACATCTTGAAGCTCTCAGTTCACCTACTGCTGAAGCCTAGCCTGAAGGATTTTGACCATAAACTGACTAGCATGTGAAATGAGCACAATAGTCCGGTAGCTTGAACATTCTTTGGCATTGCCTTTCTTTGGAATTGGAATGAAAGCTGACCTTTTCTAGTCCTCTGACCACTGCTTAGTTTCCATATTTGTTGACAGATTGAGTAGAGCACTTTAACCGCATCCTTTTTCAGAATTTGAAATAGCTTACCTGGGATGCTTTTACCACCACTAGCTTTGTTCATAGTAATGCTTCCTAAGGCCCACTTGACTTCACACTCTAGGATATCTGGCTCAGGGTGAGTGATCACACTATCATGGTTTTCTGGGTCATTAAGACCTATTTTGTACAGTTCTGTATATTCTTGGCACCTCTTCTTAATCTCTTCTGATTCTCTTAGGTCCTTACCATTTCTGTCCTTTATTGTGCCCATCCTTGCATGAACTATTCCCTTGATATTTCCAGTTTTCTTAGAGAGATCTCTAGTCTTACTCATTCTATTGTTTTCCTCTGCTGCTTTGCATACATTTAAGAAGGCCTTCTTATCTCTCCTTGCCTGTCTGGAACTCTCCTTTCAGTTGGGTTTATCTTTTCCTTTCTCTTCTGTCTTTTGCCTCACTCCTTTCTTCAGCTGTTTGTAAAGCCTGCTAGACAACCACTTTGCCTTCTTGCACTTCTTTTTCTTTGGGATGGTTTTAGTCACTGCCTCCTGTATAGTGTTGGGAACTCCTGTCCGTAGTTCTTCAGGCACTCTGTCTACCAGATCTAATCCCTTGAATCTATTCATCCCCTTCACTGTATAACCATAAGGGATTTGATTTAGGTCATACCTGAATGGCCTCATGGTTTTCCCTATACTTTTAAATTTAAGTCTGAATTTTGCAATAAGGAACTGATGATCTGAGCCCCAGTCAGCTCCAGGTCTTGTTTTTGCTGACTGTATAGAGCTTCTCCATCTTTGGCTGCAAAGAATATAATCAATCTCATTTCTGTATTGACCATCTAGCGATGTCTATGTGTGGAGTCCTCTTGTGTTGTTGGAAGAGGGTGTTTGCTATGACCAGTGCATTCTCTTGGCAAAACTCCTTTAGCCTTTGCCCTTTTCCTTTTGTACTCCAAAGCCAAACTTGCCTGTTACTCCAGGTATTTCTTGACTTCCTACTTCTGCATTGCAATCCCCTATGATGGAATGATATGATTTTTATTTCCATTTCTGCTTTTATTCAGGACTGCTGTCAATTTTTCTGTTCATTTATAACAGTACTTCTTATACAAAAGTCATGTTGTCTTATTTTGTGGAAGAGATGAGATCGGATTGATTAATGTTTTATTTTATGGAATCTTAGTTTGCCCTTACAATTACAAGCTCCACATCTGAGAATCAATCCAGGCTTACTTCTATTTCTTTCATAATTTCTTTTTCACATGTAATTTAACACTTTCATCCACATAGATTTAATGTTCATGTATAATCTTGGTAAGAGATCAGTCTTTTATATGAGAGGTTGCCTTTTTCATTGTTAATTTGGGTACATTTTTTCAATTTATAAGTCTCCATTAATAAATTTTTCACCTTCCTGGAGCCAATAACTTTGTTGTTATTATAATGTTTCATAATATGGTTTAATATGTGGAAGAGGAAATTCTCCTTTTCTCTTACTGTTCAGTGTTTCTTTGCTTTGGACTGACTGTTCTAAAATAATATTAACTAATAGTATTAAGATTGGGCACTTCATCTTGACACTAATGAGAATTTCACATCATGATGCCAATGGGTAGATGCTGGCTGTGACTTTGAGACAGTCTTTTACACACTAAAGGAATCTACACTTGACCTAAATGACAACACTGGTTTTAGGAATTTATGTTGAATATTATTAAATGTCTCTTTGACATCTATTGGGATGATCGTATGTTCATTTCTTCTTTGTGAGAAATGTGATAAATTTTATTAGTATATCTCTAATATGTAAGTATCCTTTTGTTCCTGAGAAAAATTCTACTTGCTTATATATTTTTTTTAGAAAATATGACTTGACAATTAATTTTTAGGCTTTTGAAGTTAATTTTTTTCAAGCATAATTTTGGTAGTTTATCCAATTTTGGTATCACAGTCATAATAACTTATAAAATGATAGATAAAAATTCACTTATTTTTCCCTGCTCTAAAAACAATTTGTTACATGAAACTTTGAAATAATTCTACTATCACTTCTTTACTGTCTATCTAAGTAGAGATGAGTTGTAACTCAGACAATCTGGAACAAATTGATAGCTTCTCAAATTCATTATGACTTTAAAGCTTGTTTGTTTAGCTCTAGCAGTTGCAAATAATGTAGACATTTATTTCCTACATTGATCAAGTCTTAGCAGACTTTGACCAGGAATCTTTGTCCATTAGAATCAAGTCAATGAGTGATTAGATATTGGTAGTAAGTAATCAAACAAATAAAAAATTTTTAAAGAAAATCTTTTTCCTATAAATTAAAAAAAGAATTATAGTATCTACTGTTGATTACGTATGAAGAAGTCCATCCTCAAAAACATGGATTGGAGATTTAAACTTTCTGAAGAGCATCTTAGTAAGAATTATCAAAAGGCTTTTCCAATAAACATATTTTCTGACCTAGAAAATTCACTCCTAAGAGCATCATTAATGATGTCTTCAAAGATTTCACCACAACAGTGTGGTAAAATCAAAACATTGTATATAAATGATAAAAGTTTGGAAGAGACATAAATATGTACAGAGTGGGGCCTGGTATAGTCTGGGTATTCAGGTGTATCTCTTCAAAAGTGTTTTATACAGTTGTTAAAATTAAAGCAGATGGATATTTAATGAAATGGACACACTACATACACTTTATATATGCAAATGGATGCATATACTTTAAATAGAAAAACAGAATCTACACCAACCTGTTGGCAGCGGTTCACCTCTTGATTTGGAGATGGCAGCTCAGTTGTTTTTTTTTTTTCTTGTCTGTATTTCCTAAGTTTCTATAATGATTAAGTCTTTTTTCTTAAAGAGGGAGAAGAAATGTACTGTAATACAATCTTACGTTCTTGTTCCAAATGTAAATACAGTCCCAGTAAGGTTTGTGTCTTTTGTACACAGACCTGGCTATGCAGATAAACATGGGGATGTATGAATACAATGGCAAGAGTGGCTACAGGCTGAAGCCGGAGTTCATGAGGAGACCTGACAAGCACTTTGATCCATTCACAGAAGGCATCGTGGATGGCATAGTGGCCAACACTTTATCTGTTAAGGTATGTTCACCCCATCACACAACTGTACCCAGCAAAAGTCTTCAACAGCACCTATTTTGTGTAAAGTAGTTTAGTCAGTAAGTGTTTACTTCCCAGTAAAGTCTTCACTTCCTTTGTATATTTTTTAAATTTAATTTAAAGACTGAATTCATATTAAAAGTTTTCAAAAGCTATATGCACAAGATGCCCCATTTTTTAATGGGCTAAAAATCAGATCCAAAATCAGTGAAGCAAGTTGCTGAGATTCACCATGGCTAGCCCTTTCTTTTGGTGCAAAGATCCTACAGAGAAATGTACCACGAAATTGTGTTGTGTGTGTGTGTGTGTGTGTGTGTGTGAGTGTGTGTGTGGGGACACTCAGTCATGTCCACCTCTTTGCAAACCCATGGACTGTAGTCTCCTAGGCTCCTCTGTCTATGGGTTTCTCCAGGCAAGAATATGGAGAGGGGATTCCCTTCTCCAGGGGATCTTCCCAGCACAGGGATCAAACCCAGATCTCCTGCATTGCAGGTGGATTTTTTACTGTCTGAGCCACCAGGAAAGCCAAAACCACAAAAATTAGTGACTCATTGGAGAAATCTGGTCTTCCCTCCCACCGTCAGTTTTAGAAAAATAGCCATACTGAACAAAATTAGAGAAAATAAAGGTATTCTCTCAATAAATTATTAAAGATTGAATAAAAGTTCTCCAGTTACCATAGCATGTCTTTTGAAAATCTCTCAGAGTATTCAGGAATTTATAACACATAGTGAGTAATGATATTAAGGGCTTCCCTGGTGGCTTAAATATAAGAATCATATCATTAAACATACATCTGACCCTCAAAAAATTAATTGCAAATGATTTCTGCAGTCTTTGAAATTTATTTTACAGGAGATACAAGGTATTTTTTTTAGCTGTGAGAAAATATTTTTAATACTATAAATGGGAAATCGTTTTTATAAAAAACTTTTTACGTGAACCCTATAAGCCATTGTTTGTTGTAGCTGAGTTTCATTTACTTTTTAAAAGTTCCATTTCTTTTCTGCTTAACTGGATAACTGTAGCACTAAGAACCTTTTTAATAAAGCATAAATGCAATTTTCCAGTTGACCCTAAACCAAAAGCATATAAAAAACTGTCTAAAAAAGTACTCTATATAGTCCATGAGGTTGCAAAGAGATACGACTTAGTGACTGAACAATAACAGCAACAATTTCACTAATTTATATCTATTCTAAGCTTGTTGAACCCATTTTTACTTTAAAATTTATGTCATTTACACCAGAGATTAAAAATAAAGTTGCACTGGAGTGTCTCTCAATGATATCATTTGAAATTATTTCACCCCATATATCTGCCAAGTGGAGTTGGCAGAATTAGAGCTTCAAGATTATATTTAGTTTAGGAAATTGTTTTCAGCAAAGGATGTTTAATGCCTGTCAAGTTTGATTAAGATAAACTCAAGCATCACTCACGGATAAAAAGCTATTTTAGAATTTTTCTCAACTGTAGTTGTAGTCAGGTCAAACTGATAGTAATATTTTATCAAAATAATCTTTTGTCCTTGTTTGCCGATTCATCTCATTTTATATGTTTGCCTTGTTGTTTATTCTTTCTTGAAAATTCTGCCGTGACAGTGTAAGTGCTTATAACAATCACATAGAGAAACTGGGGAAAACAGTTGAGTCCCAGACAGGTGTACACTGCTGCCCGAGGCCAGAGTGGAGACACTGCTCTAGGGATGTCAGTGTCCCCTGAATGGACAGGCCACAATGCCTCAGAGGCCCTGCAGCAGAATCCTGCCTTCACCATGATGGCTGGAGCCAGAATGCAGCTCACGTCAACCCATCCCCTGACATAGACTTTAAAATGCCGGAATGGACTTCTGAGCTCTGGTGGTGTTCCATGATCCTATTTTACTGATGAGAACATTGAGGCTCAGTGTTATTAATTTAGTTAAGAAGTCTGTTTTTATAAAAATCTTAAGCATATTGTCACTACCCTGGGGGTCCAGTGGTTAAGATTCCACACACTGCCAACGCAGGGGGCGTGGGCTCAATCACTGGGTGGGGAACTAAGATCCACATGCTGGGCAGAAAAAGGTAACAAAAGGAAAACAATGTATTCATTAAAAAAAAAATCTTAAGCACACACCATCTTTGATGCATCTGAATTCCCAGCATGACTAACTTAACTTGGAAGTTTCAAACATGCTATAAAATGTCTGCTAAGTAGTTCTCATGTAGAACCTCAAAGGAAACAAAGAGATTGTTAATTGCAGGTCTCATGCACTCAGGCACAGAGACCATGATTCAGGAGAAATGCGTATCCCCGGGGTAAATGCAAACAGCCTCTTCCTCATAACTTCCTAACTTGTGTGGCACCTCAGACCGCATCAGCGTGCAGCTGCCTTTGGCCTCCCCAGTCTCCATGGCCATCCCCAGGCTGCCATTGTGTCCGTTTCCGGCCCAGCCATCATCTTGGTGATTCTGTCTCCTTTCACTGACTGGGGCTCAGAAAGTGAAGCTTTGTCAATCAGATAACATGAATCACTGAGTCCGTTCCACCAACACTTGCTTTCCACGTTTCCCTCTCTGTTGCTAGAGCAGAAGGACATCATGTTTGTCTCCACTAACTTTTATAACATCCGAGAACCCCTCCGAGTCTGAAGATTATTCACGTGTAGTTTTAAAATCTCATTTAATTCCACAGTTATTAGCTTTATAGCTGTATAGCTATATCATTAGCTTTATAGCTAGGCAAAGGATACCACAATCATGTGGATGGTTAACCAGTGTGGTTAGGAGTGATGATAAACTGAGTTTAATAGTTTAAAGTTGGTATTTGTTTTTAGTATTTTTATCATTATTGTGGCTTTTTATTAAAGTGTAACAACTTTGAGAATTGGAGTAGCATGGTGTTATGACTACTCTTTCAAGTTGAATTTTATGAACAAGAAGTTTTCTTTAATGCTAGACTTTCTATTATGCTGTGAGTTAAATTTGTACTCTGAAGCAACCTTTTAATTTCATCTACAATCATGCTTCAACATCAGTCCTTCCAATGAATATTCAGAACTGATTTCCTTTAGGATGGACTGGTTGGATCTCCTTGCAGTCCAAGTGACTCGCAAGAGTCTTCTCCAACACCACAGTTCAAAAGCATCAATTCTTCGGCACTCAGCTTTCTTTATAGTCCAACTCTCACATCCATACATGACTACTGGAAAAGCCATCAGTTTGAACAGACGGACTTTTGTTGGCAAAGTAATGTCTCTGCTTTTCAATATGCTGTCTAGGTTGGTCATAACTTTTCTTCCAAGGAGTAAGCATCTTTTAATTTCATTTAATTTTCATTTTAATTTTCAATTTAATTTTCATTTTGGAGCCCCCCAAAATAAAGTCTGCCACTGTTTCCACTGTTTCCCCATCTATTTGCCATGAAGTGATGGGAGCAGATGCCCTGATCTTTGTTTTCTGAATGTTGAGTTTTAAGCCAACTTTTTCACTCTCCTCTTTCACTTTCATCAAGAGGCTCTTTAGTTCTTCTTCACTTTCTGCCATAAGGGTGTTGTCATCTGCATATCTGAGGTTATTGGTATGCCTCCCAGCAATCTTGATTCCAGCTTGTGCTTCATCCAGCCCAGTGTTTCTCATGATATATTCTGCATATAAGTTAAATAAGCAGGGTGACAATACACAGCCGTGACATACTTCTTTTCCTATTTGGAACCAGTCTGTTTTCCATGTCCAGTTCTAACTGTTGCTTCCTGACCTGCATACAGATTTCTCAAGAGGCAGGTCAGGTGGTCTGGACTCATGTTGAATGACTGAGGTTAAAGCTGAAATGCCAATACTTTGGCCAGCTGATGCGAAGAGCTGAGTCATTTGAAAAGACCCTGATTCTGGGAAAGATTGAAGGTGGGAGGAGAAGGGGACGACAGAGGATGAGATGGTTGGATGGCATCACCGACTCAATGGATGTGAATTTGAGTAAACTCTGGGAGTTGGTGATAGATAGGGAGGCCTGTCATGCTGCAGTCCATGGGGTCACAAAGAGTCAGACATGACTGAGTGACTGAACTGAACTGAACTGAACAATCATGCTAAAATGAGAATTTTTTTCTCTTATAAAGTTTTTAAGTATTAGAAAAATATTTATATTCAGTTGGCTCTAAAAATCAATTTTTAACTTTTAATAGATAATATCTCTCAAATATAAAAGCCATAATCTCATTAAACTTTTCAAGCTTGTTCATGTATTTCATCCTATACAACTTTGTCTTATTAATTAACTCCTAATGCTGGCATTTTCATTATTCTTCTACCAATTCTTTAACCAGAAAAAAAATAATATTTGTACTGTTGTTTCTGTTTTACTTTGATTATGGCTCAGCATTCATCATTAGCATTTATCTCTCCCTAAAGTTTTCTCTTGTATAATTTTTATTCATTTTTTAAGAGTTTTTTTTTTAAATAATTTAAAAAACTTTCTAGATTATTTCAGGTCAGTTTCTGTCTGATAAGAAAGTCGGGACTTATGTGGAAGTGGATATGTTTGGTTTGCCTGTGGACACAAGGAGGAAGGCATTTAAGACCAAAACATCACAAGGAAATGCTGTAAATCCCATCTGGGAAGAAGAACCCATTGTATTCAAAAAGGTTGGTCTTGTGTCCTTCATGTCAGATGTTAATGCATCTTCTAGGTGCTTTATGACTTCCATGTTGGCTCAGAGGGTAAAGCATCTGCCTACAATGCGGGAGATGCGGGGTCAATCCCTGGCTTGGGAAGATCCCCTGGAGAAGGAAATGGCAACCCACTCCAGTATTCTTGCCTGGAGAATCCCATGGATGGAGGAGTCTGGTGGGCTACAGTCCATGGGGTCGCAAAGAGTCGACACGACTGAGCAACTTCACTTTCACTTTCAGGTGTTTATACTGTAAAACAAATGAAAGGAGGAATTACTTATTATTTCATTTGGGAATTTTTAATAATACAATAGCATTTTCAAAACTATCTTGAAAACTATTCAAGATTTCTGTGAATTGCTTGTTTGGATTTTTCATAATTGTGAATCAATTAATTCTGCTACTAAGTCGCTTCAGTCGTGTCCGACTCTTAGCAACCCCATGGACTGCAGCCCACCAGGCTCCTCCATCCATGGGATTTTCCAGGCAAGAGTACTGGAGTGGGGTGCCATTGCCTTCTCCCAATTAATTCTAGGATACCTCATTTGGAAGACCAGAATAACATGTAATTTTAACTCATAGCCTCTCATAATACAAGTGATAAATGATATGTCTTCACTATAATTCGAATGAAGTAGAGTGGTAAATAGGGACTAATATGGTAGCCAAGAGAAAGGAAGTCCATGCTTCCTTTAAAAAGCATAGCAATTAAACTCCCTAGAATCTCCAACCACTGGTGTCGATCTTTGTAACTTGTCTGGATTCTATCTGATAGAGTTAATACCTTTTACATTCGACTTGTCTTTCCCTCTGCTTTCACCAAAAAACAGATCTTTTTCACACATGGTTTACACAAAAAGGAAGACAGTAAGTGCTTTCTATTGAAGGTAGAGTGCACTCTTAACATACCCTTTGCTTTTATCTGGCCAAAATATCTACAAAGGCAGTCTTCTGCAAATAGTGTATCTTATCTGTGGTAAAGATCTCTGCACTCCAGCTTTTTTTTCCTTATGTTAATTGGATCTAGTAGTACTGTCTACTTCATAGCATTCTTATATGAGTATTTCCTAATATACTGAAAACATTTAGAAAATATGTAACCCATTGAAAGTAGTCAATAAATGTTAGTTTTCTTATGTTCCAAAGAAATACATATTTAAGGTATAATTGGCCTCATTGTCTTGACATGTTGATATAGTATAGCTGCATATGTACCCCAGATGTTTTACACTGAGAGAAAAAAAAGTAAGCAATTACTTATGGTTCATTTGTAAATTTACAAATAAGCAATCTCATTTTGAAAGCTATCCTTGAAAGCTACTTTATAATTTTTGCTCCAAAGTACAAAGGTAGTTTGCTTTGAAAATATAATAATGAATGCTCAAACTGTGATTAAACCATTAACTCACAGTATTTAAACATAGAACTTTTGTCACCTCTGCCTTGAGAATGTTCATGTCAAAAGAAAATGGTCTATTTGTTGAACAGATTCCTCATTTTGAAAAGGTGATAAAACACAGATGAAGCCATCTCTCTGGTAATCCTTCTCTTTTTGAAAATCCAAGTTATAGAGCAGTAACTTAACTTTTTATCAATTTGCTCAGCAGAAACTTCTACTTGGATTTGGAAAAGTAGGGCCTATTTGAATAATACCTTTCTAATTGTTTCTGGAAGTCACTCCTTCTTGTAACCACATGTATTCTTAATGTCCTATAGGTGGTTCTTCCTTCTCTAGCCTGTCTGAGGATAGCAGTTTATGAAGAAGGTGGTAAATTTATTGGTCACCGAATCTTGCCAGTACAAGCAATTCGGCCAGGTATGGATAGCATTGTGGGAAACTTTTTATCAAAGTTGTAAAGAAAATCATCACTGCCTTGTAAGATTGTTAAAGAATGATGTAGGAAGCTATTTGTTGTTTTGGTGTTTCGCTCTGTAAAGAGGATTATAAGATTATATATTTAAATCTGGCAATATTATGTTTTTGTGATGTGCTATGACTACTAGGCCAGTCAACTCTTGCCAGATATTATGTGTAACAAACTACCTGAAAATTAAGAGGCTTATGAAATGTGCTTCGTCTTCGTGCTCACAGGTCTGTGGAGTAGTAGGGCTTGGTGCGCTTTGGCTGTGCAGCTGTGCTTGAGGCTGTGGGCTTGCCACACCTGCCCACTCAGGGGCTCCAGGTGAAGAAGCAGTTGCACTCACAGGCATCTCACGGCAGCCCAGTGGGATGCATGCCTGTATCTGCAAGCGCATGCAAAGCCTCTGCTTGTACACGTCACTGACATCCCATTGTCCAAACAGGCTAACCCCCAAACTGAGAAATCATATACAGGGCACAAATTTGGACTGATAAGTCAATCTATGACACATGGTTTCAAATTCTCTCTTGTGGGGAAAAAGATGGTTGGAAAGAGGGAAAAAAAATCAGAGTCAACATTATTTTCCTGTTTGATGAGAAAAATAATACCCTATCACTCAAGACCACATGAATAAAATGAGGTAGAAGTAATCTGTTGGTCATCCAGAGTCACCTGAAATAAACACTTCGATCAAATAGATGTTTGGCATTATAAGAAACAGTGATGCACAGTATCATGTCACCCCCCAGGCTATCACTATATCTGTCTGAGGAACGAGAGGAATCAGCCTCTGATGCTGCCAGCACTCTTTGTCTACATAGAGGTGAAAGACTACGTCCCAGACACATATGCAGGTAAACCACCTAACTCGAAAGGGTATCTCCATCTGGGGTCATCCATATTTTTGTGACTCAGTGGAAAGAAAACTGGGTTAAACAAAGGCAAGAGAGTGTGACCTCAGAATCACTTATATGTTTGTATGCATGTTTAGAAGTAAATTCATTAAACCTTTGTTAATAAGTTTTAGTTTAAATCTCAATTAATTATTGAGCATTTTTATCCATTGGTAATATTATTCTTATGAGTTCAGTACTTTCTAACCAATGCTCTCTGATACTACACAGTCTATGTAGGTCTGTGCAATGAATTTGCCTTCAGCCAGTTTTAGAATCCTGACCCTTTCTATGAGTGAAATCTTCACCTATAGAAATTAACTTATGATGATGTCAGCCTGGAATCATACATTTAAATGCTTGTGGTGCCAAGTGACCTGGGTAGGAGACCCTGGGAAGTGGTGGAGACTATGGCAGTCTTGGCTCATGTGTCCAATCTGCAAATGGCAGCCATAACTCACTCCAGCTAGACAGCATCGTGTTCAAATGATAGCCATACTGCCAAATCATTGGGTTGTTTCAACAGTCTGTAAAGCAGCCTTTTTATGTGAAATGTCTCCCCTGTGAATCACCAGTGTGGGAAACAGGACAAATTTGTGGGCCATTGCTGAACTGGATGAAATGCTCAAATAAAACTTAAAAATCCATGGCTAATTCATTTCAATGTATGACAAAAACTACTGTAATGATGTAAAGTAATTAGCCACCAACTAATAAAAATAAATGGAAAAAAAAAAACTTAAAAATTTAGAGCACTGCCACATCCTGAGTTGGACCTTGTCCAGGTTGACTTAGAGATGACCTTTGAGGTCTCTCTTCCTGAGGTTCAGCCAGTGGACTCTTGTCCATTTCCAAAGTGTTGGCTGGATAAGTAGATAGTTATATGGGTAGATTGGAAGATGGATGGTGAATCAGTAAATGGATGGATGAGTAGAGAGATGATGAACAAATACAAGGATGGATGGGTGATTGGATAGATGGATGGAGGGATGGATGGATAGATTGATGGATGGTGGATAATCAGTATCTCCAGGACCATCAATCTAAGATGTCTCTTTCCTATCTAGATGTGATTGAAGCTTTGTCAAATCCAATCCGATATGTGAATCTGATGGAGCAGAGAGCTAAACAACTGGCTGCTTTGACACTGGAAGATGAAGAAGAAGTAAAGAAAGAGGTGAGAGGGTTATTCTAGTCTTGTGCATGGCCTGAAACATGATTTCTGAATCTTGTTGCTAGCTTTTCCTACATAGCATCATCCTCAGGAAAGGAAAAGAGAACACTGGAAAACCACTTTGATGGAATTCAGCCTCATCTTCCAAAACATCTAGAAGATACCCTGAATTTCTCATATTTCATTCTCTTTTGGCATTCTGTGGCCACCACCAGCATCTTCTTTTATGACCACATTGAATAGTAGACATCTGGCTGTTTCAGGGGAAATTTTCTAGATCATTTCATGTTGATTAAAGGTGAATAAAACATGTAGAAAAGAAGATGATCATCAAGTCATTTGTTGTTTTCTTTTGTCCTTAAAGTACAGAGTTTTCAAAGTGCTTTTGTGATTTCTTACATTATACAAGGTACTTAACACAGTACCTGTTGTGTAGTGTAGGCCACAAAGTGGCTACTATTATTACTGTATATTTATGTATTACAATACATATTCCCAAAATAATTGGTGTCTTATTCTAAATTAGATGTCACAATGCAAAGAATAATTAAGAAAGGGTCTAGAAATATTAGAAGTGAAGTTTAAAAATATGAAGCTTCCTCAAAATCCTGGTGAATTTGCCTTGTCATCTGATTGATTTAGTGATTAATCAACAAGTTGAATAAAATCTTTGACATGTGTTTATTTAAAAAAAATGAAGTTTCCATGTAGACTGAAATAGAATTTCATGATTATTGGGGATGACATAAACATTACAAATAGTGATAAAAAAAATAGCTATTTCATACTTCATTTGAATATTCGAGGATAGATTCAGGAAAACAGATGAGAAAATTGGAGAATTATCAGTATAGGAAAAAAAACCTTGAAAATTGTCTGGGTGACTTTAATAGCAAGTCCACTCAAGTTGGCATTATTAAGTTATCTTTTTCTTATTCCAAAAGAATAAAGAAACCTAGGCTTATCATAGAAAATTTTTTTAATGAAAATGAGAAAAGAAAATCCCAAATACATCACCTTTAATCCAAACACCCAAGTCACACAGAGATAACACTGTACATGCGTGCGTACCTGTGTGCTAAATCGCTTCAGTCATGTCTGAGTCTATGTGACCATATAGACTGTAGACCTGCCAGGTTCCTCTGTCCGTGAGATTCTCCAGACAAGACTACCGGAGTGGGTAGCCATTTCCTCCTTTTAGGGATCTTCCCAACCCAGGGATTGAACCCACATCTCTATGTCTCGAGCATTGGCAGGGGAGCTCTTTACCACCAGTGGCACCTGGGACACCCAACACTCTACATATGGGACATACGTACAGCTAGTCTTTTTATGCACAATTAGTACTTTTTCATAAAATGGGATAATATTCACAGTTTGTGTTTTAATCTTTTATTTTCACTTAATGCAAGCAGTTCCATGTCATAAAATATTCTATGACATCACTTTTAATAACTTTGTCATCTTTTGTTACATAGCTGCACACTATCTTTCTAATCTCTATTATTGGATATTTTGAATACTTCAGTATTTTAAATAGATCGTCAGTAGACATTATATAAGTATGTTTTTGAGCACATTTATGATTATTTCTTTGTTTTTTGTATAGAATTTTAGAAATTTGTGATCTAAGGTGTTGAGTTAATTGAACGTGAGAGAAGATGAAATGAAAAAAAGAAAAATATGGTTTTCCCTAGTAGTCCAGTGGTTGAGAATCTGCCTTGCTATGCGGGGGACATAGGTTTTATCTCTGGTCAGAAAACTAAGATCCCACATGTCTGAGGAGCAATTAAGCCTGTGTGCCACAACTAGAGAGTCCATGCGCTGCAGTGAAAGATCTTGCATGTCACAATGAAGATCCTGCATGTCAAATAAATACTCTTTAAAAGAAGAAAAATGTTTGATGTCAAAGTAAAATTTTTCAGGCTCTTATTTACACTGCAAGCATCATATCCTATAGAACCAATAAATATATCATCCTGTTTGATGAAATTTAAAGTTAGCCTGGAAAGTTTCATAAATAGTATTTTTCTTTGTATGCAGAAAATGGAGTTACAGGGAAATTTTACACTCCTGGAAAAGTACACTTAACAGTAGACATGAATTACTTCCAACGTTGTGTCTTTGGCACCTATGCCTAGCATGTTTCTTTTTCATATGTTAAAGACCACTTAGCTTTTGTTTGTCTGTAACGCTTTTCCTTGTTTACCTGTGGCCAAGTCATGTTGTTGCTGTGCTGTGCTGAGTCACTCAGTTGTGTCCAACTCTTTGCAACCCCATGGACTGTAGCCTGCCCAGCTCCTCTGGGCATAGGGATTCCCCAGGCAAGAATACTGGAGTAGTCTGCTAGGCCCTCCTCCAGGGCATCTTCCCAACCCAGGGATCAAACCCAGGTCTCCCACATGCCCAAGAATACTGGAGTGGGTTGCCTATCTCTTTTCCAGGGATCTTCATGATCCAGGAATCGAACCACCGTCTCTTGCTTTGCAGGCAGATTCTTTACAAGCTGAGCTACCAGGAAAGCCCAATTCATATTGATGTATGGCAAAAACCATCACAATATTGTAAAGTAATTATCCTGGAATTAAAGTAAATGAATAAATAAATTTTAAAAAGAACTGGAAAAAAAAACACACCGCTTAAAAAAAAAATACCACCACTTAGGCCTACTGCTTGAATTTGAGCTGTTAGTCTGAGCACTCACTGCTTGGCTGGTCCAGCGGGCACAGAGAGAGCAAGCATGTCACCCATGCTCTAAGCAGATTTTGCTGGTACCATCCCAGAGTTCCTTTTCAGGGCTGCTGCAGGGTGGGCTGCAAACAGCTCACAACCACATACTTCTCCAGAAGACTGGCCTAGGCTGATAGGAACTGCCTTGCTTGGGGATGTCTAGCAGATTCTTCTTTCAAGGAGGTGACTGTGTCCTGCGACTGTCAGATACAGAATAACAGCCCAGGTCTTTGGATGGGCACCTTCAATGCTGCAGTTCAAGCTCCCATGCCACACCCCCACCCCCCAGGCTAGAGATTAGGCTGAGGCCAGACTCCAGCTGAAACCACTCTAGGTTTATCTTGTTTCCCTGTCTTAGCCTGTTTTCCTCACTTCCTGACAGTTCTGAGAACATCCTTTCAATTTATCATGCAGACAAGAATCCCAAGTACAATTCTGCTAATAAGGAATCCCACAATGCTAAATAGCTGCTATTTTAGAATTAAAGATTGAATGCCCTTTCTGTTTTTTTTGTTTGTTTGTTTGTTTGGGAACTAGAATTTAAATGTTTGACAATAGTTACATCTTTAATTTCAGTGTTTCTTCAAAGATAATAGTGTATTTTTTTCTTTGTAATGGCCTTTGAAAAGATTAAGACTAGAGATTTCAGTGAATTTCTTGTTTTGCTCATATAAACACAAATATGAAATTAAAGGCTCTCCTTAGATATCAGTGGGTTTCCGAGCTCTGAAACTCTTTTCTCTTCTACTGACTTTAACTTAATAACATATTTCACAAAATATAATCCATGGTAAAGATAATCTATGGAGATATAATTAGATTACTATTAAGCCTTCTCTAATTAGAAAACAAGAATCTCATTAATCAACTGGATGCAGTTTATTTTCTAAAAAAGATAGGTGTTCAAGGAAAGCATTTTTGGATAAAATAATGTTTTGCTACTATTTCAAAACAATACTTTCTGTATCATCAACTTGTACCTAGATATTGGCCATGTTCTCTGGCCATGTTCTTCAAGCTCTGACTTGAAGAGATTTCAAGACACCACCAATTTCAGCTTATATAATATAGCAATAGAAGCAAAAAGCCTTGTAATGAAACAGAGACCGTTTCTCTAATGAGAAAAATGTCACTTTGCGGAGTAGGAGACCTAAGGCCTTTGAGACTGCAGATCTTTCAGATCACTGTCCTTTCAAAGCACCAGATATCACATATCAAAAAGCTATTTGGATTCCACGTATATGAGGTATCATGTGATATTTGTTTTTCTCTGTCTTCTTTAACTAAAAAGTGATACAAGGGAACTTATTCACAAAACAGAAATAGACCCACAGATGCTGAAAACAAACTTAGGGTCACCAAAGGAGAAGGGAGGAGGGGCAGATCAGGAGTTTGGGGTCAACAGACACACACGGCTGCATAGAGTGGGTGAGCAGCCACGGAGCACATGGGACTGTGACAGCCTGCAGTGGGAAAATCTGAAATGTATGTATGTGTGTATATAACTGAATACTTTACTGTAAACCTGAAACCAACACAACGTAGTAAACCAGCTATACTTTAATTCTTTGAAAAAATAAAAGCTATTTGTGGAGAATGTATGATATGATCAATCATGTCATAATGGATATGAAAATACAGAAGTAGAATTTTAGGTCAACATTACTTTTGCTTCTCCTCTAAAATGATGGTCATAAGGATTTTCAGTAAATGTGTAATGTTGGTTACACTCAAATAATATTTGAACATTTTCAGTTTTAGAAATGATTTTAGAAGCATTGAATCACATAAATTTCACATTGAATCGCATAAATTTTACATGGTCTTGTAGAGAAAATACAATTTATTTTTTCCTCTGAAATGCCTAAACCCTTAACTGACCTCATTTCTAAAGCTCAAGAAGAAAAATTATTTGCCCTTACCATGTAATGCTGGGAGAAAAATGGCATTTCACACCTTTGAACACCAGCATGCCCTTTATCTTGTCTTGTAATAATGTAAGTTTGTTTGAATGAGGCCACTGAAAAGAAGTAACTATGGTTTTCTCAAAAGAAAATTCTATCTAGGACATGGCAGACACTGGAGACACTATTTTAGCAGCAAAGACTTTTTTAGTATAATCCTTTTAACTTGGTAGTTATAAAGGTCATTTCTATTTGAAAATGAAAGACATCGTTGAACTACAAAATATTCCCAGAATTGTAATAGTCTAATAAATTATCTTCATAAGTAATTGGCAAACCAAAAAAGTAGGAAATTTTAAAATTCCCCCATGCTTTCAACAATAGACCTTTGTTTCAGACCATGTGAAAAAAATATAGATACATATATAGTTACATATGGAGAAGGAAACGCAACCCACTCCAGTATACTTGCCTAGAGAATCCTGTGGACAGAGGAGCCTTGTGGGCTGCCGTCTATGGGGTCACACAGGATCAGACACAACTGAAGCGATGTAGTATTAACATAGTTACATAAGGAAATGGCAACCCACTCCAGTATTCTTGCCTGGAAAATCCCATGGACTGAGGATCCTGGTAGGCTGCAGCCCATGGGCTCAAAAAGAGTGGGACATGACTGAGCGACTTCACTCACTCACTCACTCATACATATATAATTCCAGTATATAATTGGAAATTAAGGAATAATAAATTTGAGTTGCTGTATTTATTTTGTCTCTTTTAAAGTAATAAATCAGGATCGTGGGTTAGTAAAGTCAAAGAAAGTTCCTAATCTGAGTCATTACTAAGGCTTTATAATATCTTTAGTTACTTCTCTAAATAAAATGGTGTATAAAAATTGTAAAACATAGTAAAGAAACAAAAAGGCCTCTCAGTAATCTTGCAGATCAGGTTAACATTTTTGGTGGTCATCATTCTAGCATGTTTTCTATGAATGTGTAGTATTCCTTTACAAAAGTTCTTAATTAAAAATAAATTTTCCACAGCTCTATTAGTTTAATGTGGTTATTAGAGATTACCAATGGGATATCAGTAGCACTTTTATTTTCTATTTTTCAAAATAAACCTCTAAAGATAATAAAGTAAATATCCAGTGGCTTGACTGCAAAATAGTATGTGATATTCCAATTGCAGTACTTGAACATGACTTCTTTTTAGCACATCAAGGAGTGAAGAAATATTTTACTGAGTGTTTACTGTGAACTTGGCACCATTCTGAGCCTTTTCATGTATTAACACATGTTAAGTCCTCAAATGTCCATATTTCTTAATGATTATTATTATTCCCATTTAACAGATGAAGAAACTGAGGCACTGAGCAATTCTATTCCTTGCCCAGCGCCACACAAATACTAAGGAGCAGAACTGAGATTGAAATCCAAGCAATCTGGCTCCAGAACTCATGTTCTACATCACCACTGCTGGAAGTTTAATGTGCAGGCCAGGGCATCATGACAACATGCTGACCCTGATTCAGTCTGTCTGGGCTAGGACATGAGCCTTGGTATCTCTGACAAGCCCCAGCTGATGGGATAGCATCGCTGCATGCCTCACACCTTGAGTAGCAAAGGTCAACACTACACCACATCGCACGACCTCAGTAACAAACCTGTAGTTTTCTACTGACCTTTAATAAGAACTAGCCCTTATTCGTCTTTCTGGACCCTTTAGCAGGCCACCTGGAACACTGAGCACAGAATGTAAGACACTTACCTTAAATAGTGATACTTTCAACTCAGTTTTCTGTTGAATCAAATGTCAAGATTTCTTCCTTCAAATCACTGGATATTATTAGCACTTAACTCTTCAAAGAGTTAGATTTATATATGTGGGATCTGTTAAGTTAATTTGTACACTGCCTGCTAGCCCTCTATCATCTGTGTGTACATGATACAGGTGAAGTGTGTGAGTGGTCTTCACATCCTTTTAATGTTGAGAGAGAAAGCTATTTGCTCATACTCAAATTTCAGTTATTCCAAGAAGCCTACTTTTTTAGTTTTCTGACCCATGCTCTTATAAGTGAGCTGAAATTTATCTAAAATCATTTATTTCTTAGTTCTGTGTATGGCACAGTGGCCATCTTCAATGGGTTTAATTATTCAAGATGAAAAATATCCTATAGTCTGGTGTGAATTTCAGCAGTAAAATAATCCAATAGCAAAAAGTCCACGGTGGTGCTCTCAAAAAGTTATAGTGTTTAAACTCAATAAGGCATTGGATGTCATTTAAGTTTTCCAAGATGGGAGCTTGACACTTTATCCACTATTTAAGAATCTGGCACTAATTTTAAAAAATGACAGTTTTTCACTCTGCTCTAGAGCAAGATTTCTCAAATTTTAATCTGCGTACAGATCTTGCTATCGTGCAAATTCAGATTTAATAGGTCTGGAGCAGGGCACAAAATTATGCATTTCTAACAAGCTTCCGGGTGATGCCGGTGCTGTTGTGGACCATACTTTGAGTAGCAGAGCTCTCAGACTTTAGTATTACTGTGAACCAGCATCTCCTGGGTGGCTCCTAGAAACACAGATTCTGGCCCGCCCCCAGAGTTTCTGGTTCAGCAGATCTGGGATGGACTAAGAACTGACATTCTGACAAGTTTGCAGCGATGCTAATGCTGCCGGTCCAGGAACCACACATCGAGAACCATTGCCTTGGAGCCCTACATCTGTCTCTCAAGCACGTGGCTCTCCACACATGGAATCAAAATGAAATTACAAAGTCAAGAATTCTATGCATTCTCAACTGTCGTCTGGAAACCAGGAAGGGTGACAAGAGAAACTCTTCCTGGGGAATTGTCCAGAATCTGTTCTTTTTTTTTTTTAATTGGAGGATAATTATTTCACAAAGCTGTGTTGGCTTCTGCATTACAACAATGTGAATCAGCCACAAGCATAAACATGTCTCCCTTCCATGCACCCCATCCCACCCTCTATGTCATCACAGAGCCAGAATATGTTCTGTGAGTGATAGGCCATAGTCATTGCCAAATGATTTGGCTTAATTAATATGAAAGACACAAAAAAATGAATGTGAAGGGTGGTTGGTCCACGACTTCTTTAAAGGAGAAATCCATGATTTCTGCCTGACTCAAAGAGTTTGTTTCTGCTGATTTCTCTGGAGACTATATGAAAATATTTCCAATAAATTAAATTTGGTAAAAATAGTAACATGCAACACAAAATACTCAGCAGAGCTATGTCCTGTCACCATTTAATCTCTTTCTAAATAAATTATTGCAACTATGAATTAAATGCAGATTCTCTAACCACAGACAACAGGAAGAGCAGCATCTTCATATTTTTCACCCATTGATTCATTCATTCAAAAAATATCTTCTTATCATAACATTTAAGTGGTTCTTTAATTTCCAGACTATGTCACTAATACTTCATTTATTGATTATGCATGAGGAGGAAGCAAACTGAATCTCTTCATGCGTTCATTTTAATAAAAGTTGGTTTTTTTTAACACACTGTGTCAGTTTCCATACAGGGCAATATAGAGATATAATGATTAGAAAAATCAGATGCTTTATAGTCCTTACAGTCTGGAGAAAGAAACTGACTTTAATTAAAATTCACACATATGCATATAACTTGCAGCTGTCACTAAGGCTTCAACAAAGAGATACCTGGTGAATGCTGATGATTTCTTTGTATGATGATGACACATATGACGACAAAAACTGAAGTCAACAAATAAATTTACTCAGCTTCTTAAAGCTGTCTTTTGCTTCTAACTCACTCTGATGAGCTCTTAAAAAGATAGAGGCTTTGTCATAACGTATTATAAAAATTTTCAAACATGCACTAATGTTGAAAGAATTATACAAAGAGCACTCATATATCAATCACCTGGATTCCCCAATTCCAATTTTGACGCATTTTCTTTATCACATATATATCCATCTATATGTGGATATATAGATCACATATATAACCCCTCTATTCTTTCATTATTCCATCTGATTTTTGATGCATTTAAAAGTAGGCTGCAAATATTAGCATACATCATCCCTCGGTGCTTTAGAACACAATTAAGATACAGGTTTTAGAAATGTGAATTTTTTAGAAATGTGGGGCAGATACATAATCTAATTTCACTGAGGTAATATACATCTAAGGTACCAATTGTACAGGTATTTAAGAAAGCTCTTTGTTAAGGGAAAGGCTGGTTTTGATGTGGCCACTTCCACTGCCTGAATTAATCATGAGTGGACTAGATCTCTGCATGGTGAAATTATGAACCTTGCCCTCAATATTCTGGAGATACTGATGACTTTGCCCTTGCCCTCACCCATCTAGCATCTGAGTGAAGATAGTATTATCCTAACAACAACATGGAAGGCACTGTATTTTTAAAATTTTTTTTAATTAATTGATTTATTTTAATTGGAGACTACTTTTGTATTTTTAGATGACTCAGGCAGAACACCAACACCACCAATAGCCCAGTCACACATCTGGTATTTGGAAAGCCTTTTACTTTACCATATGAACCTCCCCACTAAATTCCCTAAATCTTAGTTCTCTATTGCTTCATCATCAGACCCAATTTTTAATGCCTGGGACTGAAGTCTTTTTAGCTAGCATTCCACATAGCCTTTCCTCCTTCTCTAAAACTTGTGAAGATGGTCTTTCTAGTTATATTTTTTACTGATCCACTTATATTTTAAGGTTTTTCTGTTCATATTGGAAATAGGGAGGATATAAATTTTTTTTTTTTTTAAATCTTGGCTTTAAAAACATCTACTATTTCATGTTTTGAAAGAAAAATAGTGTAATGCTTCCATTTGGCCACTGGAGAGTAGTGAACTATTTCTGCTGTAACTCATTTTTCTCTACTCACCTAAGCAAAATTTAGTGCAAGTGAAATAAACTTCTGAAACTTCTTTCCTTGAAAATTTGTTCAATTGGATCCCGAGAGTCATGCCATTAAATTGAGAAAATATTTCTAGTTCTTTTGTTTCTATTGTAATTTCCAGTGCAATGAGAAAGGATTGCAGGCTTCTTTTATTCTAACTCATGAAGAAGAATATTTGGACTGGGGAGAAATAAAGTCACAAGTATTGCCTTCCAGTTACACTTGTGAGTGGGGCAAGGGATGTGGTTTTTGCATTTCATCTCATGTGAATTGTTCAACCTTTCAATGATATTAGAAATTATAGTATTGTATTGGGCTCCCCCCCCCCACAATTCTTGTGTTTAGCTGCTTTATTTAACTCATTTTTGATACATGAATGCTTTTTTAGTGCAACAGAGTAAGCTCTTTGAGAATAATGTTTACATTTGTACATCTCTGTATCTCATCAGTAAAGTAAGTGGTTTAAGTGTGGTTGCTTAAGTTGCTCTTATCAGGATAGAGGGTGAACTAATGTGGTCGAAAAACCTAGACTTTAGACTGTAACATATATTCAAACATTAATGTCCCTGTTAACAGTGTGGCTTCCAGCAAGTTACTAATGACTTTTAACAAAGTCTTTAGTAAAGACACTTACTAATGCCCCTGATGGTGTGAGCAAGCTCTGGGAGATGGTGAAGGACAGGGAAGCCTGCATGCTTCAGCCCTTGGAATCGCAGAGTCGGACACGACTGAGCGACTGAACAACTAAATCTCTGCCGTCTGATGGAGTTGAGTGACTGCCTTCCCAGCTGGCTGAGATGAAGCTAGCACGTGTGACAGTGTCTGGCACATGGTGATCTCCAGTCGCTTCTGTGGTCAGTCTTCATCAGGGAGATGCCAGTTCAAATCTGTATATACTGCCCTTCGTTAGCAACATCCCTTAAGCATCAGTCTGATGGATATGCCACTGTAAGCTCTCATTAAGCTTGTAATCAGTTTCCAGGAACTCCTAAGAGGTCTCTGACGAGGGTCAGCCTACACAAGGGGCCCGAGTCCTCAGCGTGCGTGTGCGGCCCTCCTTTGCGGGCCCGGGTGAGCAAAGGGGGCGGGGACCGCAGGCCGGCGGCCCCGCCCACTGGTTTCCGGCCGGCGGGCGGGCGCACCGCTGACCCCGACAGAGCTCTCCTCCGAGCGCAGGGCCCAGGTGCGCAGCTTCTGAGCCAAATGCGCTCTGAAGAGCAGTTTTGTTTGGCTTCTCAGTGGTTTTAAAATGGGAGCCACCTGACAAAAATGCAGTTTTCCAACTTTCCTGGAAGCCCGGGCTGAAACGCAGTCGCCGCTCTCAGCGGGGGCTTCTCCAAGTCTGGGCACAGCCTCGCTTCGCCCTGTGGCATTCCATCTCGTCTGGTTTGCTCTTTTTCATCATTTCTATCAGCTGCTTGTTACAGTGCGAGGGGCCCCACGTGGCCCTGGGATTATGGATACGATGCAGCCTGCCCTACCTCGAGCAGGACCCCCGGACCAAGCATTTATCCAAAGCTGGCCCCAAATCCAGCTCCAGGCTTTGACGATCTCTTGATCCTCATTTGTAACTACAAAATTTTTGCCAGTTGTATTTCCTCAACGTTAATCTGCTTTAAAAAAAAAAAAAATCTTTATTTTTCAGCTGTGCTGGGTCTTCGTGGCTGCACACGGGCTTTCTCTAGTTGCAGGGGATGGGGGCTTCGCTTGTTGTCCTGTGTCTGCGACCCACTGCGGGGGCTTCCCCAGAGCACCGCCCCCTGGGCGCGTGGGCTCAGCAGCTGGGGTGCACAGGCTTAATTGCTCCAAGGAATATGAAATCTTCCTAAATCAGGGATCCAACCAGTGTCCCTTCCATTTCAAGGTGAATTCTTAAGGGAAAGACAACATGTATCTGCTTTTTAAAAAATGTCTTTGAATTCATACATTATATCAATTTCTGGAATGTCTTACACACCCTTGATAAGCAGAGGTTTCTATTTCCTGCATCTCAACTAGAGTTAATGATTGAACTTGATTTCCCAAGGGCACACATCTCCATGGAATACCTGCAAACTGGATACAGGTGAAATAGCCTTCTGCATTCATTTTGAATATGCCTCCAGCCTGAGTGCCCATGACACTCCTCCTAATTGCCAAAAAGAAACCACACATGATTGCCTTCATGGAAACTGACTTTCCACCACCTCCATTCTTTGCTCCATCAAAATTGTCCTCTTCCCTGTCCTCCTCCAGATGGCTAGTATCAGCCAGCTGTCATACTGGGAAGAGTCTGGTTTATTCCCCACATGGTTCCAGAAACCTGCCTGGATATAAATGGGTTCCAGATTGCCCATGTAACAGAGAGCCTTCAGTCCCTCCTTCCCGGGCAGCTGAGTCTAGCAGACCCCCCACAACCGGGAGGCGGACAGGTTTACCCTCGCAGTATTCACGCCGGAGGACAAAGCTGGGGGTAACGTTGCTGATAACCCAGTCCTCTTTCCAACACTCCCTTTACTTCAGCTCCCTTCTGTGCAATGTAAATACACTTTCTTTAGGCATTTTGTAGTCAGACGTCTATGATAGATCATTCTTCTCAAGTGTCTTCTGCAAACCCAAACTGAGGCAGGTAAATGAGTAAGATGGAAGTGTGCTAAAGGGGCAGAAACCCCTCTGTTCTCTCCCAGAGTGAGAATGCAGGCCCAGCGGTGCCCTATATGATTTTTCAAGTGAAGTAAGAAATCCATTTTATTAAGGTAGAATCTCCTTCATTTTAAAATCTGGCAACACTTAAGTGAGCATTTCCATGCACTCTATTTGAACCATAAGCCTTCAGGTTGCAGTCTCTTGCTGAACAAAAAATATGCAGTCCCCTCCTGGGCATCATGCTTCCAAGGAGAATTTTCCTGATGGATATGACTGAATAACACAAACACAGCAGAACCTCCCTATTCAGAGCAGCTGTTTTTCAGAAGCTAGAGTTCTGTATCATGAGTTCCAAGGCCTAGGTTCTTGCCTCCCCGCCCACCACCACCATTGACCCCAGCTCATCTCTTGCATCTCAGTGTCACAACTCTGAGCAGAGCAGGCTGTGGTAGGTAAACAGGAATTGTTTGCTGAATTAAAATAAGTTTGCCATCCATCACCAAAAGCAGTGTTGGAATATGTGTTTTAAAGATGCTTTGG
This sequence comes from Odocoileus virginianus, assembly GCF_023699985.2. Lineage (NCBI taxonomy): Eukaryota > Metazoa > Chordata > Mammalia > Artiodactyla > Cervidae > Odocoileus > Odocoileus virginianus. The sequence goes on from NC_069682.1 coordinate 1,021,006, forward strand.
GGGACAGATTAAAAGCCACTTGTATGGCAAAAACCACTACGATATTGTAAAGTAATTAGCCTCCAATTAAAATAAATTTTTAAAAAGCCACTTGTGACAATGAGAGTAATTATTTTCATTCTCATATTACATTTTCTAAAAATGCTATTGTAAGACAACCTGCTTTCTGTAATTACATGACAAAATGTCACAACATTGGGCTCCAAATGACTTCTGGCCATTTCCTAATATATATATATTTTAATGATACTACAAAATAGAGCATTGGGGTAGCCTCATCATCAGGAAAATCTGCCCTGAACTCAGAAGGTAATTCTGAGAGAAGAATTGCAGAACCCCAGAAAGCACCAAGATGGTATATAATCATGGAGGCAACTGTTTTTATAAAGATGAACATTTATTCATCAAACATTAAATGTTTGCTCTGCACAGCGCATAGCAGACAAGCTGCTGTAGGGAATGGAGTAAAGATTTCACAGGTGTTAATGTATTTCTTACTATTATTCACCGGTAGTGTTATACAAGCTTAAATGTTTTGTCTCTTTAACATGCACATATTTTGTCTGTGCCAGGAATTATTCTAAGCACTTTATAAATAGTAACTTATTTGATTCTCTAAGCAATGTTACCATGTAGATAATATTATGATCCCCAGTACATATGGAATTGGCCAAAAAGTTTGTTTGAGTTTTTTTGTGTTTCAAAAAATGCAAATGAACTTTTTGGCCAATCCAATACATATCCTCATCAATAAAGATGAGAAAACTGAGCGGCAGACAGTTAAGTGACTTGCTCAATATCACTTCATTAATAAGTGGCAGGGCCTTATAACCCAGATAAGTCTGACTCTAAAATCTATGCTTATAAGCACTGTCAATTGACTACCGCTGCATAACAAATAGTCCTCCAGTTTAGTGGCTTACAACAGTTAGCTGAGCAGTTCTGTTGATCTGGACTAAGCTCATCGGAGCTAGACTCACTTAAGTTTCCATGGTCAGCGTGGGGCTGCCTGGTCCAGGATGTCCTTGCCTATGTGACTCAGCTTGCCTCCATGTGGATTCTCATGCTCCATGGCTATAGCAGGGGTCTGAGAAAGAGAAGAAACATTTGCACATGGCTTTTCAACCCATTGCTTACATTAAGTTTGCTACTCTTTCATTTGACCAAAGCAAATCACATGCTCAATTCCACTGTCAGTATGGGAGGACACACTCAAGGGCCAGGAACACCAGAAGGTGTAGATGTTGGGCCTTTAATACAATTAACCTACCACAATCATGGTTCAATACCATGCTGTTTTTACCCTGCTCTCCACATAGTTTCAAATATGATATTTCAGAGTCCAAATGAGTTGTGGATATGGCATCAATTGTAACTTTGTGGGTTTCAGAAGGTAACAAAAGAACAGTAAGAAGTGTGTCTCACAAAAAAAGGATGTGTCTTACAAAACAAAAGGATGTCTATGATTTTAGGCTGATCCTGGGGAAACACCATCAGAAGCTCCGAGTGAAGCCAGGCCAACTCCAGCAGAAAACGGGGTGAATCACACGACGTCCCTGACACCCAAACCACCCTCCCAGGCTCTCCACAGCCAACCAGCTCCAGGTAAACATTCTGAGGAAAGAGCTGTCCTACGTAACCAGCAGTCTCTAGTGCATCCACACCAAAAGGGGCAGCATGACTGCGTCAGCATCACCAGGCAGTGGGGACACATGGATTAGGAGGCGGTCCAGAAATGTTTGCTGAGGATGAATGACAGAAGGGAGGGAGGACTCGTAAGTCCTTCTTATGAGACTCGTAAGTGCTAGCTCTGCTGATAACTTGTGAAACCAAAACAGAGTATCACCCAGCTTCCGCATGTCTTCATTTAGTGATAGATTTTGGTCCATCTGCTGGCAGGGTGTGTGAGGGGCTCTTCAAACACCTTATACTTTATGCTTTAGAAGTGCATTCTTAGTTCTACTTCACTAAGTTAAGTCTCTACCAAGAATTCCTTCCTGTCTTTCTCCAACTCACTTTTCACTAAGTGCCAACCACATGCTGAGCATGCTCAGCCCTTCCCATGGATTACCTCATTTCACTCTCAGACCAAGCCTCTGAGGGCTGATTCCACCATCCTCCCCGTAGTACAGGTGAATAAATCGCAGTTTTAAATTGCAGAAATAAGTTACTTCTCAAAGGCCACGTTGCTAATGTAAAGTGAAGGCAAGACTGACACCATTCTCCATGATCCTAGAATTCTTCCCTTTAGCTTCTCTGCTCCTACTGAGGCTACTTAAGAAAGGAGATTCTTGAGATTAATAATATTAAGGAGTGACTTAAGTATAAACAAGAAGTGATATTTTCAAATGAAGATTTTATGTGCCAAATACAAACATTCTCTGTGTCTCTAGGATGTGAATAAGTCATTTAAATAGCGAATAACCTTGTGCTTTTGAGAGTAAGAGAAAACTTAGCACTTTAGCATTTGATTTTTTTAACTGGGTGTTTTAGAATCATTTGACTTACAGAATCATTTCTAAAATAACACAGAATACATTACCAAAATGGACTCCTCTTCTCTGCTGGTAACATCTGTCAGAGTCAGACCAGGAAATTAAAATTGGCACAATGCCTTGAATTAAACCATAGACTTTGAACTTTACCTGCCTTCCACTAATGTCTTTATTGTTCCAGGTTCCAACTCAGGACCCCACACTGTATTAATTGGCATGTGTCCTTAGCCTCTTTGAATCTGCAGCAGTCCCTCAGTCTGTTCATTTTTCCATGCCCTGTGCACTTTTAGAGTACTGGTCCACTATTTTATAGACGGCCCCTCAGTTTGGATTGGCCTGATGTTAGATTGGAGGTGTGCATTTGTGACAGGAACGTCACAGAAACGATGCTGTTCTCAGAGCATCATGTCAGGAACACCTGATGTTGTTGTACCTCATGTTGGGTCACTTGATTAAGGGGCCATCTGCCTGATTTCTCCACTTAAGAGTTGTACTTTCCCCCTTTATAGTTGTACTTTCCCCCTTTCTCCCTGTATCTTGGGGGAGAGACTTCAAGACCATGAGACTATCCTGTTTCTCCTTAAACTTTTGACCAGTGACTTTGGCACCCAGTAGGTCTTGCCTGCAACTTTGTTTCTGCCCGCTGACCTACCAGTGGTCTTTGTAAAAGACCACTTGTCATTCCTGATTTTGCCAGAAGGTGGCAGTAGCATCGTCAAAACCGGATTTGTTGACAGAGTTTTGATTCAAAGTGGAGAGATGTCCTTTCTCTTTATAAATGGAGCACATAGATTCACATTTAATTTGTTTGACCCAAAATTACAAAGTGAAGACATTTCTTAGAAAGTTTTTATGATAATTTTCTTCAGGAATTTGTAATCTGTAATAAAGAAACTTAGAGATCAGAGCCAAACCTTGTTTTACAGGAAGAAGATAATTTTAAAAGTTATAGGAGGCTATTTATTTTGTCTTTTTATTTTAGGTTCTGTAAAGGCACCTGCCAAAACAGAAGATCTTATTCAGAGTGTTTTAACAGGTAAATACCATCTTCCCCCCCATGGATTTAGGCATCTGAATATTACACAGTTTAAGTATTTAGAGGGGAGGAAATTTTGTCTTTGAAATATAACATGATTGGTATTTCTTTTCTAAAACCATCTACAGATATATCCTGGTTCAACCCGTGTTACATAATGTAATCACAGAGAAGTAACCATACTTGGCAGATAGGACCTTATTGATATAAAAAATTACATACTTTCATATATTTTGGAATCGAGGAGTAATTTCATGTTGGAAATGTGATCCAATGAACAGGAATGCAGTCTTCCCAAAGTACCCACAATAAAGTATGTTTTAGAAATGCAGAACACGGATTATTTGTGACCATAGAATACACGGTGTTTAAGAATGATAATACAGTTTGGAACTATTTTATAGTCAGTAAGTTTCTTAAACTAGTAGGACTAAAATTGGTATGAGCTTTCTTTAATAAAGTGAGCAGTGTATAGCAGTATGTAGCAGGTTGGCCCAACATACAACAGAAATGTACACCAAAAGCAGAACTATGGGTCAGAAGCCCAAACCGTAAACAACCCAAATATCCATAACCAGTAGAGTGGATAAATAAATTGTGATTTAGTGACAGAATAAAATAGGATTCATCTGTAGATATAAACTACAATTACACAGAACTACATGGATAAAATTTATAAGCATAATGTTGGAGAAAGGAGGACAGGCACAAAAGAGCACATTCTTTATGATTACAGCTACATAAAGTTCAAAAACAGGCAAAAGTAATTTGTGTTCTTAGAAACAAGGATTGGATTCTACATGGAGGGTGGGTGCGAGGGCAGGAATCACAAAGAGGCCTCTGGGGTTCTGATAATATCCTGATTTTGGTCTAAGTGGTGGCTATAGAAGCCTGTTCACTTTGTGAAAATTGAAAGGAATGTGTATTTATGATTTCACCAAAATAACACCTAAAATATGCATCAAAAATTATTTTAGAAATGTATGAAAAGAAAACATGTGTTTATAGACTTTATTCCATGAGAAACAATAAAATATTCACACATAAAACAAGAGAAAAAGAAATAAATCAGAGCATGATTGTAAAATTATTTAAAAATACACAAACGCATAAATGATAAGTGGGTATTTGTATCGATATATTAGCAGTGATTATATCAGGGTGGTTTGTTTATGAGTGCTATCTATTTCTTTATATAAATGGACATTTTCTTTATGTTTAAGGACATATTCAAAAATTAGCCTTTTATCCACAGATTTTTTTAAAAGTAGTAGTTTCAGTGGGATTCTTTTTAATCCTAAATTGGAACACCTGGAATCTCGTTCCTAAACTTGCCACAGCTGACACATTGCACATCATTTTTAAATAAGTGGGGTTGAACATGTCACCAAAACGGCAGTGATTCCTTAGGATTATAAATTTTAACATAATAAGTCATTATGCAACCATAATGAGTCCATTTGGGCCTGAGGGAAACCGTTAAGCAAATGGACCTGTTTCTCTCCCCAGCTTCCTTCTGAGAAGGAGCTGAATATCAGGAGAATAGATCCATTATTAAAAGGGAAGCATATTTCAATTGCTTAAAGACCTTAGCATTTAAGAACATAAATTATTACTCTGATATCAATGTTTATCCACTAGACATTTCATTTTCTATTTAGGTCTGTTGTTATTCATGGCATATATTATCTCTGAATCTCTTGACAGTGCTAAATATTTATAATAACTTATTTTTGTTCCCAGAAGTGGAAAGTTCACATCAAAGGATTGGAAACATGTGAACCATGGTCTTAATCCAGGTCTTAATCCATAGACTTAATCCAGGTCTAAATAAATGATAATTCATTGAATTTAAGGCACCATCCATTTTAAGGCACCCCGTTACTCATGGACTGCCAAGAAGGAAAAGCACCAACAAATTGTGACTATCCATTGACTATATGATGCATCTTAGTTTTAGAAACGTTAACATATTTTTAAGTGCATATTCTAAAATTGATTAAATAAATCAATAAGATACAGACTGTTTTAAGATCAAGTTCTGTCACATTAAGTGTTTTCTTAGCATTAAATAAAACACTATGTAGTCATGTAAGCTACCACTAACATCATGGTCCCTTTGGGCAAATCACAGTAAGGACCTTCCTTCATCTTACTGATTTATACTGGAGCAATGTTGTGATAAACATACAAACCTATAATGTCTATCCTATGAATACTGCCCCTGAGAAATGGTGTTCAAGAACCTGTGCAAACATTTGTTAAGCCAGAAACTGTTAAAAACTGCATTAATTCTTTCATTCCATCATCACCATAACAACCTTAAGAAATAGAAAGTGTGGGATCCTTAAAGTGAATCCTTTTGGTGCCCACCCAAGTTGCCTCTACCATCTGGTACACCCAGCTCCCAGCTGTAGTGAACGTTGGTTGCTAACAGCTCAGGAGTCCCTCTGCTTTTGAAAACTGCCTTCATGGAAGGCACACTGATCAGGAAGAGGGATTTCTCATCTGAGAAATATCTAGCCGCCGTGTCAGGTACTCGAGCATGCAGCATGTCTCATTATATCCCTTTGAGCTACTTGTTACACGGCTGTGTCTCTGACAATGCCCTGATGCATTTGATGTTCTAGGCATCAAAGATTTGTATCAAAGCAGATGAAGTGCTATTTGCAAACATTAGCAAACCACAGGGAGAGCTGAAGATTGTGCAGGAGATCTTTCATCAAAAAAAGAAAGAAAATTGCCCCCAGCTGAAAGGAAGCCCCCTCTCCAGGCAATTTAATGCCTCTCCCACTGACATTGCCAAGTATGCTGCTTCAAGATGAAACTGAGTCTGTAGTACAGTTCGCAGCTCCAGAGCGCCCCCGGGGCCAGGCAGAGGCGGACCCCGGCCGAGACCGCGTCAGCGGCTGCCGCTTCTTTACGCGCTGGCCTCCCTCACCTCCTGAGGGCCCCGCAGTAGATCACACATGCCTGAATCCCTCCCTTGGGCTCTGTTTCCTGGGAACCCTAACGCTTAAAAAACTTACCGGGAAAGAAACTGAGTCTGAGAAGTTCGGTAACATAGTCACAAAGTTAGCAAGCAATAGCCGCGGCCGGGAGCCCGCTCTGACCGCCAAGCTCTGCCCCCGAGCCGGAGGGCCAGGGTCGGACCGGCGACTGCTTGGCAGCCGCGGCCCTGCGCGCCCAGCCCTCCCGCCCTCCCGGCTCTCAAACCCGTTTGTTGCAGATGTCGAAGCGCAGACGATTGAAGAGCTGAAGCAGCAGAAATCGTTTGTGAAGCTTCAAAAGAAGCACTACAAGGAAATGAAAGAGCTGGTGAAGAGACACCACAAGAAGACCACCGACCTCATCAAGGAGCACACTGCGAAATACAATGAGATCCAGAACGACTACTTGAGAAGGAGGGCAGCTCTGGAAAAGACAGCCAAGAAGGACAATAAGAAAAAGTAAGTTGAGCGGGTATTTTTTCTTTGTTTCATAGTATAAAAGAAGAGAGTCATTCGCGTGTATTTTCAATGTTTTTTTTTAATGGACAAACTACAATTTATCTAAGTGATTTTCTATTGTTGAACATGAAGGTTGTTTTTTATTATTTGCTGTTACAAGAAATGTAGTGATAAATATGTACCGATAAATCTTTCATATATTCTTAATTATTTTCTTAAAATTCTCGAAAGGAGATCCTTGGATCAATTTAAAGACTTTTCTGTTTCAGTTTGTAGCTATCAGCAAGATATGAAAGTGCACATTGATGGAGGAAAAAGTGATGCTTTTAGTATCTTAATCTGCACTTCTTTTTATTAAGTTGAATTTTTGGCATATTTATTGTCAATTTATATATTTCTTCTTTGCAAATTGTCATATTGTGGCCTTTACTTGATTTTTTTAATTGAAATATAGTTGATGAATTTTCAGTGTTTTGTACCATGTTTTGGATCTATACCACTGCAAGAAGGAAAGCCACCCAACCCCCTCCTCTCTCTACAGCTCTGGTGTCCCCTCCGTTCACTTTTGCTTGTGAATTTCTTTATTTGACCAGATTTTGAGACTAGATGCACACGAAGTTCTACCCTTGAGTTTTAGCTTGTAGGCCCAAGACCAGCTGGTTGACTAGCCATATTGCAGGTACTATACAATGCAAGAGACACAAGTTTGATCCCTGGGTCAGCAAGGCCCCATGGAGGAGAGCATGGCAACCCACTTAGTATTCTTTCTGGGAAAATCCATGGACAGAGGCATCTGATGGGTTACGTGTGGTCCATGGGGTTGCTAAGATTGAACAGGACTGGAGCAACTGAGCATGCACCACACAGCCTGGGGGATGTGACATTTCGTGGACTCTAACCTCGCTGAAGAGGCAGCTGGCCTTGCTGAAAAGAGCATCTCTACTACCCTCTCCTGCCCTATCTGAAACCCACAAGACTCTGTCCAGATAATGCTTTTTCAGGGCCTAAGCCCCACAGCTCCAGGTACTCAGACAGCTCTGGGGAGAAGCATCTCTCACACATTTGTTCGGCCAGTGGGGACATAGCAATGAACATGACCTGTTCAGTTATCACCCCAGTGTGCCTAATGTGGTAATGTAGGAAAATATGAGAGCATAAAAACTGAGTCAGGCAAACTGTATCATTCCTTCCTTTTTACTGTACCATTTACTTCCTTACTCAATATTCCAATCCTGATGCCAGGTTAGAGAGAGGTAAGAGGCCTTTTCCAGATGCATCTTGTGACATATGTTCTAACATGTGCTTAACTTTAAAACAATCAAAATCTAGTCCATGGGCTTTTAAAATCTGAAAAATCATCATTTTTTAGAACTGGAGCAGCCTTAGAAGCCATCTAGGTGAACTGCTGTCAATTCTTCAAGGAGGAATCCGAAAACTAAAGGCTTAACATTTACCCACAGTTACAAACAGTTCAGGCAAAGCTTGACCTAAAACTTCTCTTGAATTTCTATTTTAGTGCTATGTATTTAGTCATTTGTCCATTCCTGTATTTATTTACTTATAAGTCATGTCCTGCAAACTTCCAGTAGAATACTGAAGTAACTTATCATAGAAGACATAAAAGAAATCCTATAAAAGTAGGAAAAAAAACCCAAAACGTACACACATATATATGCACACAGACTGTCTACCAGTTACCAGTCCTGCTGTCTAGTACCCGAGTTACTAGCCACAAACAGTGGCGCACTGTAGTTAAAATGTTTTTCAAGCACAAGATAAACACTAGCATTCAAAGACTTACTAAAAAACTCATGTTTTTAAATTAACATATACTGATTTTGCTTTAATTCTATACTGAAAGATCAGGCTATGCAAAAGACATTATTAAAATTTATTTTACTCATTTCTTTTTCTTCTTAAGATAGCTATGACAAAAAAATCAACTACTTGGCCCATATTATATTCCAACTGGATCGCACTAACCATTTAATGTAATTTCTGTCCTGGAACCCTGAAGTTAGCTCTTAGCTTCTGAGAAAAGGAAATATGGGTTAGATAATTCTCCTTATCTGGTTATTTTCTAAGACAAAGAAATATTTTCCTGGTATTACTAATAAATTACAAAGAAAAAGTTTCAGTGCAGCTCTTGGATCATATGCAGGCAACATTAGGTAACAGGGAATCATGTGTTCAATCTTGTTTTTGAAGAAGATGCAGAAACGTCATCCCTTGGTTATTTTTCTATATTTTCTTTCAACAAACAAATAAAAAATACATCAGGAGAAACTTTTTTTCCAAGAGGCAAAGCCACTGAGATCTGATTATGTTTGTCCATCTCCCTATGATATATGTAAAAATCCTGAGAACATCTCAGAGTAATAAATGGACATAATGTCCATAAAATCCCACTGACTTTCTTTGTGTTTAGAAAGTACAGTTATTTTTCACTAAATACATTAATGTGTGTGTGTGCTGTGGTTAGTCACTCAGTCGTGTCTGACTCTTTGCGACCCCGCCAGGCTCCACTGTCCATGAGGACTCTCCAGGCAAGAACACTGGAGTGGGTTGCCATGCCCTCTTCCAGGACATCTCCCCAACCCAGGGGTTGAACCCAGGTCTCCCACAGGGCGGGCAGCTCTTTACCATCTGAGCCATCAGGGAAACTCAGGGAATTAATATGTATTAATTTATAATGGGCTTATTCTTTTCAAATGAATTAATAAATACATTTTAGATGTATTTTTTATTGAGGTAACGGTTTGTAAGTTTCATGTGTGCGATATCATATTAGATTAGTTTCTTATTCAAATACCTATCATCTAACTGAGCTTTCACCTAATGCAAAGAGCAGATCATTCAAAGACAGTTTCCATCAGACACTGTGTTGTTCCCAGAGCGTAGACTTTGCAGTTTCTAGACGGCTGTCCTATGGTAAGCAGCACTGCCGCTCCCTCATACTATGTCCTCAGAAAAACTGCCCCACTGAACCTCAGTTTCCTCAGATGCAAACTGGAGGTGGCTGTACCTTCTAGTTGGCTTATTGTGAAAGCCAGAAGCCAAGCAGAACATCCCTGTTACCTGCTGAGTGGTCAGGAGATGTTACCCCGGTGCCTCTGCTGCGGTGGCCGTCACTCATTCCAGCATCACCTTTCTGTTCTGGCTGCACCAGCTTCCTGCTACAGAAGATGACAGACGTATCCCATGTTCGTGCCAAGACGGAGGTCACCCACCAACACTCCTGCACTCTGGTGCTGATAAGTAGACATATTCGTGCAGAATAGAGGGCCACTTCAATGCTGCCATGCAACGCTGATGTTTAGATCTTTGAGGGAATTCTGAATGCCTTATTTGACAAATTAGGATCTTAACACTAGCTCCTACCAACTGCTTCCCCATATGGCACTATTGTGTTGGCCTAATTCAAAGAGAAAGCAAGAGGAATTAGTACCAGCTGAATCAAAAAACCTCTTCTACTTGGTCACAAGTGAAAGCAGAGACAGAATCTGATGTTCTGGGTGGTTCTTTCTGCAGAGGTTTCTATGTAAATGAAAAGAATAGACCTGCGCTTAGTACTGTTTCCAACACTGCCTCTCTTTCTATTTGACCTAAAGAAGTAAGAGCACAAAATTTGAAGGAACCACACTGTATAGTTTAGCACAATAATAAGTTAGTGAGAATTGCTTTGTTTTGCTTCAACATTAGTCCTAAACTTCTAAATATCTATGTGATTCTCTATGAATAACTCAAAGGAACTCCCCTTCCACAGAGTGAGCTCTTGATAAGTATATTATAATGAACTCAATTCATCCTCCTTTCTCTTGGAACCAAAGTGCCATTTTGGGTAGAGATATCAACGAAGTTGGTTCAGCTCCCAGAGAAAACTATATTAATGACAAATCTTTGCTATTAAGAGATGTCAAGAAACAGAACATGTCAGGTGGGAGTGTTGCCATACCATCTGCATAGGCTCTCTGCTGTCAATCTGCATCATCTGGAAGCAAAATTCAGCACCTTTTTAACTTCCCCTACAGCATTATCTATGCTGAGTGTATGGGGGAAATGTATAGGAAATGTATAGAAAACATGAAGCTGGGAATTGCGTTATACATTCTATGTTAAAAATATTGAAAGCCTCAAAAAGTCCTTATTAGACGTTGTTTTTCCCAAGGAGCTTTATCCTCTTCAGCACCACCGTGAGGAACCCTAGCTACCTGGCTTTCCTTTTCAGCCCCTACCTCTTTGTAGAGCAACACAGATTTCATCCACTTTCCATGTTTGGAGACCCTCTGTTGCTAAGCTTGTCCTTGGGGTATCAGCCTCTGTCTCAAGTGGTTTATTGACTGTTTATTTCCCAACACATTCCTCTCTCTAGGAAGGACTTCGGTGAGCAGCCCTCTGTCTACCTTGCTCTGAACTGCATGTTTTGTGAGCCAAGCTCTTTGTCTCTGCAGATCAGAACCGAGCAGCCCTGACCACGTCTCTACAACAATTGAGCAAGACCTTGCTGCCCTGGATGCTGAAATGACCCAAAAGTTAGTAGATCTGAAGGATAAACAACAGCAGCAGCTGCTTAATCTTCGACAAGAGCAGTATTATAGCGAAAAATACCAGAAGCGAGAACACATTAAACTGGTAAGCCTGAAAAATGTGATTTCTGTGTCTATACCCAGACCTTTTTTCCTATAAAGAATATTGTTAAATTAATTTACCTATTTTAATTGAAGGGATAATTACTTTACAATATTGTGATGGTTTTTGCCATACATGAATTGGCCATAGGTATACATGTTTGATGTTCTTGGATAATGTAACAGGAGGCAGCAGCAAGTTTGGCTGGCACTTTCATTTTGCTTCCTAATTGAATAATCTTATTTTGTTGCCAGGTTATAGAGAGATGTAAGATGTGTTTCTCAGATCCATATTTTGACATGTGATTTAACCCATAAAAGCATGATACAAAACTCAGGAGCTGGATTTTAAAAAGCAACAAAGTCATCATTTCTTAGAAGTGGAAATTACATGAGTGAAATAGCATCCACCATACTAATATTTTATAGATTCCACTATTCCAGCGTCTTTTCTGAACTCCCCTCTATCCTCCAATGAGGCTGTGTTTTATTTATATTTTCACTAATTCATTTTTCGGCTATAAACATTTGGGGGTATATCTTGAAAATCTTACAAGGAATTTGAAAACACTTATATTTAAGAAAATTAAGAACATACTGCAAATGTTCACTTTTTATGCAGTAGTGTAGCTTTGCAGTGGTATAAAGAGAGCAGAAAAATTTATACAATCCACTCTCCTACTTTAGAAAAGACAGTATTTAAGTGGCCAGCATGGAATGTTGTCCACTTAATTTCTGAGGCTCCCTATGAAAGGAAATGCCATCATTTCCATGAATGATCAGTTTTGTCCTCCATATACGTTTTCTCAGTAATTGTGACACTCTATTTTTTTTTTTAATGAAAGTGAAAGTGTTAGTTGCTCAGTCATGTCCGACTCTTTGCAACCCCGTGGCCTGTAGCCTGCTGGGCTCCTCTGTCCATGGAATAATGGACAAAAACAGTGGAGTGGGTTGCCATTCCCTTCTGCAGGGAATCTTCTCAACCCAGGGACAGAACCTGGGCCTCCAGCATTGTGGTCAGATTCTTTACCATCTGAGCCACCAGGGAAGCCCTTTAGTGAAATATAGTTGATTTACGATGTTGTATTAATTTCTTCTGTACAGCAAAGTGATTCCATTATATATCAGTTCAGTTCAGTCCAGTTGCTCAGTCATGTTCAACTCTTTGCGACCCCATGGACTGCAGCACGCCAGGCTTTCCTGTGTATCACCAACCCCCAGAGCTTGCTCAAACTCATGTCCATTGAATCAGTGATGCCATTTAACCATCTCATCCTCTGTCATCCCCTTCTCCTTCTGCCTTCAGTCTTTCCCAGCATCAGGGTCTTTTCAAATGAGTCAGTTCTGCATATCAGGTGGTGAAAGTATTGGAGCTTCAGTCAATCTTTCCAATGAATATTCAGGACTGATTTCCTTTAGAATTGAATGGTTTGATCTCCTTGCAGTCCAAAGGACTCTCAAGAGTCTTCTCCAACACCACAGTTCAAAAGCATCAATTATATACATACATACATGTTTTAAAAATTCTTTTCCATTATGGCCTATCACAGGATGTTAAATATAGTTTCCTGTGCTACACAGTAGGACTTTGTTGCTTATCCATCTTCTACATAATACTTTGCATCTACTAATCCTAAACTCACAATCTGTCCCTCTCCCACCTCTTCTTGGCAAACACAAGTCTGTTCTCTGTGTCTGTGAGTCTGTTTCCTAGATAGGTTCATTTGTGTCATATTTTAGATTCCATATATAAGTGATATCATATGGTATTTGTCTTTCTCTGTCTTAACTTCATTTAGTACGATGATCTCTATCCATGCAAGTGGCATTAATTTACTTCTGTGGCTGAGTAACATTCCGTTGTGTCTGTGTACCACATCCTCTTCATCTGCTCATCTGCAGAGGGGCATTGAGGTTGCTTCCCGGTCTTGGCCGCACAATAGCCAATGTGCTGCTGCTGTGCTGTGTTCAGTCGTGTCCAACTCTTCGCGACCCCCTGGACTAGAGCCCACCAGCCTCCTCTGCGCATGGAATTTTCCAGGCAAGAGTATTGGAGTTCCTACTCCATGGGTCTTCGTGACTCAGGGACTGAGCCCACATCTCTTATGTCTCCTGCATTGGCAGGCAGATTCTTTACCACCACGCCGTCTGAGAAGCCCCAGCAGCCAGTAGCCACTGTCTATGAACACATGGATGCATGTGTTTTTTTGAATTATAGTTTTGTCCAGTTATATGCCCAGGAGTGGCATTGCTGGATCTCATGGCAAGTCTACTGTTACTTTTTTGAGCAACTGCCAGACAGTTTTCCAGAGTGACTGCACCAACTTGCATTTCATTGTTGTTGATGGCTTGACACATAATAGGGACATGATAAATGTTTGGTGACAGATAAATTAAATGAATCAAGCAATAAAGTAGCCTTAAAAATAAGTTTATGCCAAAAATAAAACAAATGAGTAAGCGTAATAGAAATTAGTGTACCTAGGGTAAAAGGATTCTAAGAAGTGTTTATATGATTTGTTCATTTCACTGCTGGAGGCCTCTCCATGTAAGAGAATTCTGAAGCTTTCTCTGCTGCTAGGTGGCAAAGAGTGGATGGTTTAGTCATGACTGTGTATTAGATGGTTCAGGGTAATGCTCTTGTTCTAGTACCGGTCTGTCTTGCAATGATAGTATGCGAAAGAGCAGGTCAAAATCACAAGAGGAGCTTGTCAAAAATCAGATTCCACTTGGTCAGTTAGTGTCAACCTTAGAGGCATCAGAATCACCTGGAGGGTGGTTAAATCACAGATTGTTGGACCCTATGCTGAATTGTCAATTCAGCAAGCCTAGTGTGGGGCTGGCAATGCTGACGCTTCTGGTCCCAGGCCCTCCTTTTGAGACCCACTGCTCTAAACCTAAACGTTGGGCTCAAGGATTTATTTTTTCAAAGCTCCACATGCTGCCTTATTTTTGAACTATTGAAATAAGATCAAGCAGTGAAATTACAGGGGTAGAGGTCAGGTTTCCTATAAGCTAAAGATTGCCTTGCCAGACCTGAGAAAGTACAAGTGAATTTTAACAGGAGAGAATGGCTTTGGGAGCTACAGCCTATTACAGTTGGTCTTCTCAGTCCCCCAGATCTAGGACTCCAGAAATAATAACAATCATAAAAACTAAAGTAGCAACTGTATATTGAACACTCCCCATGGGACCATATGCTGTGCTAAATCATTTACAGAAATTATCCAATTTAATCTTCACAACACTACCAGCTGGTACTATTGTCAGCCCATTTTGCAGATTAAAAACTTAAGAGAAATGTAGTGACTTCCCCAAGTTTCCACGATAAACTAGTTAGTTTTTGAACCACAAAGACTAAGCAATCCAGGCGTAATCATTTGGTGTTTCCTCAGAGCACCAGTCCACAGCAGGATCCATTACCCAAGGAAAGAAACCTGGTTATTCAGAAGAGGTGTGGTGGAATAAGAGGGAATCCCAGAATTCATAGCAGATTCCTGAAATAAGAATTAGGGGTGTGAATGGAAACAGAAATCTGAACATTCCAGAAAGGCCTCCTGGGGACAAGGAGACTTGAGTTTCAGAAATGAGGTGCAGAAATCCCAAGAAACAGCTACACAAGCTTAAAGTCCCAGGGGTAATTATATGTGAGTATTGACACCACATCAGATACCACCAGATGGGGCATAGAAAGCTGCGGAACGGACTTTCCCCTGGAGGAGAAGGTTGGCAGGGAACTAGAGACCAAGCTGAGCTTATAGGTGGGAAAATTCACCGGAAGGGCCAGTGGAGCAGGAGAGCTGGCGAAGCTCCACTGCAGGTGACAGTCCCAAAACATGTGCTTCCGCCCCCTCGCCCCAGGAGGGAATGAGTGAGTCCATAGTGAAAGCTTTAACGGGTTTTCAGAAAAACAAATGCATATGTCCAAGCCAGTCTGCCCTTTCAGGCCAAATGTATGGTACCTACTTGAAATGCTGCCTCTTTCACCACTGTGATTGTGGATCTGGGGTTAGAGAAAGCCCCAGTGACTTTGAACACACTTGTATGGGCCCTTATTAAGAAGGCTAAGATCCAAACATCTTGGATTTAGAACAACACAGAGTTTATTTTAAAGTCATTTCAGGTCATCCTCCATTTCTATGACATGTCTTTAGCTGACATGTGGATCAGAACTTTCTATCAACCCCATTTGTAATAACTAGAAATTGTTCTACCAGGAAGTCTTTTGATTGAAAGACACCTGGAAGTGTCAATCCTATCTTTGGTTGTGGTTCTGAATTAAAAATGGCCTTTTAGGCTAAATGAGACAAATGGAAGTGTAATTAAAAAGCAAGTAGGCCGCAGGTAAAAAGGAGTATTTGGGTGATGAGGAAAATTAAGCAGAAGATATTTTATCTCCTAAAATTGCTTTGGGAATTAAATGCAAATGTAAACCCACAGTTCAAGGATTGAGAAAGAAACCACATCATCTATAAACTCCCTGCCAAATGTTCATTACAACTTAATATCTGCCAAACCCTCTGATAGACACTGGAGATACAGATGAGAAAGGCGTAATCAGCACACATGCAGGGAACGTGTACTCCAGTCATGATACCACGTGAGAAATGAAACCACAGAGATATCAGCAAACTGATACAGAGACAGAGGTGTGGGGAAAATTTGCCTAACCATAAAAATTGATAAACACCAAAAGAATATTTTTGAGGTGACTGTTTATGTTATCGTAGGAGGCACACCAAGCTTGATATACTCTGTAGCTTCAAAGGACTTGTTCTACTGTCCAAATAAGAATCATTAGCCTTAAAATTCTATGTCCAAACAGCTCTGTAGCCTAATTACTCACAGCACAATCCCCAAATCACCTGAAGCCAGTCTGTTAGAAGTGCAGTCTCAGGTCCCACCCCAGGCCTGCTAAATCACAATTTGCATTTTGATAAGAAGCCTAGGTGACTGGATATACATTAAAGTTACAGAAACAGGTTTTAGAGCCTTTGCTCAAAACACACTTTAGAATAAGCATAAGGTTCTTGGTTGAGATAGAAAATATGTCTCTACTCCTCACACCTTGACCATCAAGCTAAATGGTTATCTCTTGGTCACAAAGGGGACAGATCCTATGGAAATCCCCTCTGTGATTTCCTGCCTGTGTTCATGATAGAAGCAAACACTTACAGTTGGGAGTAAGTGAAAATACAGATGTCAGTTCCCTGACCCCATTCAAGTGTTTGCACCCCCTGAAAACTCTTCATAAATATCTTGGGGGCTTGTGGAGCCCAGTGAAGGCTCTGTGTTCCAGGAAAGAACTCTTAGTTTGGGGAGTCTGCTCTCACCTACCTGTTTTTCATCAGCTGCCGTAAGCTAACCCTGATATCATTAGGGTAACGTCTTAATTTTACATGTGAGCTTGGTAAGTAATAGAAATTCTTAGCGGGTCCCTCTGAGGGCTGTTGATTAGTCTCAGAATCAGCCCCAGCATCACATTCAAGGCACAACACCCACAGCTCAAGGAGAAGAGGCTTTACGGTGACTTCCTTGGGGCGGCTTCTCAGCTGCCACGGGGTTGGCCCCCTGCTCCGTCTCCCCTCCTTTCTCCCTTTCAGGGCATCGCCTCTCCCAGCGCCCGTCTCTCTGCCCTCTGCACAAGCTTAGTGTGCTTTCCTCCCTCCGTGCCTCCTCTCTCTCCTGCTCTGTCTCCCACCCTTTCCCAGCCATTCCTTTCTCCTTCCTGCACATGACTCTCAGTGCCTGGGGTTATTCTCGTATGCCCTCCAGTCTGCCCATCGGCAAGCAGTCTTGGGCCTCAACCCACAGTAGCACCTGCTGAGTGTTTCCTGAGTGCCCCAGGTCCCTGTCAACTCTGGGGGATGAAAGTTATGTTTCACAGTGAAAGCTCCGGCTGGACACTGACCAGCTGCTAACGGAACGGCCCATCAGGATGTAAGCGGTGATGAGTGAGGGTGTGGGGTCAAATGTCATCGTTTCTGGTCACCACTCCCCCACCGAGTAGCTATGTGACCATCAGGACTTCTGTTTTCTCATCTGTCCAGTGAAGATAAGAATAATCCTCACTTTATTGAACTCTAAGAAAAAATAATGAGATAATGTGCACAAATCACTGCTTTTAGTAAGAGGCACCCCCCCCCCTTTTTTAAACAATACATGGATTGGCTAGGAATTCTTGACTTCAAATATAAACTTGTATTGAAATTTTTCATGTCCTGTTACAGACTGAGGGAGCTCACCATCTTCTTTTTTGATGATTTCTATCAGCGCTATTTGCTGCTGCAGCCTTTCTGGAAGCCACTCTTGAATTTTCTGCTGTCTATGGTTCTATATGTGCCAGAAGTAACTTCAGTAACTAATCTAGGAAGTAACTAATCTACTGTGGTTGTGGTGGTGTGATCTGTCTTCTTCCAATATTCTAACTTTAATGTAGGTCATTTTTCTTGAGAAATAGATGATCTAGCTTTCCTGAAAACTTTACTTTCTCTACCAAAAAAGGAATGACAAATAAATCAAAGGCTTTAGTAGTGAAATAAAGAATGAAATATTTGTCAAAATGTATTCTTATTTGTCAGTGTTCCTGATAATCACTGCATAACTCATTGAACTGATGTTGTTCTAGATTAGATAGATTGAGTGAGTGAGTGAGTGAGTGCGTGCATGATAAGAACACTGGAGTGGGTTGCCGTGCCCTCCTCCAAGGGATCTTCCCAACCCAGGGCTTGGACCTGAGTCTCTATGTCTCCTGCATTGGCAAGCAGCTTCTTTAACTCTAGTGCCACCTGTGAAGCTCAGATCAATGGATAGATATGGATAAATATATAGAAATGATATTTATTGTCACTTCTATTGATTTAATTATGATTAAAATGAACATATTTCCATGTGTGTATTGCTCATTTGTATTTCTTTTTTCTACAGACAATTTATGTCCATTACCTCTTTTCTGTTGGACTGTCTTATTCTTTTGATCTGCAGAGTCTATGCTATGTCTTTTAATGTACTATTTTGGGAGGCTGGGCAAATTAGAGGGTGTAAAATATGCTTATATAATCATATAAGCTATAGTTACTGAAGGCCCGCCACGGCTCTTATACTGGTGGGGGGATTCCCATGGCCTCAGCCTAAACGTAGTCCCTACCCTCAGGGACTCACCACGGTTAAGAGCACAGTTGCGAAGACAGACGAACCTTCTAGTAGTATGCCTATCCGTATTTGTTAGCTTTGTTGCATAACAAACACCTCAAAACTTAAAACAACAACTATTTATTTAGCCCATGTTTCTTTGTGTAGCAATTTGAACTTGACTTTTCTGGAAGGATCTTCTAGTCTTGGCTGAGCTCATTTATGTGTCTGTGGTTCAGTCGCCAGTTACCTAGAGGCTCTGCTCCTGAAGTGTGGCTGACTGTCAGCTGGTCCAGGCAGGTGACTGACACACGTCTCTCATCATCCAGCAAGGCTAAGCTGGGCTTGTCTGTATGGAGGTTGGAAAGGATTCTAATTGAGAGCAAGCAAAATGGGGCAAGTTCTTGACAGGTCTTATAACGTCTTCCTCCAAGCAAGTCGTAAGGTTCACCCAGATGCAACGGGTAGGGAGAGAGACTGTATCTCTTTCAGGGGACCTGCAAGTCATGGCAAAGAGTGAATGCAGGGAATGGTGGAGAATTAGGGCCATTTTTCTTTGCAAAAGTCAACACATAGCCCTCATAGTTTGGATGTGAGATTCAATAAAATAATCCACAGAACACTTAACACTGTGCCTAGAACATAGTCACCATTCTTTGTCAAGGGACAATTTGCACAAGATTTACAGTGAGAAGATATGGCTTCCATTTTTAGTTATGCAGCTTGAGCTAAATCATTTCACCATTTTAAGCGTCTGTATCCTTGTTTCTAAAAGAAAGAGTTTGTATAAGAATGCTGGTTAAGTTTCCCTCTGACTTCTATAGACTGCAGAGATAATTCAACTCTCATGTCTATTAAAATGGTAATTAGGGATTTCAGTTTAAAGCAACAAGCAAATGTTGTTGCTGTTGTTGTGTGTGTGTGTGTGTGCACAGTATGTCTTAGTGTATTTTTTGTGTTAATTGATAGTTATTTAGGTAAGATGAAGGGAAAAGAGTCAGTAAACAGAACCCATCCCCAAGGCGAAGAAAATAATAGTCTTATCTTGCACCAACTTAAAGGATCTCAGAGAACAGAAGAAATTTTGCTTAAAGGATAATTCCAAAATAGAATCCACAAGTCTGATAATTTAGTTTGTACCCTCTGGAATTACAAGACTCATTGCACTCCATCTGGTAAGTGAGAGATGTTTGAAATGATGTAGTTTGCGTTAAGGAAAAAAGGAGCTGACGTGCTATACTGTTTATCTTCATGGACAGATCTTCTGGGTCTAGCTTTCAAATGGACTACTGAAATATTAAGGGCTTCCCAGGCAGTGCAATGTTAAAGAATTCTCCTGATAATGTAGAAGATGCCAGAGACATGGATTCAACCCCTGGATCGGGACGATGTCCTAGAGTAGGAAATGGCAACCCGCTCCAGTATTCTTGCCTGGAAAATTCTGCAGACAGAGGAGCCTGGCAGGCTACAGTCCATGGGGTCACAGAGTCGGACACAACTGAGTGACTGAATACACACGTTGAAATATTAAGCCCTTGATTTATTGCATTAGTTCAGTTATGATCCATAGGACAAGTCATGCCTCTTTTAGGCATGTCTTCTTTGCTAATTATTTGAAAATCTCCAGTTTGAAAGGTTATTGCTGTTTTCCCACATCTGACTGATAAGCAATGCTTGTTTATTTCATTTATTTTGAATTAAATGGTCCTGACATCTTTCAGAATTGTGAAGCCTTATCCTAAAATTTTGGTGGCTTGGATTTTTGTTTCCAGTTGGTTTAACCAGATGTAATGATTTCAACTGATTTGATCCTAGGCAATCTTTTTCTTTCAATTAAATCAAAAATAGTTGTATCACCAACTTTTCAAAACTCTTACAAGTAAGTTCATTAGTCTTTTATAATTACAAAGGGATAAATCTTTGCTTGTTTTAAATTTTTACTTAAAGCTATATATGAACATCTCTGCTTTTTAATATACTATCTAGGTTGGTCATAACTTTCCTTCCACGGAGTAAGCATCTTTTAATTTCACGCTGCCATCACCATCTGCAGTGATTTTGGAGCCCCCCAAAATAAAGTCTGACACTGTTTCCACTGTTTCCCCATCTATTTCCCATGAAGTGATGGGACCAGATGCCATGATCTTAGTTTTCTGAATGTTGAGCTTTAAGCCAACTTTTTCACTCTCCTCTTTCACTTTCATCAAGAGGCTTTTTAGTTCCTCTTCACTTTCTGCCATAAGGGTGATGTCATCTGCATATCTGAGGTTATTGATATTTCTCCCGGCGATCTTGATTCCAGCTTGTGCTTCCTCCAGCCCAACGTTTCTCATGATGTACTCTGCGTATAAGTTAAATAAGCAGGGTGACAATATACAGCCTTGACATACTCCTTTTCCTATTTGGAACCAGTCTGCTCTTCCATGTCCAGTTCTAACTGTTGCTTCCTAACCTGCATATAGGTTTCTAAATAGGCAGGTGAAGTGGTCTGATATTCCCATCTCTTTCAGAATTTTCCACAGTTTATTGTGATGCACACAGTCAAAGGCTTTGGCATAGTCAACAAAGGTCCGTCTAGTCAAGGCTATGGTTTTTCCAGTGGTCATGTATGGATATGAGAGTTGGACTGTCAAGAAAGCTGAGGGCCAAAGAATTGATGCTTTTGAACTGTGGTGTTGGAGAAGACTCTTGAGAGTCCCTTGGACTGCAAGGAGATCCAGCCTGTCCATCCTAAAGGAGATCAGTCCTGGGTGTTCATTGGAATGACTGATGCTGAAGCTGAAACTCTAATACTTTGGCCACCTCATGTGAAGAGTTGACTCATTGGAAAAGACCCTGATGCTGGGAGGGATTGGGGGCAGGAGGAGAAGGGGATGACAGAGGATGAGATGGTTGGATGGCATCACTGACTCGATGGACATGAGTTTGAGTAAACCTCGGGAGTTGGTGATGGACAGGAAGGCCTGGCGTGCTGCGGACGCTACTGAGTGACTGAATTGAACTGATAAATTATTTTTAATGAAATTTTTATCATAAAATAAAATAAAAATTCCCTTTATCATTAAAATAAATATTTCATGGCCATAAATATCTACTTTTATTATTTTAGGGCATTTTAAAATCATCATTGAATTCTAAAAAAAAATTTATAATGATAGAATAACATAATTTTATAATTTATCAAAGAAATCTTAGAGATCATTTAGATGCCATAATTTACTGATGAGGAAACAAGGCTCAAGAGTTAAGACAGCAAAACACAATCATCATCTATGGTGATAAAGCAGCTAAACTTTGTTCAGAGTTTCGTTTACCAAATTTCTTGATTTTTTTTTTTCTTTCTTTAAAAAAAATGTTTTAAATTTATTTATTTTAGTTGGAGGCTAATTACTTTACAATATTGTAGTGGTTTTTGCCATACATTGACACGAATCAGCCATGGGTTTACATGTGTCCCCATCCTGAACCCCCCTCCCACCTCCCTCCCCATCCCATCCCTCTGGGTTATCCCAGTGCACCAGCCCTGAACACCCTGTCTCATGCATCAAAACATTTACAGTTGATAGCCTTATAAAAGAATACCAGAAATATCATTCAAGGGAGTATGCTACATTGACCCATTTACATTTCCCATAAAGCTAGGAAACTGACATTTACTTTGGTGTATTTCAAAAGTGAAAAATAATTTGAAATGTTATAAATTCATTAGGCCAACTTATTGACATTGATTAGGAGTTGTGGTCAGATTTTCATGTTCATTTTTTGCTTTGCCCAGCAAGTAAAAAAGAAAATTTCAAGGATTCTTTAAACCTTTAGATTCAAATAAGCAGCTCCAAATTCTGTTTAGCTATGGGAATGTAAAATGAAATTAATTTCATAAGTATGACAGGCTGCCTCAGAAATGATCAAGATGCGATCATTTAGTCCAAGACTTTCTCCTCCTTTGGAGAAGAGAAGGGAACTGGTGGGTAAAATGAGCTCCACCTGGACAGGCCTTGTCTGCCAGCTCCTAGTTGGAGCATCACACAGTATCCAGCACATCATAGGTGCTCAGAAAATATGGGTGGAATGAATAAATGAATATTTCTCAATTTGAAAAGCCAGTTTACATCCCAGTATAAACATTCCCCTTGTTTTTAAATTATAAATAATGGGTTTAATACATAGATTGTTACTTAGTTTAGAAGCAACATAAATTAGTTCTTCATAGAAGAAAAAAAAATTATGGTGAGAGCTCAGAATGGATGCTTTGACTAGCACAAAAGAAAGTGCTCTCTAGGGAGGTCTGCTCAGCGTTATGTGGCAGCCTGGTCAGAAAGGGAGTTTGGGGGAAAATAGATACATGTGGATGTATAGCTGGATCAGTCTGCCTTGCGCCTGAAGCTATCACAACATTGTTAGACAGCTATACTCCAATATAAAATTAAAAGTTTCTAAAAAAGCAAGAGTAGGTGCTCTCTCTTCCAGCTGTGAGTGGAAGGAGAAGGGAAATGAGTTTACCTGAAGGATGAACATTCTATTGGGCTTCCCAGATGGTGCAGTGGTAAAGAATCCACCTGTGATACAAGAGACACAAGAGATGTGGGTTCGATCCCTGAGTTGGGAAAAAAAAAAAAAAACCCTGGAGTAGGAAATGGCAAGCTGCTCAAGTATTCTTGTGTTAAATTCCATGGACGGAGGAACCTGGTGGGCTGCAGTCTATGGGCCACAAAGAGTTGGACACAACTGAATGCAATCATGAACATTCTATAGTTGGCTCTTTGCCCACTTCCCCAAATTATCCTTCTTAGAAGAGTTTCCAAACATGGCAATTTCTGTCCACATACTTTTTTTTTAATCTTTTTCAAGTTAGAGTTAAGGAATTATTATTCTCCTTGGAAACCATTCTTTCACCCTCAAGTGACTAAACAAAGTGAAATTCAGCATGGAGCTGAGAATAAGCATGAAATTATATTCCCCAGGGCTTTTCTTTTTCATTCCTTAGAAGGTTTGGAATATTTAACTAGGAGAGTTGTCATGAGTGGTAAATAAATAAGCAAAATAATTTAAATGTGTCTATTCCTTTGGGTCAGAAAAAAAATCATATTAAAAGTTAAAATTAAATGTTATTTACTACATTTCAGTTTAGTATGTACTCCTGATTTTTCTCCCCTAGGAATTCTAAACTAATCTTTTGTTCTTTACTATCTTTAGTGAGTTTTGTGACTAATATATGATGTAACAGCTCTTTGAGTAGAGCCTGTCAGCTTAAAAATACATTGAAATGAGGATTCCCTTAGGTTAGTTAAAAAGCACTTCAATTACTGTGTGAAAAATCCTTCTGGGTTGAGTTTTCATGCCTCATGCAATAGAAATCCTAAGCCCAATACCCAGAGATTCCTTCATCTTATTTATGGTTTAAGAGGTGAAATTTTTATGTATTTATTTTTGTCAAGACTCTCTCGGTTGCAAGTGTTGGAAACCTCTATTGGACTTGGACGAGATGAGTATATACTATAAAATTACACAGAGTAGGTCGTGTGAGAAAGGATTGAGGATTAAGGGAAGGAGTGGACAGACACTTGCCAGAAATCACTCACAACTCTTTCTATGTCTGTCTGCCTATCTGCCTCTCGATCTCCTGCTTTTCTCTGTACATTAGTATTATTGTTGCTGTTGTTTAGTCACTCAGTCATGCCCAATATTTTGCGGCCCCATGGACTGTAGCCCT
This sequence comes from Odocoileus virginianus, assembly GCF_023699985.2. NCBI lineage: Eukaryota > Metazoa > Chordata > Mammalia > Artiodactyla > Cervidae > Odocoileus > Odocoileus virginianus. The sequence continues at coordinate 1,045,455 of NC_069682.1, forward strand.
CCAGGCTCCTCTCTTTGTGGGATTTCCTGCAAGAATATGGAGTGGGTTGCCCTTCCCTCTGCAGAGGGTCTTCCTGACCCAGGGAACTAACTTGCCTCTCCTGCATTACAGGCGGATTCTTTACTGCTGAGCCACCAGGGAAGCCTGTATATTAGTATTATTCCTTTCCAAAGCAGCACACAGGCTTTCCCTTACCAGAAAATATATGCATAGATGTAATCTCATTGCGAGTTTAATATGAGTCCGACAATGTTGTAGTTGTTGAGTCGCTTAGTCATGTCTGAATTTTGTGACCCCATGGACTGCAGCACGCCAGGCTTCCCTGTCTTTCACCAACTCCTGCAGCTTGCTTAAACTTACGGCCACTGAGTCAGTGATGCCATCCAACCGTTTCATCCTCTGTCGTCCCCTTCTCCTCCCACCTTCAGTCTTCCCCAGCATCAGGGCCTTTTCTAATGAATCGGCTGTTTGCATCAGGTGGCCAAAGTATTGGAGTTTCAGCTTCAGCATCAGTTCTTCCAATGAATATTCAGGATGTATTTCCTTTAGGATTGACTGGTTTGATCTCCTCGCAGTCCAAAGGACTCTCAAGAGTCTTCTCCAACACAACAGTTCAAAAGTATCATTTCTTCAGTACTCAGCTTTCTTTATAGTCCAACTCTCACATCCATACATGACTACTGGAAAAGCAGTATTATTAACAAATTTATAATATGAGTCACTCTGCCCCCTGGAATTTAAGTAGAAGAAGTTTAAATGAAAACAGTAAATGCTGTAAGGGCAGAATTATAGTGACTTTTTAAAGATACCTGGAAAAGGCAGAATGTTACAGGGAAGGATCTGCAGTATGGGAGCGTTGGGGAGATACAGGGGAACTGAGCAGAATGGAAAGACATTTGTCATATTAAACATAGATATTATCCTTTTTAAAACACATTTTTGGGATGCTAGGAAAATACTATTTTCATTAGTTGCATACAAAAGCCACATTAAAAAAAAATGCCAGGATTTCACAGTAAGGCATTTGTTCCTAAAGGAACAAAGCCTAGCTTATTAAATATCAAAATTATGTAGTTTTAAAAGTATTTTCAATAAGACAGACCATGGCTTGGACATGATGCACCAGAACTGTCACCAAGGTCAGGGTCAATACAGTTCAGTTCAGTCGCTCAGTCATGTCCGACTCTTTGAGACCCCGTGGACTGCAGCACGCCAGGCCTCCCTGTCCATCACCAACTCCCGGAGTTTACTCAAACTCATGTCCATAGAGTCAGTGATTCCATCCAATAATTTCATTCTCTCTCATCCCCTTCTCCTCCTGCCTAAAATCTTTCCCAGCATCGGGTCTTTTCAGATGACTCAGTTCTTTGCATCAGGTGGCCAAAGTATTAGAGTTTCAGCCTCAGCATCAGTCCTTCCAACTGAATATTCAGGACTGATTTCCTCTAGGATTGACTGGTTGGATCTCCTTGCATTCCAAGGGACTCTCAAGAGTCTTCTCCAACACCACAGTTCAAAAGCATTAATTCTTCAGTGCTCAGCTTTCTTTGTAGTCCCACTCTTACATCCACACATGACTACTGGAAAAATCATAGCTTTGACTAGACGGACCTTTGTTGACAAAGTAATGTCTCTGCTTTTTAATATGCTGTCTAGGTTGGTCCTAACTTTTCTTACAAGGATCAAGCACCTTTTAATTTCATGGCTGCAGTGACCATCTGCAGTGATTTTGGAGCTCAAAAATAAAGTCTGTCATTGTTTCCACTGTTTTCCCATCTATTTGCCATGAAGTGATGGGACTAAATGCCATGATCTTAGTTTTCTGAATGTTAAGCTTTAAGCCAACTTTTTCACTGTCCTCTTTCACTTTCATCAAGAGGCTTTTTAGTTCTTCCTCACTTTCTGCCATAAGGGTTGTGTTATCTGCATATCTGAAGTTGTTGACATTCCCAGCAATCTTGATTCCAGCTTGTGCTTCATCCAGCCCAGTGTTTCTCATGATGTACTCTGCATATAAGTTAAATAAGCAGGGTGACCATATACAGCCTTGAAATACTCCTTTTCCTATTTGGAACCAGTCTGTTGTTCCATGTCCAGTTCTAACTGTTGCTTCCTGACCTGCATACAGATTTCTCAAGAGACAGGTCAGGTGTTCTGATATTCCCATTTTGTTAAGAGTTTTTCACAGTTTGTTGTGATACACACAGTCAAAGTCTTTGGCATAGTCAATAAAGCAGAAATAAATGTTTTTTCTGGAACTCTCTTGCTTTTTCAATGATCCAACAGATGTTGGCAATTTGATCTCTGGTTCCTCTGCCTTTTCTAAATTCAGCTTGAACATCTGGAAGTTCACAGATCATGTACTGTTGAAGCCTGGCTTGGAGAATTTTGAGCATTAATTTTCTAGTGTGTGAGATGAGTGCAGTTGTGCGGTAGTTTGAATAATCTTTGGCATTGCCTTTCTTTGGGAAAGATAGACTGAAAACCACAATCACAGAAAACTAACCCATCTGATCACATGCTCCACAGCCTTGTCTAACTCAAGGAAACTGAGCCATAGCATGTAGGGCCACCCAAGACGGTCGGGTCATGGTGGAGAGGTCTGACAGAATGTGGTCCACTGAAGAAGGGAATGGCAAACCACTTCAGTATTCTTGCCTTGAGAACCCCATGAACAGCATGTAAAGGCAAAAAGATAGGACACTGAAAGAGGAACTCCCTAGGTCTGTAGGTGCCCAATATATTACTGGAGATCAGTGGAGAAATAACTCCAGAAAGAATGAAGAGATGGGGCCAAAGCAAAAACAGCACCCAGTTGTGAATGTGACTGGTGAGAGAAGCAAGGTACAATGCTATAAAGAGCAATATTGCATAGGAATCTGGAATGTTAGGTCCATGAATCAAGGCAAATTAAAAGTGGTCAAACAGGAAAATGCAAGAATGAACGTCAACATTTTAGCCATCAGGGAACTAAAATGGACTGGAATGGGTGAATTTAATACAGATGACCATTATGTCTACTACTGTGGGCAAGAATATCTTAGAAGAAGTGGAATAGCCATCATAGTCAACAAAAGAGTCTGAAATGCAGTACTTAGATGCAATCTCAAAAACGACAGAATGATCTCTGTTCATTTCCAAGGCAAAGCATTCAATGTCATAGTAATCCAAGTCTATGCCCCAACCAGAAATGCTGAAGAATCTGAATTTGAATGGTTCTATGAAGACCTACATGGAGAAGGCAGTGGCAACCCACTCCAGTACTCTTGCCTGGAAAAATCCCATGGACAGAGGAGCCTGGTGGGCTGCAGTCCGTGGGGTCTCAAAGAGTGGGACACGACTGACTCACTTCACTTTTGACTTTTCACTTTCATGCATTGGAGAAGGAAATGGCAACCCACTCCAATGTTCTTGCCTAGAGAATCCTAGGGACGGGGGAGCCTGGTGGGCGGCCGTCGATGGGGTCGCACGGAGTTGGACACGACTGAAGTGGCTTAGCAGCAGCAGCAGCATGAAGACCTACAAGACCTTCTAGAACTAACACCCAAAAAAGATGTCCTTTTCATTATAGGGGAATAGAATGCAAAAGTAGGAAGTCAAGAAGCACCTGGAGTAACAGGCAAATTTGGCCTTGGAGCACAGAATGAAGCAGGGCAAAGGCTAACAGAGTTTTGACAAGAAAACACACTGATCATAGTAAACACCGTCTTCCAGCAACACAAGAGAAGACTACACATGGACATCACCAGATGGTCAATACCAAAATCAGATTGATTATATTCTTTGCAGCCAAAGATGGAGAAGCTCTCTTCAGTCAGCAAAACAAGACCGGGAGCTGACTCTGGCTCAGATCGCGAACTCCTTATTGCCAAATTCAGATTCAAATTGAAGAAAACAGGGAAAACCACTAGACCATTCAGGTATGACCTAAATCAAATCCCTTATGATTATACAGTGGAAGTGAGAAATAGATTCAAGGGATTAGATCTGATTGAGTGCCTGAAGAACTATGGATGGAGGTTTGTGACATTGTACAGGAGGCAGTGATCAAGACCATCCCCATGGAAAAGAAATGCAAAAAAGCAAAATGGCTGTCTCAGGAGGCCTTACTAATAGCTGTGAAAAGAAGAGAAGCAAAAGCTAAGGAGAAAATGAAAAATACCCATATGAATGCAGAGTTCCAAAGAATAGCAAGGAGAGATAAGAAAGCCTTCCTCAGTGATCAGTGCAATGAAATAGAGGAAAACAGTAGAATGGGAAAGACTAGAGATCTTGTCAAGAAAATTATAGATACCAAGGGATCGTTTCATGCAAAGTTGGACACAATAAAGGACAGAAATGTTATGGACCTGAGAGAAGCAAAAGATATTAAGAAGAGGTGGCAAGAATACACAGAGGAACTATACAAAAAAGATCTTCATGACCCAGATAATCACAATGGTGTGATCACTCACCTAGAGCCACACATCCTGGAATGCAAAGTCAAGTGGGCCTTAGGAAGCATCAGTACAAACAAAGCTGTGGTGGTGATAAAATTCCAGTTGAACTATTTCAAATTCTAAAAGATGATGCTGTGAAAGTGCTATACTCAATAAGCCAGCAAATTTGGACAACTCAGCAGTGGCCACAGGACGGGATAAGTTCAGGGTCAATATGGTTTTAAACTTAACAGTAATTTTGGGGGGCCTATGTGTAGAGCCTGGTGTTCAAAAAAATTAATAAGAAAGGATGCATTAGTGGCATCCGTTTTGAGAGCAGTAATAATATATGTACACACAAAGGCAAATATGTATAAGTGATATCAAAAAATCCAGTGGAGGGCCAAGAACTGAAATTGTCTGGCAATTGAAAGGGAGGATTACCAGTGGCTAGTTGAAAAAGAAAAAGAGGCATAGACAAGGGGAAATGTTGGCTGGTGCCCACTTCCTTATCAGAAGTTGAGCAGCACAGTCCAGTGGAACTTTGTGCAACCATGTTAATGTCTTACATCTGTGCTGTCTCTCATTCAAATGGTAATAACATGCAGGTGGTAAAATTACATCAGAAGAAGTATAGAAGCAGGTGTGTACCCAGACAGTCTGAGAATAAAATACTGCTTAGCTTATTGAATATGCTGGATGTTAATCGGGAAAGGAAATTTAGAGTTGGAGCATAACAGAGAGAGAACACAGCCCCACCCATCAGCAGAAAATTGGATTAAAGATATACTGAACATGGCCATGCCCACCAGAGGAAGACCCAGTTTTGCAGTCAGTCCCTCCCACCAGGAAGCTTCCACAAGTGTTTTGCCCTCATCTATCAGAGGGCAAACAGAATCAAAACCACAATGACAGAAAACTAACCAAACTGATCACATGGACCACAACCTTGTCTAACTCAATGAAACTATGAGCCATGCTGTGTAGGGCCACCAAAGATGGACGGGTCATGGTGGAGAATTCTGACAAAATGTGGTCCACTGGAGAAGGGAATAGCAAACCACTTCAGTATTCGTGCCTTGAGAACCCTATGAACAGTTCGGTTCAGTTCCATTCCGTCGCTCAGTTGTGTCCGACTCCTTGCGACCCCATGAACTGCAGCACGCCAGGCCTCCCTGTCCATCACCAACTGCCGGAGTCTACCCAAAGCCATGTCCATTGAGTCGGTGATGCCATCCAACCATCTCATCCTCTGTCGTCTCCTTCTCCTCCTGCCCTCAATCTTTCCCAGCATCAGGGTCTTTTCAAATGAGTCAGCTCTTCGCATCAGCTGGCCAAAGTATTGGAGTTTCAGCTTCAACATCAGTCCTTCCAGTGAACACCCAGGACTGATCTCCTTTAGGATGGACTGGTTGGCTATCCTTGCAGTCCAAGGGACTCTCAAGAGCCTTCACTAACACCACAGTTCAAAAGCATCAATTCTTCGGCATTCAGCTTTCTTTATAGTCCAAGTCTCATATCCATACATGACCACTGGAAAAACCATAGCCTTGACTAGATGGACCTTTGTTGGCAAAGTAATGTCTCTGCTTTTTAATATGCTATCTAGGTTGGTCACAACTTTCCTTCCAAGGAGTAAGCATCTTTTAATTTCATGGCTGCAATCACATCTGCAGTGATTTTGGAACCCCCCAAAATAAAGTCTGACACTGTTTCCACTGTTTCCCCATCTATTTCCCATGAAGTGATGGGACCAGATGCTATGATCTTAGTTTTCTGAATGTTGAGCTTTAAGCCAACTTTTTCACTCTCCTCTTTCACTTTCATCAAGAGGCTTTTTAGTTCCTCTTCACTCTCTGCCATAAGGGTGGTGTCATCTGCATATCTGAGGTTATTGATATTTCTCCTGGCAATCTTGATTCCAGCTTGTGCTTCTTCCAGCCCAGCATTTCTCATGATGTACTCTGCATATAAGTTAAATAAGCAGGGTGACAATATACAGCCTTGACATACTCCTTTTCCTATTTGGAACCAGTCTGTTGTTCAATGTCTAGTTCTAACTGTTGCTTCCTAACCTGCATACAGGCTTCTCAAGAAGCAGGTCAGGTGGTCTGGTATTCTCAGCTCCTTCAGAATTTTCCACAGTATATTGTGATCCACACAGTCAAAGGCTTTGGCATAGTCCATAAATCAGAAATAGATGTTTTTCTGGAACTCTCTTGGTTTTTCAATGATCCAGCAGATGTTGGCAATTTGATCTCTGGTGCCTCTGCTTTTTCTAAAACCAGCTTGAACATCTGGAAATTCACGGTTCAAGTATTGCTGAAGCCTGGCCTTTTAGAATTTTGAGCATTACTTTACTAGCATGTGAGATGGGTACAATTGTGTGGTAGTTTGAACATTCTTTGGCATTGCCTTTCTTTGGGATTGGGGTGAAAACTGACCTTTTCCAGTCCTGTGGCCACTGCTGAGTTTTCCACATTTGCTGGCATATTGAGTGCAGCACTTTCACAGCATCATCTTTTAGGATCTGAAATAGCTCAACTGGAATTCCATCACCTCCACTAGCTTTGTTTGTCGTGATGCTTCCTGTGCAAAGTACATCATGTGAAATGCAAGCTGGAATCAAGATTGCCAGGAGAAATATCAATAACCTCAGATATGTAGATGACACCACCCTTATGGCAGAAAGTGAAGGGGAACTAAAGAACCTCTCATGAAGGTGAAAGAGGAGAGTGAAAAGGCTGGCTTAAAACCCAACATTCAAAAAACAGATCACAGCATTTCCTCCCATCTTTTCATGTCTAATAGATGTGGAAACAATGGAAACAGTGACAGACTTTTGGTGGGGGAGCTCCAAAATCAATGCAGACGTGACTGCAGCCACGAAATTTAAAAATGTTTGCTCTTTGGAAGAAAAGCTGTAACAAACCTGGACCACATATTAAAAAGCAGACACATTACTTTGCCGACAAAGTTCCGTCTAGTAAAACTAGGGTTTTTCCAGTAGTCACGTATGGATGTGAGAGTTGGACCTTAAAGCTGAACACCAAAAAATTGTTGCTTTGAACTGTGGTGTTGGAGAGGACTCTTGAGAGTCCCTTCGACTGCAAGGAGATCAAACTTGTAAATTCTAAAAAAAATCAATCCTGAATATTCATTGGAAAGACTGATGCTGAAGCTGAAGCTCCAATACTCTGGCCACCTGATGCGAAGAGCCAAGTCCTTAAAAAGAGACCCTGATGCTGAGAAAGATTGAAGCAGGAGGAGATGGGGATTACAGAGGATGAGATGGTTGGATGGCATCCATCCAGAAATGGATATGAGTTTGAGCAAGCTCTGGGAGATGGTGGAGGTCAGGGAAGGCTGTCCTGCTGCAGTCCATGGGATCACAAAGAGTCAGATGCTACTAAGCAACTGAACAACAACAACAGATAACATATTTGAGGATAGATAGCCAGTTAAGGCTCTGGGACATATGAAAATGCAATTTGATATGGAGTAGAAAAATTCAGAAGAGACTGAAGGCAAGAAGGGAATGCTTGCCAAGTCCAGGCAGGATTAATGCGAATCTGCACAGAGTATTGTGAACACAAAGCTAAGAGATCCATGATGATGAGATAAATGAACAAATTCCCATGACTCACTAGATGGGGAAATCACTCAAGGGGTCAATCAAATGTAATGTACACTTTTTAAGCTGAGTGATGATACGTAATGGGAAAATACAGTGACTTGTCTTCTATGAGAGATGTTGAGATGCTGGGGAGCTGTCCTCAGCTAGAGATGCTCAAAGACCGTTGACACAGAAATGTACTGAAGCATTTAAAAGAGTCAGAGAAGACTGATGTGGGAAATGTTGAAGATCCTGTAAATGCAGGGAAGAAAGTTTCTTATGAGAGTGGTTGGCAGCTGACATACTATCAAGAAGATAAAGTCATGGTTCCCAAACCGTGTGCCATGGCACCATGAGATACCATGTTGAACTCACAAGGGAACTGTGGGATGTTTTGCATTTTCAAAAGAAACAGAGCAGCATCTATTGGAATCTGTTCCAAGCTCTTCTATTAAGTTATTTGAACCTAATCTTTTGATAAATAAATGGAACTGTTCCTTTGTTTCCTTTGGCTTAGGGGTGCCATGAAAAAATTGTTGACATCTTAAGGGTACTGTGAACTAAAATAACTTGTGGATCTCTAGAATAATGAAAAATTCACTACTGAGACTTGGCCAATGAGTTCAGTAGCAAAAGAGTTTTTGTAATCTTAACGCAAAATCAGGTAAATGCCAATGGTTGGAGTGGAAACAAGATGGTGGTGGTGAAGGGCGTGGGGTGGGACATTACAGTTGTGGAAGCAGCTGCCGGTCTTCCATTTTAGGCACAGAGAGAGAAGGAAAGTCAAAGATGGAACAAGAGTTGAGTGCTCTGGAGGATAAGAAAATAGAGATGTGTTTTTAAGCAAAAGGAAAGAATGTGTCCAATCTTCTCTCAAAGTTTGAGAGAAGAAAGTGAAATGGTGGTCCTCCTGCAGGAGGGGGAAGATGGGAAGCAATGCGTGGGGAGCCCCTTTTTCAGGGAAGGCGGGTTAAGGAAACCAGGCCACAAACCTGTGACGTGGTACATGTGGAATCGCATGTCTGTCTCCAGCTTTTATGACCACCCAAGGAAGAAAGCATTATCCCTGTCTCAGAGATGAGGAAGCTGTTTGGGGTAATGAAGACAATGAAGATAAAGTTTCACAGCTCTTTTGAGACAGAGAAGAGGGAATTTCAAAGGGTGCCTTAAGGCCTGGGTGGCTTAAACAACAAGCATTTATTTTTCACAGTTCTGAAGGCTGAGAAATCCAACATTAAGATTCCAGTAGATTTAGTGTTTGGAGAGAGCCCAGTTCCTGGTTCATAGAGAGCTTTATTCTGTGTCCTTATGTGGTGGAAGGGGTATGGGAGCTCTTAGGGTGCTTTATAATTATGGGCACTAATCCCACTCATGAAGGCTCCTAATCACCTAAAGTTCCCATCTCTTACACTGAGGGTCTGGATTTCAATATATTTATTGGTATTTGGGAGGGACACAACATTCAGTCCATAACGGTTTCTACACTGTTTCCATTGTCTTCAATAACATGCACATGAATCTCCTGGGAATGTTATTAAAATGCAGATCTTTATTTAATCCAAAGTCATAGGGGCTGAGAACTTACATTTTTTTGTTGCATTCTCTGGCAGTGCCAATGCTGATGAATCCTGTCCCACACTTCAAGTAGCAGGATCTAGAAAGCCAATGCATAGCTCAGAGTTTCTAGAATAATGCCAGGTATTAAGTAGGCATTTGACAAGTATTTGCTGAATTGTGGCTGCTTGAATAGTTTAGATGAATGTGTGTGTTCTGGGAGCATAGGAGGTGGGAACCAGCCCTGAGAAGAATAAGCAGCAAGTGCAGATGGTCCACGGAAGGAGCGAGGAGGAAGGCCAGGGTGTGCAGCGCACGGGAAGCTTCTGTGGAGCCGTGAGGGCGGTTGGTGCTGGCGGCTGTGGGGGCGCTGAACACCAGGGACGTCAGCCTCAGAACTGAGTGAGCTGGAAGGCTGAGCGAGCTCAGCCTCAGTGGCTTCATTGCCTGGATGTTGATGCTGCTGAGAAAGAGGGTGGCAGGGAGCTGTAAATGTGAGCAGGAGCTGGCAAACTCCAGAAATGATCCTGGACGAGGCCGAACGTTGGAGATGAGAACATGGAAACAGATGCATGGATATCACTGAATTCAGAAGCACTGCTGAGAGACTTAGATGACCATACAATGAGGGACCACTGAGACCCTCTATATCTGGCAAAGAATCCAAAATCAACTGGGGAGACTTTGAAAACCCTGATTCCCCGGCCCTGTCCCTAAACATGTAGAGGCCACAGGCCTCGGAACAGGCCCTGGAATCTGTGTTTTCAAGAAGTTGCTCACAAGAGATTCTGATACTGCCACCGAGGTTGGGGGTCCCTGGATTACCCTCTGTAATTCCTTGGGCTGAACTGGGGAGGAGGAAGGTCCCCTGTGGAGGGGAAAGCCCTGTAACCTCTCAGTTACAATAGAGGTGCTGTGAGAATCCTCAGGGAAATGGCAAGAGTCTTTGCACAGTGGAATTTTACATCTAACTCGTTTGATAAATAGCATTAGCAGGAGGTAATATTTCTTGATTTCTTTAATTGTGACAGTCGTGATCAGGTACTGTCTTTTGAATGATCAAATAGGTTTTCTGCTGCCCGAAGCTCCAGTTAATATTTGTTCAGATTTAATCTGCCTCACAGATGAGTGCACTGAATTTCATGCTAATGTCAAGTTAATGTGGGTTCTTTATGGCAATTCTGTAAGAGAGTTTCTCCCTCAGCTTCTTTTATTCTCTCAGATAAGAAGAGGTTATTAAAAACAATTTCTAAAATCGTAACGAAAAGGTAGCTTGGGAGACTGGTAAAGACCACAAGCTGGGGAGCCTAATTTATCTGAGTTTGTACCAAGTTCTGGTCTTCCCAGGAGGTTGTACTGGTGGCAAAGAACCTACCTGCGAGGTAGGTTATCGTGAGACACAGGTTTGGTCCCTGGGTCTGGAATATCCCCTGGAGGAAGGCATAGCAACCCATTCCACTATTCTTGCCTGGAGAATCCCACGGACAGAGGAGCCTGATGGGCTACAGCCCACAAGGTCTCAAAGAGTTGGACACAACTGAAGTGACTTAGCATGCATGTACGCACACATACCCAGTTCTGCCAAGTGCTTCTCGGTGGCCCTGAGCCCCAAATTTGAGTCTCATGTGTCAATATGACCTCATAGACCAACTCTTAGGACTGAATAAGTTAAATATTAGAAGTTAGTACATTTAAAACTTATCACACTGTGCCTGGCATGTGTAAATTATCAATGAAAGTTTGGTAGTGTTATGATTATATTGCCTTGGTGCTGCTGTAGCTACCATATATAGGTAAGTGGCTGCTATATATGAGAATCTCCATCTCTGGGGATCAGAGTGACCGTTCAACAGGAAGTCCACACCATCTATTTGGTGCACCAGTAAGAAGGCTTAAGTCCAGTTGCTACTGCTGCCTAAGCAATGGCAGAAGGTTCTGTAGGTTCTTCATGTAGAATAAAGAAAGAGAAGTGCTTGGAAGGTGCAATTATGCTCCCATAATTGACAAGCATTTATTGAGCACCTACTGAAAGCTAGAAATTGTGGAGGGCTAGGGATTTGAAAACATAGTCACTGCCCTCTTGAAGGCAAATGAAGGTCTGATAAGCAAATAAATGCAAGACAAAATACTTGCTATCATAGCAATGTATTCAAAATTCAAAATGGTAGTATGGAAGAGAATTTCCAGTGCTCTTTTGGAAGTTACCCACACAGGATACAAACATCAGTTTCCAAGATAGGTAACTCATGTCATCCTTGAAGCAATTAAACAGTGAATTGGAAACCAAGAATTATAAATCACAGTTGATTATAACTTACATTTGTATCACACTCATTTTTATTTTAAACTTCATAGTACCTCCAAGAGAGAAAGACATTGATTATCTTATTTATAACCAAGAAAATGTAGGTTCAGGAAATGTAGGCTCTGTGACCAAAATCATAGTTTTAGTAAGTCACAGAGTGGGAATTGGTACCTGGGTCCACACTGTTAGCTATCATTGCACTTGGCAAAAGCAAGCCCAATAATCTAAGAAATCCTGTTTAATTAGAAAGAGATAGTAAAAATTACATATTAAAACCTAGATAGTGCATGGTCTAAAATTATGTCCTTATTACCTATGTATTGTAAAATGTCTGACGATTTTACTCTTGCTGGAGAAGGAAATGGCAAACCACTTGTGTTCTCGCCTGGAGAATCCCATGAACAGAAGAGCTTGGTGAGCTACTGTCCATAGGGTCTCGAAGAGTCAGAAACAACCGAAGCGACTTAGCACATGTAACACACACACATCAATCACAGATTTTTCTAACCTCAGCTACTGTTTGATGTGGGGTTGGGGAGGGAAAGGGTGCTTTGCTTGTGATCCTGTAAAATAGCCACCTGGCTTTATTTTTTTTTTCCCCAGCTTATTCAAAAATTGACCGATGTTGCTGAAGAATGTCAGAATAATCAGTTAAAGAAGCTCAAAGAAATCTGTGAGAAGTAAGCCTCCATTCTCTTACAATGGATTTGTACATGTAAATATATTAAGTACAAATTGCTATTGGATTCACCAATTTTCCCTTTTGCTTCCATTTTGCCTTCAGAGAGAAGAAGGAATTAAAGAAGAAAATGGATAAAAAGAGGCAGGAGAAGATAACAGAAGCTAAATCCAAAGACAAAAGCCAGATGGAGGAGTAAGTAGAAAGAACCCTTTTCTCCCACTTTTTACCCCGGGATTGTCCTATGCAGAATAACAGCAGCTCAACCGTACAAAGACCAATCTGCGAAATTTCTCCTCAAATTAACCTTTCCAAAGATCCACTTTGTAAGGGTTTTCAGTGAAGCACTGAGGTGCCCACAGGCCCTAAGGAAAAGGCTCTATCTTCTCTTCTGATATTGTCAGACAGCCTTCCTGCCATTTAGTGAAAACAGAGCTTGTGCCTTGGGTAGAACCTGACCTTTGTCAGAGCTGACAAGTTGTATCTTCCTTGCAGCAGTAAGAAGAAAGTTGAGAGTTCTGTAAACTTTCATCTGGAAACCTGCGGTTGCCATGTTTGTCGATGATGGATCAGTTTGTGTGATGATTTCTTTGTCGTTCACTTTCAGGGAAAAGACAGAGATGATCCGGTCATACATCCAGGAGGTGGTACAGTACATCAAGAGGGTATGTCATGTTCATGAATACCTGTCTCTTTTGCAAACCGCGTTTGATGAGTACTGTGTGAGTCTCTGGAGGGAAATGCCATGCTTCCCGGTAATTCTTTATCAGCTGTGCAACTTGCCAGAGCAGCCAGTCTGTAATCAGTGTTTCTGCAAGTCTAATGCAAACCTCTGTATAAAAAGGTTCATCTAAAGATAAATGTTAAGAATCTTTTTTAGAATCAGGAATCTAAAAACATGATGTCAAGGGGACCTCCCTGAAAAGAACCTTTGGTTCCTGCTGTTGTTAAGTTGCCAAGTTGTGTCCAACTCTTCTACAACCCCATGAGCTGTAGCCCACCAGGCTCCTCTGTCCGTGGGATTTCCCACGCAAAGATACTGGAATGGGTTGCCATTTCCCTCTCCAGAGCATCTTCCCATATCAGGGATCAGAGCTGCATTTCCTGCATTGGCAGGCAGGTTCTTTACCACTGAACCAGCAGGGAAGCCCCAAAGAAACTTTAGTTGTCACCAATGGTAGATGACAACTTCTAAAGGTTTTTAATTAATTTTAGTTGGTATTATGGACATTTTCAGACATTAACAAAACTGTGAGAATGGTATAATCCAGTGATCATATCACTCCCCTGTGTACACATCACCCAGCTTCAATACTTACATGTCTCCTATACTTAGAAGGACAGTTCTTGACCAGGATGTGAAATAATTAAATGCATGCCATAGATCTGAAAAGTTTTTTTTTTTTCCTGAAAACATTCACTTGAATGTTTAGATGAAAATGACTTTCTCTGTAACTGTCTTACAGTTAGAAGAGGCACAGAGTAAACGGCAAGAAAAACTCGTCGAGAAACACAAAGAAATCCGCCAGCAGATCCTGGATGAAAAGCCCAAGGTAAACTGAACCAAATCATCATACACAGTAACTTCATTTTCTTTCCATTTATTTAGAATGAAACCTCCCTAGTTTATATCCCTCTCACACAGTCTTAGACCAGTTCTTGTACGTGAAAATCATGTAACTTTCTCAATGATGGAAAAAGATCTTGATAGCAATATTCAGTAAGCATTTATCATCACTGGTCAGCTTTAAAAACTGCAAATACATGAAACTCAGATCCTGAAGTTTGATTTTAGTTATTCTGGGATGTAGCTCAGACATAGATATTTTTAAAGCATACCTTCCCCCTCCACCCCCTCAACCCCTACCTCCCCTCCAGGAAAGAAATAGAGAAGTTAGCTAAGCCTCTTTAGCTCTAAACGATGATGTAATTTTGTAATGTCAGGCTCTGTCCAGCAGAGGATGTCTTGTACCAAAATCACCCTGGTATTTTTAACAAAATATTCTCATAAGCCAAAAAAAAAGGAAAAGAAAAAGAAAATCATTTTTTCCCCATAATAATAGTTTATTGGGGCTCCATTTTAAAATTACCATATGTTTATTTGGTGAAAATCAATTGTTTCATGAATATTAACTTTAAATGAACTGAATATATATAAATCAAATACTCTCAGGTTACCAAAACCTCAGTTTTAGATCATTTCATTAATTTTGATTTGTCACTGAATATTGTTCTGTTTGTGAAACGTATGCTTTTCAGTTTTCCTGTTCTTCCACCTACAATTTAAAATACCTTCTTTAACAGGCTCTGCTATTAAGTACCTGCAAAGATCAAGTGTTACTTTTGTTTTATTGTATAGTCCCTTCATCAATCTACTTCTTAAAGGTTTCTTGTCGTTAATGAAATATTAATACATTGTTGCAGTTGTTTCTGCTCTTATCCTTTCGTATTTGTTGGACAGAACTTTTATTTAATGTTGCTAATTCAAAGTTTTTTGGCTTGGAAATATAGATTCTCTGTGAGGAAAATCCAAGAATTAATAATTACTGAGGCATGCCATTAATTTTTATATTCTTGTATAAATACACAATTTAATACATGTTTCAGACAACAAGGATTGAAAATGTATGTATTTGAATATATCACTGGGGAATCATTATTGTTAAGGTGTTTCTGAAATTTCAGTCAAACCTGGATCTCTTGCTCCAAACATTTGAGCATTTAAAAAATAAAATCAATCCTAAATAGAGAGCATTGCAATGTCTAAAATTATGTCAAAATATATTCCACCTTACTAATGCATAATCAACTTGAGAGGGTGGCTCAGAATATTTAAATTATGTTTTTGTTTAGTTGCTAAGGTGTGTTAGGCTCCTTGCAACCCCATGAACTGCAAGTGTTTGGAACAAGAGATCAGAGTTCAACTGAAATTTCAGAAATGCCTTAACAATAATGAGTCCCCAGTGATATATTCAAATACATACATTTTCAATCCATATTGTCTGAATTCCAATTTGCCATTGGTTTGTACACTGGTATGATATACTTAGCTTAAGATTGATTTTTCACTAGCCAATTTTTATATTTCTAAAAAATCTGTCTTGGAAAACATTGTTATTCCCACACAGTTTTGCTTCGTTTTTCTTTTTGTCCAAAAATGTCAACTACTTTACTTGTAGTGTGTGTGTGTGTGTGTGTATGTGTGTACTCAGTTATGTCCAACTCTTTGCACACCTCTGCCCCTGGAATTTTCCAGGCAAGAATACTGGAGTGGGCTGCCGTTTCATACTCCAGGGGATCTTTCTGATCCGGGGATCAAATCCATGCCTCTTGTGCCTTCTGCATTGGCAGGCAAATTCTTCACCACTTTTACCACCTCAGAAGCCCCCTTTACTCATAAACAAAATGCAATCACAAATGTGTTTAAGTTACATAGATCTCAGTATAAATAACCCTACAAAGGTTTTATGTTACTGCTCTGGTTCACCATGATTAAAATCAACTTCAGTAGTAAATGTCTTCATTAATATAACCAAACATTAAACCAAATAACTGTTGGATAATATATCAGTCAGTGTGCATACAGCAGCAACTTTACAGAAAACCCAGTTAAAACTGGATTAAGCAATAATGTTTAGTAAATCACATTACTGGAAGTTCAAAGGTAGTGAAAGTTCAAGAATAGTTGATGCAGTGGTTGAATAACCTCATCAAGAATCAGAGTATTTTCAGAATTTTCACTGTGTTATCATATACTGTTGCCTTTCATCCCAGGCTGCAAACCCACAGTTACAAGATAGCTGCCATGGCTCCATGCATTACAACCTTACATAAAACTATTCAAAGCCAGATAGTCTTCATCTGGTAATTGATTACAGGTTTGAGGAAAACTTCCCAAATCTCCTCAATAGGCCTCTCCTTATTGGCTAGAATTGTGTCATATGCCCATTCCTAAACTTAATTACAAGCAGGAGAGTGTAATTTTCATGATTGGCTTAGAGTAATTAGAACTTACCCAGAAGGGGAGAGGAAGTTCACTTTCTCCTCAGTTCCACACTCACGAGGCTCCTGAACAGAATTGATGTTTTCTTGTCAAGAGGAGAGACACCAGTTGGGTAGGTAATTAACTGTGTGTGCCCTACCACGTGTGCAGCAAGTTTCCATTTCCTTGTTGGCCCCTTAGAAAGAGATCCGAAGTGTTTATGAATTTTTAGTCATTCTGTTGTCTTTATTTTTTATTGCAAATAGGTACCATAATGGTTTCTCTTTGCTTTTCACTCATGAGGTTGCTCTTAATGACCATCCTATTGTGTCTGGATTTGAAGGTTGCCCTGCAAGATCATTGGTTCTATGTCAAACTAAAGCATTTATTGAGAAGTGTTCTTCAGGGCCTAAAAATGTTGTGCTTCGGAACCACAACATGTGCTTTGGAACCATACTGTAATAAGAAAGCATGGTTGTTACTATTGTAGGACACAGTGACTAATACAGGGAAATGACCATGACCAGAAGGAGCACTAATGAACAGTGGAATAAAGCAGTAAGATCAAGTGCATGTCAAATGGAGAAGGATCAAAACCCAGGGTGCAAACTGAGCAAGTGAAGGCCAGGCCAGAAGAGCAGTCGTCCTTGCTCATGCAACTACGGGATGTGGGCCAAAAATAGGATAGCCCTGGCTTTGAAATAATCCCTCTTCACATCCAGTATTGGAATGGGCTTTAAAACCTGACATAGATATGAAGGAAACTAACAAAAGTAGAAACAAAATAGAAAGAGGGGCAACTCAAGGAAATTAAACTGACCAACAGTGTCTAAGAGAAAGGTTAATTGAGTGGGTTCCATTCAGTCAGAAAGATGAGAAGACAGGGTGATTTTATGACATGTAGAAATTTATCAACTGTTTCATCACTCAATGTTGGACAAGGAAATTGAGTTGACAGTGTAGTAGGTAATATTAAGATAGCTGCAATTTTATGAATCCAACTCGATGGACATGAGTTTGAGCAAGCTCCAGGAGTTTGTGATGGCCAGGGAAGCCTGGCATGCTGCAGTCCATGGGGTCTCAAAGAGTCAGACACGACTGAGCAACTGAACTGAACTGAACTGAACTGAATTTTGTGAAGAGGAAAGATGACAAACTTTGCCAGAAGTTGCCGAAGAGAATAAAGTTCCTCCTTCAAGTGTTTTTTCAGGTGGGATAAGCCATTTTTAATTAGAAACCAGGAAAGGCTAATCTTTCACTTCCAGCAAAAACATACACTACCTGGCATCATATTTCTTCCCATTCATTAGTGTCTTTTCCCGTACTGTTGATTATAATCATTTTCTTCCTCTTCATCCACTTATTCTAATGATTGTGATCACTACTTTCTGTTCTTAACCTCAACTTAAACAAGGAAGATGCTCTGTTTCCATTCCTACTTTTCTCCTAGTGTCACTATTTGAGTTTTCCTGAACCACAATCACGATCTGTGTGATTTTCCAAGTGTTTGGTAGCCAAACAGGTCCTTTAAAAGTGAACTAACAAGTATAAAATTTTTTTTTAACCAAAGAAATTTGAAAATCCAGTTGCTCAAAGACAACCATTATTCAGAGGCAAGAAATTCTGGCTAGATTTAGAGCTAGTTAGCCCATGTAAATTAATTGAAAATATAGCGTTTTATTCAACCATGTACTTATGATCTTGAAGGATCAACTCAAGTTCTAAACATTTTTACATTGTGCAACAGAACAGAATAAGGTGCCTCAATCAAAACCGGGTTAAAAATCCATTTCATTTCCACTCATAGGCAAGAACTTTAATCCTGCTGATATGTATTTGGTAGGGGACCAAATTTGGCAAGCTGCCCCCGCCCCCGCCCAGTGTGAAAGCTTATGTGTAGAATCCATTTTTCACATTTGAAAGGAGATTCAAAAAGTCTGTTTCTTTTGTATGTAATTTTTGAGGGAGTGGAGGAAACTGGAAGTAGATGATCCCTAGAGGGAACCTATACAAGAGATAAACATTTTGGCCCTCAATTGGGCATAAAATTACATTATACATCCCTGTATGTAAATCCCACGGAAATTTATTAAGTTCCTAAGAGAGAATACTCAGCTCCTTTTCAGTAGAGTTCTAAATTCTGGAGAAATGCTCAAGTGCATGTTTATTTGCAGCCAGGTATTTGATTCAGTCTTTGAATGTCTACTGTTTTCAGATTTGTTCAGTGTTCTCTTTTTGAAATCTATACCTTCAGAATTCTTAAGATGAATGCAATAAACCCTAACCAGTCTTTCAACTCAGTGACATAATTGGTTTCCTTGGGATTTCCATACTTGGCTTTGCCAAAGTCAGCAGGAAAGGGCTTATGTGTACAAACAGAGTTAGAAATAACTCAAGGACCCAACTGCCAGTGCAAAGAAATAACGCCTTGTATGGTTGTGTGTGAATCAGAGTTGATCCATTCTACAAAAAAGTTGTCTGCCTTTTTCTTGAACACTTCAAACAGATTTAGCTTAACATGTTGAAGCATCATTAATTAGGAGTTTCTCTGAATCTGCTGTGATTCTTCCAATGTCTATTGATCATTTTGCAAGTATGGGCTATCATTATGAGAAGAATCATCTTTTCAGCAGACTTTTTAATGAACCATCTCAATAACCTCATAAAAGTCGATAAATGTGTAATTTACTTTTCCTCTGACACTTAATTTGTCTTTGATGCTTCTTAGAACACAGGTTTTCTGTTTTAATTTAGCTCATCAGCAAGAGAGAATTCCAGGAAGCTTTAGGGCATTTTAATTTCTACCCAAAGAACATTTCATCATGTAGCTGCTGTTGTTTTTTTCTTCCCCCTTCACCAGGGGAATATAGGCTGATTTTCCTCGTTTCTCCACTGACATCTTTGTAACAGGGTGAGTGACTCATCCCTCTGGGTGAAGTTAGTCTTGTCAGACCCACCACTGGGCCCTGCGGTAGAACCCTACATGCAGTTATTTCAGTCTGCCTTCCCAGTGTTCAGAGAGAGACCAGTTTAGGGATTTAAAGTAGATGCTTCTATATTCCATGATTCATTTGTGCCTTCTCTGATCCTCTGGAGAAATGTGCATTTTCTCTGCCAGCATTCATTGGGCCCTCTTATAAAAGCCAGACCAAAGAGTGAAAACTGGTTGCTTACCAGTATTACTTTTTGTCAAGTACTGGATGATCCATCCAGTGGTGTCGTTTTTTGATTTTTCTGGTTGGAAGAAATTTCCTTTTCATTTTTATCAATGTGAAGAATTGCCTTTTCAAAAAATGTATAGTTATTCATTATTTTCTTTAAAGTAACGCTTAGTCACGCTTTACTTCCTTTGGGCAATATTCAAACATTAAAACAGGTTTTTAAACTCCATTTGTCTCCTCTTGATTTATTTTTGAAGTTTAATTCTATAGATTTCTAAACCCACAAGACATCATTTTGTGTTATACAGGCAGCATTCATTTAGATTTATCTTTATATTCACAAACTTCTTAGCTGGATACTTGTGTCTCAGATCATCCATTTGGGGTCATTATCTGCTACATCCTTTAGAAGTTCCTCCAGTACTCTTGCCTGGAGAATCCCTTGGATGAAGGAGCCTGGTGGGCTACACTTCATGGGGTCGCAAAGAGTCAGACACGACTGAGCGACTTCACTCACTTCACTTCATATAGTCTACTTGTGGTAAACTCCTTGGGTTTTTTTTGTTTGTTTGTTTGTTTTCATTTCTGTGTGTAAATGTCTTTATTTTACCTTCATTCTGGAATTTTCACTGGGTATAAAATTTTCACTGGGTATAAAATTTTAGGTTGGCAGTTATTTTCTTTCAGCACATTGAAAATAAGATTCTTCCAGTCTCTCCTGTTACTGAGAAGTTAACTATAAATCTTAGTGTAATTCTTTTGGTGATAACCTGTAATTTTCCTCCTTTGCATGCATTTAGATATTTTTTATGTTTTATGTAATTTTCTTTATGTTTTATGCACATTCTTTTAATGTATCTGTATAAGCATTTGAGGTGACTGGATGGATAGCTTTCCCTAGTCCTGTAAAAGCCCAGCTATCATGTCAGTAAAATGATTTCTGATACACATTCTAAAAAATTCCTTCCATCACCTATTTACATATAAGATAAAATGGACCTTCTCATTCCATCTCCTTTTTTTAACTCTTTCTAGTATTTTCTATCCTTTGTCTCTCTGTACTGTGGACAATTTTATCTCTGGTCTTTTTTCTAATTCCCTAATTCTTTGTTTATACTGCTATTTCACTCATCCACTCTGTTAATTATAGCTTTTGTATTTTATTTAATTCTAGAAATTCTATTTGGTTTATTTTCAAATTAGTGATTTGTGTGTGTGGCTTATTGTAGGAAACATTTCCTGTGAGATTCCTCATTCCTGCAAGCCACAGGCTTTCTTTGAATTTTATCCTTATCCTAGAAGGCTGTCAAAAGATGAATTCAAAATGTCCAACATTAACAAAAGCCCCTTAGGAAAAAAGCAACTTCCCTGCTAATTACCTGTGTAGGTTTGACATCCCTTGGAGTTTGGGCCTGATCATTCCTTAAATTTTTGTGATCCTTTAAAGAATATATCCTTTATACATACATACATACATATATATATATATCCTTTAAAGAATATAGTTTTAATATCAAATTCAGCTTTTCTAGTTGTTTTTCAATGAGAATAATGGTCCAAATAACCTAACCATTACCAGAAATAGAAATTTCCCACATAGAATCTCTAAAATGCATCAGGTTTAGTATCAGTGTGGACATCATGTGAGCATCTGTATCAGTTGGGGTTCAACTAGAGAAGCAGAGCTAGTAGGAGGTTATGTGTGTGTGTTACAGGGGACTGGCTCATGTAATTGTGGGGGCTGGCTGTGCAGTCTTCACAAGGCCATCTTTCAATCTAATGTTGGACCCTGGCTGGCAGGAAATCTGGAAGAGAAGACCACAGTGGTGCTTGGCCACCAGGATAACCTGCAGAAGCTGAAATTCTGTCAGAGTTAAATACACACATGCACACACACACACCTAGCTGGCCTAGGAGTCAGAACAACTAAAGCAAGATCCAAGCAGGAGGAAAAGTGGTTACAGGCCCAGTGGCTGCTTCACCGCGAGACAAGTCAGCAGATCAGCAACAAGGCATGTGTCTTGTAAAGTGGCTGTAGCCTTCCAACCCACTCTAACTGGGAACATACAGAAAGGAAACCCTGGCATATGTCCAGCCTAGCCAGGTTGAAACCAGGATGAAAACATCTCTCACTATTATTTTTAAATCTGCACTTTTCTTATTCAATTTTTCTCTCTTTTAAAGATTGGATTATATGATTACAGGGATCCAACATGGAAACACATTTCTAGAACTGAAAGGAAGCTGCTCCTCAGACTTGCAGGGCATTCCCCAGGCTGCTGCATGCACCTCTGTTATCTGTTGGCTCCTGCAAGACAACTGAGTTTGAGATTTAAACAGATTTGGAACTGAGATTCTCCGGGGCACCATTGACTACTCCCCTTTTCCTCCACCCTATTAACTTTCTTTTCCCTTCCTCTGTCCTTATTTTCCTTTTCTAAGGATGAGAAAATGTGTGGGAGTGTGGTAATGGGTGTAATGGATGGAGGAAAGTGGATCTAAAGACAATACTCAACACCTGCTAGAATAGATAACATTTATATTGGTGGGTTTGAATCTTCCCAACAGGCACTGAGTTTAGCATCAGGAACAGGATGAGATGGACTTCAGCCCCACTGACTTATATCTACCCACCTGCCATAAACCAGAAGCCCAAAACCATGGATGGCCCACAAAACCATTTGGATTTACTTTTATTTCTAAACTGTGTGCCTATCACTGTGCATGATTTATATGAATTTTGCCAACAGTCATTAGATGTTTTGTTCCTAATTTAGCTCCAGTTTGTTTTGAAAGCCCTACTCTCATATAACTAGCAAAGTAAAAATAATCAGACTATTAAATGTAAAATTTAATTGATCTCAGGACACCAATGTCTGATTTTTCTATGACCTTCAACATTTTCAGGGGGAGAATAGCCAAATTCAATCCAAAAGAAATATTTACTTGTAGAAGTTCTGAAAGGAAATGTGTTAGTGCTTTGAAATATTTGATGAAGTAGTCCGTGGAAACTAGAGAAAAGGCTAGTGCAAAAGGGCATGTGCTGGAGACAGTTCCCTTCCAGACAGGGAAGCAGTTTCTCAGAACAAGAGTCACTCTCTCCATTTTCCACGTATTAAGGCCAAATTAATGTAACAGATCCACCTACCGCTTCGAGTCCTGCTTATACATTTCCTGTCAACAAAAATCAGTTGACACAAGCTCCCGCATTTATTATAATCATTTGCTGAGAATAATCTTTGAATTTGACAAGAACTTTGATTTTGTAATTGAAACCAAGACGAATAATATTTTATATTTCAAAGAGTTTTATCAATAGAATTGGTTTTAACTTTTTCTGACTTTACAATAGAATAATTAAACAGTTTATCATGTTTCTGATAGTTTGGATGGGTTTTCCACTATGTACTCTTTATGACTGTTTCTCACACACATATACAACTTGATGCACTTAGGGAGAAGTTTAGTGTGCTTAATCATTTGGGCATCAAAACAGATTTTGACGTAGCTAATTATGCTACTATGTGGGAAAATCATATCTAAGATAGCAGTCACAGCATGTAATATATTTGGTGATAAATAAAAAATAAATGTGCTATCTTCTAGCTTTGGTTGAAAAGGATTTCACTAGGTTTGGGAAAATACATAATAAACTGTTTCAAGTTTTAAATTTTTATGGAGTCTCTGTGATGGAATGAAAATAACCCTAGGACTTGAAAGATATTATAAAAGCAGTTAGGACATGTTTCTAATCATTCAGCTGCCAGCTGCAGGTCAATCATCCCATGCAGAGTCGCTGTCATCTCTCACCGGGGCTTCTTAGTGGCCTCCTAAGGGGTCTTCCTGCTTCCGTGTGTCCCCAGTCAGAGTCAGTTCCCAGCACAGCTGCCCGAGTCAGCCTCTGGGAGCATAAACCAGACCACTCCTCAGACCTTGCACGGCTCCCTTTACTGCTCAGACTCAGAGTCGACAAGGTGTGGGGTGACCTGACCCCACTTAGCTGCAGCCCTGCTTCTCCTCACTGACCTCCTCTCTGCTCAGGCCGTCCTGGGCTCCTCGCTGGGCCCCAGCAAGCCAGGCCAGTTCCCCCTTGGCCTACTACACGGGTTCTTTCTGCCAAGAATATTCATTTCTCACGTGTCTGCTTGCGCAACTGTCTCCTGTCTTTCAAGTCTTGGCTCAAATCTATCTTTTCAAAGAGGCCTTCTGTGACCAGTTTAAGTTTACACCCCCTGTCCACTCTCCCATCCCTGGCATCGCCTCTCTCCTTTATTCTTGCTGCACTTTCTGGTTTTTATAGCATTTATTACCTCTCTTTAGGTCACCAACTTCTTTCTTAAGTGTGTTACTCAGTATGGGTTTCTGTCCGTTAGAAAGTAAGCTCCATGATGGCAGGGCTTTGACTCACTGATGTTCTTGAGTTCTAGACATCTAGGAACAATGCCTGACTCACAGCTGGTGCTCAATACATAATTTTTTAATTCAACTTATGCTGACAGATAACAAAACTAATTTCGTATGTTAAAAAACAGTTCTGTCTTTTCCAGAGGAAAGTATAGTCCCTGAAAGTACAGCTGTTAAGCTAAGACTCATTGGACTGTATTGTTCAACTACTGTCTGTGACTCAGTGCAGTCTTTTCTCAGGTTTCTTGACAGTAGTGGACGTCTGTGGAGAATTTCTCAAAAGCAGTAGTTGTGATCATGTTTAATATCTAGTTCCTACAAAGGGAGGGAAGAACCAAAGAAAATTCCATTGCCAATTCCATTGCATCTGTGACAGAAGTGTTCAAGCAGATAAAGGCACTGGAGGTTTTAAATCTCCATTCTAGAAGGCACCCCAGCAGAGCTCCCAGACAGAATTTGAAACAGCAGATGACTCAGAAATCAGTTTCAGTGTCACAAAAATGACAGCCTCACTTTTTTTCCACACAGGGGGACGGTTCCTCCTCATTCTTGTCGGAAACTTGCCATGAGGATCCCTCTGTTTCCCCCAACTTTACTCCCCCCAACCCTCAAGCTCTCAAGTGATGACCAGTGAGACCGGTGTCCTTCCGGCCAGGTAGGACACGATGGGAGGGGGCGCTTTTAAGAGGAGGATGGCGTGTGGCCGTCCGGGTTTCAGGCGCTGTGCGGCCTACACCTCTGTTCTGCGCTCTGTACACTCTCACAATTTTCCTGCCGTGGTCGGGGTGGGTGCTGTGTCTCTCATCTTCACCTGTCTTCCTTGGGTGTCAACTGCTTCCTCACTGTTCTCTCTTCTGTCGTAAATTCCCTTCTTCCATATTGCTGTCTTCTGTCATCTTTTTGTTTTTCTCTTTGCAATACTGGCTTCTCCTTTGTCCTTGATCTTTCCTATGCTCACACTATTATTTCCACTTTTGAAACATGTTTTAAATTCCTCCTTCTCAAAGCACTGGTTTCCAATCTTATGACCTTAAAATCCAATGGGGTTAAGTTAACTCTCAGGAAATCTTCTTGACTCACTCCCCTCAATTCATCACACCTCTCCTTTTAAAACTCCAGTAAAAGTTGTTGTATCCCTGCATGGTACTTTGAGTTAAGGGGATATCTCAGGATTTACTGATTCTTTAGAATCAAGAACTCTTGTAAATATCTCACCAATAGGGAACTTGGGCCAGGGACTTCTAGTTGGAACAAATTGAAGCTTAAAAATTAAAGAGGACTTTAACTTGCTAGAGGAAATACATAATGATATCTATTTGCTAATAAGAAAATGAACTATGCCATTGCAACGGGTGTGCATTTCAGGGATAAAAGAGGCTTTGTTATGATTACAAAGAAAGCAGACTTCTATTCTGATGCATTGAAAATAAATTTGTAGTGAGATTTATAATGGTTGTGTCTTCAACTTGTTGATCTGTGAAGCAGTGCAGTTTAGAAACATGTTGAGGAATTAGTGAGAAACAGCTATTTTACTGAGAAAGAGGTATACATTTTTTGTCATCCTCTACATCAGTTGCCACATACAGTGATGCTGTAGCTCAGAGCATCATGAATTACCTGGAAGTCCTAAAAAAATGCAGATTCTGATTCAGGAGGTCTGGATGGGATCTGAGATCTGTATTTCTGACTAATTCCCATTGGTATCCTGGCTATTGCATCTCCAGGGACCACATTTGAATAGCAGGGATTTAATGCTTATGGCTGAAGCATCTGGAAGGAAAAGCTTTAAGCTGAATTCATGATGTTTCATTGTTGTTTTAATTTTTTTGCCGAATCAAGAGTCTGACCCTTTGATATCTTTTTATTTTGTACTATTGACTGTGACTGTGTAAATATCAATAACCTCAGACATGCAGATGACACCACCCTTATGGCAGAAAATGAAGAAGAACTAAAGAGCCTCTTGATGAAAGTGAAAGAGGAGAGTGAAAAAGTTGGCTTAAAGCTCAACTTTCAGAAAACAAAGATCATGGCATCCAGTCCTATCACTTCATGGCAAATAGATGGAGAAATAGTGGCAGACTTTATTTTTTGGTTCTCCAAAATCACTGCAGATGATGACTGCATCCTTGAAATTAAAAGATGCTTGCTCCTTGGAAGAAAAGCTATGACCAACCTAGAAAGCATATTAAAAAGCAGAGATATTACTTTGCCAACAAAGGTCTGTCTAATCAAAGCTGTGGTTTTTCCGGTAGTCATTTATGGGTGTGAGAGTTGGACTATAAAGAAAGCTGAGCACCAAAGAATTGATGCTTTTGAACTGTGTTGTTGGAGAAGACTCTTGAGAGTCCCTTGGATGGTAAGGAGATCCAACCAGTTCATCCTAAAGGAAATCAGTCCTGAATATTCATTGGAAGGACTGATGTTGAAGCTGAAACCCCAATACTTTGGCCACCTGATGCAAACAGCTGGTTTAGGCTGCCTTTAAAGTCATTTATTATAAGCATTGGATTGCTTTTTTATTGCACTTGCTGTTCCTGGTATTTTTGAGTTATTGTGAAACATTTAATACCCCAGGTAGAGTATTGAATTCTCTCTGAATGACAGTGAAACACAGACACATGACTTGGGTTTTGTATTTCAAAACAAATGCAGTAGAGACTTAAAGGTTACATTTTTGTCACTGTGCTCCATCAGACTTGTAATGGCTGGTTCACAATTTGACTTCCCTTCAGAATGTAAGTGAGCTTCCTGCTTAGCAACAATAATTATTTTCAAAAGAGAGAGAGAGATTCCCACAGTACCTAGACATTAAAAATTATCTAATCACATAGTTAGTTTGACCACTTTAGCTTCCCACATATAAAAAGGCAACATAAAAATAAGCCAATTTCATACTTTTCATGGAAAAATAGATCTCATTGCTAAAATTTTTAAAAATTGCACTTTTTCTATTTGAAAAAGAGCAAAATTTTCTTCTTTTATAGCAGTATATGGAGAGTATATTTTGTACTGATAGCTTACAGTGAAGGATATCAGATTCATGGTCTCTGAAGAAGATTTAACTTCAGGATCAGGGACCAGGCTTGACTTCTTGTGGCAGAAGTTTTATTATAGTGAAAAAGGACAGAGGAAGCTTCTGACACAGACATCAGAGTGGGACGGAGAGTGCCCTGTCACTAGTCTTAGCAAGGGAGTTCTATACTTTTTCTATTGGTTATTAACAATAAATCAAAAGAATGTCTCAAGTTTGTAAGGGTCTTACTAGACCTATTTACATTTTAAGATGACAGGATTAGTCAGAAGGTTCTTAAGAAGGAGAAACATGTCCTCAAGCAGAATACATTGTTATATAATCATTGGTACAGAGTTTAAGGAAAAACATACCCTCAAGCAAGATGAGTTGTTTTGTTGTGTAATCATTAGCTCTGGGCTTAAAGAAAAGAAAAAAAAAAAGTCTTCTGTGACTAAGGTGCGTGAATGTAGAAAAAAAGTTTGTCCTTGAGAGCCCCAGACCCCTTTCTCCTTGGACTTCTCATCAACCTACCTAAGTCTTTCAGGACCAAGTTTAATATTTCCCTAAATGCTCCATTTTCACCTTAAATGTATCTCCATTGACAGGCTAAAGTTAAGAACAAAATGAATAATGAGAAGTATTAGTACTTAAAGCTATCACACATTTGCTGGAAAGGAATGAGTTTTTTTGCTATGAAATTGATCCCCAAAATATTCATCATATAAACACTTGAAATTTCACATCTTTTAATTTGTGAATGCAAACCTTCAGGGATAAAAAGTATATTTCTTGTTATCAACTAAAGACTAGTAGTTGAAGCTGATCAGGTTAATCATTTTTTAAACCCTGTTAACTATTTTTTAATAAATATAAATCACTAAATAGAGCAAGATTAAAAACAAAAAAGGATGTTTTCTCATTGTATGTATGCATTAAACTTTAGGTAGAGTTATAAAATGATCAATTAAAAAATAATAAAAACAAAAACAAAAATAAGTAAAATGACAAATTTCTAAAATTGACAATGATAAAGCTTTGGAAAACCATAAATTTGCATTAAGTATTAAGTGCCTGCTTTATGCCTATTTTAATAGGGAGCACAAAAACCACAATTCTTATACTCTCTTTAAAAAAAAAAGAGCAATTCAAGGCCATACAAGCACATTAACATTTTTTCCTGACACTTAAATAATAAAAACAAGAACATCCAGCATTTACTGAGCACTGACTATGTTGCCAACACCTTCAAAGTTATCACGTGTCATCTTACTCTGGCCATTATACAGTTGAATAAAGTTTGGAAAGTTTAATTACTTTGTTAAGGTCATACAAGTGTCGAGCCTTGGAGACCCCATGTTTTGAATCTTTGAGCCCCCCCAGTGAATATCAGAAACTATGATTTTGTGATCTAGATGTCAGGTTGTGATATCGCTTGGTAACATCTCATGAACAGTCAAGCAATAAGGGCACACCGTCTGTGCCTCAGTATACTCATCTGTAAAATGGAGAGACTCCCAGCCTCTCTGCTGCAGGAAGCAGGTCTCTGGTTGTTTAGAAGGGCCAGACACCAGTCACTTGGAGCAAAGCCTGTTTTGTTTGCTGGTGGCACATCCCAGGCTCTAGAAGATCACCACCAAATGTTGCCAGTCCCCAAACTGGTCACAACAGCAAGAGGAATTGGCAGGACATTAAGTTTCTCAAAATCACTTGTTATTAACAAATGTCTTGGAGAAGAACCTCTCCCAGGATTAGATGTTAGAAAATTTCCGGCCCAGTGAAAACAGACCTCATCCCCAGGAAACCTGTCCTTGAGGTATGGGTAGCTGTTTTCTGTGTCTGATGCATCCAGTGGGGATGAGACCCGGGGTTACGGGAGGGAATCAGACATTGTGGGGCCTGCATGAGTGCGTTCTAAGGATCCGTGCTTGCTGAACAACCCCCACCCCGCTCCTTAAAGCCCTGGGATTGAGGTCAGACACCCGCATCTCCTCCCAGTCCTGGCTTCCCTCCTCCTCCCCGTGTCTGCATTCACAGTCACCCAGCTTGTGTGTGTGACCAACCAGAGACCAACCAGAGACCGAGGGGGCTTGCTGCCCTTGAGACTGCCTTTCTTCTCATCCCTTCACACTCTCTCCTCTTAAATCCTTCTCTTTGCCCAGCTCTAGAAGAGTCTCCTTGTTAACCTACCTACTTCACCACTTGGAAAGTCGTACCCTGGATTATGAGAAAGGAGTTGGGGTCCACGCAGGGCTCTGCTCTGTGGTCTATTTGCATTTGTTAAGGAATTGTTTTTATGGCTTTCAGTTTTTCATTCAAATAATATTTCTACTCAGTCCTAGTATTTACCGAGATGACTAGGAAATCCAGAGCAACATCTTGGAAGAGCAATGTCTCCTTCCAGACTGTTCCGTGAGTCCAATGTTTGCATCCCAGCCGCAGCACAGAAAGGGGTTTCTGCAGAGCGCCTGGCTGGGGGCGCCGTTTCCCGTTTGCTCTGGAGTTAGGCTGCGGGGAGCTTCTTTGGGCTAAACTGTGAACGATTTAAGCAAGAAAGAAAAGTTTCTGAGAGGCAGAGTATCTAAATACCCAAAGAGATTCCCAAGGGTTATTCCGTGTCTTTTTGGAGATCTTTAAATGTGGCAGCAAAGAGATTGTCTGCAAGTTCCAGCTGCCTGACTTTTTATGATCTCCTTTAGTCCATGAAGAATACAGTTAATTAAACTCAGAAGTTTGCCACTAAAATAATAGGTATGAGATCCAGAGAATTCAAGGTGTTGGAGGACTCATTAAATAGGTTTGCATAAATATCATGCTGAAAGATTTAATGAGTCCATAGGGTCAGTTATAGAACAATGGAGCATAGATGACCTAGAAAAAAGAAATTAGAATCGATATTGGGCTTCTAAGTTAACAGCTATAGATTGCTATATGAACACCTGAGAGAGAAATTCTATAATTATACCTTAATGCTGCATATGGGTGTTCTCATCCCAGGGAAAATGAAATTGCTTAGTTTTCATTTACTTGTCAGTAATAAAAATAAATGTTTATATGTGTGTTCATTTCTCTGGTCTCTAGAAAGCATGAATGCTTAAGGAGCTACAACTATGTAAATAGCATCAATTTTTTCTTTTAATTCAATTATTTATTGAATGCTATTGCATAGTAGTCACTGGGCTACGTGCTGGGAAAATAAAATGATGTAATAATATTGCAACCTTACCACACACGCCCCCACTGGCCCCACCACAAATTGCTTACAGGCTAGTGCAACCCTGTCCAATAGGACTGTCTGCAGTGATGGAAATGTTCCATGTCTCAGAGTTCAGTGCAGTAGCCACAGGTGTTAATTAATGTTTAAAATGTGATTAGTGTAACTAAGGAATTGAATGTTTAATTTTATTTAAATTTAATCATAAACAGCTGCATGCTACTAGTGGCTAACATATGGACAGCCCAGAAAGGTAACATGCTGAATCTGGATTTCTAATGTATAATCTACCTTTCTACAAAGGAGTTGTGTTGGGGCCAAATTCTTATTATCGTCATTGTAATAGAGCTGTTTACAGTGGAGGAAGTGCCGACTCTTCCTGGGGAAACCTAGGAAAGTTTCCCAGAACTGGTAATCCCTGACCTCCAGGATGAAGCCAGAGATTATCCAGCAGAGGAGCAGATGGGAAGGAACGCCTCGTGACATTATGAAAAATCCTGTGGTGCAAGGATCATGTAACTGCTGTGGAGTTGCACATAATTTCATAATTTAATGTTGTATTAGTTAGCTTAAGCTGCCATCACAAAATATTTCCAACAGGGTGGCCTAAACAAGAGAGAATTATTTTCTCACCGTTCTGCAGTCTGAAGTCCAGCATCAGGGTCCCAGCAGGGATGGCTTCTGTGAGGCCTCGTGGCCCCTCGCCTTGCAGGCAGTGCCTTCTTGCTGTGTCCTTACCCAGCCTTTGACCTGCACTCAAGAGAGAGAGAAGCTCTGTACATCTTCCTCTTTTTATAAGGACACCAGTTCTGTCAGGTTAGGGCCCTGTCCTTATGACCTCATTTAACCTTCGTGGCTTCCCTTGTGTCTCAGACGGTAAAGCGTCTGCCTGCAATGCAGGAGACCCAGGTTCAGTTCCTGGGTAGCGAAGATTCCCCTGGCACAGGAAATGGCAAACACTCCAGTATTCTTGCCTGAAAATTCCATGGACCAAGGAGCCTGGTAGGCTACAGTCCATTGGGTCGCAAAGAGTCGGACACGACTGAGCGACTTCACTTCACTTCACTTCCTCAGTGGCCCCATTTCTAGATACAGTCAGTATGTTGGAGGCTTCACATATGAATTTAGAGAGGACACAGTTCAGTTCATAAAACGCATCATTCAATAAACAAATATCTTTTTTCTGTTTTTTTTTTCCCCAAGAGGAGATACATACCTCACACTCAGTTAATATATGTATGCAGAAAACTATCACCTACTGATCAACCCATGATTTTAATTCCTGTATTTATTGGTCTATTAACATATAATATAGGGTTCTGGAAAATTAACAAGTTAAAAAAAACATCTAAAGCAAAGTGTCCACCTCTCATAACATGAATGCAATTAAATATTGCTTAAGCAAATATTAATTTTCCTTTTTCTCTGAGGACAAATCATCGGTGAGCTAGAGTTGGTTATACTAGCTCGCAGGAACTCATTTAAAATTTTTCCAGGGATTCTGTGAGCTGGTTGTTAAACACAAACACTATTAAAAAGTGAAAAGAAAGTGAAAGTGAAGTCGCTCAGTTGTGTCTGACTCTTTGCAACCCTGTGGCCTGTAGCCTACCAGGCTCCTCCATCCGTGGGGTTCTCCAGGCAAGAATACTGGAGCGGGTTGCCATTTCCTTCTCTAGGGGATCTTCCCGACCCAGGGATCAAATCCGGGTTTCCCACATTGCAGGCAGACGCTTTACCCTCTGAGCCACCGGGGAAAAAGTAAATTATATAAATTTACAGTTAAACAAATCATACTAAAAACAAAGGGATCTATAAGGGAAAAGATTCTGAAAAAGAATATATATATACATATATATAAATCACTTTGCTGTACACCTAACATAATATTGTAAACTAACACAGTGTTGTACTTCAATTTATAAAAAAGAGAAAAAAATGGAAAAGGAGAAAAAACAAAAGAAATAAATATCCCCCAAAAATAAATAAATAAATAAAATTTAAAATTAAAAAAAAGAAGAAATAAATATCCCAAAGTCACCATTGCTAAATAGGTAAGACATTTCATTGTAGTCTGTGCCCTGGAGATAAGTGACATCTATGGTGGCTGTAGCGTCACTGCAAAGGATTCCTACCGCACACCTCTTCCCAACTCTCAGTTCAGGAGCATCATGTTGGAAACTTGAAATAGGCTACAGGGGGTAAACTGGGGTATACAGTGGTATACAGAAATCAACAAATGCTACAAATCAGGCTGTTTCCCCCCCGCAGGAGAATGGCCTATTAATATTGACAAGCATACCACTGGCACAAATCTTAACTGTTGTATGGCATAAGTTTTTGTCAGAATTGTGCAGCGTTCCTTTTGCAAACATTCTTATTCATCCTTTGTAAACTAAACTTTCTACTAAAATGTAACATCGATATTGTTGTTGCTGTTCAGTTACTCATTCCTGTCCAACTCTTTGCAACCCCATGGACTGCAGCACACTAGGTTTCCCTGTTCTTCACCATCTCCCAGAGTTTGCTCAAACCCATGTCCATTGAGTTGATGGTGCCATCAAACCATCTTATCCTCTGTGGTCCCCTTCTCCTCCTGCCTTCAATCTTTCCCAGCATCAGGGTCTTTTCTAACGAGTCTGCCCTTCATATCAAGTGGCCAAAGTATTTCAGCTTCAGCTTCAGCATCAGTCCTTCTGATGAATATTCAGGATTGATTTCCTTTAGAATTGACTGGTTTGATCTCCTTGCTCTCTAAAGGACTCTGAAGCGCCTTCTTCACACCACAGTTTGAAAGCATCAATTCTTTGGCACTCAGCCTTCTTTGTATATATTGATATATTATCTTTTAAAACCTTTTTTTCGATGTTTCTTCCACCAGGGTCAATGCTGCTTTCTGACCTGTGAACTCTCAGGCTCTGCACATATAAAAATTTTGGAGAGTGACAGAAAAGTCCCCTCAAAACTAAATCAAGCATTGACAACATTTTTCTAACCCACTTAGCAATGTCTCCCACTGGAAAACTGCCTCAGCTATAACACAATATCCCTCCCACTGCTAATACTATCGCACAGTGAATACAAGCCAACAGTGGCCTCGTTCATTTTAGAGAGGCCATTTTTGTCTCTACTAACAGTTTTAAGTGACAATAAATGAAATAAAATAGAAAACTACTGGGGTAAATAACAGTTTTCAGATGAAGTTTTATTCTTTGTAGGAAGCATTTCACTCCAAAGTTACCCTTTTCTTCCAAGCCAGTAAGAAGTAGCTCAGACTTTGAAAATGAAATGTCACTTGGCACAATTCTCATTCAATCTTTTATTAGAACTAAAAATAAGTAACACCTATGGCCTCTAAACTCTGCAGCCCAGGAGGTAAAAGTGGTTTGTCCGAGTCACAGAGGAACAGTACTCATCGCCTACCCATGCCTTTCACTCCAAATTGACACCCCAGTACATCTTGTTTTCTGACTACAACCCTGTTCATTTACAATTTCTTTTATCATCAGCATATTGTAAGAGGCTATCATGAGGGTGATGAGAGAAGAAGGCATTCAAGCAGAAAAGATTAAGTGACTTGAAGTTTTCACCCTTTCTCCAGATATAACCTACATGTAGAAACATTTGAGAATTGTGAATCTAGGTTGAACTCAAGAATAGGATGGATAAGATCCTTGGCATAGAGAGGGAAAAGAGAAAATATCCTAGGACTTTTGTTCCAGACACCTCTCCATTTTAAGAAGTTTGGTAGCCCGAAAGGAACAGAAAAGGTACATCCTGTGAGTTGGGAAGGAAACCAAGAGAAATAAAAGGCCTCCCTATGAAGGGAGTCACCCATAGTGGTTACGGAACTGAGTAGATTCTACTTCAGTGACCAGGTGTCACTTGAGTTTAGTGACCAGAAGGTTATTGGTGCCCTGGGTTTGAGTGAGGAATCACAGGAAAGGTGGGAGCGAAGTGAAACAAGAGTGGGATGAGCCGGAGGCAAGGAACAGTAGACAGCTTGTCTAACCCTCTTCTCAAAGCCCAGACTTGAAGGAACCCAGAAATCTGGAATAGTAACGAGGGATATCAGGAATCAAGGGAAGACACACCTGAGAAGAGATGAATGAGCACATGTAACCTAGGATCCAGGCTAGTTTATCATGAGATTACTAAATAAGTGACTGCCAGGGAAGTGGTAGGCAGGGTTATGTTTTCCTCCAGTGAATTAATATTCAGCAGAAGAAGGATATCTAAATGAGTGTGCAGCATCAATTCAGTTCACTTTAGTCTCTCCGCCTCTTTGCGACCCCATGGACTGCAGCATGCCAGGCCTCCCAGTCCATCACCAACTCCCAGAGTTTACCCAAACTCATGCCCATTGAGTCGATGTTGCCATCCAACCATCTCATCCTCTGTCGACCCCTTCTCCTCCCACTTTCAGTCTTTCCCAGCATCAGGGTCTTTTCAAATGAGTCAGTTCTTCACATCAGAATTGGATGCAAACTATTGGAGTTTCAGCTTCAACGTCAGTCCTTCCAATGAACACTCAGGACTAATCTCCTTTAGGATGGACTGGTTGGATCTCCTTGCAGTCCAAGGGACTCTCAAGAGTCTTCTCCAACAACACAGTTCAAAAGCATCAATTCTTCAGCACTCAGCTTTCTTTATAGTCCAACTCTCACACCCATACCTGACTACTGGAAAACCACAACTTTGACTAGATGCACCTTTGTCAGCAAAGTAATGTCTCTGCTTTTTAATATGCTGTCTAGGTTGGTCATAGCTTTTCTTCCAAGGAGCAAGCATCTTAATTTCATGGCTGCAGTCACCATCTGCAGTGATTTTGGAGCCCAAGAAAATAAAGTATCTCACTGTTTCCATTGTTTTCCCATCTATTTGCCATGGAATGATGGGACGGGATGCCAGCAAGGAAGAAGACCCTAATTAACAGGGCAGAAATCTTGCAAAAGAAAGATTTCAAGAGAGAAAGGAATTTTCCAAATTTCTTTAGTTTCTTTTAACCCCCGGCCTGAAGGGCTAAAGCCTTACTAACCGCCCACCCCAGGACCCAGGATATGACCCAGGAAGAGGAGGGCCTACCTTTTCCAACCCTAGGAGTTGTGGGGAAGAAATGGGGAGTGAGGATAGAGCAGGAGGTGAGATGTGTGCCTACCTCTCTGATTTCCTCTCTCTAGGACAACATCTGGAAGATTCTGGGCAAGGCTCCTGGCTCCCATATCATGTGTGCCTTGGAAGTACTGGAATGTCTCTGAATGCCCCAGTGATGGGAAATGGGGGTGGTGGGAGTGGCCGGTAGGAGCTTAAGAACAAAAAAAGCAGTTCCCCCAGGTCAGCTGGTCCAGACCATGGACTAAAGAAGCAGCCACTGATCTATCATCCCAAATGGGCAGTAGCCATTAGTCCATGGAAAAACCTAGAGCAGCCCCTTCACAGCAGAGCCCTGTGGGGATGTAAGGGAAGCCTAGTGGGTCTCCGCCACCACCAACTCTTCCCCCACTTTGAAGACCCATGATCTATGGAGATTTAGCCACCATCTTGGAGAATTGAAAATAGGAAGAACATCTTGAAAGACTGCACTTTAGCTGAAGAGTGTGATACATGCAAGAAACATAAGACTAACCCTATAGGGAACTGGAATTTTGAAGCAACTCTAAGGAAATTGACATTTCCTTTAATAGAAAGGCTAGCACAGTTCCCCTCACTGTCATTGGAAGAACAGCTCCTACACCTCCAGGGAGAATGGTTTGGGGGAGTGCCTCCACTGTGACTTAAATGACAGCCACTTCACAGGCAGGGAGCTCAGGCACTGTGCTGGGCAGTGCCAGCCACGCAGAGGCATTGAAAAGGAATCGGTCACCTGGGAGTTTTCTAACCTGATTGCAGGTTTCCTGGACACCATGTCCTCTCCTGACCCAGCACCTGCTGTGGCACAGAGATGCTTGTAGCGAGGTGAATAACAGTTTCATGAAGGTTAGGTCGCACAGGAACAAAAGGCACCCTTGCCTGGGTGGCGCGAGCCTTTCCCTCTTCTCACCCATCAACTTCCCTACCAGATTGAACTGTGCTCATAATGCTTCAGCAAGATTTTCAGTCAAAACCTTTAAATGCTTATTTTTAGAAGAAGAAATGTTTACTGTTTCGGGGCTGAAAATTATGCTCAATTCTGCTGAACTATAAGCAGAAATTAATTTTTAATGCCTATTTCGTATGTAAAAGCTCAGAATATCCTTCTGTTAAGAGCAGCTCTAAAATTAGACACTCCTAATAGATTCATTAGATGGGCGCTTGACAGCCACTTCTCCGCTGTTATTTCCACTGGTTAACCCTGTAGGTACAGCCACGGCTGAGGTGCCTCCCAGTAAGGCCACAAAGCCGAGAAGCTTCCGACCTGAGCTGCTGGTTTCGTCTCCATGCTGACATAACCCCAGAGCTGCGGCTAGGCTGCAACTTCCAGGAATAATCACTTCCTTCTTTAAGCTTTATACCTAAATACACAGAGTGTGTTGGCCAGAGGTTTATCATGATCATTTACATACTTAGAATTCCTGCGTATTTGAATACTATTGGCAAACTAACATGTGTAAAAGCTATTACGTGAGATTTTATAAGAGCCCAAGATGAAGAATAAGGACACTTGGGTGGTCCTCAATGCCCTTCTATCATTGTGTTACCAGGATTCTGGCTTTCAGGAACATTCTCTCTAAGGATTAGACCTAATTTAGTTGAAAAACCTAGGAATTGTTTATTGAGAACTGTTTTATCATATAGATTTGTAATCTAGGAATTATAGTACTCACATGTCAAGGAGTAAAATAGAAAATGGGTTTTCTTTTTAATATTTTTTTATCTCTTGAAACTGGAGGGCAGTGGGTTTGAAAGCAGTCCTTTTGTCCATCCATCCATGATGCATACTTATACATATATATATATTTATTTAAATATGTTATATATATTTAAAGTATTTTCTGTACATATATTGCATGTATTAATATACATAAGCAGAAGCAGAGTTACTCATTCTTTGGGTACATATCTCTAATCTAAAGAAGGCTGTGTTGGAACTTAGTAACCTATCACCAGTGAAATTGTATTATAATACAATGAGGGTATGAGTGCCCCTAAATAACCTCTTACTCACTTTGAGTTTTGTACCATATGTATTACCTATCTCTTAAATTGGTTAATGCATTGATACTTTTAAAACATGTGTAAATGTTACTATACACATACTTCTACTATGACATCAGCAAACATGTTCTAAAATGAGCACATCTTGCTGTATCCTACTACACGGCTGTATCTACCCTGATTATCCAGGTATAACATCCACTACTTTAAAAATCCAACTCCCTTTGACTTCAGATCACATGCTTCCCCTCTCTGTTGTGCAGATGTCAGATAAATGCTATTTCTGCTCTATTTCGTTGTTTGTTCCATTCTTCTTCCTTCTGTGTTCTTTTCTTTATTCATTCTCAGCTGCTATTAATTTATACACAATTAAAAGGACAGAGAAGCATATTAATTGAAAAATTGATGACATAACCTTGAAGGCTTGCTTGCAGTGTCTAGGAACAGCATTTTCCCTGATTGATTTATCTGCCCTGACTTAATAGAGGATTTTTCTACCAATCTGACAACATCTTATGTTCAGACTCTGGTGTCATGCTCTGCTGTTCTCATCATTCATGCAAAAATGTGTTGATGGACTGTGGACAGGTTGAATTTATAATCATTCAAAGGTGGGCTAACAGACCTATTGCTAACTCTGGTGATCCTAAGGTAGAAAATTTTAGAAAATTACATAGACAGCAAGAAGTGCAAGGGGTTTTGAAATAAGCTGAGCTGACACCTTCACTTAGCAGAGTAAAAAGAGGCCCAGAGGGTCCACTTACAGGTAGTGACGGGACCAGGCCAGAAATCAGTCTCCTGCTTTCTTACTTTGTCTTCCTGAGCCCACTCCTTTCTTCTCCCAATCACATTGCATCTTAATGAGTTATAGTGAGACCCAAGGAAAGAAATAAGACCTATACATTTTGAATATTAAATTATCTGTTGATCAGAGGACAACTGAAAACTTACATAAGAAAAAATATTATTAGACACTGGATGCAATTTAAATATTAAAAATCAACAACTTTCTTCTGTAGTAGCAGTAATAACACACACATATGTACATATATATAATAATTGTGTAAAATATAAAACAACAGAAGCCATAAGATATGGTTTTACACACATATTTATATAGACTATGTATAGAGATTCTTAAGGAAGCTTGTATATTTCTGTGGGATAGACTCCTAGAAATGATGTTTTAAGTGGTTTCTCATAAAATGATAGTGAAAAAAAAAAGTTGAAGAATACAAAGGAGGAGATGATGGTGTTTAGAAGATCAATATACAATTGGAAGGTAGAAGGCAAATAAAAGGAAGGTAAAAATCACTGCAGATGGTGATTGCAGCCATGGAATTAAAAGACACTTACTCCTTGGAAGGAAAGTTATGACCAACCTAGACAGCATATTAAAAAGAAGAGACATTACTTTGCCAACAAAGGTCCATCTAGTCAAGGCTACGGTTTTTCCAGTGGTCATGTATGGATGTGAGAGTTGGACGGTGAAGAAAGCTGAGTGCTGAAGAATTGATGCTTTTGAATTGTGGTGTTGGCGAAGACTCTTGGAAGTCCCTTGGACTGCAAGGAGATCCAACCAGTCCATCCTAAAGGAGATCAGTCCTGGGTTTTCATTGGAAGGAGTGACACTGAAGCTGAAACTCCAATACTTTGGCAAACTCATGCAAAGAGTTCACTCATTGGAAAAGACCCTGGTGCTGGGCGGGATTGGGGGCAGGAGGAGAAGGGGATGACAGAGGATGAGATGGTTGGATGGCATCACCGACTCAGTGGACATGGGTTTGGGCAAACTCCTGGAGTTGGTGATGGACATGGAGGCCTGGCATGCTGCGATTCATGGGGTCGCAAAGAGTCAGACATGACTGAGCGACTGAGCTGAACTGAACTGAACTGATTTTGCAGAAAAAAAGAGGGAGAAAACTAAGCGCCCAGAGCACAGGACCCCCTTGTGAGAAGGAAACCAAAAAGAAAACCAAGGGAAGCAAATTATCAAAGAAATATGATAGGAAAAAATTTCACAATTGAAGGACATTAGTTACCAGATTGAAGGGCTCAGCAACAAGAAAGGAAAAATCTACAGTAAGTTGGGACGTTTTGGAGCACCAAAAACAAAGAGAAATTTCTGTTTCCAGAAAGAAAACTATAGGTCAGAAATTGAAAGTCGGAATGGGATCAGGCTTCTCTAAGAAAATGTGGAAGTTTGGAGGGAGTGAAGCAAAGTCTCCATTAAGTAATTTAATGCAGAATTATATATCTGGACTATTAAGCAAGAGAGTAGAATTTTAAAATATGTTCAGGCACCACCTATATATTTTTTAAATGCAGAACAAGCTCTGTATTTCTTTCTGTGTATATGTATAGATATGACTATGAAGAATAGACACAGAAGTTCTTGACATTTACACAGCAAACTTTTAAACTGTAGTTAACTTGAAGAAGGGGCTGAGATTGGAGAAGGTGGTCAGGGTGCTATATGCATGCATTTCTTAAAATAATCTATCTCTATTAATTATGTGGGTGATCAAAAATATTCTGAATTTTAATGTAAAAGACTGCATTACTGGTAAAAGTTAGTTCTAATTAGGAGACTGTTTGAAATTTTAAGCTTTTCTGTAAGTGTTCATCTGGATCCACTTCTTTGTAGTGCCCTC
Organism: Odocoileus virginianus; assembly: GCF_023699985.2. NCBI lineage: Eukaryota > Metazoa > Chordata > Mammalia > Artiodactyla > Cervidae > Odocoileus > Odocoileus virginianus. Next base: position 1,085,586 of record NC_069682.1, read on the forward strand.
TTTGTTTCATTTTCTAGCTTTAAAAAAGCCAGTTTAGGCTACAAGGAGCCATTATGGTTTCTGGCTATCGCTGCATTTCTGATAATAAGCTCTTCAAACTTGATTGGTTTTTAGTAGAATTACAGTGATTCTGAAGCAATCCTGAAGTCACCTGTTTTCCTCTGCCATATAAAAACCTACATCTGCTGCTGATAGGATCTAAAATGTAAAAACATCACAAAGCAAGTTGGATAGTCCTGAGTTTCCAATTAAAACAAAGACTTTGTATAACTTTTAAAATATGTTTAAATAAGTCAGTGAATGGAAAAGAAATCAAGGACTGCTCACAGAACATGCTCCTAGTGAAAGCAGGTACCCAGAGAGGTAGACAGAGCAGTAAAGTTGTTTTTCATCTTGAACTTATCTGCCAGTTACTGAGTTTAGATTTTTCATGATGCATGAGGAATGGGAAAACAGGAAATGAAGCCAAAGTGAGAAGTCTAATAGTAGACTCACCACATAAACCTGAGACTGCGAGAAGCCACATAATCTCAGAGAAGGCATGAATAAAGAACAAGGTCTATAATATTATTCAGGAATACAGCAGAATTTCAAAGAGAAAATAGAATAGAGAGATTAAGAGGCATGAGAGATAGAGTGAGAAGGAGGGGTGAGCAAAAATGAGGATAGTAAAATATTCAAAATATGTTGTGGACAGAATTAATGAAAGACCCAAACTCATAGATTCAGAAATCCTAATCAAGAAGCATTTTAAACATTTCTATATCTAAATACATCACATTGATATTTCAGAAGGGAAAGGGAAAAGTTTAAAATCTTAAAGGAAATATCTTAAAAAAAACTAGAGAAATGAAAATTAGATAATTGATTCCTTGGCAGTAACAATGGAAGAAAAAAAAAACAGTAGGATGATATCATCAATGTGCTGAAAGAAAATATTTGCTAATCTCGCAATTTATATCCAGGGAAAGTATCACATAGAGTGAAAGCAATAAACACACCTTCAACCCAACTCAAGATGACTGTAGATGTTCAGGTGAGAGTGTGGCAGGAAGGGCTGAGTGTTTGCCACAAGAGGACCTTCACTAAATGAAATCATAAATCTATTTACTAGTTAGAGGAATTAAATAATTATGTCTCCTAAATTTTTCCATTTATAAACAAAGTATTTTCAGCTCAATTTTTTTGTTATGTTATTGTTGTTATTTTTAGTTAGTTATTTTGTTCAACAAGAACACAGCTGAAGAATGAGGGCTAAAAGAAAAAATATACCAGGAAAATGCTAATCTAAAGAAACCTGCTTGGGCTATGTTTGTATCAAATAAAATGAATTTTAAGGCAAAAAGAAAGAGGACTGTTATTTCATGGTAAAATTTTCAGTTCTCTAACAGACTATAACAATTTTAAACTTCTCTGCACATAATAATGCACTCTTATAATGTATAAAGCAAAAATATTGACAATATTGAATCTATGTCTCTAGTAGAAAATATTCATATTTCTTTCAGCAATCAATATTTCAAGGAGACCCCTCCAAAAATATCATTAAAGTATACAAAATTCAGATAAAACAACACAATTAGAAACTTTAATACTGTTTTCATGTGCATATGCATATGTGCATGTATAAGACAAAACCCAAATCCAAGGGAAATTTCATAATTAAAATATTCCTCTTAGATAAAGATGCCCTTCTATCAAAGAAAAAGATTAAAAAAGTGGTATAACAATTAGACATTAGGTGAAGAAAAATGTAATTTGCAATTGCTATGACTATGACTCTGTATTAAAAAGGATTTCCAGATAAATTATTTTAATCATAAGAGTTTAGCAAATTTACTGAGTATAAAATCAATATACAAAAATCAGTTGCATATCTGTAAGTAAGCGATAGGCAGCTAGCGTAATTTTAAAATTTCTAATACTGTAGCAGATATACAGTACCCAATAATAACTTTAGCAACATGTATTAAAGATCATGGGAAAATATATAACACTCTATTGAAAAACATCAAAGAAGACCTATTATAACATGCTAATGAATTAGAAGAGTCAATAGCATAAAAAATGGGTTCTTCCAAATTGACCGGTAGATTAAATGCAATGTCAAAAAAGAAGTCCCTTCAAACAAACTGATTCCAAAATTTACATGGAGAAGCAAAAGCCCACACGTTGCTGAGACTCTCCTAAAGAAAACAAGCTATGAGTATAAAGAGTTATCACACATAGTCATCATGGAAATATAGTAATTAAGATACTGGCGGAATATTGGCAAGTTGAACATTGACACAAATAGGTGGTCTACAAACAGATGTACTCAGATGTGAAAATTTGACATGATTGACACTCAGAAGTTTATCTAAGAAGCTAATGCTTTTGAAAAATGCTATCAGGGCTATTGGTTATTCATATGCAAAAAAAACAAAATTGGATCCTTACCTCATATCATACACAAAAATCAAGTCCAAATGCATTTAAGACTTAAATATGAAGTATAAAACTATAAATCTTAGAAGATAATGGAGAGTACATTTTTGAACTGGGGAAAGGGAAGGCTTTCTCTAACAATATTAAGAAAAGAGAACAAGACATAAAAGGAAATTGATAATTTGGTCTACATTAAAAGATATTTTGTTCATCAAAATACTCTGGAGGGCTTCCCTGGTGACTTGGTGGTGGAAAATCGACCTGCCATTATAGGAGACACGGGCTCTATCCCTGGCCTGTGAAGATCTCACACGCCACAGAGCAAAACCAAGCCTGTGCACCACAACTATTGAGCCTGTGCTTCAGAGCCCAGGAGCCTCAGATAGAGCCCAGCACCGCGGCTCCTGAAGCCCACGGAGCCCAGAGTCGACGTTCCATAAGAGAAGACTGCAGTGAGGGGCCCGCACACTGCGCCTGGGCAGCAGCCCCCACTGGCTGCAGTGAGAGGCAAGCCCACGCAGCAACCAAGACCCAACAAAGCTGAAAATAAGTGAAATTATGTATGTGTATATGTATATATAGAAAACTCTTTAAAGAAAGTGGGAAAATGTAACAGCAACACATATAACACCAAAATTAATCTCCATAAGGTATGTAAGATTTCTGTAGATCAAGAAAAGGTGTGTCAATTATGCTTCAAAAATAAATGTTATAAAATTAAAATATAATTACTATTGAAAAAATTGTGTCAATTATATAATACTTCAAAATTTAAAAATAAAAATATAAACTTAATTTCTGTTAAAAAATGAAAAAGACAAGCAATTGGAAAATGTGCAAGAAGTTCCATGCTTCTTATGTTGAGAAGCACAAATGGCCAATAACATAAGTAGGCCGAACTTCACTGGTAACTGTGCTGTGCTGAGTCTCTCAGTCGTGTCCCACTCTTGTGACCCCATGGACTGGAGCCCACCAGGCTCTTCTGTCCACGTGGATTCTCCAGGCAAGAACACTGGAGTGGGCTGCCATGTGCTCCTCTAGAGGATCTTCCCAACCCAGGGATCAAACCCAGGTCTCCCACATCGCAGGTGGATTCTTCACCATCTGAGCCACCAGGGAAACCCTCCTTGGTACTTAAGGAAATGCAAATTTAAGCCATAATGTTATATTACTGTATACTGTCAGATTGGCAAAAGTTTTATGTCTGGTGATGTCAGGTGATTTTCAAGAAAATGATGCACCTAGCACAGTTCTAGATTGCTATCACTAGCAATGTAAATTGGCTCAAATACACTGGAGAACAACTTGACACAATCTAGGAAAGTTGAAAATAATACAGTCCCAGGACCAGAAATTCCTTGCCAAGGTAGAAACTCCCTAGAGCAATTCCCACCCATGTGCATCTGGAGAACTGGGCAAGAATTCATAGCAATATTCTTTATACCAAAAAACATTGGAAATAACTATACTTCAAGAACAGAATGAAGAAATTTTAATAGTATGTACACAAGAATATCACATGGAAACAAAATAAATATGAAGGGCTCCCCTGATGGCTCAGTTAGTAAAGAATCTGCCGGCAATGCAGCAGACCACCTGCAATGCAAGAGACATGGGTTCAATCCCTGGGTCAGGAAGTTCCCCTGGAAAAGGAAATGGCAGCTCATTCCAATATTCTTGCCTGGGAAATCCCATGGACAGAGGAGCCTGGTGGGGATACAGTCCATGAGGTAGCAACAGTTGGACACAACTAAGCAACTGAACCACCACCACCAAATAAATTTGACTTGGAGCCACAGACAGCAACCTGGATAAACATCAGCACCACAATATTTAGTGGAAAGCAAGTGGCCAGAGAACGTGCTTCCACTTCTATGAGTTTAAAAACCTGCAGAGCAGATCAGTATGTTGCTTAGGAATGCAAACTTGGTAAAATACTTTTTAAGTGTAGGAATGATAAGCAAACAAAACAACAAAACCCTAGACTGCTTTTCCTTCTGAGCTGTCAGAGAGGAGATGGGATCGTGGAGAGACACAGTAAGAACTTGAAGCCCAATGTTTGATAAACTGGTCAGTGGGTATTTATTAGTAATAAACTGTTCTTGATATCTTATGAGTATTTTACCCACTTTTTATGTTTATTGACTATTTAAGAAACACCGGTTTTAAAGAAAAAGGAAGAAAGAGAGTAGTCAATGATGTTTTGGTGCACTAAATTCAATTTGACAGGTGGGATTCTTCGTATGCCGCCATCTTTAGTATATTTCCTAGGATTGAAATGATTTGCCATGATCACATGTAGAAAGTGGAAAATAAACTCACTCAGATCAAGTCGCTACCATGCTAAACGCCCTGTGGACATGTCCGAAAGCACTGAACGAAGCCCGCCTCCCCAGCAGGCTCTCCGCGACCTTGTTCCCTCTCCAGCCTTCCTGTGCCTTCTGCGGCAGCCGCTGCACTTCCAGATTTCCCTGCGGCTGCTTCCTTTTCTTCAGTCCTCAGGTCAAATATCAACTCCACACAGAGGACTTCTCAGACTGCGTAATAGACTCTTACTGCCTCTGTTCCCTTTTATTTGCGGCACTACTCCCTATCATGTTCATGTGGCCACGTGTTTGGTAGCGGTCTTACTTCTGCACAGGGGCCACATCCCTTTTAGTCTTGCCCTAAGTACTTGGCAGATTCCCGAGTCCCTCAAAAGGTAAAAAGTCCGCCTGCAATGCGGGAGACTTGGGTCAGGAAGATCCCCAGAGAAGGGCATGGCAACCCACTCCAGTATTCTTGCCTGGAGAATTCCATGGACAGAGGAGCCTGGCAGGCTATAGTCCCTGGGGTTGCAAAGAGTCGGACTCCACTGAGCAACTTTCACTTTTACTAAGGTTGGCATATAGATTGTCAATTAAAAATAATGGAGACTTCCCTGTGGTCCAGTGGCTAAGACTCCATGCTCCCAATGTAGGGGGCCTGGATTCAAGCCCTGGTCAGGGAACTGGATCCTACATGCTCCAACTAAAGATTCCCAAGTGTCACAACTAAGACACAGCACAGCCAGATAAATAAATAAATACTTCAAGATAATAATGGCATTAATTAATATTTTTGCTAAATATTTTGGGGAAAAACAACACTTTTTATTTTTATTGGAGTATATTGATTTACAATATTGTGTTAGCTTCTGCTGTACAGCTAAGTTATATATATATCCACTCTTTCTTAGATTCTTTCCCATATAGATCATTATAGAATATTGAGTAGAGTTTCCTGTGCTATTCAGTAGGTTCTTACACATATCTGTTTTATATACAGCAATGTGTATATATAGCAACCTATCTCCCAATTTATCGCGACCCCTTCTTCCCGCTTTTGGTAACTGTAAAGTTTTTTCTCTACATCTGTGACTCTGTTTCTGTCTTGTAAATAAGATCATTTGTACCATGTTTTTAGATTCTACATATAAGGAATAATATATGATATTCGTTTGTCTCTGGATTTTAATTTGGGAAACACTAAATTTCAAAGAGCCATTTACTTCCTTCATTCATTCAACAAATATTTATCATCTTTAATGTGTTAGGCCTTATACTAGATGCCAGGATGTAGGTTGAACAGAAGGTAGTACCAGGAACCTCATGCTGGGGATGGGCAGGGCTCCAGCTGTTAGGTGCAAGGGCTTGTGGAGGTCATTGTAAAATCAAGAACAGAGTAATTTAGAGGCCAAGACACTGAAGAACTAAGGACAAGATTCTGGGTATTTCTGTTTAAGGGTATTTGGGGGTATTTCCATGGTGACACCTCAAGACATCATGAAGAGTAAAGGATGAGAACATCAGAGATAATGAAAGCTTTAGGATAGAAAGGCCTTCATAGCACCAAATGCCAGAGCTTCCACCAGAAAGCAAACAATAAGAGTCAACAAAACATGAATCACTGCATCGGTTTCTGAAATAATGGTCCTACATCTCTCTAAATGATTCCTCATAAATGTCATTGAGAACCAGCTGAGAAAACCCTTCTGAATGCCGAGACTGACTAGTGAAATCATGCTTCTACTTTTGGTCTGTTGCAAGAAAGAGGAGAAATGACCTGGGGAGAACAGAGAAGTTGCTGCAACATCCCTGATACAATGCTACATTAGCTTCCTAGTCAATACACTCTACCCAGTTTTATATCATGCTAAAATATTACTATTTGATTTGACATATTTGTGTCCAGTTTTGAACAAGGCCATTTTGAACCAGTTATGTCTTGATGTAGGGACACTCACCCCAACTGTATCTTTGTTTTTATGGGATGCTCTGATTCTATTCATATTCTTTTTATTCACACCCTTTCCAACAGTGAACATGCTCAAAGCCAGAGGGCTCTCTATATAAAGGGTGCGGTTACCCTCTGCAGTCTCTGTGAGATGGTTCAGAAATTCCTTGAGGAATTTGTGCTTTCCAGCTACCGTAGGACACTGCTGACCATGCTGTAAGGTTGTCACAGTTGTCTGCCAGTGACCTTTTGCTTCTTAGGTGCTTAAATGTGCACTCTTGGTTCTCGTTGATTTTTGTTACCACCACACTAGATTGGCAGTGACACCGACCAACACATCCCATCACCCATCCTTGGGGAATTCGTTTTGCATCTTATCTCCTTGCTTATTGAAACCGATGCATTCAGCATTCAGACTGTTCATGCTGAGTATAAGATAACCAACAAACCAATCGCATTTTTAACTCAAAAGCTCAATTCTTTTATTTAATATTAAATCACAGATTGTTCAACTTCTAAGTAGGTCACACATTGTGTTAATTGATCCAGCTCTGTTCTCTGCCATCTGGCTACATGAATGAATGTCAGATGGATGCAAATATATCTCTGAGAGGGAACCTTGGGAAAGTGTGCTGATATACCAGGCATAGACCCTAGGACATTTACCCACTCCCAGAAGAATGAATTGAAGGTAAAGCCAAAGATCACAGCACAGGTTTAAATACTGGCTGTATGATTTCACTATTATTTTCATTAGATGCTATGAGTCTGAGTAGTCCTATCTCTGCTTCATTTACCTTAATTTTGTTGCATGCCCAGAAATTCAGGGGCATTCAAGGACAGCAGGGAGCAGATGAGAAAGAGTGTGTGATAAAAACTACAAGTAGCCTCAGGACAAAAATAATAATAATAATAATAATAAGACAGAGAGGCTTGTGTATCCAACTGGCTACTGGATTTTCCTTTGACCATCAGGACTGGTTCCCAATTTGAACTTCAGGGCTTTACTGGTACAGTAAAGAGATTAACAAATACAATTATAAATGTTATTTTATAAAAAGCTTCCAATAAGATGGAATACAGATTAAAATACTGTGTTCAGAATAGAAAGATAGAAATCAATAGAAAATAAATGAGGGGAATAAGATCAAGGGAAAAGAAGAAAAGCAATTTAGAGGCAAGAAGGATTGAGTTAGTAAACTGTACACAAGAGCACACACCATAATAACCTGTATATTAATTGGTGTTGGGCCACGGAGTCCACGGGTCAAAACTAGCTATAGAGGAGAAAAGCGCTTGAAGTATTCTGGGCTTGCAAAGCAGGTTGATATTATACACTTTCCCATATCCAGAGCCCTCCGTGTACTCAATCACACCACCTCCAGGTCTTCATTGCTGTACTCACTCATCCACTCAAACATTTCGTAAATGTATTGGCATGCCAGCACCATGTCAGGTTCTTGGGAAACCATGGTTTGTAAAAGTAGACATGATCCCTGCTCTAGTGGAGCTTCAGAGAAGTGACAGAGGTAGACAAAAAGCAGATAATCACAAAAATGTATGAGACAAAATAATCATGTAAATGAATGAGACACCTCTGTAGGAAAGAAACATGGTTCTAAGAAGAAAAAAAACAGAATGATCTAATAGAAAGATAAAGATTAGGGAGAATTTCTTGGAAGAAGTAATGTTTGAGCTGAGAGCTGAAGCTCAATAGGACATAGCTGAGTAAGTGGTGTAGGGTCCATGGAGCGAGGGTGAGTGTACGGATGGAGGGATCCGGATGGAGGGATGCCCTTGCTGCTGTCGTTGTTCAGTCACTCAGTCTTGTCCGACTCTGCGACCCCATGGACTGCAGCATGCCAGGCCTCCCTGTCCATCACCAACTCCCAGAGCTTGCTCAGACTCATGTCCATTGAGTCGGTGATGCCATCCAACCATCTCATCCTCTATTGTCCCCTTCTCCTCCTGCCTTCAACCTTTCCCAGCATCAGGGTCTTTTCCAGTGAGTCAGCTCTTTGCATCAGGTGGCCAAAGTATTGGAGCTTCAGCTTCAGCATTAGTCCTTCCAGTGAATATTCAGGATTAATTTCCTTTAGGATTGACTGGTTTGATTTCTTTGCAGTCCAAGGGACTCTCAAGAGTCTTCTCCAAAACTACAGTTCAAAAGCATTAATTCTTTAACGCTCAGCTTTCTTTATAGTCCAACTCTCACATCCATACATGACCACTGGAAAAACCATAGCTTTGACTAGACGGACCTCTGTTGGCAAAGTAATGTGTCTGCTTTTTAATATGCTATCTTGGTTGGTCATAGCTTTTCTTCCAAGGAGCAAGCATTTTTTAATTTCATGGCTGTAGTCACCATCTAATTTAATTTCGATTTCATAGCTGCAGTGATTTTGGAGCCCAAGAAAATAAAGGGAAGCCCTTCTAGAAACAGGAAATAGTACATGCAAAGACCTTGCAGCTGTAGGGACCATAGTGTGTTCAAGAAGCTGAACCAGTAGGGCGCAGAGAACAAGGAAGGGAGTGCGTGATGGGAAAAGAAATGTTGACAGAAGTGAGACCCTTGGTTGCTGCCTTAGCAAGGTTGGGTTTTATTCTAATAAGCCTTAACCCTGGGTAGAGGTAGTGATATGTTCAGATTTAGGTTTTGAAAAGGTTTCTATTGATTGAAGTGGAGAACAAATAGAAGGGTGAAAAGATCAAGCAGGACGGGAGAGATTAGTTAGGACTGTTAATGCAGCAGGAGACATTCCCAGTATGGACTTGGAGATGGACACAAGGGTGAGAATGTGCGCGAGAGAACTTAGTGCTGGGTTGACGGCACGGTGCAGCACAAGGAAGAAGTCAAGGAGTGATGTGGGTTAATAGTGTGTGCAACGGGGGGAGTATTGTCATCTAACACTGGCCTAGAGAATGGCAGGAGACAGCAAAGCTGGAGACGAGGAGAGGGCAATACTGGATGTGGTATGGTTGAAATCTAAGTAGAGAAGTTAAGGGAACAGCAAGATATATCCATTTGGAATTGAGAGAAGTCTTCTGGAGAAAAAAAAAGATTTGAAAATCATATATAAGATGGAAGAATGCATGAGCATGAAATGAAGTCCCCAAGAGAAAGACTATCAAACGAGACAACAGACCACAGATGGAGCCTTGAAGAGATTTTAAGATGCTCCTTGGGTTGGGATTATTCTGAAAACAACACAAGACTGCAGGGGCAAGTCTTTTTCTTTTTTTTCCAAAACAAACTTACACTTCTTTCCTATTAGTTTGTTTTGTTTTGTTTTACCTATCATCCATCAGACAACTATCATCCATCTCTCACTCTAGAATTTCCTTAGTTAACCATGAATTGCCTCTTCCAGGGATGACAGGAGAAGTTTCACCATAAATGGGTTTAATCAAAATAAAGGATATTTTATAGTTGGGTTAGAGTTTCATGAATATGACTTACTATGCTTGCTAAATGATGCTTGTTATCAAACCCATTTAAATGTTAGTGACTTTATGCTTTTGTCTTTTAAGCATCAATTACTCTCTCCTTGATCTATCTGTGAGATCACCGTGAGGTGCTGCCTAGAGATACTCTGAGATTTTATTTGAGATGACCTGGAGTTTTCACTGTCATGTACTTAGAAATGATCCCTTTGCATATTTTAGAAGAGAACACCCATTCAGTCAGTTTTGCAAGTTCATTATTGCAAAGTATAGCTAAAGAAAGTATAGAATTTTGTAACAGATAATTGAAGAAACCAACAGAAAAGTTTAAGTTCATGCTATACAATGGTTTTCTTGTCCAATATTGTGTTTCCATAGTAGGCAGTGCATGAGATGGAAAGATCCCTATTGATAAGCATGGTTTTCTTTCCATGATTGTTTATTCACTGAACTTGGTAGTAATGTCATGCCAAGAAACACATTGTGTTCATGTGTACATGTGTGCACTATGGATATTCACATGTTCTCTGTGTGTTTGCCCATGTTTACTATGTAATAAAAACCAAAACACCAACCTGTGATATCCCCAGAAGGAACACTAACTGTATAACTTAAGCAGCAAGTAGGATTCCTTTTCTTTTGCTGTTCATTTTAATATAGGTAAGAGGAAATAATGTATTTTCAAGATAGTAAGAAAGAATATGATGGAACTGCATGTCCAACATAGAAGCCACTAATTCACAAATAAGGGCTTGGTTTTAAATTAATTAAAATTTAAAATTAAGTTATTCCATCATACTGGCCACAATTCAGTAGTGTCTACAGTATTGGACAGTGCCAATATCCAACTTTTCCACCATCGCAGAAAGTTCTGTGAAACAGCTCTGAACTGAAGGAAGAATCAGATCCAGGCTGCTGCCAGTTTTTGCAGAGCCCACAAACTAAGAATGATTTTGCATTTTGAAATGGTTGAAAAACAATCAAAGGTATAAACTTTTATTTTTTTAAATATGTATTTATTTACTGTGGTTGCACTTAGTTAGTTGCAGCAGGGATCTTTGATCTTCATTGTGTGGCATGCCGGCGGGTTCTTTAGTTGTGGTAATGGGAATGCTTAGTTGTGGCATGTGGAATCTAGTTCCCTGACCAGGGATCAAGCCCAGGGCACCTGCACTGGGAGCAGAGAGTCTTAACCACTAGACCGAAGGGAAAGTCATTTGAAATTCAAAGTTGAGTGTCATTAAATAAAGTTTGTTAAACACAGCTGAACCCCATCCTTTTCATTCTGTTTATGACTTTTCCCCTGGCAGCAGCTCCATTGAGTAGCCATGATGGAGACCTTAAAGCCTGCAACATCTAAAATATTTGCTCTGGCTCTTCGGAAAAGTTTGCCCACCTTTGAGTTAAAGGAGGGAGAGTAATAGTGTTACCAAGTCCAAACTCACTCTGCTCCCCACATGACAGGCCGGTTCACTGGAGACCAGGTATTGAGGCAAGGAATAATGACTTTGTTTGGAAAGCAGGCTGACTGAAAAGATGGTAGACTAATCATCTCAAAACCACCATTTTATTGGGGTGTGGATGCCAGGTTCTTTATAGAATCAAGTGGGGGAGGAAGTGGGATAGTAAAGTAGAAAGGTCACAAGTCTTGCAAACATCTCCTGGAATGGCCGGCCTCAGGGAAAAGACACGTTAATTTCTTACTTCCTGTATCCATTCACAGGAGTACAGGGTCAAGATGTTTCCCTGAAAAAAGGCATTTTGGTTTAACATTCAGGCAGAAGTGCAGGGTTCCCTGAGACAGGCCGTTATGTATAGACAGTGTCCTTGCAGTGAATAGAAGCAATGAGTAGAAAAGGTTACAGTAAAAGAAACAGATCCAACATGTAGTCAGATTTTGTTCTTCCCCGTAACAGTGTCAAAACCCGCTTTACTAGAGACTGACCTGTATGGTTTGAAAAAGGACATCAAAGGAAGAGAACACGTGTGCAGAACCCATGCCTTAACTTGATTGCTGTAGGACACCACCCTGCCTTTCAGGATTTGACTGGAGTGTTAAGCCTCCAGAAATACTGGGAGGTCACCTTTAACATGACTCCAAAGGGCTTCATCAAACCCTCAGCTTTCTCAGTGTCTTTTTGTAATTAAAAACAAAAAAAAACACTGTCTAAAGCTCACTTATCTCTGTGGTCCACTATCCTCCTCATTGTCAAAAGGCAAATTATATTCTCTCAAAGTCTTGACAATATGAAACAAGGAAATTCACTTACCCTCTTGACAGCAATGCCAATTATCTTTTTAACCTTCTCTTAGGCTAATGGCTGAGACAATGAAAAATTAGTTTGAGGTGGGATCTGAGCCAGCTCGGCATTCTTCAGCTCTTATTCTAGCCTGTCTTCCCACCCTTTGAGAATACGTTCACTAAGACGAATTTGTAGTCTCTTATTAGGCCAGGCTTAAATCCATGCAAGAAGTTCATGAAGTCATTCTCTCTTAGAAATGCCACAAGGCTATCAAGAATTTCTGCAGGAGCAGGATTGTATCTTCTATACCTATGAGCTGACTGGTCTGTTACAAAGCACCCTAGGAAGCCCACCCTATTCATTTGATATGTTGCTGGACAAGATTGTATCTGAGGGGTGGGGGAAATCCTCAGCAAATGTATTCTTGTTTAAGCCTCTAATTCTTCAGCATTAACTTTAAGCCTAATCGACTTCAAAGGAATAAATCATTAAGAAAAGTCCATGACCCCAAAGATTGCTGTCTAGTTTTTCCTGAGCATGACTCAAGTTCAGGCATGCGTACAAGTCTCCCCTTAGAAATGTGTGCCCACTGACCTCTCATGTGGGTACCTGTCATTGGCTGCTGGAGGGAATTCAGATTAAGAACGTGAACACTTATACTTCAGTCTCTAAGATTTCAGAGCCTGATTCCTGTATACCTACCTTAGTTTGCACTTTCTTTATATCCTCCAGCCAATAGATATAGCCAGTGTCCCTGATTCATTAGAATGTTAAAGAGGAGCACTCCTGGAAGGAATCATTGATCCAACATTTCTATAGTAAATTGAAGTTATAAATATCATCCATTTTGACATTTAAGTTTCCCACTGACACACATTTGATTTATTTAATTTGATTTAACATTAAAGAATGGGGAGAGTAGAACAAACTAGAAATGTACCAGCTATTTGGCTTTATTTTAGCCATTTGGTTTTTAAGTAAAAACAAAACAAAACAAAAACCTTAGAGTAAAACTTTTTATTACTGAAAGTATTTTGAAATTATTATTGAGATCCCTGGAGAACAGAGTATGGACATAACAGGACCTAACAGAAGCAGAAGATACTAAGAAGATGTGGCAAGCATACACAGAAGAACTATATAAAAAAGATCTTCATGACCCAGATAACCATGATGGTGTGATCACACATCTGGAGCCAGACATCTTGGAGTGCAGAGTCAAATGGGCCTTAGGAAGCATCATTATGAACAAAACTAGTGAAGGTGATGGAATTCCAAATGAGCTGTTTCAAATCCTAAAGGCTGATGCTGTGAAAGTGCTGCACTCAATATGCCAGCAAATTTGGAAAACTCAGCAGTGGCCACAGGACTGGAAAAGGTCAGTTTTCATTCCAGTACCAAAGAAAGGCAATGCCAAAGAATGTTCAAACTATCACACAATTGCACTCATCTCACACACTAGCAAAATAATGCTCAAAATTCTCCAAGCCAGGCTTCAACAGGACATGAACCATGAACTCCCAGATGTTCAAGGTGGATTTAGAAAAGGCAGAGGAACCAGAGACCAAATTGCCAACATCTGCTGGATCATCAAAAAAGCAAGAGAGTTCCAGAAAAACATCTACTTCTGCTTTATTGACTATGCCAAAACCTTTGACTGTATAGATCACAACAAACTGGAAAATTTTGAAAGAGATGGGAATACCAAACCACCTGACCTACCTCCTGAGAAATCTGTATGCAGATCAAGAAGCAACAGTTAGAACTGGACATGGAACAATGGACTGGTTCCAAATGGGCAAAGGAGTACGTCAAGGCTGTATATTGTCACCTGCTTTTTTAACTTATATGCAGAGTACTTCATGCAAAATGCTGGGCTGGATGAAGCACAAGCTGGAATCAAGATTGCTGGGAGAAATATCAATAACCTCAGATATGCAGATGACATCACCTTTACGGCAGAAAGTGAAGAACTAAAGGACTCTTGATGAAAGTGAAAGAGGAGAGTGAAAAACTTAGCTTAAAACTCAACATTTAAAAAATGAAGATCATGGCATCTGGTCCCATCACTTTATGGCAGATAGGTGGGGAAACGATGAAAACAGTGAGAGACTTTATTTTGGGGGCGGTGCTCCAAAATCACTGTAGATGGTGAGTGCAGCCATGAAATTAAAAGATGCCTGCTCCTTGGAAGAAAAGTTATGACCAACCTAGACAGCATATTAAAAAGCAGAGACATTATTTTGCCAACAAAGGTCTGTCCGGTCAAGGCTATGGTTTTTCCAGTGGTCATGTATGCATGTGAGAGTTGAACTATAAAGGAAGCTGAGTGCTGAAGAATTGATGCTTTTGAACTGTGGTGTTGGAGAAGACTCTTGAGCATCCCTTGGACTGCAAGGAGATCCAACCAGTCCATCCTAAAGGAAATCAGTCCTGAATATTCATTGGAAGGACTGATAGTGAAGCTGAAACTCTGATACTTTGACCACCTGATGCAAAGAACTGACTCATTTGAAAAGACCCTGATGCTGGGAAAGATTGAAGGTGGGAGGAGAAGGGGACAACAGAGGATAAGATGGTTGGATTGCACTACCAACTTGATGTGTCCATCAAACTCGGTGATGAGTTTGAGCAAGCCCTGGGAGATGGTGATGGACAGGGAATCCTGGCGTGCTGCAGTCCATGGGGTTGCAAAGAGTCAGACACAACTGAGTAACTGAACTGAACTGGAGCACAGAGTGGCAGTTTTGGAAGCACTACGTCTTTTTTCACCACATACAGTACCTGAGACCAGATAGATGGATGGCATTGTCAGAAAATACCATGAAGCCAAACTGTCTTTCATAATTATTTCAAATTGTCTGTGTTTATAACCCTAAGTCTCTTTTTAAATGCTTATTGGACCAGTGGTCTTTAAAACTGCTGTACCAAGAAATAGCCTGTTAATATTAGCAACAAAACAGTCTTAGCTTCACCACGTGTCATTTCTAAAGGATGTGAATGCTGAGGCACTAGCAGGTGTGAGTAAGAGTGAGGACTCTAGAAGTTGTGAGAAGAGGTCCCAGGTCGAGGGAGGGCAGGTATGGCTGCCCAGAGGCGAGGGGACCGCTGGTGGAAATGAAAGAAGTCCATTAGGATAGCGATGAGGCTGAAGGAACATGGAGCCAGAACAGGCAGATCATTCTAAGAAGCCATAAGGCTTTGGAGTTTTACTCAGAGGACAGCAGCAACCATTGACGATACATGGTTCAATTTCCAGTGTAGTAGAAAAGAGAACCAGGAGACTAATTAGAAGGCCATTCGTGTCTATGCCCTTCAAAGCAGAAGTAAGGGTCACCCAATATATGTTTTGTAGAATAAGACTATTCCACAACCAATGATGAAGAAAGATAAAGAACACAGTAGGGGACTGCTAACTCATTACTTCTATGTTCCTTTATGTAACGGAACAACCACCCTTTCTAAATGAAACAAAACTGTATAATTGCTGTTTAAAAATATTTGAGTATTAAGGTTACCTCTTAAATGTGAATCTCCATGTGTTATTGCAATCAAATATATCCAAAGGCTTGCATCAGCTTATCTACAGAAGGTATGTTCTAGCCCAGATTTCACAGGGATGACCCTGAGAGCAGCAATGCTGTTCTCCACGGGTGGGGCCCCACCGTGCAGAGTGTATGACATCTGCTCACATTCAGGGCAGCCTGCTCAGGGACAGGGCGGCCCAGCTTTGTCACTGGCTCACACACCTGTCTGCCACGTGATAAGCCATCCCATCAGGTTTCATCTAGATGTCAACCACAGACTAACCAGTGGCCTTTCCTCTTCTCAAGACTTATTTAGACTCTCCCTGCTGTTTATCCAAATCACTGCATGACTTGACCTTGGCTTCCAGTGCCTTCGGGTTATCAGCATGAAGGTCAGGTCATTATAAAAGAGTGAGGTCCATCACTAATGACCTCAGGACATACCTTAGATATTGGGATGTTGAATAAGTCTCACCAGTTCCTTTTATTATAATGTGCCTCTTTTTCTTAAAAGCTAAGGCCTGAAATAAAATAGTTTAAATGGGAATTTATTTTTTGATAAATGAATTTTGTGAAGTAAATTTCACAAATACTTCCCCATTCTTCCAATTAAAATGTAATTTTCATGGGATTTTGAAAGTTAAGTTCAGACTAATGAATTCACTTGGTGGCTATTACTTGCCATTTGTATATGACCTTGTAATAGACGTTATTGACCTAGGGATGATGAGGACTAAGACTTAGGTGGTTCCATTTCTAACAGCAAAATAAAAACTATTATTGGCTGCAATAAAATTTAGTGGTCTTAAAATTTAAATAGAACAGTTGTTTATACTTAATCAGAGAAATGGAGAGTTATATACAATACTTAAATAAATTGTGGAACACTTGGTCCTAAAAAGTGTCCATTATAATACTTTAAACAAATGAAATTTTATTTAAAAGTTTCAGGTCTCCTGAATGTCAGGGGAAGGTGAAAATGCAGTCAGGAGATATAAAGGCTAGCACCAGGAAATACAGCCAGAAATTCTGCACTTGGATTTCTTTGCATGTCCTTGTACGGTATCATGGCTTGAAAGATGATCTTGATGACTACTGACATTTTATAAACTTGAGTGGAAAGTGCAGTGTATTCCTTTTCCATGGACTGAAGCACATGATAGCTCTTGAGCCAGATTATAAGACTCCCTATCATAAGATTATGGGAAATGAATGGAAAGAATCCAGACTGAAAGCCTGACCCACACTTGACTCCTTGTTTTAAGGAAAACATTTGATATTGCTTTCAACACATGGTTTCCTGAGCAAAGATCTTCAGTAAGTAGTTGCTTAAAATTTAACCACATGAATTAATCTGAGTCCTTAGGGAAATCCAAGCAGATGTGGACAAAGACTCCATCCCTCAGAAAGCACCCCCTATTGACAGCTGGAAACAATAAAGAATTGTTGTATAATCACAGCAAACTCCAATTCTTTTCAAAACTATGGTGGACTGAAGGGTGGTCTTCTCAAAGATATGTCCATGTTCTAATTCCCTGAATCTATGAATATTACCTTATTTGGGAAAAGGACCCTTGGAAAATGTAATTAAGTGGAGAAGTTTGTGATGAAGAGGTCATCCTAGATTTCCCAAGTGGGACCCAAACCCAGCAGTACATGTCCTTATAAGAGTGAGGCAAGGGTAGGCTTGACCCATAGAAAAGGGGAGGAGGCAGTGTGACCACAGAGGCTGCGACTAGAGCGGTGAATGCAAGTCAGAGACAGCTGGCAGCCACAGGAGTTGGAAGAGTCAGGGAACCAGTTCTCCACAAGAGCCTTTGGAGGGGTGTGGTCTTCCCAACAACACCTTGATTTCAGACTTCTGGCCTCCAGAACTGTAAGAGAATAATCCGCTTAATGTATGGTAATTTGTTACAGTCCCCACAAGAAACTAATATGCTATCAGGGGATGCTACCCTCCACCCTTTAGGAGGTAGCCTCTCCTAATGTCTGCTTTTCTGGATGAGATATCTTGAAGGTCTTTCTCCCTTCCTGCACTTGCACATCCTTATCTGGAACATTCTCTGTGGCAGTAGTCTAAACCATTACAACCTCATTTCTTATAAATTGTATGTGTGAGATCTCTAGAACTCAAAAAAAAAAAAAAAAAAACCAGTATATGACAAAAATCAACTCTTGTACTTTTTTCTCAAGTTCATTCATTCAACAGATATTTGTTGAGCATCTACTGTGTTCCAGGCATAGTTCTAAGTGGTGGGGATACAGCCGGGAAGAAAATGGACAAAAATGTCTGTTTCCATGAAGTGTTCACAAGCAAGTAATAAGTAAAATAATGAAGCTAAATATATAACATGATGGGTGAAACAAAAACTACAGAGAAAATTAAAGGGAGAGACGGGATGGGGAGCGGAAGTTCTCCATTCTTACTAGGATGGTTTATTCTTGTTGTTATTCTCTAAGTCGTGCCCAGCTCTGCAACCCAATGGACTGTAGTCTTCCAGGCTCCTCTGTCCATGGGGTTATTCAGGCAAGAATTCTGGAGTGTGCTGCCATTTCCTTCTCCAGGAGATCTTCCTGAAACAAGGATTGAACCTGCGTCTCCTACAGTGGCAGGCAGATTCTTTACTGCTGATCCACCTGGGAAGCCTGACTACTAGGATGGTTGGGGAAGGCATAACCAAGAGGGTGACCTGGTGGAGGTGGCTCTCCAGAGAAACTGAACCAATAGGAGATATAAAAGGATTTATTTTAAGGAATTGGTCCACATGCTTATGGAAGCTGGCAAGTCCAAAATCTGCGGAGTAGGTGTCCTAGTTCAAATTCAAAAGGCAGAAGTTGCTGTAGAATCTGGAAGATGCTTCAGTTTAAAGAACATTAGACAGGAGAATTCTGTCTTACTTGGAGGAGGGTCAGCCTTCAGTGGATGATCCAGCGGGGTCTGGATTTACCATTATGTGTCATGCCCCAGTAAACCCGGGAAATAGATATTATCATAACCACAACCACACACACACACACACACACACACCATGAAGAAACAAAGAGCTCAAACCAGCTAAGTGACTGATCTTACAACACACAGGTAGTAGGACAAGACATCAAACATAATTATAGCAGGCTCCAAAGCCTACTTTCTTTTCATTATTAGTTTTGTTTTTAAGTACTTCTAAAAGAAACTGCTAGAGCTGTGAACTCCAAAACATTCAAGGCTGATGTGTGTGTTGTTTTTCTTACATACTTTGCCAACTGTTTTGTTCTCATTTCACTGTTCAGAATTCTTCAGCATTTGTGGTGCCGTCATAGGGCCCAAGAGTATCTCGCAGACTATTCTGAAGCGGCATTAGTAGGCCTTCCCCTGTCTGAGCCCATGCACAGCCCTGCACCTCAATCAGCCAATTCAAAACTAGTGTGAGCATCTAAAGACGAAAGAGCTGGTCCCTGCTTTCCATTGGCTGGTAATCTCATTATGATGAAGTGATGACAAGAGATAAGGGCCAGGCTGTGTGACTCTGAACTCGGGTAGACAAAAATTTAACAACAGCAAAAGAAAGCGTGATTCGTCTGTGGAAGCTGCATGGGCGAAAAGGCATTGCAAGCTGAGTGGAGGAGGATATTGCAAACATCTAGAAAGATGGGAAGTCTTCAAAGGCACTGGGGAGTTGAGTGAATTATCTCCAAGAATGGACTCTGTCTTTTAAACTTCCAGGCTTTCAAAAGTTCCCAATAACTTTGGTCAGTATGCTTTTTTTTTTTTTTTGAGGCAATAAATTCACAAATGCTGTAAGAGCAAATTGAACACGAAACCCTCAGTTGATTTCATTTTCTTTAATTTAGTAGAGACTTCTTCAGAATGAATCTCATCAAGAATAATGTGACCTGAGACACTCATTGTACTGAATGACTTCCCCTTCTTTTTAAAATTGAAATCAGTTTTTATTTTATATGCAGGCATAGCATCCACAATTATAAGGGCAAAAAAAGAAACCAACTAATAAAAACCTTTCTATTAGCATTTCTAGGATTGCAATCTATATGCAGAAGTAGCCTGTTGTTAACTCATGAGGCAGTTTCCTTAAAATAAGTGAGTAACAGCAATTAAGTCACTCTATGGAATGATTTCTCAAACAATACACCCTGTCATGTTACCTTAATTACCATAAGCTGTGGCTGTATTTTAAAGAAAAGAACCTCTTCTCATGATTGTTATATAGGCAAGTTATTTCTCCTCTTGTGGGAATCATGAGGCTAATGTTCTCGCCTCTCTCCTTCTAAAACCAATCTTGATTTTTAAAAAATCAGAGCAATCATAGTAACTGGGATCAGCAGTTCTGTCGATTCTGTGTTCAGGTGGATCCTGAGCGTTTTCTGCCTTCATAATTCTGTTCTTCCATAAGACAAATCCTTTTGCTGGCAAGGGCTTTTCAGCAAGCACCTGTGTAAACATGTGCAGGCAATTCTTGATTTGTGATTTCCATTTTTAACATCTGTGCCAGTATATATTAAGACCAGGATTCCATGGTAAATGTCACTAAAGGAAATAAATCTGAACTATGCAGGTCATGGTATCTGTTGGTTGTATATATATATGTGGGAGGCTCTCAGGTTCTGCCGTTTCAAATTCAAGTTCTCCACTGACTGAGCTCATGCCCTTGAATGTGTGATTCATGCTTGTTGTAACATCTTGGAGTCATTTTATAGGGATGTTGAACTTGTCTTGGAGCAGCTTTGACTGGATTCTTGGTGCCAAGAGCTAGTTATTTGATGTGGTCTCTGTTTTAGAGTAACAAGGGGGTAAATGTAAATAAGACATTCGCATCGTCCAACCTTTCTCGTAGCTGGAATGAAAACCCTTTGTCAGTAGTTTTAAGCACCTTGGCTTGTGCGGCCACTGTTGCCAATTGTAATAAAATCAGGATAAAAGAAGGAAATGATGACATCAGTATAAAACAGAATGAAATTTGACCACTGGAAATACCATACTTTACAACATCCTCAAAGTCTGAATAAAATGACCAGGGCCAGCTTCCTCATGGCTGAGTAATATTCCATCATGTATGTGTGTATACATATATATGTGTGTATATATATACATATATATGTGTGTGTGTATACATGTATATATACATACATATACACACACATATATGTATTAAAAAAGAAGAAACTTAATACTCTAAGTGTCCATCTCAAGAAAGTTAAAAGGAAAGAGTACCTTAAATCCAGCAAAAGTAAAAGGAAATACAAAAAATGAAACTAGGAATCAGCAAAATAGAAAATAAGCAATATTCAAGAAAGTCCACAAGGCTAAAGGGTTGGTTCATTATTCTAACATGCTTAATAAAATTGGTAAACACACCACTCCAAGACTGATATCTTTCTAATGAACTTAATTGCATTTGTTGCCCAGATACCAAGAAGTTTGCTTTGAAATTGTAGTTTGCTAAACTCCCATCCAAGTCAGTTCTCTTTCCATTATGCCAGGCTTTTGAAAGCCTGGTTCTCATCAGTTAAGTCGAATCATAATGATAGGAGCATGATCCGGATAGCAAAGGTGCTGGCAGCGGGAATAATGCTTGGGAAATAAAGTGAACATGAACTGTGAACATGCTGCGGGCAGGGAGCTTGATGTTTCAAACAAAGCTTTCTGTCCACTGCCTCAGTAGACAGTGCAGGGAAGGAAGAACAACTAAATGTGAATGTTTTAAAGATGAAAAAGAGCTTCTCTTACATTTCACCTTTCAGAAAAGTAGGAGAGCAACATGAGCAACAGACCTCGAATACTGGTGTTAACAGTGGAGGCAGAGCAGAGCCATAGGTCCCTTCTAATGCCATCTCCTCCCGGGGCAGGCACTGATAGTTGGAATCACACAGCTGGAGGTATACAATTCTACAACCAGGAAGCTCGGGCAAACTGGTGGCACATAAAGGAAGCACTCCTACAGTTTGGTCTTTGCTGTCACCATACTGTCTAACCTGCTAATCAGTGTTTCTCAAACTTTAATATGCATGCAAATCACCTGGGCAATCCTATTAAAATGCAGGCTCTAAGTTAGTAGGTCTGTGTAGCTGCTGCTAAGTCGCTTCAGTCGTGTCTGACTCTGTGCGACCCCACAGACGGCAGCCCAGCAGGCTCCTCTGTCCACCAGGTCCTCTAGGCAGGAATACTGGAGTGGGTTGCTGTTTCCTTCTCCAAGGTCTGTGTAGACTTTGTAACAAGTCTACCTTTATAGTCTGACTTTATAACAAGCTCCCAGCTGAAACCGATGCTACTGTTCAGACCACACTGTGAGCAGGAAGACTCTAACTCAGACATCCAAACACCAAATCATGACAGTAGCTGTTTCACTACTACTGTGTAGAATTAGCTACTAACATATACAAAGTGTGAAATTGCATGTAAGCACCTGGAGCTTCCCTTGAAAATTGGGACTAGCTGGCCAGAGCAAGCCTTCTTCCTGCCTGGCCTCAGTCAGTGGGAGCCAGATGGAGGCTGCCACTTTAGGGATGCCGTGATTTACCCTCTAAAATAATCCCCAGCTCTGTCACACTGAGCCCCTGCCCACGATCCATCTAATCTTACTAACCTCAAGGGCTCTCACCCTTGGCTAAATACTGCAGTCACAGCTTTGAGAAGGGCTGATGCCTGGGTCCCACCCACTAAGAGCCTCATGTCATTGGTGTGGTATAAGGCCTGGTCATTTTGAAAGCTTCCAGGCAATTCTAATGTGCAGCCAAGGTTAAGTACTTCTGTTTAAATAAATTTAGCAACAACTCCAGCAAGATTCTTAGCTAACATCCTTAGATTGTGATTCAGAAGGTCAAGACCACCCATATCATAATATTTTCAGGGCCCAAGACAAAAGGAGACTCTGAACCTATGGCCTTCCCCCTTCCCTTCCATAGCCTCACCACCCACTCAACTCATTTTCTTGTATCCACGAGGATCTTCTGTCCACAGGAGGGGGCACCCCAGTACGTGTGTCCAAGATCTGTCCTTACTCCCATCAAGCATCCTCCCTTGGTGATGCCCTAGACTTAGGCATATGCAAAATAGCAGCAAGGTCTGCCCCTCAGGAGGACTGACTAAGGGAAGAAGACTATGTGGGCCTGGAAAGGGGGCCCAGGCCACTTGGGAAGGAAAGCCTGGGATCCCAGTGATGTGTTTCATGACACCAACCAATTTTCTGAGAACAGCTGGGGTCCTCCCATTCAATTCTGACACTAGCTTCTCCAAGTTAGCACAGACTCCACAGCTTAAGGTTTCAGTCCACAAGTCTGCTCCAACTTGAAATGCTCATCACAAGTCTTGAGCTCCCCATACTTCTGACCAATGAGCTATAAATTGGGAGTTTCCTCTTCAGGTTTGGCAATTTGCTTATAGACTTATAGAATGACTTATAGAATTCAGAAAGGCATGTCACTTTTGTTAACCAGTTTGTTAAAAAGGGTACAGATGAGCAACAGATAAAGAGGCACACAGGGCAAGGTCTGGAAGCATCCAGACCGCAGGACCTTCTGTCCGTAGGAGCTAGGGTATACCCTCCTCCCAGCAAGGTTTCTCTAATGCAGAAACTTTCTGAACACTGTTCGAAAATTTTTATAAACCATTCTCCAGCTAACTCCTCCCTTCCCTGGTGATTGGTACTAGGGGCTGAAGTTTCCAATGTGTCATCACTTGGTCGTCCTTTTGATTAGTCTCATTCTGAGATTACCCAGGGGCCCTACTCTAAGTTACCTTATCAGCATTAACGCAGATAAAAAGACACTCCAATCACTTAGGAAATTCCAAGGGTTTAAGAGCTCTGTGTAAGAACCAAAGACCCAGTGCATTTCTTATGACACACCACCTGAGCGTCCCAGCATGGAGGAGGCCACACTTAGAATGTCAAACCAGGAATTCATCATGCTTTCTGCAGAAGGTAGCCAAAGAGCTAGAGTTCCCAAACTGTTTATCTGAGGAGAGTGGCCACAGGATTTGAGGAAATTATAGATTTAGGCTGGCTACACCCTCAACTTACGGGAGCACTTTCTGCTACAATGCTGTTATCACATGTGACTTAGAAATACAGGAGAAGCCAAACAGCCAAGTGGGCACTGCCTTCATCTGGATGTTCCCCTGGAAAGTAAAGTCCACCGTGGCTTCAGGATTTTGAATAAAGAGAGCTTATTTGAATGAGTTCTTTCTAGGGGCTCAAGCACTGAGACTTCTCCTGTGACCTTCCACTCAGTCTGTGGGGCTGGTTCAACATCTTCACATTGTGCACGGAAACTGAGACTGAGACTCAGAGACTGGCCACTGGCCCAGCTCTTGCAGCTCCTCACTGGCAGAGGTGAGATGTGAATCAAGGCACCTGGAACCTGGAAGTCCTACAAACCATCCCCTCCACGACCCCCCAGAACTCACATGTGCAGTAAATGTGCTGCTGTTTTCAACTGGGAGCTGTGTGATTCTCAGCAGAGTTTCTGTTCCTTAGACCAAAGGAGGTGACACTGTGAATGTTAATATTTGTCGCAGCAGAAGCAGACCCTGTAGCTTAAGGGTGAACCAAGTTGCTCAAAAATACCCACAAGACACATTTTCTACCTGTGCTTATAGAGCCAAGAAATATGTGCCTGGCATTTAAAAGGCTATAGTTGTACCAGTAGCCCTCATGAATCCTGGATGAGGCAAATGTTCCTTAGAAACAAGGCTAGGCTCCCTTTACTTGGTTAGGAAGAGATAAAAGGCTAAACTCCCCAGGGCAATTGGTGAGTCTCATCCTAAGTATCTGAAGAAATTACCCAGCCTACTGTCAAAGTTTGTCTCTGAAAATCCTATTCAAAGCAAAATCCATGAGGCAGATGTTGCAGACAGACAACCAGGCTGAAATACACAGCAGAAACAATTTAGCTGACTCACCGTTGTCACAGTACTTTTTCTTTACTATAATTTTCTCTTTGAACTGGTTTCTAGCTTCTAAAAATCAAGGGATTTCTTATTTTAAAATGTTTTCTGACTTCTTTTGAAATATTGGAGATCATAGCTGCATTGAGTCAGTGTCACCAGTTGGCAGTGATTGGCTGGACCAGAGCAGTGGGTTCCTACTTTATATGAGCATACGTGCTCCCTGTAACCCAAATCACCATCTTTCATTGTTGCCTTACAAACACATACCACCACCACCATCACCACTGCTTTATACTCCAAACTTTACATCTCCTCCTTCTATAGGTATTTAGAGCTAATAACTGCAAGTTTCCTGCTGTTCAAGATCCCTTGTCATTTATGATATGAGTATTTCCTTATATATGAACCTTGCTTCAACAGGTCACAGTAGCCTGAGAGATAGTCATTGCTTGGCCACTGCTATACTGGGTGGCAAATAACCCCAAGTGCCCATGCAACCTTTAGCCCCCAAGTGTCTTATCCTGATGGCATGGTTTCTTCTTCCTTGCCACCTCCAACATATCATGGTAGACATCTGGCACTTTATGTTGATAAAGATTCCATGGCTATCCAGACTCACCCAGAAAGACTGCCACAGTTGGTTAGTAATGTCTGCCGTGATCACCACAGCTGTGCTATCAGAGCCATCCCATCAGCTCTTTGCACTTTTTCTTGATTTTGTGCTTCTTCCCTGCCTCTCAATTATCCTGTCACTTCAGTCACACCTGCGATTACCAAGTGTCATTTCTAAATAGTAACTACTGACATTGGCATCTTCTCGTTAGGTCTCCCAAAAGAAAGATTGAGCATTTTTCTAGCTGCTAATTGCAGAACTAATTGAGCAAACTGCCCCATCACAGATGTACCTCTTCATCGACAACAGAGCCATCCTCCAGGCCGGAACCCAGAAACCCTCACCCCCTCTAACCAGGAAGAGTCTGCTGCCGGCCGGCCTTGGCTGCTCCCCGGAAGTGATGCCAGCTCTCCTGTCCACTTATTCCATCGCCTCTTTCCCCTTCCTCTGGAGCTGACATTAGGCCCGCAGCCCGAGAAGTGGGGACCCTCACCCATGCAGGCACGGCTGGCTGAATCTCAGCGTCCTCAGGGTGGACCCATGGATGTGCACCTTTCCCTTGCTCTCAGAAAGCACATCATCAAGGGGTCGGTCCTCGACAGATAACGAACCGCAAGTTCAGAGGCATTCCTTGTTCTGAAATTGATTGACTGTGAAAAGGGTCACTTTTAGAGCCTCACATGGGAAAGGGCAGAAGTCCTCACAAACCTGCAGAAGCATTGTTTTCTTTCTGATTTCCTCCACTTTTTCCTCTCTGTGTAATGTTTGTTGTTTTCTTATACTCCTTACCTGTCATTTCTACCTCCCTAGTGCTGCATATCCCTGACAGAGGATGCTTAATATGCCAGCACTACATCCAAGCAGCCCCTGGACCGCCCCAGTGTCCGGGAAGTGAGCTCTGGTTTTAGCATGGCCCCTGGGTGGTGACCAGAAGTTACACTGTCGTTTACGGTGTGACAGTCCATAGACCAATGGGGAGATAAGGACCAGGGAGGAGAGATGAGCTCCCCTCAGCAGGTGAGTGGGAAGTAGCCCTCATAATCACCTCTCGTCTACCAACCAGATGCATTTCAAGATGGCACACAAATATGTATATATTTAGAAGTTTCTGAAAAGTAGCTCATCCAGGAAAGAGCATTTCAAATAAATGACGGACATATAAGAAGTAAAATACATTATTTCCATTTTCACCTATTTCCATAGGGAATAAATATGGGAAGAAAACATTAAATGTCCAGGCCATAAGTTAACAGCTTGACAAGTTTTTTAAAAGGCAATGAAATTGCCACTTATATCAATATACAGAATATTATCAGTGTCCTAGAAGTCTCCCTTATGCTCAGCTGCAATCAGTACTACCTCCACAGTGAAGTAACCATTCCAACTTCAATCAACTTAGTGATTTTTTTTTTTTAAGTTTTGAAACTCTACATTAGTAGACTCATGCAGTCTGTGAAAGTGATAGTCGCTCAGTTGTGTTTGACTCTTTTATGACCCCATGGACTATAGTCCATGAGGCTCCTCTGTGCATTGAATTCTCTAGGCAAGAATACTGGAGTGGGTAGCCATTCTTTTCTCCAGAGGATCTTCCCGACCCAGAGATGGAACCTGGATCTCCTGCCCTGCTGTTGTATTCTTTACCATCTGAGCCACAGGGAGGTCCATGAAGTGTGTAGTCTTCTGCATCTAGCATCATTTATTTGTTGTATGTAGCCACAGTTGGGTGTATTTGAATACATCACAATTTATTATTTTATTTTTATTTTATTTTTTATTTTTATTATTTTATTTATTATAAGTAGTGCTGCTCTGCCCACTTTACGGCAGAGACAAATGTAAAGACTTAAGGATAACTGCGTCTAAATTATAAATTCAATACAAGCAAGGGTGTGAAATTTCCCTGGAAAAATGCTGTTACTTCTGTGTGAATCTCCTAAACAATGACAGCCAGAATCGGATGTTTTCTTCCCCTTCAGCAATCTGCTGTGCTGACACAGAGTATGGTTGGGTGGGCTCTGGCCACCGAGTTCTTCTACAAAGAAAATGCTAACGTCATAAACAGTTTCTAGGACAGGATCCTCCCTGCTTTTCCAAAGTTCATTTTATGCAACTACATTTTTGTGAAAGACCTACATTAGGACCTGTCTGGCTAACGGAAAGAAATCCAAAGAGGATTTTCACTTTCAAAAAAAGGGGAGAATAGTGTCCAGCATCTGTTTTACAGCAGTACCCAACTCAGGAGAGGGGTACCACCAAGCCACTTCCCGGAACTACATTCAGCCTCTAAACGCCAGAGGTGTGAACTGGGTCTGTGAATGTCTGTACTCTATCTCGGTTTATCTTGTGCCTCAGTTAGCAAGATGTGTCCTAAAATAATTGCTTCTTCCTTCGCTGTATGCCGTTTCTGCTTACAAAGATCTCATAGGATCACTCTCCTTTCCGGAGAGCCGGGAGACCTGCACGTTAAGATACCCTTTTACCGCTAGAGGGCGAGAACGACTCCGCAGCCTGAAGTCAAAATGGTTTATATCACAAAACAAGGCAGAAACAAGAAGTCAGAGAGGAAAGGGGAGAGCGCTTGAAGGCAAAATATACACCCATAAACTGAAACTTTTTTGGATGGGGAGGGTGGGTACGAAAAAATTCACCTGTGAGTCACTTTTTCTGTCTTTCCTTCCATCCTCCTTTTTAAAAATCGACGCCACGATTCTCAGTTGTTGAAACAATAGCTCAGTAGGGTGGGACCGAGTCAGACGGATCTCACTGGGCATTTTTCAGCTCAACTTAGAGCCTTGATGAGGGTCAGAGGGACGTTTATGAAACTCAAAGCGCCAGGGGTTTCAGCCAGCTACAGGGAATCCTGCCACCTCCTCTTCTTTATAAGTGATATTTCTTCCAATAAAGCCAGAGTGTTTACTAAAATCGAGGCACTGATGGGTAAGGCCGCCGGCTGTCACACGTTTCCTGTCTCCATCCTCTTTACCTCATGCAAAGTTAACCAAGATCACAGCCCAAGATGTGTTGTTTTTGCAGTGGGAGGAGAGGTTGGGAAATTCATTATGAAGGCGAGCTGCCTTGAGACTATTTATAATAAATTTCTACTAGAAAAGGACATTTGGCTGACAACCATTTTCTTCTGCCTTTGCATGACCATATACAGTAAGAATTCAAAATGCGAACGGTAAAGCAAGGAAGAGGAGTCCATAGCTGGAGCAGCCTGTTTTCCCATCTCACGGCGAATGACAGACTGGGAAAGGAGCCCCCTGTGTATTCCCTGTCCCCGTTAGCGCTCTCTGCTCCTCTGAAGGGCTAGGACGCCTTCTGTTAGCCAAGGCTCCTTTGTGCTGCAGCTTAATTTTCCTGGCATAATTTTAAATACAGATCATGTCTACAGTGCAGCAATTAATGGATAGCCTAAAGACTTATTATTTCAAACTAATTGATATGTAGGAAAAGTTTAAATAACCTAACAGGGAGGGGGGAATTTTAAATGATGTGTGCATGGTGAAATTTAGAATTTCTCTCTGCTTTGGAAGTAGCAAAAACATCAGATAAAGAAGGGAATGTGACCGAAGTGTAAAATTGATCTGGAAATCTTTCTCTATTGACATTCTTGAGCTTGTGATTAGAAGAGAGAAAGATTCAGTCATTTCAGAAAAGAGGGAATGAGAGGCCTGGTCCTCCCTGAAGCCCACCCCCACATATTCTAGGCGATTGTCTGATAAGAGAAATGAAGGCCAGAGTATGCTTTGAGTTGTGCTCTTAGGTAAGCAATAAGTAATGGGAAAACGACTCCAGTTTTCCATTGAAACTCTGTGGCCAAATCTTCCTCTTGATTTAAACTTGAAGAGGGAAGTCTAAAAAGGCCAAGTTTGTCCAGCTGCAACAGAACTTACCCCAAATCATCAGTGCTTCCCCAGGCAGGATTGCCTCCAACTTCTAAGAAATGTAAGATATGTGATGCAATTAATGACATTCCTGGCAAAACAGAAGAAAACGCCCACTTTTATAATTTCCTCATTCTGCATTCCAGCAAGTTCGATAGGAAAGTTCAGAAAATTTATCTGAAGAAAGAATACACTTCAAATGGAAGAAAGCAGGAATATTTTATTTTAAGAAGCAATTGAGACCTCCAATGCTAGGTTATGTTGGCGACATTTTCAACATCAGAACTTGGCATTTGTAAGGAAACAGAATCCATGCCATGCATAAACCATAGAAGAAGAAAGCCAAACTGTCTTTACAGTGTTTTTTCACAATGGATTCATGTCATGAAAAATATCTGAATGACTTTGGCCAAATCATTTAAACTTCATGGTCTTTAATCTTTTCAAGTAAAAAATTGCCACATAGATTGGTGACTTTTGGGGAGCCTTCTGGTCTAACTGTATCCATCATTTAGGTACCTCTACACATTTTAAAATTGATACTACATCAGGTGTATAGAATTGTGTACACCTGATAATAATCCTTAGTTCATGAACCTTCTCAGTGGTTCATACAAGACCATACTGATCTATTTGTTGTTTTTGTTTTTAGTTGCCAAGTCATGTCCAACTCTTTTGCAACCACATGGAGATGCAGCCCAACAGGCTTCTCTGTCCATGGGATTTTCCAGGCAAGAATACTGGGGTGGGCTGCCATTGCCTTCTCCAGGGGGTCTTCCCAACCCAGGGATCTAACCACATCTCCTGAATTGCCAAGCAGGTTCTTTACCACTGAGCCACCAGGGAAGCCCCATTGGTCTGTTTATAATATAATAAATATATATGTGCAGAAACGTGCACATATAGTCACCAGAAGAAGACAAATACAAGAATGTTTATAGCTGTACTTTTTGTAATAGTCCCAAACTGAATCAGCCTGATGTCCATCAAGTGGTACATGAATAAATATAGTGTAATATAGTCACGCCATTGAATACTATACAGCTATGAGACTGTATAGTCCGCAATGGCACACAATATAATGCTTTTTACAAGTGATATATTATGTGAAAGGAGCCAGATACAAAAGCATACACAATATTATTACATTTAGATGACGTTAAAAGCATAGTCACTTTGGGTGGGGGACAGGGTGACTAGCAATTGGAAGGTGGTAAAAGGGAAACTTCTCAAATGCTGTTCTTGTTCTTCTCCTGATCTGGGCACTGGTTCAATGAGTGTGCTTACTTTATGAAAGAAAAAGCACAAATCCATTCACTTATTGTATCATCTGTGGTTGCATAACAAATACCAGTCAAAAACTCAGTGCCTAAGCAATAAGCATTTAGCACTAGTCACAAGTTTTGGAGTTGGGGCTCTTCTGGTCTTTCTCGATGTCACTCATGTGTCAGCTGAACTCTGCTGGGCTTGGCCGGACCCTCTTCCAGGATTGGGAGTCAACTGGCTCTGGGATGGTCTAGGATGGCTTCAGGGAGCTCAGGGTCTCCCCACCTAGCCTCTCATCTGACAAGAGGCAAGCCCAAGCTTATTCATATGCTGGTGGTGGTGTTCAAAGAGCAAGAATGGAAGCACCGGAGGCCTTTTGAGAAACAGAACTAGTATCGTGTCACTTCTGTCATCTTCTATTGACAAAAAAATAAAATGCACAGATGAAGAATGAAGACGTGTGGCCTTTTAAAGTATCAATCTTTCACACTTAGGATATATGTACGTTTCTCTCTATGTATACTATGACATCACTGGCTCAATGGACATGAGTTTGAGCAAATTCTGGGAGATGGTGAAGGACAGAGAAGCCTGATGTGCTACAGTCCATGGGTCACAAAGAGTTGGACACAAATGAACGACTGAACAACAACTATGCATAATAAGAATAATTTTTAATAAAGTTAATTAGATCTGCATATGTCTGTTTATACTGTTAGATGTGGCTCTAGTTTGCTTTGCAGTCTAACATTTTACTCCATGAGTATATTACAGTTTATCCACTCTCCTACTGAGGGGCATTTTAGGGATTTTTAGTTTATTACCATGATACACAGATCTGCTATGAACATTCCTGCACATGTACCCTAATATAAGTTTTTCTTTTTATATAAATGTTTATTTGAGCATGTCAGCTCTTAGTTGCAGTATGTACACTCCATCATTGCAAATCTCAGACTCTAGCTGCCACATGTAGCTTGGGCTTAGTTGCTCCGCAGCATGTGGGATCACAGTTCCTGAAACAGGGCTTGAACCCACATTCCCTGCACTGCAAGGCAGACTCTTAATCCCGGGTGACCAGGAAAGTCCCAAGAGTTTTTCTTGATTGTATACCAAACTGTGAAATTGCTATGTCTTAAGGAATATGAATCTTCAGTTATAAAAACAAAGCCAAATGTCTTCCAAAGTAACTCTATCATTTTACACTTCCCTAAGCAGTATGTAAGGGACCCTGATCCAGACACTTGCCAACAGTCAATATTCATGTCACATTTCTTAAGAGTTCCCCTTAAGGTGGGAATACAATGACATCTCATGGAGGTGTTTGCCTTACTCTGATGAATGAAGAGAATGATTGTATTTTCATTTCTATTTTTTTGCTGTAACTCTGGTGTTTGTTAGATGTGTTTCTTAAGTATAGTGCCTTTCTTATGCTCATTTTAAACATTGGGTTATTTTTTCTTATCTTATTGCTTTATAGACTTTTTTTTATATTCTCAATACTACATCTTTGTCAGGTGTGTGTTGTGAACATTTTTGCCAAATTTATAACTTGTTTCTTACTTTGTTGACGGTGTCATTTGATTAACAGATTTCTTAATTTTAAGTGTTAAGATTTTTGTTTTAATGCTTAGTGTTAGCTATTGAGGCTTGTTTACACAATCCTTAACTACCCACAAGTTATAAATTATATTTATTTATATTGTCTTCTAAAAGATGTAATTATGTATCATTCCTCTTTTTCCCAATGATCTGTCATGTCACCATGTTCATATATAAAAGTTGCATACACACACGGGCCAGTTTCTTAGCTGCCTGTCCCATTCCGTTGGTTAACTTGTCTATCCGTGTGTCTGCACTGACCTCTTGGTTACCATAACTCCATCACACCCTGTGTCTGGTAAGATACCCCTTCCTATTCCTAGTTGGTTCATCCACTTCTAAGGCCAGCACTTAGGAAGAAAAATTTCATTCTTAACTGGCTCAATACCTTGAATTTATCTGAAAGAAGCACTGTATTTGTAACTTTCTTATAAATAACATCTGTTGAAAAATAGAAAATATTTCAAAACAGCACAATTTAAACATTTTTCAGTTTAACCCTTCATATCCATATTTTAAAAATAATAGCAAATATCTTTAAATCCAGGCTTCTCCAACTTTTGTGTACATATGAGTTACCTAGAGATCTTGTTCAGAATGAAAATTCTGATTCTCTTGGTCTGGGGTAAACTTGATAAGATACTCTGAGTAGCAATGTACTTTGAGTATAAGCCAAAAAGTACTTTGAGTAGCAATGCTTTATAAGGTGATTTTATCCCACATAGCTGAGTTGGAGAACTTTTCCTTCTAGACATGGCATTCTGGCTATCTTTGGAAAACCTCTTGAATTTTTTTTACCTCAGACCTATATTAATTCAAGAACCTGCTTTTTTTTCCTTTATCTATCTGGTTATTTGCAGAATCTCTAATTCCGAGTCATTGGTCAGACATTTCTTACTGAAGTCTTTTTTCCAGTGTAGACTCCAAGTTGAAGTCTATTAGACCATGTAAAAGATTTTCAAAGATTATGGACTGTTTAGCAGAATAAAAATCTACTTGAATGTGGTAAGACCTGGATAATACAGTGGGAACAGGACAGGGGAAAGAAAAGAGTATAGTATCCTGTCTCCATTCCACCTACCATGATAGCATATATCAATTTTGCCTTTGTTCTTCCTCTATTCTATAAAAAAGCTTCTACTAACTTTCTGCTTTAGTAAATCATTGAGAGAATACACGTATATGGCTTCTTGCTAATGTTTAATGGAAGAGAAAGTTATTATAAGAGAAACTGTAGTCCTGTAATAACAGAATTTGAATTCCAACTGTATTCTTTGCCAGCTGTGTGACCTGGCCACTAAATGATGGTAGAATTTGTCTCATAGAGTAGTGTAAGAATCCGAAGCGATACATGCCGATAATCCATGTCGGTCATGTAAGCAGTACCCAGCATATAAGAAAAGCTTCATAAACATTCATAGGAAGTCACTGCTATTGGACACTATTACAGGAAAATCACTAAAGGCCTAGTGGAAGGAAACTTCTCTGTGCTTAAGACACTGGTGATTAGCTCATTTTCATGATAACTAGAAGCTTTAATTTCATGGATTAGCTCAGAGGCAGGTCTCCCCACAGTGATTCACAGTTCCCAAATCAATAAAACATTCTGAATGGGCAGTTTGTATGAATAGCTCATGTTAGTTTGTAACTTTGACTTGGCTCACCATTATATTTTAAGTTTCCAACCCTTGAGAGACAACCGTAAAACACCATTCAGGATTCCTCAAGCCAACTACCTCAGAGCCAACAATTTACATTAGTAAGTGCTCAATAAATATTTATTAGCAATTCAATGATTAACTGAAACAATTCATACACCTCAATAGGGACACAAGTGGAAAAGGCAGGAAAAGCATCTGGTTGAATATAATGCACTTTCAGACCAGTTAGATCAGTGTAGAATGGGAAAGGAATGGCTGTTTTTCAGTCTAAATCTAGGCATTGGATAATTTATGGTAGATCTTCAGTTCAAGTAGTTTATAAGCAAGTCAAATAATATCAATGTGCATGAGACATCAGGGCACATCAATCTCAAAATTATAATAAACCCGCTGTGATTTTTATATGTTGTTGTTGTTTAATCACTGAGTCATGTCCAACTCTTTGCAACCCCATGAACTGTAGCCCGTCAGGCTCCTCTGTCCGTGGGATTTCCCAGGCAAGAATCCTGGAGTGGGTTGCCATTTCCTTCTCCAGGAGATCTTCCCGACCCAGGGACTGAACTCGCATCTCCTGCATTGACAGGCATATTCTTTACTGCTGAGCCACCAAGGAAGCCCACCTAATATATGCCAGCTAGTAATTCAAAAGCTAAGATAATCTCTTAGTTTGGATACCTTTAGAGGCAAACCCTGAGACAGGGACTTAAGTACATGCAGTGCTTCTGAGAAGTGATTCCAGGAAACTAGTGGAATGTAGGGAAGGGAGGTGGGAAAAGGAAGGCAGCAGGATAGGGTGTGTGTTTATTAGCAAGTTAGACATCCTAGACAACAATGGAGCTGCATAATGAAAAGGACATGGTCCTCTAAGTTTCTATGTGGAAGCGTGCTGTCTACCAACCAGAAACACTCACACTGAACTGTTACATGACAAAGAAATAGAATTCTACTTTACTTTGGTGTAATTTGTTACAGCAGCCAGTGTTAATACATTCTTACATACATAATTTGTGTTGCATGACTTATGTTAAGGTTAAGGGACTATGTGTAGATATGACAAATGTTTCTCCTATTTATGATTCATATTTATTAGGCAATTTTATACTATAAAGACGGCCTCTTAAAGTTCCTTTGGAAATATTTTATTATTCTGCATTTAAAGTAAAATTAGAGAATAATCCTAACAATAAATCTTGAGTGCTTTATATACCTACTTTACAGCTATAAGAAAGAGCTGATGTTATGAATCCCAAGGGCATTATCACTTTCCATCAATCTTTATTTCTCTTCTACAAGGAAATTATGGGGGTGAAAAAGTCTCTATTTTCTTCCATTGTTATCACTGGATTAAAATATATACAGAACATACAGTCTGTGGCTATCATGAAGCTATAAAGCAAACTGGGTGACTTCCCAATTAAGCATTATTATTGCAAACCGATGTTAAAACATTATTCCTTTTTTTAATGCTTGGAAAACAAGCAGAGCTAATTTACCAAATCTTGCTTTCTGCTCTACCTTCCCATCAGCTAACCATCTGCGGGTGTGTATAACCCTGAGGCTACTTCCAAAAACCTGGGTGACTTCTTCAAATCACCCAATCAAGGGGATTAAAAGCCCTTCT
Source organism: Odocoileus virginianus (assembly GCF_023699985.2). Taxonomy (NCBI): domain Eukaryota; kingdom Metazoa; phylum Chordata; class Mammalia; order Artiodactyla; family Cervidae; genus Odocoileus; species Odocoileus virginianus. The sequence goes on from NC_069682.1 coordinate 1,121,018, forward strand.
GATGGGTCATGGGCATCTTTATTTACACAGGAATAAATGGCTTTAGGGAAAGCTACTTGGTTCTACCAATCCAGTTCTGGTTCTCACTTGACCTTGCCAGCCAGTGAGCCATCCTAGTCCCAAAAATGTTGTGCAAAACTCAGAACTGGCACTGAGATGGGACCCTGGCCGGCTCAGCCCCCACCCCAGACTGGACTAAAGAGCCATGACTCGGACCCAACTGAGAGTCAGGGGCAATCTATTCCAAAGGTTTTTATGGTATAATCACTTGTACAGTCATCCATACTTCTGAATAGAATGAGACGCCTCCCTGCCATCCAAGATTATAATGCCACAGCCTCCATAATCCAGATTCCAATGGTATTGTATCTGGTACTTTATATCTGACATTGTACCTTGACAACAGTCAAATGTGTTTAGGTTTACAAAATAGTTTCCAAATCTGATGCCACTTTCTTGGCAAGACTTAATCATTAAATATATCGATGATTCTCAACAATAGTAGACAGCATGCTTCCACGTGGTAATTTAGAGAACCATATCCCTTTCATTATGTAGCTCCATTATCGTCTAGGACTCTGCTGGAAAAGGGAAAGAGACAGTAGAGATGCCCCTATATGCCTGGAAGAAGCCAGTCCTGATATTTCATTTGCAAGAGCAGGTCGCATGCCTCCCCCCATCCCAGGGGTGAAGATGGTGAGGAGGGCCTGTAAGCACTGTCCCTGTCGAGGCGGCTGCCATCGACACAGCAGACACTTGGGAGGGTGACTGTGAATTCCGGGAGTTGCTGGGCGTTTTCCATGAGTAGATCAAGCTCCGCTCTGAATTAACTGCCACTCGTATAAGGGCTTCCCTGGTGGTTCCGACGGTGAAGAGTTTGCCTGTAATGAGGGAGACCCATATTCAATCCCTGGGTCAGGAAGATCCCCCGGGGAAGGAAATGGCTACCCTCTCCATTATTCTTGTCTGGAGAATTCCATGGACAGAGGAACCTGGTTGGCTCCATACAGTCCATGGGGACCGCAAAGAGTTGGACATGACTGAGTGACTCTCACTTTCAGTTTTTGCTTTTCATGTAACACCCCAAAGGTAAAGTCAGCAGAGTAACCACTTTGTGTTCCAAATCACCTCTTAGACCTCATGAACACAAAAAAAGAAGAAAGAGATCCATCCGAGACAGAATCTGGCCTTGAAGTTTTTAAAAAGAACATTTCTATAAAAACACCTTTTATCAGATCCCATATTCCAAACCCCATGAGTTTAGTAGTCATATCACCAGCTTTTGATAAAGGAGGAAATAGGAAAATAGACATAGAATTATTTGGCAAGTTCCTTGTGGAGGAGCTGCCTAGAATGGGGCCAAAAGCTTATCTCATATATAAGGATCTTCTTTTCCCCGATGATGAGCATCCTGCCATAGATTCAGGACACGAGCACAATGTGGTTGTGTCTCCATTCATGCAGCAAAGAGGGTGGTAGCCAGTTCCTGAGTGGGGAGGCCTTGGTAGACTTCTGGGTAGTTACCTATCAAGTCCAAAGACATACCCACAGAATATATTACCCAGATAGTCTAGAAGTTGCAAACTGACCTGCAAGGTGTTTTTAAATTTCTAATATAGATGCTAACACTGAAAAACCAGAAGATTTAACAGGAAGATCCAGATTGCTAGCTTTCTTTGAAAAATCAGATGTGCCAACTTTGAGCAAATATGGATTAGTCTAGTTGGCAAGATTGGGTGGCTCCTGTTTGTAACCAAGGGCCTGAGGACGACTGTGATCATAGCCTGGCCCCAGTCTCTCATTTACCTTTCTTCCCGGCCTGGTTTCAGTCTGCTGTCTCTAAGAAAATTAATCATAGTTTCCAACTTGACCTCGGGTAGAGAATTCAGGAGTGACAAGCAGACTTCTCCAAACCCCTCTGAGGCCAAGAGCTCAAATGTCTAGTTTCCTCTCAGATTGAGTTATAAACGGTCAACCTAAAACCACAGCCTTTTAGGCAGAAGACATAAACATCATGTTTCAAAGGCGTGACTGTCTAGAAAATACTCACTCCCTAAACATCAAAATCAATTATCCTGATAAAACCCAAGTACAGCTAACCACTTGTGAAATACACATTTATAAAAAGAAAAACCAAAACTAATTTAGGTGATCAGGAGAAGAGCATTCTTCAGGGACGTGGCTGAGTTCATTCAAGGACGCTCGACACAGTCTGTCTCTTGCTTTTTAAATGCACAGGCTTTAAGTCAAGAGAGAGCATTTTTAGCTGGAAATCAAGTGGGGCTAATTATGAATTAAAAGAAGTTAAGACAGAAGTGTGTACAGGTGAGGACACTGATCCAAAGAGAGGCCCATCAGGGCAGGACCTCCTTGAGAAAAAGCCTTGGGAGGCCACTCTGGCAGGTCTTAAGGGCTCCCATCCCAAGACTTTGCCAGGAGGATAAGTCCCTGGGACTCCCACTTATCTGAAATGATTACAGCACCAACTGTACTATAGACATTTGTTTCTAATATGACTCAGCATAGGAACTGAAATCATAATGCAAGTTCAATTCTTCCCTGCTAGTAGCATTCCACTTGATGAAGAAAATGTACACACTTCATCTAAAAATAATTAGCCCTTGAATGGCCTTGTATTTCCATTGACCTGGGGCTTTTTATTGATTCTTTCAGGGTTTCTGTGGCTGAGAGAATGAGCTTCTTCTGGTGGTGTCTTCTTAGCATCCCTCCAGTGGACATAAAACACCCTTTGTTGTCATGCCCTTGCTCTTTTCAGAGCAGCCAAATCAGAAGCCACAAACTGCAGACTAAATTGAGCCTTCCATTGGGCTTTTGGTACATGTTACCATTTTTTAATTTGAGTATTTTACACATGAAATATAATTCCATTTGGCCACAGGTGTTGGTATTTCTCTATTGCCATATACCAAACTGAATTCATAGCTTTATGTTGTTTCTGAATTTAGAGATTTTGAAATTAATGTTCCCATATTAAATTAATTCATACATGAAAAGTCCTAAGAACTGTGTATGACAAACAGTAAATACACAGTAAAAATTCAATTACCACTTTCACTGTGTTACCACCATTATTTTTGTGGTTCCCTATTTCATTGCAATTTACTAGCTATATATACTGCATACATTCTATCCCAAGAGATCTTTATTTTCTCTTTTAAACCAGAATTTTTCATTATTCCAATTTTCCATTTGCTTATCCTTTCTTGGAGTAGCTGACTCTCTACAGAAATAGTCTGATTAAATTAGACTGCACTTAATGGCAAACAGGAAAATAGCCAGCTGACCAAATAAACAGATCCTAAACTGAAAAATTGCACAGGGGGAGTGAACAGCCAGTGTCTTCCAAGCATGACAGATACAAACAGAAAAGCCCAGTGAAGGTTTAGAAGTAAATCAGGCTAATTGCAGCCAGATTGGAGCCGTTATTGTTTTCCATGAACCCATACAGGCATACTTGTTTTATTGTACATCACCTTATCACTCTTTGCAGATAGCAATTTTTTATTTTTATTTCTTTTACTAACTGAGAGTTTGTGGCAGCCCTGTTTCAAGCAAGTCTATCAGCACCGTTTTTCTAACAGCATTTGCTTACTTTGTGATTTTGTGTCACATTTTGGTAATTCTCGTAATATTTCAAACCTGTCACCAGCAGAAAGATTCTGATTCAGGGAAGGTTCAGATGACTGCTAGCATTTTTAGCAATAAAGTATTTTGAATTAGGGTATGTATATTGTTGTTTAGATGCAATACTTTTGTATACATAGTAGACCATAGTATTCTATGAATGTAACTTTTATATATATACTGGGAAACAGAAAGTTCATGCTACCTGCTTTATTGCAATATTTACTTTATTGTGGTCATCAGAAACTGAAACCACAGTATCTCCAAAGTATGCCCATACTCTGTTATTATAATTTTTTCAACTTTTTATTTTCTATTGGGGAATAGCCAATTAACAATGGTGTGGTAGTTTCAGGTGAAAGTGAAGGGACTCAGACATGCATGTACCAGTATCCATTCTCCCTAATGTACTCTATTATTAAGAGAGCATGTCAGTTAGACCCCGTACTATGAAACCCCTCCTCAGCATCACTTTTCAGTAAAAGACACTTCCCAGTGATTTGTGACAGCAACTTTAAAATCTAGACACATAAGAAAATATGCTGAAGTTATTTGTTATACTTCTGTCAACATGCAGAATATTAAAATCTTCACAAACCCTGTTTTTACAGAGGGAGGAGGTTGGCCTGGAATGGTAGGGATGGAGTCTGGGTTAGAAGGCAAGAATTTGATGTTTAGACCTTGAATCTCCCCTAGACTACTTGGATGGTAGGCTTCAGTTTCCTTATTTAAAAAATAATGGTTGATAATGTACAGAATGTGTATTCATTCAAATTGCTTAGCTTCCATAGCCTGGAGCACAGGTCTTCAAAGATTTAGACGATCTTTTGGTATTTTAAGTACAATAACATCTTTCAGTTTGACAGGGTGTCTCTGGACCATAATTGATCATTTTGTTAAAATCAAAATTGTTTTTCTCTTTCACAGTCATTTTTATTCCCAGCTGTGATAGGCCCCAGTTGAGTCTTCCTACAGAAAGCAGCAAACTAAAACCAGAAAATTCCTAGTGTTACCAAGCACCCTTGGACCCACTTGCTTGCTGTACTGAAGGAAAGTACAGCATTTATTTGCAGGGCACCAAGCAAGGAGAATGTGCAGCTCAAGCTCAGAAGACCCAAACTTCCCAATGGCTTTCAAGGAAGGGTTTTCTAAGACAGTGTTTGAGGTGAGGACTTCAGGTTAAGTGACTTTCTTGGTTGGTGGTGAGGTAACAGGGATCTTAACAGGACTCTTAACCATGAGCCTTCTAGTTCCAGTCAGTCTGGAGTCTCTGTGCTTGCGATCAGCAAATAATCACCATCCTCCACCTGGGTGGGGGTATCTTACTTTTTACAGAACAATTCAGAGGTATATGTCAAATCTTGTGTATATCTCTTGAGGAGAAACTAGGACTCTGTTTTATCACTGACTATTGTTTAAATGATCATTTCTTTTCTTGCTTAAATGTGTTTCCTTTGTTTCTGCATTCCTTCACTTCTCTAATTAGTATCTCCTTGTGCCTGCTCTTTAGAACTCAGGAAGATATAGGAAACTAAAGGCTTTTTCTGCAAACAAGAAACAGGGGACAAAGAGGGGCTTTTATACCCAGGAGAGCCCAGCAGGGTCCTTTTCAGTTTCAGTCTCCCCTTTTCTTTGGTACTCCTCAGTCTTAAAGGGAACCAGGGTGGACAAGAAATGGAATAAAGTTTTGAAAGAGAGATTAATCATAAACTCAGCAGGGGAACTCTGTTTTAGGAAGATTCAATTTCACTAGGCTTTAAGAGCAGGCATCCATAAAGCAAGAATACCAAAGAGTGTTCAAACTACCGTACATTTGCAGTCATTTCATGTGCTAGCAAGGTTATGTTCAAAATCCTTCAAGCTAGGCTTCAGCAGTACACAAACCAAGAACTTCCAGGTGTACAAGCTTGGTTTCAAAGAGGCAGAGGAACCAGAGATCAAATCGCCAACATTCACTGCATCATGGAGAAAGCAAAACAGAATTCCAGAAAAACATCTACTTCTGCATCATTGATTATTCTAAACCCTTGGACTCTGTGGATCACAGCAAACTGTGGAAAACTCTAAAAAAGATGGGAGTACCAGACCACCTTACTTGTCTCCTGAGAAACCTGTATGCAGATCAATAAGCGACAGTTAGAACCGGACATGGAACAATGGCCTGGTCCAAAATTGGGAAAGGAGTACTCTTGTACTTGTAAGCAGAATATGTCATGTGAAATGCTGGGCAGGATGAATCACAAACTGGAATCAAGATTGCTGGGAGAAATATCAGCAACCTCAGATATGCAGAAGATACCACTCTAATGGCAGAAAGCAAAGTGAAACTAAAGAGCCTTTTGATTAAAGTGAAAGAGGAGAGTGAATGGGCTGGCTTAAAACTCAACATTAAAAAAATTAAGATCATGGCAGCTGGTCCCATCACTTCATGGCAAATAGATGGAGAAAAGTGGAAGCAGTGACAGACTTTATTTTCTTGGGCTCCAAAATCACTGCAAGATGGTGACTGCAGCCATGAAATTAAAAGACACTTGCTCCTTGGAAGGAAAATTATGACCAACCTAGACAGCATATTAAAAACCAGAGACATCACTTTGCTGACAAAGGTCTATCTAGTCAAAGCTATGGTTTTTCCAGTTGTCATGTACAGACATGAGAGTTCAACCATAAGGAAGGCTGACCACTGAATAATTGATATTTTCAAGGTGGTGCTGGAGAAGACTCTTGAGAATCCCTTAGACTGCAAGGAGACCAAACTGGCCAATCCTAAAGGAAATCAACCCTGAATACATTGGAAGGACTGTTGCTGAAGCTGGAGCTCTTATACTTGCCACCTGATGTGAAGAGCCAATTCATTGGAAAAGACACTGATTCTTGGAAAGACTGAAGGCAGGAGGAGAAGGCAGGGACAGAGGACGAGATGGTTATATAGCATCACTGACTCAATGGACTTGAGTTTGAGCAAGCTCCAGATGCTAGAGGACAGAGGAGCCTGGCATGCAAAGAGTCAGACACAACTTAGAGACTGAACAGCAAAAACAACTCCAGTTCTAACACAAAAATTTCAAGGTCTGGAATGCACAGGTTAGCTGGGATGAAGTGGCTTACCAAATGGCGTAATTATTGCCTTACATTTTTGTATAGTCAACACTCTATATCCATGTGTTCCACATCTGTGGAGTCAACCAGCTTCAAATTGAAAATCTTTGGAAAAAAATTCCAGAAATTTCCAAAAAGCAACACTTGAATTTGCCGTATGCTAGCGACTATTAGAATTTACAGAGCATTTACATTGAATTTACAGCTATTTACATAGAATTGACATTGTATTAAGTGTTCAGAGTAATCTAGAGGTGATTTAAAGGATATGGGAGAATGCTCATATGTTATATGCACCATTTTATATAAGGAACTTAAACATCCTCAGATTTTTGTATCCTTCACCACAGAGTTTCATGAACACTTTTGAGAGAAATTGAGGGTCATGGGGAAATGCTACAATAACCACTGCATAACAAACCACAGATCTTTGCTGACATGAAATATTTATTTAATTCATGACTTTGCAGAGTTCAACTGATCTGGGCTGAACATAGCTGATCTTAGTTTGGCTTTTTCAACATCTATGATTAATTAAGTAGGTCATGTAGGTGACTCTACTGATCTCAGCCAGACTTTTTCACATCTCCAGGTACCAGTCAACTGCTCTTTGATCTTTGGGCTGTGTGACTGGGATGATTGGGGTGACTAAGCTCTGTTCATAGGCCTCATCCTCTACTAGACTAGTCCAGGCATGCTTCCATGCCCATGGCAGAATAACAGGAGTGAAAACTGAAGTGTGCATGTGCTTTTCCAAGTGTCTCCTTGGGTGGTTTCTGCTAACATCCTATTGGCCAAAAATGATGATTCAAGTGGTAGAGAGATAGACGCTACCTCCTTCCTAAGAGAAGCTTAGCGTTATAAGGCAAAGACTGTGGGTGGAAACAGGGAGAGGTAAGTGTGGGGCCACTAATCCAGGCAGTCTATTGTAGAGGAGAGTCAAGTAGGTTTTGCTCCTGCTTTTGCTATTAGCAAAGTAAGTCCTTGAGAAAACCACTTACTTCTTTCAGTCACAGGTTTGTACTAATGGGAAAAAAAGGTTTGACTATATAATTTCTAAAATTCCTTTCCAATACCAATCTTGGAAGAGCTGACTATATAATTGCTAATATCCCTTTCAATGGTTTCTACAATAATCTCTAGACACCTGTACGTTGCTTACAAAAGAAATTATGAAGTACATGTTAAGAATCAAAAAAGGTATAAATTACAGGTTAAGTTGGGAAATTGCAGCATTTCAAGAGACATTGATTTCAGAAAGGACACTGAAGAAGAAATGGGGTTGGAGCTAGGAAAAGAGTCAAAGGAATCTGATTTTCTTTGATGTATGAAGAGCCACTTTTCTCAATGGGCAGTTTCATGGAGTATATGCATGTATAGAGGAGTTTACAAGTAAAAGCATCACCAACTCAATGGACACAAGTTTGAGCAAACTCCAGGAGACAGTGAAGGACAGGGAACCCTGTTGGACATGACTCAGTGACTGAACAACAACAATAGATAAAAGCTATGCATTTAATCAAAACCACAATGAGGTACCATTACACGCCAGTCAGAATGGCTGCTATCCAAAAGTCTACAAGCAATAAATTCTGGAGAGGGTATGGAGAAAAGGGAACCCTCTTACACTATTGGTGGGAATGCAAACCAGTACAGCCACTATGGAGAACAGTGCGGAGATTTTTTAAAAACTGGAAATAGAACTGCCATATGACCCAGCAATCCCGCTGCTGGGCATACATACTGAGGAAACCAGAATTGAAAGAGACACGTGCACCCTAGTGTTCATCGCAGCACTGTTTATAATAGCCAGGACATGGAAGCAACCTAGATGTCCATCAGCAGATGAATGGATAAGGAAGCTGTGGTACATATACACCATGGAATATTACTCAGCCATTAAAAAGAATACATTTGAACCAGTTCTAATGAGATGGATGAAACTGGAGCCTATTATACAGAGTGAAGTAAGCCAGAGAGAAAAATACCAATACAGTATACTAACACATATATATGGAATTTAGAAAGATGGTAATGATAATCCTGTATGCAAGACAGCAAAGACACAGATGTATAGAACAGTCTTTTGGACTCTGTGGGAGAGGGTGAGGGCGGGATGATATGGGAGAATGGCATTGAAACATGTAAATTATCATATGTGAAACGAATCACCAGTCCAGGTTCGATGCATGAGACAGGGTGCTCGGGGCTGGTGCACTGGGATGACCCAGAGGGATGGGATGGGGAGGGAGGTGGGAGGGGGGTTCAGGATGGGGACACATGTACACCCATGGCTGATTCAAGTCAATGTATGGCAAAAACAATACAATGTTGTAAAGTAAAATTTATTAATTAATTAAAAAAATTTTTTAAAGCTATGCATTTGGCTTTTGGCTTGAAATAAAATTTAAAATGCAAATACATGTTAGGAACTTTGCTTAGTAAACGACAGGATCTCTTGCTCCTGTCTTTCCTCTTTTATTGATTCAGTGTTTGGATCTTCCACTTGATTCACTTGTCGTTGGTGGTTTTTTTGCGGGGGGAAGAGCGGGGAGGTGGTTGGCCATGCCACACAACATGTGAGATCTGGGTTCTCTGACCAGAGGTCAAACCCATGCCTCTGGCAGTGGAAGCACAGAGTCTTAACCACTGGACCTTCAGTGAACCAGGGAAGCCCCTGATTCAGAACTTGGATCTGTTGCCTGCTTTGTCCTTGATCCCTCTATCTTTCCTTTCTATCGACTGGAAAATCCTCATTCTGCCTTTACTCAAAAGCCACCAACAAATACTTTGAATCCAAATCTGAACACTGGCCAACTTCAGAGATTCAGAGGTATGAAATTTACAAAAAGAAGGTTTTTTTTAAAATATAAATCCAGATCTTGAAATAATATTTGAAGAGGGAAACCCAAAAAGAGCACTTTGTTGGACATCCTTTGCCTAAGTGGCACTATTCAAACAATGGTCCTTAGACCAGAAACATCAGCACCACCCTGGAACACATTAGAAATGTAGAATCTCAACACCTCCACCCCAGATCTACTGAATAAGAATCTGCATTTCAACAAAATCATCAGGTGATTTGTATGTACATTAACTTTTGAGAGCACTGACCTAAAACTTGCTTATCATGTCGCTTCTAACATGCAGCCATATTTTAAAAAAAGTGTTCTCAACCACAGATTTTGAGGCTTCTCCATTGTAATCTGTGGCTAGTTACACACTAGAGAAATTTGGTAAAGATTTAATTTCTATATTAGAGCAGATTATATAGAGAGAGATATCTATATCTGGGACTTCCCTGGTGGCTCAGATGGTAAAGAGTCTGCCTACAGTGCAGGAGACCTGGGTTCGATCCCTGGGTCAGGAAGATCCCCTGGAGAAGGAAATGGCAACCCACTCCAGTATTCTTGCCTGGAAAATCCCATGGACGGAGGAGCATGGTAGGCTACAGTCCATGGGGTTGCTAAGAGTCAGACACGACTGAGCGACTTCACTTTCTTTTCACTTTCATATCTATATCTACTTATATATGTATCCATATATAGATATACTTGGACTTACACAAGAGAAGTTATAGCTAGAGAGCTCCAGCCCACTACCCTGGAAATTTCACCTATTATATGCCCCATGAGGAGAAGTTTGAAAGCTTCTGCCCCAGGATAATGATAATACCAAGTGTATTAGCAGACTCCCACAAAGTCCAACAATTTAAGCCCCACTTCCCTTGTGGCTCAGCTGGTAAAGAATCCACCTGCAATGCGGGAGACCTGGGTTCGATCCCTGTGTTGGGAAGATCCCCTGGAAAATGGAAAGGCTACCCACTCCAATATTCTGGCCTGGAGAATTCCATGGACTGTATAGCTTATGGAGTTGCAGAGTCGGACACAACTGAGCAACTTTTACTTTCACTTCCTTCATAGTATTTCTTGGGTCACTTCAAGGCTCTGATCCACTCCTCATGTTTAACACCCATAGCACATCTTATCATGGCAGCCATTCAGCCTGACTTATGTTCCCATCCACATCGCTTGTCTCTCTGGAAAGATTCTAACGTTTTCATTCTTCACAGCATGAAACATAGGACCTTACACCAATCAGGATGTTCGAAAATATTATTTGTTGATAGATGCTTCAAAATCAACAGCAACCCAGAAGAGAATCCAAAAAGAAAGATTTAACAAGTACCATAATTATCTTGCATTGACCAAATAATGACTCAAATGATATAAATGGAAACAACAAAGACCACTTAGTAAACAGGGTACCTGATGTTTTCATCTGTGAGTTCTTTTCTCTCTCTTCAGAGATAAAATTACACAAAACTAATTAACAAGTAAGCACACTATGCTAGTTATTTAACATGCATTATCTTATTTATATTATTATTCCTATTTTATATATGAAGATATTTAAATTCCAAGAGATTAAATAAATTGCCCAAGGTCAATGGTAAAATTCAAGCACCCTATGTGGCCAGAGAATCTTACCTATCCCTCAATGAAGAATCCACTTGTGTTGATCTATGGCAACAGTTTAATTTGTTGTTGCTTACCTTGCCCTTTGCAACAGGCTCTATTGTTTGTTGGCGTTTGTTCAAAAGGTGAAAATTCATTTTAACATCATTTTCAAGGAGATGCAATTATTTAGGAAAAATCTGCCAAAAATATAGGCATGCACCACAGTCCAGCACTTGATTAAAAGCATCAGGAATGTACACCCATTATGAATTAATTGTATTCTTCCACATTAGCGTGAACTATTCCATTTATTTGTATGTTTGTCTGGAGTACTTTCCATTTTGACCTAGAAGTGAACGGATCACCATTTACTCATTTTCTTTAGAGTTCAGTTGCTGATAGCAACCTTGGATCACAGGGTTGAACAAATGCTGCATTTTACCTGCTGCTGCTGCTGCTGCTAAGTCGCTTCAGTCGTGTCCGACTCTGTGCAACCCCATAGACGGCAGCCCACCAGGCTCCCCCGTCCCTGGGATTCTCCAGGCGAGAACGCTGGAGTGGGTTGCCATTTCCTTCTCCAGCGCATGAAAGTGAAAAGTGAAAGTGAAGTCGCTCAGTCGTGTCCGACTCTTCGTGAACCCATGGACCGCAGCCTACCAGGCTCTTCCATCCATGGGATTCTCCAGGCAAGAGTACTGGAGTGGGGTGCCATTGCCTTCTCCGGCATTTTACCTGAGTGGTTTGTAATTTTGAATTCTGAGTTCAAGTTCAGTGGGAATTCTTTATCTACAGGGGTTATTCCTATCTTGGGTTGTAGAGAATCCAAATAGTCTGAACTTGCTGTTCCTCTGCTCTGAGACTCTAGGATTTTATTAATCTTTGAACAGTTTTTTTTTAATATTTTATTTATTTATTTGGCTGTGTTGGGTCTTAGTTGCAACATGCAAGATCTAGTTCCCTGACCAGGGATGAAATCCAGGCCCCCTGCATTGGGAGCGCAGGGTCTTCACCAGTGGACCACCAGAGAAGTCTCAATTTTTGTACAGTTATTTCTTGGCTCTGTTGGCACTGAGTACCCTTGCACAGGGATAATGTGAATTTGGAAACTTCTCTCACTACTGTGCTGGTCTGGGTTATTGATTCCTTGTTGCTGACATTTTTCCTCCAATGAGCCCCATGAATCACTAGCTCCTTCAACTTGTCCCCAAGATTACAGATTGTGTTTTCTGAGTCCCCATTTCAAGTGTGGAGACTCCAGGCTTTCTGCAGGGACTTCAGTTTCAGCACTTCAACATCCCAAGTTCCTAGACCCCATTGCCTTAGAACATAAAACCACCCAAAATGTCCAATCTACTTTGCCATCCATGAGCCTTTTGGCTTTGAGGTCCTCTGTATCCCCATGACTTCGGGGTTTCCTTTTCTCATATTAGAAATCAGTTACAAATTTAAATAAATGAATATACTCTGTTTCATTTAGCATTTCCCTGTGTTTGGAGCAGAAGAAGGAATTGCTCAGCCAGTTTTACTCAAGATCCCATTGTAATTTGTTCTACAAAAATTTAGAGGAAAACAAATAAACACAACTGAGAATGATTGGTATATATAATGTAGTCCCATTTTCCCATATCCCATTTTCTAACTATCCTCTGCTAACCTGACTGACCTCACTCTGTAATTTTTATGTGATCCTGTTATTTCTATTCTTGGTCAAAATACAAATTCATGAGATTAGTCTAAAAATAAGACAAAATTTTGCAAGGTTGTTCAGACTGATTTTGAAACCATCCAGTCTGAGTATGTACTTTTTGATGCTTTTGTTTTTGATAGCCTCTTAGCTGATTAATTGATGATGTTAAAGTTAAAATATTATCATCTCTGTAATAATTTTTCATCAGGTTTTCCTGTTCACTCACCCACATTCAGCATTTTGTGTTTTTCTATTTTGTATTTTTAAATATATATTAAATTTTGTTTTTCCTTTATAATGTTATTTTTGTGCTAAAAATAAATAATCACATTATCATAAAATGAAAAGTAAAAAATAAAAATATTCATAATCCCACCACAGTTTGTATTTCAGGATTTCTTTTCAAAATCATTCTATATTCTTAGACTATATTCTCATAACCACAGGACATATACTCCTGTATGTCGACTTTCTTTGCTTATCGCAGTAACGTAATTATATATCTCTGTTTTCAGGAAAATTTATTGGTTTACACTTATTGGATGAATTGCATTTCTTTAAGTGGAAGCCTTCTGTTGTATTTTATACAGATTCTAAGTTTCATTGATTTTTATTTGCTTCTTTACTTGTTTTATCATTTTCATAATTTTTAACATTAAATTTCAAAATACTTTGAGCAACATAATTATTGTACCATATTACCAAATCTATTTCCTAAAGGCCAGAGATATTTTTAAAAGGTAAAAAGGCTATGAGCACTTAAATGTTTAAAATAGAGCAGATACTCTCAGAGAAAGAAAAAGTGAAGTAATCTAAAATGCCCAACAAGAAAACAAACTAAAATCTTATATATGTATCAAAGCAACATAACTCTGCAAAGAAAATAATTATTTCAAGTGAATTTAGGAGTAATGTAATTGTACGTCCTTAGTGGGATGTATTCTGTGAGGAAAAAAAAGAACTTCAAAAAAGTCACAAGTTTCACTTGGTCATTTTATTGAGAGATCATAATTTTCAAACTATTTCAGTGTATTGCATGCAAATCAAATAAGTAAATAGGTTAATGTTGTAAGAATGCCAAATATACAAATGAAATACAAAATTTAAAAACCAAAAATAAAAAATCAAAGTTAAGAAAAAACTCTATTATGCAACATTTAAATTTGAAATATGTACTAATGATTTTTTCAAAATGCACATTCTGTCCACTGAGATGGCCTAAATACAGTGACAATCCAGTTGCAGTGAACATTTTAGCACCCAGAGCTTGGCTTACCTTCTGCACAGGCTCCTTGGAAAAGTGCCTGATATCAGGTCTGGGGCAAGGAAAATACACATGATGTCCGAGGTACCTTGTTAAAACCTCAAAAATCAAGCAAGTGCTCAAAAACTAAGAGGGGAGGGTGCATGGCAAAGGCACACAGGAGGCAGCCTGAAAGGAGGCCCCTGACCACATATGGCAAAATTTGAGTTTAAAAAAGAATGATGGCTGCAACTGATTTGGACAACAGGAATTAAAAATTAAAATATCATCTGCTGTTATTTTCAAAGGAAGAAAAGAAAAAGAAAGCTCAGTTGCCATCTTTTGAAACAATTGTTGTCCCAACTCCTTAACCATAATATTTGTAATTAAAAATCATTAAAAGATTGTCCTGCGTTTTGAGGAGGAATTCTAGTTCATCTCCACATCTTCCTTACAGAAAAATGCTAGCTAAATAAGGAAGGGTTTACCTCCAAAGAGATAAGCAAGACTCATCACGTTCATGAAAGGGTGCTAAGGAAATTTTACGTGGGTAGAGTTTTACCCCTCAGAATAACTGTTGATTTCAAAAGAAAAAACGTTAGACAAAACTGGGGTCTGTTAGTTACCGCTTTTAGCCAAGTGATCAGTCTTAGAATCAGATAATGCAACCACCTGGCACTCGGTGCCCTGAGGCAATTCGAGATATGTTGGGCTGGCCAAAAAGTTCACCCAGCTGTGTATAAAACAAGTAGCTAGTGGAGCCTGCTGTATAGCCAGGGGGCCTGGCCTGGCCCTCTGTGATGACCTGGCGGGGTGGGGTGGGGAGGGGGTTAGCGGGAAGGCTCAAGACGGAGGCTCCATGTAGTTACAATGGATTTGCTTTGTTTTACCCCAGAGGCCAACACATTTGTGAAGCAATTACCCTCCAATTAAAAAAAATTTTTTAATAAGTTCTTTTAGGCTTTTCTGCCTGAGTGAACTTTTTGGCCAACCCCAAAAAGAGTTCCTACTGACTATTCTTGTCCAAACAAATGTTTAATCTCCGTCTAACCAAGACTTAGATTCTTAACTTCCAGTTTACAGAGAATTTAGGGTTTCTAGGATCAACTTTGGAGAAGGCAATGGCACCCCACTCCAGTACTCTTGCCTGGAGAATCCCATGGATGGAGGAGCCTGGTAGGCTGTGGTCCATGGGGTCGCTAAGAGTCAGACACGACTGAGCGACTTCACTTTCACTTTTCACTTTCATGCACTGGAGAAGGAAATGGCAACCCACTCCAGTGTTCTTGCCTGGAGAATCCCAGGGACGGGGGAGCCTGGTGGGCTGCCGTCTATGGTCGCACAAAAAAGCGACCTAGCAGCACCAGCAGCAGGATCAACTTAAATGACACCATAAGGAAATAATCAGACAAATTCAGAATGTGGGAATTCCACCAGGAAGTTGAATAGGGCTCTTCAAAGAAATCTAAAGTCATAAAAAATGTAGAACAATAAATAATTCAAATGTTAAGAATGAGAAAGGCATAACAATCAAATGCAAAAATGAACTTTGAATTTTAGTTAAAAAAAAAAAAACTAGAAAAAACTGGGAAGAGTAACAATGGGGAAAATTGAACATGAATGGGTGTTAGCTAATATTAAGGAATTTTTAATTTCTTTAAATGATTAAGATATTGCCACTAGGCAGGAAAAGTGTCCTTATTTTTAAGGGTGAAGTGCCTTGATGTCTGAAATTTATTTTCAAATGATTCACTCCAAAATATAATGATAAACAATGACGATACACAGGTGGCAAAAGATTAAAGTGAATTGAGGGTTTTTCCTGGGTGTTCATTGCTGTTATTTTAGCTGTTATTTTGTTTCTCTGCAGTGCTGCAGTATGTTAGTGTTTCCATCCTTACCTGTTAGTATTTTTATTTCCCTGAGCCAGATTCCCAAACGTGGAGTGCTGAGTTAAGGGCTGTGTACCTTTTCCTTTTTATAAATATAATCAGATTTTCGTCTAATGTTTGAAAGTGTCAGTTACCCACTAGATGTTATTGCTTCTCTCAAAAAAAAAAAAAAATTACCAACATAATGCCCTTTAAAAAGGCATTGGGCTATTGCATGTCCCTGATTGCTGGTGAGAGTGAATGTCTTCTCATATATGTATTGAATATTTGCTTTTCTTCTCCTATGAACTACTTGGGTTTTGCCCATCTTTTCACCAGAAAAGGCTATTTTCACTTAGATAAATATATGTATAATACTTGTAGCTTATGATTTTTCTCTCTTGCTTAAAATGTCTCTATGTGTGCATGAGTGCTAAGTCGTTTCAGTCATGTCTGACTCTTTGCAGCACTATGGACTGTAGACTCCCGGCTCTTCTGTCCCTGGGATTCTCCAGGCAAGAATACTGGAGTGGGTTTTCATGCCCTCCTCCAGGGGATTTTCCTGACCCAGGGACTGAACCCATGTCTCCTGTGGCTCCTAATTTGCAGGCAGATTCTTTACTATTGAGCCACCTGTGAAGCCCCACTGGTTGTACGATTATTTCCCTAAGTCTTCTCTGCAAATTCTTATTGCTTTATGTTTTACATTAAGGTCTTTGATATACTTCATTGGGTAAAATGACTTGAGTTGGACTTGAGGTCAAATTGTGACTATCTTCTTAATATCTGTGAATTGTTTGTAGCATTTTTTTAAGCTTCAGTAGTTCTTCTATCTTCATTATACCACTGTAGCTTATTATTCTCTGATTTTGATTTGTTTCCTTAAAAAATTCATTTTGATTATATCACTTTAATAACTCAGTCATCTGGCTTATTCTTTATTTATAACACATTTATGCTATACTGAGTGTTCGAATTCATTTGTAAACGAATCTTTAAAAGTAACCTTGCTTTCTCCTTGGTCTTCACTTATGTATTTATGTATCTAAAAACCTTGCTTAACTAGATCAGATCTCTATTTCTTAAGGCAGCTGAAAAAATTACCAGAGACAGAAGAGCACTAAGTTAAAAAATGGTGGACAATATAATCAGGAAGCACCGAACACATTTGAACTTGACTGTGTTGTCTTTTCCTGCTTAACTTTCCAGAGTTCACAGAAGCAATGAGTGGGCAACATCTTTTGAAAATCAAGTTAACTAAGAAATTTAGAAATTCAGTCTGGCTAGTCAAATTGGAGAATTCAATCTATAAAACAAACTCTGGCTATGCCTTTATGTATTAACATCTGAGTATAATGTAACAATTTGCCTTAAAATTTTAGATTAAATTTGACAGTGTTCTTCCCTATTTTTTCCCATTTTCTAAAAATAGATCTTACAAACCTAAGGTCAAGGGAGCTCATGTTTACTAATATAGACAAGCTCCAAGGTATATCCTGCAAAATCAACCTTCTCATGACGATGTATCTGTTCTGTGGTGTTTTCCCCCAACAATGTGTTTAGAGGTCCTAGCAATAAAAAGATGGTGCCAACTGAATAAAATTGTGTGATTTGTGGATTCCCCCCCACTATATGTTATTGTCGTAATACTGTTGATCTAACAAATAACCATGAAACTTTAAGTGGCATAAAGCAAGCACTTCCTAAGCTCATGAGCCTGTGAACTGGCACGGCAGTTCTAATCTGGGCCAGCTGATCCCAGTAGCCTGGCTCTAGTCTGTATTTGGCTGGGGGGTCAGTTAAGGGCTGGCTGGTTTATAATAGCTCCACTTTTATGTCTGGTGTTTGAAGTGATGGAAAAGAGTGTAACTGGGCCATGTGTCTCCTTCTCCAGCAGGGCAGCTTGCACTTCTTCACACAACACTTGAATAAGCTTCCAATAGTGAGTGGAAACACACAAAGCTTTTTGAGGTCTAGGCTCAGAACTGCATACTGTGTCTCTGGCTGATTCTACTGGACAAAGCAAATCACAAAGCCTCCCCAGACCCAGGAAAATGAAATATACGCCCCACTTTTGGTGGGAAGAGCTGCAAAGATTATGACTACAAGGAGGGGTGAAGAAATGCTGCCCCTTTGTACAGTCCACCTACGCAGAACACAAAGCAGAGTTGCACAGAATTGAAGCTCGGCATTTGAGTACATGAAGCATAAGTTGGCAATGAGATGGGAGATCATCCCCCTGAACACGAGCAGGGGGTGATCAAGAGCAAATGGTGGTGGTCAGTGGAGCTCACGATTGTAGGGAGAAAAAATGAAGAGGGATCCAAACTGATCCATAGTGGGAACCAAACTCTCAGGTCCTCTGATCTCAGTCACATTCAAGTCTGCGAGGAGAGAAGTTAGAAACTCTCCCCGATAGGACTCATGAGTGTGAGCTGAATTGATGGCCAATAATAAAAACTCAGGAGATCGTACATGAAAATTTGCATGTTTGACTTCTCTTGAAAATAAGAATCTGGCAAGCTTCTGTCTGAGCTGAGGTCCTGGCACCCCTGTTAGAGCTTTTAGACTGGTGTGTCCTCCCCAGCGGCCACTTCCTTGCACACAGCCCACTTCTCTTATTTTCCCGACTTGCCTTTTCCCCCTGAACACCTGAGTCTGCAACCCTTGGACTCGAATAGCTCTAGATTCCTAATTGATGGGGTTTTTAGGAAACCAAGCCAGATTTTGCACTGCATAGTTTTCATGTTTTCTTACAATGAATAAGTGTTCCATTTACAAGAAAAGTAAACAAAAAAGGAAAAGCTCTAAGCTGAAATTCAATAATAAATGTACTTTTGTAATTCACTAATAAATAAAAAGACTTTTTAAAGAGTGAAATATATGGCATTTAATGTACATTTAATTTAGTTTATAAATGAATCATTTTAATTTATTACAATAGTTTACAGCATAATAAAATCTATTACTAACCCATGATAAAAGGAGGAATCTACCAAAATTATAGTTTAGCCACAACTGTATCAATTTTTAAATTTAAAAAATTATTAAAATTAGATTATTATTGTTATTATCATGATATTGTGATTTATAATAAGGAATATGCATTGGGGCTTCATCCCAGTTCCTGGTAGAGAACTCCCCAAATCCTTGGAATTCCTAAGTATTAAGAGCAATAAAGGTGTCTTCTGTTATGTTAGTGAGGTGATTTAGGGGAAGCACCTAAGGATGGGACTGGTTATCAGGGGACCCATTCTAGTGACTGGAGGGGATACCTTAAGGTACTTCCTCCCGACCTGTGGAGAGAGAAGAGGGTTTGGAGATGGAGTTCAGTCACCAAAGGCAAGGAGTTGCATCAGTCGTGACTACATAGAAAACCTCCACAAAGCCGTCCGAGGACTGGGTTCAGGGCTCTTGCAGCTGGTGAGCAGGTGGCGACTGGGCAGAGGGGCCCATCTGGAAGGGTCATGGACGTTCTGGGCCCTTTCCCCACACCTTGTTCTGCACATCTGGCTGTTCTTGAGTTATATCATTTTATAAAAAAAATCTAGTGAGTGAAATGTTTCTCCAAGTTCTCAAAGAAACGGACCCCAGTGAGGGACTTCTGGGAGCCTCCAAGCTAGAGCAGGTCAGGCAGAAGCACAGGTGGCAAGCTGGACTTAAGATGGGCATTGAAGTCGGGCGGGGGTGGGGGTGAGGGCAAGGTGCAGTCTTGTGGACTGAGCCCCTGAACTGTGTGATCTGACCTTATCTCCAGGTAAACCATGTCAGAATTGAGTTTAATTGTAGGGCACCCAGCTGGTCACAGAGAATTGCTTGGTGGTGTGGGAAAAAATATCCGCATATCTGAATTGCGTGCAAAATCATAATTATTAAAATTATATTATTAAAATATTATTAGAAAATGTTAGTTTAAATATTTATTTGGCATTTTTTCACATTTCATTTTTTTTTCATAAGTTAAAAAAAGTAACAGCCTACCAGGCACCATGGGGTCTTGTCTACCAATCATCTAAGAGAAACTGGTTGCTAGGTCAGGTACAATATATTTATAGCTAAAGGCTGCCCAAACTAACCTAAATGAAATCTGCTGTTCCTTAAATACAGGGCTCCATGCTTTTCTCCCTTTCCCTACATTCCTTGGAAGCGAAACTTTAATTGTCCATGTTGCTAAACTAAAACTGTGGCAAATCCATGATGAAGTCAGGATGGAGGTAAATGGGAAACATCAGACACCACACTGAGATTTCACTTATTCCTGAGTGTGACAGTGTAAAAACCCCAGCCTGGGGAGGAACTGGCCTTGTTCTTCTTGCATCTGATCCTCCCAGGGTTTGTCCCCTGACCCTGAGGGTGGAGCTGTGTATGAAGGTGACTTACCCATCATGGCAATGTGAATCTCAAGGCCCTGTGGGTATCACTGTCATAGCACATTTCCTTCCTGGCTTATTGGAATTCATATGCCAGCAAAACATATTCATAAATGCCCAACATTTGATATTTGGGGAGAATAGGGAACTTTCAATACTCAGGTCAAGCAATTTTATTAGGCACTTTTTAATATGAAAAGAAAAAAAAGGTCATTTGAACATATCCACAATCCATTATTCAAGACTCTTGGGGCCTCTTGTTTTTCAAAATTCATAAATTTGCTGATTTTTACAAAAAGAATATGATGCATATAACATAAGCATTATATACCCCAAGGGGGCCTGGGTCACCCTCATAATCAAGCAAATTAATATATCTACAGTACCATGTATGGATATTCACATGAAGTGGGATTAGACAATGAATACAAATAGCCTTATGATTATAAATACCCTTCCAATTATAAAGTGGAAGTGACAAATAGAATCAAGGGATTAGATCTGATAGACAGAGTACCTGAAGAACTATGAATGGTGTTTTGTGACATTGAACAGGAGGTGGTGATCAAAACCATCCCCAAGAAAAGAAATGCAAAAAGGCAAAATGGTTGTCTGGGGAGTCCTAACAAATAGCTGTGAAAAGAAGAGAAGCAAAAGGCTAAGGAGAAAATAAAAGATATATCCATCTGAATGCAGAATTCCAAAGAATAGGAAGGAGAGATCAGAAAGCCTTCGTCAGTCATCAGTACAAAGAAATAGAGGAAAACAACAGAATGGGAAAGACTAGAGATCTCTTCAAGAAAATTAGAGATACTGTGGGAACATTTCATGCAAAGATGAGCACAATAAAGGACAGAAACGGATGGACATAACAGAAGCGGAAGATATTAAGAAGAGGTGGCAGAAAAACTATACCAAAAAAGATCTTAATGACCCAGATAACCATGATGATGTGATCACTTACGTAGAGGCAGACATTCTGGAGTTCGAAGTCAGTGGGCCTTAGGAAGCATCACTACAAACAAAACTACTTGAGGTGATGGAATTCCGGTTGAGCTATTTCAAATCCTAAAAGATGATGCTGTGAAAGTGCTGCACTCAGTTCATTTCAGTTGAGTTGCTCAGTAGTGTCTGACTTTTTCTGACCTCTTAGACTGCAGCATGCCAGGCTTCCCTGTCCATCACCAATGCCCAGAGCTTGCTCAAACTCATGTCCATCAAGTTGGCATTGCCATCCAACCACCTTATCCTCTGTTATCCCCTTCTCCTCCCTCCATCAGTCTTTCTCAGCATCAGAATCTTTTCCAATGCATCAGTTCTTTGCATCAGGTGGCCAAACTATTGTAGCTTCAGCTTCTGCATCAGTCTTCTCAATCTTCTCAATGAATATTCAGGACTGATTTCCTTTAGGATTGACTGGTTTGATCTCCTTGCAGTCCAAGGGACTCTCAAAAGTCTTCTCCAACACTACAATTAAAATCATCAATTCTTTGGCAGTCAGCTTTCTTTACAGTCCATCTCTCACATCCATACATAATTACTGGAGAAACCATAGCTTTGACTAGATAGGCCTTTGTTGGCAAAGTAATGTCTCTGCTTTTTAATACGCTGTCTAGGTTGGTCACAGCTTTTCTTGCAAGCAGCAAGCATCTTTTAATTTCATGGCTGCAGTTACCATCTATAGTGCTTTTGGAGCCCAAGAAAATAAAGTCTGTCACTGTTTCCATTGTTTCTCCAACTATTTGCCATGAAGTGATGGGACCAGATGCCATGATCTTTGTTTTTTGAATGTTGAGTTTTAAGTCAGCTTTTTCACTCTCCTCTTTCACTTTCATCAAGAGGCTCTTTAATTCTTTGCTTTCTGCCATAACGGTGGTGTCCTCTGCATATCTGAGGCTATTGATATTTCTCCCAGCAATCTTGATTCCAGCTTGTGCTACATCCAGCCCAGTATTTCCCATGATGTACTCTGCACATAAGTTAAATAAGCAGGGTGACAATATACAGCCTTGACATACTCCTTTCCCAATTTGGAACCAGTCTGTTGTTCCATGTCCCGTTCTAACTGTTGCTCCTTGACCTACAAACACATTTCTCAAGAGGCAGATCAGGTGGTCTGGTATTCCCATCTCTTTTAGAATTTTCCATAGTTTGTTGTGATCCACACAGTCAAAGGCATCGGCATTGTCAATAAAGCAGAAATAGATGTTTTTCTGGAATTCTCTTGCTTTTTCTATGATAAAACGGATGTTGACAATTTGATCTCTGGTTCCTCTACCTTTTCTAAATCCAACTTGAATATCTTGAAGTTCTTGGTTCACGTACTGTTGAAGTCTGGCTTGGAGAATTTTGAGCATTATCTTGCTAGCGTGTGAGATGAGTGCAATTATGCAGTAGTTTGAATTCTTTGGCATTGGCTTTCTATGAGATTGGAATGAAATTGATCTTTTCCAGTCCTGTGGCCACTGCTGAGTTTTCTAAATATCCTGGCATATTGAATGCAGCACTTTCACAGCATCATCTTTTAAAACTTGAAATAGCTCAAGTGGAATTCACCTCCACTAGCTTTATTCATAGTGATGCTTCCTAAGGCCCACTTGACCTCCGATCCAGGAAGTCTGGCTCTAGGTGAGGGATCACACCATCATGATTATCTGGGTCGTGAAGATCTTTTTTGTACAGTACTTCTGTGTATGCTTGCCACCTCTTCTTAATATCTTTTGCTTCTGTTAGGTCCATACCGGTTCTGTCCCTTATTGAGCCTATCTTTGCATGAAATGTTCCCTTGGTATCTCTAATTTTCTTGAAGAGATCTCTAGTCTTTCCCATTCTATTGTTTTCTTTATTTCTTCACATTGATCGCTCAGGATGGCTTTCTGATCTCTCCTTGCTATTCTTTGGAACTCTGAATTCAGATGGATATATCTTTCCTTTTCTCCTTTGTCTTTAGCTCCTCTTCTCTTCTCAGCTATTTGTAAGGCCTTCTTAGGCCACCATTTTGTCTCTTTGCATTTCTTTTCTTGGGGATGGTCTTGATCCCTGCCTCCTGTACAATGTCAGAAACCTCCATCCATAGTTCTTCAGGCACTCTATCAGATCTAATCCCTTGAATCTGTTTGTCACTTCCACTGTATAACCATAAGGGATTTGATTTAGGCCATACCTGACTGCACTCAATATTGCAGCAAACTTGAAAAACTCAGTAGTGGCCACAGGACTTGAGAGGTCAGTTTTCATTTCAGTCCCCAAAAAAGGCAATGCCAAAGAATGTTCAAACTACCACACAATTGCACTCATCTCACAAACTAGGGGGTCACAAAGAGTCGGACACAACTGAGTGACTAACACACACTTCACACGTTGGCAAAGTAATGATCAAAATTCTCCAAGCCAGACTTCAACAGTACATGAACCATGAACTTCCAGATGTTCAAGCTGGATTTAGAAAAGGCAGAGGAACCAGAGATCAAACTGCCACCATCCGTTGGATCATCAAAAAAGCAAGAGAATTCCAGAAATACATCTACTTTTGCTTTATTGACTATGCCAAAGCCTTTGACTGTGTGGGTCACAACTAACTATGGAAAATCCTAAAAGAGATGTGAATACCAGACCACCTTACCTGCCTCCTGAGAAATCTGTATGCAGACCAAGAAGCAACAATTAGAACTGGACATGGAATAACAGACTGGTTCCAAATTGGGAAAGAAGTATGACAAGGCTGTGTATTGTCACCCTGCTTACTTAACTTATATGCAGAGTACATCATGCAAAATGCTGGGCTGGATGAAGCACAAGCCAGAATCAAAATTGCTGGGGAAAAATATCAGAAACCTCAGATATGCAGATGATTCCACTCGTATGGCAGAAAGCGAAGAGGAACTGAAGAGTCTATTGATGAAAGGGAAAGAGGAGAGTGAAAAGGCTGGCTTAAAATTCAACATTCAAAAAATGAAGATCATGGCACCTGTTCCCATCACTTCATGGCAAATAGATGGGGAAACAATGGAACCAGTGTCAGACTTTATTTCTCTGGGCTCCAAAATCACTGAATATAGTGACTGCAGCCATGAAATTAAGTGTGGAGATTCCTTAAAAAACTGGAAGTAGAACTGCCATATAACCCAGCAATCCCACTGCTGGGCATACACACCGAGAATACCAGAATTGAAAGAGACACGTGCACCCCAATGTTCATCGCAGCACTGTTTATAATAGCTAGGACATGGAAGCAACCTAGATGCCCATCAGCAGACGAATGGATAAGGAAGCTATGGTACATATACACAATGGAATATTACTCAGTCATTAAAAAGAATACATTTGAATCAGTTCTAATGAGGTAGATGAAACTGGAGCCTAAGAGAGTGAAGTAAGCCAGAAAGAAATACACCAATGCATTGAGTCACTGATGCCATCCAACCATCTCATCCTCTGTCACTGACTTCTCCTCCTGCCATCAGTCTTTCCCAGCATCAGGGTCTTTTCCAATGAGTTGGACCTTCACATCAAGTGGCCAAAGTATTGGAGCTTCAGCTTCAGCATCAGTGCTTCCAGTGAATATTCAGGACTGATGTCCTTTAGGATTAACTGGTTTGATCTTGCAGTCCAAGGGACTCTCAAGAGTCTTCTCCAACACCACAGTTTGAAAGCATCAGTTCATCTCTCAGCTTTCTTTATGGTCCACCTTTCACATCCATACATGACTACTGGAAAAACCATAGCTTTGACTATACAGACCTTTGTCAGCAAAGTGATGTATCTGCTTTTAAATACACTATCTAGGTTTGTCATAGCTCTTCTTGCAAGGAACAAGCGTCTTTTAATTTCATGGCTGCAGTCACCATCTGCAGTGATTTTGGAGCCCAATAAAATAAAATCTGTTACTGTTCTCATTTTTTCCCATCTATTTGCCATGAAGTGATGGAACTGGTTGCCATCATCTTTGTTTTCTGAATGTTGAGTTTTAAGCCAGCTTTTTCACCCTCTTCTTGCACCCTCATCAAGAAGCTCTTTAGTTCCTTTTCACTTTCTGCCATTTGAGTGGTTTCATCTGCATATCTGAGGTTGTTGATATTTCTCCTTGGAAATCTTGATTCCAACTTCTCTGGAATTCATCCAGTCCAGCATTTCACATGCTGTACTCTGCGTAGAAGTTAGATAAGCAGGGTGACAATACAAAGCCGTGACATACTCCTTTCCTGATCTTGAACCAGGCCTTTTTTCCATGTCCAGTTCTAACTGTTGCCTCTTGACCTGCATACAGGTTTCTCAGGAGACAGGTAAGGTGGTCTGGTATTCCTGTCTCTTTAAGAATTTTCCATAGTAGGAAGCCAGTGGATGCCATTGAAATTAATTGATTCCTCCCAAGTCTTTGTCCATCTGTCAAGGAGCTCCTCCATGGGTATTCATAGAAACCTAAATGACATAAAACCACCCTCTCTCTTGCTGTCTCCCAGCTGCAGGTGGAACTGGAGCAGGAATACCAAGACAAGTTCAAAAGGCTGCCCCTGGAGATTTTGGAATTCGTGCAGGAAGCCATGAAAGGGAAGATTAGTGAAGACAGCAACCACAGCTCTGCCCCTCCCGTGATGACCTCAGACTCTGGAAAACTAAACCAGAAGCCTCCTCCCAGTGAAGAATTGGAAGGAGAAAACCCAGGAAAAGAGTTTGATACCCCTCTGTGATCATTCCTGCCAGGCCTTCAGAACACACATTGTCCTCCCAGCTCCATAAAACTCTCTCTTCTTACAAAGATCACTGCCCAGGAGCATCTTCCTGAGAGGCATCCCTTAGATTAAAATCCACCTGGAGGGAGAGTTCCAGAAGGATCCACGCAGCTTCCCTGTGCCCAAGCTCCATGTGTCATGTGGAAACTACTGCAGATCTGCTAGTAAGGAGTGCATGTATGTGGGCTTCTGGTTTTCTTTCTAATAGTACACTCAAAGCAGGCAACTTCCAGGCTCCACGGAACATTTAATGAAGGACAGTGTCTTCTTTGAAAAAAAGCAAGCTCATGTTTTTATTTGAAGCTCTGGTGTAAAGTATGTCAAAGTAATAGAAATAGTAGAGAAATGCATAGCATTATTTAACACTATTGAACAGCCAACTTTGAGCTTTTTTCCCCCTAACTGCCCCTCAACTACCACATCTTTGGGTTGACATGCATATTAAATTGTTTCATCCTTTGCTTTGCAAGCACTGGTGGCTTGCTGATTTATTTATCATAGAGGCATCAATGTATGTGCTTGTTGCTGACATGGCTTTATTGGATACCACAGTGACTTAATAAGCTGGCTTTCTGCCTTGATGGTCCAGTGAAGCCATCTCTAGACTTGACAACATGACTTGTACATTTGTCTGCATGAGCAAGGTGGCCGCACACTTCCAGGCAGTGTGCTGTCTGAGTCAACTATTGCACTCAGAGTCTGGGTATTCATTGGTCCTTGGCCTAATATCATTAAAAAACTGCAAAGATCTGTTCAGTTGAATAAAAATCATTGAGCCAATGTCTGTTGAGCAGAGATTCAGTCAGAGTGAACAGGTTCCAGCAGTTATTTTGCTGTCTGACTTCTTTATGGTTCCTTTATTTTAATACAAAGATAAAGATTGAATATTTATCTAGAGACTACACAGACCCACATATAAATGATACACGTTAATCTCCATGTGTATGTATATGCTCGCAGCCATATAAGTGCATACACATACACAACACACACACATTCATATGAGCGTGGATATGAGTTTCTTAAATGGCAATGACCCAGATCTCTTCCACAAGACTTAAAACCAAATTCAACATAGAGAAGAAAATGGTCAAACATATAGATTTATGTGGATATTAAATTATATCAAAATTCTAAGAAACAATTAATGGAGCTTTTGATGCAAATTGAGGTAGATTGAAGACTTAGGATATGATTTTGATGTGTATTTTGCAAGATCAAAAACTGGATTTTAAATATTTTAAGCTTGTTTTAATGGTAAGAATATATAAAAATATATAGGACAGCAATATGGAAATGTACTAGTATTTTCCATAATTTTTAAGTCTGACAGATTTCAATTTATTTCTCACATTAAAAAGCTTTCATTATATATTTGCTATGTACATTTAATTCACTTAACTGTTTTTAATTAAGTTCCTATGTTAAGTGGTGTAAGAGAAACAAATTATATTATAATAAAATGGATCAAAAACATTATAGAAAGGTCTTAAGTAAGAGAGAATAATTATATAGAGGAAAATATAATTAAGAGAGTAACACAAGGAACTTTGAAGTTAAAGCCCTGAAGCAAGATGCTCAGTTTTATTTTACTTTAAAACAATTGCCTGATTGTAGCTTAGCAAAATATTCTAAAACACAAAAGCTAGCTGTGTCCTGAAAATTGTGTTTTAAGAATTTCATATTTTTATGAAAATTATTCTATTTAACTTTAAGCAATAACTAGGGATTACAATTAAGTTTTAATCAAAATGAAGGCTTAGTTCAAACATTAGGAAAGAGTATTTGATTAAAAAAACACATCTAGGGAGACACAAGGGGAGAAAAATCCCATCCCTTTGGAGATGATTATATTTTGATCTAAAGGATTTGGGGTGTTAATTAGACACTTAATAAAGCTTCACTTCTGCTGAATGAGAACACTTTTGTAAATCATTCAAGTTTTGCACTTTGAAAGAAAGGCATTAATCATAAGGAAGCAAGAATGGTCAAAACAGAATGCTGCATTTTTATAAACAAAATTACAGACTGTATAAAATTGTAGAAGAATGAACTAACAATAGCATTAATAACCAAAACACACAATGGTGATTATTACAGAATGTTGTATCAAATTTTAGTGCAGAGATAGACTGAAGTTGAATAACCTTGACTTACACAAAACTGTTTTAGTAGTTGGATTTCATTATCTTAGTGACTGTAATCATTTTGCAATACGTTTGTATTTGGCCATTTCCTGTAATCACATTTTTAAATCTGTACAGTAACACTTTTTGCAGTTGTGGGGGTAGTGTGTAACACTGTCCATCTTGCATTATTGAAACTACTACAGTGATACTATCATTTAATAATATTAATATTACTTGAAATAGAGTAAGATAAAGAAAAAGGGTCTATATGGTGTGCAGTTTGTGCCTTTCTGTATTTGCCTTGTTCCTTGTTGAATGTGTGAAATTCTGTACTGTGGTTTTCCTATAATAGAGAGTAGAACTGTGTATTAAACTAGACTGTGCCCCTCTGATTCCTTACACTACTGAGAATAGCGTGGTTTTGGCAGTGTAAACCAATTTTCAAAGTTGTAATGACTTGCCATGTGGTTTTGGTTTTTAACAGTTCATTATAACATTTCAGTATCACCATACATTAATTAATACTCCTGTGATAGATAAGCAGTCATTAAATAATTCCAAAAGAAAGGGCCATTGCTTGCATTATTTTGAATTTAATGTTGCGCTTGTGCACTGTATAAATATTGTTTGTGATGGATTGGACATTGTGACTTTTGCCTTTTCAGAAGAAAAAAAAGATAGGACAAAATATCTGAAGCTCTTAAAATGTACATATTTTGGTTCTATCTCAAATTATTTAAAATGCATAATTCACATTTTTGTAATAATTCTATGCAATTTTGTGGCATGATGTTTCTTCCACTTGTAATTTTATGTGCTTTCATCACAAATCCAAAGGAAAACAATAAAAATTTCTTAACACAACCCAGCTATTATTTCCTGGTGTTGGGGGCAAGCTTCTTTTGATGGGCAGGAAGGTGGGAGCAGCTCTGATGCCAGTTTTTAGGGCCATAATGCCCACCCTCATGGGGCGCTTTAGTACCTGCGCAGGAAATCCGGAGGCTGCAATGCCTGTGCTCAAGGGCACGGTTGTCAGCACTCCGTCAGTCCACCCCTCCATCCGGACTAGCATTGAACTTGCCAGTTGCTCCTATATCCAGGACTCTCCCTTATTCCCTTCCTTCCTCGACCAAAGGTAAGGAAGGCGAAACTGTCAAAGGATTTTTTGACAAGTAATGGATGTGACAAGCACTGACAGGGTATTTGATGTAAGTTTTCTTACACAAAAGATAAAAAAGAGTCTGCCACATTGATTTTTTAAAAAGAAATATACATATGAGTTATGAGAATGTCTCATAGACCTCCAAATGCTTTCCAGGTGGCTCAGTGATAAAGAATCTGCCTGCCAGTGCAGGAGATGCAAGAGATGTGAATTCAATCCCTGGTTGGAAAGATCCCCTAGAGGAGGAAATGTCAACTTGCTCCAGTATTTTGCCTGGAAAATTCCATGGACAGAGGACTCTGACGAGCAACAGGGGCCACAAAAAGTCAGACTGAGCACGTGCGTGCATGCGCACACACACACACACACACACATATTTCACTTTGGGAGCAATGTCGCTCACATTGAAGTACATGAAAATATATGCATGGCCATCTGTGGAAAATCCAACCTGCCACATACAGTATGCACCAAACCAAGTTTCTTTACACTCAGGCCTGCTCTATATCCCTTCTTTTCTACATCAAAGAATAGAACCATTATCAATTCAGTTGCCCAAGACCAAAGGTGGACATCATCCCTGACAGACCCCTCTCCCTCATCCCCTTTCCAATAATTCACCAACCTGGGTCAATTCTGACCCTGTGGAATAGCCTGCGGATTCATTCTCTTTCTATCCCCTCTGCTAATGCTAGTTTCAGCCTCCATCTCCTCCCACCTGTCAAGGTTCTAAATGGTTTGCAGCCTCTAATTCTAAATCATGTAACCATTTCTACATATTGGAGCCAGACTGATCATACAAAAACAAAACTGGAGATTAACAGCCTTTAATGAACCCCAACTGTCTTCAGGATAAAGTCTAAATTCCATAATAAGTGTTTAAGATCTTACATGATTTGGTTTGTACATAACTCTCCACTCCTGCCTTACGGACAATCACCTTCTGGGCTTTTTAAATACCATTCCCTCAACTACTTAGATCCATACTTTGTGTTTCTCTTTCCCTTGAACCCTCCTGAAAAAACACTTATACACACACTCAAGTTCTCTCTTTTCCTTAACTCTAATTCAACTTCAGGTTTATAAAATAAATGTCAGTTCTTCTAGGAAGCTTTCTTTGATCTGCCCAAGTTCCCCCTCATCTGTGCTTTATCAGTTATCTCTTGCTGCATAACAAACACCTCCAACACTCAGTGTGATATTAAAAGAAAATGTTCTATTGAGTGTGAGTCTACAGGTAAGAACCTGGTTCTGCTCACCTGGGCAGGGCTAGGCTGATCTCACCTGGGCTCACAGGTAAACCTGCAGGTAACTATGAGTTGCCTGGTGGTTAACCCTGGCTGGGCTATTTGACATGTCTGGAATGTTGGCTGGAACAAGTAGACTGATTTGGCTCTTCTCTATGTGATTTTTTTCACCCTTCGGCAGGCTAGCAATGGGTTTTTCACGTGTCCAAGACAGCAACCAGAGAACAAGCAAAAGCCTTCAAGGCTTCTTGAAGTCTAAACTCAGAACTAGCACACCATCACTCCCAACACATTCTGTTGGTGAACATAAGCCACAAGACCAGTTCTGTTTAAGAATAAAAGGATACTACGGTGCTATAGAGAAAATGATGTGGACACAGGGTGGTCACTGACACAATAAATCCATCAAAACCATGTAATTTCTTTCACATATAGAGTATGTACCAACTGCAATCCTCCACTTGACAACCTTTGATATCAGAAGTCACATCTCATCCCCAAACGCACCATAATTAAGTCCCTTAGTAAATATTGCATTTATTGTGAATAAATGTGTTTACTTATCCAGTTATTAGTGCTAATATAGAAAAAAACAATTTATATATGAAGAATAAGAGCTACTAACTCAAAGCTACAGTATTATTTATTCACAGCTCTCTGATAATAGGGCTAGACCACACAGAACCATCTTTATTGCAGCACCAACCCCTTTTCTTGCAAACACAACACTGCAAGAGACAGATGAAAGTACATTAGTCACCAAATAGTAGATTCCTGAGCACAGATGGAGAAAGCTAGTCTCACTTTGCATTCCAGTGCATATACCAACAGCTCCATTTTGCCCACAACTGTGAACTCAGGAGCCATTCTTTGTCCCCTGGAATTCACATACAGTTCAGTTGTTTCTTTGGGCATTCTGCATATATTTTTAATTACAGTTTTATTAAGTAGTTTACTCATATACACAAAGTTCATCTTCTGAAAGTACACCTTTCAATAGCTTTTAGTATAGTCAAAAGTTATTCATCAATCACCACTCTTATTTCATAACATTTTCATCTCCCCAAAAGGAAACCCCATCTTCACCAGCAGTCACTTCCTTTTCCCTACCTCCTCTCTTTAATCCCTAGAAATCATTAGGCTATCTTCTATCTCTGTGGATTTATCTACTCAGGACATTTTAAATGATCAGATTTATATAATTTGTGGCCTTTTGGGTCTGGATTGTTCCATCTGGCACAAAAATTTTAAGGTTCAGTTTACAACATGAATCAGTAGTTCTTTCCTCCTAACAGTTGAATAATACACCATTTTATAGACATTTTATTCCTTCATCCATCACTTGATGGACATTTTAATTGTTTCTACTTTTTGACTATTATAAATAATGACTGTTATAAATAAACACTCATGTACTAGTTTTTGCATGGAAATGTTTCAGTTCTCTTGGGTATATACCTAGAAGTAGAATTGCTCATTTGTATATTAACTCCATTTAACTTTTTGAGGAACAGCCAGATAGTTTTCCAAAGTGGCTGCACCATTTTACAGCCCTAGAAATGTATGAAGATTCCAATCTTTCCTCATCCTTGCCAATGCATGTTGTTCTCTGTCATTTTGATTATCACCATTCTAGTAGATGTGAAAAGTATTTCATTGCAGTTTTGATTTGCATTTTCTGATGACTAATGATGTTGTGTGTCTTGACCATATGCATATCATTTCTGGAGAAATGTCTATTTAAAAGCTTTGTGAATTTTTAATTGGGTAAATATTTTAAAATCTGGGTCCCCTTTCTTGATTTTTGTCCTCCAATTCCTTTTGTGCCTGCTATCCCAAAGCTTTGTCTAAGAAGCCTCTCTCAATTATCATTCCTCCCTTGGTTACTGAATCAGTTCAGTTCAGTCACTCAGTCATGTCCAACTCTTTGTGACCCCATGAAGCACAGCACGCCAGGCCTCCCTGTCCATCACGAACTCCCGGAGTTTACTCAAACTCATGTCCATCGAGTCGGTGATGCCATCCAGCCATCTCATCCTTGTCGTCCCCGTCTCCTCCTGCCCCCAATCCCTCCCAGAATCAGGGTCTTTTCCAATGAGTCAACTCTTCACATGAGGTGGCCAAAGTATTGGAGTTTCAGCTTCAGCATCAGTCCTTCCAATGAACACCCAGGGCGGAATACGTGGAGTTAATCTGGAAAATGGCCCTGCTTATTTTCTACGTGAAGCCAAAAAGTAATTGGCCTGCTTACTTTTTTCACTAAATCTCATGTATTTGTTTATTTTCCAAGATTTGACTCTGCCTTTCAAGAACAAACTAAAAATTAAGTCCCATAAATATGGGTAGAATTCACTGGGATTCAGTGAATTTTTTATGGAAGGAAAGTTATTAAGGAGAAGTGAAAGTTTGAATGTTGCTATGGAAATATTTACCAAATAACCTTTGAGAATTGAAGCTATCAATTTGTGTTATCAAACTTATGCTACCAAAAAGCTCAATGTGTCAATAAGAAATATATCAATAATCTAGAAAAACCTTGCCAATAAAACTATGACTTTTCATCAAACATAAAGGCACACCCCAACTTCAGAAAGTTAAAAGTGTATCCCAGCATACTACTAAAGAAAATCATCAAACTATAGAGGAAGACATAAAAAGAAGAAATGAACAGAGAACTATAAAAACAAAGAGAAAACAATAAAATGCCCAAAGTACATATTTATCAATCCTTTAAGTGTCGATGAAATAAACATCCCAATCAAAAGACAAAGGTGGTTTATTGGTTTTAAAAAAAAAATCTATATGCTGGCTATAGGAGACTAATTTCAGAGTTAAACACACACAGAGAATTAAAATGAGGAGATGAAAAAATATTTCAAGCAAATGGAATTTATAAGAAAGTAGAAGTAGAACTAAAGAGAACTAAAAAGCCTCTTAATGAAAGTGAAAGAGGAGAATGAAAAAGCTGGGTTAAAACTCAACATTCAAAAAACGAAGATCATGGCATCCAGTCCCATCACTTAATGGCAAAAGATGGGGAAACAATGGAAACAATGACAGATTTATTTTCTTGGGCTCCTAGATCACTGTGGATGGTGACTGCAGCTATGAAATTAAAAGACCCTGCTCCTTGGAAGAAAAGCTGTGACAAACCTTAACAGTGTATTAAAAAACAGAGATAGTACTTTGCAACAAAGGTCCATATAGTCAAAGCTTTCCAGTAGTCATGTATGGATGTGAGAGTAGGGCCATAAAGAAGGCTGTGTGCCAAAGAACTAATGCTTTTCAACTGTGGTGCTGGATAAGACTTATGAGAGTCCCTTGGACTTCATGGAGTTCAAACCAGTCAATCCTAAAGGAAATCAACCCTAAATATTCGCTGAAAGTACTGATGCTGAAGCTGAAGCTTCAATACATTGGCCACCTGTTGGGAAGAGCGGACTCACTGGAAAAGACCCTGATGCTGGGAAAAATTGAAGGCAGGAGGAGAAAGGAATGACAGAGGATGAGATGGTTGATGGCATCACTGACTCAATGGATATGAGTTTGAGCAAGCTCTGGGAGATGGTGAAGGACAGGGAAACCCGGTGTGCTGCAGTCCATGGGGTTGCAAAGTCAGACGTTGTGTGAGCCACTGAACAACAGCAAGCAAAACTGGTCAGCTTTCTGGGCTTCCCTCATAGCTCAGCTGGTAAAGAATCCACCTGCAATGCAGGAGACTCCAGTTCAATTCCTGGGTCGGGAAGATCCCCTGGAGAAGGGCTAGGCTACCCACTCCAGTATTCTTGGGATTCCCTTGTGGCTCAGCTGGTAAAGAATCCACCTGCAATGTGGGAGACCTGGGTTTGATCCCTGGGTTGGGAGGATCCCCTGGAGAAGGGAAAGGCTCCAGTGTTCTGGTCTGGAGAATTCCATGGACTATACAGTCCAGGGGATTGCAAAAAGTCAGACAAGACTGAGTGACTTTCACTTTCTTTCCAAAGAGCAAGTGTCTTAATTTCATGGTCGCAGTCACCATCTGCAGTGATTTGGAGCCCAAGAAAATAAAACCAGTCCTTCTTTCCACTTTTCCCCATTTTATTTGCCATGAAGTATAGCAAGATGCCATCATGACATCTTGATGACAGGATGCCATCATCTTAGTTTTTTGAATGTTGAGTTTTAAGCCTTCTTTTTTCACTCTCTTCTTTCACCCTCATCAAGAGGCTCTTTCATATCTGCATTTCTGAGGTTGTTATTTCCTCTGGAAATCTTGATTCCAGCTTGGGATTCATCCAGCCCAGCATTTTACATGATGTCCTCTACATAGAAGTTAAATAAGCAGGGTGACAATATAAAGCCTTGACATACTCCTTTTTCAATTTTGAATGAGTCCATTATTCCATTGTTTTGTTTCATCATGATGTCCAATTTTTGTGACCCACATGGACTACAACTTGCCAGGCTCCTCTGTCCATGGGATTTTTCAGGCAATAATACTGCAGTCGGTTGCCATTTTCTCCTCCAGGCAATCTTCCCACTCCAGGGTACAAACCTGCATCTCTGTGTCTCCTGCATTGTAGGCGAATTCTTTACCCACTGAGCACTGGTTATAATTGTTGCTTGTTGACCTACATACAGGTTCTCAGGAGGTAGGTAAGGTAGTCTAGTATTCAAATCTCTTTAAGAAATTTCCACAGTTTTTTGTGATCCACACAGTCAAAGACTTTAGTGTAGTCAATGAAGCAGAAGTAGATGTTTTTCTGGAATCCCCTTGATTTTTCTATGATCCATCGGATGTTGGCTATTTGATCTCTGGCTTCTCTGCCTCTTCTAAATCCAACTTGCACACCTGGAATTTCTCAGTTCACATACTGCTGAAGCCTAACTTGAAGGATTTTGAGCACTACCTTGCTAGTATGTGAGATGAGCACAATTGTACAGTAGTTCGAACATTTCGAACATTTTGGCTTTGCCTTTCTTTGGGTTTAGAATGAACACTGACCTTTTCCAGTCCTGTGGCCATTGCTGAAGTTTCCAAATTTGCTATCATATTGCAGCATTTCAACAACATCATCTTTTAAGATTTGAAATAGCTCTACTGGAATTCTATCCCCTCCACTAGCTTTGTTCACAGTAATGCTTCCTAAGGCCCACTTGATTTCACACTCCAGGATGTCTGGCTCTAGGTGAGTGACCACACCATCATGGTTCTCTGGGTCATTAAGACCTTTTTTGTATAGTTCTTCTGTGTATTCTTGCCACCTCTTCTTGATCTCTTCTGCTTCTGTTAGGTCCTTGCCATTTCTGCCCTTTCAGTTTAGTCGCTCAGTCATAGCTAACTTTTTTTGACCCCATGGATGGCAGCATGCCTGGCTTCCCTGTCCATCACCAGCTCAAACTCATGTCCATTGAGTCAATGATACCATCCAACCATCTCATCTTCTGTTGTCCCCTTTTCCTCCTGCCTTCAATTTTTCCCAGCATCAGGGTCTTTTCCAGTGAGTCAGTTCTTCACATCAGGTGGCCAAAATATTGGAGTTTCAACTTCAGTATCAGTCCTTCCAATGAATATTCAGGACTGATTTCCTTTTGGATGGACTGGTTTGATCTCCTTGCAGTGAAAGGGACTCTCAAGAGTCTTCTCCAGTGTGGGAGACCTGGGTTTAATCCCTGGATTGGGAAGATCCCCTGGAGAAGGGCAAGACTACCCACTCCAGTATTCTGGAGAATTACAGTCCATGGGGCCACAAAGAATCAGACACAACTGAGTGGCTTTCACTTCTGTCCTTTACTGTGCCCATCTTTGCATGACATTTTCCTGCAGTATCTCCAATTTTCTTGAAGAAATCTCTAGTCTTTCCCATTCTATTGTTTTCCTCTATTTCTTTGCATTGTTCACATAAGAAGGCTTTCTTATCTCTCCTTGTTATTCTCTGGAACTCTGCATTCTGTTGGGTATATTTTTTCCTTTCTCCTTTGCCTGTCACTTCCTTTCTTTTCTCAACTATTTGTAAGGCCTCCTTAGACAACCAGTTTGTCTTCTTGCATTTCTTTTTCTTTGGGAGGGTTTTGGTTACTGCCTCCTGTACGATGCTACAAACTTCTGTCCAAAGATCTTCAAGCACTCTGTCTATCATATCTAATCCCTTGAATCTATTCATCACCTCCAGTGTATAATGTATAATCCCTTATGACTATAAGGGATTTAAGTCATACCTGAATGGCCTAGTGGTTTTCCATACTTTCTTCAATATAAGCCTGAATTTTGCGATAAGGCACTGATGATCTAAGCCATAGGAAGATCCAGATCTTGCTTTTGCCTGATGTATAGAGCTTTTCCACCATATGATTTACAATATGATCTCTATCATGTGATCAACCATATGTTCAAGCACTTTTACTGCTGGGTATATAACCAGAACAAAACAAAAAAACACTAATTCAAAAAAACGCCTGCTCTCCAATGTTCATAACATCCTTATTTACAATAGCCAACATACAGAAGCAACCTAAGTCCTCTCAACAGATGAATGGGAAAAGAAGATGTGGCATATTATTCCTATTTCTATTCAATCATAGAAAGAATGAAATTCTCCTGTTTGCAAAAATGTGGATGGACCTAGAGAATATTATGCCTAGTGAAGTAAGTCAGACAGAGGAAGGCAAATATCCTATGATATCACTTATTCTTGGAATCTAAAAATAAAACAAACAAATGCATATAGCATAAAAGAAACAGACTCAAAGATATTGAAACAAAGCTAGTGTTTACCAGTGGGGAGAGGAAAGGAAGGAGGGGCTAGATAGGGCCATGGGACAAGGAGATACAAACTACTATGTATAGAGATAGGTAACCAGCAAGGATATATTGTATGCTACAGAGAATTATCTCCATTACTTTGTAATAACTTTGTTAAGAATTTATTTATTTTTTATTGAAGGATAATTGCTTTACAGAATTTTGTTCTTTTCTATGAAACCTCAACATGAATCAGCCGTAGGTATACATATATCCCCTCCCGAATGAACCTCCCTCCCACCTCCCTCCCCATTCCACCCCTCTAGGTTGATACAGAGCCCCTGTTTGAGTTTCTTGAGACTACAGCAAATTCCCATTGGCTATGTATTTTACACATGATAATGTAAGTTTCCGTGTTACTCTCTCCATACATCTCACCCTCTCCTCCCCTCTCTCCATATCCGTAAGTCTATTCTCTATGTCTGTTTCTCCATTGCTGCCCTGCAAATAAATTCTTCAGTACCCTTTTTCTAGATTCCGTATATATGTGATAGAATATGATATTTATCTTTCACTTTCTGACTTACTTCACTCTGTATAATAGATTCTAGGTTCATCCACCTCATTAGAACTGACTCAAATGTGCTCCTTTTTATGGCTGAGTAATAAACCATTTTGGCAATAAGGAGTTCATGATCTGAGCCACAGTCAGCTCCCAGTCTTGTTTTTGCTGACTGTATAGAGCTTCTCCATCTTTGGTTGCAAGGAATATAATCAATCTGATTTTGGTGTTGACCATCTGGTGATGTTCATGTGTAGAGTCTTCTCTTGTGTTGCTGGAAGAGGGTGTTTGCTGTGACCAGTGCGTTCTCTTGGCAAAACTCTATTAGCCTTTGCCCTGCTTCATTCCGTTCTCCAAGGCCAAATTTGCCTGTTACTCCAGGTGTTTTTTGGCTTCCTACTTTTGCATTCCAGTCCCCTACAATGAAAAGGACATCTTTTTTTGGGTGTTAGTTCTAAAAACAGTTCATAGAACTGTTCAACTTCAGCTTCTTCAGTGATACTGGTTGGGGCATAGGCTTGGATTACCATGATATTAAATGGTTTGCCTTGGAAACGAACAGAGATAATTCTGTTGTTTTTGAGATTGCATCCAAGTCCTGCATTTAGGACTCTTTTGTAGAGCATGATGGCTACTCCATTTCTTCTAAGGGATACGGGCCCACAGTAGTAGATATAATGGTCATCTGAGTTAAACTCACCCATTCCAGTCCATTTGAGTTCATTGATTCCTAGAATGTCGACATTCACTCTTGCCATCTCCTGTTTGACCACTTCCAATTTGCCTTGATTCACGGACCTAATATTCCAGGTTCCTATGTAATATTGCTCTTTACAGCAACAGACCTTGCTTCTATCACCAGTCCCATCTACAACTGGGTATTGTTTTTCTTTGGCTCCATCCCTTCATTCTTTCTGGAGTTATTTCTCCATTGATCTCCAGTAGCATATTGGGCACCTACCAACCTGGGAAGTTCCTCTTTCAGTATTCTATCATTTTGCCTTTTCATACTGTTCATGAGGTTCTCAAGGTAAGAATACAGAAGTGGTTTGCCATTCCCTTCTCCAGTGGACCATATTCTGTCAGAAAGAATTGAAGAAAGCAGGGAAAACCACTAGGTCATTCAGTTATGACCCATATCAAATCCCTTATGACTATACAGTGGAAATGAGAAATAGATTTGGGGACTAGATCTGATAGACAGAGTGCCTGATGAACTATGGATAGATGTTCATGACATTGTACAGGAGACAGGGATTCAGACCATCCCTGTGGAAAAGAAATGCAAGAAGGCAAAATGGTTGTCTGAGAAGACCTTACAAATAGCTGTGAAAAGAAGAGAAGTGCAAAGCAAAGGAGAAAAGGAAAGATATTCCCATTTGAATGCAGAGTTCCAAAGAATAGCAAGGAGAGATAAGAAGGCCTTCCTCAGTGATCAATGCAAAGAAATAGAGGAAAACAACAGAATGGGAAAGACTAGAGATCTCGTCAAGAAAATTAGAGATACCAAGGGAACATTTCATGCAAAGATGGGTTCGATAAAGGACAGAAATGGTATGGACCTAACAGAAGCAGAAGATATTAAGAAGAGGTGGCAAGAATATACCCAAAAACTGTACAAAAAAGATCTTCATGACCCAGATAATCACGGTGGTGTGATCACTCACCAAGAGCCAGACATCCTGGAATGTGAAGTCAGGTGGGCCTTAAAAGTCATCACTGTGAACAAAGCTAGTGGAGGTGATGGAATTCCAGTTGAGCTATTTCAAATCCTGAAAGACGATGCTGTGAAAGTGCTGCACTCAATATGCCTGCAAATTTGGAAAACTCAGCAGTGGCCACAGGACTGGAAAAGGTCAGTTTTCATTCCAATCCCAAAGAAAGGCAATGCCAAAGAATGCTCAAACTACCGCACAATTGCACTCATCTCCCACACTAGTAAAGTAATGCTCAAAATTCTCCAAGCCAGGCTTCAGCAATACGTGAACCATGAACTTCCAGATGTTCAAGCTGGTTTTAGAAGAAGCACAAGCTGGAATCAAGATTGCTGGGAGAAATATCAATAACCTCAGATACACAGAGGACACCACCCTTATGGCAGAAAGTGAAGAGAACTAAAAAGCCTCTTGATGAAAGTGAAAGAGGAGAGTGAAAAAGTTTGCTTAAAGCTTGACAATCAGAAAACGAAGATCATAGCATCTGGTCCCATCACATCATGGGAAATAGATGGGGAGATAGTGGAAACAGTGCCAGATTTTATTTTTTGGGGCTCCAAGATCACTGCAGATGGTGATTGCAGCCATGAAATTAAAAGACACTTACTCCTTGGAAGGAAAATTATGACCAACCTAGATAGCATATTAAAAAGTAGAGACATTACTTTGCCAACAAAGGTCCATCTGGTCAAGGCTGTGGTTTTTCCAGTGGTCATGTATGGATGTGAGAGTTGGACTGTGAATAAAGCTGAACACTGAAGAATTGATGCTTTTGAACTGTGGTGTTGGAGAAGACTTGAGAGTTCCTTGGACTGCAAGGAGATCCAACCAGTTCATCCTAAAGGAGATCAGGCCTGGGTTCTCATTGGAAGGACTGACGCTGAAGCTGAAACTCCAATACTTTGGCCACCTCATGTGAAGAGGAGAAAACCCTGATACTGGGAGGGATTGGGGGCAGGAGGAGAAGGGGATGACAGAGGATGAGATGGCTGGATGGCATCACCGACTCAATGGACATGAGTTTGAGTAGACTCCGGGAGTTGGTGATGGACAGGGAGGCTGGCGTGCTGCGATTCATGGGGTCACAAAGAGTCAGACACGACTGAGCAACTGAACTGAATATTCCATTATGTATATATACCACAACTTCTTTATCCATCTGTCGATGGGCATCTAGGTTGCTTCCATGTTCTAGCTGTTGTAAATAGTGCTGCAGTGAACAATGGGATACGTGTGTCTTTTTCAGTTTTGGTTTCCTCAGGGTATATGCCTAGGAGTGGGATTGCTGGGTCATATGGTGATTTTATTCCTAGTTTTTTTTAAGGAATCTCCATACTGTCTTCCATAGTGGCTGTATCAATTTACATTCCCACCAACAGGGCAAGAGCATTCTCTTTTCTCCACATCCTTTTCCGCATTTATTCTTTGTAGACATTTTGATGATGGCCACTTCTGACCAGTGTGAGGTAATATTTCATTGTGGTTTTGATTTGCATTTCTCTAATAATGAGCAATGTTGCACATCTTTTCATGGGTTAGCCATCTATATGTCTTCTTTGGTGAAATGTCTGTTTAGGTCTTTTCCCCACTTTTTGATTGGGTTGTTTTTCTGGTATTGAGTTGTATGATCTGCTTGTATAGTTAGGAAATTAATCCTTTGTCAGTTGTTTCATTTGCTATTATTTTCTCCCATTCTGAGGGTTGTCTTTTCACCTTGCTAATAGTTTCCTTTGCTCTGCAAAAGCTTTTAAGTTTAATCAGGCCTCACTTGCTTACTTTTGTTTTTATTTCCATTACTCTAGGAGGTGGGTCATAGAGGATCTTGTTTTGATTTCTGTATCGACTGTTCTGCCTATGTTTTCCTCTAAGAATTTTATAGTTTTTAGTCTCACATTTAGGTCTTTAATCCATTTTGAGTTTATCTTTGTGTGTGGTGTTAGGAAGAGTTCTAATTTCATTCTTTTATATGTAGCTGTCCAGTTTTCCCAGCACCATTTATTGAAGAGGCTGTCTTTGCCCCATTGTATATTCTTTCCTCCTTTGTCAAAAATAGGGTATCCATGGGTGCATGGGTTTATTTCTGGACTTTCTATCTTGTTCCATTGGTCTATATTTCTGTTTTTGTGCCAGTACCATACTGTCTTGATGACCACAGCTTTGTAGTATAATCTGAAATCAGGAAGGCTGTTTCCTCCAGCTCCATTCTTCTTTCTCAAGATTGCTTTGGCTATTCGGGGTCTTTTGTGAATCGATATGAATTGTGAAAGTTTTTGTTCTAGTTCTGTGAAAAATGTCATTGGCAATTTGATAGGGATTGCATTGAATCTGTAGATTGCATTTGGTAGTATAGTCATTGTCACAATATTGATTCTTCCTACCCAGGAACATGGAATATCTCTCCACCTATTTATGTCATCTTTTTTTTTTTAAACATAAATTTCAATTTTATTACATGTGTTCCCCATCCTGAGCCCCCCTCCCACCTCCCTCCCCATCCCATCCCTCTGGGTCTTCCCAGTGTACCAGCCCTGAGTACTTGTCTCATGAATCCAACCTGGACTGGTGATCAAGGGTGTTTCACCCTTGATAGTATACTTGTTTCAGTGCTATTCTCTCAGAACATCTCTCAGAACATACCATATATTTATGTCATCTTTGATTTCTTTCATTAGTATCTTATAATTTTCTGTGTACAGTTCTTTTGTCTACTTAGGTAAGTTTATTCCTAGATATTTAATTCTCTTTGTTGCAGTGGTGAATGGGATTGATTGCTTAATTTCTCTTTCTAATTTTTCATTGTTAGTATATAGAAATGCAAGTGATTTCCATGTATTGATTTTTTATCCTGCAACTTTGCTAAATTCAATGATTAGCTCTAATAATTTTCTGATAATATCTTTATGGTTTTCTATGTACAGTATCATGTCATCTGCAAACAATAAGAGCTTTACTTCTTCTTTTCTGATGTGGATTCCTTTTATTTCTTTTTCTTCTCTGATTGCTGTAGCTAGGACTTCCAGAACTATGTTGAATAATAGTAGTGAAAGTGGAAACCTTGTCTTATTCCTGATCTTAAGGGGAATGATTTCACATTTTCACCATTGAGAATAATGTTTGCTGTAGGTTAATCATATATGGCCTTTACTATGTTGAGGTAGGTTCCTTCTATGCCCATTGTTTGAAGAGTTTTAATCATAAATGGGTGCTGAATTCTGCCAAAGGCTTTTTCTGCATCTGCTGAGATTATCATATGGTTTTTATCTTTCAATTTGTTAATATGGTGTATCACATTGATTGATTTCCGTATATTGAAGAATCCTTGCATCTCTGGAATAAACCCAATTTGATGATGGTGTGTGAGATTTTTAATGTGCTGTTGAATTCTGTTTGCTAAAATTCTCTTGAGGATTTTTGCATCTATGTTCATCAGTGATATTGGCCAGTAGTTTTCTTTTTTTGTGTGTTGTCTTTGCTTTTGGTATCAGGGTGATGGTGGCCTTGTAGAATGAGTTTGGAAGTGTTCCTTCCTCTACAATTTTTTGAAAGAGCTTTAGAATGATAGACATTAGCTCTTCTCTAAATGTTTGATAGAATTCTCCTGTGAAGCCTTCTTGTCCTGGGCTTGCGTTTTTGGGGAGATTTTTTTTTATCACAGCTTCAGTTTCAGTGCTTATAATTGGGTTG
The DNA here is from genome assembly GCF_023699985.2 of Odocoileus virginianus. Classification (NCBI taxonomy): domain Eukaryota; kingdom Metazoa; phylum Chordata; class Mammalia; order Artiodactyla; family Cervidae; genus Odocoileus; species Odocoileus virginianus. The sequence continues at coordinate 1,164,342 of NC_069682.1, forward strand.
TTCATAATTTCTATTTCTTCCTGGTTCAGTCTTGGAAGATTGAACTTTTCTAAGAATCTGTCCATTTCTTCCATTTTACTGCCATATTGTTGTTCATAATAGCCTCTTATAATTCTTTATATTTCTGCATTGTCTGTTGTAACCTCTCCTTTTTCATTTCTAATTTTGTTGATTTGATTCTTCTCTCTTTTTTTCTTGATGAATCTGGCTAAAGTTTGTCAATTTTGTTTATCTTCTCAAAGAAATAGCCTTTAGTTTTATTAATCTTTAGTACTGTTTCTTTCATTTCTTTTTCATTTATTTCTGCTCTGATTTATTTCCTTCTACTAATTTTGGGGGTTTTTTTGTTCTTCTTTTCCAGTTGTTTTAGGTGTAAAGTTAGGTTGTCTATTTGATGTTTCTCTTGTTTCTTGAGTTAGGATTGTATTGCTATAAACTTCCCTCTTAGAACTGCTTTTGCTGCATACAACAGGCTTTGACTTGTCATGTTTTCATTGTTGTTTGTTTCTAGAAAATGTTTTATTTCCCTTTCAATTTCTTCAGTAACCTGTTGGTTATTTAGAAATGTATTGTTTAATCTCCATGTGTCTGTGTTTCTTAGTTTTTTTTCCCTTGTAATTGACATCTAGTTCATAGCATTGTGGTTGGAGAAGATGCTTGATATGATTTCAGTTTTCTTAAATTTACTGAGTTTGTTTTGTGACCCAAGATATGGTCTATCCTGAAGAACGTTCCATGTGCATTTGAGAAGAAGGTGTGTTCTTCTGCATTTGGGTGGAATGTCCTGAAGATATTTCTGAGATCCATCCCATCTAATGTATCATGTAAGACTTGTGTTTCCTTATTAATTTTCTGTTTTGATGATCTGTCCATTCGTGTGTGTGGGGTGTTAAAGTCTCCTACTATTATTGTGTTACTGTCCCTTTATCCTTGTATATTTGTTAGTGTTTGTCTTATGTATTGAGTTGCTCCTATGTTGGGTGCATAGATATTTACAATTGTTATGTCTTCCTCTTGGATTGATCCCTTGATCATTATGTAGTGTCCTTCCTTATCTCTTTTAATATTCTTTATTTTAAGGTCTATTTTATCTGATATGAGGATTGCTACTCCAGCTTTCTTTTGCTTCCATTTGCATGGAATATATTTTTCCATCCTCTCGCTTTCAATCTATATGTGTCTTGAGGTCTGAAGTGAGTTTCTTGTAGACAGCATATATATGTGTCTTGTTTTTGTACCCATTCAGCCAGTCTGTGTCTTTTGGTTGAAGCATTTAATCCACTTACATTTAAAGTAATTATTGATAAACATGTTCCTATTGCCATTTTCTTAATTGTTTAGGATTGATTTTGTAGATCTTTTTTCTTCTCTTGTATTGCTTATCTATGTAAGTCCCTTTAACATTTCTTGTAAAGCTGGTTTTTCGGTACTGAATTCTCTTAACTTTTGCTTGTCTGGAAAGCTTTTTATTTCTCCATCAATTTTGAATGAGATCCTTGCCAGGTAGAGTAATCTTGGTTATAGATTTTCCCCTCTCAGTACTTTAAATATATCCTACCATTCCCTTCTGGCCTGCAGAGTTTCTGCTGAAAGATAAGCTGTTAAACATATAGGGTTTCCCTTGTATGTTGCTTGTTGCTTCTCCCTTGCTGCTTTTAATATTCTTTCTTTGTGTTTAGTCTTTCTTAGTTTGATTAGTATTAGTGTCTTGGCATGTTTCTCCTTGGGTTTATCCTATATGGCACTCTTTGTGCCTCTTGGACTTGATTGACTATTTCCTTTTTCATATTGGGGAAGTTTTAAACTATAATCTTTTTAAAATTTTTCTCATACTCTTTCTTTTCCTCTTGTTTTCCTGGGACCTCTATAATTTGAATGTTGCTGCATTTCATATTGTCCCAGAGGTCTCTGAGACTATCCTCAGTTCTTCTCATTCTTTTTACTTTATTCTGCTTTTCAGAAGTTATTTCCACCATTTTATCTTTCAGCTCACTGATTTGTTCTTCTGCTTCAGATATTTTGCTATTGATTCCTTCTAGAGTATTTTTAATTTCAATAATTGTGTTGTTTGTATATTTAGTCTTTAATTTTTCTAGGTCTTTGTTCATTGATTCTTGCATTTTCTCCATTCTGTTTTCAAGGTTTTTGATCATCTTTACTATCATTATTCTGAATTCTTTTTCAGTTAGTTTGCCTACTTCCTCTTCATTTATTTGGACTTCTGTGTTTCTAGTTTGTTCCTTCATTTGTGCAGTATTTCTCTGCCTTTTCATTACTGTTTTTTAACTTATTGTGTTTGAGGTCTCCTCTTCCCAGGCTTCAGGGTTGAATTCTTTCTTCCTTTTGATTTCTGCCCTTCTAAGATTGGTCGGACACGACTGAGAGACTTCACTTTCCCTTTTCACTTTCATGCACTGGAGAAGGAAATGGCAACCCACTCCAGTGTTCTTGCCTGGAGAATCCCAGGGACAGGAGCCTGGTGGGTGCCGTCTGTGGGGTCGCACAGAGTCGGACACGACTGACGTGACTTGGCAGCAGCAGCAGCAGCAAGATTGGTCCAGCGGTTTGTGTAAGCTTCGTATAGGGTGAGATTTGTGCTGAGTTTTTGTTTGTTCATTTGTTTGTTTGTTTTTCCTCTGATGGGCATGGCTGAGTGAGGTGGTAATCCTGTCTCCTGATGATTTGGTTTGTATTTTTGTTTTGTTTGCTCTTTAGATGAGGCATCCTGCACTGGTCGTTGAGTGATGCTGGGTCTTGTATCAAGTGGTTTCTTCTGTGTGAGTTCTCACTATTCAATACTCCCTAAGGTTAGTACTCTGGTTGTCTAGGGTCTTGGAGCCACTGCTCCCACTCCAAAGGCTCTGGTCAGGAACAAATACTCCACAAGTGGTTTGTTATGGCATTAAGTGAGATTAAAACAAATACCCAAAAATGAGAAACCAAAGATGAGTTGAAGTCACTCAGTCATGTCCAACTCTTTGCAACCCCATGGACTGTAGCCTACCAGGCTCCTCAGTCCATGGGATTTTCCAGGCAAGAACACGAATGGGTTGCCATTTCCTTCTCCAGGGGATCTTCCTCACCCAGGGATCGAACCCGGGTCTCCCGCATTGTAGGCAGACGCTTTACCGTCTGAGCTACCAGGGAAGCCCAACCAAAGATGAACCCCAGACAAATGGCAGTTACAAAATCAGGCAAATAATAATTAAAATAATGGAATATACACATATACATATACATTCATAAGTAAAGTCAAAACAGTCCAACAAAAATAAGGTAAAGTAGATTGACCCAGTGAACAAAGGAAATAAAAAATTACATTTACCAGTTAAGAACAAAACTCACTAAAGCACAAACTGGAAAAGGAAACTATAGCAAGGTGCCAAGTGGGAAGTAAAGCGATGAAAGCAAAACTAACAAATATGTTGAGAGGAAAGGAAAGAAAGAAAAAATAGATATGCAAAGTTAAATAGAGGTAGATGAAAAAGATTTATATACATTAAAGATTAACTGCAAGAGGAAAAGAACAGCAGTAAAAGCAAACAAAGGAATAGATGTAGAAAAAATAATAATAGATTTAAAAAATTAAAATTAAAAAAGAAAACTCCACAGAACTGCAAAAGCCCAATGTAGAGGCAGAGGTTTATAGCAACAATAAAAAAATGTGACTGAGAAAAAAAAGCTCAAAAGCTTAATTAGATTTCATAGTTCCAATAAAATTGACAACTACATCAGAGGGGTCCAGTCCAACTAACACTCCTGTTTTTTCCCCTAGTTCCTTCATCCCACCAAGTTTTGCATGGCTCTACATATTCTTTTCTGCTGGTCAGGTACTATTGTCCACTCTCAGCATGCACTTCTGTGTGTAAAGGTGTGTTCCTGATGTCTCCTTGGAGAGAGATGTACTCCACATCCACCTATTCCTCCACCATCTTGTTCTCTGTAATAACTTTTGATAGAGTGTAATCTATAAAAATACTGGATCACTGTGCTGCATACCTGAAAGCAGTATAATACTGTAAATCAATGAGACTTCAATTAAAAATTTTAGCAATTTTTTAAAAAGTAAAAGTGTGTTCTAGAATCAATAAGATATCATAATTTCCTTTCTTTCACTTTATTTCAAAGAAATTTCTACTTCATAAGAACCTAAAGTTGTACATCTCATTTATTTAAAATTGCTCAATCTCAAGAGTGCACTGCATTCAAAGTAGCAACAGTCCAAGATCCAAAAAATAGCTGCAAAGGAAATAAATTTGTTCTGAAATATCTATAAAAAATGTACCAAAATAGGATTTGGTTCATAACATGCTACAAAGTCTCTTAAAACTGTTTTTCCCATTTCTTTCTGTCTCTCTGTGTATGCTTGTCAGGTGTAAAGGATCTTTGGAAGTTCCCGGGTTGTCCAGTGGTTAGGACTCAGTGTTTTCACTGCTGTGGCCAGAGTTCAAACTCTGCTTAGGGAATGAAAATCCTGCAGGCAGCATGACACTGCTTAAAAATTAAATAAACAGTACATGCATACATATATACGTACATAAATTTAAATTGGAAAAGAAAAAGCATTTCTCCACAAATTTCAAACACCAGTCTGTGCAAGCTCTTGCCTTCTCTCCCCCAGACCTTCATCTCTGGATTTATCCTATTTTCTTTAACCTTCTGAGTAATCCTTTAACCTTCCCAATGTAAATCATCCTGTCCTTCTTGACTGCTCCAGTCTTGCTTAATTCAGCCTCCAAAAGACTCATAAATGAAGCGGGCAAAAAGTAGAATTATTCTTACACTGGAAGAGGCTTTAAATACTCCAGTATCAACATTTTCATACATTCAGTTAACACAATTTAATGAACACCTACTATGTTCCCAGGAACCAGTTCTGCCCCATATTCAATTGGATTGGAAGCTCAGCTTTTTTCTTGATTATAATTGTTCCCAGAAAAGTATATCTTTAAGGTTATCTCCTAAAAATGAATCATATTGCATGGCTGTATCCCAGTACAGATAAAAAGGGAAGATTTACTTCCCTTTTATTGTGAGAGTGCCTCGCATATGCATATGCACTCACACTCACCCAGACTGGAACAGAGGGTCTTCAGCATCAAATGGCATTTAATGCCTTTTGATCCTCAAAGAGTTGCTTCCCTAAGTGGTTCCCCAGTTACCTACAGCAAAGGGCAGACCCAGACCTGGGCACACCTAAATTTTCTCTTGAATATGCTTGATACTATACTTTGCCTTTTCTATTCCAATAGCTGTAGACTTTGGCAAAATGTAAATAATGTGTAAAGCAATTTGTTCTGATTAAGGAATCAAATTTATTGAATTTTATTACTGAAAGTTAAGACAACAGGTATGAACATAAGTAAAAGAGTATATTCTTTTCATAGAAAAAAATTTCAGTATATTGAATAATTCTTATTATGTGCTAGATTCTAATTCTGAAGTTATAAGGTTAGGCTTTTTGTTATTTGTCTTATTTATTACCTCCTTAGCTCCACATAGTTCAGTTCAGTTGCTCAGTCATGTCCGACTCTTTGCAGCCCCATGGACTGCAGCAAACCAGGCTCCCCTGTACATCATCAACTCGTGGAGCTTACTCAGACTTACTCAAAACCATCAAGTCGGTGATGCCATCCAACCATCTCATCCTCTGTCATCCCCTTCTCCTCCTGCCTTCAATCTTTCCCAGTTTTTTCCAATGAGTCAGATCTTCGCATCAGGTGGCCAAAGTATTGGAGCCTCAGCTTCAGCATCAGCCCTTCCAACGAATATTCAGGACTAATCTCCTTTAGGATTGACCAGCTTGATCTCCTCGCAGTCCAAGGGACTCTTAACCAATACCACAGTTCTAAAGCATCAATTCTTTGGCACTCAGCTTTCTTTATAGTCCAACTCTCACATCCATATATGACTCCTGAAAAGCCATAGCTTTGACTAGATGGACTTTTGTCACAAAGTAATGTCTCTGCTTTTTAATATGCTGTCTAGGTGGGTCATAGTTGCTCCTTCTTCCAAGGAGCAAGCGTCTTTTAATTTCATGGCTGCAGTCACCATCTGCAGTTATTTTGATGCCCCAAAAATAAAGTCTGTCACTGTTTCCCCATCCATTTGCCATGAAGCTGTGGGACTGAATGCCATGAAGCTGTGGGACTGAATGCCATGATCTTAGTTTTTTGAATATTGAGTTTTAAGCCAACTTTTTCACTCTCTTCTTTCACTTTCATCAGGAGGCTCTTTAGTTCTTTTTCACTTTCTGCCATAAGAGTGGTGTCATCTGTGTATATGAGGTTATTGGTATTTCTCCCGGCAATCTTGATTCCAGCTTGTGCTTCATCCAGCCTGGCATTTCTCATGATGTATGTAAGCTAAATAAGCAGGATGGCAATATACAGCCTTGACGTACTCCTTTCCAAATTTCTTCATTTCCCAATCTCCTCACTACCTGTAAGCAAACATTTTGGTTTCTACTTTATCTAACATTTTAGTTGTTCTCTGCAGGAGAGTTACTCAGTTTCTATTGGGTATATTTGAAAATCTTAAACTATTTGCCTAAAGGACATCCTCAGTCCTGCCTGGACCAGGTCCTACATCTGGGTAACATGAAAATATTGCTACCAATAACCAGTTAGTATTAGTCAATCAGAGTCTAAAAGTTAAGTGGTTCATTTGTTGTTCTATAGTCTCCCATACATCTCACCTAAAATATCTATTACATAGTGAAATATCAAATAGGAATGGCAAAAATTCTCCATATAATCTAAAGACCTTCAGATTGTCAAATGCACCTATGATATCCCGGGAAGCTAAATTTAGCACTTAGGGCTCCAATTTCTCCCTGAGATGTGTAAAAACTCATCTAGCCTGACAGTTCCCTGTTGGCTGCACCTTTGAGAAGTCAATTAGTCTCCCTAATGTCAATTTTAATTTATGCACACTATATTACTCCTGAATTTTTTGTGTGATTCTTAATAGAAGGTGTAATATTGAATGTAAGGACTAAAGACTTTCAGTACAGTGATTAAAAAAAAAACTGATCCTGAGTTACCAAGTTACCTAAAAAAAACAAAGGATTTGGTTATATGATATTTTTGACTAAGAGATAAGTAGAAGATTGACTTTATTCTTCATTATATCCCTAATGCTTATTGTAGCACCAGGCCAGACACAATCAGTAAAGTATGACAGAAGACAATAAAGTTTGAATGAGTGAATTAAGTTATGGTAGATTGATTGAAGGGCTTCCCAGGTGGCTCAGATGGTAAAGAATCTGCCCACAGTGCAAGAGACACAGGTTCAGTCCCTGGATTGGGAAGATCCCCTGGAGAAGGGAATGCAACCCACTCCAGTACTCTTACCTGGAGAATTCCATGGACAGAGGAGCCTGGTGGGCTACAGATCATGGGTCTCAAAGAGTCTGACATGACTGAGTGATAAACACATACACACAAATGAGTGAAAACAAATGGCACTAATGTTTTACAGCTTCTCTTTGTTTTTGTATTGTGACTTAGTAGATTCTACCCTCAAAGGGGATGATGTCTCATCTTCAACTATGAATCTGAGTAGGCTTTAAGATGGGCTTTGGATAATGGAGAGAGATGATTCCAGTAATCCATTTCACAGACTAGATTCTACCTTTTGGAACCCTGAGATCACCATGAGAAAAGGTCTGTGTAGCCTGCTGGAGAATTTCTATTCATGAATTTCACCTCGTGAAGCAGAGGTGACCTCATCTTCCAAGCGGAAGCACCAGATGTGACATTGTATCAGATAATGTGTGATAGAGCCCAACCGAGAGTGGCTAAGCCACGGAGCCAACCAGCCACTGAACATGGACCTGTAGTGAGCCCAGTTAAAGAGGCAGAGAGAGCCCAACGCAGCCGAACCATTCAGCCAGCCTACATACTTGTAAACATTAATAAATGATTTTGTTTTCAGCTACTAAATTTTTAGGTGGTTTGTTATGCAACAGTAACTAACTGACACAGAATCTTTTTTACAAACCTTCCTGAGGTGTTTTAGAGGAGAGGATACCACATTGAGAATAAGAAGTCTTCAGTTTCAGTTCTGTCTCTGCCATAGCTCGCTAATCTTGTAAAACACTTCACCTTCTCTAAGTCTCAGATTTGTGGTTTAAGTTCTAATATTCTGGAATCTAAGTTCTATTGTCTGGAATCTCCCAAAACGTTTTACTCTACATTTTGCCTAAATAGCAAGAAAATAGTGAGAAAAGTTGGATTTTTAAAATAGTTGGGCATTTATCACCTACAAGGAATCTGCTTATGCATCAAGTATTGGAAATTGTAGAAACCTGAGCTGAATGTGGTCTTATTCTAAGCCGCTCTCACCCCAGAAAGGGTATTTTTAGAACAAATCCTTATTGGAAGCTGTCTGTGATTTTTGTTTTCTTTTGATTTTGCCATTCTATTCTCAAAGTAAAAGTTAAACAAAAAATCTATTAAAATAAGCATTCTGTTAATCAAGGCTTTGGTGAACTTTATATTTTAGCATTATCCCACAGGAGGACACAAAACAGGTTTAGCAATAAACAAAAATACCACTCTTGTATCCATCTGGCTTTTACTAATGAGTTATGGTATTGGAGCAGAGAGATGTAGAAAACTGAACCTTACAATCTTCAATTCTAAAAAGTATAAAGGAATCATGTACACAAATGGACACAAATACACAGATTTGTGCCTCTGCAAGGGAAGTCCATATAACAGTGATTCTTATTAGGTAAGGGTTAGGACTCTCTCTGAAGATATAATGAAAACTTAGGAAACCTTGATTCAGAAAAGTCCATGCATGTACACATTCATATAGTGGACTTTTTTGTGCTTTTTGCCTCCTCAGTACCTTATAAACATTGTTCTTGTGCTTGAGGATTTTTCCACCTTATGAATCTGCATATCCCCAGCAGAGATGCTAGAAATTCACTTCCTATAGACGCAACCATGGTACAAACACATGGCCTAGGACCAACCATTCAGGTACAAATGTACAAGGTATTTGGAAAGAGGGATGTGCCAGATTCATTGCCAGGACAAAGGCAGAGATGGAGAGCTTTCAGAAACAGCATGGGTAGAGGTCCTGGCACTGTGCTCCATGGCAGCTGGTGAGATGTGGTGAGCTCACCCAAGAGCAGAGGCAGGAGTTCTTCCCCAGAGCAGTCTGAGCTATAACATTGGAGTTGTTCCTAGCTGTGTAGCTTCCAAGCCTAGTTCTCAGACCCTTTTAGGGATGTGATGAGCTATCTAAACCCTTTAATAAAGTCTTAAACTATGTCTGTAACAGAGAGCTCTGACTTTTCCGCACATAAAAAACAACTTTTCCACATAATTCCAATATTTTGTAAGACCTTTAGAAGACCATTCTTGGCTTACCTCTCTTAGAATACCCAGGTGCTCACACATTAATAATATAATATATGTAATAGTGTAATGCAAGTGGAAAAATCAAAAGTGAAATGGAGAAGGGAGACAGATAGGGCTTCTTGGAATGAAAGAATGCACATCAGGTGAAATAACAGATTTGGCTCTAGTCACTAACTGCCTGGTCATTCAGCACTGGGTGGTATCTAAGTCCCGTTCCCTGAATCTGGGTGATATCATGACCAACAGAATGAGATGGTAGTAATTGCACGTCACTACCAAGGCCAGCTCCAGCTAGTTTTACAGCCTCTGCCTTGAGCCACCATGTAAGACTTTGAACAACCAGAGACCATCATGCTGTGAACAAAAGACTGAATGAACAGGTACGTGAGGTGCATCTGAGGTACTAAAAGCCAGTGTCACCTGCCAGATGGGCCTCCATAGCTTTTCATGCAAATTGATAAACTAATCCAGAACAATAGACATCAACCTGAACTATCCTGGGCAAAACTGATGTAGGGTCACCCTACTGAGACTCTCCTCTGAGCTAAACACTGGAGTCTTTCTTTACCTCTGTAGATATCCTTAAAAGGAAGAGAGGGTTGTTGAGTTAGGAGATTACAAAACCCCCAATGCCCGGTCCTTAAGGATGAGACAAGCAGCTGAATCACACTAGACAGCTGAAAATGAGTAACAGAACACAGCAGGGACTTCACAAGCCGAAAGGCATAACTAAAGGGAACGACTCAGCTCCCGCATTTGTTATCCGCAAGAAATGTGAGCTCACCATTTTCTGGCATTCTGATTTTTTTTAAGAGTTGCTAGAGATTTAAAAATTTAAGTTAAATTTTCAACTTAAATTGGATTTAAGTTAAAAGTTTCAACTGAAGTTCACACTTTGGACAGTTTTTAAGGTAGTCTGTATGGGCCAGAGGAGTTCAATGAATTTTCCAGGCTTATAGACCAAACTAAGTTGAGTGCTCGGACACCGCCTTTCCATGTCTGCTAACTCTGGATCTCTGCGAACTCACTTCGGGGCAACTGGTGTTTGTGTTAGAGTGTGGCCCACTGTTCACAAGCCTCTGCTTTCTTCGGTCTCAGAATTCTAGGCTGAAGCTCCCTTCCCTACCTTGTGTGAAAGGAGTTTTAACTCTATGATAGTAGTCCACATAAATGTCCACTCCTATGCAGAAAAAAAAAAAGTAGAAATGATTAACTTCATGTATTAGTCATCTACCATTATCATCATGCTATGTAATAAACATCCTAACAGATCACAGATCTGGGCTGGGTTCAGCTGGATGGTTCTGCATTAGGCTGTGGGTCCACTAGACTATGCATTGATTTCAAATTTTCTCTTCATCGGAGAGGCAGCTACCCAAAAGAAGTGCTTCTGAAAAATCACCAGGGTGAAATAGCCATGCTGAACTGCACAAGTTCAGTTAAGGCCTCTGTCTGCCTCCTACCTGGAAACATTTTATAAACCAACTAAGTTACATGGCCAATCCCAAAATTAAAAGAGCAAAAAAGAATCCTCTGCCCACACAGAAAGGGGAGAGAAGTGAATATTTACTGAAATAGAATCCAAATTCCAATACCCAAGAGATCTTTTTCAAAAGCTCATTTTCTTTCTAAATAATTCCCCAAAACAGCCTTTCTCCCAGGCTTTGCTTGCTCCCTGTGGAGCTGACGAACTCTGGGACTTCACCACCAGCGGACTCTGGCCTGCTGCAAAGTACGCGGTGGGTGGCAGCGGGCTCCGGGGGCTTGGAAGCTCCCAGTCCAAGTGCTCTAAATTAGGAACAAAGCATTCCTCAGACTACGTCAAACTTTAAAAATAAGACTTTGCTCCATACACAGCTAATGACCTTGGTGAGGACATTCAAATGCCTCATATGAGATGTTCAAGTAATTACTTATGAGCAGTTTCCATAAGGTTTTCCCATCCCGTCTGTCCCTGCCCCTGAGGTCTCATCCTCCTTTTGTCTTGGTCTCTGTTCCCAGGCAGCCTGTTCTGCACAGAACGTGATCCTTGGCCAGTTTCGCAGATGTAATCTGTGCAGGCAAACTTCTTAGCACATCAAGAGATGTCCTCCTAATGGAAGAAATGTGAATGTAGGTTCTTTGATATGACTGTTGTTACTTATTTTACTGTCATGATGCATTCTAAGGAGAAAAGTCAGCCACTTTTGTGATGTCATTTCTCTAAGGCAGAGTCAAGGGACTAAGGGATAGGACACAGACTCTTAAAATATTTTTTTCTGAGGAAATTGTGGAGCAAGGTGAACTTATTGCAAATTCAAGTCTGAGCAGAAGTGCCCCCCAACCCCCCAACCCCGGCATTCACTAAGGTTTCATAGCAAATCCTGGAACCAAGCTGCACAATAAAACCTTGAAGCAAATACTAGTCAGAGTGGATTGACAGACAGGACGGACCTCCTCAGCAACTCTCTATTCACTGTAGATCCCAGAGGGAACTGGACGACCATGGCCAGCTATCAATCAAGGTATGTGATCACATTCCAAAGAAATACAAGTCCCTAATTTTTTTTTTTCCTTTTTTCCTGCTATTCTTTTTTTTTTTTCCATTTATTTTTATTAGTTGGAGGCTAATTACTTTACAACATTGCAGTGGTTTTTGTCATACATTGAAATGAATTAGCCATGGATTTACATGTATTCCCCATCCCGGTCCCCCCTCCCACCTCCCTCTCCACCCAATTCCTCTGGGTCTTCCCAGTGCACCAGGACCGAGCACTTGTCTCATGCACCCAACCTGGGCTGGTGATCTGTTTCACCGTGGATAACATACATGTTTCGATGCTGTTCTCTTGAAACATCCCACCCTCGCCTTCTCCCAGAGTCCACAAGTCTGTTCTATACATCTGAGTCTCTTTTTCTGTTTTGCATATAGGGTTATCGTTACCATCTTTCTAAATTCCATATATATGTATTAGTATACTGTAATGGTCTTTATCTTTCTGGCTTACTTCGCTCTGTATAATGGGCTCCAGTTTCATCCATCTCATTAGAACTGATTCAAATGAATTCTTTTTTAATGGCTGAGTAATATTCCATGGTGTATATGTACCACAGCTTCCTCATCCATTTGTCTGCTGATGGGCATCTAGGTTGCTTCCATGACCTGGCTATTATAAACAGTGCTGGGATGAACATTGGGGTGCACATGTCTCTTTCAGATCTGGTTTCCTCGGTGTGTATGCCCAGAAGTGGGATTGCTGGGTCATATGGCAGTTCTATTTCCAGCTTTTTAAGAAATCTCCACACTGTTTTCCATAGTGGCTATACTAATTTGCATTCCCACCAACAGTGTAAGAGGGTTCCCTTTTCTCCACACCCTCTCCAGCATTTATTGCTTGTAGACTTTATACGCCATCCTGACTGGCGTATAATGGTACCTCATTGTGGTTTTGATTTGCATTTCTCTGATGATGAGTGATGTTGAGCATCTTTTCATGTGTTTGTTAGCCATCTGTATGTCTTCCTTGGAGAAATGTCTGTTGAGTTCTTTGGCCCATTTTTTCATTGGGTCATTTATTTTTCTGGAGTTGAGCTGGAGGAGTTGCTTGTATATTTTTGAGATTAATCCTTTGTCTGTTGCTTCGTTTGCTATTATTTTCTCCCAATCTGAGGGCTGTCTTTTCACCTTGCTTATAGTTTCCTTTGTTGTGCAAAAGCTTTTAAGTTTCATTAGGTCCCATTTGTTTATTTTTGCTTTTATTTCTAAAATTCTGGGATGTGGGTCATAGAGGACCCTGCTGTGATTTATGTTGGAGAGTGTTTTGCCTATGTTCTCCTCTAGGAGTTTGATAGTTTCTGGTCTTACATTTAGATCTTTAATCCATTTTGAGTTTATTTTTGTGTATGGTGTTAGAAAGTGTTCTAGTTTCATTCTTTTACAGGTGGTTGACCAGTTTTCCCAGCACCACTTGTTAAAGAGGTTGTCTTTTTTCCATTGTATATCCTTGCCTCCTTTGTCAAAGATAAGGTGACCATAGGTTCGTGGATTTATCTCTGGGTTTTCTATTCTGTTCCATTGATCTATATTTCTGTCTTTGTGCCAGTACCATACTGTCTTGATGACTGTGGCTTTGTAGTAGAGTCTGAAGTCAGGCAGGCTGATTCCTCCAGTTCCATTCTTCTTTCTCAAGGTTACTTTGGCTATTCGAGGTTTTTTGTATTTCCATACAAATTGTGAAATTATTTGTTCTAGTTCTGTGAAAAATATCGTTGGTAGTTTGATAGGGATTGCATTGAATCTATAGATTGCTTTGGGTAGTATAGCCATTTTGACAAGTCCCTAATTTTTTTAGAAAAAGTTAAATGAATCTAAATCTTTCAAGAAGATGCAAAAGGTGTCAAGGTAGAGGTAAATATTATCACATGAGACAGTTTTCTCCCCACCACCAGCTTTTTGAAGTCCTAAATATCCCAGCAACTATTTAATCATATTTGTTTCTTCTAGTTCTATTTATCCAAAAATCACACACACACAAGACCTAGAACACAAGTGGACAAACAGGAGATTTCTTGGGAGGTACAGAGATACATTATCGATGAAATGTATGTCCTGGGCACACTTGCTCTAGTCAATATTCACCCCTCAGGCCAGTGTTGTTTTTTACACTGGGCCCTAAGCCCCTTTGGTCAAGCATCATATTCAAAGTCACATGGTGCGTTACATGAAATAAATAATCAACAAGGACCTACCACATAGCACAGATAACTCTACTCAATCCTCTATCATAACCTACATGGGAAAAGAACCTGAAAAAGAATATACATATGTATATGTATAACTAAATCACTCTGCCATATGTACCCCTGAAACTAACACAACAGTGTAAGTCAACTATACCCCAATATAAAATTTTTTAAAAATTTAAGCCATATTTGTGATTAACAAAATAAAAATGCAACCTGAAGATCTTGGGTCAAAACTCAGTTCCATCACTTAACTAGCTGTTTGAATTTGTACAGGTTCCTTTGTTTTTGTTAACTTGTTTCCTCAACTACAAAACAGGGATAAAAGTTCCTACCTCACAGTATCATGGCTGAGATACACAGACTTCCCCAGTAGTCCTGGGGTTAATACGCCATCTTCCAGTGCAGGGGCAAGGGTTCAATCCCTGGTCAGGGAACTAAGATCCCACATGCTATGGGGCGTGACCAACAATTTTAAATAAATAAACAAAAGTGGATCTATCATTAAAAAGTAACAAAAAATTAAATGATATAGTGAACATGAAATCTGGAGACAAGTGGGCACTCTATAAACCTTTGCTAATCCTGAGACAGTCCGGGTGGGAAATATTACCTAGATAAATAATTTCTTGAACTTGCTCCCTCACTTTCCTCCTGACACTTAAGAAATATTAAAGCTCCCTGAGAAAAGGGCTTCCCGGTGTCTCAGTGGTAAAGAATCTGCCTGCCAATACAGAAGATGCATGAGACACAGGTTCAGTCTCTGGGCTGGGAAGGTCCCCTGGAGGAGCAAGTGGCAACCCACTCCAGTATTCTTGTTTGGAAAATCCCACAGACAGAGGAGCCTGGGAGACTATAATCCATGGGGTCACAAAGAGTCAGATAGGACTTAGCAACTAAGCATGCACGCATAACTTCTGTAGGCAGGACATCCATTGTTGAGAGTTCTTCCCCATGAACTAGGAGTACAGTTAGAGTTAAAAAAGATAGTTGGGGGTGAGTTAGACTCCCTGGATCATTACTGACAGAAGGGCAAATTGCAAGGAGCTGTCTGAATCTCTCCATATACCCGCTCAGTCCCACTTGGAGGTTTGCTCTGTTGTTGGCCCTTGTAAACTTCATTGAGCTTCAGTTTGTCTTTCCCTCCTTTATATGACTATCAAAACCATGCCTGCAATGTCTGGTCCTTGGAGAGCATTAACCAAGATATCTGGATTTTAGAATAGATTGCCATTTATCCAACTTGGTGTCAAACCTAAGAGGAGGTTTTCTGAATTGAGGAAATCAGGACAGCTGCCTGAGCAAATGGAGTCTATGGACCCAGTGAAGGGGTTCTGGAGGATGAAATGCAGCCTTGAGTCATAACCACAGCAGACGGGATGTCGTTTTCATAACTTGATGCCTGTATTTTTAAATTATTCTCACAGAAGTTCTGTAGGAGCTGGCCACAGTTCTGGAGAGTTTGATAAACCTTCTGGTCACTGATCTGAGAATATTAGAGAAAGGCTGAAACTTAGATCTCCTTAGAGGAAAGAAGTTATTATGTAGACATGATCCATAATTGCTCTCAGGGCTTTTCATAAAAGTCTTTACTTACCAAGGAGAGAAAGCTTAGCTAATGGCCATAGACTAAACCCCACATAGTAGAGGGCCTCAAAAAAAGAGAAAGTACGTCATTTCAAAACAACAACATTAGTTTTCACAGGAGAATCAATCTGGCAGGTTGTCAAGAATTTGTGATTTAGTTTCATTCACTTAAGCTTCTGACATTTTCTCACTGTTAGACAGTTTCCTCTACTAAGAAAACAGTCATCTGTTGGAGCCATATGCTTTCCAGGATAAGAATTCTTTCTCATTTTGCACCTGCTTTGTTGAAAGTTTCAATAACAAGTTTGTAAACAGAAATGTCTTCTCAGACATATGGAGAGAGAACTTCAGTGGAGCTATCTGTTATAAAATTACCACACTGCTTAGAAACGGGTATCTGTCTCTTGCACAAGACTCTGAATCACCATCCCCCGCCCCAAAGGTAAGGACATTATCTTACTTGGCTTCCAAGGCTTGAGATACAAAAGACACCCAATCCATTCTTGCTGATGCCATAAATGAAGAGACTAAAGTGATGCAATTAGTTGGCCTTGTCTTTCTTTTCAAAGCCCAGTGTGAAACTTGTTCTACATTAGATTAATAGGAGTGTATAAACAGCACATTTTTTTAAATGTATTTATTTTTAATTGAAGGATAAATGCTGTACATTATTGTGTTGATTTCTGCCAAATCTCAGCATGAATCAGCCGTGGGTACACAAATGTCCCTGCCCTCTTGAACCTCCCTTCCACCTCCCTCCCCACCCCACCCCTCTCAGGTGTTACAGAGCCCCAGTCTGAGTTCCCTGAGTCACACAGGGATCCCCATTAGCTACCTAGTTTACACATGGTAGTTATATGTTTCCATGTTACTCTCTCCCTACAGCCCACCCTCTCCTTCCTCCCCACCCCAGCATCCATAAGTCTGTTCTTCCTGTCTGTGTCTCCACTGCTGCCTGCATGAAGGTTCATCACTACCGTCTTTCTAGATTCCTAAATGGCACATTCTTGATGGATGAAAAAAGTTTTATATTTACACATATATGTGTGCTTGCTTTAGTATATTAAATATCATGCAGTGTATTCTTTATGTACATTCATGTATGTATAGAGTCAGGCTTTGGCTCAGAAGGTAAAGAGTCTGCCTGCAATTCAGGAGTATATACAGAACCTCTTCCATTGTTTTTTAATCAGTACTTATAACTAGTAATTAACCTTGTCTAGCCACCAGTAAGAGAAAGTAGATGGAATTTGTCACTGTTTCCAGTTGATGAGCCAGAAATTCCCAAGTACTCCCTTTCTTGTCCAGGTAGTTGTAACCTGGTAAATCAATGCATTCAAACACTCTAAAGATGTCTTTCTAAACCCTTTCTCCCCAAGTGTGGTCTTTGGACATCATCTGGGGGCTTATTATAAATATGGGACATTGTCTCTACCCCAGACCTACCGAATCAGGATCTGCCTTTTAACAATATTTTGGGCTGGCAGGCCATGGTTGCAGTGAAGTTTACAGGCTGTGATAGACTGCCCCACTACACCCGGAGAGGTAGCTTAGGCCTAAGAAAAGGAAGCTGGACTTCTAACAAAGAGGAGACTCCCATAACCCAGCACAGATCTTGCATTTCTCTTCTGGGACGTGAAATCAACGCAAGGCCGGTCACTCCCAGATCCATTTCCCTCTCTTAGAACTGTTAACTGGGGAAATTAAGTACTTTGGATACTTTGATATAGAATAGATAGAATAGAATAGAATAAAAATAGAATAGATTAAAAATATCAATATTAACTCTATGAATTTGGGAAATCATTTCCCCCTATGCTTTGGGTTTTGTGCCTTGTCAGCCTGGGCTGTTTCTCCTTCGAATGAAGTAACTGTTTACTTACTCTCTATCTGACCTTGCATGGGGCTTATGAACATGCAGGTTGAGGTTTTTAGTGTTTCTAAAGATGATTACAATGGTGATGATGACAGTGATGGTAATGCCATGCAGAGAGTACTTCAAAAGCGCCCTCCTAATCATTCTCACCCATCTGCTCAGAATTTTAAGGAACCCATGATTTTCAAGCCAAGTTCTGTGGAGCCCTGGGTCCTACAGCCACACAGGTGAAGAGAAGGAGACAGAGGGAGACAGACAGTGGGAAAGGAGGCAACTGGACAGCTTGGCAAATTCCACAGAATGAGGCTACTACTATCCAGAGGATGAGGATGAGTGAGCATCTTTTCAATGATCAGTTTTCTATATTAAAGAATGACTATTTCTTTGCAAATAAGTTTTATTTGGACATAGATTCTCCTCTTAAAGTAAACCATTGCCCTCAGTTATTGCGGTGGTTGTATAGTTAATAAATCTTGGAATATCTAGTATTAATATTAGATGAAACACAGAAGCCGCCCACCCTGGCCAGACCCCATAGTAACAATGGGCATGAGTTATTTTACAACAGGTGGTCCTGGTAAGGAACATGGAATTAACAAGCCACAACCAACTGGAAGAACTCAGAAAACATCAAAAGAAGACATCGCATGTCCTACCAAACTCCCAGAATCCTACTTCTGGAATCCCTTTTGGCTGAGCAATGCATGAGCCACCAGGAAGGACCCTGGGTCAGAATGACTGGCAGAGACAGCCCAGAAACTAACCCACCCCCGTAAAGCCTGAGGCTGCGAGCCCCGTGGTGGAGCAGTTTTCCTGGGTTCCCTCACTCTGCTGCTTTGTACCCGGGGAACCCCTTCTCAATAAAGCCCCTTTGTCAGCATGTGTGTCTTCTCAGACAACTCATCCCCAAGCATTAGACAAGAGCCCACTCTCCAGCCCCGGAAGAGGTTCCCCTTCTTGCAATGATGAAAGGAAAGATAAATATTTCAGAGAAAGAAAAGCTACATTTTGGTTTGGAGCAGATTTTTCACCCCATGGATATTGATAGAATCTGTTTGCATGTTTCAGATTCAGACCTAGGTTGCAATGATACCATGAGATGTAATGGTGAGGGAAATATAAACACTGATAGCATTTTAAAAATTTTAAAGGTTTCAAATTCTTTAATAAACCCGCAACACACAATCAAAAAATTCTATAGGGTCTCCATGTATGGGTGCACTCCAGACAGGGTGGTTTTTAAATCTCTCCTTGGAATGTGTTACACTTGGTTTTGTCTGGAGTTGAGGGAATGTGCTAGACATTCTGTAATGACCTGCTTCACCTCAGCAGTTTAATCATTCTGAGTTTACTTTTCTTTTACTGAGATAGAAAGCTATGTCAGTCCAGACTCTTAAATCTGGTTAAATCCTTATGGCAGCAATTCATATTTTTGATCTCTCTTTTTTTGTCCATTCATTTTGCCCTCATTTTGGTTCATGTTCTTATCAATTCTTAGAAATACACCAAAAAAAAAAAAAAAGAGAGAGAGAGAAGAAACAGGAATTACCTCCATTTCTAAATTGTTATTACTGTAGGTGTGTAGCAGATGGAATTTTTCAAAGATGGCCACCAAATCCCATCCCATATGTTCTTCTTACAATGTGATGCTGGCATCCATTCCATCAAGTCATGAGGCTGTTTCCTTTCCCCTTGAACCTGGACAGATGTTTTGTGATTGCCTTTACCATCAGAACAGAAGGGAGTTACACTGTAAGACTTCTGAGACTGTATCATAAGTAAGGCACTGACTTCTGCCTTGATCTCTTGGGAAGCTTGCTTTTGGAACCCAGCCACGAGGCTGTAAGGAAGTCACACCACAAGGGAAGACCACATTTAGGTGCTTCAGCTGATACTGCCAACTGAGCTCCCAGCCGCTGACCACCAGACGTATGCCCAAGGAAGTGTCTTCAGAGGACATCAGCCTCCCTGACAGCATGACTGCAGCCCCATGAGCTGCCCTTCCAAGCTGAGCCCTCTGAGACCTCAGAATCATGAGAGATAACAAGAAAATCTTTACAGTTGCTTTAAGCCACCAGTGTTGGGGTTATATATTACACAGCAATGGATCAAAGACCCAACATCCTATATTTATTAGCACAGAAGAAGCTGTGAGCTGTGCTTACCTGAATTTTCTGTCCATTTCATCATTAGAAATGGATGCTATTAATATTATGCTTATGCTTATAAACCAAGCATCACTCTGCCCTCATAATTATTTTGACTAATTTCTCCACTTCCATTATGACAAACCATTCAGTTGTCAAGGTCTTCAGATACATGATATTTGCAACGTCTTCCAAATATCCTCATGATAAACTTTATCTAATGTCTTAGCCTCCTGTCTCCATATTCTCAGTTCAACACACCACTACCAGACTGTTTTAAAATTACATTTACTTTGTCATTCTGTTGCACCCAAATCCCCCCATAATACATACACATACATATACATATACAACTAGAGTTGCAAAATCAGATAAATGCAGAGATGAAAGGCCAAGAGAGTCCTGACAGTGCTCAAGCCTCCACTTCAGCCTCCTTCCCACACCTTAGTTCAGACAAAAAAAAAAAAAATCTCTTTCTGTTTTCATTTACAGCAGTTCAAGTTGAGTTTCTTTCACTTGCAAGTAGAGAAGTCCTGAGCATCCCTCAGAATCCATCATAGTCTTAGGCCCATACCAGGTTAGCAGGAAGGAATACAATGTGACACTGTACAACTGAAACAACTGACTGAATTTTAAACAAATAAGACCAATGTTGGCAAAGATGTGGAGAAACTGAGGCTCTCCTACAGTGCCATGAAAATGAAAATTAACTTAATCATTTTTGAAATCTATTTGACATTATTGAGTAAAACTGAATATGTAGGTATATCCTGGGAACCAGTGATGCCAACTCTAAGTACAGATTCAATAGAAATGTAAAAGTTGCTGCTGTTTAGTTGCTAAGTCATATCCAACTATTTGAAACCTCATGGACTGTAGCATGCCAGGCTCTTCTATCCTCCACGATCTCCCAGAGTTTGCTCAAATTCATGTCTGTATAGTCAAAGCTATGGATTTTCCAGTAGTCATGTACAGATATAAGAGTCAGACCATAAAAAAGCTGTGTCGAAGAACTGATGCTTTTGAACTGTGGTGTTGGAGAAGACTCTTGAGAGTCCCTTGGACTACAAGGAGATACAACCAGTCCATCCTAAAGGAGATCAGCCCTGAATATTCATTGGAAGGAGTGATGCTGCAGCTGAGACTCCAATACTTTAGCCACCTGATGTGAAGAAAAAGACCCTGATGCTGGGAAAGATTCAAGGCAAAAGGAGAAGAGGGTGGCAGAAATGTAAATAGAATTCACAAAAGACATACAAGAAACCACTCTCTTCTTAGTAGCCCCAAGCTAGAAACAATTCAAGTGTCCTATAGTAGAATGGACAAATAAGTCGTAGTGTATTTATGCAAGGAGATATTATACAACAATGAGGATGGATAAACTTCAGTTAATGTAACAACATAGATAAGTCTCACAAATACAATGTTGAGCATAAGAAGTCAAATACAGAAGTGTACATATTGTATAATTTTACTTATAAAATACAAAACAGGAGAAACTAATTTTCACTGTTAGAAACAAGGAAAAGCATTAGCCTTACGGAGGAGTTTTAATGGGAAGGGGACCTTGGGGCCTAATGTATGGACTCCAGTGTGTGTAAACTCATGGTCTGTAGCACTTTTATAAACTTTTATGAAAAATGTATTTACAAAATCAGAGTAGAAATGGTATTGTGGTTCCCCAGACAGTGACATGCCAGCTAGCTTCCTCAATGCCCTCTGGCTCATCCTTTCTCTGCAGCAGACAGGGGAGAAGATGAGAACTGTGAGAAGCACAGCTATGCCCATAAAGGAGCAAAGCCATCAAGAGAAAACACTTCTGTGACAAGGGAAGAACACGTTCCCCGATTTTCCCATCTGTCACACCATATGCAGCAGCATCTATCAACACCCAATTTGCTGTATGTAGTTAAGGATGCTCCTTCCATGTAGGAGAATAACTCACCTCAATTAGATATTCAGATTAACATTTTTGGAGTTTGATGTTCTGTGAGTCAAGTCATTATCATTTCAAGCAGCCTCAAGTCAACAGAATTGGATTCTGGACTTATCAAACTCAGAACTCCACACCTACAATCTAAAATCCCTGTAACACTATCTCAGTCCACGATCTTTCAATTTTCCTTCCTTTTCATCATTTTTCTACACTTATTTATTTATTTTTTTAAGTCCTTGGCCCACAGGCGGTGCAACTCTCAGGCATTATATGAATACCTTCTATGCATGGTAATTCCCCTGACCCATCCTCAGGGATTTAGTAATTCCTACTAGTCTGATTACTAACTTTTATTCTTTTGTTCTTTTGATCTTTAATAACATATCTAGAAAAGCCTCAGTCCGACTATTCAGGTTGTTTAGAGCCCTATAACTAATATCTTCTGAAATCCAATAGTGAAAAGCCACAACCATATTCTTACAAAGTCGGGTTCTCTGATAAAGGCTGGGCTTCCATCTCTGCCCAGGAACTCTCTTTCAAGTCCATAGTCAGTATGATCTCCAAGTCCCGTGAAGGACAATTCCAAATTTCCACACATTCCCTCATTTCAGCTTCTCCAGTGCCTTCTCTTCCTTCCCAATTCCATAAGAAAATCCATCCAGTGAGATCTGCCTCCTTCAGTCTGGTTTCATGGGTATTCAGCCCATGCAGTCACACACAGCCCAGGCTTCGCTTAGTACTCTGCTGACAGTGTCTTAAAATTCTTAGTAACTTTTATACAGGCTCCCACACTTTCATTTTGCCCTGAACCTCACAAATCATGTAGCAGTACTGCCCTCCTTCCATATATTGAACTCTAATTTCCTGCGGGATGGTTTTTGGAAGTAGGGTCTTTAAGAGATGAAAAGGTCACAAGGATGGAGTCCTCACAAATGGAATAAGTGCCTTTATAAGAACAGGCCACAGAACTAGCTTGCTTTCTTTCAGGCATGTGAGAATATAGCGAGATTTAAATAGTTTCTAACACGCAGAAGACAGTTCCCACCAGAACTCAACTAAGTTGCATCCTGATCTCAGACTTCCAGCCTCCAAAACTTTAAGAAATGCTTTTCTGTTGTTTATAAGCCATCTAGAGTGGTACTTTGTTATAGCAGCCCAAACCGACTAGAACACTAGTACCATGAATGGCATTTAGTACACACTCAACTCATGCCTGATAAATCACTTTCAGAAGTTCCATATGATTCTGTGGTTATTTTAGCTGATTCTTAAGGAACTTTATATAGGAAGCAACAAAACATATCCAATGGGTTCTATGGAAAGAAACAGAATCCTATAAACTTAACTGGCTTTTGGTCATTGACATCTTTAAGAATCTGATTAAATCAGAACTCTGACCATAAAGAAATGGTTGTACAAATTCAGGGGGTTGTATAAAATTTTGTTAAATTCCTAAAATTCATCCATAGTGGCTAACTTGAATTATACTCTCTACCATGTATTTCTTGCCCTGAGAAACACAAGCTATAGCTTGAAGCTGGGCAACAGAGAATTAGGTACCACCAACATTTCTGACCCAGAATTGTGCCAGCTTTGCCAGCAAGGATAGGATCAGCCTTCACTGGAGAAAGTCAGTGCACAACCCAGGCCCAATCCTGTTCTTGAATAACCCCGGGAACCCTTCATGCATCCTGGCCCATCTCTCCAACTCTGGGTTGAACCCAAGGAGCCTCAGACAGCTTGGCTGAGAGCTGCCTGCACTGTTTCCCTAGCAGAGAGGTGGGCCACTGTCACAGTTGCTATAACACTCTGGAGTCACACTGGGCCTAATATGAAAGCAAAACCCCTCCCTCCCACCAGATTCCTTCCCCTGTAATGACCCAGCAAGGACAGCTTCTGCACTGCAAGCATTTGTCTTCCAACATAATCTGAATACTGAGATGACACGAAGGCAGCAGATACGATTTCTCACAATCAAAGCTCTAAGTGTGCAGTGATCCCTGGGCAGACCCTGTGGAGGCCATGGAGCCTTGAAGGAGGAGTCAGGTGGCCACTGTCCTATCTACTAGGGCATTTTGAGGTTTGAAGGGAAGGCAGGACATTTTTCTAAAAACAGCAAATATTTTCAGTTTTGTGGGCTTTACGATCTCTGTCACATCTTTGATCTCTGCTCAATTCTCCCTTTGTAGCAGAAAGCAGCCCTAAGCCCTCCCTAAATGCAGGGGCATGGCTGGACTTGGCCTCCTGGGCTTACTTTGCCAATCCCTGGGAGTGAGCTCTGCTTCTGGGAAACTGCTTGCAGGCACCGCTGTAGGAGCTGGACCACACAGGGACGTTCCATCCTTCCAGCAATGTAACCCCGGTCCTGTTCACAGGGAGACAGTGAAACCATGTACATTGAAGTAAAAGACGGACTCAAGAGTTAATGGCTGGGAAATGTGAAGATGTAGAAACAAAATAGCTCTTAGGCTAGGAAACTGCTAACAGTTTAGATCATAATTCTGCCACATAGCCGAACCACCAAACTCTCAGTTTCCGGAACAATATAGATAAAGGCCGGACACACATTCCTAAGTTGTTTTCACAGGAAGCAGACCTCTGGATGAATACTGCTGACCACAAGAACATTGACCCGAGACTGGTTGGAACCAGGAGGTTGATAATGCGTGAAACCTCAGCTTGAAGCCAACTAATCCTAGAATTGTCCCCGAGCTGACCACAGCCTGCTCCCTGAACACTGTAAAACTCACTACCTGCTCCAGGGTGGGCCACACAGTCTTGGGGGCGTTAGCCCACTGTGGCCCCCTTTGTTGGGCAAAGCAATAAAAGTCACTCTTTTCTACCTCACCCAAAACTGTCTCCACATTTCTATTCACACCAGTGAATAAAGGCCAAGTTTTGGCAAAAAAAGGAGAGGTTCAGATTTCTGTGCCTCTTAAACTAACAAGTTTGGCTATGCTAAGTCCAACCCCGGGTGAGTGGACTCATTTGCACTGGAGATCTCATGGTCACATAAAATTCTCCAAAGTAACAAACATCTCACATTTAATACCTCTGGAGAGTGGCTGGAATTTACTTCTTTGTTGGAAGTAATTCTACAGAAGCTTCTACAGAAGCAATTCTACAGAATTGCCAGTAGTATCTATTCACCTTCTTGTTAAGGTGTAGAATGTGGAGAGAGGAGAAGAGATAGTAGGACTCACGTGATACAGTGCCAAATCTCAGCCCAGTCTCTAAAGTTTTAGGAATGATTTGGTCTTTCATCTTCAACCAGGTATTAGGGAACGTGCCCCCAGCACCCACAAAGCATCACAAGACTTGAGTAAGAGCCCAGGGGAAACGCTCTGCAGAAGGGGGAATCCTGACGCTTAGTTTCAAGGGACTCAGGGTGCACAATGCCCTCTGCTATTTCATCTTTAACAGAGAGAGTGCATACTCCCCACTGAGTTGTGATGAGGACTAAACAAGGAAACCACGTGAAGGCTGAAACATGGTCTCCGGCACATTCTGAAACCAAGACTAGCTTACAGCCAGTCAACCAGCAACCAGTTGCTTGGCCTGTTCCAGATGAAACCACCACAGCCCCACCCATCAGAGCATCCCCTAGATGAGCTGAATTTCAAAAAACCAAACCAAATCTCTGTACTACCTTCTGAGCCATCTAGGTTAGGAGGCAGAAACTTAGAGTTGTTTCATTGCTTCATTTGGCCTCAAAAATAACTCTGAATTGTTTATCATTGCCTGCTATTTCCATGGGAACCACAATATCCTCTAAAGCAAAATCTGTTATTTTAGCCCATGGAGGGTCTAAGGATGACTTTTTTTTTTTAATAGGAACTGCCATTTCCTACTTACCTTTAATTCTCACTTAGTACTTAAGTATCTCCTCCTTCATTCATTCATTACCTCATTCACAGTTGGTATCTGAGCACTTACTGCGTGCAGGACCACTCATAGCAGTGAATGGACCTTGTATTACAATGTAGCTAAGAGATAATAAATAAAAATGTTAAGTGTAAAGTATTCAGAGGATGGCAAAGTGCAGTAGAGGAAAAGCAAACAGAGAAAGGGGACAGGAAAGCTAGAATGGGGGGAGTCTGGCTACTTGATGCAAGGTGGCTGAGGAAGGCTGCGCCGGGAGCCATGAACGAGCAAGCTGTGCAGACAGAGGCAGCAAAGGTGATTCTAGCAAATGTGAAAAGGTAACTTCAGAGTGGTTTGTTACCACACTAAAGGGTAAGGAAGTCAGTGTGAATGGAGCAAGTGAGCAGGAGTAAAGTGCCGAGGTCACAGAGGAGAAACTAGGGGCCATTATGCAGTGCCTTGTGGGTTTTGACCTGAGTAGGCTAGGAAACTATGATGATTCTAAGTAGAACGACACCTGCTCTTCATAGGCTGGCTGCTAGTTGGGAGACAAGCAGAAAGACAGAAGTAGACAAGGAGTCTGCTGACAAATCCAGGGAGAAGAGATGGAGCTTGAGAACAGGGTGATATCAGTGGAGGAGGTGAAAGAGTGTTAGATTCTGAGTGTATTTTAAGCAACAGTTGCCAGAATTTGCTGATGGCTTGGATGCCAGGAAAGGAGTTTAGGATGACTCTAAGTTATGCAAAGTTAAGGTGAGCAGACATACACCCCTCTGGAGCAGCGCTCCTCCAACATGAATGTGCCCCCAAAGGAGAGAGATGGGCTCCAGGTTGGACATTTACAGTCAGCCAGCCTCCTCTTTCATTTCCTGAGACAGAGAGAGGTGGGCTTCAGTTGAGAAATTTACAACCAGTCTCCTGTTTGACCTATGAAATGGAAGTAACAGCAGAAACAGGGTAAATAGCCAGTCTTTGTAAGCATCTCAAGAAAATAATCATGGCAAGGACAAAGAGAGGCAAAACCCTGTCTGAGCAAAGGATTAAGGGATCTCCACGTCCCCCTTTCTAGGATAAGGGAGACACAACACGACACGTGTGCAGAAAGGCTCCTTGGAGTCAAAAGTCAGAGGATAATTCCAGGCCATAAGGAGTCTTGCTCCTCCCAGAAGCCTTCACTTCAAGATCCATCTTGGCTAAGGGGTATGCACACCCCAGGGGAGGGTCCTAAGGCAAATTAACCAGGGGAGGGGGCAAAGCAAGACGATGGACCTGAGGGAAAACAAGTCCTAGAAAACTGCCCCTTTTAAAGAATTTAAACTTCCCGAAGGCATGACTCTCTCAGCCGGCCCATATGCCTTTCTGCATGCACTTTTCAAAAGCTTACTTTATTCTTTACCTTGTACCTCCTCACCTGAATTCATTCTTGACTAGGCAGGCAGGAACTAGGGACACTAGCCCTAACTGCTGGCCCCTCTGGTCCAGTGGTTAGGATGCCCGGTCTGGGAAACTAAGACCTTGCTTCCAGCTACTGCTCACTGCTGCTTCTGCAAGCTGCCATTGCATGTCCAAAATCAAAGTCACCAGGGGTTAAAATGCAGGATTTGAAACGACAACTTTTGGAAGGGCCTGAAATTCCTCATCTTTAACAAGCTCTCAGGTCCTACTGGTGATGCGGGTCCATAGATCAAACTTTGCCCACTGTTAAAGGATGCCATTCATCTTAGTCCAGGTAAAAACCTGAACTCTGGAGCCAAAACACCTAGTAGGTCCATGTCCTGATGACATTCCTAACAATGTCACCATGGACAAGCTGCTATCCTACTCATGTTTCAGTTTCTTCATCTGTTAAGATAAGAAATCACTGTGAGAATATAATGGGTTAGAAATATAAAGTACTTAGAACAATGCCTAGCACATAGTAAACACATAAGGTGTATTGTTTGCTAAAATCACTATTGTTATCACTATTATCCTTATTTCCTTTTGACCGGAGTTTGCCCCTTCCTCAGTCCTTTGGTTTGTACTGTGTTTGTCTTAGAAAAGTTGGGAAGATTCCACCGGGAACCAACAAGTATTCTAGAAGACAAATTATCTTGAGATGACCTGTGTCTTTGGAAGTTCTAAGTCAGTAAGATTCTGTGAAAGTGTAGAATGATCTTGACCAAGGTTTATCAAGACAGAAGGAAACCAAATTCTTCAAAGCACTCCTAATATGGTGGTAACTAAGATCTAGAAGTTGGTGAAAGGCAGGTAGGTGTCTAGCTCTGTGGCTGGCTGTATTTGGAAATCCTCTAAACCCAAACTCCTTGAAATTGTGGTGATATTTTCTAACAACATCTGAATAAGTAAAGAGAGATGTGGATGATCCTAGAGACTGTCAAACAGAGTAAAGTAAGTCAGAAAGAAAAACAAATTTTGTGTACTAATGCACATATGTGGAATCTAGAAAAGTGATAGAGATGAGCCTATTTGCAAAGCAGAAGCAGAGACACAGATGTAGGGAACAAATGTATGAACCCAAGGGAGAAGAGGGTGCAGGATGAATCGGGAGACTGGGCCTGGCGTGTATACACTACTGTGTATAAAATAGATAACTAACGAGGCCCTACTGTATGATACAGGGAACTCAGTGATCTTCCTGACCTAAGGACTGAAACTGCATCTCCTGAGTCTCTGGCAATGCAGGCAGATTCTTTACCCAATGAGCCAACTGGGAAACCTATCATAACCTAATAGTGTTCCCCTGAAAATCATATGTTGAAGCTCTAATCCCTAATGTGATAATATTTGAAGATGGAGAATTTGGGAGATAATTAGAGTCTAATTAGATCATAAGGGTAGTGCCTCATGATGGGATTAGTACCCTTCTAAGAAAAGGAAGAACAAGAGATGTGTCTGTGTGAGGATACAGAGTGATCATCTCTAAACTAGAAAAAGTACCCTCCCTGAGGAACTGAACCAGCACCTCAATCTTGAAGTCCCCAGCCTCCAAAACTGTGAAAAAATGTACTTCTGTTGCTTAAGAATCTATGATATTTTGTTATAGTAGCTTGAACAGACTGATACATGGGTCATGATATCAGTTTAGTTTTTCCCAGTCAGCATTTTCATACAACAGGAATAGATTTTTTAAATGTCAGAATGCATTGCATATGGTAAAGTTAAGCATTGTTTCATGAAATTTGGTTTGTGTGTACGTATTGTATATGTAAAATTGTATGTAAAATGTATTTCTTTTTAGGGTCTTGATAAAAAGGTTAAAAATCATTTACTATAAACACTAAGGACTTCCCAGGTGGCACTAGTGGTAAAAAAACTCACCTGCCGTTGCAGGAAACATAAGAAGTGTGGGTTCGATACCTGGTCAGGAAAATTCCCTGGAGGAGGGCATGGCAACCCACTCCAGTATTCTTGCCTGGAGAATCCCATGGACAGAGGAGCCTGGTAAGCTACAGTTCATAGGGTCACAAAGAATTGGATATGACCGAAGCAAGTTAGCATGCACATACGTGCATAAACACTAAACAAAAGTGATTTTCAGAGAATAACCTGGTGCATAATGCCAGCAACTATAAGATTGAGACCAGCATCCTACATCAGTGGGCAGTGTTCAAGGAGCTGTGTTTAGCAATGACACCACATGATAGCGGATAAAAGCCTTAAAATGACCAAGTCCTCTGTACCCCTCTTTGCCTGGTCATGGGAAATAATGCTGACCCTTTGACCTGAGCTAGTGACCCATCTGCACTGGAATTCTAGGCAATTTAGGAAGGAGAGAGGAGCCTCAAGAGGTTTCTTACTTAGTGAGACTGTGGCAAACGTGGTATCCTGTAAGTCCCCTACATACAAACTTCAGGCTGTAAACTTACAAAGATGTGAACGGCATGCGCGTGTCTGATCACGTCAGGTGCGAGTGAAATTGCAGCTTGCCCTCCACCTCCTACTGCTGACGTTCCTTCGGCTCTGTATCTCCACCTCCTCTCCCTCCTCAGTGCCAGCCCCTGAATGCCAGGTGGTACTGTAGTACTGCACTTGTTAAGGTGCTGTAATAAAAATGTTTTCTTTATCTTTTGTGTGTGTTTGTTGTGTGTCATCTGTGTGAAACATTATAAGCCTATTTCTGTACAGTACTATATGGCTGATTGTGTTAGCTGGGCACCTAGACTAACTTTGCTGTACTTATTGGACTTACAAACAAGCTCTCAGAACAGAATTTGTTCACATGCAGGGAACATACTGTAATATTAAATAATATCTCTACCCCCACTGAGGTCAAAATGTTATATTAGTAACAAAAGATTTTCTTAAATAGAAAATCTAACCCTCAAAATTTCATCAGAGAGTGTCTTATTTCCCAGGAAAGTCCTTCCAGAGTGGATGGCATCAGGTGGATGTGAGAAAGTCTACACTTAGAAACTAAAAAGCTTTTAGGTAGAAGTAGATTGGCTCAGTGAATATACCTCAAGGGTGTTTTCTGTAATATGACAAGCACGTGACACCTGCTGTCCTTAATAACTGTTAAGTTCTCTGCTCTTAATTTTATACTAGTTCAAAGAGTAAATATGCTCATTTGGGTTTTGACTGGCAAATCTGAACAAGAAAGCTCTTGTTTCAGCAGGGCAAAATTTCCCCTTTTCCAAAATGCTACAAGTATCAGTGCCAGTACTGGTTGTGATAGCGTAGGCTTTTGTCCCAAAATAGCTATGAACAAGCTTGATATCAAATGGAATAAGTAGAGAAATCATTGCTTCAATTAGCTCTGCAGAAACTGTAGAGGGAGAGAGAGCGGAGGAGGCTATCTTGGTGTAGATTCAAATCCCCGTCCTGTCTGAGTATGGCCTCAGCCTTCTCTGATGTAATAGGTTCCCTAAATGGTGATATAATCCTTGGGAGATCATTTACTACCTGAAAAATCTCTCTTACAGGATTGTGATGGTTTTAAAACATGACCTGAAATTCTTTGGGACCCTTCCCATCAAAAGGTGAGCTCTATGTCTCCTCCACTTGAATCTGAGCCAACTACGGTGACTTGATTGAAATCAGAAGAATACCACTTCCAAAGCTGAGTCAGGAAAGGTTATCTAGCTTCTGCTGCCTCTCTTAGCGCACTTGTTCTGGGAAAGAGAGTTATTATACAAGAAACACAACTTCTCTGAGACTACTGTGCTGGAAAGGCCACATGGAGCTGCTCCCATCATCAACCGAGACGAGCTTCTGGCTGACAGTCGCGGGAGCCCCCATGGACCTCAGACCCATCAGGCATCAAACATCAGTCAGGCCATTGGATGATTCTTGCCCCAGATATTTGGCTTCAACCATATGAGAAGCCCCAGGAGAACCCTTCCCAATTTCTGAGCCACAAGACTGTGAGCAAAAATTAAGGGACTGTTTTAGGCTGCCACATTTTGTGGCAACTTATTCATGAACTATTGAAACAAAATAGTGATTATTGGGAAAGAGTTAATAGTTACCACAATGACCACCAGCACCACAAGCAAATGCTCTGGCAGACTGCAAGCTCTCTGAGGGCAAGACCACATCCACTCTGTTCCCCCTTGTATCCTCAGAGTCAAGCCCACAGCAGATGTCCATAAGAAGTTTGGAAAATGCATTATTGCTCTTGTGCTTTAAAACAAATTAGCTTTGGTTATCTTTTTAAATCACAGAAATAAATAAATGGTTACTAAGATTCCCTAACTGACTTCAAGTGGTAAGTTTTCTGCTTAGAGCTGAAATAGGCATTACAAATTAAGGCTTTTCCTAACTGCAGAGACCTTAGAACATAAACCTATATATAAGAATAAGAATAAACTGGGGTTAATTTCTTGGACATTGACCTATGCTTGCTGATTAGTCAGCTTACACTCCAGCTTTCAGCTGTAGTCATTTTTTTATTATGAGAGCATACCCCTTTGGTGTAGATCTAAGGTACCTGGTCAGTGTGTAAATCTTCACATCCCACACTGGGATACACACACACACACACACACACACACACACACACACACGCATGCACATACACACACATAACTGAAATTTGCCTCAACACTTACAAAGTAGCCTGAGACAGTTTGAAAAATGGAGCAAATTATCAAATAGCAGAAGCCACTTTAAAGGAGCAAAGGCTGAAATTCCTAGATACAGCAGATGGGCTAATCACCATCCTTAGTCAAGGACTTGACCCTGAGGTTACTGGCTGTGAGGAAGAAAAATGTGTCCGTTTCATGACCTGATCTCATATTCGCCTCTTCAGGCGAGCTCCTCCCAGGAACCCACATCTACTTTTGTCTGCATATTCACAGCCAGGACAGTGTCTCCAGCCACAGCTTTGCATAAGCATAGGAATATGTCACTTAGATGAGTCGTTCTTGCTCATTTAGAGTGACTGAGAGGATAGCCAATGAGCCAGACACCCACGGCAGAGAGGGCATCTCCACAGATGCTGCCGTGATCCTGCCCTGATGGGTTAGTGGTCCAAATGCCGACTCCTGGTGGGGCATCCTTGAAGTTGTTTCTAGGGCAAGGCCCCTGGCAGGAAGAAGCTCTGCTCCCAGGGGAGCTCATCAAACACCCCTTCATGCTCCCACAGAGCACTTGTCCCTCTGCCACCCGAGTGTTCAGGGTAACGGAAAGACGGCTCCAGACCAGGCCCCCATTGGGCAAACGACCCAAACCCAAAAACTCAAAACCTTCTCTGTGCCCAAGGTGGAGGCGGGCTGCTCTACTTCCCCTCCATGTCTTGCCAATTACCTTCACTTGTGCAAAGTGTCAGTGATCAGAACTATGCATGCACGGAGCTGTCAGCCACAGCAAGCAAGTCCCTGGTGCTTCCAGGTAACAAGTCTCGTAGGCCCTTCTCACCTGGCCATGGGGAGGAAAGAGTATCTCCTTCCCACATCTCATAGGAGGGAGTAGTTTTCCACTCTAAACTCAATCCTTGCGTCTCCAACAAATTCCACTAAGACTGTTTAGGCTGGCAATGGGGAGGGATGAGAAGACGGTTGAAGCAAAGTTTGGTCCTGACCCTCTGAGACGTGTCTGGCAGCTCTTCAGTATCTATTAATATTTACCTCCTACAATCTGCTGTTCAAAGACAACAGGAGAAGTCCTGGATACTATTCTGCTTATTGTAAATGCCCTGGTCTTCTTATGGGTCTAGTTGTTTGTTTCCACTTCTCTGCTGTGTCTTTCTGTCCAGCATATAACATATTGATAAATATTTCAGTAAACAGACACCAGTTAAGATTGGGGTTTCATTTACCTTGAAACCTTGACTTCCAGCTTTTATTTTAGCAGAGTCTTGATGATGCATGTTCTAGTTCTACCTACGAAGTCTGTAGTTATTTCTGAACTTGTCTTGAGAAGGAAATGGTAACTCACTCCAGTATTCTTGCCCGGAAAATCCCATGGACAGAAGTGTCTAGTGGGCTAGACTCCTTTTGTCATTTTGAAATGGGGTCAATAAAAACCTTAGTGTGAGCAGAGATTAGTCTATCTGACTGTGGGGATCTGGGTGTATGTGGCCCCATAGTGACCACAAATGTCATCCCCAGGGGTTGGATTGGCCAGATGTAGATCTAGAAAGTACCAAGGAGCTCTGGTCCTTTAGAGACAGTCTCAAAAAGGGTCCAGGCACCATTTTTTTTTCCCCCCAGTTATTTTTATTAGTTGGAGGCTAATTACTTTATAATATTGTAGTGGTTTTTGCCATACATTGACATGAATCAGCCATGGATTTACATGTGTTCCCCATCCTGAACCCCCTTCCCACTTCCCTCCCACCTCCCTCCCCATTTTTAAATCCACATGGAAATATGTGCAAACTGGTACATGTTTCTAGAGAAGAATTTGACAACTGGTACACTGAGACCCTGAAAGTGTGCACTTTAGATACAGCAATTTTACTTTTAGGAATCATTCCTAAAGAAATTATCGGGAATAAGACACAGATGTGTGTAAAATGATGCTCATCAATGTATATTAATTAAATTACTACATTAATTAATACAATGGGATATTATGCAGTTGTTAGAAGCCACATTGTACTTAAAAAAACATGGGAATGTTCATGATACATTAAGTGAAAAAAAGGCCAGCATGAAATAGTACTATGGTATGATCTAGTTCTATGGAGGAGGTGCAGAAGAAGATAAGAAAAAAATATTAACAGGTGTTATCTCTCAGGTACAGAGAGATTTTGGATGGTTTTACTTTATTTCCCATATTTTTCTGTTTCCCAAACTTTTTTCAGTAAATGTATACTACTTTAACAATCAGAAGAAAACAGTAAGTAATATTTTTAAACAAGAAGAAATAAAAGACAGATGAGCAATTAATTTATCATTTATAGCTGAAGGCAATAAGATTGAAGGAGACTTGGCCCAGAAGGGATTTGTAGGATGGATGGAAGGATTACCAAAAGGGATTACTTTGTTTTGATGATAAGGACATTCTTCTGTGATCTGGAGTTAGCTCAAGCAACATTCCAATTGTGTGTGTGTTCTCAGGAGAATTATGAAAAGGAAAAAGAAGATGAAGAGGAATTTCCTGGGATTTTACATGGCAGTAATATTGATAGGTGAGGCTCCAGGCTAACCTCATGGTAACCCTGAATTATATTTAACAGTCAATATTTATCCATGGATCACAGAGGTTAAGAGCCTGATATGTTAATTGAGTTTGAATTGCAGTTCTTTTCCTATCTACCCTGTGACCTTGGAAAGTTGTTTAATCTCTCCCAGTCACTACCTCAGCAAAATGGAAATAATAACAACAATAACAACACCTACTACATATGATTGTTTTGAATATTCAGTGAGTTAAAACATAAAAAGCATTGAGAACATGGTCTTGCATATAATACAAGTCTAATAAAAGTTACCTGTTACAATAATTATTATTGCAAATAAGTCCATGTAACACACTGCAGTGAAAAACAGCAGCCTGAGTGTCAAAAGTCTGAGCTGGAGGACAGATCCCACGACTTCTGAGGAGTGTGACTCAGACCAAGTACTCACATTCTCAGAGCCCCCTTCTCCAAGACAGGCCTAGCAGTATCTGTCTTCCCTCTTCCAAGACACCAGTGAGGGTGTCATGGAGTAGGGGTGAGGCACAATTATTGCAAATGCTGATGAACAGAAGGAGGCTGGAGAGTTCCCACCCATCTTTTCCCGTGAATATAGGTTTTCAGACTTCCCTGTATAGAGGACTTCAGGCTGGCTTCGTTAGGATAAATTGGAGCTCTGGGATAATAACCAGGTGTCTGGTTTAATAGCTTTTAAACTCTATCCTCTGCTCAGTGTAAACATTGAATGCAATGACAATAACTCATCCATAAGAACTGGTTGCAGAAATATGACATTCAGAATTTTCTCCTTCATTTATGAACATGACAAAGTAGAAAATATCTAAGTGCTCAACAAAAGACTTGGTTAAATGAATTTCTGTCCATATGTGCAAAGAGATGTTGTGTTAGGACATTATAGACAGAAATTATTGGAGAGGGAAATTGCTCATTGTTATATAGTCAACAAAGCAGGTTCATAAAAATATTGTTTTATATATAACGTGGGTGGAATATGTATGGGAAAAAAGATGAAGCTAACCTATCGAAGTTGTGCTATACAGATAGGGCTTTAGGGACTGGGTTACTGTGAAAAGAAATCCTCATGCATTGAAGTGCGGTGAAGTCATTCCAGCTTACCCAAGGGTTAACTGAAGTTTATACTGACTAGAACAATCTGTGGCCGAGCAAACATATATTTCACACCTTCTTAACTATTAAACAAAAGGGCACATTGACCAGAAGCAAAGACTGTCCATGTTAAAAACGAAGGTTCAATGCCTCTCTTCTGGGAAGAACTCCTGGCCCTTCTTTGATAATAAGACCCCCTTCTCAGGTGCCAAGGCAGTACTGATCTCTGTGTATGTGTTAGTCTAGCTTTTCAGTTTTGTTTTAATCCTGAGGGAACTTGCCCTTGACTTGTTTAATGTTCTTTGTCCTGTTTGGAAGCTCGTTTTTGCTGGCGCACAGTCGCTCTGCAACCTTGAGTGAGTTCCTGCCGTTCGGCACAGTGACTCAGGTGCACATATACAGATGCCCCTCACTGTCGGATTTCCTCCCATCTAGGTCAGCTCAGAGCACTGAGTTCCCTGAGCTGTCCAGGAGGCACTCGCTAGTTATCCATTTTATGCATAGCAGCAAAGACGAGGAAGGCGGTCAGTCGTGTCTGACTTTTTGCCGTCCACCAGTCCTCTGGAGCCAACAGTTTCCTCTGTCCATGCGACTCCCCAGCAGGAACACAAGAGTGGGTAGCCATTTCCTTCTCTGGGGGATATATATATATTTCCCCAGTGGCTCAGATTCAATCCCTGGGTCTCAGAGATCCCCTGGAGGAAGGCATGGCAATCCACTCCGGGATTCTTGACTGGAGATTCCCATGGACAGAGGAGCCTGGTGGGCTTCAGTACATAAGGTCACAGAGAGTCAGACACGACTGAAGCATCTGACCACACCCATAAATGTGTGTGTGTGTGAGAGTTCCAATATAATTGATCCCACTCCCTCTTCCTCCCTTGGTTTTCATATATGTGTTCTCCACATCTGTGTCTATATTTCTTCTCTGCAGATAAGATCATCAATACCATTTTTCTAGATTTCACATATATGCATTAATATAAAATATTTGTTTTTCTCTTTCTAACTTACTTAGTTCTATATGACAGTCTCTAAGTCCATCCACATCTATACAAATGACCCAATTTTGTTCCTTTTTATGGCTACATTGGGCTTCCCTTGTGGCTCAGCTGGTAAAGAATGCACCTGCAATGTGAGAGACCTGGGTTCGGTCCCTGGGTTGGGAAGATCCCCTGGGGAGGGGAAAGGCTATCCACTCCAGTATTCTGACCTGGAGAATTCCATGGACTATATAGTCCACAGGGTCACAAAGAGTCAGACACGACTGAGCAACTTTCACTTTAATGACTGCATAATAGTCTATTGTATATATATGTGCCACATCTTCTTTATCCATTCCTCTGTTGATGGATGCTTTTGTTGCTTCTATTGTCCTGGCTATTGTAAATAGTGCTGCTATGAACACTGGTACACATGTATCTTTTAGACTTATGGTTTTCTCTGGGTATCAGTAGTGAGGTTGCTAGGTCATGGTAGTTCTATTTTTAATTTTTAAGGAACCTTCATACTGGTCTTCACAGCAACTGCATCAATGTTAATGCTCTTTGTTCTGACATACAAAACTGTACTGAAAACCATGCTTCTCTGGAGCAATTTCTCAGAGTAATCTGGGAATAATCTGGCTTCTAGGTTACAGTCCTCAGTTTGGCTCAGATAAAGCACTTTTCTATTATTACTGATTGGTTTTTGATTACTTTTAGTGACACTATAAACCAACACTACTCACCTATAGACCTCAAAACAATTAGGAAACTTAGGTGAAGTGTAACAAAAGCTTAACAATGAAGCCCACAACAGGTAGGAGACAAATGCTCTTTCAGCAAACAGTGTCAGAGCAATTTGTTCATAGGGGGGAATAGTCATAGTTATATTACTAGAAGGATTACAGATACACCAGATGGAGATTTCAGAAGGAAATCAGTCTTGTAATCTGGCGTGTGTTTTACGTCAGATACTCTGTTAGAGAACAAACAGGAGTCCAGAGTAGAAGTGCCTATTGCTTCTTCCATTATCCCATGATCGTGGAGTTCACCTAACCTCATAAAGTCTTTGGAGCCAGCATAATGGAGAAGGGTCAGAAAGTGAGCAAGTCCACTAGAATACCCAGGGCATGCTCACTAGACCCTGAGACAGTATAGGAAGGAACTTCTTAACTATCCTGGATACTATACTGATGGAATTTCTGCCTGGCCCTCTGAGTGTAGAAATGCTTTAAGTTTATTTAGAGACAAGAGAGTGACTTTTCTTTCACTGGGAGAAATGACAGAGTGACATAGACATTGGTAATTTACTCATTGTGAATTTTCTGGCAGTAAGAGACAGTCTCCAGTTAGATGAGTGGGCCTTTCTCCACTGAGAGGTGTCTACCCTCTTTTCCCCTTTCCAAAGGTAGCTAGAAATTCACCCTATGGAATGGAAATGGAAGAAGCCAAATGAGTTAATGAAATTGACTCCAGAATGACAGTCATGCAGATTCCAAGTTTTTTATTGTGCCCAAATATCCCTTGGATTAAACTAAACTTTATTGATCACTATAGATGTGTAAATGACCCAGTTGTTTTTTCTCTCTGTAGACAAGCCCTTGGACTTGTGAATTGCATTCTATTCCTTCTGCTAAAGAAATAGAGTAAATATCCCCAGTCTTTAAGCCTGGACTAGACTGTATGACATGCTTCAGTTAGCAGAGTGTAGTGGAAGCAATGTTGTGTTACTTCTCAGCCTTGACTCAAGAGAATTTCTTGTTTCTGTTACCCTCTGTGCCCTTGTTCCCACCATAATGACATTTTCAGGCTAACCTGCTGGATGAGATATAAATGGAACAGAACTAAATTACTCAGTCATCCCAGCCAAGGCCGGCCCAGATCAGCTGACAGCCAGCCTAACCCCAGATACATAAATGAGTCCAATCAAGAGTAGAGCTGCTCACCTGAACTCCCGCTGACCCCATATATGTAAGCAATCAGTTTATTGTTGTATGCCACTCTGTCTGTGTGGTTGTCACTGTTACATATTGTTGCAACCACAGACACCTGACATAATTGCCTTAACTCACCACCTGGAAGAGGTAATGGCAACCGCTCCAGTACTCTTGCCTAAAATATCCCATGGATGGAGGAGCCAGGTGGGCTACAGTTCATGGGATCAAAAAGAGTTGGACACAACTGAGCATGCATGCAGGTACAACCATTGAAAGCTTCCAGTCATCAGTAAGAGATGCATCATTATTTCTAGTCTGCAGACGAGGAAGCTGAGACATAGTAAGACTAAGTGATTTCCCCAAAATCACAAATATACTAAGACAAAGACTTTTCATAGTCCAAGTCCAGTACTCTCTCTAAGGCACTGCAGATGAATTGGGAGAAAGCAACATATTATACATGTTTTTAAAATACATGTGAATGCAGATTGACTGTCCAGGTTAAAATTCTGGACCTCTCAGGAGGGAGTAAGAGGCTTGTGTGTGGATGTGTCTGCGAATCGCTGAAGGCTGTCTACCTCAGAAGACAGAAGCAAGAGCAGCTTACTAGAAAGCAGCACTCAGCTAAAACCTCATAAAGCCCAAAACTACAGAAAGAAGGCATTGCGGGTCTCCTGGTTCTTCATTATCATCACACTGGCCCTGGTGGTGGCTGCCTTTATTTTAAAAGGTGGAAGCTAGAGGCAGAAGAAGATGGTGGAGGAATAAGACAAGAGATCACCAGCTTCCCCACAAATACATCAAAAATTCATCAAGATATGGAACGACTCCTACAAAGCAACCTCTAGGTGACAGCAGAAGACCCCAGGCCTCCAGGGGGACAGGTTAAGCTCCCAGAAATGAGAACATGGGCACAAGTCACTCCTAACAAGAAATCAACAGAAACCATTCAACCAACCTTTCCCTCCAAGGGAAAAAATCAAAAAGAAGAAGGAATATAACCCTGTAGCCTGGATAACGAAGACCTCAAGTGGAGCAACTTAGGAAAAAATTATGAAAAGACAGAGAAATATAGCACAAATGAAAGAACAAGGTAGAAACTCACAACACCAAATAAGTGAAGAGCAAATAAGCAATCTACTGAAAGAGAACTCAGAATAATGATAGTAAAGATGTTCCAAAGACTTGAAAATAGAATGAAGAAAATGCAAGAAACATTGAATACAGTGAATACAATCACCAATGACATAGAAGAAATGAAGAAAAGCAAACAGAGATAAATAACACAATTGCTGAAATTAAAAATACTCTGGAAGGAACTAATAGCAGAATAACTGAGATAGAGGAATAGATAAGTGAACTGCAAGATAGAATGGTGGAAATAACTGTTGAAGAACAGAATAAAGGGAAAAGAATGAAAAGAACTGAGGATAGTCTCAGACATCAATGGGACATATATTAAATGCACCAACACTCAAGTTATAGGGCTACCAGAGGAAGAAGGGAAAAAAAATGCACTGAGAAAATTTTTGAAGAAATTATAGTTGAAAATTTCCCCAACATGGGAAAGGAAATAGTCAATCAATTCCAAAAAGCACAGAGAGTCCCTTATAGGATAAACCAAGGAGAAACACATCAAGACATATTAATCAAGCTAAGAGAGATTAAGCATAAAGAAAGAATATTAAAAGCTGCAAGGGAAAAGCAACAAGTAACATACAAGGGAAAACCCATAGGATTAACAGCAGATCTTTCAGCAGAAACTCTACAGGCCAGAAGGGAATGGCAGGACATAAAAGGTACTAAAAGAGAAAAATCTACAACCAAAATTACAATACCCAGCAAAGATCTCATTCAAAATTAATGGAGAAATAAAAAGTTTTACAGACAAGCAGAAGTTAAGAGAATTTAGCACCACCAAACCAGTCTTGAAATAATACTAATGGGACTTATATAGCCAGTAAACACAAAAGAAAGAAAAGACCTACAAAAACCCAAAACAATCAAGAAAATGGCAATAGAAGCATATGTATCAATAA
The DNA here is from genome assembly GCF_023699985.2 of Odocoileus virginianus. NCBI lineage: Eukaryota > Metazoa > Chordata > Mammalia > Artiodactyla > Cervidae > Odocoileus > Odocoileus virginianus. Next base: position 1,204,504 of record NC_069682.1, read on the forward strand.
ATGTAAATGGATTAAATGCACCAACCAAAAGATACAGACTGACTGAATGGGTACAAAAACAAAACCTGTATATATACTGCCTACAAGAGACCCACTCAGATCTAATAGATTCATACAGATGGAAAGTAAGAGGATGGAAAAACATATTCTATGTTAAAGGAAACCAAAAGAAAGTCAGGGAGGCAATCCTTATTTCAGTCAAAATAGACTTTAAAATAAAGAATATTATAAGAGACAAAGTACACTACATAATCAAGGAATCAATCCAAGAAGACAGAACAATTGTAAATATTTATGCACGCAACACAGCAGCACGTCAATACCTAAGGCAAACACTAACAGGCGTAAGAGAGGAAATTGACACTAACACAATAATAGTGGGGACTTTAACACCCCAGTCACACCAGTGGACAGATCATCAAAACAGAATCAATAAGGAAACACAACCTTAAATGAAACATTAGTCCAAATGGACCTAATTGATATCTTCAGGACTTTTCATCCAAATGCAGAACACACTTTCTTCTCAAGTGCACATGGAACTTTCTCCAAGATAGGCCACATCTTGGGCCACAAATCAAGCCTCAGTAAATTTAAGAAAACTGAAACTGTTTCAAGTATCCTCTCTGACCACAAAGCTATGAGACTAGATATCAACTACAGGGGAAAAAAAAAACTGAAATAACACTAAGTAATGCAGATTAAACAATATATTACTAAATAAGGAAGATGTTATTGAATAAATACAAAGGGAAATCAAAAGGTTCCTAGAAACAAATGACAATGAAAACACAACAACCAAAAAGCTATGGAACTCAGCAAAAGCAGTTCTAAGAAGGAAGTTTATAGTGATACAATCATACCTCAAGAAACAGGAAAAGCATTGAACAGACAACTTAACTCTACATCTAAAGCAGCTGGAAAAAGAAGAACAAAAAAGACCCAAAGTCAGCAGAAGGAAAGATATCATAAAAATCAGAGCAGAAATAAGCCAAAAAGAAATGAAGGAGACACTAGCAAAGATTAATAACTAAAAGTTGGTTCTTTGAGAAGATAAACAAAATTGACAAACCACTAGCCAGACTCATCAAGAAAAAAAGGGAGAAAAATCAAATCAACAAAGTTAGAAATGAAAAAGGAGAGGTTACAACAGACAACACAGACATTTAAAGGATAAGAAAATATTATGAGCAACTATATACAAACAAAATAGACAACCTAGAGGAAACGGACAGATTCTTAGAAAAGTTCAACCTCCCAAGACAAAACCAGGATGAAATAGAAATCATGAACAACTCAATTACAAACACTGAAATAGAAACTGTGATAAAAAATCTCCCAAAAAACAAAAGCCTAGGGCCAGATGACTTCACGTGGGAATTCTAGCAAACACTTAGAGAAGAGTTAATGCCTATTTTTCTGAAAATTTTCCGAAAAATTGCAGAGGAAGGAACACTTCCAAACTCATTCTATGAGGCCACAATCACCCTGATACCAAAACCAGGCAAAGATAACACATACAAAAAGAAAATTACAACTGATGAACACAGATGAAAAAATCCTCAACAAAATTCTAACAAACAGAATCCATTAAAAAGCTGATCAACTCAGCTTTATTCCAGGGATGCAAGGATTCTTCAATATACTCAATCAATCAGTCAATCAATGTGATACACCATATAACAAATTGAAAGATAAAAGCCTTATGATTATCTCAATACATGCAGAAAAGCCTTTGACAAAATTCAGCACCAATTTATGATAAAAAAACTCTTCCAAAAATGGGCATAGAAGGAACCTACCTCAATATAGTAAAGGCCATAAATGATAGGCCCACAGCAAACACCATTCTTAACAGTGAAAAATTAAAAGCATTCTGTCTAAGATCAGGAACAAGACAAGGGTATCCACTCTCATCACTATTATTCAACATAGTTTTGGAAGCCGTCCTAGCTATGGCAATTACAGAAGAAAAAGAAATAAAAGAAATTCAGATAAGAAAAGAAGAAGTAAAACTCTCACTGTTTGTAGATGACATTATACTATACATAGAAAACCCAAAAGAAACTACCAGAAAATTGCTAAAGCTAATCAGTGAATTCAGCTAAGTCATAGGATACAAGGTAAATACACAGAAATCACTTGCATTCATATATAATAGCAATGAAAAATTAGAAAAAGAAATTAAGGAATCAATCCCATTCACCATTGCATCAAAAAGAATTAAATATCTAGTAATAAACCTAAGGAGACAAAAGACCTGTATATGGAAAATTATAAGACACTGATGAAAGAAATCAAAGATGACATAAACAGATGGAAAGATATTCCATGTTCCTGGGCTAGGAAGAATCAATATTGTGAAAATGACTATACTACCAAATGCAATCTAAAGATTCAATGTGACCCCTATCAAATTACCAATGGCATTTTTCACAGAACTATAACAAAAAAATTCACAATTCCTATCAAAGTGCAAAAGACCCTGAATAGCCAAAACAGTCTTAAGAAAGAAGAATAGAGCTGGAGGAAACAACCTTCCTGACTTCAGACTATACTATAAAGCTACAGTCATCAAGACAGTAGGGTACTGGCATAAAAACAGAAATAGAGACCAATGGAACAAGATAGAGAACCCAGAGATAAACCCGTGTGCCTATGGGTACCTTATTTTTGACAAAGGAGGCAAGAATATAAAATGGGCAAAGTTAGACTCTTTAATAAGTGGTTCTGGGGAAACTGGACAGCTATGTACAAAAGAATGAAATTAGAATGAAATGAAACAGTTCCTAATGCCATACACCAAGATAAACTCAAAATGGATTAAAGACCTAAATATAAGACCAGAAACTATAAAAAGCTTAGAGGAAAGCATAGGCAGAACACTTGATGACATAAATCAAAGCAAGATCTTCCATGACCCACCTGCTAGAGTAATGGAAACAAAAACAAAAATAAAGTGGGACCTAAACTTTTGCACAGCAAAGGAAACTACAAACAAGGTGAAAAGACAAACCTCAGAATGGGAGAAAATAATAGCAAACGAAGCAACTGACAAATAATTAATTTCCAAAATATACAAGCAGATAATACAGCTCAATACCAGAAAAACAAACAGGCCAACAAACAACCCAATCAAAAAGTGAGAAAAGGACCTAAAAAGACATTTCTCCAAGGAAGACATACAGATGGCTAATAAACACATGAAAGGATGCTCAACATCACTGATTATTACTAGAGAAATGCAAATAAAACCACAATGAGATATCATCTCACACTGGTCAGAATAGCCATCATCAAAAATTCTACAAACAATAAATGCTGGAGAGGGTATGGAGAAAAGGGAACCCTCTTGCATTGCTGGTGGGAATGTAAATTGATACAGCCACTATGGAAGACAGTACAGAGATTCCTTAAAAAGTTAGGAATAAAACCACAATATGACCCAGCAATCCTACTCCTAGGCATATGGCCCTGAGGAAACTTCAATTGAAAAAGACACGTGTACCCCCAATGCTCATTGCAGCACTATTTACAGTAGCTAGGACATGGAAGCAACCTAGATGTCCATCAACAGATGAATGGATAAAGAAGCTGTGGTACATATATACAATAGAATATTAGTCAGCCATAAAAAGGAACACATTTGAGTCAGTTCTAAAGAGTTTGATGAACCTAGAGCCTATTGTACAGAGTGAAGTAAATCAGAAAGAGTAATATAAATATCATATACTGACACACATATATGGAGTCTACAAAGATGACACTGATGTATTTAGTTTCAAGGCAGCAATGGAGAAACAGACATAGAGAACAGACCTGTGGACATGGGGGGAGGGGGGGGAGGGTTAGATGTATGGAGAGAGTAACATGGAAATTTATATTGCCACATGTAAAATAGATAGCTAGTGGGAATTTTCTATATGACTCAGGGAACCTAACAGGGGTTCTGTGACAATCTAGAAGGGTGGGATGGGGAGGGAGATGGGAGGGAGGCTCAGGAAGGGGGGGACACGGTTGCACCTATGGATGATTCTTGTTGATGTATGAGAGAAAACCACGAAATTCTGTAACGCAAGTAGCCTTCAATAGAAAAAATTCTGGACCTTTCATTTACTAGTTTCAGAATTTTTTTTTGCAGATTTCTTAGTATTATGAAGTCACAGAATTTATTTCTGTAAAATGGAAATTGTATGATCTGTCTTGAAAGTAATTAATTCCCCACAAATTAATGACTGATGACTAGGTCCCAAATACTGTTTTTAAGTCCTGGATATCCATTATTGATGGAAAGTGCAAAGGTCTGAAGGCAGTAATATAGTTGGCAAGTTTGGAGAACAATCTAAACTTCAGGAAAAAAGAGAGGATCTCGGTTTACATGGAACATCTTGGCCAGAAACTTGAAAGAAGAAGGATTTCTCTTGCTAAGATTTCTAACTAAGTTCCTCTATTTGGAATTAGGATTAGGAGATTAGTGCTTGAGAACATTCTGGGATCTCAGCACAAAGAGGAACAGAACCCCATCCTTTCAGTATTTCTTTTCTAAGAGATTCATTTGTGGGAAAAGCCATGAAAATTCCCATGCCCTGAGAAGAGCTAAACTTTTGCTATAGAGGACATTTCTCAAAGATTTATGTCAACAGATGAATCAATGATAATACTCCTGCCCTGCTCCCTGCCCTCTAGAATTCTAGAATGTCAGAATTTTTCCAAATAAATTTTGGAAAAAGAATACCTTGGATAGCTGCCCCCCACCCCAAATTAAATGACTGTGCTATACTAGAGGCATAGAGCTTCAAAATGTAAGATATTCTGAATTATAAAAAGTAAAATTATATAGTTTTGCACACCCAATTTTTAAATATTTATTTATTTTTAAATTTTGGATAATTACTTTACAGAATTTTGTTGTTTTCTGTCAAACCTCAACTTGGACACCCAATTTTGAAGTCTTAGATCTTATACTTTACTTAAAACCCACGTTGGCTTTTATAATTATTTCCTTATAAAATAAGGTAAAATGTACTATCCCAACCTTTCTATATAAGAGATGGATAGCCCTCCACCAAAATTTGTGCTCCCTACTTAACTGAAAAGCAGCTGCCCACAGAGACTATATTTCCCAGAGTCCTCTGCATCTCACCAGGGTCAGATGATTAGTTCCCTCCTATCAGTGGAGGCGATGTATGTCCTTTCCAGACTCAATTATCTGCTCTATTTTTTCTCTCTTTGTTTGCTATCTAAATGGCAAAAGTCTCTAGATTTCTCCCTCTCTGGGGAGGGAGAAGCACAGAATAGGACTCCTGGATGTCACCTTCAAGGCTATCTGCTGACCAAGGATATTTGCATTATACTACTATGTGGCAAGAAATAAATGTCTATTATCTGAACCACTGATATTTGGGGTTTATTTGAAATAGCAGTTAATATTCCCTCAGTTAATACAAAATCATCCCCAGCAAACCACAAAATGACCCAAGCAAAAAAGCAATGTCTAGGTTTTAAGAAACTAACTTTAGGAAAAATGGATTCACATTGTGGCAACATGCAGAATTAATGCTACATTAATTAGAGGGTGTAGAAGTAGAATCCTTCCTAAAATAGCATTGCATAAAGGTGTGCCTTAAGGAGTCTGAGTAAAGAGAATCTTTAGGTTTGACAAAGTGCTTCCTAGGTTTATGCAAAAGAAGAGTCAACCAGTCAGATAGGGGTCTAAGTTGTAGGGAGACATCACAGCCTGTTTCTGTCCCATACGCTGGTAAATCCTGAAAGATTTCCTTTATTTATCACAGTCGTCATTGCTGTTGGAAAGTGTTATTGAGCTTGCTTTTTCTAACAGGTGTGAACTGCATGGATTCTATTTCATAATATGAATGTAGTGTCATTTGATATTTTCACATAAAGAGAGCTACCACACAGCATGGCTTCTGAAGCTAACATTAACTTGTTCTTCATGAGTCCACTAACACTGTAAACAGCAATCAAAATTTTGGTTTGGTTGCTCCTGTGAAGCCCTATGAACTCAATGGTTTCCTTAGTTCAATGTTTTTCTTTCCATAAACTCACCCTCAACAGAAAGCATAGACATTTTTAGAGCTGTGTGCTAATGGATGCTGGGTCCAAAGGATTTCCATGACTCAACCAGGATCATTAACATGGCATACAAAGAGCCATCTCTAAAGGGAACCCTCTTACACTGTTGGTGGGAACGCAAATTAGTACAGCCACTATGGAAAACAGTGTGGAGATTTCTTAAAAAGCTGGAAATAGAACTGCCATATGACCCAGCAATCCCACTTCTGGGCATACACACCGAGGAAACCAGATCTGAAAGAGACACGTGCACCCCAATGTTCATCGCAGCACTGTTTATAATAGCCAGGACATGGAAGCAACCTAGATGCCCATCAGCAGACGAATGGATGAGGAAGCTGTGGTACATATACATCATGGAATATTACTCAGCCATTAAAAAGAATTCATTTGAATCAGTTCTAATGAGATGGATGAAACTGGAGCCCATTATACAGAGTGAAGTAAGCCAGAAAGATAAAGACCATTACAGTATACTAACACATATATATGGACTTTAGAAAGATGGTAACGATAACCCTATATGCAAAACAGAAAAAGAGACTCAGATGTATAGAACAGACTTGTGGACTCTGGGAGAAGGCGAGGGTGGGATGTTTCAAGAGAACAGCATTGAAACATGTATATTATCTATGGTGAAACAGATCACCAGCCCAGGTTGGGTGCATGAGACAAGTGCTCTGGCCTGGTGCACTGGGAAGACCCAGAGGGATCGGGTGGAGAGGGAGGTGAGAGGGGGGACCGGGATGGGGAATACATGTAAATCCATGGCTAATTCATTTCAATGTATGACAAAAACTACTGTAATGATGTAAAGTAATTAGCCTCCAACTAATAAAAATAAATGGAAAAAAAAAAAACAAAAAACAAAAAAACAAAGAGCCATCTCTGCATCTTTTGCCATTTTGAAAAAAATCATCAGACAATGGTTGCCATTCAGAAACTCTCCATGGTGGGAGATCAACAATAAGATCACAGTGAGCCCATATTCCAAAAACTATCACATTGGATGTTTAAGATCTTCAGTGGACTTACTCCAGCAAAAGCTGAAAATTTTTCATTAAGCTGAATGAAATATTATAAACTCATTGCAAGAATGGGTAAGTAAATTATGGTATTATATACTGGCATACTGGTGTACCATACTGCAATGAGAATTAACAAAATTCAGTTGCATCTGACCATACGTACAAATTTCACAAACATAATACTGAGTAAAAGAAGCCCAGACAAACAATACATAATTAATGACATTTTTATATGATGTTCAAAAACAAGACAAATTAATTTATTATGTTAAAGGTTAGAACAGTGGTTACCCCTCAAGGTCAGGTAGAAATTGGAGGAAGATACAGACAGACTCCTAGGGAAATGGGATTGTTCTGTTTTCATACCTGGGCTCTCATTTCCTAGGAGTGCTGGGCAGTAAAAATAAATCACTGAACCATATTTAGTAAATTTATATATATACAAATGTTATATTTCAATAAACTGTCCACTTAAAAATCAAACAATGCACTTAATGACCCTTGTAGAGATCTCTCAAAGTTTAGAGATCTCAGGTAATGAATCAGGTCTCAGGTAATGAATGAGCTCTCAGGTACTCCCCATATACTTTTGAAAAAAATTGTGTCTTGAGTTTTGTCATATGTCATCTTTACATTCAACCAGGTTAAAACCATTTTACAAACATGGAGTTTACACAGACATTTTTGAAATTGGAATCCTCTTCTTCCCTCACGTCTATTGCAGTTTTGTTTTGTAAGCAAACATCACATTTTAAAGTGGTTGCTAAGGTTCAAACATGGTCCATGTTTCATAGATAATGCATGGAAGCAAAACCAGTCCTTGCTTGACAGTATGAAGCAATCATGACATTTATAAGGTCAAAGAAGTCAATACTGCAATTAAAATGTTATCTCTAACACCCCAGTGGAGATGGGAGGCAACCAAGGCTTGGACCACAACCCAGTGCTTCTGTCATGCTTTTTGTTTGAGTTTACCCTGGTGACACAGCTGAGTCACAATCAGTAAGTGTAAATGTAACATTTTAAAGCTATGTTATTTCATGGTCACTTCCAGCATCTTTACCAACCATCCTGGTATGGTTACAGTCATATCCATCTGGTATTGTTACTGCACTTTGGGTTTTTACTGCTGGCAGTATTGCTACATAACAAGTTACCCCCCAAACCTAGCAGCTTTAGTCTTTTTGCTTTGGGTTTTGTGGATCAGGAATTCAGGAATAGCTCAGCTGGGCAGTTATTTCTTAGGGCCTCTCAGGTAGTTGCAATCAGGTGATAGCGGGTTACAGTCATCTGAAATTTCAACTGGGCTGGATATTCAAGCTTGTTCACTCAAATGCCTGTCCAGTGGGACATGCTGTCAGCCTGGCTCAGCTAGGGCTGGTAACCAGAGCACTTACACATGCTTCCTCAGCATGATGGTCTCTGGGTATGGTAAGTCTCCTACATAAAAACCTTCAAGTTGAGAACTTATAAAGATGTGCGATTGTGTTTGCATATCCAATTACATAAGCTGGAGTTAGATATGCAAGAGGACAACCTCATTGCTGTGGAACACAATGAGCTTACTAATGAAGATCTGATGGAATTGGACCCCAGAGAAAGGACAAAGAGAGACAAGAGGAAGAATAAGTAACCGAGGAGATTCATGATGCAGGAAATGGCAATAGGATTTTCTTTATTTGAGGAGTCACTGTTGGTTTCTGAGGCTTAGGACCCAAATGTAAAAGAGTACATGAAGTTTGCAGCAGTTGTTCAGAGTGCAATCCAGTGCTACCATGTCATCTATGATGAGAAAAAAAGAGCTACTACCCAGACATCACAGGGACATTTTTTCAAGAGAGTAGATAGAATTGAACCCGGCAAGGAACCAGAATCTATGCCATCAATGTCAGGCATGAGTTAAAGGGCAACTCGCTCTCTGCCTTCTATTGCTGATGGTCTGTTAGCTCTATCATCTTACACCTTCTCTCCCGCCTCCAGTAAGTAACTCTTCTTGCCTGTTCAATCAATGCAAGCCCCTGTATGCCAGTTGTTGTACTGGATTACTGTACTTTCCAAGGTACTATACTGTAAGATTAAAAATATTATCTTTAATTTTTGTATTTGTTTTTTATATATTATTTGTATGAAAAGTATTATAAGTCATTACAGTACTATATAGAAAATTGTGTTAGTTGGGTACCTAAGCTAACTTTATTGGACTTAGGAATGTGCTTTTAGAATTGAAGTCATTCATATGTAGGGGACTTACTCTGTTTTCTTGATTTTCTTTCTTTTTTAAAATTAATTAATTTATTTTAATTTGAGGATAATTTCTTTATAATATTATGGTGATTTTTGCCATACATGGACATGAATCACCCATGGGTACACATGTGTCTCCCCATCCTGAGCCCCTCTCTGACCTCCCTCACCACCCCATCCATCTGGGTTGTCCCAGAGCACTGGCTTTGAGCACACTGCTTCATACATTGAACTTGCACTGGTGATCTATTTTACATGTAGTAATATTCATGATTCAATGCTATTGTCTCAAATCATCCCACCCTCCCATTCTCCCACATAGTCCAAAGTCTGTTCTATACATCTGTGTCTCTTTTGCTGCCTTGCATATTGGATCATCATTACCATCTTTCTAAATTCCATATATATGTGTCAATATACTGCATTGGTGTTTCTCTTTCTGACCTACTTCACTCTGTATAATAGGCTCCACTTTCATCCACCTCATTAGAAGTGATTCAGATGCATTCTTTCTAATAGCTGAGTAATATTCCATTCTCTATAGGTACCACAGTTTTCTTATCCATTCATCTGCTGATGGACATCTAGGTTGCTTCCATGTCCTAGCTATTGTAAACAGTGCTGCAATGAACGTTGGGGTACACATATCTCTTTCAATTCTGGTTTCCTTAGAGTGCATACTCAGCAGTGGGATTGCTGGGACATATGGCAGTTCTATTTCCAGTTTTTTAAGGAATCGCCACGCTGTCCTCCATAGTGACTGTACTAGTTTGCATTTCCGCCATCAATGCAAGAGAGTTCCCTTTTCTCCGCACCCTCTCCAGCATTTATTGTTTGTAGAATTTTTGGTGGCAGCCATTCTGACCAGCATGAGATAATACTTCATTGTGGTTTTGATTTGCTTTTCTCTAATAATGAGTGATGCTGAGCATATTTTGATATGTTTATTAGCCATTTGTATGTCTTCTTTAGAGAAATGTCTGTTTAGTTCTTCTGCCTACTTTTTGATTAGGTTGTTTGTTTTTCTGGTATTGAGCTGCATGAGCTGCTTTTATATTTTGGAGATTAATTCTTTGTCAGTTGATTAATTTGCTATTATTTTCTCCCAATCTGAAAGCTGCCTTTTCACGCTGTTTATAGTTTCCTTCATTGTGCAAAGCTTTTAAGTTCAATTACATCCCATTTGTTTATTTTTGTTTTTATTTTCATTACTCTGGGGGGTGGGGTGGGTCATAGATGATCTTGCTGTGATTTATGTCAGAGAGTGTTCTGCCTATGTTTTCTTCTAAGAGTTTTATAGTTTCTGTACTTACATTAAGATCTTTAATCCATTTTGAGTTTATTTTTGTGTATAATGTTAGAAAGTGTTCTAGTTTCATTCTTTTACAGGTGGTTGACCAGTTTTCCCAGCACCACTTGTTTAAGAGATTGTCTTTTCTTTATTGTCTGTTTTTGCCTCCTTTGTCAAAGATAAGGTGCCCATAGGTGCATGGATTTATCTCTGGGCTTCTATTCTGTTTCATTGATTTATATTCCTGTCTTTGTGCCAGTACCATAATGTCCTGATGACTGTACCTTTGTAATATAGTCTGAAGTCAGGCAGGTTGATTCCTCCAGTTCCATTCTTCTTTCTCAACATGGCTTTAGCTATTTGAGATTTTTTTGTTTCCATACAAATTGTGAAATAATTTGTTACAGTTCTGTGAAAATTACCATTGGTAGCTTGATAGGGATTGCATTGAATTGATAGATGGCTTTGTGTTGTATACTCATTTTCACTATATTGATTCTTTCAATCCACGAACATGGTATATGTCTCCATCTATTTGTGTCCTCTTTGATTTTTTTCATCAGTGCTTTATAGTTTTCTATATATAGGTCTTTTGTTTCTTTAGGTAAATTTATTCCAAAGTATTTTATTCTTCTCATTGCAATGGTGAATGGGATTGTTTCCTTAATTTCTCTTTCTGTTTTTTTCATTGTGTATAGGAATGCAAGGGATTTCAGTGTCTTAATTTTATGTTTTGAAACTTTACTGTATTCATTGATTAGCTCTGGTAATTTTCCAGTGGTATCTTTAGGGTTTTCTATGTAGAGGATCATATCATCTAAAAACAGTGAGCATTTTACTTATTTTCCAACCTGGATTCCTGTTATTTCTCTTTCTTCTCTGATTGCTGTGGCTAGGACTTCCAAAACTATGTTGAATAGTAGTGGTGAGAGTGAGCACCTTTGTCTTGTTCCTGATTTTAGAGGAAATGCTTTCAATTCTTTACCATTGAGGATAATGTTTGCTGTGGGTTTGTCATATATGGCTTTTATTGTGTTGAGGCATGGTCCTTCTATGCCTGCTATCTGGAGAGCTTTTATCATAAGTGCATGTTGAATTTTTTCAAAATCTTTCTCTCCATCTATTGAGATAATCATATGGTTCTTACCTTTCAATTTGTTAATATGGTGTATCACACTGATTGATTTGAGAATACTGAAGAATCCTTGCATCTCTGGAATAAAGCCCACTTGTTCATGAGGTATGATATTTTTAATATGCTGTTTGATTCTGTTTGCTTGAATTTTGTTGGGGATTTTTCTATCTATGTTCATCAGTGTTATTGGCCAGTAGTTTTCTTTTTTGTGTGGCATTTTTGTCTGGTTTTGGTATTAGAGTGATGGTGGCCTCATAGAATGAATTTGGGAGTTTACCTTCCTTGACAATTTTCCGGAAGAGTTTGAATAGGATAGGTAGAATTTTTGGTAGAATTCACCTGTGAAGCCATCTGGTCCTAGACTTCTGTTTGTTGGAAGATTTTTTTATTACAGTTTCAATTTCCATGCTTTTGATGGGTCTGGTAAGATTTTCTATTTCTTCCTGGTTCAGTTTTGGAAGGTTATACTTTTCTAGGAATTTGTCCATTTCTTCCAAGTTGTCCATTTTATTTGCATATAATTGCTCATAGTAGTCTCTTATGATCTTTTGTGTTTCTGTGTTGTCTGTTGTGATTTCTCCATTTTCATTTCTAATTTCATTGATTTGATTCTTCTCCCTTTTTTTCTTGATAAGTCTGGCTAATAATTTCTCTATTTTATTTATCTTCTCAAAGAAGCAGCTTTTAGTTTTGTTGGTCTTTGCTATAGTTTCCTTCGTTTCCTTTTCATTTATTTCTGCTCTGAGTTTTATGATTTCTTTCCTTCTACCAACTTTGGGGTTCTTCTGTTCTTCTTTTTCTAGTTGCTTTAGGTGTAGTTATGTTGTTTATTTGATGTTTGTCTTGTTTCTTGAGGTAGGCTTGCATTGCCATGAATCTCCCTCTTAGCACTGCTTTTACTAAATCCCATAGGTTTTGGGTTGTGTTTTAATTTTCGTTTATTTCTATGCACATTTTGGTTTCCTTTTTGATTTATTCTGTGATATGTTGGTTTTTCAGGAGTGTGCTGTTTAGCTTCCATATGTTTGTGTTGTTTATAGTTTTTATTTCCTGTAGTTGACATCTAATCTTGCCTCTGTGATCAGAAAAGACGCTTGAAATTATTTCAGTTTTTCAAAAGTTACCAAGGCTAGATTTATGGCCCAGAATATGATCTATCCTGGAGAATGTCCTGTGTGCACTTGAGAAAAAATGTGAAATCCACTGTTTTGGGGTGAAATGCCCTGTAGATTTCAATTGATCTAACTGATCCATTGTATCATTAAAGCTTGTGTTTCCTTGCTAGTCTTCTGTTTGGCTGGTCTATCCATAGGTGTGAGTGGGGTATTAAAGTCTCCCACTATTATTATATTACTGTTAGCTTCCCCTTTCATACTTGTCACCATTTGCCTTACATAATGCAGTGCCCCTATGTTGGGTGCATATATATCTATAATTGTTATATCTTCTTGGATTGATCCTTTGATCATCATGTAGTTTCCTTCTTTGTCTCTTATCATTGTCTTTATTTCAAAGTCTATTTTATCTGATATGAGCATCACTACTCCTGCTTTCTTTTGGTCCCCATTTGCATGAAATAGCTTTTTCCAGCCCCTCACTTTCAGTCTGTATGTGTCCCTATGTTTGAGGTGGGTATCTTGTAAACAGCATATATAGGGGCCTTATTTATGTATCCATTCAGCCAGTCTTTGTCCTTTGGTTGGGGTATTTAGCCCATTTACATTTAACGTAATTATAGATAAGTATGATCCTGTTACAATTTACTTTGTTGTTTTGGGTTCGTTTTTATAAACCTTTTCTATATTTCTCATCTAGAGAAGATCCTTTAGCATTTGTTGAAGAGCTGGTTTGTTGATGCTGAATTCTCTCAGCTTTTGCTTGTCTGTAAAGCTTTTGATTTCTCCTTCATATCTGAATGAGATCCTTGCTGGGTAGAGTAATCTCAGTTGTAGGTTTTTCTCTTTCATGGTATGTCCTGCCATTCCCTTCTGGCCTAAAGAGTTTCTGTTGAAAGATCTACTGTTATCCTTATAGGTATCCCCTTGTGTGTTATTTGTTACTTTCCCTTGCTGCTTTTAATATTTGCTCTTTGTGTTTAATTTTTGTCAGTTTGATTAATATGTGTCTTGGGGTGTTTTGCCTTGGGTTTATCCTGTTTGGGACTCTCTGGGTTTCTTGGACTTGAGTGGCTATTCCCTTCCCCATTTTAGGGAAGTTTTTGACTGTTATCTCAAATATTTTTCTCATGCCCTTTCTTTTTGTCTTCTTCTTCTGGGACATCTATGATTAGAATGTCAGGGTATTTACCATTGTCCCAGAGGTCTCTGAGGTTGTCCTCGTTTCTTTTATTTCTTTTTTCTATTTTCCTCTCTGCTTCAATTATTTCTACTATTCTATCTTCCACCTCACTTATCCTCTCTTCTGCCTCAGTTATTCTAATGTTGGTTCCCTCTAGAGTGCTTTTAATCTCAGTTATTACATTGTTCATTATTGACTGACTCTTCTAAGTCCTTGTTAAACATTTCTGGCATCTTCTCAATCCTTATCTCTAGTCTATTTATCTGTAACTCCATTTTGTTTCTGAGATTTTGGATCATCTTTAATGTCATTATTCTGAATTCTTTTTCAGGTAGACTCCCTATCTCCTCTTCTTTTATTTGGTTTGGTGGGTTTTTATCATGTTCCTTCCTCTGTTGTATATTTCTCTGCCTTTTCATTTTCTTTAGATTGCTGTGTTTGGGGTGCCCTTTCTGCAGGCTGGAAGTTCATGGCTCCTCTTAATTGTGGAGTCTGCTCCCTGTGGGTGGGGTTGGACCAGTGGCTTGTCAAGATTTCCTGGTTGGGGGCACTTGTGTCTGCATTCTGGTGGGTGGAGCTGAATATCTTCTCTCTGTGTACAGTGAAGTTTCCAGTAGTGTTTTGGGGTGTCTGTGGTCTTGGCATGGCTTTGGGCAGCCTGTCTTTTAATGTTCAGAGTTGTGTTCCTGTTTTGCTGGAAAATTATTGTGGTGTGTCTTGCACTGGAACTTCTTGGCTTTTCTGTGGAGGTTGATTTCAGTGTAGGTATGGAGACTTTTGGGTGCGCTCTTGTCTATTAATGTTCTCTGGAGCCTGGAGTTCTCTGATTCTCTAAAGTTTTGGAATTAAGCCTCCTTGCCTCTGGGTTTCAGTCCTTCTTTTACAGTAGCCTCAAGACAAATGAACACAGCAGCAACGCTCCTGCGAGCATAGCACTGGCAGCTTCGGATTTTTCAGCAAACGTTCCGCTGTATCCCCAGTGTGGGTGAGTGAAGAAGAGGGGCCATTCCAGCCACTGTGGGACAGGGAAGATGCTGGGAGCAGCTGCCCAGTCCCACTCCAGGTCGCGCTCTGACAAGAACCCGTTTTCTTGGCTTTCTCAAAGTGTGCCTAACTTCTAGCTTCCCCACAGTGAGTGTTCCCTGAGGACCCAGGGGAACTGACACTGACTCAGAAGATGTGCAGCATCACTACTGCTGCATTCTGTTAGTTACACGTGAGATACAACCCCACCCAAATTAGAGGGGAGGGGATTAGACCCCACTTTTGGAGGGGAGAGGAGCAACAATGAATTTCTTTTTTTTTTTTTCCCCATTTATTTTTATTAGTTGGAGGCTAATTACTTTACAGCATTGCAGTGGTTTTTGTCATACAATTAGCCATGGATTTACATGTATTCCCCATCCCGGTCCCCCCTCCCACCTCCCTCTCCACCCCATCCCTCTGGGTCCTCCCAGTGCACCAGGCCTGAGCACTTGTCTCATGCATCCAACCTGGGCTGGTGATCTGTTTCACCCTAGATATACATGTTTCGATGCTGTTCTCTTGAAACATCCCACCCCCGGGTTCTCCCATAGAGTCCACAAGTCTGTTCTATACATCTGAGTCTCTTTTTCTTTTTTTGCATATAGGGTTATCGTTACCATCTTTCTAAATTCCATATATATGTGTTAGTATACTGTAATGGTCTTTATCTTTCTGGCTTACTTCACTCTGTATAATGGGCTCCAGTTTCATCCATCTCATTAGAAATGATTCAAATGAATTCTTTTTAATGGCTGAGTAATATTCCATGGTGTATATGTACCACAGCTTCCTCATCCATTCATCTGCTGATGGGCATCTAGGTTGCTTCCATGTCCTGGCAATTATAAACAGTGCTGCGATGAACATTGGGGTGCATGTGTCTCTTTCAGATCTGGTTTCCTTGGTGTATATGCCTAGAAGTGGTATTGCTGGGTCATATGGCAGTTCTATTTCCAGTTTTTTAAGAAATCTCCACACTGTTTTCCATAGCGGCTGTACTAGTTTGCATTCCCACCAACAGTGTAAGAGGGTTCCCTTTTCTCCACACCCTCTCCAGCATTTATTGCTTGTAGACTTTTGGATAGCAGCCATCCTGACTGGCGTGTAATGGTACCTCATTGTGGTTTTGATTTGCATTTCTCTGATAATGAGTGATGTTGAGCATCTTTTCATGTGTTTTTTAGCCATCCGTATGTCTTCCTTGGAGAAATGTCTGTTTAGTTCTTTGGCCCATTTTTTGATTGGGTCATTTATTTTTCTGGAGTTGAGCTGGAGGAGTTGCTTGTATATTTTTGAAATTAATCCTTTGTCTGTTGCTTCATTTGCTATTATTTTCTCCCAATCTGAGGGCTGTCTTTTCACCTTGCTTATAGTTTCCTTTGTTGTACAAAAGCTTTTAAGTTTCATTAGGTCCCATTTGTTTATTTTTGCTTTTGTTTCTAAAATTCTGGGATGTGGGTCATAGAGGATCCTGCTGTGATTTATGTCGGAGAGTGTTTTGCCTATGTTCTCCTCTAGGAGTTTTATAGTTTCTGGTCTTACATTTAAATCTTTAATCCATTTTGAGTTTATTTTTGTGTATGGTGTTAGAAAGTGTTCTAGTTTCATTCTTTTACAGGTGGTTGACCAGTTTTCCCAGCACCACTTGTTAAAGAGGTTGTCTTTTTTCCATTGTATATCCTTGCCTCCTTTGTCGAAGATAAGGTGACCATAGGTTCGTGGATTTATCTCTGGGCTTTCTATTCTGTTCCATTGATCTATACTTCTGTCTTTGTGCCAGTACCATACTGTCTTGATGACTGTGGCTTTGTAGTATAGTCTGAAGTCAGGCAGATTGATTCCTCCAGTTCCATTCTTCTTTCTCAAGGTTACTTTGGCTATTCGAGGTTTCTTGTATTTCCATACAAATTGTGAGATTATTTGTTCTAGTTCTGTGAAAAATACCGTTGGTAGCTTGATAGGGATTGCATTGAATCTATAGATTGCTTTGGGTAGTATAGCCATTTTGACAATATTGATTCTTCCAATCCATGAACACGGTATATTTCTCCATCTGTTTGTGTCCTCTTTGATTTCTTTCATCAGTGTTTTATAGTTTTCTATGTGTAGGTCTTTTGTTTCTTTAGGTAGATATACTCCTAAGTATTTAATTCTTTTTGTTGCAATGGTGAATGGTATCGTTTCCTTAATTTCTCTTTCTGTTTTCTCATGCAACAATGAATTTCTAATCATTTTGGTCATGCTATGTGACCAAAACAATAACTATGTTAAATTTAACTGACTGCTTCCTTATACCAATGTTCCCTGGGGTCTTCACCTAGAAAGTAACAAGTAGTCACAGAAATGCAAAACAAATAACAAAATTTCTTCAATATTTATTATCGAAGAAGCAACAAGATGCTCCCCTGTAATGAAAACAGATCCTTGATCTGATAATGTTGTAGAAGAAGCATTGTTATCTAACTGCTCCATTTGAAGAAACTAAAACCTAGAAGACTTACAGTCCCCTAGCTGTTAAGTTGCAGGGTTAAAAACTTACGTTTTCTGACCCTAAGTTCAATGTTTACAGCTACAATTCTGTGAATTCAGAGTTTACATGAGTATCAGTCATTTCAGTGACCAATTCTGCATTAAGCCCCTAGATGCTTTGAACATTAGGATATTTTACTTCCTTGCACTGTATCCTGGGATATTCTGACCCATTTGCTTAAGCTGGGTATTGTACTAGTGCCAACTAAATGAATTATTTGCTGCCTTTCTGAGCAAAGAAAATGGAATAAACAATCCTTAGATTGTGCACCAGAACTATGCACCCAAGAGGGAAGAATATTTTACTCTGGATATAAAATACCTTTATCAACTGCCTAGCTGAAGGAATTGAGAATTAATAAGGATTAAAACAGCAAGCAAGATGAAACTAGATGGAGTTCCAAAGGGCTCAAGGGACAAAACTAGAATTCAATACAAACCTAGACAAATTAAAAAGCAGCTGGTTAGAAATGAAATAAACTATAGTGGAAACAAATGTATAGATAGCTCATCTCAGTGAGAATCCAAGTAGCTGCAAAGGTGGACAAGACTATCTGGATACAATCACAGTAGGTAAACCATTTGTTCCAAAGCCAATGGCACCATGTTGGGGGGGCAGGGGGTAGAGGAATGAGCAATGTTCGTTTCAGTTGAGGAGCCCATGGAAGAATCAAAAAACATTACCTTAAATACATAAGGGCTTTTTCTGACTCCCTTGAATTAGATTACCTATCATTGTAATACATACTCAAGTTCCTCTGTCTTTTCTTTAGGGGGCTTTATTACTATTGAATTTTTTAAAACTTTGGCATGATTATTTGACTAACATTGCATTCCCACTAATGGTGTGTTCCAGAAAAGCAAAGTCTAAATCTATTTTCATCATGTATGCAGTGCCCACCACACTACCTATTGTATAGCTGGTGTCTTCTCAATGTTGTTGTATACACAAACTAATATTAGGATGAGAATAAATTAAACCATGGGTTAACAAACTATAGCCCACTAACCAAATGTAGCCTGCCACCTATTTTTGTTTGATTTCTGAACTAGGAATAGTTTCTACTTTCTTTAATGGTTAAAAAAATATCAAAAGAAGAATGGTATCATGTGATGTGATGATTGTTTGAAATTCAAGTTTCAGTACCCACAAAGAAAGCTTTTTGGAATGCAGTGATCCCCATGCACCCACATACTGTCTTTGTAATATGTAGCTTTTACACTTCAGTGATTTTCTGCTAAAACAATAGTGTTGAGTAGTTGTAATGGAGACCCTATGGCCCACAAAATCTAAAATATTTACTACCTGACCCTTCACAAAAAAGTTTGTTGATCCCTTGATAAAATGTTACTTTTATCATTCTTGGGGTTCCATCTGCAGCGAATATATTCTTAACCTTTCAGCTGAACCCTACTAGTTAAAATGATTCTGTGACTCCCATATTGAAATACAGAAATAGTCACTCCTCTTTTCTAATAGGATAGAGGTTATTTTACAAATGTACTCAACCCTCCAGACTTGAGGGAACAAATATTGAATTAATAGATTAAAGATTGAAAATCATGTAGACTAGAGTTTGGCAAGACTATGAGCTTTGGCATCATGGAGAGCTGCATTCACACCCTCTACACATGTAGTCTTGGCAATTCTCTGAGCCTCAGTGAAACTTTTGTAAAATGGGAATAAAATCATCTTCCCGGTGAGATGCTAGGGTGATCAAATTAGAGACGAGAAACACCATCTAGGTGTGCTTGCCCATCCCGAAGTCCTTTCTCTGAGGACTGTCCCCCGGCTCCTGAGGTAGCCAGGGCAGGTCTCTCAACCTTCTCTGCTCTGGCCACAACTGATGGCATAAAGCACGGACACCAAATGCCAAATCTGTGCTGGGCCAACTACACCCTTCCCCCTCAATTACTGAAAATGGAACAGAAATTCTAGTTCGTTCATTTGAGGCACTTAGATTGAGCTACCTGTTTGGTCACAAGCAAAGGTAGAAGAAACTGGTCTGTAGACTGAGAATAATGAACAGACATGTAGCAAGATATTTACATGGAGAGAAAGAAAGCAGTCTCTTCCTGCTGGGTGGAGCACTCTTGAACCATTCCCCTTGTCTCCAGGCTGCACACTCATCTCGGTCACTCAAGCATCCACATCCTCTTATGGATAAGGCATAGAAACCAGGGAGATGAAGGGTCCCCTGTGCTTCACTATTTATGCTAAACCCTTACTGCAGAGTCCTGTCTTTGTAATCCTCCAGCATCAGAGACACGAGACCGGGAAAGAAAACAACTCTACCCAGAGACAGATGACCCCATAAAACCAGAGCTTCGGAACCTGAGCGTCAAGACCAGTGAAGCTCAGCAACACACTGTTAAAAGCTGAGCTGCAGATTGTAGTTGTTATAACAACTCCCTCACCACATACCCTCAAGTTCTGAGGATTGTGGAGGAGTGGTGGATACATGCAAAGTTTGATAAGACAGAACAAAAGCAGAGGGACCAGAGATTTCTCTTGCTATGGATTTGCTGGAGACGCACATGACAGCTCTGAGAAACTTCTTTTACTGACAACTGTGCATTTCCTGCTTTCATGCCTTTGGGTTCAACCTGATACCTTTGCCCTTGGTTCAGGGAGATAATGATGCACAGATGCTGCTTTTAAAATTAGTTCTAAGAAATTTCAGCCTCTTGTCATAAACATGCCCTGACTGAAACAATATGTAGTTTCTAGATCATAACTATTCAATAATGTGATGGTGGTTATTATTCTTATTATTAGCTGACATGAATCCTGTGGAAATCAGTGGCCATAATTTTTATAGATGCATATATATAGTATATATATATATATAGTACATATATAGTTTATACTGCAGTGTGTAGGCAAAAAATGATTTCTTATACTTGCTTCATAATAAATTCATACAAGTACATACAAGTGTTAGTCACTCAGTCATGTCCAATTCTATGTGACCTCATGAACTATAGCCTGCCAGGCTCCTCTCTCCATGGAATTATCCAGGCAAGAATACTGGAATAAATCTATAATAAAACTTAAAAAAGAAAAAAGAAATAGATGAAGCAAGCTTGGCAAAATCTTGGTAATCGCTGAATCTGGTGGTGGGTATATGTGAGTTCATTGTACTATGCATTGTACTTTGTGTGTATTAGAAAATCTCATTAGAAAAAGTATTAAAATTATTTTTAGAGTTTAAAAAATTAGATTTTAAATATATTAAGTTGATTAAACAACAGCTCCAAAAAGCCAATTAATCATGCTAGTGTTTTATTTGTTTGTTTGTTTAAAAAAAAAAACCTTTAGAACAATTTATTTACCAAAAAATAAAAGAGAGAGAGAGAGAGACATCAGTCATGGATGATGTGGACTGGCCCAGAAACACAGAAATGGACCAAAAGATGTTTTAGAATTTCTCCTTCTGCACACACCACACACATACACATACACAAACACTTTTCAGCTCCACTACACTATACTGGAAATTGAAGTGTTTCTCCCAAAACAAAGGCCAAGGTATTCTCCTGCCTGAGAACACAGAAAACCATCAATAATGAAGCATGTGCCTGAAATCTCTAGGTGGGAGAGGGAAGTGCATTCCTGAGTTTTTCTTTTTCCAATACAGGATGCCAGTGGAAATGAGAGATTTAGCATCTGCGTCTTCAAGTGTTCTTGTCGATGGTGGATAAATCAGCCGCTGGAAACTCCCTGTGCTGCCCCGGACAGCTTCCTTCCGCAAGTACAACCACCAATCTCCTTTGAGTATTGGTTAATCAGATCCAATTTCTTGGCACACTGGGGTTTTCCCAGTTTGAAAAAATGGGAGAAATAAAGACCAGATATGGTCTAGCCTTAGTCAGAGAGTATCACTTTTCAGCTGCATATTTGAGGCAAAGAAAGGAAAAAAGGAAAGAAAGAGGGAGAAAACCAAGAATGCAGCAGACTGAACACCGAGATCCTCTCAGGCTACCTGAAGTTGGCACAGGACAAGCATGTCGAGGTGCCTCTGCGACCCCCTTATTCGGCCACTCGGGGCTGTGGCCTGAAACTCCAAACTTCTGCCCATCCAGGCTGGAGAACTGACATAAGAATATTCTTCTTGAAAAAAACAGATGATTCTGGAAGCAAGTCAACAGAGTGGGTTGCTGAAAGCCATCCTACAGAAAGGAGCGAGGTGACACCCAGGATAGAACCTGGCCCAAGGGAGGTTCTCCATAAATCATTCACTCCTTAGAAATGATGCTGAGTGGGTGTCTGCTATGTGCTCTGTACTAGAAATTCAGCCGTGAATAAAAGGGTGTTTCCTGGAACAGACAGTCAGCTGGGGGTTGGCGGTGGTTCGGGGGCTGATGGTCTCACAGATGAACCCGCATTTGCCAAGAGTGATAAGCAGAACAGCACTGATCTAGGGAAACTCTGGGATTCTCTCAGTGTTTTGTGCCCAGAGGCCCCCAGTGTCAGTATAACATGGTAACAATGAGTTCAGAGTCTAGAAGGAGACTCTCTGGGATTAGAGTCCCAGTTTCTATCACAATCTCCCTGGGTGACTATAGGCCAGTTATTTAACCTGTTTCCCTATAAAACAGTGATGATAACAATAAAGTGAATATGAGGCCCTGCCTAGCCCAGCTCTCTCCCCAGAATGCTGATCTGTAAGGACTGTACCACCCAGCTCACTTGGCCCCTGAATTCTGCTTGGATTTGCCCAATGGGAAGTCATTCCAGGAGACTGGACAGCCAAGGAAATGCCCCTGTTCTCCCGCCTGGCGGTCCTCTCCGAGGAACTTTAAAACTCCCTCTCCTTCAGGCCAGTGAGTGATAAAGACTATTGCTAGCAGGACAATATCCACTGTTACTTTACCCAAATATTTTCCCCTCATTAAACACCTTTCAATCACTACTTTTGAGTGTATGCTGTGCCTTACACTAGGCTCCTGACCAATGCCCCTTGAAATATTTGCCCCTTGAAATATTCCCTGGCCCCAAATAAGAATTCAATAAACAATTATCCAAATAAAACTTTGTTTTAGACCTGTGCTACTTCATAGAAAATATCTATGATCCCCACAATAAAAATATTCTCAGGGGAAGTAGCCCAACTTTTCCCAAATTCTCCAGGAACATATCAAAAGAAAATAAGGAATTTAGGACCCCCTGAAAGAAGGGTAAGTGCTGGGATTAAGAACTAAGGAAAATCATGGTTCAATATCTTCTGGAATTCTCCTTTATCTAGTTCATCATTTGTAATGTAATGAAATTTCTATTTAATAAAAGCTTCAGTTGTCTTCTTTAAAAAAAGTTAGGACCCTGCAAAACACTAACATCAAGCGGCCAGACTGGTGTAAAGCATTAATAATTTTGGCCCCTCACAGCCTTTGCCCTGTGTCCAGAGATCAGAGTCACGGTAAGAAACTATAATGCTGTGGGCCCCCTGACAATGATGAGAAAAGGGAGATTTTCCAGCAAGGCAGCCTAGTTATTTAAGGCAGTTATTTATCCACTTAAGACAGAAACTGTCCTCTCCCGGCTCCACATGATCTAATCCCTTAAGCCTCCTGCTGGCACTGGAAACAATGTTAAGCTTTGGGATCAGGCTTTTCGGCTTCTATAATCCGTGGGAATTTGAAGATGATAAACGTGTGGAAAGACTGAAAGTTCCCGAACTGTAATTGGGGCCCAAGGGAAAATAATTAGGACCGAGGCATGTAACTCCACCAGCTCTTTTCTAAAGCTCTGAATTCTGTAAGTCTCTTGCAGCAGCCTCCCTCTGTGTGCCCTATTTTGCCACCGAACAAGGAGAAAGACAGAGGCGATGAAAGGCAGTGAGAAGATACTACTACTTATTGGCATCTGGGCTGAGGGATCTGATAGGAAACAAATTCCAACTGCTGTCACAAATGTGCAGCAGGCTCAGCATCACCCTGAACTTACCCGGGCTTTCCCGGCCATTCCCGACCCTCGGTCACCCTCACCAAGGATAACTGGCGTATTAGAAAGAGGATGTCTGATCTCGTGAATCAGATTTGTGGGGGCAGGCTAGTCCTCATCACTGAAGTGGCTAAGACTGAACTACTGAACTGAAGAGGATGAACAATAGGTTCCACTCATTTTGGCCAGTAACTGTCACTGTAAATTGTAAACGGAGCATCTGCTAGAAGAATGGGTTTTTGCAGGATGTTCAAGCAATGGCCATGAAAGGTTAAGCAAAACCTCAGAAGATGAATTCCTTTTTCTCTAGTTGTCAGAGACACTAACCTAAATTTGTCGTCCAACCCGGGCCCCAAAGAGAGCCTGGGAAGAGCTGGTGGGCACTGCCAGGGGCTCTGAAGTTGGGAGTGTCGGCTGGGGTCAGAAAAGAGGGTCAGAAAAAAGACGCCCCCACATCTTGCCTGGTGCTTGCATCTATTTCATCTCTTTTCTCACCTACACTCTGATGAGACATTATCTGACTCATTTTTATTCCATCAAATTTGGTTAGAGCCTACATTGAGCCAGAAAGGAGAGATATTTGAGAGCCATCCCTGACTTTTAAGCCCAAATAACTCTGAATAACATCTGGCACAGAGTGTGTACTTCAAAAATGTTTGCCAGATTCAAATGGTGTCCTTATGCAAGACCTGTGGAGTGGACCAGCACCTGCTAGTGGACTGTTGGATTGCCTTCTCTGGAGATAACCAGCATTCTGGTGGGCTTTTAAGTCCTGTATGCAAGGATGGAACCAGTACATTCAGGTAGAAGGCACAATCTGAAGGATTGCAGGGCTGCCCTATTTCCAGGCACTTGAACTTCCACTATTGGCAAATCAGTTTGGCAGAAAGATAGGACTCCTCTGGAGAGCAAACCCCATACAGTGACATTTTTTCCCCAGCACTTTGGACTTTCCTGTTTTCTCATCCTTTAACTTATTTGATTCCCAAAACTAGGTGGAATCTTTATTGGTAACCATTGGTTTTGGGTAAAACACCATTTTAGAAATTTGACTCGAGGATTTTAGAACAGGTGGCGTTCAGAGTGCACATGTATTTGGCAGAGCAATTTCTTTCATCACTGGAGATTTTAAACAGTAGGAAGCCTCAGGATCCCTGTGTTGGAAGCCAGAAGCGAAATCCATCAAGGACTGCAAAAGAACTTGGCACTTCTGCCTATGGTACATTCTGAATAATTTAGTAAACTATTCTCAAATTTAAAACAGAGCCTAACCACTACAATATGGTAAAGTAATTAGCCTCCAACTAATAAAAATAAATGGAAAAAATAAAAAATAAAATGACCTGAAAAAAAAAAGTATAATTCAACACTTTGCTGCACAGCAGAAATTAAGATATTGTAAATCAACTATACTTCAATAAAGTAAATTTTTAAAAAAAGAAAAGAAAAGAAACAAGTGGCTGGCATTTCTGTCTCCCACTAGACCCCAGAGAAGTAGTCATTTTTCTAGGCTTCTGTTCTTCTCTTGAGAATACACCTAGAGTTTCTCATCTTTTTTTGGAAGCAAAAGGGGAGGAAAGTCAAGAGAGCAAGTGAAATAAACTGTGGTTTTCACATCATTGTCCAATATGGCCCAGGACTAAGTATCCTAGCAAGAATGAGATGTTGCCAGTGTATAGAGAGGAAACCAGTGAGACTGGATCCCAAAGTATCAACTACTCCAGGGACACAGGAGAGTATAAAGCATGCTTCTAAAATATGTCCCTCCTTCTCAAGTTCCAAAACTCATACACAAGTGTCTGGATTGGGGGACAACAGGGGAAAGCTTATTACACATGCAAAGCTCATGCAGAGGGCATGTGAGAACATATATCACTCTGGACACACAGCACCCACCCACCACACCCCCACCTCCTCCTCGGCTGCCACCAGCCACCACCTTCACCTCCTCCAGTAGCACCACCTAGGTGCAAGTTACTGTCTTTTCTCCTTTTAAAGAAATCTTTAACATGTGAAAAACATAGAGAATAAAAGTCCCAGTGAAAATAGAAAATAAAATAAAATAAAACAGAGCCTAGACCACAAAGTGATGAGCCGGTTTTAAGAGCACCTCATCTGGGCACCCACCTGGCTGGCAGTGGGTGTCCTGCGGCGGCCTCAGAGGGGAGATGGATGCTGTGTCTTTGCTGGCCCTGCCACCTGCACACAGGCTTCAGCAAGTGGCTTGATTAAACATCCTGATTAGAGAGTTTCTTGAAAAGTTGCTGTGTAGAGCATGTCTGCATAGCCTCACTTCTTTTTTAGTTTAATTTTTATTTTACATTGATGTATAGTTGATTTACAGTATTTAGTTTCAGGTGTATAGCAAAATGATTCAGTTATCCATATACATACATCCACTTTTTTGGATTCTTCTCCCAAGTAGGGAATATATTCATATACAGAATATTGAGTACAGTTCCCTGTGATATACAGTAGGTCCCTGTTGATTATCTATTTTATATATAGTAGTGTGTATTTGTTAATCCCAAACTCCTTATTTATCCATTCTCACTACCTTTCCTCTTTAGTAACAATGTTTGTTTTTGAAGTGTAAGTCTGTTTCTGTTTTATAAATAAGTTTATTTATATCATTTTGTTTTAGATTCTACATAGAAGTGATACAATGTGGTATTCATCTCTGCCTCATTTACTCCACTTAGCATGATAATCTCTAGATGTTACCTTCAAATATTTATCTACGGGTAGACAGAAAGCAGCGGGCTCAGAAGGAAGAAGTGAAAGAATTATTGCCTAATACAGGGTCTTGAAAAATCAGCTCAATTCAGAGGAAGCAGAATGAGCAGCTACAGAAAGCAGCACACAGGTGAGCTCTAGAGACAGTCCTTGGGAATTTGCTCAGGAAGAACTTGTCTTTGGATCTGTGCCTTCAGGCATCTTGCCCTGCATTTCACCCTTTGGCTTGACCTGAGCTAGTAATTAGTCGCCTTTGTTAACACTGGGTCTTCAGCTTCCTCCTCTTGGACCTCCTTCCCCATTGTCTTCTTTCTTTCAAATATACGCTTTTTTTTTTCCCCACTTTTATTGAGAAGTAATTGATGACCACCACTGTATGTAAGATTTACCCTCAACAATTTTTCTTAGGTATCTGTCTTACAGCAATGTTAGCTATAGTTATCTTGTACACTGCATCCTTAGTACAGTTTTATCTTAAAACTGGAAGTCTGTACCTTTTGACCACCTTCCTACAGTTTCCCTTCCCCCACCCTTGTGACTCTGGGAGCCACAAATCTGATCTCTTCTACTATGAGTTTGATTTTCTACTGTTAAATTTCCACTTATAAGTGAAATAAATAGTGTCTGTCTTTCTCTGTCTGACTTTTCACGTAGCATAATGCTTTCAAAGTCCATCCATCTTGTCACAAATGTTAAAATGTCCTGTGTTTTTATGGCTAAATAGTATTTAATTTGTATTATTAATTTTAATAATAATTATTAAAATAATTTAATTTTGATTAATATAATTAATTTTAATCATTAATTTATGGCTAAACTGTACTTGACACCATCTCCTTATTCATTCATCCATCAGTCAACACTTGAGTTGTTTTCATGTGTTGCCATTATAATGCCGCAATGAGCATGGGGTTGCAACATCTTTTTGACTTAGTGTTTTTATTTCCTTTGGATATAGCTCCAGAAGTGGAATTGCTGGCTCATATGGTAGTTCTATTTTTAATTTTTGAGGCTCTTCCATACTGTTTTCCACAGAGGCTATATCAATTTACAATCCCACCAATACCATACAAGGGTTCCGTTTTTCTCTACACCTAAGCTAGCATTTGATCTCTCTTGTTTTTTTGGTAAATGGTCATTCTAACAGGCATGATGTGATATCTCATTATGGTTTTAATCTCATTTTGCTAATGACTGGTAAAGCTAAGCTTCTTTTCATGTTACCTGTTGGTCTTTCTTATATCCTCTTTGAAGAAAACTCTGCTCACATTCTTTAGCCTTTTTTAAAAAATTGAGCTATTTTGGGGTTTTGCTATTTAGTTTTATGAGCTCTTTATGTATTTTAAATG
Source organism: Odocoileus virginianus (assembly GCF_023699985.2). Taxonomy (NCBI): domain Eukaryota; kingdom Metazoa; phylum Chordata; class Mammalia; order Artiodactyla; family Cervidae; genus Odocoileus; species Odocoileus virginianus. The sequence continues at coordinate 1,232,177 of NC_069682.1, forward strand.
TGAATTTCATATCAGATACACGGTTTGCACATTTTTCTTCCAATTTTGTAGATTGTCTTTTCACTTTGTTGATGGTTTCTTTTGATGTGAAGAAGCTTTTTAGTTTAGTCAATGTAGACCCAGGTGTCCATTTTTTAGTTCATTGCTTGTGCATTATGTGTCATATCAAAAAAATCAATGCCAATTCCCTTGTCAAGGAGTTTTATGCCTGTTTTCTTCTGGGAGTTGTAGTTTCAGGTTTTACATTTAAGTGTATAACACACTGTGAGTTAATTTTTGTTAGTGGTGTAAGGCATGGGTCTAGTGTTATCCCTTTACATATGAATATTCATTTATTCAAGCAACATTTATTGAAGGGGCTGTTTTTTCTTCACTGTGTTCTTGGTTCTCTTGTCAAAAATTCATTGCCCATATATGCTTGGGTTTACTTTGGTCTCTTGATTCCTTAGTCAATTTTTCTGCTTTTATGCCAGTACCATACCATCTTGATGACTATAGCTTTAGAGTATAGCATGAAATCAGGGAGTATAATACCTCCCGATTTGATCTTTCTCAGTATTTCTTTGTCTTTATAGTGGCTTTAGTGGCTCCATATAAATGTTAGAAGTGTGCTTTCTACTTCTGCTTAAAAAAAAATGCCTTTGGAATAGTGATGGGAATTGCATTGAATCCATAGATGGCTTTTGGTCAAATTGACATTTTAACAATATTAATTCTTCTAATCCATGAACATAGGCTACCTTTCCATTGTGTGTCTTTTATTTCTTTCAACAATGTCTTACTCTGGCCAGAGTAGAGATCTTCCACCTCCTTAATTTTATTCATAAGTATTTTTGTATGCTATTGTAAATGGGATTGATTTCTTTCTTAGAAAATTTGAATTCATTAATCGGATCTACAGTGGTTTTTTTTTTTTTTTTTTGGTTGGAGTCTTTAGCGTTTTCTATATATAAAGTTATGTCTTACATAAATAGACAGTTTCACTTCTTCTTTTCCAATTCTGATATCTTTTATATCTTTTCCCTGCCTGATTGCCTTAGCTAGGACTTCTAGTCCTATGTTGAATAGGATAGGGGAGAGTGGGTATCCTTGTCTTGTTCCTTTATCTTGGAAGGAAAGCTTTCAGTCTTTCATCACTAATGAAATGCTAACATCATTGATGTTAGCTGTTAGCTTGTCATGTATGACTCTTGTCATGTATAGTTTATCATGTATGGCTTATGTTGAGAAATGTTCCCTCTATGCCTTAAATTTGTTAAGAGTTCTTATCATGAATGGATGTTGAATTTTTTCAAATGTTTTTCTCCATCTACTGAAATGATCGTATGATTCTCTTCTTTCATTTTTATTAACTTGATGTATTACATTGACTGATTTGTCTGTGTTGAACCATTCTTGCATCCCATGGATAAATCTCATTTCATCACGGTGAATGAGCTGCTGGATTCAGTTTGCTAGTATTTTACTGAGGATTTTTGCACCTTATACAGCAGGGATATTGGCTTATAGTGTTTTGCTTTGTTTTGTTTCCCAGTTGTGTCATTTTCACATGTTGATAATGCTGTCCTTGTAAAAAGTTTGGGAGTGTTCCCTCCTCTTTGGTTTTTTGGAAGAGTTTGAGAAGGATTAGTGTTAATTCTTCTTTAAATGCTTAGTTTTTTTTTTTTCTGTTGGGAGATTTTTGGCTACTGAAATAATCTCTTTACCAGTAGTTGATCTATTCAGATTTTCTATTTCTTTCTGATTCATTCTCAGTAAATGGCACGTTTCTAAGAATTTTTTAAAAAATTTCTTCTAGGCTGTCCAATTCACTGGCTATGATTATTCATACCAATTGCCTTCTTTGTAACACTCACCTGACATAGCAGGGAAATTTCACATCCCACTTTTACCAAGGTCTATTCCACCACTTGCTTAATCTGGGGGTCAAGAAAGAGTTCTCAGAATATCTCTGAATTCTACTGATGGAAAAGAGTAAACTCTGCAAAGGAAGCACTATAGAGAGGAAAATTCTTTTCAGAAAGCTTTTGCTTCTTAACACATTATTGACCAGAGATATATTAATATGCCTTTTGTTACCTGAACATTATTGATTAGAAACATTTCAACACCCACTTATATAACAATTTACTGGCCACAGATGTTAGTTTCTGCAAAAATCCCTGGTCAGTAATGAGCTAACTCTACCAGTTATCTATTATGCAATAGACCATGCAAAACTTCCTGGCTTAAAATGGCATTTTATCTCCCAATTTTAGGAGTTGGCACTTGGGCTGGGCTTAGCTAGGTAGCTCTTCTGAAGCTAAGACTTGGCTCAGGCATCTACAGACTGGTGCTAATCAGCTGGTAAATCATGTCTTCAGGGTCTGACTCATCTAAGATGCTCTCACTCATATAGCTCATGGTTGGCTAATTATTAGCTGGGGTGATGGGGGCAAATGAATCATGTGCTTCTCATCCTCCAGCAGGATAACTTGGGCTTGTCCATAAGGCAGCTTGATTTAGCTCTGGGAGACAGCAGACATGGATAAGACCTTTTGAAACATTGGTTGGAACTAGCACATTACTTTCACTGCATGCTATAGACCAAAGAAAGTCAAAAGACCAGCCTAGAATCAAGAGTTGGGGAAGTAAATTTGATGGAAAGGAGTTAGTGCAAAGGCAGAGAGGGGGAAGAGGGAAGACTTGACATCGTTTCTGAACAACTCACACACGAGAATAGAATTCCTGGCTTAACTTGTCTTTTTTCCTGGCCCCATAGACCTCACATTCTGCCCTTTGAGCCTCCAGGAGTTGTTCAAATGGCCTACACCTGTGGCTCTATTTGTAGACATTCTTCAGGCCACTAGAGCTGCTTTTTCCCCATTTCTCAAGAGTTCTAAGTGCCTCAGAGTCAGTGTGTTCACCTCTCCCCTTGCCCCCTGTGACCACCCGTCTGAGACTGAGTTGTATGTAATGTAAAAGCCAGCTCCCTTCCTTCTGGTGGGGACAGACTCTGAGGAGTGTGTATGAAAAGACAGACAGCCTTCAGATTGGGAGAAAATAATAGCAAACAAAGCAACTGACATAAATTAATCTCACAAATATACAAGCAGCTCCTCCAGCTCAACTCCAGAAAAATAAATGACGCAATCAAAAAATGGGCCAAAGAACTACAGACGTTTCTCCAAAGAAGACACACAGATGGCTCACAAACACATGAAAAGATGCTCAATATCACTCATTATCAGAGAAATGCAAATCAAAACCACAATGAAGTACCATCTCACACTGGTAGATGGCTGCTATCCAAAAGTCTACAGACAATAAATGCTGGAGAGGGTGTGGAGAAAAGGGAACCCTCTTACACTGTTGGTGGGAATGCAAACTAGCACAGCCACTATGGAGAAGAGTGCAGAGATCCCTTACAGAACAGAGTTTTGGACTCTGTGGGAGAAGGCAAGGGTGGGATGTTTTGAGAGAACAGCATTGAAACATGTATATTATCAAGGGTGAAACAGATCACCAGCCCAGGTTGGATGCATGAGACAAGTGCTCAGGCCTGGTGCACTAGGAAGACCCAGAGGGAGGTGGGAGTGGGGACTGGGATGGGGAATACATGTAAATCCATGGCTAATTCATGTCAATGTATGACAAAAACCACTGCAATATTGTAAAGTAATTAGCCTCCAAATAATAAAAATAAATGAAAAAAAAAAACTGGAAATAGAACTGCCATACAACCCAGCAATCCCATTACTGGGCATACACACTTGAGGAAACCAGAATTGAAAGAGACATGTGTAGCCTACGTGGAGCACTGTTTATAATAGCCAGGACATGGAAGCAACATAGATGTCCATCGGCAGACGAATGGACAAGAAACCTGTGGTACCTATGCAGAATGGATTACTCAGCTATTAAAAAGAATGCATTTGAATCAGTTCTAATGAGGTGGATGAAACTGGAGCCTATTATACAGAGTGAAGTAAGTCAAGGGAAAAACACCAATACAGTATTTTTGTGTGTGTGCTTTGTTTTTTTTTTTCCATTTATTTTTATTAGTTGGAGGCTAATTACTTTAAAATATTGTAGTGGTTTTTGCCATACATTGACATGAATCAACCATGGATTTACATGTGTTCCCCATCCCGATCCCCCCTCCCACTTCCCTCTCCATCCCATCCCTCTGGGTCTTCCCAGTGCACCAGCCCTGAGCACTTGTCTCATGCATCCAACCTGGGCTGGTGATCTGTTTCACCCTTGATAGTATACTTGTTTTAATGCTATTCTCTCAGAACATCCCACCCTCGCCTTCTCCCACAGAGTCCAAAAGCCTGTTCTGTACATCTGTGTCTTTTTTTCTGTTTCGCATATAGGGTTATCGTTACCATCTTTCTAAATTCCATATATATGTGTTAATATACTGTATTGGCAGTATACTAACACATATATATGGAATTTAAAAAGATGGTAATAATGACCCTATATGTGAGACAGCAAAAGAGACACAGCTATAAAGAACAGACTTTTGGACTCTGTGGGAGAAAGCGAGGGTGGGATGATTTGAGAGAATAGCATTGAAACATGTATATTCCCGTATGTGAAATAGATTACCAGTCCAAGCTTGATGCATGAAACAGGGCACTCAAAGCTGGTGCACTAGGACAACCCAGAGGGATGGGATTGGGAAGAAGGTGGGAGGGGATTCAGGATGGGGACACATGTACACCCATGGCTAATTCATGTCAATGTATGGCAAAAACCACCGCAATATTGTAAAGTAATTCACCGTCAATTAAAATAAATTAATTAATTTTAAAAAATAGTCTAGACAAGCCTGTGCCCACTTCATTGTTTCTCTGGATACACCGTATTTTTCAGTGGGAAAGATTTTGACAAATTTCAACATGTCTAGAGAGCTCTTTCAAGAAAATGTTAAGGCAGCTGCAGATGCTAAGGAACTTTAAAACTGAGGGAGAATAAAAGTCCACACACTGGACTTCCCTGGTGGTCTAGTGGTTGAGAGTCTACTGCCAGTGCAGGAGACGTCGATTCAGTCCCTGGTCCAGAAAGTCCCCACACGCTATGGAGCAGCCAAGCCGCAAGCCACAACTCCCGAGGCTGTGCTCTAGCGACCACTCAGCCCATGTATCCTAGAGCTGCGCGCTGCAAGAGAAGCCGCTTCGGCGAGAAACCCGTGCGCTGCAGCTAGGAAGCAGCCCCACCGCCGCTAGAGAAAGCCCAGGTGCAACAATGAAGATTCAGCACCGCCAAAAAAGTCCATGTACTTACTGTAACATAGCATAAATTTGGGCCACCATCAGAGAAGACAACTGGCAGGCGGGGTGCGGAAGATGCTCCCAGCCATGCCTCCACTGCATGGACCTGCCCTTGGCATCTTTGTTCCTTCCAAGCAGAGGGATATTTAGGAGGGAGAAGGGGGCCACGGGGATGGAGTGCTGTCATATTGGATTTTGTGGACCTTTCAGTTCGTCATCCTTCTCCCTAGGGGCTTGAGATATCCTTTGCAGGTGGTTGACTATAAAGCCTCAATGTTAATTCATTTGAAACACTGAGCGCAAGAACATTTTCACTACTGACACCAATTCTGGGTCTAATTAAATAATGATCGCAGCCGCTGCACGGCCCTACCTTGCGCCTCGGCCCACCCCTGATTCATCCGCAGCTGCGCTGAAGACAGTTTCTGATCGCTCCTTCAGCTCCCAACCTGAAGCATCTGCTTCTCGCCTTTTCCCTACTTGAGGGCTTTTACCAGAGCCTCAGAAGCTGCCTCAGCCTGCCTGCTAATGCAGCCCAGAAGCTGGGGATTTAATGCCACCAGGAGTAGCCCAGAACTAATGATAGACAGAAGTCAGTAGAGAAACACCCCAGCGTCTCCATCTCTTTGCTATTGCTAAGTCACTTCAGTTGTGTCCGACTATATGCGACCCCATAGACGGCAGCCCACCAGGCTCCCTCGTCCCTGGGATTCTCTAGGCAAGAACACTGGTTCTCCAGAGTAACAAAATGCAATAACATAGTACTAATATATAGAGGAACGGCGGCTGCACGGGCGCAGGAGGGCCGAGAGGAGCTACTCCAAGCTCAAGGTCAGGAAGAGCAGCCATGAGGAGATAACCTTCATCCAAGGTGAGGAGCAGCGGCTGCACCCTGCTGGAGCAGCCGTGAAGAGATGCCCCACGTCCAAGGTCAGAGAAACCCAACTAAGACGGTAGGTGTGAGAGGGCATCAGAGGGCACACGCACTAAAACCATAATCGCAGAAAACCAGCCAATCTGATCACAGGACCACAGTCTTGTCTCACTCAGTGAAACTAAGCCATGCCGTGTGCAGCCACCCAAGACGGCCAGGTCATGGTGGAGAGGTCTGACAGAATGTGGTCCACTGGAGAAGGGAATGGCAAACCACTTCAGTATTCTTGCCTTGAGAACCCCATGAACAGTATCAGAAGGCAAAATGATAGGATACTGAAAGAGAAACTCCCCAGGTTGGTAGGTGCCCAATATGCTACTGGAGATCAGTGGAGACATAACTCCAGAAAGAATGAAGGGATGAAGCCAAAGCAAAATCAATGCCCAGTTGTGGATGTGACTGGTGATAGAAGCAAGGTTTGATGCTGTAAAGAGCAATATTGCATAGGAACCTGGATTGTTAGGTCCATGAATCAAGGCAAGTTGGAAGTGGTCAAACAAAATGGCAAGAGTGAATGTCAACATTCTAGGAATAAGTGAACTCAAATGGACTGGAACCGGTGAGTTTAACTCAGATGACCATTATATCTACTACTGTGGGCAGGAATCCCTTAGAAGATATGGAGTAGCCATCATGCTCAACAAAAGAGTCTGAAATGCAGTACTTGGATGCAATCTCAAAAACGACAAAATGCTCTCTGTTTGTTTCCAAGGCAAACCATTCAATATCATGGTAATCCAAGTCTATGCCCCAACCAGTAACACCGAAGAAGTTGAAGTTGAACAGTTCTATGAAGACCTACAAGACCTTTTAGAACTAAAACCCAAAAAAGGATGTCCTTTTCATTATAGGGGACTGGAATGCAAAAGTAGGGAGTCAAGAAACACCTGGAGTAACAGGCAAATTTGGCCTTAGAGTACAGAATGAAGCAGAGCAAAGGGTAATAAAGTTTTGCCAAGAGAATGCACTGGTCATAGCAAATACCCTCTTCCAACAACACAAGAGAAGACTCTACATAGGGACATCACCAGATGGTCAACACTGAAATCAGATTGATTATATTCCTTGCAGCCAAATATGGAGAAGCTCTACACAGTCAGCAAAAACAAGACCGGGAGCTGACTGTGGCTCAGATCATGAACTCCTTATTGCCAAGTTCAGACTGAAATTTAAGAAAGTAGGGAAAATAACTAGACCATTCAGGTATGACCTAAATCAAATCCCTTATAATTATACAGTGGAAGCTAGAAATAGATTTAGGGGACTAGATCTGATAGACAGAGTGCCTGATGAACTATGGATGGAGGTTCATGACATCAAGGACATCCCCATGGAAAAGAAATGCAGAAAAGCAAAATGGCTGTCTGAGGAGGCCTTACAAATAGCTGTGAAAAGAAGAGAAATGAAAAGCAAAGGAGAAAAGGAAAGATATTCCCATCTGAATGCAGAGTTCCAAAGAATAGCAAGGAGAGATAAGAAAGCCTTCCTCAGTGATCAATGCAAAGAAATAGAGGAAAACAACAGAATGGGAAAGACTAGAGATCTCTTCAAGAAAATTAGAGATTCCAAGGGAACATTTCATGCAAAGATGGGCTCAATAAAGGACAGAAATGGTGTGGACCTAAAAAAGCAGAAGATAGTGAGAAGAGGTGGCAAGAATACACAGAAGAACTGTACAAAAAAGATCTTCATGACCCAGATAATCATGGTGTGATCACTCACCTAGAGCCAGACATCCTGAAAGGTGAGGTCAAGTGGGCCTTGGAAAGCATCACCTCGAACAAAGCTAGTGGAGATGATGGAATTCCAGTTGAGCTATTTCAAATCTTCAAAGATGATGATGTGAAAGTGCTGCACTCAATATGCCTGCAAATTTGGAAAACTCAGCAATGGCCACAGGACTGGAAAAGGTCAGTTTTCATTCCAATCCCAAAGAAAGGCAATCCCAAAGAATGCTCAAACTACCACACAATTGTATTCATCTCACACGCTAGTAAAGTAATGCTCAAAATTCTCCAAGCCAGTCTTCAGCAATATGTGAACTGTGAACTTCCAGATGTTCAAGTTGGTTCCAGAAAAGAGAAAACCCAAATGAACTCTTTGGACATCCCAAATTATATGAGTTGTTACAAGGAATTGGCTCACATGATTATCAAGTTGGAGAGCCAGGAGAGCCAGTGGTTGAACTCCAGCCCGAGTCTCAAGGCTTAAGAACCAGGAGAACTGACTATGTAAGTCCCAAATTGAGGGCAGATGAAGACCAATGTCCCAGCCCAGCTGTGAGGCAGACAGAACGAATTCTCCCTTCCTCTACCCTTTTGTTCCAGTCAATGAATTGGATGAGGCTCACACACACTGGGGAGGGCAATCTGCTTTATTCAGTCTACTGATTTCAATGCTAGTTCCTTCCAGAAACACTCTCATGGACACGACAAGCAACAGTGCCCACCTAGCTGGGCCGCCTGTGCCTATGTGCATGCATGTGCAGCCTCTAAGTTGTGTCTTACTCTTTGTGACCCCGTGGACTGTGGCCTATCAGACTCCTCTGTCCATGGGATGTCCCAGGCAGGAATTCTGCAGTGGCTTGCCATTTCCTTCTCTGGGGAATCTGTCTAACCTAGGCAGGCAGATTCTTTATCAATGAGCCACATGAGAAAACTAGTGAAGCTGAAACATAATATCAGCCATCACACAAGACAACCTGAGGCATGACCTATCCTGGTCACAGAGAGTCCCCAGGGAGCTGAGTTCTGAAGCAACCTTCTCACTGGCTGCCTTTTATTGACTTCTCTCCTTTTTCTGTTTTACTTCCTGACTTCTTTCCTTATACTTTCCTGGCTTATCCTTCCAAATCAACTACTTGTTATACTCTGCCTTTGGGGGGAAACCCTAATTAAAACACTGATGATAAAGTGGAAAAAAATATGATCCTTCCCTCAAAGTCCATTAACTTTCACCTAATACAGCGCACCAAGCACAAGTTGAAATTAGGAAAAACTAAACATTCTGAATAACCTGAGAAAGTCAGTTAATCAAAGAGATCAGGAGAGAAATCAAGTTATCAAAACCACTACCGGTGCATATGTGCCTTTTGCAAATTTCAGAAAAGTTTCATTTCCTCAAGACATTTTGCTTTCATTTACTGAAATATTTTATAATATAGGACAAGGCACTTTTATTTATTTTTTTTTCCATTTATTTTTATTAGTTGGAGGCTAATTACTTTACATCATTGCAGCGGTTTTTGTCATACATTGAAATGAATTAGCCATGGATTTACATGTATTCCCCATCCTGGTCCCCCCTCCCACCTCCCTCTCCACCCGATCCCTCTGGGTCTTCCCAGTGCACCAGGCCCGAGCACTTGTCTCATGCATTCAACCTGGGCTGGTGATCTGTTTCACCCTAGATAATATACATGTTTCAATGCTGTTCTCTTGAAACATCCCACCCTCGCATTCTCCCAGAAGGACAAGGCACTTTTAATGTCATCTGCAAGAAAACTGTCATGATATGCAAAGATAACCCTAAGTACCCAGCTTTCACAATCAAATGTGGCCACTCTGCTTTTACCTTGGTTTCAGTGCCATTTCTTGTTCCCCCACAGATCAGCTAAGCCAGGTTCCTGCCCTTGGATGCTGGTAAGAATCCTCATCACATGTGTACTGTCTTTAAACAGAGTTTGAGTGGGTCTCTGGCCTTAGAGCAGAAACAGAAAAGATACTCTGTCACTTATCTCAATTACTATGAAAGGGTAAGACCCTTAGGACCAATGGTAAAATCAATTACTAGGTCTCAAATTTGCTAAATGGACATTGATGAATTCTAGATAGGAAAACAGCTAAATAACTTAAATCAAGTTTAATTAAATGAACTCTTTCAGGAGCATACAATTCTTAACATAGAATATAGCTTTTAATAGTGTTTTTTCTTTATTTAGAAAAATCATTTGTGTGTATTAGTCAGGTTTGTCTGATGGAAACACTCCATAACAAACAATTTAAACATCTCAGCAGCTTGAAACAACAAACACTTGTTTTACCATCCCAGATCTGGTGGGTGACTGTGGTTGAGTCATTTGGGACTGGACTGGGCTGGGCTAGACCCCAGATTGAGTGAAGTTTGAGTCTGTCCTACATCCTCTCCAGGACTTAGGCTAAAGGAACAACAGGTACCCAGGACACACTTTTCTGAGGGTCAAGAGTGCAAGCGTTAAGAAGCCAAGGCAAAACACACAGGCTCATTTAAAACATTTGGATATTCCATGTCACATCTACTCATATTTCATTGGCCAAAGAATGTCTTTGGATTGAGGCCAGTATCTGGGGAGTGGGGACATACACTATGCCCTGGAGAGTGGGGGGAACAACACAAATAGAAAAGGGCATGCACGTGTGCACATGTGATTCTGTTACTTAGAGGGAGTGAAGCATTGGAAATTTACCACAATGTGGAAAATTTTTTACATATCCAAAAGCGGAGAGAATGTCATAACAATTCCCAGTGTACCTATCATGTAGCTAAAAAAACCATCTCACCACTAATCTTGTTTCATTCCCCTCAGTCCCTCATTATTTTGAAGCAAATCCTGGGTATCGTGAGTGTCTTTTAATGGAAGAAAGTGAATCTATATTTTTTCAGGACATGGGAGATTATTTAGGCCTCAAAGAGTTTTACAAAACAATAAAAGGGATTTACTGGTAAGTTAACTTGATGTGAAATAAGCATAAGAACAGGCTCAACAATATTGAGAATTGATTCCAAGATGCTTTCATGGGCAGTTTACACTGAATATTGATGAATTTTATATTTAACTGCCTGGTCTATTTGGAATAATGAATAGCACACACACATTAAAAAAAAACAACAACTAAAAGTAAATGCCTACTCCTTATCTAGTTCATGAGTCTTTGTGACAGAAGAGGAGGAAGAAGAAAAGAAAATTTAAAGCAGCAGAATTTTAATCCATTTATCTCTGGACTAGAATTGTATTCCTTTTGGCTAAAACCTCACTTCCTCAAAGGCGTCCCTGGTGGCTCAAAAGGTAAATAATTTGCCTGCAGTGTAGAAGACCCAGATTCAATCCCTGGGTAGGGAAGATCCCCTGAGATGGAAATGGCAGCCCACTCCAGTATTCTTGCCTGGAGAATTCCTTGGACCAGAGGAGCCTGGCAGGCTACAGTCCATGGGATCACAAGGAGTTGGACATGACTGAGCAACTAACTAACTTCACTTCCTCAAGACACTTAATTTTCATCTATTGGACCATTTTAAAATAAGGGACTGGAGAAAGCAATGGCAACCCACTCCAGTACTCTTGCCTGGGAAATCCCATGGACGGAGGAGCCTGGTAGCCCATGGTGTTGCTAAGAGTCGGACACGACTGAGCGACTTCACTTTCACTTTTCACTTGCATGCACTGGAGAAGAAAATGGCAACCCACTCCAGTATTCTTGCCTGGAGAATCCCAGAGACGGGAGCCTGGTGGTCTGCCATCTATGGGGTCACACAGGGTCAGACACGACTGAAGTGACTTAGCAGCAATAGCAGCAAAATAAGGGACAGTTACAGAAATGAACTTAAAATGAATAACAAATGTCAAAGGAGAATGAGACCTTTTTTAGCACAAAAATGAGACATATATATATATATCAATGTGTGTTTAATGAAAGGAATCCCCAAAACAATTTATTAAAATATTACCTTTTGCTCACATTTTAAATATCTCAATTTCTGTAATAGCCAATGGAAATAATTTCTGAAGTCATGTGTATGCTTACTGTACTAGTTTGCAAGAGATTCCATAGCAAAGTACCTCAGATTAGGTGGCTGAAATAACAGACTTTATTTCCTCACAGATTTGGAGGCTGGAAGTCCAAGACCAAGGTGCCGGTAGGTTTGGTTTCTCTTGAGGCCCCTTTCCTGGGTTTGCGATAGCCACCCCTTGCCTTGTTCTCACGTGGTCTTTCTCTATGTGTACACATCCTTGGTGTTTCTCCCTCTTTTTGTAAGGATAAACACAGCAGTCATATTGCATTAGGATCTCATTCTTATGACTTCATTTAACCTTAATTACCTTTTGAAATCACCTATCTCTATATAGAGTCACAAGAGGTTTTTAGGGATTCAACATGTGAATTTTGAGGAAAAACAATTCAGTTCATAACAATTACATCAGTCAGGACTGTTACAACTACTTATAACCAATATCACTACTATTAATAGTTAACTAACAAATGACATAACTAATGATAGTTAATAGGTAGATATATCACACTTACTACATGCCAGGAACTTTTCTGTGTGCTTTCAAATATAACTTCTTTAAAAAGAAAAATTCTGTTACATAAGTACCATCATTTCCCATTTTACATATGAGGATTTTCATCTCATTACAGATTAAGGCACAGAGAGGCTCAATAAAGAAGTAGAGGCTTCCAATTCAAGATAGCAAAGTAGAAGGACATAGACTCATCTGCTAGAACACTGAAATTGCAACTGGCTATTGAAGAACCATTGACAGGAGGATGCTGAAAGTGAAAGTGAAAGTCACTCAGTCGTGTCCAACTCTTTGCAACCCCATGGACTATACAGTCCCTTGAATTCTCCAGGCCAGAATTCTGAAGTGGGTAGCCTTTCTCTTCCCCAGAGGATCTTGCCAACCCAGGGATCAAACCCAAGTCCCCTGCATTGCAGGCGGATTCTTTATCAGCTGAGCCACAAGGGAAGCCAGGAGGATGCTGGAACCCACCTAAAAAAAAGATACCCCACATCCAAAAACAAAGAAGTTGCTGCAGAGAGACGGTAGGAGAGGTGCAACCAGGATAAAATCAGATCCCATACCCATCAGGTGGGTGACCCACAGACTGGACAACAATAATACCAAAGAAGTTCTGCCACTGTTGTGAAGGTTCTGAACTCCATGGTTTCCCAGCCTGGGGATCCAAAGAAGGGACTGGGAATCCCTAAGGAAACTGACCTTGAAGGACAGAGGGATTTCATTACAAGACTTCCATATGGCTGGGGGAAACAGACTCCAGTCTTGGAGGGCACAAACAAAATCTTATGCACACCAAGACCCAGAGGAAAGGACCAGTGACCCCACAAGAGACTGAACTAAAACTTCCTGCTAAGCTAAACTAAAACCGCTGAACTAAAGACGCCTGAAAGGGTCTTCTGTGGTGGTGTGGGCGAGCAGGTGCTCAGTGCAGGGACGGGGGCACTGGCAGCATCATGCCAGGAAGACCCCCCCTTGTAAACCCACCTGGAGTTCCCCCATTAACCCTACCATGGAGCCCATAGACCCCAGGGCTGGGTCACCTCAGGCTGAACAACCACCAGGAGGGAGCACAACCCCACCTGTCAGCAGATAACTGGATTAAAGTTTTACTGAGCAAGGCCTGCCCACAAGAGCAAGACCTAGTCTTTCCCATCACCAGTTCCTCCCGTCAGGAAGCTGGCACAAGCCTCTTAGCCTCATCCATCAGAGGGTAGACAGAAGCAAGAAGAAGCACAGTCCCACAGCTGCTAAAACAAAAAGCATATTACAGAGAGTTAATCACAATGAAAAAGCAGAAAGTTATGTCCCAGATGAAGGGACAGGATAAAACCCCAGATAAACAACTAAATGAAGTGGAAACAGGCACCCTTCCAGAAAAAGAATTCAGAATAGTGATAGTGAAGTTGATCCAGGATCTTGGGAAAACAATGCAAGCAATGTTTACCAACAACCTAGAAGAACTAAAGAACAAACAAACAGAGATGAGTAATACACTAGAAGGAATCCATAGCAGAATAACTGAGACAGAACAGATAAATAATCTGGAGGGCAGAATGGTGGAAATCACTGCCTCAGAACAAAATATAGGAAAAAAGAATGAAAAGAAATGAAGACAGCCTAAGAGACCTCTGGGACAACATTAAATGCACCAACATTTGCACTATTGGGGTCCCAGAAGGGAAAGGGAGAGAGAAAGGACCTGAGAAAATATTTGAAGAGATAAGAGCTGAAAACTTCCCTAGCATGGGAAAGGAAACAGTCAACCAAGTCCAGGAAGCACAGAGAGTCCCAGGCAGGATAAACCCAAGGAGGAACACACCAAGACACATAGTAATCAAACTGACAAAAATTAAAGACAAAGATAAAATATTGAAAGCCACAAGGGAAAAACAACAAATAACATACAAAGGAACTCCCATCATGCTATCAGCTGATTTCTCAACAGAAACTCTACAAGCCAGAAGGGAATGACATGATATATTTAAAGTGATGAAAGGGAAGGACCTACAACCAAGAACACTCTACCCAAAAAGACTCTCCTTCAGATTTGAGGGAGAAATCAAAAGCTTTCCAGACAAGCAAAAGTTAAGAGAGTTCAGCACCACCAAAGCATCTTTACCAAAAATACTAAAGGAACTTCTCTAGGCAGGGAACACAAGAGAAGGAAAAGACCTACAGAAAATAGCCCAAAACAATTAAGAAAATGGTAATAGAATCATACATATCGATAATTACCTTAAATGTAAATGGACTAAGTGCACCAACCAAAGACATAGACTGGCTGGGCAGATGAAAACATGTACACATATGCATTTCCACTCTACCACATCAGTCTGTTTAACCTCCCAAGTTGTATGTAATTATTTTATATTGTTAAGTTAATCATGTTCCCATTATGGCTTGCAGCTCTAATATTTCTTTTATTTTTTGTCTGGCTATTGATTGTAAAAACTGACAAACATCTTTTACTATTTAAATTTAAAAAAAGAAGAAGACGATATAGCCTTGCTGTTTAACTGGATGTCCAGTTAAATTTGAATTTTAGATCAATGACAAATTTATTTTTGTATATATACATTCCATATATGGCATATCACATACTATACTAATAAAAGTACAACTTGTTGATCTGAAATTCAAGTTTAATTGGACATCCTGTATTTTTATTTGCTGACTCTTATAAACTTAATTAGAGGCAAATGTGTATTTTCTATTACACTGTAGCATTTTAAATTTTAGTCAAGAAATTCCAGAACTTTCCAGAAATATATTTGAAGGTTGCTGAAAGGGCAAAGGAGAAGAGTAATCAGACCTCCCCTTTCAAATAGAGCTACTTCTTTTTAATCTCTTTTACATACTGAGATTTTTGATAGATTTTCACATGAGAAAAATTATTTTTTGACCTAAGAAAAGTTTGCAAACCATCATTTTCCAAGTAAAGCTAACAAACATTTTAGTTAGGTTTTTCTTTTTCTCTTTTTTGGGGGGGGTGTGGGATTTTGGGGGTTTTTTTTGCAGAGTGGGTATTTTCCAAAAGTTTTACCTTTGGCTTCTTCAATTTTTATATTCTCTAACTCACTGTCCTCCACTAAGAAATAACCAAGGTTGGCCACTTGCTTGGAGAACTCTGAAAGACTTTGCAGTGATGGTCTAAGATCTACAGGCCGCCTGATTTTTGTAAAGTTGTATTGGAATAGAGCATCATTCACTCATTTATGTATTATCCACAGCTGCTTTGGGGCTACAAAAGTAGATCTGAGTAGTTGAGAGGGAAATCATACAGCCTAGAAACTTACAATCAGGCTCTTCACTGGAAATTGTTCGCTAACTCCAAATCTGTAACAACCTGCTTCTGATGGCTGATGACATAGTTTAGAAACAAGTTGTCATGAATATTGTTCTGAGTTTAGAAGAAGTGAGATTGACTAGATTGATTTTTTTATGATAACTCTTAATTACTTTATGTCACTTGGAAAAACTGTCCCATAAAATAACACAGCTATCAGACCAAGTGCTTCTATTGAAGATTCAGTCACATGGACTGTTGCTGGTAATGATCTGTAATTCTGTAGAGAAAAAATAGAGATGAAGCATTTACTGGGACAAAATCTATCAACATTTTCTGCACTACTTGTGTTTCTTTTCAAAAATGATCTGTGAAGCAGAAACTCCATCATTTCTTCCCTGATTTCAGATCACTCTCTGCATCAAGTCTCTTAACAAGTTACAATAATCAGCAGCATTAGAATTCCAGACAAGGCATTCAAGGCCCCTGGACACTTACAATAACCAAGAAGGATTTAGGTTGACTGTTCCAGGATTAGCACTGAAAATTTTAATAGAGCTTCTGTGTTTTTGAAGTTATATCTTAGCATTTCCTTCATGAAAAATTGTCTATAACTCTATCAATGCATTATGCACCACTTGAGCCTGGAAAACTCAGTTCATCATTTGCTACTTGGTGTAGCATTTTAAACAGTTATTCCTGTAGCTTCCCAGATTCTTCCTGAATAATCAGTAATCATAGTTATTTTAGGGCCATGAGGGGAAGTAATACCATATAGAAACATTTCCTCCCTTTATACTTATTACTATGAAAATCTGATGGTGGTACTAGCTGATATGTATATTGGTGACATTAATTTTCTTTCCTTCTACTTATTCATCCTTTCTTGTGATATGGATTATTTGTATTTAAAAAAAAAGAGAGGAAGAATTTTGAAGGAAGGATATTATGATATAATTTTATCTTTTAATTCATGAAAAGATAAAGAATCATAGTCATTGAAACACACATTTTTGCTCTATTATCATGATTTGAATTTCCTTCCCTTTGAAGTCTTTAAAGGAGCTACATTAATAGCAGATTTCAAAAACCTATTCATTATAAATGAAAAGACAAGCCCTTTACACCATTTATGATGTCTACAGAAATGTGTTAGAAATCACCTCCCTGGGAATGAGACATCCTTTGGTTGAAACAAGGATCAGTCATTTTAGAGACTTTCTGAATGTGTAAAAAATGGTTTAAACAGGTGGAGTAGTTAGGGAGGCCAGTGTCCCCTATCAAGTCCAATCAGTCTTACCTATAATAGCCTCATCTGTGTCTGCCTTGGTGTCTCATTTGAGATCGGCATTCATCCGAAGATACCACTTCAGAATGAGGAAAATTGATTTATGTCCAGGGCTTAAAGAATTATTTCCCCCTAGGACCACAGTAAGATTTCCAGGTAGAGTTTGAAAAGATGTCACCTCAAGAGACCCATCAGGAGGCTGACTGTTTTCCAGATAGAATGAATGTCCACTTTTCTCCTCTAATAGAAATGGAGATACATAATCAGCTTGTGAGAGTCCACACTTAAGGTAGAAGAATGAGGGCATTCAAATACCCAGACACAGCCCTAGTCAAGCCAACAACCTTTGCTAGATCGATAAGATGTCCTAAGCTGGGTCTGCCCAGAGCCACTGCAAACTGCTGTGTGATTTGTGTGCTGCATTCCAGTTAAGAATCTTTCATTTGGACAGTGGTATTACATATATTTGTGCCTGGGTTAATTTTTTTAAATATTTTTTTCTTCTGTTATTGTGAAAGAATAACTCATTCATTCATTAAAGAAGATGTGAATTTAGTGTCTTCTATCATGCAACAAGATACCAAGTCATTGGTGACCTTGACAAGAGCAACCTCCAAGGAATGGAGGTCAAGCATGGACTGAGCAAGGAGGCTGAGTTCAAGGAGGGGACACAATGAACCGCTGTCCACAGAGGGGAATGGAGGCCTTGCACAAGAGCAGGAGGGAGAGGGTTGGTGCTTTGGGTTGAATCATGCTACATTCAAGTCCACTCTTGATTCCTGTGAATGTGAACTTAGATGGAAATAGGGTTTTGCAGATGCAATTAGTTAAGATGAGATCATATATGTGTCCGTGAGTCCCTAATTCAGTGTGGCTGTTGTCCTTGGAAGAAAAGGGGAAGAGACAAGGGCACACAAGAGGCAGAGTTTGGGGTGATGCTGCCACCAGTCAGCAAACAGCTGAGGCCACCAGACGCTGGAAGAAGCAGGGAAGCATTCTCCCTCAGAACCTTCAGAGGGACGACAGCCTAGCCAACACTGATTTCTCACAGGAATCTGAAGCAGGTCATCAGTGAAGCAGGTGGAAAGGTGTGTGTGTTGGGGCTAGGGAGGGAACTGAACGGAAAGTTTGAGGCGAGGCAAGGAGGTGTGAATGGGTCATTAGGCAGGCCAGGACACTGAACATTCTTGGGAAGTATTAACGGATTTCAGGCCATTTGGTATTTGTGGCCTTGAATTTGAGGTAAGACTAGTCAGCATGGTGGTGCATCTCCCTCACAAACATTCTACGGGTCTGCCACAAGCTGGGCACTTTACTTTAAGTGTGGTTTTGAGTTGCAGGATTTATTTTTTTCTTTTCTGGTCAGGTGACTATGAAGAAACTGAAATTAAATAGCTTGCAGAGTGATTTTGATAATTCACAAAAATGAGCAATTTATTGGAGATTGGCGATTGTGCTGAGAGGACGGAGAGCAGATGAGCGGAGCCCAGAAGAACCAGTCTCAGGAGAACCATCAGACACGATCTGTGTGTCTCAGGCCCAGGCTGGGCCACAGAGAAACTGCTAGAAGGAAGCAGTCTCATGCCTGGCTTTTGTAAAAGTAAGGGGAAAGTAAGGGTGAGGACACAGAGGCAGATTCCTATGGCTAGGAAAAGGGGAAGAAGGAGATTCCCGAGACAAGGCGGCAGAGGAGGCCTGAGGGCCCCCAGGTCCGGGATCCCAGACAGCGCCCTGCGCGGGGACAGGCCTCCCCGGCGGCGACAAGGGCACCTGGGGCCTCCGCCCGCACTGACGCCCTGGGGCCTCAGCAGGTCCCTCCTTGCCAGCTAGCCTGGGGTGCTGGGTTTCCGAGCTCTGGGCCGGCTTAGACGGTGGGCCAGCCAATGAACAGAGGAGGCAAGGGGCCCCAGCAGATGCCTGAGACCACCCATCCCCCAGCCCAGGATTTCCTGGGAGCTTTGGGAGAGGTCGGGGGAGGGCCTTCCTACTAATTCAGAGGACGGTCCAGCAGCCCAATACCATAGGGGCTCAAGGTCAGGTCATCGATTTTAAAGAAAACTAAGAAAGGTGCCTTCTGAGTCCCCACAGATATACTCAGTGGAATATTACTCAGCCATAAAATGGAACGCATTTGAGTCAGGTCTGATGAGGTGGATGAACCTAGAACCTATTCAACAGAGTGAAGTGAGTCAGAAAGAGAAAGATAAATATCATATTCTAATGCACATATTCGGAATCTAGAAAAATGGTACTGAAGAATTTATTTGCGGGGCAGCAATGGAGAAACAGACATAGAGAACAGACTTATGGCCATGGGAAGGGGGAGGAGAGGGTGAGCCGTATGGAGAGAGTAACATGGACACTCACATCACCATGTGTAAAATAGACAGCCAACGGGAATTTGCTGTATGTCTCAGAAAACTTGACAAGGGCTCTGTATCAACCTAGGGGCTGGGATGGGGCAGGAGATGGGAGGGAGGTTCAAAAGGGAGGAGATATATGTATACCTACGATGGATTCATGCTGAGGTTTGACAGAAAAGAGCAAAATTCTATAAAGCAAGTATCCTTCAATAAAAAATAAATTTAAAACAAACAAATAAACACTATGTTGTAGCAGCCAGATACTTATACAAAGTTCAAAAGTGGTAAGTGACTGAAAATGGAGTCAGAGGTCTTTCTGGGGTGAGAGAGGTGTTCTTCTCTTGACCCAAATGAAGGTTACACCACCATCAAACTGTTCGTGAAGATCTGTCCCCTTCATTGTAGGTACATTGTGTCTCAGTGGAGTACTGACTTGGAGCTCCAATAGAATCCCATGAAGAGGGAAGGAAGGCGGGATGGAGGAAGGAAAGATGAAAACAAAAGTGCCACCAATTGTTTACCCTGAGCTGTCATAATTGAGTCACACCCTTTGCACACTATTTTCTTTTTTTTAAAAAATTATTTATTTCAAATGAAACAAAGATGAATATTTTTAATGATAAAAGTACAATTCACAAAGAAGACAGACATCATAAATCATTAGACACCTTAACAACAAAGATACATTAAGTAAAAATCAGAAGAAATATAAGAGAAAAATATATATGTAATCATAGTGAGACATATTAACATTTCTCTGAGAGCATTTTATCAAGTGCAGAAAAAATAAGAATAGGAGAATCTTGAATGATGTTATTAATAATTTACACAGGATAGATTTATATTTAATGAGCTTATATTGATTTTATATCCTACACAAATATATTTAATATTTTGTGTCTCATATGTTGTTATTAGATATCCATAGGACATTTAGAAAAACTGGCAAAAAGATCAGTTCATTTCAGTCGCTCAGTCATGTCCAACTCTGTGACCCCATGAATTGCAGTACGCCAGGCCTCCCTGTCCATCATCAACTCCCGGACTTTACGCAAACTCATGTCCATCAAGTCGGTGATGACATCCACCCATCTCATCCTCTGTCGTCCCCTTCTCCTGCCCCCAATCCCGCCCAGCATCAGGGTCTTTTCCAATGAGTCAACTCTTCGCATGAGGTGGCCAAAGTATTGGAGTTTCAGCTTCAGTGTCAGTCCTTCCAATGAACACCCAGGACTGATCTCCTTTAGGATGGACTGGTTGGATATCCTTGCAGTTCAAGAGAGCTTCAAGAGTCTTCTCCAACACCACAGTTCAAAACCATCAATTCTTTGGCGCTCAGCTTTCTTGACAGTCCAACTCTCATATCCATACACGACTACTGGAAAAACCATAGCCTTGACCAGATGGACCTTTGTTGGCAAAGTAATGTCTCTGCTTTTTAATATGCTATCTAGGTTAGTCACAACTTTCCTTCCAAGGAGTAAGCATCTTTTAATTTCATGGCTGCAATCACCATCTGCAGTGATTTTGGAGCCCCCAAAAATAAAGTCTGACACTGTTTCCACTGTTTCCCCATCTATTTCCCATGAAGTGATGGGACCAGATGCCATGATCTTTGTTTTCTGAATGATGAGCTTTAAGCCAACTATTTCACTCTCCTCTTTCACTTTCATCAAGAGGCTTTTTAGTTCTTCTTCACTTTCTGTCATAAGGGTGGTGTCATCTGCATATCTGAGGTTATTGATATTTCTCCCGGCAATCTTGATTCCAGCTTGTGCTTCCTCCAGCCCAGCATTTCTCATGATGTACTCTGCATATAAGTTAAATAAGCAGGGTGACAATATACAGCCTTGACATACTCCTTTTCCTATTTGGAACCAGTCTGTTGTTCCATGTCCAGTTCTAACTGTTGCTTCCTGACCTGCATATAGGTTTCTCAAGAGGCAGGTCAGGTGGTCTGGTATTCCCATCTCTTTCAGAATTTTCCACAGTTTATAGTGATCCACACAGTCAAAGGCTTTGGCATAGTCAATAAAGCAGAAATAGATGTTTTTCTGAACTCTCTTGCTTTTTCGATGATCCAGCAGATGTTGGCAATTTGATCACTGGTGCCTCTGCCCTTTCTGAAACCAGCTTGAACATCTGGAAGTTCACGGTTCACATATTGCTGAAGCCTGGCTTGGAGAATTTTGAGCATTACTTTACTAGCGTGTGAGATGAATACAATTGTGTGGTAGTCTGAGCATTCTTTGGGATTGCCTTTCTTTGGGATTGGAATGAAAACTGACCTTTTCCAGTCCTGTGGCCACTGCTGAGTTTTCCAAATTTGCTGGCATATTGAGTGCAGCATTGTCACAGCATCATCTTTGAGGATTTGAAATAGCTCAAGTGGAATTCCATCATCTCCACTAGCTTTGTTCATAGTGATGCTTTCTATTGCCCACTTGACTTCACATTCCAGGATGTCTGGCTCTAGGTGAGAGATCACACCATCGTGATTATCTGGGTCGTGAAGATCTTTTTTGTACAGTTCTTCTGTGTATTCTTGCCACCTCTTCTTAATATCTTCTGCTTCTTTAGGTCCACACCATTTCTGTCCTTTATTGAGCCCATCTTTGCATGAAATGTTCCCTTGGTATCTCTAATTTTCTTGAAGAGATCTCTAGTCTTTCCCATTCTGTTGTTTTCCTCTATTTCTTTGCATTGATCACTGAGGAAGGCTTTCTTATCTCTCCTTGCTATTCTTTGGAACTCTGCATTCAAATGGAGTATCTTTCCTTTTCTCCTTTGCTTTTCACTTCTCTTCTTTTCACAGCTATTTGTAAGGTCTCCTCAGACAGCCATTTTGCTTTTCTGCATTTCTTTTCCATGGGGATGTCCTTGATGTCATGAACCTCCATCCATAGTTCATCAGGCTCTCTGTCTATCAGATCTAGTCCCTTAAATCTATTTCTAGCTTCGACTGTATAATTATAAGGGATTTGATTTAGGTCATACCTGAATGGTCTAGTGGTTTTCTCTACTTTCTTCAATTTCAGTCTGAATTTGGCAATAAGGAGTTCATGATCTGAGCCACAGTCTGCTCCCAGTCTTGTTTTTGCTGACTGTATAGAGCTCTCCATATTTGGCTGCAAGGAATATAATCAATCTGATTTCAATGTTGACCACCTGGTGATGTCCATATGTAGTCTTCTCTTGTGTTGTTGGAAGAGGGTATTTGCTATGACCAGTGCATTCTCTTGGCAAAACCCTATTACCCTTTGCCCTGCTTCATTCCGTACTCTGAGGCCAAATTTGCCTGTTACTCCAGGTGTTTCTTGACTTCCTACTTTGCATTCCAGTCCCCTATAATGAAAAGGACATCTTTTTTTGGGTTTTAGTTCTAAAAGGTCTTATAGTAGAACCGTTTAACTTCAGCTTCTTTGGTGTTACTGGTCAGGGCATAGGCTTGGATTACCGTGATATTGAATGGTTTGCCTTGGAAACGAACAGAGAGCATTTTGTCGTTTTTGAGATTGCATCTAAGTACTGCATTTCAGACTCTTTTGCTGACCATGATGGCTACTCCATTTCTTCTAAGGGATTCCTGCCCACAGTAGTAGATATAACGGTCATCTGAGTTAAATTCACCCATTCCAGTCTACTTTAGTTCGCTGATTCCTAGGATGTCGATATTCACTCTCGCCATCTCATTTGACCACTTCTAATTTGCCTTGATTCATGCCAAAAAGATAAACATTACTAAATTTCAAAAAGTAGAATAATTTTTTCTGTGTGATTCAGTTATACATATACACATATATTATTTTTGAAATTATTTTTCATTATAGTTATTACAAGATACTATTTCCTTGTGCTATATAGTAAAACTTGCTGCTTGTTGCTTATTTACTTTTTAAAATTAGAAATCTAGCATTCTAGTCATACTAAGTCAAGCAAGTGAAATCAAAATGTCCTAAATTTTTTAGTTAGACAAAAATTCATGTTTTCTAAAATATATATTGTATACATTATTTATATACATATATATATGTATATGAAAGCTTTTCTTCTGAAACACTTGATAAAGGCTTGGGAAAGAACATCAAAAAAGAAAAAAAAGAAGAGGAAATGGAAAAATTGGAAAATATAAACTAAATGAAATGGAGCACTGAATATGAAATAGAAAAAGGGAAACAACCTAGATAAAAGTAAAGGATCCTCATATAGTCCAATTGTTTTTAAACATGGCTGCTCATTAGAAACATATCTGGAATTCTAGCCAAAAAAAAAAAAAAAACATTACCTGGCCATTTATATTTTTCAAAAAGATTCCAAGATAATTCTGATATGTATCTGAATTTTTAAAAGTGATTACCGATTTTCTATTAAATAGTAGCTTTGGTGATATAGAATTCTATAATTTTTCTGTTGACCAATCATGATACAATGGTATTGAGTGAGTAATAGTTACATAATCACAATAGTAAACCCTTGCACATTTGTGGCCAGTTTATTTCACAAACTTTTATTGAGCACCTAGTCTATGCCAAGTAGCCAAAGAGAGAAAAAGTAGAAGCAGATTGGTCAGTCCACAGAGCTCTGACCTGGTGGGATTAGTTCTGCCTGAAAATGAAAGGTCTGAAGAAGAGATGAAGAAGCAGATGGGCTAGAAGGACTGGGGGTTCCTGAGACCTGAACCACCTCTGCTCACACTTCTCTTTCTCCTTAAAGACCTGAACATAAACTCAGGATCATAAAGCCCAGGACTTTCTGGCCAATATCCCCATGAAAGTTGCTCATGATGAATGCAGATGTGATATAAGCCTGGGAAAGGACTCACAGAGATACAGGCTGCCCCAAGAAGACTTGGGAAAGTGACATTCCCTCAGACTGAAGGGCTTCCTGAGGTGACTTTCCAAAACACTAGTTTAAATTAAAAACGAAAGTGACAATCCCTCAGACTGAAGGGCTTCCTGAGGTGACTTTCCAAAACACTAGTTAAATTCATCTGAAAAAACACATCCCTCTGGACCTTGGTGTCACTAAAGGGAATGTTTGAGACTATTATCAGCATTGATGGCCATTTGTTTGGGGTAAGAGGAAAGAACAAAGCTACACATTGAAAATGGCGACACACAGCCTTCTGTGGCGCCTTCTCTCTGCCCACGAACTTCAAAGCCACATGATGTCAACTCCGGCCTCTCAGCATTTTGCTCTCAGAGAAAGACTCCAAGACCATCCTCTCCTGCTCATTTAAATGAAAACTTCCCATGACATCATTCATCAGGTGTTTGGCAGTTAAATTTAAATTTTGTAAGACACAGCATTTTACTGACCCTCTATAATCTTGGTTGTGATACCATTTTACCAAGAGGCAGAGGTTTCTTTCTTCCTGTTTAAATGAGCTGCAGATGTTCTTAAACAGTGGTTCTCAAAGTGTGGTCCCTGAGCCAGCACCATCTGCATCACCTGAGAACTCATTAAAAGTGTGAATTATCTGATTCTTCCTCAGACCTACTTAATCAGAGTCTCTAGAGGTATACCAGTAATCCATGTTTTAACAATCTCTCTAATGCATGCTGAAGTTTGAAAAATACTGTTCCAAGAAAATCAAAAGCTAGGCTCTCTCTGGTACCAATTCAGTGAATAGGACTTTCAAAATAACATCCCAACATATAATGAAGTTGAGAGGTGACTATGCTGAGCTAATATAAAGGCTCCATGGTGTCAGGGGAAACCTAGGTTCTTTCTATTTTTTTGCTCTCCTGTGCTTAGTATATGTTTTCCAACCTTGAGATGTCTTTATGGTTCAAGATGGCTGCTGGAGCTCCAAATATTTCATCTCTGTTCCAGTTAAGGAGCAGGAGGAAGAGGGGAAAAAGAAAGTAGGGTGCAAAAATTTCTAAAGGAATATTTCCAGATCCCATCCAACAGTTCCCACTTATATTTTTTGGCCTTCCATAACTTTTAAGAGAAGGTTGGGAATACAGTTTTTTTCTTGGGTTAAAATTACAGTTATTGATAGGCAACTCACTTTCTCTGCCACCACAGATCCAGACCCTCTTTTATAAAATATGCACAATTCCACATATAAATCAAGGTCTAACTCTTCTATTCCAAAGAAAGATCAAATATGATTATTACTGCATTTTATGAATTTCATGTAAGAATATTTAATCATATAGTTAGAATTGCATAAATTGTCTTATTCAGACTTTTCATTTCACAGATGAACAAACTGTGGCCCCAAGAGCTAGATTTTCACGTCCATAGAGGACAGAGGTGATTAGGATCAGACCTGTGGTACTAGAACCCAAGGGAGATTGGAATAGAGTGTGATGGTTAATTTTATGTGTCAACATAATTAGACCATGGGATGCCCAGATACTAGATCCAACATTATTCGGGATGTGTCTGTGAGGGTGTTTCTGGATGAGATTAGCATTTCAATTGGTAGACTGAGAAAGCTAATTACCCTCCCCAGTGTGGGTTGACCTGAATAGAATAAAAGGCTGGGTTAGAAAATTTTCCTTTTTCCCTGTCTTCAAGCTGAAGTTCTTCTCCTGCCTTTGGACTTGAAGTCACATCAAAACCATGGTTTCTCCTGACTCTCAGGCCCTCAGACTCAGACTGGAGCTGTACCGTTAGCCCTCTTGGGCCTATTGTAGACCTTGAAATTTTCAGCCAACATAATCATAAGCAAATTCACATAGTGCCTCCCCATGTATCTATCTATCATCTATCATTTCCAGTTGGCTTTGTTTTTATGGAGAACCTAGACCAATGTAAAATATGAGACTTCCCAAAATATATTCTGAAGCAGTAATCTCATGAGTGACTCCACAGAAAAAGAACTCTCTGGTCAAGTGTTATCAGTCAACATAACAAAGAGTCTGGAACACACTATAATTTTTTTTTAAAGACAGCTCTTTCCAGAAAGGATATCTACATATATAACACACATATTGTTTATTACTTTCAGTGTGTTGTTAGAACAATAAGAAATAAAATTGTTGCATTGGGAATCATTTTTATTGTGAGTTCTCAGGAATTATTTCTGAACTCTTGGGGCCTGTTTAGACTACTGCAGGTTCCATTCATGGCCCATGGCCAACCAGTCTCAGTCTGGGGAGAGGGGAAAGGCTGCAGAGAGAAAAATGGGGTGAGAAAGGAGTGCGTAAAGAAAAAGAGGGTGCCTGCTTCTAGATCATTTTGACACAAGAATCCTGATTAATTCATGCCTGCTTAAACCACTTCCAGATTTTGCATAGCCTGATCCTTGCCTTCTCTGAGTCTGAAGGACACTCGGGGTGCCTCCCCACAGGGTGACTTCAGAAACTCGCTCACGTAGACGGACTCGCTTCCTCATGGGGACTCTTGCCAAGGCAGCTGCAGCTCCCTGGCAGCTGTTTAAATAATCAACTGAAACGATAAGGCCAGGGCTGTCCTTTTGTTATTTCCTTGGGACTCTGTGCTCAGGAAAAATCTCCCCTGAACTGATGGGTGTTACCAGGGCAGGACCACATGGAAATCAAAAGTGGGAAGGAAGGGAGCCACCCCAGGAACTTCACCTGAATGCAATGACACGTAAGCAACGCACTGGGTGGGAATAGCCAGGATCCACTGGGAATTTTGTTTTCAAGAGCAGAAACCAGTGGCTGCCCACTCTAGTGGTATCCAGCAACACTTTGGAAAAGAAAATGGCATCAGGGTAAATTGAAGGGCTTAAATCAAACAGGAAGGAGGCTCTAAGTGAAAGAGTGGCATTACGGGAATACCAGTGTTGGATACCCCTAAGTCGGTCGTAGTGAGTGCTGTTTTCCACACCAGATGTCCTTAGTGGCTGCTAAGAGCATTCGCTGCTCACAAAGAAGATTCCTCTCTCCAGTGAACTGCCCTGGGATGAACAGGGATCACATTACCCAGAGGCACTAGCCCCTCAGTCATCACGACGACCAGCTGAGACTTAGGTACAAAATGCTCTTCTTATCTCACGGTGAGACAGCTCTGTGGCAGCACCCATGCCCCTGAGCTCCCTGTGAACCAGGCCAAGACCCTCCCCAAGAACACATCCTTGCTCAGCTCCCAGCCTCGTCCTGCTTCCTTCACTCTCCATCCCCCAAGAGGCCCCTTAATAAACCGAGTGTGTGCATGTGTGTGTGCTCAGTCACTCAGTCGTGTCCAATTCCTTGTGACTCCATGGACTGTAGCCTGCCAGACTCCTCTGTCCACCCAAATCCTTATCTCAGGCTCAGCTTCTAGGGGACCTAACCGAAGACATCACTGAGTCTAGAAATCTTTTATGGAGCTATTCTAAATCCCTCCTGCTTTAGTTGAAGACCTCACATAAATCTTCGTTTCTATTTTGTGGTCACTACACAAAGTTAAAAATTCACAGTCTAATCGTATATCTGCATCTGTATATTTACCCTAATATAGAGCCTGAAATGGTCAGTGGTTTCCCTGTTGAATCACAAACTTCCTGAGTCATTTCACATTGCTGCAGTCTGCAGCATTCACATGATGCTGGGGATACAAAGCCATCGTGAATAAAAATATGCTGCAACTTCCTAAAGCCTCCAGTTTCATTCAAAGATTTTGTAGATAAAAAGTAACCAGTTTTAGGTTCAGGTAAACCTCAATATACATGGAATAAAGTGCAAAATTCATATGAGTTTCTAAGATGAAGCAAGAAATTTTAAAGAAAGTATGGGTTTCCTAGAACTGCTTTTGGTTCTGTCCAGAAAATCCCTGGACAGCATCTAAAGAGATATGAAGACGTGTCCATTCCAAACTACGGCCATAAGAGATCAGCAAGTGAGGGAGACAGAAGCCTAAAATTGGAAACAAAACAGGAAGTGACCTAAGGGATTATCTGCTAAAGCTGAACTTTTGAGACTGCAGTGTGCATAGACGTCACTCGGGGGTCCTGACTCAGCAGGGTGAGAGTATGTCCCAGGTTTCTGCATTTCTGCCACACTCCCAGGTGATACCAAAGTCACTGGTCCCAGAACACTCTGGGAATAGCACAGCTGTAGAGCCAGCTCCCACCTGTGCTTCCACCAGGCTTCAAAGCATGCACTTCCGCAGCCTGCAAGGAGGCATGAGCTCAGGCAGGAGGTTAGCATCCTGCTCCAGAGTGCCTGCCCTCCTGGCATCAGGGAGTGGCCCCTGGCTGATGCTGGCGGGACCACCGGTGTCAGCCCCGCCCCTCCCCAGAAACAGCCAGGCTGTAGCCACGCCCTTATTGTGGAGCATGGGCCGGAAGAAGGAATTATTCTCAGTACAAGACCCTGCTGGGCTATATAATACATCCTTGTAGCTTACTTTATACATAATGATTTGTACTTTTAATCCCCTATTCCTATATTGCCCCTGCCCCCTTCCCTCTCCCCTCTTCCCACTGGAAACCACTGATTTGTTCTCAAAATCTGTGAGTCTGTTTCTTTTTTGTTTCTAGTTTGTTGCATCTTTTAGATTCCACATATAGCCAGTATTTTATAATAACTCACAGAGTATAAATGTTAAAAATTGTGATTCATTATATTGCACACCTGTAACTTACATGATATTGTACTTCAGCTATACTTCAATTAAAAAAATAAAAGATTCCACTCAGCAAATATAGATGTCAGTCTCTCAATAGTCCCCTGGGAGAAGTGGGCTCAGCCAGTGAAACTTAGAACTGTCTAGTTGCTAAGATCTTGAGATGCTTCCTACTGAGAACTGAGTAATCACTGTCCCAAACCCCGGAAGAGCCCCCTCATTTCTCCACAGAAGAAGGCCTGCCTCCCAGGCCTGACCCAGACCGTTCCCTCCTGCAACATGTCTGGCCCACATTAAGGCTGCTAAGTGGTCAGACCATGAGCCCAACCTGCAGTAGGACGTTGCCACTGAGTAATAAAATCTGTAATGCAGACCTTTTTAAAATTGAGGGGACGTTCATATAACATAGAATTAACTATTAACCATCTTAGAGTGCGCAATTCAGTGGCATTTAGTATTAATACAATCACAGTATTATATAATCATGACCCTCAATCTGTTTCCAAGATATTTTCATTACCCTAAAAGGAAACTTCATATCCATTAATCAGTCACTTCCCCTGTTTCTACCTCCACCCACCTCCTGGAAACCACTAGTTTGCTTTCTTTCTCTATGGATTTATCTCTTTGGGATGTTTTACACAAATTGAATCATACAGGATGTGACCTTTTATGTCTGACTTTTTTCCCTTAACTTTTCCAAAGTTCATCCCAGTTGTAGCATGTACCTGTCAGTATCCTTTTTAGGACTGAATAATATTTATTTCTTGTAAGAACAGACCACATTTGTTTATCCATTTGTCACATGGGCGACATTTGGGTTGGTCTTACCTTTATGGCTGGTATGAACTGGATAACACATTTCTCCCCCTGAGAGCCATTTTGGATCCATACAAGGAGAATTCCATCACCTTACTTGAACCAACTTTGCTTTTTTGACTTGGCCAGAATTAACTTCTGGCAGCTTAAAACAATTTGCAAAAAGAAAACAATTTGCTTCATGTTCAATATGTGACAATTTCTGCAGTTCTGAATCCAATATTTTGTGGGATCCGAAGGCAATTCGAAATAGCAGCTGCACAAACGTCTGGGTGACGGCAGTGTTCGTGGTCCAAGGAGCCGACATCCCTGGGAATCTGCTTGACCCTGAGCTTGCTGCTCAGTGGGCCCCTCTGCCTAAGCTGGGTCCCCCCTCAGTCAAACCCTGAGATAGGATCTTCGGTGCAAAGAGGTTTTTTTGGAGATGATCTTAACCAGCACAACTTAGGGGGAGGGGGTGACAAAGTAAGACAGGGAAGGAAGGAAAGCTGGTTTAAAAAATGTATTTATAAGCAGATTACCGCTTGGACGTCTGAGGCTCACTCCTTCTGGGAATACACTGCATCTCCCTGGAGACTGAAGAAAATGGGCTGTTTATCTACCAGCTCCTGTCCTTCATTTTATTGCTGACTGTTTCTGGGGCTCGTTAAGGCCCTGTCTGGTCCAAGCTGAGCCTAGCCAGGCTGAGCACCCTTCTGAGGTGAAGGAAACACTTCTAGCCCAAGAGTAAAGCAGGTGCTTGAGATGGGAAGCTCTTCTGGTGGATAGAAAGCATCCCAGAGCTGCTGCAGGCTTGGACAGGGCCCCCAAGCAAGCCTGCTGCAGCAGGTGAGGAGCTGATGCGGGAGAGGAGGAGCCCACTCGGCCAGGACAGCGTGGCCGTGGGCATCGAGATCTTCTCAGAGGAGGCAAGGCCCCTTCTCGGAGCTGCCTGCAGCAAAGTCACCATGAAAACAACTCTTCTTCATTCAGGGCTCGGTGCCGATCCCTAGGTAACAAGCCACACGAGTCCGCTCCACCAGTGAAGCGGCAGAAGAGGACCTGTTTTGCACTGGACACAGAGGCAACTCCATGGGGTCGGGGGAGGCGGGAAAGGAAAGGAAGTCACAGTTTCCTGCTCCTGGGAAGGAGGGTCTTAACTGGAGAGTGAAAGGAAACTTGATACCCTGATAAAAGAGCAAGGGATCAAATGGACCCAGGCCCCCTGTCTTCTTAAAGTGATCTGGGAGCTTTCCTCTGGTGTTCGCGTCATCCTGTCGATGGTTTATTTCATAGTGTCAATCCAATTACTTAAATTCACGATAGCTAGCACTTTTTAGAAAATTTAACTCAGAACATCCCTGCATAATCATCAGGCATAGCCGCAGGCTGGGATTCTGGCTTTGCATTCCCACCAGAATCTGCCAAGGGACCCCACAGGCTTTTGCAGAAGCCTGTGATCCCCTTCTCAGAATGATATGCTGTTGTTTTCACAATTCTATTGAGATATAATTTCTGCGCCATAAAAGTTCATGTGTTTAAAATGCACAATTCAGTTGTTTTCAATGTAATTACAGAGTGCAACCCTCACCAGAATCTAATTTTGCAACATTTTTCTTCATCCCCAAGTGAAGCCCCATACTCATCAGCAGTAGCTTCCCATCCCCCTCCCCTAGCCTCTGGCAAGCACTGATTTGCTTTCTGTCTCTATGGATTTGCCTATTTTGGGCATTTCATATAAATGGAATCATATAATACCTGGTTCTCTGTGGCTAGATTCTGTCATTTAATATGACGATTTTAAGGTTTAGTTATGTTGCAGCATGTTTCAGTGTTTCATTCAGAATGTTAAAATAGATAACCAACAACAACCTACTATATGGCACAGGGAACTCTATAATAACCTTTTTTTTAATTAGTTGGAGGCTAATTACTTTACAATATTGTAGTGGTTTTTGCCATACATTGACATGAATCAGCCATGGATTTACATGTGTTCCCCGTCCCGATCCCCCCTCCCGCCTCTCTCCCCATCCCATCCCTCTGGGTCTTCCCAGTGCACCAGCCCTGAGCTCTTGTCTCATGCATCCTAAATGGGAAAAGAATTTGAAAAAGAATAGATTCATGTATACATATAGCTGAATCACTTTACTGTACACTTGAAACTAACACAATATTTTTAATCAAATATACCCAACATAAAATAAAAATGTAAAAAGGAATGGTTTTTAAATGTGTAAATTTAAAACAAAGGATTACAAAGAAAAACACTTTCTTTAAACAGTTAAAATATTTTAACACTTGAAAAACAGCATGGAGTGATAGGTGTAATAACTACCGTAATTACTAATTACTAGTGGAGAATGTAAGCAGTATTTTGAGAGAGCAGCCACAACTGCTATGTGAAAAACACAATCTATGACATGTCCTTGTGACAAAGTTCCAGATTCTGCAAACATGGCTGTGGTTTGCAGCCTACATTCACAATTGAAGGAAGTGCTACAATTCAGTTAAAAGTACTAAAAGGCAGAATTTTTCCCATGCCTATAGAAGGGCCCCCTGGGATTCTATTCACAGACTCGGGGGTCAGTGGATGCCAGATGCAGAACCCCCAATAAGATGAAGAGCTGGACTTGGAAGCCATGCTAGGCATTCTGATTGATTTGAAACCTGTTTTAGCCATCTCCTGGCTGCATGACCTCCAGCAAGTTCCTTACCTTCTCTGAGCCTCATTTACCAAAAAACTCATTATAAAATGCTTGAAAAGTTTAAATGAGTTAGTGTAACATTCTGGAAATAGTGTATTCTGTAGCAAGTGCTCAGTAAATATTATCTATTCTCATTGTTATTTGACTTTCTATACTCCAGGCTGAACTTTGCCCTGAGGAAGCTCATAGTGTATTTTTAGGATAAGCCATAAAGAAGAAAAACTCCAGGGGATGCATTACAAAGTATGGTGTATCCACCTGAGTTGGAGGTAGCTCCCAGAGTAGGTACTACAGGAACTGGTAAACAAAACACGGAAATAGGGCAACACTAGGCTTCCCCTGTGGCTCGACGGTAAAGCGTCTGCCTGCGGGAGACCCGGGTTTGATCCCTGGGTTGGGAAGATCCCGTGGAGAAGGAAATGGCAATCCACTCCAGTACTCTTGACTGGAAAATTCCATGGGCTGAGGAGTCTGGCAGGCTACAATCCATGGGGTCACAAAGAGTCGGACACGACTGAACGACTTCACTTTCACTTTCAGGCATCTAAATAGCAAAAACTACTTTATTATCTGGTAAGGGCACTATCAGTGGAATAAATGTGGGGTGTTGTTGTTATTGTTGTTGTGTTTTTTGCTTAGTAGTTTAGATTATCACTTTTCTCCACCAATTAGATCTATACTCTGAGTGACACAGGTTCTGAGACTTTGTTTAAGAACCTTATATTGGTCACCCTTTGCTGTAATTAGGCAGTGTACCAAGCATCCCTAAATCTCAGTGCCCTTCAAAAGCAAACCTTTGTATCTCACTCATGGGTTTGCAGTTTGGTCACGCAGGTTCTGCTCCAGACTAAGTGAAACTCGCGTCTGCCCCACCTGTCTTTCCTTGCAGCTTAGGGCGCACTGACTGCCTGGGCATGCTTTTCTCACAATAGAGCCCAGGAGCGTAGGACACAAAGCCATCTCGATTATGGAAGCTCCTTTTGAATGTGAAGGATGTCATGTTTACTTCTATTTCATTGGCCAAAGCAAGTCACATAAGCAAGTCCGACATCAGTGGAGTGGTAAAGTGCACTCTCCCATGGGAGGGGTAGAGGAGAGGGAGCCTTCTCTGAAAAATAACACAATAGAACACACAGACACCTACAGAATGAGATGGAGATCGGGGCTCTGGTTCTCACCCAGGCTTCAGTCTAAGTAGTTTATTTTGATCTGTTTTCCATCCCGGGTTTGAGTAATATTTTATCTGAAAGAAGTATTCTATCGCCTTTTTAAAAAAAAGTTTTCAAACTACTGATTTCAAGTCTCTTAATTTGCCAATGAAAAATCTGGGGTCAGAGAATAAATGCCTTACTGATTTGTATCGGTGCCAGGACCTGAGCTATGAGACTTTAAGTTGACCAGATTTGGATTTGTAATCCCAGCTCTACAACTTCCAGCAGAGACACCGCGGACATCCTCCTAGTGTCAAAGGCAAATATCTGTCCAAGGCCCTAAGTCCTAAGGCTCCTATCTCTTCCAACACTGAAGGGATAAAATGCATGGTGGGGCCTCTGCCTGGCCTGGTGGTGACATGACTCAGATGAGGAAGGATGTCTGTGCTCAACCGTGTCCCTGGGATGAGGGGGAAATGCGCACTGTCCACAATACCATTAAACTACTGGGTTGCCCCTCTCTCCCACTTTCCCTTGGCAAAGAGAAGGGACTCAGGCATATACTCGTCTCCCCTAGGGGAGCATAGACTTTTTGAGGGTAAGGTTTACTCTTTTCATGTTTATTTCTACCCATGCTGACACCTCACATCTCTTTTCCACAACGCAACAATGATCCTACCTACACAGCAGGGACTCTGTAAATGGTTATGAATTAAATAATGTTTTTTCTTCTCATGACACAGAGGCAGCTTTTCGGAGAAGACCTGACTTCAGCAACGATTTCCCAGAAAATTTGAAGGTCCTTAAAACTAGACAGGAAAGTCATCTGCCATCTGCAAAGTCTCATTTGCAGATACTGGCCCAGCCCAAATATACAGAAACAAAGAAACACTTAGAGTTAGGCAAAACTATTAGGGCCTTTGGCTCTGATTTCAAATAAGCAAAATAAACAAACTCCAGTCCAAGTAGGAACTGGTTCTGCTGTTCTTCCAACTTTTGAAAGCCAAGTATATTTGAATGTTTCCTTCTAATGGATTTCCTTTTATTATATGTTCCAGATGGCCAATGGAAAATAGACATGATCATTTAAAATTCTGACCTCATTTGTTTAGCCCTTTTCTGGCATTACTTGTGCATATTATAGGGGGAAAGTGTGGCTCTTCCATTGTTCTATGATAAAACCAGCTGTGTTTTACCCATTTAATTACTCTAAACATTGTGACTTCCAGACTTCTGGTTACACACAGGTTAACCACAAGAGCAGAAGGTATATATACACACATATCCTCCACCCAGCTTTCCTGGTAAGTAACCAGATCCACCCTCCACCCTATAATTCAACAGACTGGTGGTTAAAATGGATGCTTTGAGACACGATGAAAAATTCATGTCAACCACTCTAGTTGACATTTCCTTCCATATCATACCTATGAACCTTGTATGTACTTCCACTGCAGCATTAACCTTATTGTATTGTCATTTTTAAATTTGCACATCTCTCTCTTCTACTAGCCTCTCATCTCCAGGCCAAGAATCGTGCCAAGCTACTCAAAGAACTTACACATCAGTTCCTTAGTATAAAACTGTGTGGTTTTCAAGTAATTCAAATCACCTAGTGCAAGTAAATTATTTCTTCGCTTTGGAACAGTGAAAACCAGGAATCAGCAATTGTAACCTCTTTTGAGGGTTTAGAATTGAGAAAAAGTAGACACAACTCATCAATGCTTGATTCTGTGGAGCTGAGATATTACTTTGCCTGTTCCTTCTTAGCTTAGCCTGACTCCACCCTCCCCATTGTATAGACATAGACGAGGGAGTATACAGGCTCTTGTTACTGAGAGTGCCATATGTGCCCTCCACAACCACAGTTCACTGGACTAGCATGGTCATTTAACCCATAAAATGGGGAAACTGGATTAAACGACTGAGGATTTGAGTGAAGAAGCCTGGAAGTTAAGAATCACTTGGTAATAAGCCCTGTATCTAAGGTCCTAAAGACTCAAGATGAAGCATCCATTTACTATTTTATGGCCACGTGTGATGAAGAATGATTTCCCGGAAAGCAGAACAATGAAACAGAGAGACAGACAGACAGAGACATATAAAGAAAGGTGATTGTCTATAGTTTTATTTTTCCCAGTCCTTTATGCATGGTAAGCCTGCTATTATCCAGAATTTGAATTCCATGAACTACCCTTCCACCATTTATTCAATAGTTCCTTTAGCTAACTTGTGTGGTTTTAATCTCTAATAGGTAATAATGGATCCTGCAAGACAATTCAATCTTGATTCAATATAGCCATTATTGGTTGGTGCCTAGAAATTGGGGCCTGATTAATTACATTCAGAGCAGTGAAAAAAAAATCTCTCTACTGAGTTCACCCATGGAAGTAACTTTAACAACCAGATATGATTTATCGTGTATCCTACACTTCATACTGTAAAAGTCAGATATTCTTTTCAAACTAGTCTGGGTTCTAATCCCAATTCTGTTCATTTAATAATTACGTCAATTTAAACAAGTTATGCAACACCCTCCTATCTTAGTTTTTTTTTTTTTTATGCCTAGTAAAGAAATTTTCAAACATGCCCCAAAGTAGAGAGAACACTATGATGAAATCCTAGATTTACATTACCCAGCTTCAATAATTATCAACATAACTTCAATCTAATCATGAGAAAACATCAGGCAAACTGAAACTGAGCTATAGTCTTCAAAATAACTGGTTAGTACTCTTCAAGTGTCCACAGCATGAAAAACAGAACAGACTGAGATACTGTCATAGATTCAAGAAAACTAAGGTGACAGGACAACCTAACACAGTGTGGGACGCTGGGTTGGATCTTGCAATAGAAAAAAGACTTGGCAGGATGAAAGGAGAAGAAATTAGAATAAAATCTGTAGGTCAGTTAATAATGTTATATCAATGTTAATTTCTGGATTTTGACCATTGTTGCACAGTTACATAAGATGTTTACATTAGCGGATGTTAGGCAATATATATTCAGGACCCTGTGTTAAAAAATAGCACAACTTTCCTTTAAATCTAAAATTGCTTCAAAATAGTTTTAAAAAGTAAAATCAATCAATATTCTGCCACTCTTGATTCTTTCTTTGATTCTTGTTTACACTCATTTTTATTTTTTAATTTATTATGATTTTGGTGGAATATTTTAAAGCACATCCAGACAGGATATAATTTCACCAATCAGCCTCTGACAGATAAGAGTTCTGTTTTATAACATAATTGTAACAACAGTACCACACCTAATGAATTTGTTAATAACTAATATTCAGTCCCCAATCCATTTTACCAGTGTCTCAAATGTGTCTATTCATAGTTTGTTTTGCTTGCTTTTGGTAAAATCAGGTTCCAAACAAAATCTTGATTTTGTTTGCTTTGTCTCTTTTAAGCCTTTATCTGTGACAGTTCCTGCTCCTCCTCATTTTTTCATGTTATTTTTTTTTTTAAACATGAGGTCATTTTTCCTGTAGAATTCCCCACATTTTGCTTTGAATGGTTATGAGCTTGTGATTTGGCTCCTTATTGTTATAAAATGGGGACAATAATGCTTACCTCAGAGCATTTTTTGGAAGACTTAAATGAGAAAAATGTATGGAAAAAGTCCAAAGGGTAGTGATGAACAGGAGTTGAAGCATGTTCAACTCTGTTCCCTGTTCATCACCTTCTCCAGTCCTTTCCAAAGATTTCTAACTTATTTGGTTTTGAACAGTCACAATTTACTTAACATTAAGCCTTCATTAGAATCGCTCTGAGAACATCTGAGTAACAGATGTTTTCACAAATGATGTATAATAAAGACCTGATCCTAGAAAGCAGCAAATGAGAAAATGCTCTCCCGCCTCTAAAAGTGACCAGGTAACCGTGATAACAAGTGCGGTCCATGGACCAGCAGTAGCACATTCCCTGGGAGCTTGTTGGATACATACTCTCACACCGATCCTAGTACCTGCTGAACCATCGAAGGCATCATGCTGAAATCCTATCGCTGACTTTCCCTGAATCAGAAAAGAAAAAATCAAAATATAAAAATGCCATGAAGGCTTCCCTGGTGGCTCTGTGGTGAAGAACCCACTTGCCAGCGCAGGAGACGGGGGATGGATCCCTGATCCAGGAAGATCCCCCGTGCCGAGGAGCAGGTGAGCCCTTGCGCCGCGCAGCTAGCGCTCCGGAGCCGGGAAGCTGCTACTACTAAGCCCACGCGCTGCAGCTGCTCACGCCCCACACCCGGAGCCCACGCTCGGTAACAAGACCAGCCACTGCAGGAGAAGCCCACCGCTGCAACTGGAAAAGACCCCCGCTCACCACAGCTAGAGACAGCCTGTGCAGCAACGGAGATCCAGGGCAGTTAACGATAAAGAAGTATTTTTAAATGCCACGAAATACCAAGACAGCCATCTTAGTGAAAAATGGTGACAAGATATCCATCTGGCCTCTTTCCACATGAACACACCGAAGACCCCATCTGAAAGGATTTCTTGGTACTAAGAAGAAAATATAAGGAGTGCGTAAATACCAGGAGAGCTTTTAAGAGAAGGGGAGAGAAAGAGCCTTGCCTATTCCAAAGTCCATTTCAACACTCTATGACATTGTTGGACACACCATTTAAGGAGTCGTAATTGGATTTGAGATAAATTTATCAGAAGGGAATGACAAGTTTTACCAAGATCCCCCTGTGGCAACCATCTCAGGGTATAAAGAACCTGGATTTATCCTTTGAGACACACAGCATTCCTGGGCCCCCCACCCTAACCAATGTGTTGGTGCCCAAGTAGCTGAAACAAAAATCAGATTACTCACAGCCTGGCATATCCAGAAAATGCTCAAAGAATAGCGACTATAAGATCTTACAGAAAACCAGAATGAAATTTTTGGCCAACCCAATACTATAAAAGCTCTCCTAGAAAATATGTAAATAAATAAGCATGACTGTGTTCCAAAGATATTTTACTTAGAAATTAGCGGCTGGCTGGATTTGGACAACATGCTATAAGTTGCTAACTTTCGTCTTATGCAATTTTCTATAATTTTCTGCCTAATTAAAGTAGAATTTCTTCTTTAATATGCACATTCACATTTATAGAAAAAAATAAAATAAAGCCAAAAAGACAAGCAAAGCTCAATAACATAAATTTGGTTGGTTTGGAATAGCAGATAGCTTGTTAATTATTTTTATATTATTTTATTTGTGAGAATGATAGAAACATGATTTTAAGTGGACTCTAGAGATTTAGCTATATGTTGGAATGGGCATGACATGTAATGTCCATAAATCTTGATGTATTTTGGTGGGGAGCATTTCTATTCTGAACACTTGCTTTCTGCGCTCAACTTTGGATTTGTAACACGAAATAGATTTTCTTCTGAGTTAACCAAATTGAAGTCTGTGTTTTTATTGTAAGCATTTGATAGAATCAATGCATGAGATGACTTTTCTTTTTGGAGGCATAGCTCTGAAAAAGCAGCCAATACAATAGTGGTTTTGGCTCTAATGTAAGTTGATAAAATTTGAGAATATATCATATTTCTGACTTTTATTTCCATTGTAATTGTGAACAAACAGGATTAGGAATCACCATTTTGCACAAAGATGATACAGATTATAATGTGAAGGAGCCGCCTCACTTTGCGTTTTATTCTTGTTTCAAAAACCCTGGTAAAAGATATTTGAAACTCATAAAACCAATAAAGCATTCAGATTAAGAGTACATAAAGATACCTGATACCTGATATCAGTAAGAAAAGCAGGCAAAGCCAGGAGTTGAGGGGGATGGGCATCTAGGAAAAAGAATTGAACATCTCACAAAAGAGAAGGAAATCCAAATGACCAATAATCATGAAAAGATGTGGTGTCATTAATCATTAGACAAATTAAAATTAAATCACAATGGAAGTCACTGCATACCAACAGATAACAAAAGTTAGAATTCTAAGGATCTTCCTTAGTATTTCTAAGGGTTTAAGAAAATATGAAGCAAATATAAAATTGTGCCACTAATAGAATATAAGTTGGTACAATCAATTTGGGAAACAATTTGCTACTATCTACATAGTACAAGTAAAGGTACAACATGGTGAGTAGAGTTAAGATGATGTCTATTTGAAATTTGTTATGACAATAGA
The DNA here is from genome assembly GCF_023699985.2 of Odocoileus virginianus. Classification (NCBI taxonomy): domain Eukaryota; kingdom Metazoa; phylum Chordata; class Mammalia; order Artiodactyla; family Cervidae; genus Odocoileus; species Odocoileus virginianus. The sequence goes on from NC_069682.1 coordinate 1,271,920, forward strand.
TTTTAAAAGTTATCCCTACAAAATTGTAACTATGCATATTTAACTAACATTATTGTGGTAATCATTTTGTAATAAATATATCTGTCAAATCACTGTGTTGTACACGTTAAACAATGTTATATGTCCATTGTATCTCAATGCACTGAAGATAAATAAGTAAAACCCTGTGAAGGAGGATCTCCTTCTGAGTCAATCAAGGGAGCCCCACACATGCTGAGACTAAGTGGTACTTTGTGTAGAACTGTAGCTCTCCCCGAGAGCACCTGGCCAAGCCCGACAGACATTACCGAAAGACATTTTTCGTTGCTACAACTGGGCTGCTACTGGCCTCTAGTTGCCCCACAGCCTACAATGCACAGGACGGACTCCGCAACGGTCATCTGGCCACAAATGTCAATGTAAGTAGGCTGCTGCTCTTAGATAGGCTCACCAGGCCCCAGTCCTGCCCCCATGCCTCAGGGCGCCTGAACTAGTCTTCCTCCAGTTGTTCCGTTCCTTGTGGAGCAAGAAGTCTGAGTCCAGATGACAGACCCACCCAGAGCTCATGCCTCCTCTTGCACCTCTGGGTGCCCAGAGCTCAGAAACACCTGCCCAGGGCATTTACCTGTGGGGGCCCCTCCTGCATCTGTCTCTCTTATGGCAGGCCTACCTTGCAGAGTATGTGCTCCTGAGTGCAGTGAGGAGCAAGCCGGATGTTGTGGGGGTGCATGCTCACAGAAGCCCTCACAGTTAGGTACGGAGAGAGGAGGTTTAAACACCATTTGTATCTTAGCCCAACCATAAAGTGTCTGAAGTGGTCCTGAGCAGTTTCTTTTCTGGAGAGTCTATCTCACACCCCACAGGCATCAGGGGTCTACACACCCTCATGTTTCCATGTTGTGTGTGTGTGTGTACTTGGTGGGTGAGGGTAGGATTTGCAGGGTGTGCCAGCCCAAATGTTGTTTCAGGCCAGACTGGACCAATAGCCACCCATTGGGCAAGACCCTGAACACTGCAGAAATCCCCAGACAGTCAAAAGCCACCAGGGGTTCTCAGAGCATCTTTGATCCAAATAATCTGACTTCTACTGAGATAGTTCTGAGGGTCCTGGAGCAGGCCTAAATTCCAGGACAGGGATTTGCAGAAAGAAATGTGAAGACCCAGCAGGGGTGAGCTACAGGCCCAGTTCCCAAGTCCAATGTTCTGTTGTGGCCCTGTTCTACATATGACTGAAGAGTCCACATTCTCCATCCTTATGATGGATGAGCACTTTTACGACTTGCCAGTTTACATTCAAGAGTGCACTTGCCAGTTACGAATGCTAGCTTATAGGTGTGCTTTGCTGAAAGCAAAAAAAGTGTTCTGAAAATATGACTTGCAATGAATTATTGTCAGTGGAATCCTATTCAGGTGCAAGTAAGAAGACTACTATTTCAAGTGAATTACCTATTGAATATCTTGCGCCCTGGACTAATTTATCTTGTCTGGATTGTCATAGGTAATGTTCATTTAAAGGTGGTTTGATGACATCACTGACTCAATGGACATGAGTTTGAGCAAACTTTGGGAGATAGTAAAAGACAGGGAAGCCTGGCATGCTGCAATCTATGGGGTTTCAGAGAGTCAGACATGACTTAGTAACTGAACCACAAATTATGGTATAACAGGGTTGAATTGAGGATATTTTAAAAATAAACATATATCCCTCTACTGAATCCACCTTAAAAATATTTCTCTTTCTTGAAGAGAAAGGTATAAAATCCACAAACACACACATAAACATGTGCCTTCCACTTGTGCAGGAACATTTTCAAGTCGAAAATTCCTTTTGAGACCCCCCTGAACTACTTTTACACTCTAAAGTGTTACAAAATGTTATTTTTTGTTATTATAAAATAGTCTCTGAGAGTGACAGGAAATTCATTCAGTATGAAAATCATCATCGATCTGCCCAAATGAACTTGTAAAATACAATTTTAATTATGTCCTGCCCAGATTGTGATCCTTTGGGATCCCACGTGATACCAGCCACATGGCCTGTAGCCTAATATCTTTGGCACACCTGCAACTCATTAGCAACATCTGGTTGAGATGTTTTGACCCAGGGGGTCTTAAAGCGCATCAGAATTACCCAGAGGGTTTGTTAAAACACAGATTGTGGGCCCTAACTCCAGATACTTTTATTCCCTAAGTCTGAGATGGGGCTGGAAATTTTGCATTCTATCCAATTCCTAGACTCAGTAGATGCTGAGTCTGCTGGTCTGGGACCACTCTTTGGAAAATAACATTTGGCTTTTAGCTGGGGTCAGCAAATGTTTTCTGTAGTGGGCCAGTTAATAAATATTTCAGACGTGGCGGGCCATATGGTCTCTGTCACGACCGTGCAACTCTGCCTTTCTTCCCTGAAAGCACCCATGGATCACATGTAAATCAATGGGTACAACTATATTCCAATAAACCTTTACTTACAAAAAACCAAGGGCAGGATTTGGCCCATGGACTGTAGCTTGCTGACCCCTGGCCTGTGGAATAATGGGTCTCCAAGTCAGGTCTTTATTCTCATTTTTTTATTATTCTCCACTGGGTTTCAGCCACAATAGGTTCATCTTGCTCACCAGTGTGTTCTTGTGTGTGTGTGTGTGTGTGTGTGTGTGTCTATACTCTCTTTAATGTTGTCAATATAACATCACATAGCAGGAATGGAAGACAGGAGAGGTTAGTGAGAAAAGAAGAAAGAGAATTAACAAGGAATAAAGCGTTTTAACTAACTGAACTGAGCCCCAAACTAAGATACTTCTTAGTTGTAACAGATGTTTAAGAAGTTTGAAAACATCTTTTCAATGTCCCCATCTTTTCCTACTCCTAACTTAGGGATCACATACCCTTTCCAGGATGACGGTCTTCTGAATTTAGTGCATGAACACTTTCCTAAACCTTCAGTTTTCAACCTGAATGAAAAGCTTATTGTGAGTTATATGCTGCTGCTATAACAGGAGAAAAGTGGCTCCAAAAATAAAACAAGAACATATCATGGGGAAAAAGGGAGGCTGTGGAGTTTCTGTTATTGATGTTGTCTTTGCAATATATCTAAAACCCTTCAGTGTTTCTGTTTCATCTCCTAGCCTCTCAAGAAAAAAAGGCAATTTCAGTTCCACCCTTGTCTTTATCCTTCCGTTCAAATAAACCAAAAATATTTTATAGATAACTTGTATTTTTAGTTCTCTCAAAGGCACTAAATCCATTTGATCAAAAGTCATTCTGGTTTCTACAATTCCATTAAAATGGTAAAGGGAAGGACAGGCATAAGGTAATCGAATGAATTATTCACTTATGTGACCACAGTCTCTTACTTTAGTGCACTGTCTCTGCAGGTAAGAGTCACAAATAAAAAATGTTAAATTGCTGTGAATGTTTTCACTATTTTTCATTTAAATCAAAAATAGAAAAAGACCAATGCTATCTTCCTAGTAGAGAACCAACTCAACAGTAAAAGGAAGGTAACAAACATTAATAAGAACATCAAGCTGGATGCAAGTTTGTAATTTCCCTTTTATGATGCTACCTCATGTTAAACTACACACTCTACAAACATATGTTATATAACATCTTCTTATGGCCTCAGGTCAAATTGAATAATAATATTTCTTGAGAAAGGGCTATTAGCAGCAGTTCCCTCCACTCCTTTGATCTGAAATGCCTTGTAGTTTATTGAGAGTTTCCATTTCCCCGAATCCGACAGACACTTGCTTAATTCAGTTGCTGACATTAGTACAAGCCATTGAAACAAATTCTGAGCCACTCAGTACAGAGCCTTGAGTAATCAATATAGTTTTAAAACAAAGCAGAAATGTTCTGAAGTTAGACATAATTATAATGCAGTTGATATAACGTAATTAAGAGAGTACAATGTACGGAGTGGTAGGATAGAAATGTTTAAAATGTTCAAAATCACTGTCTGAAAAATTACTTCGGAGCATGATATGATTCAATGACAGGACTGAATGAATGCTTGATTCCTTCTAATCACATTATACTATACTTACACAGAACATGGAACAAACCAGGAAACTCCACCCTGGGAAGCTTATAGAATCAATATCACTTACCTGTTTCTGCTTGCCAGTCCATTAACCTGTAGGAGTCCAGAGATTAAGCACCACTGGCAGCTCTTTGTCTTTCTTATCCACTTTGGTTTCATATTTGTCTTTCGCTTTGTTATGAAAATCAAATTCCTCAAGAGGAAATCCTCTGGCAATCGTTCCTCAAAGGTATCACAAGGACTGAGCTTTGGTTCAACTGAAACGTATTGGTTGGCAAAGCTCGGGGAGCTGGGCTGCTGTGTGGAGATGTAGCTTGTCTTCTGTGCTTGGATGTTGAAATGTCCTTCTAATAAGCAATATCCTTTTTCTTCATCATAACTGGGATTTTAGTTCTAAAGGGAAATCATATAAAAAGTAGGTTACCATATATCATTGTTCGTGTGAACTGTATGGAATCACCAGTCTTATTCTCTAAGTAGACAAGTAAACTTTTTTTCTTGTTTTAGTATGCCTTTTCTTGACACAATCTTAATTTTATTTATTACCTTAAGTTTTATTTCCAGATGTGTGACTCTAAGCTTTTTGAGATTGTTGATCTGCCAAACATGTTCAGATCCGTATGTCCTGTGTTTCACAGTAAACCAGTGATTCCTACCACAGCGTTGTGGGGCACCGCAGCACTGACCCCAATTATGCAGTTATATTAGGGAATGTCTCAAAGCCCTGAGTTCATTTATTTTTTCCTAATTGAAACATGTGTGTGTGTGTGTGTGTGTGTGTGGTGTCCACACAGTACAGTTTAAAGGCAAAAGGATGAGGAACTTTGCAAAATTCAAACCACAAACTGACATATTCTAAAGCAACTACAACTGTGTCTATGAATTTGAAGTATTACTCATTCTCAAATCAGTTATTTTTTAAAATATTTTTTTAATGTCAGCAGATTATATAAAAAATTGTCCTGTGTGCTTCAAAAATATCAATGTCTTGAGAGACACAAAAAGGTTGATGATCTTTTCCAGATTAAAAGAGACTAAAAAGATACAATAATTAAATAAAATACCTGATGCTATAGTAGACACTGTAAGAGGAAAATATTGCTATTAAAGACATCAAGACCATCAGCAAAATTTGAATACCTATTCTACATTAGATAATAATCTTTTGTCAATGCTGTATTTTCTGATTTTGATCATTGTACTATGGTTATATAAGTGAACACACTTGTCTGGGCAAATACTAGCAAAAGTATTTAGGAAAGAAGGCAATGTTAGGATCTTACTCTCAAATGGGCCATAATATATATATGTATATATATGCATATAGACATACATATATATAAACAAACAGAGAAGAGAGAAAGGAACAGACAGAAAAACAAAGTAAATGTGGCAAAAAGTTAGCTGGTGAATTTAAGTGTTTAAGTGAAGGATATATGCAAGTTCCTCACATGGTAGGTGCTAGAGCTGTGACAGTGTGGCACTCGAGTGACTGTGAGAAGATACCCCACAAAAACAAAGGAGAAGCCCCAGCAAGACGGTAGGAGGGGCAAAGTAGCCTTTAGAATCAAATCCCATACCTGCCAGAAATTCTCAGAGGGCTCAAACAAACCTTGTGCACACCAGCACCCAGAGACCCCGCAGAGACCGAGACAGATCTGTGTCTGAGCGTCTCCTGCGGAGGTCCGGGTCCGCAGTGGCCAGCCGCAGGGGCAGGGGCTCTGGGTGCCGCAGACCTGGGTGTGGCATAATGCCTCCTGTGGCATTAACCCCACCACAGAGCCATCAGAACTTACACAGGACTGGGGAACAAAGTCTTGGTGGGCACAAACCTTGTGGGCACCAGGACCCCGGAGAAAGGAGCACTGGCCCCACAAGAGACTGACCCAGACTTGCCCGTGAATATCCAGGAGTCTCCGGCTGAGGCGTGTGTCAGTGGTGGCCTGATACAGGGTTGGGGGCACGGACTATAGCAGTGCATGTATGGGACATTCTGAAGGAGGTCACCATTATCTTCATTACCTCCACCACAGTTTGGCCCCAGGTAAATAACAGGGAGGGAACACAGCTCCACCCAACAACAGAAAATTGGATTAAAGTTTTATTGAACATGGCCTCACCCATCAGAACAAGACCCAATTTTCCCCTCAGTCAGTCTCTCCCATCAGGAAGCTTCCATAAGACTCTTATCCTGTGAAAACCACAATCACAGGACACTAACCAATCTGATCACATGGACCACAGCCTTGTCTAACTCAGTGAAACTAAGCCATGCCATGTGGGGCCACCTAAGACGAATGGGTCATGGTGGGGAGTACTGACAAAACGTGGCCCACTGGAGAAGGGAATGGCAAACCACTTCAGCATTCTTGCCTTGAGAACCCCATGAACAGTATGAAAAGGCAAAAAGATAGGACACTAAAAAATGAACTACCCAGGTCGGTAGGTGCCCAATATGCTACTGGAGAAGGGTGGAGAAATAACTCCAGAAAGAATGAAGAGATGGAGCCAAAGCAAAAACAGCATCCAGCTGTGGACGTGACTGATGATGGAAGTAAAGTAGTAAAGTCCAATGCTATAAAGAGCAACATTGCATAGGAACCTGGAATGCTAGATCCATGAATCAAGGCAAAGTGGAAGTGGTCAAACAGGAGAATGCAAGACTGAGCATTGACAATTTAGGAATCAGAGAACTAAAATGGACTGGAATGGGTGAATTTAACTCAGATGACCCTTATATCTACTACTGTAGGCAAGAATCCCTTAGAAGAAATGGAGCAGCCATCATAGTCAACAAAAGAGTCCAAATGCAGTACTTGGGTGCAAGCTCAAAAACGACAGAATGATCTCTGTTTGTTTCCAAGGCAAACCATTCAATATCATGGTAATCCAAGTCTATGCCCCGACCAGTAATGCTGAAGAAGCTGAAGTTAACAGTTCTATGAAGACCTACAAGACCTTCTAGAACTAACACCCAAAAAAGATGTCCTTTACATTATAGGGAACTTGAATGCAAAAGTAGGAAGTCAAGAAATACCTGGAGTAACAGGCAAATTTGGCCTTGGAGTACAGACTGAAGCGGGGCAAAGGCTAATAGCGTTTTGTCAAGAGAACTCACTGGTCATAGCAAACACCTTCTTTCAACAACACAAGAGAAGACTCTACACATGGACATCACCAGATGGTCAATACCAAAATCAGATTGATTATATTCTTTGCAGCCAAAGATAAGGAAGCTCTATACAGTCAGCAACAACAAAAAAAAAGACTGGGAGCCAACTGTGGCTCAGATCATGAACACCTTGTTGCCAAATTCAGACTGAAATTGAAGAAAGTAGGGAGAACCACTAGACCATTCAGGTATGACCTGAATCAAATCCCTTATTATTATACAGTGCAAGTGACAAATAGTTTCAAAGAATTAGATCTGATAGAGTGCCCAAAGAACTATGGACAGAGGTTCATGACATTGTACAGGAGGCAGGGATCAAAGCCATCCCCAAGAAAAAGAAATGCCAAAAGGCAAAATAGTTGTCTGAGGAGGACTTACAAACAGCTGTGAAAAGAAGAGAAGTGAAAAGCAAAGGAGAAAAGGAAAGATATACCCATTTGAATGCAGAGTTCCAAAGAATAGCAAGGAGAGATAAGAAAGCCTTCCTCAGTGATCACTGCAAAGAAATAGAGGGAAACAATAGAACAGGAAAGTCTAGAGAACTCTTCAAGAAAATTAGAGATACCAAGGGAACATTTCATACAAAGATGAGCACAATAAAGGACAGAAATGGTATAGACCTAACAGAAGCAGAAGATATTAAGAAGAAGTGGCAATAATACACAGAAGAACTATACAAAAAAGATGTTTACAACTCAGATAATCACAAAGGTGTTATCATCAACCTAGAGCCAGATATCCTGGAATGAAAGTCAAGTAGACCTTAGGAAGCATCACTACAAACAAAGCTTATTTCAAATCCTCAAAGATGATGCTGTGAGAGTGCTGCACTCAATATGCCAGCAAATTTGGAAAACTCAGCAGTGGCCCCAGGATTAGAAAAGGCCAGTTTTCATTCCAATCCCAAAGAAAGGCAATCCCAAAGAAAGCTCAAAGTACCACACAACTGTACTCATCTCACATGCTAGTAAAGCAATGCTCAAAATTCTCCAGACTTCAACAGTACATGAACTATGAACTTCCAGATGTTCACACTGGATGTAGAAAAGGCAGAGGAACCAGAGATCAAATTGCCAACATCCACAGGATCATTAAAGAAGCAAGAGAGTTCCAGAAAAACATCTATTTCTGCTTTATTGACTATGCCAAAGCCTTTGACCGTGTGGACCACAATGAACTGTGGAAAATTAAGGAGATGGGAATACCAGACCACCTGACCTACCTCTTGAGAAATCTGTATGCAGGTCAAGAAGCAACAGTTAGAACTGGACATGGAACAACAGGCTGGTTTCAAATAGGAAAAAGAGTATTTCAAGGCTGTATATTGTCACCTGCTTATTTAACTTATATGAAGAGTACATCATGAGAAATGCTGGGCTGGATGAAGCACAAGGTGGAATCAAGATTGCTGGGAGAAATATCAATAAGCTCAGATATGCAGATGTCAGCACCCTTATGACAGAAAGTGAAGAAGAACTAAAGAGCATCTTGATGAAAGTGAAAGAGAGTGAAAAAGTTGGCTTAAGACTCAACATTCAGAAAACCAAGATCACGGCATCTGGTCCCATCACTTTATGGCAAATAGATGGGAAACAGTGGAAACAGTGGCAGACTTTACTCTTTTGGGCTCCAAAATCACTGCAGATGGTGACTGCAGCCTTGAAATCAAAAGACGCTTGCTCCTTGGAAGAAAAGTTACGACCAACCAGACAGCATATTAAAAAGCAGAGACATTACTTTGCCAACAAAGGTCCATCTAGTCAAAGCTATGGTTTCTCCAGTAGTCATGTATGGATGTGAGAGTTGGACTATAAAGAAAGCTGAGTGACTGAACTGAACTGAACTGAACTGATATGCAAGTTCACTATTCCTTGAAGATTTTAATTTTTCAAATTAAAAAAAAGTTCTTAAAAGATAAGCACAATTGATAATTAGTTTTGATGCTAGAGAAATGTCATCAAGCTATTTTCACATATATCTAAGTTTCATTTAAACTTTTCTTCCCTCTACCATGATTATAATAAATGTGTTACATTTTTCCAGTGGATGAGCTAAGCTCCAAGAAATAGCCAGCTGTGCAAAACCAGGGCCATTATGCGTGGAATCACAGAGATGAACGCTGTAACTTCCACTTAGAAAATGCTCAGTGACTGTTCTGTCCATGGATGAGACTTGTGAACATTGCTGAGGACATAAAAATTTTTTGTAATCACTGTGGCTGACTCCCCAGTGGAAAACAGGAAGTGATATAAATGTGTATTCAATATGGAGAACTTTGCCTTCTTCCCACTTTAGCTACCAGATGGCAGGAGAGTAGAAGACAGTCTTCAGGGAATATCAGCAGCCCAGGAGAAAAGGCCAAAAGGACCATAGCTAGGAGCTTCCCAAAGAAAGAGCCAAATTGTCCACCAGTTGCACCTCCCTGTGTATTGAGTGGTACCATCTTCCTCAAAGGCCGAGCAGCTCACCGAGGCTTCAGACGAGTTCCAAAGCAAACAGCTGAAGTCACAACTCGCTTCAGATGCAGTGTTGTCAGCAGGGTGGCTGAGCTCACACAAAACTCTCCACAACAGCTGCAGCTGAAATCAGAGCTGAGCCAAAAGACTGTTGATGTGGGAAACCGGAAGTGTCTTCTACAGGCCGTTTTCAGGAGGGGGCTTCTGCCAGTATTTTCTCCCTCTCCTTTGTTTCTCCCCAAAAGAGAAAGCTGGTTAATCCAACTGGGCATATATTTACCTTTACTGGGCCCATTTCACAAGTGGGCCAAGTTGCTGTGTCCCCAAAGCCTCATCTGTATTTTCTCTCTTTAGCAACCTGTTTAAATGCAGACACAGATGGTCCTCTTGCTTCTTCATTGCTCAGTTCAGTTATTATAGATACCATGCTTTCCATCTGCATGTGGCAGGGACATCAGACAAGGTCTGTCTAAGGAGACAGTCCTTTCTCTCTGCTCTGGCTTCTTGCTCTTCCCCTGCTGAAGTTTACCAAGTAGATCTGTAAAGCAAGTGAAGAAGTCTTTAATTTATCGGAGGGAGCAAAATCTTGGATCTTTGGTTTTAATGGATGGATGAAGGACAATGCAGGATAAGGTGTCACCAGAATAAGATTGACAAACACAGCAGATGTTTACTTTAACCAATATGGAATAGGAAAGAAATTTTTAATGCTATTTTTAAAAATCCAAAAGGATATTGAAATAATGACAATGGAAAAAGAGATTTTTTATCAGGAAAATTTGGAAAATTACCTGAAACCTAATGGATAGATTAAACATTGAGGCATCAGCTAGATCTAATAAATTTATCTAAAATACAACTCATAGAACAAAAGATGGAAATTATGAATGAAAGGTTAAGAGACATGGGTGGTAGACTGAGAAGTTCCAGCACATGTCTACTGAGTTTCAGAAGGAGAAAATCAAGAGGGTGAGGGCCAGGAGAGGCAAAATGTGACCCATCAAGACATTGTGGTTATCATTTGCCAAAACTGATCAAATTTCATCAAGTGCAATACATTCCATACACTTTGATGGTAAGCACAAAAGAAAAGATCTAAAAATCAACCATAAAGGAAAGACACATTACCAACAAAGGAATAATACTTAGACAGCCAATTTCTTCTGAAAAATAATGGAAGACAGAAACAAGTGTGATGAAAATAACTTCAAAGAGAGAAGATAATGGTCAACCTCGAATTCTATACTCAATAAAAAAATTCTCTCAATAACAAGGGCAAATGTAGACAAAGAGAAACTGATAAAGTTTAACCTGGGTGGGTGTTAGTTTCAACATCATACTTTAAACAACACATTTTCATTATATCACTCATGGCATACTTCATGAGAGGGAGAAAGAAAGTCACACACAAATGAGTGGGCTTGCTCACAGCAATTCCACTCTAAAGATTGCCTGAAGAATGTGCTCTAAGAAGAAAACAGATGATTCCAGAAAGGTAGAGCTGAGGTATGAGAGGGAATTGTAAACCAGAAAAATGAATAAATGACACAAAAGCCAAACAAATATTCACAATGTAAGCAATAATAAAAAAGACAAATTCAAGACAGACCCAATATCCTAAACAACAAAACATATAACTTGAATGGATGATTAAAGTGTCTTAAAAGTATTGTATTGTTCAGGAAGCAGATAAATGTACTGATATTCATTTTAGGATATTATAAGGTTAAATGGTGATATTAAAATTTCCAGGGTATTTTCTAAAACAAAACAAAACTATTTGTTTAGGAAAGAGAAAATTAGTACAGAGAAAAGGTTAGAATTAGGTGAACCTTATTTCAAAACAAAGTAAGAAAAGAAAACAAAAAAATTAGTTTTAAAAATAGGTCAAGTATAAATGGCAAAATGAAGTTTCATAAGTGAGTTCAAATATATCAGTAATGACAATAAATGTAAATGAACTAAATCTCCAGGTAATAAACAAATATTAGCAGATTAAACATATTTTAAAAGATTAGTAAACTTTTTAATCAAACATTCAAACTGGTCTCATCTGAGTTTGCTTTGGACAAAGAGAAAAAATACAAAATTTAAAATCCTAGAAAGAAAGATATGGTAAAGTTAGATCTTGCAAATTATTGAATCTACTCTTTTTTACTTTTGAGAAATTAACTAAATTTTGAACTAGAAAGCCCATTTGAAACAATTTCCTCAGTCTCCACATTTTGTTTTGTTCTATGCAGTGTGGTTCCTATAAAACTCAAAATAGCTCTAAGTTGGTCAGCTTGAGATAAACATGTTCATGTGGCTGGTGGTGTTTATTTATTCACCCACAGTGTATTTGTGTACACAGTCTCCAGACAAGTGGTCATTTCATCCAAAACCACTTACTGAGTGTGTACAGTAATGTTAATATTATCAATTGGCTGAATTCTTGGGTTACCCACATTTTATTTGACTGATGTTTTTTAAAGAAACTACCATCATGAGATTCTGGTGGCATTGGCCCAGGGATTAGATGTGACAGTCAGAAGGAATAGGCAGTCTAAACCCCAGGCACGCCCCACTGTACTCCCTCACCATCGCTGGCACAATACACCTCCTAAGAGATTTGTGAACCAGTGTGAGTATGAAGAGAATAACTTTAACTCTGCCTAGACTGAAACCTCACAACTAAGAAATAGACAAGTATTTGAGATTATTATAAAGGGGAAAAAACCAGAGTTGATGTAGAAGAAAAAGGGTGGAGGAAGGGGAAGTGCTGCAGGAATGGTAGGCAAGTGAAGGAGGGTAAGCCCAGCCTTGCTGAGGTTGCTGTGCTAGGAAACTTGGCCTTTCCTGCCTTTGTCCAAACCTGAAATACTTGGGAATGAGTTGACGCATTCTGTCCCACTTACTACAGCTGGTAAACAGACTCCAGAAATAAAGCAGATGCCATGGCCAAAGGAGGGATGCAGGAATACATAAACATGCTGGTGGGAGGAGCAGAAGCAAGCCTCTGAGTCCTGGGGGAGCCCTCCCTGACTGGGACCTGAGCTGAAATCCATGTTATTAATGGAAACTTGGAGATTGTTATTTCCCTAATAATAATTCTTGTTACACGAGTATGCACCTGAACTTGTGCCCGTATGGTATTCCTATATGCACATAGAAGGGGAGAGAACTCATGGTGAAATGGAAATAACCATGTTATTTGAGGCCCAAACATCTCTGCTTTAGGGGCTTAGCCTCAAAAAAGTTTAGGAGAAAGTGTGTCCTGACCAAAAAAATATATATATATATATAAAATTTAAAAACGGGCAAAAGACCTAAATAGACACATCTCCAAAAAAGACACATAGATTGTCAACAGGCACATGGAAAGGTGCTCAGCATCACTAATTATTAGAGAAATGCATACCAAAATTACAATGAGGTATCACCTGACACCAGTCAGAATGGCCACCATAAAAATTCTATAGATAGTAAATGCTGGAGGAAGTGTGGAGAAAAAAAGAAACCCCCTACACTGCTGATGGGAATGTTAGTCGGTGCAACCACTATGGAGAACAAACAGTATGGAATTTCCTTAAAATACTAAAAATAGAGTTGCCACATAATCCTGCAATCTCACTCCTGGGCATATATCTGGAGAAAATTCTATTTCAAAAAAATGCACACACCCCCAATGTTCATAACAGCACTATTTACAATGGCCAGAACATGGAAGCAATGTAAATGTCCATCAACAGATAAATGGTAAAGAAGATGTAGTGTATATATATCATGGAATACTACTCAGCCACAAAAAAGAATGGAATAATGTTGTTTGCAGCAACATGGATTGACCTAGAGATTATCAAATTAGGTTAGAAAGAGAAAGACAAATATCATACCTCACTTATATATGGAATCTAAAGAAATGATACAAATGAATTTATTTACAAAACAGAAATAGATTCATAGACATAGAAAACTAACCATGGTTACCAAAGGGGTAACAGGGAGGAGGGGACGTAAATTAGGAATTTTGAATTAAAGGATGCATAATACTATATATAAAATAGGTAAACAACAAAGACCAACTGTATAGCACAGAGAACAGTACTCAATATCTTGTAATAACTTATAATGGAAAATAATTTGAAAAAATATATATATATAGATAAATATACGAATCACTTTGCTGTATACTTCGAACTAACGCAACATCGAAACTAACTATACTTCAATCTTTTAAAAAAAAGAAGGAGTCTAAGATAAAGTGTGTCCCAAATCATCACAGAGAGAAAAACTACCTAGGATATTCAGGGGCACTGGCATAAAGAAAAGGAGCCTCGAGCATCAGAAATTACTGGGTGGGGGTGGGCACCAAGGGTAGATCGGTAACATTTCAGGGGCCAAGGCTGAGCACTGGTTAGATTGGGGTCAGGGTTACGTCAAGCTCTGGCAAAGCTACTAATGTTGCTATGAGTATCAAGCAATGGCTTATATATTAAGTAAAACTATCCTTCTGCTTTTGAGACTCCCATGGAGAGTGAGCCGTGTGCATAATAAACTCTTGAAGTCGCGTTACCTAGAATTGGGTGGGAATACTTAGATGGCGTGTGTACTTTATCCATAGGTGGGTGATTACGTAAAAGAATAGAAAATAATTTTCTGGCCAGTGCTGATAAGAGTCCTTTCATTCTCCATTACAATTATCAGGAAAAGTCAGAATGTTTTGTTCCTTATGCTCAAGGCATGGGCTGCAAATACTGCACTTAAAACGCATCGGTTCTTATCTCGCAAAAAGCGAGTGGTTTTTCCCTATTATAACTAACTCTCTGTTGGTATCGGGTCAAGTTTTCATAGACGCCACAGGCATTCTTTTGAGACCTGTTGAGGGTTCAGATTGAACATTGTTAACTGGATGAATGAGTCCTCTGTAACGTCTCAGACTTTCATTGTTGGGACTGGAGATTTCAGTCTGCTTCGCTGCAGCTACCCCAAATCCTCATCTTTCCTCATCATTTAATAGAAAGCTTGGAGGGAAAGCATAGAACTGGATTGTTAGTCAAGTGAATGCCCTAGAGATGCCCATGAAAAGCCTCAGGAATTGGAACAGTCTTATCCCAGCAAAGGACCTGCTAACCTATAACAGACTGACTTACTCTCTGGCTGTATCTGAATGGCCTGGAGTAAAAGATTTTCAGAACTCCTGCAAAAGTCACTTCAACTCACAGTAATAACCACAGCTCTTTCACAGGACAATGAGACCACCTTGGTTAGATGCTACATTTAGCTAAGGCCAAGGAGTCCATGGTGCCTCAGATGGTAGAGAATCCGCCTGCACTTCGGGAGACCTGGGTTCAGTCCCTGGGGTGGGAAGATCCCCTGGGGAAGGGAACAGCTACCCACTCCAGTATTCTGGCCTGGAGAATTTCCTGGACAGAGGAGTCTGGCAGGCTACAGTTCATGGGGTCACAAAGGTTCAGACATTACTGAGCGACTAGTAACACTGTATGTCTACATGTGTGGTTTCTCAAAATGTCCTGTCCAATTAGCAGCAGTAGCACCTGAGAACTTCAAAGGCACATTCTTGGGCCTCACCCCAGACCTATTTACCAAGAATCTCTGGGGGTGTGGTTCAGCAATTTGTGTTTTAACAAGCTTTCCAGATTATTCTGATACACACTAAAGTTTGAGGAAATCTGATCTATGGGGGACAATTTTACCTGGATTGACATGCCCAACCAGCTGGACCAAAGCAGTGTTTGCGTATCAAAAAGTCCTGAACTACTGAAGAGTTTTGTTGTTGTTTGTTTAGTCACTAAGTCCTGTCTGACATTTTTGTGACTTCATGGACTGTTAGGCTGCCAGGCTCTTCTGTCCATGGGATTGCCCAGGCAAGAATACTAGAGTGGACTGTCATTTCCCTCTCCAGGGGATCTTCCTGCCCCAGGGATCAAACCTGCGTCTCCTGCTTTGGCAGGTGGATTATTTACCATTGAGCCACGTGGAAAGCCCCACTGAAGAGTTTGCCAACTGTAAAATAAGTTTCTCAAAAGAACTTCCTACACTGTTGGTGAGAATGTAAATTGGTACAGCCTCTATGAAAAATCGCAGGGAGATTCCTTTAAAAACTAAAAATAGAGTTGCCATTTATCCTACAATCCCACTCCTGGGCATTATCTGGACAAAAAAATAATTCAAAAAGTTACATGTACCCCTGTGTTCATAGCAGCACTGTTTACAATATCCAAGGCATGGACCCAACCTAAATGTCCATTGACAGATGAATGGATAAAGAGAAGACGTGGTACATATATACAGTGGAATACTTCTCAGCCATGATAGTGTGCTCACTCACCCAGAGCCAGACATCCTGGAGTGTAAAGTCAAGTGGGCCTTAGGAAGTATTACTATGAACAAAGCTACTGGAGGTGATGGAATTCTGGCTGAGCTATTTCAAATCCTAAACGATGATACTGTTAAAGTGCTGCACTCAATATGTCAGCAAATTTGGGAAACTAAGCAGTGGCCATGGGACTGGAAAACGTCAGTTTTCATTCCAATCCCAAAGAAAGGCAATGCCAAAGAATGCTCAAACTACTTACCACAAAATTGCATTTATTTCACATGTTTGCAAAGTAATGCTTAAAAATCCTTCAAGTTAGGCTTCAACAGTATGAGAACTACCAGATTTACAAGCTGGATTTGAAAAAAGCAGAACAACCAGAGGTAAAATTGCCAACATCCATTAGATCATAGAAAAACCAAGGGAATTCCAGAAAAAACATCTACTTCTGCTTCATTGAATACACTAAAGCCTTAGACTGTATAGATCACAACAAACTGTGGAAAATTCTTAAAGAAATGGGAACACCAGACCACCTTACCTGCCTCCTGAGAAACTTGTATGCAAGTCAAGAAGCAACAGTTAGAACTGGACATGGAACAACAGGCTGGTTCCAAATTGGGAAAGGAGTACGTCAAGGCTGTATATGATCACCCTGCTTATTTAACTTATATGCAGAGTACATCATGAGAAATGCTGGACTGGATGAAGCACAAGCTGGAATCAAGATTGCTGGGAGAAATATCAACACCCTCAGATATGCAGATGACTCTACCCTAGTGGCAGAAAGTAAAGAAGAACTAAAGAGCCTCTTGATGAAGGTGAAAGAGGAGAGTGAGAAAGCTGGCTTAAAACTCAACATTCAAAATACTAAAATCATGGTAT
This sequence comes from Odocoileus virginianus, assembly GCF_023699985.2. Classification (NCBI taxonomy): domain Eukaryota; kingdom Metazoa; phylum Chordata; class Mammalia; order Artiodactyla; family Cervidae; genus Odocoileus; species Odocoileus virginianus. Next base: position 1,288,770 of record NC_069682.1, read on the forward strand.
CTGGTCCCATAACTTCATGGCAAACAGATGAGGAAAAAAATGGAAACAGTGACAGATTTTATTCTCTTGGGCTTCAAAATCATTGCAGATGGTAGCTGCCCTCTTGAAATTAAAAGATGATTGCTCCTTGGAAGAAAGCTATGACAAACCTAGATAGTGTATTAAAAAGTAGAGATATTACTTTGCTGACAAAGGTCTGTAGAGTCAAAGCTATGGTTTTTCCAGTAGTCCTATACAGATGTGAAAGCTAGACCATAATTCTTTCTTCAGCTGAGCACTGAAGAATTGATGCTTTTGAACTGTGGTGTTGGAGAAGACTCTTAAGAATCCCTTAGAACAGCAAGGAGATCCAACTAGTCCACCCTAAAGGAAATCAATGCTGAATATTCATTGGAAGGACTGATACTGAAGCTGAAGTTCCAATACTTTGGCTACCTGATGCTAAGAGCTGACTCTTTGGAAAAGACTCTGAGGCTGAGAAAGATTGAGGGCAGGAGGAGAAGGGGGCAACAGAGGATGAGATGATTGGATGATATCATCAACTCAATGCACATGAGTTTGAGCAAACTCTGGGAGATGGTGATGGTCAGGGAAGACTGGCATGCTGCAGTCCATGGGGTTGCAAAGAGTCGTACACGACTAAGCGACTGAACAACAATAACCACGTGTCAACCATAAAAAAAAAAAAAAAAGAATGGAATAATGCCATTAGCAGCTACATGGATGGACTTAGAGATTATCATACCAAGTGACATAAATCACAGAAAGGCAGATAGTATATGATACCACTTATATGTGGAATCTAAAACATGATAGGTAGATGTCCATTCACAGATGAATGGATAAGAAAGCTGTGGTACATATACAATGGAATATTACTCAGCCATTAAAAAGAATACATTTGAATCAGTTCTAATGAGGTGGATGAAACTGGAGCCTATTATACAGAGTGAAGTAAGCCAGAAAGAGAAACACCAATACAGTATACTAATGCATATATATGGAATTTAGAAAGACAGCAATGATAACCCTGTATGCGAGACAGCAAAAGAGACACAGATGTATTGAACAGTCTTTTGGACTCTGTGGGAGAGGGCAAGGGCAGGATGATATGGGAGAATGGCATTGAAACATGTAAATTATCATATGTGAAATGAATCGCCAGTCCAGGTTTGATGCATGAGACAGGGCGCTCAGGGTTGGTGCACTGGGATGACCCAGAGGGATGGGATGGGGAGGGAAGTGGGAGGGGGGTTCAGGATGGGGACACATGAACACCCATGGAGGATTCAAGTCAATGTATGGCAAAACCAATACAATGTTGTAAAGTAAAATAATAAATAAATTAATTTTAAAAAATAAAACATGATACGAATGAATTTACAAAACAGAAATAGACCCACAGGCATAGAAAACAAACTTACGGTTACCAGAGGGGAAGGGTGGGATGAATGAATTAGGAGTCTGATACCACGGGGTCTCAGAGAGCAGGACACAGCTTAGTGACTGAGCAACAATTCACACACACACACTCCTATTATAAAACAGATAGCCAACACGGACCTACTGTGCAGCGCAGGAACTACACTCAACACTTTGTAATAACCTATCAGAGAGAAGAGTCTGGAATACATACATATGAATCACTGCGCTGTATACCTGAAACTAACACAACACTGTAAATCAACTATGCTTCAATTCTCTTAACAATCAAATAAAAATCATATATCCCTACAGAAAAATAAAGTTTCTTGGGAGGCCTAACTCTTCTGTAAACTGTTGCCCCAGAGCTGGAGATAGAGCCCTAGACCACTGACAATAAATAAATAAATAAGCATTGACCCTAGGTTCTACTCCCAGAACATTCTGATATAATTGGTTTGGTGTCCTGCCCAGTAATCAGGCACAGATACAGTGGATTTTAAGGTGTAGCTGTAGTGGTTTTATTGCCAAAGATGGCCACTAGTTAAGTACCTCCTATTATCTGTATTCTTTCCAATGTTCCTCTGTTATTCCTTGCTCCTCCATTAAGAGGAGGATTATGACCTTGGACAGTTAGCAAGCATAACACAAGCAGAGACTTAAAACATGTTTACACATCAGTGCTTTCTTCTTTGTTGCTTTGGAACCTGAGACATCATGTAAACCAGGTTGGAGGATGAGAGACCTCAGTGGTCCAGCTGTTAACAGCCACAATCATAAAAAATGCAGCCAGTCACAGCCCACTTTCTACCCATAAATGCATGAGCAGAGCCAACCAGAATAAGCCAAACTTGAACCAAGAACTGAAGTTTTATAATGAGTTAAACAAATAGTGGTTGTTTTAAGCCACCAAGGTTTGAGATTTGTTAAGCAATCATGGGCACGTAAAACAGTCAATAAAATGGCAACTCCAGGAAGAAGTATCATCACATCAAAGGGATCATCTCAGACACCCCTAGCTGAGGGCTGTTTGGCTCAGCTCACTAGGCCACCCTGGGATTCCTCCTTCTCTCCTCTCAGGCAAGAATGGCCACCTACAAGTACTTCCCACAAGTCCCCTCATTTCACTCAGCTATCACTAAAGGCAACAGAAGAACCAGGTCATGAAAGCATGAAGACTTTGGAGAACTTCAAGGAAGATAGGACAGATTTGGGTCCAAAACATGTTTTGTTTTTTTTTTTTAAGAGAATATTTAATAGAATATTTGTTGTTAAACATCTGAGACAAAGCTTGGCTTCTGAATTACCCCCAGCTAAGATTAAAGGAAACTTATGAGATTTTTATATTGAATCACCCCAAATTTTTCAGTACATGTAAGGAGATATGTTTCTTGATGAAAAGGAGACCTGTAGGAAATAAACAATGATTGGACATAATCTCTTGTCTACAATGCATCATGGCTACAATACAATTCTGCCATTCGGCATAGAACAGGTGTGGGTTGGTGCAGGTTTGATTTGATTCACGCCTTGCGCTTGGCTCTCTCTTTGTCCTCATCTGGCTTCACTCCTTTCCTCTCTTCTAACTCTACTGTCTTGTTGTTATTGCTAGTACTTGTTGCTCTAGACCACTTAACCCTATGTTGTTCAGTTGCTCAGTCATGTCCGACTCTTTGCGACCCCAGGGACTGCGGCACGCCAGGCCTCCCTGTTCTTCACCATCTCCCAGAGCTTCCTCAAACTCATGTCCATCGAGTTGGAGATGCCATCCAACCATCTCATCCTCTGTCATCCTCTTCTCCTCCTGCCTTCTTCTTTCCCAGCATCAGGGCCTTTTCAAGTGAGTCAGTTCTTTACATCAGTTGGCCAAAGTATTGGAGCTTCAGCTTCAGCATTAGTCCTTCCAGTGAATATTCAGGACTGATTTCCTTTAGGATGAACTGGTTGGATCTCCTTTCAGTCCAAGAGACTCTCAAGAGTCTTCTCCAACACCACAGTTCAAAAGCATCAATTCTTTGGCACTTAGCCTTCTTTATGGACCAACTCTCACATCCATACATGACTACTGGAAAAACCATAGCTTTGACTATCCAGACCTTAGTAATGTCTCTGCTTTTCCAGGTTTTATCCTAGATTTAACTCTTCCAAAAAGTCCACCCTTGACTAAATTAGGGCCCATTTTCTATTTGCAGTCTTCTTGTATTTACCTCTATCATAATGCTTTTCACTTCTGTTGAGGTCACTCAAGACTATGAGCAACTTCAGAGTAGGAAGCAGATCCATTGTTGTCTGTCATATATCAGGAAAACATTTGACTGCAAGTGACAAAAGGCCTGACTAGCATAGACTTAATAAATAAGATTTATTGCCCCCACAGAGTGAAAAAGGAATCTGGAGGAAGGCACTTGGTGGCTTTGCTCCTATCATTTCAGTTACCAAGAGGAGTTCTGGCTCTTCCTGTCTTCCTGCTTCAACACATTCAGCTCATAATTGATCTCGTCTCACCCTCATTGTTATTATCTTCATGGTGCAGAAAGGCTGCTGGGCTTCCAGGTCCACAGTTAAGTCAGGAAAAGGAGGAAATGCCAACCAGGTTTACAGTTTTTTCCATTAAAGCAGGAGTCTGTGCAGAAGTTGTGCAGCAGGTCTGTTTAGGTCTCATAATTTAGGAATGTGTCTTACATGCATCTCTTGCAGCAAGAGGGCAGGGGAGCAAATGCAGAGTGCTTATGATGTGTCAGCATGTGTATTTGCTGAATCAATATATGAAGGAACTGTTTTCAGATAAAAGAAGAGAGTACTGAACTTTCCCCTTTAAGGATTCTGGACTCTCAATCATGAGCTCTACAGAGGTATTTAACCTAAAGATTGTCACTCTTGATCCATTTGTGGCAATCCTAATGGAGGCTGTGTTTGTGTGTTTCATACACAGGAGGTGGGGTTAACCTTGTAGGAGGTATAAATTATGAAATCCAGCCATTCTGGGTCTAACTGAAGGGCTGTGTATAGAAGTTGAACTTGAGAAAGTTATCTCAACTTCAGAAAAGCTTCATCTAAGGGAGATTCATGTGCAGATTTAAGGAAACAAGTGTCTTGCACCCATATTTTTACCCACCCAAGCCTGGAGCCAACTGATAGACACAGACATCAAAGATCAAAGGAAAATTTTATGACTGAAAAAGGCTAGTTCAAGAAAATACCTTCTCTCTTTGGAACTTACATAAGACAGGTACTTGGGGAAACACCATCCTCCCCACTGGGGAACGTTCCTGAAAACCTTGCCCAGGGAACAGATGGAGATGAACGCTCTTTGCTGGCAAGCTGATCCTGCAGGGCAGGACTTGAGCCAAGCATTCTCAGCTTCTTTCAGCCTCAACTATTGGTTGAGTCTCTGCTCCTTCAGGGGTAAGGGAGAGGGGATGGAGAGCGGCCAGGGGGTTACTCTAGCAGAAACCCTTGCCTCCCAGGAGACCACAGTATGAAAAGACTCTCGTACCAGCTTCTCTGGGTATACCAATCAGCTGTTTTCTCTCACACTTGCTGCTAAAGCAGCCAGGTGTAAGGGACTTACACCTCCAGGGACTCCATGGAAACAAGGCCAGAGAGCTCTGTGGCAGATGGAGTATGTTTATCCAGAGAGAGTGTCTGCTAGTGGTTCCTTAAAAAAAGTAAATAATTAATGACGGTCATGGTGAAAATATTAGCAAGGATTCTACTCTGGAAGCTCTTCCAGAAATGAGGAGAAATGGATTTCATTTGAGTGGAAACGGAAAACAGAAACCAGAAGCATCATTAAAGGCTATAAATTAAGAGGAAAATAAACAATGTAAGAGAATATGATGAAAAACATTGGCCCGTTACAATTTGGTGCCAACTTCTGCTTAGAACAAAGTTTCTCAACTTTTTCTTTTTATCACCTCCCCAAAGAAGACTTTTTATACTAGATCATCCCTCTCCTCCCCAAGTCTAATATCATGGATATACTATATATTTGTATGCACTAGGGCTCTTTGGAAGGCCACATGCCATTGTAACATCAAAGGTTTTTGCCCCCAAAGAACCAATTTTCTTTCCTTTGGGGGCAATACGGCCCCCACTGAGAACACACAGCTTAGTATAATAACTCTTATTCCACTCTATGTTCTGGACTCATTTGGATTCCTTATAAAGAAATCTGAAATGTATGGACCAGGGAATCAAAAGTTGTTTTAGTGAAATGACTGGGTATTTTTATTTTTATTTATTTATTTTTTTATTTTTTTACAAGTTTAATTTTTAATTTATTAGAACCCAGTAAGTGATGATTTTAAAAGCAGAGTTTCCATCAAATTAACATGGAATTCAGGGCAAAAATACATTTAAAAAACAAACGGTAAGGCAGAAGTAAAACATTATAAAACGAGGATGATCTAATACAGACTGTAGAATGTCAGGATTTTAAGAGATTCACATAGTATTTTATAGCACTAAAATGTTAATACAGTCAGAAATATTATCAATTGATCCATGATTTCTCAGTTTATAAAATGTCTAGACACTGCTAATTGAAGCAGTTTTGCTGTGTAAGTAGTAGCTACTGTATAACCAAGTGACTGTTTTTATGACAAAGGAGCTAAGGCAGGAAATTTCATGGTTTTCATTTGTAAAGATTTTACAGTGTTTAAATATAAAGTATTACTAGCAATATGTTTTAGATTCATCTTCCCACCCTAACTTCCAAAAGGTATACATCACTTCCCTTTAATTCCATTTTAAAAAATGCTGTAAACTATCATTATAGGCCTGACTCTACTCACAGCAAAAGCATCAATTACTTACTTTGATGTGGTAGAAAAAACAATTTTAGTAAATCACTACATCTTTTCTTGGTTGCTAAATATTTTAAACAGAGATCTGAGAATTTTTGCACCTCCAATAAGTAAACCACCTTTTTTTTAACCTCTGTAAGTTTGAATTTTGACTAGAACCTGAGTTATAGGGGGGTAAAAGAAAAGTATCTCATGTTCATGTGCAATTAACAGAAGCCCTTCTGAAAAACATAGTTAACAAGTTTAAATTTCTCATGATCAAAACCTTTTATTTAGGAGGAGGGGGATAATATTTAAAAGTGCTTTCAATCAGAAAATATGGATAAGCTAGCTTGCATATTCTACTGAAGGGTGTCAAAAAAGACAAATGCATTTAAAATAATTTTTAAGTCTAATAAATATAAGATTTATGGGATTTTAACTAACATATTAAGTAGATACAAAGATTCTTCATCTTCATTACAAACTTTTAAGCTATTTTAATAAAATGGCTGTAGACCTCACTGTACTTCTGTTTATCTGTGCATTAATAAAAACCTGTTAAAACTGCTTATTTAATACTTCTGAAAAAGTCTAGTCAAATAAGATCGCTAAAACTACCAGAGAAGCTTTGAAATACTGACTGAAAATTCATTTTAAAGTTGATTTAGCCTCTTTCGGAATCTGGCATTTAAATCATTAATACCTTCACCAACTTTAACTCTGAAAATATAAAAATTTTAGCCAGTAATGGTTATAGTTAAATAGTATTGATAGTATGTGAAAAAATAAAAATATGATCATCAATCATGCATTTCACAATTTCATGAAGTAAGGTAAGTATAACTCATAAATATTGTTATGTCTTTGCAGGTTTTCTCAGCTTACATCAGGCCTCAGCTGAAAGCTTATCTACCAAACACATCAGTACTCATGTAAAGTAAGGACAGGAGGGGGTGACTGCACGTTGCTGCCCAGTGTTTGGCTTCAGGTGCCTCTCTCTTATGAAACTGTTCTAGGATAACTCCTTGAACAGCATGAGAAAAGAGTGGATAGAACAGAACACCTGTTGGGCTGACAAGAATATGTTAGTGTATAAAAAGTTTTTCAGCTGAATAATTGTTCTCACTGTGGTTCTGCTATGCACAACATATAAACTGTACAACCATTTTTCCTGTTTGTCTCTTTGTGGAAAGAATTAGGCTCAATAAAATGTAAAATATACATTAGTTTGCTTTAAATGCAAAGATTAAAGTTTTTCTTACTTTGTTTTTGGCTCAACTGTAACATAACCCCAAAAGTCTCTGCTTTAATAATACAATATGAAAAGTTCACATATGTACATGGGTACATTCCTTCATTAAAATTTTTCATTAAATCTATCTCAATTTATCTTTACAACTGATACAACTGATCTTTATAACAAAAGTCAAAATAGACAAAGTAGAAATGATTCCATTTTACAGCACTTTAGGTTATCTGAAGTTTTCCTTCACAGCTTAAAGGGCATCATTGAAATGTTGCTTTCCATAGTCTGCAGGATCCATCTGGAGTTCTCGTTCTTCATCATTTTGCTTCAATTTATGGAAATCACCAGCTCGATCCTTGGTAGCCTGCTTTAGAACTTCTACTTGAATTCTGGGTTCACTCTCCAAGTTAGGGCCTGAAATTAAATGCTGAAGAGGATTGGAAGGGTTCTGTTTTGAAGTTCTAGAGTTTCCATTGTGGTTTATATGAGAATCTGGAACCATATTTGGGGAGAGAGGTTTTCCGGTTGGAAGATGGGAGATTACTTGATGACTTTCATATTGAGAAAAGGAAACAGGGGGTTTCTTTAAAGCAACAGGAACATCTTCAGCTTTTGCAAGGTCATTCTCTTCTATTCCAGGCATGCCTGCATCACCACCTCGTTTGATTTGTTCTTTCCCGTGTGGAATATGATGGCTTGAGGGCGCTTCATTCTTGCCTGCACCGTTCTCAGCAACTTCTGGAATGTTTTTAGGCACTGCATGATTGTCCGTATCCAATTCATTTCCACCTTTTGATTCAAACTTGTGGGCCTCTTGCTTTTGTTCCTGCAAAAATTGGTCTGCTAACTTTTTAATATTTTCCTCATGCTGAGCTCTTAACTCCTTGATCTGTTGTCCACACTGAAAACTCGCATATTCTAACCTCTTCACAAGGTAAGTGTTGTTCTTCCTATAGTCTTGCAGTTGGTCTTCCTGTCGAAGCTCAGCAAGTTGCTCCTTTAAATGATGTATGTCTGCCATCTGATATGATATGTTGTTCTGCAGTTTAACCTTGTCATCTTTGCATCTCTTCCCCAGGCCCTCCCGGGCCTGCAGCCGGCTGCTAAGGCGGCCGTAATCGGCCTCCTTCTGGTCAATCTGTTTCTTGTGCGAGTCCACCAAGAGCAGGAGGTCCGAATTGCGCTTCTCCAGGCGCCTGGGGCCCACCTCGGTGCGCTGGACCTGGCCCTGCAGCTCCGCCACCTCCTCCTGCCGCAGGACGTGGCGTGAGGAGATGCTCCAGTAATTGAAGGCGAGCACCGCGATCACCACCAGCAAGACCGCCAGAACCAGGGAGGGCAGGCGGCCGGCCGCCGGTTCGCCCCGAAACCCACCATGGGGCCGAAGCAGGCCGCGCCCCGAGCTTCGGCGCCGACACCTGCGGGCAGACGCTCAGGCCGCGGCTGACGAGCTGCCCGGGGGACGCGGCCCCAGGGCCGGACGACGCGTGACTGGGTGTTTTTAAAACAATTCATCAAAATATTAACAGCCAGGTAGGTTTTATGTTTAATACTATTCAGTCAGTTGGCCCACCTTGAACACATCTTCAAATTATTTCTATACACAGAAACACACCATCAATCTGTCAGACAGGTAAGTAGTCTTGCAACTTAAAAAATTTTTTTTAAGTTTTTTATTTGGAAGTCAGATTCCAAATATATTAGCTTTTAAAACCAGCTGAGCGGGTTGCAGAAACCTGTGGTGGTTTGTCTCTGTCAGATCTGTACCACTAGTCCCTAAGATAACACTTTGCATCATTTAGCTACTGCTGCATAACAACCAACCCCAAAATTCAATATCTTAAAGTAATAAACATTTGTTATTGCTCACAGGTCTCCAGGTTAGCTGAGTGTACTTGTAACCTTGCCTTGCAGTACAGATGGGCTCATTAATCTCTCTTCCTCCAGCAGACCAGCCTGGGCTAGTTCGCATACTTGCATCAAGGGTTCATGAGAGATGAGGAGGGGGCTCTAATAATGAGTAGTTTATATGACCCTAAAACACATTAGCAGATAGCAAATTAGGAGAAAAAGAAACAAATGGAGCAATGTTAACTGCCATAAATATTGATTTCTTTATGAAAAAGAGAAAAAGTGGCATGTTAAAAAGTGTATTCAATTAAGGATCAGAGACTGGATTCTCATCTTAACTTTTGTGGGGTATAACAGGCAAAATAAGACAAACCATCTGAGTCTTCATTTGTCCATCTGGAAAGTAGAAATAATATCTTTTCTCCCCATTTCCTAAGTTTGTTGTGATGAGCAAATGAGGCAGTTTTAAACTGTGAAGCTTTATATAAATATGACATATATCACCTTCACGTATTTACTACCTGAATTCCTTTTCTAAATTGTTATGAGTGAAGAAGCAGGGATTTTCTGTTATCTGAATAAAAGACAGAGGAAACCATTCTACAGAAAGAAGGGGATGCTGAGTTTTAATATTAGGCTGTTCATCAAAAATCAAGACCTTGGGAAACTTATGTGAACTTGGGAAAGCATGTGAGCTCTAGCCCTTAAATTTTCCCAAGGTAGATTTGAATATTCCTAAGAATGCTTCTATCATCCAGAGTCTAAATGAACTGTTCTTTTACTGGAACAAGTTAAAATTTATTATTTATGTTAGCAAAGCTAAAAAGAAAAGTAGTTAGAATTTTAACTGCCCCAGGAATCCTGGCGGATTAAAGGGAAGAAATAAAAGGAATTTTTCTAGTTAAGAAAGAATCTTTGGAGATGAGAGGCAGGAGAGGTGAACAAAGAGGGAATCAGAGTTGGGAGGACTATAGCGACGGAGAGTATTGAGAGCAAAAATGACAAGAAAAAGACAAAAAAGTTCACCAGGGGGCACTCAGAATGATTTTGTAAAGCCAACACAATACTTAATTTTTTAAAGGAATATCTTTAATTGGGGCAAACATTCTGTTTGGCCACCATTCTTAACCCCCAATCCAAATGACACCTTCATGTTACCTATTTGGTTTCTTTTGAGATCTGATTGTTGATGAAACATTCATTAAAGCATGAATCCAAAGCCTCAGACAACACAGACTGCAACCTCCAACAGTTCTCAGTCTTACTGAGAGAGTCATTCAGTCTCTTCTCTGTTTCCTCCGAAGTATATGTACATGCTAAGTCGTTTCAATTGTGTCTGACTCTTTTGTGACCCCATGGGCTGTAGCCTACCAGGCTCCTCTGTCCATGGAGTTCTCCAGGTAAGAATACTGGAGTGGGTTGCCATTCCTTTCTCCAGGAGATCTTCCCAATCCAGGGATCAAAATCCAGGTCTCCTGCATTGGAGGCCGATTCTTTACTGTCTGAGCCACAGAGAAGCCTCCTAAATTACAAGCAGTAACATCTCACGTATGGGGTTCTGTGGGAATGAATGGGGTTCACGGGTCTGAAGTGGATAGCAAAGTGGCTGCCACACTGAAGCTACTCATTCTAATTTTAGTTTACTCTTTTCTACTTCCTTCTTTCTCTTCTGACCACCTCTCTTTATTTTCGTCCTGTTTATTTCCTCTTTCTTTCTTCATGTTTCTCTCTTCCCTTCTGCTTCCCTGTAGCGCTCACACTTCCAGCACATGTAAGCTCAGCTTCTATTCCTTAGAGAGGACCTTGCTTCCTCCAGAATTAGACTGAGCTCTCCCTTGCCCACTCCTGCACCTGAATCCCATTGCAGGCTTTACATCACAGCACCAAATAGAACAAGAGGGGCTCTCTCTCTGGGCCTGCAGTTTTCAGGATCAGCGTCATATCCACGAGCAAAAGTTCCATTATGAAATCCATATTCCATGCAAGCTGGTGCAACCTCTATGGGAAATCCACCTTCCATGTAAACTGGTATGACCTCTATGGCAGTTTCCTCAAAAAAACTAAAAATAGAGCTACCATACGTCCAGGGATCCCACTCCTGGACATTTACTAGGACATTCTCTAATTCAACAAGATACATGCAACCCAATGTTCATTGTAGTACCATTTACAATGGCCAAGACATGGAAGCAACCTAAATGTCCATCAACAGATGAATGCATGAATAAGATGTAGTTTACACATACAAAGGAATATTACTCATAAAAATGAATGAAATGATGTCATTTGCAGCAACATGGATGGACTTGGAGATTATCAAACTAAGTGAAGTCAGAAAGACAAAGACAGATACCATATGATATCACTTTCATGTGATATCTGGAACGTGACACAAATGAACTTATCTACAAGACAGAAATAGACTCACAGACATAGAGAACAAATTTGATTCCCAAGGAGGAGGGAGAATGGGGCAAGGATGGATTAGGAGCTTGGGATTAGCAGATGGAAAGTATTATATGTAGAGGGAATAAACAACAAGGTCCCAGTGAATAGGATAGGGGAATATTTTCAATATCCTGTGGTAAATTATAATCGAAAGAATACAAAAAGTAACACACACACACACACACACACGTATGTATATGAATGTGTATACATGTGTATATGTATGTATGTATATATATATGTATATGTGTGTGTGTGTGTGTATATGTATGGCTGAATCACTTAGGTGTATAATAGAAATTCAGTTCAGTTGCTCAGTCATGTCCAACTCTTTCTGACCCCAAGGACTGCAGCATACCAGGCCTCCCTGTCCATCACCAACTCCCAGAGTTTACTCAGACTCATGTCCATTGAGTCAGTGATGCCATCCAGCCATCTCATCCTCTGTTGTCCCCTTCTCTTCCCACCTTCAATCTTTCCCAGCATCAGGGCCTTTTCAAGTGAGTCAGTTCTTTACATCAGGTGGCCAAAGTATTGGAGTTTCAGCTTCAGCATCAGTCCTCCAGTGAATATTCAGGACTGATTTCCTTTAGGATGGACTGGTTGGATCTCCTTGCAGTCCAAGAGACTCTCAAGAGTCTTCTCCAACACCACAGTTCAAAAGCAACAATTCTTCAGCGCTCAGCTTTCTTTATAGTCCAACTCTCACATCCATACATGACCACTGGAAAAACCATAGCTTTGACTAGATGGACCTCTGTTGTCAGAGTAATGTCTCTGCTTTTTAATATGCTGTCTAGGCTGGTCATAGCTTTTTGTCCAAGGGGCAAGTGTCTTTTAATTTCATGGCTGCTGTCACCATCTGCAGTGATTTTGGAGCCCCAAAATTAGAGTCTGCCACTGTTTCCACTGTTACCCCATCTATTTGACATGAAGTGATGGGACCAAATGCCATGATCTTAGTTTTCTGAATGTTGAGCTTTAAGCCAAGTTTTTCACTCTCTTCTTTCACTTTCATCAAGAGGCACTTTAGTTCTTCACTTTCTGCCATAAGGGTGGTGTCATCTGCATATCTGAGCTTATTGATATTTCTCCCAGTAATCTTGATTCCAGCTTGTGCTTCATCCAGCCCAGTGTTTCTCATGATGCATAGAAGTTAAATAAGCAGGGTGACAATATATAGCCTTGACATACTCCTTTGCCCATTTGGAACCAGTCCATTGTTCCATGTTCAGTTCTAACTGTTGCTTCCTGACCTGCATACAGGTTTCTCAAGTGGCAGGTCAGGTGGTCTGGTATTCCCATCTCTTTCAGAATTTTCCACAGTTTGTTGTGGTCTGCACAGTCAAAGGCTTTGGCATAGTCAATGAAGCATAAGTAGATGTTTTTCTGGAACTCTCTTGCTTTTTCGATCATCCAATGGATGTTGGCAATTTGATCTCTGGTTCCTCTGCCTTTTCTAAAACCAGCTTGAACATCTGGAAGTTCATGGTTCACGTACAGTTGAAGCCTGGCTTGGAGAATTTTGAGCATTACTTTGCTAGCATGTGAGATGAGTGCAATTGTGTAGTAGTTTGATCATTCTTTGGCATTGCCTTTCTTTGAGATTAGAATGAAAACTGACCTTTTCCATTCCTGTGGCCACTGCTGAATTTTCCAAATTGAGGCCTTACAAACAGCTATGAAAAGAAGAGAAGCAAAAGGCAAAGGAGAAAAGGAAAGACATATCCATTTGAATGCAGAGTTCCAAAAAATAGCAAGGAGAGAGAAGAAAGCCTTTCTCAGTGATCAGTGCAAAGAAATAGAGGACAATAATAGAATGGGAAACTCTAGAGATCTCTTCAAGAAAATTAGAGATACCAAGGGAACTTTTCATGCAAAGATAATAGAAATTAACATGTTATAAATCAACTAATATTCAATAATATAATTTTTTAAAAAAAATATGTATTCCAAATACCAAGAAGTAGAGAGCAAAAAGTAATTTGAAATCATTTTTACTAAAGAAGATGAAAACGGCCAGCAGCTGCACCTGTTTAACCTACAACAGCAGGGGAAGTTACTTTACTTTACTGTTTCTTCCTTTGGTTAAAATTGTTGAAATGGCCAAAATGCTAAAGCATCTAGGGTTTTTGTTTTAAGTGGTGATTCTCTGGAATTACCCTGCACTCAATGCCAGTTGAATTGGTTCATTTATTTCTTGATGCTACTGCTCTTTATGTAAAGTTAATGGTGTGAAGTGCATTGAAGAAACAGCTTGGATTTTTTCCTTTAAATAGTTTCTAAAACAATCTAGAAGATTGTTCTAACCATTCATGAAACTCTTTTTAATTTTTTATCCAATGAGTTATCTGTTCTCTCTTCATGGGTCTTTTCTGGGTAATTGACTGTTTTCATTCCACTTTTCAGCTGTGAGACTGATGCTTATTCGCACCATTTGGGAACCATTTTTATCTGTGTTGCTTCCCCACATCATTCTAGATGCCTGTGTGTGTACCTTTTTTAAAAATAAAGAATCACAGGATTTTCTTTTTGTTTGCTTCTTTATTCTGGGCTGCACTGGGCTTTCGTTGCTCTGGCAGGGCTTCCTCTGGTCGAGGGGAGTGGGACCTGTACTTTGCAGCAGTGTGAAGCCTTCTCGTTGCGGCGGCTTCTCTTGCCATGGAGCACAGACTGCAGGCGCAGTCTGCAGCGGTCACAGCACGCGGCTTCAGTGGCAGTTGTGTGCAGCTCTAGAGCGTGGGCTCAGGAGCTCCCTGGCAGGCGGAGTCTCCCCAGGCCAGGGATTGAAACCATGCCCCCTGCATTGGCTGTTGGATTCTTATCCCCTGCACCACCAGGGAAGTCCCATGTATGTGTGTGTGTGTGTACTTCTTAAAGAAGAAAATTCAGAATAAAGTTTGCTCAGTTTATAAGGTACTAAGATGTCTTCCCTATATCCCATGAGATTGGCCTTGAAGCTGCAAGCTGACTTTGACACCCTCAAGGGCCAGAGCCTTGCTGTCCAGGCTTGCAACTCCAGCATAAAGCTCTACATCCAAGGACTTGGACAGTGAAGAATGGGCCTCCTGACAGCTAGACCATTACATTCCCCACTGAGCATAAGCAGTCACAGCACATAAACAGGACACGGTCAAGGCCACTTGGCATCCTCAACAAACAATTAGCCAGGGCCCCCTCCTGACCACCAACAATACATCAAGTCCTGTTTTGGTTTTTTTTTCTGGTTATTCTTTCTTTATTTTTTTTTCCATTTATTTTTATTAGTTGGAGGCTAATTATTTTACAACATTGCAGTGGTTTTTGTCATACATTGAAATGAATTAGCCTCAAGTCCTTTTTTAACCTTCCCATCTCCCACAGGAAAATTATTCAGATACCCCAGCTTGGACAACATTCCCCCCAGTTTAGTCCCTGTTTCCTTAAACCAATTGTAGACCCATCCACCATTAACACAAATCCCACAGAGGCTCCCCACAGCACCTCAGGGTGAATTATCTTTTGCTGCAAATTAACTCAGTCTCACTTTGACTCAGGATGTGTTCGACAAGGGCTTTGGTCAGTAAGCTTTAACAGCAGGTCCTTAATAAATGCTTGATTAATAAATTTTCTTTTAAAAAAGAGAAAGCATATTTTTATGAGCAGCCTCCTCCTTTCAAACTCCCTCTGACTTCATCTCTACAGCTCCAGCCTCTTCTGACCTTCCTGCTGGCCGCTTTTTTCCTCTGACTCCCGCTGTGTTCCTTTTTCTAAATCTACCCATTTTAGGTACCAACCTAGGATGACATCCCTTTCCCCCTTCTTTTTAAAAATTAGTTTTTTTGGAGTATAGTAGCTTTAAAAGGTGTTAGTGTCTACAGCACAGCAAAGTGAATCAGCTATATGTGCGTGTATATATATATATATATACCCCTTCTGATTTGGATATCCTTCCATTTCTCCTTTCTGTCACATTTTCTTCATCTATAAAATGAATGTACATTACTATTATACTGTGGTTGAAATTTCTATTAATAGTTTCCTGCCAATATTCATTCTGTCCCATAGATACTGATTCAAATCTTTATTACTGAGAATTTAAAACATATATCAATATAAATTAGTATAATGAGCCCTCTGTACCTATCATATAGTTTTTTTAATTTTTATTTATTTATTTTAATTGGAGGCTAATTACAATATTGTAGTGGTTTTGCCTTATATTGACATGAATCAGCCATGGGTGTACATGTGTCTCCCATTCTGAACCCCCTTCCCACCTTCCTCCCCATCCCACCTCTCAGGGTCATCCCAGTGCATCAGCCCTGAGTGCCCTGTCTCATGCATCGAACCTGGACTGGTGATCTGTTTCACATATGGTAATATACATGATTCAATACTATTGTCTCAAATAATTCCACCCTTGCCTTCTCCCACAGAGTCCAAAAGTCTGTTCTTTATATCTGTGTCTCTTTTGCTGTCTCACATATAGGGTCATTGTTACGATCTTTCTAAATTCCATGTATATGTGTTAGTATACTGTATTGGTGTTTCTCTTTCTGGCTTACTTCACTCTGTATAATAGGCTCCAGTTTCATCCACCTCATTAGAACTGATTCAAATGCATTCTTTTTAATAGCTGAGTAATATTCCATTGTGTATATGTACCATAGCTTTCTTATCCATTTGTCTGTAGATGGACATCTAGGTTGCTTCTACGTCCTAGCTATTGTAAACAGTGCTGCGATGAACACTGGGGTACATGTGTCTCTTTCAGATCTGGTTTCCTCAATGTGGATGCCCAGCAGTGGGATTGCTGGGTCATATGGCAGTTCTATTCCCAGTTTTTTTAAGGGACCTCCACACTGTTCTCCTAGAGGAAAACATAAGCGAAACCCTCTCTGACATAAATCACAGCAGGATCCTCTATGAGCCACCTCCCAGAGTAATGAAAATAAAAGCAAAAATAAACAAATGGGGCCTAATTAAGCTTAAAAGCTTTTGTACAATGAAGGAAACTATAAGCTAGATGAAAAGATAGCCTTCAGAATGGGAGAAAATACAGCAAACAAAGCAACAGAAAAGGATTAATCTCAAAAATATACAAGCATCTGCTGCAGCTCAACTCCAGAAAAATAAATGACGCAATCAAAAAATGGGCCAAAGAACTAAACAGACATTTCTCCAAAGAAGACATACAGATGGCTCACAAACACATGAAAAGGTGTTCAACGTCACTCATTACCAGAGAAATGCAAATCAAAACCACAATGAGGTACCATCTCACACCGGTCAGAATGGCTGCTATCCAAAAGTCTACAGACAGTAAATGCTGGAGAGGGTGCAGAGAAAAGGGAACCCTATCATATAGTTTTAACAATTACTGACTCATGACAAGTCTGGTTTCATTTGTATCCCTCATCCCAATCTTGCCATATTATTTTGAAATCAATCCTGGAAATATAATCTTCTATGTAATTTTATTCAGAAATATACCTGTTCATATTTCTAAAAGATAATAACCTTTCTGTAATTATCACACTTAAAAAGTAACAATAGCTCATATCTTCCGGTGTCCGTCAGTCTTTGACTTTCCCTCAATGTTTCCTAACTTTCTTTGTTTCAATCAAGATCAAGGTAAAATTTATACATTGTTTACAGTTGACATAACCTACTCATTGAATTTTTTTTTACCCTTGACATTCTTTTATTGAATAAGCTAGATTTTTTTCATCCTGTTTGGTTTCCCACAGTCTTGAATTTGAAGACCAGCATCACCTAGATATTGTTTAACATGTTCCTTGGTTACCTGTATTTCCTAACATGTGGTAGTTAAGTCTAAAGACTACATAAAAATAGATGTGAGTTTTTTAAAAGAGTTTTTCACAGTGTGTTGTGTATTTGCTTAGAAAGCACATACTATTTTGCATTTTATGATGCTAGCAGGTGTTGAGGATAGTTGCCTGGATCAGTGTGTACATAACATTTAGGGATTATGAAGCAGCAATATTCTGATTCTAATTTTCCTTCTTCATTTCTTAGCTAGAAACTGTTGGCTATAATTCATTACAAAGACACATCTCCTCTAATCAAGTGTGTGGAGACCTGAAATATAACTCAAATATAACTCAAATTAAGTTGCTTCAAAATAATCATTTGTTCCCTGGCAATCTTCAAAGGTGAAAAAATAATGTTTTATTTTGTTATCTGATTTTGGACTTTGAACTAATTGATATATCTCAGTCTACTGCAGTTACTAACCTTATTAAAGGTCTGAATTTCCCATTTTTGGCCAGCGACTCTTCAGATTCTCTCCCGAGACCTCTGATATGCACTTAGTAGCTTTGATGGCCTCCTTGTTCCAGGCACATTGTGAACATTTCCTGCCCTGGACCCAGACTCAGCTATTTTCCTGGTGCCTTCAGGGGTGCAGTGGCGTTTATAGAGAACACTCTAACATAAGAGGTACTGATTTAACCAAGTCTGCCGTTGTATCCAGGTATTTTCAGTGAAGAGGTCAAAAAAATATTCGTGTGCGTGTGTTGTGTACATCTATTTTTTAAAAAAAGAAAATGCCATTAAAACTTCTGATCCAAATTCAGAACTACAGACTTTTTTACCTTAATTTTATTGATTTTTACCTCCCTATGCCTTTTCTTTCTATCTAAAAATGCTACACTGAGCAAAATTGTCCATTGTTTTATTCCACTCTCCACAAACAGAATAACAATATCACCATCAATTTATAATTATCAAAAATAATTTTTATTGCAATTTTATTTTTGTCCTTGGGGTATAGCCCACTAGGAATGTATTGTCAGATGCCTGTGTTTTAAAGTTACTCCAAAATAGGGTGATATGTGACCAAATTAGTTAATAATCAGACTTATTTTCTTCATTTGGCATTTGGTGTTTAGGAATTAGCTTTTAACTTTCTTGTATAATTATGTAAAGTATGTACAAGGTTCCAAACCAACATGTAATCTATTCAGAAAAGTCGACTCCAGCCTTATCTCTTCCACCCTGTTCCATTCCTCCCTTTATAGAATGCTAATTTTTGAATTGTATGGTTCATCTTCTAGTTTCTTCTTAAAAGCAAATGTATATGTATACGCCTTCCCCTTCTTAGATAAATGGTATCATGCTCTTCTCTGCTGTGCTTTCCCCCACCCATCCCAGAGATTCTTCTCTAAGAGTTTATTGAGCTATTTCTCACTCCTTCCGACAGCTTCATAGTACTCCCTTGTGTAGAAGCACCAGTTCCCTTTTGATGGACGTGTGTGTTGTCTCCAATGTCATTTTCATAGATAATGCTATAAGGATCCCTCAGAATGAAGACTAGCCTTCCTTGGGGCAATATAGTGACACATAGTAAATGCTTATCAAAGAGTCAAAAGTGGAAGTCACATATTCAACTTCCAGTCGTATCTTTAATGGAATGGATATGTTCTTCTGTTCTCCTCCCCTTTCTCCTGGATGTAGGCATTGGCGGTGAACTTAGGGATAGAAACACAAAAGAGAAGGACTCCAGGCTCCTCAGATCATGAAGCATTAAATTTTTACATGAAAGAAAAATAAATGTAGATCTTCTTCAAGCCAGCGTTATTTGGCCTCAGTCACACATGGTGGTATCATGTTCTAACTAATACTTTAACTTATAGAATTGTTCTGAGCATTAATTAAAATGAAACATGTAGCTTGCCTAATAAAAGCAGGACAAGTCCTTAAACATCTATCTAGTTGAATGGTTTTCTCTCCTGCCTGAATGTGAATGTGTTAGTTGCTCAGTCCTGTCTAACTCTTTGCAACCCCATGGAATGTAGTCCACCTGGCTTTTCTGTCCATGGAGTTCTCCAGGCAAGAATTCTGGGGTGAGTAGCCATTCCATTCTCCAGGGGATCTTCCCAACTCAGGAACTGAATCTGGGTCTCCTGCATTGCAGGCAGATTCTTTACCATCTGAGGCACTAAGGAAGCCTTCTCCCGTCTATCAGTTGCCAAGTCCCAAATCTGTTATCCATTTAAATCTTTACAGATGCCTATATCCAATTCCTTAGTAATATCTCGACTTCAGACACAAAGGATCCACAGATTAACCTCTCTCTGCTCATTACTTGTATTCATGGAGAACAATCACCATCTAGTTCACCTTCATCTCATCTCCCATAGCCAACTGGGTTCCATGTGCCATTATTTCATTTCCTAAAAGGCTCACGCATCCAGCTTCTCCTGAACCCACTCAGCTTTCACTTTCTTATCTATTGCTTTAGTTCAAACCTGTGGTATTTCTCTCTTTGACTCTTGCCATGGACACCTCATGATTTCCTTGCTTCCAGCCTTAACAGTCATCTTATTAAAGCACTTCTTGTCATTGTCAGCATGACTGTTTTCCTAACTAGAAGAAGACATTTGAAAATAGTAACCTTGTTTTCCTTCTTTGTATTCCTAGTACTTAGCAGAGTCACTGGCACAAAGAAGTTACTCAGTAATTAAAATGAATCCAGATCACTAGCTACCAAGTACTAGGCACAAGTCTGAGACCAGTCTATGAACTAACTTAATTCACCCTCACCATAACCCTGCAGATAAATACTATCATTATCTCTATATTACAGAAGAGGAAACTGGTGCATAAAGCAATTAAGTAATTATCAAATGTATTCATCTAGGAAGGGATGGAAAAGAATGAGTTTCAGGTGTTTATTGAATAAACAAAAAACAATTTTATGAAAGGGTAAGTGACTCAATGAAAGAGATCATTCTCTATTTTATGATTAGTAAGACCCTTATATTTGGGTTGGTTTGCAAGACTTGCTCTCCCATGATACCAGAAACGTTTCTGGAAAAACCCATGGGCCCCAAAATGCATTGTCTATCTTCTCACTAGACTAGATAGCTCTCCATCAGAACTCATGTTCCTATCTTGAAGCTTGGCTCTCTTAACTCATCAAGGCACTTTGAAAGAGAAACGTCTTTGCTCACTGTCATTTGCTCCTGAGTGTGGATGAGTGAAAGCTAGTTTAGGAGGGGTTGGGATGGGAAGGAGCATGAGGGTGTTGGTCTCCTGAGTTTAGTGGAAAAGAAGAAAGCCTTTAGAATTTAACGACCAACAACATCAGAGTCTATGTCTGGATTCTTTACGAATTTTTATTGCTGTTTATTGGCTTTATATTTGTTTTGATTTATTTTTAATAAAAAGGTCTGTACTGCCAGAACTGGAAATGAAAGGTGATAACATGGAAATCTACGGCGTCCATAAACTCTCCAGGGACAGAGGAAATCTTGGAATGCAAGAATTTATGAGACCAGACAAGGCCTGGCTACCCACCAGGAACTTTTCATCCTCGTGCCTGGATGATAAATTACACCATCATTTTCAGGGGCCGCTTGCTCTAAAAAAGCAAATTAACCCAGTAATTTTTAAATTACACCTCTGAGGTTTCACAAAGACACATCCAATCTGGTAACGTTTCGGTCCTCAGGCCCTAGCTGCCTGATTCTTCTCTGACTGTACTAACTCCAGCTGTTATTACTTAATTCTGAAGGAAGTTCCATTATTTTTATAGGCTTGAAGACCAAGATGGCAGAAAGCTGGAATTATGAATGTTTTAACTCCTCTTACCTTTCTAATTTCTGTGTGCTCTACCTGTTGGTACTGAGTTCCTTAAACTAAGTTGATCCTTAAGATGTATGTATTTTAAAGGTTTGGGATATTTGGTTTCTTTGCCTAACTTGTATTCATATCCATGTGAAAGAAAAATTACAGCTTGTATTATTGTATGTTGTATGCTATTAACTGATGACTGTTGATAATGTAGTATTTGAATCAATACCATATGTTTTTCTTCTTCTAATTTGTTGGCCATGCCGCAGCGGCATGTAGAACCTCAGTTTCCTGCCCAGGGATCAAACTGGAGCCCGCTGCTCTGGAAGCATGGAGTTGCAATCACTGGACCACCAAGGAAATCACAATACTGTGTGTTTTTTAAATTGTTTCTTTCCAGTTTTGTTGAAGTATAATTGATATATAAAGTTGTAAGATATATAAAATGTATGTTGTACTGATTTGATATACATTATAAATTGTGAAAGGACTTCCCCCATCTAATTAAGTAACAGATCCTTCACCTCACATATCATCTGTTTTACTGGGAGGTGGGGGACAGCGGTGAGACATTTAGGTTCAATTCTCTTAGCAAATTTCAATTGCACAGCACAATGCTGTCAACTACAGTCCCACGTTTTACATCAGATCCTCAGACCTTATTCATCTTACAGCTGAAAGTTTGTAAGAAGTCTGTGCTCTTTCCCTAAGTTCTCCCTACTTCCCTGCCCTCCAGCCCCTTGCAAACACTTTTCTACTCTCTGTTTCTTTGAGTCTGAGTTGTTTTTTTTTTCAGACTTCCTGTGTAAGTGACCCCACACCTTATCCGTCCTCCTTTGTCTGGTTTATTTCACTTAGCATAATGCCTTTAAGGTCTATCCGTGTTGTCACAAATGACAGAATTCCCTTCTTTCTCAGGACTGAATAATACTCCCGTGTGTGTGTGTGTGTGTGTGTGTGTGTGTGTGTGTGTGTGTGTGTGTATGTGTGTGTACATCCTCTTTAAGCATTCATCTGCTGATGGACACTTAGGATGTTTCCATGTCTTGATTATTGTGAATAATGCTGCAATGAACATGGGGGTGCAGCTATCTCTCTGATTTTCTGTTTTCATTCCTTGGGAAATACACCCAGAAGTGGTTTTGCTAGATTGTGTGGCAATTCTAACTTTAATTTTTTGAGGAAACTCAATATTAATTAAAGCTTTTTTAAAAATATGAAAATGCTAAAATTCCCTTGACGCCTCAGCTTAGCTGGGCACCGTCCTTCTAGTTAGATACAGGAGAAAGAGGGTTTCCTCCGTGTGATTCTTTTTGTTCTCATAGTCATTTGCTCACTCATCCGTCATCCCTCGTTGATCAGATAAATATTCATTGAACACCAAGTGTGTCCCAGAGTCTGTACCCGGGGAGACAAGAAAGACCTGTCCCCGCCTCACGCTCCAGTGGGTTTTGCGGAGCAGGCCCCAGGCCAGGCAGCGCAAGGCTGCGACGGTAAGCAGAGCGCTCTGCGGGGGCGAAGGCTCCGGGTGGCGCGGACCAGGTCTCTCGGCA
This sequence comes from Odocoileus virginianus, assembly GCF_023699985.2. Lineage (NCBI taxonomy): Eukaryota > Metazoa > Chordata > Mammalia > Artiodactyla > Cervidae > Odocoileus > Odocoileus virginianus. The sequence goes on from NC_069682.1 coordinate 1,311,662, forward strand.
CCTCGCCCCTCCGCCTCCTCTCGCTGACCCACAAGGCGCTCCCTCCCTCTCGCTACCGGCCTCACTTGTCTTGGCCAGTATGCGTCTTCAACACCACCACCCGCTGCCGTGTGCATCTTCCCCCGCTTTGCAACCCTGGTAGAAAGAAAACTGCTTTTTCCTCTGTGCGTGTGTGAATCCAGGAAACACTCTGATTAGCACTTCTTGAGTCATGTGTCCATTTGTTGGGCCCATTGCTGTCGCCAGAGCAACTATTTTTGGCCTGGCCGGGGCTATATTATTATCTGTGTGAAGGTGGATGAGGTAATATGGCTGTGAATTCTAAAGACCCACGTGGAATGAAGAACACAAATTTCACCATACCCTTTAATCGCTTCTGAGTACTTATCATGACTCATAACACATTGCTGTGTCTTGGTTGCCTGTTAATTGCCAATTCGTCTAAAGCTTAACATTCATGAGCAGAAAATGTGGGAAATACTGATACTGATACCTAACCCTCCTTACTCTGCCTGACTCCTATCTGTTGATCCATGTATCCCTAGCACCTAGGATTCAGTAGGCTTTTAATACATATTTCATAATTGAATGAGTAACTGATACTGCGGATTTACTCCATTTGTATGGAACAGTCCTCCTTTTTATCCTGACATTTTGTTTTAATTCTGCTGGAAGCTTCAAATCTTTTTGGACTAAGGTGTTACTGTGGTACATGAGAGCATTTAGGAGAGAATAGGATTGTGTTGTGGATTCAGGCAGACTGAGTTTGAATCTGAGTTCTGTCACTTCCTACCTGAGTGTCTGATTCCTCTCCCAATAGGTAATGTCTACTTTGCACAGATAATTTGGTAGTTAACTAAGGTAATGATGCAAGTGTTTATAATTGTTCCATCACGATTTTAAGACATGTCTCTAAACTCTGTCACTCTTCCCGTCATGAGGTGGAGACTAATCCCCCTCCCTGAGGATGGGCTGACCCTTCTCATAACTTCCCACAGATGACCAGGATGTGGTAGACGTATCAGGCTCTGCATGCTCTCTCAGGGCACACAGCTTTGAAGCCTTGAGCCACGTCTGAGAAGTCTGCCCACCTCAAACAGCCGTGTTGGAGAGATGGAGAGAGAGAGAGACCCATGCACTCAGCCCACAGCTGTCTGTATTCTTCTGGCCCAGGCCCCGGCGTGTGAGTGAAGGAGTTTGCAAGTTGATTCCACCCTGTCTGCAGCCTGACCACCCAGCCACAATCAGCCTGCAACTCTCTGCAATCACAACAGCCCGGCTGAGCCCAGTCAACCTCCAGAACCAGGGGAGGTAACAATCATAAGCAGTTGTTGTTTTATGACTGGAAAGTTGAGTCAGTTGATACAGAGCAATTTAAAATCAGAAGAGAGGCTGGCGTCGTAGGTGGTCAGTAAATGGCAACTTTGAGGTATAAATCGTAAACCACATGCTACCATCTCAGATGGTACCAAGTAAAGCAGGCAAATACTAGTTTAGCTGTCTTTGGGAGTGATTTCCCAATTGTTGTAAATAAACAAAAATTTCACTTTGCACTCTGCATATTTGATTTAAAATAACAGATGTGTGACTGTGGATCCCAGTGGTTAAGGCCACCAGTTATGGAGATAGACCACTGGTTTCAAAGCATACTCTGCTATTTCTTAAGTGCATGACCCCAAATAAGCTGCTTGTCTTCTGTAATATCAATTTTCTCATTAAACAGGACTTCTCAAAGTATTTCTGTAATAAGCATGAAGTTGAATAATTCACATAAACTTAGTCCACTGCTGGGAAAACAGTACCTGGTAAATGTCAGCTATTAATATCCTGGGAATCTACAACCAAGCAAATGCAAGCCCAGGGCCAAATGGCCACAGACTCCTGAACCATGAGCTATGTGCACCTAGTAGAGAGATACAGAGGCCCACCCACTCCAGCCCTCATTAATTCCAAACTGTTGACTAGGGATGCCAGTCCACAAATAAAATATGTGCTTGATAAAATGGCCTGCAGATGCCATCTGAGGATACCTAAATTACCCTAAGGTAACAATTAACATCCTTACAGCCTGTTTTTGTTGGTTTTTATTGGATAATATTGTTGTTGCCAATGCTGGCATTCTCACTGTGTCATGTTCTTCTGGCTGTGAATTTTCTCCCTGCACTTTATAAACACTTTGAGAATTATGTGAAAATGTTCACTTTCCTGAAACAAAATAGAAGGTAGTGAAACCAGAGCCGTAGAACAACAAGTTTTAGTCTTCTGCCCTGTGAAAATAGATAATAAAGCTTTGTCTTACGCAAGCGATGCTTCAGATCAAGGCCAAAAGTGGCCAGAAATGACTGTTGCGTGTTGTTCTTAAGTTTCCCCATACGTTTGTGGAGCACGCAAGTATCAACATGGTGATTCTTGAATGTTCCCTCAGTGTTTTGATCCTGTGGCTATACTCAGATATTTGGTAATGTTATAGATTCATATCACTAAGTAGAATCTGTTTTTAAGTGACTTTTCTCAGTGTTCAAGGTTTGCTTCTTACTTTATTGCTCAAGCTCAAGTTTTATTCCTCTTGTAAGACAAAAACAACACTGCTATTGAAAACTGACAAAACAGATGAATAAAGACAGTGACTCAATAAAGGGAAGAGCCAGGAGCGCCCTTCTCTCAACCTTTCTTTCCCTAATTCTTCCTATGATTTTGAAAAAAAAAAGAACCTTGTTTCCCTGTCTTTCACTTCTTAGTGAACCAAGTGGAAACACTGACTTCTCTGCAGGGAGTGGATAAACTTTGATTGCTGTTGTTGAGTCACTAAGTGTTGTCCAACTCTTTGTGACCCCACAGACTGCAGCTTACCAGGCTTCCCTGTCCTTCACTATGTCCCAGAGTTTGCTCAAATTCACGTCCATTGAATCAATGATACTATCTAACCATCTCATCCTCTGCCACCTCCTTCTCTTTGATGCCTTCAATCTTTCCCACCATCAGGGGCTTTTCCAACGAATTGGCTCATTCCATCAGGTGGCCAAAGTATTGAAACTTCAGCATCGATCCTCCCAATGAATATTCAGGGTTGATTTCTTTTAGGATTGATTGGTTTGATCTCCTTGCTGTCCAAGGGATTCTCAAGAGTCTTCAGTACCACAATTCAGAAGTATCAGTTCTTTGGCATTCAGCCTTCTTTATGGTCCAACTCTCACATCCGAACATGACTACTGGAAAAACCATAGCTTTGCTTATATAGATCTTTGTCAGCAAAGTAATGTCTTTGCTTTTTAATACGCTGCCTAGGTTTGTCATAGCTTTCCTTCCAAGGACCAAGTGTCTTTTAATTTCATGGCTGCAGTTACCATCTGCAGTGCTTTTGGAACCCAAGAAATTAAATCTGTCACTATTTCCACTTTTTCCCCTTCTATTTACCATGAAGTGTTGGGACTGGATGCCGTGATCTTCATTTTTTGAACGTTGAGTTTCAAGCCAGCCTTTTCATTCTTCTCTTGCACCTTCATCAAGAGGCTCTTTAGATCTTCACTTTATGCCATTAAAGTGGTATCTTTTGCACATCTGAGGTTGTTGATATTTCTCCTGGCAATCTTGATTCCAGCTTGTGAGTCATTCAGCCTGGCATTTTGCATGATGTATCCTGCATATAAGTTGAATAAGCAGAGTGACAACATACAACCTTGACATACTCCTTTCCCAATTTTGAACCAGTCTGTTGTTCTATGTCCAGTTCTAACTGTTGCTTCTTTTCCTGCATACAGGTTTCTTAGGAGACAGGTAAGGTGGTCTGGTATTGTCTCTTTAAGAATTTTCCACAGTTTTTTTGTGATCTAAACAATCAAAGACTTTAGCATAGTCAATAAGCAGAAGTAGATATTTTTCTGGAATGCTCTTGCATTCTCAATGATCTAACAAATGTTGGCAATTTAATCTCTGGTTCCTTTGCCTTTTCCAAATCCAGCTTGCACATCTGGAAGTTCTCAGTTCATGTACTGCTGAAGCCTAGCTTGAAAGATTTTGACCATTACCTTGGTGGTGTGAGAAATGAGCACAGTTGTACAGTAGTTTGAACATTCTCTGGCACTGTCCTGTGGGATCGGAATGCACTGATATCCTGGGATAAAAGCTTCAGGACGGTGAGTACTTTCACAGTCATTTTACAGGCCATGCACGTGGACGTATGGCGTGTCCCTTGTGGCAGGAGCCATGTTTCATCTTTGACAGGACACAGAAGAGGTGGCTTTTGGCTGATTCATGTCAATGTATGACAAAAACCACTACAATATTGTAAAGTAATTAGCCTCCGACTAATAAAAAAAAAACCTAGAAAAAAAAAGAAGAGGTGGCTTTACGTGCGCCTCTATCAGGAGACAGTTTTTTGAGTGCTTGTCAATGGCTGATATATAAAAACAGAGTAAACATTTAAAGACAGTACTGGTGGCTCAGTGGTAAAGAATCTGCCTGCCAGTGCAGGAGATGCAGTTGCCATTCCTGGATCAGGAAGATCCCCTGGAGGAAGAAATGGCAACATACTCCAGCATTTTTGCCTGGAGAATTCCACGGACAGAGGAGACAGGTGGGCTATAGTCCATGGGGTCGAAAAGAGTTGGACACACCATTAAAAAAATTCCAGTAATGTGTTTTTAATTTGTTTCAGTTGTAAGAGTGGGTGTTCTATTTTGCAATCAACAAAAGACCACATTAATAGTAAAACTACTGAGAGCATTTTGTGAATCTTTAAAGAATATTTTTTGAAGTTTTAGCAAAGGCTATCAAAAGCAATGTGTCTTTGTTTTCTGTTGCAAAATACTTGTACTGGTGAAAACTAAGACACATTGTGACCGTGCTAGTCATCGGAGCTGAAATCTCTCTCAGAAACCCCCATAGGTGTAAAAGTGGAGGCACTCCCACCCATGCCAAGTAGGAGTTCATTTAACCTGGCTACAGTCTAGCTGAGATTGACATGACCATCATAAATTAATGTTACTCCCTTTGACACTGGGGTTTAAGGCGATCCCTTAACCTCTTAAAGCCACTAAGACATCCTCTAGCTTTTGTACTGTTTGATAATTTAAACGTAAAGCACCAAGCAGTGCAGCTACTGAATAATGCTCATAGAATTATATATTTTAACCCATCCTCTGTATTTCTCCATCCTGAAGGACATTTTGGACATCTTGTATTAGTATTTCAGCACAGCGATGTACTAGGCAGAGCAACATGCTGTGTGATGTTCTGTCAGTCTACATAACTCATTAAAAAAATAAGGAAAATTCAAGAAAGTGAAAGAAAATCATGACTTGTGTGTTTCATGGGCTGAATTCTGCTGTAATTTATAAAAATATTAAATTGCGATTTCATTTTCTTATCTAGCATTATTAAAAATGAAAAAATCATGGGTAAAAGCAAAAAAGTGTGAAGGGTAAGTGGGAAAGCGAATTTTAGTTTGCAAAAATACCATTAGAACAAAACTGAAAAGTGTTTTGAAGAGAGATGTAGTTATCTTTATGTAACACTGAAAGGTACCTAGAAATGGTGACATGACTGTCTTCATTTTCTGCAAAGAATACTGTCTCAAAATAAAGTCCCAGGCACCCCAATACTGGTCTGACTAGATCCTGTTACCGTAGAAGTTTCTGACCATGACTTCAGGGTTACCCTCGGGTATTATTTATGATTTAACTGTAAATAAAAGTGCTTCATCCATTCTGCATCACTGGGTAAACTAAATCTTTAGATAATGGGATCCTCTCCCTTTCAAATGCAAAGCTATTGTTTGCTTTCTTAAAGACATTGTTCTGCCACTGAGAGTCTCAGCGGCTCCACATTATTTGGGAGTAAAAAGGCCAAACTCCTGATACGCCCTGTATTGATTCTCTCACGACCTTTCCAGCATCTTCTCTTGCATACTTTACAGTTTTTGCCCCAGCCATATAGTTGTTTAATGACTGTGTCCTTATTAACAGTGGCCCCTCTTACTGAAATCTACCCAATGAAATAAATGTCATATTTTAAAGGAAAACAAAATAAATTTAAACATAATTTTTTCCCCTCTGCCCACGTGGACCTCTTTCCACCCCTCTAATGCACATTATGCATCTGTGTTATGCATTAAACCAGACCTCTCCCATGACAGAACTACCTGCTCAACCGTTAAGATCACTTTTTCTTTTTCTGGAGCCAACCACTTAACTCCTTAGAAGACAGCATTCCTTTCCGAATCCTGTAAGAAGTCACAGCGACCCACCATTCACCTTGTGCTTGCAGACATCTTTGGTGAACTTGTGTGCAATGCCAGTTTATCATTTCCCTTAAAGACAGTCGTTGGTGCTGAACAGACTGGCCAGACAAACTGGGGTGATGCTTGGCTACACCTAATGGAAATTTTTAGCTTACATACTTACTTATGACCTTACTAATGTTGCTAGCTCTATTATTTGCATTCTGTTTATTTTACAAGATTATTGTATCTTGCTTTACTAAATGTGTGACTGAGCCTCATATAAAAGTAATGATGATTAGGTGACTTGACCAGTTATGTAATCCTGTAAGATCAGTACCTGTAACTCTAGACGTGGGAAGAAGCAACAAGAGGGAACCATTTCCTACACTGTAACAGATGTAAGACAGACGGTCTGGAGGATTTGGGTCACTGTTAACAGAGCTTGGTCCAGCAATAGCACATGGAGTGGCCTATCCACAAAGTCTTTAATTTTGATCTTGGAATGAACATTCCTAGTGCCATGAGACAAATCAGTCAAGAAATGCCCATAATTTGGTAGAAATTTGAAAGGGAAGGGATTGTAAGATAAAGAAAGTTGCCCACCATTCAGTTCTACAAGATCAAGTCATTAGCACTGTAGTCACTGACCTATAATACTCTGAAAGGAAATCAAGGTAAAGACTAGAATGAGGCACTTTGTGCTCTAGGAAAACTAACAGAACTGGCCCTCAGAGAGTTAGATCCTTCCATGAAAACATTTTATGAAACCAGTGTCTTTCATCTTCCCAAACATAGAAAGGCACTAAAACCATTAACTAAAATATCTGGCCCTTGCAAGTAGCAATAAACTTCTATAAGATGAGTCCTTGATTGCTCATCTTACCCCTTCATCAAAATCACATATATACTGGCCACCCCTTTACCTCTTTGGAACAGTTCTCAGACCTCAGAAACTGCCTCCTGGGTTATAATCGTCAGGTTGACTCAAACACAAATTTCCATTTCTTTCTTAGATTGACTACTGAATAATTTTTTTCATTGGCATACTCCTCCTTACACCTTTAATTCAAGCCTGAGTGATCCTAGACCTCTCTCTGCCTGTTCAGTACCTATGTTTCTTTGTTTATTTTCCTTTGAATTTTCTGTTGTCATCAGCTTTGCTCTTTGCTTCCTCCAGGACAGAAGAAGTAAAATTTGAGCATGCATTAGAATCACCCAGAGGGCCTGCTGAACTGCAGAAAGCTGGACCCCATCCTCCAAATACCCAAATCTTATGCATGGGCAGAAGCTCTGCATTTTTTTTCAGATTTTTTAAAATATGTGGACCATTTTAAAAATCTTTACTGAACTTGTTAGACTATTGCTTCTGTTTCATGTTTTGTTTTAGATCAAAAACAATAGAATGGGCAAGACTAGAGATTTCTTCAAGAAAACATTTCATGCAAAGATGGGCACAATAAAGGACAAAGATGGTATGGACCTAACAGAAGCAGAATATATTAAGAAGAGGTGTCAAGAATACACAGAAGAACGATACAAAAAAGATCTTAATGAACCAGATAAACACGATGTTTACAAAAAAAGATCTTAATGACCCAGATAACCACGATGGTGTGATCACTCACCTACAGCCAGACATCCTGGAGAGTGAAGTCAAGTGGGCCCTAGGAAACATCACTAGGAACAAAGCTAGTGGAGGTGATAGAATTCCAGCTGAGCTAATTCAAATCCTAAAAGATGATGCTGTGAAAGTGCTGCACTAAATATACCAGCAAATTTGGAAAACTCAACAATGGCCATGGGACTAGAAGAGGTCAGTTTTCGTTACAGTCCCAAAAAAGGGCAATGTCAAAGAATGCTCAAACTACCTACCGCAAAATTGCACTTATTTCACATTTGCAAAGTAATGCTTAAAATCCTTCAAGCTAGGCTTCAACAATATGTGAACCAAGAACTTTCAGATGTACAAACTGGTTTTAGAAAAAGCAGAGGAACCAGAGATCAAATTGCCAACATCCATTGGATCTTAGATAAAACTAGAGAATTCCAGGAAAACATCTACTTGCTACATTGACTATGCTAAAGCCTTTGACTGTGTGGATCACAACAAACTGTGGAAAATTCTTAAAGAAGTAGGAATACCAGAACACCTAACCTGTCTCCTGAGAAACTTGTATGCAGGTCAAGAAGGAACAGTTAGAACCAGACTTAGAACAACAGACTGATTCAAAATTGGGAAAGGAATATGTCAAAGCTGTATATTGTCACTCTGCTTATTTAATTTATATGCAGAGTACATCATAAGAAATGCAGGGCTGGGTGACTCACAAGTTGGAATTAAGATTGCCAGGAGAGATATCAATAACTGCAGATATGAGGGTTACAACAACCTTATGTCAGAAGTGAAAAGGAACTAAAGAGCCTCTTGATGAGATGAAAGAGGAGAGTGAAAAAGTTGGCTTAAAACTCAACATTCAAAAAATGAAAATCATGGCATCTGGTCCCATCACTTCATGGCAAACAGATGGGGAAACAATGGAAACAGTAGCTGACTTTATTTTCTTGAGCTCCAAGATCACTGCAGATGGTGACTGCAGCCATGAAATTAAAAGACACTTGTTCCTTGGAAGAAAAGCAATAACTAATCAAGACAGTGTATTAAAAAGCAGAGATATTACTTTGCCTACACAGGTCCATATAATCAAAGCTATGGTTTTTCCAGTAGTCATGTATGGATATGAGAGTTGGACAATAAAAAAGGCTGAATGCAAAAGAATTGATGCCTTTGAATTGTGGTCCTGGAGAGGACTCTTGAGATTCCCTTGGACAGCAAGAAGATCCAACCAGCCAATCCTAAAGGAAATCAACCCTGAATATTCATTGGAAGGACTGATGCTGAAGCTGAAGCTCCAATACTTTGGCCACCTGATGGGAAGAGCCGACTCATTGGAAAAGACCCTGAAGCTGAGAAAGATTGAGGGCAAGAGGAGAAGAGGGTGACAGAGGATGAGATGGTTGGATGGCATCACTGACTCAATGGATATGAGTTTGAGCAAGCTTTGGGAGATGGTGATGGACAGGGAAGCCTGGCATGCTGCAGTCGGGGTAGCAAAGAGTCCAACTTGACTGAGCAACTGAACGACCATGCAAGCAAACTATATCTTAGCTCCCTGACCAGGGACCAAACCCATACTTCCTGCATTGCAAGGTGAAGTCTTAATCTCTTGACCACTAGGGAACTCCTAGGAGCTCTACATTTCTAACAAGTCCCCAGGGCAAGCATATACTAGTGATCCAGGATTATAGTTTGAGAATTAGTACTCCAGGAAATCAATTTACACCTTTTTAATCACTCTCAAACTTGGCCTTCCCTGGTGGCTCAGATAGTGAAGAATCTGCCTGCAATGCAGGAGACCCGGGTTCAATCCCTGGGTCTGGAAGATCCCCTGCAGAAGGAACTGGCCACCACCCCAGTATTCTTGCCTGAAAAATTCCATGGACAGAGGAGTCTGGTGGGTTACAGTCATGGGGCCACAAAGAATCAGACACAACTGAGCAATTAAAACTAAACTTGCAGAAGACTTTAAAACCAGATGCCTGAAACCCTTAGTTCTAGGCTCTTCTCTTGGCAGTAAAGGTGGAGAGTATATGACCTCTAGATAAGTGAGTTTTTATTCCATCATGAGCATTTGCTTTTTTGTGGATTCTGTCAGTTTCAAATTTTTACACAGATATTCACCATGCAAAATTCACCCTTAGGATATATTCAGGCAAGTGTTCTCAAACTTTCTTGTGTATAATTATGGCTGTTCTGGGGAATCTCATTTAAAATGCAAATTCTGACTCAGCTGGCCTCAGGTGGATCCCAAGACTCGGTGTTTCTAACAAACTCCCAGGTGATACTGATGCTTCTGGTCCATGGACCACACTTTGAGAAGTAATGTGTTAGGGTGCTTTCAAGTGGAGAACTCCACCCAGACCAGATTTTGACTTGGTTAAAAATAAGGTACTATGAAGAGATTCAGTAGACATTTCTAAAGGTCAAACATTTTGCAGATAGAAATGATCTTCTGTGAAATATCTGTGATTGCTGGAGGCAACCAGAGATCCAGATAGACGTGAGGAGCAAAGAGGGGCCTGAGTCCTTGTTCTTGAAAGAAGGAACATGGGTATGTTTAGGACCCAGAAGCAACTCTGGAACACCAGGAACTGACAGCGGGAAACAGAGAGGCCCTGGGCTTCTCTGGGCCTGATGGCGCAGTCCCTCTTCTGCAAAGTCTTCTGAAAGGGCAAGCTTGGCAGGCCTGTGGGCCTTCTGGGGGTTTCCTCTCCTGCTACCTTTCAGCTGGCTTCACCTGCTCCAAGTTTGTTTTCTCCTAGGAAATCAAAGAGGACTTCTGTCCTACCACATTTCAAACATTTTATTTTCTTGGCACCACCCCAAGAACGAGCCAATGCCAGACTCCCAGACTTTACTAAATGAAACATTCCAAAACCTAGAAAATCTTTTTCAGGGTTTTTTTTCCCATGGGGAAAAAAGGAAAGAAAGAAAATTTTAATCTTTTTAACCCAGTGTCTATAAATTTCAAAGTTTTTCATATTTATTTTCTATACCATGTCCTCCTACTTTTAAACAAATGTAAGTAAAATGAAGGAGAATTCATTTTTAAATGGCTTAACAATAGGCAATGCTTTGTCCCCAGGATATACATATTTTGAAATCACTTTTGCACTAAAATTGGATAATGGTTTCTAGTCTTGGTATGTAAGTACCTTGGGAAGCAAACACAATCTATTCACCATCTCACAATTAAATTATTTTTTAAAAGGCAGAACTCGGTTAGTAAGGAGCGAAAGATATTGTCTAGACAGCTTCCTTCAGGCAGAATAAACAGTGAGTGGGCCGGCTGGCCATTTTGCTCTTTGGGAAATGGGCCGTCACACACCGCTGAGGTCACAGGCAGGAGGGGACACAGGCGCGGGGAAGCTCCACATCTTAACAGAGCTGGGATCTTCACGCTTCTCCGGGTTCCCTGAGGTGGACAGTGCTCCTTTCTGCTGTAATGGCAGACACCTGTACCCCTGGAACTGGAGATTCAGAAGCACATTCATCCTTCATTCTAGACGGGGACTCAGCAGATGCCAAAGGGAATTCCTCATCCGCTCTCCAGCCTGCCCCAGCCCTAGAGTCCTGCCCAGTTCAGGGAAGAGCCCTTTCACCAGTCTAGCTGCTCAAACCAAAAGAATTATGGTCATCTTTGCCTTCTGTCTTTTTCTCACAGCCCATCACCAATCCGTTAGCTAATGCTGTTGGCATTACCCCTAAAACCAGAATCTTGTCCTTCACACCACCTTTCCCATGTTTGCGGTCCAAGTCTATACCATCTCTTGCTTGGACCACTGGATTCTTGGATCACTTGGATTCTTCCAACATGGGTCTCTCCCTACCGGAGTATCTCCCTGCATCTATAGTTGGCCCAAGGCACTCTTAACAGGGCAGCCAGAGAGACTCTTTGAAAACAAATCAGATCATGTCACAGTCCTCTGCTCAAAGCCCTCCAATAATTCCCACCAGTATTTAAAAAACTGCCAGGCCTTACGGGAACCACCTCCCCACCCCCACATAGACCACTTCACTGAAAGACTAAACATTAAGGCACACTGGCCCCTTGCTCTTTCTGGAGCACCACAGACGTTATCTCACCTTGGGGTCTTTGCCTAGAATATTCCCTCCCAGATATCCATGTGCTGACTTCCATGCCTCAGCAAGTCTTTCCTCAAATATCCCCTTCTTCTTGTCTGATCTCCCCATTTAAATGGGGTCACAATGAGTCGGACACAACTGATTGACTTCACTTTCACTTTCCCCATTTAAATAACAAACCCCCTGCCAAACGCTCAGCCAGTCACTGCCCTGGGCCCTGAACGTGAAAGTGTTAGTCATTCATGTCTAACTTTGCGTGACCCCATGGACTTGGCTCGCCAGGCTCCTCTGTGCATGAGATTCTCCAGGCAAGAATACTGGAGGGGGTAGTCATTCCAATCTCCAAGGGATCTTCCCAATCCAAGGATTGAACCCTGATCTCCTGCATTGCAGGCAGATTATCATCTGAGCCACCAGGGAAGCCTGCACTCAAGGTAAATAAATTGGCAACACAGACATGGTGTCTGCTTTTATGGAGGGTGATCACTTAGAGTTGAACTGTCTAATACAGTAGTCACTGATTACTTGTGGCTATTAAAATTTAAATTAGTTAAAATTAAGAAGATTTCAGACTGATGCTGAAGCTGAAGCTCCAATACTTTGGCCACCTGATGTGAAGAGCTGACTCATTAGAAAAGACCCTGATGCTTTGAAAGATTGAAGGCAAGAGGAGAAGGGGACAACAGAGGGTGAGATGGTTGGATGGCATCTCACTGGACAAGAATTTGAGCAAGCTCTGGGAGATGGTGAAGGACAGGGAAGCCTGGCGTGCTGCAGTCCATGGGGTTGCAAAGAGTCGGACACGGCTGAGTGACTGAACAGCAACAAGAAGACTGAAAGATTCAGAGTTTCCATCACACCAGCCACACCAGATACTCACTAGTCTTGTATGGCTGGTGGCTGACGGGTTGGAAAGGCCAGATGTGGAGCAGCAACGTCACAGCCTGATAGGGACTTTGTCTCTTGACAGATAATCTAGGGCTTGGGGACTCAAAGTTCCTCCTTTACAGGAGAGGAAACAGTGCTGAGACTAAGGTCCCACAGCTAGTTCACAGCACTTCCAGTACTGAACCCAGTTCTGACTCCTCGGGCCAATGTGCAGATGAGCACAAGATAAAGTACAATTCACCTCTTTTGACAAATAAAAATATGAAGCAAAACCCCCCAAATCCCTGCCTTTACCTTCAGCTATGAATGTATGCAACTACAAAGGCAGAAAGAAGGAGTGTTGAGGGCACATTTGTCTCTTTCTTCCTGCGGTTGTCTGAATTCCTTTCCTACTTCACAAGACCCAGTGAAACATGAGCTTTTCAGAAGCCAAAAGAGTCCAGATGGATATTTTTCCCTCCTTTATCAGGAGGCTGGGCAGTAGGTTTGGTAAATCACATGCTTGTATCCAGGACCCTTAAGACACAAAAAGATACAAGGCAGTTCCTCACATGGGCTTTCCAGGTGGCGCTTGTGGTAAAGAACCTGCCTTTCAATGCCAGAGACGTAAGAGACGCGATTTTGATCCCTGGGTGGGGAAGATCCCCTGGAGGAGGGCATGGCAGCCCACTCCAGTATTCTTGCCTGGAGAATTCCATGAACAAAGGAGCTTGGCGGGCGGCAGTCCATAGGGTCACACAGAGTTGGACATGACTGAAGTGACTTAGTATGCAGCTCCTTACGTTCCCTCAGGCCCTATAACTGCAGTGTGGCGGAACCATCCTCCACCTGGGATTCATATTGTTCCTATTCATCTTCAAATCCCAACTACCTGTCCTTTCCCCAGTCTATGTAAGATACCTACTATTCCTAATATTTTGGGCTCAAATCAGCCAGAGTTCATTTCTTGCAGCTAAAAACCCTGACTAATTCAAATACACCACGTAAATTAAACCTCATTTGATTTTTAAGTGACTGTTTCCTGGTATTTGGGTTCATATGGAACTTTGAAAATCCGGTCATCTTTCCGGTATCCATGAAAGCTATTACTCATAGCTGAACAGTAGCCATAGAAAATAAACAGATCAGGTGCTCGAGATTCTCATGCTTTTAGAAGAATTAGCTGATTCAATTGGTTGTGTTTTCAGTGACTAAGAAAAGCAAAAGGTAACCATCTCCAGATTCCTGGGTCATTCTAGCCTTGAAACATCCTTCAGGGAAATAGTTGGAAAGCTGAGGCTTTAAAAGCTCTGATGCTTCAGCAGTTCTGGTGATAAATACTTGTGACCTGAAGAAAATTAGGCATCAATACTGTCAGTCATTCTCATCTACTCAGGAAATGTTTCCAAAGGGAAAGTGAAGTGAGCAATGTTGAGCTAGTAAGAGAATTTACCAAGTTTGAGAGTATCCACAGGGTAAAACTGTTCATGAGTACTTAGGAATAAAATAGTCTCATATGCGAATTTACTATATTTAATTTCCATTCCCCAAATGATTGGGCATTAATTTTTTTCCCTAAAATGAAAGAGTCTATAGCAACCACATTGACCTAATTGATATTTATAACCAACTTACCTAATAAATGCAAAATGCATTCTTTTCAAATGCAAGTCCATTGAGATAGACTAAATGCTGGGAATTAAAAAAAACACTATAAATTTCAACTGATTTAAATCCTACAGAGTATGTTCTATGGCCACAATGGAATTAGATTAATAATATAAGATAGAAAAATATGAAATATTTGGAAATGTAAATAAATAATTCATATAGATCACTCATAGGTCAAAGAAAAATCACAGTGGATGTTAGAAAAGATTTCTAACTGAATATCAAAAGTAAAAAGGAATTCAAGTGGAGGACTCTTTTAACATTATACTCCAAGATAAGAACAATAGTGGAAAACCCACCTAAAGTTTGTGTAGCACTTCACAATTTACGTATGTTCTGACATTTCATCTTCACAACCCCTACAGGAAATATGTTCATATACATGGGCAGGACATCTGACATCGCCATACTTCCATGGCATCATAAAGAGGCCTGTGGTCTGCTGGCTGGCTCATGGAGGGGTCACCTTGGCCCCTTTCCTGGCTTCCAGCCTGGTCTCGTGATCTCCCCTTACCAGCTTCCACTGTCTGCACTCGAGCAGATTCTGTTGCTTCCCTCTCAAAATATCATAGCATTCATGAACACTTCTACATGGACTCGTGTGTCTACCAGTTTGCTGGATAGTTTAAAACAAGGTTATCTGGATTTAACTTCAAAACTCAGGAATGGGCCAGCCCACATCAAAGGTCACACACAGCTCATGGCTATCATGTTGGACAAAGCAGAAGAAGAACTTTTCCATCAACACACACATTTGGCTTTGAATGCAGTCAATGACCAATGCTCTTCAATAACTGGTGGCTCTTGCTATTTGAACAGATTTGGTGCTGAAAAACTTCATTCCACTTTAAATAGTGACCACATTTCCATTGGAAGTACAGAAGAAAGGGTTCAATATTGATATAAGCCTGAGAAATGAAAGAGAAAAATTGTGAAAATAAATGTACTCCATGTATTTTTAAAAATTTAGGCTAAATGATAGTTTTGCAATAGTTTTAGCCCAGACAAGAATAAATCAAACGTTAACTTTAGTGTATATGTAGTTATAAAGACACATAGTGTATATGTAGTGTATATGTAGTTGAAAAGTTATCAGGGGCTTCCCTGATAGCTCAGTTGGTAAAGAATCCACCTGTAATGCAGGAGACCCTGGTTCAATTCCTGAGCCAGGAAGATCCTCTGGAGAAGGGGAAGGCTACCCGACTCCAGTATTCTGGCCTGGAGAATTTCATGGGCCGTATAGTCCATGGAGTCACAAAGAGTCAGACACAACTGAGTGACTTTCACTTTCGTGGGTGATTCACCATTCAAATCACATTTGACTCTTACAGTCTGATTGTAAAAAAGTCTTTTTGAAAATTGAGGGCTTTACCAAACTTTTGATATTTAAGTTGTTCCCCTCTAAAGTACATATTTGTTCAAAATCATGTTCTCATTTCTCTTCCTCGTTTGCTAATCCTGTGAACTCTCATTTATGAGATTTGGGTAGGAGGTCAAAAATTCATCAACATCACATTTATTGACATCATAAAATTTGGCATTTTTTGCAAGATTTTTAATTTCCTTTGGCAATTGTTTGTAATCTATTTACATAATACTATTGTAATAATATTGTATATTATTGTATACTGAGAGTACTGTAATAATTCTCTCAATCACAGGGTTGAGAGCAGAAGATAATGTGAAGCCAGGAGAAATGTCTGATTCAGAATTAATTTTATACACTCATCTAACTCCAGGGAGGTAAGTCATATTCAAAACACAAGGATTTCTCCCTGCTCATTCCCGCAACTACTGCAATACAAGACATTCAAGACAAAAAAAGTATGTGATTTAATTAAGCTTTATATCATTGAATGAGTGTCATCTCAGGAGTCATGCAATTATGGCCAAGGCTGCCTGGGCTCACCGGTCTGTGCACTCTTCTCTTCCTCCTGGCACGCTGCTCCCTCCAGCCTCCTTGCAGTCCACTGGATCTGTGAGAGCAGCTCTCACCAGCGGAACACAGAGTAACAGGGTCCTTTCTGGGCTGAGGCAGAGAAGAACTGAACACTGCTGCGTTGTCTTGCTTCCCTCGTCTGACTGCCAAATGCAAAGGATCCAGGAGAGGTTTCCAGTACCCTAGGGAATGGTGGCTCTCTTCCTCAAGAAATAAACCTCCTTGGGTTAAGACACTGAGACTTTAGGGGTTTTAAATTATAGCTATTAGTTTACCATGAATAATACCCAAGGTGAGACCATACACCCAATGATATATCTTTAAGGGATTTATGTTACATGGACTACATCTGTCCTGGTATTTGGCAGATTTTGAACAGTTACAATGGTTCATTTTTCAAGAATGTATTGAGTATTTACTCTATGTTTAGCAGTACATGGAACATAACAAAGGGGATCTAGAGAGGAGAAATTCGAAAAGAAAGGTAGTTATCGAATTCACCTTCACACCAGCTCACCTACTATCATTCCTTCCCTAGTTCATTGTTAGCAGTCACTCACCGCTCTTCTCGAGACCATAATGGCCTAACTTTAACCCAACCTTTTGGAAATATATATATATATATATATGTTATTGTTATATACTATATATGTTCTATGTTATGTTATAATATGTTATATATATCATTTTTATATATGTACTTTTTTAGATTATTTTCCATTATAGGCTATGAAAAGATATTGAATATAGTCCCCTGTGCTACACAGTAGGTCCTTGTTGATTATCTATTTCATATATAATAGTATGTAATTAATCCCAAACTCCTAATTTATCCCTCTCCCTCATTCACCCTTGGTAATCATAAATTTTTTTCTATGTCAGTTAGTGTATTTCTGTTTTGTAAGAGGTGAAGAATCTGCCTGTCACTACAGGAGATATAGATTCGATCCCTGGGTCAGCAAGACCCTCTGGAGAAGGAAATGGCAACCCACTCCAGTGTTCTTGCCTGGGAAATTCCATCGACAGAGGATCCTGGCAGTCTATGGTCCAGAGGGTCACAAAAGAGTTAGACGAGACTTAGAAAACAACAAAAACAATAATCCATCCTTTAAATCACACCACAGTGATGTCTCCACAGTGTCAATATGATCATATAATCCTCAATTTAAAATCACTCAGATGCCTCCTCCCTTTGCTTTTATTTTCATCTTTAAAAGTTTTTTATTTCTCTTATGAAATCCATTTTTTATTTAAACTATTTTATATTGGAATATTACCAATAATAATATTGTAATAGTTTCAAGTGCACAGCAGAGAAACCTGATCATACATATACACGTATCCCTTCTCCAAACTCCTCTCCCATCCCAGCTGCCACACGACCATTACAAGGGTTCCTTGTGCTATAGAGAAGGTCCTTGTTGGTCATCCATTTGGAGTAGGGCGGTTGTACAATCCCAAACTCCCTAATTATCCCTTCCCGGCCACACATCCCTTCTGGTAACCATAAGTCTGTTCTCTAAGTCTGTGAGCCTGTTTCTGTTTTGTAAATAAATTCATTTGTATTATTTCCTTTTAGTTCCCTCATGTATGCCTCCCTTTACTTATGAAATAAAGTCAAAACCTTTATCGCAGTTTACAAAGGCCTCCCTTCATGATCCAGCCTCTGCTTGCCTTTTGTTGTTCAGTCACTATGTTGTGTCTGATTCTATGTGACTTCATGGACTGCAGGATCTCAGGCTCCTCTGTCCTTCACTATCTCCTGGAGTTTGCTCAAATTCATGTCCATTGAGTCAATAATGCTATCTAACCATCTAATTCTTCAAACTACGGCACAATTGCACTCATCTCACATGCTATTAAAGCAATGCTCAAAATTCTCCAAACCAAGGCTTCAACAGTAAGTGAACTGCGAACTTCCAGAAGTTCAAGCTGGATTTAGAAAAGGCAGAAGAACCAGAGATCAAACTGCCAATATCCGTTGTATCATGGAAAAAGCAAGAGAGTTCCAGAAAAAATCTGCTTTATTGACTACACCAAAACCTTTGACTGTGTGAATCACAACAAACTGTGGAAAATTCTTAGAGATGGGAATACAAGACCACCTTACCTGCCCCCTGAGAAATCTGTATGTAGGTCAAGAAGCAACAGTTAGAACCAGACACAGAACAACAGACTGGTTCCAAATTGGGAAAGGAGTACATCAAGGCTGTATATTGTCATCCTGCTTATTTAACTTATATGCAGAGTATATCATGTGAAATGCTAGGTTGGATGAATCATAAGCTGGAATCAAGATTGCCGGGAGAAATATCAATAACTTCAGATATGTAGAAGACACCACTCATCGCAGAAAGTGAAGAGGAACTAAAGAGCCTCTTGAAGGTGAAAGAGGAGAGTGAAAAAAGTGGCTTAAAACTCAGCATTCAAAAAACAAGGTATTGAAAATCCAATACTTTGGCCACCTGATGCAAAGAACTGACTCATTGGAAAAGACCCTGATGCTGGGAAAGATTGAAGGCAAGAGGAGAAGAGAATGACAGAGGATGAGATGGTTGGATGGAATCACTGACTTGATGGACATGAGGTTGAGCAAGCTCCAGGAGTTGGTGATGGACAGGGAAGCCTGGCATGCTGCAGTCAATGGGGTCACAAAGGGTTGGACACTACTGAACGACTGAACTGAACTGAACCATCTTATCCTCTACCACGTCCTGCTCCTTTTGCCTCAATCTTTCCCAGCTTCAGAGTCTTTTCTCTTCGCATTAGGTGGAAAAAGTATTGGAGCTTCAGCTTCAGCATCAGTCCTTCCAATGAATATTCACTGTTTATTTCCTTTAGGACTGACTAGTTTGATCTCCTTGTAGTAAAAGGACTCTCAATAGTCTTTTTCAAAAGCCTCAATTCTTTGGTGTTCAACCTTCTTTACGGTCCAACTCTCACATCCATGCACAACTACTGGAAAAACTAAAGCTGTGGAGACCTATGCAGACATTTGTCTGCAAAGCAATGTCTCTGCTTTTCAATACGCTGTCTGGATTTGTCTGTTTGCCTATCCTGCCCCATTTCTTGTGATTCTGCTGCCCCTTCTCTCTGCTGTGGTTGGACCAGGGGCCACTTGAAGTTCCTTGTGCAAACCATGCTCTTGGAAACGTGTCTTTGCCTCTTCTGTCCACTCTATCCAAATGCTTCTCCCTCTCATTTTCCAGAGCAGAGCAGTTCTTTCAGGTCTCAGCTGGGTATTGTCTGTGTTACGAATCTCTCCAGTGTGTCCCGTTACATATTGTATCTTTCACTCACCCTGATGGGTACCACATCACATTTCCTTAGTCTGTCATAGTTGTGTGTATCACCTACAATTTGATAACTGTTTTAAAATGCTGTGATTGTCTATTCTTTACCCTTACAATCTCATGATATAGTAGAACAGTCTTGTCATGGACAGCATGTTTAATAAATAATTGTTGAGTGAATAAATGATTGAATGGTATCAGCATTATATACAATAGAAACATGCAATAGAGTTCAATACAAAGTGATATATACAGTGAAATTCTCAATTAAATGAAGTTAGCTCCCAACTTGTATTCTATGAGGAATGTCTACAATAGGCAAAAAGAAAAGAAAAAGTCTTTGTAGTTGTGATAAAGTTAAGTAATTTGAGATAGGAAGAGTACTTTGAGGTAGATCTTACATTCCCAAGAATCTTCATTTACAAGAGGCAGCAGAAGAAGATTATCCATACCTAGAGAAGGTAAAGTGAGGAAAGAGTGGAGGGAGATTGTAGATGCTGTCTTTGAAGATTGGAGTGATGTAGCCACAAGTCAAGGGATGCCAGCAGCTACCAGGTGGTGGAGAGACAAGGGACGGATTCTCCCTAAGAGCCTCCAGCGGGAGGGCAACCCTTCAAACACTCTGATTCCAGTCCAGCAGTACTGATTAAAGAATTCTGTCCTCCCAAACTTGGTGGAGGGAAATACACTGTGGGCCACCACGCTTGTCTAATTTGTTACAGCAGTGACAGGAAACTAATACAGGCAGGAAAAAGCAAAGGTCTATACTCTCTCAGTTATTAGCAAAACATTCAAAAAGAGGTGGCATTTGAACTTGACCTTGAGGTAACTGGTTTATTTTGTGAGTTTAGATGTTAAAGGTTCACTCCAGGCAGAGATGGATAGCTTTTACATCAGCAAAAGTTTACAATTTTGAAGGAGGATAATAAGGATATAAATCATAGGAATGCTAGTTGCTGTAACAAATAAACCTAACATTACAATGGCTTGACATGATAAAGATTTATTTCTCTCTCACAACATCTAGTGCGGGTGTTCTGGTCAATAGCTAGTGAGTGCTTCACTCACTGTCTGAGGGGCTCATGCTGATGGCGGCTCTGCCGTTCGCAAGAGGTGGCTTTGAGAGCCACCCAACATACTAACAAAGAAAAATCCATAGGGGAAATCGTCACGCTTCAGGCCTGAAACTTCTGTGAAGATTCCATTGTCTGTTGCTATGAGTTAAATGTTTGTGTCCTCCCCAAACTCATTTACTGAATCTAATTCCCAGTGTGACAGTATTGGGAAGTGGGGTCTTTGAGGTGGTTGGGTCGTTGAAGTTAGAGCCCTGACAAGTGGGATCAGCGCCCTTGTGAGAAGAGACGAGAGAACTTGCTCGCTCTCTTCCCAGCTTCTGAGGACACAACCGGAAGTCAGGAGCCCACCACCCGGAAGAACATTCTCCTCAGAATGTGGCCATGCTGGCACCCTGACCTCAGACTTCCAACCTCCAGAACTTCGAGAAATAATTGTCTGTTTCTTCACAAGCTGCACAGTCGTGGTTCTTTGTTACAGAGGCCTGAACTACTGCAGTCAGTCACAGAGC
Organism: Odocoileus virginianus; assembly: GCF_023699985.2. Taxonomy (NCBI): domain Eukaryota; kingdom Metazoa; phylum Chordata; class Mammalia; order Artiodactyla; family Cervidae; genus Odocoileus; species Odocoileus virginianus. Next base: position 1,332,941 of record NC_069682.1, read on the forward strand.
CACACCTCACTCCAAAAGAGACAGGGAGATGCAGGCCGTCTGGGAGCCCAGACAGAAAAGAGGAAACAGATTGGTGAACACATCATCTTTCTCTTGGTGTTAAATATTTACTTTGATTTTCTTCCCACACAAGAACATAATCCCCTCCCAAGGGAGACAACTCAAGGCTCCATGCTCACTCCCTCCGCTCCATCCCAGGATCACAGGTGATGGCAGAGACCACTCCACCCAGAGCCCAAAGACCTACCATAATCCAGTGACCTAGAAAAGATAATTTATCTGCAAACTCCCACAGCACATACTAACCAAGGACCCAGCAGAAATCAAATACATTCCCCTTTCAGGAAAGGGATACTGGAAGATACACACAGTGAGACTGCCATGAGCACCCTAGGGGTGAGGGGAGCACTTGATAGGCCCTGATTCTGTTCTCTGGGAGCAACTTCTGTGTCCACGTTCCCATTTCACCAGACCTGCCCTCAGTTTCTTTCTTTCTTTTAATTAGAGTATACTTGATTTACAAAGTTGCATTAGTTTCTACTGTACAGCAAAGAGAATCAGATATACCTATAAATATATCCGCTGTTGTAGAGTCTTTTCTAGCATAGGTCATTGCAGAATATTGAGTAGAGATACAGTAGTCCTTATTAGTTATCTATTTTATATATACTAGTGTGTATATGTCAATCCCAATCTCCCAATTTATCTCTCCCCTTCACTTTCTTTTTTTTTTTTTCCATTTATTTTTATTAGTTGGAGGCTAATTACTTTACATCATTACAGTAGTTTCTGTCATACATTGAAATGAATTAGCCATGGATTTACATGTATTCCCCATCCCAGTCCCCCCTCCCACCTCCCTCTCCACCCGATCCCTCTGGGTCTTCCCAGTGCACCAGGCCCGATCACTTGTCTCATGTACCCAACCTGGGCTGGTGATCTGTTTCACCCTAGATAATATACATGTTTCAATGCTGTTCTCTTGAAACATCCCACCCTCGCCTTCTCCCAGAGTCCACAAGTCTGTTCTATACATCTGAGTCTCTTTTTCTGTTTTGCATATAGGGTTATCGTTACCATCTTTCTAAAGTCCATATATATGTGTTAGTATACTGTAATGGTCTTTATCTTTCTGGCTTACTTCGCTCTGTATAATCGGCTCCAGTTTCATCCATCTCATTAGAACTGATTCAAATGAATTCTTTTTAATGGCTGAGTAATATTCCATGGTGTATATGTACCACAGCTTCCTTATCCATTCATCTGCTGATGGGCATCTGGGTTGCTTCCATGTCCTGGCTATTATAAACAGTGCTGCGATGAACATTGGGGTGCATGTGTCTCTTTCAGATCTGGTTTCCTTGGTGTGTATGCCCAGAAGTGGGATTGCTGGGTCATATGACAGTTCTATTTCCAGTTTTTTAAGAAATCTCCACACTGTTTTCCATAGTGGCTGTACTAATTTGCATTCCCACCAACAGTGTAAGAGGGTTCCCTTTTCTCCACACCCTCTCCAGCATTTATTGCTTGTAGACTTTTGGATAGCAGCCATCCTGACTGGCGTATAATGGTACCTCATTGTGGTTTTGATTTGCATTTCTCTGATAATGAGTGATGTTGAGCATCTTTTCATGTGTTTGTTAGCCATCTGTATGTCTTCCTTGGAGAAATGTCTGTTGAGTTCTTTGGCCCATTTTTTGATTGGGTCATTTATTTTTCTGGAGTTGAGCTGGAGGAGTTGCTTGTATATTTTTGAGATTAATCCTTTGTCTGTTGCTTCGTTTGCTATTATTTTCTACCAATCTGAGGGCTGTCTTTTCACCTTGCCTATAGTTTCCTTTGTTGTGCAAAAGCTTTTAAGTTTCATTAGGTCCCATTTGTTTATTTTTGCTTTTATTTCTAAAATTCTGGGAGGTGGGTCATAGAGGATCCTGCTGTGATTTATGTCGGAGAGTGTTTTGCCTATGTTCTCCTCTAGGAGTTTTATAGTTTCTGGTCTTACATTTAGATCTTTAATCCATTTTGAATTTATTTTTTTGTATGGTGTTAGAAAGTGTTCTAGTTTCATTCTTTTACAGGTGGTTGACCAGTTTTCCCAGCACCACTTGTTAAAGCGGTTGTCTTTTTTCCATTGTATATCCTTGCCTCCTTTGTCGAAGATAAGGTGACCATAAGTTCGTGGATTTATCTCTGGGCTTTCTATTCTGTTCCATTGATCTATATTTCTGTCTTTGTGCCAGTACCATACTGTCTTGATGACTGTGGCTTTGTAGTAGAGTCTGAAGTCAGGCAGATTGATTCCTCCAGGTCCATTCTTCTTTCTCAGGATTACTTTGGCTATTCGAGGTTTTTTGTATTTCCATACAAATTGTGAAATTATTTGTTCTAGTTCTGTGAAAAATACCGTTGGTAGTTTGATAGGGATTGCATTGAATCTATAGATTGCTTTGGGTAGTATAGCCATTTTGACAATATTGATTCTTCCAATCCATGAACACGGTATATTTCTCCATCTATTTGTGTCCTCTTTGATTTCTTTCATCAGTGTTTTATAGTTTTCTATGTATAGGTCTTTTGTTTCTTTAGGTAGATATACTCCTAAGTATTTTATTCTTTTTGTTGCAATGGTGAATGGTATTGTTTCCTTAATTTCTCTTTCTGTTTTCTCATTGTTAGTGTATAGGAATTCAAGAGATTTCTGTGTGTTAATTTTATATCCTGCAACTTTACTGTATTCATTGATTAGCTCTAGTAATTTTCTGGTAGAGTCTTTAGGGTTTTCTATGTAGAGGATCATGTCATCTGCAAACAGAGAGAGTTTCACTTCTTCTTTTCCTATCTGGATTCCTTTTACTTCTTTTTCTGTCCCCTTCACTTTCACTCCTGGTAATCATAAGTTATTTTTCCATCTGTAAAGAGTCTCTTTCTTATTCATAAACATCATGGCCATATTCAAGGTGTTCAGAGAGCACACCTTCCCTGGATATACACAGCTTTCAAAGCCAGATTCTAGGTAGTGCAACTTCCAGGTCTCTGAATGATGTCTTGCTTCGTTTTGTTTTTCCTAGCACATACTTACTAAGCTTATACTGCATAAGGCCCCATGCTAGGCATAGGGACAGTGGTTTAAAAACACAGGCGAGGTTCCTCTGTTCATGGATCTTACCTCCTAGTGAAGGAGACAGACTGAAGGTTGTTTGAAAGTTCAGCCTCTCCAAACTTTTCCAGTCTTGGCTCACAGTTTCTTTGGCAATGCAGTTGCCTTAAAAAATTTAGTACACTCACGTCATTACATAGTTCTGGACCTAAACATAGATCTCAAATCTGTTTTTTGTTAGTTTGCGTCTGAGGCCCCATGCCTTTCTGTTTAGCTAATGGCAGCTACTTGATGGCCATGTGAAACCTCAGGCTCAAGGTGAGAGGAAAGTAAAGCCATTTACCTGGTCTTTATCTCTGTCTGAATCTCTTTATTCAATGATGAAGTCTTCCTGGAACTTCCACAGTCAAAACCTTTTCAGTTTTATTTATCCAAAATCCTCTAACAGGGATTCTTTCCGTTTCCTCTGACACTTGCACTGAAACCAGCTATTACTTGCCTGGGCCTATTGTGATCGTCTTAACACGTTGCTAAAATCTGTTTGCATTTGCAACACAGAAACATGCTGACTTTTCCACCCACTTTCCTTAGAGAGTCATTCTCAGACTTTGGTCCCCAGACCAGCAGCATCAACACCACCTAAAGGTCTTTTAGAAATGCAACTTCTCAGTCTAGACATACCAAATCAAACGGTGTAGGTCTGGAGTCCAGAAATTTGTGCATTTACTGAAGTTAGTAAGTCTCTCTCACTTTCTTTTTTGTATATTGCTTTACAGTTTTAAAACACATATGTTCATTGTAGAGATAAACAAAAACAAGAAATGGATGGAAATTCCATGTGGCCCAGTGTTTAACATTTGGCGTCCTCTCAACACTGTGGGTTCACTTCCTGGTGGGGAGCTAAAGATCCTGCAAACTGCATGACACAGACCAAAAAAAAAAAAAAAACAAAACATAATATAGAAAGCATAAGGAAACATAATATAGAAAGCACATTCAAAAATATCACTATCCAATGTGCCACTAAGTCTTACAAAATTCTTCCACTATTGGGAGGTTGGGACTGACACATATACACTATTGATACAGCAGTGGTCGCAGGACTGGAAAAGGTCAGTTTTCATTCCAATCCCAAAGAAAGGCAATGCCAAAGAATGCTCAAACAACCACACAATTGCACTCATCTCACACACTAGTAAAGTAATGCTCAAAATTCTCCAAGCCAGGCTTCAGCAATACATCAACCGTGAACTTCCAGATGTTCAAGCTGGTTTTAGAAAAGGCAGAGGAACCAGAGATCAAATTGCCAACATCCACTGGATCACCGAAAAAGCAAGAGAGTTTCAGAAAAACATCTATTTCTGCTTTATTGACTACGCCAAAGCCTTTTAACATGTGGATCACAATACACTGTGGAAAATTCTGAGAGATGGGAATACCAGACCACCTGACCTGCCTCTTGAGAAACCTGTACGCAGGTCAGGAAGCAACAGTTAGAACTAGACATGGAACAACAGACTGGTTCCAAATAGGAAAAGGAGTACGTCAAGGCTGTATGTTGTCACCCTGCTTATTTAACTTATATGCAGAGTACATCATGAGAAACGCTGGGCTGGAAGAAGCACAAGCTGGAATCAAGATTGCCGGGAGAAGTCCAATAACCTCAGATATGCAGATGACACCACCCTTATGGCAGAAAGTGAAGATGAACTAAAAAGCCTCTTGATGAAAGTGAAAGAGGAGAGTGAAAAAGTTGGCTTAAACCTCAACATTCAGAAAACTAAGATCATGGCATCTGGTCCCATCACTTCATGGGAAATAGATGGGGAGACAGTGGAAACAGTGTCAGATTTTATTTTGGGGGGCTTCAAAATCACTGCAGATGGTGATTGCAGCCATGAAATTAAAAGACGCTTACTCCTTGTAAGGAAAGTGATGACCAACCTAGATAGCATATTAAAAAGCAGAGACATTACTTTGCCAACAAAGGTTCGTCTGGTCAAGGCTATGGTTTTTCCAGTGGTCATGTATGGATGTGAGAGTTGGACTACAAAGAAAGCTGAGTGCCGAAAAATTGATGGTTTTGAACTGTGGTGTTGGAGAAGACTCTTGAGAGTCCCTTGGACTGCAAGGAGATCCAACCTGGGTGTTCCAGTCCTGGGTGTTCACTGGAAGGACTGATGCTAAAGCTGAAACTCCAATACTTTGGCCACCTCATGCGAAGAGTTGACCATTGGAAAAGACCCTGATGCTGAGAAGGGATTGAGGGCAGGAGGAGAAGGGGATGACAGAGGATGAGATGGCTGGATGGCATCACCGACTCGATGGACATGGGTTTGATTAAGCTTCGGGAGTTGGTGATGGACAGGGAGGCCTGGCGTGCTGCGCTTCATGGGGTCACAAAGAATCGGACATGACTGAGTGACTGAACTGAACTGACTGAACAATGTACTCATGGACAGAGACAGCTTTTACTGCACAGGAAGATGGGCGTCAAGTCTCCTGTGTTGATCAGGTGGCATGGTGGAACATCGTGGCAGCAGGTGGCTCTGCTGTTATATTCATTATATGGTAAGACTTTACTCAGGTCCTTATCAGGATTGGGTTCTATGTGAAAGATACCATGGTCTCAAGTTGGTGAGGCCAGCTGGGGATGGCAGGTATTGGCATGGCTCCCTGTCTTATTCCTTCACAGATTTTCAGTGATTGGCTATAAAGTACAAGAAAGATAGTGCTTCCCTGGTAGCTCAGCTGGCAAAGAATCTGCCTGTAATGCAGGAGACCCCAGTTAGATGCCTGGGTTGGGAAGGTCCCATGGAGAAGGGATAGGGTACCCACTCCAGTATTCTTGGGCTTACCTGGTGGCTCAGACGGTAAAGAATCCACCTGCAATGTAGGAGACCTGGGTTTGATCCCTGGGTTGGGAAGATCCCCTGGAGGAGGGCATGGTAACCCACTCCACTATTCTTGCCTGGAGAATCCCCATGGTCAGCAGAGCCTCACTGCAGAGCCCGTGGCTAGTCCACAGGGTCACAAAGAGTCATACATGACTGAGCAACTAAGCACAAAACAGCACAACACAAGAAAGCTATCCATGATAGGGTGTCATCCTGGATTGGAACTCATGAAAGGAAGACTATATCCTTGGGTTATAAAATTGACTTGTGTCTGAACTTCACCTTCCTCATCAATGAGGAGCAACAGATAAGCTCCTTGGAGATTCTCCCACATCTTTCCAACAGGGTACTGGTATTTGGATACACGGAATGGGTGATTTGGTATCAAATTTTGAAACTGTATCTTGACCTAAATGTCTAATATTTTTTCCATAGTTATGCTTTTAATTGTACCTTTAATGGGAAAAAAAATACTAGCAGTAAAACTTTAACACATCATTTGTTGTCAGCTATATTCTGACTTCAGAGATATTAAAATAGGAAAAGCTATGCATCTTACAATGAACATAATAAAGGAATATTTAGACTTTGGTGAAAAACCCTGACTTAGGGAGAAATGATTTGTGGAGAAATGACAATATCAGAAACACAATGAATAAGAAGTCCCTCAATCATCCCTGCCCCAAACAACATTCCTGCACCATCCACATTCCTGCCCCAAACAACAATTTAACAACCATCCACACTCAAAGTGTCTTTATGGAAGCTATGGGATCCAGAACCACATGCCAAGCGACTCGGGAGAAACTGACCCACCTGTGCATTGGTAACAGGCACAGAGATCTTGGTCTAAGTGTAGACCCTGTGGTGGCCCATGAATCAGCTCTCGCTCCTCTTAACCGGGGAATGGGAACCTCTAAAGAACATTGCCTCAAACAATTACCTGCAGAAGAGAGAATCTTTGTGGAAGTTCAGGTTTCCAGTGGAGAAGAGTCAGAACACCACTGAAGCAAAAAAACATTAGTTTGGATGCACTGGAAAAGGTAAAAGGGACAGCTTGACTTTATCCATATTAGCCTTCCCCGCAAGGTGGCAAAGCTTAGAGTCCAGAGAGACCTTCTTTGCCTGTGACTTCTCATGTGGGAGTGGGGGTGGTGTGGGGACTGAGAGCACGTGAGTGAGCACCCAGCTCCCCCAGTTGTACTAGATGATGCCAAGAGCCCCGTTTCTCTCATGCCCCATCCAGAGTACTGAATTCTGACTTAAGAGGAGGAGCAGCTGGAAGAGCAGCAGATAGGACTCTCGAGAGCATTTCAGTGACCAAGATACTACGAACTGTATCAGGGACTTCAACAAGCTCACCTATGAGCCACTGGACTCACCTCTCCTGCGTGTGCATTCTCAGGTGCTTCAGTCATGTCAGACTCTTTGCAACCCCGTGGACTGTAGCCCATCAGGCTTCTCAGTCCTAGGGATTCTCCAGGCAGAGTACTGGAGTGTTGCCATTTCCGACTACAGGGGATCTTACTGACCCAGGAATCCAATATGCATCTCCTCCATTGGCAGGTGGATTCTTCACCACCGAGCCTCCTGGAAAGCCCTCACCTCACCTGCAGGCTTCCTCAACTGGCACATGGGCAACCCTAGCACTCTGCATGCCTCACACACACACACATCTCCTGGCCAGCTCCCTTTGTGAGCCCATAGTGGTGGTGATGAGAGTAAGTTCTGGCATATGGCCAGTGAGTATGTGCAGAAAGCCAGCCCAAATATGTGGACCAGGGAGAGACCACAAAATTAAGTTTTAGGGCCGCCATTGAGAAAGCAAAAGGGAGGGTGTCAGCACCTGGCATGTTGTGCTGCATGGTTCAAAGGAGGCTTTCAGTTCAGTTCAGTTCAGTTCAGTCGCTCAGTCATGTCCAACTCTTTGCGACCCCATGAACTGCAGCACGCCAGGCCTCCCTGTCCATCACCAACTCCTGGAGCCTAATCAAACCCATGTCCATCGAGTCGGTGACGCCATCCAGCCATCTCATCCTCTGTCGTCCCCTTCTCCTCCTGCCCTCAATCTTTCCCAGCATCAGGGTCTTTTCAAATGAGTTAGCTCTTCGCACCAGGTGACCAAAGTATTGGAGTTCCAGCTTCAGTGTCACTCCTTCCAATGAACACCCAGGACTGATCTCCTTTAGGATGGACTGGTTGGATCTCCTTGCAGTCCAAGGGACTCTCAAGAGTCTTCTCCAACACCACAGTTCAAAACCATCAATTCTTTGGCACTCAGCTTTCTTTATAGTCCAACTCTCACATCCATACATGACTACTGGAAAAACTATAACCTTGACTAGATGGACATTTGTTGGTAAAGTAATGTCTCTGCTTTTTAATATGCTGTCTAAGTTGGTCATCACTTTCCTTCCAGGGAGTAAGCGTCTTTTAATTTCATGGCTGCAATCACCATCTGCAGTGATTTTGAAGCCCCCCAAAATAAAGTCTGACACTGTTTCCACTGTCTCCCCATCTATTTCCCATGAAGTGATGGGACCAGATGCCATGATCTTAGTTTTCTGAATGTTGAGGTTTAAGCCAACTTTTTCACTCTCCTCTTTCACTTTCATCAAGAGGCTTTTTAGTTCATCTTCACTTTCTGCCATAAGGGTGGTGTCATCTGCATATCTGAGGTTATTGATATTCCTCCTAGCAATCTTGGTTCCAGCTTGTGCTTCTTCCAACCCAGCATTTCTCATGATGTACTCTGCATATAAGTTAAATAAGCAGGGTGACATACAGCCTTGACATACTCCTTTTTTCTATTTGGAAACAGTCTGTTGTTCCATGTCTAGTTCTAACTGTTGCTTCTTGACCTGCATACAGGTTTCTCAAGAGGCAGGTCAGGTGGTCTGGTATTCCCATCTCTTTCAGAATTTTCCACAGTGTATTGTGATCCACACAGTCAAAGGTTTTGGCATCATCAATAAAGCAGAAATAGATGTTTTTCTGAAACTCTCTTGCTTTTTCGATGATCCAGCGGATGTTGGCAGTTTGATCTCTGGTTTCTCTGCCTTTTCTAAAGGAGGCTTAGAAGCTTAAAATTTTGGCCACAAGAGGAAGCAAGAAATGTGGACCAGGCATAGCCATAGAAGGTCAGGGAAAGCCTCAGAATCCCTAGCAGGGCTAATGATAGGTATTTCTCCCCAAAGGCAGTTAGTAAAGACTGGAAGAAGTGACTCTTATTTCAAATGTGAAGACAGCAGTGCAAAACTTCAAAAGATAAAAAAATCAAGGAAATATGACACCATCAGAGGGTCACAGTAATCTTCCAGAAATCAATCCCCAAAACATAAAATCAGCAACTTACTTTTTATGGGTTTTAAGAATTCAAAATCACTGGTTTAAGAAAGCTAAACACAACACGCACACACATAATGAAATCAGAAAAACAAAACACAAACAAAATGAGAAGTTCTAGAAAGACATGGAAAGTGTTAAAAAGAACCAAACAAATTCTGGAGCTGAATTAATAAAAAAGTGAATAAAAAATGAGTTAATAAAAAAAGTAATGAAGAGCATCAACAGTAGAATAGACTAAACAGAAGATAGAATTAAAGATCTAGAGGATAGGAACTTTGAAAAACCTAGCCAGAAGAGAAAAAAGGAAAAAGAATAAAAGAGCAAAGAAAGCCTACATGATCTACAGAACAGCATTAAATGAACAAATATCAGAATCACTAGAGTTCCAGAAGGAGGTATGGGGGAAATGAAACTTTATTAAAAGAAATAATAGCTGAGAACTTCCCTAATCTGAGGAGACATTTGAACATTCAAGTTCACAAAGCTAAAAATCATATGATCATCTCAATAGATGCAGGAAAAGCATTTCACAAATTTCAACATTCATTTATGATAAAAATCCAGGGTTAGGGTTAGGGGAAGAAACATCCCTCACCATAATAAAGCCCACATATCATACTTAACAGTGAAACTTTAAAAGCTTTTCCTCTAAAATCAGTAACAAGACAAGGATGGCGACACTCTTCACTCCTAGCTAGAGTGATCAGGCAAGATGAAGAAATAGAAGACATTGAAATCAAAAAGGAGGAAGGAAAGTTATTATTTGCAGATGATATGTTCTTATATATAGAAAATTCTAAAGACTCAACCAAAAAAATGTTGAAACTGATCAATGAATTCAGTCAAGTTGCAGGATAAAAGATCAACATATAAAAATTAGTTGCATTTCTACATTCTAATAACAAAATAACTGAAAAAGAAATAAAGAAAATTATCCCATTAACAATAGCAAAAATAATAACACATGTTTAGGAATATACTTAACCAAAGAAATGAATAATCTGTACTATGAAAGCTACAAGACTTTTATGAAAGAAATTGAAGAAGGCACAAACAAATAGATCAAAAGAATTAATATTATTTAAATACAACCATACAACCAAAAACTATCTACAGAGTCAAAGCAATCCTTATCAAAATTCCAATGGGCTTTTTCACAGAAATAGAATAAAGAACCCTAAATCTTGTGTGAAATCCCCAAAGACCCTGACTAACCAAAATAATAATGAACAGGTACAAACCTGGAAGCATCACATCTTCTGATTTCAAACTTCACTACCAAGCTACAGTAATTAAATAGTATGGTACCAGCATAAAAATAGACATAGAGGCTTGTGGAACACAAATGAGAGCTAAGAAATAATCCCTCACATATATGAGCAAGTAATGTTTGACAAAGGAGCCAAAAAACACAATGGGCAAAGTATAATCTATCCAATAAATTATGAAAACTGGATAACCACATGCAGCAGAATGAAACCAGACCTCTATCTAATACCACTCACAAAAATTAATTTGAAACAGGTGACCTGAAACCACAAACCTCATAAAAGAAGCTCCTTGACATTGGTCTTTCAAAAATTTTTTGGATATGATACCAATATCCTTTGGATATGATGCCACTGGAATGTGAGCAGATATAATCTATACCATATATGTGAGAAGCTTTGCATGTACTCCTATAATGTGGTTTGCTCTCTTGTACTCCTGTCATCTTCCATGAAAGGCACATGGCCTAAGTAATCTGCATTCCTTCAGCCTGGTCCTAAAAGGAGAAATGTGGAGCAGATTTAGCCATATACTGCAGTCTGAAGCAGATCTGGTTCAGCAAGCTCCTAAAGAGGCATCTGGGCACAAAATGTTTATACCTCTAAGTCAATGAGATTTGGGGACAGTTTATTATGCAGCATTATTGCAACATTCTTAAAAACTGACTAATACAGTCCCAATCCTCCAAACAAGTAGAATCTCAAAATGTTTCCCAAATTTGCTGAATGGTTCAAGGAGACCTATGGCATCTGGAGTAGGCCCTGATACAGCAGAAGCTTTGATTAGGACAGTGGATTTGGGGCTCTGCACCTTATCTTCTTTGAGTTATTAGGCTCAGGCTATCAGACAGACTTCCTCATCACATCTTTGAAATACCATGCATGGAGCAAGTTCTTCCTACAGAAAGTTTCTTTAGGGCTTCCATTGACGGTAATTGAGATGAAGTAGGCTAAGCTTGGCCTGGGAGCAGGGAAATGGTTTAAACATTGTTCGAGGCATCTCTTGGTTACCCTGTGTGCAACAGAAGTCACTGCAAGCAAGTGAGTCTGAAAAGCTGGCACTAGTGCCAGATATGGAGAATGTAAGGAAATTAGCTGCTGAAACACAGTAACGGGAGCCTAAGCACAGAAAGATCATCAGTGAGAGGCGTCAAAACCACACACTGGAAAAGGCCAGAGGTGAAAAGTAAGTGGGGCTCAGTTCTGGAACACAGGCAGCATCTGGAGTGTGGCGAAAGATGCAAGTAAGTGTTTGTCCGGTTCAGAATCATGACCCACTGCTTCCAAACGTTTTTGACGGGATCTAGCTGCTTTGGTGGCTTCCCTAATAGCTCAATTGGTAAAGATCCCCCTGCAATGCAGGAGACTCTGGTTTGATCCCTGTGTTGGAAAGATTGCCTGGAGAAGGGACAGGCTACCCACTCCAGTATTCTTGGGCTTCCCTTGTGGCTCAGTTGGTAAAGAATCCACCTGCAATGTGGGAGACCTGGGTTCAATCCCTGGGTTGGGAAGATCCCCATGGGAAAAGGAGAGGGAAAAGGAGCAGAGAAAAGCTACCCACTCCAGTATTCTGGCCTAGAGAATTCCACGGACTATACAGGCTGCTTTGGAGTGAGCACCAGAGCCAAGGTCTCAGGTGCGACAAGGAACACGGTGGTTCCTGACTCTGATTTTCTGCCTGGTGCCCCCACGCCTCTTGAACTCAACTTCAGAATTTCTCACCCTGGTCTGAAAAACTGAGCCTGCCTTAAACGCCAGGTCTCTAATGGAGTCCGTGCTTCCTGACACTGCTGGCTCCTGGTCTGCCTGTCTGCGTAATTGCTTGCTCCTAGATTCCCATGCGGTCTGCCCAGAGTCACCTGGCTCTGTCTTCCTGGACCTCTCCTACACTGGCCCGGGAGAGCTGAATGACAGACACCTCCTGCCATTCAGCCTGCCCACCCCTGCTCCCCGCTTAGCCCTGGCTCATGTAGGGGTGCCCACAGTGTAGTGTCTTGGCCTCAACTCCTGCCTCTTCCTCACAGACCCCGCTGTGCCCCACGGCTCACGGGGCCAAAGAAGTAACTACAGCTTCCCTGAGTGACCTTGTCACTTACTGATTCCCGAAATCACTCTTTGACAGGTGTGGTCCTTTGGTCCACATTAAAATATAAATCCCCCACAGGAAACACCCTGTTAAGACTTGCAGGTAATTACTAATTTAGGTCTTAATGTGAATGAAGTTATTGGATGTTTCCCTCTCTTAAAGCAGTCTTTGATGTGTAGGGGGAAAGTAGAGAAAGCACAATCACCAAAGAGAGAGTAAGAGAGTCAGAAAGATGCCTGCGGGGACAAGGCAAGGACACAAGAGGGGAAATTTTGGTCCCTGTTTTGTCTGAGGCATTAAATGTGGATAATAGTTCCAGGTGGTTTTTTGAACCTCAACAGATAGAATTTTTGTTTTGCTTCACTCTTTTTAATAGTCTTTAATGTATTTGTTTCGGTTGCGCTGGATCTTTGCTGCCTTGCCAGGCTTTCTCCGGTCGTGCTGAGGGGTCTCTCTGGTCGTGATGAGGGGTATCTCCGGTCGTGGTGAGGGGTCTCTCCGGTCGTGATGAGGGGTCTCTCCGGTCGTGGCGAGGGGCTCTCTGCGGTCGTGGTGAGGGCGCCGTCTGCAGTCGAGGTGAGGGGGCGCTCTCCATCGTGGTGAGGGGGCCGTCTGCAGTCGTGGTGAGGGGGCGCTCTCCGTCGTGGTGAGGGGGCCGTCTCCGGTCCTGGCTGGGGGGCTGTCTCTGGTTGAGGAGCGCGGGCCTCCCCTCGCAGTGGTCTCTCCTGCTGCGGAGCCCTGGCCCCTAGGCACACGGGCTTCAGCGGCTGTGGCTCCCGGGCTCAGGAGTTGTGACACACAGGCTCAGTCGCTTAGTCGTGGGATCTTCCCAACCAGGGATGGAATTCACGTCCCCTGCATTGACAGGTAGATTCCTATCCACTGTACCACCAGGGAAGTCCTGCTTTGCTCTTTTTGAGATTTAACTCTTACTGGGTCATTTCTGCAGTGAAGTGATATAAACTATTTGGAAAGTAAAAGGATTAGTGGTAAATATGGATGCATCCTTACAGTAAACATCAGTCAGAGTATAGCACGATGGATATAAATGAATCACACAACTGTCTGGCTATTGTGTCAGCTGCAGCTAAGACAACTCAAGAGAGTGGATTTATGTAGGAAGGTTGATCACTCTGCTTGATAGTATGGTGAGTTTCTCATTTGATCATTCTATTTTAGAGGCTGATCCTAAGTATGCATTTTCAGGAACTCAGTCTTGCTGATGCATGCAATAGCTCAACCTCAAAGGACTGATAAGAGTACAAGAGGGAAGCCTTTCTAGCATGCATAACATTTTATACACTGTCAGCGCACCTGCCTCCTAGAATCAGAATCAAAGGGAAGCCAAATCAGTAGCAAGATGGTAGCGGTGCAAATGGAGGTGGGGGTGAAGAAAGGTTTGACAGCTAAGATTGAATACTTATAGATGCCAGAAACCATGCTGAGCACTTTATTTCTCATTTAACCCTTAAAACAATCCACAGAAGAGTTGCTTTCATATGCCCTGTTACAAGTGAGCAAGTGAGCCTCCAAGAATTCCTTTCTGCAGGTTATCAGACTAGAAATAGCCTGAGCCATTCAAATCTAGGTAAGTGAGTCTATAAAACCTAATGTGGTGGTCTCTGGCTACACAGAAAGCTTGGAAGTCGATCTAGATATGGAAAAGTAGGCAAGCAGAGGGTGAGTAATGGGAAGGGAAGGCAGTGGGACAGAAGTCCAAGAGAAAAGGAACCAAATGGCTGTCTCAAGACTGGGCTGACTGTGTAAGATGGTAGGTTAAGAAACGCTCTGGTCTGCCTCCATGTCAAAAGAGTCAAATCTTATTTTACATGTAAGTACATGTACCAGTCAATCCTAAAGGAAATCAACCCCAAACCAGTGGTCATGTATGGATGTGAGAGTTGGACTGTGGAAAGCTGAGTGCTGAAAAATTGATGGTTTTGAACTGTGGTGTTGGAGAAGACTCTTGAGAGTCCCTTGGACTGCAAGGAGATCTAATCAGTCCATCCTAAAGGAGATCAGTCCTGGGTGTTCACTGGAAGGACTGATGCTAAAGCTGAAACTCCAATACTTTGGCCACCTCATGCGAAGAGTTGACCATTGGAAAAGACCCTGATGCTGAGAGGGATTGAGGGCAGGAGGAGAAGGGGATGACAGAGGATGAGATGGCTGGATGGCGTCACCGACTCTATGGACATGGGTTTGATTAAGCTCTGGGAGTTGGTGATGGACAGGGAGGCCTGGCGTGCTGCGCTTCATGGGGTCACAAAGAATCAGACACGACTGAGCGACTGAACTGAACTGACTGAACAATGTACTCATGGACAGAGACAGCTTTTATTGCACAGGAAGATGGGCGTCAAGTCTCCTGTGTTGATCAGGTGGCATGGTGGAACATCGTGGCAGCAGGTGGCTCTGCTGTTATATTCACTATATGGTAAGACTTTACTCAGGTCCTTATCAGGATTGGGTTCTACGGACATGAGTTTGGGTAAAGTCCGGGAGTTGGTGATGGACAGGGAGGCCCGGCGTGCTGCGGTTCATGGGGTCGCAAAGACTCGGACACGACTGAGCGACTGAACTGAACTGAACTGAATCATGTACCAGTCAATCCTAAAGGAAATCAACCCTGAATATTCACTGGAAGTTCATGGGGTTGCAAAGAGTCAAACATGATTTAGCAATTGAACAACAACAACAACATGTTTACATGGGTTGTGTTCTGCCTATGGCCTGAGAATTGTTTGAGTGAATTGAAGAAATAAATAATGAAAGTGATAATGATATTAGCCAAAGAAAGAGAAGAAAGAATTGCTCCTCTAACACCCACACCTTGTCCAATTTCACACTCTTGAAACTAATCAGAAATGAGAGGACAATTTGGGGATTCTCTAGAGATGAATCTCTGCTCTGAAACTTTTGGTGTTGAGGTTCTTATTGTTATTTTCATTTATTTTGAAACTTTTAAAGTAAATTTTATAAATAATTTATTACAGAGTTTATACAAAATATAAAATATAAAAGTAAACTTTTAATCTGATAGACCCACAAAAGAAGTAAAGTGAAATATTCAAAGAGTGACTTGTTGTGGTATTCTCTTATGTTTAAAACCATTTTAGATATTTGTTGGGGGAGATACTACACAAAAGAATAACTCCCATATGGTCTGGGTCAATCATGTGGAAAAGGCATTTAAAATGATACACATTTAAATATCCTTATCATTTTAAAAAACTTCCCCATTTATTCTATTCACTGAGATAACGTGAAAATTCTTTGTTAATTGGGGGACCAAATTCATAGGATAATTCAAGCAAGGCATTGTGTCCAATAAGACCTTAAGGAAATGGCAACCCACTCCAGTACACTTGCCTGGAAAATTCCATGGACAGAGAAGCCTGGTAGGCTACAGTCCATGGGGTCGCAAAGAGTCGGACATGACTGAGCAACTTCACAACATATTTTAAGCTAAGTTAATCATAAGCAATTGAATAATAACTTCTTAAGGAACAGACTGAAAAATGGAAAAACCAAGAGATGACTATATGAAATATAACTTAAGACAAATGAAGCAACACCACTGGCAAGCAATGAAAGATTCATAAATACCTTTCATTATCACATCTTAGTGCTTATAATACGGCCATTGTTTTGCTGTATAATCAAAGCTACTTTTTCCCCCAGATACATTTCAGGAATAATTCTAGAAAACTAAGTACAGTTTCTAAATATACATGCATTACAATGTGTGCTGAGTTCCTGCTTTTATTTACATTAGGAGCAATCTTGTCATGTACTACTAACTTTTTCTTAGTATTTTCACTGAGTTTTTCTATTTTAAATAAAACAAGTCTCTAAAATAATAGCATGATCTTAAAGAACATTCTGAGATAATGAGATGTTCTATCAATATATTAATGTTGTCTGATTCAGTAGCCACCAACAACATGAGGCTGCTGAACATTTGAAACTGGCTAGTATGACTAAGGAATTAATTCCAAATTTTACTTACTTTTAATACATTTAATCTGAATAGTTGTATATGACTAGTAACTACTGTGTTAGATGATATAATTCTAGAACATAAAAACTTGCCTGCTTAGAGAAAACCAAAAGTGAGAGAGTTTTTTAAGAAGAAGCCCTTTGTTATGTAATATCTATGATTCGTAGGTATTACTGTTTCCATTTTTCAGATGAGAAAGCAATATTCGGAGAGACAAAGTATTTTGCTCAAGATTTTACTTGCCCAGATCAGAGACACCAAAAGCTCAAGTTTTTCAAGGAATCCATGCTGCTTTAAATGCATAAAACCAGGCTAATATTATTAGCCTTTATATTGATCACAGTTTTTTACTTTTCAGAATTCACTGTTCATTGAAATGAATAGTATATTATGTACATATGTAATAGTTTATCATGTACCCACAACTAAGTATATATTTTGAAGAAACTATTAGTTTGGTCCAAACATAACTGTGGTTTCAGACCATGAGTTTTAAATCATTATAACTAAGCTAAAACACATCTTCATTAATTGAAACAGGAATCATTACAATAAACATATTTTTGGCAATGAGAAATAAGTTTGTTTATTCCTGTGGCATAAAAATCCATGCTTTATGATTCGATGAACTCTTGGAAAGCATATTCTGCATCCTGCTGGTTGTGGGAGTGCTTTCCCTGCAGAAAGTTGTCAAGTTAATTGAAGAAGTGGTGGTTGGTGAGAGTTCAGATAAACATGGCAGATGAGGCAAAATTTCGTAGCCCAATTCGTTCAACTTTTGAAGCGTTTATTGTGCGACGTGTGGTCAGGCATTGTCATGGAGAAGAATTAGGCCCTTTCTCTTGACCAGCACTGGCTACAGACTTTGCAGTTTTCTGTGCATCTCATTGATTTGCTGAGCATACTTCTCAGATGTAATGGTTTGGCTGGGATTCAGAAAGGTATAATGAATCGGACCAGCAGCAGACCACCAAACAGTGACCACGACCTTTTTCGGGTGCACGTTTGGCTTTGGGAAGTGCTTTAGAGCTTCTTCTTCATCCAGCAACTGAGTTAGTCAGTGCCAGTTGTCATACAAAATCCACTTCTCATTGCACATCACACCCCGATCAAGAAATGGTATGTTGTTGTTGTGTAAAAGAAGAGAAGACAACACTTCAAAATGACATTTTTAAAAAAATTTCCACTCAGCTCATGAAAACCTCACTTGGCTGAGGTTCTTCACCTTTCCAATTTGTTTCTAATGCTGAATGACTGTAAAATTGTTGAGTTCTTTGGCAGCTTCTTGTGTAGATGTAAGAGGATCAGCTTCAATAATGACTCTCAATTGCTCATTGTCGACTTCCGATGGCTGGCCACTATGGTCGTTATCTTCAAGGCTTTAACTCCTTTGCAAAACCTCTTGAACCAACACTGCAATGTACATTCCTTAGCAGTTCCCCGGCGAAATGTGTTGATGTTGTGAGTTGTCTCCACTGCTTTATGACCTATCCTTATCAAATAAGCAAAATGCTCGAGTTTGCTTTTTGTCTAACATCACTTCCATTGTCTAAAATAAATATAAAATGAACAGCAAGTAATAATTCATTAGCAAAAAAATGAAGTGAGAAATGCACATTAAAATAACGTATAACATACCCACATTTATTTAAGAATGTATTCCAATATAAAATGGCAAATTTCACAATGCAAAACCGCAACAACTTTTGCACCAGCCTAATACTATATGTGAACGTATAGTGTGTGTGCTTCATATATGGTGTATGTGCTTGCTTGATGTACTCAGTTGTGTCCAACTCTTTGCAACCCTATGGACTGTAACTCACCAGGCTCCTCTTTCCATGGAGTTTTTCCAGGCAAGAACACTGGAGTGGGTTGCCATTTCCACCTCCAGGGGATCTTCCCAGCCAAAGGATTGAACCCACATCTCTCGTGTCTTGCAGGTGGATTCTTTACCACTAGTGCCACCTGGGAAGCCCAACACTATATATAAGCATTACAAATTATTTTGGGGATAATTTATAATCCTACCAACCAGGCTAGAGAGTATCTGTTTTGTCTGCATTAAGTATGGTCATTTAAGAAAGTCTTTGCCAAGTAAATAAGTGAAAGATATTACACTTGATCTTAGTCAAAAGGCTGAGAAGTGATTGAGTGAAAGATATTACTACTACTTTCTTTAAAATGTTTACATTTATTCAATTACCACAAGTGAGGCCAACACTTCCACTTCTATATTTCTTCTATAAATTGTCTGTCCCTATCCTTTTTTTTTTTTTCTTAAGATCATAACACATTTTTTCCTGAGGTCTTCTCAGATGTAGGTCTTCTGAGGCTACAATGTGTTGGAAAAGTGTATTCAAGAGAAGCCAGGATTTTACAGAGTCTTTTTCCCTTTTGAATTCAGAGGTACAACTTTAAAAAACAGAACTGCTTTGAATAGTTGCATGGGTAGCTACCCAAATATTTAGGGACTATAGCCAATTTATTCCCTTTCTGAGCTTCTCAGTACCAAGAGATTCTTAAGAAGTTTGTGGGTATACAGAAATGAAATCCAGAAATCATCACCATCATTATCATCATCACTCAGAAGTGATCAGTGATTCCACTATAGAACGACTGAAGAGCAACCGTCTCGGTACATCTCAATATCTATCTAGATCCTTAACTCCTCAGCACATTAACCAGGGGCTAGAGAAATTTCCTAGTTTAAAAGATGCTGCCATTTGAAGATAAGCAAGAAAATAGCTCTAAAACAAAAATAAATATGATTTTACAGTAAAAAAAATACATATTTTACAGAGCTTTAAGAATATATCACTAAGTAAAGTGAATTACACCTATGAATTGAAATTCAGTGATGATGATAGTGGTTAACTGAATATTGAGTTTAATAGCTAATTAGTGAATCTCAAGAGATAGTTGTCTAAAATGAAAATCAATGAGGAACTGGAAAAATCAGCCTTTCTCCTGTTTCTTTTCAATCATTTAAACATGGAAAGCATGTTGGGACATCACCTAGTTCAAATAAGATTTTGTAAAAGAGATAGTTCACTGCATACCCTCTGTCCATGGGATTCTCCACACAAGAATACTAGAATGACTTGCTATGCCCTCCAAGAGGGGATCATTCAAACCAAGGGACTAACCCAAGGTCTAACATATTCTGCATTGGCAGGCAGGTTCTTTACACTAGAACCACCTGGGAAGCCCGTATAACTAATTAGAAGGCTGATATTTGGCAATACCTCATCTGACTTATTCACAAAGAAACTTTATGGCATATGAGTCCCAGTTCATAAAGTAAGGGAATCTCCTTCTGGAATGCATCTTATTTCTTCAGCACCATTATATTTTTTAAGCATTATGTAACAAGTGCAAATGCTCATGTTTATAGTTTTTCCTCCCAGTTTCTTAAAAAGATACACATGAAACTGAACAGTCTCAAATAGGAGGCATACAAACATGAAAAAATTTCCATTTTTTCCTAGTGCAACTTTAAATGTTCTGTGCTGATTTGCTCCCGCCACGCCTAATGGCATCCTGGAAATATTCTAAAACTTATTGGCTACTGTCTGACTAGATAGGTTAGGCTTGCTTAGGCTAAGGTGACAAATTAAAAATCTCAGTAGTCTAGCACACCAAAAATGTAACTTTTACTCATGCATACTTGACTAAGGAGCTGGTGACTCTTAAGGGCAGCAGATGGTCGGATGGTGTTTGAGAATCTACCTGCTTCCACACTGAGACTTCATCATCTGCTTCTAGCAGTGAAGCGCAGCTTACACAGCTCTGAGAGTGAGTGCTTCATTCATCCACCCCCATCTCAGTTCGTGGATTTTGTCTTAATTTAAAGTGTTCCTATTCAGCATGGCTTCCTTTACATGAAGTTTTAAGAACATTTTGAAATATTTAAAATAAGATTTTAAATATTCAACTTTAATAATAAAATATCCATCTTATTAATTATAAAGGTTTGCAAATGTTTTAAAAGATGAGTCATCACTGAGTTTGGGGGCAGCCTTCTGAATCTGGCGCCTGAGGCAAGTGCCAGCCCTGTCCTGGGTGAAGAATATTCCTTGGTCCTGGGGTCTGTGGCCGCGGGCTCTGGCTTCTGGTGCTTCTTCCTGTCCCCATTACTGGCATTTGCTGAAAAACTCTCCTTCAGGGCTCAAAGTTGCTTTATATATGAAATAGTCAAAGATATGTGGCTTCTTGGAAATATATTTCTCCCCAAAACCTGACAGGCTTATGATCCATTTGCCTGCAATCAGTTCCACGATTGTGTTGATGACCACAATTGACATTTTCTTGGTTGTGATTCCTAAGCCTATTTCACTACACTGACTCAGTGCCATGCCTCTTTGGAAACATGTCTATTCAGCAACTTTACTCACTTTTTGTTGCTTTTTTTGTTGCTCTTTTTATTTCTATTCTTTTCATATTTAATTTTTTTAAATTAGGGGATTCTTACTTTACAATATTGTGATGTTTTTGCCAAAAGTCAACATGAATCGCCATTAGGTATATATATGTGTCCTCCCTCACCTCCCTCCCCATACCACCCTCTAGGTTGTTGTAGAGCATTGACTTTGAACTCTACCCATTTAAATCAGGTTATTTGGTTTTATTGTTGATTGTATCAGTTCTTTATGTATTTGGGGTATTAAGCCCTTTCAAGAGACCACACACTATACATAGATGTCACCAGATGATCAATACCAAAATAGGACTGATTGTATTCTTTACAGCTGAAGGTGGAAAGCTCTATACAGTTAGCAAAAACAAGACCTGGAGCTGACTATGGCTCAGATAATCAGCTCCTTACTGTAAAATTCAGACTTAAATGGAAGGAAATGGGGGTAACCACTAGATAATTCAGGTAAATCAAATCCATTATGATTATACAGTGGAGGTGACAAGTTGATTCAAGGGATGAGATGCTGTACACAGAATGCCAGAAGAACTATGGACAGAGGTTCATAACATTGTATAAGATGTGGAGACAAAAACCATCACTAAAGAAAAAGAAATGCAAGAAGGCAATGTGGTTGTCTGAGGAGGCCTTACAAATAGCTGAGAAAAGAAGAGAAGTGAAAGGCAAAGGAGAAAGAGAAAGATATACCCACTTAAAACAGAGTTCCAGAGAATAGCAAGGAGAGAAAAGAAAGCCTTCTTAAGTGAACAGTGCAAAGAAATACAGGAAAACAATAGAATGGGAAAGACTAGAGATCTCATCAAGAAAATTAGAGATACCAAGTGAACATTTCATGCAAAGATGGGAACAATAAAAGACAGAAATGGTATGGACCTAACAGAAGCAGCAAATAGTAAGAAGAGGTGGCAAGAATACATAGAAGAACTATACAAAAAGGTCTTAATGACCAGGATAGCCACAATGGTGTAGTCCCTCACCTGGAGCTAGATATTCTGGAGTATGAAGTCAAGTGGGCCTTAGGAAGCATTACTAGGAACAAAGCTAGTGGAGGTGGTGGAATTCCAGTTGAACTATTTCAAATCCTAAAAGATGATGCTGTTAAAGTGTTGCACTCATTATGCAAGCAAATTTGGAAAACTCAGCAGTGGCCCCAGGATTAGAAAAGGTCAGTTTTCATTCCAATCCCAAAGAAAGGTAATGCCAAAGAATGTTCAAAATACCACACAACTGTGCTCATTTCACATGCTAGCAAGATAATGCTCAAAATCCTTCAAGCTAGGCTTCAACAGTACGTGAACCAAGAAATTCCAGGTATACAACCTGGTTTTAGAAAAGACAGAGGAACCAGGAATCAAATTGCCAATATTCATTGGGTCATAGAGAAAGCAAAGGAATTCCAGAAAAACTTCTACTTCTGCTTAATTGACTATGCTAAAGCCTTTAACTGTGTGGATCACAATAAACTGTGGAAAACTCTTAAAGAGATGGGAATAGCAGACCACCCCAAGTGTCTCCTGAGAAACCTGTATTCAGGACAAGAAGCAACAGTTCGGACTGGACATGGAACAATGGACTGGTTCAAAATTGGGAAGGAGTATGTCAAGGCTGTATATTGTCATGCTGCTTATTTCACTTCTATGCATAGTACATTCATGCAAAATGCCAGGCTGGATGAATCACAGGCTGGAATCAAGAAACTGCTGGGAGAAATATCAACAACGTCAGATATGCAGGTGATACTAGTGGTATCTAGTGGTATCTACCACTACTCTAGTGGTAAGTGAAGAGGAACTAAAGAGCCCTTGATGAAAGTGAAAGAGGAGAATGAAAAAGTTAGCTTAAAACTCAACATTCAAAAAACTAAGATCATGGAAGCCAGTCCCATAACTTAATGACAAATAAATGGGGAAAATGGAAACAGTGACATATTGTATTTTCTTGGGCTCAAAAATCACTGTGGGTGGTGACTGCAACTGTGACATTAAAAGACACTTGCTCCTTGGAAGAAAAGCTAACAAACCTAGACAGAATATTAAAAAGCAGAGACTTCACTTTGCTGACAAAGGTCTGTATAGTCAAAGTTATGGTTTTTCCAGTAGTCATGTACTACTGTGGACCATAAAGAAGACTGCGTGCTGAAGAATTGATGCTTTTGAACTGTGGTGCTGGAGAAGACTCTTGAGAGTCCATTGAACAGCAAGAGCTGACTCATTGGGAAAGTCCCTGATGCCATGAAAGACTGAAGAACAAACCCCTGATAGATATATCATTCACAAATTATCTTCTCTATTTGTTAGGTTATCTTTCTCTTTTGTAGATCATTTTCTTTTATGTGCAGAATCTTTTAAATTTTATGTAATATTTGTTTAGTTTTGCTTTTGTTTACCTTTCCTGAAGAGTCACCATTTATTGAAGAAACTATCTTTTTCTATTGTATTATTCTTTTCTCCTTTATTGTTGTTCATTCGCTAAGTCGTGTCTGACTGCAAACCCATGAACTATAGCATGCCAGGCTTCCCTATCCTTCACTATCTCCTTGAGTTTGCTCAAACTCATGTCCATTCAGTCAGTGATGCCATCCAACCAACTTATCCTCTGTTGCCCCATTCTCCTCTAGGCCTCAATTTTTTCCAGCATCAGGGTCTTTTCCACTGAATCAGCTCTTTGCATCTGTTGGCCAAAGTACTGGAACTGCACTTTCATCATTAGTCCTATCAATGAAAATTCAAGGTTGATTTCCTTTAGAATTGACTGGTATGATCTCCATGTTGTCCAAGGGACTCTCAAGAATCTTCTCTAGCAAATGACTACTGGAAAAACCATAGCTTTGACTTGTACAGACCTTTGTCAGCAAAGTGATGGCTCTGCTTTTTAATATGCCATCCAGGTTTATCATAATAGCTTTCTTTCCAAGTAGCAAGCATCTTTTAATTTCATATCAGTTGTCTATATATGCATGGGTTTATTTCTGGGCTTTCAGTTCTGTTCCATTGATCTATGTATCTGTTTTTCTGCCACTACTATACTGTTTTGATTACTATAGATTTGTAAAATACTGTGAATCAGGGCTTGTGATATTTACAATTTTCTTTTTCTCAGAATTGTTTTGACTATTCAAAGTCTTTGTGCCTCCATATAAAGTATAGAATTTTTTGTTCTATTTCTATTAAAAATGTCCTTGGGACTTTTTTAGGGATTTTATTGGCTATGTAGATTGCTCTGAGTAATATGGACAAATATCTTCCATTTATTTGTGTCTTCCTCAATTACTTTCAAGAATGCCTTACAGTTTTTAGTTTATAGAACTTTCACCTCCTTAAATTTATTCCTAGGTATTTTATTTAGGTGAAGGACAGGGAAGCCTGGTGTGCTGCAGTCTCCAAGTCACAAAGAGTTGGACATGACTGAATGACTGACCAACAACAACCACCATTCTTTAGTTATGATTGTAATTGGAGCTGTTCACTTAATTTCTCTTTCAGCTAGTTAATTGTTAGGATATAGATACGAAACTAATCTTTGTGTTGATTCTTGTACTCTGAAACTTTACTGTGTTTGTTTATTACTTCTAATAGTTTTGTTCTGCTTTATTGGTGGAGTATTTAGGGTTTACTACTATAAAATATCATCTGCACAGAATGGCAGTTTTACTCCTTCCTTTCCAATTTGGATTCTTATATTTCTTTTCCTCGCATGATTGCTCTAAGACTTCCAATACTATGTTAAATAGAAGTGGCAGGAGTGAGCATCCTTGTCTTGCTCCTGATTTTAGAGAGGTAGTCTTCAGTTTTTCACCACTGAGTATGCTGTTAGCTGTGCCCACCTACTTTAATCTTTGCCTTGAGTCATTTTGTCAAACTCAAAAGTTTTACTGGGTGCCATACATTTAGTCTTTGTCTTAAGATCCTTTAATCAACAGGGAGTTTATCCTGGCATTTTATTACATAAAATCTATTTTTAGAATCCATCTCTTTTTGGGGGAACTGGAAAAAATAAAGCTTTTCCAAACCTTCAAGTTTCTGAATTTCAGGAATCTCTCTATTTTTTCTCATTTCTACTTGCAAATTGGCAATTGTTTTCTCAGCTCATCCCTTTCTTGAAACACTTTTACCAAATGCAACCAAAAGCAATCAACAACTAAGGTTTGATTTTCCAGTCTCTGTCTCTGCAACTCAAGCCTGTTAGTGTTACATGCCTCCTGTCTTGGGCAGACTACTGACTCCAAAAAATGTCCATATCCTAATCCTGGAAAACTGTGGAAAGGGGGGTTGAGATTGCAGATGGAATAAGGTTAATTCTGAATCTCATCTCGGCAATCATCCTGAACTATTTAGATGGCTCCAGTCTAGTCATGTATGTTCTTAAAAGTGAAAGAGGGAAGTAGAAGAGTGAGTCAAAGAGATTCAACGTGAGGATTATACAGGTCCTTGGTATTTTTGGTGATGGAGGGAGGTGGCCAAAATTCAAGGAAGGTGGAAATCGCTAATACTGGGAGTAACCCTTAGTTCACAGTGAGCGTGGAAACGTGAACCTCAGTCCTACAAGGAATTCTGCAGGGAACTGAGTTCTGCTAACAACCCAACTGAGCAAGGAAATAGGTTCTAGAAAAAGAATGCAGCTGTCCCCATGATGAGGTTTGTGTAGGACCTCTCACCCAACAGGTCTTTAAAATAATATTGTGTTACTTTAAGTCTACATTTGTGGAAGTTTGCTGTAGCAGTAATAGAAATCTAACATATCTCCAAAGTTATATCTGACAAGCTTTGTAACAAATATTTTGCTCCTGTAAACAGGCATCACTGTCTCTGCAGACTCAGACACATATCATCTTACTGCCCACCCTCTGACATGTAAGCCTTTATCAAGTATTTAAAGTTTTTATTACGGTGGCACCCTACTGCCAGTTTCAGTTTCTACATTAGTCAGAATAGGTTGAGTTATCCTATTACCACTTATCCTACTCTGGTTAAATGAATCAGGACTGTCAGTGACCTCAACAAAGTTTCATTTCTTACTAATGGAAAATCTGCTGTGAGACCTGCAGAACTCCAGAGCATCTGCCTTCTGAGAGGTGACTCAGAGATTCAGCCTGCTTCCATCTTATGGCTATTAATCTAATAAGGATCTTTCCAAGGGTCACAGGAGTGAAAGAAAACACTGGGAATCTCCAAGGATTTTCACTTTCTCAGATCAGAAACAACACTTGTCCCTGTTGCCTGTAGTGCACTGGCCAGAATCAAATCACTGCTCTGCACAGCCTTTAGAGAAATTGAGAAGTGCAGGGCTTTTGTGTGCCCAGAAGTTAATTGATATTAGTGGTTCACTTTAATAAAATGTGGTCTCAAAGGAATTCAAACTGGTCCACCTGAGAAGCAGGCATTGAGCTTAATGTTCATTCAGTCTCCCAAACTGTGGACTACATCTCAAGCTTTCCCAAGAACTTATCCTCAAGTCCCACTCGGCGCAAAGCCAACTGTAGGTTTTGTAGTCCGGCTCTTGCCCAGCTCTACACCCAACAAGATACCAATCTTCCCTTCTATGAGCAAACTCAAACCTTTAGGAATAGTTTGTTCAGAGCAAGCCTTTCCTGGACTTGAGGTGGGATAAGAACTCCTTTCCTTTCTTTTGTGGAAGAGAAAAACTCCAGTTTGCCCTACTTACTCCATGATGAAAGATGCTGATGATTTCTTTCAATTTTTCCCCTTCCCAATGTATCTAGGAAAACAAAATGGACATAACAATCAATAAAATGCATTATAGTGCTATATAGAGAGCTATTTCTTTATAGTATTACCACTAAAACATTATAGAAGTTCAAAGGAAGAAAGAGATTAGTGAGAACTAGAAGTAGTCCGAAAGAGTTCCTGAGTCAGCATTCACTAACTCAGGTGCCAGGTAATGTGATGGTTACTTTCATGTCTCAACAGGGTCATGGGCTGTCTGACCCTCATATTTAGCTAAACAATGTTTACAGTGGGTCTAGAAGGGTGTTTCCAAATCAGATTAACACTTGAATCAGTAGACTGAGTAAAGCAGATGGCCTTCTCTATTGTGGGTGGGCCTCATCCAATCAGTTGAAGACCTGAATAGAGCAAAAAGGATGGGTAAGAAGGATTCCTCCTGCCTGACTGTGAGCTGGGACACTGGTCTTTCCAGCCTTCAGACTCAGCCTGAAACAACAGCTTGGGTCTCAGACCTGCTGACTTCTGGACTGAAACTCGAACAATGAACCCTTCAGGTTCTTGGGTCTTTGGACTCAGAGTGGAGCTACGTACACATTGGTTCTCCTCGGCCTCCAGCTGACTGTCTGTAGACTTTGGGACACTTCAGGCTCTGTCATTGTAAAGTCAATTCCTTATCATATATCCTTTCTATGTATACATGTGTGTATATGTTTAATATATAAAATTGTGTGTGTGTGCTAAGTTGCTTCAGTTCTGTCCAACTCTGTGCAACCCTACAGACTGTAGCCTGCCAGGTTCCTCTGTCTGCGGGATTTTTCAAGCAAGGATACTGGAGTGGCTTGCGAAGTCCTCCTCTGGGGGATCTTCACGACCCAGGGATTGAACCTATGTCTCTTAACATCTCTTGCACTGGCAGGCAGGTTCTTTACCTCCAGTGCCATCTAGGAAGCCCACATATAATTGTATGCTTGCGTAAATATCTTTATGTATACATGTGCCAAGGATTCCAGGAGACTGCCCTGCCTGAGGTCTCTGTAAAGTTTACAATGAGGCATGCTGGGGGGAAAGCATGTGCAAGTGGAAAAAAAGAGACTATGCCATGTTCTTCAATAGATGACAAGAAGAAAAATATAAGCCAAGCAATGCTATATGTAAATAAAGATTCGCTTGAGGATAAAATCTTGCTGAGGTGTGCTCTGTACAGCTGAGGCGTGCTCTGTACAGCCCCTATAGATCTCAACATCAGTCTGAGCATCTAATGAAGAACCAATACTTTTCTGAATATCATTAAATTGTGGTGAAACTGGAGTAAGAGAAGTCACGCTGATGGGCACTACCTAAATTCACTAAAACTGCACGTGGAAAACTCCATTGCACTAGTGAATCCCTCGTCAGTACCAACATGTAATTTTACTTAACCCACTTCTGTTTCTATTTATTTTTCTAATATTAACCCAAAGGCTGACTCAACCTAGTCCTAATGCTCATAATCAGAAGGGTCTGGCGCACTGAAAAAGTGTGGCTGTGTTCTCACAGAATGACACTGAAGTAAGAAAAAGAGAAGTGAGCTCAAAGCTGTTCATTCCAGTAAACGGATGAAACTAGAGCCATGCTCCCCGGAAAAGCATCAGCGTGGTATTAAGAACAGTGAGGAGCAGTGGGCAATAGATGCTATCCATCCTGAATGCCACTTTCATGCCTCTAGATCTGCCTTTTGGGGCTGGGAGGAACAGTGCCACCTTACGAAGGAGCAGAGAAGCTACTGAGATTTGAAAAAGGATTTAAACAAAAACAAAACCAAAAGCTTTTTCCAAATGCTCTAAGCAGTTTCAAAGAAATGATTTGCCTTGGGATATTCAGTAATCCACAAGGTGGATCTGAACTCTTCTTCATTCTCTTTTTTTAAAATAATGAATTTATTTATTTCATTAAGGTGTCAGATTTAATCCAAGTTGTAGTAATGAATATACATGAAATGCATTGAATATGTTTTATAACTACAGTCTAGATGCTTTCTTTCACATACTTTCTGAATGGCATTTGTGTTAACTTAATATTTTTTGTGTTGGAGAAGACTCTTGACAGTCCCTTGGACTGCAAGGAGATCCAACCAGTCAGTCCTAAATATTCACTGAAATATTCATTGGAAGGACTAATGTTGAAGCGGAAACTCCAATACTTTGGTCACCTGATGCAAAGAATTGACTCATTTGAAAAGACCCTGCTGCTGGGAAAGATTGAAGGCAGGAGGAGAAGGGGACACCAGAGGATGTGATGGTTGGATGGCATCACTGATGCAATGGACAGGAGTCTGAATAAACTCCGGGAGTTGGTATGGACAGGGAGGCCTGGTGTGCTGCAGTCCATGAGGTCTCAAAGAGTCGGACACAACTGAACAACTGAACTGAACTGAATATTTTTGTACAGTCTCTCTGTACATGTTTTCCACATGTTTCATCTCATATCCCACGAAAACTCAGATTTCAAAAGATAAGTTTAGAAAATCCTCTATTCATCACCACAAATTTGAAATATTTCCTCATTTACTCTCAAACTTCATTGTTTATCAATTATTTACATCTGCCTTTATACTTAATGGTATATATTTTAATTTATATTTTATACTTATATTTAAACTATACTGTTTTATATTTAAACTTAATTTTATATTTAACTTTTTATACTATTTACCACACTGGCAACTAGGACATCTAGGAAATGCTTTAACAGACTTTTTAAGTAATGTATTTTAATTGTACGTTTTATTCCTTCTAGATACAAGATTAATCAAGGCATCTACCCATTTATACCAGCCACAATATAATTTTCAACTTTGATCTGAAGGTACAAGATTTTCACTTATCTCACAGGTACTCCAAGTGCTTAATCACTGTAAGAATTTAAAGCTGTAACTAATACCTGCAAAGAGAACCTCTCTATTGCAGTATAAAATGAAATTTGCATAAAAATAGGTAGCTTACTTTCTCCTTTATTCTCTTTTCTCCCTCTGTGGTAAATAGAGTAAGCCCTCTCCCCAAAACATCCATGTCTTAAACCCTGCATGCATTCATGCCCATGTCCGACTCTGTGCGACCTCATACACTGTAGCCCACCAGACTCTTCTGTCCACAGAATTTTTCAGGCAAGAATATTGGGGTGGGTTGCCATTTCCTACTCCAGGGGATCCTCCCAATTCGGGGATCAAACTGCAAGTTCTGCGTTGGCAGGCAGATTCTTTACCCTTGCACCACCTGGGAAACCCCTAGAACCTGAGTATGTGCCCTTTACATGACAAAAAGGACTTTTTGCAGATGCAGTTGAAAATTTTGAGATTTGGGAGATTATTTTAGATTATCTAGGTGGGCCTAGTGTAATCACAAGTGTCCTCAAGAGTGGAAAAGGGAGGAAGAAAAGAAAGTCAGAGTGATGCCGTGTGAAAAGTTTTGAAGAGGGAGGAAGTGGGCCGTATGCCACATGTTGTGGGCTGGGCCTCTAGAAGGTGGAATAGGCAGGGGGTCTCTTCCGGAGCCTTCAGACATGGGCGGCCCCTTGATTTTAACCCAGGAGACCCACTTCAGATTTCCAACCTACAGAAATGTGAGATAATAACTTTTTGTGGTTTTAAGCCACCAAAATTATAAGTAATTTGATATTGACACAACAGCAGTAAAAAACTAATATTCCTCTCTTCCTCCTTTATCTTTTAGCAAATATTTATTAAGAACTTATCCCTACTAAACCTTGCAAATGAAAAGAAAAATGAGATGATTGAAAAGTATAGCTGTTTTTCCTATTTTAAAATTCATAACTACCATATGATCCAGCAATTCCAGTTATGGGTATTTTTTTTTTAAGAAAACAAAAAGACAAACTTTAAAAGATATATATATATATATATATATATACATATATATATATATACCCCTATGTTCATTGCAGTACTGTTTACAATAGCCAAGATATGGAAGTAAACTATGTATCTACTGATAAATGAATGGATAAGGAAGATGTGGTTAATGGAATATTAACCAGAAAAAAGAATGAGATCTTGTTATTTCTGACAACACAGATGGACCTCAAGGGTATTATGGTAAGTGAAATAAGTCAGACAGAGAAAGATAAATGCCATATGATTTCATTTTCATGTAGATTTAAACAGTAATACAAAAGAAAAAACATAACAAAATAGGGCCAGACCAATAGATGAAGAGAAGAAACTGGTGATTGTCCAAAGGGAAATGGGTGGGGCAAGAATGAAATGGGTGACCCCACGGACTGTAGCCTGCCAGGCTCCTCTGTCCACAGAATTTCCCATGCAAGAATACTGGAGTGGGTTGCCATTTCTTTCTCCAGGGGATCTTCCTGACCCAAGGATCAAACTTGTATCTCCTGCATTGGCAGGCAGGTTCTTTACCACCGAGCCACTACCGAGCCACTAAGGAAGTTGACAAATGTGGATATAATTTCCAAGATAGATTAAATTTAAAAAGCAATGTGCAAGAAGTAGGAATAATTCACGTATATAAGTTGGTATGGTAAAGACTCACAGGCACAGGAACATGATTTCCTCCTGGTACTTGGAAGTAGGAAGCAGTCCTTATTTTTCACTTATATCCTTTTTACACATGTTGAATTTTGTATCTTGTGCTTGTATTACCTATTTTAAAAATATACACTGTTACTTCTTTTGCAAGAAAACAAAGAGCTGGAACCCTAATTTTTGCCCTCCAGAGTCTCACACTCCTTTAAGGTGAAACAGATACACAGATAAGTCTAAACAGTGAGGCAAGTGCTATAAGAATAGAAATGCAAGGTGCTTTGGGGAAACATAAGAAGCTTAATTCCTCCTGGAGGGGTTGGAGAAACTGAGCCTTGAATGGAAAGAATGATTTAAGAGATATTTATACAACAGAGTCAATCAATATTACTTAATGACCACTTGAGGTGTAATGTGAGGCTGCAAATAAGTAAAAAATAACTCACTGGTTCTGGTTCCAGCCCTCAGTGGATTGCAGGGCCATTCATTTTCAGCTCAGCAAACATGTATTACCACCTCACTGTGTTCCTAGCACCATGTTGAGCCCTGAGGATGAGAAATTAGATAAGTAACGGTCCCTGCCATCAGAGAATGTGAAGGTGAATAATGTGGGTTGGTTGATTGCAATGATGGCCTCAGTCATTCACCCTTCCCTTTGCAGCACCCTCCCCTCATGGACAGTTTACAGTGTCCTGGCCCTAAATGTGAGACCCAACCCAATGACTCAGCCAGGGCAATGACATGTTGCAGACAGGATGTATAAGCTGGGATCCCAGTATGCCATAGACCTGAACAAATCACAACAACATGTCTGAGGTTTAAAATATGCATCCATTAGTTGAAGTGAGTGGATCACTTGATTCTCTAAATCACTTCTGGGTGGAAACTTGTAAAAATCCATTATTTTTATCTTGGCTACCACGAACCACAATGGCAAAAATGACTGAAAGAGGAAGATCAAAGAAATTAATTTTTTTGTGTAGGAGAAAATGTTGGTTTTCCTGAGACATAGAGGAACAATCAATTTAGCTGAATTTTGCTTTTGTGCTTTTGTTGTGATTCCAACCACATGGAGTCAGTGAAGGAAAGAAAAGAACATTGAGTCTTGTTGAATGTGCAATTGATATTTATATTGTAAGTTAATGCATTTTTTAATCTTATTACTGCATAACAGAGATGGTAGGAATGAATCATTGTTTTTTTTTTTTTTAAACTGATTTGTTCACATTGAAAAAATGGAGAGAAACAAAACTATGCAATTAGGCCAGCAGTTTAGCAGCCTCATTAAGTGGTGTGTATATTTTCCATACGCTCTCATTTCATTTTATGTAATCTTACCATAAACATCAGGAAAGTAAAAACAGTGCACTCATTTATAAATCATATCTTATAGGTTAAATGCTGACATCCATGTCTGAGGCTTTCTAATTTAAATGTAACAGCATCTATTTCTTACACTTCAAGGAAATCCATTACAAATGTTTTAGCATCAGAAAAAATAATTTCATTGTCCTTTGACTTACTGGGGAAAAATCCTTCATTTTTTTATCCAGAAACATGCCATAATTTTATTTGTGCTTTTGAGTAAAACAGTGATGAATTCACTTTATCATGACACAGAATAATCTTTATTTTCACAAAACAATCCATTAAGTATTGAGTACTCAGTATACTATTGTACCAGTAATAAAGTGTACACGAAGAAGTAGGACAAGAGTGTAGGATTGGCTTTCAAGGACCTTTAAGTGCACTTCAGAAGCTTCCCTGGGAGCTCAGCTGGTAAAGAACCTGCCTGCCAATATAGAAGATGCAAGAGATGCAGGTTTGATCCCTGGGTGGGGAAGACAGCCTAGAGAAGGAAATGGCAACCTGTTCCAGTATTTTTGCCTAGAAATTTCCATGGACAGAGCCTGGCAGGCTACAGGCCATGGAGTCACAGAGTTGGACACGACTGCACAAACACACACATACACAAGTGCAATTTAAAAAAATCCCTGAAAAACTTTACCATCACAATAGATTGGACGAATACATTTTGATGCACTCATACAAGACTTCCGTGGTGGCTCAGAGGGTAAAGCATCTGCCTACAATGTGGGAGACCTGGGTCTCATACAAGGATATACAACAATGTAAAGCAACAAACTATAGGTATAGGCTGCAACGTGGATGAATCTCACAGACACAATAAGAAGCCAGGTACCAACCATATTCTGCATGGTTCCATTTACATGAAGTTCAAAAACAGAGAAGACAATTCAGTGGTGTTAGAATAGTGATTATCTGTGGTGGTGATGGTGGTGGTGGTGATGTGTGTGTGCATGCATGATTTTGACCAGGAGGGAGCATGAAACTTGGGAATGCTGAAAATATTTTAACATTTTGATCCAAGTGGTGGTCATATAAGTAAGTATATTAGTGAAAATTCCTCAAACTCTTTTCATGCTTTATTGCATGTTATACTTTCATAAAAATGCATATGTTATACTTTCATAAAAACAGTGATCATCAGTAGTAGCACCATGATAACCACCATTATCATCACACAGTAGGTTGGAACCTCTACATTCTTGTCAAATTCTAAGCCTAGCTCACACTTGGAAAATTCTCTTAAGTCAGGTTGTTTGGAATGAACTTAAATGCTCTTCTCTATTTTTCCATCTTCCCTTCACACTCCAATCAACAACTGATTTAACAGAAAGTTTAGTGGGTCCCCCCAACCCCAACTGCCACTGTATTCCTCATACACTGACTCTTGGGCCATTTTCTTCACCTCCACGTTCTTGGGTTCTCAGTGTCCCTCACAGGTTTTAGTGAAGCCAGACGCTCAAGGTTAGGGAGAAGGTACCTTGAGACAGAGATAGCCCAGTCAGGTTGTTCTGTGCTGCTCACTTTTCAAAGATTATGTTCCTGATTAAGGCAAACTGGACAAATGGGGCCAGTGGTGATCTTTTCATTTACAAAGGACAACAAGTCAAGAGCTCGGTGGAAGCTATGATTAATGTATCACTTTAAATCAGGACAGGAGATGAACTGTCCTTTCTCTAAAAAGAATGCAATGTGATCTTTGGCAAATACAGGTGTGACTATTAAAAGTCCTCCTGTTCCTGGTCCTCCTCTCAAAGCAAGAATAACAGGTAAGACTTCATAAAACTAGAAATAAGAAGCTGGTTGCACTGATGTTTCTCTTTGGCCCTTGTGGTGAATGTTGTGGTGAATGTTAATTCTCCTAAGTACAAAGGCAAGGCATGTTCAGGGATCCACATACTTGAGAAAGTACCAGGTCTAGGGATCCCCTCGCGGCAGAAACAGCTCCATCTTATCTGCCTCCTTCCTGCCAACTTTTCGCCTGACTGGGACGGGCAACTTTCTCAAGTTTCTCTGTATTTCGGTAGACACTGTGGAAAGCTGCTGGGTGCCTGGCTTTCTTGTGGGTGCCCCACCGTAGGGTGGCCTTCCTGGCAAGTGAACCCCAACAAGAAGATGCACTGGGCTGAACTACCATGGAGAGAACCAGGGGCTTTGGGATAAAAGGAACACTCTGGAGGAAGGGACCCGGAAGGAGGTCCAGAAGGACCCTCCAAGAGCCTCACGTTCTCCACGACAGAAAACTAGCGTAGGGACAACTGCCCAGTGTCACTGGTCACAGTGAGCCGAGCGGGGAGCACGATGGCCACAGGATACAGACACTTGTCCCTTTCCTTCCTCTTTCCTGCCCAACATGCTGGAAGAACTAGACCTTACGGCAGGGGCAGGGGGCAGGTGAGACAGTGTTTAAGGACCAGATCCTGTGCCGCTGGCCTTCCACTTCAAGGAGTAAAGGATGGAGCTAGAGCCTTCCTCGGGGATTAGATGGGATTAAATTGAGTTTGAGGTTGCAGATTTAATACAGTCTGAGTTTTAAAACTGAAAACGGGCACATCCCTGGTGGTCCAGTGGTTAGACATGGCTCATGCACTGCAGGGGTTGTGGGTTCCTTTCCTGGTCTGGGAATCAAGATCCCACAGGCCAAGTGGTGTGGCCAAGAAAAAACAACCACCTGCAAATGATAAAATCTGCCCATGAAGAACCGCGGCTCTGTCCTGCTAACGGGCTCCCTTTCTGCACTCTCAACCCTACACGCTTTCTCAACGCAAGCTCTCTGAACGGCTGGCCAGATCACGGCCACACTCTGCACAGCTTGCCCTGGCCTTCCAGCACACTGAGACTAAAGTCCAAAGCGCTCTCTGTGCCCTCGCCTGGTCTGCCCCCGCTGCCTCTGTGACTCCAGTTCCCCCCACTCAGCACCTCACTCTGCCAGCCTGGCTTCTTTCCTGTTTCTTGAGCATGCTAGGTACATTGGGTCTCAGGGCCCTTCTTATCCCTCTGCTGGAAACACTGTTCCCCAGATATGCACCTCTCTTTGTTCCATCCTCCACAAAAATGATGCATCCTCAGAGAGGCCATCTCTGATCTCTGGCTAAAAATAGCAGTCCCCTGTCCTACCACAAAATCCTTTTGCTTTTCTGTCATAGTTCTCAGTACTACTTGATGGTATATATTATTTATTGTGCATTTCCTCTGATAATATCTAAGCCTCATAGGGGCAATGATTTTGTCTCTTTTATCTCAATATACTGGGCAAAGAGTGCCTTGTATATAAAAGGTTTCAAAAATGTTCGTTGAGTGAATGACTATCTGAAATGTTATTAAAGAAGAGTGAAAGTGAAAATGCTAGTCCTGCAGTTGTGTCTGACTCTTTTCGACCCCATGAACTGTAGCCCATCAGGCTCCAAAAGAATCGAACTGAACTTTGTACTTCAAAATAACATCTAACTATTTAAACCTTCTAAACTGAGATACCTTAGTAAATAATATTAGACTGAAGACCTAGCAATAACAACAAATGTTGCTGTGAGTTGGTTTACTAATATGTAAAATTAAAGATTTTAATTGTGAACCCTAGGGCAGTGGGGTTACTTTTATGGAAGTTGGTGTATGTAGTAGGTTGGGGAAAAAAAACTAAAAACCATAAAATAAAACCTTTCGATTTTTCTCCTCCTATCAAAAACTGAAGTGCACCATTTTTCCATTCTTTGATTCTGGACATGACCATGTGACTTTCCGAGGATGTTAGGAAACAGGTATGAAATGTTGTTTTAAACTGGGGCTTGCATTGGGAACCAGGATCTCACCATATGGAGAAAACACCCTGTCATCTTAGCCAGCGAGACAACACTACAAACGCCACATGTCTCCATCTGCTTGAGTGGAACCAGAGAAAACAGCAGACAACTGCTCTGCTGATTCGGTGGAATGGCTGTTAACTTTAGGCCACTAAGTTTTTGTGTAGTTTTTACACAGCAAGGGCTAACTGATATACTATATTTGGGAGTACTATGTACTAAATTAAGTCCCACTGTTAACACAATCAGGACACACAGATGACATCTAGCTCATCTGTCAACTGGTGATATGTGGAGAAGACAGAACTCACACAGGAAGTCCTCCAGAACTGGGTTTGAAATTACGCTACTTATCGGCTGTGTGAGCAGTTGGCTGGGGCAAACTGCCTAGCTTTTTTAAATCTTAGTTAAATATAAAACAGAGAACATGCCCAAAATACTGACCCAACCTCCAAGTCTGATCTGAGGGCCAGCAACATCATCACCTTGTGGGAGCCGTCAGACACACAGACTCTGCGGCCCCACCCCACACCTGCTGAATCAGAATCCGCACTTTGACAAGTTCTGCAGGTGACTCGGGGGCCTGGGGAGAGCCGTCAGCGCCGCGGCGTCACTCAGAATCACCACAACGTGAAGACCTCCAACGGGGAAGAGTCCCGCCGCCTTCCCCTGTCTCCCAGGGAATAGCCTAGGCTATTTTTCTGGGCTTCCCCAACATGCAGCCAGGCTCGGCGGCTTCTAGCTTTTCTTAGGGCCCAGCTCAAACTGCAGTTTAGGGTTTTAGCAGGAGTCGTCAGCGGGCCCTCAGCCCCCTCCCGCTGAAAGATGCCAAGTTGGTAAACTTGTGATTACCCTCCTCTCAGCTGGGCCTGCAAGAGGTCAGGCTGTGCCAGGGGAACAAGCCTTTCGGGTGTGCAGTCGCCCCTCGTCCTCGGGGCCTGGCTATGGTTCGCGCCCACGTCCTGCTCTCACTGCTCGGCCCGCAGGGGCTGCCAGGCTCGCTCTCTGCTCCCGGCCGGCGGGACCCGCTCCCGGGCTGAGCATGCCCAGTGCGGCCGCGAGTGCGGCCCGGTCCCCAGTGCGCAGGTGCCACGTCTCCGGGTTTTGGTGGCCGCCGGCCGGAGAAGGCGGCGTGGCCTCAGGGAGGAGAGTCC
Organism: Odocoileus virginianus; assembly: GCF_023699985.2. NCBI lineage: Eukaryota > Metazoa > Chordata > Mammalia > Artiodactyla > Cervidae > Odocoileus > Odocoileus virginianus. Next base: position 1,370,618 of record NC_069682.1, read on the forward strand.
TCCCGGGAGGGAGTCCTGGAGCCGCGCGCTTGAGGTCCACACAAAGGGTGATGCTGGAAGGAGCGCCGTGGGACCCCTTAGTGGGGGTGACTCGGAGTCACCTGGGGTCCGAGGCGAGCTTACGCCCCAGCATCCCGGGCGCCGACGTCTGGGGCGGGGGCGGGGGTGGTTGCGTCCCTGGGTTGCACTTGGGGGAAGACTTTTTGGAACCACTTAATCTTTCGGTGGCTCAGTTTAAGCCTCCGGGGCAGGGGGCGGGGTGGGAAGGAGAGAGAGAGGAGTATTTGCTTTGGAAGATTGTTTCAAGGATTCTAGGAATAAAAAGCGTTTAGGATAGTGCCTGAAGCGTTGTAAACGCCTGACGTGTTTCCTAAACAAAATATAAACAAATAAACCACCCCCCCCCCCACCCCCGCCAACGGCTATGGGTCGTCAGCTGTCGCCAGATCTGATCCCTCTCCGCTCTCCTAACCCCCTACCCACGGCCCGTCTCCCTCCGGGATACCCCCGACTCCTCACAGGTGCTGCTCGGGAGGCGCCACCCTGGGCGCCCCCCGACCCAGCACCGGGCTGGCCTGGCGGCGCCGGGAGCCCCGGGGGCGACCGGGGAGACCCCGCAGAGCCCGCCGCGGGGCGGCTTCCCGGACGCCCCACCCACCGTTTCCGGGCGAAGCCCTCCACCCCGCCAGCCCCAGGCCCCCAGCGCCAGGGCGCCCTGCGCCCGCCGGCCCCCTCCCTGCCCCGCGGGATCGCGGCCGGCCCGGCCCCTGCCCACCCCCAGCCGGCCGGGCGCGCCGCACTGGGCATGCTCCGTAGCCCGGGCAGGTTGGGGCTGCGAGGCGACGGCTCGGGATCCGGAGCCGGGAGGCGAGGACGTAGAGGAAGACTCGGGGGCTGAGCCAGGCGAGAGCGGCCGGCCGCTAGGGGTGGCGGGGCCCGGGGCCGGGGCGCGCCGAGCCGGCGGACGGGCGCAGCAGGCCGGCACGGCCCGGCGGCTTGGCCGGGGGCGCCCGCCGAGACCCCGGCCCCTCACGGAGGTGAGGACCGCGCCGGGGAGGCAGGGGAGGCAGGGGCGGGGGCGGGGCGGGGGGCGGGCTCGGCGGCCGGCGCGGTCCAGTGTGGAGGGGCTGGTGACGCGGGGAGCAGCTAGTGAGCCGCACCGCACACAGGAGCTCACACACACACGCGCGCACACCCGCGCGCGCGCCCACTGGGTCTCCAGGCGGCGGCCGCGGCCGCAGCTCCGGCAGCAGCTCCGGGCAAAGTGACAGGTAGGAGAAGGCTTTCCGAGTCCCGCCCGAGGATGCTCCCTCCCGTCTGGGCCCGCGGGGCTTGTTTGTTCCCGGCGGGTGCGTCCCGGACGCGCGCGCGCGCACCCAGACGCCCTGCCCCGGAGCCGGTGCGGTGCCCGGCGCGCGCGAGAGCTGGGGGTCCCCGTGGCTGCCCCTCCCTCTGCAGTCGTCGCCCGCTGGGTTTCCTTAGACTCTGTCCAGACATTTGCTGCTTCTGGCTGCAAATAGCTCGGCTCGACGTGTATATGATTATTTCGGTTGGAAATAGTTGGCACGGTGCAACGCATGTAAATGTGTATGCGTGTGGCTCGCCTTACCTCTTCTGGAGAAATAATAGGTATGATTGATTGACCATTTCCACTTAAAACACCACTGATAGGGCGGCACTCCTTGGGGGCAGTCTTCCAGCTTCCTCGGATAATACAAAAGATGGAGACTAAAAGTGTCTTCAGAATTTTAAAGTTGCCTTTCTCTTAACTAATTAGACCCTACGTAGTACTGTTCTCCCTATGGACTTTGTAGGCAGTTCTGTTACGGAAGTATGAAAACAGAGTCCTTCAGTTTCCCACTGTGTTTCAGTGCAACTTTATCTAGAATCATAAAACTATCTTTTTTTTTTCTGGAGAAAAATGCAAATACACATTATAGTTTCATAAATGTGCAGGTATTTGAGAGATGTCTGACTTTTTCTCTAAAACTTTTGAGATGATTCTTATTGTTCTAAAGCACATGTTTGAAATTTAATTTTGGCCAAAACAACCATGAAAGGTCCATGAATTTTTACTGAAAATGTGATACATGGTGGCCTGTAAATTAAGTTTTGTGTGTGTAGAGATAATCTAATAATTCTGTTTAATTATGTTTAATTATTTCATTGGCAATAATGTCATTCAGACTTTAGCTGTATAACATCTAATACGGAGATAAGTTTCCCCTTTAAAGAGAAATCAGATTCATAACCTGACCAGTAAAAGCAACTGGTGACTTTACCAGGACAGTTAACAAAGTGTCTGAGGAACTGTATTCTTCATAAAAAGTCATATTTTATCTGTGTGTGTGTGTAAAATCTTAACTTTATCCATCTAGTTTTTTTGAGACTCTTTTCGAGACTCATATATATTTAAAATATATGCTTGAAACAAGAACTGAATATTTTGTTTGCTTTAAACTTCAGTGGCCTAAGTTATTGAAATCAGGTAGAAGAACAAAAATTTATCTGGGCAGGGCCATGTGATTTAATCTGCCTTATCCATGTTATGTAATCTAAAATGTTGTGTTTTGATAGGACAGTCTTGCATATTTTTCAGCTACTGTTTTAATATATTATGTCATCTTCCTTTTGAAGTTTAATAAATGATGCCACCTTGGGAGAACACCTGTTTTCATAAAAATTCACTTTTTAAAGAGAATAACATTTGTTTTTGAATTGGCATTTTTATGGACATGAGACTTGCTGCTGTAAGTGGTAACCCTTTGCATGCAACGTATTGTAACATATGGGAAGGTACCTCATATTCGATTACAGATTACATCTTCCTCTAATTGCATTATTGCTCAACCATTCCAATTTAGTTTTGATTTAGCTTTGATGATATCACTACCTAGCTCTGAGTTAATCAGTGAAAATGTACAAGTAACTGTCAAAACAAAATTTCCAAGACTCTATTTGATCACTGGGTATACACGGATATGTGTCAGGATAATGCTACCTTTATTTTGCAAATGCACACCCACACAGAGAGCTTTGTTCTAAAATACTCTTTTGCAAGTTTTATATTGGTGTGCCTGAACAATGTGATTGATGTTAAACTACTTCTGTGCCCTGGAATCTTAAGAAGCTGTGTTTATGCCTTATGAGATGGTGAAACAGGAAAGTTTAAAAAGTGTTCAGGGTTACCAGAATGATTTTGCAGAAATGGATTTTTAAATCTGTATCACCTCTTTGAAATGTTTCATCCCCCCAGTGGAGATTTAGCCAGTGTTTTGGCCCACCTATTTTGTCTTTCTTAAGAGCAAATCCAACATCTTTAGATTAGTGCTTACTGCTGATTTTAGCAACATGGGACAGTTATATTTGACAATCAAAATGAATATGGTATTTTCCTAGGATACTACCAAAATCCACTTTGGGGACTGGTTTATTAAGAATTGATACTATAACTGAGGCTTGCCTTATATTCAGCTGTAACCCACCTTGCAAGTTAAAATTGAAGTAAAATTGAGCTTTAGCGCTGATGTTTCCCTTGAACCCATCACATGGCATGCCAGTTTGTGAAAAGATGTGATCAATAAGCCTGTTTCTGGATTTAGCATCTGCATTTTCTTCCCCAAACTCTCAGGTGTAGCCGGCAAGCTTAAATTATCAAATTCATTCATTCTATTAATTATATTTGTGGACTTAAAAAACATACATTACTAATTAGGTGCCAAGGTTGTTTTTGCTTTAAAAACCTTATGTTGTGAAGAAATTTTATCTTTGTGATCACAGTTCTTATGTAATAGTCACAGGAAAGAAAGGTTACGTATTTTGCATATTCTCCACAATGCCTTTAACAGTAAGCTCAAGTATTTTGGGGAAGGTAAAGATATTCTTTGAAATTTAAGCTTATTGAGCAGATTGGCAGAGTGCCAATTTTCTTTGTTTTTGACCTCTTGTAAAGTACAGATGAAACAACATGTTTATTAGCATGAAGGGCCCAGGTTTTCAATAAGCTGTCTGTCACAGTGAGTCCTGTAAAACCAAGAACTTATGTGTTTGATATGCAGAATGAGGTCAAGGACTAGTGGAGATGCTTTAATGATCACAGTTGTATTTCATATCCAGACTGAAGTTTCTAAAATAGTTGCTTTTCACCTTATACTGTGAACTTGTAGGCCTTTTTAGTGTCTGTCAGAAAGACTTACCTACTTATGAGAAAATCAATACAGCTCTTCATCTCTGAGTTTCCGTGGCTTTACTCTTTGTGAGGATACTGTCCAATTCTCAGTACTGTCTGTGGTGCATTTTTCTATTTCTCTGTAATCAGGAACTATAATCACCCTGTGTAGGCCTACCTTTCATTCCTTAATATTTATTTTTCTGTTTCATAGTTTCTCTTTTGATCAAGCCTTCTCCTTGAAAGTAGAACTACTTCCTCAAGGTGTTATATTACTTACCGAGTTGTGCCTGAGGACTGGAATATTTCCTGCCATATCAATAAACAAGGATGCCACAGTCCTCAGTGATTCCAGCTAGCCAGGGCACTCAGGAAGAAGAATCCCTGTGATCTGTAGCTGTTAGGCTGCAGCTACTCCCAATAGGGGAGCCCTGAGGAATTCAGGATGTGAAAAACACAGGATATTGGCCCCAAGACGCATATGAAAGGAACGACTTCAGTAAGCCCAGACTTACTTATAAAGTAGGTAAGCACTAAATTCCTTAACTTGAGATATCTGATTTTCTTTCAGTTCAGTTGCTCAGTCTTGTCCGTCTCTTTGCAGCCCCATAGACTGCAGCACGCCAGGCTTTCCTGTCCATCACCAACTACTGGAGCTCACTCAAACTCATGTCCTCCAGTCGGTGATGCCATCCGACCATCTCATCCTCTGTTGTCCCCTTCTCCTGCCTTCAATCTTTCCCAGCATCAGGGTCTTTTCTGATGAGTCAGTTTTTTGCATCAGGTCGCCAAAGTACTGGAGTTTCAGCTTCAACATCAGTCCTTCCAATGAATATTTGGACTGGTTTCCTTTAGGATGGACTGGTTGGATCTCCTTGCAGTCCAAGGGACTCTCAAGAGTCTTCTCCAACACCACAATTCAAAAGCATCAATTCTTCAGCGCTCAGCTTTCTTTATAGTCCAACTCTCACATCCATACATGACTATTGGAAAAACAATAGCTTCAACTACATGGACGTTAGCTGGCAAAGTAATGTCTCTGCTTTTTAATATGCTGTCTAGGTTGGTCATGGCTTTTCTTCCAAGGAGTTGACAAAAACACTTGAGATGCTGCTGTTTCCCTGGCTTGAAGTCCTAAAGATTCCCACTGTATAAAAGAACTCTCAACTTTTAGGTTGTGATTGTTTTGAAGTCAACACATGTCAACTAAAAATTGAACAACTTGAGAGGTGTGAGTTAAGTGTATTTGGAGCAAAATGAAGACTGTAGGCCGGGAGGCCGCACCTCAGATGTTCTGAGAGCCTGCTCCAAAGTGGCAGTGAGGGAAGGTCATTATATAAGGTTTTGGTGAAGAGGGAGTTCAGTACCATTTTATAAAATTTTTTTGCTAGTTATGAGGATCTGATGTCACCATGAAGGGATTTAGTGATTCTCTAGACATGAGGAGATTCATTGAGATCATAAAATCTGTTCCTGAGACCATCCTAAAGACCTGTCCACAGATTCCCTGGAGCAGAGTGCCTCACTCCGCCCTGAACTCCCCCAGAGGCTGTAGAATGTCAGCAGCTGTAGCAGCGCAAGGTTCAGTCTCCACAGAGGCAGACGGCAAATGCCCCTGGTGTTCGGTCGTTGGCAATGCTCTTGGCAAGTGCCAATTTGAGTTGACACTTAGAATGATACAGACTTTGGCACATTCGTAGGCTGGGATTCTGTAGCTCCTCAGATATATAAATGGGTTTACTTCATGCCAGGGAGAAGGTGAGCTGGGTGAAAATGCATCACTGAGTAGATGAGTGAGGAGTTTGAAGCCTGTTTATAAAAATCACCCCATTTTGATCAGTTGAACAACGACGCCCCACTCCGCCCGCTCTAAATCCCACTTTCCAAAAGTCTGGTTAGAAGCTCATCCCTTTGGATACTTTTCTGATGCTGAAGGTGTAAGTCAAGTTCACAGAGTAGATGAAAGCAATCATGAGACTTTTATTTATCAGCTGGGAGAGTCTTATATTCCAGAAGATGAAGGGCCAGTAGAGGTTTTATTTTCTCTCTGTGAACTCCCGTCTTCTTTTTCTTTCCTTTTCTTTGTGGAATCAAAGTAGATGAAAGGGACATCAATCAGAAGATGATTTTCTCCACACGCCCCTTTGCCTACTGCCTGGAAAACCTGAGAAGGCTGTGTACCCTGTGACTGTAAGATAGTGTTATCTTATCCCCGAGTCTCCTTCAGGGCCTGGATCCTTTGAAATTCCACCTCTGGCCACTCAGCCACCCTGGGGGCATGCAGATCACTGCTTTAAGTTACAGTGCCCTTCTTAAAGGTTCTTCTCCTCCTGAACGAGCAGAGGAGATTGTTGGCTCCCTGATGTGAATGAAGTAGCCATTTGCTCAAAACTGGAGGAAGACATTCACTCAGGAAACTTCACTGGAAGCAGTTCATCTGGAGAGAACAGATCACAGGCTGGTGGGTTCACACTTGACGTCTTGCCGTCTCTCCCAGGACTGGAGTTCTTCACTGGAGGACACCCTGTAATGGCATTCCGTAGGTCCATAGAACTGGCAAATACATCTTTATTTTCACTTTCTTCCAGTTGACAGTTAAGGCAGGTATTGGAGCCGTAGATGAGTCTTGGCATTTAATGGATCGAAAAGGAAGCACATACTATGTGAGCCTTTGAAGTATTTTTTTGATAAGTATGTGTGTGCTGAGTCACTTCAGTCGTGTCCAACTCCTTGAGACCCCATGGACTGTAGCCCTCCAGGCTCCTCTGTCCATGGGCTTCTCCAGACAGGAATATTGGAGGGTGATGCCATGCCCTCCTCCAGGGAATCTTCCCCACCCAGGGATCGAACCTGTATCTTTTGTCTCTTGCATTGGCAGGCAAGTTCTTTAGCACTAGCACCACCTGGGAAACCCTTTGATGAATATACTTACCTGTAATTGTTTTCCTTTGTACTTCATTTACCTTCAACAGTGTGACGTTTCTGTGAGTTAAAGTGCTGGGATCAGGTGGGCCCGCGCTCGGATCCAGGCTGTGTATGGCATGTGTGAGCTGTGTGACCCTGAGCATTCGCTCTGAGCCTGCGTTGCCACGTCTGTGGATGAGAGTGGCTTGTAGGGCAGAAGCACACGGCCGTGCAGCTTGGGTGATGCTGGGTGTTGTGTTACTGCAGCTGCTCTCGGTGCTGTTTCTGTTAACATTGCTAGTATTCCTCCGTGCTCCCCCGTTCTCCTCTTCCACTGGGGCAAATGCCAGTGACTTATCCACGCAAAGCAGGCTGTGCCAGTTCACATAAAACTTTTGATAAGGGACACTCGTCCTGCCCCGTCTGCTAGTGCGGAAGTTCCGGTCACCTTTTAGGGCCACTGTGAGCGCCAGCTCTTCCTCTGGCTTTACCTAGCCCCGTGACTGCAGTTGGACAGAGGGGCCTCACAGTAACTCGCCCTAATCTCCTTGAAGTTCTGTGACCTGGGGGCTTTGAAATAGAACTCTGCGGGCAGGACGCTACCCCCAGGGCATCTGCGTCTCCCAGCCAGGCTTTGAAAACAGACCTTTTGAAGCCAGTGAGGCCTGCGGGGAGCCAGGCATCCACCAGGATAATTTGGAGGTCTGTGGGTCTTAGGGGGAGGTGTGTGACTCCTGCTTCCATGGGCTTCAGAGGCAGGAACACTGATGGCAACAGTAACAAAACCACAGATGTTGGTTGAACACTAAAAATGTGCCACTTAAAAAAAAGAAAATTCATTACTGAATTCGTTACAATATTGTTTCTGTTTTGTTTTCTTGGCCTTCTGGCTGCCAGGCAGGTGGGATCTTACTTAGCTCCCTCTCCAGGGATCAAGCCCGCGTGCCCTGCATTAGAAGGCGAAGTGTTGATCGCTGGGTCACCAGGGAAGTCCCCAAATATGCCACTTAATTTAACCCTCCCCACAGCTTTTTATGGCAGCTCCTGAAAGTATCTGTTTTACATGTGGGGAAAGTGAAGCTGAGAGTTATTCACTTCAGGAAGTTAAAGTTAGAAATGAGAAGTCAAACCCAGGCAGACTAACCCCAGAACTCACACTTCTAACTGCTGTGCTGTCATCTGCCATGCAGGTACATGTGGCTGAAAGGTTTGCGACAATAACAAATTTTGTGAACACTATTTTAAGGGACCAGGTTGAGGCATGACAGAGAAGCTTCTGGCAATCCTGCTGTGACCACGGAATTAAAATAGGAAGTTGATACATGGGCGGGAAATCTGAGAGGGATGTTACCAGATGCTGCTCCAGGGTAGCCTAGAAGTTAATTTAGTTTCCTGAAGGACCAGCTTTTCCTGGGTGAGGTTCCTCACAGTTTCAAGCAGATGTGACCCACTCTGGTTCCTCTGAGGGCCAGGCGAGCATCGTGGGGCTGCCCAGGGTAAGCTTACGCTCTCAGACGGTGGTGGTGGTGGGCACGTGCGTCGGGAGCTCTGCCCTGGCCTTTCCTGGGGGACAGGTCTTCAGATTTCTGCCAGGCGGGTGTGGGGCTCATGGTTGCCAGCACCTCTCTGTTTTCAGGGGAAGCATGAAATCCAGATGTCTTTTAAACTTGAAATATAATTACAAAACCTTTAGAAATAATTAAAGTAAAAATAAACATGTCAGCTTGTGGGGTGGCCAAACAAAACTAGAAATTAAACCACCCAGGGAAAACCACTAGACCATTCAGGTACAACCTAAATCGAATCCCTTATGATTATACAGGGGAAGTGACAAATAGATTCAAGGGATTAGATCTGATAGACAAAGGGCCTGAAGAACTGTGGACGGAGGTTTGTGACATTGTACAGGAGGCAGTGATCAAGACCATCCCCAAGAAAAAGAAATGCAAAAAGGCAAAATGGCTGTCTGGGCTCCCACTTCCAGCCTTTTGTCAACCCTGTGAACTAGAGTCTTTATTAAGTGAGCATGTTTCCTTCTTTATTTGTGCTTTTTCCCCGTGGTTGAATTTCTTACAAAGCTGGTTATAGCCATTTATTTCTAGTGGACGTTCATTTTGGATTCTGAATTTCTTCCTGTTTTTCCCCTCGCTCATTTTTCTAAGATGTTAGCAAGTCTTCAGGGTTGTGGGAGGTAGGACATGGCTTTCTCTCCTACTTCATGGGACTCCTTGAAAATAAGAACCACTTAGTGGAGAAGTGGGTGACTTCATCTCTGGGGACACAGAGGTTTCTTGCCTGCATCACTGATCTGAACTCTAACCAGTCACAAACTATCTGCCTGCTGTTGGATGGTGGTGGGTTTGTCCTGGAGGCACAGAATGAAGACCTGTTTCTGCAGGTCACAGAATTTCAGCATGCAATCTACTTAACAGCTCTCATCTTCCTTTTGGGTCTTAAAGGAGGAATTCCATTGGATCAGATGAGAAGGAAGTTCTTTGAACTAGGACATCTGCTAATGCACTATTACTGCATAAATCACCAAAACCCCCTTTAGAATTTCTGTTAATTTTTGGTTTTCATTCATTTTTAAAATGATGGATGTGATACACTAACATGTTCCAATTGAAGTGATATTGCAGAAAGGAAATGCAGAAACAAAATATAAAATACCCTCTCCCATCTCTACACATACCCAGATATAACCATTAGCAGCAGCTTAGGGCATCTCTCTCCTCTCCTTTTTCTGTGCATATATATATCTATAAGTATATACACATGCTTTTTTCTTACTACATAAACTGGATTATAATGTGTAAGTTTTTCTACAACCTGCTTACTTGCCACTTAAGTGTTCATTGTGATCTTTTCATATCAGTATAGTTTTATTTTTTCTTTCTAACATTACATAAACTTTGGTAGTACCATCAATGAACTATGGAAGTACCATGTTTTATTTAACCATTCTCCTGTTCTCACTGTTGCAAACTGAAAAATTGAAGATCTTTGTACTCGTGTCTTCATGCATATGTGCTAGAATTTCTTGTAGGTTGTTGTTGTTTAGTCAGTAAGTATTTGGTCAAAGGGTATGCGTGTTTTACATTTTGAGAGTGCCTGTCACATTGCCTTCAATGAAGGTCCCCGTGAAATTTCTGTCTCGTGTCCCCTCACATTATGAACATGGTCTCTAACTGAAGCATGCCCCATATCATTTCATTGCTTTAGTAGTTCAGTCAGACCTCAGTTATATACAGTATACCAGGAAAGGACTTTAGAAGTAGTCCATGTCCTTAAATTTTTGAAAATATAATAATCAAAAACCAATTCCTAGGTCAATTTAGGGTCTTCTCTGGTGGCTCACTGGTAAGGTATCTGTCTGCCAGTGCAGGAGATGCAGGTTCAGTCCCTGGATCAAGAAGGTCCCCTCGAGAAGGAAGTGGCAGTCTACTCCAGCATTCTTGCCTGGGAAATCCTTGGACAGAGAAGCCAGTGGGCTACAGTCCATGAGGTCACAAAAGAGTTGGATACGATTTAGGGACTTCAACAACAACTGGTGGCTGAGCGGTAAAGAATCTGCCTACAGTACAGGAAACATGGGCGCAATCCCTGGGTTGGGAATATCCCCTGGAGAAGGAAACGGCGATTCACTACAGTATTCTTGCCCGTTTAGCATCTAAACAACAGCGACAAAAAGCCAATTTAAAAACTTGTTAGTAAAGAGAAAGCTTGAGTAGAATCTTAATTGAAAATCTATGTTCTGATCAATTTGGTTAGCTGTAAAACTTTAGATTCTTCAGACCCAGAACGTATCATAAACACCCTTGAATGTACAGTCAAAACAGTGAGATACTGCACAGCCAACAAAGATTGATATTGACTTGGGAAAATCAAATAAATTTCATTGCTAAAAATTCTATCCAGGTGTATTTGTATCTTTAGACTTTCAAATAATTATTTAAGAATATTTTTTACCTTCTACTTTCTAATTCTAGAATTACAAGATTCAGAGACAAATCTATTTTATTGAGTTTTATTATTTAATAGATACCTGAACTTAATTTGCATGGTATTTGGAAATAATATATAGACAGAGGACCATATAAGTTAAAAGCTTCACTGCAGTTTTATTTAGAGAGAGATTGGGAAAAATACAGAAAATCTAGGTCACCGATTCTCAATTTTTTTGAGAAGTTATAACTTCAGTAATTATAGTTGTTTTCAATGCTATGAAGTGAATGATTTGTTCATATTTAGAATGTGATGAGATTCCTTAAAAGATTGGAATCATGCTTAAGTATCATATCATCAGGGTAAGTAAATCTTGATGTAGATAAATAGCAGGAAATGAAATTGTTGTTTCTTTTTTGTCTGTTTCTCCAGATACTCATTTTTAAGAAAAATTCTGGTTGAGTTTGGCAATGACATTGGGATTCTGATTGCATGCTTTCTGCATGCTTATTTTTATAGCATGCAATGAATTGTAGAAACATGATAGGATTCAATTATATTTCCTTGGCATTAAAACCTTGGGTGTTCAGGAAAGTCTGTACTAGATTTTCCTTCTGGAAATGTTACAGCGTTTTAAATTCACAGGTGATTTCCTTTAATAGTACCTGTGGAAGTCACAGTGGAGGGCCCCTCCTGGCCCCGCTTTAACCTGTGTGGTTCGGGGCCTGCTGGGGAACAGATGGAACAGATGGGTCCTTTGAGGAAGGCTTCACAAGGGTATGGAAGGACCGTGGCTTTCGAAGGTGTGGGCAGTGTGGGGAACATAGCCACAGCCGAAGTGAGTGCTGCGGAGGGACTTAGCGCTGCGGGAGCTCCAAGTGAAGGGCAAGAGGGACGGTTCTCCAGGAGCTGCGTCCTGCTCTAGAGGACCCGTCGTGTCCCTGCAGGGAGAAGGCAGGGGAATAACTATGCCTGCATCGCTCTCCTCCTGCCCTCAGACCTCTGGCTGGAGCCTCCCATTAGCCGGCTGGCTGGTGCAGACGAACCCCAGAGGGCAGGAGGGGAGAGACGGGTGACGAGGAAGGCGAGTGGGCCTGGGCAGGCAGACTGCACCTCTACACACCTGCTCGTCTAGAGGCTAGGCCGGGTTGCAAGGCCCGTGGTCTGGCTTTGTGGCCAAAGAAAAGAGAACCAGCCACAATGACTGGATTTAAATAGAAATCGGGAATGTTCTAAAATGTCACATGGCAGATACACTAATAGTGTGTCTATTAGAGTAGTGTATCTATTAGAGTAACAGTTATCTATTAGATATTAGAGTTATTAGAGTAACAGTGTATCTATTAGAGTAACAGTTAAAAATAGCATTTTTTTTCTTTTTAAAGTTCATTTGGAATGGCTTGTGTTTCTTGGGAAATGAGCACAATGGGAAACTTTATGTGTTTATCTGAAAAGTGTAGGCTGTAGGCAGGAGACACAGAAGGGATTCATGAAGTCCACAAATAACATGGAGTTGGATACCTAAAATGTAATTCCTTTGCTTTTAATATTTTATGAAAATATTTTATCTAAAAATGTCAGGTACCTGGGGAAAAAGACGAGAAGGAAATTAAGGTTATTAACAGTAATTTTCCTTCAAAGAAGTCAATTTAACTGAATCATTAGCATCACTGAGGAGAAACGAACAAGCTGTGTTTTCCCATTTGTTCAGAGTGGCCATAAGACTCTGAGACTTCAGCCTCATTTGTTTCCTCATTTTCTTGGAACTGTTGTTTGAAAAGGTGAAGACAGCTCTGGGCTGTGTTAGTTTGTGTATTTGTCCTGAATGAACAAGCAATGAATTGATTAGAAGTCATAAAATCTGAGTGCTAGAAGGAATATCAGCGTTCACTTCTGCTTCCCTCCATGTGTTGTGGTGTGAGAAACCCAGTCAGTAGCTTTCAGCAGCTGCTGGTGTGCAAATTCCGTGCTGGGTGACTCTGCAGAAGACATATCCCTGCCCTCCGGAGAAGCTGCATTAGATGAGTTTCTCTTTGCTTTACCCTGTAGACTCTCAAGTCCCGATTTCCAGGCCTTGTTTGGCCATGTATTAGAGGTGGGTCTTTTTGATCATCTCTCCCACCACCCCCTGCCCTTAAAATGGTCTTCTCTGGAGCTCTCTGCATTGCTCTCAACTCTTACCATTGTACAGACTCTTTCTGTACACGAGAACTCATCCACTTTTACCTTTTTTTTTTTTTACAACCAGTTATTCACTAATGACTCCCATAACACTGACTTCTTGTCTGAGCTCCAGATAGATCCCATTGTCTGCTGGAGATCTTGACATTGAAGTCTTGTGGATGCTTTCACATCAGTGTGCCCCAGACAGAAGTCCTCAGCTTCACTCCAGACTTATGCCTCATCTCAAGTTCTGGATCTTTGTGAGACCAGCAGGCGCCAGTCATTTGAGATGACCATTTCTGCCCACTCCTCCATTCCTGTTGATGCTGCCTAAGTTTATGTCCTCAGTGTTCATGCCTAGTTGTTCCAATAACCTTTTAATCAGGTTCCCTATTGCCCTGTCTCGTATTCATTCAATCTCTCATGTTTTCTATTAGCTATTAAATGAGTATCATGTAGTGTTACAGTGCCTGGAGAAGGGCATGGCAACCCACTCCAGTGTTCCTGCCTAGAGACTCCCCGTCAGCAGAGGAGACTGGTGGTCTACAGTCCATAGGGTTGCAGGGTCGGCCGCCACTGAGGCAACTTGGCATGCAAACACGCACTGTAACAGTGAATGAGTTGCAGCTCCTGCGCTCCAGGGCTTGCAGTTCACTGGGAGAGAGACAAATAAACAGCTACTTCATCAGTTTACATGTTGCCCCTTTATTCCACTCTCTGTACTCAGCTGAAGTCATTTGCACACAGTAAATCTTATTATAGGATTACTTCTAAAATGCTTTACCAGTACCCTGTTGCTTTCAGGACTTAACTTTATTTCCCTAATTTGCCAAACACAAGCCATCCGTGGCTAAACCTCTGCAGTGAAGTTTACCACTTTTATTTGGGTCAATAGTACTGAGCTAGATTAAGATCCCAAGAACATGAAGTCTTTGGCTGCAGTGTTTGTGCTCACTTTGCACTTAAACAAACCCCTTCCTTCAACTGGTGAATTCTGCAGGCGTTTACAGACTTTGCAAGGTTGCTGTCTTCTCTGCAAAGCCTTCCTTGATTTCAGCTCTAGGTCCAGGGCCCCGTCCTCAGTCCTCCTGTTGAATGGCTTGCAAATTTTAGCCACAGCAAGACTTTCTTGAGGATGGGAAGAATCTTGTGTATTAGAGACCAACTCAGAGACTCTTCAGTGAATGAATAACAAAATGCTATTACTGCGAAGTCTGCAGATTGGACAGGGTTAGGAAAGCCATCTGATGAATAATCAGAAGAGGTGCCACATTTAATAAATTGAAGTTGTCTGCAGACTTATTACAGAGGGTAAGCACATTCCATTATTGTTTACACTGGTTGCTGAGAAGTAGCACAGCAATTCATTTGGAAAGATGATCAGTAACTTGAAAAGTCTACGTCTATGATTTCTGCTAACACATTTGGATATATTAATTTCTTGGTATACTAGAACCAGAGGAGACATTTCCCTGAAGATAGTTTATCACTTATTCCTGGTGGGTATAAACTCCTATAGTTTGTTCATTTTATGTTCATTTTATAGTTTGTTCAAGTTATGCTCATAGGGTGTTAGACCCTGAATCAGAGAAGTTTCCATTTTTCAAACTTCACTGGAAATTTTGAGGAAGAAAACATTTATTTAATCAAATTATTTTTATAAAGTGGGACTCTTGGTAATCTTAAATGCTTTGTGTTTATTGTAGCACTTTATTATCCAAATGACCTGTGAATGTATTAGTGCCAATGAGAGGAAGCAAGAGAGCATTACTTAATTGAAGGACAGTATCCTGCTGAATGTTGTTTTTAGGAGAGTATCTTCCGTAGTTCCCAAATCAGGAGGGAACTTTTTATTCAGGACGTTGGGGTTTTTTTGTTTTTTTTCTGTATTTAAAAAAAAATTTGGCGGCACTGTGTGGCATATGGGATGTGAGTTCCCCAATCAGGGGTCACACCGGCACCCCCTGCACTGGAAGGGCGGAGTCTTCAGCACGCCACCACCAGGGAGGCCCCAGGCTTCAGCTGGAATCTGACCGAAACTGTGACTTGAGCACTGTTCCCCTTCCTTGAGGAGGAGAGTCTTCCCCCACTCCCCAAGCCAGTGGTGTCAGTAGCATTTGTGAGGTTTCTTCTTCACAATTGACATCTTTTTGTGATTTAGCAAATTTGTCTTCTTTGTGTTGAGAAGTGCCGCTAAGCATGTTGGTCATGGTCTGTGTGTTAGTTGCCCAGTCGTGTCCGACTCTGTGCGACCCCATAGACCGCAGCCCACCAGGCCCCTCCATCCATGCGGTTCTCCAGGCAAGAATACTGGAGCGGGTTGCCATTTCCTTCTCCAATGTTAATCACTAGATATATGATTATTCAAATTTACGTGGAGAACAACACTTAGAATGATGGTAGTTTAGCGATTGCAGCTGCTGGGAGAAATTTTCACGGTAGTTGTTTGGAAGTACAGACAGTATTTCCTTTTATTTAGAGCCTTTCTGGACCTGTGAGGCCCTCTGAGAACCTTAAGTCTGGCCTCATTCTGTCCATTTTTCATTCCCTTTGAAAGAATTTCAAAGTAACTGGGTAAAGTTCCTCTTTCATCTGTCATAAGAAACACACCAGAAATTTCTTGTGCAGCTACCAGAGGGAAAAGAAGAAATTTAAAGCTCAGGTGATTTGGGTATTAACACCCATCCTGAAGGTTCGCGACTCTGCTCGAACCAAACTCTGCTGGGCCGCTCTGTCACATGTGAGTTTTTATTTTCTCAGCTTGAATTTGTAAACGCAACAGACCAGCAGGTTTTACATCAAGACTGACAAGCAGAATGAACCCACTCCTCAATTCAGAGCAGTAAATGTATTTTTAAAACCTCTGAAAATGTTCTACTTTTTCCCAAACCAAACCTCTCCCAGCTTACTTAAAAAGCTTAAAATTGAAATATATTTATACCAATTAGTGATACCAAGGGAACATTTCATGCAAAGATGGACACAATAAAGGACAGAAATGGTACAGACCTAAGAGAAGCAGAAGATATTAAGAAGATATGACAAGAATACACAGAAGAAATATACATAAAAGATCTTCACGACCCAGATAATCACAATGGTGTGATCACTCACCTAGAGCCAGATGTCGTGGAATGCAAAGTCAAGTGGGCCTTAGGAAGCATCACTACAAACAAATCTAGAGGAGGTGATGGAATTCCACTTGAGCTATTTCAAATCCTAAAAGATGATGCTGTGAAAGTGCTGTACTCAGTATGCCAGCAAATTTAGAAAACTCAGCAATGGCCACAGGACTGGAAAAGGTCAGTTTTCATTCCAATCCCAAAGAAAGGCAATGCCAAAGAATGTTCAAACTACCACACAATTGCACTCATCTCACATGCTAGCAAAGTAATGTTCAAAATTCTCCAACCGAGACTTCAACAGCACATGAACCACGAACTTCCAGATATTCAAGTTGTATTTAGAAAAGGCAGAGGAACCAGAGATTAAATTGCCAACATCCTTTGGATGATCGAAAAAGCAACAGAGTTCCAGAGAAACATCTATTTCTGCTTTATTGACTATGCCAAAGCCTTTGACTGTGTGGATCACAACAAACTAGAAAATTCTGAAAGAGATGGGAATGCCAGACCACCTTACCTGCCTCCTGACAAATCTTTATGCAGGTCAAGAAGCACCAGTTAAACTGGACATGGAACAACAGACTGGTTCCAAATCGGGAAAGGAGTATGTCAAGGCTGTATATTGTCACCTTGCTTATTTAACTTATATGCAGAGTATATCTTGTGAAATGCCTGGCTGGATGAAGCACAAGCTGAAATCAAAATTGCCAGGAGAAATATCAAAACCTCAGATATGCAGATGATGCTACCCTTAGGGCAGAAAGCGAAGGAGAACTAAAGAGCCTCTTGATGAAAGTGAAAGGGAGAGTGAAGAAGTTGGCTTAAGGCTCAACATTCAGAAAACTAAGATCCTGTCATCTGGTCCCATCAATTCTTGGAAAATAGATGGGGAAATGGTGGAAACAGTGACAGACTTTTATTATTTTGGGCTTTAAAATCAT
This sequence comes from Odocoileus virginianus, assembly GCF_023699985.2. NCBI lineage: Eukaryota > Metazoa > Chordata > Mammalia > Artiodactyla > Cervidae > Odocoileus > Odocoileus virginianus. The sequence goes on from NC_069682.1 coordinate 1,387,864, forward strand.
TGCAGATGGTGACTACAGCCATGAAATTAAAAGATGCTTGCTCCTTGGAAGAAAAGGTATGACCAACCTAGACAGCGTATTGAAAAACAGAGACATTACTTTGCCAACAAAGTTCCGTCTAGTTAAAGCTGTGGTTTTTTGAGTAGTCGTGTATGAATGTGAGAGTTGGACTATAAAGAAAGCTGAACACCGAAGAATTGATGCTTTTGAACTGTGGTGTTGGAGAAGACTCTTGAGAGTCCCTTGGACAGCAAGGAGATCCAACCAGTCCATCCTAAAGGAAATCAGTCCTGAATATTCATTGAAAGAACTGGTGCTGAAGCTGAAACTCCAATACTTTGGCCACCTGATGTGAAGAACTGACTCATTTGGAAAGACCTTGATGCTGGGAAAGATTGAAGGCAGGAGAAGATGGGGATGACAGAGGATGAGATGGTTGGATGGCATCACCAACTCGATGGACCTGAGTTTGAACAAGCCCTGGGAGTTGGTGATGGACAGGGAGGCCTGGCATGCTGCAGTCCACGGGGTCGCAAAGAGTCGGACATGACTGAATGACTGAACTGAACTGACTGATACATATATTTTGATGTTTTAATGTATACCTGACTTTTATCTAGTATTTTCATGCAAGTCTGAAATATTCTAATACTAAAAGCCTTTAGTAAAACTATACTGCCTTGTCCAGTCTCCACTCCTGTTCCCCCACCCCAATCCCAGTAGAAACCATTTCTAACTTTTATGCTGTTTTTACTAGTAGTTATTGACATTTTTATAGGATGGTAGTGGTCCTTTTTCATCTGCTTTAAAGATTTTCTAAACACCTTGTGTTATAGGAGTTAAGTTGTGTCATCATATACACATACACACACGCACACATGACTTCATTTTCCTTCTTTGTCCCCTCCGTATACGGCTCTCCCAGCTTTGTCGGAGAGGGGAAGGCATAAATTCCCTGGAAGGTACACCTCATTGCTAAATAGGTTTCTGGTCTAGAATATCTCAAGAGAAATTCCTGAAAGCATGCAGGGAACACAAGTGCTGGTAAGTCAGTGCTTCCTACTCACATGGAAGGTGTAAGAGCATCAGAAAGGAGGCCACACACATGCGCACACGCACACACGAGAGTCAGAGATTGCAGGCTCTCTGGCCACGCTGTGGACTGGGATACGTGAAAGTCACACAGTAAGGACATAGTTCTTTGGTGTTTGTGAGTCTTGACTGGAAGGCTCTGTGACGTTTCAGAATTTTGTGATTTCCTATTACACGTAAAGACCAGGCCTCACACTCAATGTCCTTTGGGCTCAGGTGGTATGCTCTGGACTGATTCCTGCAACCATATTTTTCTCAGTGATTTCACAGGGTGGGTACCATTCCCACCACGCCATGCTCTGAAAACTGGGTGATAAAAGCATTTATTCACGGTCACACGTTGATCGGCGTCCAGACAGCCTTAGGTCAGCCCAGGTCTGTGTGATACCTGTGTGCATCGCATGCATCAGTGAGGTGTCCCGTGCATCAGTGGGGTACATGGGACACAGCTGTCACTCCCTTCTTCCTGATGGAGCTGATTGTTTTGGTTCAGGGTAGCAATGTGCCTACTTAAGCGTACTGCCCTCCTTGGCTTCCACTGCAGCCGGAATGGCTGGCCTGGTTCAGGCCAGTGAGGGAGAGGCCTCTTCCTCCTGGCTCTTTGTTTGCCTTCCCGGGCACCTGTGGCCTCTGTCTTGTGGTTTTGACCATGAGAGCCATACACTGAGGCTGGCAGGACAGGAGGTGCGCAGCTTCTGGCTTTTCCAGCCCTCATCAACCTCTTTATGAATTTCTTGTTAACTGAGAAAAGTAAGTGACTCTTTGGTTAAGTCATTCTGATGGCTGTTACGGGCTAAGCTGTGTCCCTCCAGAATTCATAGGTTGAAGCCTCACCGCTTGGTACCTTAGAATGTGACTGTATTTGGAGATAAGGCCTTTAAAGAGATAAATAAGGGTAAAATGAAGCTGTTAGACCTAATGCAGTCTGACTGTGTCCTTATGAGAAGAGTCTTCAGGACACGGGAGAGAAGGCAGGGGTGAGTGCCTGCCTGCGGAGGCAAGGCCCCGTGAGGACGCAGCAAGGAGGCGGCTGTCTGCACGCCAAGGAACGTTCCCAGAAAACAACCCTCGATCTTGGACTTCCAGCCTTCAGAACTGTTAAAACTAAGTTTCTGTTGTTTAAGCCACCTAGTCTGGTATTTTGTTGTTATAGCAGCCCTAGCAAACGAATATAGTCAGATTTGTTTTACATGAAGCTGCAAGCAGTCCCACTGATACAGAAACCAAAACAAATAAAAGTATGACAGACCAAAATCATATAAATGATTCGAATTATCGCACTGTTTCTTTCTTTATGAATGCTGTCTCCATAGCACTCTGACACTGTGCTGTTTACATGTTTGACTTCCAGTGCCCCAGCCTTACACACACCCCCCCGCTGCCGCCCCACACACAGCTTCCTTAGGCTGAGGCTGCCTCTTTCTGTTTCTTTATTCACCTAGCACAATATCTAGCACATATTCTGTTAAATAAATTATCTAAAGAAATGAACTTGATAATCTGTAGGAAAACAGAACTGTCAAGTTAAAATAGTGATAAAAAACACATCTGTTCTTTTTATCATTTCAAAATAGTAATTTTGGTATGGGAACATGTATTCCTAAATTCAGAAGGTGATTTTTGTCTTGACTTGGCTGAGTTTACAGGGTCTTTGCTTTCCCTGATCTTTCATAAGTCAGTTTGTTTATAGGAAGGGCTTAGATAAATCATACGTTTCCTTTAGTCTGTCTGTCTGTCTGTCTGTCCACCTAGCCATGTATTTTTCCTGTGTGAATTTCATCCTTCTTTAAGACGTTTTAGGGTTGAAATACTTCATGCTAAATCTTCCATAGGTAGGAACTTCAATTACTATCTAATTTATAATTTGATAAGTAATGTGTACTAATTGAATTTCTCTGCTATCAATCTCAGTCCTGCAGTAAGTTTTTTTAAACAAAACAGAAGTGCTGTGCTTCTTTCTTAACTTTTAATTTCTAACTTAAATTTTAAGTAATCTAGGAAATATTTTAATTGCTCATGAGGCCCCTGATGCCTTTCTTTTCTAATATTCTTCTGTGGAGGATAAACTGTGTGAGCGTTCATTTGGTGCCGTGAGTTACTCTGCTGGATTTGGTGCTTTTAAAACAGGATATAGTTCTGTTTTCTTAAATCATGCTTAAATTTGGTAACTTAGATATATTTTGTTTAAAATACTCTGCCCAGACCTCACATAACTGTAGCATAGAATGGGTTCAAGGTAATATTATGTATTCACTCCTTCATTTATGTGCATGAAATTTCAGTGACCACATGAATTCACTTGAATTTATTTGAATAAACTAAGTTTGAGCCCTTTAGCATTTTCAAGTGATCATAAATTATTCTCAATTTAAAAATCAGATTTGTGGAGTAGCTAACACAGAATAGGCTCTTAAGTGTCTCCTAAAACGAGTGTGTAAGATGGGGACCTTGACCACAGACTGTTTTTCTACTTCTCTTTCTTATTTCATGGTTTTGTATGTGTGTCCTATTTTGGATTTGTGTGCATTCTGCTATTGCTAAAATTGGTAGCTAAGCAATGAATTTTTTAACATTAATTATCAAGTTTTGTCTTACTCTTAAATTTCATGTGGTTTGTAAGGCGGCCCTGTGGGCATCTGTTTACCTTGCTGACACCCACTTCCCTGGGTTGCAAATACATTAACCTTGACTATAACCTTGACTATAGCGAGTTTAGGAGGGTTGCCCAGACTCTGAAAACGTGAAGCCCAGTGTGACTGTAAATGCCTGTTTCTGTGACATCCTCAATTATGTAATAAAAAATAATCCAGAAAATTGTCACGGTACTTGACCATTTAATATAGGAATTGGCCTTATACAGTACCGACTTACCATGAGAAAACAAGAAAGAGTTCCTTTTTTGAAGAATCTTCCACCAAACTGAAGGCTGGGCCTACAGTCTTGAGGCTGTGACTCTCTGGTTATTATAACCACAATATCTGCAGGAATGTCTCTTTCTTCTTTGAATAAAATGATATGTTTAAATTATTTTTGGAGGAATCTGATAAATTGTGCCCATCTCATGACTTATCTTATAGTGTGAGATGTGATGTGAATTAAATTATCATCGAGATTTCTGCCCTGTTTGCTTTACTCACTTAGCCATAAGACTTACAGAGTCAAGCAAAGCTAGCGTGGCAGAAGAAAAAGTGATCATCCGAAGCTCATTTTGTCTAGATTGAAAAGAATGTATTTTATAGTTGAGGACCCCACACAAAAAAATACCTTCCTAGACTTGCTCTCATGTGTAGATCGCATTAGCATATTGGGAAGGAAACCAACATTTTTCAAGTACTTGGTAAAGATCAGCATTCCACCAGGCACTCCTGGTGGGGTGTAACTCATCTGGGAGGTGCTCCTGGTGGGGCATAACTCATCTGGGAGATGCCCCTGGTGGGGCGTAACTCATCTGGGAGATGCCCCTGGTGGGGCGTAACTCATCTGGGAGATGCCCCTGGTGGGGCGTAACTCATCTGGGAGATGCCCCTGGTGGGGCGTAACTCATCTGGGAGATGCCCCTGGTGGGGCGTAACTCATCTGGGAGATGCCCCTGGTGGGGCGTAACTCATCTGGGAGATGCCCCTGGTGGGGCGTAACTCATCTGGGAGATGCCCCTGGTGGGGCGTAACTCATCTGGGAGATGCCCCTGGTGGGGCGTAACTCATCTGGGAGATGCCCCTGGTGGGGCGTAACTCATCTGGGAGATGCCCCTGGTGGGGCGTAACTCATCTGGGAGATGCCCCTGGTGGGGCGTAACTCATCTGGGAGATGCCCCTGGTGGGGCGTAACTCATCTGGGAGATGCTCCTGGTGGGGCGGAACTCATCTGGGAGATAGTGTAACAGAATGGTTTGTGTTGTGGGGTCCTGGCTTTGTCACTGACTAGCTGGGCAAGTTGCAGACCTCCTCTTCCTCACTGTCGTTTTCTCTTCAATCCTGTGACAGAGGTGCTATACCGTTCTGCAGATGAGGAAACTGAGGCCAATTTTAGATTGTTCAGAGCTGCACAACTAGCAAGTTGTAGTGCTTGAATCTGGAGCTAGACCCTGCCCAGGCTCCCACCCTCTCTCTCCTCTTCTATGAGGCACCCCCCGCCCCCCGAAGCTATATCTGGGTGGCTGATGAGTTAATGTCTTTGAACAAGTAGGCTGGTTGCTTTTGTGTTGAATGACCTCAGACTCAGGCACTAGTTATGTGAAAAAGGCTCAGAAAAAGGAACTGGGACCAATGACTTGTCATTTTCTAAGCTGATTAGGTGACCTTGAACAAACCATTGGTCTTCAGTTCCCATGTCTCTTGTGCCATTCTTTCAAATTTGCCCTGTTATCATCATGAACTGTTAGTCTTTGTCTCTAGTAATGCCCTCTAGATGAAAGTGAAAGAGGAGAGTGAAAAAGTTGGCTTAAAACTCAACATTCAGAAAACTAAGATCATGGCATCTGGTCCCATCACTTCATGGCAAATAGATGGAGGAACAGCAGAAACAGTGGCAGACTTTATTCTTGGGCTCCAAAATCACTGGAGATGGTGACTGCAGCCATGAAATTAAAAGATGCTTGCTCCTTGGAAGAAAAGTTATGAGCAACCCAGACAGCATATTAAAAAGCAGAGACATTTACTTTGCCAACAAAGGTCCATCTAGTCAAAGCTATGGTTTTATGAGTAGTCATGTATGGATGTGAGAGTTGGACTATAAAGAAAGCTGAGTGCCGGAGAATTGATGCTTTTGAACTGTGGTGTTGGAGAAGACTGTTGAGAGTCCCTTGGATAGCAAGGAGATCCAAGCAGTCCATCCTAAAGGAAATCAGTCCTGCATATTCATTGGAAGAACTGGCTCATTTGAAAAGACCCTGATGCTGGGAAAGATTGAAGGCAGGAGGAGAAGGGGATGACAGAGGATGAGATGGCTGGATGGCATCACTGACTCAATGGACTTGAGTTTGAGTAAACTCTGGGAGTTTGCAATGGACAGGGAGGCCTGGCGTGCTGCAGTCCATGGGGTCGCAAAGAGTCGGACACGACTGAGCGACTGAACTGAACTGAACTAAATACCCCCTTGAGTTGAAGTCTGTTTGTCTTATATTAATATAAGCACTACAGCTGTTTTATGTTTACTGTTTGTGTGTATGGTATAACCTGTTTGTGTGTCTCTTTCTTTTTTTTTTCCTAAAGATTTTTTGGGGACTATCTTTAAAAGTCTTTATTGAATCTGTTATAATACCTTTTCTGTTTTATGTTTCGGTGTTTTGGTCCCCAGGCATGTGGGATCTTAGCTTTCCCTTTGTTTCTGTTAACATTTGAAGTGTGTTTCTTTCCATAGAGCAGGTAGTTGATGTACAGTTGATTTTAGCTTTATTATTATTTTATCCATTCTGACAGTCTTTGACATTTGAATGGAATGTTTAGTCCATCTGCGTTTAAAGCCTTTGTTAACATGGTTATATTCTTGAGTTAAAGTCTTAAGAGGTATATTTACGTTTTGAAACTCTTTATAGTCTTTTCTTTCTGATTTAACTTTACAAAAAATAACGTATAGTAGGTGGGATGCTTATTAGTAAAACTGGTTTGTTAAAAATTTCCTGCTTATAGTAAGACACAAGGGAAAAGTAGCTTTATTCTTCTTTTGGAGATTTTGGAAAAACTAATTTTGAAATGTTAGAAAATGTAGTACAGTGTAAATAAAACTTCCATTTTCTGATCACCAGCCCAGGTTGGGTGCATGAGACAAGTGCTCGGGCCTGGTGCACTGGGAAGACCCAGAGGGATCGGGTGGAGAGGGAGGTGGGAGGGGGGATCCGGATGGGGAATACATGTAACTCCATGGCTGATTCATGTCAATGTATGACAAAAACCACTGCAATGATGTAAAGTAATTAGCCTCCAACTAATAAAAATAAATGGAAAAAAAAAAAACAACCTTCCATTTTCTGGTCCAGTTTATAGTTTCTCCCATTTTCCTCCCTCTGGCCTGCCCCCTCGCTTAGTGGTGGTCATCAGCAAGGAGGGAAGGTGCTTTCTCCTCTCTGCAGTTTCTTCTTCCCACTGTCTGGCTCCTTCAGAGCTGGCGAGGGCAGAGAAAGGGCGAAGGCTGTTCAGTGAACCAGACTGTTGTTTCCACGGCCGGGTTCTTGGGTGATTGTCTGCAGGGCCCACCGACGCCATGCCGCTTTGGGTGTGGACGGGGCAGCAGCTGGGTGACCACGTGTGCCCTGGCTCCTGTCCCCCACTGGTGTCGCTGGAGTTTCCCTGGGTGCTTGCCCAGGCAGCCCGCTTGGGTCGAGCCCTCTCAGGCTCACTCAGCTGTGTTACCCTCTGTGATTCCCGGGGTCCACGGGAAGGCTCTCAGGCTGGCACCGTCAGACTCCGCTCCGCTTTGGCTGAGGCGCCGAGGCCTTGCTCTGCCATCGCAGCTGCGCCTGCTGGGCTCGAGGGCGCCATCCTCACGTGCGCCGCTGAACTGGCTGTGAACTTGTGCACCGAGCCAGGCTCCCAGCCAGGGAACAGCGCATTAGCCTTCCTCACTGCAGAGTCCCAAGATGTGAAGGTGGTTTTGGGCATTTGATCTGAGCTGGTAGAAAGGGAAGGAAAGGGACCCATCTTCTGCTCCTGAGAATTCTCTTTGAAGAAATGTCTCCTGCAATGCGAGTTCTCACACATAAACTCGGGGTGGGTGGGGCAGGCGGGTGATTTCTGGAAAGGTTTGTTCATGTAGCAATTCCTGTCATCATGGAAACTCATCACCTGTTGCCTTTAGCATTGAGACTTTAGCTGAGAATTTTAAACAATAGACTTTCCATGCCTTTTCTGTTGAAAAGAATTTAGAAATCATTGGCTTATCTGGCAAGATGCACAAAGAAGTGTTCAGCTATGTTTAGAACTTGTGAACTACCACAGTCTATAATCTTTTCCCTTCACAGTAGTGAGAAACACTGGGTACAAAATAAATACTTAATAAGTCAACTCATGATTTCAGGGTATTGGTCTTTGGGGAAGGTGAGGGTGACCAGTATAAGAGGAATGAGGTTTCTAAGCTGTGATAATCTTTACTGATTTAACAATTAGGCCCTTAAGTGGAAGAAAAAAAATTCAAAACTATTGTTAGCTCAGTCAAACTAATTGTTCAGGTTGACTAAGATAACTGAAACCTGAAACTGGGTTGACAGGCTTCTTTGGAAATCTCTAAACCATGTAGGTCATATTTATTTATTTATTTATCCATATATAAAAAATAATGTATGTGTATATATGTGTATATATATACACACACACACTGTATATGTATATGGTTTAGATATATAACATATATATATATTTTTATGGTCCTGGTAAAGCTGTCAGAGAAATTGTTGACAAGTGATGGGGTCTCCTCAAATGTGTTTTGAGTTTGCGAAGAGGGATGTCCCTGGTGGTCCAGCAGTTAAGACTCTGCACTCCCAATGCAGGGGTCCTGGGTTTGATCCTTAGTCAGGGAACTAGATCCCGGATGCCACAATGAAGATCCCATGGGGAGCAACTAAGATTCAGTGCAGCAAAATAAAATAAATAAATAAATATTGAGAAAAAATTTGGCAAAGAATAAATAGCACAGATGAAGAGAAATGCTTGGAACGAGAAACAGATAATTTTCTGAATTTTTGAAACATGCAGATGAATGTAAAAATGTATCAGTTCATTGGTTAGCTTATTTTGAAGTAGAAAATAATCTTAAAACATTTAATATGACTTTGTTTTAGAATCTATAGGTGACGGTATGATAAGAATTTATTTTAAAAGTATAAATTTAGTTATCAGTGTATTTTTCAAATATATAACATGCATGATTTATTTCACAGTAGTGATTAATGCGACTAAAAAGATTATATTGCAGTAGTATCTAAAATTGAAAAAATAACTTTGGAGCTTGTAAATATAAAACACGGCCATACTAAAAATATTGGGGAATAACTGAAAAACATAAAAAGACGTCAACACCCTAATGTTCATTGCAGCACTATTTACAATAGGCAGGTCATGGAAGCAACCTAAATATTCGGACATGACTTAGCAACTAAAACACCACCACAGTACAGAGATGTGGATGGACCTAAATACTATCATACAGACTGAAGTCAGTCAGAGAAAAAGAAATATCATATATGTGGAATCTAGAAAAATGATACAGATGAGCCTGTTTGCAAGACAGAAATGGAGACACAGACATAGAGAATGAACATAGGACAGTAGTGGGGGGAGGGAGTAGGATGAATTGGGAGACTGGGGTTGACATGTATACTCCGGTAGGTATAAAGTAGGTAACTGATGGGCACCTGCTGTGTAGCAGAGGGCACTCTGAAAAGGAAAGAGGCATCAAAGCGCTTGCTCTTAATCTAAGCGTTAACAGACAGACATTGTGGGCCAGAATGAGAAACACCAGATTGCGTCTTGTTTATTGATACAATTTTTCTCATGAGTTATAAAAATTGGCCTTTTCATGGCAGAACTTCCTTTGATCTATGTTTAATCGGCTCACTTATTTTTCTGTTAAAGACTAAAGAATTCCCTTTCATGGCTAAGAAGCTGTACTAAGACTGTGTCCAATATCATCAGAAAGCTGCTAAATATAACTTCTCAAGCTTTATTTATAGAGTTTTGTGTAAATTTTTGAGCTGTAGTCAGTTGTTATGAATTACTTTAAGATGCAAAAAATGAAATGAGGAAAGTTGGCTGGTCCCTAAGAAATGAGATATTTTAACACTTAAGCTTGTTTTTAGTTCAAGCTCTATAACTTCTTATGGCAGTTAATTTAATGTGAATCTCGATGTTTTTTTCTTAAATGGGGCAGTGTCTGTCTGCTGATGGGGTCAAATGCAAGGGGGAATATGAATGCTTTTGGCCTATTTCTTTGGGTGTGCTTAAGTGCGGTAAGCATTTTTGGAGGAGTCCTAATTTGCTAGAAAGCTCAGAGTTCTAGGCAAGACATGTAACAGAAGTTATGTATAGAAATCTACCTTAAGTATTAACAGGTACTGTCCTTGTAAAAGTATCTTTACCCCGTTTCTTTTATTATAAAGTCCATCTTTGAAAATGATTAGCTTTTGGTGAAGATTGAGCACTTTGAAAAATAACTTTGTAGATGAAGAACTATGTGTGCAAAAGTGGTATGTAATTGAGGATGCACTTTTTCTGTATCATAGGAAAGTATTGATATAATTAGCTTTGGAAAAAAAGCATGTTTATCTTCTTAAACATAATTCACCCCTTATTTAGAAAAAGGCCCCATGTTCTTATACTATACTAAATCATGATTTTTTTCCTAGAGATCTGTGTATGGAACACTTGGGAATAATAGACAACTAATAGAAAGGGGAAACTATCCAAAAGTAAGTTTGGTTTCTAACACAATTCTCAGGTTTTTCAAAAATGGGCATTATATTGCTGTCCTGATGAAAATAGTGAGTTGCAAAATATTGTATTGTTTAAAAATTGCTAGAAAGGTTAACCCGACAAAATATTGTATTGTTTAAAAATTGCTAGAAAGGTTAACCCGAAATGACAGAGCAAAGAAGATTGTCATTATGCTAATAAATTGCAGTTAATTTTTCCATCTATGCACCTAATCACAGACTGTGCACATATTGTATCAAAATAATTACCAAATGTTTCGGGGGTGGTGAGTCTCTTTCTTCTCCATGAGAATTTATGAAGTTGTTAAATTAGGTTTCTTTGGAGTCATAACAGTTTATTTCATTAAGATGTTTACTGGATAAATATTTCCACTAAATTTTCATCAGCTTTGAAGAGGTATTATTTATTCAGTGAAAAGTGTTATGAGTCTATTGCTAAATGCATCTTTTTTTTTTTTTTACTTTTTTTCTTTTCTATAGTGGATTTTCCCCGCTTTGTTTCAAATGAGTTTGTTTTAAACTGCTTCAGTAGATCTGCCCTCTTGTGTGCATAGAAGGCTTGGTTTTATTGTAAGGCCACCTGCCAATGTCTCCAAGGTTTTGGCACCGCACATTCTTGGCACATACATGCAAGCTGTGTGTATTGTACATGGGTGGAGGGGAGAGGGGAAGTATTGATTTTTAAGAAAAACTGAAGCTCTTGGTTCATAGGTTTACTTTTCATCATTTCTAGTTCATGTAAGTACATAGTGGCTTAAAATAAACAAACGAACATGCTTTAGGTTTGCAGATCCTTTGTAATTCCTACAGCTGTCAGGCGAGCTAGAGGTCACTGTCTATGTCTTGGCAAACCACATGTGATTTGTGACATGGGCAGACAGCAATTGTGCTTGAGGTTACTGTGGACCCTCACCCTACGTGCATTTTGAAGTCAGCAGCTGAAGGTTCTCGTGAGTGTTACATCAGCTAATGTGTAAAATTCATAAACAATATTTTAGTAAAGACCAATGTGACAAAGCGGCATGGTAAAGCAGAAAAAGGAGAGCTGACGTTCCTGGGTTTGAGAAGCGTGTCTGCCTTTTAGTGTGTCTGTGACCCTAGGGGCGCTGCCTCAGAACTCGTCCTGCTCTGAAAGGGGAGACCTAGTGACTAACGGGGCAGGTGGGTTGTGAAGATGAATGAAATACTAGTACTGTGTGAAGTCCCTAACACATCATCTGGCTTAAAACAGCTGCTTAAGTGTAGTTTTCTTTCTTTCTGTAGATATTTGAATATGTCATGTTGAGTCACTTGAACAGTTCATACAACTCATTATATGTCTAGGAAGATCATAATCTCAGATATTATTTTATTTTTTGAGGATTGCATGCTTTTCATAAGGTCTCTTGGAAAAGGAATCTGCACATTGCTTTGTTCATTCCTGTGTTCAACAGCTGTCAATACTTGTGACATACCAGCTTTCCTGACTTCTAGGAGTGTATGTTACATCAAGAGACGTCAACAGTTAAGAGAGAAATGACTATATAATTTTAAGTTCCACAGGAGGAGCATCACTGAGGCTCTGTAGAAGCATGGAGTAAGGGCTTCTGAACCAGGACAAGCCCTCAAGCCCTCTAGAGGTGCCCTCCTGTTCTTATTTTCTGTTTTTCAGAGGTGTTACATTTCTGGTGTTTCATTTAACCAGATCTGTTAAGTATTCCTTTTCGTTCTTTGCTGAGACATACAGGTTTTGAAGGCCGTGTTAAGTTAGAAGATCCTCCATTTCTTGATCATTGGAACAGTGTTGCTCTCTTTTCCTGATGGCTCCCTGCTCTTAAGCTTGTTGGCTTTTTAGTGTGAGGGATTCTCTTGACAAGTGGAAACTGTGGAGGAGGTCTGTGATGATTATGTAACCCTGTTATTGGACAGTTATATGGAGCATCACAGTCACTGGAAATAGAAGCAGCTTCTGAGAACACAGGGGAAAGATAAATTCTACCTGGTGTTTGTTAGACTGTTTCTGCCTGTGAATCATAGAAGAAAGCAGCTTAAACTCACAGAAGTCACGCTTAACATGAAGTGCCAGTTTAGGACCCCAAACATATTGGGAGGGGCAACATCTTCCAGTGCCGCTGAGAACCAGGCTCTTTCTGTCTTTGTCTCTTTATTGTCTGGGTTTGTCTCTGCGTCTTCTGGAAGCTAGTCCCAGAAAAGAGGAAGAGGATGTATTCATACCTTGATAGAAGACTTTCTCAGAGCCTTCTTTCTTGCATTTCATTGGGTGAAACTGTGTCACATGGCTACTCCTTAGTTACCCTAAGGGCATCTGGGGAACAAACCATTTTTAGCCCAACCTGTCAGGGTTATGAATGTTGGTTAAACAAATAGCCATGATCTGCTTATCTGGAGATTTTATTTTTGTCATTTCTAATGACCTTTGTTTTAGATTGCTTGAAGTGGTGTTAGTTACCACCTCATTTGTACTTTTAATTCATTTGACAAGTATTTATTAAATGTATAAGACCTTATACTATACTATCCCCAATTCAATAAAACTAGACCTCAAATGAATGAGGTATATATTTAACTGCAATAAAGCATTTTATTCTGCTAATAAAAGTTATTAGCTAATAACTAATTCTGCTAATAAAAGTTTCTCCTAGCTCATGTAATAAGTTGCTAGAGCTGTAACTTTCAGATAGAAAGAAGCTCAGTTTTGTTTAGTTGGCCTCTATCATGCAGCGTGTTTGTAATTATTACCCCCACACTCCCTTCTCTGACCCTCAGCACTTTCACCAGTAAATTTGGAGGCCTGCCTCCTAAGGCCAAGTTGCCCTGGTTTTCCCATAGTACTCCCTTTTCCTGCTCTTCTGTGCTTATCCATTAAGTCAGACAAATTTCCTTTTCAGAATTTGGCATTGTTTCTTTATTGGAAAGGAAATAAGTTGTTTTAGGCCAGGAAAACTTGAAAAAAGAAAACTGTCAACTACTTTTTTTTTCTTCTTTTTTTTTTTCAGATCATCAAATCCCATGTTGGGATTTTCGGTGCTGGGTCTTGTGTATTCGGGTCAGAGGAAACCAAAGTTGTTCTTGCCCTGGTTCATCTTTGAAGCAAGCTTGGCACATCTTGACACATGACTTGACCCAAGCCATGACTTATGTCCTGCTTTTTAACTTATGTCCAGAACCAGATTTCCAGTAGTGGTGTCTGGCAGGGTCAGTCAGCCAAATTCCAAGGCTGTGAAGATGATTTTCCTTGGTGTGTGACCTTCCTCGCTTACTGTGGAACTGGACTCTGGCCGTGTATCACCCCTTCTGCTGCTGCTGTTCACTCACGAAGTTGTGTATGACTGTTGTGACCCTGTGGACTGCACCCCACCAGGCTCCTTTCTCCCCTTCTAGTCTCTTCTAAATTCTGGCCAAATTAGTTGTTTTAATCTATGGAGTTCTCAGATTTTTTGCTGATTTCCACTGACAGATCACTCAGGTAGTGTAAGTGGGTTGGACATCTTATGGTTTATATCTGTGGTCCCAAAGTTTACACCAATATAGGACCCTTTTTAAAAAACGGTACCCTCTCAGATCTCCAGTAGTCATGTATGGACGTGAGAGCTGGACCGTAAGGAAGGCTGAGCACTGAAAAATTGATGCTTTTGAATTACAGTGAAGAAGAAAACTCTTTGAGAGTCCCTTGGAGAGAAAGGAGATAAGCCAGTCAATCCTAAAGGAAATCAACCCTGAATATTCTCTGGAAGGGCTGATATTGAAGCTCCACTTTGGCCACCTGATATGAAGAGTCAACTCTTTGAAAAAGACCCTGATGCTGAGAAAGATTGAGGGCAGGAGGGCAGGAGGACAAGTGGGTAACAAAGGAGAGATGGTTGGATGGCATCATTGGCTCAATGGACATGAGTTTGAGCAAACTCCGGGAAATAGTGAAGGACAGGGAAGACTGGTGTGCTGCAGGTCATGGGGTTACAAAGAGTCAGACACTACTTAAGCGACTGAACAACAACAGAACTCTTGTTTAGAAAGATTTTTGTCCATGACACAGATCACATTGATATTAGTTGTAAGTCTCACATTTTCCCACTTATATTAATTTAAGGTATATTTAACTACCAACAATTTCCGACAAACGAGATAATCGGTGTTTCTATGCTGATATCACTTATTTCAAATCAGATACTTGAAATAATGAATAAAAAGTTTTATTGCGGTTTAATATATACCTCTAATTTGGCTTTTGAAATATTGAAAGGAATATCACTTTATTCATAAAGCCATAACTGCAGGCTGTTCATTTTTCTTAGTGTGATATTTAATTTAAAAAGGTTTTTGCTTATTTCCCTAGATTTTCCATGTTTGGTGAAGGGTATTTGAAAAATAGGAAGGTTGTGATATTTATAGTCTGTGTATTCTCTTTCTTGTATTTTCAGACATCAGGTGATCATTTTTTCAACATTTTGTCATGGAAAATTTAAAGTACAAAAGTAGCACAAATACTACAGTGAACCTTCATGTGTTCATTATTCAGTTCAGTTCGTCGCTCAGTCATGTCTGACTCTTTGTGACCCCATGAATCACAGCACACCAGGCCTCCCTGTCCATCACCAACTCATGGAGTTTACCCAAACTCATGTCCATTGAGCCAGTGATGCCATCCAACAATCTCATCCTCTGTCGTTCCCTTCTCTTCCTGCCCCCAATCTTTCCCAGCATCAGGGTCTTTTCCAGTGAGTCAACTCTTCACATGAGGTGGCCAAAGTATTGGAGTTTCAGCTTCAGCATCAGTCCTTCCAATGAACACCCAGGACTGATTTCCTTTAGGATGGACTGGTTGGATGTCCTTGCAGTCCAAGGGACTCTCAAGAGTCTTCTCCAACACCACAGTTCAAAAGCATAAACACTTTGGTGCTCAACTTTCTTCACAGTCCAATTCTCACATCCATACATGACCACTAGAAAAACCATAGCCTTGACCAGATGGACCTTTGTTGGCAAAGTAGTCTGTCTGCTTTTTAATATGCTATCTAGGTTGGTCATAACTTTCCTTCCAAGGAGTAAGTGTCTTTTAATTTCATGGCTACAATCACATCTACAGTGATTTTGGAGCCCCCCAAAAATAAAGTCTGACACTGTTTCCACTGTCTCCCCATCTATTTCCCATGAAATGATGGGACCAGATGCCATGATCTTAGTCTTCTGAATGTTGAGCTTTAAGCCAACTTTTTCACTCTCCTCCACTTTCATCAAGAGGCTTTTTAGTTCCTCTTCACTTTCTGCCATAAGTATGGTGTCGTCTGCATATCTGAGGTTATTGATATTTCTCCCGGCAATCTTGATTCCAACTTGTGCTTCTTCCAGCCCAGCGTTTCTCATGATGTACTCTGCATAGAAGTTAAATAAGCAGGGTGACAAAATATAGCCTTGACATACTCCTTTTCCTATTTGGAACCAGTCTGTTGTTCCATGTCCAGTTCTAACTGTTGCTTCCTGACCTGCATACAGGTTTCTCAAGAGACAGGTCAGATGGTCTGGTATTCCCATCTCTTTAAGAATTTTCCACAGTTTATTGTGATCCACACAGTCAAAGGCTTTGGCATAGTCAATAACGCAGAAATAGATGTTTTTCTGGAACTCTCTTGCTTTTTTGATGATCCAGCAGATGTTGGCAATTTGATCTGTGGTTCCTCTACCTTTTCCAAAACCAGCTTGAACATCTGGAAGTTCACGGTTCACGTATTGCTGAAGCCTGGCTTGGAAAATTTTGAGCATTACTTTATTAGCGTGTGAGATGAGTGCAATTGTGCTATAGTTTGAGCATTCTTTGGCATTGCCTTTCATTGGGACTGGAATGAAAACTGACCTTTTCCAGTCCTGTGGCCACTGTTGAGTTTTCCAAATTTGCTGACATACTGAGTGCAGCACTTTCACAGCATCATCTTTTAGGATTTGAAATAGCTCAACTGGAATTCCATTGCCTCCATTAGCTTTGTTCATAGTGATGCTTCCTAAGGCCCACTTGACTTCACATTCCAGAATGTCTGGCTCTAGGTGAGTGATCACACCATTGTGATTATCTGGGTCATGAAGATCTTTTTTGTATACTTCTGCTATGTGTTCTTGCCACCTCTTCTTAATATCTTCTGCTTCTGTTAGGCCCATATTGTTTCTGTCCTTTATTGTGCCCATCTTTGCTTGAAATGTTCCCTTGGTATCTCTAATTTTCTTGAAGAGATCTCTAGTCTTTCCCATTCTGTTGTTTTCCTCTCTGTTTTTGCATTGATCGCTGAGGAAGGCTTTCTTATCTCTCTTTGCTATTCTTTGAACTCTGCATTCAAATGTATATATCTTTCCTTTTCTCCTTTGCTTTTTGCTTCTCTTCTTTTCACAGCTATTAATGAGGCCTCCCCAGACAACCATTATGCCTTTTTGCACTTCTTTTCTTTGGGGGTGGTTGGTCTTGATCCCTGCCTCCTGTACAATGTGGGAAACCTCCATCCATAGTTCTTCAGGCACTCTGTCTATCAGATCTAATCCCTAGAATCTATTTGTCACTTCCACTGTATAATCATAAGGGATTTGATTTAGGTCATTCCTGAATGGGCTATTCATTTTCCCTGGATCATATGGTGGCTTAATTCCTAGTTTTTTAAGGAATCTTCATACTGTCTTCCATAGAGGCTGTATCAGTTTACATTCCCACCAGCAGTGTAGGAGGGTTCCCTTTTCTCCACATCCTCTCCAGCACTTGTTATTTGTGGATGTTTTGATTATGGCCATTCTGTCTGGCATGAGGTGATATCTCATCATAGTTTTGATTTCATTTGTCTAATAATGGGTGATGTTGAGCATCTCTTCATGTGTTTATTATTCATCTATATGTCTTCTTTCAAGAAATGTCTTTTTAGGGTGTTTTGTCCACTTTTTGATTTTTTTTTTTCCTGGTATTGAGTTTTCTGAGCTGCTTGTGTATTATGGAAGTTAATCCTTTTTTAGTTGTTTCATTTGCCATTATTTCCCCCCATTCTGAAGGTTGTCTCTTCACTGTATTTATAGCTTCTTTTTGCTTCTAAACATGATTTTGTCCCTCCTACTGTCTTGTTGGGGTGTCTCCTTTGCCCTTGGGCTTTTTTGATGGGATCCACCATTCTCCAGTTGATAGTTGTTCAGAGGTTAGTTGCAGTTTTGGAGTTCTCACAGGAGAAGATTAGTGCATGTCCTTCTACTCCTCCATCTTCTGAATCCCAGGGTGCAGACACAAGGAGATCCAGTCAGTCCATCCTAAAGGAAATCAGTCCTGAATATTCAGTGAAGGACTAATGCTGAAGCTGAAGCTCCAATGTTTTGGCCACCTGATGTGAAGAGCTGACTCATTGGAAAAGACCCTGATGCTGGGAAAGATTGAAGGCAGGAGGAGAAGGGTACAGTAGAGGATGAGATCGTTGAATGGCATCACCAACTCAATTGACATGAGTTTGAGCAAGCTCAGGGAGTTGATAATGGACAAGGAAGCCTGGCGTGCTGCAGTCCATGGGGTCACAAAGAGTTGATTATGACCAAGCAGCTGAATTGAACTGATAGTTTCTTTTTCTGTGCCAAAGCTTTTAAGTTTAATTAGGTCCCACTTACTAATTTTTGTTTTTATTTCCATTATTCTAGGAGGTTGGTCATAAAGGATCTTGCTATGATTATGTCATACAGTATTCTGCCTATGTTTTCTTCTAAGAGTTTTATAGTTTCGGGGGGTTATATTTAGGTCTTTAATACATGAAATGGACAATTTCAGTTTACACTGAGGGCGTGTGTTCCCTTTTTTTCAGTGGGTGACATCATTCTGAGAAGTCCAAAGAGTTAGGAAGTATATAATGGTTTGTGGCAAAGTTGTCACATCTTTCATTTTTTTCTATAAGATTTGTTTTTCACAGCAGAGACTGTGATTTGCTTGATACTTTCTCAGCCATATCAAGGTTGTGGCCACTCTAGGTTTATGGAGCCGTTTGGTAATTTATACAGTCTCCAGGAAGTTTCTAAATGTCATGAACTGAGCTTCTATCCTAGCAGTGGCTTTGTTTTCCTGCTAACTTCTACTCTGTAGTATCAGCCAGAATCTGCTGGCTGTCTTGTTTCCTGAATGTATGCTTGGGGACTTTGATTTTTATGAGAGTGCCATGCCCAGAAGTTTCTATAGATGCTGGGAAAGCTCTAGACACAAGTTCTATGCTGGGTCTGATGAGTCCATCACCCCAAACCACAGGATTGCCTCTGAGATTTAGGGATGTTCTAAGACCATCACAGTCAAACTTGACCTTGGACCTCTATCCTTCAATGTGTTCCTCTAGTCTCCTCTCGGATTGTAGGATTTTAGGTCTTAGATCATTCCTGGGCAGAGAAGTCATCGTGTGGAAACATTCTTCCCCATATTTATTATCACAGGTTTGTGAAGCTGATGTGGCCTGTCTTCATCCCTCTGTCAGCGTCACGACAGTGGCCTCTCAGCCCTAGCTTTCAGTGACCTCGTCCAGCTCATGGCTCTCTCCAGCCTGGGGATGGCTCAGCTCTGCTCTCTGCCAGAGCTCTCAAAGTTCGTTACCTGTGTGTCTCTTGTAAAACATCACCTACTTCTAAATAGTGCAAAAGGGAGAATTATGACATGGACTAGGCCATTGGAAGGGCTTCACTGTTGGCTCAGTGGTAAAGAATCCGCCTGCCAATCCTGGAGACATGGGTTCATTCCCTGGGTCAGGAAGGTTCCCTGGAGGAAGAAAGGGCAACCCACTACTCCAGAATTCTTGGCTGGGAAATCCCATGGACAGAGGAGCCTGGCGGGCAATAGTTCATGGGGTCACAAAAGAGTCGAACACGATTTAGTGATTAAACAACAACAACAAGATCATTAGAAATCTGGGGTGGAGAAAAAACTTGCTTTCTTATCTCTGACTTGGAAATTGAGGAGGTGAAACTGAGATGAGATATTTGTTCTACTTAAGATAAATTGAAACACCAGTGTACACTCAGCATTTAGACTTGGGTATATTTGTAAATAGAGATATTAAACAGAGAAATTGCAGCTAATTTGCTTCTCAAATGGATTTCAGTAATCTGCTGTGTGCAGATTACTTACAGTGAAGTGACTGCAAAGTTTTTAAGTAAATGTTTGCTTTATTTTACTTTTTCCTGAAATTATTTGTTTAGATTTTGGCATCAAAGAGGACACAGAGAAACATGAGTTAATCACAAGCAAAGAGTTCATGAACATAATATAAATGTTGAGTTATAAAAATACACTTTTAGGAAAACCACATTGTTAGACCTTGATCTTCTTTTCAGCTAGAATGATAATTGGGCTTTGCTGCAGTATAAATTGGAGAAGGCAATGGCAACCCTCTCCAGTCCTCTTGCCTGGAAAATCCCATGGATGGAGGAGCCTGGTGGGCTGCAGTCCATGGGGTCACGAAGAGTCAGACATGACTGAGCGACTTCACTTTGATGCATTGGAGTAGGAAATGGCAACTCACTCTAGTGTTCTTGCCTGGAGAATCCCATGGACAGAGGAGGCTGGTGGGCCATGGTGCATAGGGTCGCAAAGTGTTGGACACGACTGAAGTGACTTAGCATACATGCATGCAGCATAAATAATTTATGTTGTACATCTGCTACCAGATACACATTGAAAAACTTGACTTCTAGGCATTATGAAAGTTGCATTTTCTCATTTTTCTGATACCACTGTAAAGCCCCTCGTGTGAACAAAGATTTACATCTGTACAGCATACTGTCACACGGCTGGCGGATACTTGGAAACATGGACTTTAGACGAGGGCTCCTAAGCTGTGTGGGTCACCGAGCCCAGGAGGGGGTGGAGATTTTAGGAGGTCCTGGAATCCATAGAGTATCAAGGATTGTTTATATGTTAAATAAATAATGTCTTCCATATTTATGTGTATGACTGTTTGCAAACCCTATATAGTTGCTGCTCTTATGAGGAAATATGCATACGTATAAGTGCTACTGAATTAAGAGAAGCTCTTTACTATAATCAATTTTCTTAACAGAAGGTAAAGTGCAACTATTATAAACGGTTAACAACTCGTTTTGACTTTAAAAATGGGGCCTCACCACCACACACAGGTTGAAATGGCTATATCACAAATCTACAAATAATAAACACTGGAGAGGGTTTGGAGAAAATGGAACCTCCTCACTGTGGGTGGGAATGTAAGTTGGGAAAACAGTATGGAGGTTCCTCAATAAACTAAAAATAGAGTTGCCATATGATCCAACAATGTTACTCCTGGGTATATACCCAGACAAAACTATAGTTCCAAAAGATACATACACCCCTGTGTTCATAGCAGCACTATTAATATTTACAATAGCCAAGGCATGGAAATAACCTAAATGACCATTGGCAGACTAATGAATAAAGAAGATGTGGTACACATATAGTGTGGAATATTACTCAGCCATAAAAAGAATGAAATGATGCCATTTCCGATCTAGAGGTTATCACTAAGTGAAGGAGGAGAGAAAGAGAAAGACAAATACCATTTGATATCATGTTTATGTGGAATCAGGACTTCCCTGGTGGCCCGGACGGTAAAGCGTCTGCCTACAGTGCGGGGGACCCGGGTTCGATCCCTGGGTCAGAAGATCCCCTGGAGAAGGAAATGGCAACCTACTCCAGTACTCTTGCCTGGAAAATCCCATGGACGGAGGAGCCTGGTAGGCTACAGTCCATGGGGTCGCAAAGAGTCGGACACGACTGAGCGACTTCACTTGATGTGGAATCTAAAGTATGACACAGGTGAAGTCATCTGCAAAACAGAAGCAGATTCACAGGCAGAGAGAACAGAATTGTCGTCGCCCTGGGGGAGGGAGGATGGAGAAGGGATGTACTGGGAGTTTGGGGTCAGCAGGTGCAGACTATTATATATAGAATGGATAAGCAACAAGGTCCTACTCTACAGACAGAGAACTATGTTCAGTATCCCGTGATAAACCATAACAGAAAAGAATATGAAAAGAATATAAATTTGTAACTGAACACTTGGCTATACAGCATAAATTAACATGATGTTGTAAACAACTTTAGTAAAATAAAAATACAGGTCCTCATAATCAGAGAAGTGTAGAATTACTGCACTAGAGCTTTGTGAAAGTATCTCAGTCAGCTTAGAAGTGAACCCACAATTCAGCCAAGACAGAGCCAGAATGTTTTAAATAGTAACAGGAAAGAAATACCCACATACATATTTTTTAAGATGCGAGATTGTGTTGCCGAGGGGAGTGGAGCAACTTCCTTCTAAAAGACTTTGACCAGTCTCTGTTCTTATTTGCTGGATTGATCCAGCACCACCAGGAAGTGTAGACTTGCCCAGGCCATTGTGATAGTCAGTAGTCACACGTGGTTATGGAAATCTAAATTGAAATTAAGAAAATTAAAAATTGAGTTTATCATTCACACTAGCAACCATGTTAGTGCACAGTGGCCACATACTCGATAGCACATAGAACATTTTCATCAACGCAGAAAGGCCTTTTAGACAGTCCTGGGAATGATTGTCATCACTAGGGCTATTCCCTTCCACTTTTAGTAGCTTTGTCCTGAGGTCCTGGCATTGGATGGAGAAGCCTGATGTGCCTGGTAGAGTCTTGGGAGATTTTATGGACATGAACCCAAGGGCATGAGTAGAAAATCATTTCCCCCTTAATCTTCTTCCAGGTTTCCTCCCTCTGATAACAGCCCACATCTCATGACAGGTGGCAGGAGTCTGTGTATATTAAAGTTATCATTTTGTCATCTGTGATAGACATTTATCACAATTTGGGCTGCCTAGCATCTGGATCTTTTTCCTGAGTTTGGGGGAATCCGTCAATGTATGAAACTGGGTGGGTGAGCCTGCCCTGTTCCTCTTAATTTTCTGAGAAGAAATGCCTACTTTTGCTTTCCCTGACTTCTGCCAGCTAGAAGAAGGACAGGATTTATGGTCTGCCAAGCCTGGCGCTCTGCCTCTGAAGTGATGACTCAGAGAGGCAGAAGATGGTTTAGAATTCCACCCATCACTGGTGCAAGAAGTAGCATCAGTGGCCGTGAACAGAAGCCAGCTGCACTGCCCAGGGTCTTTGGTAGCAGGTCTGTTGAGTCAGCTGTTGAGAACAAAAGAAAAATGTTAAGGAAATCAGCCTAAGTATGAAAGGAGCCTAGACTAGCATTGTCTGTTCCTACTGACATCCTCCTCGGTGTGGAGCAATACTAACAAAATAAAGAGAACCAGACATCAGTGTTCCCTTAAATTAGTCATAACACAAGTAAGATATCCTAGTATTCTGTAATGGAAAGAAATCCTTTCATTATCTTTTAATGAAATAATATATATCTCAGAATTATAAATATCCCTCTTTGCTTTAGTAATAGAATGACTTTTTTTTTTTGAGATTGGTGTTTATAATTCTGTTTCTTACAGTGTGAGCAGTTACACTATATCTGATTCCTACCAGCCTGGTGGATTGGCCTCCTTTATTTGTTTTCTAGAACAAGTAGACTGTGGCATATTGTTCTACCTTATGTTTTAAGCACGTTGTCTGTTCTTCCTCTGTGCTGCTTCCCCACTCCGGCACACATAGCAGCTGGGTAACCATCTGCATCATCACTGTGTCAAATTTGGGACAAGGCTTCTAAGTGCTATGCTGGGTCTCCCTTCTTCAGGCTGGATGTAGATAGTCCTGAAGCCATAGCAGGTGGTGGGGAGACAGGATTGAAGGGGCCCGGGTCTCAGTGCATGAAGGAGGGCTCTTCACTAACCAGGAACACCCACATGTCCCTGAAGAGAAAATCTTTGATGGTCAGGATTTGCAGCCTTTCCCAGTAATAACTATGCAATGAAAAAAGAACATAAATTATATGAACGTGCGTGAGAGAGAAATAAATTTTGTTGTGTTGAGGCTTTATATATTGTTGGATCTGTTTGTTACAGAAGCTGACATTACTCTTTACACCCTCATTCATATAAAGTCATTATTTCTTCTTCACAAATGGTAACTGACATTTTTTGTTTTTTTTAGTTGCTTTTTATCTGGAATCTTCTTCATTGAATAGTACCGTGAGTTATACAGAATTATGATGAAGGTGTTGAAGAATCTGGGGTGCATATTTCCCTATATTACCTCAAATTGTTTACAGATAGACCTGAGGTACGTGAAAGCTTAATGACTCATGGAAGAGCAGTTTGCTAGTTTTGTAAAATGTAGATTTAACATTTTGAATGATTTTGTAATCTTGGATCACCATGAAGTTTATGTCGCCTTAGTATGCAGGTTCAGTAACTAATTTTCACTTCGTATATAGAAACATATAGAAAACTTTTGTTAGTTTTATTAGAAAACATTTTCCAGGCTTAATGGTTTCACATATGCCATATAGGTAGACAACAGAGGTGGAAAGGATACTCTGAAATCATCTTATATTAAAACAGAGGAAAAAACTACGTGATGCTCATTCAAAAGTCTCAAATGTGGTGGTGCAGGATATTATCTATTCTGCATTTGCCATGACATGTAAATGATTGCTCGACAGAGATGACGTATTAGGGGTTTAATGTTTCCACTTTATAGTTTACTATTAACTAATAACATTTTCCTCTTCTAAAACGTGGTAAAAGCAACCATGTACCTATGAGGTTATTAATAGAGGTTTTATATATACTCATATATTTGATAAGTTTTGAGTACTTTGGGGGAAAATACTTAATAAACACAAATAACTACTTCTGTTAACAGTTCATTTCTGTTCATTTTCTCTCCAATAATAATGCCAAAGCATCTTATAAGCTCTGTGTAGCAGCTTGAGAAAAAATAAGATATATTTAGTGTCAATACTGTGTAACCCCTGCCATAATCTCTACCATTTAAAGGCACTATTTAGTGGGATTATTATGAACAAAGTAAAAAGTTTGCACAGAGGAGCCACATGGCTGTCTCTTCTATCTAAATTATGAAGGTGAAACCCTACAAACTCATCCCTACTTTTCTTTTTAAAATATTTATTTATGTATTTATTTGGTTGTGTCCGTTTTTTGCAGCACACGGGACCTTCATTGGGTCATGTGGGGTCTTCAGTTGTGGCACATGGACTCTCGAGTTGAGGTTCATGGGCTTGCTAGCTGAACTGTGGGGGTTTAGTTGCTCCGAGCCCCGTGGGCGTGGGCGCCCAACTCCCCGACCGGAGACTGAACCCACCCCTGCACTGCGAGGTGGGCCCAGCCCCGGGACCACCCAGGGAGTCCCCTGCTCTTCTTAACACCTGCTGTACGCTGTGCTTTTTAAAGCACACTGATGTGTACTCTGGGCCGGAGTCTAGCATGTATCTTGAACTTGTTGATCTCAGGCACCTTTATACTCTTAAAAATTATTCAGGGTCCTGAAGAGCTTTAGTTTATGTGACTTATAAATATTTGCTATATTAGGAAATGTCCCCATCTTGGTACACTTATTTTTTTATTGATTTCAAGTAATTATAACCAATGCATTATGTGCTAACATAAAGATTTTTTTTCTAAATTATTTATTTGAATTGGAGGCTAATTACAATATTGTAGTGGTTTTTGCCATGCATTGACATGAATCAGCCCCAGGTGTACATGTGTCCCCATCCTGAACCCCCCTCCCGCCTCCCTCCCCATCCCATCCCTCAGGGTCATCCCAGTGCACCAGCCCTGAGCACCCATCTCATGCATCGAACCTGGACTGGCGATCTGTTTCACATATGATAGCATACATGTTTCAATGCCATTCTCTCAGATCATCCCCCCCTCGCCTTCTCCCACAGAGTCCAAGAGTCTGTTCTTTGTATCTGTGTCTCTTTTGCTGTCTTCCACATAGGGTCATCTTTACCATCTTTCTAAATTCCATATATATGCATTAATATACTGTATTGGTGTTTTTCTTTCTGGCTTACTTCACTTTGTGTAATAGGCTCCTGTTTCATCCACCTCATTAGAACTGATTCAAGTGCGTTCAAGTATTACATTTTGCACATGTACCACAGCTTTCTTATCCATTTGTCTGCCGATGGACGTCTAGGTTGCGTCCATGTCCTAGTTATTGTAAACAGTGCTGTGATGAATATTGCGCTACATGTGTCTCTTTCAATTCTGGTTTCCTCAGTGTGGATGCCCAGGAGTGGGATTGTTCGGCCGCATGGGATTTCTATTTCCAGATTTTTAAGGAATCTCCACACTGTTCTCCATAGTGGCTGTACTAGTTTGCATTCCCACCGACAGTGTAAGAGGGTTCCCTTTTCTCCACATCCTCTCTAGCATTTATTGTTTATAGACTTTTTGATGATGGACATTCTGACCAGTGTAATGTTTTTTAAAATGAAAAAAAAATTACTATATTTTTCAAAACAAGCTTGGTGAGAAGAATGCACTGTTTAAAAGTTTTTTTTTTTTTTAATTTTTGCAAGTCTAATTTCTGGCTTAAAAGAAGATACCTGGATTCTCCTGCTTCTGCAGTCAGTCTATTGAGAGAGTAAACATGCTGAGGCCCCTGAATATTCCAGCTTGTGAGAGTGAAAAAGGCGAATCATATTTTAGTATGGTTATGAAAATACTCTTGACCTTCTGGGTCCCACACTTTGAGAACTGCTATTCATACTAAACTATAAAGGTGGTCTTGAGAGAGTCTCCATTTTGTCACTGTTATTATTTGTACCAGAAAATCCCCTTCTCATCCGGGGAATGGGTACTTGTAGTAAGAAATCAAAGCATCAGAAAAAAACTTACATGCTTCATTTAAAAACTCTCTTTGGTTCCATCTACAGAAAGCTGTTCCGCCTAATTCAACCAAATGAAAGCATTTAAAATATCAGTGTATATCTGCCTACAGTTCTCTAAATAAAAGGCATATCTTGAAGCGTCAGTAATTAGAATTACAATCTTGTACATTCATGATGAGATGGTTGGGGTGTGTGTGTGTGTGTGTGTATGTATGTGTTCAGTTGTGTCCATCCCTTTGTGACCCCGTTGACTGTAGCCTGCCAGTCTCCTCTGTCCATGGGATTCTCCAGGCAAGAATACTGGAGTGAGTTGCCATTTCCTCCTCTAGAGAATCTTCCCAGCCCAGGGTTTGAACTCACATCTCCTACATCTCCTGCATTAACAGGCAGATTCTTTACCACCAAGATACCTAGGAAGCCTGGTGAGATGGTGGCAGTGAGCAATTCCCAAAGATGAGTAAGTGTATTTGTCAGACACAGTGATTTCTATGGGATAAAAACAGTGGCACAGGACAACTCACAATTTACTTATTTATATTATGTCACTCATGTATGCTAAGTGTTTCTTGCTTGTGCGTCTGTAACGTGGCTGTGATTTGACCTGCCTGGGCTGGGCTCCACTGGGCTGAGCTCCAGACTGTGGACTGGGTTAAAGTTGTTCTGAATGTGTCTCTCCTGACACTTGAATGGGGCATATTCTTCTGTGAGGGCAGAAGTCTGATGACCTAGCAGAAACTTGCTGTGCCTCTTAAGGCCGCTCCTTCGACCTGATCCACTGCCATTTTAGCTCGTATGCAGTTGAAAAAGCAGGTTCCATGGTCAAGCTCACTTTCTGTGTGGCAGGAAAGTGCACTGTTCCAGTGGGATTCGTTGGGGTGGTGGAGAGAGGGATTGGTTTTTGGTTTTAAAATATTCTAATCTACCACAATGTGCAATTCTGAATTATTAGTAGATAATGATGTCTACCTACTTAATTCTTACTCAGAGAAATAGTCAAGGGACTAAATTTTAATTGTAATTTTAGGCTGCAGTCCTTCTGTTGATTGAATCTTCAGACTATCACTGTTGTATTGCTCTATTCCCGCATTCTCAGACTGCTTTTCAAGTTGTTATATATATATATATATATATATATATATAATTTTTACTTAAACTGTTTCTTCTTGGCTGTGCTGAGTCTGCCTTGCCTTGCTCGGGCTCTCTGTTTGTGGCGGGTGGGGGCTGCCCTTCCTCGCAGGCACTGCCTGCTGACTGTGGCGGCTTCTCTTGTTGCGGAGCACAGGCCCTGCTAGAGTGGTTGCAGCGCGTGTGGGCTCGGTAGTCGTGGCACTTGTGAAATATGCAGTAGTTGCCCTGTGGCATACACAATCTTCCCGGACTAGGGACTGAACCTGTGCTCCCTGCATTGGCAGGCAGATTCTTAACCACTGTGCCACCCAGGAAGTCCCCTCAAGTTGTTTCTTGACCCAATTGATCTGAACTATTGTGAGAGCCTCTAAATTGGTCTGTGTCCTGTTACTATTGCTATGCAACAAACCATCCCCAAATGAAGTGCTTAAAACAACAGCAATCTATGTGGCAGGCAGGATGGGAGGAGAGTCTGGGGGAGAATGGGTGTGTGTATATGTATGGCTGAGTCCCTTCCGTGTTCACCTGAAATGGTCACAACATTGTTAATTGACTATACCCCGATACAGAATAAAAAGTTTAAAAGAAAAATACCTTATGAGATAAAAGAAGAGAAAACAAAACAGCAGTCGTGAACTCGAAGTTAGGGCAGGGTTCATCAGAGAGGGTTTGTCGCTGTTCTTTGTGGCATCAGCTGGAGTATTTTGACTAGATGCCAGAGGATGCACTTCCGAGATAATTTGCTCACAGACCTGCTAAGTTGGTGCTGAAGACCAGGAGCTTCAGTTCATCTCCACATGCCCTCTCTGCAGACTGCTGGGCTTCCTCACAGCATGGTGGTGGAGTTGCCAGAGTAAGTGTCTCAAGAGATGGGTTGTGAACACTGCCAGTTTCTTAAGGTTTGGGCCTGGGAACTGACCCAGTGTTACTTTTACTGGGTTATATCTGTCAAGCAGTCACAAAGTCCAGGTTTAGGGGAGGGGACATAGGCCCCTGTCTCTCCGTGGGAGGGGTGTCAGAGGATGCTTTAGTCTGAAACTAGCATACGCTCGCAGTGCGTCTGTCCCCAGATCACTTCATATTTGCATCTTCTCAAAGCACAGCTGTGCTCATTCGGGAGCTCCTCATTCGCTATCAGACAAGGAGCAAGGCCCTGTTTAGCATCCCCGGTATGCCAGCCAAACTTGGGACTTTGTCTTCTTTTGTCTTTGATCATATATACATTTTTTTCTCTTTTCTAGGATATTATTCCTCTAATCTTTTCATATCCTGACATTCTGTGCTTAAAATAAATGCTAGCCTTTCATGAAGTTTTCCTTAAATTCTCCATCTTTCTGCAATTTGTCCTTCTGTTGTCTCCCATAGTGCATTTTAATTGTATCCCATTTAAAGGCCTCCCAATTTCTATCTTAAACAATAATATATGCATGTATATGCATTTTGAAATCTGTAGTATATTTCATGTCACTTGGAGGTGTTCATATTTTCATAGAATATTTACATTCAGTTGTACTGATATCTTAATATACATGTAACAAGTACTTGAATTTTTTTTTAAGGAGTAAACTGAAAGTATATATGAATGGAATTAACAGAGTATGTTTAGACTCACTTGATGACCTATTAGAAGCACTATGGTTGTTGATTAAGGTTGCTGGTTGGTAAAAATAGATTGATGGCTAACCATCAACATGAATGTTAGAAAATGTTGATAAAAAGCGGTTCTACTTACAATAAAGTGCAGCTGTACAAAGTTAGAAGTAACTAGAAATGTGTAGGAACTTAAGTGAAGAAAGCTATAAAACTTAATTATAAGACATAAAATAAATTTCAAATAGATGGAGAGAGAGACTTTGTTCTTAAAAAGTAAGATTCAATGCAATAATGCATATATGTATCACTTTTGTTAAGTTAAATGCACAGTCCAATCTCTGTCAATACTGGGGAACTTGCTGAAATAATCTGGAAGTTCTTCTGGGAAAATGGACTTATAAAATGCCTCCAAAATTATACGAAGTATTTATTAGGGTTACTTGCCATCTCAAATATTAAAGAATAGTATGTCAGTGATGATTGAACACTGGTATTGGCAAAAGAATACCTCAATGAATAAACTATAGAGAGTCTATTTTTAGATAAGTATATATGGTAATTTAGTATGTGATAAGGTTGGTATTTCAGACTGGAAGGAAAAAGATGAATTATTCAGTAAAAGATGTTGGGACACCTGCCTAGTCATCTGGAAGAATAAAGCAGACTCCTTACCAAACAACTCATGCAGAAATAATTCCAGGGGACAAAAATTATCAATGGAACAAGGTGAGCTCTAAATATATGAACAAGATATATAGATGAATATTTTTGCAGTCTTGTGGTGGGAAAGGCATCTCTAAGTAAAAACATGAAGGAACAGATAAAAAAAAAAGAAACTACATACAACATTTTACGTCTTTATTTGTTTTATTTTAGGGTAGTGGAAAACCATCTAAACCTGTTGGGCAAACAGTATTCTGGGAAGATATTTGCATAGTTTATGATCAACAAAGGGCTGATATCCCTAATGTAGAAATTCTTACAACTTTATCAAAAAGATAGAACTTCTTTATAGAATCATGGGAAAAATATAAAAGGGTAATTCATAAAATAATGAATATGAAGCCTGCAGGCACATGTTTGAAAAATGTATGCAATCAAAGGTGCTAATTAAACCACCAGGGGTATGTAATAGTAACTGAAATGATAAAAGCAAAATATAAACTAAATATCTCTACACTTGGTGATGATTTGGGAAAATAGGTGCTATAATGTACTGTAATATAGTTTTCTTCAAACTGTGGTGAAGGACTGTGTTTTTCCTTTGTTTGTAACTGAAATGTTTATAAAATACAATAAAAATATATAGCCAGGAAAACAAAGTGAAAAATATGCAAAATAAAATCTCAAATGTGTTTCTCTATGTTTCTACATGTCTTTCTATATATATATTTATATATATATTATATATTTCTAAAAAGTGTTCATCATATATAAAATTACTCCATAAAACTGTCATAAATGTTTCAGCTGCTGAATTTAAAATAGACTATAAGGGGACAAGTCCAGAAGGAGGAAAATTAGATAGCAGGTTATTGTGATAATCAGGGAAGACCTGGATGATATTAATTTAGAGAGGGTGGGAAGGGTAGAGGGCTTCCCAGGTGGCACTAGTGGTAAAGAACCCGCCTGCCAATGCAGAAGACTTAAGAGACGTGGGTTCGATCCCTGGGTTGGGAAGATCCCCTGGGTGTGGCAGCCCACTCCATTATTCTTGCCTGGAGAATCTCCATGGACAGAGGAGCTTGGTGGGCTACAGTCCATAGGGTTGCAAAGGGTTGGATACAGCTGAAGGGACTTAGCACGCATGCATGGGAAGGATAGAAGTGGCTGAAAGGGGTCAGAGTCTTGATCTCTGTTGAATGGAGAATCAATAGGATCTGCTCATGGATTTCCTGTAGGTGTGAGAAAGAGAGGTAGGTGATAAGGGTGATTCTGAGGTTTGGGACCTGGGACCTGGGAAGGATGGAGTTGCTTTTTACTAGAATGGGGAAGATCAGAAGGTGGCTTTGGATGTGTTAAATTTGAGATTCCCATCGGACATTTAAGAGAAGATTGCTGGCAGATGGCTGGATATAAGGGTCTGGAATTCAGTGAGGACTCAGGGCTGAAAGTGTGAGTTATGTAAGAGTTGTGTGTCTGAGTGAGCTCAGTACAGAGGTGAATGCACATGGAAAGCTAAGGCTCTCACCCTTAAAGGGTAGGGAGATCAGGAAGAAGCAATATTGAGATCAGGAGGATGAGAGAGCTAGTGAAGTAGGAGGAACACCAAGGACATGGGGTATCTTGGAGGCTAACCAGCAATGTCAGGAGGAGGGAGGAATAATCAGAGGGCTGCGAAGAGGAGACGGAGAGTTGGCCAAACAGGGTGGTGAGATGCAAGTCTGACCAACCGGAAGCATCAGCTTGAATTTCCTTATTGATGTGTGAGTTATGAAGCATAGAGCGGATGATGGTGATACTAAAAATTGTTATTTTAAGAATTCAGAAGGAACAGTGTCTTCTTATTTCTTAGTCAGGTTTGTCAGATATATACCCTACCATTAAAATTGGCAATTGCAGCCAAAAAAGAAAGAGAAAGAAACTAAAATTACTGAAAGACAGGTTTTCCACATCCTGTCAGATTGTTTAAATTAATTATAAAGCTGGTGGCTGCAGATGCAGCTGCCTGAACTTGGATCACACGTTGGCAGGGAACATCCTTGTGGGGAAAGTCTGCTGAGAAAGCGAACAGAGAGAAAGGGAGAGAAGGGAAAGAAAGAAAGGAGGAAAAAGGTGGAAAGCCCAAGAGGATCAGAAGCAGTGCTCAAAGCATTTGGCTGTGGGAGATGGATGCTGTACAGGGAATAGAAACCAGTTGCCTGGTAAACTTCGTTAAGTCTCCAGAAATAAGACACCAGAAAAATGTTAGCTGCCTTTAATGATAGCCTCAGTTTGAATAGATTTGAGAAGGTGTACATTTGTCCCAGATGATAGTTTCCCTGATACTTAAAACAATGCTGTGATCCCCTTCAGGAGAAGTGTGAATTCATGTCTCTGGGACTGAATACAGTAAAAGTTCATAAAATGATGCTACTAAGACAGTGACAGTAGTTGTACCAGAGTTTCTTCTCTAGGCATTGATTCAATAAAATAGTGACAACATTTTTGGTAAAGGAAACTATAAGCAAGGTGAAAAGGCAATGGGAGAAAATAATACCAAATGAAACAACTGGCAAAGGACTAATTTCCAAAATATACAGGCAGCTTCACACCAGTCAGAATGGCCATCATCAAAAAGTCTACAAATAATAAATGCTGGAGACGGTGTGGAAGAAAGGGGTGGGAATGTAAACTGATACAGCCACTATGGAAGATGGTATGGAGATTCCTTAAAAAACTAGGAATAAAACCACCGTATGACCCAGCAATCCCACTCCTAGGCATATACACTGAGGACTCCAAAATGGGAAAAGACACGTGTAACCCACTGTTCATTGCGGCACAGTAGCTAGAACATGAAATCAACCTAGATGTCCATTGACAGATGAATGGATAAAGAAGTTTTGGTACATATACACAATGGAACATTCAGTTCAGTTCAGTTGCTCAGTCATGTCCGACTCTGCGACCCCATGAATCGCAGCACGCCAGGCCTCCCTGTCCATCACCAACTCCCAGAGTCTACCCAAACCCACGCCCATTGAGTCGGTGATGCCATCCAGCCATCTCATCCTCTGTCGTCCCCTTCTCCTCCTGCCCCCAATCCCTCCCAGCATCAGGGTCTTTTCCAATGAGTCAACTCTTGTGGTGGCCGAAGTATTGGAGTTTCAGCTTCAGCATCAGTCCTTCCAATGAGCACCCAGGACTGATCTGCTTTAGGATGGACTGGTTGGATCTCCTTGCAGCTGATTCATGCTGAGGTTTGACAGAAAACAACAAAATTCTGTAAAGCAATTATCCTTCAATAAAAAGATAAATTAATTTAAAAAATTGTGAAAGCTGGGTTCAGATAAAATAACAGGAGGACTTTTTTGGCCTCAGCCAAGAGTTATTTGGAAAACAGGCAGAGCAAGTTAAAATGAAGGCAAAGATTTGTGTGCTAGGCACAGATGGACTGAGTTCACTCTCACATAAATATTATCTCTTTGTTCTTGCCAGGGCTGAGATGCGGTTAGTGTCTTAATTAACCTAGGGCATTCTCAGTTACGGCTCCAAAACCGTAGTCGTCTGGAAACCATCCTCTGGCTTCAAGTAGCCCTGACTGTTGGTGTGACCTTCAATCTAGCAACTGCAGGCCTGGGAGTGGTGGAGAGGTGCGCTCACCTCTTGCTTCCAGATTTTCTGTTCTGTGCATCCATTGTTCAGGTTTATGGGCAAATTTCAACAGAGAAGCTTCGCAGCTTTTCTATTTTACATAATGGATATTTTTAGTCTACAGTACTCAGATAATTTTGGGGCTTCCTTGATGGCCCAGTGGTAAAGAACCCGCCTGCAATGCAGGAGATGTGGGTTTGATCCCTGGGTCAGGAAGATTCCCCGGGGGAGGGCATGCAACCCATTCTAGTATTCTCGCTTAAATAATCCCATGGACAGAGGAGCCTGCTGGGCTGCAGTCCATGGGGTCACAAAGAGTCGGACACATCTGAGCATATGCACACTCAACTAATTTTTGCTGTGAACATTCTGAAACCCAGTATAGAGAGTGAATCCACTGTCAAGGCTAATGTACACTCTTTCAACTATTTTACTTGGGACTGTGGTATTTAAAAACATGTTTGCAGAAAACATTACAGTTGAAGATAGGCAAAAGAAATTATATTTTTGATTGAAAAGATTATTTACACCAGTGAGCATAATTTAATGGGATTTAAATGCCTTTCCATCAATATTAATATAGGCACTATTGTCCTAGATACATAGAAATGTTTCTCAAGCTGTGATTTCCCTTCTGGTTACCCTGTGCTTTGTCAGGGAGAATAAAGAAAGCAGTGTTTAGATTATCACTACATGTTTTAAAATTTCTGCCAGTGGCTGTGGTGCGATGCTTGGGATCTAAGAGAATAAACAGGAAATTGGAGGCACAGACCTTTGCCTTCATCTCCAAGCAGGGCTGGACTCCGTGTTTCATTTAGTTTCACAGGACACCAGAAACCTGAGAACAGTATTTAAGCTGACCACAGTTCTTTTATAGCTGGTCTATATGTGGCAATCTACAGATTGCCAGATCTTTTTCCTGTTCTCCAAGTTAGTATATTGGCATTTGAAATACCAAATGTACTTTTTATCAGTGATTGGTTTAAAATAGAGTGAAGCAGTGTAGCCCTCTCATCACCCTAAAACACTGCTTTTTTTTTTTTTTTTTTGAATGATGGAAAGGATTGTGTGTATGTTGTAGACAGTTTGAGGAAGTATAACCTGAAACCTCACAACCCACAGGTCACCACACTTGATATTTTAGTGTTGTTCTCTCTAGATCTACCTGTGTTCATTACGGAATCAGACCATTTGTGTTTAACAGACTGTTTCCAAGGGGAGCTGGAAAGAATATTAATAGATGCCCTGGGGGTGGCGGGGCGGTTTCCACGGTCACGTGTGTTTGGAAAATGCTAGGCCGAGTGGTGCTAGCCTGGGCTTGGCCGCACTGCCCTTCCGGGGGGGACCCTGAGGACTGCCCCTGGGAGGGGTGGCGGGGCGCCCTTGGGAGGCCTGGGTGGGCCGCCCCGCATGGGCAGTGTCCCTGCCAACACAGCGCGGGTGTGCCCCCAGGCGGCGCGGAGAGCTGCCTTCTGTCCTCTGCTTCGTGGAGTTGGGGTCTCGTGCTTTTGTAACCTACTTTTCCCTCTTAACATAGTAAGAGGGTTTTGCATTAAACATTTTTTCCCGAATAAGGGAATTCCTTGTGATTTTTTTTCAAAATGTTCCAATGCATAAAGATCCTGTGTATAAAACGGGGGCTTAACCCAGGGGACCTATCATTTCAGCCCTTGGTGATCCTCTTGAGAGGTGCTGAGGTATACAGTGTTTATGTTCCTTTGGGTTTTGCCTTCCACCCACCTGCTCTGACAGACCTTTAACTTTGGACCGCTGAGGTTGAAGCCTGTGGATTCACAGTTCCCAAAGCCGGCACTAACTTGTTTGCTTTGGAAAGGCCTGACGAAAATAGGCTGCTTTTTAACGCAAATAGCTCCTTTTCTTCTGTTGGTGGGCAGTTCATTTAAGAATAGCTTTTTATTTATTGTGTTGTAAAAATAACCTCTTGGAGAAGAATGAATGCCTCCAAGTGACTCTCCCAGACTGACTTTTCTTCCCTATAGAAATGACTGCTTTGATTTGGTTTATTGCCTTCCCGAAGTCTTTTTCCCACTATGAAATAGAATGTGTATTTAATGTTTCTTCAAGCTCATTAGTACCTTTACTAGTATTACTGTTTCCTTTCCTCCATGATTAATTATCTAAAATATTTTTCTACAAACATAGACAGACATATATTTGCCTCAGATCTGGCCCAAATTATTATACAAATGGATCTTCATTTGTTCCCTTCATTCATTTTTACTTCCTTTATCACAAAAATATATCCTTGAATCTTAGTATTTAACATCAACTGTCACCATTTTTAATTTTCTAGTTGGAAGTGTTAAGATTCAGAGGAGAAATCTATCTTCTAATTGTATATATCTTTATGAAAAAGTACTTGGAGCCCTGTTGTAACACTTCCTACTCTTGGTTGGTTATCTCAGCTTGATTGATGACCATCACTTCTTCTGGCATAAATGTTGCACCTTTTAAATATTATAAACTACATTGTATAGTCCTTTCTTTTATAAACAGCATATCTAGGCCAGGCCTGGCACACATTCACAGACTATGTAATTCCTGGGCATGTGTATCACTTTTAAAGACTGGAGCTGAAAAGCATTGTGTGTACTTTTGGCATGGGGATTCCTTGTAGAGTATGTAAATTTCCCCTAAGGAAAACTGAATTTGCATGCAAAAGCTCTCACTATAATTATAACAATTTCCTCCTCTTTATAAAAAAAAAAAAATCAGCTTCTCAGTATGCTAAGTAAAGGTTTTTTCCTTCCCACCAAGACAGGTCTTATTGAAGGAACTGGCTGCTGAAAACCACATGCCAGCTGCCTAAAGCAACTGAAATGGGACATGATAGGGTTTGGAATGCACAATGTAGGGGCAGAGAATCATGGTCCCATGCCTTGAACATCATATGTGTGAGCATGCAAGGTGCCATCCAATGGCTTGTCCTTGGAAGGAAAAAAATAGTGGACTCATCAGGGGAAAAAAGGTTTGGTCATCAAGTTTTCCTTTTTCTGAGGGTTGTGCTTGCATAGTTTAAATTGTAATAAAAATTAAAATGCCTGAAATGTTTATGAGTTGGAATTCTCTGCTGCTTTAGCTCATGGGTGCCTCCCAGAATGCTTCCTGAGATAGTGACAGGAACCCTAGCAGTGCCCCCAGAGAATGTTCTTTGAGGACCTCACTGGCAGTCAGGAAAGGGGATTTGGTGTTCTGGTGGTTCAGAGGGCAGGCAGGGGTGTCTCTTTTCAAGGTTGCTTGTTGTTATCCATGTGTATGATTTTATCTTTTCACATATGTCCTAGATGGGACATCCTTGTAAGCAGCTTTATCTCGGTCAGCAAAGTCAGATATTTGGTGTACTGGGGAAACTCACATATTACTACACACACTTTGCTTGCCTTTGTGGATAATTGATTTTCTAAAAACCAAAGTTGTTAAAATATTAAGTTTTATATATTTTATAATAACCCAGGCTGTGCAGTTGCTAGTCTAACATACCAGACTGTTGCTGCTGCTGCTAAGTCGCTTCAGTCGTGTCTGACTCTGTGCGGCCCCATAGACAGCAGCCCACCAGGCTCCTCTGCCCCTGGGATTCTCCAGGCAAGAACACTGGAGTGGGTTGCCATTGCCTTCTCCAATGCATGAAAAGTGAAAAGTAAAAGTGAAGTCGCTCAGTCGTGCCCGACTCTTAGCCACCCCATGGACTGCAGCCTACCAGGCTCCTCCGTCCATGGGATCTTCCAGGTAAGAGTACTGGAGTGGGGTGCCGTTGCCATCTCCAGCAGATGGTTAGAATACCCCATATAATTTAACTTTGGTTGACTCTGAACAGCCGTGTGTCCCTGGGTCATTGTCGGTGGTGTGAATGGAGAGTTCTAGTTGTTAGCGGTCCCAGTTAACAGGTACGGTCAGGTGGACGTATCAGTGGTGCATCCTGTGGCCTGTGGCAGGTGACAACCGGGGCGAGGGGCGGGAGGGTCTTGAGTCAAGCTCAGAACATGAGTTTTGCTGAAGATGGGATGTCTTTGCTTTTCCTGGCCACACCCCAGAGCATGTGGAATCTTAGTTCCACAACAAGGGATCGAACCTGCACCCTCTGCATTGGAAGCATGGAGTCTTAACCACTGGACCTCCAGGGAAGCCCCTCCGGTGGTGATGTCTTAGCTGGAGGGGCTTACTCTTGTTGGAGGCACGGATTTCTGCTGGTTTAGGCTTGACCTACGACTGCGCTTGATGAGGTGTTAACACGGGTGGTGCAGATGCTGGGGGCACAGAAGGGAAGGGAAGGTAACTGGATTGCAGAGTTTTGAGAGAAGCTTGTGTAGCATCTGAAGGGGAAGTCAGAAAGGGAGAGAAACAGCAGAGCTGGGCGGGGGTGAGGGTGCCTGACAGTGTCAGGGTGATGGTCACTGGTCTGAGCTCTCTGCATTATGAGGAGGGGGTAGATACTAAAACCCAAGCTTGCTTCAGACTGCCAGCAAGGAATGAATGAGGGATGCCTCTCAGGCAGGCTGAGCCAGGGAGAAAGTGCCAGCTTCTCTCCATGCATCACGGGGAGAGGCAGCTTAGAGCCACGGCCAGTGGAGATTTTCACAACCCCGGGTGGCCAAGGCTTCTCCTGAGGTCACCTGGAATCCTTGCAGTTTCAGCTGCCTGCTTTCCCAGTGAAAACCCGCTTTCTCGACTCACTTTGTGGCACTCGGGGAGAATTACCAGTCTCCTGAGAGACCTGAGTGATGACGGTTCCTCCCGTCTGTGCACGCTGCTATGAGAGCTTTCCTTCTGATGGCCTTGGCTGACCTCATGTTTAAGGGCTGGTTACCCGAGAAAAGGGGCTGTGACACAAGCCTTTGCTTGCTGTTGTCTGTGAAGCCAGCTCAATCGACCATGAGCTTCACATTGTACTGGCCCCATCGGCTTCTCCCTTATTCTCACGCTTGAGGAGGCATTTCTTCTGCAGATGGCATCCCATGTAGGGGTTATTTCATTGGAAGAAAGGTGAAGGACTTTCTGTAAATGAGAAGTTTTAACTTTCTGTTTCAGATTTCAGATGTGTGGGTTCAGATCCCAAATAAGTGACCAATCTTATTGGTTGCTCAAAGTCAGGTTTAAATACAAATTACACTGAAAGTCATTATTGATTTTACTTCTGGGTTATGTGATATTCTATAAATATAAAGACCTGTCCCAAAAGGATGCCAGAATGATACTAATATTTTTATCTATATAAACAAACATTTTTGGACTATTTTTGTACTTTTTTGTACATCTATTTGTTGTAAATAAAATATTGTGTTTTTCAAAGCCAAATTTAAATGGTTCTTTGAAATGAGGTCTATTTTTTATATTTAAAAATCACTTTGATTTAAAAATTAAGATGAAATGATAAAAATAATAATAACCTATGTCATTTTTGTGCATTTCTAATTTCCCACCTGAACTACACATATTTATAATCAGAGTTGTACAATTTTATATCATTCTTCACTCAAAATTATAAAATTAGTGTTTCTGATGTCATACCCCACTTGTGTGTATGTGTGTTTGTACAGGGCTTCAAATCTTAGAAAAGAGAATTAAAAGTTATAAATATATCAACACCCAATTTGCCTTACTGCACTCTGTTTCTCTCACTTCCCAGAGTAACTCCTCTCCTTAGGGTGCTTTTCCATTTATATTTTTATACACTCGGCTCATGTACATATGTATGTATGTATGGGATATGTGTGTATATGCACACAAGACATGTTATGCAATACATGCATGTATACACATACACATATTCATATACCTAGTGCACATGTAGGTGTATATATAATATATCTGTGTCTATATGTGCATACATACAGTATTGCTATATAGTCTAGGAGTTTATGTGTCTGGATGTGTTTTGGCCCTCAGTTCTGCTGCATAAGTTTTGTTTCATTTATCCTACCTAAAGTCCCATTTCTTAGAAGAGGATAGGCCTGCCAGGCGCCCAGGTCACAGGGCTTATGGGGACATTCTCCCTTAGGCTCTGCCTCACTCACCTCACCCTAGTCTCATCCCTCACGAGCGTTTCACAGTAACTCTGGGTATTTGGTAGATCAGAATCTTGGCCATTCTTGGTTCCTGTACTTATTGAATGAAAACATAACAGCTTGTCTAGCTCTGAGGAATCCCAAAGGACTGTGACTTAGAGGAATACACAGGTTCAGCGGGTCTAACCTTCCCCTGGAAGCCTGTACCCACCCCGGCTCCCGTCTGCCCCCTCTCCATCGTCCCTGCCAGGCACCCGGGCCTCCGTGCTGGTATTCAGACCCACTCAGCCCCATGTCCCCTCACTAAGGACGCTCCCTCGACCTTGGTGGGGCCGCCTCTTCTTCCCATGCATGTTTCCTGCTCACATGTTACTCCGCAGAGACCTCCATGGCCACCCTATCCAAGATATCCCTTTTTGATCACTTTCTTTCCTCTTACTCTGCCCTATTTTAGTCATAATTTTTTCATTATGTGAAATTACGTAATAGTGCTTGTTAGTTATTTTTTGTTTACCATGGGCTTCTTCCACTAGAAGAAGTCCTTGGAAACAGGACTTTGTCTAAAAGTCTTGAATCTCATCAGATAGCAAAATTTCTAGTAGCTTATTAAAAAAGCAAAAGGAAAAAGGTCAATTTAGTATTCATAATGCTTTTTAAACCCAGTTTGTCTAAATATATTTCCACATGTAATCAATATAAAAATTATCAGTGAGATATTACACATGTCTTTGTTCTTTTTGGGGTTAAGACTTGAAAATTTGGCATGTAATTTACACATAATCATATCTCAACTTTATGTGTGGTGTTGAAATAAGATTTTTCTACCTACAGTGATCTCAACTTTGCCCCCAATTTAAATGGTGTATCCCACAATTTAGACTTAAACATGGGAGAAAATGGGTTTTCTCAACTTTGCTTGTTTCTGCAAATGTTCTGTATTTTCCTACAATATTAAAGTAAGTTAAGCACATCTCAGTTTGGACTGGCCTCATTTCTGGTGCTCCTGGCCACATGTGCCTGGTGGCTACCATGTGAGATGGTGCCCGACACACAGGAAGAAATCAGTAAATATTCGCTGAGTGGATTCACAAGTGAGTGAATGAATGAATTTAACTTTGGGGTGTGTAAGCAATGAAAACCTGAGTCAAATTAAGAGTAATATCAAGTTCCCATAAAGAGTGATTTATTGTTCAGTTCATTTCAGTCGCTCAGTCATGTCCGACTCTTTGTGATCCCGTGGACTTTAGCACGCCAGGCTTCCCTGTCCATCACCAACTCCCGGAACTTATTCAAAGTCATGTCCATCTAGTCAGTGATGCCATCCAACCATCTTATCCTCTGCTCTCCCCTTCTCCTCCTGCCTTCGATCTTTCCCAGCATCAGGGTCTTTTCCAGTGAGTCGGTTTTTCACATCAGGTGGCCAAAGTGTTGGAGTTTCAGCTTCAGCATCAGTCCTTCTAATGACTATTCAGGACTGATTTCCTTTAGGATAGACTGGTTGGATCTCCTTGCAGTCAGTATGCGTCCCTTACTGAAACACTATTATGGTACTCAAATGATTTCAGTTTTGTCACCTGCAAAACACCATACTAGGTGCTGGGAACCTGAGACAAGACAAGGTTCTCAAGATGTCTGATGTCTTGTGAGTTGATAAGAACTTGATTCTGTTGACTCCCTTGTAGGGAGATGTGTTGATGAAACAACTGTGTTTCATGGGTTACATTTCCCCACTCTAACTTTGACTAATATTTAACAACTT
Organism: Odocoileus virginianus; assembly: GCF_023699985.2. NCBI lineage: Eukaryota > Metazoa > Chordata > Mammalia > Artiodactyla > Cervidae > Odocoileus > Odocoileus virginianus. The sequence continues at coordinate 1,428,936 of NC_069682.1, forward strand.
AGGTTCAGACATACAGTGGCAGATACAGTTGTGGAGCATCCAGCCACTTTTCACTGACACACCACACACTTTTCACTTTTTACCACACATTTCAGGGCACTTAGCTTTATGCTCAGGAAGTGCCTTTGCCCTCACACTGTTTCAACATGTATTTCTCTAGGTTGGATTCTTAACTCACCTGAAATGTCCTCTAAGCATGATTTTTAAGTATTTCAGCTATATTTTGGGTGCATTGAGATTCTAAATGTGTATCCAGTATGGTCTTTCCTTCCTCTTCAGCTATAATTGGTAAGTTCCCATAGGGAAAAATCATTATTGGTGCTATAAAAGCACTCTTTATCTGTCACATTTGGGAAATGAAAGTTTTGTAAAGGTCAAAAGAAACTGTGCCCCCAATTATGGTGATGACTTGTACGTCACAGATAGTTTAATAGCTTGGAACCTATCTTAGTCTCCCTGATAGAATGAAAAGGAGAGAGGGAGAGAAAAAAAAAAAAAAATCCTTATCACTCAATAACTATTTCACTCTATAGTTTTAAGAAGGAAGAAAAAGAGCCTATTTAAATATTTTTATCAACATCTATCTCTATACATTCTCTCTGATTTGTAACTATTTAAATTATGTAAGCCCACAAGTTTATTAGTTAACCTTTATTAATTTGTCAAGGTTAATGTCTGCATAATGAGTTGGTTATAAAGACTCACTGGCGTCCATCTGCTAATGTCGACTCAGTGTAGTAAGTTTTATAGCTCTTCTTGCAATATTTCCAAAGGAGATTTCTTTGCTATTGAACCAACTTTTAAAACACAAACCACGCTGCTGCCTTAGGCAATGTAAGAATTCTTTTCCTCAACCTTTCAGCAGCGGACAGCCTGTCAGCGAGATGGGATGAGGTCCCTCTCAGAAGCCTGGCGTGTGTTTGCAGACGTGGGGACGGCAGGGGACCCGGCGGCTCCCTCCCTCGGCGGTCTGCCGTGGCAGGCTGTCTGCCTCTGGCCTCTGTGCGGGCGCCGCCGGCCGGGCGCGCTCTGTTCTGTGCAGGCTGACGTCCCTGAGGTAGCCAGTGAGCCGACCTGCTGTTACTGACGGTAATGCAGTTACTGTAGACCACAAAGGAAGGCCTTGAATGATCTCTTCGAATATTTGTCTCAATCTCACGTCGTCTAAGCTCCCTTAACACGCTCCTTCCTCGAGGTCTTCCTTCCCCTCTCTGGGCAGGAACGCCGTCTGCCATCTCCTCACAGCTGGCGAGTGCCTGGCGCTCAGATTCCAGTTCTCAGGCCTCTCTCGGCCCTGACCTGGGCTCCACCTTCGGAGGCACTGTTCCTTCTCACTTGCAGTGTCATTTGCTCCCTTCCCGGTTCTGCCCGCCTCGTCCCAAGCTCACCTCGCTCACCCATCTCCTGGGGCGGATCCCGCAGCGCTCTGCCCACGTCTGTGGCCCCCATCACCTGGGAACACAGTCCTCAGGAGATGGGGAGCCGGACTCCAGAGAGCTGACGCCCCCGCCGGCCCGGCACTGGCTGGTGAGGTCCCTGCTTCTCCCAGCGCCGAGGGTGAGATCCCTGCTTCTCCCAGCGCCGCCGCCGCCCCCAGCCCGAGGGTGAGGTCCCTGCGTCTCCCAGCACCGCCGCCTCCCGGAGCCTTGCCCAGCCCTCACCCCACGGCCTCGCAGGCGCTTCCTGGCTCCTTAGGCCTTCCTGAACGTTCTGGAAGCTGTTCCCTTTGCGGTGATCCATCCCCTCGTCATCGGACGCCCTGCCTCCAGTTTCCAGCCCCCTCCTCACCATTTGGTACCTGCCCCCCCAGCATCCATTCTCTGGATGCTCTAAGCTTCCTGAGCTGCTCGTTCCCTGGCTGGACCTCTCCCAGTCCGCCTGAACCATGCTTCCTTGTTTGTTGGTGTTTGTTCGGTTATCACCGCCCTCAGAGATCTTCCCTTGGGCTCTGGCTTCGCCACAGTGCTCTGGGCTGCTCCTGCCTGCCCCTCCACCTGCTTCCTAGTTTTTGGCCTAGTTTCTCCTCATTTCCGAGAATGGTTTCTGCTGATTCTTCAGTCCTGCGGGTCCTGATGCCTGTTCCCAAGGCCTGGGCAGCGGCTCTCTGCTGGAAGTGTAGAAAGTAGCTTGTTTATTTATTTCCCAGGATTTTTAAGTCCAGGGTTTTTAACACAGTTACAGACTCTGATACTAGAATGTTCTGAAATTCTTTGGGGAAAGTTGTTGCGTTTTCTGTGAAAGGCAAAGATGTCTTCAGTAGAAAGAGGACTTTAGTGCAGAATTTTGAATGAGTTGTGTCCAAAAGAGGCCGCACTGACCAATGAGTGTCAAGCACATCAGTCTTGCCATTTTTCCAGTTATTTATCTTATGTTGATCCTATTTAAGGTGTATTCCTGACAATTTATGTCCACTAGGTCTAAAAATTAAGAAGAATAGTTACAACATATTACCATTTTAATTTTATTATTACTGACAGCATTGCTGTCCACTTTGATTTTCCTAGGACTTTTGTATAGAAAGGTTACTTATTTAAATGTTTCTTTTTGGGGCCAGTGTTTGTCCTTGAAAATAAAATTAAATATGAAATATGTTCTTGAATCTCCCCAATTCCCAAACTAACTAGGTTAATCTCTCGTGGTAATTTTTGATATATACCAACAGGAATGGAGACAACAAAACATTTTTATTAAATTCTTTTTCTAATTGTGAAAAATTCAAATTGATAAATTTGAAAATTCAAGAAAACTTAAAAATGAAGGTCCCTATGATGGGTGGGCCATGCTCAATAAATGTTTACTGCAGTTTTCTGTTGGTGGGCGGGGCTCTGTTCCCTCCCTGTTGTTTGACCTGAGACCAAACTATGGTGGAGGTAATGAAGAAGAGGCCCCGTTGTGGATGTGACTGGTGATGGAAGCAAGGTCTGATGCTGTAAAGAGCAATGTTGCATAGGAACCTGGAATGTTAGGTCCATGAATCAAGATAAATTGGAAATGGTCAAACAGGAGATGGCAAGAGTGAATGTTGGCATTTTAGGAATCAGTGAACTAAAATGGACCAGAATGGGTGAATTTAACTCAGATGATCATTATATCTACTACTCTGGGCAGGAATCCCTTAAAAGAAAGGGAGTAGCCATCATGGTCAACAAAAGAGTCTGAAATGCAGTACTTGGATGCAGTCTCAGAAATGACAGAGTGATCTCTGTTCGTTTCCAAGGCAAACCATTCAATATCACAGTTATCCAATTCTATGCCCTAACTAGTAATGCTGAAGAAGCTGAAGTTGAATGGTTCTATGAAGACCTACAAGACCTTCTAGAACTAAAACCCCCAAAAGATGTCCTTTTCATTATAGGGGACTAAAATGCAAAAGTAGGAAGTCAAAAGATACCAGGAGTAACAGGCAAGTTTGACCTTGGAGTAGAAAATGAAGCAGGGCAAAGGCTAACAGAGTTTTGTCAAGAGAACGCACTGGTCATCGCAGACACCCTCTTCCAACAACACAAAAGAATCTACACATGGACATCACCAGATGCTCATTACCAAAATCAGATTGATTATATTCTTTGCAGCCAGAGATGGAGAAGCTCTATACAGTCAGCAAAAACAAGACCGGGAACTGACTGTGGCTCAGATCATGAACTTCTCATTGCCAAATTCAGACTTAAATTGAAGGAAGTAGGGAAAACCACTAGACCATTCAGATATGACTTAAATCAAATCCCTTATGGTTATACAGTGGAAGTGACAAATAGATTCAAGGGATTAGATCTGATAGAGTGCCTGAAGAACTATGGACAGAGGTTCATGACGTTGTACAGGAGGCAGTGATCAAGAACATCCCCAAGGAAAAGAAATGCAAAAAGGCAAATGGTTGTCTGAGGAGGCCTTACAAATAGCTATGAAAAGAAGAGATGTGAAAGGCAAGGGAGAAAAGGGAAGATATACCCATTTTGAATGCAGAGTTCCAAACAATAGCAAGGAGAGATAAGAAACTCTTCCTCAGTGATCAGTGCAAAGAAATAGAGGAAAACAATAGAATGGGAAAGACTAGAGATCTCTTCAAGAAAATTAGAGATACCAAGGGAACATTTCATGCAAAGATGGGCACAATAAAGGACAAAAATGCTATGGACCTAACAGAAGCAGAAGATATTAAGAATAGGTGGCAAGAATACACAGGAAAGCTATACAAAAAAGATCTTCATGACCCAGATAATCATGATGGTGTGATCGTTCACTTAGAGCCAGACATCCTGGAATGTGAAGTCAAGTGGGCCTTAGGAAGCATCACTAAGAACAAACCTGGTGGAGGTGATGGAATTCCAGCTGAGCTATTTCAAATCCTAAAAGATGATGCTGTGAAAGTGCTGCACTCAATATGCCAGCAAATTTGGAAAACCCAGCAGTGGCCACAGGACTGGAAAAGGTCAGTTTTCATTCCAATCTCAAAGAAAGGCAATGCCTAAGAATGCTCAAACTACTGCACAATTGCACTCATCCCACATGCTCTCAAGGTAATGCTCAAAATTCTCCAGGCTTACATGAACCATAAACCTTCACATGTTCAAGCTGGATTTAGAAAAGGCAGAGGAAGCAGAGATCGAATTGCCAACATCCGTCGGATCAAGAAAAAAGCAAGAGAGTTCCAGAAAAATGTATATTTCTGCTTTGTTGACCATGCCAAAGCCTTTGACTGTGTGGATCACAGCAAAGTGTGCAAAATTCTACAAGAGATGGAAATACCAGAACACCTTACTTTCCTCCTGAGAAATCTGTATGGAGGTCAAGAATCTTCAGTAAGAACTGGACATGGAACAACAGACTGGTTCCAAATTGGGAAAGGAGTACGTTAAGGCTGTATACTGTCACCCTGCTTATTTTACTTATATGCAGAGTACATCATGCAAAATGCTGGGCTGGATGAAGTACAAGGTAAAATCAAGATTGCCGGGAGAAATATCAGTAACCTCAGATATGCAGATGATACCACCCTTAAGGCAGAAAGCAAAGAACTAAAGAGCCTCTTGATGAAAGTGAAAGAGGAGGGTGAAAAAGTTGGCTTAAAACTCAACATTCAAAAAACTGAGATCATGGTTCCATCACTTCCTGGCAAATAGATGGGGAAACAATGGAAACAGTGGCAGACTTTATTTTTGGGGGCTCCAAAATGACTGCAGATGGTGACTGCAGCCGTGAAGTTAAAAGACGCTTGCTCCTGGAAAGAAAATCTATGACAAACCTAGACAACATATTAAAAAGCAGAGACATTACTTTGCCAGCTAAGGTCTGTCTAGTCAAAGCTATGGTTTTTCCAGTAGTCATGTATGGATGTGAGAGTTGGACTATAAAGAAAGCTGAGCATCTGTGGTGTTGGAAAACACTCTTGAGAGTCCCTTGGACTGCAAGGAGATCCAACCAGTCAGTCCTAAATGAGATCAGTCCTGGGTGTTCATTGGTAGGACTGATGCTGAAGTTGAAACTCCAATACTTAGGCCACCTGATGCAAAGAACTGACTCATTGAAAAAGACCTTGATGCTGGGAAAGATTAAAGGCAGGAGGAGAAGGGGGTGACAGAGGATGAGATGGTTGGATGGCATCACCAACTCAATGGACGTGAGTTTGGGTAAACTCTGGGTGTTGGTGATGGACAGGGAGGCCTGGCTTGCTGCAGTCCATGGGGTCGCAAAGAGTTGGACACGACTGAGCTACTGAATTGACTGATACTGGTAACTGATTGTTCTACTACCTGCAAAAGAACAATCAGTATAACTTATTGTTATATAATCCATATAGCATCTATTGTTTATTTTTATAAAATTAGGATCATGTTGGTCATTTTATCCTGTTTACTCTTACCTTTTGTACTGAGATCACTTTGAGCATAATTTTGTATTAAACATTGCTGTAATGGTTGTATAGTTTTAAATCACAAAGAAATATAACATCTCAGGAATACTCTATTACTGGATATTTAGGTATTTTTGTTCCATTGCTTTAATGTCATTTCTGTTCCTCTTCAAGATGTGGATATATACAGATTGTTATGTTGTAGTGTATTTCTTTAAAAAAAGCATGTGATCAGTTAGGTGAGTACTCTTGATTTAAATGTATAATATTTCAGGCATTAGAAGTAGGGAGATTAATTTTGAGCAATGTTATATCATAAAGCAATTTAAAAACCAGATGCATTGAAGGAAAGGCCCAGTTTTGCTTGCTTTAGTGTTGGCCCAGGTTTGGAGACTAAAGCATTTACAGACCATTAGCTCTAATACTTCACTCTTGAGACCACTTGTTGTAATGAACTGTCAATTATTGTGCATCTAAGTGTAGTTAAAGGGGTTGTTGGGCTTGCAGTTTAAAAGCCAGTGTTTATAAATGTGAAGGAATTGGATTATAAATGTGGTGGTTCAATGAGCCACTACTGCGTCATGCCCTGTCTGGATGCACTGGAAGATTTTGTGTTCATTTGAAAACAAGAAGCAATGGAAATACAGTGCACTTGAGCATATGGCTATATGATTTTTATGTTCCTTATGATATGTTTTGGGAAAAGTTTTTAATCGAGTTGTAAATCAGTATTTCTTTATTAAGCATGCAATAAATTAGTTTCAGCCAATAGTTTGGAGTGAGAAAGATGGAAACTAGAAATATTGAAATGTACTTTTTTTTTTACAAGTGACTCAATAAGGCTAGCCTCTCATAGTGTATGTTCTGTATTACCTGTTTATAATTTGTTTCTTAACAATGTTTGCCTTTTTGCCATCTGTGCACTTTAAAAATAGTTGACTCTAGTTTTAAAAATTAATATGGCATAACTAGACCCTTATGATTAGTTAAGATACCCTTTTTCATAGTTAAGATCCCCTTTGCTTTGAGTGTATAAATTCTAAATGATCATGCTGTTAAGAAACTCTTGAAAATCTTTTTTTTTTTCTCTTTTGACATTTCAAGTGTTTAATTATATGCTGTTCTGAAAGGTCAATATTTGTTATGTGAAACGTTTCCCTTGAATTTTGTTTCTTTCTTTTACCTTTCTAACACAAAAGTGGTACCTCCTTTCTGGAGTAAAACAATATAGGTGAGTGAAAACTAACAACTTTATTCAGTCCCACTCTCTCTCTCCAGTCTCACAGTCTACCCTAGAGGTGATTGTCATTGGCAGTCTGGTGAGTTTTCTTCCAGAGTTTTCATCTTAAGTTTTCACAAAGGTAGGTAGGTAGGTAGATGATTATAAAGAGATGATGTACAGGTTATGCTATATAAACTACCCGTTTCTTTAAAATAGTATCCACGAAGCAATTTGAGAGGGGTCCACAATCTTGTTATGTGTTGCTGTCATATAGATTGGAATAGAGGTCAGTACCCTTCTACTGAAAAAGGCCAGAAGGTGCTTTTGACTGTGGGCTCCACACTTTTATTGCAACTCTTCTGGGTTGGGAAGATCCCCTGGAGAATGGAATGGCTACCCACTCCAATATTCTGGCCTGGAGAATTCCGTAGTCTATATAGTTCATGGGGTCACAAAGAGTCGGACATGACTGAGTGACTTTCACTTTTACTTCAGTGTTGTAGCAGAAGAGAGGGGCAGACAGTACCTCGGTTGTATGGGTGTGACTGTGTCCTAGTAAAACTGTATGCATGAACGCCAGAAGCTGAATTTCACTTTATTATCATGTAAAAATATTATCCTTAAAATTTTTTTCCCCAACCATTTAAAAGTATAACAACCAATCATAGCTCTATAAAAGTAGATGGATGGTTGGCCAGATTGGTCCGTGGGCTATACTTTGCCAACCTCTGGTGTAGAGTGAAAAAAGAAATGACAGAAGTTGACTTTTTTTCGTAGTTAAATATCATTATGATATAAATGATGGCAAATAAACCAAAAAAACGCTTCTTTTACATAATAGTCATCTGACACTTTACAGATAGTGATAAGAAAATAGTCAAGTGTGCTGTTTGTTGGCCCTTCTTCTCTCACTTGCTGAGGTGGGACCTCAAGTGCTGGAGAGTTGAAGGGGTTTTTGGTGTTATGACCAGTTCGCAAACTCCCTCGGCAGTTCCCCAGGGAGAAGTAGCCACAGAATTAGTATAAGCTTCTGCTCATGTGGCGACCTGTACTTGCATGCATCATCTTTTTACATGGACTTGTTTTGCAGTGTTAGTTGACAAATATCATCTTTGTAATTGACACTTTTTTATACACCCTACAGTGAATTCTTAAAAGTGTTTTAGTTACAAAGTTTTGTATTACTTGGAAGAGTGTAAAATAGAAAGATTGAAGGTTGCCCAGGAGCTATGTTACCTTTTAAACCTTTCCAGATAGAGGCTTTCTAGTGTTAAGGCCGTCCCATTAATTTATATCAAGGGATGCTCTCTGAATGCCTCTGATATTCTTGATTTGATCCATTTACCAGGTGTGTCTCTTGATGGCAATTCTGCTTTCAGATCATTGAGAACATTGTGATCCACTTTTGCTGCCTTCTGGAGTAATTGCTAGGTTTAAAATTATAAAATAAAACAATAGGACACCTATTGTGATACCTGTGAAATTGTTATTTTCCACCATAAGTGCAAAATACAATATATAATTCATAAAACTAAAGAACTTCTTATCATGAAATAAGGAACAGATGTTTAAGGGTTATACGATCTGATTTTATATGCTTGGTACTTGATTTAATGAAAGTGTGTGTGGTAAGAAGTAAAAATCAATTTATTGTGTTTTTTTATTTTTAAACCACTTGTCCCATATTTCATTTAGTCCATCTGAAGTGGAGGGTAAAACTGTTTCAGTTTTTCTATTGTCTAATTTGGTAATTTGGGGAATGAAGGATATTCTTATTAGATAACAAGTGTCAAAATACACACACATACAATCATTGACACAGATGCCCGCAAGAATGCAAGAATGTATGAAAAGGGGTTGTGTCTTTTTTTTTGAAGAAATTCTTCGTATAAAAGTGAGAAAGTATACATCAGTGTAAAGAAGAACATTGAAGTATGTGTATTTTTACTACCCAGCCATAACCACTGTTAATAATTTTGGGAATACTTTTCAGTAGCTCTTGTCTCTCTCTCTCTGTAAATATACACAAATACTTATATTTATTTCTTAGGTAATATTTGTTTCTTCTCTACCCTGTGCCTGACACAGGAGGAGGCATTGTGGACACAGAGGTGAAGAGAACAATCCCCTCCTTTCCTGAAGTTCACTTGGTTCTGGTTGGGGAGACAGGCTATAACCCACAGGTCACCTTATATCTGGTTATGCTGGGTACTTGAATAAAATTAAGAACAGGAAGAGGGATAAAGAAGGTCTAGGATATGTGTGTGTGTAAGGGTCAGAGTAAACATGGTCAAGGTCATACTGTCCATGTACTTCTGTAACTTGTGTTTTTAAATGTAAAAAAATGTAGCATGAATATATGCCGTGTCAGCAAACATGCTTGTGGACTTCCCTGGCGGCTCAGACACTAAAGAATGAGGGCAGCGAGTGGAGATGAGGAGACCTTGGTTCGACCCTCGGTAGAGAAGATTCCCTGGAGAGGGGTATGGCTGCCCACTATGCTGGAGAATTCCATGGACAGAGGAGCCTGGAAGGCTGCAGTCCATGAGGTCGCAAAGAGTCGGACACGACTGAGCGACTGACACGTTCCCCCTTTCACTTCAAACATATTGTACAGAAGTATATTCTGAATGGCATACTCTACTGATATGAATGAATGAGGTTTTGTAACTAGTTACCCAATATTGTAAAACAAGTTTTGCATTTAAAAAAAAAAATTGCTTCTGTGAGCAAGGCTATAAGGAATATTATTTCCCAAAGATAGGCTTTTTTGTACACTCTTAGGACTCAGGATAAATTCCTAATAGCAGACTTAATGGGTCAAAGAGTAGTCTTTTGTTAGGAGTTTGGTTATGTTCCCAATGTGATTAAAAATATTATACTGCTCTTTCATAATTCAATTTGTTTTCCTTTCCTTTTCATTCTTTCCTCTTCATTTTCAAAGTTTCAAATCTAAGCAAAAATAAATAGTATTCCCCCAATTTAAAAAGCTTAGTATTGTGATAACATGCTGCTTTAATGGTGAATTTTTTGTTTCTGAAATCAGATTCTTATTTTAAGTGAGAGGCTTAGGGCACTTCTAGTTGCATCATTGCACAAGTCAACAAACTGCTGTTTGCTGCTTACAAAGTTGGTGTGAAACAAAGGAAAAAGACATTAAGCACAGCACACGGCAGCTTTGGAAATGCAGGAGGGTCAGTGCAAGTTTCAGCATGTCATTTCGTTTGCTTTTTCTTAAGGTCTGAATAAAGTCTAAGAATATGGAACTGCATTACAGAAGAAGCATTCAGTCTTAAGAGAAAATAATTATTTTTTTCAATATGCCTTGGGACTAGAGTTCTTTCGTTTTTGTTTTTTAATCCCAGTATAATAAAATAAAATTTGTTATCGTAGATGAACATTTCTGAATGATGTCGCTTTCCGCTGGCTTTCTCCAGGTGACCATCTGTGTGACACCCATGCTGACTGTATCGGCACTCAGCTGCAGAGCGTCTGCTCTCTGCCAAATGCTGCGTTCCCTCACTGTAAGGCTGGCAGAGGGGCTCTTTTCTCTTCTCTCTCTCTCTCTTTTTGTATTAATTTTATTGGTGTATATTTTTGTTAGTTTCAGGTGTGTAGTGTAGTGATTAAGTTATATATATGTATATTCATTCTTTTTCAGATTCTTTTCCCATATAGGTTATTAAGGAATTATTGAGTAGAGTTCCGTGAGCTATACAGTAGGTCCTTTTGGTTATCTATTTCATATATAGTAGTACGTGTGTGTGTTAATCCCAAGCTCCTAATTGATCCCTCTCCCCTACATTTCCCCTATGGTAACCATAAATTTGTTTTCAAAATCTATGAGTTTGTTTCTGTTTTCTAAATAAGCTCATTTATATAGTTTAAAAAAAATCAGATTCTCCATATGAGTGATATCATGTAGTATCTGTCAGGGGGATTATTTTCCACAAGACAAAGTAGAAATTGTAACACCAAGGTACTGGAAGGTTAGTAGCTCTAAATAACCCATTTCAGGGTTAGACTGAAATTGTAGACTGGTGTAGAAGGGCTGTGTTGGAGCAGCGCTTCTCAAACTCTGTGCTTGAAGTCACCTATATTTTAACCCAAATGCTAAAATGCATTTTTTGATTCAGCAAGTGCAGGCTGGAGCCTGAGACTGCATTTCTCGCAAGCTTCCAGGGAATGCAGATGCTTCTGACCCATTCCTCACACCTCGAGTAGCAAGGTGTTTAAAGACGTTGGCTCCGAGTGTGCTGTTAGCCTGCAGGGACAGTGAGGCCCAGCGGGCCTGCAGCCCAGCTCTGCCGCTGCACCTGCTGCCAGCAGCTGTGGCTGGGCGCTGTCCCGCCTCCTGACATGATCTTCCTATACTTCTTTTTCCATGCTGCCATCCCCAGAGTCAGCCCTGCAAAGAGATTATAGATGACGCACATTGTCTTCTCTTCTTGTATCTTCCAAGTTTTCCTCAGAGATTACGTGTGCATGTGCTTAGCTGCCCAGTCGTGTCTGACTCTCTGTGACCCATGGACTGTAGCCCACCAGGCTCCTCTGTCCATGGGGTTCGCTAGGCAAGAATACTGGAGTGGGTTGCCATGCCCTCCTCCAGGGGATCTTCCCAACCCAGGGATCGAACCCAGGTCTCCCGCATCGCAGGCAGTTTCTTTATCATCTGAGCCTCCAGGGAAGCACATCAGTGATCATATATTAATTCTACAATTAGAAAAAATGTGAATAAATTAATTTTTTAACTAGACATCCCCTTCCCCAAATCTCTGTTGATGGTTGTCCTTAGGTAACTTTTGCTTCATCTGGTCTCTTTGAAGATCTTTGAGGGTAGGTCTTTGAGGGGATTTTTAGAGTGAACCCTTTAGGTTTACCTTTAAAAAACATTTGTGGTAAAAGAGTCACTCTTTAACCATTTTAAATGTATGGTTAACCATTTTAAATGTACGGTTCAGTGGCATTAACTGTATTCCCACTGTTGTGCAAACATCCCCATCATTTGCCTCCAGAACTTTTTGGTTTTGCAAAACTAAAACTGTACCCGCTAAACTAATTTCTAATGTCTCCTTCCTGTCAGTCACCTGGCCACAACTGTTCTGTTTTCTGCCTATGAAATGGACTACTCTTGGTGCCTCATATAAATGGCATCATATTATATTTATCCTTTGTGACTGGCTTATTTTAAATAACTTAGCATAATATTCTCAAGGTTCACCTATGTTGAAGCATTTGACAGGATTTCCCTCTTTTTTAAGGCTGACTATTATTCCAGTTTATGTGTAGACTGTATCTTATCTGTCTGTTCATCCATTGACGGACTCCTGGCTGGCTGTTGGGAATGCTGTTGGGAATGTGTGCTGTGAACACAGATGAGCAGAGACTCTTCGAGTCCTGCTTTAGCACTCACCTTTTTTTGTCCACTTTCCAGCTCCTGCATCTGTCTTCCCACCTGAGTGGGAGCTTTCTCTGGCCATGTGCTCTGCTCATGTATGGGCTGTAAAGTCGGAGCCCCCTCCCGCCCCACTGCATGTAGGGGTCTGTATGCACCGCCCTCGCGCCCTTGCCTCTCGGGTGGAAAAACCACAGAGGTGTGTCCACACCGCCTCCTGGCGTCCTTGGTGGTGTTGGACCCCAGGTGTCTGCCTTGCTGACTTGATGTTCCGTCCTGCACTGGCCTACTTCCTTCGCTCAGTTCCCCACTCTGCTCCTCTTGCTTCCTGGGACTACTTCCCCAGGAAATTGTTATTGTTTGGTGGCCAAGTCATGTCCGACTTTATGTCCGACGTTTGTAGCCTGCCAGGCTCCTCTGTCTATGTAATTCTCCAGGCAAGAATACTGGAGTGGGTTGCCATTTCCTTCTCCAGGGGCTCGAGCCCACATCTCCCTCATTGCAGGCAGATTCTTGCTCATGGAGCCACCACAGAAGCCCCCCCAGTAAATAATTCTTGTCAAATCCTCGATGTAGGGTGTGCCTTAGAGGAAACCCAAATTAAAGGACACCGAGGAGACACCCCGTGTACACCTAATGCTGCTCCGTTGCTGGAGGCAACGCTGAGGTTCGGGGGTTTGAGGTGGATTCTGAGCTGTGTGCAGCCAGTTTCTCACCCCATCCGGCCTGATGTTCAAGGAGAAAATTAAACCTGTTCACACCACACTTGAACCTTGTTGCTGTGACATGTTAAACATAAAATATATCTCCAAAGCTCTCTGTCAGCCTCCTTACAGTCTCAACAAGATACTCTGTTACTTACCATACATAGAGGTAGATCCCAAAGAAAGAAAAACAGTTCTACAGGCGAGTAGACTTCTTGTCGGTTGAGATGGTTGTTTTCTATATACAGATGCTTGTTTCTTGCTTCTGCTCCCATGTTCAGCTTCTGGGGCTCTTCTTGGTTGTATCTAGTTTATTGTTTTTGGCTCATTTGGACATTCTCTGTGTATTGTATTTTTTAATATAAAATTATGTATTTAGCAACAGGCTTGGAAACAGATTAAGTTTCTCGTACCAGAATTGCTGCTCAAAATGACAAAGTGCAGCCAGGAGTGCGAGTCATTCCGAGGCCTGCTTCTTCTTTGTTGGGGATTCCAGTGTCTAGTGAGCTGTGAGCTTGCATTGATCTGATCCTTGGACCTTATTAATGTTGTACCGCATTAGAGCATTTACAGGCCAGCCTTATTTAGGCAGCTACCTCAAAACCACAGACAGCAAGTCCAAGACTTGGGATTGCAGAGGGAAACTGCATCTTTTTGAAGACTGCAGCTACCTAGACCCCACCTCAAATCGACAATTAATCGTTAAGCATCTGTGTGGCCGTCCAGTGGATTTGGTGGGAGGAAGATGCATGCATACGTCAGAACATCTGCTCGCTGCCTCCTTTCTTTGAGCTTAAAAGATAAATTACTTCAATTGACGTGTTGTCTAGCCCGTTTCTAGCACATAAATAACTTTCCAAGTAGAAAGTAGTTTCAGCTACAGAAAGTAGATGGTATTGTCACTGCAAGTGTTTCCCCTTAAAGTCATTGAAAGAGTCTCACAGCAGATATTTTCTGTTTGGATTGTTTTCCCGGGAAACCCATGAATGATGTTTGCACACGATGGCACAATTCCCTAGGTCGGGAGCAAACTTATCTGATCTGACCTGTTGGAGATTTGACATCTTCTGTGATGACTTTACACAGTGACAGCTATTTGGAAAGAAATCTTTTTCTTAGTGAGATAAATTCAGGTTGTGGTCATGTCAGCAAGAAATTAACATAAAGCCCGAGCAAAGCGAACTAGTTTCTCTGTGTTAACACAGAACATTATATTCATTATGCCCATCAAAATATAGGCAGACTAACTGAGACTGAAAAAATAAAGTCAAGCTCCTCTCTGAGGGTTTCCTGGCAAGGCAGCTCACCCATTCTAAGCCTCTTGTCTTTCCTTAACTGTGGGCCTCTGGGCCGGCACAGAACAGCATCCTGTAAAATTACGTTAAATTAGAGAACACTCGGGCGGCATTAATAGCATGTCTTGACATTTTTTCATGGCTCAAAGAGCAATAGCTGATTATCTACTATAAGCTGTGCACTGGAGATAGCTAAGGAATGAGCAGTTCTTTCTGTCTATTATTATCGATCTGTTGACCAATCATTTGACGTGTCAAGCAATCAACTAAATGATCTGTGGATCTTCTTTCCTTTCTGCCCATCAGCCTTCCCACCTATTCTGACCTGTCTTCTTCCAAATTAAGATCTAAACAGGGACTTCCTTGGTGATGCAGTGGTTAAGACTTCGCCTTACAATGCAGGGGTTGCGGGTTTGATCCCTCGTGATTCTGGTCAAGGAACTAAGATCCCACATACCTCACTGCCACAAAACCAAAAAACATCAACAGAGACAATATTGTAACAAATTCAATAAAAACTAAAAATGGTCCACATTCCCCCCACCCACCCACACACACACAATCTAAACAAAGCTAGAATCAGACAGTCTCCTGGCAGTTGACCTCTGAATTCTAATCTTACCTTGGTGACCTGGAACTTCTGCATCTGTTGAATGAAGGGCTGAGTGCAGTTGGCAGTTTCTGGCATCTATAGCTCCTGGATCAGAGTGCCTCTGTTTCAGTCCTGGCTTTATCCCTTCTTGTCTTTGGACCTTGGGCAGAGTATTTAATCTCACTGTGCCTCAGTTTCCTCGTCTGTGAAATTAGGGTCATCATTTTACGTACCAGCTGTTTGGAAGGTCAGATGAGGTGATCTCTGTAAATTGCTTAGAATAGTGTGTGGTGCATATTTTTTTTTTCCATTTATTTTTATTAGTTGGAGGCTAATTGCTTTACAGTATTGTAGTGGGTTTTGTCATACATTGACATGAATCAGCCATGGAGTTACATGTATTCCCCATCCCGATCCCCCCTCCCACCTCACTGGGTCTTCCCAGTGCACCAGGCCCGAGCACTTGTCTCATGCATCTAACTTGGGCTGGTGATCTGTTTCACCCTAGATAATATACATGTTTCGATGCTGTTCTCTCGAAATATCCCACCCTCGCCTTCTCCCACAGAGTCTAAAAGTCTGTTCTATACATCTGAGTCTCTTTTGCTGTTTTGCATATAGGGTTATCGTTACCATCTTTCTAAAGTCCATATATATGTGTTAGTATACTGTAATGGTCTTTATCTTTCTGGCTTACTTCACTCTGTATAATGGGCTCCAGTTTCATCCATCTCATTAGAACTGATTCAAATGAATTCTTTTTAATGGCTAAGTAATATTCCATGGTGTATATGTACCACAGCTTCCTTATCCATTCGTCTGCTGATGGGCATCTAGGTTGCTTCCATGTCCTGGCTATTATAAACAGTGCTGCGATGAACATTGGGGTGCACGTGTCTCTTTCAGATCTGGTTTCCTCGGTGTGTATGCCCAGAAGTGGTATTGCTGGGTCATATGGCAGTTCTTTTTCCAGTTTTTTAAGGAATCTCCACACTGTTCTCCATAGTGGCTGTACTAGTTTGCATTCCCACCAACAGTGTAAGAGGGTTCCCTTTTCTCTGCACCCTCTCCAGCATTTATTGCTTGTAGACTTTTGGATAGCACCCATCCTGACTGGCGTATAATGGTACCTCATTGTGGTTTTGATTTGCATTTCTCTGATAATGAGTGATGTTGAGCATCTTTTCATGTGTTTGTTAGCCATCTGTATGTCTTCCTTGGAGAAATGTCTCTTGAGTTCTTTGGCCCATTTTTTGATTGGGTCATTTATTTTTCTGGAGTTGAGCTGGAGGAGTTGCTTGTATATTTTTGAGATTAATCCTTTGTCTGTTGCTTCATTTGCTATTATTTTCTCCCAACCTGAGGGCTGTCTTTTCACCTTGCTTATAGTTTCCTTTGTTGTGCAAAAGCTTTTAAGTTTCATTAGGTCCCATTTGTTTATTTTTGCTTTTATTTCCAATATTCTGGGAGGTGGGTCATAGAGGACCCTGCTGTGATTTATGTTGGAGAGTGTTTTGCCTATGTTCTCCTCTAGGAGTTTTATAGTTTCTGGTCTTACATTTAGATCTTTAATCCATTTTGAGTTTATTTTTGTGTATGGTGTTAGAAAGTGTTCTAGTTTCATTGTTTTACAAGTGGTTGACCAGTTTTCCCAGCACCACTTGTTAAAGAGGTTGTCTTTTTTCCATTGTATATCCTTGCCTCCTTTGTCGAAGATAAGGTGACCATAGGTTCGTGGATTTATCTCTGGGCTTTCTATTCTGTTCTGTGGATCTATATTTCTGTCTTTGTGCCAGTACCATACTGTCTTGATGACTGTGGCTTTGTAGTAGAGTCTGAAGTCAGGGAGGTTGATTCCTCCAGTTCCATGCTTCTTTCTCAAGATTACTTTGGCTGTTCGAGGTTTTTTGTATTTCCATACAAATTGTGAAATTATTTGTTCTAGTTCTGTGAAAAATACCATTGGTAGCTTAATAGGGATTGCATTGAATCTATAGATTGTTTTGAGTAATATAGCCATTTTGACAATATTGATTCTTCTAATCCATGAACACGGTATATTTCTCCATCTGTTTGTGTCCTCTTTGATTTCTTTCATCAGTGTTTTATAGTTTTCTATGTATAGGTGTTTTGTTTCTTTAGGTAGATGTACTCCTAAGTATTTTATTCTTTTTGTTGCAATGGTGAATGGTATTGTTTCCTTAATTTATCTTTCTGTTTTCTATTGTTAGTGTATAGGAATGCAAGGGATTTCTGTGTGTTAATTTTATATCCTGCAACTTTACTATATTCGTTGATTAACTCTAATAATATTCTGGTAGAGTCTTTAGGGTTTTCTATGTAGAGGATCATGTCATCTGCAAACAGCGAGAGTTTCACTTCTTCTTTTCCTATCTGGATTCCTTTTACTTCTTTTTCTGCTCTAATTGCTGTGGCCAAAACTTCCAAAACTATGTTGAATAGTAGTGGTGAGAGTGGGCACCCTTGTCTTGTTCCTGATTTCAGGGGAAATGCTTTCAATTTTTCACCATTGAGGGTGGTGCTTGCTGTGGGTTTGTCATATATAGCTTTTAATATGTTGAGGTATGTTCCTTCTATTCCTGCTTTCTGGAGAGTTTTAATCATAAATGGGTGTTGAATTTTGTCAAAGGCTTTCTCTGCATCTATTGAGATAATCATATGGTTTTTAATCTTTCAATTTGTTAATGTAATGTATTACATTGATTGATTTGCAGATATTAAAGAATCCTTGCATTCCTGGGATAAAGCCCACTTGGTCATGGTGTATGATTTTTTAAATATGTTGTTGGATTCTGTTTGCTAGAATTTTGTTAAGGATTTTTGCATCTATGTTCATCAGTGATATTGGCCTGTAGTTTTCTTTTTCTGTGGCATCTTTGTCTGGTTTTGGAATTAGGGTGATGGTGGCCTCATAGAATGAGTTTGGAAGTTTACCTTCTTCTGCAATTTTCTGGAAGAGTTTGAGTAAGATAGGTGTTAGCTCTTTAAATTTTGGTAGAATTCAGCTGTGAAGCCATCTGGTCCTGGGCTTTTGTTTGCTGGAAGATTTCTGATTACAGTTTCGATTTCCTTCCTTGTGATGGGTCTGTTAAGATCTTCTATTTCTTCCCGGTTCAGTTTTGGAAAGTTATACTTTTCTAAGAATTTGTCCATTTCTTCCAAGTTGTCCGTTTTGTTGGCATAGAGCTGCTGGTAGTAGTCTCTTATGATCCTTGTATTTCAGTGTTGTCTGTTGTGATCTCTCCATTTTCATTTCTAATTTTGTTAATTTGGTTCTTCTCTCTTTGTTTCTTAATGAGTCTTGCTAATGGTTTGTCAATTTTGTTTATTTTTTCAAAAACCCAGCTTTTAGCTTTGTTGATTTTTGCTATGGTCTCTTTAGTTTCTTTTACATTTATTTCTGCCCTAATTTTTAAGATTTCTTTCCTTCTATTAACCCTGGGGTTCTTCATTTCTTCTTTCTCTAGTTGTTTTAGGTGTAGAGTTAGGTTATTTATTTGACTTTTTTCTTGTTTCTTGAGGTAAGCCTGTAATGCTATGAACCTTCCCCTTAGCACTGCTTTTATAGTGTCCCATAGGTTTTGGGTTGTTGTGTTTTCATTTTCATTCATTTCTATGCATATTTTGATTTCTTTTTTGATTTCTTCTATGATTTGTTGGTTATTCAGAAGCGTGTTATTTAGCCTCCATATGTTTGAATTTTTAACAGTTTTTTTCCTGTAATTGAGATCTAATCTTACTGCATTATGGTCAGAAAAGATGACTGGAATGATTTCAGTTTTTTTGAATTTACCAAGACTAGATTTATGGCCCAGGATATGATCTATTCTGGAGAATTTTCCGTGTGTACTTGAGAAAAAGGTGAAGTTGATTGTTTTGGGGTGAAATGTCCTATAGATATCAATTAGGTCTAGCTGGTCCATTGTGTCATTTAAAGTTTGTGTTTCCTTGTTAATTTTCTGTTTAGTTGATCTATCCATAGTTGTGAGTGGGGTATTAAAGTCTCCCACTATTATTGTGTTACTGTTAATTTCCTCTTTCATACTCGTTAACGTTTGCCTTACATATTTGTGTGGTGCATATTATTCACCTGGTTATATCAGTATTCACCTGGTTATCGTTGCTACCCTGATCTCTATTATTTGTGGACCATAGATGCTTGACCTGCCAGTTAGCTGTCCCAGTTTTCTCCCTCCATCCATCTTCACAAGGCTCAAAGCCTGACATTGCGACAAGCATGATTACCTAGTGAAAACAGAAGATGAGATGTAACTGGGTATCAAAGGATGAGAAGGGGTTTGCCCGGGAGAGAATGCAGGGGCCATCATAGGCAGAAAGAACTGTGTTAGAATGCAGGAGAGAGCTCAGCATGCTTGGTGTACAGCAGTCTGTTGTGGCTGGTGTCGAGGATGCTTGTGGGATGATGGAGGTGATGAATGGAGTTGTGATCCTGCATCAGTATACAGACAGACACTTAGCCCCACCTGAGACACTGGCTCTTCAGCACAGTTACTCCCCACCCTGGGGGATGAGGCACCTGCGATTCCCCAAAAGTGGGCTCTGAGTCTCGGAGAGGCTGTGAGGGACTCATGGGTGCATTGTGAAACCCTCACCGTTTGCTCCTCAGGACGCGTGCTTCCCTGTTTCTTAATATTGGTGTTATTTAACCTCAGGACTCACTTATCCATTGGCCAAGCTTTGGGGGATAAGGTGCCCCAGTTTTTATGCTTCTGATTGAATAGCTAAGCAGCTCATCCTAGCGCAGAGAGCTCCACGGTGGGTATCGTGAGGCTTCAGGCCTGGGTTTGCTTCTAACCAACAGTGGGACCTTAAAAGCCACTTTCCTTCTCTAGGTCATGTTTCTTTATCTGTGAGATAAGAGAAGTGGTCTGGGGGTTCTTAGGCACCCCTTTGGCACTTTGGTGAAACCTCTAGGAACCCCTTCAAGTTTTTAAATGCCTCAAATAAAATACACAGAACTACAAAAGAAACTGTTTCATTGAAAGGAAGATATAAAAATAGTAAATAAATTTGTGGTATGATGATATATGTACATCTTATTAACACATTAAGTGGCTTCATAGCTACTGTAAGTTCAAATTATTGATGAGCACAGTGACATTTTGCAATATCTGCAGTAAAAATACCTGGAATTTACATTGAAAACCAAGTCACAGGTGCTGTTAATACCAATGTGGTTTGTGATTTATATTTGTGGTTAGAGGAAACGTCATACTTCAGTTAGAGGGTGGTGAAAATAATCATGTAATTATTTTTCCCATCCAAATTTATGGAACCTAGGATTGTACCTTTGGACTATGTATGAGTGATCCATGGAACTCAGGTTATCGATCCTTGGACTTCTAGGATGTTCTTTTGCCAATTCTCTGGCTATCAAATGATGTGATAATCTCCATAATACTCAATTTCCAAATAAGTGAAAAATGTTAAAGTTCCCATTTAATTCGTAAAGCTCCTATCACTTGTTATGAGAGGATCCCAGGTGCTTGGAGAGGCACGGGAGGAGCTTTCATCTGCTGTATTGACTGCACTGGGCTCTGGCTCAGCATTGCTCGTGGCAGTTGCCCAAGGCGCTCAGAACCGGCAGCTGTGGAGGCGTAGGCCACAGCTGAGCTCATCACTTGGTGAGTCCTGAGCCGTTGCTACCACTGGACGTAAGGCGATAGGGTCCCGGGCGCCTCCGGCCACACTGTGACCCGCTGATCAGTATGTTAATAAAACATTGCTAAAGAAAACATCTTACCTAATATGTGTTGTTGATTCAGTGACACTGAACTCACAGCTCACAGCACTATAACTCATGCCTGAGTGGAGCTTGTCTCGCGCATCACAGTGTTCTTAAGCTTAGGAACGCTAGACAGCACGTCAGCACTATGCTCAGGGGCCGCTTTAGACAGAGAAGTCACCAGTGAAAAGCACAAAATTGTGAAACGGAGGCAGTGAATAGGCTGTTTACGGTATGAGAGCCGAATCGAGAAGGCAGAGCAGAACCTTGTTTGACCTTAACTGGAATCACGCGCATTAGGGTCTCAGGCTTTTTGCCTCTGCACGTGTCCACCGAGAACCACTGAAGCGCTCCCTGTATTTTTTTGTTTGGTTGTTTTTTTGTTTTGGCCTCTCTGAGTAGCGTGCAGGGTCTTAACTCCTTGACCAGGCATCGCACCCCTGCCCCTGCAGTGGAAGTGTGGGGTCCTAACCACTGGACCTCCAAGGACTTCCCATACTGCCTGTATTATTTTTGCAGTTACATGTGAATTTTAGTGAGCAGGTGCTTTGCAGTCCTGGGGATTGACCGTTTACACCAGTATTTCTTTCTGGACCTGAGGCCTAGTTGTGACGCTGCCTCTCTGTGTCTGATCTTGATTTAGTTATTTTACTACTCTGGATTTCTGTTTTCTTCCTCATAAAACAAAGACGTGGGATAGATCAGTCGCGATAGAATTTTTCTACATAGCAGAAGTAGCTCATTCATGTAAAAGCTCGGGTCGTTGGCTTCCTGGCTTGCCCACAGCTCTGCTTTTCCACCAGTTTTATCAAGAACATACGGAGAACCATTCGGCTGGATTTTCCTGTTGGTTAGCTTTTCCCTTTTATTCATTTGACAAATTTTATTCATTTGACAAATATTTATTGAGCTTCACACAATTCTGGATGCCATTCTTATACCAAATTCACTAAAAAAAATGATTAGAGCTATTTGTAAATGGCCTGCAAATCACTTTATTTGTAATTCTTATTAACTAGGGTTTCATCTTCTGACCTCTCTTACTATCAAATGGTCCAAATAATCTTTCAAATTCACTGTTTTTCAGAGTCACCAGATTCACTGAAGAGCACTCTTCAGGCTTCACTCACCGTGGTCTGGGAATCCTTCATCTCTGAGATTAGAACCAAAAGCACCCTCCTTGGTGGTCACATCTGAAGGTGGGTCATTTGGAAAGCAGGACCCCCACCCACAAGCTAAACCCGTTTAAGGTGACACCCAGTATTTTCCTGGGCATCCCTCATTTTGGGGGTTGTGCTTAACTTCTCTACTAGAAGGTCATCATGATGGGGATGCCTTTTCCCTCTGGCGAATCCACTTCCAGAACCTATGTGTTCAAGAGTAGCAAAATAATGTAGTCGTCTGTATTAACAATCTTGAAGTCCCCTTCTGCTAGTTTTAAAGAACATTATAATTTTTACATATGGCAGTTGATGGGTGATTTTTCTTAGCCTTCTGTGCATGAAAACTAAAAGCACAATTTGTTAAGATTATAACTAGTTCTTCAAAGGAGATTCATTCCTCTAAGAGGAAAGAAGGGCATTGTCAGTAGATTTGGATCAGTTGGTTTTCACCTAGTGAATGTATTTTAATCATGAGATCTTCAGAGTCATCAGAAGAACAGTGTTAATACTTAATCTTTAGTGAGGGAATCTTTCATCATTGGCATTTCTGTCCTTTAGAGAAAAAAAATAGGATTTTTCTCTGAAATGCCTTTTTCATTATGAAATGATGAGGTTGAATTATTTCTATTTCTGTACTGAGAACTGGCTTAAGGAAGGCATGGAGATATGTGGTAGCTTCAGTTTTAATTTAATATGGATTATTTCAGGTTGACAATCGTAGGTTTTTAATAAATCTGTTGATGTTCAGATGGTCTGGGCAAAAGGACATGGTCTGCAAGGGAACCCTATTCCAGCTGATGTTGGTGGCTCTGGTGAGCTCTGCTTCTCATCATGCAGGCCCCGTACACTCCCCTCCTCACCGACTCTAGACTTGACCACGCAGCTCGCTTCGGTCAATAGGACATTAGCAGGATGTAAGCAGTGGCTTGGTGAGCATTGGGACATTAGGCTTTGTCCTCTTGGAATGTTCCTTGGTGCTGTAGAAAAGCTTGCACTGGATTCTTAAATGATTGGCTATGTGGAGAGAAACCCTGAAGGATGAGGCCATCTTAAGTGTTCCAGCCCTGATCCAACTTCTGACTGAACGTTGCCTATGGAGTGACCTCACCTACACCAGGTTGAATAAAACTGCTCAGCTGAGCCCAGCCAATCCAGTGAATTGTAAGAAACAGTCAATTATTGTTGTCTTAAGTCACTAAGTTTTGCTGTGGTTAGTTACATTGCAGTCGATAACAGAAATTATGCCCTACTTTAAGAAATGTGTACAAAGGGATATTTTTCTGTGAATGTTCATAGAAGACATTGTTCATTTCATAATGCTATGATTCTGTAATGCCACTGGAAGTACAGTGAGCAAGGGTAGGCACGTGTGTGTGTGTGCATGTGTATGTGTGTGTGTGTGTGAACTAATGTTGTGGGATCCTTTCTTAGACCATTGCAACTGAGTGTTATACATGCAATATTTTTGTTTTCACAAAGGATATACCTGAAGAAGATACCTTGAAAAGTAATCACTCTTTTATTCATTCAGGTTATGGAAGATACTGAGAAGCATAAAGGAAAGAGCCATCACCTAGAATCCCACCACCCAGGGGCCAACTTTGGGAAGTTTTCATTTTGTAACAATAGTTAACATAGTAAAAAGCTTTCCTTGATTTTTCTTTGAAATTCTAGTATATAAATTATACCCATTGAGAGTATAGATGTTCTAATATCCTTATACAAGTGGTTTTAAACACATGCTCAGATCTAAATTAGTGTTTATAACTTGGCTTAAACGTATAATTGCTATGAAATAAGTTAATATCTAACTTTTTAGTAGGTGCCACTGTATAAAGTTTTCTTCCTTCCTCCTCCCTCTTAACCTTGAAACTCAGATGAAATATCATAGACAGCCTGATTTCCTCCTTCATGTTGGAGGAAACTGGAAGGAAACTATCTTTGAGATAGTCTGCCCCAAGGATACAAAATTAGAGCTTTCCTCTGGGTTTGCATCCTCCCTCTTCTGTTTCCAACACCCACAATATTCAGAGTTCTTCGTGCTTAAGAGAAAAACTAGGAAGACCCCTTCATGATCCAAACAGTCCTTCTAAGAGGCTTATTGTTCTCTCAGGTGTTGCATTTCATTACAGATGGTGCACTTGTTATGAATATGCTAGGTAAGAAAGAGAAGCAAAAGAACATTTGGACGCCTTCTTCCCATCTTCTTCTCTCCGTGCCCTTCTCTGATCCCTTCCGCCCTCCTTCCAAGCTTTTTGTTTGCTTGTCATGTTTCCAAATATTAGTAAGATGAGGTCTTGTTCACCTGTCTGAAGTCTTGCCCATGGTTGGGATGATTTTTTACATTATTTTAAATATGAGAGCTAGAAACATTCATTCATGGCACTGCATTCCTAGCACTGCATTTTTTACCCCTTAATAATCAGTTTATGGAAGTTTGAGATCTGGTGGCTTCTGCCACTGAGTTAGGTAAGTAGGTAAGTAGAATGGAATAGAATCATTTTGAACTGCAAAATTTTAGATCATTATATTCTGTTTCATTTCAAGATCTTAAGGAAGGAAGAGGTTGTTGAAAGAGGTCTGTTGATATAGATGGTGCAACCCTACCATTGCTTTTCTGTTTTTTTTTTTCCTGTTTAACAAAACCGAAGGTGAGGGCCATTCTTTAATTCATCACTTGATCACTGTTTGTGGGATGCCCTAGGTTTGCCTCTCTCTGAGCTGCTGCTGGGTGTGGGGATTGAGGAAGTGAAATGATTTGCTCAGTGACGCAGATGGAGTTTTGGCAGCACCAGAACTTCAAAACAGTCCTCCATTTCTTTGAGGTGTTACTTTATAACAAATTTCCAGTCTTGATTTTTTTTTTAAATTGGTATTTCCTGTAATGGAGTAAGATGATAGTCCATAGATGTTTACATAAGATTTATGAGTTTTAGAAGAATTGACTATATGTATGTTGTCAAAGTTAGAAAATTTGACTTACTATCTAATAGCCGTTTGGTTGATAGGTTCAACTCTCTATTTCTCAAAGTTGTTATATATGTATAACTAAAATTCTTATATATGTATAACTGAATCACTTAGCTGTATGTCAGAAAGTAACACAACATTGTAAATCAAGTACACCTCAATAAAATAAATTATAAAATTAAGCTATTTTCTTTATGGTGATTCAAAAGTGCTTTTTGCTTTTTCTGAATTACCTGTGTTTAAAAAAACAAACTAAAAGAGTAGAATTTTGTGTCAGTCCCCTACTGGGTTGCATGACTTATTTTCCTTTTACTGCTGAAAGTTTTTACCAAACTTCAAAGCTGGATAAGAAACTTAATTGTCTTCTTATTTGAGTTCATTGGACAGATGAAGAAATCACGGCCTGGGGAGGTTACTTGCTGACGTTCATAGAGCAGGTTCAGTGCCAAGAGACTTAGACGTTCCATTGTTTGACTTGAAGTACAGTACATTTTTCCTTGGGTGTGGAGTAATTGCTGGCAGGGCTGGTACCACACGCGCACACACACACACACACACACACACACACACGCACGCACGCGCGCACACACACGTGCACACTCGCACATGTTCTTCATGACGAATGTGTTTTCAGAGGCGTGGGCTGTGCACTGTCTTCTCCCAAAGCTCCTCGAGGTGAGGATGGGGTGCACCCGTCTGTCGGGGACACATGAGATAAGGAGGAGACGGGCGATAGTGGGCATGGGCAGGCGGAGCCCACCGGAGCAGCGGGGTCTCCTGCCGCGGAGCACTGTCTTTGGAGAGGGTGTAGCATAAGTTCCCAGTGGCCCCTTGCAGGGGTGACAAGCGGGGCGGTCTGTGTCTCTGTCTTCCCTGAAGGTCTTGTAGGAACGTGATGGAAGGCCCACGGGCAGAGCCTCCGGCCCTAGAGGCAGGCCTGGTCGTGTGGGAGCTGAGCACGGAGGAGGGGGAGCGGGGTGCCTGTGGAGGGGCCACGTCTGCAGGCCCCGGGGGGGACTGGGCTGTGAGCGGAGGTCTACACGCAGCGCGGCTCTGACAGGGGCCGGGTCTGGGCTCTTCTCTGTTCTTCCATCTGTGTGCCCGGGGGCGTGGAGGAGGAGGACGCGGCTGGGCAGTAGGCGCCCCCGCGTCGCCGGCGGCACCGGGCAGCCTGCGTTCCCCCGATGCCAGCCCCCATCCACCTGCTCCTGTCTGCAGACCGAGCGTTAGATGCCCTGTTGCTGGACTTCCTTGCCCTCTGGTGTCCGGATGGACTCAGGAATGGGGAGGCTGTAGAGGAGACGGGGGAGAACCGTGAAGTCAGTCTCTGTCCCCGGGTCTCTTCCGGCCATCAGGCGCGGGGTTTTCTCCGTCCCTCTGGGAAGCCCCAGAGCGCTGGGCCGCCCCTCCCGCAGCCGCAGCTCTTCTTGGGTCCCGGTGGCTCCGTCCGCTTGACCCTCTGGCCCCCGCACTCCCTGATGGGTCCCCCAGCCCCACCACGCCTGGAAAATAATCCCTGATTCAGCGTCCTCAGAGTCTCATGAGTGTGTTCCGTCTGTTTCCTGCTGGGCTTCGCTGAGACACTGGTTTGAAGAATTTGCTCTCCAGACAGAATTGAATGAGATGAAACAGCTAGAGATGGTCTGAAGATATGAGATAATGAAGTGTAAGGACACTCAGCATGTGGGATAGGTTAACAAAAGAAGGGGTGCTTATGAAAGAAGACAGTTTTGGAGGGCTACCTTAGGTTGTAAGGTCTACTTTTGGTCTACTCTATGGGTAGCTCTGTTTCAGTTGCGACTTGAAAATTAGAAGTTCTGTCTTATTATAATCATGTATGCAGTTAATTATAATGTATTTGACCCTGTAAGGTGGAATAATAGATAATTCATAGAAACAGAAGAGAGACGTGGATCCACCTATCTGGAAATTTCAGTGATTTCTCTCATGCATTTTAATTTTAGATAAGTAAGTCAATTCCTCCTCCCTCATCCCTCTAATGGGTTATAATACAGTTTTTGGAAGATTTTTTTAAAAAGCTGATGTGAAAGGCATTTCAAGCTGCTTAGAATAAAGTGCTGTAGCAACAGAAAGCACTGATTTTGTACTTATTTACAGAGGGCCCCCTGTGAGTCAGGCATTTAGCTAAGCACCATGGAGTCAGTAATGAATAGTATTTGATCACTGCTTTCAAGGAAATCACAACATGGTTGGGAAAATAGACTTCAAACAAATAATTATGATAAATATTTTAAGTATTATAAGTGTATACAGGGTATTATGTATATCTAAATGAGGGTGTAGTTAAGCTTGTGAATGTCAGATATTTCTTCATGGAACAAGTGACACTGAGTTGGGTCTTGAAGGATAATAGTTTCCCAGGGAGAGAAAGGGGGGATGGTTGAAAGAAGGTGGAATTTCCTGGGAGGTTGGAGAATCAGTGAGGCATATGATTATTTGGTCAAAATGCTGGTGGCCTTTGAAGGAGTGCCTGAACTTGAGGCCAAGGGGTAGAATAGCAATCTGATCCCTAACGCTTCTCAGTTAAAATAATACAGAAGGCACACACACTTTAAACATTAGGAATGAAGACAAAACAGAAATACTGTCTTTAAGAACCTTTGGACATTAAAATATTGCTAGACCTCATGGAGCACGTGTTCTAAATACTGAGCAATTCAGATTTCTAATTCATGAGCATCTCAAAGGAAGGGGAGCAACCCATTGGTACCTTCTATCAGTGTGTTACTTTGCCCAGATTTGTGTGCACTTACACCAGATTTATCACCGTATAATTACTTTGTATCACTTCAGAATTATGTAAAGTAAGGAAACATGGAAGATTGTCTTTTCAGCTGCTAAGGGTTATGTTAGCATCCATATTTCATGATCACCTGTTTGGGAGAACATATCTGACACCCTTACTGTAAGAGACAGTTGAGCCTTCTTCCTTCTAATTATTCTAGTCCCTAAAACTTTAGGATTGGTAAGCTTGATGTCCTAAGGTAGCGACTTGGTGACAACTGTTTTATCAATATCAGATATTGATATCAATATCAATATTGATATCAATATCAATATTCAGGCACAGTGAATTTCCAAGTGCTGCTTACTACATTGGGACACTGGTAAACAAGAATTCTTCTGCAGAGGCATGAACAAAATGGTGTAATACATTGGCATTAGAGCAAAAGCCTTTGTGAACAGAAAGCTTTTAATCTGCTTATAGTCAAGGTCATTTTATTGTCAGGAAATTGAAGTTCATGAATTATAGACACAGGAACAAAGTCTGATCAAGTATCACAGAACTAGAGGGGAGAAACCCAGAATTAAGCTTAAACTCCCCTGTTCTGCAGGGGCTGCATCTCTGCTTTATTCTTTCCTTATCCTGTTTCATTCCTTGTTCAATTTCTGCTTTAATTATCTTTTGCTTTGTAACAAATTACTTCAAAACTTACTGGCTTAAAACAACCACCACCATTTAATATCCCAAAGAAGTCTGCAGGCTAACTGGGCTGAGCTGGGGTGGTTCTTCTGCTCCAAATGGTGTTGCTGGGGCTGTGGTTCTCTGCAGGTTCAGATGAGTCAGGGGCCCCGGCTGACCACTCCCACATGGCATGCAGTTGGTGCTGGCTTTGGACCCCTGAATTGGACCCCTGAGTGCTCTTTCATGTAGGTCTTGTCCCTGTGGCTTGGACTTCTTTTAGCCTGGGGGCTTGATTACAAGAGTGGGCATTACAAGTATGCAAAAGCAAAAGTTACCAGGCACTTGAAGGCCAGGGCTCAGAAATCCTGGATGACCATCCCTACTGCATTTTGTTGGTCAAAGGGCCAGCTGCCTGGAGAGGGAAACAGACTTGGGAAGAGTGACGAACAGTTTACAAACACTTTTTTTTCTTTTTGTACGTGACTCAATATAACCAATATGTCCCTCAGGCCCCAGTCTTCACGCAAACAGTTTAGTTTATTTAGTTTATTGGTGTTTATCACCAATTGGATGGAGCCTCTGTATCTGCCTTGTGTCTTCCCTTGTGGCTTTTGGGTCTTCCCTTGTGGCTCAGCTGGTAAAGAATCTGTCTGCAATGCAGGAGACCTGGGTTCGATCCCTGGGTTGGGAAAGATCCCCTGGAGAAGGGAAAGGCTACCTACCCACTGCAGTATTCTGGCCTGGAGAATTCCATGGACTGTATAGTTCACGGGGTCGCAGAGAGTCGGACACGACTGAGCGACATTCACTCACTGCAGTTCACTTCTCTGTCTGCAGCCTCTGTGTCAGCATCAAATGCTCCCAAGTTCAGATGCTTCCAAGAGACACTCGTTGGCTGCTGGTTGTCCACTCACCATTGGGTTGAGATTCCCAAGGCTTGTGTTGCTGAGGATTCTGCTTGAGGGGCCAGGGTAGGAGGGATTACATCATAAGTGTGGGAGCAGTAGGCAGTGGCAGCTGAGAGCATCGGTGGGATCTGAAGGAACTCACAGATCCTACCCATTCTGCTGAGGCAAGAGAGTTCTTCCCTTTCCACGTCCCACAAAAGCTCTGCTTGATCTGCCTTCTGATCTCTGGAGTCATGCTCTCCTTTGTTCTGTTACTCCCGTGTACCGCTCTCCCTCCTACCCTGTGTCCTTCCGTGTCCACGGACAGGAGGCCTCTCCTCTCTCCCCACCTGTCATCTAGCTTCTGACTTACCTTCAGACCTCAGCCAAGTGGCACTTCCACAGGGGAGCGTGGAATCTTTTGGACTGCATCTCATCCCTGTTCCATCTGTGCTTCCTTCATCACACTGATGAGAGTTTGTCATCTGGGCCTGTGTGGCTGCTTGATTACCATCTGCCTCGCACTGTGGGCTTCAGAGGAAGGGCCCGTGTGGCTGTGGGACTCCGATGTGGTGCCGTCGGTTATTTGTG
The DNA here is from genome assembly GCF_023699985.2 of Odocoileus virginianus. Lineage (NCBI taxonomy): Eukaryota > Metazoa > Chordata > Mammalia > Artiodactyla > Cervidae > Odocoileus > Odocoileus virginianus. Next base: position 1,458,800 of record NC_069682.1, read on the forward strand.
GTTTGAGTGATTTGAAAGTTAGAAGCAGTTGCCTTGAGACACTCATTGGCTGCTGGTTGTCTACTCCTTACCTTAAATGGAGAGGATCTTTGTCTTGATGAGAGAAGTTAAGAGCGACCTGGTCTGGGTACTTCAGGGACGTCCTTTCTCAGGAAGCCCCCGCTGCACCGTGGTGTTTAGGAGTCACTGAAGTCCTGTCATTAAGAACATAGTGGTGGACTTCCCTGGTGGTCCAGTGGTTAAGAGTGTGCCTGCCAATGCAGGGGAAACGGGTTCAATCCCTGGTCTGGGAAGATTCTACACGCGGGGCAACTAAGCCTGGGTGCCAGACTTCTGAGCCTCGTGTGCCTAGAGCCCATGCTCACAACGAGAGGCCTGTGCACTGCAGTGAAGAGCAGCGGCTGTTGTCTGCAACCAGAAAGCCTGTGCCCAGCGAAGACCCAGCACCACCAGGAAGAAAGGAACAACAACAACAGAAAAGAAGATACTGGGAGAGGCTGTGTTTCTGAAATGTAGCAGGAATTCCTGCCTAAAAATAGACAGTAAGTGCCTAATTAAAAACCAACTTCTTTTTTCTTTTTTGCTTCCAGCCCCCTGTGGCCCCAGTTCCATACACAGAGATCTCAGGGCAAACTTTGTGCCTGTGGGGCCGGGACAGCTCATACCATTCCTGCTGACTCTCCCACGAGGCCAGCATCTTGTTTGACTGTAAGTCAAAGATCAGTTAGATTTCAGTTTGGGATGAGATGTGCCTGTGGGCATAATCTTGAGATAACCACAGCTGTTAACTTTTTGTCCAGTCCTGTTGCACCATCTAAAAACAAAGTGAATGTGGAAGAATCACAATGGCAGAAGAGAAATAGAAAGAATAAGAAATAACTGAGATTCTGTTTTACTCAAAGATTATGTATACTATGAATTCTAGGGTTTTTCAGTTCCACACTTTCAGAGATTAAGATGGAGGGTAATATTGTTTCAGTTAATTTATTTCACTGAAATAACTTAATTCCATAAGTACATATTGAATATTTGTATCTTAGTGGAGGGTGTAAAAACAAATAGAAGTTGGTCCATGACCTTGAAGTTTACACCTACCATGGAAACACGTTTCGTGTCTGTGCCATGCAATCCTAATAATGAAGGGGTCCATAAAGAGGGCTGGATAGGACCTGATTAGGGGCTGGGGTAGTTGTGAATGTCTTTAACAGGTGAGCATGGCGAGCTGGTCTCCATGGTTGAGTAGATTTAGGGCAGTTTGCACAGAAGGGAGGGCACTATGGTCTGGGAAAGTTACGTGTGAAAGTAAAGAGGAGGAGAAGGAGCAGGAAGGCCCTTTCACTCTGCCAGGGCAGTGAGTGCCTGGGGGTAGGGACGAGAAGGCAGAGAACAGAGGAGGGACCAGCCTTTGGGTGGGACCCTTGAAGGCCAGCTTGAGTGAGTGATGGTCGCTCAGTTGTGTCCGACCCTTTGCAATCCCATGGATTATAGCCTGCGAGGCTCCTCTGTGCATGGGACTCTCCAGGTCAGATACTGGAGTGGGTTGCTGTTTCCTTCTCCAGGGGATCTTCCCGACCCAGCGATTGAAACCGGGTCTCCTGCGTTGCCAGCAGACTCTTTACCATCTGAGCCACCAGGGAATCCTAGGAGGCCAAGTGACAGATGCTGAATGCTTGTGAGCAGGGGAAGTCACATCAAAAAATCTGTGCTTTCAGAACATTATTTTGATGATAGTTGTCAAGGGGTTTTGATGAGGGAGAATCTGAAGCCGGCGAGACTGCCTGCGAGGCTGTAGTGTTGGCATCACAGCAGTGGGGTGGTACGGAGGGGCCGGAGAAACGGAGAAGGGAAGCGAACAAAACAGGGCTCACCTCCCACACTCCTGGTAGAAATGCAAACTGGTGCAGCCACTATGGAGAACAGTATGGAGTTTCCTTAAAAATCTAAAAATGGAGCTACCATATCATCCTGCAGTCCCATTGCTGGACGCATATCCAGAAAAGAGGAAACTCTAATTCAAGAAGACATGTGCACCCTAATGCTCACAGCAGCACTGTTCATAAGAGCCAAGACATGGAAGCCAGCTAAATGCCCATCAACTGATGAATGGATAAAGAAAATGTGGGACATATAAATGGTCAATATGCATAATGTACGTGCATTATACACACACTTATATATGTATATATAAAATGGAATATTCCTCAGCCATGAGACAATGACACGTCTTTTGCAGCAGTATTGATGGACCTAGAGATTATCATACTAAGTGAAGGAAGTCAGAATGAGAAAGACAAATATCATGTGATATCACTCCTATGTGAAATCTAAAATAATAGTACAAATCAAATTTACAAAACAGAAACAGATTCAGGCATAGAAAATATGTGGTTACCAAAGGGGAAGGGGGGGTTGAGGGATAAATTAGAAGTTTTGGATTAGCAAATACACACTGCTGTGTATAAAACAGATAAACAACAAAGACCTACTGCCCAGCGCAGGGAACTGCAGTCAACATCTTGTGATAACCTACAGTGGAAAAGAATCTAAAGAAGTCACACACACACACACACACACACACACACACACACACACACACACACACATCTATATAACTGAATCACTTTGCAGTATACCTGAAACATTGTAAATCAAGTATGCTTCAGTAAAATTTGAAAAATACAATACTGTACTCTTACGGAAGAATAGAGTTCAAAGGAAGAACTGGTAGTTCCATGTCTGGATTCCCAGTGGAGAAGACAAGGAGGAAACAAAGAGGTACTGAGCGTGGGTGAATGGAAACTTAGTTCCACAATCCCCAGGACCGAGGCTGGGGATGGTAGCTCAGATGGCATGCACCAGAGGAATGAGGTGTCTGACAGCAGTGGCAGACAACTGGGGGTAGCTGAAAGATAAAGGCTGGGGATATAAATTAGCACATCAGCAGAACCCTGTGGACTGAATAAACCCATAGAGTATAAATGTGGAGTTGTACTAAATATTTAAATAGGAAAATAAACAAAGAACTTGTATAGTGAAACCTTCAAATCCGGACATCTAGTTGACCTGTGAGTTACTTGGGGTAGGAAGCACCCCCAGTTCCCAGTGTGTGTCGCCTCCTCTTCTGCTCTGCCCCTGGCCCCCCTCTCAGCCTGAGGTCGGCGGCCCCCTCGGCCTGGGGTCCGCACTGGCCGTCTGGCCGGGCTCGCCTACATCCTCAGCCTACGTGCTCCACGCCGCAGCCCAGGCGAGCCTTCCTGATGGGCCCGGCTCAGCTCCGGGCCTGTTGGCATGCGGAGCCTTGGGCCGCCCGGTGCCTCCGCTGGGGCCGCTTCCCCGCGCTCACGCCATGACGCCCCCTTGCGGCTGCCGCTCCCCACACTCGTGGCATGCTGACCCCGCGGCCTCCGCGTGTTTCCCCCTGGCTCGGAGCGCTTGTCCTTCCGGTGTCTGTAGGACTTGTTCCGTTGCCTCCTCCAGGCCTTTGCCAGTTGGGCCTCCTTTTGCCCTCCTGTTAAACGTGGTCGCCCCTGCACTTCCAGTCCAGGATGCTGCCCTCCTTCGGGCTTTTCCCTCTGCTCTTTGGTACCTTCCAACACACAGGCTGTATGCTTACTGTGCGCTGTCAGTCTGCCTCTCCAGAGCGCTGTTCCGGGGAGCAGGGATTTCTTCCTGTATCACTCTCCGTGACATCCTCAGTGCCTACACAGTGAAGGGACTCAGTCATCAGTTGATAGGCAAATGAACAAAATTCTGATAGAAGCTGAGGAATTGTGACATGTTTGAGTTCAACTGTCAGTAATTTTTATCTTCATATCAGCGCTTAGTAAATGTTGAGTAAGTGGATGGAACCTAAAATATAAAAATGCTATCTCACTTTATCTAGTTCCAGAAATTTCCATTGCAAAATGGAACCTTTAAATGGTGATGCGTGGATGGGGTGTGGAGGAATAGTTTCGCTTCATTTAGCTGACCTTCCACTTAGGCTTCAGAATTCACATAGTGTTTTGCCAGTTCTTTCGTTATTACTGTGATTATTAATTGGATGCTATTTTAATATTTGGCCCCTAAACTCTCAGCTGATGTTTTAGGAGATTATACTATACAGGGTGCAGAAATTGCTGGGGCTGACTCCATCTGTTCATGGCCAAGTAAGGAACAGCATTGGCAAGGAAAACAGGGTGAATTCAGTTGTGCCTCTGGGAGTCACAGTGGTGATGGTTCATGGTCTCAGGGAAACAGCTGCCTGGGCTTCCTTCCGCAAAAGAGATCTTGATTTGGTTACCTGGTGGGTGCTTTATATAAATAAAATAAACAATCTTGAGAGACTGGGAGGAGTTGGGGGGGGGGGTTGTTAGAAAGGAAGAACCATGTGCAGAAATTGCCCTTTATTTGGGAGCATTGACTTGAGAAATCCCTCCAAAGTTTGCTTTTGTTTTATTTGGTATCACTTTCATCTGTTCCCAGGAGATGCAGATGTGTTTGGAAGGAATGCATGCAGGAAAATAGGCTGTAGGAGGCAGAAATGAATTCTTGAAAGTTTAACAAGCTTCCGAAGGACTGAACAGCTCCAGGAAGCTGGGCTGTTACCATATCTTGAAGGTTGAGATTTGAGAGAAACCAACTATGGTGTTCCGGGACACCAACATTGATGTGGTTTGTTGATGATAGGAGTAACGGGCCAGGTTCTTATTTGTATTTTTAGGTAGGGCTTTTTAAGAGAGTTCAGACCATAGGGAAATATGGCACAAAGGGACTTGGAAAATAGCAGCAGCAGATTATGCCTTTGCTTATCTTGAGGGTTAAAATGATTCACAGAAAATTGTTTTGGGTTTTTTGGCTGGTGAAAACACTGTGAGTCCTTGTTTTCAATCACTGTCTATAAAGGGTCAGAAGAAAGTTCAAATGTGACATTCCCTGAGGCTACTGCCTGTCAGCTGGCCAGATGTTTAAATCAGTGTTCCTAGCTCTGCCTAAATGTGCCAGAGGTATATTGGGTGTTTGGTCTGGGGTCAAAAGGCACGTGAGAAGAAACATCAGAGACGAGCCTTTTTTGGTTTTAAAATGTCTTATTTGTGTTTGCACTCATTTCTGTCCTAACTGAAAAGGACAACTCATGTGGTAACCGAGAAAGTGAACTTGGTGTCCAAGGTGAAAGTGAATGAGAAACAAATATGTTTCTCTGGAGAGTTTTGTGATGAGAAGCAGGAAATCTGACTCCATGGAGCTCCAAAGAAAGTCCTGTCTATATCTTTTTTTTTTTCCCCCATTGAAAAGGTCACATCTTTATGTAGCACAATTCTTGGAGCGAGTCCTTAACTTTCACCAAATGAGTTAAAACGTTTATATCAAAAAAATAAAAGATATATTTCCATCAGAGTTTCTTTGATTAGGAAAAGAAAGACACCACTGCATCCTAAGTTTTGTTTTGTTTTTTTCCCCGATTGTCTTTTGTATTTTTGACAAGTGCCCTAACTTCAATAATCTGGGTTTTAATTCTAAATTCATAGTGATCTCTCTTATTCAACTGATAAGATCATCAAGGTTCTTTTTGTTCTTGTTTTCTTCCTCTGCTGTTTGCCTAGTGTTTGTAATTATCTTTCATTGAGGTTGAATGGGGGAGGGAACAAGAAGGGAAAATAGAGCAAAAATCACTCATGTTTTATTCTGTGGCCCATCCTGCTTGTTGATTTCTCCATCCATCAACCCATCAACTCATCTGTCCATCCATTCGTTTATCCATCCATGCATGCATACATCCATCCACCCATCCACCCATATATCCATCCATCCATTCATCTAGCCACACATGAACTCAACTTAGTCCGTTGAGCATATGCTATAAACCAGGCAAACTAGGATTTCTCCCATGAAGGAGAGTAGACCAAGTGATAAGCATTTATAGTGGGAAAATGTTAGCAATCAGGTAAATTCAACTATGGGAAGATCTTACCACCTGTTTTTAGGGGTTTCAGGGAAAGTTTCAGGGAAGAAGTACTGTCTCAAGTGATGCAGGAAGGATGAATTGAAATTTAGCTGGATGAACGCTATGTGTTTGGTCTTGAGTATGGTTACGAGGTGAGGAAGAGTTTCCAGAAGGAGAGTTGTGTTTCTGAAGTCCTTGCAAATTCAGAACTCTTGTAATTCAAGAATAATTCTGACAAAAGATGGCGGCTATTTCCTTTTATCAGCTAATATGGCGCCACCCTGTGGCCACTCTATAAACAGTTTGGCGTTCCCTTGGCTTAGCCTGCTTCGAAACTATTATTTCTTGAAGAATTTAACCATTTGGGGCAGATTTAACATTGATTCAAATTAATGTGACGCCATATTAATGTTTTAATTTCACATTATTTCAAAACTACATAATGCAAGGTCGTATCAAATAGGACCAAACTCTGGAGAGGTTAGCCCATGGCCATTTGTTGGAACAGGAAGTAGCTCAGCATGGGTAGTGTGTAGACCAGAGAGTAATCCTCAGCTCTTGAGGAGATGGAGGGGAGGAAGAACGGTGGCAGAGGCGCTGGAGAAAGTATCAGGGCCCTGAACCAAGTGTCTGAGCCTGAACAGAGGACTGAGGTGGGGACCCTCTCAAGAGTGTTGAGGCGGCAAGCTCAGCCTTAGGCTTCTTCAGGTTTTAATCAGTGAAAAAGTTGAAATTAGACTGAGGCTCTGTATGGCTTTCAGTTACTTCCCAGGTGGCTCAGTGATAGAGAACCCACCTGCAGTGCAGGAGATGCAGGTCTGATCCCTGGGTTAGAAGGATCCCCTGGAGGAGGAAGTGACAACCCACCTCAGTGTTCTCGCCTGGGAAACCCCTTGGAGGGAGGAGCCTGACGGCTGCAGGCCACGGGGTCGCACGGAGTGGGACACCACTGAGCGACTAAGCAACAAATGTGTGGGTTTCAGATATTTGTAGAATGTTCCCTTTATTTCTAATTAGACTTGGTTATAAACAACGTAAACTTTCAAAATTTCAGAATACTTGTAAGATTTTTGTTTTGTTTTTGAAGGGTCCACTGAGTGTCTTGGAAGAGACAATAAAATATATAGCTTAACCCTAAGAAAGTTGGATAGAGACTCAACCCAGGCTTGGGATGAAACTTGGTGGGGTCTCTGGTAAAATGGGTCAAGAGAAACATGAGTTAGACAAAGTTAAATAGATTTTTTTTTACTGATATGTGGGACTTGTTAGAACCTTAAATGCATTCATGTCTGTTGTGACCTTTAAGATTGCAGTGCGTGTTTTATCACTAAGGAAACTTCACTTTGGAAATATCACTGTAGTCTGGTTGAGAGCTGGTTATCTTTTGCCACAATAATGCTGCAAACAATCACCTACAACATGTCCGTGGAATACAATAATAAAAATGTATTTAACTTGCAAGTTTGGGAGGTTTAGCTGATCTTGATCTGGACTTGGCTGATTTCAGTTAATCTTGCTCACATGTCTCTGGTCAGCTGTGGGTTGGGCAGTCAGGTCTTCTGATCTTAGCTGGATGGGCTCATATGTCTGGGAGTTCAGCTGGCTGCTGGATGATCTAGGACAGCTTACTTAGGAAGACTGGGATGCCTTGTCTCTGCTGTACATGGCCTTCATTCTGCAGCTCACCACACCTAGCATTTTCTCCTGGCCATCTCAGAGCAGCAAGAGTGGGAGCAAGCCCAAGAGCGCATGTACTTTTCACTGCTTATGTCATGTTTGTTAATATCCTGTTGATCAAGAAGTCACACTGCCTGGGCCAGGAGAGCAGAGAGAGGAGCTCCACGGAGGGAGAAGACCTGGCTCTCTGCAGTCAGAACCCTGGGACCTAACTTGAGAACTGCTGAGAGAGATCACAGTCCACTGAGAGTGAGGACTGAGCTCAGACTTTGTACAGTGCCAGGCCGCAGACTGTACTTCCAGTTCTGATAAGCAATCTCACAGATAGCTGTCTGGGCCAAGTCAAGTGAGAGAGTGCTCGTCTGGTTCCCCGCAGGACTCCTGTTATCTTTCTGTGGAACTGTTTCAGGACTGAAAGGGTTGTGGCCATCAGCTCGCTCCAGTTGCATTAGATTGGGAATGAAAACACAGAGACCCAGAGAGGTTAATTGACCAGGCTGAAACTGCACAGCTAGGCACAGCTAGGCAGAAGCCAGACTCAACCTGGACCCTAGATGTTGTCTCCAGCTGTTGGGGTTTAGTAACCTCAAAGGAACTGTGTTTGAGAGGGAAGGAGAGGAGGTGGAAGGGACTGAAATTGTGTTTATAGTCTTTGTATATGAACAAATCACATTCTTTCTGGAGGGAGTGCAATAAAAATAATTTTTAAAATTAAAGTTCGAGGTCTTTGCAAGGGCAAAGTAAATGGCTGAACATTGAGTTGTCATGAGCACTGTGACTGGAGATTTTTTTGGAGGGGGAAGAAAAGTGGGAGTGTGTTCTGAAGCAGGGAGGGCTCTCACCGGGGAAGCCGTGTCACTGATGGAGCCCTCCTCTCCCCCCCCACCCCCCGTGAACATTAGGGAAAGCCCAGTGTGGCATGCTCCACGGGTCAGCGTGTGGTCCTTGCACAGGGCCAGGCTGATCTCCATGCGGTTGCTGTTTCAGCGTCTGTGCTGCTGGCGCGGGTGCGGACGGAGATCCTTGGTGGTTCATTTTGTTTTTCTTTCCTCCGCCCCCTCCATTCCCCCAAGGACTTCTGCAGCATCTGAAAAGTCAGCAGAGGACTTCTGAGAAGAGAGGAGAGAGTTTGTGTTCTAGCTCTTACTTTGTCAAACAGCAGACAGAATTGTGAAGGCAGATTTAGCTTTCCAGAACAGGAGCTATGGTAACAACTAATTTAGCTGACATGGGTGGGGAATAATTTGTTCTCTATAAATCATATTTTGTTCAGGAAATGCTCCCCAGTTAATCATTATCAAATAGACTTGATATTTTTATGATGGAACTACTTCCACAAATATGACGTATGTTCTCCTGATTTACTTAGAAAATGCGGCAAGTCCCCTCGGTGAGAATGAATGTCTTTCTGAGAGTGCGTTTGTAAGTCCAGTTTGTTAGTAAGTCCAACATATCTTAGGTACCTGCTTAACACAATCGATTATATAGTACTGTAATAGGTTTTTAATATTTTTCACACAAGTAAACATAAGAAACAAACTCAAGAAAGCACGTTAAGTGTTACGGTGCCGTGTAGAGTGTAGTAATACAGTACAACAGTTGGCCTACGTATGGGGCGTGTTCGCATCTCTGAACGTTCTCTGTATGCAGGGGACTCACTGCAGTGGAAACTCTTCCCCCGTTTAGATGTCAGTTATTGAACAGTGTGTGATATGGCGACTGCCTTGTAAAGAGCGTTGTGTGCGCTCTCAGTTGCTTCAGTCATATCTGACTCTTTGCGACCCTATGGACGGTAGCCCACCAGGGTCCTGTGTCCATGGGATTCTGTAGACGAGAATAGTAGAGTGGGTTGCCAAGCCCGCCTCCAGGGGATCTTCCAGACCCAGGGATCGAACCATGTCTCCTGCATCGCAGGTGGATTCTTTACCCACTGAGCCACCTGGGAATCCCAGAGAGCCTTATAGTCAAAGGCATTTTCTGTCGTTATTTTGTTTGCTTAGGAGCTGCTAGAGTATGTTGAACTACTAACAAACAAACTAAGCTTTGACAGATATACTTTAAAAAAATGTTTTTTTGACTGTATCACATGGCTTATGGGATCTTAATTCCCCCACCAGGGATGGAACCCAAGTCCTTGGCAGTGAAAGCTTGGACTCCTAAACCCTGGACCTCCAGAGAATTCCCACTTTTAAAATTCTTGTACTTTATTTTCAGATTGTGTCTCCATACTTCCTCACTGTTAGCTGAATACCTGTATTTGGGGGCTGTTCAGGTGGTCCTGTTCTCAGATCCGTTCTTGAGCATCTCCTGCTCTGTTCCATTTAACAAAGAGCTGTGTTTCCCAGGCCCCCTGGCTCTCTGGTGGCCAAGGAGAGAGATGAGGTGTCTCGCCGAGCCTCTTTCTGCTTCTCTGCTACCTCCGGGATAGCAGTGTCCCTCCTGTGGCTTCTGCCCCCAGACCTAGCGGTCTGGCCTGGTCCAGTTCTGTGGGCTGGCCCCAGGCTCTGGGCTCTGTGACACCTCTTTCTTCTGTCAGCTCTCCTGCTCGTGACTGCTGGTCTCTGGACTTTTCCTTCTGTGGCCGCTCAGCCATTCCAGTGCCCTGTAACCAGGCTTTTAGCTCTAAAGCTCTGAAGTGGTTTCTGTTTTCTGGGTGTCTTTGACCGATAACTGGAGAGTTGCCTTCTCATGCAACTCTTTCTCTCATTCTGATTTGCCTTTTGCAATCTGCTCTGAGGACAACAGCCAGAGTTTATTTTATTTTATGGACATTAATCTGTAAATGTTAACTGAGTGATATGGAAGTGTTGGTCACTCAGTCATGCCTAACTCTTTGTGACCCCATGTACTAAGCCTGCCAGGCTCCTCTTTCCATGGAAATTTCCTGGCAAGAATACTGGAGTGGGTTGCCACTCTCTTCTCCAGGGGATCTTTCTGACCCAGGGGTTGAACCCAGGTCTCCTGCATTGCAGGCGGATTCTTTACCATCTGACCCACCAGAGAAGTCAGTGAGTGGTAGAGCAGAATAAGTCTAGAGCCTGGACCCCGGCAGCAGAATGCTTGGGCTCCAGTTCCAGCCAGATCACTCATTCCCTGTGTGGCTGGGCAGCTTTCTTAACCTCTCTGAGACTCACTGTTTTCATATGAAAGATGAAAGTAATTACAGTTCCTTTGCTGTCTCTTAAGATCAACACCTGTGGAGGGGAAAGGAAGGATGTGGGATTGGGCAGAGGGAGAAGCTGATTTGTGATGCAGCCTTAACAGCAGCCCTGGTCAACCCCACAGGGAGCTCTAAAGTGGGTCGAACCTTTATTCACTGATGTTGATCATTGAAGGAGCTTCCAGGGGGTGTGCTTGACCTTAGGTGGAGCCGTTTTCTCCAGTGGAGGGCAGTTTTCTGCATTCTGCCAGAGACCTTGGAGTAGCAGGGATGTCAGATCCTCAGATTCCAGGTAGGGTCTGCTCATGGCATCACACTGTCCATGGCATCTTTGAAAAGGGTGCTGCTTGATGCCTAGTGAAGGCATAAAAATCTTGGGAATCATTGTAGGTGGATTAAATGTAGCAGTCTGATGAGTGGACTTTATGATATCTAGTTAGGTATTTGGTGAGTTTTTTTTAACTTCCTGTCCATGATCTCATACTGGAGAGTTCAGGTAAAGCTGCGTAAGTGGTCTGTGGGTCAGTAAGGTTCCATGGCTTCTACACAGACATTATTAAACACATTTATATTCTTATTTTAATGGTAATGTGATGCCTTTGGACTGCAAGGAGATCCAACCAGTCAATCCTAAAGGAGATCAGTCCTGAATATTCTTTGGAAGGACTGATGTTGGAACTGAAGCTCCAACACTTTGGCCACCTGATGTGAAGAACTGACTCACTGGAAAAAACCCTGATGCTGGGAAACATTGAAGGCGGGAGGAGAAGGGGACAACAGAGGATGGGATGATTGGATGGCATCACTGACTCAATGGATGGTGAGTTTGAGCAAGCTCTGGGAGTTGGTGACGGGAGTTGACAGGGAGGCCTGGAGTGTGCAGTCCATGGGGTCACAAAGAGTTGGACATGACTGAGTGACTGAGCTGAACTGAATGTGGTATCTTTAAATATCACTTGCCTGTAGATTCTTACATCCTTATTTTTTGAAATATTCAGGAATTCCACATCAGATTTGATAAGAATTGACACAGCACTCGCTTTTTGAACACGTAAGATGTAGCAATGGGACCAAGCACGCGTTATGTCATCACTCCTCAGGACAGCTCTCTGGGTGCTGAGATTCCTGCGTGATGGTGAGGACCCGAGCTCAGGGAGGTTAAGTGATCTGTCCGAGGTCACCCAGCCAGAAAGTGGCAGCCAAGTGCCCCTGCCAGGGATGCAGCCCTGGACTCACGCGCGCCTACGCTTTTAACTACACATTTTTACAATTTATGCAGCAGTAGGGGAAACCTTCTCCTCTGAAAATAACTCTAGCAAAGTGTAGGTGTTGTTTTGGTAGAAACATTTCAGCTGCTGCCATAAAAATCTTCTCCCAAATGGCTCTGTGAGAGCAAAGCTGGGCAGATTCTGCTTGTGTTTAAGATGCGTGCCTTATGGCTCAGCCACAACACAAATGATTTGTTTTCCTGGCCTTGTTGGCAAAGTGATTTAATTTCTGGATCTCCCTGAAGAAAAAGCCCAAACAAGTAAATTTCTTTGTAATTGAATGTTTAAAGAAGAGCCACATGGGAAAGTCACAATGGGAAGCCACGTACGTTTTCATCCACTGAGTAATGCAGGGATTGGGGAGGGAGGTAAGTATCAGTACACAGATCAAATTCACTGCGTGGTTTTACTTCCTAGTATTTGGCTGTTTTTCATCAAGAAATGATTTTTACAATAATCTAAGGCCCTACAAGGTGGGTGTTTAGAAAAGTGGGTGTTCATCATTGTTCTTGGAGAATGGCAGATTAAGTCATGTTTCTTTATATCTGAATAGAAGTAATACCTTTTTTTCTGTAGAAAAGTACTTTTTCAAAATTGAGTTTATGGTACTAGTGAGAAGTCTAGGAAGCTGTAAGGTCAGAAATTTCTTAAGGTTCTGTGGATTCCAATTTCTTAGACATATCAGGATAGTTTGAGCTATATATAGCAAAAATATAAAGTGACTGTGACATAAAATGTAAAATAGCTGTGAAAATTTGTGAGGAAAAAATCAGAGTTAGGCACTCCATGATTTCATGGCATCATTAAGAGTCCAGGTTCCTGTCTTTCTGTCTCATCCTCCCAATCATGTGGCTTCCACTTTCAAGGTCACTCTGGGGCGAGATTAGTTTTGGCGATCATATCTGCAGTCCAAATGTGCAGCAGAGAGGAGCCCTTTTAGTGTAGGCAGCTTGGTCAGTTTCTGCAACCTTCCTGAATTCCATAAAACACTTGCTTTTGTATTTCACTTGCCAGTACTAACCTAGCTGCAAGAGAGCCTGGAAATGTGACGTTTAGTTGAGCATGTTTGAGGCTGTCTTACTGAGGAAGAAGAAAATAATGAGTTTTGAGTAATGATGGGCAATTTGTGCCACATTTAGAATTGTAATACATATGTCTCAACTGAAAATTTAGACATGTCATGACATGTTCACATTAAAAGGTGACTTTTGTTGGTTTATGTCATCTGCATAAACCTCAGCGTCTTTTTGGCCTGATGTGCATCAGGACATATATGTGCAGTGTGCTTGGCTCTGGCGCCCTTTACTGGAGGAAGTAGTATTTGAGAAGCACACTTTCTTCATGTCATTCAGTAAATATTGATCACCTGTTGTGTGCCATGCACTGTGCCTAGGGATTACAACATTTACACATCTATTTGATCACCTCCTCCACCCCTACACCCCACGTAAAACTTACACCCCATGTAAAACTTACTAACACCTCAAGGAAGTGTCTTACTGTCTTATGGAGCTAGTTTGCTAAGTGTTTATCTGGAGGTGTCATTATAGGGGAAACTTTCATGCCTGGAGTAGGGAGTAAAACAGACTGTGTCTGTATCAGTTGCCTATTGCTGGGTAAAACCCACCTCAAAGTTTAATACCTTAAAACAGTATACTTTTATTATTTCTCATATTAATGCATTGGCTGGGCGGTTCTTGTGGCTTTGGCTGGGGTCACTGGGGGCACATCTGTGTTCAGGGGTTGGTTGTGATATGGCTCTGCTGATCTTGGCTGGACGTGGTCCCTTGTTAGGTTGCAGCTGGGGCTGGCTGGTCAGTTGGTGCCCTGGGATTTCCTCCACACATTCTCTTCATCTGCAGCTGTCCCAAGCTTCTCACGGAGCTCAGATAGTTCAGGAGAAAGAAGGGAAGTGCGTGAGGCCCCTTGAGGCCAAGGCTCCAAGTTAACACAGCCTGACTTCTGCCAAAGCAAGTCACAAAATCGGCCCAGATTAAGCTGGAGCTCCAAGCTCCATCTCTTGTTGTAAGGAGCTCCAGGTCACATTGCAAGGGGCATGGAGAGCTGAAGAAGGCGAGAAATGGGGCCATTTCAGCAGTCAATCTACTGGTTTCCCAGGGAGAAGTTTAGCCTGTGGATGCTTCATCCTTCCTGTACTTTTCTCCTTCCCTCTTTCCACCCAGCACCTCCAGTCAAAATTTCTATTCATTGAACTTCTTGGTATCTATGGTAATGGAATTAAATCAGTCATCTGTACCTTCCAATGTGATGGAGTTCCCAAAGCTCAGTCACCAGCTGATGGGTAAGACTTTGGAGTACATGGACTCTGCCAAGGGTCCTTTTGTGTTTAATTTTCAGTTTTGTTTCAGGTGTTACAGAGGTGAAGATCTGATGCTATTTCTTTAAATTTTTTATACATTTCTTCTGATTATTTTGGCTGTGCTGGGTCTCAGTTGCTGTGCAGGCTTTTCTCTGGTTGTGGCGAGCAGGGGCTACTACCCACCGTGGAGCGTGGGCTTCTCATTGCAGTGGCCTCCCTCGTGAAGCATGGGCTCTAGGGTGGGAGGGCTTCAGTTGCTGCAGCTCTTGAGCTCTGGAGAGTCGGCCCAGTACTTGTGGCACACGGGCTCTGTTGTTCTTTGGCTTGAGGGATCTTCCCAGACCGGGGATCAAACCCATGTCTCCTGCCTTGGCAGGCGGGTTCTTTACCACCGAGCCACTATGGAAGCCCCTCATACTGTTTCTTGACTGATACATTCTGTGATGTGCAACCCTCTGAATGTGTCCTCATCCATAAAATGGGCACATGGCGATCCTATCTCAGTGGATTTAAGAAATCATCTAAAACACACCACCATTGCTCATAATAACTAATGCTGATGTGGGACTAACCCTGTGCTGGGTGCAGTTCTTCACAAACCTGCGAGGTAGGTGCTGTGACCATCCATTCACAAATGGTGCTACTGGGGCCCAGAAAGTTTCAGTGACAAGTCAGGGTGATGCAGACCAAGGTTTGCACCCAAGCTCCAGCCAGCTGAAGAGTTACCGCTGAAGATGGGAGTCGCTTAAAAATAAGAAAATGAAGCTCTTACTTTGACAGAATTGAGAGGGATGGGAATAGTGACTTAGACTTTTAAAATTAAGTGTGGATTTCTAGTACAGAGCCTGCCCTGACAATTTACACAGCTATTTCTTGCAGGTACATTTGACATTCAGAAGCAATCAGATTGTATTCTCTGTTCTTTGAGGGATTACTGGGCTCTGCGCATCTTGAAGGTTACATCTGCAATCAGCATTAATTTCATTGTTAGCTATTTTCCTTCATACTAGTTACCACATTGTTCCTTTTCTGTTTTTCTTCTGTTTTTGAGACTACTTGGGTTTTAGTGGAGATGATGAGTTGTGAGATTAGATGGGACAGCTCAAGTTTATTGTTCAAGAAGCTGTGTTAGACACAGAGTGAGCTTGGAGGTCGGTTGAACTGTGTGGGTCACTAATCCAGTATCACTGAGCACTGTGCCCTGTTCTCCCCATTTTAGTCCAAAATGCCTGTTGAACCGGTGTGGGGTGAGGAAGACACAGGGTGTTAAATGGGAGTGATTTCACACTGCATTTTATGATTCACTTAAGGGAGCCGCACTAAACTGCTTGAACAAAAAGAGAAATTCCCCTGGAAGCCAAGGTCAGGGAAAATCATATGAAGAAAAAGACAAATAAGTGATGCCCATTTGCTTTTATTAATGTATTTGTCTTAGTTCCTTTGGGCTGCTGTAACAATATCCTGGGGACTAGGACACTTATAAACAACGGACATTTATTTCTCATAGTTCTGAGCCTGGAGGTCTGAGATCAGAATGCAAGCTTACTCAAGGGAGGGCCCTCTCCGGGATGCAGACCTGTCCTTGTATCATCGTGTGGTAGTAAGGGCTGGTGAACTCTCTGGAACCTCTTTTATAAGAGCAATGATTCTGTGTTCCCACTTCATGACCTAAGCACCTCCCAGTCACCCTTCCTTCTAATTTCAGCGTCTTTGGTGATTCATGAATACCGACGGAACACAGACATTCAGATCATAGCAACATTCAAACAGATTTTTTACAAGTCATTCGTTGCATGTAGAGTGGCTGTAACTTAAACAAAAAGCCCTTTGCTGCAGCAGAATTCAAGAGAACAGCAATTCTTGAGATGTTGCACAATCAGAATGTTAAAATGTTGGTTGGAGGAACCATGAGCCTGGTTGTGACTACATTTTGGTTGGTGTCATGTGGAAAAGGAATGGCAGGCTTTTTTTTTTTTTTTTTTTTCCAATTCTTAGTAATTGAAATATTGGGATTTGTTAAGCAGAGAGGAGAAGAAAGTATAATGGAATTCAGGACACTGCGCTTAATTTTCTGGCTTCCAGAGGATCACATGGGTTTAAAACACTCCTTAATTGACTGCATTTTTAATTAAAGAAAAAGAGAAGGAGCTTTTCTTTTCACCTATATAAGAACCCATAAGAAATCTCTTTATCTTATAGTTCACAGGTCAGAGGATCGAGTTTGAATAAATACGTATTTACCCAGATATATTTATAAAATACTAGTAATAACTAATTTATGTGGAATTCTTGCTGTATGCTGTGTACTATTTTAGTGTCTTACCTGTAATAACCACTTTATCCTCACAATAGCCCCTTGAAATACTGTCATTATTACTATTTTTATAAATGAAGAAACCAAGGCGCAGAGATCTTAAGTAACTTGCCTGAAGTACACAACGAGGGAGCTGCAAAGCTAATATTCAAATCCAGACCATTTTAGTCGGTGCCCTGCAGTGTCTCCAAGTGTCAGTTGTTCAGATACCACCTTCATTCTTTTCGCCATGCTTCTATTCGTCTATTGTTATTTCATATTTTTCATTTTTATTTAACCACAAACATAAATGTATTCTAAAAGGCAACCTTAGATCATTACCTTGGAAAATTTCTTGTGCCACAAATTGTTGAGATAGCCAATAAAAGTTAAAAAATGAAAACCAAATAGTGTCCTTCAATCCTAAGTAGATGCCAGTGCCTGCTGAAACTCGAGTCGGGCCTTCACTGTCCCGAGAGAAAGGGGAGAGAGCGAACCAAGCTTAGAGTGAATCTGAGGACAAAGTTAGGGCTCTCTTTAATGTCATCCTAAGGGGGGGTGTGTGTGTGCGTGTGTGTGGTAGAGAGAGACAGATGGGTAGCCTACTTTCTTGATTCCATGGGAATCACTTGTCTAAAACATGAAGATGTGGTGCTGTCTTCAGAATTAGGGAAAGTGAAGCGGAAGATACCAAGATGAATTCAAGCCTCTTTCAGTTCAGCCTGCCCAGGGAAAGCTATTGTCTAAATTATTAGCCCTAAAGCCACTCAGTAATTCTTCTGGTCCTTAGAAGATCCTTCTAGGTTGCTTTGTGGAAAGGACTGTGGGTAGTTTTGTTTTGTAACCAAAGTTATTATCTACAGAAGAAAGTATAATTACCCCTGAATTTTAAACCAAACTACTTAGAAAAGACATTTACATTATAAATGTCAACTTTGACACATGCCTAGTGGCTTGAAACATTAGAGTCTTAGTCCTCTTTCAGACAGATCTATCTCATCTATATCTATCTATCTATATCTATTGCTCCTCATCATTAATTTAGAGTTGTTATATTTTGATTATGGTAAGAAAAGCAGAAGGGGCTTTTCATCTCCCAGTTTAACCTTAATGGTGAAACTCCATGTGTTTTTAAGTAATGAAGAGGGATCTTCCTTTTAATTCACAGGCCTCTTAAAAGCAGTTCATAGACATCAGTAAGACTCATCAATATGAACAATAAATTAATCTGCATCTGAAGCTTTTGCTGATTACCTGATCACATAATTTCTACATATTCTGATTTCATTTTTTGGATGTTTTTTACATTATATGAATTGTTAATCAAGATTAATCTATAAGCAGTGCCCTTTTTACACAGGGTGAGAGAATGCTACTTGACAAAAGTTTTAGTGGAAGATGATGAATGAAACCGGCTGCATATTATGCAGAATCCCTATTTCCATTTTTAAATGTTACAAATATTAAGTATGAATGTAGCTGCAAATAGGCAGCATGATGTGGATGTAACTTATGTGGCTGGTAAACTATTTCCTGTTCAGTGTCCCAGTGAACTTTAGAAAACTTGTGATAGATATTAGGTCCAGTGAGCTGCTCAGTTTGAGAACAGAGGTGGGCAACTTGGGGAAGAAAGGGGAACATCTGTCTGCACCAAATCTGCTGTGGGATTGTATCTCCAAGCGGCAAGCACTCCACACCAGTTGGAACAGCGTGGGGGGCTGGATGGGCCGCTGTTCGGTAGCAAAATAGAGACCTGTTCATCTGCAGGTTCAGGTAAGGTGATGTGGTGTGCTTTACCCGATCAGTAAACTGTGGCCAGGGCTGGATTCTAACAGTTCAGCTGGGGTTCGTTTATTTAGATGTAACTGATTTACAGTTGTGTTAATTTCTGCTGTGTTAATACAGCAAAGTGATTTTATACATACATATATATATGTATGTATAAAATGGTTTCCCTTAGGAAACCGAACAGAGTTCTGTGTGCCGTCCAGTAGGCCCTTGCTGTTCACCATTCTATATATAAACGCGTCCATCTGCTAACCCCGGCCTCCCTCTCCGTCCCTCCCCAGGCCCCCCTCCTTGGCAGCCACTAGCCTGGTCTCTATCTCTGTGCATCTGTTTATTTTTCATAGATAGGTTCATTTGTGTCCTATTTGAAATTCTACGTACAAGTGATGTCGTGTGGTATTTATTTGTCTCTTTCTGACTTTCTTAGTATGGTGCTCTCTAGTTGCATCCATGCTGCTACAAATGGCATTATTTCATTCTTATTTAGATGCAGTCTGTGGCTGGGTTTTAGAAACCAGAGCTAGCTCTGGAAGTGTGTCCTGGTTTCAGAAATAAGATCAGTGAAGGTCAGGGTAGTTAGAGTCTCGAGGGCATGGACCACATCTGTTTACTCACCAGTGGGCATCCGGCATCTGACATAGCATTGGGTGCATGGCAGGCGCTCAGGATTTAAAGAACGTGTCAGATCAATTAGGGAACCGAGTTATATTGGGCACCTGATGATTTTGGCATCATAAATCATTTTTGCTTGGTGAGAGGAAACCCTTACAGAACTGGTGTGTGTGTGTTTTCGAGCTTTCTGAAGAAATAGAATCAATTTCAGTTTTTGGAACTGAAAAAGAATACAGAGAGTTATCTTGGAGTGAGTTTCTCTGATTGAAAGAGATACTTCCAAGCTCTTTTTAGACACAGAGGAAGAGATTATGACTTCTGTCCCTTTCCTTTCTGTCTGTTCAGGAAGAAGGAGCCTGTCCGGATATAGAACAGACACAAGCCATGTGGAAAACATAGTTTTCTTCTAGACTGTGGGTCTCGAGGATTAATAGAACATACTAGGAAATAAGGTTCTTTCTCTTGGGAAATTACTAGCGCTGGCAGCTTGAAATAGCATGAGAAGGCGTTTCAGTGCAGGCAGGTCTTCGGGTAGTGTGCTCGAGAGGGTGTGAACCCGAGGGAGGGAGGTAGAAGGCAGAGCTGTGTTGGTGAGGAGCCGAACCAGCGCAGCCTGGAGTGGAAGGCACCCTGTGTGTTCTCAGCACCTACTGTGTGCCAGGCCACGGGACATACGCGTCAGTATTAACTGTTTGGAGACAGCTGTTATATTTCTCCGAGAGATGCTGTTATCCCCATTTTACACATAAGGAATCTGAAGTTTATTAGGAAGTCTGTGATTAGTGTAAAGACATGTTAATAGCTAGACCATATAATGGGGCTGAGGTTTGAACCCAGGCCTGTCTGATTCAAAAATTCAAATTCTTTTCCCAGGTGAAGCCATTCCTTGCCTTTCTTACGACTGTATTCTGTATTTAGCAATTATCTCAAGTGGTTCATAGCATTTACCAATTGTAAAGGAAGAGTGCTGTTTTTACAGGGAAGGTGATGTTGGACTGTGGACTCAGAGTTTGGATTTTCAGCACGTGTGTGTGTGTGTGTCTGTGTGTGTGGAATGGGGGTGTCTGGGTGGTCCAGGTCCTTCATATTCAAAGCATGCTCCTGGGACTAGCCACATCAGCATCACTTGTGAACTTGTTAAAATGCAGAACCTCAGGCCCCACAGCCACCCTGTAGCACAGTCTGCAATTTTCAGCAAAATTCCGTTGGTGATTTGTGTGCACATGAAAGCTTGAGAAGCTCTGTGGAAATGACTGTGATGGCTCCCACGCAGCTGTCTGAGAGGCTGGCATATCATGTGAAAGCACCACTAGCTGGTGACAGTCATGAGTTATTATCCCAGTTCATTGAGTTCTTGCTATATGCCAGATGATATAGTGTTTTATATAGATTTTCTTATTTTAAAAATTTCACTTACCCTGTGCCGTGGTGATTTTGATCCTCTATTAAATGTGAGAAATCTGAACCATACAGAGGTTAAGTAACTCACCCGAAATTAAAGAACTCTGATGCCAACCCGGGTATGTCACGCCCCAGCTGCATGCTGTCCAGCTTAACTACATCCTGGATCACCAGTGTCCGACTGGTGACGATAAGAAAGTTTGAATTATAGCACAGAGCACTGCCAGCTCACAAGTAATGTTTTCTGAAATGTGTTTTACTTTACTGATTCTAAATGGTGAGGCAAAATTAAGGGAATCTCTTTTGAATGATATCTGATATTGCTTAAACCATGAGTTGTCTGTTTTCTTTCTTGGAGTAGAATAAGTATTTAGAATAAACAGAAGAACCTAGGAGGCATTTTTATTGTTCTGCGAATTCTGTTCTAACTTTAAAGATTAATAGTTATTAATAAAATATGATTCAGTAATTCTGATCATATTGACACACTGCCTTAGTACTGATAATCAGTGATGTAATAAAAGATGTTGAACACGGGTAGCATGAAGGGTTATAGGAGCATTGCTGAGTATGTAAGTTCGTGTGATAGTTTTTGTTGTTTGTTTCTCAGTGTATTCCTTTTTTTGTTTCTGTCAATTTTTGTTTGTTGGTTTTTTGTTTCCCTAGGTGGGTGATGTGTGTGGGCTGAAACAGTTGCAGTGTTTGTTAGAATGTCATTACCATGCTTTAAAATAATGTTCCCTGCTAATTTGTTCTCTGTTCCCTAGAGTAAGCAGTGAGCTGATTTCAATAGATTTACTGTTTTGTGGGCTTTAAACTTGGTTGGAAGGACCAAGGGCACTATTCTTTTGGTTTTGATCTGTAGACTTTGGGGATAAAAGGGAAGCAAAAAATACAATTTTTGTGTGTTTTGAGGATTTGCAGGAGAGAAAGAACAGAAGGAGGCTGATCTGTCTGAACTGAACATTTGCTTATCGTGTCACAGTAAATGAATATACTAATCCTTTCTTAAATTTCTAGATAATCATAAGTAGATTTAATATATTGTTTAGAGCTACTAGGAGGAAACATGCTGTAGAAGTATATTAAAGGGCATTGGAAAAGATGGCATTTACTTTGGAAACAGAACCTTTATTCATATCCACTGGTCTGTAGTATTAGTATTAATATTGTAATAATACTGCTGTATCTTGCTGGGGTTGCTTATATGGCAGTGTCAACTATATTCAGCTGCCCGTACTAATAACTGGGGCTTCCCTGGGGGCTCAGATGGTAAAAAATCTGCCTGCAATGCAGGAGACCTGAGTTTGATCTCTGGGTTGGGAAGATCCCCTGGAGAAGGGAAAGGCTACCCACTCCAGTATTCTAGCCTGGAGAATTCCATATAGTCCATGGGTTTGCAAAGAGTCAGACATGGCGTGACTTTCACATTCACTTTTCTGGTGGCTCAGAGGTTAAGAATCCACTGGCTAATGCAGGAGGCACAAGTTCCATCCTTGGATCGGGAAGATCCTCTGGAGAAGGAAATGGCAACCTGCTTCAGTATTCTTGCCTGGAAAATTCCATGGACAGAGGAGCCTGGAGGTTTTCAGTCCATGGGGTCTCCAAAGAGTCAGACGTGACTTAGCAACTAAACAAGAACCAACGGATATTTTTTAAAAAGCCAAAATATAAACCATTTCTTGTTCTCAGTAAAAATTTTTATACCCTTGCTTTACCCTTCTTAAAAGCTGTTTTGTAAACTCACAGACCTTCCCAGTGGGGTGCTGGTATTTAAAAACTGGCTCTGAGAAGGGAGCGGGGCACAAAGTTTGGTTCGTATTGTCCACTGGTTCCTGTGGTATGAATATTCCCACTGTGACTGGAGATAGGCAGAGAGGCACCCAGTTTTTTTCTGTAGGAGGTGCAAGTCATCTCAGCACATCAGTGATATGAGCTCCAAGAGGTTTGAAAGGGAAGAGGCAGTTAGAGGGACACAGTGGAGAGAGAGGATTGAAGCACGTAAAAAATAATCAACAGCATAAGATGGGAGGTGGGGGTTCTCTTGAAAAGACTTTAAGCAGAAGTGTCTATTCACTTCCCTGAGACTGTGGATATTAAAAAAATGCTAAATGTGGGCAAAAACTTTACTAACAGTTGGAAATGGCTATAATCCAAAAGACTGAAGAGTATCTACCAAATTTGGTGGTATTTGGAGCAAATCCAGGGAAAATCAAAGCATGTCTCTCTTAAAACCCCTGGAGGCAGAGAGTCTGCCAGAGCAAAGCCTTAGATGGGAGAGAGAGGTCGGAGGAACAGGTGGGTCTCTGGGCGGCAGTCCTTATTCCTGGTTTGATGTTTCCTTTGTTTCTTGATTATTTAATAACTTCCATGTTTCTTCTTCCTTTTCCTTCTGTAATATAGATTTATGTTGTGTTTTTTTACTTGTTTGTGATAATAAATTGATATAAATGTGAATAATAATTTTAAAAATTCTTTATTAAAGAATTTTTTTTAATTTATTTTTATTAGTTGGAGGCTAATTACTTTACAATATTGTAGTGGTTTTTGCCATACATTGACATGAATCAGCCATGGATGTACATGTGTCCCCATCCTGATCCTCCCTCCCGCCTCCCTCTCCATCCGATCCCTTTGGGTCATCCCAGTGCACCAGCCCCGAGCGCTTGTCTCATGCTATGTTCATTGATTTATTAACTTTAGACTGGGCCTGTTGGCTCCTAGATATGAAGATTTAAATAAATAGCATATTAGTATTCCTCCCATCTTTTCCTCCAGTCTTCTTGATTATATTACTTATTATTTTTGTATTATTAAGATTTATAATATGTTCTTTAATAGTTACTGCACCTTTTGTTTTTTCCAGCTTTATTGAAATGTAATTGACATCAAATGTAACACTGTATAAATTTAATGTGTATGAATAGGATGTATAATATATATTGTGAAATGATCACTATAGTAAGGGTGCTCAGCACAGTCATCACCTCATAGCATTACCTTTTTTAAAGTTGAAATGTAGTTGATTTATGGTGTTGTGTTAGTTTTGCATGTACAGCAAGTGAGTTAAATACACTTGCGCGCACACACACACACACACACTCACGCTGTTCTAGTCACTAAGTCATGTCCGTTTCGAGACTCCATGGACTGTACTCCGCCAGGCTCCTCTGTCCATGGGATTTCACAGGCAAGAATACTACAGTGGGTTGCCATTTCCTTCTCCAGGGGATCTTCCTGACTCAGGGATGCGTTTCCTGCATTGGCAGGCAGATTCTTTACCGTCTGAGCCACAAGGGAAGTCTACAGATGTTTCCTTTATGGGTTATTACAAAATATTGAGTGTTGTTTCCTGTGCTATACAATAGGTCCTTGTTGTTTATGTATAGTAATATGTCACTGTTAATCCCAAATTCGAATTTATTCCTCCTTCCTCTACCCCACAGCGTTACTATTTGTGTGTGTGGTGAGAAGATTTATAACATTTTCATTATAGTCTGCATATTATAATTGTTTGACTTCCATTTCATATTTAAATAATTATGTTGCAAAAGCCAGAACAAAAGAAAATGTCAAACCAGGAAGCCTAACAAAATGGAATAATAGAATTAAGATGAACCACGTGGTTATTAGAAACCACAACATAAATGGAATAAACTCATTCATTAGAAGGAAACCGTACTTAGAATATGAGTCATTTAAAACAAAGTGATTACAAGTAAATGTAAACTGAAACAGCAGTGGTTGTAATTAATATGGAAGATGGAGGGAGATTTTACTGTTGAGAGCTTTGGCTGTTGATTTCATGCCTTCTATGGTGTGAACTTTTAAAATAAACTTGTGTCGCTTTCACGATTAATTTTTAAGACATCCCAGTCTGTATCTATTTGTTATAACAAGACACAGATACATGTTCTTTGTAGGAAACAGTGACACTGTTTAACTTCCTGTTTTTGCTACAGAGCAAGTCCTTAGTAAGTAGTGGCTGAAAGAATATGCACTTAAATATCATGATACGTAGCTTTTTCTTAATCACAATATTTGCTGAGGGGCTGGAGTTTGTATTTTTCTAATAAAGCCTTGTGACATGATTTTTTAAATAAGCAGCTGTATTGCTATTTTACAGGTGTCGAAATACCATCTCATGCTTCCTGGATCATTTCTTAATTAAAATAATTTTCTCAACCTATTATAGTTGAGAGAATATTATGCTTATAATTCAGTAGAATCTGGATTCATGAATGAAAGACATAGCTTTTAAATTAAAGGTTAAATATCTTCTTATTAGAAGGATAAGGAGAATAAACCTCATTTTAGAAAGACGGTGATCTTTAAAGGGACATGAGCTGGAAAAATGACTCGTGTGCAGTAGTTCTGGAGTAGTCAGGGCAGGTGAGTGAGGTGTCAGTGTGATTTAATTGTTTCAGTGGAGCGGCTGTGAACCGCCCATCTATCCTGAAAACCTGCTTTTCCACCTAAATGAGAACGGAAGGATGTCCTGGCATTGCTGTGTGTGCAGGGCTCTGGGATTTGAGAGGAGAGGAGGTGCTGGACGGGGGAGTTGGGTTCTACGTGTGGTTTGCTGGAGAGATCTGACTCAGTTTCCTCCCCTTGAGTCTGCATGTAAAGTGGTTGAAATGTGCACATATGGATGCAGTAGGTACTGGGTTTGGGTGGTGGTTACTCCTGCCTTGGTGTTGGTATCTTGGCTGGGGTGCCCTCTCTGTAGGATATGCTGGCTGAATGTTCATCTCCGAGGTCTGATGTTCAGCTCTGGAGGGCAGATGGGTGACCCGGTAGAACCACACGCCCACCAGAGCAGCTGCAGGGGCTCCAGCAGAAGGTCCAGCTGCGTGAGGGTGTCCCTTGTCTCCCAGCCTAATGGGTGGAATGAAGGAGATGCCCGTGAAATACATGTATAGCCCATTTCTCATATTTCTGTTTGTAAAGTGTGTTTACTGTTTATTTATATTGAGGAATCTAGAAATTGATCGCACTGGAATTTCATAGAGATTAGTACAAATTGGAGGTAGATGGGAAGCTTTGTAATCTAACGACTTTTCTAAGTGCTTTGAAAAGTCATCAGTGTCAGGTGTGTTGAATAAAAATGGGCAAGTGAATCTAAACTTATTTGCACTTCCCAAGTCTGTCTGAAAAAATATAATTCCCTCTGGATGCCCCGCAAATAAAAGGTCCCATGGTTAAATAATTGGGATACAGTGCATAAACCATTTTTTAAAGTAGACAGATGTTGAATATGAGTGTATTAAAAACAGAAATTCTGCTGTATAGGATTCTATTGACATTAGTATAGATTGACCACCCTAAAATTTCACCTTGAAACCTTTGTTTGTGAAGCATTTTACACTCTGGCACATTTTGGGAAAAGCTGTGACCTTTTAAAAAAATTGCCGTGCTAGTGCTGTGGGCAGATAAATCACAGGACTTGTGTGTGTGTGTGTGTGTGTGTGTGTGTGTGTGTGTGTGAGTATCTTAATTTGATGGGAATTAAAATCCTCTTGAGATATATTTCTAGGACTAAAGTATCCACATTTTACTATCTGTGCAAGGAGTATAATCTCCAGATCTCACTCGAGCTATTAGTTCTTATCTGTTTTTCTTTCGACCACCACTACTGGTAACTTAAGAGTTTAAAAAGTCTGCTTTCTTTCTTGAATCCTGAAGGTGTTACAGAGGAAAAAAAGGTGGCGGCCGGATGGGGGAGTTGAAACAAAGACTCTTAGCAGCTCACACATTATCCCAGCTCCTGAGTGCACAGGCAGTTGGGCTTTCCTTTAAGTTTATAGCTTGAGTTTTCATAGCCTTCACTGTAGAGAAATCAAAGACTTATTGGAAGGATGCGTTCTGGTGTAGGATTCAAATTTTCCTGTTCCTGCTGAGAAGCCCTAGCCTCTGGTCGAGTGGCACCTCTCTTGAGCAGGGCACTTACTCATTCACGGGCAGATACTTGGCAAGATGCCAGCCAAAAGCATTTGCTATATTTGTCGCTCGGCTTGCAGTAGTGAAAAGAGTCTTTCTCGGGCACTGTGTCTGGATGTTTTGTTGTGGCTATGGGCACGGTTTGTCCAGCCTCTCACTTTGTGGCCGAGGGCTGGGAGTGCTGGCTGTGTGGGGCTTGCTCCTGCCGAGTCTCCCTTCTGGAAAGAGTGAGCTTATCATTGCAGTTCTCACCCCGCACCAGGCGTGCTCTCAAGGTCCTCTTTCTGATCAGGTGAAGTTTACAGCCTGCTCACCACTTTTCAGGTAAGAGAACATACTGAAAAACGGCTTTATGAGTGGAAGTTAAGGCTTACAAAGGGGAGTCATTTTGATAAGTTTTTTTTTTTTTTAATAGCTTGAGGTAGGGCTGGCACAGTTTTATTTTTGTGGTTCCTGAAGGTAAGCAGATATAGGTTTATGAAGTGGCAGGAAAAAAAAAACAAACACTTGAAAATACTTCTCCGTTTTTAAATTTCTTAGACCATTCAGACTTTCATGAAGATTAATTTATTACTGATTTTTTTCTTTAGATTTTCTAATAAGGGAGAAGCCTAAGTCAAAATTAAGGCAACAAAGTATATCAGACACTATCATTTTATGGCAATTCTGGCTTTAATTAGATACAGATTTATGTTGATGTCTTTTTTAAAAAGTTTTCTAAACCTGACTGGAACTCACATTTTTCAATGAGGGATTTATTGGTATGATTCAGTTGACTGGTAGGATTTTTGTGTGTCTATCTTTTAGCATTTTACATATTTAAAAAATTAACCACCTATATAGGGGTATATGAGAAATCTCTGTATCTTCTGCCCAGTTTTGCTTTGAATGTAAACATATTGGAAAAAGTAAAATCTAGCAAAAAAAAATTAGCCAGTCTCTTGAAAATGTTTTCTGTGACTACCTTAGCATGATGCAGTATAGCAGAGAAAGTGTTAAACATGTTTCCATTATGCACAAATTATTACAAAAATGGATTTTTTTTCATAATTAGTAATAAAAGTACGGGACATATTTCAGTGTCATGTTTTGATTGCCTCCTCTTAAAAATTTTATTTTTATCATTACTTTTTATAAGCAAGTGATACTAGTTTTTATTTATGGCTTTGATGCAACATTAACTTTTCTTTTTTGGTGTCACTGTGGCGTGCAGGATCTTAGTTCCCTGACCAGAGATCAAACCTGGGCCCCCTGCAGTGAAGGGGCAGCGTCATAACCACTGGACGCCAGGGAAGTCCTTGATTGCCACTTTTAAAATAACTATCTTAAGAGAGGCACAATGATTATTTTTAAAAGTCTCTTCCTAAGTAAGGAGAGAATGAAAATATACTTTTTACTTATTGTCTTAGAAATGTACTTATTGTTTTGGAAAGTTGATTGGACACTATGTAAAATTCCTGAAATAAAAGTGGAAATCAGTAACTTAAAAGCTGTTCTTTTGTATTTGGTAACCATATTTTTAAAAACCACTCTTCACATAGCTACACATATTTGTAGACAAAGAAGTGATGCTAAAGTATGAAAGTCGCAGTGAGCACAGAGCAGTTGACTGAAGGCGGCTTTAGAAAAACCTTCGTGTACTTCATTTCTTCAGCTTAGTGCCTTTCAAGAGATGCTATTATAAGAGAAAATGTTAAACCTTTAGTTTCGTATCGACCATGACTAGCCACGGATATTTGAGCTTAAAACAGTTTGTTACGATGACTGAAAGAAACAAAACATGGTCTTTAAAATACACTTATTCTAGACAAATGTACACATGATAATGTGAATAAATAAACAACATTCTATGGCTGTTTTTAAGATCGATAAATAACTCCCAGATGTCTTACAACTGAATGGGGGGCAATAGCCAGATAATTCCTCTGATTGTACCCGTTGAAGAGGACATTTTCTACTCTTTTTACAGACAAAAGCAGTTACCAATACATGCAAAGTGATCCCCTCTCCAGAGATGTGTGGGGTATTTCTAGATCTGCTGGAGAATATGAAACTTTCCAAAGTGCTCACAGCAGGTTGCAGCGTGTTTATCGTGGTAGACTCCGCAGGTGGCAGGGGTCCAGGCAGCTTCTGTTCCTAGGTGGGGGCAAGGTCATTGCATTGCAGGGAGGAAGCAACTGTCAGGGAAACTGCCAGCAGACAGGAGGTTAAGGCTTCCCGTTGCTCACCTGTTTTCCTGTAGCTGTCCTCTCTGTCTGAGGTTAAAGCTGCTACTTGGGAAGGCTTTGGTCCCTAAGGCTCAGCTACAGACTCCTCGAAAGATCCCACGAGGTCATCTTTGGTTTGGTTAAGCAGCAAATTCTAACACAGCAGGTGTGGGCTGCGGCCTGGGATCCTGCGTTTCTAACAAGCCTCAGGGCTGCCGATGTTGCAGGTTCCAGGACCACTCTGCCAAACACCTCCCAGAGTGTTATTTTTAACTTAATGAATGTTTTCTAGTTTGTGCCAAGCAGTGAGTTTGTGAAGTAAATGGCAGAGATGTGATCAAGGTGAACCGACCTGCTGTAGACAGCGGCCCTTCACAGGTGACGTGATAGGTGATGGTTTCTGGGGAGGAAATGTGAGGCTTTGTAGCCTCTCACAAGCCTCCCCAGCGGTCCTTTTGCAAGACTCATTCCTGTTGGCAGCCCTGCCCGTGGCCTCTCAGGATGAATCTCTCATTCCCTCTCCCCATCTGCCCCTCAGGAGCCTTTTTTCACATGTGTCGGGTTTGAGTTGCATCTTGCTCCTGCATCTTCTAACAGCATCCTCTCTCCAGCCTGGCTTGCAGGTGCCCCACTACAGCTCCATGTCAGTTTAAATATAGAAATCATCTGTGGGGAGCTACTTCTTTCCTTCATATAACACACATTTTCCCAATGTAATCAGCCAGTCTTGGGCAGTTGATTTAAAAAAAAAAAAAACCTTACATGTCTCAGCTTGTTAGACTTGTGCTTTGAGTTTTCAACATCAATATTCTATCAGGGTCCTAGATATCCTATGAACTCTTGAAGGGAAAGAAGTGGTTAGTAGGGCAGTGCTGTGATGCTCTAAATGTTTCAGTAATTTTATTCCCAATTATATTTTCTTCTCCAACCCTTTTTAATGAGAATTTTACACTTGAAAGTTTTACAGAGAGCAGTTGCATATTCACCGCCAAGATTGTACTGTTACCATTTTACTTCACCACATCTGTCTGTATCTACCTATCCCTTTGTCCATCTTTCACCATCTTATTTTTGATGCATTTCAAAATAAACCTCAGGCATCAGCTTGCACATTTCAGCATTCTTATTATTAACTAGAGTTCAGTGTTTGTCGATAGTGTTTCATATGAACTTTGCATACCATGAAATATACACGTGCTTAATTGTATGTGAGCTGAGCTTGGACAAAAGGATGTGCAAGTGTAGATCCTTGGCAAGATCTGAAACATTACCATCATCGAGAAAGTTTCCTCATGTCCTTTCTCATCTCATTTTTTTTTTTGACCCATAGATAGTATTTATTTCACGTCTCATATGTTCTTTTGTGAATCTTCTCAAACGAGAACTCATTGATTACGAATAGGTGGTTTGTGGTTAATTTAATTCTTGAAACTAAATTTTGATGCAGGTTATTTCATGCAGGTTATTTTCATACTTAGCATTATATTGTACCACACTTTCTAATAAGTTAATATTTTTTAATTGGGATGTAGTTGCTTACAATGTTGTATTGGTTTTTGTGTGCAATGAAGGGAATCCGTTGTATGTGTACATATGCCCTGCTGGGACCCCTCCCACCTCTTGCATCCATGTCAGCACACAGCACGAGCTGAACTCTGTGCTGTATGTTCCCACTAGCCGTCCATCTCATTTACACAGGATGGTGTTTGTATGCCAATGTCAGCCCCCCAGTTCGCCCCGCCCCCTGTGTGCACGTTTCCGTCCTCTGCGTTCTCATCCCTATTCGTGTCCTGCACATAGTCCATCTGTACCTTTTTTGTAGATTCCACCCATGTGCTTTAATATGCAATATTTGTTTTTCTCTTTCGGACTTACTTCACCCTGTGTTTTGTTTGGACTAACTCATGGTGTTCTTATTCCTGACAAATCAAAGTTTTAACAACAGTAACTCAGAATATCTGGCACAGATTTTCTTTGGCACAAATTACTTGTCAATGAGTTGGTTGATTCTTGTGTCAGTCGAGACGCAGGCACCTGGAAGTAACTGTGTTCTACGAGGTTCTTGGGACTGGTGCACCTGATTTCTCTGGATATAGAGGAAAAAAACAAAAACAAAACATCTTTTTCAGGCCAGCTGTTTGCTGTAAAGATTTTATTCGAGGATATATTCACTCCCCAGGGCTTCCTTGGTGGCTCAGTGGTAAAGAATCCACTTGTTATGCAGGAGATGCGGATTCGATTCCTGGGTTGGGAAGATCCCCTGGTGAAGGAAATGGCAACCCACTCCAGTATTCTTGCCTGGGAAATCCTATGGACAGAAGAGCCTGGAGGGCTACAGTCCACAGGGTCGAAAAGAGCTCGGCACGACTTAGCAGCTAAGCAAATAGTCTGACACAACAGACGGCAGCTAAACACAGCTCACAGCAACAACAACAGAATTCACCCCATGACTGAGCCTGAAATGTGCACTGTTCCCACACTGCTTCTTCAGGAACGCAAAACTCTGTCCTGTGATGTAATTCCTGAGACAGTCCATGTCTGCATGCCGTCGTTTGTGTCAGCTTTGCCCTCAAGTACTTGATTCAGATCTGTCCTGACAAGGATATGCAGCTGTGTAAAACCTCCACCTACCAGACAGCAGCTAGCTTGAAACTCCAGGCTCTCAGAAAGACCTGGAGCCAAAAAGCAAAAATGTCCAGCAATGTCTTTGGTCACAAAGAAGCGGTTTTAAAATATCCAGCAAGAAAGCAGCAAAGCGGAAAGAGTATGGTCAACTTTGGGCTTCCCTGGTGGCTGAGCAGTAAACAGCCTGCCCGCCACTGCAGGAGACTCGGGAGACCCAGGCTCAGTCCCTCCTGCCCGGGAACACCCCACGTGCCCCGGCGCAGTTAAACCCAGCGCCGCGCGCGCTGAGCCCGCGCTCCGGGCCCGAGGGCTGAAGCGGGCGCAGCGCCTCGGTGAGACGCCCGAGCTCCGCAGCTGGAGGGGGCCTCCCACTCACACCCCACGTGCCCCGCGCAGTTAAACCCAGCGCCGCGCGCGCTGAGCCCGCGCTCCGGGCCCGAGGGCTGAAGCGGGCGCAGCGCCTCGGTGAGACGCCCGAGTTCCGCAGCTGGAGGGGGCCTCCCACTCTCCACGGGCAGAGAATAGCTCGTGCACACCGAGGCCCAGCGAGGCCAAATACACAAAAGAGCAGGTGTATAGCGTTATTTGGGGGCTGTAAAATGCTCAGTGTGAATCCTTTGGAAGTGTCGGAAAACTATTTTTGATTTGCGCATGTTCACCAGTCATTTTACACGGTTTAATAGAACACGAGGCTCATCTTCTGAAAACCCACCCAGCTCCTCCAACTGTTACATATAGATGGATTTTGCTTTTCCAGGAAATCCTGAATTATAAGCAATGGTTTGTTGAGCTATTTTCAATGAGAAAAATCCAGAGTTATATCCCAGGCTTAGAGATGTACGATGGTAGGTGTTCAGACGCTTCTTTTACAGTCTGTCCCCAGAATACTACATGGAAATGTATAGTGATTTTTAAAGTTACATCATTTGATAGAAAGTTTGTTTTCTCTCTCATAAAAGAATGCAAAGCACAGTGTGTGATCCTTAGAACCAAATTGATCAAATAATTCAACAGCTATCTCTTTAAAATTCTAAACCAAACACTGGCTCTATCTTGTTAGGGTTAATATATAGTTAACTATCTATAGGCCATACATCTATACCTGCATTTCCAAGCTCTTTAAAGTTGCTTTTCTCTGAGATGAAAGGACATAGTAATATTTGCAAACATGTGCTGAGGTCAGTTCTGATAAAATAACTTGGAGAACCATGTTTTAAGAAAAACATGAATTCGGGTTATAAATCTCAGTAACTTTCTACTTGGTTACAACAGTATCAAACTTCTGCTGCTGCTGCTGCTAAGTCGCTTCAGTCGCATCTGACTCTGTCCCATAGTCGGCAGCCCACCAGGCTTCCCGGTCTCTGGGATTCTCCAGGCAAGAACACTGGAGTGGGTTGCCATTTCCTTCTCCAATGCATGGAAGTGAAAAGTGAAAGTGAAGTCACTCAGTTGTGTCCACATTTAGCAAACCCGTGGACGGTAGCCTGCCAGGCCCCACCGTCCATGGGATTTTCCAGGCAAGAGTACTGGAGTGGGTTACCATTGCCTTCTCCATCAGACTTCTACTTATTTCAATATTTTATCTTATGTAATTGGGGGCATTGGAGACATATGCTGCATTTTCTGGTACAATCATGTAACATAGAGTATAGTGGGAAATGGTCACTGTCTCTTCATCTTAAAATATCAAGTGTTGGTCCTTTATTGGACCAGAATCTGGTGGTCCGGAGTCGGCGATGAGTGAAAGAAGGAAAGAGGCTAACATTCCCTGGGTTACGTAGCCGGCTTCCTACACTCCAGGGAATCAGCCAGAAAGAGAGACAGAGAGAGAAAAAAAGAAACAAAGAAAGACACAGGGACCAAAGCTCTGATGGGGCAAAGGTGTTTTAATCAACATGGTGTGGGCATATATATAGTCTTACAAGGTAGTTATTCTCAGCAAAGATAAAGATTAAAATTCCAGACTTACAAAACACAAGGCGATCCCTATTAAAGAGATGAGAGGGTACTTATCACCATAATGAGAAACTAACAAAGGAAATGCCTGGATTCCTCAGCAAAGGCATGCCTCTCCTCTTAATTCCTGAATATTCAGGAATTAATAAGGACCAAAGGATTCCTGACAGATCCAAAACAGCACACAGGAAGCCTCCTATTAAATTCTTCCTGACAATCAAGGCCCAGCAGAATAGAAAGAAATAACAATGATCTTCTTCTGTATCTTACACAGCATTTGCATTTGTTGTACAACTTCATCTTATAATAAAGGACCACCATTTATTCAGGTTTTATTGTATTTTCACTTTCAATTAAAAATGTAAGATTCTAGCACAGGAGAGAAGTCATCAAGCCAGTTTCTGTCGAGCAGTATCGCTTACCCTTGCCCTACATCCTGTCTGTCCTTGAAGGGTCAGCATAAAAGCCAACCCATGCTGAAGCTTTCCTGCCTGCAAGAAGTCAGATCTCCACCTGTGTCTCCCTTACATGCAGTACGTCCATATTGCATTGACTTATCAGCTTCAGTGCAGAGAAGATCATTATTCGTAGTAAGTCCGCTGCATACAAGCCTTCAGGTTGAGAACTGAGAGATGCGGGCAGGTTCGTCTGTGTCGGATATGAGTGAGATCGCGGCTTGCCCTCCATCCCCCGTTGCTGCCCAGCCTCCAGCTCTGCCGTCCCCACCTTCTTGCCCTCCTCCTGGCAGCAGCTTGCCTGTTCACTCCATGCCACCCTTGTGTGCCAACTTGTACTATGCTTTTCAAGGTACAGTAGTACTGTATTATAAGATCAAAACTATTTTCTTCATTTTGTGTGTCTTTTATGTTTTATTTGTGTGAAAAGTATTGTAAACATAGTACAGTACAGTACCATATAGCTGATTGCTGGATGCCTAGGCTGACTTTGTTGGAACTTGTTCATATGTAGGGGACTTATTGTACTATGATTATTTCACATATTAGCCTCATCTTCCCAGGGATCTCACAGAATTCCTCCGTGAGAATTCCTATGTGTTAGAACCCTATCTTATACTTTTACAGATCCTAGTTTTTTCTTGCTTGGTGCTTTGAAGAGCCTTCAGTCAGTAAATATTGTTGGCTGATTGCCTGATTATGAAGAGGCCACTTGTCTCTGTAAACATGGCTAGCTTCATTTCCCCTCTTCTAGCAACTTGCCCAAAGAGTAGAATTTACAGAAGGATTACTTTTCGGCAAGATAATTTGAAGTTTTATGTTCCTTTCCCCTTCACTTCTAAAAGTTATTCTTCTGTATCTGGCCATGTTTCAGTGTTAGTCTTAACATTTAACACTTCAGTAATTCCTTTTATCCACAGAGAACAAAAAGTTTCCCTAAAATAATTTCATTTTCCAGAATAATTCCATAAACATGTTGGCCCCAGGGTTGTCTAGAATGTAAGAAAAATCTAACACTGTGAAGTTCAGCTTCTGAGTGATTTGGGGGCAGAAAATGGTCCTCACGTTGGTTTCATCGCCTTCTGGTCAGTGATGTGAGAGTTTTGTGAGCTGAGCTCTTTGTCCCTGCAAGCTTTGATGTGGTCGGTAGTCTGGAGTGGAGGGAGCATTGAGCCAGAAAAGTCTGTTCTATCTGTTTTTCCATCCCGCTTTTAGTCTTAACTGCATCACATGGATGGACGTGTTCAGTAAAGGAAAGAAGGAGCCACAGTCAGTGCTGTGGTCGCACTGTGTCCTGCACAGTATTGCTACTTGCTAACTTGATGCACGCAGATTTTCTGCATCTCCTAACAAGCCGGACGATCTCGCAAAACCCAGACTTGTGTTCTCTGCGTTAGAGGAGGCCGGTGCTCTCCAGTTCTGCCCAGCATCCCCAGGATCCCTGGATGAGTTTCCTCTTGCTGCTGTAACCAATTGCCACAGACTTTGTGGCTTAAAACACTGCAGGTTTATCATCTCATAGTTCTGGAGGTCAGGAGTTTAAACTAGGTGTGCAGGCTGTGCTTTTCTGAAGACTCTAGGAGAGTCTGTTCGTTGTCTTGTCTGATTCCTGGAGGTCACCATGTGCTGAGGCTTATGGCTACATCACTCTGGTTTTTAGTTCTCTTGGCGTGTCTCCTTCTTTGATACCCCAGATCTTTAATTATTCATGTCTGCAGTGTCCCTTTGGCCACGTAAGATAGCACTGTCACAGGCTCCAGGGATGAGGCGTGGACATCTTCCGGGGGTGGGGGGGGGGGGGACACTGTTCTGTCCACCACACCCCAGTCTGCCTGCTCCCCCCAGTGACATATATGACTGCTTCGAGCTGTGGGCTCTAAAGTACTGAGTAACCACAGTTGATATCCAGTAACCTGGAGTTGGACATTTATCCAACGAATAAGGTGGCAATATTTTAAAAACTGGCCTTTTCCCTTCCTCTCATCAGAAATCACTGTCTTTTGGCAAATATCTTGTTTTTTAAATGTCATATTTAATAACTTAAAAAAACTGGTCTTCCTTCTCTCTTGGCTTTTTTTTGTTTGTTTGTTTTGTTTTTATTTTACCCAGCACTATTTTATATTTCAAGTCCTTTTTCCATTGTTATTTTCTTCTTATCTCAGAGTAAACTTCCAGCTCATCAAGCCATTTCTTCCCTCTTTGGCCCCGTGATTATTAATCTCTCACACACTGCTTCTTTTCCCCTGGGGAAATTTTGATTCTATTGTGATTTGTATCTTTCTTCCCCATTTCTAAATCTTTTCATGTAACTTCTCTTCACCCTATAATCCTATCCTCACAATTCTCTTATCTCTGTCTTTTTCATCTGACAATAGAAAATGATGTACATTTTGAACTTGTGACACTGTCATTTATTACCAAGAACATAGTATAATATCCACTTTTACTGATAAGAGAGTGGCAAAATTAATGTCAGAAGTACAGAAGCTACTTAGTAACCTAAAAGCTGAGAAAAACTCATCCACACAGAAAGGTACCTGAAGCAGGAACAAGTTGTCCATCTATTCCAAGAACTATGGAGTTTTTTCTTTTGACCTGTCTTACTATTGTTAGTGTAAATAGTGTAGCTAGTAAAATAAATTAAACTTCTTTCTACTTCATTCATGAGTAAGGCTGTTTGAGAACTGTTGAATATGTAAGGATCCATAAAACCAGGGTATACAGCTGGTTCTCCAAGGGTGGTCCCCAGATCTGTAGCATCCACATCACCTGGGATCTTGCCAGAAATGCCAACTACTGGAGCCCACACCTGACCTACTGGATCAGCAGCTCTGAAGGTGGGGTCTGGGAATCTATGCTCTAACAAGCTCTCCAGGAGATTCTGATTCAGTTAAGGTTAAGAACCACTGGTGTATTTGATTTTCACACGTGGGGCTGGGGAGAGGGTTTGCTCTTCTAAATCTAATTCTCTCAGTTTTTGAATTCAGCTAGCCCCAGTCTCCAGAGGTGTCACTTCCAATAAACTATCCTTTGAACATTTTCAGTCCCAGTAAGTTGTCCAAAGTCACCTTATTTCAACTCAGAAATGGTAATCTGGGGTTTGGCACCAGGAAGAAATAGTTCCTAGTTGCAGAGTCTACCCACAGAGCTTAAACTAAACCAAACTAAACACAAATCTCATTCCTAAAAACTCACCAACTTGCTTCCATCTCAGATAGGCCCACTTCCCATCTATAAAATGATGGCAATTTCAGTAAGTGTTAGTGACCAGCTTACTCCATGTGAAACAAAAACATTCCACCCCTTCCCCTCTCCCCACTACAGAGTCATTCAAAGAAAATTTTACACCTACCACACAAGCCTGCCTTCATGGCAAGTCAGAGCGTTCTTAACTGTCTCCAAATTTGGTGGGAAGTCCATTGGGCCAATTGAAAAACATCAACTTTATTGAATTATAGTTTATGTGCAATGGCATATACCCATTATCGGCATCCACCACTCCTTTCAGTGAGCTCTGATCAGTGCCCGCTGGTGTCACCATTGCTATTGTCACGATGTGGGACTTTTCTGTTACCCAGAAAGGCTCGTTTGGAACTTTTTTCACTCTCCACCCTTTCAAACCCCTTAGCCCTTAGGCAACCACTGGTCTGCTTTCCATCTCTCTAGATCTGCTTTTTCTAGGATTTCCTAGAAAAGG
The DNA here is from genome assembly GCF_023699985.2 of Odocoileus virginianus. NCBI lineage: Eukaryota > Metazoa > Chordata > Mammalia > Artiodactyla > Cervidae > Odocoileus > Odocoileus virginianus. The sequence goes on from NC_069682.1 coordinate 1,496,122, forward strand.
AATCATGCATTCTTTTGTCTGTTTTCTTTTAACATAGTGTTTTTGAGATTCTTCCAGGTGGTTATGTTGAATAAATAGTGTTTAAATTTCTGAGTTTTATTCATTTGGGTGATGTATCACCGTTTATTCACCTATTGATGAACATGTATATCTTTCCAGTTTGGGGCTGTTAAAAAGCTGCTTTTGTGTACAAGTCTTTGTGTGGACATGATTTTATTCTTCTTGAGTAAATGTCTAAGTCTGGGATGGCTGGCTCACATGCATATTTAGTTGCATGAGAAATTTCAAAACTGGTTTTGAGAATGTTCGGGCAGTTTGACATTCACACCAGCAGTGCCTGAGCGTTCCACTGGGCTATTTTCACATGTTGTGATGCCAGATGGAAAGTTACTTAATTTTATATTAATTTCTAATATGTATAATTTACAAGTGTACACATAGACATGTAGAAATGTGGGTACGTTGCATTATATTAATTTCACGCAGAAGCACAGCACCAACTTGCTAATGAAATACTAGGTGTTATTTTATACGCATATAAAATTCTAACCCGTGAACCTATGCACGAGACTCTTAAATTACTTCTATGTGATTGCTTTTCTGTGTTTCCTTTAACGTTTGTTTACTTTTGTCACCACTGATCATTAGTCACAGTCAAGTGGCAAACTTTTAGGAAAAAAAAGAAGTTCCAAACCCTAAGGTGAGGACATTGTTACTGCCTTTTCCCCTTCCAGCTTGGGAAAAGGTACCTGTCACATGATTTTGGTGTTAGCTCACTCTGGGCTAGTCCCTGAGACCTCTGCTATGCGTTACGAAGAATGCAAGAAGCTCTGAGATAAGCAGTGGGCAGAGGTGGGGAGCGCGTGCAGGAAGCTGAGGAAGGATGGGCATGTTTGGAGTGAGAAGAATGGGCTGGCCTTGAGAGAAGAGAGATTTTCAGGGAGGGGCGGTCAGGACCGAGGGACCGCGTGAGGACGGAGCGCGGTGAGCGTCCTGCGTGGAGACCAGACTTGCTCACAGCACCGTCACGGCCCCGAGCGGAGTGTGAGAAATACCCAGTGCAAGCAAAAGCTACACGCTGTCAGGGAGCAGCCTGACTAGTTCTGTGCCTGGGACAGGGACGGGGACATCTGGGCAAGCGTCAGCAAGGGAGGGGCGGGAGCGCGGGGGAATGAAAGGGACCTCATCTGTGTATCTGAAACACTGGAGCTGATGACTCTATGATGAAATTATATATTTGTGTATGTATATATAGTTGAATATATATATATGAAATGCCAGAATCGTTGAATGGTGTTTCTAGAATGTGGGGATATATGGTTGGATGGTTTACTGTACAGAATTCTACCCTGAAGGTACGGGGACTACTTAAACTGCTACTGTTATGTCATACAGCGAGCAGAGTCCCTGCGACCAGACCGAGCCAGGGGCAAGGTGCTGGTATAAATTTCAGTGACTCATCCCTCGTGTCTAAAATAGCAGCAGGCTGAGGGTCACAGTGGAGTAAAGGAAGGAAGTCTTTTTGACACATGTTCCTCTTGAGAGCAGACTTACAACCAGGATACATGATTCTGCTCAGGCTGGTGTAGGGAATGGAGTGGGGGAGGGAAAACGGGGCTTCCCTGGTGGCGCAGTGGTGAAGAGTCGGCCTGCTCTTGCAGGAGACAAGAGATGCAAGTTTGATCCCTCGATTAGGTTGATCCCTTGGAGAAGCACCTGGCAACCCACGCCCGTATTCTTGTCTGAAAAATTCCATGGCCAGAGGAGCCTGGTGGTGATGTCCTGAAGAGTCACACATGACTGAGTGACTGATCATGACGCATGTCTAGAGGGACAAAAGTGGGAAATGAGACACAAACCTGCATCAAATCATGTCAGGCACTGTGTTTTAGGCGAAGTCATTTAAAGAAAAATTATTTGAATGCACCAGATCTTAGTTGCAGCGTGTGGGATCCAGTTTCCTGACCAGGGGTCAAACCTGGACCCCCTGCATGGAAGGACAGAGTCTTGGAAGCCACCAAGGAAGCCATTTTGATTTTATCCCACAGGTCAGCATTTTCAAAGTGTCTTTGAACATACCTTTGGGCATCAGTGAAGACACTCTAATGGGGGATATACAAGGGCTCACAGATTCTTAAGGGAGTGGTTGTCCAGTTTTTCAACTTTTATTTCCACTCGTTCCTAAAGTTGATCTGCCTGGAAATGGGTCTGCTCTCCCTTCTCCCTTTTTATAGAAGGAAGGTATTCCAGAATCTTGTCCTGCACATCTTCCTGTGATGCAGAAATGTTCTAAGGCTTAAACAAAAGGACCCTTTGCTTGTAATGAAATTGAAGGCATATGTGGATCATCAGTTGATAGGTAATTAAAAATAATATTGATAATGGATCACTGTCTTTGATAGCCTAAAACGCAAAAGGACTTCCATGATTGGAGGGGTGTGCCTACCACAAAACTGTCAGATACTCATTTAGGCCAAAAGGATTTATCTGCACTTATATACAGAAATACGAAAAATTGTAGTAAAATTGATGCTAGCCTGTTATTACTTTAGCATTAAGGAATATTCATTTATAGATGTCTTGGTTAAATTTTAAAAGCTCTGTCCATCTTATCAAGAAATACATTTTAAGTAAAATTTTATTTTTTATATTTAATAACTGCTGACCAAAATTTTATTTGTTGGATATTTTTTCAGTTGTTTACAGGTAAATGTTTTTGTATAACTCAGAAGAAATTATTTTACCCTCGCAGTCTAAATTCAAAGTAGATTCTAAAATTCTAAAATACATGCCTATTTTTGGTGTGTGTAGGGATATATATGGTAGGTAAGTTAATAAAGCACTTTGAATCATCAAAATATATTCATTGAGATACACTTTTGGAGGGGGAGTGGAATGGAAATATAAGGGCATGATGAAACATACCTGATAAAGAAGAGCTTATTTGTTTTTAAATGGATGGACATGGATACCAAATCACTATGCTATTTAGATTCTTGTGGATTTATTTGAGCAATATGATAGTTGTTTTACTTTAAATATCAACATTTATAACATACCAGAAATTTACATCTTTAACAATGTTTTTGAATGTATGATGATGATGACAAAAATTAAGATATCAACTTAAAACTGACTTTTGGTTACGTTGTTTTTCTAGATTCTTCAGAGGGATATGAGCACTGATTTTGAAGAACCAATTATGGCTGATGGGATATCACTAGAGCATTTTGAACAGCCAATAAGATTGGTGGCTCTGGAAAAGTATTCTGATATATAGGGTGAAGCATGGAGCTCAGAGGTCATGGGAGGCCAGGAGCAGGTAGAATAGCGAACACAATTTTACAGTCATTTTATTCTGTTCGATTCCATTTATACAAGGTACTTGGAATAGTCAAATTCATAGAGTCAGAAAGTACACTGGTAGATGCTGGGGTTGGGGTTGGGGTGGGGTGGGGTAGGGATGGGTAGTTAGTGTTTAACGGGGACAGTTTCTGTTTAGGAAGGTAAAAAATTCGGGAGATGGATGACGGTTAGAGTTGCACAACCATGTGACTATACTTAATGCCAGTGAGCAGTGCAGTTAAATAGGGTTAAAACAGTTTGTTTTATATTATGTGACCATTACCACTATAAAAAATGTTAAAATTTTTTTACAGGTATTTTAATGAGCAATGTACCATTCAGGATGTTATTAGCATCAAGTAATCAAGTGAATTTTTAGCATCAAAAAAAAATGAAGTGAATTTTTAGCATCAACTCACTTTGACTTAGGTGACCTAACAAGAAATCTCAGGTGACTCCTGTGTTGGTTAATTCAGTGAATTCTTTAAGGACACTGTATTCCCCTCATGTTGAAAGTGACTGGCAGAGGGCATGGGGTTCACCATGACTTGCTGAGACACATCTAGTCCCATCACCCTGACCTGGGGCTGGAGACATGCTCCTGAAGCACATGAGCTCAGGACAGTGTGAAGAACTGGAAACAGTTGAGGCTGGCTCCAGGCGGAGAAGAGGTGGAGAGCTCCGGGGGCATGTCAGCCTTGGCTGTAGCTGAGTATGTAGGAAGCAGGGAGCAGTACTGACACAGGTGGAATCTGGAGTGATGGCATCTAGTTATTCTCAGGACATGGAGTGTAAACAGCAGAGATGAATCCAGGCGCGTCTCCCAGATGTCCGACCTGCGCACCAGACGTTTCATGGGACCACTCAGTGATGCAAGATCAGAGGATGGACAGGTTCCTTGGGCAGAATGGTGGCTCCCTGAAGATGTCCACTGCTAATTTCTTGAACTTGTAAATATTGCTCTCCATGGCCTAAAGGAGGTGGCCGATGTGATTAAAAGAAGGGTCTGTGAAGTGGCTAGATTATCCCGATTAGTCTGAGTGGGTGCAAGGTAATCATATGAGTTCTTAAGAGTAGAGAATCTTAATTATTGTCAGAGAGAGACAGAGAGAGGGAGAGAGAGAGAAAGTGCACGTGTGCCTGGATGTTAGAAGGAGGGGTATAAGAAATCCCGAGTATGAGAGGACTTGAGACTCCCATCACTGGCTCTGAAGATAGAGGAAGGGAGCCGTGACTGAGGCATTTAGCTGGCCCTGCAAGCTGGGGAGGCAGCAGACAGCTTTGCCCCCAGACTCTCCAGAAAGGAGCACAGACCTTGATTGGCACTGGTGAGGCCTGTGTTGTGCTTCTGGCCCACAGAACTTGAAGATAATGAATTTGTGTTCTTTTAAGCTACGGGGTTTGTGGGTTTTGTTATGGGGGCAGGAGAAAACTAATACAGCAGATTTGTCTGGGTTTTTCACTGAGGGAGGAAATGAGGATTTCTTTTCTCTTAACATTGAATTAGATGTGCCAGGAGTTGGCAGTCCAGGGACAGGGACATTTCAGTCTCTTTGAGGATATGCTTGCTGGAACAAACGAGAGAAAGTGGTTATGAAGGAGCGTTTTATTTGAAGCTTATTTGTTTTCAGTTCTCTGTCCGTTACTGTCCTCTTCCTCCAAGTTAAGCATAGGCATAGATGAGCTCAGGTTCCCTTCGGCTTGAAACTTCTGAAGTTACTTGATGCACGTAGATGAAACAAGATAAAATGCATCACTACCCAACACGGTCTCTTCTCTGGTGAGGATGAGGAAGGAAATGGAAAAGCACATGCAGGAATTGTGGTGAAACATAGGAATTGAGTCTTTAGTGTAAAACCTGAGTGCAGACTGACTCTCAGTGCCTTGTTTAGAAACATTCCTGAGCACTAGCCGTAAGTCAGCATATGCCCTGGAGGTTTCGGGCTGAATTTCCTTATTTTGTGTCAAGGTGTAAGTGAAATTGGAGGTTCTGAACAGAAGTGTGTGTTGTCCTGATGATATTGGGGGCCAAAAATCCATCATCATAAAAATCTGTGGATTATTACAGAAAATAATCTCAGTTGTTGAAAGTATTCTTCTCATGAGCACTAACACTCGTTTTTTAGTCATATAAATCTCACAAGTAGAATCAGCCACTTGACGGAGAATTTTTGTGAACCTGGTGCTATCGTTTTATTTCTGCAAGCTGGGGGATCTGCTGGGCAGTGATGGTATAGAATCACTGCACAATGAAGCCAGTCCTTTTGGGCTGCCTCTTGCCTGCTCTTGATTTAGTGTGGGTAGTGCTCCAACTGGAAATTCCTTTCCCTATGGGCGAAAAAGCATGACTTCTGATATAACTGATATCTTTAACACAAAGATGGGCACTCCGGCTACCCTGAGTTGTGGACTGCAGTCAGTGGTGCCGTGAACACTATATTCAGATCACTTTAGTGTTCACCTCTTTCTAGAGGGGAAGGTCACGTTCATACCCATTCTCACACATTCAGGTACTCCAGGTGTAAATTCTGCAGAAATGGCTATAGATCTAAGAATTAACACATTTAGAGGGATTTTGTCATGTGAGTCGATAACTCATTTAGAGGGATTTTGTCATGTGAGTCCATCTGGATCAGTCGTTGCTCTCAGACCCTGGGAAGCTTGGCTCTAACAATATTCTGTAAGCTCTTGAGCCATAATTGAACAAATGTTCTTGAACTTGTTATCCAGATATGGTCTAGCCAAATGCTATGGTGAGACTTGTGGAGGTGAGAAGTCTAGTGTGAGTGATGCAGTTAAGCTTCAGGGCCCATATGCTATGCTTGATTGTTTTGCTGGGCCAAGTTCTTTAGAGGTTATGACCTTGACCAAACTTTGAATAGCTGATGAAGATGTCACTCAGAAGTATCCTAATAGTTGTCCTTCATCAAGGTCCATCAAACGTTGTTGGCCCCATGCGCTGTCACTCACATTGTGTTCATGATATAAGTCTGTTCAAGGGAGCCAGGCACTGACCCACTTAGGTTCTGTGAACAGACTGCCCGTGTCCTGGGCCATCTGCCACAGCAGACTCAGAGTGACAGTCATCATTTTCTTTTGCCACATCGCCACCATTCCATGTATATCTCAGAGTAAGTCTTAATAATGTCAATCAAATGTGTTTCTTTGAGGACTATTTGATTATAGGTTTTTTTCCCTACACCTCTGGGTATATGTTTCAGTCATTTGGGGCTGCTCTAACAACATATCATTGACTGGGTAGCTTAAACTATATGCATTTATTTCTCACCATTCTAGAGGCTGAGAATAGATTTGGTGTCTTATGAGGATCATCTTCCTACTTTATAGATTGCCTTCTGCCTGCATCCTTACATGGCCTTCCCCAGGGGCTTGCAGAGAGATCTTGTGTCTTTATAAGGACACTAATCCCATCACGAGGGCTCCACCCTCATGACCTGATCAAACCCTATTCACTCCCAAAGGTCTCTCCCCCAAATACCATCCGCTTGGGAATTAGGGTGTCAACATATGCATTTTGGGGAACATAGACATTTAGTCCATAACAGTCTCACTAGGACAACAAAATGCGACAAATAGTAATTGTTCTATAGAGTCTCCTAGAATAACTCTAACACATAATCCCAAAAGGGTACATTTCCATCAGGTTTTTTTTTTTTTTTCCCTTTTGGTTAAAGAAAGGTGATGATCAATATTAGTGAGATAGTGTGACTTGGGAATTGCTTTCAGATCTTGGACTCACTGTCTGAAATGATTTTGAGGAAAGGCAGGGTAAGTAATTGACTTAAGAACAGCCCGGAGTGTCGGGGTGGAGGAGGTTATCTTCTCTTTTCATGTCCTTCTGTCGCAGCCTTCACCCACAGTCTGGCCTGTGTGAATGAAGTGACTGTTAACTGAGGTAGTTTTACAGCAATGAAGAGTGACTTGTTGAAGAGCTGGTTCTTCTTTGTCTGTAAAAGTCGCTCAGCTTTGGACTCGGCACTCGGAGCTGGCTGCCGGCGTGTTTCAGCCACTTCCCGGGAGTGGCGGGTGAAGGCATCCTTCCCATCCTTGTGGGATGCGTCACCAGGATCTGGGACTCCCACAGAGGAGCTCCTCATGGTTGTCGGGCTGCAAACAGCCCGCCAGGCCCAGCCAGGGTACCTGAGGGAGGCTTGTTCTTCCTTTTTTGTCTAAAAGTGACGGTTGTTGGGAATTTGCTCCGTCATCGTAGGCCTGCCCCAAGACCATGTCTCCAAACCCGTGGTTCTCAGGGGAGGCACGTCTGGGATTTGCTGAGTGCGTTCTGGGCTATTTGAAGGCTTGGCTCTAAGACACAGTGACAGGAAACTTCCAGCAGAGCTAGGGAATAAGAGGCATGGGTCTCGCCTGTCACAGCTGGGGGAATGAGCTCTCACTGCACGGTGAGTCGCTGTCCCAGCTGCCTGGGACAGGGCTTTGTTTTCAGTCTGGCACCAGTTGCTCACCTGGCACTGGAAGCCCTGCCCTCCCTGGCTGGTGGTGCCCGTTATATGGTGATGCCACGCAGGGTGGCCGTTCTCTGCCCACTCAGCCAGTCCTTGCTTCACCGACACCCTTCACCTGCACCTCATCTGTCGGCCATCCTTGTTAGTCTTAGAGCCTAATGAGGAAAGGCCTGCTCTTGCCCCAGGCCCCAGCTAGTGATTGTTCTAATCTTTAGGTTGGAAGGTCTCACTCCCCTTTATTAAAAAGAGAAGTGGGGTGGGCGGCTCTGCTGGTCTCCCTGGTATTGGTGAGCCAACCTAGCTTCAGCTCCTCCTATAACGGGAAACCTCCCCCTGACCCTGTCCTGAGGACTCCTGCCAGGTCTTGCCTGCCATCTGCCATCCCTGGTGGGCTATCTCTCTGACTGTTTTTGCTTTGAACATGTGCGCTCCCCCATCCATAAACCACTGATGTCTCTGAGCTTTCTTTGGTCCTTCGGCTGGGCACTTAGCAGGCGTGCGGGCTTGCAGGGTGCGGCCCAACAGCCGTGCTGCGCTACTGCTCAGCCGGTCCTCAGGAGTTCTGTCTGTCCTCTGAGGCATCATCTGGGGCGCAGTCTCAGGACCCGTGAAGGAAAAGTCAAAAACAACCACTGTCTAGTCGCACATTTAAAATCCTGTTATTGTTCAGTTGCTCAATTGTGTCTGACTGTTTGCTACCCCATGGACTGCAGCACCCCAGGCCTCCCTGTCCATCACCAACTCCCAGAGCTTGCTCAAACTCATGTCCATTGAGTCAGTGATGCCATCCAACCATCTCATGCTCTGTCATCCCCTTCTCCTCCTGCCTTCAGTCTTTCCCAGCATCAGGGTCTAATGAATCAGCTCTTCGCATCAGGTGACCAAAGTATTGGAGCTTCAGCATCAGTCTTTCCATATTCAGGACTGATTTCCTTTAGGATGGATTGGTTGGATCTCCTTGCAGTCCAAGGGACCCTCAAGAGTCTTCTCCAACAGCACAGTTCAAAAGCATCAATTCTTTGGTGCTCAGCTTTCTTTACAGTCCAACTCTCACATCCATACATGACCACTGGAAAAACCATAGCTTTGACTGCACAGACCTTTGTTGGCAAAGTAATGTCTCTACTTTTTAATACGTTGTCCAGGTTTGTCATAGCTTTTCTTCCAAGGAGCAAGTGTCTTTTAATTTCATGGCTGCAATCACCATCTGCAGTGATTTTGGAGCCCAGAAAATAAAGTCTGTCACTCTTTTCATTGTTTCCCCATCTATTTGGGAGGAAGTGATGGGACCAGATGCCATGATCTTGGTTATTTGAATGTTGAGTTTTAAGCCAGCTTTTCCACTCTCCTCTTTCACCTTCATCAAGAGGCCCTTTAGCTCCTCTTTGCTTTCTGCCACTAGGGAGGTGTCATCTGCATGTCTGAGGTTACTGATCTTTCTTCCGTCAGTCCTGATTCCAGCTTGTGCTTCATCCAGCCCAGCATTCTGCTTGATGTCCTCTGCATAGAAGTTAAATAGACAGGGTGACAATATACAGCCTTGACATTCTCCTTTCCCAGTTTTCCCCTGTTCCATGTCCAGTTCTAACTGTTGCTTCTTGATCTGCATACAGATTTCTCAGGAGGCAGGTCAGGTGGTCTGGTATTCCCATCTCTTTAAAGAATTTTCCACAGTTTGTTGTGATCCACACAGTCAAAGGCTTTGGTGTGGTCAATGAGGCAGAAGTAGATATTTTTCTGGAATTCTCTTGCTTTTTCGATGATCCAATGGATGTTGACAATTTGATCTCTGGTTCCTCTGCCTTTTCTAAATCCAGCTTGAACATCTGGAAGTTCTCGGTGCAGTACTATTGAAACCTGGCTTGGAGAATTTTGAGCATTTCTTTGCTAGCATGTTAAATGAGTGCAATTATGTGGTAGTTTGAATATTCTTTGGCATTGCTTTTCTTTGGGATTGGAATGAAAACAGACCTTTTCCAGTCCTGTGGCCATTGCTGAGTTTTCCATATTTGCTGGTATATTGAGTGCAGCACTTCAACAGCATCATCCTTTAGGATTTGAAATAGCTCAACTGGAATTCCATCACCTTCACTATCTTTGTTCATAGTGATGCTTCCTAAGGCCCATTTGACTCTGCGCTCCAAGATGTCTGACTCCAGGTGAGTGATCACACCATCGTGGTGATCTGGGTCATTTTTGTATAGTTCTTCTGTGTATTCTTGCCACCTTTTCTTAATATCTTCTGCTTCTGTTAGGTCCATACCATTTCTGTCCTTTATTGTGCCCATCTTTACATTAAATGTCCCCTTGGTAGCTCTGATTTTCTTGATGAGATCTCTAGTCTTTCCCATTCTATTGTTTTCCTCCTTCCCATTAGGAAACTTCCACAAGCCTCTTATCCCCATCCATCAGAGGGCAGACAGAATGAATACCTCAATCACAGAAAACTAACTAAACTGATCACATGGACCATAGCCTTGTCTAACTCAATGAGTTAGAAACTATGAGCCATGCCATGTAGGGCCACCCAAGATGGACCAGTCATGGTGGAGAATTCTCTGAAAATCCTGTTTACAAGGATGAATATTTTCAATGGAACCTGAAACTTTCACGAAGTGAAAACTTCGTGACCTAATGTGTCTGTGTAGCACCAGCAAGAGTCTGTGATAATGTGGTTCAGGTTCTCCGGTGAGAACGTGGTTCAGGTCCTCTCATAATCCGCACCCAAGTGGTCTGCTGAGTTTTCTCTGCTCTCTGATCCAGGTGCCTCGCACAGCCCAGGAGAGCTAAGGCTCCCCCATCTGATAGGAATGCAGTGCTATTTGTGTCCTGCCCAGGTGCCCCTGAGTATACTAGGGTGACTCCAGACTGGATTGCTGAGCCCTTGGGCATGTTCCTCTTCCTCCTACAGTGAGTGCTGTGAAGGATAAAAGAAGGAATGGGCTGGTGGGGCTCTTCCAGGATAGGATAGAAGTGGCAATTCCAAAAGCAGGCAGAGCCGGTTGGAGGGCCTACAATACCTCAGAGGAGCTGGTAATTCTTGTTTGTGAGCACAGGTAAGAGAGAAGAGAGATCTTCTATATTATTAATATTAAGCTTTGGGGCATTCTCAAAGGAACCAGCAAGCTGGAGATGTGTATTTAGATAAAAATGCTGGTCTGCAGTTAGATAAGAATGGTCTAATTTACATTTTTTTTAAGCTTTTTGTTTTGTATTGGAGTATAGCTGATTAACAAACAATTTTGAGATAATTTCAGGTGACAGTGAAGTGAATCAGCCATACGGATCCATGTATCCATTCTCCCCCAAACGGCCTTCCTTTCCAGGCCACCACACAACACTGAACAGAGCTCCACATGCTATATAGTAAGCTCTCTGGTTGTCACTGCAGTTAGAGGCTGGTGGGTGATGTTTTAAGTGTTTCTTGAAGTTTTTGGAAATATTATATACAGATATTTAAAGTTGTATGCAGATTGAGTTAGGGAATATGAGCTCTCACTTCCTTGGTTATGTGTGTTATTAAGAAACAACTTAAAATTGGACAGTCTGATGTATTACTGGTCAGTCTTAGGCTGAACCACGTGAAATTATGTTCTTTTTAGTCAAAATGATAAATATTAGTACTTTCATATGGTTCATTCTAATATATTTATACCCTTGGTCTTTTTCTCTAAAATCTAGTCTATTTATCTATGAAGCCACTGTTGTTTAGTCACTAAGTCATGTCCGACCCTTTGTGACCCCATGGACTGTAGCTCACCAGACTCCTCTGTCCATGGGTTTTTTTTTTTTTTTCCGTTTATTTTTATTAGTTGGAGGCTAATTGCTTTACAATATTCTAGTGGTTTTTGTCATACACTGACATGAATCAGCCATGGTTTTACATGTATTCCCTATCCCGATCCCCCTCCCACCTCCCTCTCCATGGGTTTTTCCAGGCAAGAATACTGGAGTGGGTTGCCAGTTCCTTCTCTAGGGGATCTTCCCAACCCAGGGATTGAACCCGCATCTCCTACACTGTATGCAGATTCTTTACCACTGAGCCATAGGGAAGCCCCTGTATAATTTTGACTCTCTAGCAAATATTTTAATAAGCTGAGGAAGCTGCTTCAACAGGAACTGCCCTCCAGGCTCTGTCATTTTTGCAAGTTCTGATTCGGTTTTCCTGAGTTTCATTTAAAGAGGCAAAATTAATCCAAAAAAAAAAAAAACTCAAGTGACTGGAATGTAGTAGAATACGGGAACTTTCAAGAAGGAATGAAATTGAAGGTAGAAGGCATCTTGTTCCATGCAGTGACTCTTAAACTCCCAGCAATGTTTGAAGGAAATCCTTCATCTAAGATGATAACTCCATATTGCGGCCATGGGGGAAAAATGGGGAAGGGATCAACACACTTTATCCTTGGCTTTATCTCAGCTTATTTTTTCCTATTTCATTTGAGGAGTTTGCTTTATTTGGCTCAGAAGAGCTCAAGGTGTTTGTGTGTGTGTGTGTGTGTGTGTGTGTGTGTGTATGTGTGCTTATTTTCTTCATCTTAGAAAGCTCTTGCTTTTAAGTTCTAGGTGAAACCACTAGTGAACCCACTCCCAGCAGGTTGGATATCATGTCATGAGTCATGGAGTGTGCTATCTTTGGGAAACCATTCATAGTATATTTAGTCCTAAAAATGATTCAGATCAATAGCATCACTTTGACCATGGATTTTAGGTTGTGTTTTGAAATTTAAATTAGTATCTAAAGAAACTGTTTGAGAGTCCTGATCCAAACATCCTCCTTCGAAAAACAAAGACTTGAACAAACAACCAAAAAAATCCCTGCAAATCAAACCCTTCAAACAAAACAATCCTGCTTTTTATAATTAGGATACAATGTTTTTATGTAATTAGTTGACTTTTTGAAGAAAGAAACCATTGCCACTGTGGACTGATTGATGGGCTGTAAGATACTTTTATGTATTGTTATGTACATATTATGCATACCTGTAGCCCTACTTTTATTAGCAAAAGTGGGATCTTGACAGTCAGTCACTTGTGTTCATTTTTGTAATGCTTGCCCTGCTGCTGGAAATGAACCACACATCAGTGAACGGGGTAGCCTTTGGCTGCTGCGTGAGGCCTCTCTGGCTGGGGTGAGCGGGGCTGCTCTCTGGCGGCGGGGCGCCGGCTCCTCGTCGCAGTGGCTTCTCTTGTTAGAGAACATGAGTTTTCGGCTCAGGGCTCAGTAGTTGCAGCTCACAGGCTCAGTTGGCCCGTGGCCTGTGGAATCTTCCTGGACGAGGGAATGCCTTGCATTGTTAGGTGGATTCTTAACCACTGGACCACCAGGGAATGCCTCCTAGACATTTTGGGGTGTTTGTGTTGAAATGTCGCAAGGCCATGGTATTTTGTCTTTTTCTTTCTCACACCCACACGTGGTAAGTTGGTAAATCCCATGTGATCTGCCTTCAAAATGCTCTCGCCTTCTTTCCTCTGGTCCTGGGGCTGCCACCCTGAGCCACAGTCTCCTCCCCCGGATCTCTGGTCCCTTTCTTCGAGGCTCCCTGCCCCGGCATAGTCTCTTCTCCGTTCAGCAGTCAGGGTGGCCTAAGGAGCCTGTGTCGGCCCTCCCCACCCGGGGTCCTGCAGGGGTCCTCCTGAACACGGTGCAGGCCCGGGTCCTCACGGCGGCCTCCCCGGCGGCCCGAGCCAGCCCGTCACCCGTCACCTGGTTGCCCCTCTCCTGGCCCAGCCACACCGCCTCTGGTGGTGCTGTGACCACTGCTGTGCTGTCCCCGAGGGTCTCAGCCTGCACAGGGTGCCCCCTCAGAAAGGCTGCCCCTCCCCTGGCCGCTTACCTGGCTAATCCCTGACCGCCTTCAGGTCTTTTCTTAACTATACAGACCTTCTCCTGTTCAGGGGCGAGGGGACTGTTAACTCTGTTGTGGCCCTAGGTTTTGTCTCATTGACTGATTACAGACGTCTCAAGAGCAGTACATTCTCACTGCAGCACTGTCTACAACAGCCAAGATGCGGAAACAGCCTAACTGTCCATTGACAGATGGGTGAAGAGGTGGTACAGACACATGCACGCTGCAATGCTACTCAGCCTTAATAAAAAGAACAAAACAGTGCCATTTTCAGCAACATGGATGGGCCTAGAGATTATCATCCTAACTGAAAATAAGCCAGAGAAGGAAAAATATCATACAATATTGCTTATATATGGAATCTCAAAAAAAAATAATAATCAGCCTTCCTTTCTTGTGTGTGCGTGTTAGTTGCTCATCGTGTCCAACTCTTTGCAACCTTTCTTATTAACACCTACCCTGTTCTCTCTGGTTTTCTTTTACCGTAGCACTTTCTGTTTTGCCCGATGTCCGAATCCCCGAGCGGGAAGAGAGAAGGCTTCCAAGACAATGCAATTCGCAAAAAGGGAAGTTTATTGCTGACTTGAGCCAGGGCTCCTGCCGCATCCAACGCAGTGGTGCAGAGTCAGAGAGCCCCGAGCCCAAGCTGTTACCCAAATTTATAGGGTGAGCATAAGTGGTTGGTAGCTGGCTTAAGCGGATTGGTTACATGTTTGCAAAGCAATTCTATTGGTACAAACTTTCGCGGGCTTTTTTCAAACTTGGTCGTTCGTGGGCTTTTCAGCTTTCCCTTTGTTTCTTACTGGGCACATATTGATTGGCTGGCTCCAGGTTGCCTGATGGGGGTAGGGAATCTTACCATTTCGGGGGAAGCCGAAACTTAGGTCCAGGCCTCCTATCTTGGTGTTAGCCCTGGCAGCCTCACACTTTCCACCTTTCAACTTACCATATAATTTAATTTTTTATTGGACATAATGTTTTTTCTCTTTCCCCTCTCTAGAATGTGTCTACCATGATGATGGGTTTTGCTTGTTTATTGATGGTCCCAGGCACGTAGAATATGACCTGAGGCAGAACAGGAGTGCAGTAAATATCTGTCGGGTCCATGAATGCTCACACGAGGGTGATGGATTAACACTTTCTGTCCTGTGACCATAGGTACCTCTTTTTGAAAATTCAAATTTAACCAATTCTAGTGCCATGTGTATTGCATTGGTTTCATACTTCATATTTTACATATCTACTATTCAGATGACCCTGAAAAAAGTTTTTTAAAAATAGTGATTGGTATAACCCACTCTGATTGTTCTGATAATGACAGATTAGCCTCTGCCAACACAATCCAGAAATTCCATCTGATTTTTACAGGTTTTTGATTGGGGTGAAGCTCTTTTCAGGAAAGGGCCTCTCTTACATGGAAAGCAATTTCATGCCATTGATTCCACATCTCTGAAACCTAGTGATAAACCATATGAAAACACTTGACATTGTAGCTGTATGATGACTTTGAATATTCCTTGAGGTCATGGCATCCTCTGAACGCCCTTTTACACCTTCCTGTCTGGTTGCTTTTGTGGCCTCTGGGGTGGGGAAACTCAGGCGGTTCCACAGCCGCCTCCTGCTTCCATGGGATCTTCCAGGGGCCCTTGCGCAGACCTGGCTCTCCCCTTTGCCAGGTTCCTTCTGCATCCCAAGAGAATTATTTACTAGTCTTCTGCTTCTCTTCCCAGCCTGCTACTTTAGATCAGGTCCTTTCTTTCTAGCCTTGCTGCCTTCTGGGAAGGTCCGTGGAAACCCTGGCTATAAAACCATCACGGCGGCCCTGGGCTTGGGTGTCTGCCCCCTGCCTGTCCTTTCCTGTTGATCCAGAGTCTACTGCCTCAGGCACCTGGCCCACAGTGTTCTGGTCTCCCCACCCTTTTACTTGCTTCCTGCTCCTTCCTTACAGGTGACCTTTGTTCCAGCCAAACGGGGAGACTGCCATCTCTAAGCACAGCCAGGCCCTTCCCAGGCCAGCTCTGCAGAGACACCGGGTCACCGGCCGCTCCAGGCCTGCCCAGCGCCTCCGAGGACCTCAGTTATCCCTCTGTGTTCCTCTCTTAACCCTGAAAGTAGTGTGCCCTCTATTTTCCACATATGCTTCATTCATTTCAACAGCACAATTTCCGCGCCAGGTCATACACCCTCTGAAGGTGAGGACGGGGTGTTCTTTATTGTTCTGTCCGACTCGACGTGTCATGTGTATGAGCTCTGTAAGTGTTTCATAAAACCACGGAATGTTACTGCTTGGAGGGACTCTGGGAATGCAAACAAAATGTTTAGTCTGGAGTTTCTAGAACCGCCATGATTTTTAAATATGTTGTTTCTTTATATCTCCCATAAATATAGTTGTATTTTCCCAACAACACACATTGATTTTTAGTTTGGAAAACTATAGCTATCAGAGATAAACAGCCAGCGGTTCACCCAGTTTACATGTGTTAATTGTGATTAAAGAGGTTTTAAGGGTGGGTGAGTAGGCTCCATTCACTGTCCTCCCTGCATTTTTCTTGATAGTTTTATGGAGTTCATCTGGGACTTACTCTCATAGCTTTCTCTGTTTTGAAAGAAAGCAGGTTATGAATATGGCCTTGGTGATAAATTAGAGGACATACTTTTTCACACTCCTTCTAACTGAAACTTTCTCCTAGTCACAGCTCAGGTGCATCTACAGAGTAGTAATGATTCGTCTAGCTCAGCAAATATTTATTGAGTGCCTGCTCTGTGCCTACCTGGTACCTCAGATAGTAAAGAATTTGCCTGCAATTCAGGAGAGCAGGGTTTAATCCCTGTGTTGGGAAGATCTCCTGGAGAAGGGAATGGCTATGCACTCCAGTGTTCTTGTCTGGAGTTCCACCTTGGAGGGCTTCCCAGGTGGAAAGTGAAAGTATCAGTCGCTCGGTCACGTCTGACTCTTTCCGACCCCATGGACCATAGCCCACCAAACTTCTCTGTCTGTGGAGTTCTCCTGGCAGGAATACTGGAGTCGGTGGCCGTGCTCGGAGCTAGTGGTGACAGACCCGCTTGCCAGTGCAGGAGACACAGCAGACGCAGGTCAGATCCCTGGGTCAGGATGAGCCCCTGGAGGAGGCATGGCCACCCGCCTTAGCATTTCTGCCTGAGGAACCCCACGGACAGAGGAGCCTGGTGGAGGACAGCCACAGTGCCCCACAGAGTCAGGCATGACTGAGCGACTTGGCACGCTCACATGTGCCAGCTACATAATAGGAAGAAATCGAACAGAAGTCCACACCTTCATGGAGCTTACATTCCAGGAGGTGGAAGAAGAGAAGAAACCAGTCAGACAGGTGTGCCAGATGGTGGTGAGGGCCATGCAGAGAAGGGGCCAGAGGACCTGGGGCAGGGAGGGGATTTCTGTGTAAACAAGGGTGACTGACTGAGGCCTGAAGGCAGTGAAGTAATGAGTTCTGCAGGAAGAAGAAGGACGCTGTGTGGGAAAGGCTCACTGTGTGTGAGAACCGTTCCACAAGGATGCCCTTCCACAGCACCGAAGGTGGAGGAGAGGGCCAGGTGAGCTCCACGTCAAGGTCAAGGGCTTTAGGGCCTAGCTCTTGAAGTGAGGGTGTCTGCTGACATTTTGGACTGGGTGAGTCTTGGTTGTGCAGGGGTGCTGGCCTGCACATTGTAAGGTATTTCACAGCATCCCTGACTGATGCCAGGAGCACCCTCCACCCCTCGCAAGACAACTAAAAATGTCTCCAGATGTTACAAGATGTCCACAGAGGTGCCAGGTCACGTGAAATGGAGAGCCACTGCTTTAGAGCCACGTAAGGACTCTGGTATTCGAATGGGTTGTTCACTTTACTGGACTCCTCTGGCGCTGTGCTGAGAAGAAGGTGAAATGGGATTGAGGCAGGAGCAGGCGCGTCCGAGGGCGATTGGGAGAAATCCAGGTGGGAGGGGAGAGTGCCCGGAGCAGACTAGGGTGAGCTGGGCTTAGTGAGGGCGGACCAGACCTGGGATGCTTTGAAAGACAAGCCATCTGGACTTGTGACAGACTAGATCCTGGGTATAAAAGAAATCAAAAGTAGCCTCAGGGACATGGGCGCAAGCACAGAGGCTGCAGCTTCCTGGGGGATATCAAGAGTGTGGTGTGAGCGTCTTGTGTTTGAGAACGCTGACCATTATCTGGGTTCTCCCTGACACACCCCGGGAGTTGGGCATTCTTTCCTTGTAACGTGAAAGCCCACGAAGGTTAGTGAATGCCTGAAGGCACACTAACCTATGAGGAACAGAACCAGCATTTCAGTCCAGAGATGCCTGACTGCTAACCTTTCCTGGATACGCCTCAAAGTGATTTGGAGTGGTTCTTGAAGACCCCAAGTTGAGATCAGGTATAGTATCATATTCCCTCTAGGGGTTAATTTAGCCGTGTCAGTTTTCATGAAATTCTGCTAAATGCTAACATTTCAAATGGAGACAATTATTGCTTTTGCATTTTATTAATGGGATTGAAAAGAAACAGAAACCTTAGAAAGGATTCTGTGTAGTAAAACAAATCACCTGGCGTATTAGAAAGTAGGGTTTGTGGTAAATTGGATTATAAACACTTAGTTCAGTTCAGTCACTCAGTCATGTCTGACTCTTTACAACCCCGTGGACTGCAGCATGCCAGGCTTCCCTGTCCATCATCAACTCCCAGAGTTTGCTCAGATTCATGTTCATTGAGTCAGTGATGCCATCCAACCATCTCTGCTGTCCCCTTCTTCTCCCACTTTCAATCTTTGCCAGCATCAGGGTCTTTTCAAATGAGTCAGTTCTTTGCATCAGGTGGCCAAAGTATTGGAGCTTCAGTTTCAGCATCAGTCTTTCCAATGAATATTCAGGACTGATTTCCTTTAGGATTGACTGGTTGGATCTCCTTGCAGTCCAAGTGACTCTGAAGAGTCTTCTCCAACATCACCAGCTCAAAAGCATCAATTCTTCAGCACTCAGCTTTCTTTATGGTCCAACTCTCATATCTATACATAACTACTGTAAACACCATAGCTTTGGCTACACAGACCTTTGTCGGCAAAGCAATGTCTCCACTTTTAAATATATTGTCTAGGTTGGTCATAGCTTTTCTTCCAAGGAGCAAGTGTCTTTTAATTTCATGGCTGCGTCACCATCTGCAATAATTTGGAGCCCAAGAAAAGAAAATCTGTCACTGTTTCCACTGTTTCCCCATCTGTAAGCCAGGAAGTGATGGGACTGGTGGCCATGATCTTTGTTTTTTGAATGCTGAGTTTTTTCATTCTCCTCTTTCACTTTCATCAAAAGGCTTTTTAGTTCCTCTTTGCTTTCTGCCATGAGGATGGTGTCATCTGCATATCCGAGATTACTGATGTTTCCCCCAGAAGTCTTGATTCCACCTTGTGCTTCATGCAGCTCGGCATTTCTCATGATGTACTCTGCATATAAGTTAAATAAAGAGGGTAACAATAAACAGCCTTGATGTACTCCTTTCCCAATTTGGAACCAATCTGTTCTTCCATGTCCAGTACTAACTGTTGCTTCTTGACCTGTGTACAGATTTCTCAGAAGGCAGGTGTGGTGGTCTGGTATTTCCATCTTTTTAAGAATTTTCCACAGTTTGTTGTGATCCACACAGTCAAAGCCTTTGGCATAGTCAGTAAAGCAGAAGTACATATTTCTGGAATTCTTTTGCTTTTTCTATGATCTAATGGATGTTGCCAATTTGATCTCTGGTTCCTCTGTCTTTTCTAAATCCAGCTTGAACATCTGGAAGTTCTTGGTGCCTGTACTATCGAAGCCTGGCTTGGAGAATTTTGAGCAATTTTGCTAGCATGTGAAATGAGAGCAATTGTGCAGTAGTTTGAACATTCTTTGGCATTGCCTTTCTTTGGGATTAGAATGAAAACTGAACTTTTCCAGTCCTGTGGCCACTGCTGAGTTTTCTGTATTTGCTGGCATTTTGACTATAGCACTTTAACAGCATCATCTTACAGAATTTGAAATGGCTCAGATGGAATTCCATCACCTTCACTTGCTTTGCTCCTAGTGACGCTCCCTAAGGCCCACTTGACTTTGCACTCTAGGATGTCTGTCTCTAGGTGAGTGATCACACCATCATGGTTATCTGGGTCATGAAGATCTTTTTAATATAATTCTTCTGCATATTCTTACCACCTCATGTTAATATTTTCTGCTTCTGATAGGTCCATAGGTCCATACCATTTCTGCCCTTTATTGTGCCTGTCTTTGCATCAAATGTTCCCTTGGTATCTCTAATTTTCTTGAATATATCTCCAGTCTTTTTCCTTTGCATTGTTTTCCTCTATTTCTCGGTCACTCAAAGACTGTGGTTAGTTGAGTTGGGATGCATATCCTGGGTCCCTCTTTTGGGGTCTACATAGCCACCGGCAGACTGCTTCTTCTCCCCTGATCTCACAGACACAGGCATCATTAAAACTACTTTTCTCACCTTTGACTTGTTTTCTGAGTCTGCTGTAGTCATGGCTGTGTCTTGACATCACCTTGATCTATACATTCCCTCAAACACACATGTTTCTGAAGCCTGGGCATGACTTGTGGGCTGTTTTTGTTCCTCATTCACTTTTCTGCCAAACCCTTCTGACCTTTTAGCTTTGCCCTCACCAGACCCTTGAGTCACAAACCTGAATGGGTTTTCATGAAATAGATCCTGAGCTCTTTTGCAAACTGCAGCATCTAAAAATAGGCTCTGTATTTCTTTCAGTGATGTAATTGTCTGTTTAAACTGTGGGGCTCAACAGAGTCATTGTAACCCACGCGTTGTCAGCCGTTGGAACCGCCGAGCCAGCCGCTGGGAGCTTTGCACCATGATTGATTTCTGTGGGTGTCCAGGAAGCCTGGAGGTGGTATGAGCAATGCTGCTCTGAAGAGCTGTCCACAGGCTTCTCTGCTGTTACAGGTTGTATAATCTTGTGGTGACTTAAACTAAAATGAAAGAGATGCTGCTGTTTCTCTTTCCCCCAAGAGTCGCCAGTGCCCAGGGAGGTGTCTTAGGGGGTCCTTGGCTGTTTCTTCTTGTTGAGTTCTTGGCAGGGGCAGCTCATGGCCATGTGACTTGTGCAGTTGTTCGGGGACCCAACCTTGGAAGGCCTCTGTGTTTGATTTAATGTTGTGTTGTCACTGTCTTGAAAACCTCAACAACAGGGGGACCCATGTCTTCCTTTGATTGTGGCCCCTGCAGATTATATAGGCTGGTCCTGATCCTGAGAGCTGGCCCCAGTTCTGGACTTCAGGGCTTCCAAGAGGATAAGGGTGGGAAGGATTGGGAGTTTGGGATTAGCAGAGGCAAACTATAATTTTATATATAGAATGGATAAACAATAAGGTCCTACCATATATATGTATAGCACAGTTATATTTAAATTCAATATTATAACTAAATTCAATACCATGTGACAAAGCATAATGGAAAAGAAAATGAAAATGAATGTATAGGTATACAGACACATACACACATATTTCCAGTGGGATGTGCACAGTAGCTGTCCTAAGTAGCCTTTTTGCTCAGTCCTAAGTAGCCTTTTTGCTCAGAAGGAAGCTCTGTGGATCCCAGGCTCTTCTCAGGGTCTGTGTTCCACCTGAAACAAGGACTGATCATCTGTGTGTAAACCAGATTTCCACATGAGACACAACATGCTTTCTGATCAGCAGCATTGTCAGGGTGAAGGTTAACTGTGCAGTTCATTTATTCATTCACTGTGCTAAGAGGAGGGGGTGGGTGGTGTCTTACTTTAGGTTTCCTCCAAAGCAGATCCCAGGACAGAAGATTTGAGTGGGCTTGAGTTACTAGGGAGAAGATCCCAGGAAAACCGGCAGGAGTGGGGAGACGTGAGACAAGGAAATGAAGAAAGCCAGTAACGGGTGTGTCACCACAGAGGGTGCCCTGTGGGCATCCGGGGCGCAGTGCCCTTGGGGACCTCTGCAAAACCTGTAGAACAGGCCTCAGAAGTGTCCCATGAAAGAGTGTGCAGCTGGACTGTTATCTGCTCTTGTTTGATTCCATCACTGCAGAACTCACAGATACAGAGGGTCAGCTCTGTGGGCATTGCTATTTAGATCTTTGCTTTATGACTGCTTTTCTGCACAAAACCTCTGAGGGGTAAATTGAGGAAATTTTATCTCTGTAAAACACAATTTTGTATAGCTTTAACATCAACATAGTTTTCTCATCTCCTTACTTCATTTCAGGATTGATGCAGTTACATTTAAAAAAAAAAAAAAAGACTCCTTTCCAGGCCATCCTGATAGTAGTGACCGTAGAAGGGCTCGTTCAGCAGGAGACCACCTCTGCTTGCTGTGCAGTTACTTCATACACGGTCCTGAAGCTCACCTACAAAAATCTGTCAGCAGTTAGCATGTCTGTGCACATATGGTGTCACAGAGTGTCAGCTTTCCTCTTGGCCAGTGATGAGATGGCCTGATTCCGCGATCGTATTCAGAAAGTTAGCTTTTCTCTGGAAACTGTTTTATACCCAGCTCAGGTTTAGGTTAGAAAAACAGGCTTAAAAACAAATTCCGACAACTCCTACCATAATGAGAATTAAGTGAAAAATTCCAGTTTGCATCAGCTGTCCATTTCTTAATGAAATTGTTGAAAGTGAAATCGCTTAGTTGTGTTCAACTCTTTGTGACCCCATGGACTGTAGCTCACCAGACCCTTCATCCATGGGATTCTCCCTGCAAAAATACTACAGTGGGTTGCCATTCTCTTCTCCAGGGGATCTTCCCAACCCAGGAATCGAACCCAGGTCTTCTTCTTTGTAGTCAGACTCTTTCCCTCTTTACCTTTAGTTACTGGAGAATCCAGTGAACTCATTAGTCAGATTCTTTTCAGCTGTGTCTCGGTCGAGGCGTCTCACACTTTGATGCAGGTGTGAATCAGCTGTGATCATGTTAAAGTGCAGATTCCGCATTTCTAACAAGCTTCCAGACAGTGCTGATGCAGCTGGCCCTCTGGGGAGCCAGGTCTGGAACAACCTGCTTTAGGATCCCACCTTGTTTGACTGTGAGGGTAAAGCTATGCCTGGAGGAGGGACGGACCACTTTGGGAAAAAGGAGACTTTTAGAGATAAAGTTTCTCATTCAGAAAGACATTTCCATACTAGCATGATGACTTCTGTGGCTGTCTTCCCAGAATCAGAAGAAATGGAGTACTGTGGTGAAGGAGGAAGTTCTTGGCTTTGTGACTTTGATTGGAAAACATCTAAACTGCTCCTCTTTATCTGAGAGGAGTTACTCAAAGTTTAGAGGCTCCTGAAGTAACTGAATCTGAAGTCCTTGCAGGGGACATCAAACGTTCACGACTTCAAATGGAAGTCTTGCTCAACGGTACAAAAAGCAAGATTACCGTTTTGAGCTGGAAGGGTCCTTGATGTTAAGGAAAGAACTGGTAGAGATTACAGAAACATTTCAGGCAGTAATTGCAAAGACTCTTCTCTTCTCCTTAGCAACAGTCTCTGCAAGGGGAGTAGAAGCTTGGAATAGCAGCGGTCCCTACAGAGAAACCTATGTGCAGACAGAATCAAAAGCAATTGAAACAAGTTTGCACTAATGACTTTGGGAACCAGAGTGATCCAGAATGAAAGAAGAGGGCTTTATTATCAGGGGTGACCTCTAGATTGCAATTCAAATGACTGTTGGGCATGTAAACGGACACCTAGGTGGGAGGGTGGGAGGACTGTATAATGTGGGTGGTACTCAGTGAATTTCTTTATCTTGGACTTTGGATGAAGAAAAATCTTTCCTCTGCTTCTTGCAAGCTCAAGTAGTGACAGATGGTTCTTATTTTCTTGCTGGTTTCTGTTTCCAGGGGAATAAAATAAGAATTGGTGTTCAGAATTCAGCCTAGGCTTACATTTGGGTGAACAATTTAGGAACAAAAGGACATTGGCTATAATGATTAAACCAAGGCTAAGAGGGGCTGTGGAAATTCACAGAGACAAGGGCTGGACAGAACTACTCCTGTGACCTTGGGCAGGTTATGATCCTCTTCGAGCACTGGTTTACTTTCCTGTAATGATGGGAATAATGCCTCCCATTGATGGTTTAGAGATAATCATGAAATGTGTAGAATGTTTGGTCCATAGGTTTTCAGTAAGTGGAAGAGTTGTTTTAGAAAGATATCTTGAGATAGAGCTCATGACTGGATTTTAGGACGAACACTGGAGTCCTGCAGTTTAAACTTGAATTTCCTCAATTGGGTAGAGCAACCAAAAACAGGGATTGTGGAGACTACCAGATATCAAGAGAGCAAAGATGCTCAGAGTACCAGCACTATTGGTAAATTAACGTTTTTCATAAATGTGACTAAATGCTTACAGAGATTTCAGCATATTGAAATAAGAGGTGAGTGTGGTCATTAGAGGAGCGTTGTGATTACTAAAAACAAACTTACGGACTTCCTCGGTGGTTCCAGTCCAAGGGCTGTATAAGCCCCCTAGCTCCCTTTCTCCTGATCACCTTGCAGCAGAGACTGAGCTGGTGCCGCCCCACGGCTCGCTGGCTGCCCGCCGCGCCAGCCCCCAGAGTCTCTGTGGGACCCGCCCTGCGTGTGTGCTCTTCAGTGGGGGAACCACTCGGCCCGAGGGGTTATTGGACACCTGACATTTGGCAGTCAAAGTTGCTTGCAAGTTTAAAATGCTCTCTGAATTTCAAAGACTTATTATGAAAAAAAAAAAATCTCATTAATAATTTTTATACATGGAATACACCTAAAAATGACAGTATTTTTGGATACATTCAGTTAAAATACATTTTCAAAATTAATTTTGTCTGTTTTTACTTTTCTAACATGCAACTAGAAAATTTTAAATTACACATGTGGCTGGCATTTTATTTCTGTTGGGCAGCGCTGGTCTAGTCTGCACTGGCACTAGTATAGGAATTTCCTGGAGAGGTTTTTATTATCACCTCCCCTTGTCCCCAAAGAGAAACAAAGCCAAACCTTGTCCTGACTCAGGGGAGTTTCCTGACCTGAAGCTTTGTTGTCTGTTCTCAGCAAAAGGAACCCTAATTGTGCAGGCGAACTGTCTTCCTGGGCATACTAGGTCTGTCCAGGTACAGTCTTAACGTTTTTACATCATTTATTGTTGGTCCTTTAATGGACCAGAACCTGGTGGTCCGGAGTCAATGATGAGAGAGTGAAAGAAGGAAAGACACTAATACTCCCTGGGTTACGCAGCCAGCTTCCGTGCTCCAGGGAATCAGCCAGAAATAGAGAGATACAGAGAGATAGAGAGAGAAAAAAAGAAAGAAAGACACTGGGATCAAAGCTCTGATGGAGCAAAGGTGCTTTAATCAACATGCTGTGGGCACATATACTGTCTTACAAGGTGGTTATTCTCAGCAAAGACAAAGATTAAAATTCCAGATATACAAAACATAAGAGGATCCCTATTAAAGAGAGAGTTGCGAACAATCACTTTTTACCATATGGTTCATAAAAAGGGAGAGGGTGCTCATCACCGTAATGAGAAATGCTTGGATTCCTCAGCCCCGGGAAAGGTGTGCCTCTCCTCTTAGTTCCTGAATATTCAGGAATTAATAAGGGCCAGGAGGGTTCCTGACGGATCCAAAAGAGCACACAGGAAGCCTCTTTTTAATGCTTCCTGACAAGTTATATTCACATTTTTCTTAATGTTGTTCTCAGACAGCCTTTGAGAACTCTTATTAAAAAGGCAGTGTTTTATCTGAAGTTGTGTCTGAAACGTATTCTCTTCCTCTTGAGATAAACACAATGAAGGGGATTGAAACAAAGAAAAAGTCACATAGTATGCTTTGGTATGACCAACCCAGACAGCATATTGAAAAGCAGAGACATTACTTTGTCAACAAAGGTCCGTCTGGTCAAGGCTATGGTTTTTCCAGTGGTCATGTATGGATGTGAGAGTTGGACTGTGAAGAAAGCTGAGTGCCAAAGAATTTGATGCTTTTGAACTGTGGTGCTGGAGAAGACTCTTGAGAGTCCCTTGGACTGCAAGGAGATCCAGCCAGTCCATCCTAAAGGAGATCAGTCCTGGGTGTTCATTGGAAGGGCTGATACTGAAGCTGAAACTCCAATACTTTGGCTACCTCATGCGAAGAGCTGATTCATTTGAAAAGACCCTGATGCTGGGAGGGATTGGGGGCAGGAGGAGAAGGGGATGACAGAGGATGAGATGGCTGGATGGCATCACCGACTCGATGGACATGGGTTTGGGTAAACTCTGGGAGTTGGTGATGGACAGGGAGGCCTGGCGTGCTGTGGTTCATGGGGTCACAAAGAGTCAGACATGACTGAGTGACTGAACTGACTGACTGACTGACTGACTGACACTTTGGTCAACATTTATCTTGCTATAAAAAGAGAAGGAAGAGAAGAAATGTGTAGCAGAAATGTGATGGCCTCAATTGCATCAATTAAATGGCCTCCCAGTTATGGGTTCTCTTTCTTCATGGAATCAGAAATCGACAAAGTAAATTTATCCTTCCTGGTTTGAAGTTGTCAGGGAGTTATTGAAAAGGAGCTGGAGTCCTATTTCTGCAGCAGAACTAATGTGAGAGGAGAATGGTAAATTAAATAAGGGCATGATGATTTAGCCAGCTGCTTCAGTGCACTGAATGATCTTTCGTAAGATGCAAAAAATGTAGGGCTTTGTGCTATTAAATAGAGTTATGGTTTTCAACTCGGAAGAAATATTGTGATGTGGCTGAGTAGTCATATTAATGGGATATTTTTGGTCACGCCTTTGTCCTTAGATTATCTCAGCTTCAGAGATGGGAATGATTAACATTGCACTCTAATCATGAGGAGTGGGAGGGATGGCATGTCGATAAATTGGAATTGAAGAACAACTTACAGATTCCTTCACTAGCCTATCACTGTGTTCCCGGATTTTGATTTAACGCTTTATTTCTCTTTCTTGAAGGCCATCTATGGAAATGGTGGAGAGCTTTTTAACTCTCATTCAACCTTTGGTAAATCCTTCACGTTGAGAGAGGCATCATGGAGCCTATAATTAATTCCCTGAGAGAACATTAAGATGTCATTCATATGACTGGTCTATCCTCTTATGTGCTGTGGGTGAAGAATATGTATTACCAATGGAACTCAATTAATAAGCATTATTGAATGTTGAAGTGCTTAACTTTCTTAAGAAATACCAAAATAGTCTCTGCTCTTTTTGTTTTGTTTTGTTTCTTTTTATGCTGTAGTTTCCAGGTCATGTTCACAAATGTTCAGAATCGTAACTAGGGAAATACATTGGTCTACCCTGGGGAAAGAAGGATTGTGAAAATGGAACTTTTGGACTTGTGGACACAGGGGAGAAGGAGGGAGTGAGATGAGCTGAGAGAGTAGCGTTGACATACGCACACTACTGTGTGTGAAACAGACAGTGAGCTACTGGGAAGCTGCTGTGTGGCGCAGGGAGCCCGGCTCGGTGGGACGGGGGTGAGTGTGGGAGGGAGGCTCCAGAGGGAGAGGATATGTGTATACTTGATGCTGATTCATGTTGCTGTTTAACAGAAACTAACACAGCATTGTAAAGCAATTAATTATACTCCAATTAAAAAATAAATTTAAAAAAATGGAAGTGTGTTTACCTTCTCACAGTGTATTCATCCTCATCCTAAGGTTTTCCTTGGGTCATTGTGGTGGAAAGTTTTACTCATTCATTCATTCAGTGAGCAACTATTAAACACTTAAGGTAATGGGAACAAACCTAAAGGACAGTAGTTTGAGTTGTTTAGTTGCTCAATCATGTTTGACTCTTTTGAGACCTGACGGACTCCTCTGCCAGGCTCCTCTGTCTGTGGGATTTTCCAGGCAAGAATACTGGAGTGGGTTGCCATTTCCTTCTCCAGAGGATCTTCCCGACCCAGGGATCGAACATGAGCATCCTGCTTGGCCGACAGATTCTTTAGCGCTGAGCCGCCTGGGAAGCTTTGGTTCCAAATTGGCCTTTCCATTGTCCCAGTCTCTGTGGGATACTGAGAATCCTGTTAATTAGTATGGCATTGACTGATTCTCTCACCCTTGAACCTCAGATGATAGAGTCACTGAAGTCTAGGAGAAGGTTGTACCCTGATATTTACAATTTCAATTGCTCTAGTCTTTTCAGACCATCTCGAATTTCTTTAAAATTATTATTCTCAATCTTGAAACATTAGGTTATCTTTATAAGAAGTGGTTTTCATCTTGACAGCATCCTTAACTTTCTGAGGGAGATGAAAAAAATTTGTATGCTAAACCCCAGGTTTTCAGATTTTTATTTTTCCAGACAACCGATGCAGTATATGAAACTTTTAAAATTATAATTTGCTATATTGCATCTTATCTCTTCCTGCATTTTGGTCCATGCTCTCTGTTGCATTAACCTTCATCTATTTACATTTCATTCATTTTCTTTATCTGTTGTTTAATCCATTCATCTGGATAATTCCTGTCAAACTCAACTACAATAACTGATATAGAATATATTACATAAAAGTCATTACGGGCAGAAGGGAAAGAATGATATCCTGATTTTGATCTTCATTCAGCATTCTTAACGACTCTCCCTCGGTGACTGATGGCAGCAAGTGTTCTGAAAGCGGCTTGTTGAGAGAGGCCCTTTCAGTTTCCTCTCTTCACTCTCAATGCTCCCAAGTTGGATGCCAGCTTGTCATTACAGTCTTCCTGTGTTTCAGATTCCTAAAAATCGTTGTCAAAATGAAATCACTCATTCGTTTTCAGACCAAGTGATTTTGTTTCTTTAACTTTTCTGATGCTAGTTTTCAATTTTGAAGTCATTTCCTTTTCTTATATTACACATGCAATCGATTAGCAAGTTCATTTCCTCTACATTCAAAATATGCACCAAATAGACCAATTTTCCCAGTGTCAACAGCACTGGACTGTCCTCGCTCATTTGGACTCCTGTGGCAGCCTGCTAATTGGTTTCTCCGCTTCACACTTGTCTTGCTACGGTCAGTTCTCCAAATAGTGGTTCCTTTAAAACTCAGGTCAGGCTATGTAAGTCTGCTGCTTAAAAGGTCTCCATCGGCCTCTTTCTTCGCTGAGAATCAGGCTTAGTCAATGCCTGTGAATAATCTGGCTTCTTGCTGATGTCCCCTCCTTTCAGTGGCCCGCTGCTCCCTCTGCTGTCTTCCAGCTGTGTGCCTCTCCTCTGCCTTGTGAACCACATACTCTGCTCAGGGCTTTCTGCACCTGCGGGTCCCCCTCCTGGAGTCCTCTCCCTCCAGACCTTCGGAGGGCTCACTCCCCCACTTCTCTTCAGATTAATGACACCCCAGTGGAAGCCCCCATCTGGCAAAACAATAGAAACGTCACCTTGTCTTCTCCTCCGCCTGATACAAATCCAATAAATATTTTTTGAATGAGTGAAACAACTGTTTTTCATAGAAGACATTTAATTTCTTGTTCTATTTGTGGGGATAAATAAAGAACGTGTAAAATGATCCTTAGCAGAAGACGACATGTAAATGTTACAACAAAGTGATAAAAAATAAGACATGCTAAAAATCCAAAAGCTATATATTTAATTTTCTTAGAGTACAAATGGTAACAGAACAAAGAGTCAAGACATTTTTGAAAAATGGAGATATTTGTTGGAATAGCTAACGTTTGTAACTAGATCTTTATGTAAATATGTAATGTTGGTATAATTCATTTTCCTAAAATATTAAATACTCCTCCCTTTGTGATCAAATGAAAGCTACCAATATGCTTGACAAACTTTTTTTTATAGTAAAATGTATCTGTGTTTGTAGTATATATGCAAATATATATATGATTGAATTATCAATGTTTATAAATTTTTAAGCTAATGAAGGTTATGATGCATCAGATAGTAATTTCCTATTGTTAAATGGGACTCTGTTATTATTATCATTATTGATGTATTATTATTTGTAGGTTTTAAATGCATACTTGCAAATGTGTAGAAGGAGCATTTCTTCTATAACCAGATCTTTTTCTGCATGTTGTAAATGTGTGAATTTACTTAATTGTCTGGGCTTGTTGCCTTAACTCCAAAAGGAAGATAATAATACATTACTCACATAAAGGTACAATATATGGAACTCTGAAACGCTATTAAAGATTATTTTAAAATCACAATAAGATATCTCCACACTTATTAGAATAGCTAAAATTAAAAAAAAATACGTAGTACTAAGTGAGTGAGGTTGCAGAAAGCAATTGGAATTCTCATACATTCATTGTTGGTGAAAATGTAAAATCGAACAGCCATTTTGGAAGATAGATTGACAGTTTCTTATACTGTTAAACATACTTACATGTGACTCAGCAGTCCTATTCCTGGGGTATTTAACTAAGTGAAATGAAACCTTATTTTCACAACAAAATCTGTACACTAATATTTGTAGTAGCTTTGCTTATCATCATCAGAGAATGGAAACAATCCAGATGTCCTTCCAGCTGGGGAATGAAAAAACAAACTGTGATATATCTGCACATTGAAGTATTACTCAGTAACAAAAAGGAGCAAACAATTGATGAACACATCAATATGGATGGATCTCAAAGTGCATCTCTCTAAGTGAAGGAAGTCAGAGTGAAACTCAAAAGGCTGTCATCTATGATTTCTTATACCCAGAGGGTGGGTAGGATTGAAAGGAAGGACTGGTTGCAGAAGAGCAGTGTGAGAGAGTTGGGGGTAATGAAAACTGCTTTATGTCTTGATTTGTATGGTGGTAACATGATTTTGAAGGCAAAAATAAAAGAGGGCCGCAGAGGATGAGATGGTTAGATAACATCACCCACTCAGTGGACTTGAGCAAATTCTAGGAGACAGTCGGGGACCTGCTGGGCTGCAGTCCATGGGGCTGGAGAGTCGGACATGACTTAGCGACCGAACAGCAATAACGTGATTATGTGCATTTGTCGAAATTCACAGAACTGTATACTGGAAAGAGTGAATTTTACTAAATGTGAACAGAAAAACAGGGAATTATTCCTCTTGATTATTAAAACTAGCTATACTTCTGAGTCCAGGCACTGATGATATCTCAATGTCTTAGAAGGGTGAACACATCTGTGTCTTAGTTCCTAATTTCATTTTACTTCAGTTGCTGGGTGGGGTTTCCTTGTGAGACTTTGTCTTGCTTCAGGTAGTACTTGTTGATTTTTGAGGTCAGAAATAGCAATGGCAGAAAATTGTCCCACAGTCTCCCCAAAGCTGTTTCAGAGGGACCCTCCCAGCCTATTAGCCTAGTGTGCTAGTAAAGATGGAGAACATGTTGGAGCTGTAGATAAATCAGCTGCTTTAGTTCATTCATGAAATCAAATGCAAATGAACAAGGAATAGAATCAGAGCAGGCTAGTGCCCATGCAGACTATTCTAGACTATGCATTTGCAGCTTGTCTATTCAACGTGGTATCTTTTTCAAGGCCCTGTCATCAGCAACCATGTTCTGGGTCTTGAAAAGTTTGTACAGTTCAGCTCCATGAATAAAAAGCCAAGTTGTCGCTGTATCCCAGTGAATTGGGTCCCAGTGGGCCAGCTAATGATGTAATTTCTCATGAAACAAGTGGTCTATGACCAAAAAAAATGATCTGACAGACATAAATATGTGTCTCAGAGTTATATAAATCATAACAAGAGAACTTCAGGCATTGAGTGGTTCTTGTAAACTGTGCTGTACTCTTTTTAATTTTTTTTTCTATTCTCACTTACTGACTGGAAGATGCATTTTATGTTTGTGAAGGATGTGACTACATAAAGCTTTTTGAGGTCATGATTCTCTGATCAAACCAGCACTGTTTCCATTTTCCTAGACTGTTTTGTATCTTTTGCCTTATGTGTACCTGCTTATATACAACTGTCTCAAGAATGCTATAAATCTAGATTGATCTTGAGACCAGCTTCCTACCAGCAGATTAGAAGTGACACACAACAGATTAAAATGAAATATTTCACTCCAGTATTGTCCTGTTGTTTTGGAACAGCAGCTCTTGGGTTTCTGTTGTTACTATTCTTAGTTTAATTTGCACACATTATTTTCTCAGTGTGGATTGCTGTTTGAGTGCAGAAATAGAGATGGGGGAGAGGACAGTAACTGAGCACCCACTTGGACTGCATGAATGTGATAAGCACTTTTCATGTATTATTTCATTTAACTTC
Source organism: Odocoileus virginianus (assembly GCF_023699985.2). Lineage (NCBI taxonomy): Eukaryota > Metazoa > Chordata > Mammalia > Artiodactyla > Cervidae > Odocoileus > Odocoileus virginianus. The sequence continues at coordinate 1,527,979 of NC_069682.1, forward strand.
ATAACAGTGACTGAGGTAGATGACTTTGCTGCTTTACTAACAAGGAAACTGGGGCCAAGAGAGGTTAATTGACTTGTATCCTCAAAGATAGGACTCTCTCATCCCCAAACCCGCTCTTATTATACCCCAAGGCTCCATCTGGGAACAGTATTTTCTCATCTTGTTTCCACTTTCCCTGGAGGATGGAGACTGTACTGGTCTTTTGAGATTGAGCCCTGGGCCTCTTGTCAGGCCTGGACTGAGAACCAAATCTGCTCTCTCTTTTATTTTGCAGAGTCCCAAGAGATTTGGCCTAATTTAATGTATTTTTCAAAGCTGCCATCAGATACTTATCACTTGTTTCTTTCTCTTCGATCACTGCCTGAAGAGAAAAATTGAGTCTCAGAGTTTCATGTCTATGAAGAGCAGACACACAAGGCTTTTTTATTTTAATAATTTCACTTCCAGTCAGCACAGGAAAATAGGAAAGCAGAGAGAGAGAAACCCAACAGAATAAGTTGCAAAAATTCAAAAATATTGACACGTGCACCCGTGTTCATCGCAGCACTGTTTATAATAGCCAGGACATGGAAGCAACCTAGATGCCCATCAGCAGATGAATGGATAAGAAAGCTATGGTACATATACACAATGGAATGTTACTCAGCCATTAAAAAGAATACATTTGAATCAGCTCTAATGAGATGGATGAAACTGGAGCCCATTATACAGAGTGAAGTAAGCCAGAAAGATAAACACCAATACAGTATACTAATGCATATATATGGAATTTAGAAAGATGGTAACAATAACCCTATATGCAAGACAGAAAAAGAGACACAGATGTATAGAACAGACTTTTGGACTCTGTGGGAGAAGGCGAGGGTGGGATGATCTGAGAGAACAGCATCGAAACATGTATATTATCAAGTGTGAAATAGATCGCCAGTCCAGGTTGGATGCATGAGACAAGTGCTCGGGGCTGGTGCACAGGGAAGACCCAGAGAGATGGGGTGGGGAGGGCGGTGGGAGGGGGGTTCAGGATAGGGAACATATGTAAATTCATGGCTGATTCATGTCAATGTATGGCAAAAACCACTACAATAATGTAAAGTAATTAGCCTCCAACTAATTAAAAATATATATATATTGGTAAGCCAAAAAATTCGTTCATTTTTTTCCCATGTAAGATATCTCTTAGTTGTCTTCAACTTCATTTGAAACAGTTTTGTTAGACTGTATTGTGACAGCTGTTGTATCAGCATGCATTAAAAAACAAAACAAAAAAAATCATAAAATTGATGAATTTTCTTGCAGCCAGTTTAATATTGAAGATGGAAGAAAAAAAGCATTTTGGACATATGCTTTATTATTTTAAGAAAGGTAAATGTACAACTGATAAACAAAAAATATTTGTGCTATGTATTTTCTCATAGCAGGAGAAGGTGCTGTGACTGATCAAATGTGTCAAAAGTGGTTCGTGGGTTTGTGCTGGAGATTTCTCACTGGTTGATGCTCCATGGTCATGTTGACCAACTGAAGTTGATAGTGGTGAAATTGACTTTAATTGAGAATAATCAGTGTTATACCATACAGGACATAGCCAACATACTCAAAATATCCAAATCAAGTGATGAAAACTGTTTGCACCAGCTGGCTGCATTAACTGCTTTGATGTTTACATTCCACATAAGTGGAAAAAACACTTGACTGTATTTCTGCATGCACTTCTCTACTGAAATATAACGAAAATGTTTCACTTTTAAAACAAATCATGATGGGTGAGTGGTGAAAAGGGGTTACTGCACAATAATGTGGAATGGAAGACATCCTGGGGCAAGAGGAGTGAAGCACCACCAGTCACACCAAACGCCACTCTTTATCCAAAGAAGATGATGTTGTGTATATGGTGGAATTGAAAGGGAGTCCTCTAATATGAACTCCTTTCAGAAGACCAAATGATTAATTCCAATAAGTACTATTCCCAATGAGACCAACTGAAGGCAGCACTCGATGAAAAGTGCCCAGAATTAGTCAACAGAAAACATATAATCATCCCTCAAGATAAAGCAAGACTGCATGTTTCTTTGATGACCAGGCAAAAACTCTTACATCTTGGTTGGGAAGTTCTGATTCATCTGCTGTATTCACCAGACATTGCACCTTTTGATTTCCATTTATTTCAGTCTTTACACAGTTCTCTCAATGGCAAAAGTTTCAATTCCCTTGAAGACTCTGAAAGGCACATGGAGCAGTTCTTTGCTCAGAAAGATAAAATGCTTTCAGAATATGGAATTGTGAAGCTGCCTGAAACATGGCATAAAGTAGTGAAACAAAAAAGATGTCCTTTTCATTATAGAGAACTGGAATGCAAAAGTAAGAAGTCAAGAAAAACCTGGAGTGACAGGCAAATTAGGTCTTGGAGTATGGAATGAAGCAGGGCAAAGACGCATAGAGTTTTGCCAAGAGAACGCACTGGTCATAGCAAACACCTTCTTCCAACAACACAAGAGAAGACTCCACACGTGGACATCACCAGATGGTCAATACCAAAATCAAATCTTTGCAGCCAAAGATGGAGAAGCTCTATACAGTCAGCAAAAACAAGCCTGGGAGCTGACTGTAGCTCAGATCATGAACTCCTTATTGCCAAATTCAGACTTAAATTGAAAAAAGTAGGGAAAACCACGAGACCATTCAGGTATGACCAAAATCAAATCCATTACGATTATACAGTGGAAGTGGGAATAGATTCAAGGGACTAGATCTGATAGAGAGAGTGCCTGACGAACTACAGATGGAGGTTTGTGACATTGTACAGGAGACAGAGATCAAGACCATCCCCAAGAAAAATAAATGCAGAAAGGCAAAATGGCTGTCTGAGGAGGCCTTACAAATAGCTGTGAGAAGAAGAGAAGTGAAAAGGAAAGGATTATTATTAAATAATAATATTATTTAATGTATTATTTGAATGCAGAGTTCTAAATAATAAAAAGGAGAGATAAGAATGCCTTCCTCAGTGATCAGTGCAAAGAAATAGAGGAAATCAATGGAATGGGAAAGACTAGAGATCTCTTCAAGAAAATTAGATACACCAAGGGAACATTTCTTGCAAAGATGGGCTCAATAAAGGACAGAAATGGTATGGACCTAACAGAAGATATTAAGAAGAAGTGGCAAGAATACACAGAAGAGCTATACAAAAAAGATCTTCATAACCCAGATAACCACGGTGGTGTGATCACTCACTTAGAGCCATGAATCCTGGAATATGAAGTCAAGTGGGCCTCAGGAAACATCATTACAAGCAAAATTAGAAGAGGTGATGGAATTCCAGTTGAGCTATTTCAAATCCTAAAAGATGATGCTGTGAAAGTGCTGCACTCAATATGCCCGCAAATTTGGAAAACTCAGCAGTGGCCACAGGACTGGAAAATGTCAGTTTTCATTCCAATCGCAAAGAAAGGCAATGCCAAAGAATGCTCAACTATCACACAGTTGCACTCATCTCACATGCTAGCAAAGTAACACTCAAAATTCTCCAAGCCAGGCTTCAACAATGTGAACCATGAACTTCCAGATGTTCAAGCTGGTTTTAGAAAAGGCTGAGGAACCAGAAATCAAATTGTCAACATTCACTATATCATCAAAAAAGCAAGAGAGTTCCAGAAAAGCATCTATTTCTGCTTTATTGACTGTGCCAAAGCCTTTGACTGTGTGGATCACAATAAACTGTGGAAAATTCTTCAAGAGATGGGAATGCCAGACCACCTGACCTGCCTCTTGAGATATCTGTATGCAGGCCAGGAAGCAACAGTTAGAACTGGACATGGAACAATAGACTGGTTCCAAATAGGGAAAGGATTATGTCAAGGCTGTATATTGTCATCCTGCTTATTTAACTTGTGTGCAGAGTACATCATGAGAAATGCTGGGCTGGGTGAAGCACAGGCTGGAATCAAGATTGCCGGGCGAAATATCAATAACCTCAAATATGAAGATAGCACCACCCTTATGGCAGAAAGTGAAGAACTAAAGAACCGCTTGATGAAAGTGAAAGAGGAGAGTGAAAAAGTTGACTTAAAACTCAACATTCAGAAAAATGAAGATCATGGCATATGGTTCCATCACTTCATGGCAAATAGATGGGGAAACAGTGGAAACAGTGTCAGACTTTATTTTCTTGGGCTCCAAAATCACTGCAGATGGTGACTACAGCCATGAAATTAAAAGAAGCTTACTCCTTGGAAGGAAAGTTATGGCCAACCTAGACAGCATATTAAAAAGCAGAGACATTACTTTGCCAACAAAGGTCCATCTAGTCAAGGCTATGGTTTTTCCAGTGTTCATGTATGGATGTGAGAGTTGGACTATAAAGAATACTGAGCACCAAAGAATTGATGCTTTTGAACTGTGGTGTTGGAGAAGACTTTGAGAGTCCCTTAGACTGCAAGGAGATCTAACCAGTCCATCCTAACAGAGATGAGTCCTGAGTGTTCATTGGAAGGACTGATGCTGAAGCTGAAGCTCCAATACTTTGACTACCTGAAGCGAAGAACTGAGTCATTGGAAAGGACCCTGATGCTGGGAAAGATTGAATGCAGGAGAAGAGGATGGCAGAGGATGAGATGGTTGGATGGCATCACCAACTCAATGGACATGAGTTTGAGTAAACTACAGGAGTTGGTGATGTGCAGGGAGGCCTAACGTGCTGCAGTCCATGGGGTCGCAAAGAGTCGGACACAGCTGAGTGCCTGAACTAAACTGAAGTGGAACAAAACAGTGAATACATTGTTCAATAAAGTTCTTAGGTGAAAAAGAAAAGATGTGTCTTTTATTTTTACTTAAAATCAAAGGAACTTTTTGGCCAATCTATAGATGACCAAAAGATTTTAAGATTTAAGATTTAAAATCTCAATCTTTGAGCCCAGCTTATGTGTTACTGCTCTTGAAATTCTTCTTAGATGTTATTTCTTAGATGATAATAGAAGTCTCTTGAATAGGGATTATTATTCCTTTCTATCTTGGATCTATGATCCAAAACAAATGCAAATTAGTACCACTGATGAAATTTTCTCTCAAGCCAGATTGTATTTCCCAGTGACTGTCCAGAATGTAAGGGTTTCATTATAAACCTCTAGAAGAGACTTCCAGAAAACAAAGATATTTTATGTTAGTTTGACCCACTGTAGGAATCGAGAAATGAATATGCCTGTAATAAGTGCCACACATGGGAGTTGAAATGTTCTCTAAGTATAAACTATACATAGGATTCCAAAGACTTAGAATGCAAGGGATAAAAAAAGAGGAATTGTAAACTATCTCAATAATTTTATATCAATTACATATATTTCAATTATATAAGAAAATTCTGCAAATACTGGGTTAATTATTATTAAAGTTAAATTCACTGCTTTAAGCTTATAGTTCTTAGATTATTGTAGGTTTGCATGCAGTTGTAAAATATAACACAGAGAGATCCTCTGTACCCTTCACTGATTGGTACCATCTTACACAGCTTAGGTATAGCATCACAACGACAAAGTTGACATGGATACAGCCCACTGACATTACTTAGATTTTACCAGATGTACATGCACTCATATATGTGTGTTTAGTTCTGTGCAATTTAATTACCTGTGTAGAGGTCCAATGATCACCGTCACGGTCAAAATACATAAGAATTCCATCGCAAGGATCATGCGCAAGACATAGCATATACGCACTGCATAGCCTACATCTCCATGCACTGCAGTCATAGGCTGCTGCCTCTCCTCCCTAACTGCTGGAAATCATTAATCTGGTGTCTATCTGTGTATGTCCATCATTTCAAGAATGCCATACAAATGGAGCTGTATAGTAAATAACATATTGAGATTAGCCTTTTTGCTTCACTAAATTCCCTTGAGGTCTCCCCAGATTGCATTATTAAGAATTCTTTCCCTTTTGTTGCTGAATAGTATTTTGTTTCTTTTTACCTTGTTAATGGGGCTCATAAAAAGTTTAAAATTGCATATATAATATATGTGTATGACTGAGTCCTCTTCGTTGTTCACCTGAAAATATCACAGTGTTGTTAATCAGCTATGACTTAGTGACTTAGTAAAGTCACTCAGTCGTGTCCGACTCTTTTCAACCTCATGGACTGTAGCCTACCAGTCTCCTCTGTCCATGGGATTTTCCAGGCAAGAGTACTGGAGTGGGTTGCCATTTCCTTCTCCAGGGGATCTTCCCGACCTAGGGATCAAACCCGGGTCTCCTGCATTGCAGGCAGATACTTTACCATCTGAGCTACCAGGGAAGCCCTACCCCAATACAAAATGAAAAGTTTAAAATGTAAAATTAAATTTAAAAAATTACATATGTAACTCACAGTTGTGGCTTTTATCGTATTTCTGTTGGACATTATTGGTTTAAATACGTAATAAAGCAGCACATTTCTATTTCATTTGCATTGAATTTCTGGCATCCTGTGTTAAATGATGGGGCTTCCCTGGTGGCTCAGTGGTAAAGAATCTGCCTGCCAATGTAGGAATCAGGTTCAGTCCCTGGGTTGGGAAGATCCCTTCGAGAAGGAAATGGCAACCCACTGCAGTATTCTTGCCTGGGAAATCCCATGGACCGAGGAGCCTGGGTGTGGCGAGCTACAGTCCATGGGGTCACAGAGTCAGACATGATTTACTGACTAAACCACAGCGTGTTAAATGCTGCATTTTGTTCTGCTAACTGTAAAATCAGGTTATTTGGAAATGAATGAGGGAGTAGTACCTTTAAAAATTATTTCAGGGGAGTAAAATCATCTTATTGTCTCTCCTACTCCCCTCCTCGAATTTTTTCTGTTTTTGGTCAGTTTTCAGTAAGAAAAGCTTTGTATTTCTATACACAAAAGAAACTTTTCATGAGGTTAGGCAGCAAGGGGAGTGTTTCTTGCAGCTGCTGCCAGCGGTATCAGTACACTCATTTGAGACTAATTAAATGGCTCATATTTATCTGATATTTTCCCTCTTGGGAGACTCAGAAGCATTTTTTTTTTTAAACTTAAGCTTCAAAAAGAAACCAGCTCAGTTAGCTTATGATGCAAAGAAGAAGCAGGACACAGGGACACCTCAGAGCAGATTAGAACTGAGGGAAAGGATAATACTATTTTCAATTAAAATTGCCTGGGGAAATAAGGTAGGCAGAGAATAATTACCTGGGTTGGCACACATCCAGCTTTCTAAAACAAAGACCCTGCTTAAATATTCTGAGGGATCACTGACAACCACAGGCAGCCAAAGACCTTAAGAATTATGTCTGATCTTGAAACTATTTGAGTGGCTGCAGGAGGCTGCAGTGCATAGGAATTTTAAGTCAATTTCATGAGAAATTCTAACAAATAAAACTTGGGGAAAGCTAATACCCCACAAAGAAGCAAGTCCACAAAGCAGCAGATTAAAGGGAGGATTCTCGGACAAAATATATTCATATTTCTGTAATTTCTGCTCTGTGCCCACTAGGGCATTGGGACTGAGATGGAACGATGGGGGAACATAAAGAGAATGGATTAAAGGACATTCTAATCACTCACCTCCTCACACAGAGGGAATGGGGTGGTCACAGGCCTTGATCAAGTGCATCGCAGGTGCCAGGAATGATCACTAAGTAAATGCAACGTGACGTGGGCTCATCCAACCTAGTTGTGGGAATGAACTGTTGATAGAAAATGTTCCTTTTTTTAAAACTTATTTTTATTTTTTAAGTTGAAGTATATTTGATTTACAATGTTGTGTTTCTGCTATATAGAGAAGTGATTCAGTTATAGATTATTTTTCATTTTCTTTTCCATTATGGTTTATTATAGGATATTGAATATAGTTCCCTGTGCTATACAGAAGGACCTTGCTATTTATTCATTCTATGTATAATAATTTACAACTGTTAATCCCAAACTTCCAATCCATCCTTGCCCTCATCCCCCATTTACCTCGGAAAGCAAGTGTTCCTTTAATACAGATATCAGGATGTAGCATTGTGGACTCCAACCCAACGCCACCCCCACCTCCATCTCTGCCTCCAGGGCCTATTGTTGCAGCTCCTGAGAATGTGGGTCTTGAGTTCCACTGTGTGTGTATGTGTGTGTGTGTGTGTGTGAGTCACTCAGGCATGTCCGACTCTTTGAGACTCAGTGGACTGTAGCCCATCAAGCTCTTCTGTCAATGAAACTCTCCAGGCAAGAATACTGGAGTGGGTTGCCATTCCCTTCTCTAGGGATCTTCCTGACCCAGGGATCAAACCCAGGTCTCCTGGATTGCAGGCAGACTCTTTACTGTCTGGGCCGCCAGGGAGCCCCTTCTGTGGCTGGATGGAATTGATGGGAAAGTTCTGAGGTTATACAACTACAGTGTTTTCTTTTCTCATGACCTAAAGAAAGACTCACTTTCTTCTCTCTAGTAGGAGAGTCAGTGGCTTTTCCTCTTTGCTTCTAGTGTTAGCTTTTGCTTTGTTGCCATCTTTTCGTAATCTTTTGGTTTCAAAATGTAAGATAATTTTGGAAGGAGTAACAAAGAGAAGTAATCCATTACAGCTTTCATCTCTCCTCTTCCAAATAAAGATATAGGGGCTTAAGGAATGCTTGGATTGTTTTCTTTGTTAAGAAGACTTCATGGAGAAGGAAATGGCAACCCACTCCAGTATTCTTGCCTGGAAAAGTCCATGGACAGAGGAGCCTGGCGGGCTGCAGTCCATGGGGTTGCATGACTGAGCATGTGTGCACAAGGGTGCAGGGAGATGGGCTGGTAGCAATAAAGTGGTAGAACTTAAAAAATAAAAAGAAGACTTCATAAGCTTGTTTGGACAGTTAATGGTTTTAAGAACAAGGATCCAGAGTTTGAATTCGCATGCCTTTGTTTGCTCTCTCCATGACTCTGGATCAGTAATGTAACCACTCTGTGTCTCAGTCTCCTCCTCTGTGAATAGTTTCTGATACATGGAATTGGTGAGATTTAATGAGTTAACATATACAAAACACTGAGAGCAGCATTTGAACGTAGTAATTTCTCATGCTTTGTTGTTCAGTTGCTAAGTTGTGTCCGGCTGTTAGCAGCTGCATGGACTGCAGTATGACAGGCTCCTCTGTCCTCTACTATGTCCCAGAGTTTGCTCAAATTAGTGTCCATTAAGTTGGTGATGCTATCTAACTATTTTATCCTCTGCTGCTCCCTTCTCTTTTGCCTTCAGTCTTCAGGATCTTTTCCAATGAATCAGCTCTTTGTGTAAGTGGCCAAAGTATTGGAGCTTCAGCTTCAGCGTCAGTCCTTCCAATGGATATTCAGTGTTGATTTTCTTTAGAATTGATTGGCTTGATCTTCTTGCAGTCCAAGGGACTCTCAGGAGCCTTCCCTAACACCATAGTTCAAAAGCATCAATTCTTTAGCACTTGGCCTTCATTGTGGTCCAGCTCTCACATCCATACGTGACTACTGGAAAAATCATAGCTTTGACTATACAGATTTTTGTTGGCAAAATGAAGTCTCTGCTTTTTAAATACTGTCTAGGTTTGTCATAGCTTTCCTTCCAAGGAGCAAGCATTTTTTAATTTCATGGCTGTAGTCATTGTCCTCAGTGATTTTGGAGCCCAAGAAAATAAAGTCTGTCACTGTTTCTACTTTTTCCTCATCTATGTGCCATGAAGTGATTGGACTGATCTTAGTTTTTTGAATGTTGAATTTAAAGCTAGCTTCTTCACTTTCCTCTTTCACCCCCATCCAGAGGCTCTTTATTTCCTGTTGGCTTTCTGCCATTAGAGTGGTATTATCTGCATGTCTAAGGTTGTTGATATTTCTCCTGGCAATCTTGCTTCTAGCTTGTGACTCATCCAGCCTGGCATTTCTCGTGATGTACTCTGTCTGCACAGAAGTTAAATGATCGGTGTGACCATATACAGCCTGTTGTGCTCAATAATTGGTTATTACTATTATCATTTGCTTTGCTTCTTCTGGACCTGTCAAGTGGTTTTACTTTCTAACCAAACATGTTTTTGAAGGAAAATAACCTAAAGATTGTCATTTTTTTTCCAGTTAAAAAAATCTTAATGAATATGCCGTGTGCTAGTGATTATATTAAGCATGCTTTTTAAGTTTCTTTATCCTTTTCCTTTTACTATTAGTATGGTTATGTATATGTTGTCTCAATGTAACTTCTAAACAGTGAAATCTGTTGTGTGAAAAGCAGTTAAGTTGGTTGAGACTGTGTTGAAAAATATAACAATTTAATTAAAAAATATTTAGCCCATGGTGTTATTTGGGCATTTAAAATTTATTTTTGGTTCTTCTAGGTACTAGTTATGTGTTTGTTTTCTTCTCTTTTTCTTTTTTTGATCTTCTGCACCTCCTTTTCCTCCTTCAAAATATCAATTGTCTACACATATGATTTCACAAGGTTCAGTTTATTTACTTATTTATTTTTTTTACAAGGTTCAGCTTAAACTCAAGGAGAGAAATGTCTCGTATACATCTGAAAGTTGGCAGAGAACATGCATTCTTAGGGTTGGAGTATTAGCTGTTCTAGTGATGAGCGGGAGACCTGTTCCAAGTCTGCTCTCTAGTTCTAACTTCAGGGCATCCTCTCTGCTGGCTGGTTAGCTCTCCTTGTGATATGATGTCAGCTTCCAGCCTGGGGCCGGGGTTGGGGTGGGTAGGGAAATGCATGCAGATGACAAGTGCATGTAGTAGGCAAATAGTAGGTACAGCAGGCAGAATTCTCAGATGGCCCCAGGACCCCCACCCTGGCAACTGTGCCCTTAATGTCATTTCTGAAATGTGATTATGTTGGGTGGCATGGTTGACTTTAAGAATGAGGTTTTCTTTGGTGAGTCTGTCCTAGTCAGCCGAGAATGTAGAAGGTCAGCTGAGAATCAAGGTAGATTCAAGGAGAGAGAGGAATTCCATATGAGGGAGATCTCCATTGCTGAACTGGACGATGGTGGGGCCATGTGGTCAGGAGTGTGGGTGGCATCTGGGAGCTGGGCGTGGCCCCTGCTGACAGCTGGCAGAAAGTGGCTTCAGTCTTGTGACTGTAAGGACTTGAGATTGGCCAGCAATCTGCCCGAGCTTGGAAGTCATTCATTCCTCAAGCTCCAGAAAGGGAGGCAGCCTAGCAGAGACCTTGATTGTAGTCTTGTAAGGTGTTCAACAGAGAGCCCTACAGCTGGACCCAGACTTCTGACCTACAGGACCACAAGCTACTAAATTGTTGTTTTAAGCCATAAATTTCGTAACAGTTTTGTGACGCAGTCACAGAAAACCAACACACAATGGAAACCAGGCAAAAGAAGGTAGATGTGTAGTTGCAAAGCCATTGCCATTATTTAGAGAAAAATATAACACTTTAAAAATAACTCATAATAATTTCCTAATGAAAGGCCCCCAGTTAAACATTTTAGAGCCAGTGAGCCACAATAAATGCCAGATGCAGGAGCTGTAACCCTTCTGGGTTTCTCAAGGTGGTGCTTTTAGACTTTGGGAAGGGCAGAGGAATGATGAAGCTGCACCCTTGCTAGACGTTTATTGCGTGATGGTCAGGGAGACTGTGCAGTCAAGGACGGTGGATGCTTCCCCTCCATCCCTGTCATCAGCGGTGCTGACTGAGCTTTCATTTGGTTGGGGGGGCGTCACTAACCCAGGGGCGAGAGGGGAGCTGGAGCACATGGCTGAGGGCCACCTGCTGGGGGTGATCCAGAGCGAGGTGCTGGGGGACCGGGAGGACCCCGCTCTTCTCAGGCGGGCCGGCCACCTCTCAGTGCCGGCAGGAGTCTATATTCTGGGTCTGTGTTGCCGCATCTTCCAGATTTCCAAGTGCAGCTGGGGTTCCGAAGATTCATGGGAAATCTCCCAACACGGAAGTGTTAGCCGTCAGCTCAGATGCTAAAAGATGAGCATGCCAGATGAAGCCCTCGGCAGCCGTTCCTCCAGCGCAGCGCAGAGGAGCCGGTCTGTGCGCAGCGTGGAGCGTGCGCGCCAGGAGGACAGTGGTTCTGCGCGCGTGGTCACTGTCCTGTCCTCGTGTCAAGCCACGGGGTGCACGATGCGTGCTTGTGGAGTGGCTCGGAGGAGACAGCAACGTGTTTGCACTCTCTGTGGAACTGTCACATGTGATCTTACTTTGGTGAAGCAAGTTTTAAAGCTCTGATTGCTTTTTTTCAAATTGAAGTGGAGTTGGGTTACAACATGGTGTTATTTCAGGTGTAAGCACAGTGATGGCTGAGTGCACACACACACAGATGAGCTGTGTATCCTTCTTCAGATCACTTTGTGTGGCTGTGCCGACAGTGTCCTCTGGGCCCGGCCGATCCCGTGCTTTAAGCTGCAGTTCACCGAGGCCTCCCCTGGAAGTGACAGTGAGAGGGGTCAGAATAGGAGCCGTGCGCTCTGGCCCCGCCCGGCGTGCCTCGCCCCGGCGTCTCCCTTCACCCCCGCCCAGGCTTCTGAGATGGGCGCTGGCGGACCTCCCTCTCACTGACGCGGAGCGGGCTCGCAGACCACGCAGCTGGAAGAGGGTTGTCCTCGGTCTCCTCTCCATTTCCTTCTGCCCTTCTTCTCACTTGCTGCTCAGGGTGTGCGGTGCAGCCAGCAGCATCAGCACCTCCTGGGAGCTTGGTAGAGATGCGCAGTCTATGGTCTCCATGAGAATCCTGTCTCAAACAGAATCTGCTTTTTTACCAAATAACTGTGGCAATCTGTATGTATGGTAAAGTTTCAGGGCTCTAAACTTAGGTTATTCCTGAGCCACTTCTGTGGATTTGGTGAAATCTCTCTTTCACTTGAACTTGTTACTCATCTTTTCCACTTAAACGTTCTCACTTAAAAAGAAACAATAACTGATAAATAACTAGTAACATGATAACCTTACTATAGGAAATAGCCATTAGCCTATTTGTTGTGATAGAATTAAGTTCAGTAGGGACTGACGTAATTTTTCATATATAGAAGCTGCATTAATGTGTACATTCTCTCTCCATGTGTAGTGATAAAATACCTATATTTTACACGTAAGCTGTACCCTGAATAAAAACTGTGATAAATTATAAACTCTTTCTGTGGGCCATGAGTGGGAGTGTGTTCAGCTGTGGTGCTTTGTAAATACAGTCACAAGTCTTCCCCTCCCGTGTCCACGCCGTTAAAGCATCAAGCTCCCATCAGGTGGTGGGGCTGCCTCTCCACCCTTGGAGTCTGGGCCTGACCACGTACTTTGCTTTGCCCGCTGCTACGGTAGCGCATGTGACACGGCAGAGGCTCGTGCAAGGGGACCCACGCTCTTGCTGTCCTCACCAGCTTGGGATCTTGGTGTGAACCAAAGTAAATATTTACATTAAGTCACACAGGTTTGAGGTGGTTGGTTACACTGCACAAACTCACTGATAAGACAGTGCTCTCACATTCTGTTTGTGAAACAGTGCTTTCCCATGTCCAAGAGCAGATCAGAGTGAAGGAATCTGTTTTGATTCAGTCTTGCCCAGTTACTCTTCACTTGAAAACAAAATTTCAATGTTGACTGTATTGGGGAGAGCACTGAATGCTAGTCTTTTTGTGTTTAATACATAGATTCATAAAAACAGACCTCTCAGTGTGAGTCTCTTATATTGGTAGGTTTTCTTTTTCTCCTCCACTGAGCAATAAAAATATCACACTTGGCTAAGCTCCCCACTGCTTTGAAATAAGACTGTATCTCAAGCACTGTGGCATCTGCCATTAGTGGTGCTTTGTAGGCATATGCTCTTCTTTGGCAAATGAAAAATATAATTGTATTTCCCATCATAATAAATCCCATGGAGAATTATAATAGTCTCTTAAAAATATAGATATTCACCAGTTACTGTTTCCTTGGAGAGTGTAAGTATTTTGTTAGTTTTGAAAGAAGCCAACTTCTATTCACTGGCAAACTTACTGGAAGTGAACCTTTTTTTAAACTTCAATGAAATATCATTTATAAAGCATAAAATTCACCAACTCAAAATGCATGATTCAGTGGTTTTTAGTATATACACAAAGTTATGCAACCATTTTACAGTCTAATCTCAGAACATTTTCATCACCCCAAAGAGAAAGCCCACCCCCTTGAGCGAGTGGTCCCCACCTTCCCTACCCTTCCAGTCCCGTACAAGCACTAACCTGCTCTCTCCATCTGTTCAGTTCAGTTCAGTTCAGTTCAGTCGCTCAGTGGTGTCTGACTCTGCGACCCCATGGACTGCAGCCCGCCAGGCTTCCCTGTCTACCAGCAACTCCTGGAGCTTACTCAAACTCGTGTCCATCGGATTGGTGATGCCATCTCATCCCCTGGTGTCCCCTTCTCCTCCTGCCTTCATTCTTTCCCAGCATCAGGGTCTTTTCCAGTGAGTCAGTTCTTCTCATCGGGTGGCCAAAGTATTGGAGTTTCAGTTTCAACATCAGTCCTTCCAATGAATATTCAGGACTGATTTCCTTTAGGATGGACTGGTTGGATCTCCTTGCAGTCCAAGGGACTCTCAAGAGTCTTCTCCACCACCACAGTTCAGAAGCATCAATTCTTCAACACTCAGCTTTCTTAATAGTTCCAACTCTCACATCCATACATGACTTCTGGAAAAACCATAGCTTTGAGTAGACGGACCTTTGTTGACAAAGTAATGTCTTTGCTTTTTAACATGCTGTCTAGGTTGATCATAACCTTTCTTCCAAGGAGCAAGTGTCTGTATCTGTGGATTTGCCTGTTATGTACATTTCATATACATGCAGTCATACAGTATGTGGCCTTTGTGACTGGCTTCTTTCATTTAGTATACTATTTTTTTAAGGTTCATTCATGTTCTTAACGTGTATTTGTGTTGCATTCTTTTGATTGCTGAATGAAATTTATTGTATAGATATACCACATTTTAAAAATCCCATTTCTCAGCTCATGGATATTGAGATTGTTTCAACCTGTTGGCTATCTTGAATAATGCTCCCATGAAAAAATACATCAAATTTTTTTGTATGGACATACATTTTCATTTCTCTTCAGAATTACTGGGCCATATGGGGAAGGTCCCTGGAGAAGGGAATGGCTATTCACTCCAGTATTCTTGCCTGGAGAATCCTATGGACAGAGGAGCCTGATGGGCTACAGTCCATGGGACCCCAAAGAGTCAGTCATGATTGAGTGACTACACACACACACACAAAGTAATTCTATGTTTAACAATTTGAGAAATGCCAGACTGTTTTCCAAAGTGGCTGCAGCATTTTATATCCCAGAAGCAATGTAGGAGGGTTCTGATTTCTCCAGATTCTCATCAACACTTTTCGTCAACTGTTTTCTGACTGAAGTTATCCTAGTAGGTGTGAATAAGTATCTCATTGTGGTTTTGACTTAATTTTATATGATGTTTGAGCATTTCTTTATGTACTTGTGTATCATTTTTGGAGAATGTCTATTTAAATTATTTGCTTGTTTTTAAATTGGGTTATTGTTTTATCATTAAATTATAATAGTTCTTCTTAAAATATTCTGGATATAAGTCTCCTATTAGATATGCAATTTGCAAAAATCTTTTTCCACTTTGTGGGTTGTCTTTTCACCTTCTTGATGGTGACCTCTGAAGCACAGAAGTTTTTAATTTGATGATGTCCAACTTACCTATTTTTTTCTTTGTTGTTTGTGCCTTTAGTATTGTTTCCATGAAACCATTGCCTAAATCCATGGTCACACAGATTTGTTTCTATGTTATATTTACTCCTAAGAGGTTTATAGTTTTAGCTCTTATGTTTATATCTATGATCCAGTTTGTACTGATTTTTTGCATATGGTGCGAGGTAGGAGCCACCTTCATTGCTTTGCATGTGGATTTCTAGTTGTCTCAGCACTATTTGTTGAATAGTGCTTTTCAGCAAATATATTTTGTTATATCTTTTTTGTTATTATCTCTTTTACATTTTAAAAAATATTTGTTATTATCTTTTCCTCTTCAGTGGGCTTACATTCTTTGAAAAACAGCTTTTGTTTACACCAGCATTAATAGGATCTGGGATTTGGGGACTTTTTATAACTATTTATTAGGTTTTCTTCTACGTTATTGAAAATTGTCTTTCCTCTTTTGAAAGACCAAATGCACACACAGAAACACATAAACACAGAGATTTGTAGAGGCCAGTACATAGACACACGTGCTCACTTATCCATTTGGTCTCTTCTTTACCAAAGACCCCGTTTACATCCTTCAGCACCTAGAGTAATAATAATTGGATTCAAAAATTGGTAGCTTAAGGCCTTGATTCACATATGAGCATAGCACCAAGTCAGTTACAGAGGTTTGCCCATCATATCCCAGTAGCTAAATAGTTCATGACAAACTCTTTATACTGCTTCACCTCTATGTAGTTATGTATTTCAACACTGGATTTCCCAAATGTTGTAATGTCCTAGCCATGGACAGAAGCAGAAAGACTTACGGAATAATGCATCAATTTTATGCTGGATAGTCACTTAAGGAATTAGAAAAGGAAAGCAAAATGTGTCCAGTATTTAAGTCTCTGGTTACAGAGACAAAGACTTGGGCACCAAGTGGTCTCTCAGAGTGAAGAGCATGGTATGGCAGAGTTATTAATCAGTGAGCTGTTTTGGAACTGAGCTTGTTTCAGAGTCCCAGGAGGTAAACGGTTTTAGCTTCCCAGCTCTAGGCGGACCATTCAGTTATTCATCTGTTCACTGACAATGTGGGAAGTACCTAGTGAGTGCTAGGCACTATGCTGCTGCTAGGTATATGCATCTTGGTTCTAATCTTTTCTTTTTTTTAATGACATAGTTTTCATTTGTGGCTGTATTGGGTTGGCCAGAAAGTTTGATTGGGTTTTTCCATTCGATGTTACAGAAAAGCCTGAATGAACTTTTTGATGAAACTTTCTACCTGGGAGCTAACAGTAGAGATCTCCATAAATAGATGATGATCTTTGCAAATTTCCAGTTCAGATTTTACAGACATCATTTTCCATGTCCGGATTGCCAATTTTTCTGCCTCTACCTCCTTTCCAGATGGAAATGGACTTCCTCTTACTTCTGTGTACTTTTGACACCACCCCGACCTGTGTCACTCTCCCACCCCACACAACATCTCGGAAAGATCGTGAAGTCTAAACTCAGCGTCAATTCCAAAATCTACATAACAACTTCTTAATTAAGACAAATCAAAAATACACGTAAAAAATATTGACTGTTTGTACACAGATGCAAATTCATTATAAATCTTCCCTGTTCAGCACTGCTCTTCTTTGAAAAGTTCCTTAAAATTACTATCAGTTTTACTATCAATCAGGAAAAGATCATTGTATCTACTTCTAGAACATTTTGAATATCCTTGTTCAACTGCTGCTTAATTATTTTGGTAGGTCAAGAGGTTGAATTGGAGATCAGTGGCTTAGTAGAGAGGGTATATAAACCCTGTAGGCTGAGTGTAGCAGGAACATTTCTGATTTGATGATTATGTGTTTTTGTCATCTGTTTAGACTGTGACTAATTTATTAAAGTCTCTTTCTGATGTGTTTTAAAGAATACTAGGGGTTTTGATTTTGAAGCACAGAGACTTCCATGAGAATTCCAGAAGTCCTTTACATTCATTTTTCTCTGTTCTGTGTCATTCCTTCACAGAGGACAGCACTGTAATTGGACTAAGCAGACATCACTCTTAGCCAGCCCCCAGCCATCTGGTATGTACTCTGCACATGGTGGGTAAAAGTTGATAGTTTTGTGGAGTTCTAGAACTTTCAGTCTGTAAAATGAATTCCTTCAGTCACATTGTTGTCCCATCTGAAATGCCTCTCAAACCTGGTTTGTAGACGTTTTCTTTTATGTTGTGGACCACTCATCACCTGGCATTTTCTAGATTCAAGTTTAATCATTCTACCAGGTTTGGATGCTTCATTTTCTGCTAGATTTTCTACTTGCTGCACCGACTATTGTGCACATTTAGTAAGCATCAGTGTGTTAGTCACTAAGTTGTGTCTGACTCTTTGTGACATCATAGACTGTAGCCTGCCAGGCTCCTCTGTCCATGGGATTTCCCAGGCAAGCATACTGGAGTGGGTTGCCATTTCCTTAGATATTATTATTAAAGTTACTGTTTTAGGTAGTTCTTTCTGAGGAGAAATGTGTGTGACTTGTTTTTAATCTTATGCACATTTTGTTTAAAAAGATTCTCACAGATGGGGAAAGTCACTGTCAGCCTGAATCTACCCTCTGTTTTATGGGAGCTACCTATAAAGATGATGTAATTAACTCCTTCCAATATTTCTCTGAAGTTCCATTTTACAAATCTTTAACAAAATGCTAAAATGGAAATCAGAAATATATATGCATAGTTCTTTTTATTTATAAATGATGACTTTCCCATGCTTTATTCAAGAGCCAGAGTCCTAGTGAATGCTGTTTTTCAACTCCTTTGGCCAATTGCTATTTTCTTCTTGGTGTTGTAAATAAAAAATTTGAACTATATGTCATTTTTTACTTCAAGGGACAAGAAGTAATTTTATAGTGATCACATGAAAAAAATAACCAGCAGATTTATATTTAATGGTAAAGAATCCACCTGCAATGTGGGAGATCTGGGTTCCATCCCTGGGTTGGGAAGATCCACTGGAGAAGGGAACAGCTATCCACTCCAGTATTCTGGCCTAGAGAATTCCATGGACTATATAGTGCATGGGGTTGCAAAGAGTCAGACACTGAGCAACTTTCACTTTCACTGATACCACATGTTCTTTGGGTTTCCGTTGTAGCTCAGCTGGTAAAGAATCTGCCTGCAATTTGGGAGACCTCGGTTCAATTCCTGGGTTGGGAGGATCTGCTGGAGAAGGGATAGGCTACCCAGTCCAGTACTCTTGGGCTTCCCTTGTCTTTCAGTTGGTAAAGAATCTGCCTGCAATGTGGGAGATTTGGGTTTGATCCCTGGGTTGGGAAGATCCCCTGGAGGAGGGAAAGACTACCCACTCCAGTATTCTGGCCTGGAGAATCCCATGGACTACAGTGGATTTCAGGCTCTACAGACAGAGAAGCCTGGTCGGCTACAGTCCATGGGGTGGCAAAGAGTCAGACACAGCTGAACAACTTTCACGTCACGTCACGTCACGTCTATAAGTGAGCTCCAGGTCTCAAGCATTTAAAATCAGTATTATTTTCTTCTCCAAGTTTCATGCCACGTCAGACATTTCATTATCTCCTGGCAGGCCCATGGCGTATTTTCTTCCAACCTTTCTGTGAGAGGAGGGAAGACTCATACTACCTGACAGGTTCTCCATACTACCAGATCAGTAGTTACCGATGACAGAAGAAGATCAAGAAAGTAGATTTATTATTGAATGTTCCTACTTATTTTTAGGCAAGTGCAGTATATTTTACTGTTCCCCATGGATGATTCATAAACCATGTCTCAGCAGGCAAACTCAAGTTGGGAATCTAAATAATTCACTAGAGACTTTAAATCATTGTGGACAGGATATCTCCTTTTTGGTTTCTTTTAAATTTTTTTTTTGGACTGTCTACTTTCTCTGTACAATCATTATATTATCCTTAAAAAATAAGTATTGTTCATCATCTGTTATAAATGGCCCCTATGAAGAATTAGGTATTTTGAGAAAAGATAGACTTGATTTAAGAATAATAATAAAAAAATAACCTAGAGCTTAGAAGTTTTTTGCTCTATATTTTATGATTCCTTCTATATTAAGGGGTGTAAATGCCACCCATTTGGTTTTACAAAGACTTTAGTTGGCATTGAGGCTTCCGTTGTGGCTCAGGTGGCAAAGCACCTGCCTGCAATGCAGGAGACCCGGGTTCAATCCCTGGCTCGGGAAGATCCCCTGGAGAAGGGCATGGCAACCCACTCCAGTGTCCTTGCCTGGGGATTCCCATGGACAGAGAAGTCTGGCCGGCTATGGTCCATGGGGTCACAAACAGTTGGACATAACTGAGTGACTGACACTTGAGACGGCGCTGGGCCCCAGAACAGCTAACATAGAATACGGGCTCCTCTTCCATGCCCCCACTCAACAGGACCTGATTGAAGCTGGTGTCTCACTTGTCACCAGGTTTTTGATTGTCATCTTTGTGTTAGGCTTGCCTTTTTCCTAGGGAGAATGTTCTTGTGTGTTTCCTGCCATCCTCTTCTAAAAATAAAAGCATTTTACTCTAGCAGCATTCAATTGTTGGCTATCTTTAATAAAGGATTTTTATTCTGAAGTGAGATCTGATACTTCTATAATGTCTTCCCATATTTAAAATTGGAACTATCTGGACCCTGGCATCTGAACTGTTCTTGTTTCATCTTGAACACTGACGTAATTTTGTCATGATTCCAACAGTGGGATGTACATATGTTCTAAGTGGGTTACTCTTTTTTAGGACTATTACATCCACAGTAGGCATTCAGAAAATATTTTAATTCCTGTAATGGCAAAAGGTATATTTTGTATTTTTCTTATTTAAGTTACATTCAGCTTAGCTTTTCATCAGTGTTAAAATAGAAAGAATTTAAATAAACCAAATGAGATGAATTATCCTCACTCTTAAATTTCTAGCTTCAGAGTGAGTCTTCTTAAAGAGGAATTTATTAGTTTGGTCAAACTAAAAGCTGTGTGTTCAAGTTTCATGAAAGAAAACAACCCTTGATACTTACCTGTTTTATTTCCATTTCAAAGATATACTATTTGAGAGGCAAAAATTACCTAGTGTTGGGCATTGCTTTCTTCCTTTTGGAGTGACTTGAAATTGTTTTTATTAAATATTGGCTATGTACAGAATTTATAATATCAGTGTCATGTACGAAGCTCACCAAACTTTAAGCTGGCTTTATTTTTACTTCTACTTTGGAGCCTTACACACTACCCTCACCTTGTTCACACCTGGAGAAAAATATGTTGTGCCAAGTTATTAGCTTCTTTTTTCTAGATATAAGACCTTTATTCCAGGACTGCTGCATTGCTCTATAATAACAAAGAGACTTCTTGCTTGTTAAACAGTGGTGAGTGCAGCTATTTAAATACTGAAGTATTACAGAAACTCTTATCCGAGGTACAGAAACAAGAATCCGTTACAAATTTTCTTGGAGCCCATTTACACACCACGAAAGTCTTGGCTTGGGCGCCCCTAAGCAGACCTGAGATGGGATTTCTGCATTTTCTGTGTTTTATTAGGGCAGCGTTCCCGGGAGGATGAGGGAGCGGGGAAGGGAGCCAGACAGGGGAAGGTGTGGGCAGCGTCTCTGCCTCAGCCTGATACCTGGCGGAGCTCTGGGGCACAACTGCGCCAGGAATCTCCTCCTTCTGCTTGCGGCGAGGGAGCTGGCCTTCCCATCTCTGCCTCAGACACCGACTGTGGCCGGTGGGAGAGGGGCCGCAAACCAGGGAGCACTTGCCTCTGTATCTGCAGGCGAAGCAGCCCTGGAAGTCTGTTGTCATCTTTAGAACAAAACACAAAAGCTGGGAGGTGGGCACGCAGTTAAAAGGCACCAGTGGTGTCGGGACAGACACTGCAGTGCCTCCTCTACCTGGTCACGCGTTGGCTCACCTCGCTCCTCACTCAGCTGGGCGTCTTCTGCATCCCTTAGGCCGTTTCCTGCTGTCAGTTACATTCGTTTTCTTTCTTCGAGTTGGTCATGAGCTACTGCTTCAGACAGCAGAATCCTAAAGTGACTGCAGTGTTGAGAGATACCTAGGTAGTTTTCAGTAAATTGAGCTGCTACATGTATTAGAGTTAGAAGAAAATAAAAATCCATAATTTCAAAGCTTTCCTTTGATGAGTGTCTTCATGGATAACAATTTCAGTCCCTGATAAAAGAGGCAGGGATATTTTGTGACTGTATTGTTGCATTTATTCTTACTAGAAACATTTCCAAGCATACATGTTAATGCTATGATTTCTCATTCTCATCTATTTTAACCATCCTTTTAAATTTTATATTTTAGCTTTTGCCTTTAAAAGTATTTTCTTAAACCTTTTGTGAAAATATATGGTGTTTCTGAACTGAATTGAAATGATGTTGTTTCCTTTTAGTCAGTTCAGGTGCTTAGTCATGTCCAACTCTTTGTGACCTCATGGACTGCAGCACATCAGGCCTCCCTGTCCATCACCAGCTCCCGGAGCTTGCTCAAACTCATGTCCATCCAGTTGGTGATGCCACCCAACCATCTCATCCTCTGTCGTTCCCTTCTCCTCCTGCCTTCAATCTTTCCTAGCATCAGGGTCTTTTCCAATGAGTCAGTTCTTCGCATCAGGTGGTCAAAATATTGGAGCTTCAGCTTCGGCATCAGTCCGTCCAATGAATATTCAGGACTGATTTCCTTTAGAACTGACTGCTTGGATCTCCTTGCTGTCCAAGGGACTCTTAAGAGTCTTCTCCAACACCACAGTTCAAAAGCATCAATTATTTGGCACTCAGCTTTCTTTATGGTCCAACTCTCACATCCATACATGACTACTGGAAAAACCATAGCTTTGACTAGACTGACCTTTTTTTGCTAAGTAAAGTCTCTGCTTTTTAATATGCTCTCTAGTTGGTCATAGCTTTTCTTCCAAGTAGCAAGCATCTTTCAATTTCATGGCTGCAGTCACCATCTGCAGTGATTTTGGAGCCCCCCAAAACAAAGCCTCTCACTGTTTCCATTGTTTCCCCGCTATTTGCTATGAAGTGATGGATGTTTCTTTCCTTGGACGCTTTCAACTCAGTATAGCACAAAAATGTGGCCTAGTAGAAACAGAATGTGAACAGCAATGAATTTCTCTTTAGCCTCATTTAAACTTTAAAAAAAAAAAAAAGGTTATGATAACAGGCTGAACTGGAGGCTGGAAAGTCCAAGATCACACTTGAAATTAATTTTAATAATGTTTTAGCCTAGCATATCCTAATTATTATCATTTCAACATTCAATACTATTAATTATGTTTTGCCTTTTTATTTTTTAGAATTTTCACTGGGTGTAAATTAGATACTTACAACAAGTCTCAATTCAAACTAGCCATATTTCGAGTTCTCAGAATCACTTTGGCCAATGGCACTGTATTGGACAGTGCAACATCAGACTGTTATAGAAAATCTCTGATAAGAGGCTTCCTTCCTTTGAGACAAGACTTTTTGTCAGCAGTCTGAATCTCCCAGCTTGGAAACCCCATTCAATAAAGAAATGAGGTGGCATTGTTGTCCAAAGAAGGTGAGCTGATCTGTCTTTGATGAGCTATTGTTGCTTCCATTTGGTACTTAATGCCCTGTAGGCACAAATTATGATGAAAATGATTGGGTTTGACAGCTAAGATATCACTGATAACCTTCAGGAGTGCAGAGTTACTTTTTGAAAGACCCTGGGTCTTGAACGAAAGGGAGACTCTGTAGAAATTTTAAAGAGGAGAGAAAGGCATCTTAGGAAATGGAAAAAATGATGTAAATGTATATCATTTGTGTTGGCAGAGAAGGGTCTAGATAAGTTTGAGTACTGGCATGTAATCTGACAAGGCAGGGATACTAATTGCACAGTAAGAAAGGTAGTTAGTGTCTAGACTGATGCCAGTTTTGAATACCTGGATTGTGCAGTGTATGAAGTGGGATATCATCACAGTCCAGTTTACACGCTGGGCTCTGTTTTTGGAATCCCTGCAAAACGTAGTGACTTGAAACAACAGAAGCCACCTCCTCCCCTCACATTTCCTGTGAGCCAGGGGTTCTGGAAGGGCTTTGCTGTGCCCTCTGGCTTGGAGGGCCTCTCAGGTAGCTGCATTCAGATGGTATCTGGAGCTGCAAGAGCAGGAGGCTGGCGCCGCTGGAGGCTGGCTGGGTGCCCCCCACAGGCTCAGGATGTCTGTGGGCTTCCTCATGGCCTGGTGCCTGTGGGGCAGCCGGTGCTTCCCTGGGCCCTGTGATTATTGCCTCTGACAAGTGAGAGGCACCCCGCTCGGGAAGCCTCCTTGGAAACAATGCTGAATCATTTCCATCACATGACTTTGTTCCTGGGGAGTCATGAGCCAGTCCGCTTTCAAGGGGAGGAGACATAAATGCCCACTTCTCAGTGGGAGGGTGCTGAAGTCGCCTGGCGTGGAGAGTGTTGGAAAAACTGTCCCAGAACCCCTTCCCAGCACCACTGCTGTCTGCATCATGCCCTGGGCCGTGCCCTGGGAGTCTGTAGTGTGAGCTCACCGTCATCCCTGGGCCCATTTCCACACAGGCTTGCTCTCTCCTTCCCTCGCCTGGGGAGCCCGGGGAGCCCTTAAGAACACCTAAAGCCTTCTGTTCAGGCGCTGAACGGCCAGCACTGGCCTTCCGTCCCCCTTTCATTGTCTTCACTTAGCTTTACTGGTAGAGGCTCCCGCTAGGGTGGGCATGCCCCAGCCTCAGACATTCTCCTCCCTTTCTTGATTTGTGGAATAACTGAGGGGTGAGAGAAAGAGCAAACACAAGGGGAAAGAAGAATTTTCTAACTCTTTACTCCTCTTAGCAGAAGTTCACCCGTCTACCACATAGGGATATCTTCTTCATACGAAAGAATTTTCAACCTTGGCTAATGGCAGGGTTTTTCTCTCCCTCCTTCCATTTCTAGGGTGGCTCTCTATTGCTCTCTTTTGGGTTTCCATGAACATCTGGGCTTGTTTTCCCAAGGTGACTAGAAGGAAGGAGAAGGATATGAGACCAGCACCTTGACCTTACACCTTGTGTAAGAGAGCTTTCCTAACTATTCCTAAGGCCAGCATTCTGCCACATCCTGTTCTCCCTGGTTTTCATAGGAAGGTCTCCATTCTTTGCCAGATTCTCAAATTTATCTGAATACCAGGCTTGAAACTAGGTGTGTGATGAGCTTTTACATACTTCCTCACCTTCCTTTCTCTTGCTGTCACAGCCTTTAACTAGAAAAGATTAAAATGACAAAAGCAGAAGAGTTTAGAGGTAAAGTATATTAAAATCTGCAACTTAATTACTGTGAAATACATGAAAAAAAAAGACTTGATGGATAGAGAAATGGATAAAGATCTAGATATTCAAAAAGGCTAGTTGGTAGGAATATGGTTGCTCACTGGGAAAAAAATCTTTCAACTTTTCTTTATTTTTAAAATAAAATACTAGAGAAGAAAAGCATAAACCATAAAATTATAATGTGATACATTTGGGGAAATAATGTCAGTTTTCTACTTTAGCAGTTGCTGAAGTCTTATCCTGTTTTTCAGTCCAAATAAAATTTCAGAAATTTTTGTCCTTAGCAAAGTTATTTGTCCTGTCTTGTTTCCCAAAAGATTTGAATAAACTGAAAAAGGTCGAAGAGTCCAGTATTTTTTAGTTTCTTTGACTCGGATTTTCACATATAGCTTTTTAATATGCTATTATTGAAGTCCTTAAGACATTAAAATTGCTTTTGTGTGACATTTTCCAAGAGCCCTTGTGCGATCCTGACAGCAGGAACTTCTTATTCCAAAGACAGAGTTTCTTGTCCCCATATATGGTCCCACACTCCCCTATCTTGAATTGGGTAGCCTGAATCTTTTCCAGGTCTGAAACATTTTTCCCCTGCTACAGTGAGGAGGTTTGCTTTGTTTGGTTTGTTTCTGTAAAAGGGAGAGAAAAAATAAAGGCAGTTTAGCTCCCTGACCCTTTTATTTTTTTGATTTGTCAGTAATCAAAAAGCCAGTAGAAGTTGTTGCATTTGCAAAGTCTTTGCTTACTTTTCTGAAATGAACAAAAGAGCAGGCTTCGTGATTTCATTGTCCTCAGGTGGGAAGGGCAGCTTGCTGAGGACTGAGGACTGAAATAAACCCTCCCAGGAAAGGGAACCAACCAGTGACCTTGGGTCGTGACCACCTTGCAGATCAGCTGCTCCCTTCCTTGCTGTTTTTAGTGGCTTCTGGCGGGGAATCAAGTGTCTCAAATGCAGGACGAGAGCCGTCTGAGGAGGGTGCCTCTGTGGGCAAAAGTGCTGACGTGGTCTCCTGACCCTTCCTGTGTGGCTGCAGGCTGCGTGCTTTTACAGTAGGAGGCAGGGAGCGGAGAGAAGGCACTCCTCTACAAAAAAGAAGTGGCAAGAAACGGATGCCCTGGTGGTGACTTTTACACTCCTTGAGGAATAATAGAGCAGTCTGGAATTTGGAGAGATGCATGCATGCAGATGTTTGATAGCCCTTACTGAGCTAATAGAGAAATAAAAGTCACACCTACTTCTTGAAGCAATTAGAAGTGTATTGGAAAACCGGAGGGTGCTCCTGGTGACTTTGATGATTTCTTACCTGGATTGCTGCCTTTTGGTGTGGGAGGGAGAAGGTGAACTCTGAAGCCTGTGGTTTGGTTTCCCCATCAGGAAAATGAGCACAGTGTTACCAATTTCATTGGGTTTCAGGTCTTTACAAGGAGGTGGAGGATATGTGCGACCTGTATGATTGTAGGTAGTATCTTCTTTCCCATTTTTCTTTCCATGGATAATTGTGAGCCTCCAAACCACTTTCTTCTGTGTGACGTTTCCCATGAGCCCTTGAGTGGTCGTGAAAGTGGGAACTTCTTATTTCAAAGAGAGAATTTCTTGTCTCCCCATATTTTCTGTTTAGACCTGGGCATCCTGAATCTTTTCCAGACCTGAAACATGGGTCTGCCCCCCTCCCCCCACAATGGAAGTGTTTGCTTTATTGATCTGTTTCTCTAAAAGGGAGAAATAAATAAATAAACCCCACTCAGCTCCCTGGCACTAGAGATGTTAACTCTTCTTTTGCTCCTCAGAAGCCCTCTGCTCTTTCTTCTGTACGAAAGTAAAGGAAGGCAGGATCTGCACCTTGAGGAGCTTTGGGTACCACTTGGTCCTCCCATTAAGGACTTTCTCCTGCCTAACAGTGCCCCACCCTCTCTGCCTTTAGAATCTGTGGGTTCTAGCATAGATGCTACTCTTCTGTTAGGATGACTATCCCTGGATTGAATCCCTCTTCCTGTCGTCATGCCGTCTCTGCTTCTCCTCTCTGCACACATCTGCTGGCACCTTTGCGTCTCCTGGGGCTTATTTCTGCTATTCCCACAGCTTCAGTCCTATCTAAAAACCTGCCCTGCTTTGCCTGCCTTGTCTTTCTTCTTCCTTCTGCCTTTTTCACAAACATTGGAGTGAAATTCATATGACAAAAATCACCCATTTAAAAGTGAGCATTCCACTGTCATTTAGCACATGCATAAACTTGTACACTCCCACTTCTATCAAATTCTGTAATATTTCCATCACCACCAGAGAAGCCCCCTACTCATTAAGCAGGTGCTTTTCCCACTTTCCCCGTTCCCAATCCCCGGCAACATCTCTATGAATTTGCCTATTTTGGATATTTCATGTAAATGGAATCACATATTCTGTGACCTTTCAGTTCAGTTCAGTCGCTCAGTCGTGTCCAACTCTTTGCGACCTTGTGGACCACAGCACACCAGGCCTCCCTGTCCATCACCAGCTCCCGGAGCTTACTCAAACTCATGTCCATTCAGTTGGTGATGCTATCCAACCGTCTCATTCTCTGTCATCCCCTTCTCCTCCTGCCTTCAATCTTTCCCAGCATAATATTTTTAGGAGTCATCTATGTTGTAGCATGGATCAGTATATCATCCCTTTTAATAGTTGAATACAATGTCCATTGTATGCATATACCACAGTCTGTTTATCTGTTCATCCATTAGTAGACATTTGGGCTGTTTTCATCTTTTGGCTATTGTGAATCGTGCTGCTATGAACATGTGTATACATGTATTTGAGTCTTTTTCCGTTGTTTTGGGATATACCTAGGAATGGAATTGCTGGGTCGCATACTAATTCTGTGTTTAACTTTTGGCGGTGTGGTGGAACCGTGCTGGTTCTTCTTTACAGCCATGAGATCTTCACGAGGCATCATGCACGCACTCTAGTTGCGGGCTCAGCTGCCCTGTGGCATGTGGGGCCTTAGTTCCCCCACCAGGGATCAGACCTGTGTCCCCTGCATTGGAAGGTGAATTCTTATCACTGGACCGTGAGGGAAGTCCCTATATTTAACTTCTTGAGGAATTGCAAAGCTCTTCTCCACAGTAGGTGCACTATTTTTCACTCCCACTATCAATGCACTTGAGTTCCCATTTCTCCACATCATTGCCGACGCTTACTTTCTTTTTCGTTTTTTAAAGCCATCTAATGAGTGTGAAATGGAATCACATGTGGTTTTGATTTGCATTCCATGATGACTAATGATGTGCATCTTTTCATGTGGTTGGCCATTTGTATAGCTTCTTTGAAGAAATGTCAATTCAAGTTGTTTACCCATTTTTTAAAGTGTGTTGATTGCTTTTTTGTTATTAAATTGTAGAAGTTTTTTCTTTTTTTTTATTCTGGATACTTGATCTTTCTCAGATATGTGACTTGCAGACTTTCTCTCATTTTATAGATTGTCCTTTCACTTTCTTGGTAGTGTCTTTTAATGCACACAAGCTTTTAATTTTAATGAAGTTGAATTCACCTATTTTTTTTTTTTGAATTCACCTATTTTTTAATGCTGTTGCTTTTGCACATGTCAAATATAAGAATCTGCTGTCAAACCCAAAGTTATATTTTGGCTCTTGAAACGCCTCTTCTCTTTGCTTTCGTTGTCATTTTCCGCTGTAGTGATTCTGGAACTGTGGTACTGCACCTCAGGAGAAAGCAGAGACCCAGTGAACAGTCCTGTGGTTGCATCGGGGATTATCACAAGTGTGCTAGACTTCAAACACTTCTCGTGTTTATGGTCACTCCCTTGGAACCATGATGAGAACCTTGTTGGTTATTCAAAGCAGAGCCACCATGCAGGCTTTTGGGTGAAAACTGCTTGTTAAAATTTCAAGGGAGGCAGAGGTTGGAGAGATTAGAAGAAGGAGAAAGACTCCATGTGTCATTGCTGGCTTTGAAGATGGAGAAAGATGAGCTAAGGGATAGATAGGGTCAGCCTCTAGAAGCCTAGAACAGCTCCAGCCAACAGCATGTAAAGGAGTCAGGACCTTAGTCCTATAGAACTATATAGAACCAAACTCTGCCAGCAAACTTAGTGAGCTTAGATGTGAATTCCGCCCCCAGGGACCCTGAAAAGGAATTCATCCCTGCCAGCATCTTGATCTTAACCTTGTGAATACTGAGCACAGAAACTAACCAACCCTCCTAGATTGTGACCTACAGTCAACAGAGAATGTTAAGTTTACCTTTGAATGCCTAAAAAGAAGTGAATGTTGTAAGTATCATTATAAGGATATCTTGGTTATTTTTTTTAAAACTGAAGATTGCACTGTATCATATATTATTTAGTAGATTTTTAAATTAAATATATATTGATTTTATTCATGTAACAAATGAAAACAAACTAATTCCAAGGAAGCCTTCTAGAAAAGAACAAAACATGTGGGCTTCCCATTTGCTGTTCTCTGATTCATGCATGTGTTCAGTTGTGTTAGTCATTGTCTTCAATTATATGAGCATTTTTAAAAAAGCCTTCTCTTATATAAAGCAAAACTGTGGCATAGGCATCAAAATCAGGAAGAAATCAGGAGGAGAGAGAGTGAGGAGGAAGACAGGTGATGTTGCCGGGATTGGTTGGTGGGTTGTCACATTTTTTTCCCAGTAAGTTTGACAACTGGTCCATTCCTTTGAGAGTAGTGAGGCTGGTGAGGCCTCCACCCAGGGCTACCCATGAGTGTTGGAGGTAACTTCTGGGCCTGGCAGGGCCTCCTGAGGCTGTCTTCCAGGTAGGTGAAACGGGCTTTTCTTACCTTCCCAGCTGGGTTAGGAGAAGTTTGGGGAGACACACAGACTGGGGTCCTGGGACCTTCATGCACTGAACAGGAGCATCTGAAAGTAGAGTCCCCCCTGGGTAAAGGGCCGGGTGGGAGCCCAAGAACTCTAAGAAGCAGGTCCTTGAGGGCGACAGATATCATCAGGCCTGACTCAGGGACTAGCCAGAAGTCACCACTGACTGTGGTCTGCAGAGCTTGGGCTTTGGAGTTTGGCAGGAGCTTTATAGCATCACTGTGAGGATACAATTCTCATCTGATGCAAACAAACCAGCCAAACACTATCAAAACCAGCACTTGCTCTTAGAGAGTGCATGACACCTAATAAGTGCTCAATTAACAATCGTCATTATTTGTGTTGAATATACCAAAGGGTGGTTCTGACAGTTTGCTCCTTAGAGAAGCCCTTGGCTAGGATTTCCGGGATAAGTGTAGACCATCGCCTGCGGTCTGAGGCATCCGCTGTGATGGTGCATTTCCTGTTGGAGTAGAAATACTAGCAACAGTGGAATTGCATCAAATAGGGGCAACAGAAGCTCCTCTGTGTCCATGTGTGCTTTCAGATCAGTTATGAGAGTGGCTGTCTGCAGTGTGAAGCGCTAAAACAGACCCAGAAATTCTGCACAGGAAGGGCTTTAGGAATCTGCGCCACCAGTAAACGGGCATGTGTCCCCTGCCTGGGCCCGCTGCCTTTCAGGGAGTTTACCATTTGACAGGGAAGTCTAGGAGCTAAAGTTCGCACAGCAAGAAGACATACCAGATGTCAGCGGACATACTCTCTCAGGATGGCATGGAAGTGGAAGATTTACTTCCTTAATTTATTTCATGTTTTATCCCTTAAAATGGTGAACTTATTTTTTTTTTTACTTTATTATCTAAAAAATTTCTTTTGCAACAATATGGTTTTGTTACATTGAAAACTTTTTCTTTTAAAATTTGTTTATTTAAATATTTTTATTGAGATATGATTTATAATATTCTATTAGCTTCAGATATACAGTTATACTCCACTTAAAGTTATTGTGAAGCACTGGTTATGTTCTCTGTTCTGTACAATGTATCCTGATAGCTTTTTATTTTGTGCACAGCAGTTTGTACCCCTTCACCTGCCTTGCTACTTCCTCCATTCCTCTTCTCACCTATGACTAGTTTTTTCCACTGTGTTTGTGATTCTGTTTCTGTTTTGACTTGTTGTTGTTATTGTTAAGTCGCTAAGGTGTATCCAGCTCTTTGTGACCCCACAGACTGTCGCACACCGGGTTCCTCTGTCCTCTGCCCCTTCGCGGAGTTTGTTCAGACTGCTGTCCACGGAGTCGCTGATGCCACCCAACCATCTCATCCTCTGCTCCCCCTTCTCCTTTGTCTTCCATCTTTCCCCACATCAAGGTTTTCTCCGGTGAGTTGGCTCTTCACATCAGGTGGCCAAAATACTGGAGCTTTAGCTTCCACATCAGTCCTTCCAATGAATATTCAGGGTTGATTTCCTTTAGGATTGACTGGTTTGATCTCCTTACTATCCAGGGGACTCTCAAGAGTCTTCTCCAACACCATAATTCAAAAGCATCAGTTCTTCAGCACTCAGCCTTCTTTATGGTCAAGCTCTCACATCCATACATGACTACTGGAAAAACCATAGTTTTCACTGTATGGACCTTTGTTGGCAAAGTGATGTCTTTGCTTTTTAATACTGTGTCTAGGATTGTCATAGCTTTCCTTCCAAGGAGCAAGCATCATTTAATTTCATGGCTGCAGTCACAGTCTACAGGGATTTTGGAGCCCAAGAAAATAAAGTCTGTCACAGTTTCTACTTTTTCCCCTTCTATTTGCCATGAAGTGATGGAATTGTATGCCATAATCTAAATTTTTTGAATGTTGACTTTCGAGCCAGCCTTTTCACTCTGCCATTTCACCGTCATCAAGGGATTCTTTAGTTCCCCTTCACTTTCTGCTGTCAAAATTATATCATCTGACATTGTTTATATGTCTTTTGCAGTTTTAATCGCAGCTTGTGGTCCAGACCGGTATTTCGCCGGATGTGCTCTGTATAGAAGTTATATAAGCAGAATGAACATGTACAGCTTTCTCATACTCTTTTCCCAATTTTCAACCAGTCTGTTGTTCCATGTCTGGTTCTGTTGCTTCTTGACCTGCATACAGGTTTCTCAAGAGATAGATAAAGTGACCTGGTATTCCCATCTCTAAGAATGTTCCACAGTTTATTGTAATCCACACAGTCAAAGGCTTTAATGTAGTCAATGAAACAGAAGTAGATGTTTTCTTGGAACTCCCTTGCGTTCTCCATGATCCAGTGAATGTTGGCAATTTGATCTCTGGTTCTTCTTTGTAACCCAGCTTGTACATCTGAAAGTTCTTGGTTCACATACTGGTGAAGCCTAGTTTGGGGGATATTGAGCATAATGTTGCTAATGTGTGAAATGAATGCATTTGTACAGTAGTTTGAACATTTGTTGGCATTGCCCTTCTTTGTGATTAGAATGAAAACTGACCTTTTCCAGTCCTGTGGCCACTGCTGAGTTTTCCAAATTTGCTGACATATTGAGTGCAGTGCTTTAAGGGCATCATCTTTTAGGATCTGTTTTGATATATTAATTCGTTTTACTTTTTAGATTACACATATAAGTGATAGCACACAGTATTTGTCGGACTTTTTTCACCAAGGGTAATATCCTTCAGTTTCGCCCGTGTTGTTGCAAGAGCAAGATTTCTTTTTTATGACTTGAGCAGTAGTCCACTGGATATATGTAACACATCTTTTCTATCCATTCCTCTGTCACTGGACATTTAGGTTGCTTCCATATCTTGCCTTGTTTAAACAGTGCTGCTGTGAACATTGGGGTGCATGTGTCTTTTTGAAGTAGTGTTTTATTATTTTTTTTTTGGATTATATATACAGGAGTGGGATTGCTTAAGACTTTTTTGTTTTGAAGATTAAGC
The DNA here is from genome assembly GCF_023699985.2 of Odocoileus virginianus. Lineage (NCBI taxonomy): Eukaryota > Metazoa > Chordata > Mammalia > Artiodactyla > Cervidae > Odocoileus > Odocoileus virginianus. The sequence goes on from NC_069682.1 coordinate 1,560,662, forward strand.
CAGGAGTCATCAGAGTGATTATCCAGGAAAAAAGCTGGAGCATTTTTTGTACACTTTTTTCCCATAGGCCATGTTTTAGTCTGCTAGAGGTGCCATAACAAAATGCCATAGAACGTCAGAGACAACATAACTTGAACAACAGAAACATGTTTTTGCAGAGATCCGGAGGTTGAGAGTCCAAGTTCGAGGCGGCATCAGGTATGGTTTCTCCTGAGGCCTTCTCCTTGGCTTGCAGATGGCCACTTTCCTGCTGTATCCACACAGAGTCGTTTCTCTGTGCACACACATCCCTGGGATCCTTTTGTGTGTCTGAGTTTTCTCTCCTTACAAGGATTGCCGTCACATTGGATGAGGGCCCATCATAGGAGCCTATTTCTATTTTAATTACCTCACTAAAGGTTCTGTCTCCAAATAGGGTCACAGTGTGAGGTACTGGGAGTTCAGGCTTCAACCTATGAATTTTGGAGGAGACAAAATTCAGCTCATACCAGGCAGCACACGGGTGAAGGAGAACATAGACAGATAGGAATGAAGACCCAGAAAAGTGAGTCAAAAGTCAGAGCCATGGGGAATAAGGAGGATTTGTAGGAGGGGACTGTATGCCCTGCTACTGAGATAGAAACTATTTTGTTACCTGATCAATGTATCAATTAGCTTTTGCGGCCTAACAGACTACCCCCAAAATGTCCTGGCGTAAACCATCAACCATTTATTTAGCTCACAATTGAGTGGGTTGGCAGTTTGAACTTCCCTTAGAAGTCCTATTGCTCTCCACTAGCTTATGTAAGCATCTGTGGTCAACTGCTGGGCATACTGAGGGCTGGCTGGTCAAGGATGGTCTTAACTGGATGGCCCATTTCTCCTCCACGTGTATCTTGATTTCAAGCAGGCCAGTTTGGGCTTCACAAGGGAGAGAGTGTGAATGAGTATAAAAGCACATATCCTCCTTTCTTCCACACTCTGGTTGTCAGGGGAAGTCACAGACCAGTCCAGATTTAAGAGATGGGGAAATACACCTTTTCAGGTGAATGGTTTTGAGACAAAGATTATTTGACTCTGAAAATCATGTAGCCTGTTACATTTTATATTCATAATACTTTGCCGCTCCCTAGCTCAGAGGGTAAAGCATCCGCCTACAATGCAGGAGACCTGGGTTCGATCCCTGGGTTGGGAAGATCCCCTGGAGAAGATATGGCAACCCACTCCAGTATTCTTGCCTGGAGAATCCCATGGACAGGGAAGCCTGGCAGGCTACAGTCCATGGGGTTGTAGAGAGTCAGACATGACTGAGCGAATAGACTTGTTTGTATTCATAGTCAGAAAATAACAACCTGGAAAGGAATTCCTAGGGCGTTTATTTATGAGTGGTGGTTCTTTCTTCCCAAACTGAGATGAATAGTTTAACTAGATCATTTCCTTCAGTCAGGGTGTCTTACTTTCCTGTGTGGCTTGATCCATCTAGCTCACTGGCAAAGATCCTAGTCAGGAGAATGCCGAGTGATAGCTCAGTTTTCTTCCCTTATGCTACTTAGGATGTAGCCTCTGGAAAGAAAGTGGAAACCTTCAGCTGTTATCTCGTGGAGATAGCTCTCATGAGGCTGTAACAGGAAAACAAGATCTCTGGGGTCTTGGGTAGGGAGGATGTGGAGAAAATCCAAAGTTGACACCTTATGTGGAAGAATATGCTTCATATAAACTCTCACAGAAGAGAGAGTTACCTCCTTGTCACCAGGCTTACTAGTCCTTTGCACTCACATGGGGCTCTCTCTGTTAAGTGACTCCTCCCTATAATCAGTATTTCATATGAAAAAACATGCTGTCTCTAGCAGCTGGTCCTCAGTGCCATTATGGGATGGTTCTGGACCCTGGATTACATGGAGACGAAGAAGAACATCTTGTGGGGCAGAGAAAGCAAACTGGTGTGTGAAGGCTGAAATGTTCAATATTAAAGTTTTTTATCTGGAAAATAAACTTATTTTTTAGTGCACTTTCATAGAACCGTTTGACAGATTCTTATACAGTTCAACATATGCTCACCATATACCACTAGCATTTTCACTCTTAGAGTTTGTTTTCTTCCCCCCAAAGATAATGAAAAGTTATATCCATGCAAAGACTGTAAATGAATGTTCATAACAGCCTTAGTTTTACTAACAAAAACTGAGAAAAAAAAATATACACCAAATTAATGCATAGCAATTTATGAGCTCTGCATGTAATGGAATACTGCTTAGCAGTAGAAAAAGAACAAGTTACTGGTACACCTAACACCTTGGGGGAACCCCACGTTGGGGGAACTCAGAAACATCCTACTATGTAAAAGAAGTGATACATTAAAGGGCACTTGCTGTGTTATTTCATTTATAGGATGTTCTGGCACTGGCCAATCTGATCTGTCTTGGTGGAAAGCGGATCTGTGCTTGCTTGTGGCTGGTGTGTGTTGGGTAGGGTGTAGGGTGGGATGGCTAAGGGTCCAGAAGAAGCTTTTGAATTGATAGAAAATGTTCTAGTATCTTGATAATGGTGCTAGTTACATGGGTGCATTGTATTATATATAATGTAGACCTCAATAAATCAAGGTGTTTGGAGGGGTTTTGTCCATATTTTTCAATACATATGTGACATTAAGAGCAATATCATGAAAAATTTTTTGTTCATCAGATGGGTCATATGTTTGAAAAGGTTGAAGTTTAAAACTTTCTAGAAGTTACAGTTTTTTTTGTTGTTGTTTAGTTGCTAAGTCGTGTCCTACTCTTTTGTGACCCCATTGCCTGTAGCTTGCCGGATTCCTCTGTCCATGGGATTTCCCAGAAAAGAATACTGGGTTGCCATTTCCTTCTCCAGGAGATCTTCCTGACCCAAGGGTCAAACCTGTGTCTCCTGTATTGGCAGGCAAATTCTTTACCACTGAGCCACCTGGGATAGCCTACGCTTTTTCTCAGATTTATTCATCTTTAAATTGTCCATTGTTGGAAACAGTGGGTAATAACAAGCAAGTAAACTGCTTAGAATCTCATCATATTTAGACCTGGCCTGTGTGACTAAGCCAGTAAATCTTTTTAGTTGAATCAGATTTTTAAAATTCTTTGCTTCCCAAATTTCCCAGATTTCCCAAATTCTTTGGGAACTTCATTTATACAGCTGAACTATGGTAACTACTGCTAGGTGAGGAAAGTAGGTCATTTTTAACATTTGATGCAGTGTGGAAGAATAAAATCAAGTTTATGGTTCATAGATCATATGTTCATGTCAATCAATCAATTCTTATTCCTATGAAAAGAGTGTTTTAAACATGGGTAAATGTTTTATGTGTACCATACAGGTTCCAGAGTGGAGAAAATAATATAAGAACAAGAGGCAAATAGCCCCTTAAAATCATTTGGAAGTGCCCAATCTAGCCAGGTAGAACCTGCTGTTAAAATTCTGTTTTGGCCTATTCACTCTCTGATTGTTTAAAAGATAAAGCTGAGAGAAAAATAGGTTTGTCATATGTTTATTTGGATTCAGTGCTGGATGTAACTTAGTAACATTTTTTTACCATCAAAGGATTTTTAAATTCTCAGATGTCATTCATGCTCCAGAGTGCTAGCACTGGTGATTTATGCTGTCAAAAGCTCATGATGCCAAAACGAAAGCAAATTTTATTTTTCATCTTAGTCAAATTATAGTCTATTTCAATTGACTAAAATACATCTCATTTTAGTTTTGTTTTGATCATTCAGAAATGGACTGTAGATTTCATATTTTTTAATATTATTAAATAATAAAGAAGCTGACTCAGGAAAACTTTATAGTTCTCCCATGATTAGTGTTTTCTAAAATGGTCATTTTTTTGGGTATTTTATGTCTGTGATTAATTCAATCATATATCAAGTATTTATCAAGTGTCTAACAGGTACCAAGCATTTTTTTAAAGCATTTGGAAGACAGCAGTGAATTAGAGAAGAATGATTTTCTGGTAGAGAGAGAGAGAGAATACAGAAGTAAACAGGAGAAGGGTCCATGATTAATAAGACTCTAAGCTCACTTCCTCCCACAGACACATTGGGTCTACACCTCCATACAGAGCAGTTCTCTTGAAGAAGACCTGAGTGCTGACTGAACAGCTACTGCACATAGAAGGGACCCCAGGGAAACAAGTAGGGAAGATGAAGACATGGTGCCCATGGAAACCTCTCCCCTGGGACAACAACCTTAGTAGGGAGGGATATTAACGGGGACCCAAGCACAGACTCACCCACCCTGGGACACAGTGATAAACAGCAGTATAAAGGGCCCCAGACTATACAAGAAGGAAAGCCTTTATTAAATCTAGTTCTGTTGGAACTAATAAAGAATTCAGTAAAGTTTCAGGATGCAAAATTAATATACAGAACCTGTTACATTTCTATATCCCAATAACAAAATGTTAGGGAAATTAAGAGGATCATCCATTTATAATTACATCAAAAAGAATAAAATATCTAGGAATAAAATTTAGCTCAGGAGGTGAAAGAGTTTAGGACATAGGGAAAACTGTTGGACATTTAGGAGGGAAATTGAAGATTACCCAAGTGGAAATCCATGTACTCATGGATTGGAAGAATCAGTATTATTATAATTGTCCTGCTACTCAAAATAATACAGAGAGTCAGTGCAATCCCTATCAAAATATGAAAGGCATTTTTCATAGAAATAGAATAAATGATGCTAAAATTTGTATGGGAGCACAAAAGACCCCGAATAGTCAAGATAGTATTGTGAAAGAAAAACAGATCTGTAGGTATCATGCTCCCATGCTTGAACGTATACTGTGAAGTTACGGTAATCAAAACAGTATCGTACTGACACAAAACAGCCACACAGATCAACTGGAACAGAATAGTGAATCTAGGAAAATAAACCCACATTCATATGGTCAATTAACCTATGACAAAGGTGGCAATAATATTGCTGTTCTTCAGTGGCTAATTCTGCCTGACTCTTTGTGACCCCACGTACCACAGTACACCAGGCTCCTCTTTCCTCCACTATCTCCTGGAGTTTGCTCAAATTCATGACCATTGAGTTGGTCATGCTATTTGACCATCTCACTCTCAGCCACCTCCTTCTCCTTTTGCTTTCAATTATTGCCAGCATCAGGGTCTTTTCCAGTGAGTCGGCTCTTCACATCTGGGGACCCAAGTACTGGAGCTTCAGCTACAGCATCGATGTACAGTTAGACTCTCAGTCGTGTCTGACTCTTTTCGACCCCATGGACTGTGGTCCACCAGGCTCCTCTGTCATATTCCAGGCAAGAGTACTAGAGTGGGTAGGGGATCTTCCCAGTCCAGGGGTTGAACCCAGGTCACTTGCACTGTAGACAGATTCTTGACTGTCTGAGCTACCAGGGAAGTTTTCAGTGACTTCCTTATTGGGAAATCTGAAGGTCTTCTTTCTGTCCCCATCAACCACCTTAACAATTTTGACCCAAGTAACCACTCTCTCCTTCCTGAAACTCTCTTCTCTTAGAGACAGCAATTCCACACTGTCCTAATTTTTTTTATCTTATCAACCACTTTTCCTCAATCAGGATCTCTTTTGCTTTGCATAACCTCTATATGTTAGAGTGACCCAGGGCTCTTCTCTATGTGTTTTCTCTTCTGCTCTCATGTGGGACCAAAGCTTTACATAACACCTATATTTTCATTCCTAGTTCTCATGTATTCACCTGTTCCAGACTCACATATCCAACTGCCTACTTGACATTTCCACTGGAATACTTACTAAGCATATTAAACTTTAAAATTTAAAGCAGAACGCTTGATTAAAAAAAACCACACTTTTCCTCTAGCTTTTAACTTATCAATAAATATGTCACCTGTTCTTCAATCTGGCACCTTAGGTGTCATCTTCAGTGCCACCTTTCCCCTCATTATCCATATCCAATTCATCTGCTGCTGGCACTGCTTCCAAAACAGTCCCCCGAATTAGCCTACTTCTCTCCATCACCATCACAGTCAGTTTGACTGTGAGTTTTTCTTCAGCTTAGTTCAATTCCACATTGCTTAGTAGACAGAGAATTGGGTGTATTCCTCTTGGGGAGCTGGTGAAGTGGGAGACAGTGAAATGGTAAGAGTGTTTGGACAATGGAGTTTAGACTGGATAAGAAGGGAAGGGAGGCCCGGGACAGTGATGGATAATGAAAGAACAGTAGAGTCAATGGATGGTAGGACTCTGTGAGAAATAGAATTGTTGGACTTGGAGTTACAGTAGTTGAGAAGGTAACAGATGATGGATAGGGAAGGATGCTGGCATATGACTTTTAGAGGGGGTATTGTTGCTATTGTTGCTTATTGATGTTTTCAAGGTCAAGGAAATGCCTGTATGTGTGGGTGACTAAAGTTGAGTGGATGAAGATATTATCCATGATTAAGAAGCCAAGAGTCTTGACTTCGCCCTTGCTTCTATAGGCCATAAGTGTTAAAATGTATTAATCCATATTTTACAGAAAAATATTTAGTAGTCCCTATCCAACTGATGTAAACCAATTCTATTTCTATAGATTAGACTTCTCAATTTAATGGAAACGTGACTTCTGACAGCAGCAAACTATACTCATTGTAGCCTCAGGCACCCAGAAAAACAGGCCACTTTCCCAATTCTGTTTTCAAAAGTCTGTGGCAAGTCCATGAGTGGCCTAACCTTGTTCCTGGGGCTTAGGCAGGACCAGGAAGCCTTGGCTGGCAGAGTTCCCAGATGTAGAGGCAGGCTGTGGGGCACTTGATCCCGTAGATGCCTCCTACAGATACCAGTTGGTTTATATCATTCAGTGGGTGAGGAAGATATGCTGGACACAGTTCATGGACAAACTCTCCCTGAGAAATGTGATGTAGCCCCCTCAGTCACTGTTTTTGGCGTCTTATATGAGTGGTTTTGCTCTTTCTTTGTTGTTGGCTGTAGCCTCCTCTGGATGCAGTTGCATGGGTTTACTTGTCCTGCAGCTTGTGGGATCTTAGTTCACTGCCTGGGAATGGAACCCACATCCCCATCATTGGAAGGTGGATTCTGTACCTCTGGACTACCAGAGAAGTCCCTGGACCTTGTTCTTAACTTACTTTTCCAATTTAGTTCAGGAGGAAATATAGCAGGCTGTGATGGCCTCTTTCTACTTCCAGGCCAAATAACTCTGTTGCCCAGATCCCTTGGTTTGTCTGTCATTTAAGTATAAAATTTCTATATTGAAATGTAGCTAACATACAATTAGAAAAGTACACAGATCATTAAGTGTATAGCTTCCTGGATTTTAGTGAGGTTAGGGCATGTGTATAACCTGAAAAAGGAGAAGGGGGCAGCAGAAGATATGATTAAATAGCATCCCTGACTTAATGGACCTGAATTTGAGCAAACTCTGGGAAATAGTGGAGGACAGAGGACCCTGGCGTGCTTCAGCCCACGGAGTTGCAGAAAGTAAAATACAACTTAGCGACTGAAGAACAGCAACAACAACCTGAACAAACAACAGGATGGTCCCGGCACCTCACCCCCAGGCTCCTCCGTGGCCCATTCTGGCCGCTGCTCCTTCCTTTCCCTAAGGACACCCTACTGACTTCTTACACTGTCGATTCAGCTTGTCTTATGTCGGAGTTTTCACAGGAAAGCCTGATTCTGGTGAGCACATATACTGATAAAAATAAGGACATTTAGATGACCCATAGGTCTGCACTTCCTCCCAAGGCCTGAAATTCCACTCCCCCTCCCAAAACAAGGAGGAATGACCTTCTGGCATAACAAGCGATATTACCCCCAGAGGCTGCTGGTGATTACATAATGATGTAAACTCAGAGGACACAGGACTGCTTTTCTAGCATCCAGACTTTTTTGATTTTTTTTTTGTTGTTGTTGTTCAAATATGAGCCTTGGGAACATTTTCCATGAGAGTCCTACAGGGAACAGCCTACTTAGACCCAGGCTAATTGGACAAGGCAGTGTTTAATCTTTCATTTGTGTGTTGGTAATGGAGACAGCTCTTCTGATAAAGGTAACAGATGCTGACTGAATTGCTCTTGCATCCTTCTGCAACAGAGCAGGGCTGGGAGATGTCAGCCTCCGAGGCAGGGTTTTCCTGGGCTTATTTTTTTTTTTTTTATTTATTTTTTTTTTTTTTTTTTTTTTTTTTTTTTTTTTTATTTTTTTTATTTTTTTTAATTTTTATTAGTTGGAGGCTAATTACTTTACATCATTACAGTAGTTTTTGTTACACATTGATATGAATTAGCCATGGATTTACATGTATTCCCCATCCCAGTCCCCCCTCCCACCTCCCTCTCCACCCGATCCCTCTGGGTCTTCCCAGTGCACCAGCCCCGAGCACTTGTCTCATGTACCCAACCTGAGCTGGTTATCCGTTTCACCCTAGATAATACACATGTTTCAATGCTGTTCTCCTGAAACATCCCACCCTTGCCTTCTCCCAGAGTCCACAAGTCTGTTCCATACATCTGAGTCTCTTTTTCTGTTTTGCATAAAGGGTTATCGTTACCATCTTTCTAAAGTCCATATATATGTGTTAGTATACTGTAATGGTCTTTATCTTTCTGGCTTACTTCGCTCTGTATAATGGGCTCCAGTTTCATCCATCTCATTAGAAGTGATTCAAATGAATTCTTTTTAATGGCTGAGTAGTATTCCATGGTGTATATGTACCACAGCTTCGCTTTTGCACAACAAAGGAAACTATAAGCAAGGTGAAAAGACAGCCCTCAGATTGGGAGAAAATAATAGCAAATGAAGCAACAGACAAAGGATTAATCTCAAAAATATACAAGCAACTCCTCCAGCTCAACTCCAGAAAAATAAATGACCCAATCAAAAAATGGGCCAAAGAACTCAACAGACATTTCTCCAAGGAAGACATACAGATGGCAAAAAAACACATGAAAAGATGCTCAACATCACTCATTATCAGAGAAATGCAAATCAAAACCACAATGAGGTACCATTATACGCCAGTCAGGATGGCTGCTATCCAAAAGTCTACAAGCAATAAATGCTGGAGAGGGTGTGGTGAAAAGGGAACCCTCTTACACTGTTGGTGGGAATGCAAATTAGTACAGCCACTATGGAAAACAGTGTGGAGATTTCTTAAAAAGCTGGAAATAGAACTGCCATATGACCCAGCAATCCCACTTCTGGGCATACACACCAAGGAAACCAGATCTGAAAGAGCCACATGCACCCCAATGTTCATCTCAGCACTGTTTATAATAGCCAGGACATGGAAGCAACCCAGATGCCCTGGGCTTATTTTTAATGGATGGGAGAGGCACTTGGTCCAGATAAGCGGGAGAATTCTAGAAGAGTTTCTATGGAAACTAACAGTGTCAGATGGGATCAATGGTGGTTGAATACCGTTTCCTCCAAAGGCGACTTAGCTTATAGGATTTTGACTAAAACTTGGCCTGGGAGAAGTGAAAGAGGGAGATGCTGTCTTTTATAGGAAAGGACAATAGCATACAGATTTCTTTGTCAACTGTTGCCCTGTTTTTGCTCCTGTGTCACACTTGTTATTCTAGTACTATTTCCTCCACTATTTCCTGGAGTTTGCTCAAATTCATGTCCTAAATAATTCCTTAATGATGCATTTACTGTGTCACAAAAATACAGATTGTGGAATAATGGGTTGCTCTCCCACATACTCTAAGAGAGTAAATAAAAAAGACAAAATAAGAACTTCAAAGCATGCTGTTTTCTGTATTATATTTTTTCTCACTTTTCTCCATTGTGTTTTATTTATTGGAGTATATTTTACATTTACTAGAAAATCCATAGATCACAGTTGAAGACTTTTTATATTTTTATATGTATGTACACTGATATAACTACTTCCCAGATCAAGATGTATTTGTGTATGCAGGGTTGTGGGTGTGAGTATATGCTTAAGTGACCCGTAATCTCTGCCTACACACATGTGTCTTATCATAGCCTTTATTAGCTCTGTGTGGTTAAGGATCACTTCCTTATATTTCTAAGTTGAGTTGCCGCTTACTGTTTCTCGGGTCCCGTGGTAAAGAATCTGCAAAACTCTTAGGAGCAGCCTCATTTCTAAGCCTGAGGGGGTTTGCATACCCATCTTGCAATTTGGAGTTAATAAGGGCCTCCCCTAATTCAGATCAGCAGCTGTTGCTAGCCAGGCATCATTTACTAATCAAATGCTGATTGAGCCCTTACTATTTATAAAGCATTCTCCCAGATTCTGTCCTCTCCAAACATAATTCAGATACAGAATATGCCTTCCTACAGCATGTATGTTACAGAAGTTAAGCTATGCAGTTCTAAAGTGTGTAAAGAATAAAACATGCTAGCCAAGCATCTCTTTGTTCCAGATCTTGAAGGCAGAAGGGTTTGGGCAGAGGGAGATAATGGTGGGGAATGCCCTCTGTGCATTCACGGTGGAGAAACCTCACACTAGACCACCGCTCCTGGGACTGCAAACCAGTGGTGGGGCCAAAGTTTGATCAACAAAAGAGGAATTCCAGATTGTGTTAATCTATGTTTTGTGTAGAAGTGAAATGATGAATTAAACAAAGCCAGACACTTTTCTTTATACCATGGGATTCCCAGAGCCCAGAGCATTCTAATGTAGATTGTGAATCTGCCTATGGGAGTTAGAGTGTGCAGCATATTCCAAATTGTTTTTCCATGGAATCCATTCTTTCCTTTCCTTTCCTTAGTATTTTTATAAGAATTAGTGGAGGCATTAGTATTGCTTGGAACACTCTTGGGGGTCACACTGCAGTGGGCAGTGATGAGCTAAGGGAAGTTTTCCTCAGGAAAGGAAGGGAATAGCATTAAAGGGAGCAGTGCTCTGTAAATAATCACATAGAAGCTGGCAGATTGAGATGACTGGGTTGGTTGGGGGCTGGAAACAGAAGCTAGGGATTGGAGCAGAAGGAAATGATGAGTTTGTAGAGCAATAAGGCCAGTCCAGGTGAGAGCCTAAAAGCAGACAGATTAGAACGATGATGCCTGGCAGTGCAGGGATGTGGGTACTGTAGGAAGGACTTGGGTTCTGTGGACCTATCACTGGCATATTACCATTTTAACAGTCAACCATGAAGACATTCTGCGGTCAGTTCCCTATAAGCAACTCATGTAATACATGTCATGGTTCACAAAGACGGTTTCTAAAAGCAGAGTGGTCCTGTGCTAAGACTCTAAGGGGCTGCTGGGCTGCTGGCTGCCACGTGTGTGCTGTGGAGGAGGTGGGCTTGACCCTTCAGAGGACGCAAGCATAGCTGTCCTCCAGCCCGGAGTAGGAGAGCTGGGGAGCAGCCTTTGCTTTCTCAGGTTGGCCTTACCGTTCAAGTTCTTTCTACACATGACACTGTCTCCGGGCAGCACCACATTTCTGGGCAGCTGCTCCCTTCATGGATTTTCACACAGCAGAACCTCTTCCTGTGATTTTTCAGGGCTTAAAAGGAAAGTGGAAATCATCAGCAGTTCCTCATTACTGAGGCTCTTAGTGCAGTTTTCCATGCTATAAATGTGCTCAAAGACAATCCTAAAGGAAATCAGTCCTGAATATTCATTGGAAGGACTGATGCTGAAGCTGAAACTCCAATACTTTGGAGACGGGGATGACAGAGAGTGAGATGGTTGGATGGCATCATGGACTCAATGGACATGAGGTTAAGCAAGCTCTGGGAGTTAGTGATGGACAGGGAAGCCTGGTGTGCTGCAGCCCATGGGGTCACAAAGAGTTGGACATGACTGAGCGACTGAACAGAAAGAAAATCAGGTTGTATTTGAGGGACTTTCTGACTTATCTCACAGAATACCCTCTGCTCCTCTTGGTTGCCAGCTGGGTCATCTGTATTGTATTCAGTAGGGTAAGTGTAACCTTTGAGTTGTGTTTTTAATAAGAGTTATGTATGTGAGTGTGTGTATTTGTGTATATATATGTGTGTGTGTATATATATTTTAAAACATGAAGGAAGACAAGCTGAAATGAACAATTCCTGCACACTTTCCCCAAGTTCTTTGGAGGCAATCATTATAACCATTTCTGTTTTTAAATTGTAATTATGGCTATTGTAATTATGTTATGATTATTGCCATGACCTAAAGTATATCCTTGTCCTCCAGGACTCAATTGATCAGTTTTGGATATTATTTTTTAACATTTAATGAATACAGATTTAGCCCACATCAGTGACAATCTTGATGTTCTGGATAATTACATATCTATATAGTTCTTCTGTCCATGGCCTGTGTTAGGTTACCTAGCATTCTTTTTTTTTTTTTTAATTTTGAAGAGTTTAATTCTAACAAAGGAAAAATTTTCCAGTTATCCACCCTACAGTGAAAAGTGGAACTGGACACCATTTAACATCACATGAGTAAATGTAACCTTTATATTTCTAAATAAAGCTGTATTTGCTTCTTTGAGAGAGCCATTTCTTAACTTCTGCTGATAAGGCTTTGTGAATTGTGTTCAGAAACTTTGACAATACACACACACACACACACACACACACTCCCTTCAAATAAGTAAGTACCTAGGATTTTCACTCCAGGCTGATTTTCTGCAAGTACCCAGGACCCTGTAAGATTGACTATAAATTCAATTTGAATTGCCTTCACCATTATATTTATTTACCATAATTTGTAAAAATTAGATCAATGTTTATTATGACTTCATAACTCCCTCAAATTAAACTTTAATATTTGACACAGTAGTTTCAAAAAATAAACATTCAAGGCCTCAGGTTTAAATTTCCACTCAGTGTAACGCACAAAGCTGATAAATATTAATAGGACTACTTTAAAATAAATGTAGATTCCTTCTAAAAATTTTTCATAATACAGATCACATTCTGTTCCATAATTCTGATAAAGAATATGCTTTTCGGTAATACAACAAGAGTTTAGGATGATTCAGTCCTTGGAAAATCTTAATGGCAGTCACTCAATGAAGAAGTCAATCATTCCCTGGAGTCACACTCAAAAATTGCTGCTAACATTGACCAGATTTTTGTTTTTTTTGGTGGTTATTGCTTTAGTTGGCAATATCTGTATTTAAGACAAAAGAACATCTCCCACTAAGCCTTATTTTAAATATTACAAAATTTATATAGAAGACAGACTCATAGAGGCTAAAATGCTGATGGCATAAGTAACTCACCCATGAAATGGGTGCAGGTTTTTTAGAGGATATCCAAAGATCTTTCTGCTCTAAAAATAAATGCCCCTATTCTTCAGAGTGTTCCCATTCTTCAATAGGAGACTCGAGCAGCGTAATAGTTCTTCTATAAAAAACAAACCACTCTTGTTAACAAACCAAAAACATAAAAAGAAACAGATAAAGAACAGTTTTCACAGTTAACAATAAATAAAAGTGCAATAAGTGTTCAAGTAGGGCATATAGTTTAAAAACTACATGCGAGTATTTGGCAAAGGTCATCTTTTAAAGGCTCTCCGGGGGTCCCTGCCATTACTTATTGTGGTCATGACTGTTTGATTATTAGCTGTTCCTGGTAGCTGTGGATTTATAGGTCCCCGGCCATTGCTTCTACCAGCATATGAAAATTGGCATCCCCTCGCTTCTGGGCCAGTCTGAACGCCATTTCCCACTGGTCCAAATGTACCTGTACCCACATTGTTACTATTATTCATGGAATTATTCTTCTGTTCATTGTGTGCCCCTTTGTTCTGTTGTCCTCGATAATCTGGGTTAGGTTCACTAAAATTTGGCAATTCTGAATAAACCATACAAAATTCCCCAATTTTCTGAAGTTCTCCACCCCTTCCAGTATAAAGTGTCAAACATCCTTTCCACATGGATGCATACCCTCTGGTCAACCGAATAATATCCCCTGGCTGTATAAGACCTCCGATTTCATCCCACACAGAAATAGTGATGCTCCCTAGCATTCTTGAGACTGTTTTTTATTCCTTCAACATTTGAAAACCTCTCTTACCTTCCCCCACCATGTACGGTGATGATATTTGGTCCACTGTCCTTCCCTGGAATTTGGTTCTTTTTACTCCCACTTCTTTAAGCCATTCTCTCACTTTTGCATTGTCAGATATTAGTACATTTCCTATCACCATAGTTTCCCCAAGTTGTTATATATTCATTCCAAGCTGGGTTTTGCTGGATGTGTAATATTGAGTGCTGTGTCCCATAAGTTCCTTAACTATACTATTTCTCTGTTCCCCTGCAGCTCAGTTTTCCCTTCTTTTGTTGCTGTTCACTATAAATAACTATATCCTCAGACTTTTTGATGTGCTTATTAACCACTTTTAGTTTTTAATTTTTAAATAATATGTCTTATTGGAATGCAGTTGATTGACAGTGTTAATTTCCGCTGTATAGCAGTGATTCAGTTATACACACATACATCTGTGTATGTGTTCTTTTCCTTGTGGTTTATCACAGGATGGTGAATGTAATTCCCTCTGCCATGCAGTAAGGCCTTGTTGTTTATGTGTTCTGTATACAATAGTTTGCATCTGCTGATCCCGAACTTCTAATCCACCCCCCACCCACTCCCTCTTGGCAACCACAGGTCTGTTCTCTGTGATTCTATTCCTGTTTTGTAAATAAGTGCATTTCTGTCATCTTTTAAATTCTACACACAGATAATATAATATGGTATTTGTCTTTCTATTTCTGACTTAATTAGTGTGATCATCTGCAGACCCATCCATGTTGGCATGATTCTTTTCAGTGACTGAGTACTATTCCGTTGTGTATATGGACCACACCTTCTTTGTCCATTCATCTGTTCAGTGGATATTTAGGTTGTTTCCATGTCTTGGCTACTGTGAACATAGGAGGGCATGTATCCTTCAAATCACTTGTAAGTCATCGTTTATGCTGTGTCAAAGCTTGATTCTTCCTTCTGTCCTCCACCAGCTCCAATCCACACCCACTGCAACCCTCTCCTGCTGTATTTTGGACTGTAGCTTTCCCTGCTGAGATCTCACGTTTATGCCTGCTTGTTAAATTCCCCTCTAACTTCTGCTCTTCTTTGCTCGTAATGCTTTCTCTTCTCTTCAGGTATCAGTCAGTTCTCTTTATTCCCTTAATTTCATTTTCATTTCAGAGGGGTCTGTTGGGGAAAGCAGAGAAGGGAAGGGGTGATGAGCCTCATCCCTATTTGTTTTACTCATTCACACATCTCCTTTTCATCTCTTCTTCTTAGAGAAGCAGAGATTAGTGAATCAGTCTCAGTCATTCTTTTATTCATCTCGTGGCAAAACAGTGACAGCATGCACATATACACACCAAAAACTCAGAGAGAGAAGCCAGTGAGTCAAAAGCAGGATGGAAAACAACACTGGCCAGGCATGGAAGAAAAGGCAATGAGAAAGCCTCGCTTGGTGTTGACCAACACGAATATGATTGTCCAATTCAGGATGACTGTGCAGTGAATCGGCAGCTTCACTCAAGGGCTGTACCCAGAGGGTCCATGGTGGCAGCGGAAGGCTTTCAGTCTTCGGCATAACCGAAATGCAGAGAGCGCCTTCCCCAGGGAGTCTCAACAAAGTCATTGGACTCAGGGTGGAGCTGAGCATGACCAGGATGGCAGATGCTTCATCAGTTATCTCTGGCCAAAGTGATGCTGAGCAGTTATCACCCCAGAACCTCAATTTGTAGCAATAAGCATTCATTTTTGGTCACAGACTCATGGCCCAGCTGGGCGTTTTTGCTGCTTTGGGTTCAGCTCCTCTGGGCTTACGCATGCATCGGAGGTCAGCTAGTAGGTCAGCTGGGCTAGGCACGGATGACCTCAGCTGGACTGACTCAGCTCCATTCCACATGGTCTTTCATGCTCTGGTGTCTTAGCCTGGTCTTGCTTGTGGTGATGAGCAAGGTCCCAAGAGAAGGAACCCAAGCTCGCAAGACCTCTTGAAGTCTTGATTTAGAACTGGTGCATGGTACTTCTGCTTTTTTCTATTGGCCAAAACAGGGTTTAAGGCCAACCCCAGAGTCAGAATGGGAAGAGTCTTCAGAGTTAGCAGACAAAGGAAAAGGAAGCTGTTGATTGGAGGCACAAGCAGTCTGCCTCATTGCACAGCCTCCTGTACCAAACATTGGACCTGGGGGAGGTTGTGTGTGTGTGTGTGCACGCTCAGTCATGTCTGACTCTTTGTGACCCCTTTGGACTGTAGCTCAAGAGGCTTCTCTTTACTGGAGTGGGTTGGCATTTCTTTCTCCAGGTGATCTTCCTGACCCAGGGATAAAACCTGCATCTCTGGTGTCTCCTGCATTGGAAGGCAGATTATTTACCAACTGTACCACCTAGGAGGCTGGCCTTACTGGGGCACAAAGGTCAGAAAGTAAAACAGGAACAGTCATTATGAGAAGGTTCACTTTTAAGCAGAAGGACTGGGATGGAGCCACCTACTGTTTTCTCCTTTGGGACAAGAAGCACGTTCTCTGAGGGGCAAATGAAAGGGGTGGCTCATGGATCCCTTGATAAACTTACCTTAGGAGCAGTTATATGAGCAGTAAAGAGGTCCTTTTAATCTCCAGGAATTTAATCCAGTAGGAATGAGCAGAGGCTGGACATTCTTAATCTGAAGCACTATCTGATTTCCTGGCTTCCCAGGTGGCTCTCATGGTAAAGAACCTGCCTGCCAGTGCAGGAGAAAAAAAGATGTGGTTCAATCCCTGGGCCGGGAAGATCCCCTGGAGAAGGAAATGGCAGCCCACTCCAATATTCTTGCCTGGAGAATCCCATGGACAGAGGAGCCTGGCGGGCTGCAGTCCATAGGGTTGCCAAGATTTGGACATGACTGAAGGGACTTGGCGTGCGTGCAAACACACACACACACACACACACACACACTGATTTCCTTCCAGTTTTGGGGGGGATACTTGAGTGCTCAACGCACAGAGAGGAGAGCGCATGCTGTTCTGGGCTTGTGCAGTCTGGCTGGGGCTTTTAGAGACCCCAACATGCTCCCTCCCCACACTGCACTTAATTCAGGAAATTTGAGTACGGGTCAGGGCATTCAAACTCTAGTTCTCAAAAAGTTTGGTCCTCAGACCAGCAGCATCAGTATCACCTGGCAACCTGGTAGAAGTGCAGATTCCTAACTGCAAGAGATTTCTGAATCAGAAACTCTGAGGGGCGAGACTTAGGAATCTATGTGGTAGCAGCTTTTCAGGTGATTCTGATGCTTGCTCAAGTTTGAGACTACTGAGTTAGATGATTGTATGTGGCTTTAACAGATTTAAAAGAAAATAGCTAGATATAGCAAATATCAATTCATGGTCTCCACTCATATTTGAGACTCAGATCATTAATAAGTCATATTTTAGTGTAGGTGTGTCCTGTGTAATATTTGTGACATATTTATTCATTGGACATGCTTATACTAAAATATTATTTATTGTTGATCTCAAATCAAATTTATTTTATCTGGTAACCTTGAAAAGAAGTATAGAAAACTGTCAGAGAGTTCAAAGAACAGTCAAGATCATTATAATAGAGATTCTAGAGAAAAGGCTAAAGAAATTGACATGGTGAACACAGAGAGGAGGACACTGATGGAAGGTTCTATTTAAAGGGGATGCTGCTGAGCAGAAGAAATTTCACTTAGCACAACTTCCTGTCAATAAATGACTCAGTGGGGGTTCGGAATGACTTTGTGACTCTCGGTGGTCATCAGATGGATTTGGGGATTTTATGCAACTGTGATGCAGACGGTCCTCCAGCCCGTGTTTGTGAAGGAGCAGCAGAGAGGTGTTTGCCAACAGGGGGCTGGAGCAGTTGATTTCTCCAGGTCTTTTATAACTTCTCTTCAGACTGTTTGCAGAAACTAACACAACATTGTAAAGCAAATATATTCCAGTAAATTTTTTTTAAAAGACTGAATTTACAGTTTTTGCTTCTTATTTTTTGAAAAGTTCATAGTCTTTTAATTGATTTTTAAATGTGAGCTTATCTGGAAGGTTGGCTTTTCAGAACATGGCTATGACGGTGAGGCAGTAAAGGAGAGCTGTTAAGAGGATGCTTTTGAAGCCATTTGCACAAGACAGCAAAACTCTGTGTCCTGGATCACCATTCACCTTTGCTCTTGGCACTTGACTCTGCAGGCCTGTGGTATCTTTTGTTGCAATTACCAAAGTTATCTTGATAACCTTAACCTCTATCCAGCCCACTTTACTGCTCAACCAGATTAGTGTTCCAAAGAAAAGTCTCAGTTCAAGTCACCTCTGGGTAAAAGCTTTCAGTGATGTTAAGTTGCAAATGCTAGTTCTCTAATCCAACACTTACTCCCTTGGAGTCACGTCGTGCACAGTTATCTGTATTGTCCTTTTTTTCTGTGAGCCTTTGGGCTTCTTAAGAACAGTATTGCTTTCTCTGTACCCCATATCACCTGCCATGGTACTTTAAAGCTATGGTTTACTCTAGTATCTGCTGCATGAGTAAATAAATGAATTCAAAGGGGAAATACTTCTAATTGCCTCATCTTTCATATATGATCCCAGAATTCAATATGACTGGGTTTGAAATCGATTGGGTGAATTGACTAGCATTCTGGAACTAAAATTGTTGTTCTTTCTTGGGGAGAGGTCATATTTTTGTTTCATGGACCCATTTGGCATCTGGGAAGCATGTGGGTTTTTCTGAAGAATAAAGGTTGTTAATGCTTCCAGTAAAATACATAGGATTATCAAGAAATTAGTTATATTGCATTAGAGCTATCGAAGTATTATGAATTGTGCTATAATAATGTATTCATCTTTAACACATAAACTAATACCTGGCCGTAGGCCTATTAGCTACTATACTTTCTAAGTGGTGATGAGAGTACACAGCATTTCAAGATACTATGGCAACTATAGTGTAATATTAAAATTATCTGTGGTTTCTGTTGATGACAGAATCACAGATCATCCTATTATTGAAGAGCCTAGATTTTAATGAGAAGTTAGTGTCAATAAAGATGTAACTTTATTCCAGTCTTAGTTCATAGAACCCCCTCCACCTGGCCATGAATTCTCTAGACTCCTGAGAGAAGACTCCTGAGAGAATGGTAAGATTGTTTTGGAAGGGCCTGTAAGACAAGTTTGTGTGGCTGTGTTGTGGAAGTGAGAGGGTCTGCATTGAGCTCGCAAGAGTCATTTGTGCAAGTAGGTTATACAGTTTAAAGTGCTTAGGCAAGAGCTGTCAGAACACATGCATGCCTGCCACAGCGCTAAGGTCTTGCAGACACTGGATGAACCTTGCTGTCTAACGACACAACCTCCCATGTGGACGGCAAGTCACACTCTCCCCACCCCCTCTGCCATGCTGTGGGACAGGAGTATCCTTCAGCTTTAACACTGCCTTAACCTTGTGGCCCAGGCCCCACACACAGACGTGTTTCTCTTTCTAAACCTCCTGGGAAGTTGTTTAGTTGAACCGAGTTGTTCAGTTGAATGTCTCCCTAACGATGGTGGATTCGTAGGTTTGTATGTTGACATTTACTTGTTGAATTTGCTCCCTCTATCTCCTTCTAAAGGGACTTGTGGGCAGCATGTGACCTGTGGCCAACTGCGGCACAGAGTGACTATGACCAGCACTCCCCGAGGGCCTCCTGGAGGGGCCAAAGTGACCGGTGCTCAGGCGCTCGGTGATCAAATCTCCAGGCCTGACCCCTGCACTGTGGTCTGCGAGAAACTGGGAAGCATGGTGTAAGGCGCTTCTATTTCCTCTCAACATAAATTATGCAAACATATTTCTGTTCATTGCTTAGAAAGTATTAAAGCCACCTATAATGTAATCCTTCATTCTACCAGGCATGGACTTACAGAAGCATAGTTTTTGTCTCTGCAGTTAGGTAGGATGAGGGTGGGGGTTCTTGTAACACTGAAAGCTCCAGGATTGACGACGATGTTTCTAACTATGTCAGTGGCTTCTCAGTGGTCTTAATTATGAAAACAAGATGACTGTCTTTATTAACATGTATATATTACACACCTCTGTATCTCTTTTCATGTCTGTGTCTGTATGTATGTATGCATACACACACACAAAACATATGTGTGTTTTAAATATATATGTGTGTGTGCATGCTTATGTTTTAATCATAGTATAAATATATATATTATTTATATATAATTTATATTATATATAAATAAATATTTTATAACTGTAATATATATAAAATAAATATAATAAATATTTAATTTATATAATATATATATATATTATATATTTTATATATAACTTTTGGCTATATAAATATTTATTTATATATATAAATATATATATTTATACTGTGATTAAAGCTCATGTAGAATTATGTTTACTTGAATCCTGGCAGTCTTTATGTGATTGACATTTGCATTTTTCTGTCTCCTAAGCTATCTAAATCCTCTTGACTTTGAGACTTTCTGATTTGGTTGGAACGAATACCAAATTTGGAAGTCTTTTAATATACCTTGTTAACTTGAATAGTTTCTTGATACAAGAGAGATAAGGGAGTGGTTTGTAACATTAGGAGTAAAGTGTGGTAATTGAAGTTCTCACAGTACATACTTTATTGATGGCTAATTTTGGCATCTCTTGTGCATGTAATTAAATATAGAAGGGCTGTCTTTTTTTGTTAAATGAATTTAGTAAAAATTGTGTAGAGAGTTCATGTTATTTATTTTTGTTTTTTGTTTCATTGGGTGAAAAGTTGGTATCTGACCCAGGGAATCCTTTTAACCCTTGAGAACTGTATATTTAAGTTACTGAGAATCACAACTGTGTCCTCAAATTCCTTACAACCTACCAGGCTAGTTCCTTCATGAAGTTTTCTGTGATCCCTATGTTATTTTTTTATTGCTGCTATAGAAAATTAGCATGAAGTCAGTCACTGACAACAATACAGATTTGGCCTTCCCTGGTGGTCCAGTGGCTGAGAGTCCACCTCCCAGTGCAGGGGACGTGGACTCGCGCCCTAGTCTGGGAGGATCCCACACGCCACGGGGCAACTCCGGTCCTGCACCACAGCCAGTGTGCGCATGTGCGCCGCCTGCGGACGCCCGCACACCCTAGAGCCGTGCGCCCCAGAGAGGGCAGCCCCCGCCACGGGCAGCCCGAGCCCCGCAACCGTGGGGAGCCCCAGCGCGCCGCAGCTAGAGGCAGCTCGTGTGCAGCAGCGAAGACCTGGCGCAGCCAGGAATGAAAAGTAAGCAAACAAATAACAAGTTTAAAAAATACATTGAGATTCCATTTCAAAATATAGCACAGATCTATTATTATCTTCCAGTTTTGGAGATCAGAAGTCCAAAAGGTCTCTGATTGTGCCAAAATCAAGATGTTGGCTGGGCTGTTCTTCTGAAGGCTCTGGGGGGGATCTGTTTCTTGCCTTTCCAGCTTCTAGACGTTCCCTGCATTCCTTGGCTTGTACCCCCTTCTGTCTTCAAAACCGTCAATGGCCTGTGAAGTCTTTCTCACAGTATGATCTATTTCTTACTCTTCTGTCTCCTTCTTGCTCATTGAAGGACCTTGGTGATTATATTGGGTCCACCTGGGTAATCCAGGATAAATCTTTTTATGTTAGGATCAGCTGATTAGTAATTTTAATGCTGCCTGCAACTTTTGCCTATGATTCTCCTTTGCCTATCACATACCATATTCACAGATTCTGAACAGGAGAAAGCTACTATCTTGCCTATCACATTCCTTAAGTCAGGGCTGACCCATGGACTTCTTGTAAGGTTTTAGTGACACTCTCACCTTGCTATTTTTCATGTACATTCTCTATCTCTCTTTTGTCTTTTAACCTCTGGACAGCACAGGACCATGTTTACATCATGTTTGTGTTCTCACTTTATAGCAACATTGAAACAAGCAAATGTTTTTTGAGAAAATGAATGATTCTGTGTAAAGCTTTATCCAAAAATGGTTAGATGAGAGGACTCAAATATAGAAGTATAAAAAATGGAAACAGATAAAAATGGACAGATTATCATCAGTACTGCCTATAAGAGAATAGTTTCTTCAAGCGCATCCCTGTCTCTAAGCATTGAATATCACTGATCAAAGAATATGATCCACGTTAGAGTTACTACTGTTTTTCTTACTCTAATATTTTGGCATTAAAAGATCCTTTAATGTCTTGGCTTTTTAAACGGAATTGTCTCTTTGAGGCCTTATGAACTCTGGGCATCCTAAACTCTCATATCTGAACCTGCAAATTCTGGGAAGTTGTGGCCAAACTGTGGGATGAATGCCCTCATGAATGTGGGACTCCTGCTAGGTAGCTAGCCTGCTCTGGCCAAGTGTACCCAACATCTCTGAGACTTTAAAGCACTTCCAAACATGTAGAGCTTTTGTATGAGGTACACTGAAGCGCTGAGGAAAGTGAATGATATTCCCAAGATGTCCAAGATGCCAAGATTTTCTCCCAGGTATCTTTAGACTGCATGTGAGTTATATATTCTACTTCATGATGTATTTGTGTACTTCTAAATATATATATTTTATATATTTGTGTGTGTGTGTATAAATATATATTTATAATGTTGTTGTTCAGTTGCTCAGTCACGTCCGACTCTTTGTGACCCCATTTACTGCAGCACGCCAGGCTTCCCTGTCCATCACCATTTCCCAGAGTTTCCTCAAACTCATGTCCATTGAGTCAGTGATGCCATCCACCTATCTTGTCCTCTATCGTCCCCTTCTCCTGCCTTCAGTCTTTCCCAGCATCAGGGTCTTTTTTAATGAGTCAGCTCTTCTCATCAGGTGGCCAAGGTTTTGGAGCTTCAGCTTCAGCATCAGTCTTTTCAATGAATAATAAGGATTGATTTCCTTTAGGATTGTTTATCTCCTTGCAGTCCAAGGAAATCTCAAGAGTCTTCCCCAACACCACAGTTCAAATGCATCAATTCTTTGGCACTCAGACTTCTTTATGGTCCAGCTCTTACATTCACACATGACTACTGGAAAAACCGTAGCTTTGACTACACGGACCTTTGTTGGCTAAGTAATGTCTCTGCTTTTTAATATACTGTCTATGTTGATCGTAGCTTTTCCTCCAAAGATCAAGCGTCTTTTAATTTCATGGCTGCAGTCACCATCTGAAGTGATTTTGGAGCCCAAGAAAATAAGTCTGTCACTGTTTCCATTGTTTCCCCATCTATTTGCCATGAAGTGATGGGACCGGATGTCATAATCTTAGTTTTTTGAATGTTGAATTTTAAGCCAGCCTTTTCACTTTCTCTATGTATAACCTATGCATATAGTTTATATAAAGTTTCAACTCTCTCCCACATCCAGAAAGTGTCATTTTGAAAAGTGTGAGTACATACTATTCTTACCATGTTCTGTGATGTAGGCAGGCATCTTCTCCTGTCTCATGGGTGAAGAAGTCTGGCCACAGAGTATAACACACTTGTCCACCATCACACAGCTGACTTGTGACATGTATGATACAGTGACTTGAATCGAGATGAGCGCAATCCAAATTCCATGCTTCTTATACATCTAGTACCACACAAACTCCATTTTCTCAGGAATCAAGGCTTGTAGTTCTTGACGTTTCTTTTAATTCATGATCTGAATAATGCAGCAATTCACAAATTTCCATGGTATGTTACTCTAATGGTATTCTCTGTGGAAAGGAAAATATTTTGTAATCAAGTATAATTAACAATACATTCAAAATTAAAGCATATACCTCCATGGTAGTGACTATGCATGCAAAGCTCAATAGTAGAGAAATGTGTCTTAATTTCTTTTACCCCAGGATTTTCCAAACTCATTTGACCACAGAACTCTTGCTTTCTGCCCTCATTCTCCCATAATAGTTATTGTCTTTAGGGAAAGCTACAAATTCCTAAATCTTGGGTCCCCAGTTAGTCTGACGTGATTATGTAGCCAGCCAGTGTGTAAATGGAGCTGTAGTTAATGGGCAGAAATTGGCTTTGCCTCCTGTGCCCATTAGGAATGCTTTCAGCAGCAAGTAGCAGAGTGTCTGAATATTTTCAGTTTGAGCTCTTGCTAATCATAGTATGATCCTTGTATCAGTTATATAGATGTCACTATGGAGCCTGTTGGAAATTTGAAATTTCAAGTCTCACCCTAGATTTGCTGAAAGGGAAACTATATTTTAATAAGATCCTCAGGAAACTGATGATCTAAGAAATTCAAAGTTGGAGCATCTTATTTTGATTTGCAACTCAAAGAGGTATTCAGGACTCAGAGCCTTAATTCTTCAAGGTGGTAAAATGGCTGCCAAAGCTCTGTGCATTTTATCCTCTCTTAGCTACATTTAAATTCAGCTAGAAGGAGATGGGCAAAAGGCACAGTAGCATGGAATGAGGCAGAGATAAGGACATTTTTCTTATGTGCCCTTTTTAAAAAATTTTGGCCAGCCCTACATGGCTTGCCAGATCTCCGTTCCCTAACCAGAGATGGAACCTCTGCTCCAGCAGTGAAAGCACTAAATTCTAATCACTAGTCCACCAGGGAACTCCCAGGCTTTCTTTCTTATTAATAAATAACTTCTTTATCAGCAGGCCTGCTATAACTTCCCCCTGGTTCTGATTAGCTAGACCTAGGTCACGTACTCACTCATTAGGTCAGTTTCTGACAGCTTGTAAGAGGAAAGCGTCAGTTGCCTTTGGTTTTACCAGTGCTGTCCAAAAAATATAAAGCTAGCCATATAGATAATGTAAGATTTTCTAGTAGACACATTAAAGAAAGAAAAAAAAACCAGCTAAAATTAATAATATATTTTATTTAAGCCAATAAATCTAGACCATTATAATTTCAACATACAAGCAATATCCAAAAATTGCCAATGACATTTTATTTTCTTTATTTCATGCTAAATTTTTGAAATCAAGTCCATATTTTATACTTATATCACATTTCAATTCAGTTGCTGAGTTTTCATTAGAGATATTTAATCTGAGATCAAACATGAGATCAATACATGAGATGTATTTAGATCTCATAAAAGACACAATTGAAAAAATAGTCATCAGATTGCTCCATGCATAATTAAATATTTTCCAATAATCAAATCATGTTTCAAATTTTAAATTAAATTAAATTTAAATTAAATTAAAAATTTGATTCTTCAGTCACACCAGTCACGTTTCAAGTGACTGGTACCTATCATGTTGGACAGTACAATACTAGACCCTTGCTCCTTAAAACATCCAGGGATCAGCAAAGACAACGTTACCTAAGAGCTGGTTAGAACTGCTTAATCTTGGGTCCCACCCTAGATCTATTCAGTCAAAATCTATAATTTAAGGCATATTAAAGCTGTTCTCAACTTTTACTGGGGTACACTCTGTTCCCACAGAGTGACTGTGGGAACTTTGGAAACTGCTGATGCTTACACCCTATCTGAGAACCTTGGAATCAGACTTTCTTTGGGATCCAGATGTCAATTTTTTATTGAAGCTTTCCAGGTTATTCCTCTATGCAGCCACATTTGAGAACTGCTGGCCTAGACCAATCCTGATTTGTCCCCTCAAATCAGACACATTGTAATCCTAGCAATGTGTAGTGGAGGCTTAAATAAGTAACCAACAGTGGTTCCCATAGTGGCTTCCCTCTGATTTGGGGGTATTTTCTGAAGGGTTTGGAGTCTGGCTGGAATCTGCTTTACTAACTGGGGTCTCTCTTGGTCTCACACTGTCTTGGTCTCTTTTCTCTGTTCAGTCTGGCTAACTCTTTCCTCTGCTTCCCATGTGGTCAGCCGTTTCACCAGTGTTCACTTTCCTTGTTCTTCCGGGTAGCCGGCTGGTTAGGCTGCACTGATATGCACTCAGACCCCATCTGGAAGGGCATCAAGGGCGCCCAGTGTCCTCCGGCTCCTCTCCTCTGCTCCAGCGTAGGTGTTTCCAGAATTAATTTCTTCTAGGTGCTCATAATTCTGCTTTTGTCTCTCTGATTATGTTTTGGCTTCTCTTTGACGATGAGCTCAAATGAGTGGGCATATGTATGAGCTGTGAGATGTGCTTTTTATGATCATCTTTGGATACCTTATAAGCTGCTTGTGTACCTTCCTCTGGGTTCCTGAAGAGTCAACATGTGCACAGACCTCGAAACACAGGCTTACTTATTTACATGCCTCTGTTGCAAGCTATACCACCTGAACTTTTCTTCTGAGGAGGGAACTTTAGCAGCATAGACTTGGGGGTGGGGGTGGGGGACAGGTCCTTCTCTACTAGGAACCTTCACCTGAGTGGCTCTCATTAGTACAGACAAAGCTACTTTACAAAAGTGTATTCAGTTTGCTCAGCTCTGAGAGATGCTATTCTTGCCTGTGTGGACTCAAGCTCAAAGGGTCTGATTGACAGCCTTTTGAAATCTAACATGTTTCTTGGTAGAGGAGGTTTTTGTACAGGATACATTTCCATGATGAGTAATTGCTATTGAATCTAATAAAAGGATTTCTGCAAAATTTAGGCCATGCAACATTTACTCTAGGTAATAAAACAACTACATATTAGTTGGTATTTATTCTTGTAACTATTAAGAGAATTCTGTTCAGCTCAGTTCAGTTCAGTCGCTCAGTCCTGTCTGACTGTTTGCGACCCCTTGAATCGCAGCACGCCAGGCCTCCCTGTCCATCACCAACTCCCGGAGTTTACTCAAACTCATGTGAACTTCTGGAAATTATTATTAAAGTATAAATGTTTTTATTCTAGATTGTATAAACAAGTATGTTAAAGACTGAACACCTGGATAAATATGAGCTAACCAACAGTAGCAATTCTTACTCTTTTGTTTGAAAGTAAAACTGTGTAGATGCTATGATTTAAAAAGTCTTAGTTTAGAAAAATCTGGTTTTTGAAATTTAAAATTGTAAATAGGATCAAAGAGGTTATTAACGATCAGTTAAAATTTTATCACATTTACATAATTTTTCTAATATTTATATTACAGTAGGAAAATGAATATGGTAAAGTCCCCATGAAATTTTTGTATATTTATTAAAAGTGGACTATTCAAAGAAATTCTCAGATAAGTATGGTTCATATGATTCAAATTATGTATAGAACAACATAATATTAAAAGTATAATGTCAACTTCCGTATTAGAATGAAGAAGTATTATGAGGAACTCCTGACATTTTGAAGGGCTGGGAAAACTTTGACTCTTCTACATTTAAACACTCTATTCAGCATAAAAGGAAAAGCTCATAATTAAATACACATTATAGCTAGTAAACTACACATTTATGCCTGCATATTCAATGAAGTGGGTTTCCCAGGTGGCTCAGTGGGTAAAGAATCTGCCTGCAGTGCAGGAGATGCTGGAGATATGGGTTCAATTCCTGGGTTGGGAAGACCCCCCAACCCACTCCAGTGTTCTTTCCTGGAGATTCCCATGGGCAGAGGAGCCTGGTGGGCTACAGTCCATGGGGCGCAGAGTCGGACGTGACTGAAGCGAGTGAACACAGCGTGGCACACACCGTGACGTGTATCTAATTTCCCCAATAATGTATATATCAGTTGATTGTGTTGTGTCTTGCCATATTCGCAGCACTTTGACAAATAATCTTACCATTCTCTGTGGCCTGGGGCTGAGGCAGTAGTATTTTGGTCCCTTCCCACAGATTTGAAAATGGGGGCTCAGAGAAGAACAGTATATACCCCAAATCCTCAGAATGTAAGATAAGAAATTATCTTTCTCATCAGCTGGTGTTCTTTTTACTGCGGTGTTCTGCCTCTTTATTTCTTAGGGTCTTCAGACAATAGGACTTTTTAAGTCTCCTGGACTATCAGATATAAAGGACTGAGAAGTGAGCTGAATGCTCCGGACAGATTGCTCCTGTCCCCTGACAGATCCTCAGTTCCCTTTTCCATAATTCTGAAATCATTAAAGCTTTGAAACTTAGATTTCCCATAAATTTGGCGTAAATTTTGTGGCAAATTTATGCCTGAACCAACAGAAGGTTATATACAGTCTTTATTTATCCCACTTTGGGTGAACAGCCATAGGTTTCACTGCATAAATACTGGTGCATTTGCTAGATATCCATACAATTTTTCTCTAAAGACTCAGACAGTAAATATTTTAGGCTTTGTGGACCATACTGCTTCTTTGGCAGCTACACACTTTTCCACTATGACTAGCAGGAAAACAGCCAGAGACGATACGTGAATAAAGACATGACCGTGTTGCAATAAAACTTTATTTACAAAAGTAGGTGGTAGACTGCACATAGACCTCTGGCCATAGTCTGTCAACCCCTGGACTTGAGAATCATGCCTAGATCTGATGGGCCATTGCTTCATGTATTTTATACACACACAATATTATCTGTCTGAATTTGAAACATACCAGACCCTCAAAGGTTTCTGGTAAGTGATCATGGGCTATGTCTAAGATTTAAAGGAAATATTATAGAATAGAAAGTCATCTCCATTTTGGTCAAGCACTGAAGTATTTGTATACACATATAGGAGGGGCGACTAAAGTTCAGGTATTGGCAGTGCATTAAGCAGGAACGAGCTGTGTGTGTCATAAAATATTTACATATATAGGTTCATATTTGTCCCACATAACAGGAAGTTCAGTAGTAGATAGTCTAGGGCCGCTTCAAGAGCTAAGATGGTTCCCTCAGGAATCCAGTGTGTCTCCATATTCATTCTCCATCATCCTTAGTTAATAAGCTTCACCCTGATTATCATTGTCTCATGGTTGCAAATTGGGTGCTCCACCTCCAGGTGTTACATACACACTTCCAGTAGATAGCAAAACACAAAAAAATAAAAGTGGGCAATATTGCATCTGTGTTAGAAAAGAAGACACTCCCCAAATCTCAACATTTAGTCTCTCATTGGGCTAGACAAGGTGACAAAGCTACCACTACTTGTAAGGAAGCCTCAGGAAGCCAGTATTTTTAGTTGGGTTCATGTTCATTACCTACCAAATTCAGGAAAAAGAGTTTGGTTGGACAAGTTGCACCATCTGCTGAGGCATCTGGACTTGTTTTGGTAGCTATTACATTTCATTACAGATATTTAATATTTTATAGTCTTCTTTCCTGGGCAGCACATCTTTCTAAGCATCACCAGTGTTATCAATATTTTCCATCTGAATTGAAGAATTAAATAACTCGATTCATATTTTTAAAATATAATTGTCCTGTAATATGCATGTATAGTCACTTGAGAATGTATTTCTTCAGAAATAAACTGTCCTGAGGATTTAGTGGTGGAGGATTTTGTTTAGATGGGACCCTTAGTATGTGAGTTTGCAAGGTTTGAGGAAAATTGAGATTGAAGTCAGTGGAAGGCAATTTACACTTTAAGAGAGCACAGTCACTCTGTAACTTTCTTAACTATGGCACTGCTACAGTTTTTGAGAGAAAAGCAATTAGATAGGGACATGTGGACCATTTTAATTTTGACTAGTATGTCTCAGGATCTTTACCCTCCCCTCTGAGGTGATATTTATTGTCTTTCTGGACACAGAGCACTTGTTCTTTAGGATGGGCGGCATTAAGCTATTGTAATAAGAAAAGATAAGCGATACCCATACAATTTTAAATTTTGCCTTAGTAGGCTATCCTAAAATGGTACAAGTAAGAAAAGTATGAAAATGAATAGATTCACTTATTGATTTCACTTACATATAAGTGAAATTAGTTTTTCTTCTACTAAGTTCTGTAACACTGAATTAATTCTAGAATCTGTTTCAATGTAGCTATTATAACTAAGTTATAACTGTGACCTTTGTTCTGTCATATAAAGCCTGACCCTGAAATAATGCCCATCGGAGCCTTATCTGCTATACTTTTGAAAACTTCAGCAAAAAAACTCAGTTTTTAACCCAGATGGTTTACGGTTCTTAGAAAGACACCACCAAAAACTATTTAAGAAGTGATCAGAAATGGAATGGTTTGCATTTTGGTGAGGAGAAATGAAGAAGCCATGTAGCTAACTGTTTGAATCTGGATTCCTGTTTAGCATCCAGATCATTCATTAACATGATCAAGCAAACTGGAATCAACAGATAGTGAAGAAAAACAAAAGACTAAAAGAAAAGAATCAATATGAACAAATCTACCAGCTGAGCCACACACACACACAAAGAAAATAATAAGAGATAAATCATTAAAATAATTCCAAATTTTATTCTCAGGGATAGTTAAGAACCGACTCCTATAGGAGAGGAATGGTTCAGAGCAGAAGGGATTTTTGGAAATGAAAGTGTAATTGTTGACTTAAAAAATACTAGTATAGTGAAAGGATGAAGGACCTTCCAGAAAAACAGAGCAAATAAAACCAGTTAGAAAATATGAATGAAAAATTGAGACATCAGAGGATCGATCCAGTGATTGTTACATCTTCTAATAAAGGATCTGAAAAGAGAAAATTGAAAAAAAAAAAAGTGGAGGAAATAATTTAAACACACACACACAAATACATTTATATACGTGCACATACACACAAAATTTTCCAAATATTCAGGCAACTGCCTCTGAGAGCAAAGTAGGATGAATAAGAAGAAGAATATGAATGGATCAGTAAGTAAACACATTTTCATGATATTTCATAATACCAAGGAGAAAGAGAGGCTGCTGAAAGATTCCAGAAATGGAAGTGGGATAGAGAATTGACCACAAAGATGATTTATAGAGGACAAGAGAATGATGCATTCCTAGTTTGGAGGGAAATTATTTTGATTCTGTTCCCAACTAAACTGGAAATTTATTGTCAAGGGAAAGTAAAAGCATTTTAAGACAAGTAAGAGCAAAAACATCTGATCACCCCCAGGTCACACCAGAAAAAAAAAAAAGGCAGCAAAATAAAAGAAATGTGGGTTCCAAGGACAGGTGGATATACTAAACCAAAAAATTGCAATAATATTACAAAAGAGACTTCCCTGGTCCAGTGACTAAAACGCCAGAGTCCCAGTGCAGAGATCTGGGTTTGATACCTGGTCAGGGAACTAGATCCCATATGCTGCAGCTAAGAGTGTGATTGCTGCAACTAAGACCTGGCACAGCCAAATAAATAAATAATTTAAAAAATGAGCAACAACAACCAAAAAACCCCTCAAGATAGTAACTCTGGCAAATCTTTAAAAGAAAAAAAGAAGCTGTCAAAATCAGAATAGGGTTTTTATTAATAGGAAGCTCTAAAAGCAAAATGAAATTTCCATAACAGAAAGTGTGATAAATCCGTATGTTCTCAGGTAACAGATGGGGATGTCAGTCAGGCCCTTCTTGTCTCCATTTTCTCTACTCTGGTCCTTGGAGCAGCACAGGTGTGAGCAGTGTTATATGACCATCTCTCCCTTCACACACCCAACTTGTTTCTGCAGAGAGAAGCTATCTTCTAATTTTCACATTATAAGTGTTATTTATTTTGCAATTTACAAAAGTTAGTGTGTAAAAAAGTTATAATATAGAACATGGTCTTAATGAGCAAACCATTCACAATGATTTACTAGTTTGTTAGAGAAAATTTGAGAGGTGGACAGGGAGAGAGGTGAAGGGAAACAGAAGGACCCTAATCTCTCATTTTACAGAGAGAGGGAGATAAGATTGTCTCTGTTTGGTGAAGTAGTGAGAGAGATTTAGACTGTCTACAGACTAATTGAAAAGAAGTATTATGTAATATTAGTGGCAGTGAAGAGAAGGGGAAAAAAGAATGGCATACCGTGGAGTCAAATGATAATTTTTCAGTTAACAAATCAACAAATAGGAGTTTGAGCATGTTATCTGGAGGTGCACTTTCCAGTTCAGTAGCTACTGGCCATGTGGAGTTATTGAGCCACTGAAATGTGGCCCATCCAAATTGAGATGTGCTACATGGAAGGCCTGGGGCTTCTCTGGGAATCTCCCCATGATAAAGAATCCACTTGCCAATGCAGGAGATACAGGTTTGATCTCCAGGTTGGGAAGATTCCCTAGGGATGGAAATGGCAACCCGCCTCTGGCCTGGAAAGTCCTATGGACAGAGGAGCCTGGCAGGCTACGCAGTCCATGGGGTCATAAAATAGTCAGACATGACTTAGTGACTAAACAACAACAACAAGGAAATATGCTTCAGATTCCAAAGGTTTAGTATGAAAAAAACAAGTGTAAAAATTCCTTAGTAGCTTTAGTATTGATTACATGTTGAATTGATAATGTTTTCGGTGAATTTAGTTAAATAATATATTATTTCTAAAATTCAGTTGAGTTCAGTTGCTCAGTCGTGTCCGGCTCTTTGCGACCCCATGGACTGCAGCACACCAGGCCTCCCTGTCCATTGCCACTCCTGGAGCTTGCTCAAACCCACGTCCATCGAGTCGGTGATGCCATCCAACCATTTCATCCTCTGTCATGCCCTTCTCCTCCTGCCTTCAGTCTTTCCCAGCATCAGGGTCTTTTCCAATGAGCCAGTACTTTGCATCAGGTAGCCAGAGTACTGGGGCTTCAGCTTCAGCACCAGTCTTTCCAGTGAATATTCAGGACTGGTTTCCTTTAGGATTGACTGGTTGGATCTTGTTGCAGTTCAAGGGACTCTTAAGAGTCTTCTCCAACACCACAGTTCATAGTAATCGTCATGGTCAGTAGCTTATAACATTGCTTATCTCTCATAAGTCTGATTCGAAGTGCATTTTCTTGTCTGACACATTTTCAGAGAAGGATGATCATGGAATTATGGTTTTATTTACTTAGTTTTGATCATTTTATGTGTTTCTCCACGTGAAAATGCTTGAAGAAATTGAGAATTATTTTTGAACAGTCAGGGCTTTCCTAGAGCAGAACACTTTGCCTTAGAAGGTAGGAAGCAACATGTTTAAAGATTTTTTTAAAAAAAAGGACAAGTTACACCAAAAGTATTAAAGCCATCATTTTTCTTCTCCTCTACTCCAAGTATATTAGTCTAAGAGGCAAGTGTTATCACTTTCACACCAACCCTCCCGAAAGGCTGATTCCTTGTCTCATCCTTTCAGTCTAAGACACTTGGAAGGGACACAGCAGTCTTCATCCAGTGAGCTTTATTTCCAACATGGAATTTATGCAGCGTGTGAGCAAATCACGTTATTGTAGTGAACTGTGCTTCTCTCAGGATAGTCAAAACAAAAGGGATGCATAAATCCTCTCAATCATTTTAATTTGCTGAATGTGCACCATGTATATATAGGTGATGTTGACTTTTTCTCTATTTACATATGTTCATGAGCATTGAAAAGAATCTTTTTGGGGGGACGGGGGTGGTACCGCACAGCTTGTGGGGTCTTAGTTCCACAAGCAGGGGATGAACCCAGGCCACTGCAGTGAGAGCACTGAGTTCTACCTACTGGACCATGAGGGAATCCCCTGAAAAGGTTTAATTCATAAAATTACAAAGAAGAAATGTACTAGTTCATTTCTTTCATCCTATCATCCAGGCATAACCATATTAATACATATTTTATTATGTTAATTCTAGTGTTTCCAGACGTACTCATAACCTACACTTTATGGGGCATAATATGGGTATGTCTTCTGTTTTATTGCCCCCAGAAAGCCATTATATTTAGAGTGCTTTTTCATAGCACTGAATATTCTTCATAGTGAAAGTGAAAGCTGCTCAGTCGTGTCCGACTCTTTTGTGGCCCCATGGACTATACAGTCCATGGAATTCTCCAGGGCGGAATACTCGAGTGGGTAGCCTTTCCCTTCTCCAGGGGATCTTCCCAACCCAGGTATCTAACCCAGGTCTCCCCCATTGCAGGCAGATTCTTTACCAGCTGAGTAGGCATAGTTTTAATAACTTTATAATAGATCATTTTAGAGAAATGAATGAAAAATGTTTTATGAGTTGAAATTGGAAATGAATATTTGGCATTTTGATTGGGATTGGGATTGAACAGATCTATTCTTCTAGGGGAGTTTTAGTGTTAATTGATACCAAAAGAGAAAAGATAATGAAATGTTTACCTTGTTATAATTAATAGCAATTTTTTAAGCTGTATTGTGAACAGAAGCTTTCCTTATGAGTGTGGAAGACATGCCCAAAACAGGTGATTGTGTACTTCTATACCCTCCAAAAGGTGAAAAAGTGAAAACTTCATTAATGCAAACTAACATGGAGCTATAATCTTGCATCTTAGGACAAAAATGAATTTAGTTTCTGTTTCTGTCTCAAGGAGGCAGAAAGTTAAAGGATCACCTTCTCCAGGCTGTTTAACTGATGTCTCCTTTAGCATAAACTAGCCTTATTGAGGTGAATTCCTCCTGTACCAGGTTTAATACATGTCACGAAAGATGGGATGTGTTGGTGCTTATGGAAAGGTGGCGGGGGGGAGGGGGGGGCTGTGGAATTATATCTTCGGAGGTCAGGTGGAAGAATGGGTTTGGGTGGGTGGGGGAAGGAGCTGTCTTACAGTAGATAGAAATCCAGGAGCTGGTTCCGTTTAAGGAGAACCACTAGTTTTTGTCTTGTTCTGTTTTTTAAGTGCAAGATCAGAGACTTGCACTTTAAGTGCAAGATCAAGGATTATAAGGAAGAATATGATAAGGCAAGATGGGAGGATCAAACAGGTAGTCAGGGGAAAGAGAGAGTGGAGAGAGGAATTCATAAAAGTCATAGCTTCCGCCTTCCTGTGCCTCCTGTAGGCCAGCCACCTGTCTCCCGTGAGTGGGGTGGGATGGGTGAGGGAAGAATAGGTAGGGTTTCTGTTTAGATGCCAGGTAAGGATAGTAAGGATGAAAGAAATGGAAAGGAAGGACATAGATTGAAGTAAACAGAACCTTCATTATTAGAAGAGCTTTAAGAGTTGACATTGTGTGACATTTCAAGAGGAAATAAAGGCTCCTTTGAAATAACTCATAGAAGATCACGGGATTGTTCACAGGTACCCCCAGGAAGTTGCCCACCACTGCTGGATATGAACATGAACTATTTATTCCTCTAATATCCTGACCTCTGAGACAGTTATCTTCTCTGATGAAATGTAAAACAACCTTCCTCTTGCATTAAAATTTGTTGTCAAAGCTGTCAAGCTATTTTAAGCAAGAAAAGGGGGAATTTATTGAAAGGTTTCAGGGCTGATTTTTAAGATCCCATGGTGAGAAGGGAAGGATCTGATAATCTGAACTAAAGCTTTTGAGAATCCAGACAGCAGTTGATTTTCAGGTGCTCTCATCTCTGCTCTGCCAGTGGTGTTTTTGTGTGTTCCTGTTTCTCTTTCCACGTGAGGTACAGTGATGATTCCAGATGTTTACATCACCTAGCTGAAGCAGCTCACGACTGGTCTCTCTCAAGGCTCATCCCAAACTCTCAGAAGAGGAAGAAGCTGATTGGCTCTGCCTTGAGCTCACACCCATCCTTGGTTTAATCAGCTCTGGCCAGGTGTCAGGTCCCAACACATGTATGGGTGCCATTGATATTATGTGGATAAGCATCTGATAATCATTCTTGAAGAAATTGTGGGCTGGATGGGTTCTCCAAAATTGACCACAACCACAGACACCTTAGTAGGTGTGGCACAAGGGGCATAGCTTTTCACTGTCACTGTTTACTTTTCCACCAAAAATAGTATCTGTTAATAGTTCCTTTCACTTGAAAGTGTGGTCCATGGGCCTGCCTGCAGCAAGAGTATCATCTGGGAACTTAGAAATGCAGATCTTAGGTCCTGCCCTACACCTACTGAATCAGCATCTGGCAGTTCACAAGATTTCTTAATAATCACAGGACATTAATATTTGAGATGTGCCTATTAGCCAGAGGAACAAGTTAGGAGCCAGACGCAGGTTAGGGCTGTTGAGCTGGCTTGTTGACAGGTACCTGGTAGGGGCCAAATTGTTTTGTTTGAACTTCAGCCGAGAGCCTTCCCCTGCCCTCATCCGTGCTTCACTGTGAGCCCTTTTCCACTGGAAATTCAGGGTTCAGGACAAGGATGGAGAGACGCTGTGTTTGATGTGGGAGCCATAATGAATGACGCCCTGTGTTAGTGCTGAGAGGTGATCTGCAGGATGGAAAGAGGAAAGCGATGAACGGTAAAGGTGTCAAAATCACCGCCAACGTGGACGTATCCGCAAGGCAACTATTAATTAGGTCGTCATTTTTAAGTTAATAAATGTCACTTATATATTAAATCACTACTCTACCTCTGTTTTTATGTCCAGGTCTGCAAGTTTTTAAAGTCCCTAGATTAGTGTCTTTTTATAAAGCTTAAGGTCTTTGTGAGCTAAATGGACAACTTTTGATTATGGAGATATTACTATTAATAGAATGCTTGTTTAGAATACAGACACTCTAAAGAAACTCAGCAAGTAGAACATCTATGACAGCAATTCAGAAATCCACACCATTGGCATTTTTTACTTTGAAGTCTAAAAAGATGAGTTTCAGACATTTAGATGCGTTTCAGACATTTTCCTTTACAGGAATTCTATTTTCCTGCAGTTTCTCTTGTTTACTCCTTAAAAGAATCCTGGGAACTGGCGTAGGTCACTCTAACCTGCCATTACTGTTAAATCACACTGCTCATTTGCAGGGAAGCACTTGCTATTTAGTAACCTAACTGGAAAAACCATTAAAATTTTTTCTTGTAAAAATCCTTGCTTTGCAAAATGCCAGAACTGGCCAGATGGAAATAACAAGAATTTCTAGCTCTTCCAGGCAAACAGGAAGCCCCACCTCAGCGGGCCCCTTCAGACAGCAATTCTGAACTTTCATCAGAGCTTATTTTGTTGGAGTAGAGGCATTTGGGATCACTGAATTGGCTGGGATTGTTGAAGCCAGCTGCTCTATAATACCTTTGGTATTCCAGGTGACCAAATTCCTGTATTCATTAAAACAATGTATCAGTTTGTCTGGAGGTTTAGCATCCTTGTATTGGATAGAAATATGGAAGTACTTGGAAAACTTTGAGTACTGTTTCTCATCCTTGGCTGTGCATTGGAATCGCTGGGGAGTTTGACAACCACTGATGCCTGAGCTATGCCTCCAGAGATTCCAGTGTAATTTCCTGCAGCCTGGGCATGGGCTCTCCTCCAAAGAGAAGTGTCCAAGGTTGAGCTAAGGTTGAACCATCATCTTATGAACCTGTTTATCAAACAGTCCCAAGGTGGAGTGTTTGCAGATATGATTATGGAAATGCAGGTTCCCAGGTACCAATCCAAGAGAATCAAATTCAGTAGTTTGGGGACAACTTTAAGAATCTTAATCTTTAAGCAAGCCAAGCCCGGTTGAGATTCTGATAGAAGAGGCCCTTGGGCCATATTTAAAAACACTTTCTTGGAGATTATTTTTAAAAGAGAATGACTGGAAGGACTGAAATGTGTTCACTGTTGGGTCCATTAGGGATCCATCAGTAAGTGATTCAAGCATATTTTAAAAAGATGAAAAAAAATGATAATGTGGTATAAGGACAAGACTTTGTGGATAATAACAAAACAGTGGAGTTCTGAGCCTCATTTTGCTGCTCTAACCAGTTCTGTGGCTCCAGGTAAGACACTCAGTCTCTCTGGTACCCAAGCTTTTTGCCTCTTAAATGAGGATCTTGAGAACGATTAATCTTAGGTCTTCTGAATTTCCAGTGCTTCACAAATCTATGGTACTAGACATTATCTGTTTGCATCAGTTCTTAAAGGAATTGCCAGCAGGACTCTTGATGGTTTTACTAAAATAGTGGGGCAGCAAGCATGGCCTCTGGGCCAGCAGCATCTCCATCATCTGGGCACCTGTTAGAAATACAGTCTTGAGCCCTGCCTCAGACTTGCTGAAACTGAAACTTTGAGAGTGAAGACCACTGTTCCAAAAATAGTACTTGGAAGAATAAAGTTGAGAAGTGTTTTTTTTTTTTTTTTAATTCATAGTGAAGGGAAATCACCACTATAAGTGTGAACTTTTAACACTGTTTAAAAATACGATGACAGTATGATGTATTGACAACCTGGTTCGAATTGCAGGGGAATTTGTAAAAAACTATTGAAATCCAGAGCCTTGCTAGGAGAAGCATCATCTCCTGACTGTCAACATCATTATGCCCTGGTAATTTGTGAGTGTTGCAGAATCTCTGGCCCTACCCCTGACACTGAATCAGAATTTGTTTTTGTTTTTGTTTTTTTTCCCTGAAGAAAATCTGATAATTCATTTGCAGGTTAAAGCCTGAGAAACACTGTTATAGACAAAGATGTTAAAACCATAGTGCCAGCTTTCCCTCTCCTTCAAAATATTAATTATACATCTATCAGTAATCGGTTCCTTCCACACATCTGTAGGTAAAAAGTTTTTCCTTAAAGTTTTCTCTGCACTTATTTCAATTTAACAATCAGTAGGCGTGTTCATTGTATTTTGAGGCATTTAAACCTTTATTTCCTATTTGTTCTTGAAGAAAGTTACTTAGCACTTTCTCTTCTTTCTTCCTTTTTCTCTTTTAAAGCTGGCATCTCAATTTAGAGTCCTATATTACTGGAGAAATTTTTTAAGCTTAGTTTTCTGATATCTGGCCCTCTTCTCTAAGATAGAAGATGGGCAGAGTATTGATTTGTTTTTTGTTTTATTTCATTTTGTATTACTTTGATTCATTGCTATATCTGTATCGGTGTCAATAAAATGGTAAACTTGAAGAGTGACATTAAAGAGTAAAAATTATAAATTAGAAGACAGACGTTAAATTGCAGAGTTTCCTTTTAAAGCAGTGAAATTCATTAAGAATCTGCTGATTCCAGCAGTAGAACTTCCTACATGGACAATAAAAAGCAGCAGCCCTGCTTCACGTTTGGGCAGAGGGAAGCTGATATCTCACACTCAGGACGTGAGAGGTTGAGTATCAAATAGATGGAGATGGAGCCCAGCATGCTGAGTGCGTATTCTTATGTTTCAACTTTTAAAAATAATTTTTAAATCATTTTTTTCCTTTAGGCACTCTAGTCATAGCTCCTAGGTTCCAGAACATTTTCAGCCTTCTCCAAAAATATCTGAGTCCTGAAAAAATTTTACTGGCTTCCAAAGTATGAGATGAACTACATTAAAATGGCTGTTTCAGTAAATATTTCTCCAGTAAGACATTTCATTGTTGATTATTCTATCAGCGATGACATTATCTCTATTTGTAACTTAAATCATCCTCATATACTTATGTGTGCTATTCAGAGTGTTTTATATGATTTAAGGTGCTAAAAATAACAATTCTAAAGACTTTAAAGCCTGACCTGCCATAGTTAAATACTTTTCTTCTTTTCTATGATTACTCCCTACCTAATTTTTCTATTTAGAAGTAAAAATTGGTCAAGTTGCAAAAATAAGAATATGCCATAAAAGGGCAATTTTTAGTCAGTTTTTGAGGGACTGCTTTTCTCTCGAGTAGCAATTCTTGATCTTTTGGGGAGTTACAACTCATTTGAGAGTCTCATTGAAAGCTAAAGAAACTCTGGTTTTGAAACATGAAAATATACACAAAAGTATACATTTGGGCCTGATGGTTAATGTTTCAGTAAAGGTTCTTTGGATGACAAAAATTAGTGAAACAAACCAGCAAGTACAATTAATATGTTGACTTTTGGAGATTTAGGC
This sequence comes from Odocoileus virginianus, assembly GCF_023699985.2. Taxonomy (NCBI): domain Eukaryota; kingdom Metazoa; phylum Chordata; class Mammalia; order Artiodactyla; family Cervidae; genus Odocoileus; species Odocoileus virginianus. Next base: position 1,600,095 of record NC_069682.1, read on the forward strand.
AAGGAGAAGATAACTTTTATTTCACATAGCTGGACACAGCTGGTTCCAGGGTCTCATGAGTCTGATTGTACTAAACTCGACTTCCTTCTGACCCTCTGATGTGCTTGCTCCTGTGTTTGGATGGGTCTGACTTCACATGTTAGTCATCGATGAGCTCTCAGCTGATAGCCCACATCATCACCTAGCAGTAGAAAGACTCTACCTCCCAGGGATCTCAGCTACATCAGATATCAAATATATCACATATATTAGAAATGAACTTGTTCATCTCATTTGGTCAGATCCTGTATTCTCTCCATTCCTGAGCCAAGTGCATTCCATCCCTCACTATGGGAGATCACAGCCCAGGTCACAGGCTCCACTTCTGGAATCAGAATCACTGGGAACTCAGGAACTGGGAGGAGGAGAGAGAAGGCCTCCAGATGAACACTATTAGGATACTCATCAATAGAAGAGGGATGGTGTGAAGGGGCAAGGATAATCAGAAGCCACTGCAATGAGCAGCTCCTGCATTAGAGGTAAAGAACCCAGCTAATTAGCTCAAGCCAGCCCTTTTCACTCCTATGGAGCCCAAAATACAAATAAAACTGTGTGCTGGAGCCCAAAATACAAATAAAACTGTGTGTTGCACCTTTGGTACATGTATATTTTCCACCATGCATCCATGACCCTTATCCTCATGGTTGCATTTCCTTTGAACTTGTCATTATACACCTTGTCTAATATGCTGTGCTTGTTTTAGTGCTTGAGCAAAGTGGGTAAGCACATTAAATTTCCTCAAGTATCTTCCCTAGAGGTGTAACAGTGCACTTCCCTAGAGGTAACTCAGTCCCTAGGCATCCAAGTGTTAGACTTATTCCTCATACTTGGCTATGTTTGCCAAGCCTCATGAGAAGTTTGTCTTTAAACAAGTCTGGTACTCATTTTAGGCTTGACTAATGTTAACAGGGAAGGAAAGATGCATGTAAAACCCACAAGTAATGAACAGTAGAAAACCTATGAGAGAGATGCTAACAGTTGTCAGAAGGTCAAAGGTCTTATGTTCTGTTGGTTTGTAGGTGATGGGTGTGATGGCTAGGGTTGGAATGGATGGAATACCCAGATCTGACCAGTCAGGATTAAGCTCAATTCTGAGATGTTATTTGAGCTACTCAGGAAGTAGAATCTTTTCTTCTGCCAGGTTTGACACTATCAGATGACCAACCTGGAGATGCCATGTAGGAGAGATAATTTGCTTAACATATATCATCATTCCAACACAGTCAAACAGTGCTGAGTGATACTGAAAACTCTAAAACACAGTGGTAGCTTTACTTTGGCCATGGATTGCTGAATTTAATGGGAACTTTCTAAATAATATCATCTTTAAGGACCATGACATGGGACTATTTTATAAATAAATTGACTTTTAACAGAGATAAAGGCAGGAAATGCAAACCACTCTAGATATTTCAAGCAGAAAAGATTTAATAGAGAGGATTGGGTGCTTACAAAATAGCATGTAAGACTGAAGAATGAGAAATGTGTGTCCATCCCTGGACTTGTGACTTCAAAATCATGCCACTGTTCCAGTTGCTGTCACAACGTCCTGTAAAACCTGTATCTTTCAGACCTTGCTTGCCAGGAGCTGTAGCAGCAGGAAGATGGCCACTGGCTTTCAGATATTTAATTAGAGTGTTTCTAATTGGTTTAGTTCTAATTGGAACCCAGCTGCAAAGAAGTCTTAGAAATTTAATGTTAGATTTCTGGTCTCCCTGACTAAGGAAGGGTGGGATGGAATACAGAGACAATCTACAGTTTATACTGCAGTTTTAAAAAATGAAATCAGTGTCTTAAGGAAAGATCTGCATTTCTGTGTTCATTGTAGCATTATTCACAGTAGTCAAGATATGGAAACAACCTAAATATCTGTCAGCAGATAAATGGGTAAACAAAATGTCACACACACACACACACACACACACACACACACACACAGGAACATTACTCAGCCCTAAAACAGAAGGAAATCCTGCCATTTACAACATGGATAAACCTAGAGGTCATTATGCTAAGTGAAATAAGCCAGACGTAGAAGGATAAATACCGCATGATCTCACTGTGGAATTTGAAAAAGTCAGACTCATGAAAACAGTAGAATGGTGGTTGCTAAGGGATGAGGGGTAGGGGAAATAGGGAGATATCAGAGAGTACAAAGTTCCCGGTACATAGGATGAGTAAGTCCTGGAGATCTAATGTATAGTAGGTGACTATAATTCATAATACTATATCATATGCTTGAAATTTACTGAGTAGATCTGAAGTGTTTTCATATGAAAGTTCCAAAAACATATGCTAACTATGTGAGGTGATACATGTTAATTAGCTTGATGTGTCATCATTTCACATTATATACATATATCAAAACACATGTACACTTTATATGTACCTTATATGTACACTTTAAACATATGCAATTCTTGTCAATTATACATCAGTAAAGCTGGAAAAAAAATAGGTTTCTCTTGGACTTACAATGAAATCCCAATTTTGTATAAGAGAGAATCCCTGTCTGCTGCAGTTTTAAATGGTGTGAAATTGTGTCTGTGTGCTCAGTCATGTCCTACTCTTGTGATCCCGTGGACTGCAGACTGCCAGGCTCTTCTGTCCTTGGGTTTTTCCAGGCAGTAGCACTGGAGTGGGTTGCCATTCCCTCCTCCAGGACATCTTCCCCACCCGGGGATTGAACCCAAGTGTCCTGCACTGACAGGTGGATTTTTTACCACTGAGCCCCCTGGAAGCCCACGGTCAAGATTAAGCCTAAGTGAACAGTGAACTACACTTTTTCTTTTTTTAAATTTATGTTTGAATTTACAGATAGTACATTTCACATCTTTGGTTTGAGTTGTATGAGTTTTGCCAAATGAATTGAGTTATATAACCGCTGACATAATTGGGATACAGAGCAGTTTCATCACCCTGAAAAAATTCTCTTCTTGCTGCCTGTTTGTAGTCAAGCCCTTTCTACATCCTTAATCCCTGGACCACTGATCTGGCCTCCATCATTAATACCTTTGCATTTGCCAGAATGGCATAGAAATGGAACTGTAAAATTTGTGTTGAATAAAACATCTACTTCTGCTTTACTGACTATGCCAAAGTTGACTGTGTGGATCACAATAAACTGTGGAAATGGGAAAACCAGACCATCTTCCCTGCCTCCTGAGAAATCTGAATGCAGGTCAAGAAGCAACAGTTAGAACCAGACATGGAACAACAGACTGGTTCCAGGTTGGGAAAGGAGTACGTCAAGGCTGTATATTGTCACCCTGCTTATTTAACTTATATGCAGAGTACATCATGCAAAATGCTGGACTGGATGAAGCACAAGCTGGAATCAAGATTGCTGGGAGAAATATCAATAATCTCAGATATGCAGATGACACCACCCTTATGGCAGAAAGCAAAGAACTATAGAACATCTTGATGAAAGTGAAAGAGGAGAGTTCAAAAGTTGGCTTTAAAGCTCAACATTCAGAAAACTAAGATCATAGCATCCGCTCCCATCACTTCATGGCAAATAGATGGGGAAACAATGAAAACAGTGACAGACTTTATTTTGGGGGGGGTTCCAAAATCACTGCAGATGGTGACTGCAGCCATGAAATTAAAAGATGCTTGCTCCTTGGGAGAAAAGCTATGACCAACCTAGACAGTATATTAAAAAGCAGAGACATTACTTTGCCGACAAAAGTCCATCTAGTCAAAGCTATGGTTTTTCCAGTAGTCATGTATGGATGTGAGAGTTGGACTATAAAGAGAGCTGAGCACTGAAGAACTGATGCTTTTGAACTGTGGTGTTGGAGAAGACTCTTGAGAGTCCCTTGGACCAAAAGGAAATCAAACCAGTCCATCCTAAAGGAAATCAGTCTTGAATATTCATTGGAAGGACTGTTGCTTAAGCTGAAATTCCAATACTTTGGCCGCCTGATGCGAAGAACTGACTCATTTGAAAAGACCCTGATGCTGGGAAAGATTGAAGGAAGGAGGAGAAGGGGACGACAGAGGATGAGATAGTTGAATGGTATCACCGACTCAGTGGACATGAGTTTGAGCAAGCTCTGAGAGTTGATGATGGACAGGGAGGCCTGGTGTGCTGCAGTCTATGGACTGCAGAGTTGGACACAACCTAGTGAGTGAGCTGAACTGAACTGAAGTTGACATTAGTACAGTGTTTCTTCTCTGTTGTACTCTGTGTTAAGTCACTTCAGTCATGTCCGACTCTTTGCAACCCTGTGGACTACAGGCTGCCAGGCTCCTTTGTCCATGGGATTCTCCAGGCAAGAATAGAGGAATGCGTAGCCATGCCCTCTTCCAGGGGCTCTTTTCCACCCAGGGATCAGGTCTGTTTCTCTTATGCCTCCTGCGTTAGCAAGCGGGTTCTTTACCACTAGCACCAGTTCTCTGTTCATTATGGATGTTCTATTTATTTCTTATTGCTGAATGGTCTTCCACTGTAAGTATTTATCATTCATATCTTTCATTCTGAGCATATCAAAATTTTGAGAGTATCCTTTTCTTTAAAACCTCCTTATATATTTTTAAATAGCTCTACTTTGCCTCTTAGTCATGGCAAAGAAATGAAGAAGACAAATATCTTCCCTTTCCTGGACGACTCTGAACTAGGTGTTCTTTATGACAGTTCATCAAGTTATGTAGTCTGATTATGATTCCTGAATAGGAGGACAATAATTAGACAAATCTCAAGAAATGGAATTTTTTTTCTCTTCTAACAGTTAGACCAAGTACCTAGAATATAGCAGATGCCAATTCTTATCAGATCAATGAGTTTTCCAAAAGATGAAATAGTTTTTAAATGAATTATTTTTTGGTGGGTACCAGATTAGAAGTGAAAGGCCAGTGAAGGTCATGTAAATTTTTATTTTAAAAAGTAGAATAATTTTTGATTCTATTCACAAAGAGCCTTTCCTGTAGAAAGCTTTCAGTATATTTTGATGATTCATTGTAGAAATCAGTTTATCAATTATAGTTGGAGAAAACAGTACCAGCTAACAGCTAAGAAAAGGAAAAAGGTTAAATCATTCAGTTTCAGGTTCCTAAAGGCCTTAGTGGGCAGAGTATTCATCCAGTTTGAGGACTTACCCACCATCTCTTTTCTGAAGGGTTCTGTGATCATTCATTATGTCAAATTTCTTATGTCAAGTTTACATCTTAAATTTTATTTGTAAAGCACGGTGCTTTCTTAGGCTCAATTGAATGATCAAGAGTTAAGAAACCAAGAAATTTTCTTATACTTACTGTACCCTATACATACTATATGTTTTACTCATTGTCTCATAACCTTACAGGGTAGGTCTTATTATCAACATTTAAGTGTTAAGAAAGCTAAGGTTGAAATAAGTTAGGTATCTTTCCAAAATTCATATAGCTCATCAAGAAGAACTGGAACCCAGGGCTGCCTGGTAGCAAAGTCCATGCATTTAACCACTAAACTTTAGCTTTTCTGTTGCAGGCAAGCTATTTCATATATATCTAAATATGTGCATTTATCATGAAGATGATATCTACTTGTCTAGAGTACTTGCTTCCATTAATCATTTTGAACAGTGTGAATTATGAGTAAGTAAATACATCCTGCATCCTGGTGAGATGACTAGTAACCCTGAGCTTCTTCAAAAAAGGGTTGCCCACATATAAATTTAGTGGAGTTTTCTACAGCACTTGTGCCTGAGAAGTCAGAAGTCACATTTATTGTCCAGGCTATCCTCATTAGCTGGGGCTTTTATAGTGTGTACTTACTGGATTTTAGAGGGACTTGTTTTAACCTGATGTATAAAAACCGTAATAACAGAACTTTGTTCTAGTAGGGTTACACTATATCATTTGAAAATAATTTGATGAAATTAGATCAGTGCCTTGTACTTAAAGCATTCTTAGCACTTTAGTAACATTAAAAATGCTCTGCCAAAGAGGCTGCTGACTGGTGATCAGAAATTCAAGATGGAGTGTGACTGATGCCCTACATGCTGATTATCATCATAAAGCATTTACAGAGGGCTCCAACTTAGATGACCAAGCTGCCTGACCCCCCGGTCACAAGTAAGCCTGGAAAAAATTGTTTTAGCATAAGTAATGTACATTTCACTGTGGCAAGTCATGTACTTTCTAGGTTCTTCTATGCAAATCTAATAAGCTATAAGAGAGGCCATTAATCAAATTGTTTTGAAGTGTGTTCCATTCCAAGAGTGAGTAGATGTGACTCGTTTCACATTGAGCACGCCCTTAAAATGAAAAGATGGTCTAGGTTGATGCCAGACAATACCAATTTGCTCTCATGTCTACTGAAAAGGTCCTCGCAGTTGGTTCACTGGGAGGAATTGACTTATTAATAGCTTGTGAGCTTCTGATTACAGGAATTAATCTTCTCATTTTGTTTTGCCTCTTAGTACATAGTACAGTATCTGATATACAGCAGGTATATGTGTGTCTGAGTGTAAAAATCTTCAAAGTTCCAAAGGAGGAAATCCCATATAATTCAGGGGGAACTGAGAACTCTTCAAGGGAATGGAAATCTTTGATTTCTTTGAGTCCTCATTTGGTATATATTAGTATTTATTGAAGAACAGTGTAATGGAGAAGGGCATGGCAACCCACTCCAGTATTGTTCCCTGGAGAATCCCATGGACAGGGGATTTTGGGGGGGGCCCATGGGGTCACAAAGAGCTGGACATGACTGAAGCTACTGAGCATGAAAGAATGATGTAGAGAACGTCTTACATAGGTAAGTGTTTTGCAGGAGGGATAATGATGAACACAGTTTTGTAAAGCGTGTAATCAAGGGTGAAAGACCTGCACATGGATCCTAGCATGATTCCATGACTACTTTTATTACTATTCCTGCCTGACATTTATTGAGCAATTTTAATTAGATGTCAGACTTGTTCTCAGCATGTCTGTATTAACTCATTGAATCCTCAAAATAGTTCTATTGAAGTAAGCACTATGATTGTCTCCAAGTGAGGCATCTGAGGCATCGAGAGATGAGGAAATGCACTGAAGATCACACAGCTGTGAAAGGTGTAGTTGGAATTTGAATTTAGGCCATCTGACTCCAGAACCTTTACTTGTATATACTGGAGTCTACTGGTCTGGGAGACCAGATGGGAGAAGCAGGGGATCACAAATAAGGTGGATTAGAGAACTCCTGGAATCCTTGACATCCATATTAAGTCATGGATGATGGGCAGAAATCGCCAAGTAAAGAGGTGGGATGCAGATAGTGCAAGAGTATTCCATTCGGATGGTACCTCATATGCAGAATTGGTCATTGTGGATTAGGAGTATATGTGTGTGTGCGTGCATGTGTGTGTGCATACATGCATGCATGTGTGTGTGCGGGGGTGAATGATTAAAGAATAATTAAAGTGAAAGTTGCTCAGTCATATCTGATTCTTTGTGAACCCATGGACTGAATTCTCCAGGCCAGAACACTGGAGTGGGTTGCCGTTCCCTTCTCCAGGGGATCTTCCCAACCCAGGGATCGAACCCAGGTCTTCCACATTGCAGACAGATTCTTTATGAGCTGAGCCACAAGGGAAGCCCAAGAATACTGGAATGGGTAGCCTGTCCCTTCTCCCATGGATCTTCCCAGCACCGGAATCGAACCAGGGTCTCCTGCATTGCAGGGGGATTCTTTACCAACTGAGCTATCAGAGAATCCCTAAAAAATGATTAGAGACACAGATTATATAAGTGATCATAAAGCTGTGTTGTTAAATGGAATTTTTATCTTGTTGGCAGTGAGCCATTGAAGGCTTTAATCAGGTGACATGATAAAACTTGCATTATTTTACTGACGTATAATTGATTTCCAACATTATGTTAGTTTCAGTTATACAGTAGAGTGATTCAGTTATTTTTATATATATATATACACACACACACACACACACACTCACATACAGATATGTGTACGTATACAGATTCTTTTAGTACAAGATGTTGAATATAGTTCTCTGTGCTACATATTAAGTTCCTGTTGTTTATCTTTTTTATATATACTAGTGTGTATCTGTTAATCCAAAACTCATAATTTGTCCTTTTCTTCTCTGCTTTCCCCTTTGGTAACTATGTTTATTTTCTATGTCTGTGAGTCTGTTTCTGTTTTGTAAATAGATTCCACATATTAGTGCTATCATGTAATAATTTGTCTTTGTCTGACTTACTTGATTTAGTGTGATAATCTCTAGGTCCATCTGTGTTGCTACAAATGGCAATATTTCAGTCTTTTTTATAGTTAATATTCCATTGAACATTTTGCCATGTCTTTTTTACACATTCATCTATTGATGGACACTTATGTTGCTTCCATGTCTTGGTTATTGTAAATAGCGCTGCTATGAACACTGGGGTGTGTGTATCTTTGCAAATTAGAGTTTTTGTCTTTTCCAGGTATACACCCAGGAGTGGGATTGCTGGGTCCTATGGCAACTCTCTTTTGAGTTTCTTAAAGAATCTCCCTATTGTTTTCCATAGTGGCTGCTCCAACTTACATTCCCGCCAACAGTGCCAAACGGTTCCCTTTCCTCCATACCCTCTCCAGAATTCATTCTGTGTAGAGTTTTGGGTTATGGCCATTCTGACCGGCTTGAGTCATCATAGTTTTGACCTGTGTTTCTCTTATAATTAGGGATCTTGGCATCTTTTCCTGTGCCTGTTGGCCATTTGTATGTCTTCTTTGGAGAAATATCTATTTAGGTCTTCTGCCCATTTTTTGAAAAAACTTGCATTTTTAGAAATGTTAGTTGGCTTTCTGTGTAGAGAATAACTGGAAGGGCAGGGGGCAGACTGTGGGCAGAAAGGGTAACCAGAAAACTTTGTAGAAGCCAGGAAGGAGTGTGCTGGACAGTTGTCCTGGGCTGGGGTGAGAAGCGGGCGGATTCGGGAGAGATCCCGCCAGTAGAATCAGCAGGACCTCATGGACAGTAGAGAAGTGTTGGAGGGAAGAGCTGCATTTAGAGTATTTTAAAGAATAAAATGTGAATTTCATGGTTCTTGCTCTAGAGCAGCATTGTATTGTTCTCCTAGTTCATTTTCTGTAGGAAGGACAGGTTAGGTGTTAGAGGAGCAGGTGTGTTTGGTTTTCTATGGACTTTTGGTCCATTTGGTTTTTCCTAAAATGTTTCTTGAATTCATGCTACTTGTAGCAGAGTCTTTCAGTAAACTGTTGATGTGTGCAGGCTCTTATGAACAACACTGCTAATTTGCCATTAAAAGGGGAATGAAATACAAAAGTAAGATGAAAGAAATTATACAACTCTTCTCTACATAATGCTCCTTAGGTGCTAAGATTGGACATGTCTTTTACCTTCAAATAATTATATTCTGATTTTGTTCTGTTTTTATACATGTAAATATATGTTTGAAATTGTCTTATTCATGAGCCTTCATGTGTATGGTTGGGAACAACAAATTTATTTTCATCAAACTTGGGTAATGTGTTTTTATAATGGGATGTTCTATCCTTAAACATACCACAGTGTTAAACAGAAGAGTACCGCTTGTCCTGTGGAAACCACGCCTTGAGCTTCTCCTCTGTGGTTGGTTTCTGGGATACCTCCCTGGGCAACAGAAGCTGTGTTTCATTTGAGCATTTCCCTTCTGGCTGATAAGGTTTTATTCATGGCTCAAGAGAGCAAATAAATCTATTGCATAAATATCCCCTCATTATCCGAAGGTCTTGCTTTTTCTATACAATCCAGGTTTTCAAATGGTAAAATTCTTAGCTTACGTAAGATTAAAAAAAAAAAAATGTGGTAATTATTTGGTCCATTTCCTCCTTCTCCCTTTTAGCTTTTGCAATATTAATATTAGTCCATTCAAGTGAAAAAATGATACAACCATGGTTAAGACGCTTGAAAAACTTTTTTCCAGCTTGGGATTCTTTGAATGCAAGGGAAGCTCTTTAGAATTTTACCATACAGTGGGAAATGCCATGCTGACAACCACAGAAACAATGTTTTATGCCATTTCTTATGAGACAGCATTACTGGGGTGGGGGGGGGGGAATGGGGCATATTATCAAATGGGGCCATATTCATATTCATATGAGACTAGACTTCAAAGAAAGCTAAGCTATTTATGCAGTGTTTAATCTGCTCAGGTAAGGAGCTAACTGCTTTACAGGCACTTTCTCATGTGACTTTCCCGAGAGGAGGGAAATGAGGTTGGGAAGATTAGCTAGGCACACTTTTTAATGTTATACAATGGATGGAGATAAATTTGGACCTAGCTTTTCTGATTTCGGAGTTTATTTTTTAATCAATTCAGTATCCTTTAAATTGCATGTGGGGCTATTTCAGGGGAGAGCATAGTAGGAAGGTGGGGAGAGGAAGGAGGGAAGGAAAAGAGAAATTGCATAGGTAAGCTAGTTGCTGTAACAAAGAGAGCCGCAAGCAGATCATGGCTCAGATTTTATTTTGGCTTATCTGGCAGTACTGGCCCTGTGGAGTGGTGGTGGGGCTGCCACTCTTTTCAGGTGTTGAGGGATCCAGGCTACTGAGAGTTCGGTCATCTTTACCATGTAGCTTTAAAGCTCCCCGAAGGATGATGCAATCCACCTCCAGGGGCCAACTGCGGAGAGGAGGAAGGGTGCTGGGGAGGATTTTATGGACCTGCCTAGTTATGACACACACCACTAACACACTCACAAGCCAGGACTAAGTTACATAGTTCTGCCTGATGCAGTGGAGGCAGATGACTGTAGCCAGGCGTGGTCCTCGAAGAGAAGGAAGGCACGGATTTGGTTGATTTGTCTGGAACCAATAATAGATCACAGGTTCCTGTAGGAATCAAGTCTTTGTGCACACATTTATAGTTTGTGTCCTTAGCGCTGAAGAATTGATGCTTTTGAACTGTGGTGTTGGAGAACTCTTGAGAGTCCCTTGGACTGCAAGGAGATCCAGCCAGTCCATCCTAAAGGAGATCAGTCCTGGGTGTTCATTGGAAGGACTGATGCTGAAGCTGAAACTCCAATACTTTGGCCACCTCATGTGAAGAGCTGACTCATTGGAAAAGACCCTGATGCTGGGAGGGATTGGGGGCAGGAGGAGAAGGGGACGACAGAGGATGAGATGGCTGGATGGCATCACTGACTCGAAGGACATGAGTTTCACCAAGCTCTGGGAGATAGAGAAGGACAGAGAAACCTGGTGTGCTGCAGTCCATGGAGTCGCAAAGAATCGGACACGACTGAGTGAATGAACAGCAACAAATGCTCTGTGAGAGAGGGGTCATCTGTCTCACTTTACAGAGCAAAGAATCGAGACCCCGGGAGTTCCCAAGGCCACGTGCTGTCGCACAGCACAGCCAGCACCCCTGCCTGACTGTTATTTCTTTCTGGCCCCTGATCTTTCTTCCCTTCATGATACATATGCTATGTGTCCTTTCGTTCTCTGTCCCAGTCGAGTCCTTTGATAGGAAGCAATTCTAGAGAGTAAGATTCAAATCTCATTTAGTTCTGTGCTTTCCAAAATATGGTCCAAGGGCAGCAGCATCAAGATCACCAGGGAACTTGTCTAAAAGACAGAATTTCCATCTCCACTCCAGACCTGCTGAATATCCAGTCTTTCCAAGAGGTTTCCCGGTTGATCTGGATGCAAGGGAAAGCCTGATCTCCTGCAGGTCAGCTTCTCAACCCAATCCTGCCATCTGACTATTACCTTTCATCTCTGCCTGAGAAGAAGTGGATTCTCTCTGTCACAGGATATAACCAGTTGAGTAAAATTTCAACCTGTATGTCGAGTAAACATGTTTAACCTAGAAAGGATGACACAGCAACATAATATTGGATGATCGCTCAGCTCAATTTTTGAACAGCACGAGCTGTTTCCACAGATAAGCCAAACAGGACTTAAAAAAACAGAGGAAAGGGGAACTTGACTCTTGGGGTTAGTGGACAACCATTTGATTTTCTGAAAAGAGCAGCTTTGCTTTCTTTCCTCAGAACGTCGGAGTACTGCGTCCCTGGATTCCCTGCTCCTGTTTACAGTTAGGGCCCAAGCAGGTTGAAGTCACACAGTCTCAGACCACCTGAGCCCTGATTCTCATTTCCCAGGGTAGTTCAATCCCTACTATATCAGCCTGCTGATTGCTGGATTGGTAATGGTTGATGCGTGTCAGGGAGGTTCTCGCTTGTGAGGGCCGTTCCCTTGTGAGTCTTATGATAATCATTTCCTTATGTTGCCAGTCACCACAGAGGAGGAGGGAAGTGAGATAGGCATCCCAAGGCCCTAAATGCCAGGACGGATGACCACATGCCTCTCCTATATACAGGAGGAACGAAGCCTGAAGTACACAGCGAAAGGGACATGCAGGCAGGCAGGCATTACTGCTTTGAAGCAATAAAATAAAACTTTTTCAGAAGTTTTTCAGTCTTGATCATTTTACTCTGTGTATGTGATTTTTTCCATAAAACAACAAGTCAGGAGTAGTCCCACTGCTCTAGTCCGACTGCGTACAGCCACCACTGCGTGCCTGTTGCCTTAGAAGGGAACTTTAGGCCATTTTTATTCAATTAAATATCACAGCCCACTCAGAACAAATATTTCCATCTTTCTTGGAGATCTTGACTCAGAGAACAGTAACTTGCTTAAGGTCAGAGCAAGAAGAATTCCAGTTGCATGGAGTCTCCCGATTACAGCTGTCAGTTAATTCATGGTGGGCAGGAGAGGTGGCTTGCAGACAGTAAGGCCTTGATACATGTCAGTGACCTTCTCCTAATAAACTTAGATGCTCTGTAAATCAAGGAAGGTGTCTGCCATTCTCAGACTAGTATATTTCATGAGAGCCAAATTCTAAAAGAATTGGTATTGATGTTCAATTGGCAAGGTTTCCAGGCAGGATATGATTTATAGGAACAGCGTCGGGCATAAGAGTGTACATGGCTCACATGGGACATTGGAGACAGCTGTCTTAAGTTTTCAAGTAGTTTGGCTCAAGGGGAGCATAGAAAATTCTTTATGTAAAGTTCTGAAATTGCATTTCAGGAAAAGTTTGAGCAAATGCATGTGCTTACTAACTCCCCCACGGTCCCTTCAGAAGGCTGTCTTTACATTCACAGCTTGTGTGCTGAGTCCCTTCAGTCGTGTCTCTTTGCCACCCCGTGGACTGTAGCCCGCCAGGCTCCTCTGTCCATGGGATGCTCCAGGCAAGAACACTGGAGTGAGCTGCCATGCCCTCCTCCAGGGGCTCTTCCCGACCCAGGGGTTGAATCAGTGTCTCCTGTGTCTCCTGCATTGCAGGCAGATTCTCTACTGCTGAGCCACCAGGGAAATCTACTCATAACTTACTCTTTGCTCAACTTACATGCCGTACCCATTGCTGGGCGCTGAGCTTAGCCCTCTGCATGCATTTATTTAATATCATCCTAATGAGGACTTATCATGTAGATATTACCTTGGGCATTTAGCCTGAGGAAGCTGCCAGGATCTCACAGCTCACAGAAATACGTCATCTAATACAGTAATGGCTGTAGGTTTCCGGTGAAAGCTGGCATGCAAACTCACATTGTCTACATGGGCCATGACTACTGCCACTCAGCTCACTCATGAAATGAGTTCATTCACTCATCATTTGTCATCACTTATTTAACAAATGTGTATTGAGAACTTAAACCATGTTCCAGGAGGACCCAAAAATGAGAGTCACAGGTCCTGCCCTCTTGGAATTCCCCATCTAGTAGTTTATTAAAAGTGGTATTGTATTTTCTGGGGCTTCCCAGGTGGTGCTAGTGGTAAAGAACCCACATGCCACTGCAGGAGACATAAGAGACGTGGGTTTGAACCCTGGGTCTGGAAGATCCCCTGGAGGAGGGCATGGCAACTCACTTCAGGATGCTTGCCTAGAGAATCCTGTGGACAGTGGAGCCTGGTGGGCTACAGTCCATAGGGTCGCAAAGAGTTAGACACGACTGAAGCAACTTAGCACACACATACACATGTATTTCTTCCTTGGTGGCTGCATTTTAATAACACAGATATTTTGTAGGCTAGATGACAATATTAAACAAGATGGTTAATAACCTTATGAGATAGTGCACACCAAAATTTAGGGAGTGGCATTTGGCTGGAGAGTGGCAAACTGTCTAAGGACAGATTGCAAAATTAAACCTTCACTTGCTAATTTATTCTTTTTCCTATATATTTCATCTGTATTCCTTTATCTGCACGAATTGATTCTTCTGATGTGTAAGGTTTTGTATGGAGTATGCAAGGATAAATTAAATTTTCCATGCATCTAAGGTTTCTTTTGGGCTTAGACCTAAGCTTGAAATACTGATAACGACAGATGGAAAGGTTCATTGCCTTGGAGAGGTATGTAGGAAATGCTGTGTGGTTCAAGGGAAGAGAGAACTAGAGAAAACTTTGAGGGGGAAGTGACATTTGAGCCAGACTTCACCAGATAGATTGGGTTATAAAGTGAGGTGTGGGTTCATTTGAGGCAGAGAGAACTATAGAAAGGAAGGTACAGAGAAGAGGGACTAGCAAGAAATAAACCTGAACTTTGAGATATGAGAAATACTTGAAAGGTGTTAATGATTGACTTACTAAGCACCTTCTGAGAGCTCGTCATTATGTTGATAATCCATTTTGGAGACTGGACTATTTTAAAAATTCAAGTAAGATAAAATCATCTAAAATTTTTTGAAAGTACATAAAATTATGAAAAGAAGAACTCCACAAGAAACTCCTTCACCTAATTGAAGCCACTGGCTAACATTTGAATATTTTCCTTCAAGTCTTTTGCATTTAGTTTCTGTACATCTTTGTGAATAGTTGAAATCATGTATTACGTTCTAGCTTTTCATTTTAAATAATACCAGCATTTACTTGTGTTATGAAAAAGCTCTTGGAAACCGTCACATTGAATGGCCTTGTACTGTTCTATTGCTTGGCTTTGTCACAGCTGACTTTACCCCACGTTATTGTTGGAGGTCTCGGGTGTCCCATGCTGTCCACTATAAACAGACTGGCTGTTTTGTATTTTTCAGATGTTAAGGCTGAGACACTTCACTATGGTGAGGTGGGAACTGACCTGTTCAGTTACCAAGAGCCAGAAGGAACCCAGAGACTTGGTACACAAAACTCAGCCCTGTGACTCGAGGTTCTGGGACTAAAGGCTGTTGAAGTTTGTGTCCTGAGAAGTCTGTCCTGAGTGGGCCGCTGACCTTCTGACTCCCAGGAAGGAGACTCGTGGACTGTCAGGCTCAAAGATCTTTGGTGACGCCTCCCATTTCCCAGGGGAGTCTGTATGTTAGGAAAGGACCAAACCATTGGATTTCCAAATTGAGAAGAAGACCAGTGAAAGGGCAGAGATGCTCTGCTCACCCTCTTTGACCTGAAATATGGAATGGGCAGGAGGGATGGTGGAAGTCAGTCCTGAATTCAGTGGGTTCTAATCACCTGTTAGTTGGAGTTCAGTTCAGTTCAGTTGCTCAATCGTGTCTGACTCTTTGCGACCCCATGAATCGCAGCATGCCAGGCCTCCCTGTCCATCACCAACTCCCTGAGTTTACCCAAACTCATGTCCATCGAGTCAGTGATGCCATCAGCAACCAGCAAAGCATTTTCTTTAGGAAGAACCCTGAGGAGGAAGCTCATACCTGCCTTGCTAGAATTGTGACTATTGTCTCATACCCGTGTTTATGACTGTTTGATTGTTTGCTCAAAACCTGGCCTGCTTTTCATGGTTCCTTCTTATCTTTGGTCCCATCTTTCCTTTATGACTGTTCACTCTAAAAGGAGGTAATTGGATTGGAGGGAGACACAGGTTCTCATGGAGCACGCTGCAGTCAATTCAGCTATTAAGTCCATCGTAAATCCCGGCAGACAGCAGTGTAGCAGCAATGTGGTTCTGTATACTGAATGCGTGTTCATAGTAACAGCGCCTGGAGGCCTACTTGTGTTATGGTTCAGCAAAGGAAGGAGGCAGGAAGGAGACTGTTAGCTTAGGGCAAAGAAACATCTGCTCCATGAGACAAAAGAAAAAAGAGTCATACCACATTTTACATAATAACTGCTGTTTTGAAAGTTTCTCTGGAATTAATTTCCTATCTTAAATCATGCTTCTAACTTTCTTAGGAACTTCACTTTTTAAAAGAACCATTTTATTAATTTCTTGAGAGAAAGCAGAATTTCTTAAAAATGTGCTAACTCTGAGATGAGTCTGTCTTTATTCAAATCTTGGCTCCATCTTTTAATAGCTTTGTGACTTTGGACCTATCTGCAAAACACACAAAATATTGACAGCTATGACAAAGAGTATTTATATAGATTAGATATGAGAAAACATTTTAGAATACAATATGGGAAATAAAATTCAATACTTAAAATATGACTATAATTTATATATATGTTAAAATATAAAAATAATGTTAGTTATTATGCAAGTGATACTATGCATATAAAATGAAATTTGGAACACTATTGTTCTTACTGTGAGCCAGGTCTAGAGGACTAGGCACATTATTAGTACATTCAAAATAATTCATGGTATGTTAGATTAAAAGGATGGAATGAAAGTACTCCAGAGAGTTTCAAAGTAATTCAACTGAACTATGAGAATAAATAGATACATAAACACAACTGAATTCTAAAATATTTTACTCTTATTTTTATCATATGATATTTATCACCAATCTTTGTTCTGCAGGTGTAGGTTCTTATATTAACATATATCTTTAGTTTGAAATGTGGAGCTGAATGATTTTGTGGCATTAAATTGGGAATGAGTTCAATTTTAGGTTCCCATAAACTCTGTTTATGGTCAGATGGCCATGCCTCCCTTCCATTTAGTTTCATTGGGGGAAAAGTGGGTATTAATGCATTAAACACACTCTAAAATTTCAATCAATATTACATGACTACTTTATTTATCTATATGTAAATTTATAAACAATGTCGGCCACCTGAGTTAAACAGAAAGTAAAACATCCAGGAGTGAAAAATATAGTTAAGTGTTGTGAAATGGCTATTGTACAATCCCTGCTATAAAATGTTATTATGAAATCCAGATGCCCTCACTCAGAGCCTTCCTGATTTATATTTATCACAGAATCTTTGCCTTGCTTATTCTTCTGAACAGAATTGGAGCCATAAATAAAAACAGTTTTGTAGTAAGCAAAGCCTGACATCAAAAGGAATATGGAACTTTGTTATCACATGGCTAATCACCCAGTCATTTCTTTCCTCCTCCTTTTATTCACTCCTTCTTCAAAGATATTCTAATCACCTATGAAAACACCAGTTGCTTTGCTAGGCACTTGGTTTAGAGAAGCAGGTGGGGGAGATTCAAAGCCAAGTAAGAAACAGATCTTTCTGTGTCACCTTGCTCACAATCAAGTGGACAAATTGTGTCCATACTGATTAGTGTCATCCAGAAAAGTAATGTTATAGTTTTTTTTTCCTTTATTTTTATTAGTTTGAGGCTAATTACTTTACAATATTGTAGTGGTTTTTGTCATACATTGACATGAATCAGCCATGGATTTACATGTACTCCCCATCCCGATCCCCCCTCCCACCTCCCTCTCCACCCGATTTCTCCAGGTCTTCCCAGTGCAGCAGGTCCAAGCACTTGTCTCATGCATCCAACCTGGGCTGGTGGTCTGTTTCACCCTAGATAATATACATGTTTTAAGTCCTTGTGTTAAATAGTCACAGAGCGTTGACTTTAATTTTGTTGTATTCTCATACTCATGCCCTGGATTGCTTTTCTAATTTCTGATTACTGCCTTTATTCTTCCCTGGATATCCTTCATCCTCTTTAATAACATCTTCCTTGTAACATAATCAGAATGCCCACTGACCACTAGAGTCATGTAGAAAACTTTTATCCTGTTCATCCTGATTTTATCAGGTGTATTGGTTAGTTTTTGCTGGGTAACAAAACACCCTGAATTTTTCTAGATTTAAAAAACAGTCATTTTATTTCTCATAATTCAATGAGGTGGTTGGGCAGGTTTCCTCATCTGGGATTTGTGGCCTCAGATGGTTGAGGTGATGGAAGCTGCTTACCTTGTGGTATCTCATCTTTCTTAATCTTTTGAACATGGTAGTCTTATGGTTCTTAAGATAAAAAAGAAAGGAGACCCTAATATACAAGTGTTTTTTTGTATCTGGCTTGCATCAGAGCAACACACATGCCCAAACCCAGATCCAAAATCTATGTGGATAAATAGTTTTTCTACCTTTTTTTTGCTCTGCTGCACAGCTTGTGGGATCTCAGTTCCCAGACCAGGGATTGAACAGAGATCACAGCCCAGAATCCTAACCTAGGCCACGAGGGAACTCTCTAGTCTTTCCATCTTGATGGGGAAGCTCCAGGGTCACAAGGCAGAGGGGCGCAATACGGGCAGGGAAGGACTCTGTGGCTCTTTGTGTCATTTATCTACAGTGCCTGGAGAAGGTGCAACCCAGAGAGGACAGCCCACCTCTTCAGTAAGAGTCTGTCTGCTGGAACTGCTTCTCTGGCCCCAGTGAGGATGGATGCAAAGAACGATGGGACATAAAGCCTCTGAGCGGTTATGTGTCTCACATGACAGTTTTGCCTTATTTGATTTACTCTCAACAAAATTCATTTAGGCCGTTAAGAGTCATATTCAAAGACACATGAGTTTCCATCTTTAGCCTCTCAGTGGTTGGAAGTGGTTTTCCTGATAGCTATGGAGTTGACGGAGTCAGGAGGGTTGTGGATAGTGGATAGTGGATAGCGTTTTCACAAGCAAAACGATGACCTGCTTGTTGGTCCCATATAGTCTTCCAACCTCTCAAACATTACCTGTCCCATTTCCTAGTGCTGGGGTCCCTTGTACCCATTTCAATTAATAAATATCCTTATCCTTTAAGATCCAATTCTCAATGCTCTCTCTAGTAAGTCTCCCTGCCCTTGTCTCCCCTGGGTATGGGTCATCTCAGTTCCGTTCAGTTCAGTCGTTCAGTCCTGTCCGACTCTTTGCGACCCCATGAACCGCAGCACACCAGGCCTCCCTGTCCATCACCAACTCCTGGAGTTCACCCAAACCCATGTCCGTTGAGTTGGTGATGCCATCCAACCATCTCATCCTCTGTCGTCCCCTTCTCCTGCCCTCAATCTTTCCCAGCATCAGGGTCTTTTCCAGTGAGCGAGTTATTTGCATCAGGTGGCCAAAGTATTGGCGTTTCAGCTTCAGCATCAGTCCTTCCAGTGAATGTCGTCTCAGCTGTCTCTAATTTCCTGTAAGATGCTATAGAACTTGTGCTGATTTATCTACCAGCCTCTTTAACACTGCAGGGTTTGAGTTCCTCAGCATGCCTTCAGCTCAGTCAGTTCAGTTCAGTCGCTCAGTCGTGTCCGAATCTGCGACCCCATGAATCGCAGCACGCCTTATCCACTGTCAAATCCAAGACAGTGTCTAGTCTACCAGGGACATGATGATATAACTGATAGAGAATCCCCTGGGGAAGAAGATGATATTTGACCTGGTGCCCAAGTCTTTTCTCTTTGTATTGTTAATGTTCTATTTCATTTTCTCTCAAGTCATCAACATGTCAGACCATGGTCATGTGTGGATTTCTCTGTCAATTCCTCCATTGCAGAAAGTCAGAAAGGGAGGCATACATTCATCCCACACAGTGTATACTGAACATCAAGTTGTATCACGCATGTTTTATATGACAGAGGCACAGCAGAAAACAAAAATGCATAAAGCTGCTACTTTGGTGGAGGGATACACAAAACAAACATAAAAAAGTATAGGATGGGGAACACATGTAAATCCATGGCTGATTCATGTCAATATATGGCAAAAACCACTACAATATTGTAAAGTAATTAGCTTCCAACTAATAAAAATAAATGGGGAAAAAAAGTATATAAAGTGTTAGACATCAAATATTGATGTGTTTTAGGTGGGGAAATAGGACAGGTGAGGAGAGACATCCTAGTGACTGTGGTAAGCCATTTTGTGATGAGTAGCCAGGCTGGGCCTCTCAGGTATGGTGACCCGTGAACAGCAATTGGCAGAAGTTTAGGGAAGAACAGTCTGAACTGAGGGACTGGCGTATGCAAAAGCCCAGAGATGGAATGGCCTGTCTGAGGAATGGGAAGAAGGTCCATGTGACTGAAGTCCAGTGAGTGCGGACAAGGGATAGGAGATGTGGGGAGAAAGTTTCAGGCTAGATCATGTAGGGCCCTGTGGCACGTGGCAGAGACTGGCATTTATCCTGACGGAGATACGGGCTGCTGTTAGTAGAGAATACAGAACCAAAGCCTTTGAGAATTACATGGGTTTGGAGAGAGGCGTGAGAGAGGGAAGACGTGTGTCTCTGTGCTGTGATCTTTTTTCTCTCTTCTCTCCTACACTGAGCAGGTTTTACCCTGCGGCATGCCATGAAAAATCCCCTCTCAAGACTGACTCTGTGCTAGTAAACCAGTGTCTGTGAAAATGTATGTAATACTATTTGAACACATGTGGAAATGCTTTCTGGCACCAGAAACAGATACATAGCTCAAAGACAAAGGCTATATAGGTGTTGTTGGTAATTCTTGCTCTTTTACTAGTGAGTCCCATAATTATGTATTGTTTTTATTCTAATTTATGTTTTCAAGAAGAATAGTTTTTAGAGTCTACATGGTTTTACACAGTCTATGTTAGTGTTACAGGTCTACATAGTGCTGCTTAAATAGTTTTGGTAGAACCCAGCTAAGTATGTGTTAAAAATAAATAAGTAGCTATTTAACTTAAAATGACCTTGTTGTCATCTGGCTGACCATGGGATGATGTACAGGGCTGAGTATTGACTTTCTACATGAAAAACCAACTTGAATCAAGAGCTTTTTTCACAAACTCATTTTTTAAGAAAGAAAGCTTTAAAGAGCAGAGAGTGTTCTCTTTTAAGTGTGGTGGTAATATATTGACCATATATTTTTAATTTACTACAGAAGTAATATATTGTATTAAATGTATACAATATAGAAAATTTTTGAGTTCTTAGAAATGTCGTTGTAGTCAGTTCATAGTGACATTTTTAAAATCAAGCCAAATCAGCCTTGTTATGAACACATTCATTTATTTTCAAGGTAATTCAGTCATAGCCAAATATTTGGTTTCATATGATTAATTTGGGGCTGTTATGTGCATTGTTCAAAGGAAAAAATTCGTTATCATATTTACTTGTATTGGCTATCAGTGAATAAGCCCTGCTGCTTGCCCCTGTTTTCATGATGTAGTCTTCCCAGTACCAGAATCCATAGGACATTTAGAGGTCAGCAGAGGTTGGAATGCTCTACAGCTGCTAACAGCATCAGTTTCTGTTGTGAAACAGACGAGTTCCTTCAATATGTAGGAAGCTGCATTGTTCAGAGAACAAGAACATTCTACATATCTCATCTCTTCTACCTGGGGAGCCACCTTCAAAGTGAGATTAAAGGTCTGTCCATTTTCAGAGGGAAACTCCTTGAAATAGGGTGTGTGGGATTCTCTTTTGGTTTCATAGTAATTGGTTCGTTGAACAGCTCTTTAAACTAGTCCTTCCCACTGAGTGCATTTTGCCACCAGACTGTGGGTGAGTCTGTGTGTCTGTGGGTCTTTTGTAATTATGAGCTAGGTGTGTATGTTAATGGATATTTAAAATTAGCATAGAGTTTGCGGTTTGGGTTATGTTCCCTGTTTACTATGTATTTTTTGGTTGTAATTTCTACAGTCAGGAAACGCATAGTATTAATAAGTAGGGGGAAGAATCCAAACCCTAAACTCTGTGCTATTTTCAAATACCCATCAGCATATTCATCTAGTGGGTGGGGAAGATTCCCTGGAGTAGAAAATGGCAACCCACTCCAGTCTTCTTTGCCTAGATGATTCCATGGACAGAGGAGCCTGCTGGACTACAGTTCATGGGGTCACAAAGAGTTGGATATAACTGAGTGAATGAGCACATATACACACAAATGCCTACAGTGGGGTTTATTAATAATTAAGTAGGGTGAGAATTCCAGCACAAGCTGGAATCAAGATTGCCAGGAAAAATATTAATAATCTCAGATAGGCAAATGACACCACGCTTATGGCAGAAAGCAAAGAACTAAAGAGCCTCTTGATGAAAGTGAAAGTAGAGAGTGAAAAAGCTGGCTTAAAACTCAACATTCAGAAAACTAAGATCATGGCATCCGGTCCCATCACTTCATGGCAAATAGATGGGGAAACAGTGGCTGACTTTATTTTCTTGGACTCTAAAATCACTGCAGATGGTGACTACAGCCATGAAATTAAAAGACGCTTGCTCCTTGGAAGAAAAACTATGACTAACCTAGACAGCATATTAAAAAGCAGAGATATTACTTTGCCAACAAAGGTCTGTCTAGTCAAAGCTATGGTTTTTCCAGTAGTCATGTATGAATGTGAGAGTTGGACTATAAAGAAAGCTGAGCACCGAAGAATTGATGCTTTTGAAGGGTGTGGTGTTGGAGAAGACTCTTGAGAGTCCCTTGGACTGTAAGGAGATCCAGCCAGTTCATCCTAAAGGAAATCAGCCCTGAATATTCATTGGAAGGACTGATGCTGAAGCTGAAGCTCCAATACTTTGGCTACCTGATGCAAAGAACTCACTCATTGGAAAAGACCCTGATGCTGGGAAAGGTTGAAGGCGGGAGGAGAAGGGGATGACAGAGGATGAGAAGGTTGGATGGCATCACCAACTCGGACATGAATTTGAGTAAACTCCGGGAGTTGGTGATGGACAGGGAGGCCTGGCGTGCTGTAGTCCACGGGGTCGCAAAGAGACAAGACTGAGCGAGTGAACAGAACTAAGGGTGAAAATCGAATTAACCTACAAACACATATGGACTATGTCTCCACCTATAAGCCTTCACACTTTCTTGTAAATGTTTTGCCGAAGAAGTGTTCTTGTTTAACATATGAGGAGGTCATTATGGCTGCAGTGGAAGAGACTTATTTACGTGTGCAGGCGTGAATGCTCAGTCATGTCCAATTCTTTGCAGCTTCAGAATGTAATATACTACATGAAAAGAGAAAGTGAAGTTACTCAGTTATATCTGATTCTTCGTGACCCAGTGGACTGTGGTCTGCTAGGCTCCTCTGTCTATGGGATTTTCCAGGCAAGAATACTGGCGTGGGTTGCCATTTCCTTCTCCAGGGGATCTTCCTGACTCAGGGTCCAAACTGGGTTCTCCCGCATTGCACGCAGACTCTTTACCATCTGAGCCAGCAGGGAATCCCTATATATTACATACTATGCAGAGAACTAGGAATAGATCTTGAGGTATTTATTACATTTAGACCTGCTGAGGTCTAGTTTACAACCACCACAATATGCAGTGGGAGTCAACGTCTAAGACCGTGCCTAGGAGATCATGAGTCACAGCTTCATGGAGAGAGGATTCAAATCAGCTAGTAAAATCTCCAGAAAGCTAAATAAGGGAAAGAGGCCCTGAGGTCCAGTAGGAGGGAATTTTCCTGTGCCATCAGCACCTCCATGTAGACCTTCCGTTTCCTGGGATCTCTTTGGTCATCTGTTCAGGAGAGCTTTGTGGCATCTTCCTGGGCTTAGGGATGTGCGTCAAGCAGAATCTTCAATTTCTAGTCCATGAGTCTAAGAATGAGTGGGAGGACGTGATAAGATTGCAGATGAGTGCTCTGTGGGCTTCAGAACTTGCTTTTCATTCGCCAGGGAACATTGTGACTTTCCAACTTGTTTGTTATCAATGAAGATTTTATTTTTAAAAAACATAACAGTCATTTCACACATTGCCAAATAATGGGCTCCTGCTATTGATAATATTAGATGAACTTTACACTTTTCCTGGAATATGTGAATTTGAAATCTTAAGATAGCAGATTCAGCAGACACAGATACAGAGAGACCAGACATTTCTCTGTTGAATCATCACTCAACTCATAGATGAAGGTACTAGGAGACAGAAAGGATTGTAAAACTGAAGTTAATATTGGCAGTTGAATTAGAATTTATCTTAAAAATATTGATTTGCTTCGATGCATGCTACACAGACCTTAACCATGTTTCTTTCTGATCCTTTGTGAAATGAAAATGCCAGTACAGGATGAACTATTTTGATAAACTGCCTCCCAATTTTAGAGTATATTTAAAGTTAATCCCTAAGAACTAATATGCAATGATGCCATTTTCCTTTTATTTTTATGAGCCTCTGTTTTATATCCCACTGCTTATCTGATTTGAAAATGGTTGTCATATTTGGAGAAAGTTAATATTGAGTCATGCCAAAACCTTAATAAACTTAGTCTTGAAGTAATATTTCAGGCTCATAGGGGATTTCTGTGTGCTAAGATAGATTTTAATATTACAGAAATGTAATAGTGACCTTTCCATAAAACCTTAATAAAATTACTTTGTGATATAAACTGCAGAAGGGACAAGAACTTTCTTGAATAAGGGTATGTGTGATTTATCTGTATTTCATGGTTTATCGTACATCTCATTTCTTTAGATCACTTGTGTTTTTCTTTCCCTTAAGTCAAACAACAGTCATTTCCATAATTTAAATAGAGAACAGAACACAGAATTTTCAAAGACATGTTTTCCCTTTGCACCAGTGTCATTTAACTGCTGCTGAGGTACTTGTCTTCATAATTCTATTAGTTTCTAGGTTGTTAAAAGAAGTTAGCAAGATAAAAAATTTTACCCATAAGTTTCAGTTATTTAATATCAGAAATACAATTTGGAAGTGGCATGTCACTTTAGCAGTAAAGCAGTGTGTAAGGGCTCCTGACATGTGTTGACTGAGGATACTGTATTCAGTTTATAAAATTAAAATGATGAATATTTGGCAAAATAGCTGTAACTTCCTAAAATTAAAATGTTGACTGATATCCTGAAATTGAAACTCTTTGTTTCCCAGAGACTAGCAAACAGATGACCAAAAATGACCAAAGTCTGAAATCCACAGCTTGACTTCATAATTTCTGCCAGCTCTAGTTTAGGGTAGGAAAAAAAAATCTTAAGTATAGCCAGTATGAATCATTATTTTGAAAACTGCTTTTTGTGGTCCCCTGGATGGCTTGACCCAAGAATTTCTTTAAAGGCCACAAAACAAGGGCAAAATGATGACTTTTAAAGGGTAGAAAGTTTTGCTTTTTATTAGCTTCAAGACCATTTGCACTGAAAAATTGGATGGACATTTCCCCAAACAATCAATAAGTGTGTATCTGTTTGTCAGTTGGATTTTAACCCATAGTCTTGTGCAGGATAAACACCAGAAACCATTTCATTGGCAACTTGAAGTGAACAGACTTCTTTGGGTCAGAGGGATTTGGAGAGAGACTTGACAGTGCCTAGTGATCGGGACTCACCCGACTTCAGTTTCTGAAAGTAAAATTCCATCTCACCCAGTGCAGCAGTCCCGTTCCAACCCCCAGGAACAGAGCAACAGCTAAATCCTTGAGTGACTCGAAGTGTCTGCTCTGAAACTGCTCACTTCATTGTAAGTAATTCTTATTTTCCTGAGGTTGATTTAAAATCGACATTTCTGAGACCACTGATCTTTGATATAGAGGTTTTCCTCTGAATGAACACAGAATGTTTAAATTGCTCCTTCTTCCACATGGGTGATTTTCAAAACATGCTCTGAGTCAGAAAGAGGATGCGATGGGTATTGGATGAGCAGTTCAGTCATGACCAGGCCTGTCACAGCTCCGCCAGTAGGACTCAGTTCACCAGTTCTTGACCGCTGTTTCCACCCAGTTACAGAAAAGCTTTGGAGAAGGAAATGGCAACCTACTCCAGTATTCTTGCCTAGAGAATCCCGTGGACAGGGGAGCCTGGTGGGTTGCTGTCTATGGGGTTGCACAGAGTTGGACACGACTGAAGCGACTTAACAAGCATGCATGCCTTGGAGAAGCAAATGGCAGCCCACTCCAGTATTCTTGCCTGGAGAATCCCAGGGATGGGGAGCCTGGTGGGCTGCTGTCTATGGAGTTGCACACAGTTGGACATGGCTGAAGTGACTTAACAGCAGCACAGAAAAGCTTAAATTAACTCTGAATTGCCTGGAATTTTCTTTCATCACTTGTTGCTTAAATAGAATGACTTCCTTCACCAGCTGTCTATGTTGTTGATATGCTTCCTAAAATTGTGGTACAGAAATATACAAAATACTCCAAGCAATGGTTTGCTTTTAAAGAAAAAACAAAAGCAAAAACAAAACCCTTCATGAATATCTTTGTGTGACCGGTTCTTCCCAGCAGTCATTTTGTAACAGTGAAGCGAGAAGAGCTGTGGAGTTGGGGTCTCATCTGAGGAGGCGACTGATACAGGGGTGAAGCCCCGGGGAGGAGGCAGGGTGGCGATGGCACAGGGCTGCCGTGAGGGGGAGGCTCCTGGGAGCAAAACGGATGGAGGCCAAGGGTCAAGAAAAGCAGACCTGTGGGAAGAGGGTCACGTATACACTGCTACGTTTAAAATGGGTAACCAGCGAGGACCTTCTAGATAGCACGAGGACTCTGCTCAATGCAGTGTAATAACCTAACTGGGAAAGGAACGTGATGAAGAAATAGATACATGTATATGTATAACTGAATCACTTTGTGGTAGAACTGCAGCTAACACAATATTGTTACTCAACTAACTACTCCCATATAAAATAATTTTTAAGAAACTTTTGCTTAATAAAAGAGGATCAGTAGAGTGTAGGGTGAAGATGGGAAGTTAAGAAAGACCAGGACCAAGATAAGGACACTGAGTTTGAAGACTAATAGGATCCAACTACTCAAAAAGGCATTTTGGACAGAATAAGTAGGTAGATTCCATATTTTAAGACATCTATACTGAGTCAATAGTTAGGAAATAGTAATGGTGAGCATCTTTTTATTATTTAAGGAAAATTGGCCATGGGAGGGTCTAATATAGCTGGTCAAAATATACATTAATAGTAAACCTTTCTCTCTTTAAAACTTCAGGACATGATAATTGATTTAGTGACAGTAGGTGTTTTGTACACAGAGCCTGATGCAATTTATCATTCATGTAATGATCATAATTGAATCCCATTTCCTCTCCCATTTTACCTTGTGGGTTGGTTTCAATTAGGGCAGAATAAAAATAAAAATATATATAATGGCTTACTCAACACTTATGATTTCATCCAAGTTAAATATAGGCAACCACGTTAATTTTGTTAAAATGCCCACTACAAATATTCCAAAATAGCATCATATGCCAGTAAATGTCATGTACCCAGTGACTAGATCCTGATGTTTTGATCAAAATGTTTTCTCCATTGCATTTAGAACACTGCTTTAACAGCAAAGCTAAGAATTAAAGACACAGTGATCTTTTTAGAGTTAAAATTATTTTACAAGAGCATTAAAAAATAGAGACTTACATTCATTTTGCTTTTGCATAATATTTTTATTTACTGTTTTTGAAGCTGCGCTAACAAGAATCTCTGTCCTTGGCTAAGTTCTAAGTAGGAAACTGTTGAATAGCGATCTTGACTTAGGCATCTCCTTTGTGGAAACAGTCCTTATTTTTGGTTTAACTACCTCTCATTAGAGCAGCTTAACTACAATCCCAGGAAAAGATGACTTTCCCTCATCTTGGTCAGAGGACATATCTTCATTGTCTTTACTGAATTTAAGGAACTTTCATCACGAGCACCAAGGTTAGAAAGAGGGATTAAAGTCAAAAGGTGTAAGTTCTGGTTCTACCATCATATGTGCTGTGCTAAGTTGCTTCAGTCATATCTGACTTTTGCAGCCCTATGGACTGTAGTCTGCCAGATTCCTCTGTCCATCGGATTCTCCAGGCAAGAATACTGCTGTGGGCTGCCATTTCCTTCTCCAGGCGATCCTCCCCACCTAGGGATTGAACCAGCGTCTCTTAAGTCTCCAGCGTTGGCAGGGTGACTTTACCACTAGCACCCCCTGGGAAGTCTGCATGAGGGAGGCTTGACTTTCCTAGCTCTGCTTTGCACATCTTGCAGCTGGGTTATGATTTCTCACTTAAAAAGAGGCTGTGAACATGCTTGATAAAATGTAAACCATTACGTAGATGCTGGTGCCCTGGCCGTGAGAGTGGAGTGAAGCTTGGTGAGTTGGCGGGGTGAGCCCCCAGCTGCTCCATCGGAGCTGAGTGCTGACAGCAGCCGCCTTGGTCTCTTGTTATGGCAGGAAGTCCAGCCTCTCTCACCTAATGAGGGTGTCATCCTCCTAGTTTCCAGGTCAGGTCGCTGACTTCTGTCTTTAAAACTTGCCTGCAGTTTTGTGTAGCATTTCAGAAAATGCTGGGTCAAACTTTACCCCTTAAGAAACAAAATAATTGATTGCAGACACAGGGACCCAAGCAGTTTTCGGTAACTTTGCTTATTAGTGCTGACAACTGGGAGAACCAAGGGCTTGTCTGACCAAGAGGCAGCGAATTTAGTTACAAAAGCTCTATTTTGTCTTTCTTTTCCCAGCCTGCCAATATGGCTTGAATTAGAAGTTAGCAACATTTACTAAAATAAAATACAACATGAACTCTTGGGAATCGCTTCGCATCCAACTTCTCTGACCTCTGATATCCTTCCCATTGCCTCTGGGCCTTGTTAGAACTGAGGGATGTTTTTCAGTTCCTGTATAAGCAATGGAATCAGACACACTTTAATCCCACAAAAGCACAAATGGTATGAAAGGAACAATTATTTGAAGGCCATTGACCTTAGCAGAATTGCGCAAGCATTTGGCATCTTGAAAGTCTGCTTTGATACTGAAGAGCTGTTCTAGAAATGTCACCATGTCATTACCCTGTCAGTTGCTTCTCAATTCACAATAGTAATGCATTGTTTTTCAACTTACTTGGAGCCATCTGAATGTGGCTTTCATTTTAAGAAATAAAATAATATTTCAGGAAGGACATGTATGGTTCTTAAGTAACATCTGTATTCATATGGAGCCCAAATAATGTTTAATCTTACTCATTGAGGCTAGAAGGAATCAGAAAAATGATTGTTTCAGTCTCTAGTTTCTAAAAGAGAGTACGGCTGCAAGAAGTGAAGGGGCTTCCTCAAGGTCACACAAGTAGTTGGGGCGGAGCTGGGAAGGAATCCAGGTCACCCGTCTCTGATCGCCCTGCTGTTTCCATTCCAGTCAGCTGAAGAGGTCATATTAATTTTAATATTCATTATGGAAACAATGTAATATATAATTAAAGTCAGACCCTTTTTTAGGCTGTGGGCAAATTATTTATACAGCCATTATTTTGGATCATTCAAATTCACTTTTTTAATGTCACCTTAGAAGACCTGTTTCAAACTGCGTGAACATCCGTGCTGGTATTAAGTGAATGGTGGTGATAAAAACTAAACATTCAGTGTCCTGCTGGTCTGTTGAACAAAGCCAAAGACAGCACATATTCCGATATGTATGCCTAATTTGTATGTGTGTTCTCACATAAACCTATGCATGCAGTAAGTTTCTGCCTCGTTGGAAATAACGTTTAACTGTATGATTCTGCACTTGGGAAAAAGCAAAACAAAAACCTGTAGCTCTTTTTCTGTAAAATGAACTGAGGTTATTAATGATTTCGCTTCTTTTTGCTTTCAGACTGTACTTTTCAGCAGTACTGTTGCTTTTCAGACTGCTTTCAGACTGTACCAAAAAAACCACAAAAAACCAAGAGGCAAGGTTTGAGGATTTTGGAAAGAATTTGCAGGAATAGAAAAAAATAAAATCAATCTCCTTAAATTTCATGAATTTTTTCTCACTATCTCTATTTTATTAGTTTCATCTCTAGCCTTAGTTTAAGTTTTTGAAGAATGGAGGTGGAACAGTTTTGAATATGTAAGTAAGGAGATAACTGAATTTGAGATTTGAAGTTTCTTTAAGTTATAGCTCTTTGACCATAGGATTTTTTCAGGTTGTGTGGTTCCTCTATGTGTATGAACATGTAAAAGTTGTTTAATTTTTGGTACCTTTTAGCTCACAACCTAGGGGGAATATTTGATTTTCTCCTTTTATGGTCTAGACTCAGTTCCAGTATACATGGCCTTATACTTTATCCTCATCTTATGACTCTTGTCTAATAATAGCAAAGACCTATTAATAAAATCACTTGGAGAATGTTTAACTATCAGGAATTTTGATTAAATTTTAGCCCATTGTCTGTATATGTTTATTTTAATAAGAAAATCGTTTTTAAAATAAAGGATTCTTCAGGCTCTTGAATATGTGCCTGCTCCTAGTCCAAAAATTTCCCTGTTTTTTATGAAGTCCTGTCTTGCCGTCTGTAGACTTATTCCACACACATGCCTGAGGCAACATTCAATAGATTATTCAAGTGAAGATAAAATAAAAATCTTTCCTTTGAAATATGCAGATGATTAAGGCAAAGCCAGGCTCTAAAGAGAGCTTGCTTCTCCCTTGACACATGTGATTCATGTTGGTAATGTTTTGCCTAATAATTGTGGCAGAACCAGTCCAAGGGCAAATGAAGGGCAAAGTATTGAGGACTGGGTGTCAGAGAGAAGACCTTATGAACAACCTAGGGGCCTCCTCTAAAGAGGGCACCTCTGTGGATAAGAAAACCACACAGCCACACACCAGGAGTTCCTACAGGACGTGGTCTGACGTTGGATGACCCAGAGGCCAATCTGAACAGGTCTCAAGGGGAATCAGTGGTCAGAGGTCTGAGCTAAGGATGGGGCCCAGCAGACAGGTTAACAGCCCAGGAACCATGCCGGGCCCCACCAGGCTGTAGAACCAGATGAGTATGGAAACTTGTTCTCTGGCTGGGGACCAGGGGGTGAGCAGGATATGAGAAGGGAACAAGAGAGTGAAAACAGCATTCCAAGATCCTGGAGGGGAGAGCAGGTATACGCAAAAATGGTACCAATGTGTGCATCTGAGTAACAGCAAAAGTTTGTTGTCCTCTGCCTTGGTTGTTCTTCAGCTTGCTCCCCGGAATAAAATATTCATTCTTTCATTCATGCAGTGTTTACTGAGTGCCCCGTGTATGCTGGACCCTGTAGAGAACAGCAAACAAGGCTGGCCTTCCCAGGTTTCCTCCTGTAGTGAAGCCAGAGGTAAACAACAGCTCTGTCCAGTGTAGCATGGTGTTTCTGCAAAGAGCCAGACAGAGTGCTTCAGTGAAAATACAGAAATGGCATGTAACCCAGTTTCTTTTACTGATACCTAAAGAATAACCAGAACTAACCAAATTTAGAAGAGAGAGTCAAGAATGAGAGGGAAGGAAAAACATGCAAAAGGCTCAGCATATCTGGGGCAATGAATCAAGTCTGATGAAACCAGAGAGAAGAATGGAAGGGGGGAAATGACACTTTTGGAGCATCTCTTGAGATGCTGTTGGTTTTTTTTTTTTTCATGTAGCCAAAGGCGTTTCTTCTAGACCCTCATGTTTAAACATGATCTTTTTCCTCAGCTCTTTTAGTAATTGTGGCTTAAAAAAAAAAAAAAAATGGTTTTTTAAAGGCTGAGTTTGCTGGCTTAATCTTTATCCAATTTTTTCTTTCTGAGTTCTTAGGAGAAATGTTAGTATTATCAATTTACTGTTGTCAGGGACCATAAAGCTTTGGGCCCAAAGAAGGAAATGCTTAAACTTACGTGTTAAGTACTGCATTGTCTGCCTTGTCTACATTGTAGATTAAACAGACACTGTATTGACTGTTCAGTAGCGTCATCCTTTATTTGCTTTCTTCAAGACACCTCTCACCCTAACTGGCTTACTCAGACTTAACCCTGAAGGATGAGGCTCAGAAAAAATGGTTGAGCCATTACCTGTCTATTTTAGGTCTTTATTTTCTACTTCTGCTCTTGGTTGGAAAGCACATGCCAGAACCCAGAAACTCCATATCCTGGATTTTCTATGGCCTTCTTGAAAGAAGTGTGCATTCTAGACAAAGGATTACTTACTTGAGCTTAAGTCCCAAATGCCTTGCTGGTCTCTTTCCCTGGTAAGTTGACCTGGGCCATAGGTAAAAAGCAAAAGAACTTTTCCCCCTTCTTTTTCTTTTTTTGCCCTTTTTCTCTTGATGAAGACTTGACCCAAGGCAGTTGTTCTCAGACTTTAGCTAGTATCAGAACCACCTGGTCACTTGGATACACCATGGATTTCTGCACCTGGCCCTCCTAACTGATTTTCTGATTCAAAAGATCTAGGTGGGGCCTGAGATTTCTGCATTTCTAGTAAATTCCAGATGATGTCTGCTACCATGCTTAGAGAACCACTGATCAAAGGCAAGCTCTTAGGACAACACCTTTGATCTTTGCCTTATGCTCCTGGCTGGAGTCCCCAGGGGACTTGAGTCCCCACCTTGACTATCCAAATCTTAACCATCAGTAGCTCAAAGGGTGTTCCAGTTAGGAAGAAACTAAGGCTGAAGGAGAGGTCAACCCAAGCCCTGCGGGATCTTAGTTCCCTCTCTGTACACCTGGGTTCTCCAAGGACAAAGCCCCAGACTTCTGTCAGCTAGTCAATTAAGAACACCGTGAAACAAGATTCAAGAGAGAGAATTATTTCTGTAATCGAACTATGACTCACACCTAAAACTGTACCTAATCTGTCATGTTGACATTTTGTTTCCTCTTGCCTCAGACCTCATCAGAACTCTTGTTGTGAAAGTGAGAAAGACTGAACACTCCCCAACTTTATCATGGCTCATGGCGCATGCCTGCTACTCCAGGGGATGCGGGGAGTGTCTATTCATGGTGAACTGCTCACATCTACCATACATTCTATTAGTTCTGGTCTTGAAAACAGGGACAAATTCTTCTCCTCTTGAAAGAGGGTTGGTGGGGACGTGGAGAATCCAGCCACTTATTTACATATACCGCAGGTTTGACGAGTTGTCTTATTTCTCAAGACTGACTGTTGTATTTCTCAGGGCTCTTGAGGTTAACTCTGTTGATCTTAAATACTCAGTAGTAATAAAATAATTTCTGCTGTTTGCTGTACTACCTTAGTCAGTAAAAACAGAGGTTCTTTATATCAGAAGCATAAAAGAAATAAGATGCCTTTACTTCGCAGAATTTTTATATGTTTACCAAAAAAGTCTTACTAAGACAGTTGTGTTATACCATGAAGTCAGAGAGAAAAACAGTTAAGTTTTATCTCCCTCCACCTGGAAACAAAGCTTGATTTATCTTGCATCCTGTCAAACAAAATCTTTTTAGCAGACATGTCTATAATTCACTGCCACAAAAATCATGATATGTTTCTGAAAGATCACACAGAATGCCGTTAAGCCAAGGACTTACTAAACATCGAGGAACTGACACCTCCGAAGGCTCACACTTGCTGCTCGCAAACTCTGCACGGAGTTTTCCTTCATCAGTGTTGGCTCCTAAACTCAGGCCTGTGGCTGAGTCCTTCAGAGAAACTTAGCCACAGAGAAGAGATAAATAGCAAGACACTCTCAGGGCAGAGAACCTCAGTTATAAACAACTACTTTTAACATAATTTCAGCCACTTTACACGTTCAAGAGGATCTTGGAGGGCTGGCGTATGAACCCAACAGACATTTCCAAGGGAATTGCTGCAGGCAGATAACCAACAGCCAGTCTTTTAAAACAAATTAGTTCTTTTCTTGGGAAACTATATACTTCATCGCATTCCAATTGCCTTAAAACCTGGTCACTACAGAAGGATTTATATATTAACAGCTATTAATTATCTTCAGATGAAGTTGATCCTAAATATCTCAGCTAAACAAGCATCTTTTAGACATGTTTTGTAAAATTCTGATTTAATGAACCCTATGCTATAATTATAAATATCAATATCACCTAATTAAATTGAGAAAGACAATTTATTTTAACATTTTTTTCACTTATTTTGTGATTATTAAATTTTAAGAAAGTGACATTTGTTTTGTAAGTATGATTATTGTTGGGGCAGGGGAGAAAGAGACCAAAGCAGATATTTGCTGTTTTTATCTTATTCCTATTCAATTTGTGTCTTTTACAAATACCTGGAAATTACTTCTATGTTTTTATATCTTTATGATGAATTTAATAGATGTAAAGGCCTTAAGTTTCTTGTAGTTTAGAATTCCTTCAAGACTAAACCCAGTATCACCATAATCTGCTTTATTTCCAAACATAAGTGTCATATAAGTTCCAGAGTTAATACCCAAGCTTCAGTCATTATTATTAAGTAACTCTTTCCTCAGAATCAGGTATAACTGGTATATGTGAGACTCCTGATGTGCAGTGAACACCCTAAGTCTTGAAAGGAAAAGGAGAATGTTTTACAGCTTTGTTTATTAGTTGCTTCCTGCTATTTATTCTTGCCAGAAATTCTGGTGGAAAACATGGACATAATTTAAAAATTGACTTATGTGAGAAAAATAAGATTTTTTCCAGTCATCTCTTTACTTTTAAGAACATTTTTCTTGAATATAAAAATTATAGTCACTCTAAATATTTTAAAATACAGAATGTATTAAAGAAAATAAAAATCACCTAAAATTCAGTCTCTGCAATATGTAACTGCTGTTTTTATTTTGGTGTATATTTTGCTTGTCTTTTTCTACTATTCAAGTGTGTGTTTTGTTTGTGTGAGGAATATGTATTAAAATATAAGACATAAACATTTGGATCATACTTACAAACTATTCTGTATGCAGCTTTTTTGCTTGCTTAATGATATGTTGAGAACATTTGTATTTGCTTGACAAGAGTTGTGAATATTTTTGGAAACGCTTCTAAGTATACTCTTGTTCAGCAAAGAACAATTCATTGAAAGCATTATTTTTAATGGACATAGAATACTTAAATACTATTGTATATTTTACCAATTGCTTATTTGTTGCTCATATAAAGATAATTTTTTTCTCCCTTAAACAGCAGAACAGGGAGAATGTATTTTTGTACATAGATTTTGCATACATTTTCAAGCCTATAGAAATGTATGAAAAGTTGTTTTTCATCAAACTATATAAGAATTCTCACCTCCAACCCTCAACAGCATTGCTTATTATCATTTTCTTAGTCCTGCACCCTTTATATGCTTTTCAAAAAGGTTATTTAATGCCTTGATGATAAACAGAGATATTTTTAGCAAATAGGGAAATTGTCATTAATGATGCAATATGTCAGTGTCAAATTAAATTCTTACTTGAAGTAAGACCATTTATTAAAGGCTCTGAATCATCTGCTGTAGCTGCCCATCGATTTTTAGAAATAAAAGGATTACCTTATTTAAAGTTTGAAGAACAGGACATTGAAATATGCTTAACAGATTCAAGAGACCTTTTGAGTTCTGGAAAACAGCCTTGATTGTTGTCAACATGGGTTCATTTAAGGCCATGGCTTATTTGGTTTGATGGGATTTATATGGTTGGATAGGACTTTCCTGGTGACTCAGACAGTAAAGGGTCTGCCTACAATGCGGGAGACACGGGTTCAATCCCTGGGTTGAGAAGATCCCCTAGAGCAGGAAATGGCAACCCACTCCAGTACTCTTGCCTGGAAAATCCCATGGACGGAGGAGCCTTGTAGGCTACAGTCCATGGGGCCGCAGGGTTGGACACGACTGAGCGACTTCACTTCACTTCACTTCATGTGGTTGGGTTGGGAAGGGATTAATTCTCTATGAAACTTTTTTATTGGAGGTAGAAGGTAAAAGATGAACATTTCCCTTAAGAAAACCCGTAACTGAGCCTCGGTGCATTTTTGTTTACTTGAAAGCTATGTTACCAAGTGCAAGTAGACGCTTTACAAATGCATTCATTTGTTCACGAATAGAAGCACAAAAATGGAAAATGTCTTGGTTGACTTGGGGGAATCTGCAGGTTTATTTAAAGTTTGTATTTATTGTTGAGGTGCAAATTGTTAAAGGGCATTTGGATCATGGGGAAAGATATCCTGTGGAAGTACTTTTCAAAGGGTCATTGGAATAGAAAAACAGAAGTTATCTGAATTCATTTCTAGATGACATTCTATGCTACTTTCCTTGATTCAGTTGAACAGATATATGTTGAATGCTCGTCTCTTCAAGGCAGAGCAGTGCCTTCTCCTTCTCAGACTGATTTGGCAACTTGCTAAGTAAGCCTTTTAGGAAATATGCCCAGCTTCAGTGGGCCCACTGAACTTGTTTCCTTGGGCTGCTGTTAAAAAAATTATCACAAACTAGTGGCTGAAAGCAACAGAAATTTATTCTTTCATAGTTCTAGAGGCCAGAAGTCTAAACTCAAGGTGCTGCAGGACATGCCCCCCGCAGGCTGAAGGGGAAAATCCATCTCTTCCTTGTCCAGCCCCTGGGGACTGCCGTCACTCCTTGGCTTGTGGCTGCATCACTCCCATCTCCGGCTCCGTGGTTGCAGGGCCTCCCCTCTGCCCCTGTCAAACCTCCCTCTGCTTCGCTTTTGTTAGGACTTATGACAGCATTTCAGGCTGGCTGGAAAGATGGACGATCCATGGGAACCTCTCCACCCTTAAGATCCTTAACTTAATCACATCTGGAAAGTCCTCTTTTGCCATAAAAGAACATTTACAGGTTTCAGAGACTGGGATACAGGGGTCATTTGGGGGCCACAGTTCAGCCTGACATACCCAGGATCTTCCTTAAATATACCTGATTTCATGAACATCCGCTGTCTGCTCTCTACAGAACATGAGACATAGGTCCAGAAACAAAAAACGACTTGCTGAAGTTTTGACCCAGCTGCCATAATGGAGCAGCGGTGACTCCATAATCCAGCCAGTATACCTGGGATAGGTGGTCTGGTAAGTTCTGAAGACCACCCTCTAGGTCTAGTCAAAGAGATCAGACAGCAGATCTGAGATGTGGGGCAGCTCTCCTTGCCTGGTTCATCCCAGCTGAATGGATGAGGGGATGGGAGGTCATTTCATGGGTGAAGGGCAGGCATATCCTACTGAGTCTCTGGGCTCCCACAGCCTGCCTGAACCCCCTGGTGGGCCTCCCCACTGATGCTTTCCTTCTCTCGTCATCTTCTTTAGATGGAGCTTTGTACCACTTGCTCAGAAACAAGGTCTTCTGGGGCTCCCCTTCTCGCTAGTCCTATCCCTGCAGTCCAGGGAGGTTTTTCCTCTACCGCAGTGTGACAGCTAATCCTTCCCAGTTGCGTAAGTACTGAGAAACAATGAGGCTATTTAAAGGCTCCCTGGCCTCCTTCCAGTAGCCGCTCAAGGTGTTTACTCTGGAAAAGGTACCGAGTTACACATCCCATCCTTTGTGTAAATTCTCCTTCACTTCCCGTGTTCCTTATGAAGGACCATTTCCTGTGGGCTCTGTGGGGGTGAGGTGGTGTTCTTCCAGGAGACAATGAACCTTGTAGTGTCTTCTCAGTAAGGCCTTACAAGGCAAGCCGGAGAATTGGAGGAGAGGGTCCTTTGGGGTGGCAGTACAAGCATTTTGGGTTTTGTTTTATATCAGTTACCTCTGGGTGGAGGTTGGAGATCATTGCACAAAGGACATAGTTAAAGAGTGGTCAGTTCTTCCCTCCCTGCCTTTTAAAAGAAGTAGCTATTTGTCCTTTTAACTTTTGTGGAGTCAGTTGAACTGTGACACATATCTTCATTTATTCCCTTTAAAAAATCAGTTATCTGGATCAAACTGCTGTCAAACACAACTGGTTGGGTCAGTGTTTCCTGGTCTGTAGGTCATAGTTATGCCCAAGGAGGTATTTCAGACTGCAAGGGGCAGCCCCCGCTCCCCAATCTCATTTAAAATTGGGAAAATTAAGGATATTCCAGTGTCGTTTTTCGAAAGTACCTCTCTTTGTTTAGGATTTGCATGCTCTGAAAAAGCAAGCAGTAAAATAGCTCCTACCTCCACTGCTAACCTCTTTCAAGATCAAGGTCAAAATTACCCTCCTCTTACCATTAGCCCTACCAATGCCCTTCACACAGTGAGACCTTTATAATGAAATTAGTATCCCAGGTAGACATGAATATTTAAGTAGTAAGGATAGTAGTAAAAGCAGAGAAACATCTGCACTGAGAATGTCTGCTGTGTGCCCTTTTACTGAAAAGATCCTGGGAGAACCAGAGTTAAACCAATGAAAGATGATGTAAGTTGATAAAAGCTATCTTTTCATTTTCATTTTCAGTAGGAGGTTTTCATATCAAGAGCTTCTTGTTGCTATTCCCTTTAAAATAAAAACAAAGGAAGCATTGAAAGGAATGGTTGGCAGGAGTGGAGAGATCATAGAACACCTAGAGATTTGCAGAGGAGAGGTGTTTTGCCCACCAGGGAGGCCACCATGTTGTATTTTCATCTGACTTTAATGCTGATACTTAGGTCCCTGTAGTTAACTCATCTTATTATAGGTCACTGAACAACACACCCACGACAGCCTGAGGGGGTCTGCAGGTCTGTTTCTCTCTGCAGACCTGTTTCAGGATGTGAAAGGCAGGAACACACACCAATACACTAGAAGCTTGCATCCATGCTGCCTTGGATGAAGAGGCTGTGTGAGTCGACTCTGAAAAATGGGCATGGAAAGACACAGAGGCAAATGGGGAGGGACAGAGATGTGAAAGAGAAGAAGAGACCAGTGACAGTCACTGTGGGAGACACACAGGGACCCGCCCCCTCACAGATGGACTGTCTTCTCCCACCAGATGTGATGTGGCTTGTCCGCCTTGGCCTTCCATAGGAAGCTTCTCACTTCATCTGGGCTGGTTAGCATGCCCTTCACGCTTCCATCAGTCTTCAGCCTTCTCAGTAATACGTAATGGACTAGCTCCTCCTTCAAACTGCAACGGTTGCTGTTCTGAAGAAGCTGCCTTGAAATGACTCTTTGTCTGTTTTCAATTATTCCAGGCTAAAGAATCATGTATCTACCTCTCTGTATGATTTCAACTTTTTTTTTTTTCCTTTTTGGAATTTGCTTTCTTTTTTATTTGCCAAAGGAACATATTCGTATAATAAATAAAATTCCAACATAGAGATAACATGAAAGATACCTTGGTTTTTCAGCCCCAACCTTTGTTCCCTCCCCAGAAGTAAGCAGAGTCATAAATTTGGAAGGCTCTTTCCAAACTTATTAATAACATATATATATATCCAAAGAAGTATATAATTTCTTTTGTGTGTGTGTGTGTTTTTACATAGATGGCACTACACTGTTCACTGTAGCTGTGTATTTAGGTAAATGTTGTCACACTGGTCCTATTCCATATCATTACATGGCTTCCTACAAAAATATGGTTTTCATTTAATGGTATGTATTAGAGACTTGTCACATTCAACTTCACATCTTCTTGTTATGTGTGCCTGTATGAGACTTTTTAACACATCACATTGATATGTTTTCCTTGTGGAAAGATCCTGAATTTTTCTTTCAATAACTTTCTGGAATAGACTGGCTCATATTTTGCTAGAGGTTTTTCTCTGTGAGAATGTGCTTTAGGGTTGGTTGGTTTCTTATTAACATTTGTGATATCATTGTCAGGGTCGGATAAAGGACCTGGGAAATGAGTCAGGTAGCACTTCTACTTTTTTTTTAACTATCCTGGAAAAACATTGGTACCCAGGATTTACCTTTTCCTTGAATATTGGTAGAACTCACCTGTAAAGCCATCTGGGCCTAATCTTTTGCTATTTTTTTCCAGTTTCTTCCAAAATCACTGGTGTGTTTAAGTGTTCTGCTCATTTGTTGAGCCAAATTTATTTTAACTTTGAGAAACATCCACTTTACGTTTTTAAATATTTTGGTTAAAGTTACACATAGCACCTCTCACTGTGTTCACCTTCTCTTTGTATTTATACTCCACCTGCTATCATAGACATCGTTGAGTTTATGGTTCTTCCTCATCACTCCTTCCAACCCTCGTCCCTCTCTCTGTCACTCGCATCACAACCTAGGTATGTAATACATAGCTTGAAAATAATAAAACAATGATCAGTAAAAGTGACTTATTTTCTGAATATGCATATATTAGATCAAATGTGGCGAGTGACAGAGAAAGGGGTTGGGTAGGAAGGAGAACAAGGAACATGAAGAGTTGGACATGACTTTGTGACTGAACGATTCCCATCTTTTGTTCCTAAGAAGTTTATAATTTCTGCTTTGACTACATGGTTTAACTCAAGAATTGTTCGTCAGTGTGTGTGTAGCTTTATGTTTAATTCCTCTGTGTGTAGGTTTTACCCACTCTCTGTCATTGACTTCCTGGTGGCTCAGATAGTAAAGTGTCTGCCTACAATGCGGGAGACCCGGGTTCAATCCCTGGGTTGGGAAGATCTCCTGGAGAAGGAAATGGCAACCCACTCTAGTATTCTTGCTTGGAAAATCCCATGGACAGAGGAGCCTGGTAGGCTACCGTCCATGGGGTCGCAAAAAGTCAGACACGACTGAGCAACTTCACTTGGCATTAAGCTATAATGAATTGTGGTCATTACGCATGGCCACTGTAATTTCTTTCCTTTTCTAGACAGAACTAGAGCTTTAATTCCAGGTTAACCAGCAAGGAGACTGGAGGCAAGTTTCTATAAAATGTGTCTTTGCAATCTGTAATTTCTTTTTTTTTTTTTTCCAATTATTTTTATTAGTTGGAGGCTAATTACTTTACAATATTGTAGTGGTTTTTGCCATACATTGACATGAATCAGCCATGGATTTACATGTGTTCCCCATCCTGATCCCCGCTCCCGCCTCCCTCCCCATCCCATCTCTCTGGGTCTTCCCAGTGCACCAGCCCTGAGCACCCGTCTCATGCATCCAACCTGGGCTGGTGATCTGTTTCACCCTTGACAGTATACTTGTTTCAATGCTATTCTCTCAGAACATCCCATCCTTGCCTTCTCCCACAGAGTCCAAAAGTCTGTTCTGTACATCTGTGTCTCTTTTTCTGTTTTGCATATAGGGTTATCGTTACCATCTTTCTAGATTCCATATATATGCGTTAGTATACTGTATTGGTGTTTATCTTTCTGGCTTAATTCACTCTGTATAATGGGCTCCAGTTTCATCCATCTCATTAGAACTGATTCAAATGAATTCTTTTTAATGGCTGAGTAATATTCCATGGTGTATATGTACCACAGCTTCCTTATCCATTTGTCTGCTGATGGGCATCTAGGTTGCTTCCATGTCCTGGCTATTATAAACAGTGCTGTGATGAACACTGGGATGCACGTGTCTCTTTCAGATCTGGTTTCCTCAGTGTGTATGCCCAGGAGTGGGATTGCTGGGCATATAGCAGTTCTATTTCCAGTTTTTTAAGGAATCTCCACACTGTTCTCCATAGTGGCTGTACTAGTTTGCATTCCCACCAACAGTGTAAGCGGGTTCCCTTTTCTCCACACCCTCTCCAGCATTTATTGCTTGTAGACTTTTGGATAGCAGCCATCCTGACTGGCATGTAATGATACCTCATTGTGGTTTTGATTTGCATTTCTCTGATAATGAGTGATGTTGAGCATCTTTTCATGTGTTTGTTAGCCATCTGTATGTCTTCTTTGGAGAAATGTCTGTTTAGTTCTTTGGCCCATTTTTTGATTGGGTCATTTATTTTTCTGGAATTGAGCTGCAGGAGTTACTTGTATATTTTTGAGATTAATCCTTTGTCTGTTGCTTCGTTTGCTATTATTTTCTCCCATTCTGAAGGCTATCTTTTCACCTTGCTTATAGTTTCCTTTGTTGTGCAAAAGCTTTTAAATTTCATTAGGTCCCATTTGTTTATTTTTGCTTTTATTTCCAATATTCTGGGAGGTTGGTCATAGAGGATCCTGCTGTGATTTATGTCAGAGAGTGTTTTTCCTATGTTCTCCTCTAGGAGTTTTATAGTTTCTGGTCATACATTTAGATCTTTAATCCATTTTGAGTTTATTTTGTGTATGGTATTAGAAGATGTTCTAGTTTCATTCTTTTACAAGTGGTTGACCAGTTTTTCCAGCACCACTTGTTAAAGAGGTTGTCTTTTTTCCATTGTATATCCTTGCCTCCCTTGTCGAAGATAAGGTGTCCATAGGTTCATGGATTTATCTCTGTGCTTTCTATTCTGTTCCATTGATCTATATTTCTGTCTTTGTGCCAGTACCATCGTAACTCATGAAAAATACTGAGATAAGCCTGATCATGGTTATATTATTATATGTGTGAGGTAGCTGGGTACAAAGAGAGAATGAAGTAAAGATATATATGGCTATGAGGCTAAATGCATTAAGTAACATATTTAAATTATTTAAATATATTTACCTTATGTAAGTTTCATCAGGAAGCTTCCATTAGCTTCTTATCCTTCTCCATCAGAGGGCAGACAGATTACAAACCACAGTCACAGAAACCTAACCCATCTGACCACGTGGACCACAGCCCTGTCTAACTCAATGAAACTGTGAGCTGTGCCCTGTTGGGCCACCCAAGATGGACGGGTCGTGGTGGAGAGTTCTGACAGAATGTGGTCCACTGGAGAAGGGAATGCAAACCACTTCAGTATTCTTGCCTTGAGAACCCCAGGAACAGCATGAAAAGGCAAACAGATATGACACTGAAAGATGAACTCCCTGGGTCGGCAGGTGCCCAGTGGGTGCTACTGGAGATCAGAGGAGAAATAACTCCAGAAAGAATGAGGAGATGGAGTGAAAGCAAAAACAACAACCAGTTGTGGATGTGACTGGTGATGGAAGTAAGTCCGATGCTGTAAAGAGCAATATTGCATAGGAACCTGGAATGTTAGGTGCATGAATCAAGGCGAATTGGAAGTGGTAAAACAGGAGATATCAAGAGTGAACACTGGCATTGTAGGAATCAGCAAACTAAAATGGACTGGAATGTGTGAATTTAACTCAGATGACCATTATATCTACTACTATAGGAAAGAATCCCTTAGAAGAAATGGAGTTGCCATCATAGTCAAGAAAAGAGTCTGAAATGCAGTACTCGGATGCAATCTCAAAAAGGACAGAATGATCTCTGTTCGTTTCCAAAGCAAACCATTCAATATCATGGTAATCCAAGTATATTTCCTGACCAATAACATTGAAGAACCTGAAGTTGAACAGTTCTATGAACTGTTTTTAGAACTAACACCCAAAAAAGATGTCCTTTTCATTATAGGGGACTGTAATGCAAAAGTAGGAAGTCAAGAAATACCTAGAGTAACAGGCAAATTTGGCCATGGAGTACAGAATGAAACAGGGCAAAGACTGAGTTTTGCCAAGAAAATGCACTGGTCATAGCAAATACCCTCTTCCACCAACACAAGAGAAGAATCTACACATGGACATCACCAGATAGTCAATACCAAAATCTGATTGATTATAGTCTTTGCAGCCAAAGAAGGAGAAGCTCTATACAGTCAACAAAAACAAGACCGGAAGCTGACTGTGGCTCAGATCATGAACTCCTTATTGCCAAATTCAGGCTTAAATTGAAGAAAGTAAGAAAAACCACTAGACCATTCAGGTATGATCTAAGTCAAATTCCTTTCAATTGTACAGAGGAAGTGACAAGATTCAAGGGATTAGATCTGATAGAGTGCCTGAAGAACTATGGACAGAGGTTTGTGACATTGTACAGGAGGCAGTGATCAATACCATCCCCAAGAAAAAGAAATGCTAAAAGGCAAAACGGTTGCCTGAGCAGGACTTACAAACAGCTATGAAAAGAAGAGAAGCAAAAGATGAAAGAGTAAAGGAAAGATATACCTATTTGAATGCAGATTTCCAAAGAATAGCAAGGAGAGATAAGAAAGCCTTCCTCAGTGATCAATGCAAAAACATAGAGGAAAACAATAGAATGGGAAAGACTAGAGATCTCTTCAAGAAAATTAGAGATACCAAGGGAATATTTCATGTAAAGATGGGCACAATAAAGGACAGAAATGGTGTAGACCTAAAGGAAGGAGAAGATATTAAGAAGAGGTGGCAAAAATACACAGAAGAATTATACAAAAAGATCATCACAACCCAGATAATCACAATGGTGTGATCACTCACCTAGAGCCAGACATCCTGGAATGCAAAGTCAAGTGGGCCTTAAGAAGCATCATCAGGAATAAAGCTAGTGGAGGTGATGGAATTCCAGTTGAGCTATTTCAGATCCTAAAAGATGATGCTGTGAAAGTGCTGCACTCAATATGCCAGCAAATACAGAAAACTCAGCAGTGGCCACAGGACTGGAAAAGGTCCCTTTTCATTCTAATCCCTAAGAAAGACAATGCTAAAGAATGCTCAAACTACCACACAATTGCACTCATCTCACATACCAGCTAAGTAATGCAGTAATGCTCAAAATTCTCCAAGCCAGGCTTCAACAGTATATGAACCATGAGATTCCAGATGTTCAAAGCTGGATTTAGAAAAGGCAGAAGAACCAGAGATCAAATTGCCAACATCTATCAGATCATCAAAAAAGCAAGAGAGTTCTAGAAAAATATCTACTTCTGCTTTTTTGAATATGCCAAAGCCTTTGACTGTGTGGATCACAACAAACTGTGGGAAATTCTGAAGGAGATGGGAATACCAGACCACCTGACCTGCCTCCTGAGAAATCTGTAAAGCAGATCAAGAAGCAGCAGTTAGAACTAGAAATGGAACAACAGACTGACGGCAAATCGCGAAAGGAGTATGTCAAGACTGTATATTGTCACCCTGCTTGTTTAACTTATATGCAGAATATATCATGAGAAATGCTGGGCTGGAATCAAGATTGCCAGGAGAAATATCAATAACCTCAGATATGCAGATGACACCACCCTTATGGCAGAAAGTGAAGAAGAACTAAAGAGCCTATTGATGAAAGTGAAAGAGGAGAGTGAAAAAGTTGGCTTAAAGCTCAACAATCAGAAAACTAAAATCATGG
This sequence comes from Odocoileus virginianus, assembly GCF_023699985.2. Classification (NCBI taxonomy): domain Eukaryota; kingdom Metazoa; phylum Chordata; class Mammalia; order Artiodactyla; family Cervidae; genus Odocoileus; species Odocoileus virginianus. The sequence continues at coordinate 1,644,894 of NC_069682.1, forward strand.
CATCCAGTCCCATCACTTCCTGGGAAATAGATGGGGAAATAGTGGAAATAGTGACAGACTTTATTTTTTGGGGCTCCAAAATCACTGCAGATGGTGACTGAAGCCATGAAATTAAAAGACGCTTGCTCCTTGAAAGAAAAGTTATGACCACCTAGACAGCTTATTAAAAAACAGAGACATTACTTTGCCAACAAAGGTCCATCTAGTCAAAGCTATGGTTTTTCCAATAGTTGTGTATGGATGTGAGAGTTGGAGTAAAAATAAAGCTGAGAGCTGAAGATTTGGTGCTTCTGAACTGTGGTGTTGGAGAAGACTCTTGAGAGTCCCTTGGACAGCAAGGAGATCCAACCAGTCCATCCTAAAGGAAATCAATCCATCAGTCCTGGGTATTCATTGGAAGGACTGATGATGAAGCTGAATTAAAGCTGTAATACTTTGGCCACCTGATGTGAAGAACTGACTCATTTGCAAAGACCCTGATGCTGGGAAAGACTGAAGGTGGGAGGAGAAGGGGACAACAGAGGATGAAATGTTTGGTTGGTATCACCGACTCAATGGACATGAGTTTGAATAAACTCCAACAGTTGGTGATGGACAGGCGTGGTTCGGTCCCCGGGGTTGCAGAGTTGGACCTGGCTGCGCGACTGAACTGACTGACTGAGTCATTTAAGTTGTTTTGTTAAATTTCTATATGTGATAGCCAGATCCTCAATAGTCTTCCATTAATTTCTGAGAACTGTTATCTGTTTGTGACTTTGCCATTTTTTTCTTTGTATTTTCAGCTTTTCAATAGATATATTGATGCGCTGTGGTCACATGTTTAATATGAATAACTTTTAAGTAATTTTTATCACCCCTTCTCTTCATGTGACTACTTATTGTCTCTCTTTTTTTCCTTGAAGTGTATTTTGTCTAACATTGTTACAGCTGTTCCCTTCTTAAACTTTGTCTGTTATATCTTCCTTTCCTTCCTTCATTTTTAAATTCCTATATAGCTTTCATTTCATAAATATTTCTGGTAAATGACTATGATGCTTCCTAATTTGAAAGCCTCTTTCTTTTATAAGTGAATTCAGCATGTTCATGTGATTAGAATTAGTAATGTGCTGTCATTTTCCTTTGTGTTTCCTGGTTATTGTGTGTCGTTTCCCCCCCTTCCTTTCCCACATTTTTTATCTTTTTAATGGAGACTCACATTTCTTTGTTCTGTTTTTCCCTCTTAATAACTTGAAAGTCATACTTTACATTTTAAATTTTCTGTTAGGAAAATTCTTAAATTTTCAACACTCATAGTTGATCTTCTATTTTTCTGCTAATATCTAGAATTTTAACTGCCTCTATTTCACACCCTAAAATACTTCTGTCGCCCTTTGTTCTGCATTTCCTTCCCTCTAGCACCTCTTGTATCAATGTAATCTGAGGTTTGGATGCTCCATTGTAATTTCTTTATCTTTTTCTTATAGTTTCGTTTTTTCTTTTTGTATAAGACATAAGACTCAAGAGTAAACTCCCGTTTTTTAAACTTTCTTCTTTCTTTCTCCCTTCCAACCTTACTTCCCATATCTCCTATTTCTAAGTTTTTTTTCTTCTTGACAGAATATATAGTACATTGAATCTTCCAGATTATTTTCACCTCAAGATATATTTAGTTGTGTGTATCTTCCACTATCCTTTATACTGCCTGCATCGCTCAATTTTTTTCATATTGAGGACACAAATGTCAGATTTCAGAAATGTTTAAATCCTTCTATTAGGTGGTCTTTGAACCTTGTTTCCATTCTCCACAAAAGGGAAAAAAGAAAAGAAAACGATAAGGAAGTTATAATCTAGCATCAAAATCCTGGATTATATCTATATAGGAGGTGCTGGAGGGAAGGATATATGGAATGAAGGGAATTAAAAAACATTTTAGGGTGTGGGATATTTTAAATTCCAGATATTGGCAGAATAGAAGATCTATGAGTGTTAAAAATTTAAGAACTTTCCTAATAGAAAATTTAAAATGAAAAATAGAACTTGCAAATGATAAGAGGGAAAAAATAGAATAAAGAAATATAAAGAAAGCAGGTAAAAGATATGGGGAAAGAGGGAATAACAGTCTAGTGCAGGCTTGTAGAACCACTCACTCTTTGCACCCTACCTATCCTATGTATAGGTTTAGGTGTGTGTGTGTTTTCCATCCAAAAACTTCAGATTTTATGTATAAAATTACATTATAGGATTTGAAGAGGAAGGGGGAAGCCTCCCAAATGATCACCTCTGTTATTTTTTCATATTATTTCTTTAGGTGTAGCAACCAGGCCAAGGGGATTCAGGGTCAGATGAAGAGAATAAGGGAAAAAACACAAAAGTCAATTAATAGACTTAGTCTATGTGTGTGAAGCAAAGCTTTTGCAAACACATAAGTATCAAGTGATTAACCTTTGCTCTGCACTTGTTTTTTTTAATTGTGTACACTCATTATATATTCTTTTTCATTTTCAGGTCTTGACTCTAATCATGGCCAAACCTTATGAATTTAATTGGCAGAAGGAAGTTCCTTCCTTTTTGCAAGAAGGAGCAGTTTTTGACAGATATGAAGAGGTAAAGGAGTGTTATTAATCTTTTCCCTCAAAACATTATGATTTTTTCATTTTAATTTAATTACAGTATTGAGTAAATAGTATTTGACATAAGAACATCTTGGAGATTTATAAGTTGGAATAGTTGGAAAGAGTCAAAGTTATGAGATATAATAATGATAATAATACTATAATTTATTGAGCACTCTCTGCCCCAGCTATAATAAGGATGATGACAGTATAAATTATTGTGTGCTTACTGTGTGCCAGAAAACTTTCTAAGCACTTCCTGTGTATTATTTGTTCAACTCCTTACAATAACCTTATTAGGTCATTGCCACAATTATGCTTATTTTGCAGATGGGTTTCATGGAGTAATAGTTTTTGCTTGATGAAGTGCTTCAGGCATTCTTTCCTCATAAGACTTTCTATTTGTCATAAATGTAATAGCGCTCAGACTTTGTGCTGGTCACTTGCTTTGCTCATCTCATTTATAGAGACCAATTTGACCAAAGCTTTGCTTTGCATACTTCTGCTTCTGCTATTTATTGCTTGTGCCCTTGCAAGGTGTCGGTGGCTCCAGATTTTCTATAAACCAGGGGCTTGAGTTCATCAATCTATTCAGAAAGTTTAGGTAGGTGAGTGGAAGCCTTCTTTGCATTGTTAATGTGTTGTTTTTCTTAGAGTTTAGTTGAATTTGAAGTGAGCTGGAGAGAGAAATGTGATGAAACTCTATTGCCGCTATAGTGAAGTAAGATGCAAAACTTGTTCAGACTTCATGTAGAGTCACAATTGGTTCCTTTCAAAATCCATGGAATATATTATATGTGGCCTCCCAGGGTTTCAGATCATCAGGCTTTTCTCATGAGGTCTGTGGGCTGACACAACTCAGTAATTTGTTAACTTGGTTTTTCCCCAGTGTGTAGCATGATGCTCTCTAGGTTTGTACCATAGCTGCTTTGTGTAAACAAAGTTGAGGAAAGAAAAGAATGGACTCAAATGTGGTCACTGTTCTCTGTACTGAATCGGTGTATTGGGGTGACAGTTACTTATATGACTGCAGCGTTACTGCTTCTCTGAAAGAACAGCTAACTGCATTCTGCTATAAGAAGAAAGAGAAAACAATTTTCTACCACCTAGAGGCAACCACTGTTAACTCTTTGGTAGTTTTTTTATAATCTTTTTCTACTCTTTTTGTTTCTCCTCTTCCATCATTATAGAGTAATCTTTTGAAAATGTAAATCAGAACCTCTTCCTCTATTTAAAATGCTTCCATGGCTCTCTATTGTATTATAGGATGAAGGAAACTAATCAGAATGAAATACAAGGCCTTCCATAATTTGACTGCTACCTTATTCTCCAATCTTGTTCCCCACTAGTTTCCTATACACATTCTTGGTTTTAACACTAACAATACACTTACAATTTCCCCAATGAACTATTCTATTTCATGCTTTGTATATATACTGCTGCCTTTTCCTGAAATGCACTTATCCCTCCCTGTTTCACTGGTCAACCCCTATTCATCCTTCAGAACCCAAAGGAGAAATCTTTACTCTTTAATATCTTCCTTGACCCATTCAATAAGAATTGATCATTTCTCTGTGCTACCTCTAATGTACCCTTGCACATATTACACTGTACTCACCTTTTTATTTAATTTTTTCATCTCTCATAGTGTACCCTGAGTTTAAGGGCCATATTTTACTTATCTTTTTCTCTACAGGGACTAGCAGAATGTCTGCAACTGCCGAACTCACTGTATATGTCTAATATCTAATGTCAAAAGGGATTTTAGATGTAATTGATCCCAACCTACTCTGGTTTTATTATAGTTTGTACATTTTCTTGGTAATTGAAAAGGTGAGAGGACATAGTAATCCCTGAGATCCATATGAAAATCTGTATTTCAACACATTCAAAATATTAGGCTAAATCATATCACATTTTCATCTTTTAGATTAAAAATTATCAATATCAAGAATTTGATATAGTTCAAACCTAAGGGAAGAAGTAAAAATCACTCAGTTGTGTCCGACTCTTTGCAACCCCATGGACTGTATAGTCCGTGGAGTTCTCCAGGCCAGAATACTGGAGTGAGTAGCCTTTCCCTTCTCCAGGGGATCTTCCCAACCCAGGGGTTGAACCCAGGTCTCCTGCTTTGCAGGTGGATTCTTTATCAGCTGAGCCACCAGGAAAGCCCAAGAATACTGGAGTGGGTGGCCTATCCCTTCTCTAGCAGATCTTCCCGACCCAGGAATCGAACCGGGGTCTCCTGCATTGGAGGCGGATCCTTTACCAACTGAGCTATGAGGGAAGCCCACAAAGTAAATTCACTTGCCTACTTTTGCCCACTTTTCACGCCTTGGCAAAAAAAGCCAAGACTAGCCAAGAAAGCATCTCCAAGCTTTCTCCCAGGTACGCCAGGTCTAGACTGAGTCCCCGTGCCACCACGGTGATGGCAATTGCCCTTCATTGTGAGCTGACAACAGACATCTCTCCCTGAATCTGCTAGAGTATCCCGGAAGATGTGCAGCTTTCTGAGGCAGTTTCCCAGGCTCTGAAAATCTACAGGGTAATTTAAAATACTCGCTGGCTTTCAGCTCCTCAGAGAAGGTCATGTTGCAGAGAATAAGTGCAGTCAGTGGCTGAGTGTTTCTTTGGTTGTCACATAAGCAGGAACCTCGGAGAAGGCAATGGCACCCCACTCCAGTGCTCTTGCCTGGAAAATCCCATGGACGGGGGAGCCTGTTAGGCTGTAGTCCATGGGGTCGAAAAGAGTCGGACACGACTGAGCGACTTCACTTTCACTTTTCACTTTCATGCATTGGAGAAGGAAACGGCAACCCACTCCAGTGTTCTTGCCTGGAGAATCCCAGGGACGGCGGAGCCTGGTGGGCTGCCGTCTATGGGGTCACACAGAGTCGGACACGACTTAGCAGTAGCAAGCAGAAACCCATTAGAGAAAAAGTACTTTTTTTTGGATAAATTGTAATGTGATTTGATAAACTGTAAGTTTATCATCATCCAATCATTTTTATTTCTCATGGTGGTTTTTTTTGTTTTGGTTATTAATCATTACAACTCACTTATATTTAGAAAATACTGATGACCTGCACTTCTAAAGGCATTTGCTTTCTTCCAGGTTCCTCTGAAAATGAGATAAAGCTAGAAGAAAAGAAATCTTAACAAGTATTAAATATAATCTCATTAAGCTTTCAACTTTCTTTAGAGCTATTTTACTAGAATGACAAGTAAAAACATTTTAGCTTCAGAAAGTAAATATATCTCTTCATGAAACATATAAAATTGGTGTTGACCTTAAAAATACAAGTTATTTTACCAGCAAAAGCGTGTTTATTTAGGAATAGAAGAGGAATTGCAGTTTGAGACAAACAAGCTACAGTAAAAGCCACTGACAAGGGCGCGTCCCTGGTGATTCAGTGGTTCAGACTCTGCCTTCCAGGGTAGGGATGCTGGTTCCCTCCCTGGTCAGGAAAGGACAGCCCCACCTGCCATGTGGCCAAAAGCCCAGGAAACATAAAGTGGAAGAAATATTGTAACAAATTCAATAAAGACTTTAAAAAAAAGCCATCGACAGGTCCAGCTAATGAAGCAGGGCAACAGTATTGTGGAGAGAAAAAGGAAGTTGGGAAGGGCTGTTTTGAGTAAAAATCCACTGGAGAAAAGTGACAGGAGGGAAGTGGCTGCCGCTCGCGGGCGATCTGCTGGGCTGGTGACTTCTCGTGGGAGAGGCCATGTAACGTCTTTTCCTTTGGGGGGGCTGTCTGTATTCTTTTTTTTTTTGTCTGTATTCTTTTGATGGTTCTCAGCAGTGATGATTCTTCTCTGTAACTGATAATTCTGAGGCAGTTTCCCAGGCTCTGGAAATCTAGAGGATAATTAGAAAAGACTTCCTGGCTTTCAGTTCCTCAGAGAAGGTCATTTCAAAGAGGTTAAATGTAGTTACATCCAGTGGTGGCTTGTGAGAGCTCCCCCTCCTGGCCTCCCAACTCCGTTTTACTGAGGTTTCCCTTTATTAATTTTCAAATCAGAAAGCCAGAGTGTTTCAAACAGACTGTAGCCAGTTTTTCTTATTACAGTTGATCCTTGAACAACACAGGTTTGAACGAGAACAGCTTCATGGTACACTTTTACACAGATTTTTTTTTTTTTTCAGTAAATACCTACCATTTGTTGTTGTTTAGTTCTAAGTTGTGTCCAACTCTTTGCAGCCCCATGGGCTGTGGCCTGCCAGGCTCCGCTGTTCGTGGGATTTCCCAGGCAACAATACTGGAGTGGGTTGCCATTTCCTTCTCCAGGGGATCTTCCCTACCCGGGGATCAAACCCACATCTCTTGCATCTCCTGCATTGGATTGTTTCCACCATGCCACCGGGGAAGCCCAAAATACCTACCATAGAACCTTGCAGTCCTCAGAGGGCTGAATCTTTGAATGTGAAACGCGGATATGGAGGCCTGACTGTAAAGTTATAGTCAGATTTTTTGATTGCACTGAGGTTGACACCCCTAAAATCCCATGTTGTTCAAGGATCAACTGTATTTTCCTATCTTGTAAGAGTTGGTTCTTTGGAGCCACGGCCATCAGAATATTCAAGGCAACAAAATATAAATAGATGAGGTTTGTTCCTGCAGTTTTTGCCTGAACAGCAGTGAGAGATGACAACTGACAGCAAGTGGGAGGAACGGGAATTAGAGAAAACACAGCGTGATCATCCCACAAACGCCACAGCGAAGGGACCTTTTGTGAAGGAAGGGGAGAGTGCCTTCAGCACTGTATGGCAGCTAACGTTATCGTGATGGCTCAAAGGACCGGGTAAACATTAAATTGTGTTCCTCACATCAGTTTAAAGAAGGCAGGGAAGTGTTCAAATCAGTGGGTGAGCATTCACTAGGTCAGATTAAAAAAATAAAAATACTTACTAGACACTGCTTTAAAAATATGCATTCTTTTGACAAGAAATGTAACCAGTGCACCTGTATTTAAGTATTATTTTATTATTTCTGCTGAAGGATTTCTTTTGAGGTAGCCCCAAATTTCAGAAACCGCAGCCTGTGTTGTAGCCTCTGATTGTATTCTCATGCCGCTTCAGAAGATCTTTTTATCTAACTTTACTTGACTTTTAAATTACTTACATGCAAAACCTGTTTTGTTTTCTAAGTAATGCAACAAGTGATGCAAAAATCTTCAGAGACGTTTCTCTTGCAGAGAGAAACGGCAGTGCACGTGCAACCCACGTGTTTCTAATTCCGCTGGCTTCCTGACTTCCCTTCCCTTTATTAAAAGGCTGAAGACCCCATCTCCTGGCTATGAGAAGCCTCCCCAGCCTTTCCTAGAATTCCTCGGTACTTACAGCATCCTCGAAATACTCATCTCCTCAGTGCGTGCCTTCTATTTTTATTATCACTACTCTTAAGTATAGCATCTGACCTACCTCACTTTTTAACTTTGTGGCCCACACTGTGCGTCGTGCGGGATCCCATTTCCCCAAACAGAACAGATCCCACGGCCTCCGAGTGGATGCACGGGGCCTCAGCTGCTGGGCCTCCGGGGAAGCCCTGCTCTCTGCTTTCTCGCCACTCTGCTCCCAGGACGGTCCGCTGCTCTCATTTCTCTCTCTCCCTAAACATTACGTGCCCACACCTCAGGAACAAGGATGCTGTGTCAAACAGGCAGATCCAAGTTTTGGTGGGAGCAGAGACGAAGTCCAGCACACAGCAGGACACAGTAGGGATCCTGAGGAATAAATTTCAGTCGGGTGGAGAGGTGTCTCTGTCACCGCCTTCTTTTCCCCCCACTCTTCCAAGAGACCTGTTGCTGTTTCTCTTCTTTCACTTTTTGATCTCTCCCTCGGAATCCTTTTCTAATTCATAATTCACCCTTTTCCTTTTTCCCCATATGAAATTCCTCTTCTCCAAATGAAAACTACAAAAACGCCCCCTCAAACCAAGGAGGAACATGGGAAATTCTGGTCGTTTCTCACCCTGCGCAGTGTGGCTCTCAGCCCAGCTCACACTCTTGCATCCAGACTCTTGTGAGACCTCACATTTGCATAATCTTGAAAGAGAACGGATGTACTTAAACAGACCAAAAGTTTGAAGACGTTTATCCCTTGAAAGCAAAGTGGTCTGTTGTCCTCGAGAAGTGGTCACCAGCAAAAATTTGCAATGATGGACATGGTCTGTATCCTGGTGTTCTTAGCACATGTTAAGGGGATTGTGATAGATGGTTGGTAATCTCAGGGTTTTTCCCTCCTGTTTGCGGCTGTCATTGAGTTGCTAAAGTGCATCCGACTCTTCCTTTGCGACCCATGGACAAGCCCCCCAGGCTCCTCTGTCCAGGCAAGAAGACTAGAGTGGGTTGCCACTTCCTTCTCCAGGGGATCTTCAAGACCCTGGGTCTCCTGCTTGGCACGTGAACTTTTTACCCCTGAGCCACCTGGGAAGCCCCTTTCCCTCCCAACCCAAGCACAAAATCTAGACTGCACTTACTTTTCTTAGAGTGCAACAGTTTCTCTTTAGCAAAATTAATTTAGTTTGGCATTTGAAAAAAAAACAAAAAATGTGGCCAGTGGGACTGAGGAACTGAGTTTATTAATCTTAATGTTAATTAAAATTTACATAGCTAGATGTGGCTGGTGGCTATCTTATCGGACAGCACAATTTTCTAGAATATCAACTCAAAGTACAGGCAGATTTTAAAATACCATCCTCTTCTCCCAACGCACAGAAGGAACTCTCAGCTCACTAACTGCAATCTACAGCTTCATCAGCCGTTTCTTCTCGGTGGTAGCCGGAGCGGAGATTTAGATATCTCATTAGAGGACTCCCCGCAGCTGCTACTCTCTGCATATCCCAGACCCCGGCGTGGGCTGGGCTGCCTTTTTCCTCACCTGGGGACTTGCATCTAAGCAAGCTGCCCAGATGGAGTGCCTTTTCTGGCTAAGCTTGGTGTTTATTAGCCCCTCCTACTGAAACCCTCAGCAGCTTCCCTTGCACACAGACATCACAACTGCTGCTAGGAAAACAGAAACAGTTAAGGCAGTTGTCAACCTCAGAGGAATACGGAGGTGCCGGGTCAATAGAAGCTGAAGGAGCCTAGTTTCCAAGGCAGCCCTGAAGCCGAGCTGTAGGCCTCAGCAGCCTGCACACCCTAGGCTGTCCATCACGGCAGCGAGGAGTCGTCCACGTGTGATGTTCAGAAAGCTAGAAGCAGCACCCTCACAGAATGCACTTTGACTTGCAGGTTTACTTAGCTCTTCAGGGACTTCACTAGCAGGAGGATAGGGCTAGTTGTGAGAACACCAGCGGAGGAGCGGCGAGGCGCTCTGTCAGGCAGAGGCTAAACCAGCCACCGCCTGTGCTGTGCTGCCGCTTCCGTCGTCTCCGACTCTTTGCAGCCCCATGGACTGTGGCCCCCCAGGCTCTTATGTCCATGGGATTCTCCAGGCAAGAATCCTGGAGTGGGCTGCCATTTCCTTCTCTGGCGATCTTCCCCTCCCAGGGATTGAACTGGTGTCTCTTAAGTCTTTGCATTGGCAGGTGGGTTCTTTACCACTAGTGCTACCTGGGAAGCCCATGTCCCTGCCCTAGAGAACAATTAATTTCCTGGACTCAACTGATGGACCAGTGGTTAAGACTTCACCTTCCAACGCAGGGATACGGGTACGCTTCCTGGCTGGGAAGCTAAGATCCCACACGCCTCACGGCTAAGGAACCAATACATAAAGCAGAGACAATACTGTAAGAAATTCAGTAAAGACTTTGAAAATGGTTCACATTGAAAAAAAAGGGGCGTTCTTCTATAGAAATAAATCATCCTTGGAGAGGCCCTCTAGACATTGCTCCTGTAAAATATGTAAAGGATATTGATACATAGCCATCTTTTTATCTCATTCTCAGGTTTTAGATAGTTTAAACTGAACTGTACCCACAGAGTCAGGATATCTGGCTCAAAATGTGGAGAGTGGAATTGTAGCCTATTACTTACATTTACAGTGATGAATGCTTACAGAGTCATGATAATGGTAATAACAATTACAATCACATTCATTAGTCTTTTGATGCTTAGAGCCAACCTAACAATAGACATGAAAGTTAATTATTATTGACAGAACAGAATGGAAAAAAAAAAACACTGTTAACTTTGTCAGTGCAAAGTAAGGGTACAGACAGATCTTGGAAAGTAGAACTGGTTGGAGTCAGAGGAAAAACCAGAGGCTTAATAGTCTCAGTGGGAGGAAATGTTGATAGTTAGTTGATGGTGCATGAAATAGAGACTTGTGTCCATTATTTACAGCCAATCACAAAACCAAATCTAGTATAACTTCACATGGGGAAAGGGGAGGAGAAGTAGGGAAATGAGTTCAATGGAGTTCCATGTCTGAATTTTTATCCTAAGGAACCTATCACTACGTGTGCCTAGTAGATGACTAGCTCTGTTATTGGCTACATCCTGCTGTCTTCAGACACCAGGCCCTGCTAGAACTGGACACATAAAACAAAAAACGTGGTGTGTCACTCTTCCATCCACTGAGGTGCACCCCGACGTCTCGGTCTGACGTTGCAGGCCCTCAGCGTGCAGCCCACGGCATCCTTCCCCCACCCCAGCCCCGCTCTGCTTCCTGTGATAGGGAAGCAGTGGGTTGTGCTTCTTGTGGGGCCAGGCACCCCCTGGGCAGTGGGTCTGGGGGACTGAGGAGGCCTCAGAGAGCAAGCCCCCTTTGGTTTGGGTGAGGCCATCAGTGGATCGAAGCACAGCTGAGATGAGGGAAGGATCCACCCTTGTGCAGGGGCCTGGGTGTGGGATGCAGGGGCTGGTTTGTGCAGCTGCTGTCAGGGAGGGTGAAGGCAGGAGCTTCAGCTGCAGAGATGAGCAGTGTCCCCCCAGAAATGCTCTACTCTCCAGAAAGCCACTGGCGCTAGATCCTGAAAGCACTGTGAATCGTTTTGTGTGTGTGTGTGTTTTAAGCAGGAAAAGAGTAAGGTCTGAATATGACTGAAAGGTGGATATGCCTGATTACTTGTGACTGAGAGTGTAGAGGTGGGATTGAATGACTGGCTGAACACTCATTTAGACACATAGGATATCACAGAAGAGGTTCAGGGTGGAAATGAATTAGAAGATTTCCTAACCCATGGGTGTAGAAGGTGAGGAACAGTAAGGAGTGTGAAACATAATTGGGATTTCTAGTCCAAGAAGCTGGTGGGCTCTGATGCTGGCAAAGAGAAGGCCAGAGAATGGGTAATTATGGATGTGCTGATGTGGTTCTTCTTCCTAAAATGAACAGTATTTACCATTATATGTTCTGTTGTACCCAAGAAATGGTTTGCGTATATAGAAATCATCTAGGTTTTAGTTAAAAATAAATTGCTCAGAAAGGGAGTTGACGAACATAATAAATTACCCAAGAGGGTGAACAAATGGAGACATTCTGTTCCTTTCTCCGTCCTCCACTCCCAGGGCCATTGTTGGCATCCTGGCTGGAGTAGGCATCATGAGTGGGGGCATGATGTATAAACAGAAATCTGAGAAGTAGGCAGAAGCCTTATCATGTACAGCAGTTCTGTAAGTGTCATCCCCAAAGAAGCATCGTCAGCATCACCTAGAACCTTACTACAAATGTAGACTCTAGAGACTCCCCCAGTGGTCCACTAGTTAAGAATCTGCCTGGCAATGCAGGGGACACCAGTTCAATCCCTGCCAGGGAACTAAAAGTACACATGCTCCAAGCCACTAAGAGCCCGTGCACCCAACACAGCCAGAAATAATGCTTTTTTAAGAAAAGAAATAAATGCAGATTCTCAGGCCCATCTCATAGACACTCTGGGGATGGGTCCAGCAGCATATGTTTTAACACATCCTTCAAGAGACTTGGACACACACTTGAGTGTGAGACTCAGGGGTTATAGGATGGGGATGGGGAGCTTGGATTTCTTTCTGAGTGTTATGGGAAGCTGTTTTCAACAAGGACTGATGTGCTCTGGTTTACGTTCTGGTAACAGTTTAGCTGTGCGGAGAATGGATTTGTAAGGGGAGACGGAGGGTGCTCGGGATACAGAGTCAGGTTCAAGAACACCGGAAGTCTGATTTAAGGAAGGTGAGTTGGAGTCTTAGTTCTTCCTCTTACTGGGTGTTTCCGCACAGGCAATTCTCTTCACATCTCAGTGCTAGACAAGGGGAGCTAGGAAGGCAGACGTGTCTGGAGAGTGTGCGCTTCACCTGGGGAGTCTCTGAGGTCCCTCCCGCCGCCCTCACAGTCATCGCCTTTTGGCTTCTTCCCCATTTGATGGAACAGGTGCCGCCGGAGCCTGAGCGGTCAATCCCTTAATCCCGCTGCATCAAAGCTGCGGGAACTAGTGTCAGTCAGGCTTTTTGCAAAACACACAGGCCTGTTCCTTCCTCTTGACCAGCCTTTGAAACAACCTTGCTGATAATGTCATTTGTGCCCTCAAATCTCCAGAGCTTAGAGCCCATTAGCAACCAGAGCAGAAGGTCTTTAATCAAAGGTCTGTATTGTTTGGAAAGTTCTTGGAAGTAAGTGGACTGGAAGGCAAAAGACTCTGATTGGAGCCTTGACCCTGACATTTACAAGTTACAACCTTGGGCCAGTCCTTTCATCTGTCTCAGTGGGCTTCTAGGAGTAGAAAATTGTGGGAAGGTAAGTACCTGGTGAAACTAATGCAAGATTAAGTTATTTTAGTCAGGTTTGTGCAGACTCATCTTGGTGCTGACTTTCTGTGTTCTTCATGGCCACAAAACTCCCTGGAGCTAGGCTCCATGGAAGTCCTTATTTCTCAGAAGTTTCTGCTTTTAATTAGATGAGGGAAGCTCTGACAAGGCTTCTTTCTGCACCTGTTGATTTTCATTTGCTTTCGGCTCAGAATAATCCATATGCGAAGTGGCATATATTGGGATGGCATGTTCTAACACCTTTCAGTGGTTTCAGACAGCAGCCATTTATTAATAAGGATACATAAGAATGAATAGCACATTAATTTTTATGGTCATTTCTTAATTATAGTCTTTGATTCTGCAGGTCAGCCATCTGGGCTGGACTGGGCGCACTCAAATGTTTGCTGGTCCAACTGGGGGGCCGATTGATTTAGGATGGTCTTAAAGGACCGTCTCATCTCCACCCTACCTGGTCTGTCAACTTCCTGCAAGCAGATGGGACAGGCTGTTTCCTGCTTGTGTCTGCTGACTGCTCTAGACCAAAGCAGGTGGGGACTGTGGGGACTTTGGCAGGGGCTGCGAAGTCACCTTGCAAGGAGTGTGGTTTCAGGGAAGGGTGAAGGGGTGTGGCCCTCTCTGCAGTCAACCACCATTATCGTAGGTAGTCTTTATGTAGTCAATCATTTCACATTGGAAATGCATAGAACACACTTTTTCTGAAAAGGACCAGATATTATATATTTTAAGTTTTGCAAAGTCATACGGTCTTTGTCACGACTGTTTTGTAGCATGGCAGCAGTCATAGAACGTTCAACAGTCTATAGATTAGTGAATGGGCTAAGTTCCAAGAAAACCTTATTTTCAAAAGCAGGGGCTATGGTTTGCAGACACCTAGCTTAAAAGACAAGTAAGGATACATAGGAATGAATAGCACATTAATTTTGATGGTCATGGTGATACTTTCAGTTTTGGGTAATTACTTTTAGCTCCATCATTTTCCCTTATGAATGCCTTATTAAATTTTCAGTTTAGTCATCCTCAACTTCTTTTTCTTTTCTCTGTAATTACATCAGGTTTTGCTGCATAATCAATTACCCTTGTCTTTCTTTTCTAAGATGCTGTAGTTGTGTTTGTCTCACTTTTATATTTTTTTGCCTCTCTGTGAGGTTTCTTTGGGTTTATATTTCTTCATTTGTTCACTGAGGTAGAAGACAACTGTGTTCTCTGGAGGAATAGAAGCACCTCACCCGTGAAACAGTGTCTGAGTCAGTCTCATGGAAAACTCTAATACTGGAGATTCATGCTCTTCAAGGGCGTAGGAAAGACTCATTTGTGGGAAGACAAGACACACGTCTACTAGGAAACTAGAGGAGGAGATCTGGGCTGGCTTGATTTTTAAGGAGTCTTGATGTATAAGGAGCTGTTGAAAACAAAATGTATCAATACCATACGAGAAGAAATAAATCATAAGTATGCGAAGAGCGAACTCACTGGAAAAGACCCTGATGCTGGGAACGACTGAAGGCAAAAGGAGAAGAGGGCATCAGAGTATGAGACGGTTGGATAGAATCACTGCCCCGATGAGCTTGGGCAAACGGCGGGAGACGGTGAGGGACAGGGAGGCCTGGTGTGCTGCAGACCATGGGGCTGTAAAGAGTCCGACAGGACTTAGCAACTGAACAACAGCAACAAAATAAAATATAAGGAGCTAGTTACTTAGGTTTCTAGAGTATCACTGTGCTGTGCTAAAGGACTTAGTTAAAATTCAGTGGCTAAAATGACCGTGCTTGTTTATTTTTGTTGAACATGTTTTAAAATTGAAATATAGTTGATTTATAGTGTCATGTTAGTTTCCTGTGGACAGTGCTAGTTTGTTTTTTTTTTTTTGCTTTTTCCTATCTGACGTGTGAATAGGAAAGGGCACCGTGTTTGCTCCTTCAAGCCTTGTTTACGGCCGCAGGGGAGCGGGAGATCAGTGTGTGCCCGGGTGTCCTTTAATTAGGGCTGATAGGTGCAGCCTTGTGGTTCTCCAGGCTGATGGTGAAGGGGCCCCAAGGACATCCTGGCGGCATGCTCTTCGGGATGGCTCTCTGTTCATGCGTGTGGCCCGGCCATTAAGTTAATAAGAGTTCATCCAAGTATGAACGAATGAACAGTCAAATGAAATATACAGCATATTTTAAAGTGAATCATTTTGAAGTCCCTTCTCAAGTAAGAAAATGGCCTTTAAGCTCAATTTCTTGTGAATTCCCTCATCCTAAAAATGGTGATGAACGTTTTTGTTGTTACTTCTGGTTTGGTTGTTTTTATGGAAGACATGTTTCATTGCTTATGTTCTTTGAGAAAGAGCAGTAAGTGATGTTGAAGCAGGGTCTTAGTTCCCTGCCCAGGAATTGATCCTGTGTAGTCTGAATGAAAACCAGAAATTCTAGTAGCTAGTCCACCAACGGATTAGAGGCTAGAAGGAAAGTGGTCCTGGCTCTTGCCCCATTTGAAATCAAGAATGTTTCAAGGAGGCAAAAGCTGTAAAAACAGGTACAAAGTTTATTAGCATTAGCACAGCACAACTTGTGGGAATGCACACAGGGAAACAGTCTATTTAAGACAGAATCAGACTTCCCTGACAGTGCTGCTGCTGCTAAATCACTTCAGTCGTGTCCGACTCTGTGCGACCCCATAGACGGCAGCCCACCAGGCTCCCCCATCCCTGGGATTCTCCAGACAAGAACACTGGAGTGGGCTGCCATTTCCTTCTCTAATGCATGAAAGTGAAAGTGAAGTGGCTCAGTTGTGTCTGACTCTCTGCGATCCCATGGACTGCAGCCTACCAGGCTCCTCTGTCCATGGGATTTTCCAGACAAGAACACTGGAGTGGGTTGCCATTCCCTTCTCCAATGAAGGAAAGTGAAAAGTGAAAGTGAAGTGGCTCAGTTGTGTCCGACTCTCTGTGACCCCATGGACTGTAGCCCACCAGGCTCCTCTGTCCATGGGATTTTCCAGGCAAGAATACTGGAGTGGGCTGCCATCCCCTGATAGTGAGAGGTTAAGAATCCGCCTGCCAGTGCAGGGTTCACTGGTTCCATCCCTGGCCTGGGAAAATCCCACATGCTTCCAAGGAACTAAGCCCGTGTGCCGCAACGCCTGAGCCCATCCATGTGCTGCAGCTACGGAAGCCTGCAGGCCAAGAGCCTGTGCTCTGTGCAGCGAAGAGAAGCCGTGGCAGTGAGAAGCCCACATCTGCAATGGAGTAGCCCCTGCTTGCTGCAGCTAGAGAAAGACCATGCACAGTAACAAAGACCCAGTGCAGCCAAAAATAAATACCTGCTGAAAACCTTAGTAACCAAAGGCCAGAGCACACATGCACAGATCAGAAACTCACACCCAGAGAGAGAGCGGGGCCGTCCTCCCTAATGGGGGGAGCCCAGCAAAGGAGCATTTAAATCATTTATGTGTGACGGTTCTTCTGTCTTTGTTTACCTTTGTACAGTTATCTCACTTCTTTTTCACACCTGACCTGTCCTCAGGCCCTCCCTAAGATGCGTGAGCATGCTTCTGCCAAGAGGGATTCCGGTGCCGAGGCCGATGGGAAGCTCGGCCTCACTTACTCTGGGGTGGCGCCCCCTCCGTTCTGACCCCCAAGCACCTTTCTGTGCACTCGGGGAGGTTTCCTTGACTTCCTTGACTTGGTCATCTCTTCAGTCCTGCAGTCCTCAGTCCTTTATTGTGCCCATCTTTGCATGAAATGTTCCCTTGGTATCTCTAATTTTCTTGAAGAGATCTCTAGTCTTTCCCATTCTATTGTTTTCCTCTATGTTTTTGCATTGATCACTGAGGAAGGCTTTCTTATCTCTCCTTGCTATTCTTTGGAACTCTGCATTCAAATGCGTATATCTTTCCTTTTCTTCTTCGCCTTTTGCTTCTCTTCTTTTCAGAGCTATTTGTAAGGCCGCCTCAGACAACCAATTTGCCTTTTTGCGTTTCTCTTTTTGGGGATGGTCTTGATCACTGCCTTCAGTACAATGTCACAAACCTCCATCCATAGTTCTTCAGGCACCCTGTCTATCAGATCTAATCCCTTGAGCTGAATTTGTCACTTCCACTGTATAATCGAAAGGGATTTGATTTAGGTCATACCTGAATGGTCTAATGGTCTTCCCTACTTTCTTCAGTTTAGGTCTGAAATTGGCACTAAGGAGTTCATGATCTGAGCCACAGTCAGCTCCCGGTCTTGTTTTTGTGCTGACTGTATAGAGCTTCTCCATCTTTGGCTGCAAAGAATATAACCAATCTGATTTCAGTGTTGGCCATCTGGTGATGTCCATGTGTAGAGTCGTCTCTTGTGTTGTTGGAAGAGGGTGTTGCTATGACCAGTGCATTTTCTTGGCAAAATTCTGTTAGCCTTTGCCCTGCTTCATTTTGTACTCCAAGACCAAATTTTCCCATTACTCCAGGTATTTCTTGAAACATTTATTTGGAAATATGTGTGACTGGGAAAGAAAAAGAGAAAACTGCCTACCTATTGAAAAAAAATTTTCTGAAGTTCATTAATGAAGGCTGTTTAACTCTTTTAGTCATCCATTTGCTTTATCTATTTTAGACCATAATTATTATATTACTACAGCCAGGAGTTCTTAATTTGATTCTGTTAAAGAAATTACAATTATAAAAATTTTTCATATATTTTCCCCTAAGAGCAAATAAGCACTGCTAAAAACCCTGATACCTCTACGTTATGACCAGTGAAAATCACCATTTAAGGTTAAAAACTTTTCATTAAGTCTAAATTTGGGGGGGCGGAACCCCACACAACTAGGTAAAAAATACTATGAGTGAAATGTAATTTTACATTTTTTACTGAAATCTTTTATTTTTTAATATTTAAATTTACAATCAGTTTTTTCGTTAAAAATTTTATTGAAGTATAGTTGACTTGCAGTGTGACTTTATTTTTTAATTTAATTTTTAATTAATATGGAACTTTGACTTACAGTGTTGTGTTAGTGCCATGGGTACAGCTAAGTGAGTCAATTAAACATACACATATTTCCATTCTTTTTCAGATTCTTTTCCTATATAGGTTATTAGAGAATAATGAGCAAAGTTTCCAGTGCTATTACATTTCCTTTCAATAAATAGAAATAGACATAAAATATCCTCAACAGGGAAACTTGTAACTGATCCTGAATATTGATTCTGATAAATTAATAAAAAGCACACTAATTATAATAATGTGTGCTAAGTCAATTCAGTTGTGTTCTACTCTTTGCAACCCTATGGACTGTAGCCTGCCTGGCTCCTCTGTCCATGGGATTCTCCAGGCAGGAACACTGGAGTGGGTTGTGACCCTCCTCTAGGGGATCTTCCTGACCCAGGGATTGAACCCAACTCTCTTATGTCTCCTGAATTGGCAGGCAGGTTCTTTACCACCAGCACCACCTGGTAAGCCTACTAATTGTAATAAGTAGTTTTTAAACTACTTATTCTTAAAACCATAAATAATAATCAATTGCTCTGAAATCCTGCCTCATCAAAACGTTTGATGAAGCTGATGGTCTGAGCCAGATAGCTTACCAGGCATCTAAGCCAGCATCTTCTTTCTACAAAGAGTCCCCTGAGGACTGTTTGGTGCTGTCGCCGCTCCTCTCTAGCTGCAGACAGTCCTTTTCCAAGTACCTAAAAGGGCAGATGAGTCTCTCAACTTTGGATACTCACCAGAGCCAAGTTGCCAGGATATTGCTCCCAGATAAAGAGAGCGTTTGTATTAAGTGGTATTTCAGGTTAAATCTTTGCCAGAGAGCTCTTTTCTTGAAGAGTTTGACACACACATAGTTGGTTAAGGGCATGGCTTTGGAGTTAAACAGAAATAGCTTCAATTCGACTTTGCTGCTCAAGATACCCGACCAGGAGCCTGTCTTTAACTCACTTGGCACTAAGCTTTCTTGTCTTTAAAATGGGGGTGGTAATACCTACCCCACTGCACCATTGTGAGGAGGTAAGTTAGATGTATCTTTTTAGAATGTAGTTAGAGTATAGCCCTCTTCTGCTTTAAAACGTCAGTGGCTTCCTACCTTATTCAGAATAATTTCCTGAGTCATCCTTGTCCGTTCGCAGGTTCCCTACACAGCCCCTGTCGCTTCACTGTACCACTGATGTTCCCTGGGAACATGAGGGCCTTTGCAGCATCTGCTCTGACTGTTCTTCCCCATGCATCATCAGTCCTCACAGCTTGCTTCTTCATTTCATTCCAGTCCTCCCCAAGTTCACCTCATCCAAAAGACCTTCATGACCACCTTACTTAAAAAACGTGCACATGTGCACGCACACATACACACATGTAATTTTTAGACTTTTGATCTTCACATTTATCCATTCCTGATAAATCATTTATTTGCCTAGTGTTCTTTGTCAAAATCCCCCCTAGAATATAAAGCCAGAGAGAGAGACATTGTTTTTATTTACCATTATGTCCCAGGCTGGGAACTCATTCAACTCAGATATTTAATAAGCATCTCTGATGATCTAGCAATTCGTTGCTTACATATCTGGGGCTCAAAGTGCTTGTTATTTGTTTGCTAATATTTCTAAAAAAGTTCCTAAGGACATTCAAGGGTCCTAAGAAACCAGAACCTGAGCTCCTTTAGGAGGACCTGGAGAAGGGTTAGCCAGAGATCCCCTCTGTGGCAGCCGTGGGGCTGCGCCCTTTACATCTCCCTCGAAGACAAAACCATCTCGGAGTGCAGGCAGTGGACGGCCTCCAGCAGCAGTGCGCTCAGCCCTGCATATGTCAGCAGCAGCTCAGGCCGGTGGATGGTGTCGCCCAGCTGCTCCAGCTGAGGCTCCTCTGGCGGGCGGTCCTTGCTCCAGGCTCCATCCGCCTGGTGGAGATGCTCTCGGAGTGTGCTGCATCTGAGACCCTTCCTCCCCGGACCTCTTCCTCACCTCTGCTTTCGCAGGTGCCTCGCGGTGTGCAGGCCCTTCCTGCCTGCTCCTGCGTCTTCTCCTGCTTCTCTCTAGAGGCGTTTCCTGTAATCCATCGCCTACTCTCCCAAGTGCCTCTTGGCGTCTGTCCCGAGGTGACCAAGCTCCTGCAGCAGTCCTTCTGTCAGGGCAGGAGGATCACGTGCAAACCTTCAGACTGCAGTTTTCTGAAGCCAAGTCTTGCTCAGAGTTCCCTCGGTTGGTAGCGATGGTCCTCCTGTGCCTGTTCCAGCGATTTCTGCAGCTCTTGGAGACACGATAAAAAGTGGTAGAGTCAGGATTGGCTCTTAGGGCCTGTGGGGACTGTGTACCCTTGAAACCTACACATAAGCTATGTCAGAAGATAAAAATGGGAAAGGAACGATATCCCATGTGGCTAATATCAAGAAAAAGCATTTTTACAAGCTGAACTATTTAAGTGGGCCATGTTGACATTCAGAGGGAAATTCCCATAGACGTCATTTGAGATTCCTTTCCTTTCAGTGACTCTATTCAACATGGACTGCCGACTCATACTTGGCCATAGTTCAGAATATTATTTCTTGATCAGTCTCTTTAGATATATATGTCTTGAATGTTACTAGATGTTTAATCCCTTAATCATTGTAGTTTATTTTTTTTTTTTTTCAATTTTATTTTTATTTTTTTTTTTTTATTTTTTTTTTTTTTAAATTTTTATTAGTTGGAGGCTAATTACTTTACATCATTACAGTAGTTTTTGTTATACATTGATATGAATTAGCCATGGATTTACATGTACTCCCCATCCCAGTCCCCCCTCCCACCTCCCTCTCCACCCGATCCCTCTGGGTCTTCCCAGTGCACCAGGCCCAAGCACTTGTCTCATGTACCCAACCTGAGCTGGTTATCCGTTTCACCCTAGATAATATACATGTTTCAATGCTGTTCTCCTGAAACATCCCACCCTCACCTTCTCCCAGAGTCCACAAGTCTGTTCCATACATCTGAGTCTCTTTTTCTGTTTTGCATATAGGGTTATCGTTACCATCTTTCTAAAGACCATATATACGTGTTAGTATACTGTAATGGTCTTTATCTTTCTGGCTTACTTCACTCTGTATAATGGGCTCCAGTTTCATCCATCTCATTAGAACTGATTCAAATGAATTCTTTTTAATGGCTGAGTAATATTCCATGGTGTATATGTACCACAGCTTCCTCATCCATTCGTCTGCTGATGGGCATCTGGGTTGCTTCCATGTCCTGGCTATTATAAACAGTGCTGCGATGAACATTGGGGTGCACGTGTCTCTTTCAGATCTGGTTTCCTTGGTGTGTATGCCCAGAAGTGGGATTGCTGGGTCATATGGCAGTTCTATTTCCAGCTTTTTAAGAAATCTCCACACTGTTTTCCATAGTGGCTGTACTAATTTGCATTCCCACCAACAGTGTAAGAGGGTTCCCTTTTCTCCACACCCTCTCCAGCATTTATTGCTTGTAGACTTTTGGATAGCAGCCATCCTGACTGGCGTATAATGGTACCTCATTGTGGTTTTGATTTGCATTTCTCTGATAATGAGTGATGTTGAGCATCTTTTCATGTGTTTGTTAGCCATCTGTATGTCTTCCTTGGAGAAATGTCTGTTGAGTTCTTTGGCCCATTTTTTGATTGGGTCATTTATTTTTCTGGAGTTGAGCTGGAGGAGTTGCTTGTATATTTTTGAGATTAATCCTTTGTCTGTTGCTTCGTTTGCTATTATTTTCTCCCAATCTGAGGGCTGTCTTTTCACCTTGCTTATAGTTTCCTTTGTTGTGCAAAAGCTTTTAAGTTTCATTAGGTCCCATTTGTTTATTTTTGCTTTTATTTCTGAAATTCTGGGATGTGGGTCATAGAGGATCCTGCTGTGATTTATGTCGGAGAGTGTTTTGCCTATGTTCTCCTCTAGGAGTTTGATAGTTTCTGGTCTTACATTTAGATCTTTAATCCATTTTGAGTTTATTTTTGTGTATGGTGTTAGAAAGTGTTCTAGTTTCATTCTTTTACAGGTGGTTGACCAGTTTTCCCAGCACCACTTGTTAAAGAGGTTATCTTTTTTCCATTGTATATCCTTGCCTCCTTTGTCGAAGATAAGGTGACCATAGGTTCGTGGACTTATCTCTGGGCTTTCTATTCTGTTCCATTGATCTATATTTCTGTCTTTGTGCCAGTACCATACTGTCTTGATGACTGTGGCTTTGTAGTATAGTCTGAAGTCAGGCAGATTGATTCCTCCAGTTCCATTCTTCTTTCTCAGGATTACTTTGGCTATTTGAGGTTTTTTGTATTTCCATACAAATTGTGAAATTATTTGTTCTAGTTCTGTGAAAAATATTGTTGGTAGTTTGATAGGGATTGCATTGAATCTATAGATTACTTTGGGTAGTATAGCCATTTTGACAATATTGATTCTTCCAATCCATGAACACGGTATATTTCTCCATCTGCTTGTGTCCTCTTTGATTTCTTTCATCAGTGTTTTATAGTTTTCTATGTATAGGTCTTTTGTTTCTTTAGGTAGATATACTCCTAAGTATTTTATTCTTTTTGTTGCAATGGTGAATGGTATTGTTTCCTTAATTTCTCTTTCTGTTTTCTCATTGTTAGTGTATAGGAATGCAAGAGATTTCTGTGTGTTAATTTTATATCCTGCAACTTGACTGTATTCGTTGATTAGCTCTAGTAATTTTCTGGTAGAGTCTTTAGGGTTTTCTATGTAGAGGATCATGTCATCTGCAAACAGCGAGAGTTTCACTTCTTCTTTTCCTATCTGGATTCCTTTTACTTCTTTTTCTGCCCTGATTGCTGTGGCCAACACTTCCAAAACTATGTTGAATAGTAGTGGTGAGAGTGGGCACCCTTGTCTTGTTCCTGATTTCAGGGGAAATGCTTTCAATTTTTCACCATTGAGGGTGATGCTTGCTGTGGGTTTGTCATATATAGCTTTTATTATGTTGAGGTATGTTCCTTCTATTCCTGCTTTCTGGAGAGTTTTAATCATAAATGGATGTTGAATTTTGTCAAAGGCTTTTTCTGCATCTATTGAGATAATCATATGGTTTTTATCTTTCAATTTGTTAATGTGGTGTATTACATTGATTGATTTGCGGATATTAAAGAATCCTTGCATTCCTGGGATAAAGCCCACTTGGTCATGATGAATGATTTTTTTAATATGTTGTTGGATTCTGTTTGCTAGAATTTTGTTAAGGATTTTTGCATCTATGTTCATCAGTGATATTGGCCTGTAGTTTTCTTTTTTTGTGGCGTCTTTGTCTGGTTTTGGAATTAGGGTGATGGTGGCCTCATAGAATTATTCTGGAACTGTGTTTTTATTAGAAGTGGTTTACTGAAAAGAAGGATTTACTAGCTTATGGTCACGTTTCAAGCACTTCTGCAAAGCACAAAGAATTTTTTTTGCAGGGTGAGATGTTGAAGAAAATGTTATTCATGACATTTGTTAAAAAAAAAATAAGATAGACTTCCCAGGTGGTCCAGAGGTGAACACTCTACATTTCCAATGCAGCAGGTGTGGGTTTGATCCCTGGTAGGGGAACTAAGATCCCACATGCTGTGAAGGGTGGCCAAAAAATAAAAATTAAAAAAATAATCAGACAGACTGTATTCAGGAGACCACTACACAGGGAGTTTGCAGGGGAGGAGAGACACTGAGCCCACCTTTGAAAATAAAAAGGGATTTGTGACCGAGGAGCCGGTAGGGTGGTCAGTGGGTGGAAAATTGCCAAGAGGAAGCATCCAGGGTAAGGAGAGATGTTGGCTAAACCACCTGAGTTGAGTTCCTGCTGCAGGCAAGCCAGGGTGATCAGACATTGCCTGGGAGGTGGTGGAGGTTGGAGAACCAGGTCAGATATAAAGGCTGATCGGATCCTGAGGGTGGGAGATTCTGGCTAAAGCAACTCAGCAGTATTCTTGCTAATGCTGGGCAGTGTAAAGACAGACATGGAAGTCCAGAACTCAAAGCCTGGCTGGGAAGGAGGTTCAGAGGGGCCTGACTGGAGTCGGCTCAAGCAGAGAATCTCTGGGGTGGGACATGGGGCAAGGGTAGCTGAGGGGTGATGGTGACATATAAATTTGTTGTAAATGTTTGTTACAAAAGCATTTCTTTTCCTCCCTGGATCCGAATAAGTTGGTCTTTCCTTTCGTCCTTATAATTACTATAGCAACTGTTTTGACTAACATGACAGTTCTTCTGCCCAAGAAAGAGACTTTCTTGAGTGACCACCCACTTCATCTAAAAGCATATCTTGTTGACTTTCTTCTTTCTGCAATCTGAAAGGCAGTTGCCAAATACCTTAGGAAGAATTTCTTCAAGTGCTGTCTGCAAGCATCGGGGAGCCTGTCCAGCACCCTGCGGCAACACAAGAGCCTTCTCAGAGTCTGAGGGTTCAGATTGGACCTCCAAATGCCCTCAACAGAGTCTTTCCAGGCAACAGAGGGATAAGGAAGACAGATACAGAGTTTGGTGTCTCAAACGGGCAGACCTTAAAAAGTTAAGACCCAAAGATTCAACTTCTTTATCTGGAAGTAAAAGAAAATAGAGATTCCTAACTATTCAGGACCGTAAAATGAGCAGACAAAAATAGAATTTGACTCTTTCAGGCAGTTCATTTAAGCAATACCTTCTTCTTCCCAAATTTAGATCCTAGTTGAGTTGACCAGCTTCTCACAGAGCCAAGAACATGTCAGAGCCCTTGTTAATAATAAGCACCATCAGGCCAAGTTTCAGTTCATTTTGAAAAGAGGACATAAAAAAATCAGGAAAGACTCTGTGCCTTTGTCTTGCTGGTTTTCAGCAGCCTTCAACAACTCTTCCCCACCAAGCCAGGTCACTTTGAAAGGTGATAACGATCTTCGTTTCTGAGGGCAGAATAAATTGACATGAGGGGCCTAAGTCCTGCCGCTTGTTGTTAGAATAAAGGTTCACTGTATGCCATTGTGTCATTCCTGAAATCACCTTTCTAAATGCTTGTGGTTGGTTACTGAGGGGGAGAACTTTTCATTTCTGTTTCTGTGGATAGATGTAGACAAGATAGACAGCCACTCTAGCACCCGTGATACTTGCTGAACAACCTCTTGATTGCCGCTTACAGTCCAAGAGCGTGCTCAGAGGACACACTCACACAGAGGACACACAAGAGACTCCAACCCAGAGACTGCCTCCTCTGGTCACTGCTCGCCCACCGTCCCGGGCAGAAGGAGGAACTAGACCTATGTTCTGATGGCTTGATGTGGGCTGAAGCTGGCTGAGACACAGAAAAACCACAGTCTGACCAGACTTTCAGTGAGTCTCGCTCAGCAGCTCTGGGTTACCTTCATGCACAGACCCCTAGATCTGTGTCAGGGGAAGAGCACATGGGTATCGCTGCTCATCCTGGAGACCACGTGACAGAGATGCTCTCCCCGCCTCTGTGCAGATGTGGACGTGATCCTGCTGCTTACCTGAGTGACTTGCTAACCTCACAGAAAATCTATTAGGTCGGGGTGGTGGCATTTACTATATTTGTTTCTTGGATGCTTCCCCATAATCAGTTGTAACAGCATGAGTCACAGTGATAATGAGCAATAATGTACTGAGTGCAGGTTATTTATCAAGCCCAGCAGTGCCCACAGGTGGCCTGTGAGATGTTATTGTTGAGGTTGCTTCCCTGCTTTTGGAGATGAAGAAACAGAGCTCAAATAAGCCTATGAGTGTCCAGTCACCTTTGGATCAGGTCTGTTGGACCAATGTAACATGTTAAACCAATGGAGCATGCCCAGTAGTTTTGAGTGTTCATGAAACGAGTTTCGGACTTATTTATGCATGTTTCTTCCACATCCCAAAGTCAGCTGTGATGCAGAAATTGTTACTGTTTAGTCACTAAGTCGTGTCCAACTCTTTGGGACCCCATGAATTGCAGCATGCCAAGCTTCCCTGTCTTTCACTATCTCCCAGAGCTTGCTCAAACTCATGTCCATTGTGTCAGTGATGCCATCCAACCATCTAATTCTCTGTCACCCCCTTTTCTTCCTGCCCTCAATCTTTCCTAGCATCAGGGTCTCTTCCAATGAGTCAGCTCTTCTCATCAGATGGCTAAAGTATTGGACCTTCAGCTTCAGCATCAGTCCTTCCAATTAATATTCAGGGTTAATTTTGTTTAGGATTGACTGGTTTGATCTCATTGCAGTCCAAGGGACTCTCAAGAGTCTTCTCCAACACCACAGTTTGAAAGCATCAGTTCTTCAGGACTCAGCCTTTTTATGGTCCAACTCACATCCATACACATGACTACTGCAAAAACCATATTTTTGACTATATGAACCTTTGTCAGCAAAGTTGATTTCTCTGCTTTTTAATATGCTGTCTAGATTGTGCCATAGCTTTTCTTCCAAGAAGCAAGTGTCTTTTAATTTTGTGGCTATGGTCACCCTCCCGAGGGATATTAGAGCCCAAGAAAATAAAATCTGTCACTCTTTCCACTTTTTCCATATCTATTTGCCTTGAAGTGATAGGACCGGATTCCACGATCTTAGTTTTTTGAATGCTGTTTTAAGCCAGCTTTTTCACTCTCCTCTTTCATCCTCATCAAGAGGCTCTTTACTTCTCTTGACTTTCTGCCATTAGAGTGATATCATCTGCATATCTGCAGTTGTTGATATTTCTCCTGGCAATCTTGATTCCAGCTTGTGATTCATCCAGCCCAGCATTTTGAATGATGTGCTCTGCATTTAAGTTAAATAAGCAGGGTGACAATATACAGCCTTGACATACTCCTTTCCTAATTCTGTACCAGTCCATTATGCCATGTCTAATTCTAACTGTTGCATCTTGTCATACATACAGATTTCTCAGGAGACAGTAAGATGATCTGGTATTCCCATGTCTTTAAGAATTTTACACAGTTTGTTGTGATCCACACAGTCAAAGGCTTTAGCATAGTCGATGACACAGAAGAATTATGGTGTTTGAAATCACCTTGCTTTTTCTATGATCCAACGGATGTTGGCAATTTGATCTCTGCTTCCTATGCCTCTTCTAAATCCAGCTTATTCATCTGCAGGTGCCACTAGATAAACTGCATTAGGGATTTAAGTTGAAGACAGAGGGGGAAAAATGGAAAAGTAAATAAAATTAGGGGCAAATTAGGAGGCAACCACTCTATGGGCAACAAAAATGTCCCTTAAGTTGAAAGAAGTGAACTGCAAATTTGCTTTTGATCCTGATGGCCAGAGCAGTGCAGGAAAGAGAAACAGTTTTAGGATATAAAATGTCAGATTACAAGGAAAGCAATGAATTACAAAATAAATTTTCTTTGTACCAGGATCCAAGAAAAATTTCTGATAACCCTTTACAACAACCCGGTAATAAATAAGGTCTGTACGGTTAATAAATATGGTCCACACAGTTGAGAGTTCACAAGAGAATGCTTGAGAAATGTGGTAACTAGAACTGAAACATTCCTGAAGCCCTTCTGATCCGAGAGATGGTTGCTGGCCTTCGGGGGTAGGGCAGCCAAGCGTCCCTCTGATGTGACACTGAGCAGTTCCTGGACCCGCTCCAGACAATGTCGCTGCCTCACTTACGGGTCTCAGGGCAGGGGTGGTGCGAAGGTGTGCTCCAGTGAGGCCCGCCGTCTCAGCCCTGCCTCACTGGCTACACGACCCTGGGAAAGACACTTCATTTCTGCGCCCCCATGGCCTCCTCTATAAAATGGGAATATTAAGAGCTCCTCCCTCATGGGAAGTTGGGAGGGTAATAAATCAGCGTGTCCAAAGTGCTCCAAACATTGCACAGTGCCGAATGAGAACTGTTTGGCGGTAGCAGTTTACAGTGTGATTTATACTTGGGAAGGCCCCTCACGGTCTTTCCCTGACCGCGACTGCGCTCGTCTCTCTCCAGCCATAACAAAGTTCTCTTCTCTTCCTCCACTTCTATCAAACCAGGAGACAAGGAGCCCCATGTTTTCCTCAAGGTGGAGCCTACCAACGCAGTGTTCCTTTACTGACAGTCCAAAAGCCCGTTGATTTTAAGCAGAGGAGGACCTCCTCAGTCAAGGCTGGCAGAGTCAAACAGACACAGGCTTCAGAATCAGAGAAACCTAGTTTGAACTGACCCTCCTCCAAACATTTCCCCACCCCCTCGTTTCTAAAAACCGCATGTCTGATACGGTAACCACTAGTCATACGTGGCTGTTTAAATGAGACTGAAGGATTCAGTGTCTCTGTCACATGAGCTGTACTGACACATGGCTATAAGGTTCCATCGCCCACGTGGCCCTGTGGCTTCCGGGCTGGGCTGCGGCCACCTGGCTCACTGGTGTCATCACAGGAGGTCTGTTGCACAGTGCTATGGCACAGGAGCCCTGAATTACACAGTGGCTGTAACACTGCCAGGCCTGCAGCACTGACCTTGTCCCAGGCACTCAGGCTTTCTCAGCTCTGAGAACCCTGGGAGGCTGGTACCCATTTTCTCAAGCTAGAGGTGGGGCCAGTCCAGCTTGGAGAGATGAAATGTTACCATGGCAAGATTCTCTGGCAGATGCTGCAGCGGAGGCTGGCATTTGAGCCCAGGAACGATAAGCCAGCTTCCCTGGCAGCTCAGCTGGTAAAGAACCCACCTGCAATGCAGGAGACCCTGGTTTGATTCCTGGGTTGGGAAGATGCCCTAAAGAAGGGAAAGGCTACCCACTCCAGTATTCCGGCCTGGAGAATGCCATGGGCTGCATAGTCCCTGGGGTCACAAGGAGCCGGACACAGCTGAACAACTTTCACTTTAAGCTATAAGGTCTGGGTTGCAGTGCGCCTCCTGAGGCTTTTCTTTCTCAGAAATTAGGATTCTCCTTATGGAATGTGAAGCCCTCATTCGCTTCACTCCTCTCTCTGTTCTAATCTACCCACCCAATCACAAGCACCGAAGAGGCCTGGAACAGCTAGGTAAATGAAGAGGAGTTCAGTTTAAATAGAGAGGAGTTAACACATTTGTTAACCAGCCCCAAATCTCTGTCCCTACCTGGTAGTAAGACTTGACCATTCCCTAATTGACGATGCAGACCCCAGGGTAGAAAGGTCTAGTCATTCACAGTTAACTCGGGTATTATTGGTGGGTAAGAGGGAGGGAGACGCAGGGTTAGATAAAACCACAAATCACAGTTAAAATAAAATCAGCCACCTGTTATCACCTGTTATCTAGAAACTTCACCCAAATACTTCCCAATCTCTGCTACTCTTTATGAGAAAAAATAGGATGAAATGTTGTTTAATCAAATAAATAACTTTTAAAATTAAAATAAAGGAAAAATATTTTTAAATCATTTTGAAAGTAACTTGACTCTTTGAAACATAGACTCTGATACTGAATAATGTTGAAGGTAGTATGTGGTAGGTGAAAATTGCACCAAAATAATGCTGAGACGCAGCCATTAAATATACTCTACTGTTGATGAAATGGGGACAGGGTCTCTGGAAGCCCTCAGGTCAGGGATCCTCAAGGCAGGACCAGCTTCTCGCTGCAGCGATTCCAGCAAAAGTGATGCTTCTCTCCTTTTCCAAAGAGATTGCCCCCAGGCCCCCAACGTCTGCCTCTCCCGGGGGCCAGAGGACAACGTTGGTGTGGACTGGGTGAGCTAACTGGTCCTTGAGCTCTGCAGTGTGACTGTGATGAGCTGTGGTTAA
Source organism: Odocoileus virginianus (assembly GCF_023699985.2). Classification (NCBI taxonomy): domain Eukaryota; kingdom Metazoa; phylum Chordata; class Mammalia; order Artiodactyla; family Cervidae; genus Odocoileus; species Odocoileus virginianus. The sequence continues at coordinate 1,674,795 of NC_069682.1, forward strand.
GTCTTGGGAGAAGAGAACTTCTGAGCACCAGGAAGAAGTGCCGTTACACTTTTTTGCATCCTTATCAGAGAATCCTACTACCATTTGTCAACTGCCAACCAACAGATTGTGAGGGAGAAAGGGCCCAGCTCCCTTTGTTCTCCCCTGGCATGCTCGGATCTGGAGACGGATTCTTCCTGACAAGCGACCTGGGGATATCATTGCCTCCATGTGATCATGGAGCTGCAGCCCACGTTCTGGTCGGCAGGTGCCTGTGTGGCATTTACGACCGCTGTTATGGAAGAAGAATAGAGATTGGGCGCCTTTGCTCGCTGCAGGTCTGGTTGTTCTGTTAGTGCAGGGTGCAGAGAAATCTAAATGAATTGGGTTTCAGTTCCTTTCAGCCTATTGTCACATACCCCCTCAGATTTGCGCTCTCATTTTCATGGATACTTTCAACCCATTTGGTCCAAGAATGTTCCAGTCACAGCACAAGCTTTTTGTGGGTTTTGTTGGAAACCTTGTTATTAGCATCTGCCGGTGCTCCTTAAGTGTCTCACTAGAGAATTTCTATTCTGGCAGTTGATTCTCCTGACATCTGGTATTTTTATCTATGAACTATATAGGCACCTGGCAAATTATATTTTCCCCTTTTGCTTTTGTTGCTAGGGAGCCCAGAGCCAGTGAGGCATCTTATTCTCACTGTGTAGGACCTTTTTAAAAAAATTTCTGAAAACTCATCTTTTACTTTGTCCTTATTTTGCAAGGACAAAGTATTATTTTGCTTTATTTTTCTTCTCCTTGCCTGTGGTTCTTATCCCATTTTGAAATAATCTCTTCGTAGGGGCATTCAGGCAGTTCTCCTGTTCTGAAAGGGATTCCTAGGAGGTACCTCAAAACCATACCCAACCTCTAAGATGAGCTTGATGAATTAGAAAAAGCTTCTGCTTCCTCCAGGCAGGCAGCCTAAACGATGGTGGCCTTACGTTTGTCTGTCTGTTCATGGGAGGCCTCCAGAGACTCACCCTTATGGGGGCCTGGTGCAACCCCCTCAACTTGCGTGATTTCTGGTTTACATTTTATACGCTGGCCTACTGTGAAGTATCTTTGAAAAAAAATGATTCGTTTAAATTTTGGTGCATGAATTTACTTCAGTGTGCGTTTGATGTGCTAGCTGCTTGGAGCACAAATGTGAACAAGGTTTCAAGGATTCTGCCCTCATGGAGGTTAAACTGGTGTAGGAACCCAGCCATGAATAATAAAGAAATAACTGCAGACTGTGTTAGTTGCAAAGAAATAATCAAGATGCTATTTTAGAAAATAAAATGACAAACCTATTAGGGAGGTCAAGGAAATATCCCCTCTGAAGAGGGGAAAGTTAAGGTGAGCCCTGTAGGATGGAGAAGCTAAAGACAGTAGGAAGAGACTTCTAGGAAGGAGGAACAGCCAATGCAAAGACCCTGAGGCTAGAAGAGCTTAAGAAGTACTCTTATGGAAAAGAGTACTGATGGGTGTAGTGATCAAGAAGGAAAACAAAGACAGAGAATGATGTGAGATCAGGTCTCTAAAAAGACAGAGAATGATGTGAGATCAGGTCTCTAAGACCCAGATTATATAGGACCTTTTAGCCCACGCTAGGAGTTGGGATTTTATCCTAAATATGATGGGGATCTATTAAATGGCTTCACTGTTTGAAGAATAAATCTGGCTGCTGTGAAGGAAAGAGTAGAAATGAGTTGATTAATCTATGAAAAAGATGGTGATACTCTGGACCAAGATGGTGGTGGTGGTGGTGGAGATGGATGCTATAAAAATGGACTTCTTAATGGAAAGTCAAGATGATTGTAGTTTCAGTAAATCAGGACACTAGTGACAAGTATTGAGCCAGAATGTCTTGTGATGGAAAGGCTTGAGGAAAGAGGGTGAGGAACAAAGAATTTGGTTATGGATGCATTAATTTAGAGACATTCATGTGAAGAAGTCAAGAAGAGAGTTAGCTGTCTGAACTGAGAACCCAGAGAGGCTGGGGCCACTACTACAAATTTGGGAGTCATCAAGAAGTAGATGGTGTTAAAGCTCTAGCATTAAAGGAGGTCTTGGAACATAGTAGAAATAACAATCCCCAGAGCCGACTTCTGCAGATCATGTAAGAAGTTGTTATGTTGAACATGTAGAAGAGCAAATCAAAGTTTGCCTTGCATATGGCAGCGTGAAAGTGAGTCATGGTGAACCTGGCAGAAAACTGTTAGCAAGTGGGATGAACAGAAGGCAGATGGAACTGGTCAGAGATGGTATGGAAGAGAAATAGTAGAGACAGTGGCTGGAGACAAACTCTTCAAGATACTGTGCCCTTAAAACGGATCAGAGACATGAGGGAGTAAATGAAGGAGTAAGAGGGGACGGCTGGAGCTTATTTGTGTGCTGATAGGAACGACCAGAAAACTCAATGTGTATCGGACGACGATACACAGAAGACTGAAATCCTTGTGCAGGTGATAGAGGATGGAATCTGGAAGACGACTGGATCTGGAGCAGAAGCGGAGGGATTCACCTTTGATGGGTGAAAGCATACTTTATTAGGGGGAAGGATGGAGAAAGTTCTCATCTGATGAGTTTCCTTTATTTAATCAATGAAGTTCAGTAATTGGCGAGGAGTAAAGGAGTTTGAGACGCACTGAGATAATCCTTTTGCAGACTGGGGAACTTTAAAAGAAAGAGTTATAAGGTTGAAAATCATGTGGACTATCCATTTGAAGTTTATAATCTTGACTTTAAACCAAAGCCAGACAATCCAGTTTTGTGATTTTCTCCATCAAATTTAGTGATTAAAAAATGGACAGGATGGACTTAGTTTAAACAGAAAAGGAGACATAGAAGTTCAAGATGTCTGTGAGGAAGTGATTGTAATGTTGGACCATGGAAATAAACTAGACAGGATGGAAGTAAAAGCAAGGGAAGCCTGATGGTTAGCAAGGGGTGGGCAGGATTAATGAATAGGAAGTTGTAGGAACTTAGATTAATATAACAGAGTGAAGACTATAGAGCTAGGCGTTAAAAGCATCAGATAATCCAAGAGTGAGATGTTAGGAATCCAAATTCCCAGGTAGTACAGGTAAAGTCAGAGGGTACTAAGTAACTGAGAGAGGAAGAAAGAAAAAAACTTTGCTGTTAAGGAGGCCAAGGAACTGTAAGTTCCACCTCAAAATAAGCTGGAAAATCATTCTTATTTATCATGTATATTTCCTAGATCATTCCAAATCCCTATTTGGAATTGGCTTGGGTGTACGTAAATAAATAATGATGGTAGCTGATTCATTGTAGGCCTATTCTGTAAACACCATTTTAGGCCATACTTTTGAACACTGAGATTCTTTATTGACATTAAGATATTGCTTGGAAAGTATTCACAATGTGTTCATTCTCATAGTTTCATTATTCTCGTTTCTCAGTCAGTAATGATTCAAGACCTTTTGGGTTACGTTTAATACCTTTTTGTATGATGTACCCCACCTTCAGTCTAGCCTTATTTATGTGTCTAGTCTCATCTCCTGCCATCCCCTACCACATCAACTCCTCCGAAGCCCCTACTGTCAGCAGTCCTGCACATCTGCCACTCTGCTTCACCTGGATAGCTTCTGCTCATCCTCTGAGACCCATCTAAAGTGTCAACTTCTGGGTCACACCTTTCCTAAAAAGCTGAACCATCCAGAAGTGTGTTTCTGTGGGTCGAAAACATTACATATTGACAAATTCACATTGTTAATAATTTGCTACCACAAATGTAAACTGGAACCAGGGATGAAGAATGGTAGCTACCACTTGCTGAACTGTGTAGCAATGTGACTCACATTCATGGTAAAATGTAAAAGTTCTTTGCATTTATCATCTCATTTCATTCCCTAAAAGGTAGGTGTAAATATTTCCTTTTATTAGATAAGGATTCTGAGACTTAGAGTCTTCGTAAGAGAAAGTAAATAATAAGTGGCAGAACTGGATTTTTATCCCATAAACAAAGATCACATAATGCCATTCCTTCATCTTACTCATTACGGTGACTGCTTGCACATGATAATTCTTTACGTGTCAGAAAACTACACAAATTTTTGTTCAGGGCCCCTGGGACTCTAAAATCTGATATTGACATTGGCATTAACAATAAATGTTGTTACTTCCTTGAAATTTAGAAAAATAAGTTTTGAATTGAGAGTCTGGACTATGCTTAAAATCTTCATCCAGTGATTGCTCTCTATTTGTTTGAAGTCATACCCCGTTCCCGTTTGCCAGGCAGCCCCCTGTAGCAGTGTTATAATCATCTAGGAGGACAAGTTCTTTAGGTCACGAGAGGTGGGTTTGTTGACATGTGAGGGCCAAAGTCTTGGTGTGATGCAGGCAGAGGGCAGAGGGCATCTGGGTTCATTTCCTGGGGGCCCTTTTGCTTTCATTGACATAGAACTCGCCTGCAGTTTTTAAGAACAATGGTGCTTTCTTGCTAAAGACCAGGAATCCTTTGGGAAATACAACTTAGCTGCTGTGGGGCCCCTGCATTTGGCTAAGATTCCATCTTGATCTGATCCTGATGTCCACGGCAGTGGTTCTTAGATTTTTACTGTGTATTAGAATCACCTGGAGGGCTTGTTGGAACACAGATCTCTGGTTCCCACCCCAGAGACTCTGATTCAGTCTGTCTGGCCTGGAGCCCTAGATTCCGCCAATTCAGTCAATCTCCCAAGTGAGGCTGATTCTGCTGCTCCCAGGACTATACTTTGAGTAGCTCAAAGTCTTGCTTAAGTCCCGGTTTATGGAACATGCAATGAGATTGGATATAAAAGCAGAAAACTCAGCAGTTATCTGAGTAAACCTCTGAATGCTGAATTCTGTAGACAAAAAAAAAAAAACTGATTAAAAAAATTATCTCCTGATTTCTGATATTATGTTAGAGATCAGCAATAATTCCTCTTGTGTGGAGTGAGACCAGTTGGCTGACACCTGGGAGTCCTTCTTTCCAGGAGCTCTTTTTCCCGAGATATTAGAGAAAACTTCTCCTCTATGTACCTTCAGAGCATTAATGTGTTTTGTTCTTAAAACTGCCTTAAAGGAAGATGCTGTATAAAACTGATCAGTCTTTCAATGCAAAAATGAATGCAAGAAATTTTCAAAATGAAAATGTTACATAATATAATGAGAAATGTGGTCATTAGATTCAGGATGCATTTGTCTCTTGTTTAGATGCTAAAAGATATTTGCATTTTTATTAGATTCAAAATGGTGTGAGTCATGCAGATCAACACATTTCTTTTTCACAGGAATCCTTTGTGTTTGAACCCAACTGCCTCTTCAAAGTAGATGAATTTGGCTTCTTTCTGACCTGGAGAAGTGAAGGCAAGGTATGGCACAGAAACAAGTCGCTCCTTCTTGCTCTCAGGGTGAAGGCGTTTCATTTCTCCCCAAGGGACTGAAAGCCCCTTGTGGGCACGGACCCGACACTTATTCATCCATTCAAGACCTAAAATGTGCTTCCGTGTGCCAGACATTTGGGGATATAGCAATGATCAAGGATGTGATCCTTATAGATTCCAGCCTAGGATCAAAGTTGGGCATCCAAAAGAAAGAAAGTTATAAGACATTGAGAGCTGAGAAAGAGAAGGTCAGGTTACAAGAGCTTAAAAGCAGGCGAGTCTGATTTAAATCTTGGGAGCTAGAAAGATTTCCCAGAAGAGAGTTATTCAAGCTGAAGTCTCAGAGATGCGTTTAAGGGCACTTTCCAAGACTTTAACATATTTCACAGCGTTCACATTTTGTGAACCTTTGAGCTGAATTTCCGAAGAGTAGAATCAGAGTTTAAGTTAGTATAGTCCCACTGATATTTCATGTACACACATATTTAATAATATACATGGCAGTAATCACAATATTAAATATATAAAAGTAACATTTTGTACTTATTCAGAGTTGCATTCTGCATATGTGTGTGTATATATATATATACATATGGAATGGAATGTTTGGGGTCTCTGCAACCAGGCAGGATGCCATGAGGCCTTCCCAGAACAGACCCCTCCTCTATATCCGCTGCTTTAGCTCCTCTCTGAAGTTCCTAGATCGTATCTGATGCACATTTCCTGAGTTATTTCACAGATCCTAAAGCCCCCACCCAATGGAAGCATTTAATTACTTGATGACCATAAGGACATAGCCTCCTGGAGCCTCAGGATTAATAATGTTCACCCATGTTATCTCCCCATCAACCAGTCAGAGAAATGTGCACTAGCTGATCGTATGCCCTGCAATATCCCTGCCTCAGCTGCCCTTTGAAGCTGTTTTGCTGAAACCCTTTGCTTTGGGGAGCTCAGTGTTTTAGAGCGAGAGCCACCCGCTCTCCTTGCCTGGAGCCTTGCAGTAAACACTGCACTTTCCTTCACCACAACCCAGTGTCAGTGTATTGGTTTTACTTCACGCACAGGAATGGACCCAAGTTTGCCTTGAAAATATCTTGACTATTTTTGATTGTTGAAAATTGTTATCGTTATCATTACTTGTTTCTATTCCTGCTTCTGCCTTACTCTAATCAGCATCACCTCCATCATCACAAACGTTTGCTAATCAGCTGTCTGTGCTATAGGTCTGGCAGAATTTAGACTCACTGCCGTGTTGTATGCTCTCTTTGCAGGAAGGCCAAGTGCTAGAATGTTCCCTCATCAACAGTGTTCGGCTGGGAGCCACACCAAAGGTAGCCAAGCTTGGTGTTTGTTGTTCTTCTAGACACAGGCTGCTGTGTGATCCCTTTGTTGTAGTTTAGTCGCTCATTCGTGTTCAGTGCTTCTGACCCCAAGGACTGTAGCCTGGCAGTCTCCTCCTCCGTGGGATTTCCCAGGCAAGAATCCTGGAGTGGGTTGCATTTCCTCCTCCAGGGGACCTTCCTGACCTGGGCTTGAAACCTTGTCTCCTGCCTTGCAGGCATATTCCTTACCACCGAGCCACCGGCGAGGCCCGTTACTGCCCCCAAATCCTCAGCTGGATGAAGAACAGATACAGTTTAGAAATCTCATCTGTAATGGTTGGGTGATTTGGATTGCATTGGGTTTAATTATATTAGAAATTGTTATTAACCTTTGAAAATGATGACCCTTGTGTGGTATGAGCATTGAAATAAACTGTTCCCTTAACTCAGAAATTAATCTGACAAGCACCCTTCCCCCCGCATCCCCACCTTCTTTTTCAGCAAAGAGTGAGTCACTTCTGGTCCATGGCTGATGTGGAAATTTAGATGACTCAGGTAGTTCCATATTTGTGCACCTGTGCACACAGACCCTGCTCACCTTGAAGGCTCAGCTTGCCTCTGAGAGAAAAAAGAATGGCAGATCACATGAATAAGCCTTCACAGGGATTGATTTGTTTGAATGGGAAGCTGTTTGCGCTAGGAATTTAAAGGATGATTTTTTCCTAGAATATTCCAGCACAGCATTTATTCCCTTTTCCATAATTGTCTTGCAGGTTTGCAGGTTTTTAGATGTTCAAAACAAAATTATGCTCCTCACTTTGTTTTTGTTTTTTGTTAGTGACCCTCTTTAATGTTAGTTTAAAATCTCTGTGTAACTACCTTGGCATTTCCCCCCTGAGTCCTTTCAGAGGACAAAGCCACTATTTTATTTGTTAACTAGGGCAAACTTACACAGTTTTCATTCCAAATGAGGAGGCCAGGGCTCCTAGAGATGCACGTGTTCATTCTTTGTGTCCATTCTTTGTGTTTGAAAGACTCAATCTCATTTTTTAACAACTTGAGGTTGCTGACGGTGGCAATGCCCTGCATGTTTGTGTGAATCCCCAGTGACTGTTCTGAGAACCCCCTTTGACCTTTGCAGACATAATCAGGTCTTGGGCAGAGCCTTTGAGTCCTGATGCCGTAGTTCACGTCCTCCAGTAACTACAAGCCACAATTGAAAGAAAGACCCTGCCTCCCCATCTTCTAAATCAATAACTGTTTATACCTTTCTTACCAGATGAGTTCCAATAATGTGTAATGTTATAGGTTTTATCTATATGGGTTTTAGAATAACATGAGATACCTGGACATTTTTAAATAGAAGAATTTGCCTTACTGGATGTTTTTACATCAACTGTAGTTTCTTTTTCTATGCTCTGTGATCTAATGTATTTTTTTCCTATTTGCCTACCTCTATAGGATCCCAAAATTTTGGCTGCTCTTGAAGCTCTTGGCAAATCAGAAAATGATCTGGAAGGGCGGATAGTTTGTGTCTGCAGTGGTGCAGATCTGGTGAACATCAGTTTCACGTACATGGTGGCTGAAAATCCAGAAATAACTAAGGTATCCTCCATGAAACAACCTCCTTCCATTCCCGTATAGACATGTGTGGTGCACATAGTTTTTCATGTATAATGTCATTTTGATATATATTTTGAATTGTATAATTTAATTTAAATTTTAAAGAAAGTTTCCATTGCTTGCTAGAAAATTCAACAAGTGCAATACGCTTTCAGCATGTCGCTCATGAATACCAGCAGCCTGAACACTGACTGTGATATGTTGTAGGAACCTCTCTAACCAGAATGTAGACAAGAATCATCTGGGATTTAGTAAAAATGCAGGTTCTGATTCAGTAGGTCTGCGGTAAGGACACATTCTTCCTTTCTAACAAGCTCCCAGTTGATGCTGATGGTCTGAGAATCACAGTTTCAGCAGCAAAGGGTTAGAGCAGCACTACCCAGCTGAAATATAATGCAAGCCACAGATGTAGCTTAACTTTTTCTGGTAGCCACAGGTAAAATTAATTTTGTTATTTTATATCCCACACAGAAGTGATACTACATGGTATTCATTTTTGCCTGCCTGGCTTACTTCACTAGTGTCATCATCTCTGAGTCCATCCATGGGGCTGCAAATGGCCTCCTTTCATTCTTCTCTATGGCTGAGTAGTCATCCATTGTATGAATGTACCACATCTTTATCCATTCCTCTGTCAATGGGCGTTTAGATTGGTTCCATGTCTTGACTATTGTAAGCAGTGTTGCTCTGAGCATAGGGATGCATGTATCTTTTTAAATTCTGGTATGCCATTTTGTAACCCAGTAGGTCATTTTAATATGAAATCAATATAAAATCAGTTAACATATTTTACATTCTTCTCTTCATACAAAGTTGTCAAAATATAATACATGTTTTCAGTTCAGATGCACTGAATTTCAGTTGCTGCATATGGCTGTGGTTACCCTGTTAGTGCACGTCTCGATGACTGATACCTACCCTGCCTGTAAGCTATGAAAGTATTGGGTTATGATCCATTTTTTTTTCCATTTATTTTTATTAGTTGGAGGCTAATTACTTTACATCATTACAGTAGTTTTTGTCATACATTGAAATGAATTAGCCATGGATTTACATGTATTCCCCATCCCGGTCCCCCCTCCCACCTCCCTCTCCACCTGATCCCTCTGGGTCTTCCCAGTGCACCAGGCCCGAGCATTTGTCTCATGCATCCAACCTGGGCTGGTGATCTGTTTCACCCTAGATAATATACATGTTTCAATGCTGTTCTCTTGAAACATCCCACCCTCGCCTTCTCCCAGAGTCCACAAGTCTGTTCTATACATCTGAGTCTCTTTTTCTGTTTTGCATATAGGGTTATCGTTACCATCTTTCTAAAGTCCATATACATGTGTTAGTATACTGTAATGGTCTGTATCTTTCTGGCTTACTTCGCTCTGTATAATGGGCTCCAGTTTCATCCATCTCATTAGAACTGATTCAAATGAATTCTTTTTAATGGCTGAGTAATATTCCATGGTGTATATGTACCACAGCTTCCTCATCCATTCGTCTGCTGATGGGCATCTGGGTTGCTTCCATGTCCTGGCTATTATAAACAGTGCTGCGATGAACATTGGGGTGCACGTGTCTCTTTCAGATCTGGTTTCCTTGGTGTGTATGCCCAGAAGTGGGATTGCTGGGTCATATGGCAGTTCTATTTCCAGCTTTTTAAGAAATCTCCACACTGTTTTCCATAGTGGCTGTACTAATTTGCATTCCCACCAACAGTGTAAGACGGTTCCCTTTTCTCCTCACCCTCTCCAGCATTTATTGCTTGTAGACTTTTGGATAGCAGCCATCCTGACTGGCGTATAATGGTACCTCATTGTGGTTTTGATTTGCATTTCTCTGATAATGAGTGATGTTGAGCATCTTTTCATGTGTTTGTTAGCCATCTGTATGTCTTCCTTGGAGAAATGTCTGTTGAGTTCTTTGGCCCATTTTTTGATTGGGTCATTTATTTTTCTGGAGTTGAGCTGGAGGAGTTGCTTGTATATTTTTGAGATTAATCCTTTGTCTGTTGCTTCGTTTGCTATTATTTTCTCCCAATCTGAGGGCTGTCTTTTCACCTTGCTTATAGTTTCCTTTGTTGTGCAAAAGCTTTTAAGTTTCATTAGGTCCCATTTGTTTATTTTTGCTTTTATTTCCAATATTCTGGGATGTGGGTCATAGAGGATCCTGCTGTGAATTATGTCGGAGAGTGTTTTGCCTATGTTCTCCTCTAGGAGTTTGATAGTTTCTGGTCTTACATTTAGATCTTTAATCCATTTTGAGTTTATTATTGTGTATGGTGTTAGAAAGTGTTCTAGTTTCATTCTTTTACAGGTGGTTGACCAGTTTTCCTGGCACCACTTGTTAAAGAGGTTGTCTTTTTTCCATTGTATATCCTTGCCTCCTTTGTCGAAGATAAGGTGACCATAGGTTCGTGGATTTATCTCTGGGCTTTCTATTCTGTTCCATTGATATGATCCATCTTAATACCATAACCAGCCTACCATTGCCCTGGCAAGTGAGTCTCAAAGAGATATTGCCCAAAGTAGAAAGCCTCGAATGTAATTCACTCTCCTGCAAGTTGTTTGTCTTCGGGCAGTGTTACCTGTGGACAGAGCACCATTATCTTTGCATAAAATATGTGAAGAGGCCTGGGCCTCTGCTCTTCCATGGCGGAGATCTGGGTTTGGGGGATTGGGAGATGGGCATTTTATTGTCCCATTGATCCTGCAAGTAGAAGCTCAGTTGAATGAGAAAGGTCATCATTAGAAAATATTGAAATATTTTCATTAGAAATATTGAACTTTAGAGCCCTCAGGGAATTATCCAGGTAAGATTTTTTGATGAAACTGAGATAAGAAGACTTTACCCTGGACACAGAATCAACGGGTTCAGAACTGAGTTCTACAGATACTGAGACCATCAAGACTCTTTCACCCTCACTTACAAAGTGTGACTCATATGTGCAGTAAAGTTTGAGAAGCTCCCAACTGTGGCTCTGGGTCCAAGCAGGAATGGATGTTCCACAGGATGTGAGAGCCTTTGCTTCTATACTTGCATGGCTTAGTTGGTTTTATGCTGCTTTTCCAGATCACCTCGCTTTGGGAGAACAGATGTTGCCTTCAGGTTCTTTCATTATTGTGCTCGGATCTACATCCAGTTGGATGGTTTCTTGAACCCTGCTGATCTGAACAAGCGTTGTTTCTAGTGCACGCTTATGTTATTTGCTACAAAGGTCTTTCTGGTTGCTATCTGCCATAGCAACATTCAATCCCAGAAGTCCATGATCACCCAGAAAGAGAAAGACTTGTTAATCAGACAGATATTTAGATGCTTGAAATTTTGCCAAATGACAGTTCTGTAGACCTGTGTCATGTCTTTTGTCAACTTGTCATATTACAAGAAGCCCTATGACTCATGTGACCTTAAGAATCTGGGATCGGGAACAAGTTGCCTGGCCGCGCATCCTGCCTCTTCCTCTTCCCAGCTGTGGGACCGAGACACACGAGTGGCCTCCCTGGGCCTCACCTGCTTCATCTCAAAATGGAACAGCAGCAGTGTCTGCTGGTAGGATTGCTCTGTAGGTTGCAGGACTCGTTACGTGGAAAGTGGCTGTGCCTTTCTCATTGAAAGCCCCCAGTGTTCGTTCACTGCTCAGATTGCAGAGTCCTCCCAGGTTAGAGCTGGAGGTGGAACTGAGACACCACATTTTTCAGATGTAGAAGAGGAAGCCAAGGAGTTTAAAGAACTCGCCTGAGTCTACACAGCAGGCTAGGCCAGAGATCAGCCTAAAACTTAGCCTTCTGAGTTCTTGTGTGATACTGTCAACCCCACCCCATCCCTGAGCAAGTACAGTCCTGGGAAGCTGGCTCAGATCAGTAAATCGAAACGTTCTTACTTCCATGCTTTGATTGCTGCAGTCTTGTTTTATTTAAAAGCCATGGTCTGAACCCTGTAGTCACAAATATGTGATATATAAGTCTGTGTTCCAGGGTAGAAGTCTATACTTAAAGACAAGATTTGGGGTTTTTTGTGGTCATACCATTTTGACATGAATACAGCTTAGGAGCCCAGAATCATGGGACCATAGAACAGCTCTTAGCTAGTGATATTATGTTCACATTATCACAGAAGTCAATTAAAGCAAATCATCATTTTAAAAAATTACACTTACAGACCTTAAACACTCTCATGGCAGGCTGAGTGTGGTTTGAAAAAGAATTTCCAGACACAGAGCCTTTCAGAAGGGAGTGAGTTTATTAAGAACACAGAGCAGAGATAATGTGGGCTCTGTGAGTGCAGCAGGCTAACCTGATAGACAGGGAGAAGCGACACTTTCCGTGGGTTAGCAGCCAGTTTTTATAGCCTCAAGACAAACCAGATTCCTGCTGGAGGCCTGGCTTTAGGTGACTGGTTAGGGCATGATAGGGTGATCATGGGGTGGGCATTTTTGCTGAATTTGGTGTCAGGAAGCTGGTTGGTGATGATCAGGGGGGATTCGGGGCCACAGTTACAAAGGGGCTTAGTCAGCTTCAGAGGTGCCCTTGGCGCTGGGCTCCACTTCTGCAGCCTTGGTGCAAAGCCTCACACGTGTGGCCTGGGACAGAACTCCAGATACTCTATTCTAACTTGAAACATACAGATTTGGTTCAGTTGTTGGCCGATCTTTTGATGTTAGAGCCAAGATCTTTGCATTTAGTTTGGGTCTATTGGTTGTGTTTGATGGATTTTTTGCCAATGTGTGCTCAGTCATGTCCGACTCTCTGTGGCCCTATGGACTGTAGCCAACCAGGCTCCTCTCTCTATGGAATTTTCCAGGCAAGAATACTGGAGTGGGTTGCCATTTCCTATTCAAGGGGGTTTTCCTGACTCAGGGATAGAACCCTTGTCTCTTGCATCTCTGAATTGGTAGGCAGATTCTTTACCACTAGTGCCACCTGGGAAGCCTTTTTTTTTTTCCACTTGTACTTCACCCGTAATGCATTGTCTGAAATATCCAGTTTGGTTTCTTTAAAATACAACTGACTCCACTTTAAAGACATTCTTGGAGCAGTTAGAGAACAGAATCCTACTACTGAATAACTTCTTTCCCTGATCTTTTAGTTGTCTCATTTACACAGAACTTGAGAAAAAATTTTTAGCAACTTATCTTTAAAGAAATCTTCCCAACTATCCACTGGAAGAACTAGCAACCCTCTTTCTTTCCACAAGCATTTTTTACTGATCATAGTTTTTATTACAAACATAAACAGGTATGGAAATAAATGTAAATAACTCATGGTACTCATGCAAAATGAGAGCAGAAACTTACAAAATGCTGAAAAATAGCTTATTGACTGTGAGGATTAGCCATTCTCTGGGTGGTCAGAATGTTTTGCTTGTTTTATGCCATCTGACAAGTCTTGGTCTGACCAGTGATATAGAGAAGTTTTAAGAGGTTTTCTAGTACAGACCTTGCCTAGGACTATTTATTTGAGATTCTGGAGTCTGTTCTTAATTCCTGGGCTTATATGATACTTACAGTCCAATGATTCTTAAAAATTCACTTGACCAAACATTGAATCCAGGCAGGTGGAATTCATCAATTCATGTCCTGTCCACCGAGGACCAGCTTTTCCATGTGGGACCTTGCCTGACTCTGAAAGTCATCTTACTTCCTTGTTCCTCCACTTCATAAAAGGGTTCTCTGACATCTTTTCTTACTTCAAGTGGGTGTTTTGAGAGTCAATAACATTTAACATCAAATCTTACTTTACTAGAGTTAAGGTTTCAAATAAATGCAAAATATTTTCACAGTACCCGAGACAGTGAAAATCATGGTGCGTTTTCTTGTTTAGATAAAAGATGACACGTGTATAAAGACATCCTTATAGCTCCTCTTGTCTTTTCTTCAGCCATGCCCTCTGCTTGAAGAGTAAATAAGCTTGCCTAGTCCCTCTACCTCTTTAACAAGATCTGAGCTCAATTTTACAGACCTTTCTCCCCTATGGAGTAAATGTCTGATAGGATCCTAAACGTGAGTCCACGTCAGACCTTCCAGCCACATGCTTCCAGTTGCTGAGGCCGTGGACACTCTCCTCGTGTGCCCTGATTGGTCTGTTAACAAACACTCTTGTGTCTAGAATCTAGCTGCTTCTACCATCACCGTTACTGCAGCGCCCTCCCAGCCGATAGCATTTCTCCCCTAATCTCTGCCTTGACCTTGTCTGTTGTAGTCTGTTCCCAAAATAGCAGTTTTATATATATAGCTATATATATATAGTTTTATATAAAATAGCAGAGGGATGTTTCTAAACATAATTCAGATCTCATCACTGATGCTCAGAACCCTCCAAGGCTCATGGGGCCTTAAATAATCCCTTCTCACGTCCCTTCCTCTGGCTGCTATCCTCTCCCTCTCCCTATTTCCTTCCAGCCTCAGGAACTTTGTGCTTACCATTCCTTTTGCCTGGAACATACGATTCCCCAGCTACATGCGGCGCTCCCTCCCTCACATTTCTCAGGTCCCTGCTGGAACCTCACCTTAGCTGCCTGCCTCATCTCCCCTCAAGACAGGCTAACTTCTTATCCTGCTTTATTTTTCTGCGTAGCACTTACCGCTACTTACATGCCATACATTCATTTACTGCCTCCCCATTCCCTACTACATCCCCAGCATCTAGAACCTTCAGTGCCTGACATTTAATCAGTGCTCACTACATACATTTTGTTGTTTTGTATATATAAAGTGCTTTTAGTGGGCCATCTTTAAACTCTAGTGAATTAGTTTCAATATTGCTTCAGTTTTATGTTTTGGTTTTTTGGCCATGAGACGCGTGGGATCTGAGCTCCCCAACCAGCGACTGAACCTGCACCCAAGGGAAGTCCCTCTGTGTATAAATATAATTTCCAGAATGACAAAGAAGCAGCTAACTGTGCAGCCTCTGGGAGTGGAAGCAGACGGAGAGTGAAAGATGTTTATTTTTCTCTTCTCATTTGTCCTTTTTTGGGGGACTTATTTTTTCTTTTTCGTTATTAAACTTAATTTCTATTGGACTCTAGCTGCTTTCCGATGCTGTGTGGGTTCCTGTTGTTCCGCACAGTGAGTCAGCTGCGTGCACACATGGACCCCCCTTTCTTGGGTCTCCTTCCCGTTCAGGTCACCTCAGATCAGCTGTGTGCACGCATGGACCCCCCTTTCTTGGGTCTCCTTCCCTTTCAGGGCACCTCAGAGCCCTGAGCAGAGTTCTCTGAGCTGCATAGCAGGCTCTCACTGGTTGTCTGTTTTATGCATAGTATCAATAGTGCAAATGTGTCAATCCCCGTCTCCCAGTTCATCACACCCTCTTTCCCCCTCAGTGTCCATGCATTTGTCCTCATTTTATTGAGGTTTTATGTGGACTGAATCCATAAACTCTAACCTAGGTGATAAATAGGTATAACCGTCAAATTTTTTTACAGTTTAGCTCTAAGAAAAGCTAGGAGAATGATGTTTAGATAAGAAAACCAAGAAAATGTGATTCAATGATAGTCCAAAATGTCTGGGATTCCATGGCATTATTTTTAGAGTCACTTTTCAGGATGTAAGGGGGCCGTTGCTAAGAATCCATGACAAGCCTGGAGGCTGTAACCCCAGTGTCTTGACCTCTTTCTAATTGAGATCATTGTTTTCTGCGCTCTGAATCCTTCCTGTCATTCCAGTTAGAAAACTCTGCTTTCATTTCCTCTCCTGAAAGGTCTTCTGTTAAAAGGAATTGCTAGCAAATTGCTGGTACTTTTCCCTCCAACCCAGTATGCCTTTGGGTAATAGGTGTGTCTGATTGGTCACAGAACTTAAAACATATATAAATAAAAACAATTGCATGAAGGAATACTTCCCTTTTTTTTTTCTAAACAACCCAGTATGCCTTTGGGTAATAGGTGTGTCTGATTGCTCACATAACTTAAAACATCTATAAATAAAAACAATTGCATGAAGGAGAGACTTCCCTTTTTTGTCTAAACTGTATGTAATAGAGCTTTTTTCTGAGTCCTCATCTCTCTGCCACTGTTTTACCGTAGACTCTACTGTGCTATGTGCTTAGTCGCTCAGTCGTGTCCAACTCCTTGCAACCCTGTGGACTGTGGCCCACAAGGCTCCTCTACCCACGTGATTCTCCAGGCAGAACACTGGAATGGGTAGCCATTCACATCTCCAGGGGATCTTCCCGACCCAGGGATCGAATCCAGGTCTCCCATGTTGTGGGTGGATTCTTTACTGTTTGAGCACCAGGGAAGCCCATAAACCCTACAAACAATGCCAAATATTATAACAAACTTCTTCAGTTAGAAGAGAAACTCGGTTTCTTGGATGTATTTTTTCTATCTTAGGATACAACTAGCTGGGGAGGATTTTGTCTCTGGTGTGTTGAGGGAGTTCAGATGTCTTTCATTTAGTTCCAGCTGGTGCTACGGAGTGAACTGCAAGCACAGTCACTGCACATAAGATTGAAAGGCAGCCCTCTCTGAAAATCTCCACAAATAAATATGTTATTTTATTCCCAGTTGAATTTTATTTTGATTACAAAAATAAGCTGTTGTTATGAAGTTCAAAATGCACAGATTTGGATGTGAGTTTAGACAACTTCCAGACTGCTCATTATACTTTCTGTAGGTTGTAAATATTTGGCAAACTCCATAAGTTATGCTTTGTAACCAAGTCATCAAATAAGCCCACAATTGAATACTATAGAAAGTAAATTGCAAAAATGTTATGTCTTCTTCTTGTAGACAAAAAAGATAAGGTCAAGTAGTTTATTACAGGTAATAAAATCTTATTTAAGTCAGTTGGATTGAATGTCAAAATCACTCTGCTGAATTGAAATCATGTTGAGTGGAAGAATTACTGCAAAAGTTCTTGGAGAAGGGATTCATTCTTTGTTTTGTTAAGAAGGAAAAAAATCAAGTTCACATTTAGTCAGAGCTGCATAATGGCTTTTTGCTCATACTCTGCAGAGCTCCCCTGGGCTTCCCAGGTGGTGCTAGTGGTAAAGAGCCCATGTGCAAATGCAGAAGACAAAAGAGACTCCAGTTCGATCCCTGGGTTGGGAAGGTCCCTTGGAGGAGGGCGTGGCAACCAACTCCAATATTCTTGCCTGGAGAACGCCATGGGCAGAGGAGCCTGGCGGACTGCAGTCCATAGGGTCGAATTGCAAAGGTCACGAAAACACTAAAGCCACTTAGCACTCATGCAGAGCTCCCCTCCTTTCAACTAGCTCCTCTACTCACAGGCAAGCACAGACCTACTCAAAGGGGTCAAACCGGAAGCCTCACCTGGGACTTTCTTTAAAATGCAAATCCTTGGGTCTTATGTCTGCCTAATACATCTGAAATTCTCAGAATGGGGCTCAGCTATCCGTTTTTGTTAATCAAAGTATAACTGATTAATATAACAGTTATATTAATATATACAATGTTATAAACAATTAATATAAACAATGTTACATTGATTTGAGGGGCACATCATTGTGATTCAGTATTTTTACAGTAATATTTTAACTAGCCTCCCAGGTGATTCTGATGCTGGATGAAATTTGAGTCCGCATTAGCTTAGCTTACAAATGGCCCCAAAATTATAGCCACTTTGAACCCAAACAAGTTTTTATCAAATTAATTGACTGCAGCAGGCAGGTGAATCTATAGACCTCCTGATTCCTGTGGCCTTACCAGAAATGGTTAGAATTCACTAATACAAAAAGCATGATTAAAATGAATTCATTTCTGTGACCCTACGGGGGGAAAAGCTATTTCTTGAAGTGTAGTTTTAATTGTATTAGCTATCTGGTGGTTCTCAAAGTGTGGCTCCAGACCAGCAGCTTCAGTGGTACCTGGGAACTTAATCCAAGATGTGAGATCTTAGGCCCTGCCCTAGTGCTCGAGTTAGGAGCTCCAGGTGAGAGCTGGGCCCTGCAGAAAAGCTCTGTAAGGAGTTTCTCCTGCTTCTCTTGCAGAGAAGCCTTGAGGAACTTGCATTTACTGGTTTGCTGCCTAGGCTCACCTGAGCCATGCCTGCTGAATGCTAAAGGAGCTCAGTTGTAAATCTGCATTTCCTATCCATCATTCAAGCCCCAATATACTAGTTGATTTAAGTTCTTCACCACATTGTCTCATGGTTCTTTGAGGCTCAAGTTTGGGATGGGGTACATGTATGTGTGTGTGAGTGTGTTTTTCATGTTTCCAAGAGTGAATGTTGGCATGCTCTTGTTTTATTTTTTCTTTAAACCATCCCGAATTCATGGGAAGCAAATCAGCAAAGAGCAGTAGAAAGTTTTCTTAAGGACAAAGCTGTGAATTGGAGCAAAGAGGTGGATGCGTATTTGTGAGCTTTAAATGTCCCCATCTCACCTAGGTGTTTTCTTCTTGCCAAGAAAGAAAGTGGGGCTCATTTGCTTAATTGCAGAGTGGAATTTGGAGACCATGACACTCTGAGCCTTGGGTGGGTCGTATGCATCAGTGGCTGTGGATTCTGAGCTTTGGGTGGGTCGTATGCATCAGTGGGTGTGGATTCTGAGCCTTGGGTGGGTCGTGTGCATCAGTGACTGTGGATTCTGAGCCTTGGGTGGGTCGTGTGCATCAGTGACTGTGGATTCTGAGGCTTGGGTGGGTCGTATGCATCAGTGAGTGTGGATTCTGAGCCTTGGGTGGGTTGTGTGCATCAGTGGGTGTGGATTCTGAGCCTTGGGTGGGTCGTGTGCATCAGTGAGTGTGGATTCTGAGCCTTGGGTGGGTCGTATGCATCAGTGACTGTGGATTCTGAGCCTTGGGTGGGTCGTGTGCATCAGTAACTGTGGATTCTGAGCCTTGGGTAGGTCGTATGCATCAGTGAGTGTGGATTCTGAGCCTTGGGTGGGTTGTGTGCATCAGTGACTGGGATTCTGAGCCTTGGGTGGGTCGTATGCATCAGTGGGTGTGGATTCTGAGCCTTGGGTGGGTCGTATGCATCAGTGGGTGTGGATTCTGAGCCTTGGGTGGGTCGTATGCATCAGTGGCTGTGGATTCTGAGCCTTGGGTGGGTTGTGTGCATCAGTGACTGTGGATTCTGAGCCTTGGGTGTGTCGTGTGCATCAGTGACTGTGGATTCTGAGCCTTGGGTGGGTCGTATGCATCAGTGAGTGTGGACTCTGAGCCTTGGGTGGGTCGCGTGCATCAGTGAGTGTGGATTCTGAGCCTTGGGTGGGTCGTGTGCATCAGTGAGTGTGGATTCTGAGCCTTGGGTGGGTCGTATGCATCAGTGAGTGTGGACTCTGAGCCTTGGGTGGGTCGTGTGCATCAGTGAGTGTGGACTCTGAGCCTTGGGTGGGTCGTATGCATCAGTGAGTGTGGATTCTGAGGCTTGGGTGGGTCGTATGCATCAGTGAGTGTGGATTCTGAGGCTTGGGTGGGTCGTGTGCATCAGTGAGTGTGGATTCTGAGGCTTGGGTGGGTCGTGTGCATCAGTGAGTGTGGATTCTGAGCCTTGGGTGGGTCGTGTGCATCAGTGAGTGTGGATTCTGAGCCTTGGGTGGGTCGTGTGCATCAGTGAGTGTGGATTCTGAGCCTTGGGTGTGTCGTGTGCATCAGTGACTGTGGACTCTGAGCCTTGGGTGGGTCGTGTGCATCAGTGACTGTGGACTCTGAGCCTTGGGTGGGTCGTGTGCATCAGTGAGTGTGGATTCTGAGGCTTGGGTGGGTCGTGTGCATCAGTGAGTGTGGATTCTGAGCCTTGGGTGGGTCGTGTGCATCAGTGAGTGTGGATTCTGAGCCTTGGGTGGGTCGTGTGCATCAGTGAGTGTGGATTCTGAGCCTTGGGTGGGTCGTGTGCATCAGTGACTGTGGACTCTGAGCCTTGGGTGGGTCGTGTGCATCAGTGACTGTGGATTCTGAGGCTTGGGTGGGTCGTGTGCATCAGTGAGTGTGGATTCTGAGGCTTGGGTGGGTCGTGTGCATCAGTGAGTGTGGATTCTGAGCCTTGGGTGGGTCGTGTGCATCAGTGAGTGTGGATTCTGAGCCTTGGGTGTGTTGTGTGCATCAGTGACTGTGGATTCTGAGCCTTGGGTGGGTCGTGTGCATCAGTGACTGTGGACTCTGAGCCTTGGGTGGGTCGTGTGCATCAGTGAGTGTGGATTCTGAGCCTTGGGTGGGTCGTGTGCATCAATGACTGTGGACTCTGAGCCTTGGGTGGGTCGTGTGCATCAGTGGCTGTGGATTCTGAGCCTTGGGTGGGTTGTGTGCATCAGTGGCTGTGGATTCTGAGCCTTGGTGGGTCGTGTGCATCAGTGGGTGTGGCATGGGTAAGGCTTGCCCTGGGGGCCTCCATGACCACCTGTCACCTTTGCTGTCCCTTCTTCCAGCAGTTCTTGAGCTCCTCTTGCCAGACTGTCTGCTCCAGGATCCAGTACTTAGTGTCTGACCCATGGTGGTGCTCTCTGCACTCTGAAATTGTTTCTTTATCTATGTATTATCAAAAGTAGTTCCTTTAGACCAGAAGTTGTTGACGCAGATGCCTGCAGGAGCCAGGGAGATGATGTGAATATTGGAAAGGTGCCAGGAGACAGGTAGGGATGGAATAGAATGTAGTGAAGTGGGGTGTACATACTCCATCTGGGGGCACTTACCTCTTGCCAGTTTTCCAACCATCAGAACATGGCCCAGAGGTTGCTAGATGGTTGTTGGTGGTAGTGTCTTTTCCATGAGATACTGGACATCTGGATTTTTAACATGAAATTTCCTGATGTTAAAATGTTGACACATATATTCATTTTTGTTAGCACTGTGTGTGTCAAACAGCAAACTTGTCTGTGGATCATTTGGAACCTCAGCTCGAGACAACAGCCAGCGTGCAGGATGGATGTACTTACACTAAAGTGAATGCTAATGTTTTCATAATATGTTTACCTCACTGACATTTTAAGTTAAGATGCCCACTTGTGTCTTTTTTCCTTCCTTCATTCAGCTGTTCATCCTTGAATTATTTTTTTATGAATTATAAATGTGGGCAAATCATTTCTTCTACATGGGCTTTCTTATCCTCATTTTTAAAAGAACGGAGTTATAGTGAATGACCCTTGAAGTTACTTTCCCCTTTAAAGACATGCAATTTCTTTACAAAACAAAAACGTGTACTAGATGCCAAGGAGGGTACCAATAAGTTGCTTGGATCCCTGTGTCTATTCTGAAGATTCTTTGGATGTAACAAAAGGTCATGGCTTGAGTTGTAGGAAGGATGCAACATGATCTTGACATTCTAAATAGATAATTATTTTAGTTGCTCAGTCCTATCTGACTCCTTGCCACCCCATAGACCTGCCAGGAGCCTGCCCATCTCCTCTGTCCATGGGATTTCCCAGGCAAGGAGGAGTGCATTGTTATTTCCTCCATAACATAGGGCTCAGAGCACTGCTTCTCAAAGTGTGGTCTGGACCAGCAGGGTCATCATCACCTAGGAACTTAGAAATGTAGGGTCTCAGGTTTATCCTCAGACCTGCTGAATCAGAGTCTGCATTTGGACAAGATCTCTAGGTCCTTCCTTTACACATTCAAGTTTGAGAAGTACAGTTGTACCTCAAGATCCACAGGGAAATGGTTCTAGGAAGCACCCCCCGACCCCTGAAGATAGCAAAATCCACAGGCGCTCAAGTCCCTTGTATAAAATGGCATCGTACAGTTGGCCCTCAAATCTGTGGGTTCCACACCAGCAGACTTGGAGGACCAGCTCTGCAGAGGTAGGATACAAGGAAATAAGTCGTTCTTGCCTTCAGCAGTTACACAAGGAGGAAGACCTGAGAAACATTTGAAATCAAGAGGCTCTGTTCCTGCGTGAAATTGGAGGAGGTTTTAAATCTGATTAACTGAGAGCATGCTGCTAAGATCATCAGAAATTGAGGGCCTAGTTACATTGGGCCAAGAGAGGAAGAGACAGTGAGTTTATTATTTTTTTTTTCCATTTATTTTTATTAGTTGGAGGCTAATTACTTTACATCATTACAGTAGTTTTTGTCATGCATTGAAATGACTTAGCCATGGATTTACATGTATTCCCCATCCCAGTCCCCCCTCCCATCTCCCTCTCCACCTGATCCCTCTGGGTCTTCCCAGTGCACCAGGCCCGAGCACTTGTCTCATGTATCCAACCTGGGCTGGTGATCTGTTTCACCCTAGATAATATACATGTTTCAATGCTGTTCTCTTGAAACATCCCACCCTCGCCTTCTCCCAGAGTCCACAAGTCTGTTCTATACATCTGAGTCTCTTTTTCTGTTTTGCATATAGGGTTATTGTTACCATCTTTCTAAAGTCCATATACATGTGTTAGTATACTGTAATGGTCTTTATCTTTCTGGCTTACTTTGCTCTGTATAATGGGCTCCAGTTTCATCCATCTCATTAGAACTGATTCAAATGAATTCTTTTTAATGGCTGAGTAATATTCCATGGTGTATATGTACCACAGCTTCCTCATCCATTCGTCTGCTGATGGGCATCTGGGTTGCTTCCATGTCCTGGCTATTATAAACAGTGCTGCGATGAACATTGGGGTGCACGTGTCTCTTTCAGATCTGGTTTCCTTGGTGTGTATGCCCAGAAGTGGGATTGCTGGGTCATATGGCAGTTCTATTTCCAGCTTTTTAAGAAATCTCCACACTGTTTTCCATAGTGGCTGTACTAATTTGCATTCCCACCAACAGTGTAAGAGGGTTCCCCTTTCTCCACACCCTCTCCAGCATTTATTGCTTGTAGACTTTTGGACAGCAGCCATCCTGACTGGCGTGTAATGGTACCTCATTGTGGTTTTGATTTGCATTTCTCTGATAATGAGTGATGTTGAGCATCTTTTCATGTGTTTGTTAGCCATCTGTATGTCTTCCTTGGAGAAATGTCTGTTGAGTTCTTTGGCCCATTTTTTGATTGGGTCATTTATTTTTCTGGAGTTGAGCTGGAGGAGTTGCTTGTATATTTTTGAGATTAGTCCTTTGTCTGTTGCTTCGTTTGCTATTATTTTCTCCCAATCTGAGGGCTGTCTTTTCACCTTGCTTATAGTTTCCTTTGTTGTGCAAAAGCTTTTAAGTTTCATTAGGTCCCATTTGTTTATTTTTGCTTTTATTTCTGAAATTCTGGGATGTGGGTCATAGAGGATCCTGCTGTGATTTATGTCGGAGAGTGTTTTGCCTATGTTCTCCTCTAGGAGTTTGATAGTTTCTGGTCTTACATTTAGATCTTTAATCCATTTTGAGTTTATTTTTGTGTATGGTGTTAGAAAGTGTTCTAGTTTCATTCTTTTACAGGTGGTTGACCAGTTTTCCCAGCACCACTTGTTAAAGAGGTTATCTTTTTTCCATTGTATATCCTTGCCTCCTTTGTCGAAGATAAGGTGACCATAGGTTCGTGGATTTATCTCTGGGCTTTCTATTCTGTTCCATTGATCTATATTTCTGTCTTTGTGCCAGTACCATACTGTCTTGATGATTGTGGCTTTGTAGTAGAGTCTGAAGTCAGGCAGATTGATTCCTCCAGTTCCATTCTTCTTTCTCAGGATTACTTTGGCTATTTGAGTTTTTTTGTATTTCCATACAAATTGTGAAATTATTTGTTCTAGTTCTGTGAAAAATACCGTTGGTAGTTTGATAGGGATTGCATTGAATCTATAGATTGCTTTGGGTAGTATAGCCATTTTGACAATATTGATTCTTCCAATCCATGAACATGGTATATTTCTCCTCTGTTTGTGTCCTCTTTGATTTCTTTCATCAGTGTTTTATAGTTTTCTATGTATAGGTCTTTTGTTTCTTTAGGTAGATATACTCCTAAGTATTTTATTCTTTTTGTTGCAATGGTGAATGGTATTGTTTCCTTAATTTCTCTTTCTGTTTTCTCATTGTTAGTGTATAGGAATGCAAGAGATTTCTGTGTGTTAATTTTATATCCTGCAACTTTACTGTATTCATTGATTAGCTCTAGTAATTTTCTGGTAGAGTCTTTAGGGTTTTCTATGTAGAGGATCATGTCATCTGCAAACAGAGAGAGTTTCACTTCTTCTTTTCCTATCTGGATTCCTTTTACTTCTTTTTCTGCCCTGATTGCTGTGGCCAAAACTTCCAAAACTATGTTGAATAGTAGTGGTGAGAGTGGACACCCTTGTCTTGTTCCTGATTTCAGGGGAAATGCTTTCAATTTTTCACCATTGAGGGTGATGCTTGCTGTGGGTTTGTCATATATAGCTTTTATTATGTTGAGGTATGTTCCTTCTATTCCTGCTTTCTGGAGAGTTTTCATCATAAATGGATGTTGAATTTTGTCAAAGGCTTTTTCTGCATCTATTGAGATAATCATATGGTTTTTATCTTTCAATTTGTTAATGTGGTGTATTACATTGATTGACTTGCGGATATTAAAGAATCCTTGCATTCCTGGGATAAAGCCCACTTGGTCATGATGAATGATTTTTTTAATATGTTGTTGGATTCTGTTTGCTAGAATTTTGTTAAGGATTTTTGCATCTATGTTCATCAGTGATATTGGCCTGTAGTTTTCTTTTTTTGTGGCATCTTTGTCTGGTTTTGGAATTAGGGTGATGGTGGCCTCATAGAATGAGTTTGGAAGTTTACCTTCTTCTGCAATTTTCTGGAAGAGTTTGAGTAAGATAGGTGTTAGCTCTTCTCTAAATTTTTGGTAGAATTCAGCTGTGAAGCCATCTGGTCCTGGGCTTTTGTTTGCTGGAAGATTTCTGATTACAGTTTCGATTTCCTTGCTTGTGATGGGTTTGTTAAGATCTTCTATTTCTTCCTCGTTCAGTTTTGGAAAGTTATACTTCTCTAAGAACTTGTCCATTTCTTCCAAGTGAGACAGTGAGTTTAGAATATGTTCTCTGAGGGATGTGAGTGTCCTGGCCTTGCTGTTATCACACGGTGTGAAAGAGCTCACTGTCTGCTCACTGGAAGCTCATCTGCAGGCTGGCCCTCTATTCCTACACCCCTTAACATTCCAAAGGTGACTATCTTTATTTTTTTGAAACATCATTCCCCGCCCACCCCACCCCCCCCCCCCCCAGCTTAAGTCATCAAATGTGGGTTTTAGTGTTATTTTTCTTAGTAAAACTCCTTACCACAAAGCACGTGCAGGAACCCAGCACTGGAGCTGGAGGAGGTTTCACTGTGGTTCTCAGGCACCTTGTCACTTTCATCAAGGAGGTTTCCTTGGGGTCAGAGGAGGAGCAAAGTGAGAAAGAAGCCCACAAGTAAATGCAAGTGAAGTTCACAAGAAATTAACTGTTTTAAGTGAACATTTTAGTGCCATTTAGTACATCACCTGGAGAAGGAAATGGCAACCCACACCATCCAGTCTTCTTGCCTGGAGAATCCCACGGACAGAGGAGCCTGTCGGGCTGTTGTTCATGGAGTCACAAAGAGTCAGATGCTACTGCGTGACTGTGCAACCATGACCGCATCTAGGTCTACAGCAGCATACCCCTCAAAGGAAAGCCCCATGTCCACTGAAGGAGTGCCCCCTCCCCTGTTCTTACAGCCCCATACTCACTCAATGTGTCTTTTCAGTGTACACACAGTTTTCTTTTATACTACGTTGGGCTCATGTCAGCAGAGTTTAACATGAAAGTGTTAGTCACTCCGTTGTGTCTGACGCTTTGCAACCCCATGGACTGTAGCCCACCAGCCTCCTCTGTCCATGGCATTTTCCAGGCAAGAATACTAGAGTGGGTAGCCATTCCCATCTCCAGATCTTCGTGACCCAGGGATCGAACCCAGGTCTCCTGCATTACAGGGAAATCTTGACTGTCTCAGCCACCAGGAAAGCAGTTTAACATAGTATTATATTTTATCAGTAACAGTTTTATCATGTGCATTTTCTTGGCCTTTAAAATGTTTTCTTGGCTTCGATGTAACTGTAAGTCCCCATGACCTTTAAGGTGGGTTTTCTAGGTTGGTGCCTCTCTTGCTTCTCTGGAACCTCCGAGCCTCTTCTGTTCCAAAATGCTGTGATCTTCACAGGGGACATGTTTTCTCTGCTGAGGCTTCATGAACGCAAAGGTTTCCTGAGAAAAGACTCAGTCCTGGGTCCAGCCCGCAGTCACTCGGGTTGCCCTAATTGCAGGTGTTGTCAAATGACTCTGCCAAGGGAACGCAAAATGAATTACTCTAATTGTACCAGAAGTTTGAATTTCACCTTTTGGCTCCTGGGACAGAAAAATGTCGCTAACTGTAAATTGCTTCTCCATTTACCACATAGCTCCAGTTTTTACTTTTAGCAAAAAGAAATATATATCATTTGGGAACATGATGTGTGTGTGACATGGGCCTACATGTGTTTGTATGTTTTCTTATCTTTGGGGTATAATTGAAAGATGGGACACATGAGAAGGTGGGTTGGCAATGCCTGAGGTGAGACTCTGTTGCCTCTAAGGAAATAATTTAATAATCATAATAGCGCAGTCCATGGACCAGATCCGGGCCTCTGCTCTGACTTTTTTAAATGTTGATTTTATTTATTTGGCTGCAACAGGTCTTAGCTGCACCACATAGGATCTTTGATCTTCATGGCAGCATGCAGGGTCTTTGGTTGCAGTTTGTGAACTCTTGGTTGCAGCATGCGGGATCTAGGTCTCTGACCAGGGATCAAATCTGGGCCTCCTGTATTGGGAGTGTGGAGTCTTAGCCACTGGACCACAGGGAATTCCCCCTCAGCCTGATTTTTGTATAGCCAGTGAGCTAAAAATGGCTTTAAAATTTTGAAAGATTATTAAAACAACACACAAAACCTGTGCGACAGAGAGCCACATGTGGGCCCTGATTCCTGAAGTATTTATTGCCTGGCTCTTTACAGGAAAAGTTTACTGACCCCTAATAATTATAATATGAACAGCAGCAGTGAAGTTTTTATTTTATTTTATTTTATTTTTTTTTAAGTTTTTATTTTATATTGGACACTAGATACTGTTCAGAGTGCTTGGCTTGCGGTATCTCATTTGATTATCGAAACAGTCCTGGAAGATGGATTGTTCTCATTTGCAGAGGAAGAAATAGGCCCAGAGGCCTGAGTAGCTTGCCCGAGTTCACACAGCTTTTAAGTGGCGAGCTGGGGTCTTGAACCCAGGCGCTGGGTCCACTCCAGGTCCTGTGTTCTACACACCCGCTGCTGCAGCTCACAATTTGAGGAGAAGCCTCTCCCACTGTAACACAGTATGACGTTACTGTCCTTTTCAGGTAAATGTTTAATGTCGTCATTTCTGGGAGGTGTAGTCACAGAGCAGCACTCCCGACACCGGTGCCTGCACAGTGTTTTCCTCAAAAAAAGTCCACGTGCAGAGAAGGTTCTCTGGTCAAATGAGCACGAGACAGCCTGTTTAGGGGAATTTCTTTACTATAGCTCTCTCATAAGCAGTGATATATTCTCATGCCAGTCTCAGCCAGGAGGAGTGATATTCAGTTTTTTTTTCCCAAATGGAAATGCATTCATTCATTCATGCCTATTGAAGAGACACAGTATCTTTTAGAACTACTGTTTTACAAAGAAAAAACTCAGCAAATGATGTCATAGAGGCATTGCTTAGCCCAATATTTCCCCAGATGCGTCAGAACAATATAATGCAGACATTCATTCAGCTTTACCCTTAACATCCTGTTTATTGTCCTTGTTTTCCTGCTGCCAAGTCTCTTCCTTCCCTCCCCAGTTTTTGGGGGATAGAGCAGAAGAAGTGTGGGGTTTTTTCCATAAATGATAGGAAATTAGATAATGAAACTCAAACCCTTTGATGTAAATTCTTTTTAGTACCTTTATCTTGAAAGTCCTGTTTGGTTTGTAGGATTACCTGTACATTTGATCAGCCTGGACTGATCGGTGATGTTGCCTGGGAGTATAGACAGACAGAGGCTCCTTGATTGATGATACTTATTCAGACCTTCAGCAGGTAGCACTTGTCTGCTTGTTGAGTACTGTTCATTTTGGCATGGCTTAATTTGCTAGTGTCAACTGACATGTGTCAGGAGAAAAAGTGACCTCAAAGATCTTAAATACAGGCATGAGGCCAAAGAAATAATTTCATGAACACCTTTTAATTCACCAGCTCTTCACTCATCCCTCCCCAGCAGGATTCTGCAAATCTGAAGTTGAGACCAAAAATGCACTCTTACAAAGCCGGTAGTTTCTGACCAGCATAAAATGATGCTTTGTGTTCTCTTAAAATCTTATAATTCTTCAATTATTTCAGAGTTCTCCATATGGATATAAAATGTTGTTATATAAAATAAACAAGACATCTCATTTTCTTTTCTTTTTAAAAATGTTCATTTATCTGGCGACATTGGGTCTGAGCTGCTGCCCATGGGAGCCCGGCTGTTAGGCGGGGTCTTGTCCTTGGTGGCACATGGACTCCAGGTGTGGTGCTCAGACTTAGTTGTTCTGCAGCATGTGGTATCTTAGTTCCCTGACCGGGGATCAAACCCGTGTCCCTTGCATTGCATGGTGGATTCCTAACGACTGGGCCACCAGGGAAGTCCCTCTCCTTTTCTTCTGAATGGTTTCTGGAGTTTGTGGGAATGGTGCCGCTCTGTGCCTTTTGAGCCATTAAAGAGCATCGTGTACTGCCTATAGTATGTCTTTCATTCAGCAAGCACAAGCAAACACGAGCATAAATTTATCCTGAGTGTATATATGTATGTATGACTTAGGCTGGGTCTGTGAAATAAGCTGATAACAAGACAAATTAACAGGAGAAAAGGCATACAAATTAATTAAGTTTTCACTTTGTGTGCACAGGGGCATCACAGAAAGAAGTGGACCCCCAAAGGGGCAGTGAGATTTTAGAGTTCATATAGCATGTTAGCAGGGGGTGGAGAGAGGGCAAGGGGCAGATGGTTTTTAGGGAAGATAAATGGGTCCTGAGGAGGGCAGACAGGAGGTGTGGCAGTCCTGGATGATTTCTGTTTGTGTGGTGTCATCTTGTCATCTTCCGAAAGAGAAGATTAGTGTTGCTTCTGGGGAGAATATTTATGACAATCCAGTTTCGTTGGGAGGCTCTGCTTTTAGGCAGATAAGGAATTTCAGGAATTCAGCTCAAAATAATTCTTATGCCAAAATGGCATATTTTGGGGTACATATCCTGCTACTCTCAACAGTATATTTATGGAGTAGATGTCTGGAATGAGATTAGTTATTTAGGACAAGGTTCTGTAGGTCCACTGTTACAAGGTATCAGGCTGTCATGGATAGAGTCAGGCGTGTGCTCAGTCGTGTTCAGCTCTTGTGACCCCAGGGACTGCAGCCTGCCAGGCTCCTCTGTGCATGGGGTTTCCAGGAAGGAATACTGGAGTGGCTGCCATTTCCTCCTCTAGGGGGTCCTCTCGACCCAGGGGTGGAACCTGCATCTCTAGAGCCTCGTGCACTGGCAGGCGGGTTCTTTACCACAGCGCCACCCGGGAAGCTCCAGAGTCACACTTAGGTGATGAAAAAAATGGTCTCTTAGGGATGATAGTGAACAGAAACCCATTTGGAATGGGAATCTGACACTTTAGCTTCTGGGTGATGGCTGAGAATAGCACAGAGTCCCCTCCTTCCTTGTGACTATTTAGAGGTTCTTTTTGACCTAGTGTGGTCAAGATAACCAGCCAGGCTGACAGACTGTTTTGACTATCTGTGAGTGCCTAAACTGATTTTGACTAGGAAAGTATAAATATTATCCAGGCCCATCCGTACAAAGAAGAGCAGATAGAAAGGTTTGTTTTGTGGAAGACAGACTATGTCAAGGGGAAAAAGGCTCTCGTTGTTCTTTTTTTCACCCCTAATGTTCCCTTGGATTTGAAACTTTGATATGAAGTATTATTGACTTTCGAAGGGCTTTGAAATCATTAAATGGGGTTTTCCATCTGCTGATTTTTTTTTTTCTTCCAAAACCCACATTGCTGTTTGGCCCCTTATTTCAATAGTTTGCTATTGTGTGATTTTCATAGGCTCCTTAATTTAACCTTTCATCCTGAGTTTTATCAATTGACTTTGTCTAGGATTGCCAGCGTAGCTCCTTTATTATGCATGCAATTCTGTTCTGTCTCTGTTACCTTTGAGGCAGCAGTTAAGGTGACTTTCAGTTTTCTTGCCTGATTTTTGTTGTCAGCACTGTCACTGTCTGCCTGTTGGCCTTCTGTCCCATGGCCGTGAGGGAGTTTTCAGCACTGACACTGATCCCTTGCCAGGGTAGCACTCAAT
Source organism: Odocoileus virginianus (assembly GCF_023699985.2). Lineage (NCBI taxonomy): Eukaryota > Metazoa > Chordata > Mammalia > Artiodactyla > Cervidae > Odocoileus > Odocoileus virginianus. The sequence continues at coordinate 1,705,291 of NC_069682.1, forward strand.
ACCTATACTTATTTCTCTCCTTATTAGAACCAGGAGGAAATAGTTGACATAAAGAGAAAATTTGTTATATTTTTTTTCTTTTAACATGACGTAGAAATTGGTCTATGATATACAAACATTGGTAGATCTGCTGTTTAATTTTAAAATGGTTTTAGCATCCCAGATAAGCATATTCAAAAGGTAAAATGTTGGTTCTTTGGTCAAATCTTGCCTAAATCACCAGCGTCTTCACTCTCCTGATTTTAGCCCGTGCTTGTGCCGTATGTAGTTGCTCAGTCGTATCCAACTCTGCGACCCCATGGACTCTAGTCCGCCAGGCTCCTCTGTCCATGGGGTTATCCAGGCAAGAATCCTGGAATGGGTTGCCATCCCCTCCTCCAGGGGATCTTCCCAACCCAGTGATTGAATCCAGGTCTCCCGTATTGCAGGTGGATTCTTTACCATCTGAGCCACCAGGGAAGCTTTTACCCCTTGGGTTTTCTAATTCCTGAACCAGGCTCTGCCTCCGTCCTGGGTTGAATACTCCAGGGTCCAAGACATTAAGAATATGAGCATTGTTCCCCAGTCCTAGAGGCAGGTTTCATAAATGGTGCCTGAAGGTTTGCATTGTAACAATTCCCAGGTGAGTCTGACACTGCTGGTCCCCGGACTACACCTTACAAAGCAAGTCTCAGTTAACTTATGAGTTCAAGATGCCTCCACCATCTCCACTGTAGCCTTCTCTTTGAAAACAAACACTGGATGATTAGAGAGGACGCTCCTGCGGCTTACTTTCAGAGAAAATTGCATAACACATTTAGAGTGTCACAGGGTCTGCTGGTTTTTGCACTGACAATTTGCCACCTTGACTAAAAACCAAAAAGAATCACTACAGATGGTTATTGCAGCCATGAAATTAAAAGATGCTTGCTCCTTGGAAGAAAGCTTTGACAAATCTAGACAGTTTATTAAAGGCAGAAACATCACTTTACTGACAAAGTCCTTAGAGTCAAAGCTATGGTTTTTCCAGTAGTATGGATGTGAGAGCTGGACCATAATGAAGGCTGAGCACCAATGAATGGATGCTTTCGAACTGTGGTGCTGGAGAAGACTCTTGAGAGTTCTTTGGACAGCAAGGAGATAAAAACAGTCAATCCTAAAAGAAACCAACTCTGAATATTCATTGGAAGGATTAGTGCTGAAGCTGAAGCTCTAATACTTTGGCCACCCGATGCAAAGAACTGATTTATTGAAAAAGGCTCTGATGCTGGGAAAGATTGAGGGCAAGAGGAGAAGGAGACAACAGAGGATGTGATGGTTGGATGACATCACTGACTCAATAGACGTGAGTTTGAGCAAACTCAGGGAGATAGTGAAGGACAGGGAAGCCTGGTGTGCTGCAGACTATGGAGTCACAGAGCATCAGACATGACTTACCACTAAACAACAAAAACAAGAAGAATGCTTCTGGAATAAAATCTAGAGATAAGATTGAGTTGAAGGAACAACAACTCTACTTGAAGTGATGCTGACTGAGAAGGACCAGTTATTTTAGGAGGACTATGTGCGTAGAATGGAGAAGGCAATGGCACCCCACTCCAGTACTCTTGCCTGGAAAATCCCATGGACGAAAGAGCCTGGTGGGCTGCAGTCCATGGGGTCATGAAGAGTCAGACACGACTCAGCAATTTCACTTTCACTTTTCACTTTCATGCCTTGGAGAAGGAAATGGCAGCCCACTCCAGTGTTCTTGCCTGGAGAATCCCAGGGACGGGGGAGCCTGGTGGGCTTCCGTCTATAGGGTGCACAGAGTCGGACACGACTGAAGCAACTTAGCAGCAGCAGCATGTGCATGGAAAAGGCCTAGAAGCTCAGACAGAAAAGTGTTGTCAGCTCTCAGTATCAGTAATGGGATTTGGAGAAGTCTTTACTTTTTGCTTTCTTGCTTTGCATTTTTCTACACAGAGCATTTAAATATCATTTTCATAACCTTAAAAGAATCCCCAAATGTTTTTAAAGGACGAAAAGCAAGATATGTGCTCCTTTTGTTTTTGTTTCTTTCCATCTACAGAGTGTATTATTTCATTAAATTTTTTATGTTTTTCCTTTTATACAGTTTTAAAGTTTGTTTTCCCTTTACAGTTAGCACAGAAGAGCGGCTGTGCAGTGCGTCCTTGAACCTCTCAGCCTGCAGTTCCTGCCGCCCACTCCCCCAGCCTTCCCCTCTCCTCCCCCTGCCCACTCGCAGTGACCAGTCTGTTCTCTGTGTCTCTGAGTTGGCTTCTTTTTTGTTATTGGTTCTTAATGGGAAAGAGATTATTTTGTCTATGAGAGTCCTAGTGTTTAAGGGTGGGCCCCAGACATTTGCTTGGAAAATGGACACTGTGGGGCCTGCATAACGAAAATAAGTTTAAAAGGTCCCAGAGGAGAGGGTGAGGGGGTGAAAGTTCCCAGGGTCTATTCAGGGGCAGCTTCTGTTCCGCCCACCTGCCCCCTCCCCAAGCATCCAGCCCTGACCCCCGAGAGTCTCTCAAAGGATTGTTCCTTAGAGGGCCTGAAATAAGCTGTAGGTTAATTTAGACAGAATTGGAAGAGTTGGAAGATGAGAGGATAAGGGCTGTTAACAGCCTCCGAGGAGGCGCCGAAGCTTGCACATTGTAGCTGAGTGGATTCTGTGGGCCGGTTCTCCTGCGTGTGCCCGCTCGGGACCGCCGACCCGAGGGAAGACACCCGGGGCAGAAGGGCTCACACCCTGTGCCCCCAGGGAGCCCGTGTGTGAGCTCAATGTGTGTCGGGGAATAATCCTAGAAACATGCAGCCCAAGGCTTTAAGATACGCCTCGTGGGGTGTCACATAGACTATTTATATATATGCTTATTTTCAGCAATTCAGAAAACCATATCTAAATTGGCTTTTTTTTTTTTTTTTTGCTTCTGTTAATCTGGAAACATTCAAAGAAGTTGATACGCATTTATCTCATTTCTAACTTTCCAACTAAATTCTAAATTCTAAGGTTCTACTGACACCTGCTGGCATTTCCTCTGTTTTATGTCTTAATAAGAACAAAACCAAAAAGCAAAACATTTAGCATGTTTCCCACAGCCTCTTGGCCTCATTATGCCAAGTGTACATTGAGATGAGAGACAGAAGGGAAGGTTGGTGGATCTTTTCACGTCATGGAAGGAGATATGTGGACGAGCCCTGAGGACAAATTTCCCAGACACATGAAGGGCAGACAGCAGAGTTCTGATTGCCTCTGCTCTGCACTCGCCGCTGTGTGACCTTGGACAAGGCTGTGGACCTCACATTAGCATCGCAAAGAGGAGAAACTGAAGCTTCCTCCCTGTGCTTTTGGGGGCCAGGGCCATTTCTACTAACTGAAGCGTGAGCCACATCACTGGTGCAACAAGCTCAAAGGTCACTCGCACGGACTGCTCCATCACAACAAATAAGCAAATTTGTTACCACGCTGTATTTTCAAAAAATAGATGAATGTCACTGAAGCCTCCTCAAAGTCCAGTATCTCTGTGGTTTCTTTTTGGAAACAACTGAATCAGAATAATCTGAAAGAACCAGTGAACAGTCTCAGAAATGGTCTACTTTTTTGCCCTCAGGAAACCATGGACTTTGTTTTGTGTTTTGGAACGTGTAACAAGGCTTTGGTGCTTCCCAGTTCATGCCAACCAAATCATCTGTGCTTTTCCTGTCTTTTCTTGGGAAACTGTGTGGGCCTGCGGCTTGTTAGGCCAATCACAGGATACTTGATCATCCCCAGGGAGTCAGAGTCCCATATTTATCCTGACAGAGGAAGCAAGGTCTAATGAGGAAAATAATTGAGGCATTTCTTGAATGCTGCTATTTCATTTCTTCCTCCTCCCTCAGAATTCGGACTTCATCATCATGCTTGCTGAGGCTTTCGATGCGATTTAGAGTCATCAGAATTTCCTTTTCTTTGTGAAAGGAAATTTTCCTCTTATCTCTCTCAAGTCCCCCTCCAGAAGTCTGTTAGGTTTGACTGGGGCTCAAAGAGAAAAGCACAAAAATTCTCCTACAGACTCATATCCATTAGGGTGGCACCTCTCAGAACACAGGAAAAGCAGAAAACAGCGAATTTGGTAAGGCTGTGGAGAAATTGGAACCCTTGTGCATTGTTAGGGAGACGGTAAAATGATGTCGCTCCTGTGGAAAATAATATGGCAGCTTCTCAGAAACATAAAAGCAACATTACCATACAATCCAGCAATTCCACTTCTGGGTATATATCTAAAAGAATCAAAAGCAGAAACTTAAGGTGACATTTGTACACCCGTGTTCATAGCAGCATTAGTCTTAGTGATGCCACAGGGATCCACTGATAGTGAACAGATAAACTAAGTGTGTTCTACACATGCAATGGAATATTATCAGCCTGAAAAAGAAAGGAAATTCTGATACCTGCTACAACACAGAGAAGCCTTAACCTAAGTGAAATAAATCAGTCACAAAGGACAAATATTGCATGATTCCACTTACATGAGGTACCTTAAGTACTTAAAGTCAGAAAGCAGAAAGGAGAATGGTGGTTGCCAGGGGTTCTGGGGGAGGAAATGGGAAGTGGTTGTTTAATGGTTGTTTAAGTGGTTCTGTTTAACTGAACCAAATTTCAGTTCTGCAAGATGAAAAGTGTTCTAGAGATGGCTGGAGGTGTTGGTTGTGCAAAAATTTGACTTTTACTTACTACTACTAACTGATCACTTTAAAAAGGTTATGATGATAAATTTCACATTATATGTATTATATCACAATTAAAATTAAAATCACACAGACATATAGAACTCAGACATCACCTCTGGCCCTTGCAAGTGACCTAATCCCTTGACCGTGTTCAACCTCGTAATACTATGCAGTTCTATCCAGTGGAACCTTCGGTGATGACAGAAATGTTCTTTATTTGCACTGTCTGATATGGTACACACATTGGGTTTTCAGAGTGATGAGTGCAGAAGATGCTGAATTTTATTTTTATTCAGCTAAAATTTAGTTAATTAATTTAGTTAATTTTTATTCAGTTTAACTTAGCCACATGCAGCCAGTGGCTGCCATAGTAGACAGGCAGGCAGACTGTGCATCAACATGATTGTTTCAAAATACTCCCCTCCTCACACAGATCTAAACCTAAGAAGGTAGAGGCTGGCCTATGTGTGGGCCCCAGTTCTGTTTGAACCCCCAGTATTATGAATTTGCTACAAAGCATTTTGCCAAGAGTGTGACTCTATTTTAGAAGCCTGGTATGGCATCATTGGCATCCGTTATTGGGCCCACGAGCAGAGTTGGCCTTAATTCACAGGCCAGCCTTTTCTAGTCAAATGCCCTTGGGAAACCTAAATTCCTTCACTGCTCAGCACGGGCTTCTTCAGTTGTCCTTGTAAATCCTTGGAGTTATGTTGTGAACTAATGCTGAAGTCCAAGGCCTTCTACAGAAACTATGCAAACACATCGCTATTTCTTCCGGGTATCCTGGCAGTCAATGCCTGCTTTACTGGAAAACACAGACAGGTAAGAGAGGTAACAAATTCTTACACTGAAATAGAATCCCACAATAAAATGGATGAACCCCTAATACATTCATCCTCTAAAACAAGAGTCACCATGTATTGTATAATGTTGCTTTAGAAATAGTAAAGATTGCTGGCAGCTGACGGGACTTATATTTCAGCAGGCTGCAAATAGAAGACTTAACCAGCCAGTCAGTGGGCAGCATCCTTCATGACAACCCAGTGTTTAATGACACTGTGTGTGCCACGTTTATTTTCATGGAATAAGGGAAAGCTGTTTATTAAAGCATAAAATGTGAGCATTTGATCCAAATGGGAGTGGCAGGAAGGAGATAGAGAAGAGTTTATATTATTCTTCCACAAAATGGATATGGGCTGTCTAATAAGAACTTGCCGGTTTTGCTCCGGTGGATTTGCTCACCGGGAACATTTTCTCTTTCTCTTTCAGCAATGGGTCGAAGGCCTGAGATCCATCATACACAACTTCAGGGCGAACAACGTCAGCCCAATGACGTGCCTCAAGAAGCAGTGAGTTTTGTTTGCATGACTCTTGGTGCTTGGCTTTTACCAAGCAAATGCAGACTAGGAGATGAAAGCTGCAAATGCAGACTAGGAGATGAAAGCTGCGTACATGCCCCAGGCAGCGCCTTCCTTGCCTTCCCCTCTGTGCTCCTGACTTTGGAGAAGTCGTTGACCAGTCCACACCAGTACCCTTCCTGCCACCTGGCAGGCATGTGTGATGCCCATGGCCCAAAACCGTGGGGAATGGTTGGTGGCAGGAAGGTACTGGAACTCCAGCTCCTCAGTGTCCCCTGGGTTGTGGGGCTGGGCTTTTGTGTCCCCAGGCTGTGATAAGTAGCTTTGCGTGCCTGGGGCTATAGCTGGGGGCTGGGTGCGGCTCAAGCCTCTACTGCATGAGACCGAGGGATGGGGAGTGTGGCTCCATTTGACGGAGGCACCCACTGCTCGGGAGGGAGAGAAGCACTGGCCCCAGGGACTCTTTGGTAAGCCGTCAGGGATCCAAAGGTACTTTGAAATTCAGAAGGCAGGCCTTCCTCACCCCAGCTCACTGTATCCAACGTTCAGAGAGGCACCAGGTGGTAGCTTTTAACCCTATCAAGTTATTCTTTATGGGTGACATGAAGGTTACTCAAGTAGAAGCCCTAAGCAAAGCCCCAGTCCTCCTGTTTGAGAAGCAGTGATCCGGGCCCGGGGCAGGCGGCGGGCGGTGTGGGGAGCCTGCCCTGACCAGGCTGCACGACCCCTGAGCCGGGCCTGGCCAGCACCCAGGGCGGGACTTCCCGGGCTGTGGGCGACGGAGGGAGAGCTCTGCCCCCGGCCTCCTGTGTCCTACTCTGGTCCCCTCGGCAGTGCTCTGAGAGCGTGGGCCCTGCTGCAGTTCCCGCGTTGGTCACTTCGTTGCCTGATAAAGTTCTCAGCCTCACTGTCCTCATCTGTGCGTGAAGGCGGTGACGCCACTCGTAAGATTCCTTGCAGAGCAAGCGAGGCCATGCAAAGCCAGTGCTTGGCCCCTCACTCCCGCTCACTCACAATTACACATTCTGATTCCGATGCCCTCATTCCAGTGTGTCCCTGTTGTCTTAGAGGAGGGGAGCTGTTCAGGCGTGCATATTCCTATTTTTGTGCACTTGCTTCTTCTCCTCTGCAGTTGCTCTCGCGTGATTTCTTAAAAATACAGAGCAACCCAGCAGATATTTTGATGCCATGGAATCCCAAAGGATCTCAGACTTTTGGCATGCCCTCTGAGGGCTGAGGGAGCCGATTCCGTGTCTGGATGCCAGATCTTAGCTGCCCTCGTGGGTGTCCCGCCCAGACCGCTTTCCGTCGCTGGTGTTCAGCCATGCACCAGCGGCTGAAGGGCGAGGTCGCTCGGGGCTCGCGTCTGCCTGCTTCTCCAGAGAACCACCCTCTGCCTACAGGGGAATCAAGGGCCCAGGAGGTCACAGCCTCCCAGAGTATCTCAGGGGGCCGGCTCCAGGACCCCTGCCCGTACTAGAATCCACAGAGTCCCTTAGGGCTGACCCTTCATGTCCCTGGTTGAGGAGGGCTGACCCTGCCCTCGCCCCTTCTTCAGAAAGGAAGGTCACGGCCAATGACAGGCTGAGACAAGGTATCAGAGCCTGCCCCCTTGCCGCCAAGCCTGGCACAGATCACACTCCAGAGGTCCCAGTGGCCTCGGGACAAAGCCCGGCTGAGAGCACAGCTTGAGGTGACCGTCCCTCCCTGCCTGCCCACTTCCTCACTCCTGTGGTCCTGAAACTAGCCCCTTAAAAGGTAGCCACTTGTGCTTCGAGGAATACTGATTTAAGACAAAAGCTTTACCAAATCATCATGTTCTGCAGATTGTTAGATTACTTACAGGAACAGTGAGAAAGGAGTCAGTAGCTAAGAGCAGCCCTGGCACCAAAGGATCAGTGTTCCGGGTCCCCCTGAGTCCCGAAAACCTGGGAAAAGCTCAGCCTTTCTCACCATCAGTTTGAGTTGATGAACCTCTCTGACAGTGGCAAGTTAAGGATCCAGATTCCTTTACGGAGATGGTGTCCACCCATCCGCCAGGGGCATGAGGTCACAAAGGGTTCACGCCTGGCTGCTTCTCCCTTTGCACTTGGCTGCTCCCTGGGGTGGCGGAGGGGTGAGGGCCAGGGCTGTCCCCACTGACTTCAGACAAGCCTGGCTGCTGTCACCAGGCCGTTGCCTTTCTTAGCCCCTTAGTAGATCATTAAAAAGCAGCAGTCAAAGACAAGACCAGTCACCAAACAAGTGCCTATGATTTGCTATGTTCAAGGCACACACCCAATTTCCTAATTCATCTAGGATTGACAGATAAAATATGGGACTCTCGGTGAAATTTGAATAAGTAACAAATAATGTTTTAGTATAAATACATCCTAAGCAATATTTGGAACATACCTGTAGTTAAAAGAAAAGTATTTGTTATTTATCTGAAGTTCGAATTTAACTGAGAGTTATATCTTTATTAGCTGAATCTGACAAACAGTAAATTTATCTCATGGTGTGCGATTGTCTCTGGTTTTCTGAATAAATAGTGTTTGTTTGAGTGAACTTTCTCTTAAAGTTTTTAACCAGATGGAAGCTATTCTTCCCAAGAAACATTAAAACAGTTGTTGCCGTTGTTTTCCAGCTGGATGAAATTGGCATTTATGACCAACACAAATGGGAAAATTCCAGTTAGGAGGTAAGTCAATTATTCCTGCGTGCTCTGCACAGCCTGGGTCGGCCCTCATGATACCAGTCCACAGAGAAAGCCCCCCACAAGGACTTGTTAATTGCTTTAGTTACAGGTATTTCTGGAATCTTAGTTTGAATCATATTATCAGATGCTGTGTTTACTTCGTAAAAATCACCTGTGGATGTAAAGTCGCATTTTTTTCTCAGAATAGTTAGCAGTAATCCTGATAAAGAACATCTGAAAATGTAGGAGTATTTTTTTTTTATTTTTAGATAAATGGGTTTTGGGGATTTAAGTAGCTTCCCTGGTGTCTCAGATGATAAAGAAGTTGCATGCAATGCAGCAGACCCAGATTCAATCCCTGGATTGGGAAGATCCCCTAGAGAAGGAAATGGCAACTGACTCCAGTATTCTTACCTGGGAAATTCCGTGGACAGAGGAGCCTGGGGCGCTACAGTCCGTGGGGTCAAAAAAGCGTAGAATGCAACTGAGCGGCCAGCACTTTCACTTTCTTTCATCTTTCACCTACTTGCCCCAAACAACCATTAGCTGACATTAAAGAAGTTTCTCTTCTGCTCTGCACCTAAGGTAGCGGGGTGGGGATGTGCCTTAGGAGGGGCGCCGCCTCTGGACACTGCCGCTCATCCCGGGTTCCGTCGGCCCTCTGTGCCCAGGGCCGGCGGGCACCACGGAGCCTGGGTGTGTCGTCCCTGCCAGCACACCCCCTTCAGGACGGCGCTGCCCCTTCAGCCTGCCCAGAGTAGCAGTGACAGGGAGAAAGAGGAGCACAGAATGCCCGGCGGAGCCAGGAGTGAGGAGACGGTGAGCCGGAAACGGCCCCCCGCCAACGTGCCTCACCCCGAGGGCCCCGCTCTGCTCCGCCTGCAGCGTTAGGACTGCTCCTGGCCTGTGGGCCTTTGGAAGCTCTTGCAGTGGGAGTGGTGGGGTTCTGCACCCAGCTCCCCAGTGTCTTTTCGGCTGGTGTTTGTGGTAAGCACTCCACGGTAATTCCAAAAGCCGGGCTGGGCCCCGGGGCGTCTGCTGCCCATCTGAAGCCAGGAGTGTATTCAGTCATGAGCCTGAACTCAGCAAGAGCTCCCGGGCCAGACCCACTCTTCAGGAATTCTCCAGACTCGCGTTCAAGTTGAGGTCTTGCCCAGCACTTTAGCAAAGAAGCCAACCAGCAAGAACCCCAGGCAGAACCCAGGCCACCAGCTGGAGCCTGTCTCGGAATGGCTGTAGCCGTCAGGATGAGGGGACAGGTCGCCTGTTGCGTGGCGTTTGGGGTGAGCCCCGGAGCAGCTGCACGTGGATCACACTGGCTGTTTCTGCCTCTCCTTTCCTGCCCTCTCTGCTAGCCTGAAGCCTCCATTCTGCATTCCCCCGAGGGCGTCTCCCTCAGCATCCTTTCACATTTAATAGAACTATCCTAGAGATCATCGGTTTCCTTAATTCTGTGGGTTATAGCAGTCATGAACTAAGGTATCCACGTGACAGCTGAGGTATCAGTGAGAAGCACAGGGCATGCAGGTTGTAAAGAAGACCAGGCAGTAATCTTTCTATTTCACCTTTTATTGAGGGCTTTCAGAGTTACCAACTTAATGCATCTGTTGTGGTCTTTACAAATCTATATGTAGGAGTCTCTGTTTTTTATTTAATCACTTACTAGCGAGTCAATTTTGCATTTACTTAGAAGTTTTTTAAAAAGCCCTGCTGAGGACTTCCCTGCTAGTCCAGTGGTTAAGACTTCACACAACTGAATGCAAGGGCTGCAGGTTCAATCTCTGGTTGAGGAGGTAAGATCCCACATGCCTAGTGGCCAAAAAAACAAGCAAAACCTAAAACAGAGACACTATTGTAACAAATTCAATAAAAACTTTTAAGAAATGGTCCACATCACACACACACAAAAAAAATCTTAAAAGCAAAAAGCCCTGCTAGCACCCTTGATCAATGTTTGTTGGCAAAGACACTTTACACTCATCCTTATCTAATTTAAAACCCTTTGCTCTACTGAGAATAGCAGGGTAATTATTTTAATGTATCTCAGGATCCTACAGCTATTGCCAAATATTTAGTGCATTTTTATTTAAAAATAAGTACTGAAGTAATAGGGCTTCCCAGGTGGCGCAGTGGTAAAGAATCTACCTGCCAATGCCAGGGGCACAAGAAAGGAGAGTAAGTCAGGAAGATCCCCTGGAAAAGGAAATGACAGCCTGCTCCGCTATTCTTGCCTGGAGAAGCCCACGGGCAGAGGAGCCTGGATGATTACAGAGAGTCGGACACGACTGAGCACACACATACACACTGAAGTAATAAGTCCAAACTTGGAACAAATAGCGGTGTGAAAACCAGCAATGTGAGTTGGGTCTGTTTTTACATACCTTGCTCTCCTGATGTTTCTTCCAGGAAAAGGTTCAGGAAATGGGCAAAGTAGAAACACAGACATTGTGATCAGAGCACTCCTCACCAGCAGTTCTGGTGTCATTTGTACACATGCTACTAATCAAGCCTTTGTTACACAAGCTTGGAAGCCTGATCCAACCTGTTCGCGAACAAAATTATTACCCGCCTCTTTTTGTGGAAATAGCCCAGATATTTTGTCATCTTCCTTGGCGCTCTCTGACATGAGCTGTGGTGGCTGCCAGTATTAACAGGTGTTTGACGCAGGACATCTGTGGTCTGGGAGCAGTTTGACAGAGTTGAAGGAGAATTGATATCGAGCCAGTGAAAAGCGGATAAATCTTTGTGTGGATGAGCTGCCAAGGGCAAGATGGAAATTGTTCTGAATGTTTTAATGGATACGAAGAGTAAACACTTTAAAATGTCGTTTCATCACTATCACTCTGAAGTTTTAAAATGGAAACTATTAGTGTAGTTGTGTGTAACGTTAGAGGAGCTCTGGCTTCACAGTCATTAGACCAGGTTGAGCATGGCCCCTGTTCTGTGGTTGTAACCGATATTCAATGTCTAAGAAGAATTAAGGCACAAGGGAAGAAAGCTCTTTACCCACCGCTTCCCCTTTCTTTCTTTGTCCCTTCTCTTCTACCATCTGCCTTCCTCCCAAACCTACATGCTCATGCTCACTTTACTTTCCCACCTAGACCACAGCTTTGAAAGTCACTGGAGTTAGAACCAACAGCTATGGCTAGAAGGAGTCCCAAAGGAGAGTGTGTCTTAAGAGGGCTGAGTCCTCAGGGGTGGTCCCAGCAGCCCAGTGTCCACATAATCTGTCCACCTCCAGAAGGCCCGGCCTGCTGCAGTGAGGGTCTGGATCTGTGGGGCTTATCTTCATGCTCTTCCTTGCAAAGCTAGTGTTAACACCGCTGGATGCGGGCAGAGCGAAACTCAGCTTCTAGAGTCCTCGCTGTCTTGGTCGTCTGTAAGGCCTCCTGAAGCAGGGAGTTTAATCAGATAGGACTGGGCAACTTACACGCATTTGCTTCTCTTACACTTCCTTTGGGAAAGGCGGTGTGTTTTCATTCCAGACGCTCACTGAACACCGGTTTGCGGTGGAGCACTCTGCTCTGTGGAGCTGTGTATAAAGGGTTGCATGAATCACAGTCCTTTACACATACTCTGCCTGCCGAAGAAATGCCCTCCGATGCTATCTGAGTGCTCCCAGCCTGTGATAAGTGTTTTTCTCAGCCTGTGATAAGTGTGTTTCTCCTGGTTAAATACTGCATCTCTGATGCAACTGGAAACTCCGAGAATTCACCTTTGCTCCACAACCCTCCTCACTCCCGAGCCAAGTGCATTTAAGGCCCAATAATAACTCTGCAAACTGCCTGGCGAGAAGGCAGCCCCCTCCCCTTCCCCTCATCTACAGGGGAACGGTCTCTTTCCCTTCCTTCTCCTGTTTTCTCTTGTCCCCTCATGCAAAGATGGGCCTGAGAACAAGCCCTTCTTGCTATCACATAACCTTTTGTCTTTATTTATTTATTCATTTATGCAATCATGCTTGCCATAAAGCATGCAGGATCTTAGTTCCCTGACCGGCAATCAAATTCATGTCCCCTGCAGTGGAAGCCTGGAGTCCTAACTTGGACAGCCAGGGAGTTCCCAGCTCTTGCCTTTATTATCGTCTCAACAGCCATTTCTCTGGGCTCTGACTTTGCCCTCACTGATGTATTCCCACATGGATTTTCCTCCTTCGTGGCCCTGGACACCCTGTTTTCTCCATCTCAGTTTCTCTGTGCCCCACAAATTCTTAACCTCCTACTTCCGTGAGATGTCCTTGTCCTGCTCTCTGCTCCATGTCATTTTCCCAAGCCCCAGCCAGTATTCTCTTCCTGCAGACTCTCCCGCTCCCTGCCCCGCCATCTCCCCAACACCACGTTGTCTGCCGAGGATCAAGCCTAAGTCTCCTGCATGGACAGATGGATTCGTTATACCACTGAACCACCTGGGTAGCCCTAACACATACATGCTGTTTTTCAAAAATGACAAAATGAACAGCTACTTTCCCCTACCTTATAAAGGGCAGATAAAGTACTTCTTAATCCAATGTATGAAAGTTCCATGAACTCTAGAGAAGTGGGAAAATGTGGGCATAGCACCCTCTGCCCTGAAACTGGTTTAATACACATGTATGCTCTGCGGGTCTGTGAAAGAGAATTCATAGGCCTCCCTATATTTGGATGCAGTTGTCTCAAACACTCTTAAAAGTACACTTGTTGAAGTATTCTTAGACTGAATATGAAATAGTAAAGTTTTGGATGAATGCACAGTTCATTGACCTGTAGCTGGTTCTTCCTAGTCTCTCCTTGAGGCTGCCGCTGCAGCGGAAGGGGCGCTTTCTCCCCCTGATCGAGGGGAACCGGTCAGTGCCTGCCCGTGGAGCTGGCCTCCGCTCATGCGAACGGCGGGGCGCGGGACAAGCTGAGGCGGGGAGACTCACCGTCCTGTGCTCCTGGGAGGGTGTTCCACAGCCACACCACACACAAAAGTCAGCTCTCTCTCCCCACAATGGCTGAACTTCTGATTTATGTCATTACGGTGAATAACTACCCAAATAACTTCCACTCAGGCAGTGAATGGAGGCTCTCTGCGTGGCGCAGACATAGCTTCCAGGGTGTAAGTCCTCTCCTCGGCTGTGTTCGCTCTGAGTGTTACCAGTGTTTTAGTCAGAAGGAGTCTCTCTCCTACTTTTATCATCATCAGGAAATACCTTCCTTAAGGTGTTATCCATTTTCCTAGCCTTGATGCACACCATACTAGTTCAAAGGCACCACCATTATTCAAAAATACCACATCTCAGGGTAGTGCCAAGATGCTGCTGAAACACTGAATAATTGTTCCCCTGCCTCCCTTCTCCCTGACATCTGTCACTTTCATAATAAAGTCCTCAACCCGTGAGGCAGCTGACATGTCAGAGTAGCTCATGGGTGCTTGGCCTGAAAAGCAAAAAATAAACCATACAAATGAAATATGCCTGATAATTAATGCATGTCAGCTGCAGCATGGGGCCAGGAAAGGATGACCCCAGGCATGGGCCAGGTCCTAAGTGACCCCCTTCCTGTCCCCAGGTCACCATGAGCTTCTGTTCTAGAGCTGCTGGTCCACCTGCCACATCCCATTTTCCTAAGAAAGCAATTTGATAGGATCAACATTTATTACTGTGGTTGTCCCGTGGTCTGGATCCTGGATGTGGATGTTCACAAATAGCCCTGGGGACTGTCTGTCTTAGAATCATGGCACCTGACTGGCACCACCAGCTCTGGTCAGCACAGGGCCATTGCAGGAGCCACTGTGGGGAGTGACAAATACCCAGAAATGAGAAGTAATTTTATTTTCCTTTTTCTTCTCCTCTCTCCCGCCATACTTAGTTTTACTTGGATCTTTCCATCAGAGAAAACAGAATTAATAGCAACTTTTTTTTTCCTTTTCTGCCCTAGTATTACTAGAACCTTTGCATCGGGGAAAACAGAAAAGGTGATCTTTCAAGCACTCAAGGAGCTAGGTCTTCCCAGTGGAAAGGTATTCATTAATTTAATAATGTGTTTCTAAAACCACTTTGTGTATTTTTGTCCTCATGTAATAAGTAAGATTATTTATATTAAACTGATTCAGTTAGATTCAGAATTAGGTTCAGTCACATATAGTAAAGTCAATTTTTCCTTTGTTCTCTTTCCTTCTATCCTTCCTTTTGTTTTCTGGGCATTTTAGCCTAAACATTATAGTATTCAAATAGCCTATTTCCAAATGTCCCTGTCAACTTTATTAAGAAAAGGAAATGACAGCAGGCTGCTCTTTCACACAGCTTATTGAAAGCTTATTTTATAGAAGCCCATCAATATTGGCTGAACCATGCACAATGTCAGCATAAAAAATGGCTCATAAATTAAGTTCTTCAGGACAGTTGTGAAATATTTTATGAAGCACCTCTCCCCAAGCAAAACATTTGAGTTTGTGGCCCTTTGGATTTAAAATAGTTGCAATAAAATAAATTTAAAAAATAAAATAGTTGCAATGAATGTATTAACTGCAAGAAAGATCTAAGCTGTTACTGCCTTAACAAATCCTATTTGAAATATAAGTTTCAGTATGAAATGTAAATTCTTATAGAAGTCCCTTTATGTTGCCTATGAAAATTCACAAAATAAGCATAAGAAAACATTGGGTTTGATTTAGTCAACATCCTTGTAGCAAGTAGTTGCATTTTTCCTTCCAGAGAGAAGGAAGAAATGTTTCTTTCTGTTTGTTCTGTGGAGTATCTCCCAGAGCAAGCCCAGCTGTGGCCAGTGTTTGAACATCCAAACCCTGGGCACATGGTAACTAGAAACACTCCTTTACATGCACCGTATTCTAGTAGGCTGGCCAAGGTTGGACCTTCTGGCTCCTGTCAGCAATCAGAGATAAAAACCCTGGAATTACAAGTAGTCATCACTCTGCTTCATGAACCTATCAATTCTGTAGATCCTCCAAAGAGAGAGAATGGTGCCTGATTTGTGACATGCTTCTATTCTTTCCAGAATGACGAAATTGAGCCTGCTGCATTTACTTATGAAAAGTTCTATGAACTGACACAAAAGATTTGTCCTCGGACAGATATAGAGGATCTTTTCAAAAAAATGTAAGTTCCATTTATGAGAAAGTGTCACATTGAAGTTATCCTTGCTCATTTAGACTTTAAAAACATTTTTTGTCCTAATATCTTCATATAATATGTTGACAGTATCTAGGAATGTCTAGTCAGGGCTACATTTTCACCCCTTAGTTTATTTGGTGTAAAAGTTCACTCTGACTTTTTGAGAAACTTTTACATTAGTTGACTGCAGCACCTGGAACTTTCCCCTCCTCTCCCTGCATTGGCTTTACTAACTACCTACAATGTTAACCTGCTCCCTTAGGTATTAACCCGTTATGTGAACTAACTAGATCCGATTTGGAATGTTATTATGTTGTTCAAAAGTCCATTCATTCCAATTATTTCAAATGGATGACTTACATGTTGTTTTATAACAATGACTTTGGATAATGCGAAAGAAGGATTGCAGATATTTTCTATAAGTTGGGGGAGTGATTTCTTGCCTTTGCTGTTGTTGGGTTTTTGTGTTTTTTTTCTTTACAAACAGTCTCTGGCCGTTTTAAGAGTTCAGGTTTAGAAAAATAAGTTTAGGATTATCGTCAACAAATGTCAACATGTAAATCGTACCTCCTGTAGCATCATATACCAAAACTTACTTTTTCTAATAAATTTCTTTTCAGCAATGGAGACAAAACTGATTATTTAACGGTAGACCAATTAGTGAGCTTTCTAAATGAAGTAAGCTTTTTCATACATTAACTCCATCCGTCTGTGTGCAGTCGCTTGCTTCCTCCAGCATCCTCATTGCATGCCTGCATCCTGCACCCCCCGTTTGCTTTGCTTCTGACCTGCTGATCTTTCCATGATGGCTTTACCAGGTGCAAAAATCAGCTGCTGCCCTCGTGTGTCCATGCACGTCCTCATTGGCTTCGCACACTGCTTTTTTGTTGGTTTCTTGCTTTGGTGTGTAGCTCTGGGTCTGTGTATGTGTGTGAATTTGATAATATATTCACTTAATTAAATGTGTCTGTGTTTTGCAAGATGATATTTAAGGTATTTATCTTTTTTTTTTTCTATTTACTTGTAAGAAATAGAAAGAGAATGGATTGAGTTTACCACCCTATAGTTGGATTCACCATTGCTAACTTTTTCTCATACTTTTGCATGGACTGGGAAAGTCTTATTTTTGTCTTTTAATGGATTGCATGTAAGAAAAGTATGTAGGTTTGAACAGAATATTTTGACAACAAGCACAACACTGGAGTTCCTGGGTGAAAACACAGTGCATATTAGGCCAATGGGATGGCAGGTTAAATTTTTACTTTTTATTTTTGTAACAAGCTCAGAACTAATTTTAGAATGTGATTCACTCAACAACCAAGACTAGTTGATAAAATGTGCTTAAGCCCAAGAGAAATATATTTCAGAACACATTAACGTTCCAATTTTTATGACAACTAAAAATAACTTTTTTTTTCTCTACATGTACAAGAAAGTGTTTTCAGTGAAACCCATTGAAGCTCTTGTTAATATGAAAAAGGGAAATGCACTTTTTGTCTAACACGTTAAATAAGAAGAAGATTTTAAATGAGGGTTGAACAGTATATTTTTGTTCCAAAACAATTGATAGTAACCATTATACCATATAAAGACAAAACGTTAGGATAGACAATATCATGCCAGGTAGAAGGTATTGCCTCAAGAAAAAGCAGCAGGCAGACTGGTTTGCCATTTTGAAGACACACAGCACATCTTTGCTGAAGGGCTTCTCGTTTCTTTCTGATTCAGGGCCCAGTGGCTCCCAATTTGTAGGGTTGCACTTGAGAAGCTACGATAACCAGAGCCTGGAAGCGTGGATGCAGGAGAGACAGGGTCCCTCATATGTCAACACAGATGCCTACTTTAAAGTAATCCTTTCAGTATGCCACAATATTTATTTTACTTTAAAACATTTCAAGTTTTTTCACTCCACTAGTTTTTGGTTATGCGGATCCTCTGTTCATAATCTTTACCCAGATATTATCCACATTCTTATGCCACTGTTGCTCAGAAGTTAAGTTGCTTTGCTCTGCCTCCTCAACCCTTTCCCCATATTTCTGCTTCTTTTAAAAAATGTATTGTTTTATCTCTCTCAGCTTTACATGTACTTTGGGTCATTGGTCATCTTAAGTTTTGGTGAGATAGGCAAGAATCTTGCTTTCTACTAAAGAGGGAAGATGTTTAGTGGGGAGATTACCACATCATCAGTTTACCACTTCCTAGAGAAAGGCCTCTTGCGTGCTCTGGGATGAAGCTGGTCCTCAGCCGTCTGTTAAACGTAGCAGAGACTCAGTATGCATTGCACTTGCCCTATTCAAATGAAGAACCGGTTCTGAAGTCTTCAGTGTATATGCTGCGTTCATGGGTCCTTATCTCATGCCCTTCCTTGATTGGGAGACTTTTGTAGACCTACCCAGTATCTACTCTTGTAATTCTTATAAGTCATGACAAAAAAAATTAATTTTAAAAGGGATGATCACATATACTTTCTGGCTTTGCCATCCAAATTCTTTCTGAAATACTTTCTCCTTAGTAGCTTTTATCTGTCAATATTACACTGGCCAGTAATATTCATTTGCTTATGTTTGGCTTTTCATTAACAGTAAGGAGGCACTTTCAATTTGGGGGTGGGGCTAATTGAATTGGTATGATTCTGGATTTCTTTAGGTCACAGAAACTACAAGACTACAAGTCCAGGAAAGTATACAGCCTTTATATTTAATCAAAGTGTCTGCCTGAATCTCTTCCTTTTCTGTCCTAATGAACTCAGCTGGAAGAACTAGACAGAAATCAGAATGTCTCCTTGAAGAAGGCTGTCAAACATACAGTGTTCTGCCAGCACCTTGCACCCGTAGGACTTTTAAGGACTCTCCCTCTCACTGTTCCAAAATCTAAAGCACCCCATGGCAGAGCACCATTGAAACCCATAATGAAAGGAGACAGAATTCACTCTGGAAGGGAGCAGGCATTGGAATGTTAGGGGTCTCTGACTCCCAGAGCTTAGATCTAAACATTGTCAAATGCCTTAGCCATATGGTTTCAGTAAGCTGGAATTTAACATTGTATTAGAAGCCCTGGATGCAGTAGGACAAGAAAAAATAAGTGAGTCCCAGAAACACAAAAGGACAAGACCCTGTTCATTATTTGCAGATGACTGTGTAACCGGAATATCAAAAGCCATCAAAAACTCTTTGAATGGATAAGAGAGTTCAACAAGGTAACCAGAGAAATGATGGACAAAGAATAGAGTCAATAAACACACATCTATGAGCATTAACCAGTTATCCTGGAGAAGGAAATGGCAACCCGCTCCAGTATTCTTGCCTTGAAAATTCCATGGATAGAGGAGCCTGCCAGGCTACAGTCCATGGGGCTGCAAAGAGTCAGACATAACTGAGTGACTAACACTTATTTTAACATTTAACAGGAAAAAATGGCATTTATCATATATTAGCGAAAACCATGTTGCCTCCCACTACCTTCCAGCTTGTGAGTCCCTTTAGTCCTTATATGCAGTTTTCCGGTCAGTGTGTTAATGTGTATCTGCAGGAATTTGGACAGAGGAGAGACGGGTCCGTTTTCTGCCTGGTCGCTGTGTAGGGCTCTGTACCACCTGCTCTCTGCCCATGCCATCACCACTCACTGGCTTTTCACAAGGAAATATAGATCTGCTCCTCATCTAATTCTCAGTATCTCCATGTTCTGGGTGATCTGGGGACCAGTAGCCTCAGTATCTACAAGGAACTCGTTAGAGATGCAGAATCCCAGGTCCCACTCCAGACCTGCTGAGTTGGAATCTGCACTGAACATTTTCTCCAAGTGGTTTGTCTGCAATTAGAGTCTGTGAAGCACTGGATATCTCCTTGGTATCATTACTGTCAATGGGAGGAATGTGAGAGCAGCATGAACTTATAAACTTGTTATTCTCCATAATGAAGGTAGCCACGGAAATCTACCACTCGGATCTAAAGTTTTGGCATAGCTGTGTTTCTTGGTCCCATCCAGTGGGCTGAGGGAAACTTGTGTGTGCGTGTGTGTGTATGCCAATATTATGAAAACAGTGAAGCTGAGTCCAGAAGAGCTGGCGGGGACGCTCACTATGAGCTAGCACCTGGTTGGGTACTGTCACCAACTTGGTTCTGTGTATGTCAGGACTAATTAAAGCCTCTTGGCTTCAGTTAGTTTCACTTCTCTTTCCACATTCCTAATGAGAAACTGAATTGTAGTTTTACCTTCATTGCCCATTTCAGTTCAGTTCAGCCTCTCAGTTGTGTCCGACTCTTTACGACCCCGTGGACTGCAGCACGCCAGGCCTCCCTGTCCATCACCAACTACTGGAGCCTGTTCAAACTCATGTCGATTGCATCAGCGATACCATCCAACCATCTCATCCTCTGTCATCCCCTTCTCCTCCTGCCTTTAATCTTTTCCAGCATCAGGGTCTTCTCCGATTAGTCAGTTCTTCACATCAAGTGGGCGAAGTATTGGAGTTTCAGTTTCAACATCAGTCCTTCCAATGAATATTCAGGACTGATTTCCTTTAAGATTAACTGGTTGGATCTCCTTGCACTCCAAGGGACTCTCAAGAGTCTTCTCCAACACCACAGTTCAAAAGCATCAATTCTTCAGCACTCAGCTTTCTTTATAGTCCAACTCTTACATCCATACTTGACTACTGGGAAAACCATAGCTTTGACTAGACAGACCTTTGTTGCCAAAGTGATGTCTCTGCTTTCTAATAGGCTGTCTAGGTTGGTCATAGCTTTTCTTCGAAGGAGCAAGTGTCTTTTAATTTCATGGCTGCAATCACCATCTGCAGGGATTTTGGAGCCCCCAAAAATAAAGTCTGTCACTGTTTCCCCACCTATTTTCCATGAAGTGATGGGACTGGATGCTGTGATCTTAGTTTTCTGAATGTTGAGTTTTAAGCCAACTTTTTCACTCTCTTCTTTCACTTTCATTAAGTTTTACTTTAGTTCCTCTTTGCTTTCTGCCATAAGGGTAGTGTCATCTGATTATCTGAGATTATTGCTATTTCTTCCAGCAATCTTGATTCCAGCTTGTGCTTCCTCCATCCCAGCGTTTTTCATGATGTACTCTGCATATAAGTTAAATAAACAGGGTGACAATATACAGCCTTGATGTACCTCTTTTCCTATTTGGAACCAGTCTATTGTTCCATGTCCAGTTCTAACTGTTGCTTCTTGACCTGCGTACAGGTTTCTCAGGAGGCAGGTCAGACGGTCTGGTATTCCCATCTCTTTCAGAATTTTCCACAGTTTGTTGTGATCCACACAGTCAAAGGCTTTGGTGTGACTTCTTACAGATGACATCTGAGGGCCTGCAGAATTGAGAGGTGCACGGAGAGCTGGAGATAGATCAGAGTAAGAAGAGAAGACAGAAGTCTTAGACAACCACAAGAATCCAGAATTAGCTTTGTTTTCTGGTTGCTGGTACTCTTCCTCCTGCCTCTCATGTATCATAGGATCACATTAGAGCTGAACCTGATTTTGTTCGTTGTTTCTTTTATTTTGCAGTTGAAAGACTGTAAGAAAGGGCTCAAGATCACTTTCCATGTACCATGTCTTTAATGTCTTTAATGCTTGGGCAGAAAAGGAATTATTTAGTTCTATGAGTAAGGCTTGCCAATTATTCCTTTATCTTCTTATATGTCTTTTGAATATTATTTATGTCAACATATCTCTCTCCCAGTGCTGCTCAGGTTTAAGCCCGTTGATGTCTTTTCTCAATAAGAGTGTGGATGTAGTAAGAAAGATGTATTCATTGTCTCTTCATTTACGTGGTCAGAGTTCTGTGAACTATTTTCAGAAGCTGGTCAGTATTATCCTTTATAAGGCTCTGAACATCATGGGGTGTATGTCCTTAGTACATTGCTTCCCCAAATCCCAGCTGCAAACCTATGGTCTCTCCCCTCACAGCTGTAATACATACACCCCACAGTGCTTATGACCAAGTGGAAATCTTCTGCAGTCTTATTTCTCTGAGATATCCTGGAAATGATCTTTCTCCTCTTTGTTTTTTCAAATAAGGATTATATTTTTGTGACTTTTAACACAAGTTTTACCATGTTTCCTTGCCTTTGGGTTATCCTGATTGCACTGTGCTTCCTTTCTGAAATGTGAACATTTTCGGAAAAGCAAAAGGTTATCTGGTGGAGCAGATGTAAAGAGAAGTGAAGTTTCATATTGCTGTGGTGCTTATTTGCTGCAAATGTAGAATAAGGGGATTATGATACATATATTTTAAGGACTTGGTTTTCCTCGCTGTTGTTTCTGAAAAAAAGGATATTCCTCTAGTGAATATTATGCCCCCTGATAAATTTTGGTGAGGATTACTTGGGAGCAGATTTCAAATGTTTAGCATTCTTCTATCCTTGCAGAACTAAGACACTATTTTTTAAACTGATAGGCAAATATATTTAAATGCATACCTTTACATACTAGAGCCACGCTTCTTAAATTTGAGCACATCAGAATCAACTGACAAGATTGTTAAAATACAGATTCATAGGTTCCACCGCAGAAGGCCTGATTTGGTAGGTTTGGAGTGGGGCCCCAGAACGTGCATTCCTCTCAAGCTCCCGAGTGAGGGTGATGCCCCTGCTGCTCTTCAGAAACTGCCCTGCAGGGGGCACCAGGCTAGAGCACACACCCCTCTGTGCACAAACTGCCTGAGAACACTTGGATTCCCTTTCTGCCTTTTCCTAACTTTGTTTCTTTCTTTAACTGAGGCTCTTTGCTCTCTTAAATCCATATGGATTTGCCCCCATGAGTCCTGAACACTTACCAGAGAGCCTAGCTTTAAACTGAAAGACTTAATCCTAATAAGAAAGAAAACCTTGTGAGTGTAGTGGCCAGCCACGAACAGAACCACAGTAGGGTCCAAAAAGGCCCCTTTGTGCCACATCCATCTTCCTCCATGGGAGTGTTTACAGAGACGGGAGAAGGGAAGTGCCCAGAAAACGTACCGGTTTTAATTTGCTTGGTTTGAAGCCCTGCATTCTCCCCGGAGGCGCGGTGCTTGTTGTTCCCGTGGGGCGGGCTCTGGAGTCGCATGCCAGCATCCACTTCCTGAACGAGATGGCTTGGAGCATGCCTTCACCTGCCTGGCACCCCACGGTCCACTGTACCATCTCTCTGCACCCCAAGACTTTTCTTCCTCATGGGCTTGAGGCCTCTTATTCATGTAACAGTTTCTGCTCTAGCACTTGCATGGATGGGAGCCGTTATTTCTTAGATTCCAACAGAAGCATGCTTCATTGGGATAAATTGGCAAAGGGATATTGATTCCTTAGGAGCTAACACTCTTCACTCGGGCGGGTGGTGGGACCAGAACAGGCAAGGCCACGAGTGCTCTAGGATGACGTCACGTGTTCTATTGGCCAAAGGCATTTACGCTGTGTGCCCCACTCTGCAAATGACCGTTCCACAACAAATGGGCAAGAGAAATCCATACGAACTTTTAACAATTGTTTCTTCAATACTTTTCCAGTAGTGCTTTTCAAAGTCTGTGCATATATTTGGGTAAAGAGTCATTGCTAGGGTCCTACCTATTGACTGAGTTTTGCTCACATGTCTATCTGCCATTTTTTCATTCCAGTTTCCTCTCTTTCTTTATTTGATGGATGACCAGGGACTTAGTGTTTGGTGCTTAAATCTACCATGAACAATAAGGAAGTTTAATAGACCCACTACCTGTAGATAGAGGGATAGATACACACACACACACACACACACACACACACACACACACTCGATTGTAGCTAAGTCAGTAAGTTGGACTTTCTTCATCTTTGCTGTGAAGTTAGGGTGACAGATCTGCAGAAATTTGTCCCGGTGCCTCATATAATATAATACCAGGAGCCTATGGGTGCTGATTTGAAAAGAATGACATTACCAGCCTCCCAAATGTCTTTAAATATTGATGCACTTTCTGCCCAGAGGATTTCTTCAGGTCAGACCAAGTTAGATTTCACAGTGAAATAGAATTTCTGAACATTGATATTTAAATATAAATTTTCATGTTGTTTTGAGCTTGTAAATATCCTTGTGCAGATTTTCATCCTTATTACAATGGATTCATTTTCATGAATATTTACTCGAGAGAATGAAGTTCACAATGCCCCCAAAATCTTTTATTCATTTAGAAAGATATAATGAAACTGAAATTATATTTGTCTATCTAACTTCAGGGGTTTGGAGGTTTCTTTGTTATTGTTTTTGGTTTGGCACTTACATGGGTATGATTTTTGCTTTTGTTTATCTTTTTTTTTAAAGATTTTTTATCTCACTTTATAAACACTTATGCCAGATATCTTCCCTGTGCTTTGACAAGACCATACCATTTTCTCTGTTCATCAAATTTCAATGAAAAAAAAAAGTATATTTTGTCTCTCCATCTTCAGTTCAGGGGAGGGAACCAACAAGTTACTGCCAAATTTGGACCTTTTTGTAGTCTGTTTTAGGGAGAAAGACAGGAGAAAAGCAAAATCTCTTTGTAACTATAAACATGGTATTATACATATATCTTCTATTAAAATTACATAGTTTAGTGATGTGTAATAGCCCAAGGGTGAGGAAGGTGAACCTAAACAGAGTTATTTTCTCATCATAGCATCAACGAGATCCTCGACTGAATGAAATTTTATTCCCATTTTATGATGCTAAAAGGGCAATGCAGATCATTGAGATGTATGAGCCTGATGAAGATTTGAAGAAACAAGGTAAGAAAAATGAAAAATAAAAGAGAATTTTTCATTATTTAAAAAATTCAAGAGTATATGCAACTTTAAAAATCCTTGCATTTTTAGCTAAATATTTTTAAATTTAAATGCTTTGGAGCTCTCTAGAGACAAGGATTGACAACTGACTGATTTTTTTTTTCCCCTAAATCAGTATAAATTTTGCCTTACACCAAAATTTGTTTTTGCTGCCTGAAATATAATGCTAAGTTTATTATTAAAATATAGTGATATTTCCCCATGTACTTTCTTATATTAGATCCTTAATGTTGCATAGTGCTTAAAATGTAAAAATGCCAATTTTAGTCTCTGTTTGCCATCTCTGGAAAAAATTGGCATTTCCTATAAAAATTGACACCTTTCTTTTGTCCCTTGAGTTTCAGCAGGCTAGCTAAATTTAATACATGATTTGAGGAGGCTTTTTACTCATCCTTTGACCCCTGGTATGGAAGATAAATGCAATTGACATGAAATTAAATGGGAATCAACTTAACAAATTGTTGGGGTTTCTGACCCTTTACCTGTCTCAGTGAAACTCTGGAAATAGTATGTTGTTCATTTCAATATTTAGCAAAGGACAGGTACGGGGAGGAAATTCAAGATTGGTTCTATAACCATGAGAAACACCTGCCAAAGCTGGGAGCAATGATGATAATACAGTATTGCCAGAGAGGGCCAGGAGATACCTGGGCTAGAGCCTCTGGCCTTATGTCTCAATGGAGAGTGAAGAGAGATGCAGGTTAAGTTCTTTCTGTCCCATTTGCCCATGAGTATCATGGCCTCAGTCTCCTCCTGTTTAGAATAGAGGTTCTTCTCTCTCTCTCTCTCTTTTTTTTTTTTTTTTTGGTATCTCAGTGAGCATGGACAAAACGTTTATACATTCTCTGGACCTACATAGACCTGCGTATAAGCCCACCACACCATGTGGCCACACCCCTGATGTTTTTCTAAGCCCAACAGTGTTTTCCCCTTGCTTATAATCATACATTTATACTTTCCTGTTAGAGTCTCAAATATCTATTTTCAGCCAGACTGATTCATTACTTCCCTCTGAGTATCATAATCAACTCCACAGACCATGTGATGAAAGTGAAGCGAGGAGTGGCTTTGCAGGAAAGCTAGCACCTTGCAGTGGTGGGAGGTGATGTGATTTTTGTTGCTTACCCTGTTGCTGTGTGACCTTGAACAATGACCTCTATTCATAGACCTCAGTTTCCCTGCTTATAAGATGGTGAGGTTCATACCATCATTCCACTAGTATTTCTCTTCCCTGCTTTCAATCCTTAAAGTTTATAGAGGACTGACTGAGTGCCAAGCACTGTTCTAGATGCTGGGGTTTCAAAATGAAAAAAGGTGGTTGCAAAAAAGCTATTGAAGGAGAAAGACTGATGGCTCAGTAGTGCCTTGGCAGTATGATAAACGTTCTGATAGAGATGTGTCTTTGATTATTAGAATATCCTAAAAGTCTATGACATTACCACTGACACGTCTAAAAAGTATAGCTTCATCATTTCACAAATGACAGGAATGTTAAAGTCTGTCATTAGCAAGTATGGGTGAGAATATGGTGCCAAAGGCATTGTAAACTCTCTGAGTGTGTAAATTGATACAAACACCCACCTGGTGAATAATTTGTCCGTAATCAAGTGGAAAATATGCCTCTCCTGCAGCCCAGCCTCTTCACTTCTGGGTCTGGGTCTGGTGTCAGAGTGGCCCTGCTCAGGCCTCAGATCTCTGCCCCTTTTGCCCACACTCCTTGGATGAGCTCATCTAAACCCAATGGCTTTAAGTGTCTTCTGTTCACATGCAGCTTTCAGATTAAACTCTCCGTTCCTAATCTCTCTCTTAAACCACAGATCTGTATAATAGACCTCTCCATTTGGATGGTGAGTGGGCATTTCAGATATATGTATGTTTACAATACGCTTTCATTTCCCCCATCCACAGACTGTTCCTTTCCCAACCTAGAAAATGGTATCATCACTCTCCCACCTTTTCATGCCAAAAGTCTTGGAGTCATCCTTGACTTGTTTTGCTCTTTCACATCACTTCTAATCCATCCTCAAAACCTGTAAGGTCCATCCTGAAAATAAATCCTGAATAAATCACTCTCATTGTCTCCACCCTTACCAGACTATCTGAGCCTACATCAACTCTTCCTGGATGATGCCAGCTAACTTCTAACTAGTCTTCTGCTTTTTTTGATGCCCTGCAATTTATGCACCACACAGCAGCCCGAGTAAACCTTTTAAAATCTTGTCTGATCATGTTCTTCCGCTGTTCAAAATCCTCCGATGGCTTCCCGACACACTTGGTACTTAATGAAGACTGAAGTCCAACTGATGTAGTCTTTAGATTCCTCTCCAGCTACTTCCCCCTTCATCACGTGGTCTCTGCACTTGCTGATCTTTCTGCCATGAATGGGGTACCCCCAGGTGTGCATGTGATTGCTGCCCTGCATGAATGTGACCTCATCAGAAGGGCTCTTGTGGGCCACACATCCAACACAGCACCCTGGTCATTCTTTATCGCTTCCATTTCCTGCTTTCAGTTTCCTGCTAGCACTTTCATAACATTTTATTTCTTTGCTAATTTATTTGTTCTCTCACTGACAGTATATGAGTTTCATGAAAGCGAGCCTTGTCTGTTTCTTCTGTCCTGCATCTATCACAGTGCCTGGAAAAGTGTGAATGTATATACCCAAGGAGATAGACACACAGATTTTTGTTGCAGTACTTCTAGTTATAAACAGAAATGACCTAAATATCTATCGACAGAATGATGGACCATGGACTATGGTATTAATATATTCACATGTGGACCTTATACTCTGCACACTGCCTACCAGTACTGTACATCACTCAATGAAAAGTAAATGACCAAGAGCTACTGGTATTAACTAGATAAATCATAAGAAATATAAAAAATGTTTTATATAAACTTATAAATAGCCAAAAATATCTATTTTGGGGATAAGTGCTTATGTATAGTAAAGTTACAAACCATTTTGGGAATGTAAATATGAATAAAAAGATGGAATTGAATGGACTTGAGGTGGGGCATGCAGGGTACTTCACTGGCACCTGTAATTATATATTACTTTTAAAAAAATGTAAAGTAGATAAAGGAAAAGATAAAATCAGACAAGGCTGAGGTGTAGGTCCTTGGCTGTTTATCATGGTATTATCTGTACTCTTCTGTACACTTGAAATCACCTTGTAATTTTCAAATGCTAAAGTAAAAGCAAGAAAGTTGAGGTTATTGGTGGTTGACAGGGTAAGAGAAGATGTAGAAATATTGCTGTCTCTCCTGCATTTAACACACTGGCCCTGCCCCTCTTCACAAAGATATGACTGAGATGATCACTGTCTCTTGGGGTCACATTTCAATGACCATGGAATACTCATCTCACAAGTCCTATACCCCATTTTTTTAAGTGAGATAGGAAAATGGAATTATTTGAATGCAGAGAGGCCACTGCTCCCTCCTCCACTTTGGGTTCTGGTACTACACGTCTGAACTTAGAGAACTGAATGCTTTTGCGATCATGGATATGAAAGCAGATGCCACCTATTTGTGGAAGGCATTATGTTACTTATGCAACTTGGGTACTTTGTTCAAGTTCTGAAAGAGGAAGTTTCTTGGGAAAGACACTGTGAAGTAGTATTTATTCCTCCTGTTTAAGCTGCTTCAGATGTCATAAATAAAACTTATGTATCTTCAAAACCATAAATCTACTATGATACTCTCTCCCCCCCTCAGGCCTCATATCAAGTGATGGGTTTTGCAGATACCTGATGTCAGATGAAAATGCCCCCGTCTTCCTAGATCGTCTGGAGCTGTACCAAGAAATGGACCACCCTCTGGCTCACTACTTCATCAGCTCTTCCCACAACACCTATCTCACTGGCAGACAGTTTGGTGGGAAATCTTCAGTAGAAATGTACAGACAGGTCCTCCTGGCTGGTTGCAGGTTAGAAACCTAAGACATTGTTCTTTGTATATGATGCCCTTCAATTGAATTTACTCTTCTCTGAAAAATTAGAGGTAGCATTCAGAGTGAAGAGGACATTTATCTTTTTCTTTAATGGATTATGATGGTCATTTTTTTTTCATTTATTTTTATTAGTTGGAGGCTAATTACTTTACAATATTGTAGTGAGTTTTGTCATACATTGACATGAATCAGCCATGGAGTTACATGTATTCCCCATCTCGATGGCCCCTCCCACCTCCCTCTCTACCCAATCCCTCTGAGTCTTCCCAGTGCACCAGGCCCAAGCACTTGTCTCATGAATCCAAACTGCGCTGGTGATCTGTTTCACCATAGATAATATACATGTTTTGATGCTGTTCTCTCAAAACATCCCACCCTCGCCTTCTCCCACAGAGTCCAAAATTCTGTTCTGTACATCTGTGTCTCTTTTTCTGTTTTGCATATAGGGTTATCATTACCATCTTTCTAAATTCCATATATATGTGTTAGTATACTGTAATGTTCTTTATCTTTCTGGCTTACTTCGCTCTGTATAATGGGCTCCAGTTTCATCCATCTCATTAGAACTGATTCAAATGAATTCTTTTTAATGGCTGAGTAATATTCCATGGTGTATATGTACCACAGCTTCCTTATCCATTCGTCTGCTGATGGGCATCTACGTTGCTTCCATGTCCTGGCTATTATAAACAGTGCTGCAATGAACATTGGGGTGCATGTGTCTCTTTCAGATCTGGTTTCCTCAGTGTGTATGCCCAGAAGTGGTATTGCTGGGTCATATGGCAGTTCTGTTTCCAGCTTTTTAAGAAATCTCCACACTGTTTTCCATAGTGGCTGTACTAGTTTGCATTCCCACCAACAGTGTAAGAGGGTTCCCTTTTCTCCACACCCTCTCCAGCATTTATTGCTTGTAGACTTTTGGATAGCAGCCATCCTGACTGGCGTGTAATGGTACCTCGTTGTGGTTTTGATTTGCATTTCTCTGATGATGAGTGATGTTGAACATCTTTTCATGTGTTTGTTAGCCATCTGTATGTCTTCTTTGGAGAAATGTCTGTTTAGTTCTTTGGCCCATTTTTTGATTGGGTCATTTATTTTTCTGGAATTGAGCTGCAGGAGTTGCTTGTATATTTTTGAGATTAGTCCTTTGTCTGTTGCTTCGTTTGCTATTATTTTCTCCCAATCTGAGGGCTGTCTTTTCACCTTGCTTATAGTTTCCTTTGTTGTGCAAAAGCTTTTAAGTTTCATTAGGTCCCATTTGTTTATTTTTGCTTTTATTTCCAATATTCTGGGAGATGGGTCATAGAGGATCCTGCTGTGATTTATGTCGGAGAGTGTTTTGCCTATGTTCTCCTCTAGGAGTTTTATAGTTTCTGGTCTTACATTTAGATCTTTAATCCATTTTGAGTTTATTTTTGTGTATGGTGTTAGAAAGTGTTTTAGTTTCATTCTTTTACAAGTGGTTGACCAGTTTTCCCAGCACCACTTGTTAAAGAGGTTGTCTTTTTTCCATTGTATATCCTTGCCTCCTGTGTCAAAGATAAGGTGTCCATAGGTTCGTGGATTTATCTCTGGGCTTTCTATTCTGTTCCATTGATCTATATTTCTGTCTTAGTGCCAGTACCATACTGTCTTGATGACTGTGGCTTTGTAGTAGAGTCTGAAGTCAGGCAGGGTGATTCCTCCAGTTCCATTCTTCTTTCTTAGGATTACTTTGGCTGTTCGAGGTTTTTTTGTATTTCCATACAAATTGAGAAATTATGTGTTCTAGTTCTGTGAAAAATACTGTTGGTAGCTTAATAGGGATTGCATTGAATCTATAGATTGCTTTGGGTAGAATAGCCATTTTGACAATATTGATTCTTCCAATCCATGAACACGGTATGTTTCTCCATCTGTTTGTGTCCTCTTTGATTTCCTTCATATGATGGTCATTTAATGAGGAAGGAAGAACAGTATCTGTTCTGGAAAGATCTAGAGTCCTCCTGTGGGTCAAAAGATTTTTTTTTACTCTAAACTTTAAATATTCCCCCAAAATTACAACAACAACAATGAATAGCTTACTTTAAGAAGTCATGCAAAATTTTCTTTGGGTCCTGTGCACTTGAAGCATAGCTTTGTTGTTGTTGTTTAGTCATTAAGTCATGTCCTGCTCTTTGCTACCCCATGGGCTGTAGCCACACCAGGCTCCTCTGACCATGGGATTTTTCAGGCAGAGATAGTGGAGTGGGTTGCCATTTCCTTCTCCAGGGGATCTTCCCGACCCGGGGATCAAACCCATGTCTCCTGCATTACAGGAGGATTCTTTACTGCTGATCCCCCAGGGAAGCCCAAATATAGCTTTCCTTAATGTTAAATGTTCTAAAATTTTATTCTCTGACAGTAAATATTATTTGAAATGGTTTTTATTTTATAAAAATTGGAAAATATTTGAGGTTTAAAATATGGTGAAGATGCTGAAAGTGAAAATTAAGAAATGTTGTTATATTGTGATATTTTTCCTGATTGTCAATGATCAATACATAATTTTTTTACCTCACTATTTTTGTACATATAGAAATACTTTAAAAGACTTTAAGTACTTGAATATGAGTCACTGAAACAATTAGAATATTTGCATTTATGGCTGAAGTAGCATCATCCCAATGATAAAATTTTTACAGTATTCTCTAACAGCCTCTAAACCCTAATCCATATCTAAATTTTCCTAGTTGTTCCTAAATCATTCTTCATCACAGCTTTGTCACAGCTAAGGTTTCATCCAGAACCACTCTGCTTGTTCTATCTCCTGTCTCTCAATCTACAATAGTCTGCTTTTGATGACACCAATCTGATGCTATTTTAAGCTGTATCCTCCACAAAATAATCACATTACTTCACTCATGCAATTTTCTACTTCTATAGAAAGTAACTTATTTTTATATCTTTTCATTTGTATTCACACTGTTTTATTGTAAAGGTTCAATACTGTAAAATCACTGTATTTCTAGATGTGTTGAACTTGACTGTTGGGATGGGAAAGGTGAGGACCAAGAACCGATAATAACTCATGGAAAAGCAATGTGCACAGATATCCTTTTTAAGGTGAGTGTTTTTGTTTGCTTGATTTTGACTTTGGGGCTTGTTTCCTTTTTTGTTGAAGTATGGTTGATTTACAGTGTTATTTTAGTTTCTGGTGTATAGCACAGTAATTCAGTTATATGTGTGTGTGTGTGTGTGTGTGTGTGTGTGTTTTCATTCATATTCTTTTCTATTTTAGTTTATTACAAGATACTGAATATAGTTCCCTATGCCATATAGTAGGACCTTGCTGTTTAGTTTATATATAGTAGTTCACATCTGCTAATCCCCATTTAGCCTTCCCCCACTCCTTTTCCCCTATGGTAACCATAAGTCTGTTCTCCATGTCTGTGAGTCTGTTTCTGTTTTATAAATAAATTTGTTTGCATCATATTTTAAATCCCATATATAAGTAGTATCATGTGGTATTTGTCTTTCTTTTTCAGACTCTTCACTTAGTATGATAATCTCTAGGTCCATCCATTTTACTGTAAATGGTACAATTTCATTCTTTTTTATGGCTGAGTAGTATTCTATTGTGTATATATGTACCATATTTTCCTTATCCATTTCACTGCCGATGGACATTTAGGTTGCTTTCACATCTTGATTATTGTGAATAATGCTGCTGTGAACACTGGGGTGCATGTGTCTTTTCCAATTAGAGCTTTCCATGGATATTTACCCAGGAATGGGATTGCTGGATCATATGGCAACTCAGTGTTTAGCTTTTTAAGAAACCTCTGTACAATTTTCCATAGTGTCTGCACCAATTTATATTCCCACAGTGTAGGAGAGTTCCAAGGTAAGTTTTAAAATTATATCACTATAACCTTTCCAAACTATGGTGGAAATAGAGAGGTTGAGTGGAGAGACAAATTATTCATTTTCTCAAGCATCTTACCTTTATATTCCGTTTTTCCAGTTTTTCAGAAAAAGTCAAGAAAAATATTTTCTCCACTTAATATCTCCCTCATGCTGCTTTTTCTGCTTTCAAATGGTGACAGTGCCATATAATGAGGATCCTCTGGGAGAACCTTCTTTGTTCCACTTACTTTAAAAACAGTCTTTCATGTTTTTATCTATTTTTGTGCTTGCTTGGTTTGCATTTTTCCTGAAGGGCTTTCAAAGTGGAATAAAAAGATAAATAGGATATAGAAAATAAAATAGATAGTGCCCATACAGATAAGAAGGTAAGATAGTGAGATTAGAGTTTTATGAATCCCTGTCAAGAAATCCTATAAACTGTCCATACCACAAATTGGGCTCCAAACTTTTTTGAATTCAGTGCAAGGAGAGAGGGCTTCCCCGGTGGTTCAGTGGTAAAGAATCCTCCTGCCAATGAAGGAGACACGTGGGACTCGGTTTCAATCCCTGGGTGGGGAAGATCCCCAGGAGAAGGAAATGGCAATCCGCTCTAGTGTTCTTGCCTGGAAAATTCCATGGACAGAGAAGCCTGGCGGTCTACAGTCCAGGGGGTCTCGAAGAGTTGGACATGACTGAGCATGCGTGCAGGTGCACACGTGCAAGGAGGCAAGCATGATAGCTGGCAGGATTTGTCAAATGCTACAGAGTAGTTTAAAAAGGCTGTGGCTCAGATGGTGAAGAATCTGCCTGCAGTACAGGAGGCATAGTTTCGGTCCCTGGGTCCGGAAGATCCCCTGGAGAAGGGAATAGCAACCCACTCCAGCATTCTTGCATGGAAAATTCTATGGACAGAGAAGCCTGGCAGGCCACAGTCCACGGGATCACAAAAAGTTAGACCCTGCTGAGCGACTAATACTTTCACAGAGTAGTTGGTCCAGAGAAGCACCGTTATTCCCAGTGTGTGTGTGCACTTTTAGTTGCATCTGACTCTCTGCAACCCTGTGGACTGTGGCAGTCCAGGTTCCTCTGTCCCTGGGGTGGGTTGCCGTTTCCTTCTCCGGAGGACCTTCCCAGATCAGGGATGGGACACACACCTCCCACAGTGGCAGGCGGATTCTTTGCCACTGTGCCAGCTGGGAGGCCCCTGTCCCCAGGACTGAGCCCAGATAAAAGTGCACCACCCCGCTTCTTCAAGATCCTCACAGAATGTAGTATACAGTTTTACAAATAGGCACTTCAGTGATGGCCTTTTGGTGATCTCTATGTAAAATCTGAAGATTGATATCTTAGAAAATGCCTCAGTATGCTCCAGTGATGTCCTGCCAAAAGACAAATCAAAAAGTGAAATTCTGCGGTTGGACAGCATGTCAAGCACATCAGCCTCTGTCAGGCCCCTGTAACTCAGAAGAGTTATTGCAGCTTCTGGATCAGTGGTTCTCAACTCTGCCAACATTTGGAAAATCATTGGAGGTTTTCTTAAAAACAAACACCCAGACCCTGGACCCATGACACTCCGTGCATATCATTTCTCTTAGCCAAGATGTTGGCGAGTTTTGAATAGCAATGAATTCAAGATTATGCTTCCTGAGAAGTACCAAGGTTATGTTCAAGTGGGAAGCCATGTGTTTGCAGAGCCAACCAAACTGACAGGAAGGGTTAATGTCCTTTTCCTAGAATTAAAGAGCTAATAAGGAAGCTTAAGCTGAAAAGAAGGCTCTTCCCCCTCATTTCAGAAATGAGCAAAAGAAAACCCATAGGCAGAGCCAAGATTCTCTAAAAGGAGGGATTCTTGGTCAACTCAAGTGGACAGTCAAGGCACTTGGGAAGCAACTTGTGGCATGTTTACCTGGGAAGAAACTTCAAGCAAAAATAGCTAAAGGACCACGTAAGCCGTAAGAGTGCTTCATAAAATACTCCAAGACTGTATAGCCTATGTTGTTATTCTTTCAAATGGACTTCCCTAGATAACTACTATAAAATACTTCCCCAACTAACAGAATGATGGGGCTTGTCCCATGGTCAACTATAAACCAGTAAGAATTTGAGGATTTTTTACCAAATATGATGCTCTGGTTGTGGAAGTGTTGGTGAGAAATTGGACTTTCTGAAGCTAGGCAGAGAGCTGCCATCTGTATAAAGTGGCAGGCAGGGAGGACTTGCTCAGTCACTGAAAAGTTGTTTCAAGTGACCGAGCTCTTGGTTCAGAGAGGAGTGTCCTTGTCCCTGTTTAGCTTCTTATGTTGCTTGAACAAGGAGAACCTTCACCCCATGACCCCCGACTTTCACCAGGCTAATACAAAACAAAAGACATTGCAAACATCACATCAATTCACAGGAGTCTTCATAGAATGAAGGAGATGTAGCCTAAGTCTGGTTCCCAAAGGAAACTCAATAAAAGCTTCTGTTTCACCAACGTGTTTTTCCTCAAGGCAAGAGGAGGAGAGGGGTCCATTACAAAAATCTCTGAAAGGTGAAAGTTCACTGGCTCCTCAGTGAGAACGGTGAACTCTGAGCCCATTGTGGCAGATTATTGAGCAAGCAGTTGCACTGCTGTTTAGGTGAAACGCCAGTTACTAGCACCCTAATTTTGGAGAAATAAACAATAACTTTGAAAGCAGTGTACTTAACCATGAACTGTGCTTACATCTAACCACAGGGGACTCAGCACGGAGCGGTGAATGGGCTCTCCAGGTTTGAATTGCCAGAACTGACTTTCTGAAAAGCTCAAATTATTAGTCTCCAACTGATTTCAGGTGCTTTAATTTTTTTCTTTCGTTTCTCATTAACACTCTTTGTCTTTAAAGGATGTTATTCAAGCCATCAAGGAAACTGCCTTTGTCACATCGGAATATCCTGTAATTCTCTCCTTTGAAAATCACTGCAGGTATAGTGATTCATTCTACCCTGTCTCTCCGTGTTGTTTGCTAATCCCCATTTCCTATCCCTGCTCCGCATCTTTTTGAATAACTGAACAGTTTCTTTTGTGAAGTGGTAACTACCTATAGTCTTATGGGAAAAAAAAGAAGGAACTCAAACCACTATTCCCCACCACCTCCAAAAGAGAAGAAAAAAGTCCTCTTAATATATTTTAGAAATACGTCCTCTAAACCAAAGATCCGAGAGCAGGACACCTTGCTCAAAGTTCCAAGGAATTAGAAGGCTTGGCAGTATATTTGTAGTCAGGTGTGATGGACTTGAAAGACACTTTTTATTCTGCTTACTAGCTCTTAGTTCAGCAGCGGAATCTACTTTTTAAGCTACACCAATTAGCTCGTTAGCATCAAAGGGACAATCATTTTGCTGACTGGGAGTTTTTAATCACTAGAAATGGATGTTTCTTATTCTTATCCTGGACAGTTAATGGATGTTTGAATTTACAAATGTCGGTTCTTTCCCTCCAGCAAATATCAACAGTACAAGATGTCCAAATATTGTGAAGATCTATTTGGAGATCTCCTGTTGAAACAAGCACTTGAATCACATCCAGTATGTATTTTTAGCAAACCATATTTCTAACATGAATGGATTTGTTTTGAAATTCATTTCTGAAGGGTCAAGTAGTTCTAGAGGACTGATGTTAAAGAGCTTCATATTTATTTAAATTCATTGGTATGGAAAGCTTCCACCGTGCTTCAGAAAGGTGTACAGAGAGAGATACAATGTAAACATCTGGGTCAATTTAATTCAGAAGATTGTGGGATCTTTATGGTTTCTGAAACCTGTCTTAAATGCTCTCCAGGTAAATCAAATGTACACCCAGGGTTCAGCACCCATTGGAGCCTGTTGCTATGGAAAGTTCCCTGGATTAAGTCACAGGAGCCTGAAGTTCAAGCCCCCAAGTCCGAATCAAACTCTTGGGCAATGTTATATGCCCATTTTTGAGCTTCATTTTTTAAACTTACTAATTCCTTCATCAGACAAAGAATTTGTAACCTGTGCCCCATAGATAGGCTTTGCAGGGTCTGTGAGCTCATTCTAATACATACAACTTGTTTTTCTGTATACAGTCATTCGAGAAAGTTCATCAGATTTTTACAAAGATCCACACCCCCCAAGTGGTTAAGGTTCTCTGTGTTTAAGATGTTGGGAGTAACAAGAAACTCCTGGAGTGAAAGTATGAAACATTTGACAGTAGTGAAGTGTTTTGCCCCACTATAGACCCAAACACGGTAACAGTAGGCAGCAATTGTACATCACCATGACTGACATCTGTGCCCCATGGGAACACATCAGGTGGTTTGACAATGAGTTTTGTAGAAGTGCATCTGTGGGAATTGAAAAAACTATATAAGGATATTTACCACCTGCTAAAGCTATGGCGGCTGGCACCCTGCCCACAGTCTGCAGTGCTTCCCACTTCCCCACTTAGCAGCCTAATCTCCACCTGTCGCCCCTGCCCCTGCTGGCTCAGGGGATGCTCTGGTCCCTGGAACTCTGCCCACGCGGGAACGTCAAGCCAGAGGTGCCAGAGAATCACCATGTCTACCCTGTGCTTCACCGCTCCTCAGGAGGTTCCACTCTGAGCACCTGGGCCCCACTGCCCCCCAGGTTCCGCAGGGGGATCCCGCTCCCACACACAGGGCTCGATAACACTCCCCGAAGGGCTGGCTGTCTTCCTGTTCTCACTCTTCTCCTCCTCCGTTGGGATTCCCTGGAGCTTCCTTCCAAACAGATGACTGGTGCTTTCATCTTTGTCCCAGACTGACTCTAAGGGAACCTAAACTAAGAAACAGCCCTGACTTATTTTATTTTTAACCTTGGTCCTTTGTGTATTTTATTTCCTTTGTTGGACTAAGGTGCTTGCTTTTACAGAAAGTTCTCTGCATTTTTTGTGAAGTGATGTGCACGTACATGAAAAGTTTTGGGAAGTCTGTAATATAATCGAGACTAAGATCTGAACTACAGAACTTTCAGTCCTGGGAGCAGGGCACAGGATACAAATGTAAAACCATAACTGAAAAGAAGATGGACTATTATGTGTTGAATATTTATTGCCAATATCCAAGTGTAAGAGAGATCACTGGGTGTGAACCAGTTACGGCAGACTTCCGAAAGGAAGCAGAATTTCAGCCAAGTGTTTCTTTAGAGACAGAATGGATGTAGGAGGGCACAGCGCCTTGCCTGTATCAATGGTATAAAAGTTCGTTTGGAAAATGCATGGTCATGTGGAAGGGTCGGCAGTTGTATAGATGGATGGTGGGGGGGTGGGGAGCAAATGGGGATGGATAAGACAGTTCTGTGGATCAGTTGTTGTTCAGTTGCTAAGTCACGTTTGACTCTTGGAGACCCCGTGGATGGCAGCACGCCAGGCTGCTCTTCCTTCACTATCTCCTGGAATTTGCTCGTGTCCATTGAATCAATGATGCCATGCAAGCATCTCATGCTCTGTTGCCCCCTTCTCCTCCTTCTCTTAGTCTTTCCCAACATTAGGGTCTTTTCCAGTGAGTCGGCTCTTTGTATCACCTGGCCAAAGTGTTGGAGCTTCAGCTTCAGCATCAGTCCTTCCAGTGAATATTCAGGGTTGATTTCCTTTAGGATCGACTGGGTTGATTTCCTTTTGGTCCAAGGGACTCTCAAGAGTTCTCCAGCCCCACAATTCGAAAGTATTAATTCTTCCTTGCTCAACTTTCTTTATGGACCAACTCTCACATCCATATCTGACTACTGGAAAAGTCACAGCTTTGACCCTACAGACCTCTGTCGGTAAAGTGATGTCTTTGCTTTCCAATATGCTGTCTAGGTTTGTCATAGCTTTCCTTCCAAGGGGCAAGCATCTTTTAATTTCATGGCTGCAGTCAGCCTCTGCAGTGATTTTGGAGCCCAAGAAAATAAAAACTGCCACCATGTCCACTTTTTTCCCCTCTATTTGCCATGAAGTCATGGGACTGGATGCTGTGATCTTAGTTATTTGCATGTTAAGTTTTAAGCCAGCTTTTTCACTCTCCTCTTTAAACTTCATCAAGAGGCTCTTTAGTTTCTCTTTGCTTTCTGCCATAAGGCTATTGATATTTATCCCAGCAATCTTGATTCCAGCTTGTGATCAGAGGTCATCAAATAAAGGACCATCTCCTTTGAAGATGTCAAGCCAAGCAAATGAAACGATAGTAGGGGTTGTATTTCAATCATTAGGACCACTTCCTTCCTGATTCTCTCTTGAGCCCACAGAGCCACAGTCCTAAGCTCTGAGGGTAGATCACTCTGCTGAGCAGACCAACCTGTGGTACAGCCCAACACTACACTTAGCAACACCAGCCAGCCCCAGGACCGCTTGTAGTCTACCAGCTACTTAGAGAGGGTCAAGGCCTGGGGTCGAGCTGGATCCCACTCCCTGAGACCACTGCAGGTTGGAGCCCACTGCCTGGGGAGAGGAGAGCAGCTCCGCGAACCTTGAGAGTCCTTTCGGGAGCCAAGTTTGCAGCTTTAGCTAAGGCAGAGCGTGGGCTAGTTTGGGGTGTACAATGGAAGTATAAAGCTGTGCTGACTGCCATCTACTGGATGTTGGTTGTGTAACTCACAGGCTTTATGCTCATTTTGGTCTGCAACAGAGAATGAAGAAGTAAAACTATCATCAATCAGCCTTTTCTGTTTGTCTCTAGCTGGAACCAGGCAAATCTTTGCCATCCCCGAATGACCTCAAAAGAAAAATACTCATCAAAAACAAACGACTAAAACCTGAGGTTGAAAAAAGTAAGTCAAATACACTCATCAATAACGGAAGGCATACATATGTTGCATCTTTAGACAGTTCAGCAATCTTGAATGAAACATACATTAAAACCACTGATTGGGGAGGAAGTGGGTCTAATGATATAGTCTATATATTGCTCAGAACAAAGCTGCCACATTTCTGTTCAAGTTTAGTTTCTGCATCAACCCATTCTTGCAATGGGAAAAACTATTCATGTATTTATAGATCAGCATTTGGAGGAATCCCCAAGAAAGATGAGGAGAAAGTGAAAAAAACATTTTAGAATTCATCAAGATATAAGGAGCTAGCACTTTATCAATTTATACACTTTAAAACCCTCTTTAAAAGTTGCCCTTTGCAGTTTCCCCTATGATACATACATAAATAGGGTTGCTAGATAATATGAGAATGTGGATGTGAATGAGACAGGCAGGCAGACAGAGGTGATTTTATCTAGACATTGCCCCCTGTTTTCTGAAAACATTTTCTTTGCAAGTATGTTCTTCCAACAAATCTCTTAGTTCAGTGAAGGAATAGTATCAAAAATTGGTATGATTGCATTGTGGCTTTTCCCTGGATATTCTAAACTAAAATTTTGAAATTTTATTAACTCCACTTCATTTTTATTGCAATACCAATAATGCTTTAGGAAAATGGAAACAACAAAGAAAAATATAATAAAATTAAAAAACTACTAAATTATATATTTTACACATATATACGTGTACTATAGACACATACACACACATGCACATTTATGATATATGCACACATTTTTAACAAAGTTGGGATCATATTAAATATACTAACTGTTGGTCAGTTTTAATTCAACCAATTAAGTATTGTTTTATCCAGTAAGATATAAATCTATATACTAATTTTAATTCTAATATATAAAACATTTCTAAAATTCTAGTGTATGAAACACTATATAGCATTTATTATGTGGAATATAGTGTAATTTAACCAGTCCCAAGTTGATAGATTTTCATTGTTATGAAAACAATGGTGAACATGCTTGGAGGTTAATTTTATACATTTATGCAGCCTTCTCCTTGGAATCACTTGGCACAGTTAGAGTTGATTGGCCAAAGCCTGTGTACATTTTTTATCATGATGTATCTTATTGTACTGTCTTTCAGAAAAGTTGTACCAGTTTATATGTTCACCATAATACATGAAGAACACCTGTTTCCCAGCAATATTTTTAGTGCTGGCTATTGGGCATCTTTTATATATGTTCACAACTAATAAAAGAAAAATAATACTTTAATTTTTTAATTGTATGTCTTTGATGACTAGTTTCTTCCTATTATTTATGATTTGCCCTCCTCTATTTCCCCAATTTAAAAATTATTTCATGTGTCTTCATCTCATTGACTTTGAGGGTTTTTTATACATTAGGATAATAACTGGATTGTATCAATTGCAAATATGTTTTTCCTGAAGTTCTCCAGTTTCCCTTATGTCACTTAACCGTAATTGCCATGAACCATGGTCTGTGCCATATGCTACAAATTCTGGGTTTTGTATCAAGCCTCAGATCCTTCTCAGGGACTGAGCTGTGACTTTGCAGCCTGGTGACCAGGATATGGGGCATTCCCCCATGTTCCGCTAGTTGGTCAGCATGTGTAGATAATGGCATAGATGTACGTGCCTTCAGGAGTCAAGGCCACCAGGAATGGAAAGACAGTGGCCATGGCTGCGCCTCGGGAGCCTGGGCAATAGGTTTCTCTTCCCTTTTCATCCTTCTTCATGTCCATCTTTAAGCCGGTTTTATAAGGGACCTAACCCTTGTCTCCATCTCCTTCTTTATTTTAATAACAGAACAGCTTGAAGCTTTGAAAAGCATGATGGAGGCAGGAGAATCCGCTGCCCCAGTGAACATCTTAGAGGATGATAATGAAGAGGAAATAGAAAGTGGTGAGTTCTTTTTTTTTTTTCTAATTTACACTTCACAAAGATACTTTTTTAAAATAAGGAAAACATGAATTTGTCTCATGGACTCTTTTATATCATGTGACATTTTAATTTCTGGTAGGTATCTGCACCATCCTTAATCTTCCAGTATTTAGGAGTACTTTTCCAAATAGTATGGCTTAGAATTTCCCTACACACTGGATTTTAGTAGCTTAGTCATCTTCTTTTCTGCTGTGCCTTCAACTGTTCTGCAGAAACTCACAGCCAGAGAATCCTTGAAGCACTTGCTGTCGGAGACAGGGCTTAGAATAAAAAGAACATTTTTGTAGTCCCTTCCTCTCAGCAAAACATGAACATCAGTGTTGTTACTCATGATAGCAGTTCAGGCTAGCCAAAAGTGAAGGAACAAGGATAGGGACCCTCAGTAAATGCTTGATTTGTGTGCACATATAATGAATTAGAAACTCAAAGCCAGAATCAAACTTTCAAGTTCAAATTCCTTCAAATAACCATCTCACTACAATTAGCTATATTCTGGTAGACAGAATAATTTTTGCAAAGGTAGGTTTGCTCAAAATATTTCAATATTTGTTATTACCTTCTATTTTACTTTGGCCATATAGCCACAACCATAAGCTTTGGTTTTAAATAGGTCATTTGAAAGATTGTGAATGTTGTTAGAAAATTATTTGTTATGTAGCATGAGGATTGATTAACAAATGACATGAAAATCGATTAACAGAATAGCTTGTGCATGCACTGTGTGTGTCTCTTGGTTAGAGCCTTGAGTTTAAATAGTGCTTTTGGGCAAAATAACTTAGGAACACTGGTAGAAACTCTATTTTTTATATAAACATCTGAAATAGAGTAGATTTTAGGAAAGTTTCACATTATAGATAAAAACCTAAAAGTTGTGAGAACCAACTAATCATACTCACAATCCCTAAAAAAGATTCCTGACTAGGGAAGACACTTTATAAGTGATTTATGTTGCATGCCCAAACCATGGGA
The DNA here is from genome assembly GCF_023699985.2 of Odocoileus virginianus. Classification (NCBI taxonomy): domain Eukaryota; kingdom Metazoa; phylum Chordata; class Mammalia; order Artiodactyla; family Cervidae; genus Odocoileus; species Odocoileus virginianus. The sequence continues at coordinate 1,747,388 of NC_069682.1, forward strand.
ACATGACTTACTTTCCTATGTTTTATGTGAATAGCAGGGAAGCCGGCGTAAGCTGATGGTATTTAATCAATGCCTGCTATGGTTATCTATTACTGTGCAACAAACACCCCAAAACGCTCTACTGCTGTCTCTCCTGGTTCTGTGGGTCGCCTGGGCTCAAGCTCGGGCTTTCCCTTTGGTTTCTCACGTGGTTGCCGGCAGATGACATTGAGTCGTTTGAAGGCTCCCTGGGCCAGCACCTGATGGCTCACTCGCAGCTGGTAGCTGACATTGGCTGGCTGTGACGGCTCAGATCTGTTGACACAGGGACCCCCATGTGGCCTTTCTCTGTGGCGTGGACTTCCTGCACGGTGGCCAACCTCCTTGATGAAGCATCCTGAAAGCTAGTGTCCCGAAGGGCGGAAAACAGAAGCAGCTAAACAAGTTAAAAGCTACACTTGGGAATGGCATATCTTCGCTTCCCCTGTATTTTATTCATTAACGCAGTCTGAGTTAGGGCCCACCCACATTCTGGGTGATCTATTACTCAATAGATCACATTGCAGAAGAGGCAGCGCGAAACTGATATTATTGCAGCTGTCTTTGGAAAATGCAGTCTGCCACATCACCTATTATTTTATTTAACAGTTTTTGCAAATCATAAACCTAAACAAGGTTTAAAAATAAAATCTTAAAAGGAATGTTTTCAACAGGTCAATAAAATATGATACAAATGAAGCTATTTACAAAATGAAAACAAAACACAGATCTTGAAATCAAACTTATAGTTACCAAAGGGGAAATTTAGGGGAAGGGATAAATTAGGAGATTAGAATCAACATAAACACACAGTTCAGTTCAGTCGCTCTATTGTGTCTGATGCTTTGCGACCCCATGGACTGCAGCCTGCCAGGCTTCCCTGTCTATCACCAAATCCTGGAGCTTGCTCAAACTCATGTCCATTGAGTCAGTGATGCCATCCAACCATCTCATCCTCTGTCGTCTCCTTCTCCTGCCCTCAATCTTTTCCAGCATCAAGGTCTTTTCAAATGAGTCAGTTCTTTGCATCAGGTGGCCAAAGTATTGGAGTTTCAGCTTTAGCACCAGTCTTTCCAATGAATATTCAGGACTGATTTCCTTTAGGGTTGACTGGTTTGATCTCCTTACAGTCCAAGGGACTCTCAGGAGTGTTCTCCAACACCACAGTCTAAAAGCATCAATTCTTCTGTGCTCAGCTTTCTTTATAGTCCAACTGTCACATCCATACATGGCTACTGGAAAAACCATAGCTTTGAGTAGATGGTCCTTTGTTGGCGAAGTAATGTCTCTGCTTTTTAATATGCTGTCTAGGTTGGTCATAACTTCCCTTCCAAGGAGCAAGCATCTTTTAATTTCATAGCTGCAGTCACCATCTACCATGACTGAGCAGCGCAAGAAAATAAAATCTGTCACTTTCCATTGTTTCCCCATCTATTTGCTGTCAAGTGATGGGATTGGATGCCGTGATCTTAGTTTTTTGAATGCTGAGTTTTAAGCCAGCATTTTCATTCTCCTCTTTCATTTTCATCCAGAGGCTCTTCAGTTCCTCTTTGCTTTCTGCCATAAGGGTGGTGTCATCTGTATATTCAAGGTTATTGATATTTCTCCCAGCAATCTTGATTCCAACTTGTGCTTCATCCAGCCCAGCATTTTGCATGATGTACTCTGCATATAAGTTAAATAAGCAGGGTGACAATATACAGCCTTGACATACTCCTTTCCCTATTTGGAACCAGTCTGTTGTTCCATGTCCAGTTCTAACTGCTACTTCTTGACCTGCATACAGATTTCTCAGAAGGCAGGTCAGGTAGTCTGGTATTCCCATCTCTTTCAGAATTTTCCAGTTTGTTGTGATCCACACAGTCAAAGGCTTTGGCATAGTCAATAAAGCAGAAGTAGATGTTTTTCTGGAACTCTCTTGCTTTTTCTATGTTCCAGCAAATGGTGGCAATTTGATCTCTGGTTCCCCTGCCTTTTCTAAATCCAACTTGAGCATCTGGAAATTCTCAGTTCATGTACTGTTTGAAGTCTTGCTTGGAGAATTTTGAACAGTACTTTGCTAACGTGTGTAATCATGCAGTAGTTTGAACATATTATGGCATTGCCCATCTTTGGGATTGGAATGAAAACTGACATTTTCCAGTCCTGTGGCCACAACTGTGCTTTCCAAATTTGCTGGCATATTGAGTGCAACATTTTCACAGCATCATCTTTTAGGATCTGAAATAGCTCAACTGGAATTCCATTGCCTCCATTAGCTTTGTTCATAGTGATGCTTCCTAAAGCCCAGTTGACTTTGCATTCTAGTATGTCTGGCTCTAGGTGAGTGATCACACCATTGTGATTATCTGGGTCATGAAGATCTTTTTGTATAGTTCTTCTTGTGTTCTTGCCACCTCTTCTTAATATCTTCTGCTTCTGTTAGGTCCATACCATTTCTGTCCTTTATTGTGCCCATCTTTGCATGAAATGTTCCCTTGGTATCTCTAATTTTCTTGAACAGATCTCTAGTCTTTCCCATTCTATTGTTTTCCTCTATTTCTTTGCATTGGTCACTGAAGAATGCTTTCTTATCTCTCCTTGCTATTCTTTGGAACTCTGCATTCAAATGGGTATATCTTTCCTTTTTTCCTTTGCCTTTAGCTTCTCTTCTTTTCTCAGCTGTTTGTAAGGCCTCCTCAGACAACCATTTTGCCTTTTTGCATTTCCTTTTCTTGGGAATGGTCTTGATCACTGCCTTCTGTACAATGTCACAAACCTTTGTCCATAGTTCTTCAGGCACTCTGTCTATCTTATCTAATCCCTTGACTCTATATGTCCCTTCCACTGTAATTGTAAGGGATTTGATTTAGCTCATACCTGAATGGTCTAGTGGTTTTTCCTACTTTCCAACTTAAGTCTGAATTTGGCAATATGGAGTTCATGATCTGAGCCAGAGTCAGCTCCCGGTCTTGTTTTTGCTGACTGTATAGAGCTTCTCCATCTTTGGCTGCAAAGAATATAATCAGTCTGATTTCTGTGTTGACCATCTGGTGATGTCCATGTGTAGAGTCATCTCTTGTGTTGTTGGAAGAAGGTGTTTGCTATGACCAGTGTGTTCTCTTGACAAAACTCTGTTAGCCTTTGCCCCACTTCATTCCATACTCCAAGGCCAAATTTGCCTGTTACTCCAGGTATCTCTTGACTTCATACTTTTATATTCCAGTCCCCTATAATGAAAAGGACATCCTTTTGGGGTGTTAGTTCCAAAAGGTCTTGTAGGTCTTCATAGAACTGTTCAACTTCAGCTTCTTCAGCATTACTGATTGGGGCATAAGTTTGGATTACTGTGATATTGAATGGTTTGCCTTGGAAACAAAAAGAGATCACTCTGTCATTTTTGAGATTGCATCCAAGTCCTGCATTTGGGACTCTTTTATTGATTATGATGGCTACTCCGTTTCTTCTAAGGGATTCCTGCCCACAGTAGTAGATATAATGGTCATCTGAATTAAATTCGCCCATTTTGGTCCATTTTAGTTTCCTGATTCCTAAATTGTCAATGTTCAGTCTTGCATTCTCTTATTTGACCACTTTCAATTTACTTTGGTCCATGGACTTATGATTCCAGGTTCCTATGCAATATTGCTCTTTACAGCATTGGACTTTACTTCCATCGCCAGTCACATCCACAACCGGGTGCTGTTTTTGCTTTGGGTCTGTCTCTTCATTCTTTCTGGAGTTATTTCTCTACCTTTCTCCAGTAGCATATTGGGCACCCACCGACCTAGGGAGTTCATCTTTCAGTGTCCTATCTTTTTGCCTTTTCATGCTGTTCATGGGATTCTCAAGGCAAGAATACTGAAGTGGTTTGCCATTCCTTTCTCCAGTGGGCCACGTTTTGTCAGAACTCTCCACCACGACCCATCTGTCTTGGGTGGCCCTACAGGGCGTGACTCATAGTTTCATTGAGTTAGACAAGGTTGTGGTCCATGTGATCAGTTTGATTAGTTTTCTGTGATTGTGGTTTTCACTCTATCTGCCCTCTGACAATAAGGATAAGAGGCTTATGGAAGCTTTCTGATGGGAGAGACTGACTGAGGGGGTCACTGGGTCCTATTCTGATGGGCTGGCCATGCTCAGTACATCTTTAATCCAATTTTCTGTTGATGGGTGGGGCTCTGTTCCCTCCCTGTTGTTCTATCTGAGACCAAACTATGGTGGAGATAATGAAGATAAGGGTGACCTCCTTCTAAAGGTCCCATGCACATACTGCTGCACTCGGTGCCCCGACCCTGCAGCAGGCCACTGCTGACCCATGCCTCCAGAATCCTGGACCGTCACAGAGAGTCTGGGTCAGTCTCTTGTGGGGTCAGTGCTCCTTTCTCCTGGGTCCTGGTGCACACAAGGTTTTGTTTGTGCCCTCCAAGAGTCTGTTTCCCCAGGCCTGTGGAAGTTCTGTAATCAAATCCCACTGGCCTCCGAAGTCAAATTATCTGGGAGTACTCAGTCTGTTTGCCAAATCCCCAGGTTGGGAAATCTGTTGTGGCTGCTAGAACTTCCCTAACAGTACGAGGATTTCTTTGGTATAATTGTTCTACAGTTTATGGGTCGTCTGCTCTGCAGCTGTATGGTGGGGTTAGGAGGTGGGGTGACCTCCTTCAAGAGGGCGTATGCCACAGGCTGTGTGACCAGGTGGCTGTGCCCAGAGCCCCTGCGGCAGGCCACTGCTGACCCATACCTGCACAGAGACTCAGACACAGGTCCGGCTCAGTCTCTGAGGGGTCTCTGGGTCCTGGTGTGCACAAGGTTTTGTTTGAGCCCTCTGAGCACCTCTGGCAGGTATGGAATTTGTTTCTAAAGGCAATTTCGCCCCTCCTACCATCTTAATGGGGCTTCTCCTTTGCCCTTGGATGTGGGGTATCTTTCTTTGGTGGGATCCAACAGTCTCCTGTCAATGGTTGTTCAGCAGTGAGTTGTTATTTTAGAGTTCTCACAGAAGTTGAGTGCACACATCCTTCTACCTCACCATCTTGCCAGCACAAAACTTGTCTTTCCCATTCTATTGTTTTCCTCTATTATAGATTCTCTTTGCACTGATCACCAAGGAAGGCTTTCTTATCTCTCCTTGCTATTCTTTGGAACTCTGCATTCAAAAGGGTATATTGTTCCTTTTCTCCTTTGCCTTTCACTTCTCTTCTTTTCTCAGCTATTTGTAAGCCCTCCTCAGACAGCCATTTTGCCTTTTTGCATTTCTTTTTCTTGAGGATGGTCTTGACCACTGCCTCCTGTATGATGTCACGAACCTCCATCCATAGTACTTTAGGCACTCTGTCTATCAGATCTAATCCCTTGAATCTATTTGTCCAACACACAACTACATGTAAAATAAATAACTAACAAGGACCCACTGTGTAGCACAGGGAACTCTACTCAGCATTCTGTAATAACCTATATGAGAGAAGAAACTGAAGAAGATTGGATAAATGTATATGTATAACTGAATCTCTTCACTGTACACTTGAAACTAATGCAACATTGTAAATCAGTTATACTCCAATAAAAATATTTAAGAGATCAATAAAGTACTTTTAAACCTTGAAAGTCTGAAAATTATATTAAATCTGTTCCTTAAGTTTAGGTTAACTTGATGATAATCAAAAACATATAGGATGTTACTAGATAATAATCCAGTAAAACAAGCTATAGAATAATGAAATACATTAAGAAAAATAATAGTAATATTATTAACAGCAACTACGATTGTTGTACCAACTGCAGATCGAGTGCTTTACATCAGTGTCTCCTCTAATCTTTATGCGGTCTGATGAAACAGTTATTATTACATTCATTCTTCAGATGAAGAAACTGAAGCTTAGATAAATAACATATGTTATATGTGGGGCCACAGCTGGTTGGCAATGACACTAAGACTCAATCTCAAACTGCCTTGATTCCAGGGTCAAGTCCTTCTGCACCTCACAGCATTGTCCTTCTAATGTATAGAAATATAAAGAACAGAAATATGCAAAATCATTGTTAAACTGTTTGTCTTTAAAAAAGGAGAAACAATATAAATGATAAGAGTCAGAAACGTGAAGTTTCTTGAACACACACTCATTCATCTGAAATGAGGTGTCAGTATGATTCCACTTATCATCCTTAAGGCTACTTCCCCAACTTTTATGCAGATGCTCATCATTCCTAGAGACAAAATAAATTTGCCTCTAGTAACTCACATGTTATTCCAGAAAATTTTCTGGTAAAGTTTTAGTTGTTTTGACAGAAATGTGTTGATTCATATGTACCTGAGTTTCTGTCTAAGGGTAGAGATCTTTGCTATCCCCATTACATGTGAGTCTTGTGTCCCCTCAGTCATACTTGAGTTTAGTCTGGTCAACCAGTTGGCCCTCAGTAATTGGTCAACCAGTTGGTCAACCAGTAATTACCCTCTATCATAATTTGATCCTACTATACATGAATGAGGAGTCTCTAATTTAAATACTTCAAGAGGAGACCAAGCATAGTTCAAGAGGGCAGACCTGCCTGAAGGCTTTGGAAAATAAAAAAGACTTTCAGTGAATATGTGTGTCCAGTTATTAGGCTGGACATAGATTCAGATGAGCAGGATTATACAAAGAAAACCCTAAAGATACCACCAGAATATTACTAGTGCTAATCAATGAATTGAATAGAGTTGGAGGATACAAAACTAATACAAATCCCTTGTATTATACATAGAAGACCCTAAAGATGTCACCAGATGAGAAGTGGGGAATACCAACATTGTGTGTGGTTGTTAGCACCATCAAGAGATGCTAACCTTTAGTTGTACAACCCTTTTAAAGAAGTTATTCAGTCTCAACCACTTCTGTGGAATATACCCCCTTGAAATTCAAATAGTTTATATCTGGCTGGGCAGGTTAAACTAGATATAAAATTGAAATTCAATAGTGATGGTCAGAGGTTTCAAAATCTTGGTCACTGACTATTGGTCATGGAAATCCGGTATCACATTAAGAGCTTTAGTCTAGGAAGCCTGAGAATGTAGGTTCATATTCTGACTCTATCTGTGAATCTGTTTCTTTTAGATATAAGTGAATACACTAGCCTAGATTATTTTGAGACCTCTTTCAGTGTCTTAGATCCTTTTTTTCCTGCCCAAAGCCTAGATGACCTAGTTTAAGAAAAAAATCATCTGCCTCCAGAATAGCCCCTCACCAGAATATCAGTTCCACAGAGGAAGGTGTCTGACTACTTTCCCTTGCCTTCATCCCCTCCCTGGAATGACACCTTGCATAAAGTCATCCAAATTTCTGAACCTAAGACACTGCCGATTGAAAGTCACTACTGTTCTAAAAGAAAGAAAACTGCTTCCAGTGAATTATAAAATGCCATCGATTAAAGGATACTTTGTCATATTAAATATATTACAACGTGGGGGGAAATTCACCTTAGAATTAGTGAAAGTTTTTCATCTACTCCTGTTCTTGCATTCTCCTTTCCACCTTCTAAACAAACTATTTAAAAAAATACATTTAATTCTTATGGCCCTGTTCATCTCCCTTAGAAATATTTTCAGTGTTTTTTTTTTTTTTTTGGCTTTGTTTTTGTAGTAAAGGTCCCTTATGCTCAGTGTAGTGATGTTGGATTTGTGTTGACCTTATCTTATGGCCTGTGGCTGTCTCCTGTTCCTGGCTAGTTTTTAGGCAAATTTCTGGGAGCCCCTGCAGGATGGGCATCATGGAAATACAGATCTCATACCAACCAGTATGTGGCTAATTTTCCAACAGGCAGTCCTTTTTCCACTGACAGCCTTGGGTGGATACCAGAGTTCTTGTAATTTCCTGAACCGACAGATTGAATAATGTCATCTCTACCTCTCTACTTAGCTCAGTCCAGGCTCCTGGGGTACCAGCCTGATATAGCACCCACTTCCTGCTCCCTCCCCACCATGAACCCCAGGAATGACTTCAGAGTCTTTTAAACCTAAGCCAGATTTGGCAAATGATTTACAAAAGCAGTAAATCCTTCCAAGTTCTTTCTTTTCTGTATCACACCACTCCCAGCCACAAGTCATTATGTCCATAAAATTCAAGTGGACATTTTTTACTCTTTTTCAGAATTATCAAATGTATTTTCCTGATCTTGTATCTTGTTTTCTCTGGGTGTCATAGAATATCAAAATATCCTTTTATGAGTCACAGATCTTCCTGAGATGTTTGAGGCTTTTAATTTTTAGGGTTATTTTATATACTAGGATAGAAATAATCATTGGCGTAAGAAAAGCTTGTAAGGGTTAAGCATGTAAAAACCATGCTAACAATGATTTACTGTGTAACACAAGAACAGTATTTTATATCTATAAGACCTGTAATGGAAAATAATCAGTATATATATATATATATATGTATACATGACTGAGTCACTTTGCTGTAACCTGAAATACAATGTTTTAAACCAACTATATTCAATAAAAAAGTCATGCTCAGTGCAGGAGAAATAACAAGACACCCTCCTGGACCTTGACTAGATAAGAGTTCAGTGAGGGTTTAATTTGAAAAAAGTTACTTTTTAAAACATTCCTGTTTTCATTTAGCTTCCTTCTCGTCTAAAAGTGCTTCTGTTCTACTCAAGATTACAGAGGAGGCCTGACCCCTTGGTGTTAAGTTAGCTTCATGAATTTTCCTTTTGTCTTTCCCACAGCTGAGCAAGAGGAGGAAGCTCACCCTGAATACAAATATGGAAATGAACTTTCTGCAGATGACTTGGGTCACAAGGAAGCTATTGCCAATAGTGTCAAGAAGGTCAGAGTCTTGGTGCTCTTTGTTTTCATGACTTCCAAGAGATGGCAGCTGGTATGCCATTTCAGAAATGTGAGCGCCACAAGAGAATAAGGTAGCCTGTAATTCCCCTTCTCAGTTGGGCAGCCAGAATCAATATCCTACCTCGAGGCATGCACAATACAATGACTCTTCGGTCATGCCTAGTGTTGATCCCTACCTCTTTGGCCCGTGTCCTTCAAATGTTATTTATTTCCTTATGACACATGAGCAGGAAGACCGCAACAGCATCCCAGCAGCAAAGGTGATGCTGTTGAGATCATTGAGAGAATGACCCTGATCATCCCAGCAAACCCCCGTTAGAAAATCAGTGCTACCCACTGGAGGTCTCATCTCCCTGCTAACATAGAATAAGCACCAGTTTATTAATTACCTTCATGTATGTGTGTGTGTGTGTGTGTGTGTGTGTGTTATGGAAACATTTACGGTCTGCTATCTTAGCACCTTTCAAGTATGCGTGTGTGCTAAGTCACTTCCGACTCCTTGCAACCCCGATGGACTTTAGTCCACCAGGCTCCCTGTTGATGGATTCTCCAGGCAAGAATATGGAGTGGATTGCCATTTCCTCCTTCAGGGGATCTTCCTGACCCAGGGATCGAACCTGTGTCTCTCTCTTTTTTTTTTTTTTTTTTCATTTATTTTTATTAGTTGGAGGCTAATTACTTTACAATATTATAGTGGGTTTTGTCATACATTGACATGAATCAGCTATGGAGTTACATGTATTCCCCATCCCGATCCCCCCTCCCACCTCCCTCTCTACCCGATTCCTCTGGGTCTTCCCAGTGCACCGGGCCAAAAAAGCAAAAATAACCAAATGGGACCTAATGAAACTTCAAAGCTTTTGCACAACAAAGGAAACTATAAGCAAGGTGAAAAAACCTGTGTCTCTTATGTCTCCTGTATTGGCAGGCAGATTCACCACTTGCACCACCTGGGATGGAATATAGTGTTGTTAACTCTCGTCACCATGCTATCCGTGACATCCCCAGGGCTTACTCATCTTATAACTGGAAGTTCATACCCTTTGACATCTCATTCCCCAACCCCCACTGGGGCCTGGCAAAGTGGTTGATTTTTAATACTAGTGAGTGATAGAGTAAGAAGACGCAGAATGTCCACTGGATTGCTAGCCTGGGAGTCATGATGACCTTGAAAAGAGGAGTTTTGGGGCAGTTAGGGACCCCTTGGACAGATACATCTGAATGAGGAGAAGCAATACTTTTGAGCAGTTTTGCTGTGAAGGGGAGCTGGTGGTTAAAGGGAACCCAGGAGTCCAGAGAGAGTTAATTTTAGGATAAATAAATTCAGGGTGATGACTGAATCCTTTGACATGGTCTTTGATGGGAGCAATAGTACTTAATCATTAAAGACAATGGATGAAGATGCAGGTAGGTGTATACAGTAGGTGCTAAGAAAACGGGAGCAAATTTATCTGCTGAGCAAAACCAGGAGAATACTACCATTATGCTTACCTTTTCTGATATAGAGGATTGCAGCTACTTTCAGATTATTAGATGCCTACTAAAACTCACTATCCTGCCTTTATCAGCACCCAGACATGAGTGTTGACTTGCTCAAGAGTGATTCTTTACATACCAGAGGAGGTGGTCCCATCGATTATTTCCCAAGCCCCATCACTAGACCACTAACTAAATTACCCTAAGAAAGCACTGAAATAGGTGAAGACTATCAGCCAAAATGGAGATAAGCATTATGATGAGCTTTTCTGGTGTGAAAGAGAGTTACACCATGATATCCTGTCAGTTCTCACTGTATCTGTGGCTTTATGTTACCAGTAATGTCCTATCTTAACAGATAAATAGAACAGCAGGCGTACAGAGAACTATCTAACATATTTGAACATCCACAGGTGTGGGGCTAGTAAACTTGAAGTTTCACCCTTTAGAGAAGTAAATTATTTTCTTTCTCTAATTTAGGCTTCAGATGACCTTGAACATGAAAACAGCAAAAAGGTAACAGAACAATTCCATTGTGCATTTTGTTTTCATTATGAGAAACTATGTGGTCATTCAATATTGAATAGGTTTTATTAAGTGCTGTTTATTCTGTCTTCTCCTACCCACTGCCCATGAAATATCAGACTATTTATAGGGATAATATGTACATGCTCAGTGCATCTACTTGTAAGAGTCTTCAAAGGAAAAAATTAACCACGTGACGAAATGATTATATTCTGATATAATCACAAAACCTAGGGCAGACAAATAAGATGATTTTTCTAAAAATAAGTGTTTAGGCATTTAGGTATTTTCTTAGTTAGCATTTGAGATTTCATTCCTAGACAATGGACAAAGGCATGTATAATTCTTCTACTGTATGTTTATTGATAATTAGTAATGCCAGTACCATAAGCTGGGTACCAGGCTGATTCCCTGGATGACAACCTCATTACTGTCAGTCATCATGTGTATCAAGGATTACAGTCTGACCCACTAACTGCATGAGAAGGCTGAGGCCTTAAAGATGAACATAACTTGTCACAGCCGCTTAACAAATATCAGTGATCAAAGATCAGCTTATCTTTGTTGACCCCAATATCGTAATAAATTCTAGTAGAAGAGAATTTCACAAATATCTTAGGAGACGACTGGGATCAGACTTAACCAGAATCATTCCAAACTTTAGACAGTAAGAATATTGGGTTTTCCTTCAAATAAGATAGGACCCCATAGACAAGAAGATAACCCTTTCTGAAGCCCTGATGTGGGAATCAAATGATAAAGTAAATTTCTGCCTCTGGCTGCCAACAGTTTCAAAACTGCAACACGCCGTGTACTTTTTATTAAAAGGACCACTTTGATCATGAGCTGTGAAGAAGATATAACAAACTAAAAATATTACTTTACTTCCCTTACGATAAAGTCACCATTAAGTAATGTCAAATAAAACTCCTAGAATGGATACAATGTGAAATTGACTAATAGCCTTTCAGAACACCAATATAGTTGGAACAAAGACCTTTCCGTTTTGCTATCATATGAATTCCCTGACCTATGGTCATTTTTATTTTCAGATTAAATGATTATATGCTCCTAGTCTGTGAATGAACTTTCAAATTTTAACTGGGGACATTTGAAAACATGATTTTTAAAAATCCCAACAAGTTCCATTATTTGGTTATTTATTGGCTTTTACTGGTGAGATCAGTTTGATGGTCTAAAATGTTATCAGGCAAACAAACTGCCCTGGCCATTTTTTTCAACCAATGAATTGACTGATGCGAGTCAACAGTTTATTCATCCTTGAGTATTGATCTCAACTAAATATTGATCACTTCTGAAGGTGTTATTTTTGCTGTTGTTGGTTGTGTTACTTTTGTCCTGATTTACAAGGAAACAAACTAAAATAATGTGTTTCTCTTTGCCTGTATGCAAAGTAATACAATTTTAATAGGTGCTGTGTAGTGGATTATCACATTAGTTTAAGAATAAGCTTTTTTTTAAAAATACCACAAACCATTTATGTATGTGACTTGGTTTCCAAAAGTGTTAAGTAGGTATGGTCCCCAGACCAGCCACTTGGGAGCTAGTTAGAAATGCCAGTTCTCAGGTTTCACAGCAGACTCCCTTTTTCAGAAACTCTGAGGGCGAGGCCCTGGAATCTGATTTAACAAGCTTATCTGTACACTAAAATTGAAGGATCTCTGTTTTTTAATTTATTTCACAACTTGTGAAATTATGAATTATAATACCTTTTATACATATTCCATAGTATTGCTCTGAACTTCAATATAGTTTCTAGAATAAAGTCCTTTGAAAATCTAAAACAATGTCCCCAAAGTGTAAGGTAAGCTTCATATTTTACTATTATCTCTATTTGTATTATTTGGAGCCACAATAGACATTAACTTTTTTTTTTTTTGACCACGCCTCAAGGCATGTGAATTCTTAGTTCCCTGACCAAGGATGGAACCCATGATCCTTGTGTTAGGAGCATGGAGTCACTGGACTGCCAGGGAAGTCCTGACATTAACTTTTAAAATTATCTTATGTTGGGACTTCCCCGGCAGTCCAGTGGTTAAGACCCTACACTTCCCAAGTACCGAGTGTGGGTTCAATCCCCGGTCAGGGAGCTAAGATGCCACATGCCTTGTGGCCAAAATACCAAGACATAAAACAGAGGCAATATTGTAACAAATTCGTTAAAGACTTTAAAAATGGCCCACATCAAGAAAATCTTTAAATAAATTAAAAGCTCTTTTTAAAAATTATGTTTTATTTAACATAATTGAGGAAGAGAAAAATCTTTTATCTTTGGATCTGTGTGCAGATTGTCTCTAGTAAGGAAGTTTGTAGGGGCTTCCCAGGTGGCTCAGTGGTTAAGAATCCACCTGCCCGTGCAGAAAACCCAGGAGACTCGGATTTGATCCCTGGGTCAGGAGAATCCCCTGGAGGAGGATTTGGTAACCCACTCCAGTATTCTGGCTTGGAGAATGCCGTAGACAGAGGAGCCTGGCAAGCTACAGTCCACGGGATCACAGTCAGGCGTGACTGAGCACCTGAGCACACACTCACGCAAGGCAGTTTGTGGCCTAAATCTGAGAGTCCTGACGTCTCTGACGTGTGTATTCCCTTTGTTGTGCTCGTAGGGCCTGGTTACCGTAGAAGATGAGCAGGCGTGGATGGCATCTTATAAATATGTGGGTGCTACCACTAATATCCATCCGTATTTGTCCACAATGATCAACTATGCACAGCCTGTAAAGTTTCAAGGCTTCCATGTGGCTGAAGGTAACACCAAAGGTTAAATGCTGTTGCCTTTTCTGTCTGCTTTTCTTTCATCGTGCTGTGATCTGACTTGCTGCCATTCCCTTTCCTGGGCACGTGGACTGTTGCATTTCACCTTACTTTTGTTGCACAGACCACCCAGGTCCTTGGCTCGTGGGGGCCTTGTGTTGTCATTTCCAGCATCGTCCACAAGGTGGCTCTGAGAGACTGGATTTGGGAGCACTCCAAGCACAGAACCTCTTGCATTAGATACACTTTGTAAGACCCGTTTGAGTCAAAACCTGGTCTCTTTAAAACATAGCAAGTGATATTTTAAAACTTCGTATAATTATTTCTGGACTGGAGAAGAGATAGTCCTCACTGAAAATACATGTCCCAGGAGTGGCTGTGAATGTCAGTTGCTATACACATAACTGACTCAAAATTTAATTCATCACTTTTCTTAAGTCAGCCATCTCCATCATCAGAACATTAATGAAAGCAGGAGCTACTGATATCATGATGGAGCATCTGCCTCCAAAGCCTCATGATTCCAAGTGTAATTATATTTATCACTTGTCTTTTGTGAGTCTGATGGCAGAGTTTCTAAGTGCATCTTTGCTTTTCTTTACAGAACGCAATATTCATTATAACATGTCTTCTTTTAATGAGTCGGTCGGTCTAGGCTACTTGAAGACACACGCCATTGAATTTGTGAAGTATCCTTATGTATTAAGTGGACTAAATGGTTGGTGAACTTTGAGTTTGGCAGGAATCTCTAAAACAGAAAGATGGCTAATATATTATTGTGGTTGTAGAGCTAGTAATATAAAGTATGTGAAAGACCGCAGCAGCAGGGAAAACCTGCCCAAATGCGAATTGTTTTTATAATTCACACCATGAACTATGGTTTTTCTCCTTAGTGTCCTTTATACATGTGAAATCCGTTCTCTGTTGTCACATGTTTTTGTCAGTGTTGATCTCAATCTTCATTGCTTTAGCTCTTTGTTATTTATTTATCACTGCTGGGATCCTCTTTTCCATTTTCCTTAATACATTACACAGTTATAACAAACGGCAAATGAGTCGCATTTACCCCAAGGGAGGCCGAGTCGATTCCAGTAATTACATGCCTCAGATTTTCTGGAACGCTGGCTGCCAGATGGTTTCGCTGAACTATCAAACCCCAGGTAGGAACTGATGTCCAGTGACCTCGAATTCCATGAGAATATTTTGACAGGATGGTGCCAAGAGTTGCTGTCAGTTGACTGTGGGCATTTTTCAAAGGAAGCAGACATATGGCGAAACAACATGTTGTTGAATGTATAGAATGATGAGAAATTGAAAGCGCAAAGTAGAGCAATAAAACAATGGTAGAAGATAATAGAGTTTGATTTCAATTGAATTTCCTTTTGAAAATGCCGTGACTAATCTGCTAAACATTGTCCCTTTTTCCAAAACATGTCTAGTTTTTCTTCTTTTTGGATCAAACTTATCTTCTTGTCCAGAGACAGAATGAAATGAGAAGAATTGGAGGATCTTTGTACAGTAACTGACTCATTTCTCCTCGGGAAAGTAGCCTTCCCACTGTTGGCATTCAGCAGATCAGCAACATAGCAGAATCTCACCATAAAGATGGAGAGTATTATGGAGTAGATTCTGCTAAAATGGTGTTTAAGGAGTCCTATACTCTTAGAGGTACTAATGTATAACTTATTCCTCCGAAGTGTACTCTGGCCAGGTTTCAATATATAATTTTTTTTTTCCTGCATGGAGAGCAGTCAATTTTGATGAAAACATAAATAAAATCTTTAAAGTTTTCAAAATTTGCTTAAGAGCCTAGGATCACAATATGAAGATGAGAGACAGAAAAAAATAGTTTCTAGTTAACTCATGTGAAACAGGTGAGAAATATGCCACAAAATCTATTCACCGCAGCATGGTCCTTTTTCTAAAAAAATTAATTGTTATTTTCATTGGAGGCTAATTACTTTACAATATTGTGGTGGTTTTTGTCATGCATTGACATGAAAGTACATGGATGTACGTGTGTCCCCATCCTGAACCCCCCTCCCACCTCCCTCCCCATCCCATCCCTCTGGGTCGTCCCAGTGCACCGGCTTCGGGGCACTCAGAGCATGGTCCTTTAAAATGGTTGGGGGGAAGAATCCCTTTTGTTCTGTTCTTTTCCTCTATAAGGGTATCCCCCATGTTTCCCAGTTTAGGACTTTTTTTTTTTTTTCCAAGCCAATCCAGCATGCTTTGTAAATCTGAATACACCTTGCTCCCCGTGGTCTGGACCGACTGAACGGTCCTGAAACTTGCGTCCCTCTGGCACGGATGTGGCCTGGCTGTGTTTCCCAGCCTCGTGACCAGGAACTGAAGTCAGATTTCTGCTCAGCACCGCTCTTGCTGCTCACTGTGCTTAACTATGACCAGGAATCGTCATGATCCCAGAGTGTTTCTAATAGAAATGAAAAGGATTAAAAGGCACTGCTGACTTTACTTATTTAAAAAGATGTCAAGTTGTATGCTTTGCTGTCAGGGAAACCATTATGTAGATTAAATGATCCAAAGGCAGTTTATTCGCTAGGCCAGGTTACATTTTATTCTGTGATGTAAGGTTTAATCATAGTACTTTGAGAAGAAAAAAAAACACTCATCAGGAGGCCCCCCCTTTTTTTTGCTGATGAAAAGAAAGAAGATTTTGTTTGCCTGCAAGAAAAAGTCATAACCATGCTCTGCC
Source organism: Odocoileus virginianus (assembly GCF_023699985.2). Taxonomy (NCBI): domain Eukaryota; kingdom Metazoa; phylum Chordata; class Mammalia; order Artiodactyla; family Cervidae; genus Odocoileus; species Odocoileus virginianus. Next base: position 1,763,704 of record NC_069682.1, read on the forward strand.
AGTGTAGACCCCACTAGAATAATTCTTTTTAAGTCACACATTTTTTTATATGATACTTACCTAGTTTCTTTTTGATTCATTTTAATTGAGTTATACGTTCATACAACCCTATTGGATTTCTCCAGCATACCCTCCCTCTGGGTCATAAGGCATGTCTTCTCTAACTATATATACATCAGCTTAGACATCTGTACTCTCAACACTAATTCAACAGTCCTATGACTCATATATTGAATCCAAATTTGGAAGCAATGCCAACATGATCTCTATGAATGCACATTTTTTGTTGATTTTAAACTCAAGGTCATTTAAACATGGAAAAGAGAGTTGTATGCCTCTCTCTGTAAACAGATCCAGAAGTACCTGGTAGTGTTAAAAAAGACCTATCAGCTTGGGATCAGTATCTGCTTTCCATTATTTAAAATCACCACATCAAAATCTTCTTTGTCCAGGAAGATGAAGTGCTAAATTATTTTTGTCTCTTGACAGATTTAGCGATGCAATTGAATCAGGGGAAATTTGAGTATAATGGATCATGCGGGTAAGTAATGTGATTTAAACTGTTGTCACCGTGTTCCACACTCTACACTACAGCTGTAATGAAACCGTGTCATTTTAAATTAGAGGTTGGTGAATTTAAGTGAGGTTTGAGGGATGGGATAGAAACAAATGAAATCCCCAGGTAAGTTACATCTGCAATATACATTCTTCATCAACCACGTTTCATTAAGCAGATTAAAAAAAAAAAATTAACCACTAGGTAAGCAGTTTATTATACACAAGAATTTAATACTCTCACTTTAAATTCAATAGTGGAGGCCTTTATAACTAGGACAGATAATGATCCCTGCTCATTTGGACATCAGCAAGAGGGACAAAGATAGTAAATATGTGTATCTTACACAGGACAGATAAAGGAATGAAGTTGATTTAGTATGTAATGAAGTCCTCAATGTTAAGTGGAATTTATTTCAGCTAGGAAGACAGTTATGTCCTCTATTAATTTTTTTCTTGTCTTGTAAATAGTAGTTACCAAAAAATAATGCTATGAGTGTTGCTCAAGGTACTTAAATAGTGCTCCCTAAAATCTGTGAACCAAGGAGTGAAATAGGAAATGTCAATTTCACTGAAATGCTGGAAAGTTAAATGAAAAAATGAAATTGAAGAAAGTTCTATGGAAGAACTTTCTTGTAGTTCTTGTATAGGCATTCTGTACACGTTCTATACAAGAAAAAAACTGTGTGGCCATTTTTTTTTTTTCCTCCATGCAGATTTCCCCAAGTGGTACTGCAGGTAAATGATCTCAAACCGTTACCCAAAGCCCTCTAGACTAATTGAGCAGAATTTCTTCCCACCACACTTCTGTCAGGATGCTCTTGGCCTCCCTGGTTGGATACGTAATGTCCCATGTTGGATACTAAAAACAGCCCATCACAATAAAATTTTCAGCACTTGTGGATTCAGAATGCCAACTCCCACCTCTTCCTACACCCACAGGTGACAACCCTGTTACCCAAGTCACCCACCTTCAGCATACAGGGTATTTGCCTCTGCTGTGTGTTTTGAAGGAAATGCAAATTGTATACCTTAAACTAATGAAGTGTTATATTTCATTTAGGTTGGTGCAAAAGTAATTGAAGTTTTGCATTGCTGAACTTTGCCGTTTGATACTGGATACATTCTTAAGTAAATCCGGTTATGTTATACATCATTAATGCACATTTCTCACTGTATGTTTTTTTCCTAATGACTTATTACTTGCTGTTTATTTTATATTTATTTTAGACTATAGAAATGATGTTAGACAAAAAGCAAATTTGAGTGACTTTTTTATTCAAGTTCAAAATGTGTTGGAAAACAGTGAAGACAACTCGCAACATCAACAATGCATTTGGCCCAGGAACTGCTAACGAACAAGGAGGGTGGTCGTGGTTCAGAAGTTTTGCAAAGGAGACGAGAGCAATGAGCAGCATCGTGGCTGCAACTTCTGTTGCCAGCGACCAACTCAGAGCAATCATCAAAGCAGATCCTCTTGCAACTACACAAGAAGTTGGCAGAAGGAAACTCGTTGTCGACCATTCTGTGGCCATCTGACATTTGAAGCAAATTGGAAAGGTGATAGAGCTCGATCAGTGGGTACCTCAGGAGCTAACTTAAAGTTGAAAAAGATCGTTGTTTTTGAAGTGTTGTCTTCTCTTTCTGTATACAATAGCGAACTCTCAATCAGATTGTGACATGCAATTAGAAGTGGATTTTATGTGACAACTGCCGACAACCAGCTCAGTGGCTGGACTGAGAGAAGCCCAGAAGCACTTCCCAAAGCCACACGTGCACCAAAAAAAGACCATGGTCACTGTTTGGTGGTCTGCTCCCCGTCTGATCCACTACAGCTTTCTGAATCCCTGCAAAACCATTACATCTGAGAAGTATGCTCAGCAAATCGATGAGATGCACTGAAAACTGCAACGTCTGCAGCCAACCCTGGTCATTAGAAAGGCCTCAGTTCTCCATGACAACGCCCGACTGCATGTCTCACAACCAATGCTTCAAAAGTTGAACAAATTGGGCTACGAAGTTTTGCCTCATCCACCATATGCATTTGACCTCTCGCCAACCAACTACCACTTCTTCAAGCATCTGAACAACTTTTGGCAGGGAAAATCCTTCCACAACCAGCAGGAGGCAGAAAATGCTTTCTAAGACTTCGTCAAATCCTGAAACATGATTTTTATGCTACAAGAATGAACAAACTTGTTTCTCATTGGCAAAAATGTGTTGATTATAATGGTTCCTACTTTGATTAATAAAGATGTGTTTGAGCCGCGTTAAAATGATTTAAAATTCATGGTCCAAAACCATAATTACTTTTGTACCAACCTACTATCTCTCAATAAAACAGGGGAGAAAAAAAAAATTAAAATTATAGTTCCAAAGAAAACAATCCAATACACATTTAGAGTATTTTTAAGCTGCCTTGTTATTTAGTGCCAAACATTGATAACCAGGAGACTGTGTACATAAATTGATGGGTGGGCCCCCAGTGGGGGCTGAGGCCCCGGGGGCAGCCGTGATGGAGGGCATAAGAGCCCTTGGCACTAGCCCGACCCAGGTCTTCCACAGGCTGATGTTACCCTGGGCAGGTAGAGGAGGCCCTGAATCTCAATTTCCTGCTGATAATATGAAGCCAGTTCAGTGAGTTTGAACCGAGTGTATGTATTTGATGTCCTTTACGAGCTAAAAATTTCTGTGGAAAAGTGAGGTTAACGAGAAGCTCCAGCCCATATGGCTGATGACAGGCAGAGATCACAGAGCCTCTTGATCTTGTTGAAAGAGCCTCTTTTCACAGCGGTCCTGTGGGGAGCCTGGGGTGCGAGGTGGGGTGGGCAGAGCGGTCCTGTGGTCCACACCGGCTGTGACCCTCCCACAGCCTTCACCTGGCTCAGGACAGGCTTTTCACCCTCCTTAGGAGTCCAGTGGCTCCTCCTGCCTGGATACGGGGTGGGCATCGTTTCTATGGAAGAGGGGCCCCAGTGTTACTGAACCAAACTTGTCCACCTGTCCACCCTCAGCAAAGTCCGTCAGTGGTGGCTGTGCTGAAGGAGCTAGCAGTGTTTGTTGTAAGGCCCCGGGCAAGAGAACAGGTGACTCCTGTTCTAACCCCCCAGACTTCCTGCAGAATTTCAGCAAAGCATTGTTAAAAGCCAGGCGAAGCGGGTGGGATCTGTTTTATCACAGTTCACATGCTCAGCGTCTCACCTTCGGCACTGTTTACTGTAAAATCCATTCATGAACAAGGATGGTGCTATGTTAGCCTGGTTTTTCCAGTGGTCATGTACAGACGTGAGAGCTGGACCATAAAGAAGGCTGAATGCTGAAGAATTGATGTTTCTGAACTGTGGTGCTGGAAAAAACTCTTGAGAGGCCCTTGGACTACAAGGAAATCAAACCAGTCTGTCCTAAAGGAGACCAATCCTGAATATTCATTAGAAGGACTGATGTTGAAGCTGAAGCTCCAATACTTTGGCCACCTGATGTGAAGAACCGACTCATTAGAAAAGACCCTGATCCTGGAAAAGATTGAGGGCAGGAGGAGAAGGGGAAGACAGAGGATGAGATGATTGGATGGCATCACCGACTCAATGGACATGGGTTTGAGCAAGCTCCAAGAGATGGTGATGGCCAGGGAGCCCTGGTGTGCAGCAGTCCATGGGGTCACAAAGAGTCGGACACAACTGAGCGACCGAGCAACACTGCTAGCCTGGATTCTGTGCTTGTGTTTTTGAGGTAACGTGACCAAAAGCTTAAGTCCAACCAGAGGGACTGAAAAATCTGACCGCTCCCTGGGGCATCAGGACTTCAGGAGGCATGAACAATTAGTCTCCTGTCCCCTGCCCCTCCCCTTTCCTCCACACCCAGCCTGGAGGCAGACAATACTTGTAGAAACCCCTGAATCTCACAACAGTAACCAAACATCAGAAACTTACTTGGGAATCCCTGTCTGGCCTGTGGGCAGTTTGTTTAGGAGGCCACACCACTGCATCCTGTAAGTGTGATTTTTACCAGGAAGTGAGCAGTAGTTTGTTACAGACTCATTTTTAAAGATGGAAAAGCAGGAAGTACTTCTATACTTTATAATAAAACAAAATAAAGCAAACTAATTTCTCAAGCCCTTCCAGGCATGTGGAGGAAACCAGACAGTTGCTATCAAAATACTATGATATTTTATGATTCAAAGGTACACACTTTTTAAATGACTTTGTCAAGTTAGAATGAATCTTAAGATTCATGGCAACTTAACAGTTAATCAGCAGCCATTTTGCTTGCTTGCTGGTAAATAAAACGAGGGCATGTGATAGCATCTCACATGAGATGAAGCAGGATGAACTTTCTCGTTCCACCATCCTCTGATTCTGTAACTCCTGTCTCTCCACCTGGCTGAAAGCCCTTCTCTCCGGCCCTTGCCTCCAAGGCCTTTGAAGTCCACAGAGAATTCTTTTTTTTTTTCCCACTGATAGATTATTTTATTTATTTATTTTTTATTATTATTATTTTTTCCATTTATTTTTATTAATTGGAGGCTAATTACTTTACAATATTGTAGTGGTTTTTGCCATACATTGACATGAATCAGCCATGGATTTACATGTATTCCCCATCCTGATCCCCCCTCCCACCTCCCTCTCCATCCCATCCCTCTGGGTCTTCCCAGTGCACCAGCCCTGAGCCCTTGTCTCATGCATCCAACCTGACCTGGTGATCTTTTTCACCCTTGATAATATACATGTTTCAATGTAGTTCTCTCAAAACATCCCACCCTCATCTTCTCCCACAGAGTCCAAAAGTCTGTTCTGTACATCTGTGTCTCTTTTTCTGTTTTGCATATAGGGTTATTGTTACCATCTTTCTAGATTCCATATATATGCATTAGTATACTATATTGGTCTTTATCTTTCTGGCTTACTTCACTCTGTATAATGGGCTCCAGTTTCATCCATCTCATTAGAACTGATTCAAATGAATTCTTTTTAAAGGCTGAGTAATATTTTGTAGTGTATATGTACCACAGCTTCCTCATCCATTCGTCTGCTGATGGGCATCTAGGTTGCTTCCATGTCCTGGCTATCATAAACAGTACTGCGATGAACATTGGGGTGCACATGTCTCTTTCAGATCTGGTTAAAGTCCACAGAGAATTCTTACATCAATTCACTTGCCGTCAACTTTAGACTTGCCCTGTGGCCATCACACAGACCTGGATGCTTGGAATGGGTTCATTTCCTGCACCTAAAAACACCAGGCAGGACCAGCTAGATAGTCCGTGGGACCCAAGTGGTCCACGTTCACAAATCGTTAAGAATCAGGAGAGTAGCCGCAGAGCATGAAGCCAAGCAGGACGCTCCATGGTGGCACGAGCCCCACCCTCAGAGCCAGCTCCAGCTTCTGCATCCCCATCAGTGCCCAGGGGCCCGTGACCCACACAACCCCTAAATCGTGAGTGACAGCCTCTGCTGACTTAGGCCCAGAATGGACAGTTGTTCAAGGCAAGCTGGTTAAGGGTCAGCCCCAAGCCAGGGATCCTATCTATCAAATTTCTGAGGCTAAATCCAGCCTCCGAATTGGAGTTTCAGGTGTGAAGTAGGAAAGAAGCTTTATTGCTTTGCCAAACAAAGGGGGCCACATTGGGCTAATGCCCTCAAAACTGTGTTGCAACCCAGAGTGGGTATTTAGTAGAAATGGTTCAAAGAGGGCATGACCAGCATGTGGGCATTCTTCTGACTGGTTGGTGATGAGGAAAGTGGGAGTCCGCATCATCAGTTGTCTGGTTCCAGCCTGTCTGGGATCTGCGTGCTTGTCAGCAGCTTGCAGTTAATTTCTCCCACCTTGTGCATGTTTCAGTATCTGCAAAACTGCTCGAAAGTTTTTTTTTTTTTTAATATGAACCTGCTTTCATTTTTTTTTTCCATTTATTTTTATTAGTTGGAGGCTAATTACTTTACAATATTGCAGTGGTTTTTGTCATACATTGAAATGAATTAGCCATGGATTTACATGTATTCCCCATCCCAGTCCCCCCTCCCACCTCCCTTTCCACCCCATCCCTCTGGGTCATCCCAGTGCACCAGGCCTGAGCACTTGTCTCATGCATCCAACCTGGGCTGGTGATCTGTTTCACCCTAGATATACATGTTTCGATATGTTTATCCCTTGAGGGGGAACCAGGACCTTGCCACAAGGCTTTTCTATTGTTTCTTGACTGCTTCTCCCTTTTCTCCGCATTCCCTCCCATCCCTAATAAGGAACTGTTTGAGTCTGCTTGTTGGAACCCAATGCTGCCTCCCTGTGAAATATAGAACTATCATGCATTACCTTCCCTTGTAGCTGATGTCTGTTGCTTCACCAGACAAAGCTGGTAGGCTTCCTTGGAAAAATATGTGAAGGACTGTATTTACTCATCTACTTGCCATCCTAAATCTTGAGCTTTTGCTGTATCATATTTTTCAGTGATTAATGCTGGCCACAAAAAAGGCCCAAATCTAAAACTCTACAAACATAGAAAACAATATGTTCTATGCAGTTAGCTTTTATGTTAATATTACAGGTTATATCCTCCTAGAGACAGGTTGAATGTTCAAAGTCATCTTTAATATTTGAACAATTCTATAAACTTTCTGTATCCTTGATTTAAAAATCATTGTCATTGCTATATATGAAATAGATAATCAGTAGGAACCTACTGTATAGCCCAGGAAACTCCACTTAATTCCCTATAGTAACCTATATGGGAAAAGAATCTGAAAAAGAATATACATAAATACATAACTAAATCACTTTGCTGTACACTTGTAACTAACACAACATAAATCAGGTATACTCTAATATAAAATAAATATTTAAATAAAATAAAAATCATTATTGTCCTTTATTGCTGATTACATCCAAATGGAATGTGGGTCTATTTATTAACATGTTTTGTTCAGACTTAGAAGATAGCAAAGAATGTCAACTTTGTCAAAACCAAAAATATGGCTGTAAACTTTTTTTTAAGGAAAAATATCATGCTTTGGGATTCCCCTTGGTTGCATTTTAAAGAATAGTAATAGATTTAACATCATCTAGAGTTGAAACTTATCAAGGTTATACTTTAAGGGGTATAAAAGATTTGATCCCAAATTATGATTCTTTTGCGTCTAAAAACAAACCTACAGTTGTGGAGAAAGTGCTTTTATTTTCCGCTCATGTGAAGTGAGAGTTGCTCAGTAGTATCTGACTCTTTGTGACCCCATGAAGTATACAGTCCATGGAATTCTCCAGGACAGAATACTGGAGTGAGTAGCCTTTCCCTTCTCCAGAGGATCTTCCCAACCCAGGAATTCCCAACGCAGGTCTCCCGCATTGCAGGCAGATTCTTTACCAACTGAGCTATCAGGGAAGCTGATACCTCATATTTTTGCTCATATTAGTATGTAATTTTCCTATCTACAATTATAATCATTTTTTTAAAAAATGTTTTTTTGGAGAGATGGAGGTCTTTGACATAAGTTTCAGGAAAGTTATGGAATCCAGCCAGAGTGTGATTCTGTGACCATACCCAATGGGGATAAGGGGCAGACAGCGCTGAGAATCAATTGCAAGACACTTTAATCACACAAAAAATAAAACCTATACTCTTCGTCTGTCACCTTCTAACATCCCCTGCCCCATCCCAGCCTTAAGCAACCGCTAATCTACACACTGTCACTACATTTTTGCCAGTTCTGCACATTTCATGTAAATTGATTCATATAAGATGTGACCTTTTTAATGGCTGTCTTCAACATTTGCAAGGTTCACCTATGTTGTACTGTGTATCAATACTTTATTTTCTTGATTTCTTTTTATTACTGAAATAGTTTTATCACTTATTATTAATTTTCCACTGTGTGGATATACCTCATCTTGTGTGTCCATTCATCTTATACTGGAAATTTGCATTGTTCCATCTTTTGGTTATTATGAATAATGCTACTGTGAACGTTCATGTGCAGGTTTTTGTGTGAGCATATGTTTTCACTTTTCTTGGGTATACACGTAAGAGGAGGAGCGCTGGGTCGTATGGTAACTCTGTAACTGATGAATTCTAGACTGTTTTCCACAGTGGCTACATCATTTTACATTCCCACGAGCAATGTTGGGTGGGGGCTCCAATTTCTCCATCTTCTCGTCCACATTAATTTTCTTTGTTTTTAATATTGCCCTCCTAGTGTGTGTTCAGTTCAGTAGCTCAGTCGTGTCTGACTCTTTTCGACCCCATGGGCTGCAGCATACCAGGCCTCCCTGTCCATCACCAACTCGTGGAGCTTACTCAAACTCATGTCCGTTGAGTCAGTGATGCCATCCAACCATCTCATCCTCTGTCATCCCCTCCTCCTCCCGCCTACTGTGTGTAATGTTATCTTATTGTGATGCTGGCTTGAATTTCTCTCATGACAAATGATATTAAGCATCTTGAAAAGTGCTTGCTGGCCATTTGTTTATCTTATTTGGAGAACTGTCTATCAGGTCCTTTACCCGTTTTTTAACTGAGTTATTTGTTCTTCATTTATTTTAGATACAAGTCTCTTATCAGATAAATGATTTGTAAATATTTTCTCCCATTCTATGATTTGTCTTTTCACTTCCATAATAATGTTCTTTGAGTGCAAAAATATGATGAAGTCAAGCTTATGTTTTTTTTTCTCTCACTGCTTGTACTTTTGAAGTTATGTCTAAGAATGCATTGTCAAATTCTGACTCACAAAGGTTTACCCATATATTTTCTTCTAAGAGTTTTATAGTTGTAGCTTTTTACAATTAGGTATTTGATGCATTTTGAGTTAATTTTTCTTTATGATGTGAAAAAGGAAGTAATTTTACTCTTTTGCATGTAGCTATTCAGTTGACCTAGCATCATTTGTTTAAAGACTATTCTTTCCCCCACTGAGTAGCCTTGGCATCCTTGTCAAAAGTCATTTGCGTAGATATGAAATTATTTCTGAACTCCCAATTCTGTCTCATTGATTTATATGTTGATCTTTTTTTTCTAATACCAAGTTGCTTTGGCTACTGTTGCTTTTAGAACGTTTTGGGATTAAGAAGTATGAAACCTGCAACTTAGTTCTTCTTTATTAAGATTGTATTGAAAATTCTTGGTCTTTGAGTTTCCGTGTGAATTTGAGGATCAGCTTGTCAATTTCTATAAAGAAACCAGATGGGATTTTGATAGAGGTTGTATTGAATCTGTATAGCAATTTGAGAGTAGTGCCATCTTAACAATATTAAGTCTTCTGATCCATAAATACAAGATATCTTTCCATTCATTTAGTTCTTTTAAAATTTTCTTCAGCAGTCTTTTTTTATTTTCAAAGTACATGTACTTATTTTTTTAAGTGTATTCCTAAGTATCTTATTCTTTTAGGTGCCATTCTAAATGCAATTATTTACTTAATTTTGTTTTTAGATTGTTCATTACTTGGTGCATATAAATAAAATTGATTTTTATATGTTGATTTTGTATCCTAGAACTCATTTATTAATTCTAATAGCTTTTTAGTGTACTCTGTAGGATTTTCTATAAACAAGATCACGTTATCTGGTAACAGAAATAGTTTTACTTCTTTCCAATCTAGATACCTTTTATTTCATCTTCTTGCCTAATTATCCTCACTAGAATTGGAGACCTCTAACTGAAACAACATTTCATTTGATCATGAAAATACATAGCAATCCATAGTAATGTTAGCGGTACCTCTGACTCTGACACCAATATAAACCACAGGTATTTTTATATCTCATTATAATTGTTAGAGATCTCTCAATATAGTTATATGATTATCGGTACTTTGAAACTATGCTAATTGTCAAACTTGCAATTTGATCCCATAATTTAATGTATTATTAAAACAATAAAGATATTTTCCATATTTTGATAACTGTGAAAGTGAAGTTGCTCAGTCGTATCTGACTCTTTGTGTCTACCAGGCTTCTCTGTCCATGGGATTTTCCAGGCAAGAATACTGGAGTGGGTTGCCATTGCCTTCTCCAGGAGATCTTCCCAACCCAGGATTGAACCCAGGTCTCCCACATTGTAGGCAGATACTTTACCATCTGAGCCACCAGGGAAGATGTATAATTGGTTTTTCATTGTTATTCTTTGCATTTTATTTTGTGCGTTTAAGAGCATCAACAAGTTCCAGAGAAGATGATAGTGTCAGGAAATCATAGATGTCCTGGAGCCTGGATCTAAAGAACGTTTCCTCTTCCCTGTCCTTGTTGGGGTCATCCATAGGACAGGGTTGTTCTCTTCAAATCTTGGGATCCTCCACCTAAAAGCCTATTTCCTAAGCTCGAAATGGGGATAAAGATGTATTCAGTGTGTTGAATAGTGATTTTCTGAGTCTTTATAAAGCAACTAGTAAACTCCTTCTATGCTTTTGTCCCACCAGGTACCTTCTCAAACCAGATTTCATGAGACGGCCTGATCGAACATTTGATCCCTTCTCTGAAACACCTGTTGATGGGGTTATTGCAGCCACTTGCTCCGTGCAGGTAAGTCTCCTGCTTTCCACAGAATAATATAATAAGAGTGGATCCAGGTGGTCTTGGAAAAGCCTTAAAAAATTGCAATTAAAATATTTATTGTCAAGTTGCAAGATCTACATGTTGCTCTCAACTTTAACATTTTTTTTCTTGAGATACATTTTTTTCTACTAGTGAAATTATTAGCTACTTTTCATCAAAGACACCAGATCAAAAAGTACCCAGTGGAGAATGTGGAGCAATGGGAACTCTTGGCCATTGATGGTGGGAATGTAAAATCATACAACCACTTTGGAAAACAGTTGGGTGGTTTCTCCCAAAACTCAACATTCTCTTAACACATGATCCAGCAGTTAAACTCCTGGGTATTTACTCAAACAAATTAAAAGCTCACGTCCACATGAAAACTTACACAGGGATGTTTGCAGCAGCTTTATTCATGCTTGATAAAATTTTGAAAGCAACCAAGGTGCCACTTAGTGGGTGAATGGATAAAGAAGTGAATGGATAAAGAAGCAATGAATGGTATGTCCAGACAGTGGAATATTACTTAATTCTAATAAGAAATGAGCTATCAAGTCATGAAAAGACATGGATGAAACAAATAACATTCAGTTCATTTCAGTCACTCAGTCGTGTCTGACTCTTTGCGACCCCATGGACTGCAGCACACCAGACCTCCCTGTCCATCACCAACTCCTGGAGTTTACCCAACTCTTGTCCATTGAGTCAGTGATGTCATCCAATTATCTCATCCTCTGTCGTCCTCCTCCTGCCCTCAATATTTCCCAGCATCAGGGTCTTTTCCAATGAGTCAGTTCTTCACATCAGGTGGCCAAAGTATTGGAGTTTCAGCTTCAACATCAGTCCTTCCAATGAACGCTCAGGACTGATTTCCTTTAGGATGGACTGATTAGATCTTGTTGCAGTCCAAGGGACTCTCAAGAGTCTTCTCCAACACCACAGTTCAAAAGCATTGATTTTTCAGCACTCAGCTTTCTTCACAGTCCAACTCTCACATCCATACATGACTGCTGGAAAAACCATAGCTTTGACTAGACGGACCTTTGTTGGCAAAGTAATGTCTCTGCTTTTTAATATGCTGTCTAGGTTGGTCTTAGCTTTTCTTCCAAGGAGTAAGCATCTTTTAATTTCATGGCTGCAATCACCATCTGCAGTGATTATTTTTTAAAGTCTGCCACTGTTTCCCTACCTATTTTCCATGAAGTGATGGGACTGGATGCCGTGATCTTAGTTTTCTGAAAGTTTAGTTTTAAGCCAACTTTTTCACTTTCCTCTTTCACTTTCATCAAGAGTCTCTTTAGTTCTTTGCTTTCTGCCATAAGGGTGGTGTCATCTGCATATCTGAGGTTATTGATATTTCTCCCGAAATGTTGATTCCAGCTGTGCTTCATCCATCCAGTAAAATGAACATTACTAAGTGAAAAAAAAACTAGTGTGAAAAAGTAGCATACTGTTTGATTCCAACTAAATGACATTCTGAAAAAAGACAAAACTATAAAGATGGTAAAAAAAAAAAAAGAGAAAAGACCAAGAAATATGGGGAGGGATTAACAGGCAGAGTACAAAGCATTTTAGGGCAGTGAAACCATTCTGTATGATTCTATGATAATAGATACATGTCATTACATTTACATTTTTTTCCAAATCCATTAAATGTGCACCATAGTAAACTCTGAATGTAAACTATGGCTTTGGGTAATAATGAAGCATCAATATATGTTCACTGTAACAAATATGCTACTGAGATGTGAGGTAATCCATAGTGAGGGATATTGTGGATGAGGAGACAGAAGCAATATATTTTCTTATCAATTTTGCTGTAAACAGAAGCTGCTATAAAAAATAAAGCATACTAATGAAAAGATACCTGCTATATGATTACATTGATACAGAACTCTAGAAAATGCAAACTAATATAAAGTAACAGAAAACAGATCAGTAGTTTCCTCTTGACAGAAAGAAGGGATGGATTACAAAAGGGTGCAAAGGAGCTTTGGGAAGTGATGGAAATATTTGTTGCCTTAATATTGGTGACAGTTTTATAGATGTGCTCATATGTCAGAACTGATTTCATTGTACACTCTAAACATGTACAATTTATTTAATGTCAGTTATACCTGAAAAAACTGTTTCATAATGATTAGCTATTAGATAATGTGAAAAAAAACTTAATAATTAGCTATAATTATTTGGAAATATGTGAAAAAAGTCTTTCCATAGCTTTATAATAGATAGAAGAGGGAAATATATATGACTTATACAAAAAATAGTTGTCCACAGCATCTTAACCTAAGTGCCCACACCTGTGAAATAAAGCAGTCAATACTGCTTTTTTAATACTGGTCTTAAAAAAAAAATAACACTGTCCTCTCTGTCAGTTGTCAATGTCAGTTTAGCATTTTAGTGTTACTTTTCTCTGTGTGTGTCTCTTTGTAAGACTTCTGAAAGAATTCAATAAAAGTGAATTTTGGAACTATGAAAGGATCTTAAGGCATATTTGGATTGACTGCTTCAGTTTAATAAGGAATGAATACATTATTTCCAGCAATAATCGAATTTCTGAAGATGAACAGAGACTCTCTCCCTGCCAGATTATTTTGTTACTGATGATTACACCAGCTTAACTTCTCTTCCTCCCATTTCTCTTCTGCTCCAGGTTATATCAGGTCAGTTCTTATCAGATAAGAAAATCGGCACATATGTAGAAGTGGATATGTATGGGTTGCCCACGGACACTATCCGAAAGGAATTCCGCACTCGCATGGTGATGAACAATGGACTCAATCCAGTTTACAATGAAGAATCATTTGTGTTTCGGAAGGTAGAGTGTTTTCCATGTGTCAGACTTGCTGCGCCACATGCTAGGGGCCACATGTTAGTGTAGAGAGGCTACACGATCTGCAGATAGTCATTTAACCCGACGCCTTCTTCCAGTGCAGATGTTCTGCAGCTGTCACGCAATGATGGTTTCTCTGTGTCCCTGTCCTCTCGGCTCTCCTTCCTCCCAGGAGGAGCCCGCCTTCCCCACAGCGGTGCCCGAGCTCTGGGTTCGCAGTGTTCTCAGAGGGAGCCCCCAGGTAGACACCGTCACATGTGGGAGAGCTCCTCCCTGCCCTGGCCGCTAGCGCCCTGCAGTGTTCCTTTGGCCAAGAGGATGGGTAGGATGTTGCACCAATAAATGTCCTTCAGTGGGTCAGTTGGTATTGTCCTGTGCCTCCAGAAAGTGTGGTCCCCATTGCTACTCACAGGTCCTGTGTATAATATGTTATTTTTGTTTTTTGGTTTTTATCTTCATATTATACTTTGATCCTATGGGCTTCCCCAGTGACTCAATGGTAAAGAATCTGCCTGCAATGCAGGAGACACAGGTTCAGTTCCTGGGTCAGGAAGAGCCCCTGGAGGAGGGTATAGCAACCCACTCCAATGTTCTTGCCAAGAACATCCCGTGGACAGAGGAACCTGGCAGGTCACAGACTCAACCACGGCTGAAGCCCCTGAGCACACAGACAAATCAGTCATTCTCTATAATGATATAGGTTTTAATCTTGTAACTGTTTTCTCCCATTTGTTTCTCTTTCATCGTCGGCAGATGTATTGAAAAATCCATGCCCTGGCAGTCCTTTCTCAGAAATGCCTGTTTCTCTCTCACTTGTTCTGTGATCATGACCAGAGTGCTTTCTTCCTTCTTCTTTGGCACAGGTTTTCCAAGTATCTATTCCGTTTGTGTCTTACAACACAGACGATCACCTTTTTATCTTAACAAAAATATGAATTGTCAGCCTCAGAACTGGCTGACCAGTTTGCAGAACGCATATTACAGAAGATCAATATAGGTCAATGAATCAAGCCATTTTAAGATGTAGGCTTTTCCAATTATGTGAATCCCATTATCCATGCGACACCCTCCCCCTACCTTTTCACCTTCTCTTCTACAATCAGCGTGTAGTGTGAGTTGCACACAGCTGTGTGTCTTTTTTCCTTCCTGGGTTTTTCAGTTTCTTACAGCTGGATCTGTTGTCACTATGCCTAGTGTTTTGCGCAAAGACAAATAATCCCTACCTACATTTCTGGAAATTCAGAAAGTTGATTTCAGGTTCTGTTTTTGATGCATAGGGAAATAAACTTGCTTTTTACATGCAATATTACTGGCCCCAGAAACAAGATGCCAATTTTAGATCCTTTCCTGCTCTTCTGAACTTACATTGCCTTTCATTGATACCAACTGCTTTAACTTTATTTTCTTTCTTGCTGTTACTGTTTTTGTTCTTTGCATGAATCTCACAGCATAAGCCCCATTCACCAAATGAGGAACAACACAGTGACTAAAGTTGGTTTCACCTTTTCATCTTCATGAACTGGAACTAAATTATAACCTCTAGGCATAAATAAGCAGGCAATTCATTGCCTAGCTTTAGACATAGTGCTCAAATCAGCTAAGGTGTCTTAGTTGCTCGTAGCCAATAAATAGAAATTCTTGATTAAAAAACATCAGATTTTCTTCTGTCATGTTGCTCTTTTATATCTAAATAGGGTTTCTGCTCTCTGAGCTCAGACGTTGTGTCCATGTATTCGGTTTGAGGATGGCAAGAGTAGATGTCTTGTGCTGTGTGTGCTCAGCCACTGAGTCGTGTCTGACTCTTTGTGACCCCATGGTCTGTAGACTGCTGGGCTCCTCTGTCCATGGAATTTTCCAGGCAAGAATACTGGAGCAGGTTGCCATTTCCTTCTCCAGGGCATCTTTCTGACCCAAGGATCAAACCCACGTCTCTTGAGTCTCCTGCATTGATAGGCAGATTCTTCACTACTATGCCACCTGGGAAGACTCGATGTCCTGGGTATATGTTAATGTTTCTAGCTGTCCCATCTTTATTTAATATCCCAAAATGTGTTAAAAACTGAGGAGCGCAAAGAAAAATAATACAAATTTATATATAAATTGTCTTTTATACATGAGGCATTTCTTCAAAGATACTTTCCATAGTCTCAAACACAGAGCTCGATGTCAGAAGCAGCCCAGTAGTAGACAGACCAAAGGATTTGAAATCAGGTAGCCCAGGATCTAGACCCAGCTGTCACTGACCATCTTTGACGTAAGGGAAAGTCACATTTCCTCTCCAGGTCTCCTGTAGCTCACCCATTATGTAGGTGGGAATGGGGAACGATGGCAAGGGTTGGATTAGCCATCTTTATATCCATTCATTCCATCTAAAATTTTCAGGGAGTGATTTCTAGGAAAGCTGTTCCCATTGTCTTTCTCAGTGTTGTGGGCACTGTAACTTATACAGTATGCTTTAGGAGTGTGAGTTGACCATCAGCTCATTTGCACCGTAAAGGAACCTTCCCGAGCCGTATGAGCATGGTCCAGACTCCTGGCGTTGTGATTCTTGGGAGCTGTGTTCCACAGATCAGTGCCAAGTGTCGTTGTGTGTCTGCAGGTGATCCTTCCCGACCTGGCTGTCTTGAGGATCGCTGTGTATGATGACAACAACAAGCTGATAGGCCAGAGGATTCTGCCCCTGGACGGCCTCCAAGCAGGCTATCGACACGTATCCCTCCGAAATGAGGGCAATAAACCTTTATCGCTGCCAACCATTTTCTGCAATATTGTCCTAAAAACATATGTGCCTGATGGATTCGGAGGTAAGTCAAACTTTTAGGTACAGAATATTTTTGTGTATATGTTTTTCCCCTAAATTTCAAGATTATAAGCTATTTCACCAATGGTTAAAAAAAAAGTCTGTTCCCGCCAATGCTGCCAACCCTGTAGGCTTAAAGAAATCAGGCATAAAGAGTTACCTCAGGTTTCCTAGCAGGAAATGAAAAGGCAAGTCTAGATTACCTTTAAAGTTCTTTATTTAAAAATACTGTCATTTTGTGTTTTTTCAGTTTTCACATGTTTCACATATATGTCTGTGAAGAATGCATTTCTACCATCATTCAAAGGAGGAAAGGTGTGAATAATGTAGAGCCATAGACATCAGTTAGTTTCACTAAAAGGTTTAAATTGAACTCCATTATCAACATTCCTGGACTTTCCCCCAAAATCTGCAGGGTAGTTCAATTTCACAAAAAATTCCCAGTCATCAGTCCATGAAAGACCACCTTCGGTTACACCAAAGACATCAATGAAAGTGAAAGTGAAAATTGCTCCATAATGTCTGACTCTTTGTGACCCCATGAACTTCTCCATGTGACCCCATGGGCCCCATGGAATTCTCCAGGCCAGAATACTGGAGTGGGTACCCTTTCCCTTCTCCAAGGGATCTTCCCAACCAGGGATCGAACCCAGGTCTCCCTCATTGCAGGCAGATTCTTTACCAGCTGAGCCCCCAGGGAAGCCCAAGAAAACTGGAGTGCTTTAACTTTAAGGTCCCTTCTCCAGCAGATCTTCCCAACCCAGGAATTGAACAGGGGTCTCCTGCAATACAGGCGGATTCTTTACCAACTGAACTATCAGGGAAGCCCAAAGTCATCAATGGGAGGAATCAAAAGTTGGACAAAGTCTTAAAGTGAAAATGAAAGTCACTCAGTCATGTCTGACTCTTTGCAACCCCATGGACAGTAGTCCATGGAATTCTCCAGGCAAGAATACTGGAGTGGGTGTCCTTTCTCTTTTCCAGGGGATTTTCCCAACCCAGAGATCGAACCCAGGTCTGCCACATTGCAGGCGGATTCTTTACCAGCTGAGCCCCCAGGGAAGCCCAAAAATACTGGAGTGCTTTAACTTAAGATCCCTTCTCCAGCAGATCTTCCCAACCCAGGGACTGAACCCAGGTATCCCACATTGCAGGCAGATTCTTTACCAACTGAGCTCTGAGGGAAGCCCCAAGTCATAGGATTCTGGTAAACCCACACATTAACTTTTTATAACCCCCAACTGAGCCAAGAACATTAAAGGAAAACAAAGATCCTCCATATTCTCAGAGTGCATTGAATCTTAAAGAAACAATAGTACAGCAAAGTATATCAAATTAACAAGGGTTCAAGTCCTGACTCTCCACTGCTAGCCAGCTGACCTTGAGATAGTGTTATCACCTGTCGTCACCCCCCCACCCCATATTCTGGCCTGTAAAGGTACTAATACTCTTTCCCTCACAGCATCCTCATAATGTGTGCTTATGTGTGTGCACAGGTGTGTGTGGCTCTAAATGCAACTCAGTTTCTGTACTATACTGGTTTGGGGAGCTTTGGGTTATTTTGTTTTGTGTTTTTAATAATGCAGTCTTCTCTGGAGGGCAGAGTTTCTACAACTAATATTCAGTATTAACAACACAATTGTGGGTTCCAAAAGTAAAGTCAGCCATGAGGATTTTTCAATTGCAAAATTGAGAGTAAAGATTCCTTCCTCCTTCCCTTTGTCTTTTCTTTAAAAAGGAAGCCTATTACAGGTTATAACACAGAGTAACAGTTATGAGCACGTGGCAGAGGCTGGGATGGGGTGCTGTGGGCTGGGTGAGCAGGACAGAAAAGAGACATGGGACCTGCGTGGGTGTTGAGCAGCATGTGATGGCCACGGGGCATCAGCAGATGGATTCAGTCTTCTTCCACATATTTGCACTTAGAAAGCAGTGGTGCGTAATACCTAGTACATTTTAAAAATAGTTATATAAA
Source organism: Odocoileus virginianus (assembly GCF_023699985.2). Taxonomy (NCBI): domain Eukaryota; kingdom Metazoa; phylum Chordata; class Mammalia; order Artiodactyla; family Cervidae; genus Odocoileus; species Odocoileus virginianus. The sequence goes on from NC_069682.1 coordinate 1,782,394, forward strand.
TAAATGGAAGACTTAAAGGTTTTGCCTTTACACATGTTACTTTTCAAATGAAACTCTAATTCATTCTAGGGAAATGGGATATTGGAATAAAAAAGGGAAAGAGAACAGTTTTTTGAGCTCCTGCTTTGTGCCAAGTGCTTTACAAAAATGGAGTCCAGAAATGTGAAATTGTTCAGAATGGATGTGAGCATATACAGGTGTATCTGTGTTTAGCATGTAGTTTATGGCTAGTGTCAATATTTATAAGTATTGATTCACATCTTTAAAAATAGTCTTGTAACTATTCTTTCCTAAAGTGTCATTGTAGTATTTCTCTCTGAAGATATTGAAATTTCTGTACTACATTATCTTTGATGGAATTCTGCAGTTGATGTCTTAACCTCAGATTTGATGACAGATTCAAAAACTGTTTATTCAGAATTCTCTGGCCATTTCTCACGTATGTGAAGAAACCAAGGACAGACATTCTGAGGGTTTATTTAAGGCACTTACCTGAAAATAAAAATATGAGAACTTTTTCCAAATGTCCAGTCTTCTTAACATCCTCTTGATTCCCACAGTGTGTTTATATTTCATGTGCTTAACTAACCTCCCACATTCATGTCTGAACATTTATGTGCTGAATAAGCATGCCAGGCTGTCAGTAGACCCCCTGTTCCCTAGGACATTTTCAGTCTTTGCTGATTCTATAGGAAAAAGTTCAAAATGAAATTCTGCACCATTGCACTTCAGCAGTTTCTGGGGGGAAAAAAAGAAAGTGGTCGATAAATATCTCCAGATTTTTATGTAGCTACAGAAAGAAAATATGGATGCCTTCATTTATTCTACTAATGTGTTTAGCAGGTTTTATTCTGTAAAAAGCAATGTAGCTACATATCAGAAAAAAATTCTGATGACATAAAAAATTTTAAAAGGGTCATTCATCCAATGCCCAGAATGAACCCTGTTAACTTATAGGTCTCTACTTCCTATCTCATTATTCTCTTTACTTTTTAAAAAAAAATTGGATCTTACTGTGGTGTCTCATTTACATTCATATTTAAGAGGGAATTTTTTTCATTATTTTTAGAGTATTTTCCCCATTTCTTGACATATTTTTATTGTCTGCTTGAGATTCCATTTTACGTATGCTATAATTTATCATGTTATTAATGTATTGAAGTCAATTCTACTTTTCTTTCTTATGAACAGTATTGCATCTAAGAACCCTAAATGTAAAACTTTGGGAATATTAGTGATTATTTCCTACAGATGAATTCTTTCAAGTGGATTTGTTGCATCAAGAAGTGTATATGTATTTAAAGGTCTAGATTGTTGTTGTTTTTCAGGTACTAAATTGTGACGACTCTTCGTGACCCTATGGGTTGCAGCCTGCCAGGCTCCTCTGTCCTCCGCCATCTCCCAGAGTTTGTTCAAATGCACATCACTGATGTTATCTACCATCTCATCCCCTGCCACCCGCTTCTCCTGTTGCCTTCCATCTTTCCCAGCATCAAGGACTTTTCTAGCGAGTCAGCTCTATGCATCAGGTGGCCAAAGAATTGGAGCATCAGCTTTAGCATCTGTCCTTCCAATGAATATTCAGGGTTGATTTCCTTTAGGATTAACTGGTTTGATGTCTTTGCAGTTCAAGGGACTCTCAAGAATCATCTCCAGCACCATAATTTGAAACCATCAGTTCTTCAGCACTCAGCCTTCTTTATAGTCTGACTCATATCCATACATGTCTGCTGGTAAAACAATACTTTGATTATATGGACCTTTGTCAGCAAAGTGATGTCTGCTTTTTAATACTCTGTCCAGGTTTGTCATAGCTTTGCTTCCAAGAAGCAAGCAAGCATCTTTTAATTTCATGGCTACAGTCACTGTCTGCAGTGATTTTGGAGTTCAAGAAAATGAAATCTGTCACTGCTTCCACTTTTTCCCTATCTATTTGCCATGAAGTGATGGGACTGGATGCCATGATCTTAGTTTTTTGAATGTTGAGTTTTAAGCCAGCTTTATTCCCCACTTCTTTCCAACTCATTGAGAGGCTCTTTATTTCCTCTTTACTTTCTGCCGTTAGAATGGTATCATCTGCATATCTGAGGTTGTTGATATGGCTCTTGGCAATGTTGATTCCAGTTTGTGATTCATCCAGCCTGGCATTTTGCATGATGTACTCTGCATAGACGTTAAGCAGGGTAACAATATATAGCCTTGTCCTACTCCTTTCCCAATTTTGAATCAGTCCATTGTTCCATGTCTGGTTCTAACTGCATCTTAACCTGCATACAGGTTTCTCAGAAGACAAGTGATGTGGTCTGATATTCCCACCTCTTTAAGCATTTTTCACAGTTTGTTGTAATCCACACAGTCAAAGGCTTTAGCATAGTCAATGAAGCAGAAGTAGACATTTTTCTGGAATTGCTTTGCTTTCTCTATGATCCAGTGAATGTTGGCAATTTGTATCTCTGGTTCTTCTTCCTCTTCTAAACTGTACATCTAGAAGTTCTCAGTCAACATACTGTTGAAGCCTAGCTTGAAGGATTTTGAGCATAGTCTTACTAGCAAGTGAAATGTGTGCAGTTGTCCAGTAGTTTGAGCATTCTTTAGCATTACCCTTCTTTGTGATTGGAATGAAAACTGACCTTTTCCAGTCCTTTGGCCACTGCTGAGTTTTCCAAATTTCCTGACATATTGAGTACAGGACTTTAACAGCATCATCTTTTAGGATTTGAAATAGCTCAGCTGGAATTCCATCACCTCCACTAGCTTTGTTCATACTAATAGTAATGCTTCCTAAGGCTCACTTGACTTCACACTCCAGGATGTCTGGCTCTAGGTGAGTGATCACACTATCATGGCTATCTAGGTCATTAAGACTTGTTTTGTATTGTCCTTCTGTGTATTCTTGCCACCTCTTCTTAATCTCTTCTGCTTCTGTTAGGTCTTACCATTTCTGTCCTTTATCGTGCCTATCCTTGCTTTAAATATTCCCTCGATACTCTAATTTTCTTGAAGAGATCTCTAGTCTTTCCCATTCTATTTCTTTGCATTTTGTTCACTTGAAAAGACTTTCTTATCTCACCTTGCTATTTTCTGAAACTCTCCATTCAGATGGGTATATCTTCTTCCCCTTTCTCCCTTCCCTTTTGCTTCTCTTCCTTCCTCAGCTATTTGTAAAGCCTCCTCAGACAACCACTTTGCCTTCTTTCATTTCTTGTTCTCGGGCATGGTTTTGGTCACCACATCCTATAGAATGTTGCAAGCCTTGATCCATAGTTCTTCAGGCACTCTGTCTACCAAATCTAATCCCCTGAATCCATTCATTATCTCCACTATATAATCATATGGGATTTGATTTAGGTCATACCTGAGTAGCCAAGTGGTTTTCCCTATTTTCTTCAAATTAAGCTTGAATTTTGCAGTAAGGTACACATGATCTGAGCCACAGTCAGTTCCAGATCTTGTTTTTACTGTATGTATAGAGCTTCTCCATCTTTGGCGGCAAAGAACATAATCAATCTGATTTTAGTACTGACCATCTGGTGATGTCCATGTGTAGAGTCTTCTTTGTGTTGTTGAAAAAAGTTGTTTGCTATGACCAGCATGTTCTCTTGACAAAACTCTGTTAGCCTTTGCCCTGCTTCATTTTGTACTCCAAGGCCAAACTTGCCTGTTCCTCTGGGTATCTCTTGACTTCATGCTTTTGCTTTCCAGTCCCCTATGATGAAAAGGGCATCTTTTTGGGTGTTAGTTCTAGAAGGTGTGTAGGTCTTTATAGAACCAGTCAACTTCAGCTTCTTCAGCATCAGTGGTGGGAGCATAGACTTGGAGTACTGTGATGTTGAATGGTTTGCCTTGGAAAGGAACTGAGATCATTCTGTCAATTTTTAGTTTGCACCCAAGTACTGCATTTCAGACTCTTTTGTTGACTGTGATGGCTACTCCATTTCCTCTAAGGGATTCTTGCCCACAGTAGTAGTTATAATGGTCATCTGAATTAAAGTCACCCATTCCAGTTGATTTTTGTTCACCAAGTCCTTAAGGTATCAATGTTCAATCTTGCCATGTCCTGCTTAACCATGTACAATTTACCTTGATTCATGGACCTAACATTCCAGGTTCCTATGTAATATTGTTCACAGCTTTAGACTTGACTTTTACCACCAGCCACATCCACAACTGAGCATTATTTCCGCTTTGGCCCAGGCACTTCATTCTTTCTGGAGCTATTAGTAGTAGCCTCTGCTCTTCCCCAGTAGCATATTGAACACTTTCTAACCTGGGGAACTCATCTTCCAGTGTCATGTCTTTTTGCCATTTTGTACCGTTCATGGAGTTCTCACAGCAAAAAGTCTGGAGTGGGTTGCCATCTCCTCCAGTGGACCGCGATTTGTCAGAACTCTTCACCATGATGCATCAGCGCAGGTACCCCTGCATGACCTGGCTCGTAGCTTCCGTGAGTTACTCAAATCCCTTTGCCACACCAGGCTGTGATCCATGAAGGGGATGGAAATGGCCCTCAACCCCAAAAGAGCTGGTATTTTTAAAAAAATACAAATGAGACTTCCGTTAAGACCAGAAGCAAGTGAGAAAAGGCAGATTGATTTATTTTTTAAAAGACAGGTTCCAGAGCTAAGTACCTGGGAAATTTTAGCTCGCTCCTGTGGGTTTGTATGGTTATAACTTGGTGTGCATACACCCCTTCCCTGTTAGATGTTCAGTGTGACTGGTCCCTAGACAAGCCTGTTCACACTCTGTCCTTGCTAATCCACATTTAAAATTAGCTCTTGCTACACCGGCTTGTCCTGTGCAGTAGCCAGGCACAGCATCCCTCCAGTGTGCGGGATGATGCCCCGTGAAATGTCAGATGGGCACCGAAGAAAGGTTCCAGGTTTACTTGAATATGCAACACTTTGATCGAGAACATGTAGCACTCTGGCCAAGAATATGCCAGATTTGTTTAACTGCTGCCTGAAATAATTTTTTTTCCAGGCTGAGGCAAGGAAAAAATGAATAACATTTTCAGAGTTATGCAAGGCTATAGAAGTATGATATATTTGAGGCATGGCTTCTTACTTTCTGGTTATACATCATTTTAAACGTGATAATTAAAATCAGTTTCTTTGATAGGCAATATAAATCGAGTATATATTTGAATGTAAATAATATATGCATATATATTGCCTGTCAAAGAAGGAAACTGATTTTTATATGCCTGTACATATGTGTGTATACACAGCATATATTTAAAACTCAAATGTATATGTCTCTGATCAGAGGAGAAACTGAGATACAATAGAAAAATAATCTAAAAGTGGGTGGGATGGGCGCTGGCTCCCTAATCCTGAGCCCTTTTGTCCTTGGTCAGATAATTTTGGCAAAGCTGTCCCAGGTATGCAGTAGCTGCCTTCTGCCGCCTGCCACCTCATGGTAAAATTATGTGTTACAGAAGTATCTAGTTCACTATTCAAAACTTCCAGGAATGATCACCTGTTTCAAATAACCAGCTAACCTAAGTCTGGCTCAAGCATTTAGCCCTTTTTCAGTCTCCTCTTTATGTCTTGTGATTGAATTTCAACAAGCCTCATATACACTTTGTGTAATTTTGTTGCCATTTGACCATGAACACTGTTGTGCTTAGTCATGTTCAGTGGTGTCGGACTCTGCGACCCCATGGACCTTAGCTTGCCAGGCTCCTCTGTCCATGGGATTCTCCAGGCAAGAATTCTGGAGTGGCTTGCCATGCCCTCCTCCAGGGGAACTTCCCAACCCAAGAATCGACCCAGGTCTCCCACTTTGTAGGCAGATTCTTTATTGCCTGAGCCACCAGGGAAACCAAAGAATACTATTAGACTGAATTTATTATTGAATTCTATTCTATTGCATGTTGTCAGTTTTTTAAATGAATGTGTAACTGCAAATAAGATATCCCATTAAAACTCCAGCAATAAAGCAGAGTTTCAGGATCTGGAGATATAACTTCCCAGCAGTTTCTAAAAGTGTTAATACTGGTAATAGAAAATAGATTTAAGTAATGATATTCATCCAACTAGTGTATAAATCTGAAGCATCTTATTTTGTTGTGTAATTGAGGCTACCTCTACATAAGCCTACAGCAGATGGTGGACCAGGGCCTCTCAGTCAGCTTGTCCATTAGTACAAAATGACATGCGACTTCATTTACAGGATGTTTTGTAACTATATTTTATAAAATTCTAGGTCAGAATTATGTACAATCAGTCCTCCCGGCTGAGGTCAAGACATTGCCACAGTAAACAGGAAGAATACCACAGAATTTAAGTTCACTTTCCCTAAGATGGACTCATGGCCTGACCTGGGAGTGTCCAGAGGCTGATGGGGCACCCTTAACAATGATAAAGCTTTGTGAGCTGAAGCACACATGAAAGATGGACACCCAAGAATTTAAGTAGCAGAGTTTTTATTTCTCAATCTCTTTGGTAAACAGATTTACCACAAACTGGTAGACTTGAAAGAATAGAAACTTACTCTCTCACAGTTCTGGAAGCTAGAAGTTTGAAACCAAGGAGCTGGCAAGGCCATGCTCCCTCTAGAAACCTGAAAAAATCCTTCCTTTTCTCTTCACAGCATCTCATGTTTGCTGCAGTCTGCCTCCACCAAAACCTGGCCTTTCTTCTTTTTATCTCTGTATGTCCTGTTCTCTTCTTATAAATATACTAGTCATGGGATTTAGGACCAGCCCTGATCCAGAATGATCTCATCTCAGTTCTTAACTGATCACATGTGCAAAGACTCTATTAGTTAATAGAATCATAAGTGGATGCTGAATTTTGTGAAAAGTTATTCTGCATCTGTTGAAATGATCATGTTACTTTTATTCTTCAGTTTGTTAATGTAATCCATCATGCTGATTTGCAGATATTGAGCCATCTTTGCATTGTGGGCATAAATCCCAATGATCATGTTATATGATCTTTTCATTGTATTGTTGAATTTGATTTGCTAATATTTTCTTGAAGATTTTTGTATCTGTGTGCCTCAGTGATATTGGCCTATGATCTCCTTTTTTGTGTGATTCTCTGTCTGGTTTCGGTATTAGGGTGAGGCTGGCCTTGTAGAATGAGTTCAGAAATATTCTTCCCTGTGAAATTTTTTGGCTAGTTTGAGAAAAATAGGTGTTGACTCTTCTCTAAATGTTTGGTAGAATTCACCCATGAAGCCCTCTGGTCCTAGACTTTAGTTTGTATGGAGTTTTTTATTATTATTATTGTTATTGATTTCATTGCTAGTAATTGGTTTGTTTACATTTTTTATTTCTTTTTCTTTCAGTCTTGAGAGTTTTCACATTTCTGGAGATTTATTCATTTCTTCTAGGCTGTCCATTTTATTGGTGTGTGTATAGGTGTCCATAGTAATTTCTTGTGATCTTTTGTATTTCTGTGGTGTCACTTATAACTTCTCTTCTTTCATTTTTTATTTTATCTTCTTTCATTTTATTTTTTTTTAAATTATCACTCTTTCTTTTTTTGTGAGTCTGACTTAAGTTTATTTTATTAATCTTTTAAAAGAACCAACTCTTAGCAGATTATACAATGTTAACTAAACCATGTGAAATATGTATTCATATGGAAAAATTTCACAAAAAGGAAAGAAGCTTGGTTAGGATGGAAGAATTATGTATCATTTCATTCTTTAATAATCTGTTTTATTAGTTTTGTATTTAGCTTTAAGTGATCAAGGAATTGTTATTACTACTGGAAGGACTACGAGTTGCCCTTCAAAAATGTCATATGCTTTCTTCAATGATATTGATATATTGATTGTATATCATTAACAATAAGCAAGCATTTATTTTCTAACAAGCCAGTCCCATGGGTCGTCCATTACAGCATGCTGGTGGGAAGACAAGGCAAAGTTGATCCCACATGGGAGCATGTGGGGAGACCACGTCCTATAGATCACAGGAAAGGTGGGCAAGTTCAGGGGGACCATCTGTGCTTTGCTTTGCCCCCTAAGAGTGTGGACTGTGGAAAGAGGAGGCATCTGTGAGTCAGACAAAAACAAGTCCTTGGTGAGTTTAGCACCACAACAAGCAACCAGGCTCTCTCTGCCTCCAAACAATCTGTATGAGGTCATAGCACCTCCTGAACTGTATTCACAAGAATATGTATTCAAGAAAAAGTCATGCCTTAGAGCTAAGTGACATATGAGAAAGTGTTGGAATATGGGACATTTTATAGGATACCTGACCTGTCTCCTCTGTAAGTCTATGCATTAAGAACAATAAATTGTAGAATCCTTTCTAGGTTAAAAAAACATTTAAGAGACATAGGTATCAGAGACATAGTGCAGATTTTGTATCTTGATTGAAACAAACTAATTGTAAATAAGGGGAATTTTTGTTGTTCATTCGCTAAGTCCAACTCTTTGCAACGCCGTGGACTGCAACACACCAGCCCTCTCAGTCTTCCACTATCTTCAGGAGTTTGCTCAAATTCATGTCCATTTAGTCGGTGATGCTATCTAACTATCCCACCCTCTGCCACCCCCTTCTCCTTTTGCCTTCAATCTTTCCCACCATCGGGGTCTTTTCCTGTTAGATAGGCCATGTATTATATCATAGTAAGGAATTAGTGCAAATTTTGTTCATACTGGTAAGGTTGGCCCTGAAAAAAATCTCCCTTCTTATTTAGAGATACAGAAATAATTAGGAGTGAAACATTATGATGTCTGGAGTTTGCCTTAAAATATTTCAGCAGAGAAAAAAGAGAGAAAGAAAAAAAGGAATCTTAGAGAACGGAAGTATGGCAAACTGTTCATAATTGTTGGGACTTTATCATCAATATATGGGGAGTTATTTTATTTGTCTATTTTTGCACACGTTGGAAAATTTCCATGATAAAAGAGTTCCTGTCCTCTGTGTTCAGTCGTGTCTGACTCTTTGCAACCCCTTGGACTGTAGCCTGCCAGCCTCCTCTGTCCTTGGAATTTTCCAGGCAAGAATATTGCATTGGATTGCCATTTCCTTCTTCAGGGTATCTTCCCAACCCAGGGATTGAACCCATGTCTGCAGTATCTCCTGTATTGGCAGGCAGATTCTTTACCATTGGTACCACCAACATAGATAAATACATTCCTTGAATATTACCTTCCAAAAACTTCTGTGATTTTTCCTGAGCAAGCTTTAAGGGCTAATTTGTTAATATTCCCCATTATAAGTCAAAGATTTCTCAGGAGCTATGAGTAATAACTAGAATCAAACCTTTTCATCCACTCCCGACAGGAGGAAAAATTCCATGAAGAGCAATTTGGCAAGGACTCCCAAAAGGAAAAATACCTTTATGCATCATTCTGACTTCCAGAAACTTATTCTATGAGCATAGGCAAAAATATACTATGACATGTTCACAGACATTTCCTGGAGTACTGTTTATAACGTCAGTGAACTGGAAGTATTGGAGTGGTCCATCAAGAAGAAGCTAGTTAGGCAAGTTATGGCCAATCAACAGATGGAATATTTAAGTAGCCCTTAAAAATAATGTAGGAGATCTGTATTGCTGATATGGAAGTGTTTTTAAGACATGTGAAGTTAAACAAAAAAAAACAGGTATAAAAAACTATGAACCTGTAAAGCAATTACCCTCCAATTAAAAATAAATAAAACTTTTTAAAGAGTAAAAAACTCTTTAAAGAAAGATGAAGAAAAATAAGGATAACGTGAAGTTTCAAGTTTGATGCGGCACATACTTTTTCAACTTGGTCATCACAGACAAAAAGGGCAGGGCAGCTGAAGCAGCCCCTGCCCCCACGTCAGGCAGTGACGGAGCTGAGATGAAGCAGGCATGTTGATGTGAACTGCATGAACACTTTAAAATTTTAAAAATAGCATTTCTAGAAAAAAAAAACTACTATGAACCCATTCAAGGTTTTAAAAGATAGAAAGATGTAAGAGGTGGAGAGCAGTAGTTACCTGCTAGATGTGGAATGGGTGGGAGAAAAGACGTTTACTTTTTGTTTTATATATTTGAATGTTTAACTTGTGTGTATACTATTTTCCATTTTAAAAGAGAAAAAAATGTAAGAAAAATTTTAAAAATCATAAGAATGTAATCAGGACGGTGATTCTGCTAGGGGGAAATTTTTTAATGTACAACTTTTTAAAAGTTGTAGGTGTTGTACTGTTTTAAGGTTGTAAAAATAAGGATTCCTTCTATAGTAATGACAAATTATGCAAAATTATGTGAAAGTCTATTTGAAAATACTTGGAACTCTTCTAATGAGGTTATATAAAAGATGAAACTTTGAGTGCAAGTTATAGCAGAGAAAACACTGGAGAAATATTTCTTTCTATCTACATGGAATTAATATTGGCTTTAAAGATGCATTAGCTTCTGTATTTTATAAGACTATGCTGGTGGCATCTACTGTGCTCCAGGTACTTATTCACTGAACATTTCCAGTGCTGCTCCTGCACTGTGAACAGGGTGAGTGCTATCAGTTCTAATTTTCATACAAAGAAACTGAGTCTGGAAGCGTTGATCACCTTATTCAAAGTCACACAAGTTCAGCATTAGACCCCAAAGCCATTCACTTAGCTTGCCTTGTCTCCCTGTCTTCTTTATTTGGGAAAAAATTAGAGGGAAATTAAGAAAATCATCTGGCCTTTTATTCTTGCCCTTCCTTATTTTTGCTTTCAGCAACTAACTTTTTCTAGCCTTGTTTTATGTCCTAGGAGAAGGTACATGACAGAAGGCATTATGGGAGTTGGAGATTATGAGTGGTTTATTAGCTGAATTTTCCTAGGTGTTTCAGTAAAATAGAGAATTCACAGCTCAGTGACTTTTTTCCCTGCAGATATTGTGGATGCTTTATCAGATCCAAAGAAATTTCTTTCCATTACGGAAAAGAGAGCGGATCAAATGAGAGCTATGGGCATTGAAACTGTAAGTAGCAACAGTCAATTAAGACAGGTAGCAATGGCCAATTAAAAATAGCTGAGTTGGGGAAGTTGTCTAACTAATTATAAGAGTAAGACCAAGTCATAAATTAATAGAATAAGTTCAAAAGTGGTTTTTGAAACCGAACTTTCATTTCAACAAAGCAGTTTCAAAAGTCTATGAGGATGTAGCATATTTAATAAAATGTGACCCACTTCATTTCTATGGTTTCACTCACATCTGGGGACCCTGGCCCCATTAGAAATGAAATGGAAACACCCATAATGCTTTTAGGAACATTTAAATATAGGATGCTTTTGTGAGACATTGAAATACCAGTTCACCTAAATCAGTGAATAAATAAAATTGGCATTTACTATTGTTTACTTTTTACTAGCTTTATATGCAACCTTCAATGCCAGTGTACCGTTGTGGTGTTTCATTCCTTGTTTTTCAAGTTCCCCTTACTCCTCAGTTTAGAATGGAAACAGAAATCTCTCCAATAGCTTGAAAAAAGAAGGTATAGCCTGCTTATTACAGAGGAGCTTCACCTGCTTTCTGTGGCTTCCTCTTTTGGCTCAGATCTGAGGAAACCATATGTTTACTCCTGAAGCAAAGATCTATTTAGGGGGTAAAGGCTAGGATACAGAGGAGCAGTTGATGGTACAGACTGGGTTCAATAGAAGGGAGAATGTGCAAGACATCTGACTTCTAGGTGGCATTCATTTGGGTCAATATAAGCATTTCTGTTCCAGAGTGACATCGCCGATGTGCCCAGTGACACTTCAAAGAACGAGAAGAAAGGGAAAGCCAACACAGCCAAAGCTAATGTGACCCCTCAGAGCAGCTCGGAGCTGAGGCCAACGACCACAGCTGCCCTGGGGGCTGGCCTGGAGGCCAAGAAAGGTAAGAGAGAGTTGTCTGGGCTCCTTATCTGTTCCAGCGGATTTCCAAACTTTGATGCAGATATTTAGAACTGTTATTTTTGCCAGTTTTCATGGCTCCATAAAACTCAAGAGCAGCAGGTTTTCTGTGGGTTGAACAAAATGCTCAGTTTCGCTGAGTGGTTAACAGGAAAGCAGTTTCATCTGCTAGATCCCCTGCACCATAGTTAATACCACATACAATATCAGTAGACCTAGAAATGTTGAAATTTGGTACTCTTTTTGTGAGGAAAAAAAAGGCATTCACAGAGTGAGCATAGCAAAATCATTCCCTCTCTCCCGCAGGTACCACCATAAGCATGAGCAGCAAGTTCATGAACCAGCAGAATAATGATTGTTCCTGACATTCCTAGATCCCCTTTTTGCTAATTTTGCCCCATAGGTAGATATTCAGCATCCATGATTATTTATTTGTTAAATTATCAGATGGGCACCTGAAGGCCAGTTCTCTGTGGTTACCTGTAGATGTAATGGAAGAGCATAAGAGGTTGCATTACAAAGAATTATATGTTCCATGTGCTGATATCCAGTTGATGTATAGGGAAATAACAGTATTGATTATTTAAAGTTGATTTCCATTCTTATTGTTCAGGCATCCATTCTGATTGGATGATCCCCATTCCACATGATAATCAAATATTTTAAATATCCTCCTTGACCATGAATCATTTACAAAACTCAGTTTTGTTACTTTAAGAATTTCTCTTTTTCCTAATGGTCTTCTCCTCAGTATAAATATCTCCCATTTATATGTGAATTCAGCATCTTTGGTGTAAGACAGCCAAGTTGTCTGTGTATGTAAGCACACACAGTGCTGCAGTTTAAGGTAAGAAATGACAGGCTTTCCTTAACCGAGGCAGCATGGTAATTTAGCAGGAGATCCAATGTGCGTTGAGCTTTGAGAAGCAAATTAGGAGACGAGATGGCACAAAGGCAGCCCGAATTGTGCTCTGCACCAGCATGCCTGTTCCTCCCTGGAGAGAACACGGAGCAAGGTCACGATGCACGGTATGGGCTTTCCATCCAGCACTGTCTTTCTCAACATCAGCCTCTCAGACAGAGACAGGCAGTGGGAATGGGAGAGTTTTTGTTTGGTTAAAGTTCTTGTGTCATGCTCACCAGAACAGAAAGACATTAGTTAGTGGCCTGAAAAAGCAGTGTGACCAGCTTGGAGATGAGAAATGAAATATTTCCTGCCACATCAGTAAACAAAGGATGTCACAGGCATCAGCAGTTGTAGCCTCCAATGACTGGGAGCTGGTGAGCCCGGAGGGAACTCAGGAAGGAAAGCATACGTGCCACCCAGCAGCCATCAGACTGCAGCCACTCCCTACGGTGAGCCCCAAGGGAATTCGGGATGTGAAAACACAGAATACTGGAACCAGATAGCTGAGCTACACATGAAAGGAGTGATTTCAGTGAGCCCGGACTCTTCTAATACATAGGAAAGTGCTGAATTTCTTGACTTAACATACCTGGTTTCTTTAAATAACAGTCATCTTTTGTCATTCAGACTACCTGCCCTTTGTTGCAAACCCCCTAGCTCCTCCCTTTGCCTACTTGGAACAGTTTTTCAGAGCTCTCTGAAATGCTCTCTCCCACATTGCTGTCCTCATTTTGCCCCCAAATAAAGCCTAACTTGCAACTCAACGTGTTGTACAGATTTTTTCAATACAAAACACAGAAGTGATCCTAGTTCTAGAAGGGACCATGATTGTGTTCAGAACTGTTTCACTTCTGGTCCTAATAAGATTACAGAGGAAGGAGCCGCTGGAAGAAGCTCTCCTTTTCCCTCCTCCCCTGGGCCAACACCCTGAGTAAGAGGGTCTACACACTGATTCATTTTGGCCTTTTGTTCAGGAGACTCAGGAGCCTCCTCTAAGGCACAGTGGTCAGTCCTACGAGGAATGCCTTCACAGCTTCAGGAACCTCACAGTGAGACAGGCTTCCACACTGTGGCCAGGTTGTATTCACGAGGGCTGACTGCCTAGAAATGGGAGGAAGGGGGTCCCTTCCAGCCAGGGATCAGACGACACCCAAGGACAGGATCCTAGCTGAGCTGGGCCTTGAAACCCAGGTCTGACATGAGCAGGGAGAGAAGGTGGGGGAGCCCAGGCAGAGACCAAGGCCACCAGGAAGCAGCCGGGGCCAGCAAGGGGCAGAGCGGGCCTGATATGGGACAGCCTAGGACCACCTGAGGGTGCAGAGGGACCCCCGAGTGCTTTCACAAGGACTAGTACAGTCTTGGTGGGAGTCGTCTTTAAAAAGAGGGAACAAGTGATAAGGGCCAGTGAAGAATTAGAGTATATATGCCTCTAATTTAACACTTACCACATTGTGTTTATATTATATTTACTCATGTAATATTTATATAACATGATAATAACTAGAAAAAGGAGTTATTGCAGGCAAGACCACACCTCTGTCATCCAGTATGTCCCTGGAACCATGCCTAGTGAAGATCTAGAGTCTTTTCTCTTAGGAAGTAAATGGCTGGTGAATGAACAAGCCGTGCTAACAGCAAGGAGAGCCTGGATGAGGCTGGATGTACTCAGAGGGAGAGGAAGCATGGAAGTCAGTCGGTGACTTGGGTGTCGGTTTTAGGGGGAAGAAGGTAACTCAGGGACTTCAAGCACAGGTCACAGAAAGAGATGGTACCATTGAGTGAAGCTGAGAACTCAAGAGAAGGGACAGTTTGGGGTAAGATGAGTCTTGTCCTGGAAATCATCAAGCTGTTGGGGGTGCATCTGGGCAGAAACATGCAACAGCGAAACTGTGGTAGGTCAAGAGGAGGGAGATGGGAGAGAGGGGAAGAGAGAGGATGTGAGACTGCTTAGAAGATAGCAGGAATGGAAACAAACAAACAAAAAAAGAAAGATTTGCAAGAAGAATGAGCTTGAGAAAGTAGTATAGACAGTCCAGAGAAGTTAAAACTGCATAGTTACTGTTGAATCAGGGATGCTTGGGTGATGAGAGTGGAAACCAGGTTAGAAAAATTGATGATTGAAGGTATGAAACGGTTGCTGTGGAGAACACTTGCATGTTGGTAGGAACCAGTGAAGAGGGGAGGGAAAATGCCAGAGAGGGGTGTACAGAGAAACAGGCTCTGAGGGAGAGCCGAATTGAGAGAAAGGGAGCGGTCCCGCTGCATGAGAAAGGAAGAAAGGTGTTCTGTCTGAGCCACGAAGAAGAACTGAAGTCCTATGGCAGGAAGGAAGCGTCAGGTGGCGCCCAGCAGCATCTGCTGTGAATGTCTGTGAGCATGACGGGCTCTGAAGCTCACAGGATTCTATTTGACACGTGGCCCAATAGTAATAACTACACTAGTGCTGCTTGATGTTCTTCTTTAACTTTAAGATTAAGCAACTGAAAAAACTCACTAGTTGATCTCCAAATTACAGTTTGAGAGAAAAGAAGTCATTTTTAATGAGCTGTGTTGATAAAAACAAAAACCGTATGTACTGAAACTTCAACTATTTAAAATCTTTGGGGCCCAAAATTTGCAAATTAACCCCTACTTTCACACCAGGGAAACCTGGAGACCTACACTGTCCGATACAGAAGCCACAGGCCACATGTGGCTTTTTAGGCTTAAAACTAAATACTTGAGCTTCTCAGGTGCCCTGGACAGTTCACAGATGGAACATATTCACTCTCACTAGAAGTCCTATTAGACAAGCTGCTCTGAGTATAGAGATGGAGCCAGGCCTGTACCAGTTCCTAGTCTGTAGAGTGTGGTTTCCCCCCTAACTTCCTAAACCTTTCCTAGAAACTAACATTTTTACAATGTGTCTTTCTCTTAAAAAAAAAGAGCAAAACCAGGGTTGAGGCAGGTTTGTGTTTTCATGTTATTGTTGTTGTTTAGTCACTAAGTCTTATCCAACCCTTTTGCAACCCCATGGAATGTAGCCTGCCAGGCTCCTCTGTCCATGAGATTTTCCAGGCAAGAATACTGGAGTGGGTTGCCATTTCTTCCTCCAAGGGATCTTCCAAACCCGGAGATCAAACCCGCGTCTCCTGCATTGGCAGGTGGATTCTTTACACTGAGCCACCTGGGAAGCCCTTGTGTTTTCATAGGGTCCTGTTAATCAAGATTTCACTGAACCAAGACCAAAAAACCGTCTCAGCGGACTAGATCAGACTCTTAGTATTTGTTAGGGCTCTAGAGCACCTTGCATGCCTCCCAATTCTGTGTGTTCATTTTACAGAAGACAGAAGAAGAAGCCCAAAGATAGGGAGCTCTTTGCAATGTCAGGATAGACCTCCATGGCCTGCAGTAAAGCCAGGAATTAGCTTGTGATGTCAGACCTCAGAGATCAGAGAAGAGCCCCATGACCCCTTGACATCCCTATCGAAAAGTGTTAGAGATCTGAAGACTGATTTCTCTCTGCTGTGACTCTTTACTCTCCTTACCACCCTCAGCCTGGATGTACATGTCTTCTTAAAATGAGTGCAACTGAAAAACAAGACCCTAGAATTTGATACCTGTCTTTCTTGGGTATCTGACACTTAGCCTTTAGGATTCTAATGGAAATCTATAGAATGCACATTCATCTTGTTTACCTAAGATGAAAATCTGCAGTCAAACAGAATGTGTTTTGGGTTTCGCCTGCAAGTGTGGTTGCCATGACAACACCTGGCTTAGCATCACTCCAACAGCGGGATGACTTAGTGTATTACTCTAGGTGCTCATGACTGCATCCTGTTCTACACTGATTTGATTTCGTTATTTTCTGTATGTTAAGGGCATTCCTGGGCTTAGTGGCATATCACTTAAATGTTAGAATTAAATTCAGTAAAGGAAAGGGGCTGAAAACAATGTTAAGCTGGCAATAGAGTTGGTAGTTAGTGGACTGATAGGATGCATCTTCAAATGCAAAGGTAACAGTGACTGTAATAGATGCTGTTGTGCCTGGTCAGAGCTCCTTTATGGGGCTGGCGCCTGTCCTTCAGCGGGGAGGGATACTGGCTGACTGCCAACCACAGCTGCACTTTTCTCCCTAGGGTTGCCCTGAGACCATGGGAGTTCACTTGTCTGGAAATGCCCAGAGGGTTTTGTAAAACTTCTGACACTTTAACTGAGTGCTCTGGGGTTACACAAGCCCTGTCTCCTTACCTCAAGGTAGAATAACCCTGGAGGGCCATTTATGCTAACAGCTTGCAGGATCAGACCTAGGCTGGATTTCAGCCTGGAAGACCCCCAGGTTTCTTCTCTCACCCCCAGGGGTTTCTCCTGAGAGCCCTTCCACATAAATCACATGCACATAAACCCTCTTCTCAGTCTCTGCTTGTAGGGGACCTGACCTCAGGCCAGAAAGGTTTCAGGTAAGTGTCTAGTTAATTGTCCTGTAATAGGAAACCAAGATGTTTACAGCCTTAGCATGTGTAAAGCTGCTTCAATGTCTTTAGATGCGATTACAAAGCTGAATTTGATATGATTGTTTATTCTAATTACACAGTGACTTTTTGTTTAATATAAACAGTAACTTTGTTTCAGGTATTGAACTGATCCCTCAAGTGAGGATAGAAGATTTAAAGCAGATGAAGGTAAAATTGCTGGGTCATATTGCCAGCACTCTTTTGTTCTATTGGTGAAGCGGTTGTATTTTTGTTTCTCACTGGCTTTAATCATTGTGGTAGTACTACACAAAGCTTATTTGCTTTTTCCGCAGGCTTACTTGAAGCATTTAAAGAAACAACAGAAAGAGCTCAATTCTTTAAAGAAGAAACATGCAAAGGTACACTATTTTGTGTGTGCAGGCAGCATGAGTGTGCCTCTCTGGATGCTGGTTTCTGTGTTTTTCCCTTTAAGCTCTCTGATGAAAGCAGCTCAGCCAAAACAGCTGCTTAGGCTGGGCAGCAGGACCTTCATTTTAACTGGTTAGAAATGACATTTTAAAAGATACTCCATTTGGTATTGTTTGTCACTGATTTCTAATCTGCATTTCTAATGGTTATTTCAAAAGCATAACAAAGCTTCACCCTTTTCAAAATTGTTGAGTAATATGACAAAATTGTTGAGTAATATCTATCACCTGACTATTGAAAACCAACTCATAGTCTTAGCTTCTGGTACTAAAATTCTTTGAGTCTCTAGCAAACAGTTTGCCACACACAGTGCATCAGGAGAGATGCTGGTCAGCTCCAAACTTCTCAGCCGGGGGACCTGGAGAGAGCTCTTCTCACTTCCCCCATTATGTAAACTCTGCTTGGTGGCCTACTTCTGAAATATTGTTGTTCCTACTTATAGGAAGTGGTCTTTGGACAGTAATCATGACCCCATGCACTGCAGCACACGAGGCTTCCCTGTCCTTCACCATCTCCTGGAGCTTACTCAAACTCATGTCCATCAAGTTGGTGATGCCATCCAACCATCTCATCCTCTGTCGTCCCCTTCTCCTCCTGCCTTCAACCTTTCACAGCATCAGGGTCTTTTCTAATGATTTAGCACTTCACATCAGGTGGCCAAAGTTATTGGAGCTTCAGCTTCAGCATCAGACCTTCCAGTGAATATTCAAAACTGATTTCCTTTAGGGTTGACTGGTTTGATCTCTTTACAGTCCAGAGGACTCTCAAGGGTCTTCTCCAACACCACAGTTCAAAAGCATCAATTCTTCAGCACTCAGCCTTCTTTATGGTTCAACTCTCATATCCATACATGACTACCAGCAAAACCATAGCTTTGACTATACAGACATTTGTCAGCAGAGTAATGCTTTTTAATACGCTGTCTAGGTTTGTCATAGCTTTTCTTTCAAGGAGCAAGTATCTTTTAGTTTCATGGCTGCAATCACCATCTGCAGTGATTTTGCAGCCTAAGAAAATAAAGTCTGTCACTGTTTCTATTGTTTCCCCATCTATTTGCCATGAAGTGATGGAACCAGATGCCATGATGTTAGTTTTTTGAATGTTGAGTTTTAAGTCAGCTTTTTCACTCTCCTCTTTCACTTTCATCAAGAGGCTCTTTAGTTCCTCTTCACTTTCTGCCATAAGGTTGGTGCCATTTGCATATATGAGGTTATTGATATTTCTCCCTGTGATCATGATTCTAGTTTGTGCTTCATCCAGCCCAGCATTTTGCATGATGTACTCTGCCCATAAGTTAAATAAGCAGGGTGACAACATACAGCCTTGAACGGACTCCTTTCCTGATTTGGAACCAGCCCATTGTTCCAAGTCTAGGTCTAATTGTTGCTTCTTCACCTGCATACAGATTTCTCAGGAGGCAGGTAAAGTGGTCTGATATTCTCATCTCTTGAAGAATTTTCCACAGTTTGTTGTGATCCACACAGTCAAAGGCTTTAATGTAGTCAATGAAACAGAAGCAGATGTTTTTCTGAAATTATCTTGCTTTCTCTATGATCCTATGGATGTTGTCAGTTTGATCTCTGTTTCCTCTGCCTTTTCCAAATCCACCTTGAACATCTGGAAGTTCTCGGTTCACATACTGTTGAAGCCTAACTTGGAGAATTTGGGGCATTACTTTACTAGCGTGTGAGATGAGTACAATTGTGTGGTAGTTTGAACATTCTTTGGCATTGTCTTTCTTTGGGATCTGGATGAAAACTGACCTTTTCCAGTCCTGTGGCCACTGCTGAGTTTTCCAAATTTGCTGGCATATTGAGTGCAGCACTCTAACAGCATCATCTTTTAGGGTTTGAAATAGAAATCCAAGATTTGAAAGAATCCAAGTTTCCTTCATTTGCCAAAACAACCTTGAGCTTCTTGGAGCCCCACATTATAATAGAACCAAAACTTAAAAGGAGATTTCAAATCTCCCTAAATCCTACCATCTAAATCTGTGTGAACTTTCATAACAGCCTTAGTGTACATTTTTTGGAGGAAGCCTTCAAAATGCCTTAGGTTACATCATAGAGCCATATTGCACAGTGCTTGCCCGATGCTTTTCAGAATGTCTTTTGGAAGCATTTCTCAGCAGGCAAATGCATTTCATGGCTTGTTTTCCATACCCACATGTACTTCAGAAGTTTAAGTCACAAATGTATGATTATAAACTTATGAATGAATTCCTTCTCCAACATTAAATACACAGGGGCCCCTGTTTTCTATTCAGCCTGCTTTGCCAGTATAATTACCAAACTCAGACTTCTATAATCTTTTGTATAAAGCTACCATTACTAATAAGGCTGACGTTTATTTAATGCCACTTTTTTGTTACACATTTTATATACATTCTTAAATCCTCACAATGTCCTTGAAACCCAAATCATTCCATCCACATTTCAAGCATGAATAAAATGAAATTCAGAGAAGTGAGTTCCTTGCCAACAGCAACACAACTGGTTTATGCTAGTTATAACTGAAGTGCTTTTCATCTATTTTCACTCTCCCAAAGCCTTTGCAAATAATTATTTTCGAATAGTTAAACCTTCCTCTCTACAAACTTTCTGTAATTTTTGAGTCTATAGTAGTTCCCTAATACTTCCTACTATCTCATCTGAGCCAACTTTTAAGATTAAGGCTATATACGATATTTACTTGCCTAATACATATATATATACTGAGGTCTACTCAGCTAACACATTTGTCCTTAAAAGTGAAAAAGGAGAAACTGATGAAGGAGGTGGGTGGATGGGGTTGAATCTGTTACCCCAGGACACACTTAGTGCTTGATATCCATTTGATCCTAACACTGATTTTTCTGTCAGCATGTATCAAATGGTAAAACTAGCTAATATATACTGAGGTTTATTTAAGTATTTTTTCTTAGGTATTTTATAGCAATTATATAAAAGAGTACTTTAATTATATTAATATATTGCCTTGTATCAATTAGCTTTTGCTGGTTAACAAACTACCCCCAATGTAGTGAATTTGAAAGCAACCATTTATTTGGCTCATAATTTTGCAGGTCAGCAGTTTGGGCTGGGTTCTTCCGGTCTCAGCTAAGCTCACTTCTGTCTGCTGCCACGTGGCAGGTGTGGGAAGCTGGATGATTTAGCAAGACCTCTCCTGAGTCCCTTCCTCTCTGCCCTCTGTGGTCTCTCATCTTCAGCAGTAGTCCAGACTTGTCCACATGGCAGGGATCCCAAGATCCCAGCCTCAGCTCAGAACTGCACAGCATCACTTCTACCTCCTTCTCGTGGCTACAGCGGGTCACGAGGTTGGACCAGCTTCAAGCGATGAGGACTCTGCTTGGAGGAGGAACCACAAAGACTGCAGAGGGGATTGGATGTGGAGAGGGAGACCATGGTGACCCTCTTTGCAATAGTCTCCAGCCATTTGCCAGATGAGATAATTTACTTTAACAGAAACGCAGCTTGACTAAATCACCTAGCGTTTAGATGATGGAGCCAGGATTTGGATCAAAATTCTCAGACTCCAGAGCTCAAGCTCTTCCTCACTATATTGAGTTACCTCTGAATTTTCCAGCATTGGTCTTTATTTCCACACATCTTCTTTATGATCCTAATGAAAGATTTTTGTTTGTTTGTTGAAGTACAATGCTGTGTTAATTACTGCTGTATAGCAAAGTGATTTTGATATAGGTGTGTGTGTGTGTATTCTTGTAAAAATTTTTTTTCTTTTCCATTATGGTTTGTCACATGATACTGAGAATACTTCCCTGTGTTATACAGTAAGACCTTGTTGTTTGTAAAAGTTTTCTAAGAGCAATCATAAATCTCCAGGGCACAAATATCTTGGCATCTTTTGGACTATTTTTTCCACAAATGATCCTTGGACCAAGAGCTGGAGGCTTCATAAAAAATGCATATTCTTGTTCCCCCTAGAGACTTTGTTATCATCTCCATGGGGAAGTCTAAGAAATAAATTTTTAGTAAACTCTTTTCCTACTGCTGCTAAGTCGCTTCAGTGTCCAACTCATAGTCCACCAGGCTCCTCTGTCCTTTGGATTCTCTTTCAAGAATACTGGAGTGGATTGCATGCGTTCCTCCAGAGGATCTTCTCGACTCAGGGATTGAACCCACATTTCTTATGTCTCCAATGCCTCCATTGGCAGCCAGGTTCTTTACCACTAGTGCCACCTGGTAAGCCTGAAGCTCCTCTCTTATGCACACTAAATTTTGAAGACTGTTTCTTTAGGAGTATTATTTAACACTTTTTACTGTTCCTCAGTGGAAATCCCACTAATGGCCTGCAAGATACAGAGCTGGCCTCCCTTAGAAATGGATTTTGCCCTGTTGTCAAGCAATAGTGAGAATTAACTCGCCCAGGCTTCCTATGAAACAATATTTATATAATGCTTTCTAATAGTTATGATACCATCTAAGATGGAATGAAGTTTGCCACCACACAGGCTTGGCTTATAAACAGCCCTGATGAGGAGGGAGGGTGGCCTGGGCTGCACCTTCCGACCCCAGCACCAGCCACCATGCACATGGCCGCCGGAGCAGAGAGCAGCATGTGCCGTGATTGCAAGGCACTCTTAGCTTTTACACATCAGCCTGAGGAAATCCTTTCTCTTCTCGTAAAGGGAAGCAGAGAATGTGGTTACTTAACCAAGTCATTTAAGCAATGTGCAGTCCATAAGAGAGCCTATTTCCAAACTTGAAGGTTAGCTGCAGGATGCAGAAGAAATAGTGGTGTGTCAAGGAGGATCTGCCATTTCTAAAAGAAAGCCAAAGAAATAAGTGTGAATCCCAATCTATACACTACTGATCAGTTCAGTCAGTTCAGTTCTGTCACTCAGTCATGTCTGACTCTTTGCGACCCCATGGACCACAGCAGGCCAGGCTTCCCTGTTGATCACCAACTCCCAGAGCTTACTCAAACTCAGGTCCATCGAGTCGGTGATGCCATCCAACCATCTCATCCTCCGTCATCCCCTTCTCCTCCTGCCTTCAAACTTTCCCAGCATCAGGGTCTTTTCCAATGAGTCAGTTCTTCGCATCAGGTGGCCAAAGTATTGGAGTTTCAACTTCAACATCAGTCCTTCCAATGAACACCCAGGACTGATCTCCTTTAGGATGGACTGGTTGGATCTCCTTGCAGTCCAAGGGACTCTCAAGAGTCTTCTCCAACACCACAGCTCAAAAGCATCAGTTCTTCAGTGCTCACCTTTTTTTATGGTCTAACTCTCACATCGATACATGACTACTGGAAAAACCATAGCATTGACTAGATGGACCTTTGTTGGCAAAGTAATGTCTCTGCTTTTTGATATACTGTCTAGGTTGGTCATAGCTATTCTTCTAAGGAGCAAGAATCTTTTACTTTCATGGCTGCAGTCACCATCTGCAGTGATTTTGTAGCCCAAGAAAGTAAAACCTGTCACTGTTTCTCCATTTATTTGCCATGAAGTTATGGGACCAGATGCCCTGATGTTAGTTTTCTGAATGTGGAGCTTTCAGCCAGCTTTTTCACTCTCCTCTTTCACTTTCATCAAGAGGCTCTTTAGTTCCTCTTCACTTTCTGCCATAAGGGTGGTGTAATCTGCATATCTGAGATTATTGATATTTCTCCAGCAATCTTGATTTCAGCTTGTGCTTCATCCAGCCCGGCATTTCTCATGATGTACTCTGCATATAAGTTAAATAAGAAGGGTGATAACATACAGCCTTGATGTCCTCCTTTCCCGATTTGGAACCAGTCTGTTCCATGTCTGGTAGCACTTCTAGGATGTTTTATTCTAGACTTACATGCATTTGTGCTCAGTCACTTCAGTCATGTCCAAGTCTTTGTGATCCCATGAACTGTAACTCGCCAGGCTCCTCTGTCCATGGGATTTTCCAGGCAAGAATATAGGAGCGGGTTGCCTTCCCTCCTCCAGGGGATCTTCCTGACCCAGGGATCAAACCTGTGTCTGCCTGCATCTTTTGCATTGCAGGCAGATTCTTTACCCACTGAGCCACCTAGGAAGCCCCTAGACTTACAGAGCCCCTTATTTAGTTGTCCAGGAAAATTAATACATGTGCAGACAGGCGTGATGTTTATTAAATCTTTTAAGGAAGGCTAGTATTTTTTAGTGTTTTCCCCCCATAATAGTACAGAAGTAGCTAAATCCATTTAAATAAGGATACATCAACATGTCAATCTATTCTTGGGGTAGTGTGTTAAACTTGAAGGAAAGGTTTATTGATTTAATTTCACTGGCTGTTCTCTCAGGTCACTCTGCATGTTTTCATGAGGATCAAATAATATAAGTAGATTTGTATGTCACCATATTTTGAATTAGACAGGAAGGCCTAGTGTGCTGCAGTCCATGAGGTCACAAAAAATCAGACACAACTTGGCAACTGAACAGCAACATATTTTGAATAAGGCTTAATAAGCATTTGAAATATGATTTATATTATATTTACTTTTAATCCTAACAACCCACTAAAGTAGGTATCACTGTCTCAATTATAAAGATGGACAGACTGAGATTAAGTGGCTTGTCCCAAGACCTGAGACTGTTCATATCCTTAATCCAATGCAGAAGACCTGATTGAAATGTGTTTATAACACTCAAGAGCATATATTGGGTTGGCCAAAGAAGCCAGATGAACTTTTTGGCCAGCCCAGTACTAGGACTAGATTGGTACTAGGACTAGATTTATCATCTCTTCCATCCACATATTAAGCAAGACATTGTTACATATAATTCTCTGACCCCAAATCCAGAGCAAAGTATCATCGTCTAGGACCATCCCATTGTCCCTGTTTCTAGAGCCTATTCCAAGAACCCATCACCACCTTCCTCTACACCTACTCCCAAAGGCATTTATCAACCTGGCAGGAAGGCTAGGACTGGCTGCGCCAATGCATTTCTGAAGAATTGATGTATATGTGAACTGTAGATCAACTCCTGTGTTAACTCACTAGCAACACTGGGAAATTAAGGACATCTTGGTAAGGTTCAAAATCCCTTCCCCATTTATATTTTATGAAATCTTTAAAGATATTCATGAATTAGGTTCAAGGTGATTTTCTTAGAAAGAGAATCAATTTTTAAAAATTAAGTCACTAACTTTTGTTGCACACCTAATGTTTTTAACTAATTTATTTATTTTAATTGGAGGCTAATTACTTTACAATGTTGTGGTGGTTTTTTGCCATGCATCAACATGAATTAGCCACAAGTGCACGTGTCCCCATCCTAACCGCCCCCCTCCCAACCCCATCCCTCTGGGTTGTC
Organism: Odocoileus virginianus; assembly: GCF_023699985.2. Classification (NCBI taxonomy): domain Eukaryota; kingdom Metazoa; phylum Chordata; class Mammalia; order Artiodactyla; family Cervidae; genus Odocoileus; species Odocoileus virginianus. The sequence goes on from NC_069682.1 coordinate 1,807,344, forward strand.
TCAGAGCACCAGCTTTGAGTGCCCTGCTTCATGAATTGAACTTGCACTGGTCATCTGTTTTACATATGATAATATACATGTTTCAGTGCTGTTTCTCAAATCTCACCCTCACCTTCTCCCATGAAGTCCAAAAGTCTGTCCTTACGTCTGTGTCTCTTTTGCTGTCTTGCATATAGGGTCATCACTACCACCTTTCTAAACTTCATATATATGCGTTGTTACACTGCATTGGTGTTTCTGTTTCTGACTTCACTCTGTATAATGGCTTCATCCGCCTCATTAGGACTGACTCAAATGTGCTGTTTTTTATAGCTGAGTAATGTCCCATGGTGTATCTGTACCACAACTTCCTTATGCATTCGCCTGCTGATGGGCATCTAGGTTGCTTCCATGTCCTGGCTATTATAAACAGTGCTGCGATGAACATTGGGGTACATGTGTCTCTTTCAATTCTGATTTCCTCAGTGTGAATGCCCAGCAGTGGGATTGCTGGGCCATATGGCAGTTCTATTTGCAGTTTTTTAAGGAATCTCCTCACTGTTCTCCATAGTGGCTGTACTAGTTTGCATTCCCACTAGCAGTGTAAGAGGGTTCCCTTTTCTCCACACCCTCTCCTGCATTTATCGCTTGTAGACTTAGATGGCAGCCATTCTGACCAGCGTGAGATGGTACCTCACTGTGGCTTTGATTTGAATTTCTCTAATAATGAGTGATGTTGAGCATCTTTTCACGTGTTTGTTAGCCATTTGTATGTCTTCTTTGGACACACTCTAAAAAGTAAGCAAAAGCAAACATGGCCATGAGGGTGGCTGTATAAGCTGAATGTAGTCTACCCATTCCAGACTTTAATATCATCTCATTTCTCTAAGTTTCTCAAGAGTAATACTGGGAATAATACATTAAGCATCATCTTGGAGTGAATACTACTGATAGTAATATTTTCCTCTGTGTTTAGGGGCTGAGCAGCTAAAGAATCTGATTTCATTAAGTCCCTAGATATGGCCAAATTATCAGGAAAAAGTAATGTTCATAGAGAAATACTTATTTTCAAAGCCTTTCAGCCCATTTCAGTGATTAGAGGAAGCAGATGGAGAAATATTTTAAATATCTGTAAAGCTGAAGACCAAGGCTCCTGAACATTCTGTCTCCCTTGTGAGTGCATCTGGATAAGGAAGCTGGCAAAAATATTAATTGTTAGGGATCCAAAATGCACCGACAGTGAAACCACAGTGGCAGTTCTCATTGTGTAAGGACGGTGTTCAAGGACTTCTAAAATGTCCCTGGTGTGTAGAAGCCATGCCACGCGATGAGTAGTTATATTCAGCATGTGGAAGAGAAGAAATGTGGAGACTGAGTTTGCATTCTGGGCACTAGGCTGAGGAAGGGGCCGTGGACCAGTCAGATGACTCAGACAGCAGAGCAAAGGTGGACGGTGAGGGACTTCGGTGGTGGTGCAGAGGTCTAGACTGTGCGCTTTCAGTGCAGCGACGCGTGGCTTCCATCCCACGTCAGGGCACTAAGATCCCACATGGTGCGGACAAAAAAGAAAAGAAAAAAAGATGGATGGGTGGAGTTCAATAGAGCCATCTATGTGCAGAGGAAAGAACTTCGGGGTGATTGGTGCTGCCCGGCAGCGGGCGGGGCTGCCTTTGGAGGGAGGCATGTTCATTGGACTGAGGCTGGAGACCCCCTTGTTGGTGAGGCCTTATGGGGATAGAAGAAACTCTCGGGTTGGGTGGGAGATTGGAAGTCTTTCTGGCTCCCAGACTCAGTTACTTCTCGATTTGCAAACCGAGACTCCACAGGCACTGGTGAAAATTATACCAGCCCAATGTGGGCTAAAGTTTATCAGCCTTACTGCAAGTCTAACTCGGAACCATAAATTCTTTGCAGGAGCACAGTACCATGCAGAAACTACATTGCACGCAAGTTGACAAGATTGTGGCCCAGTACGACAAGGAGAAACTAACTCATGAGAAAATCCTAGAGAAGGCAATGAAGAAGAAAGGGTAAGCGCTGTTGATTTCCTTCTGGAAGATTTTTGCCTTTTCATGTTCTGGCTTTTCCCACAGTTTAGCTGCCTGTTTAGGCCAAGGAAGAACTTAGTCTTAGCTGTGTTTTCATCATTAAAAATGATTTCAGAAAATAAGAGACCTACTAAGCTAAAGGGAGTGACTGAAGTGGAAAGAGGAGCTTTGTTCAAGTTCTACAGATGTTGGTTAATGAAATAATAACTGTGTCTTTCATGAGTTTTCCATGCAAGTACCTTTAAGGTGAATGGGGAAAGAAGGAAAGACAAAGTTGGGAAAATTCCAGAAATCATTTCACAACACCAGGTAATAAATAATAAGGCTGATGTACTCAAGGGGGACAATTCCAGTTTTGATGTTTAATATTTCAAGAATTTTTTGCTTATTCCAATAGCTAAAACTGTTGAATAAAACCTGTCATTGCATTTACTTTGAAAGAGTTTATCTAGAATTCAGCTAGGGAGATGTCTCTGTGATGTTGCAAGCTAACTGAATAACAGAGCAGGGAAAACACAGGCAGTGCCAGCCATGGAGAAGTGATCAGGTGGATGTTTAGAATATGTCTCTCAGAGGCACTCTTCATTAATAATACGATGAAGCATTCTGATTTAGGCTATAATAAATCAGAGCATACATGCTGAAGACAGACACTCAGGGCCTGTTTTGGTTTCAGCAATGATATGGATATTCCAAAAGGAAAAAATAATCACTGAAATAAGCAGTAATGCTTGCTGGGCAATTGCCTAGTATATATTTCCTACTCACAATAGAGTAAGAAGCAAAAATTATCCCGTAGTGCCAAGAAATGCTATTTTTCTCCCTTGCTGGCATGTGTCAAAGACAAAAATCTGGCTTTACAACCAAAGTAGAAGAATTGAAAATTCACTTCAAGGCTGAGGTCCTGTTTTTCAGTTCTCATCCTAAATAGTATATTATTGAATAAATGAAAAATAGCTTGAAGAACAGCAGGAACCAAAATGGAAACTGACAACAAATCCTTTACAATGAAATAATTGTTAGATCTGAAATGGCTCTTTGTGTAGTGGTTGAATTGAGTAATCACGATACAGATATTTTGTAAGGTGTGCATCTATTACTAGAAGAACTGAGGTTGCCCAGTGAGCCATGGCATCCCAGGTGTGATGAACTAATTGTCTTCAGTGGAAGGCTTTGGAGCAAAGGCCTCTGGGAGTGGGGAGATATCTCATGCTTGGCATGCATTTGCGGTTTTCCATTTTCAGGGGAAGTAATTGTCTTGAAATGAAGAAAGAAACAGAAATTAAAATTCAGACGCTGACATCAGATCACAAATCTAAGGTAAGAAAATGCTTATTTATACAGCAACAACTTGGTAATTTTTTTTGAAGCTGCACCCAGTTTTAATCAGAAATAACAGTAGCCTGGGATTGGTCTGGGCCCACTGGGTTAGAGAAGAGGCATTACATGGAACACCTTTCCTTCATTGTAGACATATACTCACAATGTCTATGTTGTCTGCCTAAGAGGCATCAGGAAATCAATACATGGATTAAAAGGAAATATTGTGTAGAATATAGAATTACTTCCCTATAGATGTGGCATTGAACATATGACAGAAAACCACCCGTACGGAGGGTTTAATAACTCTTATTTCAATATTTATTTTATAGTCAATAATTTAATTTTCCATTCTAACTTTGCTGTGGAAGTTTGGGATGGGGAAAACTCCAGAGCTAAGATTCTAGGCGATGAGCCTAATTACTCATATTCCACCCACAAAACACGAGAAAATAGGAGTTTAGGGGACATTAAGTGTGATTACAGACACCTTGAAGAACTGAGCACCATGTTGCAGTCAAGAACATAAACAATTCTTATGATAAAAGTTATAGAAGAAAAAGAACTGTTAAAGACAAAGTTTCCAACTATAGCTTTTGGTCAGACCAGCCAGTCTCCTACGTCTCCATGAAGCTCCATCATCCAGCGAGTGACACTGCCCCACACCCAGGCCAGGCAGGCGGTCCAAACTGAAGTTCTCCTTGGTTCTGTGTATTTGTCTATTCTGCCATGCAGTCTAAAGAGGTGTAGAGAGTCTACAGCTGTATATTTTTGAGAGCTGTTCCCTGCTCTCTTTTTTCCTCCTCTTAACTAGAGTGTTTGAGAATTAATGACTATACAACACTCCATGATTTTTAAACGCTTTATGTAAATATGAAAGTAGAAACCTTGGTTACTATTTCAAGTTGCTTTTGCTGAGTGAAACACCGTGCCAGAATTTAGTGGCTTAAGACAACTACCGTGTATTAACTGACAGTTCAGTGGGTTAGAATTCAGACTGTACACCACCGGACAGCTCTGCTGATCACTGCTGGACTTGGGTGTCAGCGGTCGGCTGGGACTGATGGCCTCTCTGAGGTCTCTGGTGGGAAGCTGGCTGCTGGTGGTTTTTAACTCTGTGACCTCTCACTCTCCAGCAGGCTAGCACAGACTTCTCAGAGTTCCAAGAACAGAGAAAGGATAAGCACTTTCACAGCTTCTGTTTGCATCACATTTGCTACAGTCTTACAGGCTAAAGCAAGTCACAGGTCAGCCAGACTCAAGGAGCTTGAGAAATAGACTCTAGCGCTTGATGAGCCGTAAACGCACAGTGCGACAAGCACAGATACTCTCTGCAGGGGAAGACTGTCTACCCCAGCGTTTGCTAAGATGACACAATAAGTCATGACCCAGGAATAAGAGAACATATAGCTCTCTTTTCAGAACTGTGACCTTGTGGAAGTGAAGCTGGAAAGGCATGAGGTGATGAAGAGAATTCTCATCGAATTGGTAAAGGAGCCCAAGGACCAGACAAACCAGCGTGTGGGCAACTTAGGCAGTGAAATGGGTCATGGTTAAATACCTAGAGCCAAAATGATTGCCCTGTTTTAAAAAGTGATGACTTCCTAGTTCCTGTTGGTTAGTACATATTTTTACAGGTTCTATAAGTGTCTACTGATTGACCAAGTAAAGCAATGAGGGGGATCTGAAATGCATGGTTAATACCGTGCTTTTAGCTCCTGTGCTTGTGAGAACTCCAGGTGGCACCACCCTTTCCCCACACAGGTCAAGGAGATTGTGGCACAGCACACGAAGGAGTGGTCAGACATGATCAATACCCACAGTGCGGAGGAGCAGGAGATCCGGGACCTGCACCTCAGCCAGCAGTGCGAGCTGCTCAGAAAGCTCCTCATCAGCGCCCACGAGCAGCAGACCCAGCAGCTGAAACTGTCCCATGACAGGTGGGCGGCTTAGCCCCAGAGGAAGCTCCCAGGCTTTAAAGCATGTGTGTGTGTGTGTGTGTGCGTGCACAAGTGTCAAGTAGTAAGGAAAATCAGCTTCACATATAACACTGAGCTTTGTTGTATACTTTGTCATAGAGTTGATGTGGCAAGAGGAACTATAAGAAATGGCCTCGACCGTCAAAATGCTTCCAAGTGGTGGCAAGATATCATACTCCTACAACAAATTAAGTCACGTTACAAGTAGCATACCATACAGACTAAAAGTTATCACAGACTCTGCTGCCTCTGAGTGGTTCTGGAGGCTTCACAAGATGATAGGGCCAGATCTGGCTTTTAAGAAATGATCTCTGGAACCTCTTAGGAAGAAAAGATGCAGAAGGAGATAAAGACCAAGCAATTGAACTCCTAGAATGGTTGGTTCTGATGACTCAGAGATACCTTTCTTTCCACTGTCAGGGTGTCTATAAATTTTAGAAAGGCAGGTCTGATCAAGAAATAGCAAAAAGTATCTGTTTATTTTTGCTTCTCCCTATTTCAGCACATTGACTATCATGTTTAAGACACTACAGATGGTGAGCTGGACTTTTTCCCCAGGCAGAAGAGTGTTTATGTCAGTGATGTCTTTTTATCACAGCTTGGATGCAGCTCGTGCTCCTATAGGGCCAATTGTGTGCCTCAGTGGCGGTCTGTTGATACACACCAGAAAGTATAAAACAGAAGCATTTTACAAACAAATAAAAACAAACAAACAAACTTTAAACTTCTGAAGTGAGTTATGTAGGCACATTCCCAGATTCCAAAGCTCATTATGGAGTGACACACAGCCGTAAGAACGTGAAGTATTTTTGCCGTAGTTTCTCATTCTCTCATGAGCCAACTAAATGAGGTATGCATGTCATGCTGAGTTTCTTGTGGGCTCAAGTACCATACCATATCCATTTTAAAGTATTCTGTTTATTTGTATAGGATTAAAAGTGCCTTTTTCCCGAGAAATGCTCTTGATTTAGTACACAGAAAGGTCGGTTCATCTTCTTCCCTTTGACCATTTCTGCAATATCAGATTTTAGATGTCCACCTTTATTCAAAGATACTTTGAAGAATAAGGTACTCTCTTCTAATCTTTTACTGTAGTTGAATAAAGGAGAAAAAATTATCCCGAACAGTACCCATTGTCCAAAAGAAAAAAAAAAAGTAAGTGAATTCTTGCATGACTTAGGAAGTCATTTGAAGGAACCATAACCTTATTACTAATTTACCTTAAGAAATAGATCCATGGTAGGGGTGTTTTTCAAAGTAACAGCGGCGCTGAAGCTTTTTGTTAAGTATCGTGTGGTCATGTTTCTTTGTTACCGTCATAGCTGTTGTTCTTGGTTGAAAAATTATTGCCTTCCTAACATTTGGCAACATTATTTGGTTACTGATAAGTGCTGTTGAATGAATGAATGAAGAGATGGTCAATTTAATAACAAGTTATAAAAAATTCTGAGCGCCAATTTCTTGGTCCAGGAGTTTCTGTGCATATTCCAGCTTCTGTGGCCCTAAGTCCTTGACTGGAGACCTCTCTGTTTCAGTTTTGTCCATCCTTTTCCACAAAGTACAAATACCACTGAACCTGACCATTTCTGGGCAGTGCTCCAAGGAGATCACCATGGGTTCCAGAGAAGATTCTTTGTCAATACTTTCATTTTCAGTCTAAATGGTGTGTGTTTGTACTCATCAATAGTCCAAAGAGATGAGTTTTTGTGGTACACATACCCATTCACACACAGTGATCAGTCACCTGTAAGCATCCTCCCCCACTCCATTTCCTGTGTTTATTTGAAATCATTTGTCCCCTTCATCCCCCTGGGCTGTCAGAAGGCAAGACAGTCATTTGTGAGTGTTAGAACATGCTTTCTCTTCCAAGCAATCTGATCCCCCCAAAAAGCATGGGACAAAGCTGGAAAATCCTTGTATTTTACTGACTGTGAGTGTGAGTGGTTGTCCCTATGCATTCTTTGATTATTCTCCTTCTGTCCTCACTATTCCCATTCGTCTTCTTGCATATAGGCTTGTAAATGCGATTGCCTGAGATAGTTGCACATAAGTTGGAATTTGTAGCTTTTATTTATTCAGAATGCATCTGGCATGTTGATGACTTAACAACAGTGTCCTACTCCGGGCAGCTGTATAGGCTCATCATGTGGTTGGGGTTACGTTAGACACACATCGTGTCTCTTCTTCGCAGCCCACCGCTGACACTTCACAGTGAGTGCCCCGCTGCCCCCAGGAGAGGCATGCGTGTGGACTGGGGCTCCTGCCCGCCTCCTCACAATGCAAGACAACTTCATGATCTCGATAATGAGATAAAAAGTGAACCCAGTCCTGTTGTCACATATGAAATCTGTTTTTTGTTTATATTTTTAATTAGAGTTAAAGATCCACAACACAAAATTTACTATGTCAACTGTTTGTAAGTGTGTAGCATAAGGTGTATTCACACTATTATAACCGTTGGTCACTACCATCCAGCTCCAGAACTTTATCATCTCCCCCAACTGAAACTCTACCTACTGAACACTCACTCTCCACTCCCCAGGTGTCTTTTTCTTCCTTGCAGTTTTACTGAGGTGTAATGGATATACAGCACTGTATGGTTTAAGCTCCACACCATAGTGCTTTGGCATGCATATATCATGAAATGGTTACAATAAGTTTTGTGAACTTCCATCATCTCATAGAGATACAAAATAAAAGAAAAAATATTTTTCCTCGTAAGAGAACTTGTAGGATTTACTGTCTTAACAACTTTCATGTTTACATAACATACAACTTCATCACATTGTACATTACATCCCTGGTGCTTATTTATCATATAATTGGAAGTTTGTTCCAGGTGGCTCAGTGGTAGAGAATCTACCTGACAAGCAGATGTGAGTTAGATCTCTGGGTCAGGAAGATCCCCTGGAGGAGGAAATGGCAACCCATCCCAATCTTCTTGCCGAGGAAACCCCATGGACAGAGGGTCCTAGTGGGCTACAGTCCACGGGGTCCGAAGAGTCAGGAAACAACTTAGTGACTTCACAGGAAGTCTGTACTTTTTGACCACCTTTATCCAACTTCCCTTCCCCTCAACCCTGCCTCTGGAAACCACGAATCTGATCTCTCTCTCTGTGAGTTTGTTTGTTTGTTTGTTTAAGCATAATTGGCCTACAAGACTATGTTAGTTCCTGGTGTACAACAAAGTGATTCGATGTTTGTACATTACAAAATGATCACTTCCTGGCTTTGTTTTTATTTTAATTCACAGGGAAAGCAAAGAGATGCGAGCACAGCAAGCTAAGATTTCTATGGAAAACAGCAAAGCCATCAGCCAAGATAAATCCATCAAGAATAAAGCAGAACGGGAAAGGTGAGTTGGAATGCTCACTGCAAGAACATAATACTGACTCCAGTGTACACACACACTCACATTTGAGATGTAAAAAAACTTTGTGAGAGCTGGCTTAGAATCCTGTGGTTATATCTGCTGGGAAGATATATTATTGTTGCTATAAAATCTTCTGATTGCTTACTACCACTAGTAAAACATATTTACATTCAATATATGTGTGCTCATCTCCAAAATTATATGGCATAAACAAAAATATGGCATAAACAAAATTGTATAAATTATGGCAAAATATCCTTCCCACATGACGCTTAGGTCATCCTGAAAGCATCTTATTTGCTTAGGTGTTAAGCCTATCCTGAATGCGTTTGCAGTCTATAGGCCTTGTACTGACCTCGACACTAGGGATCATCTCAAATCACCTCCCTCAGGTTTTCTGGTTTGTCTTTGTCTAAGAATGGGTTTTCTAGAAACAAAGACAAAGATAAGACTTTGGGTCATATGATTTGCTGAGGAAAGGATCTTCAGCAGGGCAGAGAGGAGGAAGTAGGAGAGGGCCAGGGCAGGGGCTAAGCAAGGCTAGGATCTCAGCTAGAGTTCCTCTGCAGCCTAATCCCAGCTCTGGCGTGTAAATGACCATGATCTGCTCCTTTGAGCCGTGGGCACGTGACTCTTGCACTTCTGTGTTAATCCGTCCTTGGCCACATAGAGTTGAAGAATGTTTGTGTGATGTCCAGAGAAGATCAGAGGTTCAGTGCTTTAGCCAAGGCTGGTAAAGGAGACCTAAGAGGACATTGCTAGTCATGGGCCCCTAGAGAGGGAGTTAGCAGCACTTGATACCCAGTGCATTTCCCACGTTTCAAGTTGACAGAATATAAAGCGTATTACCATCCGGTGTATTTTTATGCTGAAGTTTTGTTGGATTAAATACAGTTTGGAATTAACAGGCCAGCAGTGGGATTGGAATTCCACTGAAATTTAACCTGGAAAGAAATCACCTTTTCAACACTTTGGACAAGAAATTTCCCAATAAACATGGAGTGTCATTTGTTTCTCTTTAAGGAGATTATTACTCAATTTATTCAGTGCTCTTCTGCACCATCATATTGGCATAGTTATCTTGTTATTGTTCAGTCACTAACTGGTGTCTGACTGTTTGCAACCCCATGGAATGCAGCACAGCAGCTTCCTCTGTCCTTCACTATCTCCCTGATTTTGCTCAAATTCGTGTCCATGGAGTTGGTGATGCTAACTAACCATCTCATCGTCTGGTGCTCCTTTCTCCTTTTGACTTCAATCTTTCCCATTTTCCAATGGGTCTTTCCAATAAGTCAGCTCTTGCATCATGTGACCAAAGAATTGGAGCTTAAGCTTCAGCACCAGTCCTTCCAGATAATATGGAGGGTTGATTTCCTCTAGGGTTGACCGGTTTGATCTCCTTGTAGTTCAAAAGACTCTCATGAGTCTTCTCCAGCACCAAATTTGAAAGCATCAGTTCTTTGACACTCAGCCTTCTTTATGATCCAGCTCTCACATCTGTACATCACTACTAGGAAAACCACAGCTTTGACTATACGGACCTTTGTCAACAAAGTGATATCTCTGCTTTTTAATACGCTATCCAGGTTTGTCATAGATTTCCTTCCAAGGAGCAAGTATGTTTTAATTTCATGGCTAAAATCACCATCCTCAGTGAATTTGGAGTGCAAGAAAAATCTGTCACTGCTTCTACTTTTTTCTCCTTCTATTTGCCATGAAGTGATGGGACCAGATACCATGATCTTAGTTTGTTGAACGTTGAGTTTTAAGCCAACTTTTTTACTCTTCTCTTTCACCCTTATCAAGAGTCTCTTTAGTTGCTCATCATTTTCTGCCATTTGAGTGTTATCATCTACATATCTGAGGGTGTTGATATTTCTCCCAGCAATCTTGATTCCAGCTCGTGATTCATCCACCGTGGCATTTAGCATGGTGTACTCTGCATAGAAGTTAAATAAGAAAGGTGACAATATATAGCCTTGATGTACTCCTTTCCCAATTTTGAACCAGTCATTTCTTCCATGTCTGGTTCTAGCTGTTGCTTCTTGATCCACATACCGGTTTCTCAGGAGGCAGGTAAGGTGGTCCAGTATTCCATCTCTTGAAGAATTTTCTACAGTTTGTGGTTATCCACACAGTCAAAGGCTTTAGCATAAGCAGAAGTAGATGTTTTTCTGGAATTCTCTTGCTTTCTCTATGATCCAAGAAATGTTGGCAATTTGATCCCCAGTTCCCCTGGCTTTTCTAAATGTGGCTCGTACATCTGGAAGTTCTCAGTTCACATATTGCTGAAGCCTGGCCTGAAAGAATTTGAGCATTACCTTGCTAGCATGTGAAATAAGTGCAACTGCGCGGTAGTTTGAACATTCTTTGACATTGTGCTTCTTTGGGATTGGAATGAAAAATGATCTTTTCCAGTCCTGTGGCCACTGCTGAGTTTTCCAAATTTGCTGGCATATTGAGTGCAGCACTTTAACAGCATCTTTAGGATTTGAAATAGTTCAGCTGGAATTTCGTCACCTCCAGTAGCTTTGTTCGTAGTAAATCTTCCCAAGGCCCACTTGACTTCATGCTGCAGGATATCTGGCTCTAGCTGAGTGATCACACCATCATGGTTATCTGGGTCATTAAGACCTTTTTTGTACAGTTCCTCTGTGTATTGTTGCCACCTGTTGTTAATCTCTTATGCTTCTGTTAGGTCCTTTCTGTTTCTGTCCTATACTGTGCCCATCTTTGCATGAAATGTTCCCTTGACATCTCCAGTTTTCCTGAAGAGATCTCTAGTCTTTCCCATTCTGTTGTTTTTCTCTATTTCTTTGCATTGTTCATTTAAGAAGGCCTTCTTAAGTCTCCTTGCTGTTTCTGGAACTCTGCATTCAGTTGAGTATGTCTTTCCCTTTCTCCTTTGCCTTTCACTTCTCTTCTTTCCTCAGCTATTTGTAAAGCCTCCTCAGACAGCCACTTTGCCTTCTTGCATTTCGTCCTTTGGGGGACGGCATTTTGTCATTTTCTTCTGTACAGTGTTACGGGCTTCTGTCTACAGGTCTTCAGGCACTCTGTCTACCAGATCTAGTCCCTTGAATCTGTTCACCACCTCCTCTGTACAATCATAAGGGATTTGATTTAGACACACCTGAATATTCAGTTGGTAAAGAATCCACCTGCCATGCAGGAGACCTGGGCTCGGCTCCTGGAAGGCTATAGCTCAAAGCATTGCAAAGAGTCGGACATGACTGAGCAGCTAGGCAAGCAGCTGTCTGGCAGAGTGAGCTCTGCTCAATGCACTGCGGTGGCCTGAATGGGAAGGAAGCCCGAAAGGGAGGAAATACGCATATGTATGACTGACTGACTGACTGACTGACTGATCTTGGCTTAGCTCAGTGGGTAAAGAATCCACCTCCAATGCATGAGACCCTGGTTCAATTCCTGGGTCGGGAAGATCCACTGGAGAAGGGACAGGCCACCTGCTTCAGTCTTCTTGGGCTTCCCTTGTGGCTCAGCTGGTCAAGAATCTGGCTGCAATGTGGGAGACCTGGGTTTGATCCCTGGGTTGGGAAGATCCCCTGGAGAAGGGAAAGGCCACCCACTCCAGTATTCTGGCCTGGAGAATTCCATGGGCTGTATAGTCCATGGGGTCGCAAAGAGTCAGACATGACTGAGCGACTTTGACTTTCACTCTCATTCCTGAATGACCTGGTGGTTTTCCCTCCTTTCTTCCATTTAAGCCTGTATTTTGCAACAAGGAGCTCATAATCTGGGCCACAGTCAGCTCCAGGTTGTTTTTGCTGACTGTGTAGAGCTTTTCCATGTTTGGCTGCAAAGAATATAATCAATCTGATTTTGGTGTTGATCATTTGATGATGTCCATGTATAGAGTCATCTCCTGCATTGCTGAAAAAGGGTATTTGCTCTGATCAGTGTGTTCTCTTGACCAAATTCTGTTAGCCTTTGCCCTGCTTCATTTTATACTCCAAGGCCAAACTTGCCAGTTACTCCTGGTATCTCTTGAGTTCCTACTTTTACATTTCAGTCCCCTATGATGAAAAGGACATCTTTGTGTGTGTGTGTGTGTGTGTGTGTGTGTGTGTGTGTTAGTTCCAGAAAGTCTTGTAGGTCTTCCTGGAATTGGTCAACTTAAGCTTCTTCCACATTAGTGGTTGGGGCATAGACTTGGGTTGCTATGACTTTGAATGATTTGCCTTGGAAATGAACTGAGATTATTCTGTCATTTTTGAGATTGCTCACAAGTACTGCCTTTCAGACTCTTACTGACTATGAGGGCTACTCCATTTCTCCTAAGGGATTCTTGTCCACAGTAGTAGATGTAATGGCCATCTGAATTAAATTCACCCTTTCCCATCCATTTTAGTTCACTGATTCCTAACATGTTCAGTCTTGCCATATCCTGCTTGACCATGTTCAATTTACCTTCACTCATGGACCTAAAATTCTAGGTTCCTATGAAATATTGTTCTTTATAGCATCAGACTTTACTTTCACCACCAGACACATAGACAACTGAATGTCATTTCCAATGAAGTACCATCCTCTGGACATTATTCTCAGACAAGGAACTTTGTTTAATGGCCTTGTATACGTGGAAAGGACATCATCCACTCTAGCTCATAAACATAAAATATTCATGCCATGATAAAAAACCTTGTTAAACTGTTTTAGACTGTCCAAAGTTGAAATACAGAATTCAGTCTGAAAATATACTAATTGTTAAATAGCTCTTTGTCCTATTTTTTCCAAATATGTTGCAAAGTGGACTTCAGTCCAGTTGAGGTCAAATTGTCTTAAATTATGAGTTATTAATAACCAGAAAATTTTTTATTTAATTTTCTTATTTCAACTCTACATACTTATTTATTATAACTCTGTATCCAGTGGTTAGGTGATTCTAAAACATCTACAAAAGACCTGGTTTTTAAAAAATGATTTCTCTATGCCAAATAGTTACTTTTTTTAAGCATATATTGTGTGTATCCACCTTATCAAACCACTGAGAAATAAAATTAAATATTTATAATCAGAGAGCTAAGAAAGACATGCAGAAACTGAAAAACACTTCTATCTTGTGTCTAAGAAGACATTTCAACATAAATGACATTATATTTGTAACTGAATGACAATGCACTTTATCAGCGTGTCAGAGGTAGCCAAAGTACACAGAAAGAGAAATAAATAATCAGCAAAATAAAGAGGTGGCCTCCCAAATGGGAGAAAATATTTGCAAACATATGTCAGGTAACAGATTAATATTCACAATATGTAAATAACTCAAATAAACCAATAGCAAAAACAAATCTGATTTTAAAAGTGGGCTTAGGAACTTCATTGGTTGTCCAATGGTTAAGAGTCCGCCTGCCAATGTAGGAGACATGGGTTCGATCGCTGGTCTGGGTAGATTCCACATGCTTCACGGCAACTAAGCTGGTGCTCCACAACTACCGAAGCCCCTGAGCCCTAGAGCCCGTGCCCCCTGCAAGAGAAGCCCCCACAAGAAGAAGCCCGTGCACTGCAACTAGAGGAGCCCCTGCTTGCTGCAAGGAGTGAAGATCCACATGCAGCAGGGAAGACCCAGCTCAGCCATAAATGAATAGATACATTTTTTAAATGTTTGGGAAAAAAATTTTTTTAAGTGGGCAGAGGACCTGAAATAGACATTTTTCAAAAGACAAAAAAAAGAGACATTTTTCTAAAGAAGACATGCAAATGGCCAACACGTATGTGAAAAGGTGCTCAACTTCACTAATCACCAGGGAATGCAAATTAAAACCACAATAAGACATGACTTCAACATCTGTTAGAATGGCTGTTATCAAAAATTCAGTAGATAATATGTGTTGGCAAGGATGTGGAGAAAAGGGGACCCTTGTGTACTGTTGGCGGGATTGGCAGTGCCACTGTGGGAAGTAATACTGAGGGTGTTCCTCAAAAAATTAAAAGTAGAACTACCATTTGATCCAGTGATTCCACTTGTGGGTATATAGCCAAAGGAAATGAAAACACTATCTGGAAGACCTGTCTGCATCCCCACGGTCATCACAGGATTATTCACAACAGCCAAGGCAGCAGACAACCTAAGTGTTTAAGTGAATGGTTAAAGAAAGCTTGAGATGTATATACAATGAAATGTCATTTAGCCATAAGGAGAAGAAAATACTGCTATTTGGGACAACATGGATCTCTGAGAACATTATGCTGAGTGAAATAAATCAGAGAAAGAAAAATGCTATCTATTTGTGGACCCTAAAAAAGGCCAAATTCATAAATACAGGGTAGATTGGTGATTACCAGGGTTTAGGGGTAGGGAAATGGAGAGATGTTAGTTAAAAGCTACAAACTTGCAGTTATAAGATTAATAAGCTTTAGGGATCCAACTTCAGCATGGTGACTATTTTTCACAATACAGTAATACATACTTCAAAGTTGCTAACAGAATAGATCTTAAAGTGATATTTACAGTGAAAATTATAGCCTAGCTATATATATATATATATATATATTTTCTTTTTTTAATGAAAATTAAGAGAAAAATGCTCAAAGAGGGCATAAAATTAGAGAAATAAACTGAACCCAAAGATCTCAGATGGGAAGAAATAAAAGTTTAAGAAGCAAAAGTATTGAAATAGAAAACAAAAATCAGTGGAGAGTAACACCAAAAGCTTGTTATTTGGAAAAAGAATAAATAAGTGAACCTCCAGCAAGGCTGATCAAGAAGAAGGAAAAAGCTCTAATTAGTAACATTAGATATAAAAAGAGAAATAACTGAACATACTGAAGTAAATATTTTTGAAAACCAAGACTATAAACAATACTACAAATGAATCTGAAAACTCAGATGAAATGACAATTGCTTAAAAAAACTAAAATACACAAACTGGCTGTAAAAGAAAGAGAAAACCTTAATAGACCTATAACTATTATAAAAACTCAAGCAGTTATAGGCCTGTTCAGGCTTGAAAAACACTCTCCCTCACCAGTAATCCAGGAAACATGAGCTACAGCAGCAGCATGATGCCATTTCAGAAAGCCAGCCAACCAACAGAAAAGGGAATGTCTGACAGTAACAAGAGGGGATGAAGATACGGAGAAAGAGCAGCACCCAGACACTATGGATGGGAGTGCAAATGGGATAAGTACTTTGGAGTTAAGATGAGGTTGTTCACTCGCTACCAACCTGCAAGCCTAGATTTACCCCCTGGAGAAACCTTTGCTTATATACACAAGAAGGTATGTCCTACACTTCATTTATTTAGCCAACAGACAGTGGGCCAAGCATTGCAAGACCCTATGCGCCAGACCATTGTGCATTGTTGGCAAATAAAAACCTACTTGTTATTAACAGCAACATGAAAATATCGTAGTCAAAATTTTCCATAAATGGAAAAATCCATACAGCTGGTGAAAATAATGGAATTATTTGAAACATAGTTATATCTCTAAATCATAAATCTAAGTGACAAGTTATCAAAAAAAACACAGAATATGTTAGGTTAAGTTGGAAACCATACAAAATTTTATATATATATATATATATATATAGTTACATCACCTGGGAGCTTTTTAGAAATGCAGAATCTCAGGCCTACCCCAGACCCACTGAATGAGACCCTCTAGGAGTGGGCCCAACAACCTGTATATTTGATAGAGGTTATTGTATGTATGTATGATACAAATATGTATGTATGTATGCATGTGTGATAGAGGTGATTTGTATGCATATGAAAGTTTAAGACACATTTGTGTATATTACATACAGATACATCTATAAGTAGTAAAAATATTAAAACACAGATTTGTTGCTGTTCAGTCACCCAGTCTTCTTTGACTCTTTGTGACGCCATGGACTGCAGCACACCAGGCCTCCCTGTCCCTCACCATCTCCCAAAGTTTGCCCAAGTTCATCTCCATTGCATCGGTGATGCCATCCAGCCATCTCATCCTCTGACGCCCTCTTCTCCTTCTGCCCTCAGTCTTTCCCAGCATCAGGGACTTTTCAAATGAATTCATATCAGGTGACCGAAATACTGGAGCTTCAGCTTCAGCATCAGTCATTCCAATGAGTATTCATGTTGATTTCCCATAAGATTCACTGCTTTGATCTCCTTGCTGTCCAAGGAATCTTCTCCAGCACCACAGTTGAAAGACATCAGTTCTTTGACGTTCTGTCTTCTTTACGGTCCAGTTCTCAGAACCATAACTGACCACTGGGACGACCATAGCCTTGACTATACAGACCTTTGTCAGCAGAGTATTGTCTCTGCTTTTCAACACACCGTCTAGGCCTGTCATCGCTTTCCTGCCAGGAAGCAGTCATCTTGTGTTTTCATGGCTGCAGTCACCATCCTTAGTGATTTTAGAACCCAAGAAGAGGAAATCTGTCACTACTTCCAACATTTCCCCTTCTATTTGCCGTGAAGTAATGGGGCTGGAGGCCACGATCTTAGTTTTTTTAATATTTAGTTTTAAGCCAGCTCTTCCGCACTCCTCCTTCACCCTCATCAAAAGCCTCTTTAGTTCCTCTTCGCTTTGCCATTGGGGTGGTATCATCTGCATATCTGAGGCTGTTGATGTTTCTTCCGCCTATCTTGATTGATGGGAACACCAAAATTCAGAATAGTGATTACCTCTGGAGAGAGAGAAAGAGGGGAAATAGAGTCCAGAAAAATACAAAGGGGGCTTTGTTTATATTTGCAGCACTTTTTATTTCCTTTAAAAATATGAGACAGGGTGGTAGCCTGTCTCATGACTAGTCTGAGTGATGGATACACGGGTGTTTTGTGTCTTTTTCTCTGTACATTGTATATTTCAAAATCCCTCAAAAAATTAGGAAAAGCAAGTATAATCTCATCCAAATAATTAAATGAAATATGACTTTTCTTACTTAATATCAATTCCATCCAGTGACATACCAACTCTTGTTCGCACCTTTGCTTTTAGGAGAGTGAGGGAGTTAAACAGCAGCAACACGAAAAAGTTTCTGGAAGAAAGAAAGCGAGTAAGTATCATAATTTTCTTAGCACTTTTTCTTTGAAAAAAACTAAATAGTAGCTCATGCTTAGATTTCAGACTTCTAGCTAATTTGCTTAATTTGATTTTTCTGTATGCTAAATATTCTAGCTTCTCTTCTCTTCTCCCTGAAAGCTAATCTCTCACTAAAATCTTTAAGGTAATTGTTTGGTACCATTTTATACAGAAAATGAAGCCAAATTTTAATCATGCACAAATACTCTTTTCTTTTCTAAGATTTTGGCAGCAACTGTCTTACCAGTAAAAATTATGGGGTTTAAATTCTCCCAGTTTTCAGGCTATTTTCTTTCTTCTTTTTTTTATTATTTTTATATCTTTCTCTTAAACTGCAAACTACCAACCCTCATCCATAAGTTTTAAGGTTACAACCCAAAGTTGATCAGAGGTGTTTTGTTTTGCTTTGCAGCTTGCCATGAAGCAGTCCAAAGAAATGGATCAGTTGAAAAAAGTCCAGCTTGAGCACCTCGAATTCCTAGAGAAACAGAATGAGCAGGTATTTCACTTAAAAAGCATAAAAAGATGTAGGCAGCCAACCAGCTTCTGGAGGCAAATGCCATGGCCCACAGTCACCCTTCTGCTAAAGCCAGTGGCCTGCATAGTGGCACAGAAAGGTGGCTAGAAAAATTTGGTGCCATTACTACACTTTCCCCTTTTCATCCAACAAGAACAGAAAGTACTTTTTTTGAAGTGGGAGAGGAATGTGGCTGTGGAGAAAAAAAGAATCAAAATTTGATTAGATGATGGGGATTTTAAAAAGGACGTTCCTGAGAGGAGGAGAAAACAGATTATAAGTTACTTCTCCATTTTTGTATGGAGTTATATCACTTGTACCCTAGAGACAAATGATATTTTATTTAAAAGCAAATGAGAAACCACCTATTTTCAACCTCAATCTAAAAATGAAATTATAAAACCTTCTCAGGACTTACAAGCCAAAGCTAAACGCATGAACCACCATAATTCTAGAAACCACTGAATGTGAGTGGGTAGCATACTCTTAGTGTTAAACACTAAAATTAGAATATACACAGATAAAAAGACTCTCCAAAATCCAGCTATTCAGGAGCTGTCATGTATATACCAACATCAAGATGAATGTGTGTTTGCCTCAAGTGGAGTTCAGATAGTTGGGCTGCAACCCACTGGCCATCCACAGTCTCATTTCAATTGGATGGAAATACCTCTAGCTTCCATGGCACAATGACCCTCAGTAGCAGTTAAAATTTCAGTCTATCTCAGTCCAAATACACCTCTTCATGTGTAGTTGGTTTGGAAGTTATTATTTCTAGATAATTTACTTCAATCTGGAAATAGTAAAGAGGTTTTACTGAAATCTGTACTTGTACTGCATTAATCTTTCCTGTTTCCTTTCATATATTAAGTAATCCTATTTAAGGTATTTTATTTTTTTTAGAGTAAATGGCTTCCATTGAAGAAAACTTAAGTGGAAATTACACTAAAAAGTACCTTTGAGAAAGTAAAACAGTAAAATCAGGGGGGATTTTTTTGTATTGCAATTGAGTAACAAATAAATCCAACTTCTGATTTCATATCCTTTGCTTTTTGGTTGATAGAAGTTTTATTCATCAGCATTCTTCTAAGTTATGTTTCCCATTTCTTTTCCAGCTAAATGCTTCTATTCATGAATAGCCCACAGATCCCCAAGGTGGAGGATCTGTCCCACTCATTTGACCAGTCCATAGACACAGCGCCTTCTAGTACAAGTTACATAACTGTTTTTGCTCTCAAAGCCGTTTCTCAGAAAGTGTTTCTGGAGGGTGAGGAGAATGGGTAAGGGAATAGCCACTGTTTCCAAAACTTTAGAATCCACTTCAGTGACTCAGCACTGGGTCAGGGTAGGGATGCCTGAGAAGAAGGCACAATGACGGTAAGATGCAGCTATGTGTCAGTTAACTAAATTAAGAAACCACTTAGAAACCCCTGTGTTGCTTAGCAACAAGTTTGACTAAAGAATATAAATGTGCTAAAAATTGCTCATCATTACAATAGTGGTATATATCAGAGCTAGAGAATACCTAGTGTTTTTAGTTTCAGAGCTAAAGTACACAATTTAAAAATCACTTTGGCTTTTTATCCTAATACATGTCTAACTCAAATCACACCTGAATTTTTGCACTGAGATATTGGATTAATGATAATGGTATTGACTGGATCTTACTGGGAGGATGGTGACTTCTTTCAAGGGGTCACAGGTAATGCCTACCACCCACACCTGATACTTTGAATCACAGAAGCTTAGGAAAGAAGGCTTGAGATTTGGTGACGGTTTAATGAGATTCCATGAAAAGAAATTCAAGGTATATTGATGCTTCCAGCAAGTGTGGAATTTGGACTTGAATTTCTGTGTTCGGCTTTGCTTTACAAATATGGCCCATTCTGTAACGAACTCAATCCCAGATATTTTCTAGTGTACTTTTAGAGGGGGAATCTAAAGATTGAACACCTCTCAATTCAGTTGCTACATACGGTTCAACACTGTCTTGGCACAGTGCAAAAGATCCTGCAGCTCTATTTCTTCTCCCATATTAGGTGAGGTCTGGAACCATCTGGAGAGCTCCCCCTATAACCTATTTGGTGGCTGAGTGGTTAAGGATCCGCCTGCAATGCAGGAGACCCAGGTTCGATCCCTGGGTCAGGAAGATGCAACTCAATTCAGAATTTCATTGACAGAAAACAGTTTCCTGTCTCCAGACAATCCCAAACTTGTATAACAATCTCCCAAACTACCATTAAACCCCAAGACTTTTTTTTGTTCATTTCTGAGCCAAAAATAAATTAATTTTAACATTCTGCAGTAATATCTCCCTTTAAAGTTTCTTACTGTTTCCTGTAACCATTATCCTATAAATATTTCCAGTTGCCCCAAAGCAAAGCCTGGAATCATCTACTTCATTAGTTAGACAGTGTTGAGGGCACTGGCAGAAACAACTCAAGTTTTATTCTATTTGGGTCCTGACTCTGGATCCTAACCTCCTATATCCTTTCTATGGCTTTGCCTGCTTGGTTGGCCAATTATTCATTTAAAACTCCGAAGGATGGGGATTTTTTTCCCCTACTATTTCCCATAGATCTCCCAGCCATACATGAGTTCATCTGTCTTGACATGCACCATTTCAAACATGGAATGCTCCATTACTGTCATACCCAAGTTTTAAAAGTTGGTTTTTGTCATCAGTCCTATCATATAATGAAGAGAAGTGAGGGTCTCACCCCACGGGAGAGGTGCAGTCTGGGCTGAGAGGCATTGGTCACTTTTGTTCTTTTGTTTCTGTTGAAATCAACCTGGGGTAAGTTTGTTGCTGATGGTTCTATACATGTTTTATTCTTAGCCTTTTGCTTTTCTGTATATGGTTTTGCATTCATTTTTCAAATTCATGTCAGTATTCATTTATTTTCTTTGTTTTGTATGTATGACTCAATTTTGACATTACTATTTTTGTACAAACAGCTTTTGAAATCCTGTCATGCAGTGTCCCAAACGCAAGGTAGGACTGAAAATTCTGATAAGCAAGATATTGCCTTCCTGCTCAACTGCGCTCGTATTCTTGGTGCTTTGACGATTCACATCTGCTCTTGTCTAGTTAAGATCGCAAGGGTTTGATTGAAAAATTTGACTATTTGATGCTTGGATTTCTGATGTACAATTCAAACTGAAATGCCCAGCGTCTTGAGAGAATTATTTCTGATGGCGTTTTAGCATCCTTTCCAGTTGCAGACCTAGGAATCTCAAATCATGCTGATGAAGACATACCCAGTCACTGAAAAAAGTGATATACAGTGGTCCAAAGGACCAATCACAGCTGAAACTGGGTCACAGAGTCAGATCTTTTACAAACATTAATATGACTGCCATTAATTTTTAAAGCACCCGGTAAAAGCTGATTGGTGGTTTTTAGTAACAGACAGTTATGGTCTGCATGCAAGCACATTATACAGCATCACTGTACAATAACTGTTGTCATGCTTTCTGTTAGAACCAGTCTGCCAGGGAACCTAATCACCCATTATAAATACGGTGACCATATGATTTAGCATTCAAACAGAATAGCTTTGAAAGTGAAAGGGGACGTTGTTCATAATAGCCAGGACCATAGGCATAAATTGGAACTGTCCTGATAAATGAGCATGAATGGTCACCCTGCTCATATGAGAACCTGGCTCTTGGAATCCTCCTGTACTATTAATATGATCTTTCTCTCTAAAACATGTTTGATATTGTCCTTAATGCTAGAGGGAAAGAAGCAGAGGGAATCCTTTATTACTATTTACTGAACATAAGAGCATTTAATTTCCAGTGCTGATAATATTTCACTGTCATCTCTTATAAATACTGTTTGTGTCATAGTTTCATGTTCGTGTATTTTCTCCATTTCTTCATTTTTCTATTAGAGCATTAGTAGGTTTCAGGCATTAAAAAAAAAAAATCTGGGGAGTGGGAGCCATCCATCCTAAATGTAAGCAGAAAATTATTATCTTTGGTGTTTTTATATCCATCCTCACCAAAATGAAATTTAAAGCCACAATCTAAGAATAACAATAAGAAGGAGATCACTCTGTGGTCTGTGGGTTAAACTAATTTCATAGCAGGACTTCATTTGGGACATTTTGATGCTCATAGGATGATCTGCAGAGTTGACTAAATCCTCCCACTGACCTTCCATTTAGTTGGAATACCTAAGTCGACATGAATAGTAACATCGGAGCTCATCAGAGTCCTCCTCCAAGTTATATCTTTATATATCCATGTTTCCATTTAAAAATGTCCTTTATTTCAAAGTGATCTGTCACTGAAAGAGGACAGGAATGCTTTATTTTTTCTCCAAAATATACATGCGTTGGGTTCGAAAAAAAGCACATGGTCGGAAAGTAAAACTTAAAATGAACCAATTGATTTTTCCCTATATTGCCAGGCAGTGATTTGTCACCAGAACCTGTCCCCATCTGACGCCTTTCCACCTCTCAAATCAGCTGGTTGTCTTCTTGACAGCCTTAATTCATTCGATTCAGTCCATTGTAGCTTACTTCCTAGGGTGGACTGTAAAAGCTGAATTGCTCCAGAGAAGTAAAAGCCTGTAAGGAGACTTTTTTGGACGTAGCCTTCCAGGAGCCCTACATATATGTGTAACATTCTGTCCACAGCATACTCCAACCAAATCAATGTAGTAGACTTCCACCCAAACTTCTCCATCCGTGAGATTCTTAGACAGTCACTTTTAATTAAATTTCAGGCTATTTGGGGAATAAATTGTGCATAAGCAATGCTTATTCTAAAAGTGATCAAATTATCTACACACAGTCAAGGCATGTCAGTCTGTGGAAAATAAATCAAACAGTTAGAAATGACATACTCTACAAGTGACAGGTGTAGCTTCTTTTCCAGTTGTTTTCCTGGTACTGTGTGGACCATTCCTTCTCAGAATTTAACATGCATAAAAATTCCCTGGGGATCTTACTAAAATGCAGACTCTGGGTCAGAAGGGTGGGGGTGGAGTCCAAGATTCTGCATTTCTCACAAGATCCCAGGCAATGCTGATGGTGCTGGTCTGTGGACCACACTTTTAAGTAGCCAGGACATAGTGACAAGCATCAAATTCAAGGGAAAAGAGAGGTGGGGTTTTGCTGCATGTCTTCAGGAGAGGATTTCAACATGTAAGGTCTTGTTTCTGATGTTACAGGCGAAGGAGATGCAGCAGATGGTGAAATTGGAAGCCGAGATGGACCGCAGACCAGCAACAGTTGTGTGAAACTCCAGGACACAAACTGAAACCACAGAACCGCCACGTCAAAGAGCACCCCCCAGCTTCTGAACACAGATTCCATGGAAGAAAGCTGATGTCTTCTGCGTTTCCTTCTCACGTAGACAAAGTGTCACCTGAGACCACAGAGACTTGCTTCTCTTAAACATTCTGAACACTGAATTTCCTTGGCCAACCAAAAGTAGTTACAAATCCCCCAAAATTGCGACTCCAGTAAGGCAGAGTTTACCCGTTGATCATACCACTTCAACATGTTTGCTAGAAAATATCATCACAAGTAAATGAGCATGGTGTTAAAAACTCTGCTTTGTGATGCATTAAGACATGTTTGAGCAGCAGCAAAAGTAGTGCATTAGCCATGTAATAGCAAGCACCTGCCCTGGGGTGGGGGGAGCAGAACTCTACAAATTTATTAGCAGCAGTGATGAGCTGCTAGACAAATAATTGGGGGGGGGGGCGGAATTTTTCTACATCTGAGTTACCTCATCAGTAAGTGCCATGTCTCCACCATGCCATCCGAAGCTAATTGACTGCAAGTCATGGAAATGCTTAGAACAGCAGAAAAATAGAACCGAGTCCTTGTGCCAAAACCCGCTGTGCTCACAGGGAGAACTCTCAGGCACATTTAAGAAGCTGACATCTGACATTGCTTCCTAGGAATTGCTTCTGCTGACCCTAGATTACTACAGCTCACTTCTACACCATGAAGATTGTGAAGTGGTTATTGGCAACCGTTTGTAAATGTGACCATGTAAAAAGTATTTATGCTCCTAATTCACACTGTCAGAGAGCAAAATCATGTAAGTATTGCCACATGACAAGATTAGTGAACAGGAATACTAGAACTATGTTTGCATGATACACAAGCACCAATTATGACTAATCTGTACACAGTTAACCTAATGCAAATAAATACTGGTTAAGTAACTGTATGGCACAGAATATAATTTGACTCTAAAGACTTTTAGCATAATGAAAAAGTCTATATATATGTGTATATGAACTATGTGGGCATTCTTGATACTTCAAGTTCTAGTTTCAAAAAAATACATAACTAATTTAATTTTACACAAAAAATATTTATGCAGATTTTCAGAATTTCATATCAGGAAATAACCTTTTTATGTCTGTTAAATATCAAAACAATTTGCTACAGTGTTAACCTGCATGGTCTTTAAGCCTGCTGTAGTTGTGTGGCAGACAGTGCATGGAAAAGTCCCTCTTGGGATGGAGCTGTGCCCAATGCCCAGAGGAGCGCATGGAAACCGTACTCAAGAACTAATCAGATTACTGATTTAGGGCACCAGACCACCAACCGGATTGTTGTATATGCTTGTACAGATTGATTCTGTGTGTTCCTCTGAATAAAACAGAGAATTATGTTACCATCAATATTGAAATTAAACTTCCAACTTCTCTAATAAAAAAAGGAAAACACATCCAACATCTGTCAGAGTGTTTGCTCCTCAGGATGCCTTCCCGTGTACTTTTTATGTTTCCTAAATAATCTCTTCGTTGTTCTTAGAGGGGGGTTTATGCCTGCACCCAACACATTTTTCTTCTGACATATAAATAAGGTTGACTGGTTGACTGCCAATGTAAACTACTTGTTTTTCCTTTTTCTCATATTTATCATTTGAACTGGGTTCTTTTGAAATTCTCTGGTTACAGATTTCCTTATTTGTAAGACAGTAGAGTTTGAGTCCATATTTTTCCACACTAACATCTCATGAAATTGATGGCTTTTAAAATGGTAAAACTGGATGGCCAGTTTTGAAAGATTTCAAATGGCTCTCTCTCAGGAAATCAAATAGCTCCTTCCTAGGGCTCAGCTGAGCTCACCATTCTGTAGCATTTGACTGAATCCATCATTCACCCCTCTCTGCTCTGCTCCTAAAAGAGTACTCCTACTTTTCCCGTTTTTCTGATCATTTCGTCTCTGGCTTTTCATCCTCCTACACTGCCATAAATATTTCTGTCTTCAGCTTAAATCCAGAGCCAATTTTGTCTCTAACCAGGTTTACTTTCATTATTTGAGATATCTTACTCCCAGATGAGGACTTCCCAGGTGGTACTAGTGGTAAAGAACCCAACCACCAATGCAGGAGATGTACGTAAGAGATGGGGGTTCGATCCCTGGATTGGGAAGATCCTTTGGAAGAGGGGACAGCAACCCACTCCAGTATTCTTGCTTGGAGAATCCCATGGACAGAGGAGCCTGGTGACCTAGAGTCCATAGGGTTGCCAAGAGTCAGACACACCTGAAGCGACTTAGCAGGCACACATGCGCTTCCAGAAGAATCCACCGTAATAGGATTAAACATGTACACACAGTTCAAGTGTACAGCAAAAAGATGGGTTTATTTTCAATTGTAAGCTCATGTTGCACTCAGATCCTACATTCTCATTTATTATAAAGGACAAAAAAATCTTGCCAATTACAGTTACTCAGTCTCTTCAAACTTAAAAAGACAAACACTTATTTCAGAGATATATTCAATTACTTGAAAGTCAGTCTCCCAGTTAGAGTTCCCTCCCCATTAAGGAAGTCTCCCTGCTTCTCTTCCCAGATGGCTTCTGGGTGTAAATGGAAGCTCGCATGCCCTCCCGGCAGTGGGGAGGAGCATCCGGTTACCCCTATTTGCTCCTGACTGCCTTGGACCACAGTCTTGCAAGGTGGATCCTTCCATTCTAGGGTCTCAAGGTCTCTGCTCAACAGAGTTTTCACCCTTGACTCAGTTTTTTCCAGTTTTCTTCTGGGATACACAGAAAGTCAGGATTTGGGGGGGGGGGGGTGAGGGGGTGGGGTGGAGCAGAGGGCAGGAGCTCAGATCACCCATGCAAATACCTCCTCTGGCCATTTGTTAGCAGCTAGTGCCATGTTGTTCCAAGACCATGGAGGTTTCTTCAGGAGGCTTGCCATTTTCTAAGTCTATGCCCCAAGAAGCAAGTTTATAGTGGAGATACTACATCCTGCTTCTCAGACCCCCAGGACTGTTGGTTCCAATCTGGGGATCAAGACACTGGCCTCAATTTTTACCTTGCTCCCTCCTGTCAGCCCTGAAAGGATATTCAACTGTACATACATGGCTGACTGGAATGCCCAAATAGCCTGCCAGGCTTCTCTGTCCATGGGATTTTACAGGCAAGAACACTAAAGTAGGTTGCCATTTCTTTCTCCAGGGGATCCTCCTGACCCAGGTATTGAACCCAGGTCTCACACACTTGAGGCAGAATCTTTACCATCTGAGCCACTAGGGAAGCCCTATATTGGACTGTACTTCTTCCCTAAGTAGACTGTTATTCCCCTTTGGGGAAGGGATAAAAGGCGTCATGGAAAATAAACCAGATTGACAAGATAGGGAAACCCGTCAGTAAGTGAAGTATTTCATCAAATCCAGTTCAGTTCAGTTGCTCAGTCGTGTCCGACTATTTGCAACCCCATGGACTGCAGCACGCCAGGCCTCCCAGTCCATCACCAGCTCCCGGAGCTTACTCAAACTCCTGTCCACTGAGTCAGTGATGCCATCCAACCATCTCATCCTCTGTCATCCCCTTCCCCTCCCACCTTCAATCTTTCCCAGAATCAGGGTCTTTTCAGATGAGTCAGTTCTTCACATCAGGTGGCCAAAGTATTGGAGTTTCAGCTTTAGCATCAGTCCTTCCAATGAATATTCAGGACTGATTTCCTTTAGGATGGACTGGTTGGATCTTGCAGTCCAAGGGACTCTCAAGAGTCTCCTCCAACACAACAGTTCAAAAGCATCAATTGTTCTGCACTCAGCTTTCTTTCTAACTCTCACATCCATACATGACTCTGGAAAAACCATAGCCTTGACTAGATGGACCTTTGTTGACAAATGACTGAATGTCTCTGCTTTTTAATATGCTGTCTAGGTTGGTCATAACTTGTCTTCCAGGTAGTAAGCATCTTTCAATTTCATGGCTGAAGTCACCATCTGCAGTGATTTTGGAGCCACCCAAAAATAAAGTTAGCCACTGTTTCCACTGATTCCCCATCTATTTGCCATGAAGTGATAGGATTGGATGCCATGATCTTAGTTTTCTGAATGTTGAGTTTTAAGCCAACGTTTTCACTGTCCTTCACTTTCATCAAAAGGCTCTTTAGTTCTTTACTTTCTGCCATAAGGGTGGTGTCATTTGCATATATGAGGTTATTGATATTTCTCCAGGGAGTCTTGAATCCAGCTTGTGCTTCATCTAGCCCAGCATGTCTCATGATGTACTCTGCATATAAGTTAAATAAGCAGAGTGACAATATACAGCCTTGATGTCCTCCTTTCCCAATTTGGAACCAGTC
The DNA here is from genome assembly GCF_023699985.2 of Odocoileus virginianus. Taxonomy (NCBI): domain Eukaryota; kingdom Metazoa; phylum Chordata; class Mammalia; order Artiodactyla; family Cervidae; genus Odocoileus; species Odocoileus virginianus. The sequence continues at coordinate 1,835,180 of NC_069682.1, forward strand.
TTGTTCCATGTCCTGTTCGTTGCTTCCTGACCTGCATATAGGTTTCTCAGGAGGCAGGTCAGGTGGTCTGATATTCCCATCTCTTGAAGAATTTTCCACAGTTTGTTGTGATCCACACAGTCAAAGGCTTTGGCACAGTCGATAAAGCAGAAATAGATGTTTTTCTGGAACTCTCTTGCTTTTTTGATGATCCAACGGATGTTGTCAATTTGATCTCTGGTTCCTCTGCCTTTTCTAAATCCATCTTGAACATCTGGAATTTCACAGTTCATTTATTGTTGAAGCCTGACTTGGAGAATTTTGAGCATTACTTTACTAGCCTATGAGATGAGTACAATTGTGTAGTAGTTTGAGCATTCTTTGGCATTGCCTTTCTAAGACACCATTAATTATAACATGCACCATTATTTTATATACTACAAAGAATGAAAGCATGTTGCCAGTTAAACTATGACACACCATTCAGTGGTTATAAGACACATCTCAATTTCAATGATGTTAAAATTTGGATAAATATGTGCATCAGTGTTTCAAAAATACCATTGAAGCTACCCAAATGCCAAGTTTTAATGGGGGAGGGCTAATTTTTAATGACAGAGCACAAGAGAAACATATAGAAAACCTAAAATAAGGAACACATGCTATTAGGTTTGAAATTTAGTGTTGAGCTTCCTGGGCTCATCATCAGTACAAAGAACGTGTTTTCCTTTAGCTATTTCACTCAGTCGCATGTTTTCAATTTCTACTTCTCTTCATATAATTCTCAGATCTATAACTTTAGCCTTGACCTTACTTTTCCTAAGCACTGGTACTTCTAAGAGATTGTCAGTTAAACAAATGGCCCAAGTGCACATTGTATGTAATTGATCAAAAATCAAGACGCTTCCTGCATCTGTCCTTGTTTAACAGCCTGTAACAGGTGCTAAAACCCAGGGCCATCTTGTACCTGCACCGTCCCATTTGCTCCCACACGCAATCTGTTGATAAAACCCATGAATTCTACCTTGTCTTGGAAGTTCCCTTCTCCCTGACAGCTCGTCTCATTTCAACACTCAGAATTTTAGTAACTTCGTATTGAATTTCTTTTCCCCTCAAATCCCTTCTACATCTAGATTAATCTCCCCAAATGGCAGCCCTGGTCATGTTACTATTTGGTTTGTAAAGCCTGAATTCTTATCCATTACCTAAAGAATATCATTGAAATTACCAATATCAGCACTTAGCTTTGGTTAGTTTGCCTCTTCCCCTAGCCAATCTGAATTATCACTATTCCCTGTTCACACATGTAGCATGCATCACATTTTCCAAAAAAAATGATTTATTTATTTGGCTGTGCCAGGTCTTAGTTGCAGCACACAAGATCTAGTTCCCTGACCAGGGATGTGACCTAGGACCTCTGCATTGGAAGCATGGAGTCTCAGTCTCTAGACCACCAGGGAAGTCCCACATAGCACACCTTCTTTCTAGTATGTCACATGATAACATTCGGTCGCTGCCATGGTCTACTGTTTGCAACCCCATGGACTGCAGCCTGCCAGGCTTCCCTGTCTATCACCAACTCCTAGAGCTTGCTCAAACTCAAATCCATCGAGTCGATGATGCCATCCAACCATCTCATCCTCTGTCGTCCCCTTCTCCTCCTACCGTCAATCTTTCCCAGCATCAGGGTCTTTTCCAATGAGTCGGTTCTTCATATCAGGTGGCCAAAGTATTGGAGTTTCAGCTTCAGCATCAGTCCTTCCAATGAATATTCAGGACTGACTTCCTTTAGGATTGACTGGTTTGATCTCCTTGCAGTCCAAGGGACTCTCAGGAGTCCTCTCCAACACCTCAGTTCAAAAACATCAATTCTTCGGCACTCAGATTTCTTTATAGTCCAACTCTCACATCCATACATGACTGCTGGAAAAACCATAGCCTTGACTAGATGGACCTTTGTTCATAAAGTAATGTCTCTGCTTTTTAATATGCTCTCTAGGTAGGTCATAACTTTCCTGCCAAGGAGTGTCTTTTAATTTCATGGCTGCAATCACCATCTACAGTGATTTTCGAACCCAGAAAAATAAAATCAGCCACTGTTTCCACTGTTATCCCATCTATTTGCAATGAAGTGATGGGACTGGATGCCATGATCTTAGTTTTCTGAATGTTGAGCTTTAAGCCTTTTTCACTCTCCTCTTTCACTTTCATCAAGAAGCTCTTTAGTTCTTCTTCACTTTCTGCCAAAAGGGTGGTGTCATCTGCATATCTGAGGTTATTGATATTTCTCACAGCAATCTTGATTCCAGCTTGTGCTTCCTCCAGCCCAGCATTTCTCATGATGCATTCTGTATATAAGTTAAATAAGCAGGGTGACAATATACAGCCTTGATGTACTCCTTTTCCTATTTGGAACCAGTCTGTTGTTCCATGTCCACTTCTAACTGTTGCTTCCTGACCTGCATACAGATTTCTCAGGAGGCAGGTCAGGTGGTCTGGTATTCCCATCTCTTTCAGAATTTTCCACAGTTTATTGTGATCCACACAGTCAAAGGCTTTTGCCTAGTCAATAAAGCAGAAATAGATGTTTTTCTGGAACTCTCTTGCTTTTTGGATGATCCAGCAGATGTTGGCAATTTGATCTATGGTTCCTCTACCTTTTCTAAAACCAGCTTGAACATCTGGCATCTGGAAGTTCATGGTTCACGTATTGCTGAAGCCTGGCTTGGAAAATTTTGAGCATTACTTTATTAGCATGTGAGATGAGTGCAATTGTGCTATGGTTTGAGCATTCTTTGGCATTGCCTTTCATTGGGACTGGAATGAAAACTGACCTTTTCCAGTCCTGTGGCCACTGTTGAGTTTTCCAAATTTGCTGACATACTGAGTGCAGCACTTTCACAGCATCATCTTTTAGGATTTGAAATAGCTCAACTGGAATTCCATTGCCTCCATTAGCTCTGTTCATAGTGATGCTTCCTAAGGCCCACTTGACTTCACATTCCAGAATGTCTGGCTCTAGGTGAATGATCACACCACTGTGATTATCTGGGTCATCTTTTTTGTATACTTCTGCTATGTGTTCTTGCCACCTCTTCTTAATATCTTCTGCTTCTGTTAGGTCCATACCATTTCTGTCCTTTATTGAGCCCATCTTTGCACGAAATGTTCCCTTGGTATCTCTAATTTTCTTGAAGAGATCTCTAGTCTTTCCTGTTCTATTGTTTTCCTCTATTTCTTTGCATTGATCGCTGAGGAAGGCTTTCTTATTTCTCCTTACTATTCTTTGGAACTTTGCATTCAGATGGGTATATCTTTCCTTTTCTCCTTTGCTTTTCACTTCTCTTCTTTTCACAGCTATTTGTAAGGCCTCCTCAGACAGCCATTTTGCTTTTTTGCATTACTTTTTCTTGGGGATCATCTTGATCCCTGTCTCCTGTACAATGTCAAACCCCCATCCATAGTTCATCGGGCACTCTGTCTATCAGATCTAGTCCCTTAAAACTATTTCTCACTTCCACTGTATAATCATAAGGGATTTGATTTATGTCATACCTGAATGGTCTAGTGATTTTCCCCACTTTCTTCAATTTCAGTCTGAATTTGGCAATAAGGAGTTCATGATCTGAGCCACAGTCAGCTCTGACAAAATGTGGTCCAGTGCAGAAGGGAACAGCAAACCACTTCAGTATTCTTGCCTTGAGAACCCCATGAACAGTATGAAAAGACAAAAAGATAGGACACTGAAAGATCAACTCCCCAGGTCAGTATAAGCTCAATATGCTACTGGAGATCAATGGAGAAATAACTCCAGAAAGAATGAAGGGATGGAGCCAAAGCAAAAACAACACCCAGTTGTGGATGGGACTGGTGATAGAAGCAAGGCCTAATGCTGTGAAGAGCATATAGCGTAGGAACCTGGAATGTTAAGTCCATAAATCAAGGCAAATTGGAAGTGGTCAAACAGGAGATGGCAAGAGTGAACATCAACATTCTAGGAATCAGAGAACTAAGATAGACTGGAATGGGTGAATTTAACTCAGATGACCATTGTATCTACCTACTGTGGGCAGGAATCCCTTAGAAGAAACGGAGTAGCCATCATAGTCAACAATAGAGTCCAAAGTGCAGTACTTAGGTACAATCTCAAAAACTACAGAATGATCTCTGTACATTTCCAAGGCAAATCATCCAGTATCATGGTAATCCTAGTCTATGCCCCAACCAGTAACACTGAAGAAGCTGAAGGTGAACGGTTCTATGAAGACCTTCAAGACCTTTTAGAACTAACACCCAAAAAAGATGTCCTTTTCATTATAGGGTAATGAAATGCAAAAGTAGGAAGTCAAGAAATAGCTGGAGTAACAGGCAAATTTGACCTTGGAGTATAGAATGAAGCAGGGCAAAGGCTAATAGAGTTTTGCCATATCTGCATATCTAATCCTTAAAGCAATCTCCTAAAATTCTGCCTCTAAAGCTTCCCTCATTCTTCCAAGCAAGAACTCATCTGCCTTTCTAAAATTATCCATTTATATTTTAAAAAGTTATTTAAGCATATGACTTTTCCACCAGCTCAGACTAATTTCTTTTCAGAATAAACAAATAATTTTGTTTATTTGCTTTGCAAAGAACAAGTAGTCAATTATCAAATGACCATTTAAGTTTTTTCTGTGGCATAGACTGAAGGTTTTGTAACTGTGTGGCCTTTTATGCAGTGTCTTTGAATAAAAAGCTAAAATAAATTTCTTTCCCAATTTCAAGAAAAACAATTTTCCTCAATTCTTTTTTTTTATGTTCACAAATGATTTTATTTCAGAAAGAAATTACACATTAAAAAGAAGACATAGATAAGAGCTTACATTCATGTATGAAAGTGACTCTAAGAAAGCAAACAGTTATTAATGTTAGTATCTTTTCAAAACAGTAGGACTATCATAATGGCTAACAGGCAGTGTGATTCCATAAAGTCTGACTGTGAAAAGGGAAAACTGAATAATTTTAATTTTGAGGCATCTCTGATTATCTTAGAGATGGCTTATTCCAAGCCCTCAATAGCTTCTCTTTTGTCATAACATGAAAGTTTAGTAGAAGACCACTTTTCTCTACAACTTTCCCTCAATGCTTAGCATTTAACAGAATCCCAAGCACAACTTTAATAACTGCATCTTTAATGTCATCATAAATCCTCAGTAGTGCCTCTGGGATGAATTTTTATGAACCATCTTCTTTAATAATGTACCATGTAAAACGTTATGCTCCATAGGTTAGAATAATGCAAATATATTAGGAAGGGAATGGGGAGATGTTAAAAATAGCAGCATCATTGCTTTTACATTAAAAGAAAAAAATAGGCGGTAGCACTTTACTTAGTAAATGAAGTAATTAATGCCACTTCCTTGCCTCTCCTTCTATTATTTCCTTGGAAATTTGGGGCGAGAAATTGTCTCCAAGCTACTTCATCCTGGAACTTTCTGTGTCTTTGAAGTCTCCACCAAGATAAAATTGGGAAAACTTTTACTCACAACATGAGCCAATAACTTTAGGTGAGTCAAATGTACTAAAAGCCTAACAAGGGAGATAAAAAAAATTGACCCTTGGTTGTGAACTTTAACATCATATCACTTGAATGATGAAATGTTACACTGGTTCATCAAAATACTATTTATATATTTAATTTTCTCACACATTTTTGCATTCTACCTTTTGTTTTTCTTTAGAAAAACACTTGGTGTTTGTGCTAGAGTGTGGTGCTCATGACGCAGCATATTGAGCTCTATAGACAACAACACTATATCATGAATTCATCTATACGTAGACTACCACATAGATGGTTGTAGTGGACACATCCTCAGCATTGAACTAACTCTATTCATTGATCAAGTATTTATTAGGAGCCCCCTCTGTACTCTCACCTAGTTTTTAACTAATCATGTGTACACTATTATTTTTAATTATCTGTAACTGCAGTTTTAGGCCGTGCCTGTATGATAGATGGATGGAATGCACTACTGGTCCCAATTTTTCATGCCTTCCTGTATCCATGTCCTTTGGTAGCACCCACTGCACCGTTTCTAGGCTTGGTCAAGTAACTTGCTCTGTCTTTGGGATGGCAGCAAACTTGATGAAGCAAAGGCACATTTTTGTTTCTTCCTTTGGATCTCTGCCACTGCAATGAGAACAAGTACAGGCTCACCTTGCTGGTGGTGGGAAGTGCAGTCATCTCCCCCAGCTTACTAGCCGACAACTGATGGGTGACCAGCCAAGACTCTCCCAAAGCTGTAGAACTACCCAGCAAACCTACAAACTCATCAGAAATAGCATCGGGTTAGCCAAACATTTCATTAGGGTTTTTACCCAATCTAACATGAAAGCAAAAGTTGCTCAGTCGTGTCCGACTCTTTGAGATCACGTAGACTATAGTACACCAGGTTCCCCTGTCCATAGAATTCCTCAGGCAAGAATCCTGGAGTGGGTTGCCATGCCCTTCTCCAGGGATCTTCCCAACCCAGGGATCAAACCCCAGTCTCCCACATTGCAGGCAGACTCTTTACTGTTTGAGCTACTCAGGAATCTGCCTATTCTCACATTAATCACCCAACCTAATAAATGAGTGCTATTTTGAGTCACCAAGTTTTCCGTTGGTTTGTTGTGTGGCAATAGTTGATATGTCCAAGTCTTAAGCGTATGACGATGATAAGTATCATCCCAGGACCCCAGAGACTACACATAAAAAAAAAAAAGAAAATGAAAATAACAGTCACTGGAATCACTGGTGTGAGCTTTCTCTTCCATTGAATGATCCCAACTACTAGGTTGCCATGTTTGCTCTCTCTTGCGTGTCATTGTGTCAGGGTCCACTTTTTTTTTTTTTTTAATCTTCTAAGGGTCTGTTTGCTGATACTTTCATCTTTGTCTTTTGACATACACCTCTTCTTCTTTTACTTCCCCCTTTGTTTTTTCCTGGTGGCTCAGTAGTAAGGAATCCACCTGCCAAGCAGGAGACACATGTTTGATCCTGAGGTCAGGAAGATCCCCTGGAGAAGGAAATGGCAACCCACACCAGCATTGTTGCCTGGGAAATCCCATGGACAGAGGAGCTTGGTGGGCTACAGTCCATGAGGTCACAAAACAGTTGGATACGATTGATAGATCAAAAAAGAACAGCCTTTCTTTTCTCATTTTTTGTTGCTTGTTTTTAAACCTTTTTCTTTCCTTTGGGCTCTTTGGTAAATAAAATTATTTCATGTAACAGCCTTAGCTACTAATATTCATTAGCTGTTTTTAATTACTTTGTTTGAGTTATAGATCCTAAAGTTTCCAGAGAAATGGAAAACATTCAGGTAAATGGGGATTACTTTACTACATCACTTTGTCCAATCATGTAAAATGAAAGAAACAGGCTTTTTCATTTAGTAGTCCAGCAATGCAAGTGTATAGTATTGGAAAGCTACATGGATTTTTAAAGTAACATTTTAAAAAGAAAAATATAGAGGTATGTTGTTGTTCATTCAGTAAGTCCTGTCAGATTCTTTACAACCCCATGGACTGCAGCATGCCAGGAGTCCATGTCCTTCACTGTCTCCCAGAATTTGCTCAGATTTCACATCCATTGAGTCAGTGATACTATCTAACCATCTCATCCTTTGTCTCCCTCTTCTCCTTTTGCCCTCAATCTTTCCCAGCATCCCAGTCTTTTCCTGGGTCTTTTCCAATGATTCAAGTCTTTTATTTTAGTAGGAAATTATATTTTAATAGGAAAAATTAATGTATATTAAATGATATATTCTGAAATAAAATTAAACAAGTAAAAATACTGTATATGACTTGAAAATCTGTTTAGGTAAACATCTGCCTGCTCATCTTATGTTTCAGTGATTCCACTCCAAGAGAAATGAGTACATGTTTTCACTAAAAAATATGTTCTTCACTAAGAGTAGTAAAAACACTAGAAACAGTTCAAATACACAGTGATAGAAAGGATCAATAAAATATGGTGTATCCAATGCTCAATGGAACGTACAAAAGTGCTTACTTTTTGACTCCTTGTATATGAGAGTCAAGAAGAGATAATCCTAATCTTGAAGGTCAGTTCCTTCTATAGGAACCTTCTGGAATGATGGGAATTGTCTCTGGAATTAGTTCTTAAAGTGCACACCAAGGACCTCTTTATGGACCAGTGTGTTCCCAAGAATCTTTCAGAGTGTCTGTCAGATCATCTTGTGTCAAACCCATTTGCTGGAAACCAAACTTTCTTCATATACTTCCATGAAAACAGCAAATCACAATGGACTGATTGAAGAAAAAGATGCCAGAACCCAGATGACTTCTAGGAAACCAGATGCAAATTAGATTTGCAATGTTAAACAATGTCTCTCTTCCCACCTTGATTTAGAAAATATAGTTATTTTTATTAAAATATTATATCTTAATAATATATTAGTTATGTCTTAACATATGATGAGTTTATTATTTTTTAATTTCCTGTTTTCATTTCTAATATTGTAATATTGACATTTAATTCACATATATAAAAGTTCTTTGAATTTCTTAAAAATTTAAGAGTGTAAAGGTGTCTGAGACCAAATGGTAAAGTTGAATCTTACATTTAGCATTTAGATTTAACAATCTTTCTCATAAAATAGTGTTACAGGCAAATCAGGAACATTATCACCATTGTACAGATGGAGAAATTATTGAATCCAGAGTCACAAAGCCACACAATGGAAGATTAAGGAATAAAATACATTTATTTCCCACTTTCCAAATTCCTCTTCCTTACTGAACCACCATCCCATAACAAAGATCACCTTTTACCTGAAATCCATGATCACAATACCACCTGACATTTTACAATTACAATTAACAAAGCACTGTCACAGACATAATGTCATTTAACTGTCATGGCAACCTATTAGTGTGGGTTTTATCATCTTTTTTCTTCAAATGAGAAAATGATTGAGTGAGTCCCACAGCATAGTGCATAGCACAATAGAAAACAAATAATAGGCTTTCTCTTCTGGTGCTACTATAAATTAATTTATATATGCAACCACATGAGGTGTTATGGGAAAAATGCAAAGGATATTATCCCTGCCCTAGAAAGGTATTTTTGTTGATAATATATCAAAACTAAACTTAATAAATCCAATAAACCCAGTGCATTTGTAACATTAATTAAATTTGATTCAAATAATACCAATCAAAAAAGAGTTTAGCTGCATAAAAAACCTAAACAGGATTTTTCTTTTGAAAGTCTAGCCTATAAACCAGAAAACTACACCACAATGGCCAAATGCAGTATGCTCCCTGAAATTGGATATAAAAGCTAAGACTGCTTTTACATTTCTAAGGGATGGGGGGAAGAAATGAAAGAAGATAATTTTTGACTTGTAAAAATTACATGAAAAAATCTCTATGTCCCTGCATAAAGTGGTATTGGAAGCCAGCCATACTTGTCAATTTATGTGTGGCCGCTCTTGAGCTATATGCAACAGCAGTCTAAAACGAAACTGCATACCCCACCAAGTGTACAATAGTCACCATTGTCTCCTTGACAGAGAGAGTTTGCCAGCCCTTGATCTTGCCCTATTAGATCCGAGTAAACCAGGGAAAGGGGATGGAGGTCCCCCAGAGTGGAGGAGCAGAGGGGTAAAAACGAAGCTCTCTAGACTTTGGAGAAGAGAAGAAATAAAGGGCACTTGGAGCCCTTAAAGAACAGGCTTTCAGGAACCCAGGGTCCGTGCAGTAGCAGAACTTCAGGTAAGAGGGCTGCCCGACTGCTTCCCAAGCCTTTGTGGGAAGAAAGGAGCAGCCGCAAGAGAAGACCACCTTGGACCTGGAGCCCGGTCCCCGCTGGCCGAGGCCAGCAGCAGCGGCGGCAGTGAGCTCAGAGAGGAGCAGTGGGCGCCTCTCCTGCCCCCAGCCCTACTTGTGTCTCTGTTTGATCCAAAAGCAGGCCAAGGGCTGTCTTTTCACCTTGCTTATAGTTTCCTTTGTTGTGCAAAAGCTTTTAAGTTTCATTAGGTCCCATTTGTTTATTTTTGCTTTTATTTCTGAAATTCTGGGATGTGGGTCATAGAGGATCCTGCTGTGATTTATGTCGGAGAGTGTTTTGCCTATGTTCTCCTCTAGGAGTCTTATAGTTTCTGGTCTTACATTTAGATCTTTAATCCATTTTGAGTTTATTTTTGTGTATGGTGTTAGAAAGTGTTCTAGTTTCATTCTTTTACAGGTGGGATAACCAGCTCAGGTTGGGGACATGAGACAAGTGCTCGGGCCTGGTGCACTGGGAAGACCCAGAGGGATCGGGTGGAGAGGGAGGTGGGAGGGGGGACTGGGATGGGGAATACATGTAAATCCATGGCTAATTCATATCAATGTATAACAAAAACTACTGTAATGATGTAAAGTAATTAGCCTCCAACTAATAAAAATTTAAAAAATTAAAAAAAAAAAAAAAACAAAAAACAAAAGCAGGCCAAGGTGGCAACTAAGTGGTGCGTGCTTCAAAGAGGAGACCTGGGGCTTCCTTGGTGGTCCAGTGGTTAAGTCTGCCTTGCGATGCAGGGGACGTGGCTTCATCCCTGATCGGGAAACTGAGATCCCACATCCCACGGAGAAACTAAGCCAATGTACCACAAGCACTCAGCCTCCAGGCCCCACAGCTAGAGAGTCTGAACACCACAAGAAAAGATCCCTCATGACCCAACTAAGACCCGAGGCAGCCGATTAAAAAAAAAAAAGCAGAACCTCCAACAAGACTTGGGGTGAAGTATTCTATTTGAGATGTGATCCAGGAAACGTGATGAGAGCTTGGGGCGGGGGTGGCCAGGACAGTAAGGTTGTAATAACGACTCTGTTACTGCTGTGGGCACCTGGAGCTCCAACCAGTCAGGGACTCTGTGACGGGGAGTGCAGCGCTTCCCTCAGAACCGTCCCTGCAACGTGAAGACGAGGGCTAGTCATCCTTCAGCTTGCTGGGTGAGAGCAGTCCTTTTTTTTTTTTTTTGAGTTTTTGCTACCTTTGTTTTTATTTTTTTTAATTTATTTTAATTGGAAGCTAATTACTTTACAATATTGTAGTGGTTTTGCCATACATTGACATGAATCAGCCCCGGGTGCACATGTGTCCCCATCCTGAACCCCCTCCCACCTCCCTCCCCATCCCATCCCTCAGGGTTGTCCCAGTGCACCAGCCCCGAGCATCCTGTCTCATGCATCAAACCTGGAGAGTAGTTCCTAAGTGCAATATTTCCTCACCCTCCCAGCCTGTCCTTTGTAGGCTGAACAAATTCCAAGGGCCAGAGAAAGCCCTCAGGAAAAAGCCACAGATCCTTGAGGCAGGAAGCATGACTACCACGGTGTCCTAAAGCTGCAGGGGATCACAGGAGAATAAATGGGCACCCTTAAACCTTGGTGAGTTTGTAAGATTGGAGGAGGGCATTCGGATTAGACATGTTTTCATTTTAAGAAATGAAGAAATGGTACTTCCAGCTGCCAGAGTGTGCCACATCCCCGTGTATGTGTCTTAACTTCACTTTGAGACAAAAAGTCCTCAACCTCATGCAAAAAGCCTGAGTCTTGACCTTTGCTTAATGGATTAGTGAATCAAGAAAAAACATTAAGGTTTTGCTCCCTCTTTTGTCTTTCACTGCCTGTATTCTGGTATGGAAGTTATTGCTGAGAAATGTAAATGACAATGATAACCACGAAAGGCATGAATAACCTACAACACATTATTCTTGAATGATAAACATTGATCACCAAAACCAAAACTGGTGAAAGCTAATCAGCCCTGGATCTCATCTCGAATATTAAAATAAAAATAGGACAAAAAATATGGCAGGTATACATACAGATGCTATAATAAGCACTGTATTTTGGTAATAAGAAATCTCTACAGAGCTAGGTTGTCGGGGGCGGGGGTTGTTTTGTCTTATGATTTTAAAAGAATACAGAAGATGACAGTGTGAAAGGCTGTAATGGAATCTGGCCGGTCTTCCAGATTTCAAAGGTTTTATAATGGGAGAGACACCCCTTACGTGTGCCAGAAACAGTCTCGTCCATTAATCATCCCAGGTCCACGGCTTGGGCACGCCAGGTGCCGGGAAAGCCACGAGACCGTCTCAAGGACAACGTGCTTTTCTAAATTTACTTTTCAGTGTGAAAGCCTCAAGTTTGGGTTCACTAATATTTTGCATTTGTATGAGAAAGTGGACCCTGCACATAGTGGGGGCAAAGCAACAGAGCCCCCCTCCCCCCACAACTGAAGCAGCAAAAAGAATTCCTAGTAATCAGACTCGAAAATTCACATGCCCAGGAGTGCCTATCGATCCCCACTTAAGGCTGTTATTGGGTATATAACAGGCATTTCAAACTTAGATGCTTAGGAACGGGATGGGGTGTGGAGGAGGTGGGAGGGGGGTTCAGGATGGGGACACTTGTGCACCCATGGCTGATTCATGGCAATGTATGGCAAAACCATCGCAATATTATAAAGTAATTAACCTCCAATTAAAATAAATAAATTAATTTTAAAAAAAACAATTCATTTCTCTTTTTAAACCTGTTCTTTAACATTTCAGTTACTAAAGGTATTTCCATATCTCCAGGCTCAGGTTAAAATTCTAAGAATAATTCATGATTACTCTCTTTTCGCATCACCTTGGTCTAGTCAAAAAGTTAGCATTGGCTCTTTCTCCAAGCTGTTTCTGGAATGAGACTGGCTCAGGAATATCATCCTGGTTGTAGCCACTGCCACCTCTCATTTTGACAACTGTCACAGCCTCCTGGTTTCATTTCCATTCACTCTAGAGGCCCCAAGCCCTTTGTCCACAATTAGCAGAGTGACCCTCTTGAAATCAGATTGTGTAGCTCATCTATGTAAAATCCTCTAATTCTTCCCTCTGCCTTAAAATAAAGAACAACCGTTTTCCTCAAGACTATAAACCTTCCCTGCTACTAACCTACGGTTGCGTAACAAACCATCCCAAAACAATGCTTGAAGCAACAACTGTGTATTATTTCCCATGATTTTTAGTGAACAGCTGGGCAGTTCTTCTGCTCCATTTGGTACTGGCTGGGGTCACTTGTATGGCTACATTTGGTTGGGAAACCAACTAGGGCTGAAACGTCCAGCATGCTTTGTTCACAAGCCTAGGGCCTCAACCAGGATGCCTGCCTCGTCCTCTCCCTCTCCACATGGTCTCTCAACACTAGTGGCCAAGTTCAAACTTCTTTTCTGGCAGCTGAATCTCAGAGAACTTCAAACGAAGCTGCCAGTATTCTTAAAGCCTAAGCCAAAACACACATTATGACTTTCATTACATTCATTGATCAAAGCAAGTCAAAAGGGTATAACAGACTCAGGGGGGAAGAAGACATATCTGCCTCTTGATTGGAAGAAGAATATAAATGTTCGACAATGGGAAGAATTGTTGACAACCATCTTTAGAAATGGTCTTCCCAGTGTCCCTATAGCTCCTCAGTTCAGTTCAGTCACTCAGTCATGTCCAACTCTTTGTGACCCCATGGACTGTAGCACGCCAGGCCTCCCTGTCCATCACCAACTCCTGGAGCTTGCTCAAACTCATGTCCATCGAGTCAGTGATGCCATTCAACCATCTCATCCTCTGTCATCCCCTTCTCCTGCCTTCAATCTTTCTCAGCATCAGGGTCTTTTCAAATGAGTCATTTCTTTGCATCAGGTGGCCAAAGTATTGGAGTTTCAGCTTCAGCATCAGTCCTTCTAGTGAATATTCAGGACTGAGTTCCTTTAGGATGGACTGGTTGGATCTCCTTGCAGTCCAAGGGACTCTCAAGAGTCCTCTCCAGCACCACAGTTCAAAAGCATCAATTCTTCGGCACTCAACTTTCTTTATAGTCCAACTCTCACATCCATGCATAATACTGGAAAAACCATAGCTTTGACTAGATGGACCTTTGTTGGCAAAGTAATGTCTCTGCTTTTTAATATGCTGTCTTGGTTGGTTATAGCTTTTCTTTGAAGGAGCAAGTGTCTTTTAATTTCATGGCTGCAGTCACCATCTGCAGTGATTTTGGAGCCCCCCAAAATAAAGTGTCTCACTGTTTCCATTATTTCCCCATCTATTTGCCATGAAGTGATAGGACCGGATGCCATGAATGTTGAGTTTTAAGCCAACTTTTTCACTCTCCTCTTTCACCTTCATTAAGAGGTTCTTTAGTTCTTCTTCACTTTCTGCCATAAGGGTGGTGTCATCTGCATATCTGAGGTTATTGATATTTCTCCTGGCAATCTTGATTCCAGCTTTTGCTTCATCCAGCCCGGCATTTTGCATGATGTACTCTGCATACAAGTTAAATAAGCACGGTGACAATATACAGCCTTGACATACTCCTTTCCTGATTTGGAACCAGTCTGTTTTTCCATGTCCAGTTCTAACTGCTGATTCTTGACCTGCATACACATTTCTTAGGAAGTAGGTCAGGTGGTCTAGTATTCCCAACTCTTTAAGAACTTTCCACAGTTTATTGTGATCCACACAGTCAAAGGCTTTGGCGTAGTCAATAAAGCAGAAGTAGACATTTTTCTGGAACTCTCTTGCTTTTTCGATGATCCAGCAGACATTGTCAGTTTGATGTCTGGTTCCTCTGCCTTTTCTAAATCCAGCTTGAACATCTGGTAGTTCACAGTTCATGTGCTATTGAAGCCTCACTTGGAGAATTATGAGCATTAATTTGCTAGCATGTGAGATGAGTGCAACTGTGTGGTAGTTTGAACATTCTTTGGCATTGCCTTTCTTTGGGATTGGAATGATAACTGACTCTTTCCAGTCCTGTGGCCACTACTGAGCTTTACAAATTTGCTGGCATATTGAGTGCAGAACTTTCACAGCATCGTCTTTTAGGATTTGAAATAGCTCAATTGGAATTCCATCACCTCCACTAGCTTTGTTCGTTGTGATACTTCTTAAGGCCCACTTGACTTCACATTCCAGGTTGTGTGGCTCTAGGTGAGTGATCACACCATCGTGGTCTGGCTCTGGGTGAGTGACCACACTGTCTCTCCTACTCTACCTTTTCTCAGTACGCCCATGGCACAGTGGGCATCTTTGTAATAGAATCTGAGGCAGAGACTGCCAGCATTCTTTCTAATGATATTCTTCTGCCCATCTTCTTCAGGAATAGAACTTCAGCAGGTGCACAGCTTCCCAGAAGAAATACTGCATTTCCCAGGCTCCCTGGTAGCAAGGCAGGACCACTTCATTACATCTTGGGCAATGAAACTTCAGGGGTCTGGTGGAAGCTTTAGTGAAATTTCTTAAAAGACAACAGTTGTTTCTCCTTTGACCTTGACATTTCTTCCTGTGACTTTTCTCCTTCTTGTAAATTGGACTATGAGGAGTCACTAGAATGAAGGCTGGTAGGTATTTGGAGATGCTTGAGTCTCTGAGACCATGCAACAGCCTACCAGCCCTGGACCCGTGGCCCTTGGACCTTTGTTTGAGAGAAATACACTGGTGTTTTGTTTTTTCCTCCCCACCCCCCCAACCCCCCACCCTTCTTAGATCCTTTCTCTGACCAGATCTACCTGGAAGCCAGTGAGCAAGTATCTAGTGATGCAGGATGTGGAGGTCAGTCTCCTAGGGATGGGAAGGTGGAGAGGTGGAAGAGAGGATCTAGGGACAAACAGAAAATATGGAGGGCAGCTTGTCAGCTAGACGTAGTCCTTCGTCTCCAGTCCTCTCTGGCCGCACTGCACGGCTTGCAGGACCTTAGTGCTCCAGCCAGGAACTGAACCCACGCCCCGAGTCCTAACCACTGGACCACCAGGGAATGTTCATTTTCAGTTTTGTTCATCAGAAAAACAGGGAAACCACTCTATCTACTTTGTTGTGAGAATGGAACTGCATTACTCCTGTGTGTATGTGTGTGTGTGTATATTCACATGATGAATAAGTAGCTAGACATACTGTAGACAGATATGGTCATATTTTTCCAAACATTTTTATCTGTCATCACCTTTTTTATAGCCCACCACCTTTGTTCTCATGTTCAGCATCAGAAGTGGGCTTTATAATTAATAGGATATATATATATATATATATCTGGTGGATATATATATCCAAGATGTAATCAAGTGGTCCTGCCTTGCTACCAGGGAGCCTGGGAAATGCAGTATTTCTTCTGGGAAGCCGTGCCCCTGCTGAAGTTCTATTGCTGAAGAAGATGGGCAGAAGAATAGTATATGTATATATAACATACATATACACATATATATGTGTATGTGAGAGTATATACACACTCACACACACACACCTCCATACCTTTCTAACTATAGGACAGGGTTTTGAGGGAGAAATGGCCTTCTATCTGTCATTGCCTTTTTTATAGCCCACCACATTTGTTTCCATGTTCAGTGCCAGAAGGGGGCTTTATACTTAATAGGGTCTCAAGAAGGGCTGCTAAACAACTTGGAAGTAAGGAATTTACTCTGGTCACTATGATATTTTCTTTCTTGAAAATTAGCAGCTTCATACTCAAAATTCACAAATTCTTCAGGGCTTTTCAAGACCTTTTACCTGTTCTCTTTTGAAGCCACAGTCATTTGGAGTTTTCCACCTTTTGGAGTCAAACTGAGTCCTTACTAATGAGCATTCCTCGCAGAGGTGTCAGCAAGCACTGAGTTTTTGAGACAGGAGCATGCCCAGAATGTAAGCAGGGTGGAAGGGGGTGAGGGCTTGTAGGAGATGCAACAGTGGCCACATCACAGAGAACCATACGGGCCTGGCTTTTTCATCTGAAGGAAACAGGAAACCACCGCAGTTTTCAGGACGGAGTGATGTGTTCCTTCCCACACTGTGCCATCACTCTTGATCCCAGGTGAAGGGAGGGCCAAGGCAGAAACAAAGGACTAACTAGGAAGTGATTAAACTAGATGAGGTAAACAAAGCCAGGGAGGGAGCCGTGAAGATTCAGTGAAGTGGTCACACCATGGATCTGGTTCAAGGGGAGAGACGGCAGGCTTTTCTGATGAATAAGATGTGGGTCAAGAAGGAGGGGGAGGAGCCAGTGGGGCATCCAAAAGCTTTTGGGGTAAACCACTGAAATTGCTGCTAACTGTAAGTGCTGAGAAGAAGCAGGGTTTGGGGAAGCAGAGGCAGGGGAGGAATTAGAATTCTGGTTTAGGACATTGTATTACTCCTCAAGGTTGCCCAATGAGAAACGGAACCAACAGCAAGTATGTGTAGAGGGAGATTTATTTTAAGGAATTGGTGCATGTAATTACAGATGCTGACAAGTCTGCAGAGCAGGCTGGCAGGAGGGGGAGCCAAAGGAGAGCTGATTTTGCTGCTCAGATCTGAAGGCCATCTGGGGGGGCAGAGTCGTCCTTCCTGGGGAACCTCAGTCTTTTCTCTCAAGGGCCTCAACTGATTGGATGAGGACCACCCACATTATGAACGGTGATCTGCTTTATTCAAAGTCTGCTGATGTACATGCTGATCACATTTTAAAAATGCCTCCACAGTGACATCTAACCTGATGTTTGATCAAATATCTGGGCCAATAGCCCAGCCAAGTTGATGCATAACATTAACAATCACAGACATGTTAAGGTGGCAATATTTTTATATTATGTGGTATCTTTATGTTATAAGTGGAGATATTATTTGAGATAAACATTTGGGATAATCAACATATAGATTTGATTTAAGGAAACAAGACTGAATGATTTAACCAGCTGAGTGCAGGAAGAGAAGAGAAGGCATTTGAGGACTGGGCATTCCAACTTTTATGAGTTAGGATACTACTACTCAGACATTAAAAAAAGATAATATCTTGCCATTTATGACAACATGGATGGATCTCGAGGATACTGGACTAAATGAAATAAGTCAGACAAAGAAAGACAAACACCATATAATTTCATGCGTTAAGTGGAAAACATACAAAACACTATTGAACAAACAAACAAAACAAAGTAAATGAACCAACCAAACCAAACAAAAACAAACACACAGATATAGAGAACAGAGCAGTGGTTACCTGGAGAAGGCGATGGCACCCACTCCAGTACTCTCGCCTGGAAAATCCCATGGACGGAGGAGCCTGGTAGGCTGTAGTCCACCGGGTCTCGAAGAGTTGGACACGGCTGAGCGACTTCATTTTCACTTTTCCTTTCATGCATTGGAGAAGAACATGGCAACCCATTCCAGTGTTCTTGCCTGGAGAACCCCAGGCATGGGGGAGCCTGGTGGGCTGCCGTCTATGGGGTCGCATAGAATCGGACATGACTGAAGCGACTTAGCAGCAGCAGCAGTGGTTCCCAGTAAGGGAGAAGGGAAAGTGGGGAAAGGGGAGCAACTGTATGATGCTAGATTGAAACTAGATTTTTAGTGATGAGCAAGTGTGGGCTTCCCAGGTGACTCAGTGATAAAAAATCCACCTGCCAATGCAGGAGACGTGGGTTCAATCCCTGGCTTGAGAAGGTCCCCCAAAGAAGGAAATGGCAACCCACTCCAGTATTCTTGCCTGGGAAATTCCATGGACAGAGGATCCTGGTGGGCTACAATCCACGGGGTTGCAATGAGTCGGACACGACTTAGCAACTAAATATCAACAACAATATATAAAAATATGATGCAGAAATATAATATTGTACACATGAAAGTTATATAATGTTCTAGACCAATGTTACCTAGGTTTAAAATTAAAAAAAAAAGAATAAGGACAGATGAAGAGGAAGCAAAAAATGGAACTGGAAAGTAGCCAGTGATCCATTAGAATCACCAGGAAAGCCAGTGAACAAAGTGCTTCCAAGATGAGGAAAAGATCACTGCGTCAAATTCTGCTGATAGATCAGGTGAGACCTAAGAATTTGCTGTTGGATTTGGCAACTTGGAAATTATGAATAACCCCAAGCATGAGTTAAGTTTCAACCAGAGAAACAAAACTTGTAAGAGATATATATTAAGAGATCTATTGCAAAGAACTGGTTTATGTAATTGTAGCGCTTGGCTAGTCAAGTCCAAGTTGCAAGTCGGTTACCAGTTAGGACAAACTGGAATTCTCAGCCATGCACAGGGGATCCTGGAGAGAAGAATGAACACACCCCTTCCTGAGGTCAGGCAGAACTAGGAAATATTCGCAACAATTTCTTGCTTTTTTACTTTAGCTCCTCACTTTCCCTCTCTTTGTTCTATAAAAGAAACTAGCATCCAAACCCAGATATGATGGTTCTCTGGGATAGTGAAAGAGAAAGTGTTAGTTGATCAGTCATGTCTGACTCTTTGCCACCCCATGGGCTGTACCACACCAGGCTCCTCTGTCTACGAGATTTTCCAGGCAAGAACACTGGAGTGGGTTGCCATTCCCTTCTCCAGGGGAACTTCCCATCCCAAGGATCGAACCTGGGTCTCCCACACTGCAGGCAGACTCTTTGCCCTCTGAGCCCCCAGGGAAGCCCTGTGGCACACTACCACCATATTCTCAGTCTTGGTTTTCCAAATAAAGTTGCTATTCCTTGTCCCAACAAGTCATCTCTCAGATTTACTGGCCTTTCATGAGTGAGTTCAAGCTGGGACTTGGTAACAGTTCCAGGGCTTCGGTTTCACCTTTGTGGATGGGGATATAAACGCTGAAAGCAAGGGAATTTATCCCAGCACTTCATCCCTACGTCCCTGTTTCCTCATAGGAAGGGTAATTTGACTTGAGAAATTCTCCTGTGCAGGTATGTGACCCCGTGATCCTTTTTTTTTTTAATTGGACACTTTACAATACTTCACAATATTGCGGTAGTTTTTGCCGTCCATTGACACGAATCAGCCGTGGGTGTGCACGTGTCCCACCCCCTCCCACCCCACTCAGAGGTTGTCCCGGAGCACCATCGTTGGGTGCCCTGCGTCATGCACTGAGTTTGCACTGGTCGTCTGTCTCACGCATGGCAATATACATGTTTCAGTGCTATTCTCCCATGACCCTGTGATTCTAAATCAGCCTTTAAAACAGTTCCCTAACTTTCATTTGGCATAAACATTTGGTTCTCAGAATATTCACTTTTCAAAACTCCTTGGCCTTTGTCAAAATCACATTTAACCCCTTCTTGGCCTCGTCCTAGGACAAGGCTGAGAGAACAAATCTACTGCATTTCATCTACCCCAGACTCCTCTAAGGAAAGAGAGAGCAGCCTTGGATAAAAAAGACACTTGCTTTCCCCTGTGCTCATGTAGCTATATAAGATTTTATGTCCTATTTCATTCACATCTTAGGAATCTCTGTTCAGGAAATTAAAAGCCCCTCACTCACTCTCCCCACCCTCTAATCACCTCTACGCCTTGTGTCAGCAGAAGTCATCTCTCCAAGACTGAGCATACCACAGCACACAAGCTGAAATGCTGATCCTCTCTCTAACCAGCCAGCTTCATCCACGCCTGCAGCATCGGATCACCTGGGTACCCGGTAGAAAGGCAAATTCTCTTGCTGCCGCCCAGACCGACTGCATGGGAACGCCTGCCCCTTTGCCCAGGTGATCCTGATGCACGCTCGAGAACCCGAGTGTCGAGAATCACAGCTTCAGACCCAACAGACTTTAGCCATAGGGAAAACCCTCCAGTTCTAGTAACTTTTCATAGTCATAACCCTCAGCCCTGATGCTATTCCTTCTGTGTAGAAAACCTCCCCTCACAGTGCCTGCCGCTCATTTCCTTTACACCCTTGCTAGCCATCACCTCCCCTGGGCTGAGAGACACACAAACCCTCAGCTTGCAAAGAAAACCACACTTTAAACATGTAATACAAAAATACAAAATGCACTACTTACACTGAATACAAACTTAGATAGTTTATCTTTATTAGTTACTGACTAAATGCTAAAACATTTGTATGTTGAATATACTCAGTTTAATAAAATATATTATTAAAATTAATTTGACCTACTTCTTTTACTTTTTAAAATGTGTACCAAACTCATTAAAACAGAGAGTAAAGTGGTGTTACCAGAGGCTGGGGGATAGGAAAGTTATTTTTTAAGGGTACAGACTTATAATTGTTAGGTAAATAAATCTTGGAGAGCTAATGGAATATACAGTAAATATAGACAACAAAGAGCTTCCTTGGTGGCTCAGTGATAAAGAATCTGTCTGACAACACAGGAGACATGGGTTGGTTCCCTGGGTCCAGAAGACCCCCTGGAGAAGGAAATGGCAACCCACTTCAGTATTCTTGCCTGGGAAATCCCATGGACAGAAGAATCTGGCGGGCTACAGTCCATGGGGTCACAACAGAGTCGGACATGACTAAGTGACTAAACAACACCAACAATAGAATATAATATTGTACTATAATCATCAAATGCAAAGAAAAATCTTATCTATTCCCACCCACCCCAAAAATAATTATGTGACATGATAGAGGTAACTATCAATACAATAGTAATTACATTACAATATATAAATTATGAAGCTAACTTGCTGTAACTCTTAAATTTGTACCATGTCAAAAACATTTAAATAAAAATAAATATACAAAATAAGTAAAATGTGGCTACCAGGATATTGAAAATTACAGTTGTGATGTGCCTTATATTCCCATCAGACAGTGCTGCAGTTGAGATTTCTACAATGATCTGAAGCCGTTATTGCGACTCTCAAAGCGTGGTCCCCTTTGACCAGAAGCACCCACACGACTGGGGGCAGGTCAGATATATAATTGCTCTGCTGCTTCCCAAGCCTACCGACGCAGCACCTCTGGGCAGGGCCCTTTCTCTCAGGGTATCTGAATCCTGTGATTGTCCTGTTCAGATACAGAGCTTAGAAGCAGACTTCACTGGTGCTTCTAAAGCCAAAGGAATAGCAATAAAATTACTGGAACCAGCAAAATCAATGTCTGCATAGGGTTAGGTTTACTACGTTGTTAAGCAATTCAAAATACAGGTTTTCACGTTGAAAACGTTGAAAATAGATATGAATATTGAAGCAAAATCAAGCCACTGTGCCATAGAAGTGGACTGTTTGTGGCAGGTGGGAAAAGGAGTGAGATAAATGGGCATTCTGCCATTTTGAGTTAAAATGAAATTGAGGGACTTGGCCTTATAAGGGAGCCTCCATTGAGTATGACTCTAAACATGTGATTCTAAAACCACACTACTTCCTTTGTGGTAGACATTTTTAACTCCACTTCACAAGTGAAGAAATTGAGGCACAGTAAGATTAATTAGCTGTCTCAAGGCCACACCTGCCAAAGATAGAGTGAATCAGGACAGAGAGCCCCGGGGCCTTAAACCATTTACTGTCTTGCACAGAGCTCAGACCTACCTTAGCTAGTCTGTTAAACGGGTATTTCCATGATAGTTATTCCTGGTTGCTGTTCACATCATCTGGGGACACTTAAAACCACATTCCTGCCTGGACTCTACCACCTAGAAACTCTAAATTCACTGGTCTGTAGTGGGTGCTTTAAGAGCTCTGCAGGACACCATTTGACAGATGATGGCAACCCGGCTGGGAGACACAAGGTGGAAGGTGTTGGCTGTGGCTAAACTGAGGTTCTTTAAGTTAGGCTTCTCCACCTGAGATGTGTGTAAGGTCCCTGGACCACCCCTTTCAATGCAGCTTCTGATACAGGAGGCCTGGGTGGGGCCTGAAATACTGCAGTAGTGAGGGTGATACTGCAGAGGGGAGGAAATACTACTGGCCCGAGGACCTCACTTTAGTTCCAGGCAGTGCACTGTCTAGCCACCCTGACCTTTGTGAGGCATTCCTGACTCCCTAGAGGGTGTCTACTCCCCCAGCAGACACTGGAGGAGCAGGTGGGTATTTTGCCCAGCTGCACACCAAGGTTGGAGACTCCTTGAGACCCCAGGCTTGATCCCTTTAGGCTTTTCCAAGGTCCAGCCTAGGATGAATGCACGCAAGCAGAGTTGGAGTTCAGGAGACCTGGAGGAAGTTCAGGAGATTCTGGGAAGCTGAAAGGGAATCCACAGTGATGATCTAGAAACAGGAACCCGGGGAGGGATCCTCCTTCAGTTCAGCGGTCTTCTTGCTCCGGCTCCCCCTGGATTTCTCACCTCCTTCCCACTCCATTCTGAATTGAGGGCGAGGGACTAGAACAGGGGCCCGCAGCTTTTTGGCCTTGCTGGAGGGTCCGACCTTCCCAGAAGTGAGCACTGAAGTGCTCGTTTTCCCACCCACCTTTCCACCGAATTCCTTATGCTGCTGCCTGACTCTCAAACCCAGTGTCAGGTCTCCCTCCAAGGCTTCCAGAGAAGCGGAGCTTAGACGCCCGGAACGGAGGCTCCTCCACTCCGGCTACACTGTGGCTTTGACCTGTGCCCCCAGCCAGGGCCCTTGCCGGGTACTTGGAGGCCGAGTCCTGTTCTCTGCATTCTCCCGGACAAGGGTGCTGCCCGCGAGTTGCGGGCGACGCAGAGGCTCCCGGAGAAGGGGCGCCGCCCCGGGCTCCGACAGCCGCCAGCGCTCACCGCCCCGCGGGTCTCGGGATCAGGACCGCGGACCTGTGCGCGAGGCAGAAAACTGGAGGAGACAGAGCTTCGCGTGTGGGAAGGAGAGTATTTGAGACCTTTCTCTAAGATGTGTATCTCACACACACACACACACACACACGCAGATGGGCGCGCCTCTGCGGCCACCCCAGGTTCCGGCCCATCAAGTCGGGAAATGAGCCGATCCATCAGCGGGCTCGGAGGGCGCCGGCCCGAGGCGTGTCCCATCTGTGCATCTCCACAAAGTCACCCGGGGTTAAGCGTGCCATGGCGGTACCCGGGCTCCCAGCCTCGGGGTGACAAGGGTTGAGGCGAGGTGCTCGCAGTGGCTGCGGTGCTCTAGGCTTGAGCGGCCGAAGGCCCGTTTGCCTTGGGATGTTAACTCCAGAGGCTGTGGGCGAGGCAGCGGCTACCAGCTCTGTAAACCCTGATGTTTCGCTGAAAAGGAAAAAAAGGGGAGAGGAGAGAATTAGAAACGCAAAGAACATCTTAGGATGGGGGTTGATCTGGGCCTAGATGGCAAATGCAGGCGCCACTGAGGCTGCCGGGCCGGGACACAGTCCCGGAGACAGACCTACGGACCAGTCAGACAGAGGCCTGGGGAGCCCCAGGCGGGAGGGCTGGGGCGCCCACACGTTTGCTTTCGACTTAAAAAGTAACCATGGAGTCGCCATGGAGAAAAATTCGACTGTTAGTGTTATTTTTAGGGCACTATTCGGGATTTAGTGTTATCTGAATTTTGGATTTAATGTCATTTTTATTTTAAATGGAATCGGGGGAGGGTCCCCATGGTGTTTTTCAGGTGTGGGGGCCCCCAGCGTCCGCATCTGGGCTCGTCACCGGAGAGGAGCAGCGGGCAGGTACCCGGCTCCGCGTCTAAGGGAGCCTCGGAGGAGAGGCGGCGCCCGGTTTGTCCCTGGACTTTCTCCCCCAGTTGAGACCTAGGGTGCTGAATACCCTCCGCTCCCGCCCAGCCTCCCCCACCCCAGGCTGGAAAACAAAACCCTAAGCCTAACCTCACTGGCGGGGCCTCCAGCAGCTCCGGAACGGGTGAGGGAAGGAGGAGACGGGTGTTTCGATCCCACTTCTCCTCCAGGTCCCAAACCTCGCTTCGTGCCCAGGGATCCCAGCGAAGGACCCCGGTCCGTTAGTCACCTTCTCGGGTCCCAAGCCGCCACTCCGCCTCAGAGAAGCCGCTTTCCCCTGGGTGCCTGCTTCTTGAGCTTTTCCAGCCGCCGAGGCCTCTGCCTCCTCTCAGCAGAATCTCAAAACCCCGCGCACTCCCCAGAACGGGCCAAGGACCGACCGATGGCGCGGCGAGGATCGCCCAGCGCCCCTGGCCTCTAGGCGCAGCATCCTCCCGACTTGGCCCTGGAAGCCGGAGCTCTGGGTCGCTCGGGGGCATCGCCCTCCGGTGCGGATGCCATCCTGGAGGATTAGAAAGGGAAAAAATATAAGAGCAAAGAAGAGACGCGAAGCCTCTGAGACCCGGCCTCCTCCCCTCCTCTGTGTAGCATCCCACCCCGCCCCCGAGCCCCCGGTTTTCCACACGAGAGGCGAGCGGCCGCAGAGCGTCGAGGGGTTCGCCGCCCCCCACCCCCGCCCCCTCGGGGTCTGCCTAGGCTCCCCGGGAGGAGACACTCGAGAAGCTGGCTCGGGCGCCGGGGAACCCTCTGCCAGCACCCCCTTCCTCCCTTTCCTAGTCCAACTCCCTGGACCCCGGACACAAAAAAGCCCGGAGCTTCGCTCCTGCAGCCGAGGCCCTCATCTGCTTAAGCCCCTCACCCGCGGGGTTGATCCTTCCTCCCCGGCTTCGGAGAGCTCGTGGACCCCACCTTCGTAAGCTTTCTCCCCCGCGTCTGCACCAGGAGCTGCTGCGCGAACGTCGGTGCAGTCCCGCCCGGGCGCCCGGCGCCGGCGTCTCCCCCGGGCGGAGGTCTCGGCGGACGCGGGTGCGGGCCGCTGGGCGCCGGGCCGCGCGCGGCCGTCCGGTCGCTCGGGCAGAGTCAGCCAGGTCCGGAGTCCGCGGCCCAGCCCCGCCAAGCCCCGGAGCAACCGGGCCCGCGAGCTTCCAGGCCACCCAAAGGTAACGCCGCGGGCCGCAGGCTGAGTCTAGATCCGCGACGGCTTCTTCCCCGTTGGGATAAAAAGCTTTAGTAATGGAATTCCGCAGCGGGTTTTTGTTTTCCTTTCCAAATAAGGTCGCTCATAGCAGTGAGCCATGCAGCCCTGAAAGGATCCTGTAGGAAAGATGTGTTGGAGACAGACAGATGAAGCCATCCCTTCCAGAAAGTGTTGTTAGTGGAGGAATCTAGGCAAGCTAACATTTTGCTGCCGAGATTCCCTTGCCAGTCGCCTTCCAATACATTGAAGACTCTTTCCTCTTTCCCTTTGCTGGCTACCAGAACATCTTGCACGGTTTCAAACCAACAGCCATAGAGACATCCTAAACTTACAGCCTCAGGACACCCTGGGTACTCTGGGCTCCAGCTCTGAATCAGCAAAGCTTCCTTCCCAGTTCAGCTCTCACCTTATTCCACAAGGGCGGTTAATATAAATTTTCCTTCGTTCCAACACATCTTCAAGTGAATCTCAGATAAGGTCAAATAGAGAATTTAAGGAGTAGTTAACTGGGAATAAGAAACTCCTGTGATACATCATAAACTAGATTTTAAAGAATTGCATTATCTCAGAATTCAAACTACTGTAAGCGAGCCAAAGCTTGTCTAACCTTAAGCCTACTGGGATAGCCATCAATATTTCTTGGAGAAAAAAACTTCTGAAAGGATTTTTAACTACTCAGTTGATTCTTGTCTTTCACAGAGAAATCCCAGGCCCCTCTGCCAGGAAAGCAGAGAGGACTGATTGTACTCAGTTGCCTAAAAATGTACATTGAAGCTAGTGGTGGCTTCCTAAACAGTTTTAAAAAACAGTTAAGTAATTACTGGCTCAAAAGATAAAAATCATTTCTTTGCTCTTGAACACTGAACATTTCAGGAATAGTTACCTGGCCTCACCATCTGCTTATTCAGGGTTGTTGTTTTTTTTTTTTTTTTTAAAGAGAGACTTTTGTGGCCTTCATTCGCTCATGTGTGAAGGCATTTATTTTAAATGAACTCATAAAAGAACATTTTCTAAGAACATTCCCAATGAAAAGGCTATTATTCTGGTGCCTTGTCTTCTCCACCAGTTATCCTCATTGCAGAAATAGCTTTGTTTCTTTAAAGTAGCTGCAGGAGAGACCAATGACAGAAAGAATGAGGGAAATTTCACCAAGATCGTGCAAGCTGAGTGCATCCAAGGGTTAAATTTAATTTTCTGATTCTTTCCACATATTCTAGGCTTTGCCAATTTATGCACAAAATATTCTTATGTACACTTATTTTTCACTTCTTATTCCCAAAGGGTTGTTATCCTAGAGAGGGGCTCAAAGGTTTTCTAAGGCAGTAATTAAATTAAATGAAATAGTTGTTCAGTGATAAGTTGAACACAAAAAAGGTCTTGGTAACTAGTAGTTTTGGCTTAACAGCTGTGTGTGTCTTGTCCAGTTTAGTTAAATTACCCCTGATTCTGTTATCCATGTGTGCTTCCTTATCTGCGTGTGTGTGTGTGGTGCGAGGAGAGCATTGGTGGTGGTGGGAATCGCAGAGCCAGAATACACTTTCACACCTCACTATGGAGTAGACGGAAACATCCATAAGCCAAAGCTGCAACAAGGCTTCAGCTTTCCTCTTTGATTCTACAAATACAAGTCAATTTCTTGTGCAACCAAGTACAAAGAGATACACCTAATAATTTGAATATTTAATTTTATTTAGAATGTTTTGCACACTCCAGTCTTTTGCATATGGGTAAATTATCAAATAAAGAAGTTAAATAAGGGTTATGTATCAATGCTCTAAAGCATTGTGGATTGGGGGCCTAATTTCTTCTTTATTGCAAATGATAAACATGGAATACATCTCTGCACTGACTCTCATGCTTAACATATTTTCCTGCCATCTGCATTGCCCCTCTTTATCTTTTACCTTAGATCAATTTGTCCACTTCCTTAAGATCTGCCTTCCTCAAGAGGCCTGCTTTGGTAGAACTGACCACCCTGAGATGGCTGTCTTACTTTTTTTCCTTAAACATCTATGCACACTTCATGCTAGGCAACCATGTATCTTTGTGTTTCTTATTTTCTTGCATCAAAACTAAAAGTTCCATACATGCAGGGGTCTTTTCTTCTACATCTATGAAATAGTAGTCGCTCAATGACATGCATGAGATTCACAAAGACTGAGTCCATAAGTAAATAAGCACACCGAAGAGACTCCTCTCTAGGCCTTGGAGGATCTAGGAGAGGTTTCATAGTCGATGCACCTGGGGGATGTGTGCTGACTGCCAGCAGCACTGATGGAAGCGGGCAGCTGGCATCCACCTGAGTGTGCACGTTTATGCCAGCCTCATCTCCTCTCCCATTCAAGAAAAGAAGAGTGGACTGGATTCTGAAAATCTTTGTTACTGTCTTAAAATATGACTTAAATAGTAAGTCTTTCTTCTTTATTTCCTCTTTGCTGATTTTAAAGAACTAGAGATTTTGAGGATCATTAGAGGTAATTAATGTTGGTGAAAGTTGTAGGTATAATGATCCAACTCCTATTGCAACATAGGACTCACTACAGGTAGATGGATAAGTTAATGGCATTTGTAAAGCTATGTTTAAGATTAAACACCTAAAGGGATTTTGTTTTTTAACTTTTTATCTTGTATTGGGATGTAGCCAATTAACAATGCTGTGATAGTTTCAGGTGCACAGCAAAGGGACTCAGCCATGCATATAATAGTATCCCTTCTCCCCTAAACTCCCCTCCCACCCAGGCTGCCATATAACATTGAGCAGAGTTCCATGTGCTGTACAGTAGGTCCTTGTTGCTCATCCATTTTAAACATAGCACTGTGTACATGTTCGTTCCAAACTCCCCAACTATAAAAGAATTTTAAATGAATTATGTTTTGAAAATGATTCTTCCAAGAAAAGGGATTAAAATTGCTTCCTGTTTTCTTTTAACTCATTCAAATACTGGTGAACAAAGAGATCATTTATGTCAGGTATGGAAAGAAAACATTTTCCAAAGTGACTGCCATTTGA
The DNA here is from genome assembly GCF_023699985.2 of Odocoileus virginianus. Classification (NCBI taxonomy): domain Eukaryota; kingdom Metazoa; phylum Chordata; class Mammalia; order Artiodactyla; family Cervidae; genus Odocoileus; species Odocoileus virginianus. The sequence goes on from NC_069682.1 coordinate 1,863,772, forward strand.
CTTGTAAATCAGCTACAGCAACTTAAGATTAATGACCAGTGCTACTTCCCATCTAAGACTGTATTATTAAAGCAGATAATCATCAATTAATTCAGTTGCTCTTTTAACAACTTGTTACTGAAAATATCTGCAATAATGTGCACGAGAGAAAGTATTCTAACTTTTACAGATATCTCTTATACATGTATAATGGTATTTGTTTATCTTTGGGTTTCCAAAGTATCAAGTATGGTGTAAGTAGTGGTACTCAGTTAATGCCTATAATATAAATTAATTTGTCTTTTCTTTTGAATGCTTTTATAATCATTGTTCATTTGGCCTAAATAGACAACCCCTGAGCTATTATCCTAATTTTTTAGATAAGGAACACTAAAATCTCTATAAGGTGATAAAAAATAAATACTGACTCCCGAGTGACTGAAATCTCTTTCTTTCCTCATTTCAGTACTGGAAGGAGAGAGGGAAAGAGAATATATAAATGCTTCATTATGTAAGAGTCTCCTTGCTTTCTAATTTTTGCAGTACTGCAGGAAAAGGTGTTTACTGACAGTTACTAATGTGATCAATCATTAGGCATATATAACTTTTACAACTTCCACTCTCAACTGATAATAATTGACTTTGTATCAATCACAATTTTGCCTCAGTGATATATATATTCACTTATGTAAAGTTCTTGAGAAATATTTGGATGAAATATCAAAATACTGAGATAAAGATGTAAAATATAGTATAAACTTAAACATTACTTCATAATTTGAATTGCTCTTGATCTAATTATCGATATAAGAATAGGTTTGAAACAATAATCATGTAGACAATTTGTAGCAAGCATAATGTCAGAATATTATTATATGTAAAACACCAATCTGTACCTTTCAGGATTATGAGTTAGAGATCTTAGGTTTTAGCTTGTTATTTGGTCATTGAATAAAGATTTTTTAATGTAAATCAACATATTGTATACTTTGGAGTCAAAGTATTATATAAGGAAAAATGAAAATGATCCCTGTGATGTTAAATCATGTGCTTTTCTATTTTAATTTTACTGACTGTATGATACTGAAGAAGGTCATTTAATTTCTCTGAGTCTCAATTGGGGTATGTACAGTCATAATAAGGTGTATCTTCCCTTGCCTACCTTCTAAGGTTGTAGGGAGGATCAAATTTGGCAATGCACATGAAAACACTTTGTGACATGCTCCCCATTAAGACATTGCTATTTTGCTTATTATTTATATAATGAAATAGCGTTTAAGAAATACAATATTTGGACATCACTACAATTAAGACAGTGTATCTATTGCTGAAAGAGCTGATTCTGATTTATAGAGCAAAAATTTAAAATTAAGCAAGCTACTGAAAATGTAAATATAGGAATTAACTCAGTAGTATTTGTTTTTCTGTCCCACTAAAGGCTGGAGAGTAATATCTGTGTGTGTGTGTGTGTTTATGTAACTGTGATTGTCCTAAAAGAACCTAAATAACCCTCACAAACTTCGAGTTCACTTACATTCCTCTTGGCAGAGTAGCCACAATATAATGAGCAAGGATGGCTGACCCCAGCGTTCAAAAGTCTTCATACAATCAGAGAACAGAACTCACAGAAAATAAGCCGGAATAGATACACTGCACTGACAGATCTCCTTTGAGGAGGCGTTAATTTAACTTTAAACCCTGATCTCATTGAAAGCAGGGGAGAAAGGGGATGTCTCCAAAATGCAGGCGCTGTTGCCATAGCATTTTTCTTCTCTCTTCCTGCCTACTCCTCCTCCCCCAAAGCAGCAACAAATGGTGCTCTACCGTTTTCTTTCAGGAACCGGATGCATTTTCAGAAGCCAGGACTCCAGTGGTGTGATGTCTCCACCACCTAATCACTGGTAGGGATATTGAAGAAGTCCGAGGTGCTATTAAGTTTCTCAGGACAGAGTCATCTTTGCGGATGCAAGTGCAGCACAGGAAACAGACTCGGGGAAAACCTGAGCCCTCCCAAGTCTCACTGGACCTCCGCACGAGCCCCGTCACCGTCACTTCTGCAACACAGCCGAATTCTTTCAGCACTCGCAGACGCGTACGGCTCCCTCGCCGCGCGATCCTCCCCTCCGCAGCGAGCGGACTCGCACCAGCCCGCCGGGTACCGTCCGCGCCGCGGCCGCCCGCGCACGGAGCTCTCGCCCGCCTCCTGCCTCCTCTCGCGGCCCCCGCCCCCTCGCTCGCCCGGCTCCCCCCGGCCGCCACTTGGAGGGATTCCCTCTCGGGCGGCCTCTGCACCAGCACCCGCTGGCCTTATTCGCGGCCCCGGGATAATGGATCTCCGCAGAAGAGCCCTTCTCGGCGTGAATGGACTTCGAGTTCTCCTGATGCTGTTCCGTGAGTAGCGTTTTGGGGACGGTCAGAGCAGGGCGCACTCCTTGCGGAGAGCGAAAGGGGCACCGTAGGGCAGGTAGCTTAAGGTCAAAAAGTGGACCTCACGTTTTGCGGGTTGGTTCTCTTTGGGGGGGGGCGGGGGGTTGCGGAGGGCCTCCCCCTCGGTAGCAGGGAATTCCCCAGAGAGCCACACACCAGTATGGTAACCCCAGACACGGTGCTCACATGGGCCTGCTTGGTGGCTTAGAGCATTGGCGAGACACCTTTGTGAGGGGGAATACATGTAAATCCATGGCTGATTCATGTCAATGTATGGCAAAAACCACTACAATATTGTAATTAGCCTCCAACTAATAAAAATAAATGGAAAAAAAATTTTTAGCAAAAACAACAAAAAAAGCCTAAAATGAAGGAAAAAGGCCAATCGGATTACAAGTCATTAAGGCGTTAAATGTTTTCTAATTTAATTTTATTATAAATTAGCAGCAGTCGAATTTGTTGCCGCTGGGGCAGAGAAACGGCCCGCAGAACGCGTGGTGGCCGGCGAGGAACTTTGTCACCCCGAAGCCTGCGGACTGGGATGTCTCTCCACCTTGAGCCCCAGACGCGTGGGCTCGCTGAGCCCCGGACAGATAGGATTTGTTTTTTTCCGCAGATACAGTGGCTCGAATCATGGCAGAACAAGAAGTGGAAAATCTCTCAGGCCTTTCCACTAACCCTGAAAAAGATATATTTGTGGTGCGGGAAAATGGGACGACGTGTCTCATGGCAGAGTTTGCAGCCAAATTTATTGTCCCTTATGATGTGTGGGCCAGCAATTACGTGGATGTAAGGCACTTTTTCCCTCCCGGCTTGTTCCTAGGGCTCCAGGGGCGAAGGGCACCCTCCCTCAAGACCCCGTGAAGACCTGGGTCGCCCGCCTATTCCCCCCTAAGCCCTGCAGGCTGCTCCTGAATGCTGCATGGGGGTTCCGGCTTGTAACGCCTTCTGCTCGCCCCGCCTGCTTGGAAAGTAACCCCCCTCTCTCCGCTCCCCTAACGGCCGCCCGGGTCTGCACGCAGAGCATCTAACCGCATGTTCCCGGACCTGAGAGCGCGCGCGAAGGAGCGCCCAGGCGCGCCAGACCCGGAGTCTGAACCCGCCGCCCTTTACAGCCCCCACGGGGGCCCGCGCGCTGAGGGGTGCGGGGCGTCTGTGTTCCCAGCTGATCACGGAGCAAGCGGATATCTCATTGACGCGGGGAGCCGAGGTGAAGGGCCACTGCGGCCACGACGAGTCGGAGCTGCAAGTGTTCTGGGTGGACCGCGCGTACGCACTCAAAATGCTGTTCGTAAAGGTAACTGCTAGCGAGGCTGGCGGCGCCCATGCAGACTCCGGGTGCGGGTGGGTGGGGGGCGCCCCTCTGCCTCCCGGGCCCACTCTGCGCGGGCGGCTCACACGCACCTCTTCCGCTCGGCAGGAAAGTCACAACACGTCCAAGGGACCGGAGGCAACGTGGAAGCTGAGCAAAGTCCAGTTTGTCTACGACTCCTCAGAGAAGACCCACTTTAAAGACGCCGTCAGTGGTAAGTAGAGGTCAGCAGGTCTGGAGAGGGACCCTGGGGAAAAGCAGACGCTGCTGGGATCACAGGTGTGGAAGCGGAATGCCTTAGGGTTTTGGAAAGGCCCCGGGCTGGCTCTCTGGGATGGAGGAAGATAGCGCGTCTGGGTCCTCTGGCCTTCAGGCCTTGGAGACGCGCAGCAAACTCAGGGCCTGAAGGCCTTCACCATCGCCTGACCCGGGATGAGACTCCTCCTGAGGGCCTGTCTGCCCGTGGCTGCCTCAGGATGGTTTTCTCAAGATTTGTCCTTTAGAGGAACGCGGAGAAGGACAAAGGCTGTATTTTTATTTCCTTCTGCACCCCAGTTTTTTCTTCTTATGCGCTAAAATTCCAAGGGGGCAGTATGACTTTTCATTTTGGGTCAGAATTTGAGGACTTTTCAGATCTTTTGGCCCATGGCTCAGGCCTCACCACATCTTTAGTCGACTGCAGACACCCCAGAGTGGATTCTGAACTGTGTCCTAAATTTATTACGTTTTTCACGCCCATCACTCCATCAGCTCACCCAGATCCTCCAAAAATATTGTGGCAAGGAACATCCAAGCTCCAAATAATAATGTTGGCATCTTCAGGCACCGTCCAAGACCACATTTAAATTTATATATTTATTTTGTAGACTGTCTGATCTACTAATAATGAAGCCATCCATCACCTGAGCACCTGAATTAGGACAAGATTTTTATTGAACATATACAAAAATATATATGTCATCTCATCCATTTCACCCCTTATCATCCAGTAAAAAGGGAAATTTCGTCTCTTTATCAAAGTTTATATTCAAATATTTCCCACAGTTTAATTAGACTGAAAAAAGAAAAATCTTAATCCTGGGAAGGAGAAAAGAGAGGGTGGCAGGCTTCCAGAAATTAGGTGTCTGTACAGGGGTATCAGCCCAGAGCACTAGCAGCCGCTGTGCTTTGCTGAGAAAGATATTTTATTTTTTGCAGAGCAGTGTGAGATGTAGAAAACCAAGTCACTGTTCTTTGCATATTTTTGGAATCTCTGTTAGATCTTATATAGTAAAAAGGATTGGAGGTTTAGGTATCACTCTGCTTCCAAAAAGAATTTCCAGATTACTGTTTAAGGAGCCCATGCTCATGAAAGGACAGAGGCATTGACATTTGCAGAGCCTTAGGCAGACAGAGTAATAGGGCATGCCAGCGAGTGGGCTAAGAGGCAAGAGCCAGCTGTCTGGATCACCATGAAGAGGGTTCTGCTAGCCACAGGAGCCTGACCATTGCTTTGGACCCTTCCTGCAGCTGGGAAGCACACAGCCAACTCGCATCACCTCTCTGCCTTGGTCACCCCAGCCGGGAAGTCCTATGAATGTCAAGCTCAGCAGACCATCTCACTAGCCTCCAGCGACCCACAGAAGACAGTCACCATGATCCTGTCCGCGGTCCACATCCAGCCCTTTGACATCGTCTCTGACTTTGTCTTCAGTGAAGGTAGGTGGGTGGGGAGTCCGAAGGAAGGAAAGAAGCCGAGGTTGACTCAGGCTGGAGACAGAAGGTGACCTGCAGGGCGCCAGGCTGTTTCACTTGGACTGTCTCAGGGTAGCATGGCCCTGCCTCCCTCTGCGACGCATCTTAAAGACTAAAGGAAGCCACCTGAAAAAATGGCTCTTCCTGCCCTTTCTCCTTCATGTCCTTCTCCCTCTGTTCCTTTTTCCTTCCTCCCAATTTCCCTTATTTTTTCCAGTGTTTTCTTTTTCCCCTCCTTTGGCAAAAGAGGAGTCTGGATAGGAAGACAGTCAGCTGGAAAAAAGCCTACAATTTTGATGCAAGTTTCCCAAGGAAAAGGCAGCTGAAAATTCCAAGCAGTTATCTAGAGAGCCGTGGGTTGGAGAAAGGTCTTTGCTTATATGGGTTTCAGTATCTTCATGGTCTCTAGACACGTCCAGCCCTAGGTTCTACCACTGTAAATCTAAGTTTTGTGTGATCAAAAATGCGATAGGGGTGTGTGTGTGTGAGAGAGAGAGAGAGAAAGAGAGAGAGAGAGAGAGAGAGAGAGGCTCATGAAGATGTGCCTCTGTCCAGCACTCATATTTATGGGGAGGGACACCAGAGAGGCCCCAAGGAGGGAAGGGTCCCTGATCTGCTCCCTCTGAGGAGTGCAAAAAGCTGCTTCTCAGTCTGTTCCAGCCCTGAAAGGGGATCAGGCAGGACCTAGCAGAGGCATGTGGAATATCCACATTCTCTTGGTTTTCTGCATTCCAGCAGAGGTAGGGGAGCTCACATTCTGCAATTTGTCCAAACCTAGGAACAGTTTACACTGGACAAGCATAGGGAAAGCAGATTCCTCTAGTCATTTGTTTTCTCTCTCGTGTTGTCTAGAAGGGGCTTCCCAGGTCGGTCAGGGTAAAGAATCCACCTGCCAATGCAGGAGACGGTTGGGAAGATGCCCTGAAGAAGGAAATGGCAACCTCTACCAGTATTGCCTGGGAAATTCCACGGACAGAGGAGCCTGGCAGGCGATAGTCCATGGGGTCACAAAGGAGTTGGACATGACTGAGTGACTAAGCAATGACAATTGTCCAGAGGAGGTGGCTAGAGACAGTTTGAGATTCTATTTATTCTTTGTGGTTAAAAAATGAGATTTTGGTTGCTTTGTGGATGCTCACCTTTGGGCTAGGGATCCCCAGGTGAATGCCACCATTTAAATGTGTAGAATATTAGGGAATCCTGCTCTGGTCACATGTAAATCATTAAAGAATTCCCAAGGTATCCAGCTTTCATCAACTACCCCTCTCGAAGTACACAGATTATTCACACACAAGTACACACAAGTTCACTCAAAGTTCACACAAGTTTGCTCAAAGTACACACAAGATTATTCAGAAGGCCTTTGGGAATTCCTGAGTTAAACTCTCCTTAAGGGAAAGGCCTGCTTTTTTCTCGTCTTCATATTTTTCAGCACTTAATACAGTGCTTGGCACATTTCAGCTGCCCTGTGAACTTTGGCTGAACTGACCTTCCGAAGCTGTGGGCTCAGTTAATGTGTGCATGCGCTGCGCTTAGTTGCTCAGTCCTGGCCGACTCTCTGCGACCCCACGGACTGCAGCCCGCCAGGCTCCTCTGTCCATGGGGATTCCCCAGGCAAGAATACTGGAGTGGGTTGCTATGCCCTCCTCCAGGGGAGCTTTCCAGCCCAGGGATTGAACCTGCGCTAATGTCTCCTGCTTTGGCAGGCAGGTTCTTTAACACCAGTGCCACCTGGGAAGCCTCAGGCTCAACTAATAGAGAGCTACAAATGCTTCAGTGTGAAGCAAATCAGAGTTTAATAAATTTAGAACAGCAGTGCCACACTCACCTGTTATGTGGAGGTGATTCCACATTCACATTGTTATGGGCTGTTATGGGCTATTCCATCTTAATGTGTTTCCTACAAAATTGAAACTAAACGTCAAGATGTTAACACTCAAAAATACTGTTGGTTATGAAGGTATTTATAAAACGGAAATGTCTTTCTTAAACTCAAAATATTAAATATAATTAAAAGTAATTGGACTTAATTAGTGACCAGAAATTCATTTTGAAAGTATTGGATCATGGAGTCCCCAGAGTCTGTACAGTAGACGCTTTTGAGTTTATGTGTGTACTTTCAGCAGTCTCGAATTACTCTTTGTGTTTCCCTGGTCTGCTGTTTTTAGGCACTTCACTTTTTTGTACCACTGGTGCTATAATTGCTGCTTTTACTGTTTCCTTACATCTCACCCCAACCCACTATGGATTATTTCTAAATTGTTGCTTATAGTCATTTATGAATGGAGAAATCAAATCTCACGGATGTTAAATTTGTGTACAAAATAAGAGTAAATGGGTACCAAATAAGGATTGGGGCCACTTTCCTAAAAATCAGTGATTATTTTAGCATAGACTTAATGATCTCTTTGTACAAAAAGCAATTTTAGTCCAGTTCCAGGGTCTAAATGGATTGTCTTAGAGAGTTTGTAAAGACGTGTAACTTCCTAAATGCAGATATATTCAGCACAGGCAAATTGGACTTGTCTCACCAAGGCTTTTCTGGATAATAATTAGGATGTTGCCTCCTGTATGGTGCCCTGGGGCTCACGCCTTGAGGTTCCTGGGAGGAGGCAGGCCTCGTTCAGAGTCACTCATTGGACTGGTGTGCTTTTGTGTGGCCGGGCTTCTTTTGTTGCCGGCTCCTCGTGTCTGTGCCTCTCAGCACCTGCCCCCAGCATGTTTTGTAAGAGGTCATTTTACTTGTTTTAGTGGAATCTGAAAGATTGCTTTTGGAGTGCCTTTTCAGAACCCGGCACTTGGCCTCCACTTCCCAGGACAGAAAGAGGCCCTGGCTGTCTGGGCGATGCCTTGCGGGCGTGAGTGGGGGCTGCCCACGTTGGAGCGGGGTGGTGCTGTCTGGTCACGTGTCTGACACCCCCGGCAGGGCTGTGTACTCGGCTTCTGGCACGTGCACGCAGGATCCTCCGCATGAGGGCGTCAGGTGAGATAGTCTCCCAGCTGCCTGCGTCACAGATCCTGAGAAACGCGAGGCTGGACACGCGCGCCGCACTCACAGAGCCGCTCAAGTGGGGCTGACATCTTGATCACACAGACCCCTTTAGGGCCTTGAACTTGGCTGCTGTCCTCATCCCGGGTGAATCTCGCAGCCCCGCCAGCGCTGTCTGCACCCTGCGCAGCTCTGGCGATCTTTCATCCGCGGTCTGGAGGCGGGGCCCACGACGCCCCGGTGATGCTGGTCCATAGAAAACTGTAGGCACCCGGGGGTGGTGGGGGGCGGTGCTGGGGGACTGAGATTTCCAGCCGATCAAGGAAAATGATGTGACAGTGAGAGGCAGTGACGCGCAAGCTTCCTGGGGGACACGGGCACGGTTGTATGGGGACCTTCCAGAAGAAGGTCTCTGGGGGCCGGTATCCGGGGGATGGGGAGCGGGGTGGGAGGGGCCTTGTGTCTGGGTGATGTCCCCTGACAGCATGGGGAAGGGTCCTGGGGCCCAGAGCTCCGGGGGCCACAGAGCTCAGAGCTTCTCTCTCTTCGGAGGGGAACAGCTGCTGGGTGGGGTTTGTGCCCAAAGCAGGTAGGCCCTAAATGACCAGACCTTCAGGCCATTTTGTTTAGATGTTTTTTTAGATGTTTACATGTTTAGTTGTTTAGATGGTTTTTTAAATAAGTGAATGCGTCAAAATTTGAGTTTGGCACAGGTGGGCTTTTGAGTTAATTGACCTCAGCCTGCAGTGCAAACATAAACCACCAAGGGGCCAATCTGTGTAGGCTGGCTTCTTTCTGTAAAAGATACAGTTGGTGTGGTGACACTCAGTCTGCAGTTCAGGGCAGCTTGCCTGTCCCCACTGTGTGGGGTCCCTTGTCTTTCCCCAGCACGTTCCTGGTGGTGGGGCCCTTTGAGGTTCCGGAGACTTCTGTGATGGGGGTGCTGCCTCCCCGGGAGGGAACAGAGCAGAGTATTTCAGTGGCTTGAGTTAAAGGCAGCTCTCATGTGTAATGACAGAAGAAATGCAATGGAACACAAAGGTGCCTCTGTGTCCTTTGTGAAATGTTCAGGTTTAATGGGTGTTTAAGTCACCACATATACACTGCTAAGTCATGTCTGACTCTTTGCGACCCCATGGAGGTAGCCCACCAGGCTCCTCTGTCCATGGGATTTCCCAGGCAAGAATACTGGAGCGTGTTGCCATTTCTGGAGCCTTCTTAATTCTCAAGGGGAGACACAGACAGAGAGACCTGTGAAGGGGGTGCTGAGACCCCCGTTTAAGTGGAGAAACAGGCTCAGGGAGGTGAAGTGACCAGCCAGGGCTGTGCTCCGGCGGCTGCCAGCACTGTGACCGGAGCCTGTCTTTGGGTCTCAGATCCTGTACTCTTAGCATCTTCAAGTTTCTCAGCTGCTCCCGCTGAGAAACACGTGAAAGCAGGGGCCACCTTCAGAAAGGTGGTCGGGTGCCCTGAATTCCTGAGCTCTTCATTATTGTTGCTGACAGTGGGATTGGGAGATACCACTTGATCGGCACTTTACCCAGAACTCTGAGAAAAACAATCTGTATTCTACTGAAAATGAATGCACACCATCCCCAGCAGAGTGCCCCGAGGCTGGCTGCCATGCTGCAAACCAGGGAACAGTGTGCTGATGCCGATCCAGAGCATTGGATACTCCTGTGGTTTACCTGGAACCTCCCAGCCAGGAAACATACCACCTGGGTAACTCATCCTTCTCAGGGCCTCCTGAGGAAACATCCAGAGAGAGACAGTCTTGTTATTAACACTGCAGAGAGCTGTGTCCAGGGCTGGAACACAGAGACCCAGGGCAGGGCCATATCACCAGCCAGTCACAGAAAACTGCATTCTTGCTACTGTCCTGAAGCCTAGCGTTTTAGGTGGGGTTCCCCAAGCAGCAATCCTCCGTAAGGATGTAAGGGCAGGTAGCTTATTTAGGTGTTTCTAAAAGCACTGCTCGGGGAGTGGGAAAGTGAGGTGGGAAGACTAGCAGGTAGTGCAGATGTGTAAGTGAGCAGGTACCCCGGTGGGCGCTGGGGCTCACCCTGATGGAGACTCTGGGAAAGAGTGTGAGTTACCCCGCCAACGGCCGTCCGCCTCTGATGGCTCTCGGGCTGTCTAAGCTGCCCTGGAGTTAAAGCCCATGGGAATGGGTGGGAATGGTGACTGCCAAGGGCCGAAGGCCCTGTCTGCGTGTGCTGCGCCCCGTTCCAGGGTGTAGGCATCCTCCCCGTCCTGGTGGAGCTCACGGGAAGTGGGAAGGAGTTTATGAGCACTTCCCCTGCACACTCTCTGGTAGAGCAGCTCCCATCAGTTATCGCTTTTCTTTTTTTTTTTTTTTTTAAATTTTTATTAGTTGGAGGCTAATTACTTTACATCATTACAGTAGTTTTTGTTATACATTGATATGAATTAGCCCTGGATTTACATGTATTCCCCATCCCAGTCCCCCCTCCCACCTCCCTCTCCACCCGATCCCTCTGGGTCTTCCCAGTGCACCAGGCCCGAGCACTTGTCTCATGCACCCAACCTGAACTTATTTACTGTTATGCTTACATCTTGCTGAGAGTATCTGCTTATCTCCAACCAAAGATCTCCAAAGCCCACTCGTCTTAGCACTTTCTCAGTACACAAAACACATTTTGCTGAAGTTACAGGAGTCTCGAGCCAGCCCAGAGAAAATAAGAAAAGAGGAGCAAGCCCGTTCCTCTCGCTGCCCCGTCAGACGGAAGGGCATGCACAGCCGGCGTCGTTGCCTGCTTTCTGCAGCCAGAGGGCCGGGCGGCACCGGCAGAGCTGAGCAGTCGGCTTGCCCATCTCCATGCTGCCCGTTTGGAGACAATGAAGCGTTCTTACACGTTTGCTCATCTCAGGGAGTAAGGACAGCTTTAAAATGCTGTGGTCATCAGATGAAACAGAATAAATCTCACATCTGGAAGAACACCCTAAGATGCATCAGGATTGCAATGGTGGCACCAAGGTTGCGGTTGAGGGCACCTGAGGGCGCTGACGGCCGCCGGTGACACCTCCTCTGTCTGATCTGACTACTTGTAGTTCTTTCTGACGACTGCTCTGGTGGTTGCCTTTTTTCCAGTCATAGACCATCCACCCTGGGCCTCTGTTTTGTTTTCTGTAGAACCATGAGTACGGCCACGGCAGAGGCGTGAGGGAGCCCAAAACCTGTGGAGGCGGACAGAGAATCAGGGGTCTCTGGACGCCCAAAGCTGGACGCTGAGCTGGGCTAAGCCGAGGGATGCTTTTCTCCCAGGCAGGGATCGAGGAACCATCCTCTGTGCTTATATAACCTGTGGGTTATCCCATCAGTTTACTGCACAGGATCTTAACCCTGGTGTTCGTAGGGTTTGTGGATAGAGTGTGGGGCGTGGCGGGGGGGTCTGTAAATTTCAAAGGGAAACATTTGCATCTCTATTTTCACTGATTTCTAATTAATATTTAACATTTCCTTCGATTATAAATAAAGGTAACAACCCACAGTAGTATGAGTCATACCCATGACTTTGTCACTAGTAGAAATCACAGACATTTTCTGCTCACATATTGTGCAGATCTTGCAAAGTAACAATTATGCTTCTCACTGCTTTGCAATCAAAGCCAGCCTACATGTGTGCTAATAAATACATATATAACTGTCCCTTGAATTATTTTAAGATATTTTAATAGCTGATTTCAGTGTAGTCCATTTTCTGTGTAATCTTATGTTTTCATTTTGTGCTTTTATAAGCATTTTTCTGAGAAGGGAAGATGGTTTCATTACACTGATACCAAAAAAGAGGATAACTCTGCTTCAGTGGGTCATGACCAGCACTATTCTATTTATTTTTAATCGTACTCACGGCTACTGTTTACCACAATGATGTGGTAAGGATACACAGCTGGATCAGAAGGGAACCCGTGTGCACGTCTCCTTGTGGTGTCTCCTCCCAGGACTGAGCACACCGCACACGCTCTCCCCCCAGCAGGGACAGTGCGGCCACACATGTGTCCCCTTTCTACTCCGAGCAGCCTGCAGAAACTCAGTGCCCACGATCATTATGTGGGGCCAGCACTGTTTTAAATGAAAGAGAATAGAACGGAGGATAACTTATTAGAAGCACAAAGTAAAGATAACCATTGTTTTATGAAACTTTGGTTTTAGTTATGTGTGTATACATATGTTCTGGTTGTACTGTAAAATGTTGCTTTTCCTGGGGACTAAAGGCAAAGTTTGAAAACAGGCTAAAGCCTGAGAGGGGAATACATGCCTTTCTTCTATGGGTTCACAATCTCTCATCTAAAATCCTTGGGGCCAGATGTTTTTCAGAATTGGGAATATTTTGTTTTTGTCTTGTTTTTAATTGGGATATAGTTGCTTTACAATGTTGTGTTGGCTTCTGCTGTGCAAGGAAGAGGGTCAGCTCCGTGCACATATGTAGCCCTCCCCTCTCACCTTCCTGCCCTGTGCCCCGCCGGCTCCGTCACCACGGAGCCCTGAGCTCAGCGACTATGCCGCGCAGCGGCTCCCCACGGCCGTCTGTTTTACACATGGGAGTGTGTGTCTGTCAGGCCCCAGCTCCCAGATCACCCGCCCTCCCCTCGTGTCCGCGTGCCAGTTCTGTACATCTTCATCCCCATTCCAGCCCCACAGATAGGTTCATCTGTACCATGCTTCTAGATTCCATATATATATGCGTTAAAGTCTTTCTCTTTCTGACTTACATGGACTTTAGGAAGATAATACAGTGCATCATCCGTATATTATATAAGATCCAGAAGAGCCATGCAGCCCCTGTAATAAAGTATATTAATGAATCTGTTCCCTTCAATGAAACACACGGATCTTCATGCTAAAGAGAAGAATCAGAGCAGCCTGACATTAGTTCAGGCCGGCTTTTTCTGTCAAATGAATGATATACAGCACTTGTTTCTGGAGCATTGTGGGTTTTGGAATGGTGAGTCAGGGAAAGAGAACTCAGGAATTCCCCTTTATTTGACCACTTAATGATTGAGGGTGGGGGAGGATAGGGATTCAGTGTTTTTCATGATAATTTTTGACATCCCCTTATCTTCCTGTAATTACTTTTGACCTGTCCATAGGTTTTTTTTAAATGACTTTTTGTTTTTGATGTGGGCCATTTTACTGAGTCTGTTACAGTGTTGCTTCTGTTTTGTGGTTTGGGTTGTTTTGGCCATGAGGCATGTGGGGTCTTTGCTCCCTGACCAGGGAAGACAATGTCTTAACCATTGGACCACCAGCCCAGACAAGAAGTCCTAGACTTGTCCATAGTTTAATACTCTCTTTATATCCTTCTTGTTATATGTTTAGTTCGGTTATTTTTTCTAAGGCAGCAAAAAGTTTTTTAAAAAGTGAACTATTTTAACCATAATTTTTTGCCAAAATACGTCATGCTTTTCTCTTGCATCTTCCTTTAAGGATGGTATATTAGACGTTATTCCTCATAAATACACCAAAGTCCTTATCCCCTTAAGGAAAATACCTTTGGCACCATAATTCTAACACCAGTTCTGATGTGTGGGGTTGTGGGGTGTAAATCCACCGAACTCTACACTTTTAAAAGATGGTACTATAATGTACATATATCAAAATGCACAGATCTGAAATAGTAACTCAGTATGTTTTTACCTAGACTTGCAACTACACAACCTGCACCTAAATCAACACTGGAGTATTTCTTTCACGCCTGAAGTTCTCTGGTGTCCTGTTCCCCAGGACACACTGTTCCCCACTTTTCTGACTTCAGTCACCATAGACTTAGTTTTACCCATTCTTGAACTTCATATAAATAGAGTCATACAACATGTACTCCTTCGTGTCTGACAGTTTCACTCAACATCATGGTTTTGAGATTCATCCATTTTGTAGCCATAGTTCATTCCTTTGTATTGTTTACATTCCATTGTATGAATATATACCAGCATTTATTTATCCATGCCACTTTGATAGACATTTAGTTGTTTCTGCTTTTCAGCTATTATGAATAAAACTTCTATGTTCAAGTTTTTTGTGTCTGTGTGTTTCCATAGTTCTTGGGTAAATTCCTAGGAATGGAATGCTGGGGTACAAGGTAGGTGTATACTTAAGTCTATGAAAAACTGCTAAATAGTTTTACAAAGTGGTTGTATCATTTCCCACTGATGGTGGATAAGAGGTCCAATTGCTCTCTACCATTGACAGCACTTGGTATTTTCAGACTTTCTGAAAGATGTCTATTTGTCTGTAATTCTGTGTATATCAATAAAAATTTTTTAGGGTTAAATAAAAACTAAAAATGATGGTTGTTGTGTCTAATGCAAAATCTCTGAAATTTTACATAAATAACCTGGATGTTTAAAAAATTGTTTTACTTTTGGTTGGGCTGGGTCTTTGTTGCTGCACTTAGACTTTCTCTAGCTGCAGTGAGGGGGACTGCTCTTTATTGTGGCAACAGGCTTCTCATGGCGGCGGCTTCTCTCGCTGCGGAGCAGGGGCCCAAGGCGGGGGCTTCAGTGGTTGCAGTGTGCAGACTCTAGGGCGTCCAGACTTCGCTAGTTGTGGCTCACAGGCTTTAGTTGCCAGAGGGATGTGGAATCTTCCCAGAGCAGAGACTGAACCAGTGTTCCTTGCGTTGCAAGGTGGATCCTTATCCACTGTACCACCAGGGAAGTCCTGGATGGTTTATTAACCTAGGCTAGGAATCCAAGAACTTGAATGCTGTCCTATTTAATTGATAAGTTTTTATTTTACACTGTATAGAAATATTAAGGGATTAAGTCTTAGAGTTGGTTGGGAAATATTGTTTCTGAAGAAAAGATCTCCCTGAGGTTTCCTTGAGAAATCTTTTTCTCAAAGTGGGTGGGGGGTGAGTGGGGGGGAGGGAGGGTTGATGGATATAATTGTATTACAATGTTGCATTAGTTTCTGTTATACAGCAGTGTGAATCAGCTATGTGTATATACATATCTCCTCCCTTTTCTTGAGAAATTTTTTCACCTCTATCTGCCTTTTGGTTTTGTTAAGTGGACTTAATTAATCATAATTAATCATAATTCAGAATATTTTGGTAGGAGTTAATCATAATTCAGGATCTTTTGGTAGGAGCTCATTGCCTTTCTTTTTCTTTCACATTTCAGAGCATAAATGCCCAGTGGATGAGCGGGAGCAGTTGGAAGAAACCTTGCCGCTGATTTTGGGGCTCATCCTGGGCCTCGTCATTGTGGTCACGCTGGTGATTTACCACATCCACCACAAGATGACTGCCAACCAGGTCCAGATCCCGAGGGACCGGTCCCAATATAAGCACATGGGCTAGAGGTCGCTGGGCAGACAGCCCGCAGCCGATCCAGCCAGGGAAACAGCGGCACTTCCTGCCTGCACGTGGGATACACCAACATAGCTCCAGGCACACTGACTCGGGTACGCAAGGCTTGCTTGGCCTGCATCCACGCTCACACCTGGGATGGGGGGGTTCTTCTGGATTCATGGGGTGATTGACATAGCCCTTCCATGCTGAGAAGTGGGAAGGGTAGGGTCAGCCAGCTTTCATGCTTGTGGTGGCTTGGCTTTGACTGTCCAAGGAGCAACACATACAACTCAGAGGAATATCTGGCTCTGAAGTGTAAGGACTGGAACCACAGTTCTTTTGGAAAGACACCCCTTAAGGTTCAAGAGGAACATTGGATGCTTTGCTCCCTTGAACACAGATGGCTTATCCTATACTATCGTCAGCACACACAAAATACAGCCTCATGCTCCCTGCAGCAAGATCCCTGAATGTGACCCATGCTTCTGGCTGGCGTTCTGCATGTCTCGTGATTGTCTCGGGAATGTTTCACTGCTCCCTGCACCCAGCGAATTCACAGCACAAGAGCCTGTTTAATGTAACTATGCAGAGTGGTTTGGACTTTGTAGTATGTCAGGTCCGGGTATGGGGGCCTGAAGAATCAATCCATGTGAGCTTGTCTCTCAAAATGAATTAAAATACACTACTGTCTAGTGTCTGGCTGCTGTCTTGAAACAAGACGACAAAACCAAAAATGGCTTGTGTGGCATCTACAGGAGAGAGGGGGATGATGAAGACAGGCTTTTCATTCCTGCAAGAGGGAAAGCCAAGAAAGAGCAGGAAAATAACAGCAGGGATGGGGGAGTTGGCTTTTCCACGTGAAAACCATGGACTTGTTTTGGCAAATATAAGTAGTTTAAATGATGGCGCCTCTTCACTTGATCTTACCTAAAAGGCCGAGAAGTGATGATAATGGCACCTCTTGAATGGTTGGGCTACTATAGTTTCTGATGTTTCTTGATCTTGAGTCTGGCATTTCATTTTGTATTAAAAAGCTGGATTGAACATAGTAGCTTGGACTGAGTTTTGAGATAAAATGTAGCCTACTGAATTCCTTAGAGAAAGGTACATAGTTTGGATTTCATCCACCTCCTAAATAATCATTTTCCAGTTCTGAGCGAGAAGAGGGAGATCCCCTTCTCTGGTGTTAGAGTGGGGATCCCTCAAGCCCCTTAAAAACCACCCTCACACTAGAGGCAGCTCGTGCGTTTTCTCCCCAAGTCTTCACCTGTTGACAGTAGCACATCTTTAGCATTCCATCACCCCAGCAGATCTTGGTAAGTATTGATCAGCTGCTGCCCTCTGACCTGCTCGTTTCCTGCTCTCTCAGCCTCAGTCTTTCCCTGTGTGATCTCTTTTCACTGTCTGCCTGGCACCAGAGGAACTAGCCCTGATTCCTTATAAAAGCTGCATGTTGCACAAAGAAATGGAGAAGCCCCTGGTGCTGGTGGATGCCTGCCCCCCCACCCCCAGTTCACTCCACTCCCTCATCTGTGATGGGGTGGCGCCTGCCCCCCCCAGTTCACTCCACTCCCTCATCTGTGATGGGGTGGACTCCTGCCCCCCAGTTCACTCCACTCCCTCATCTGTGATGGGGTGGCACCTGCCCCCCCAGTTCACTCCACTCCCTCATCTGTGATGGGATGGACTCCTGCCCCCCCAGTTCACTCCACTCCCTCATCTGTGATGGGGTGGCGCCTGTCCCCCCCAGTTCACTCCACTCCCTCATCTGTGATGGGATGGACTCCTGCCCCCCAGTTCACTCATCTGTGATGGGGTGACGCCTGCCCCCCCAGTTGACTCCACTCCCTCATCTGTGATGGGGTGGACACCTGCCCATCCCGGTTCACTCCTTTTTCCATCATTTGTGACTAGCTCACCCTCCATGCCCCAAACATGACAAGCTCTTTTCTTTTCAGCATCTCATGTATTTTTAAGAAATTTCCTTTTTATCTGGAACCATCAAAGGATTTGGGGAAAAACAGGCACTTAAATGTATCCATGAGTGACCTTTTCTTTCTGGAACCTCTTTAGAACACTTTTTAAATCTTTTCAGAGTGGTATTTCTGAAAACTCCATATTTACATAATTTGCTTTAATCCATTTTTACAAAGGTAAAATTGTATTTTTCAAAAAAATTTTACTTTCACAAAACATAGGATTCATTACTAGCTTTGGAATTGTCATTCATTCATTCAGCTAGATGTCCATCAGCAGAGAAATGGATAAGAAAGCTGTGGTACATATCCACAATGGAATATTACTCAACCATTAAAAAGAATACATTTGAATCAGTTCTAATGAGGTGGATGAAACTGGAGCCTATTATACAGAGTGAAGTAAGCCAGAAAGAAAAACGCCAGTACAGTATACTAACACATATATACAGAATTTAGAAAGATGGTAGTGATAACCCTATATGCAAGACAGTAAAAGAGACACAGATGTATAGAACAGTCTTTTGGACTCTGTGGGAGAAGGCAAGGGTGGGATGATCTGAGAGAACAGCATTGAAACATGTATATTATCATATATGAAACAACAAATGTTTTTTGAGCACCTACTGAGTGCAGGCTCAATGCTGGGTATGCAATAGTCAACTTGACAACTGGGAGTCTCTACAGGGGAAGGTTTAACAAGAAAGCATGCATACACACAGATCATTCGAAACAGAACAAGTTACCTTAGCACTTCTCAAAGTGTTGCCACATGGTTACATCCCTATGTCTAAGCTAATTAAATCTTTCTGGAATCCAAATTTCTTAATTTTCAAAATTGAGTGATTTATTTCTACCAGTGATATGTAGTTTGTACAAAAAGCCAGGACCATTACTGTTATTATTAATTGTGGCATCTTTATCTAGCAGTCCTAAAATTAAGTCTCAAGTTCAGCCTAATTTCTTCACCTTATTTTTCTCAGCCCTTTTAAAATCTTCATTATCAGATAAGCAAAATAAAGGAGGGCCCTCCTGATGAGGGCAGGGGTGGTGGTCTCTGGGTGGACAAGGCAAGGTGCCCAGAGATATGACTCACGTCCATTGCCATTGTTCTGCGTTTTGCCAAAGCTCCTGCGGCAGGAACAAGTTAGGGTGGAGGCTTGTCTATCTGCATTGCTTCCTAGGCTCAGAAACAGGAAAGAAAACAACAACTAAACCACAGATGCTCAATTACCCCTTTAACTGTCCTTTTTCTTTTTCACTGGAGTTTTAAACACAAATGCCTCCGGGCACAAAGGGATGCTGTGTCTGGTTGCTGGTCTGTTAGCCTGTAAAAGCCAGGCCATATGAAACATATGCATGTTTCTCAGGAGAAGAGGGAGTTTAATTTCAATTCTGAGCCTGGTTCTTTGCGAGGTTCCACCCTTCTTGGGAAATAGCTCCAAGTGAATCTGCCTCAGGGGCCGGGGAGACTGTTCTCCAGCCTGAGAAATTCCTCTAAATTGTAATCCCTCTCTTCTCGCCAATTCCCCAGTCTTCCCACTAATAAAGACTTGGCAAATCCATATGGATGGGGGAGACACCAGAGCTATGAGGATGGAGAAGTGGAAGGGGCGGTGGCAGGCATGACCTGCAGCGTGTGGTGGAGGCAGCGTGCAGCGGGGTGTTTCATGGGGCAGGGTCATCCAGGGTGGCGTTGGGTACAAGTACCTCCTTGGAACAAACACCCCAGCAACCTGAGCCAGACGGACACGGCTTTCCATCTGTGTCTCAAAGTGCAACTGGCAAGCAGCCTGCAACAGAATCATCCCTGAGGGTGCTGAAAAACGGCAGTTCTAGGGCATCCAACCAGTGACTGAGAATCTCCATGCTGAGACCCTGGAATTGGTAGTTTGAGTATTTTGCTCTCTCCAAGTAATTCGGATGCAGCAGTATGAAAACTTCTGGTTAACAACAACAACAACAGAAACAGTTAGCTACCAGTATACTTGCAACACTAGCCAAATTATCTGGCTTCTCTGTGTTCATTTTCTCATCTGCAAGTGGAGCTCACTGCTCCCTGCTTGCAAAGCTGTTTGAGGGAACACAACAGGACATTTACGTCCTTAGCACAGCGCTCACACTGGAAATGCTCCCCTGGGCTTGCTAGGTGGCTCAGGGGTAAAGAATCCGCCTGCCAATGCAGGACACCCAGGGAAGTTGAGTTTGATCCCTGGATCGGGAATATCCCCTGGGAGAGGAAATGGCAACCCACTCAGTATCCTTGCCTGAAAAATCCTATGGACAGAGTAGCCTGGTGGGCTACAATCCACGGGGTTGCAAAGAGTCAGACACGACTGAGCTAGAATGACATTCTTCTAGCATCCTTCTTAACATGTGTGTACAAATTTTACCAGCTATACACATTCACAAATGACCCCAAAAGACCAATACAGGGTTTTGTTTCTTTAACCTGGCATCCAGTGTTCTATGTCAGTTTATTTTGAATTCAGAGAATGTTCCTATGCAGGGATTCTCTCCACTCCCATCCCAGAGAACTGGTCAGGAGGTTGTCAGTTTGGGGGAGATAGTCGGGGTCCATGCTCTTAGATGAGAAAGAAAATTGCACTTCCAGTTTTACTAGCCTTAAATGAAAGGTAGCATTTCCTTCAATTATGAACATAGGTACCAAATCACCATAATATAAGCATCACCTGATTATGTGTCTTCAGCAGAAATCACCATGTTACACTTATTGGAGATGCATCCAAAAATCATTTATATTTCTTGTTTGAAATGATAGTAGTTATTAGACCCATCACAAATCTTGTTATTTAATACATTATAACCATGACAACAAAAATATGTTTTGATAACTGTGCTTTAATTGATTTGCTTTGTAAGTCTATGCATTTTATTCACTTTAAAACATTTCCTGAGGAGTCCTTAGGCTTCTGACAGCCAAGAAGGTCCAGAGTGCAAAATTAGGCTAAGAAATCCAGGGCTGATGGCTACTTAAGTTGTCATTTCAAAAACAGCGCCTGTAAGTATAAACTGAGTCACTTTGCTGTATAGCAGAGATTGCCACAATGTTGCAAACCAACTATACTTCAGTAAAAATAAATACATAAATAAATAAGGTGACAGAACCTGTCAGGTTGTCTGCTGGGGAAGGAGTCACAAAGGCTCGTGTGACAAATGAAATGACAATTATTGGCACTAGTCCTGTGTTTTGTAGACCCTGACCTGGGTGTTGGGTGTGTGTGGTCTATTCAGGCATCATGATTCATGTACTGTCACCAACCAAGCAACTGGGACTTGGTTGGGCTCCATTAAGGTGACTGTACATGACCTCGCCATCCTTTCTACCTTTAATTTTTTCCACAATGCTGTCAGTGATGATGGGGCATAAATATCAAAGCATTTGCCATGTAGGTAAAACTTTCAGGATAAGGAATCTCTTTGCTTTTAAAACAGTGTATTTTGATCCAGAAATCAGGAACCCTTCAACTTTCTCCAGTCCCCTTTTTGTCCTTCATCACATCTATTTACGTAGATGTTGGCAGGGTTGCACCCACGTTCCCTTGGCCCTTCCTGGAAATGTTTGCTGATAATTTCTTTACATGCCCACAGTTTTCTGTGTCTCCCTCCCTCCTTGTTAGAGGGAACAAGCTTTCTCCATATACAGGGCAAGATGGAAATTCTGGGGGATGATGCCCGAGAAGCAGCTCTCAAGCAGCGAGGGATAGGAAATGGTGGATAAATGCTCCAGCCTCTTCGCCCCTAGAAGGATGATCTTGGAGCATCTCTTCCAGAAGGTCTCTGGCAGGATAGAGCCCCAGGCACCCACAGTGGTGAGCTATCCATTAGTTCACACCTGTTTTTCAAACCTCTGTCCCCTCTTGTTCTCACCTCCACACTCCGCCATATCGAGTGAGCTTCCTGGGGTCATCCCTCAGGAAGTAATTGTATGCGCATCTTTGTCTTGGATTCTCCTTCTGTCAGAATCCAGGCTAAGGTCATCTATTCTCTTGATTCAGAGTACACACGTTTCAAGACTTCTGTTGACAGGTTTGCTGCACAATCTGGACGAATGCTATATTGTCTCCCTTTCACAGAACTGCTCCTGCTAGTACGTTTTGTACCTGCTTCAGAGCAAATCCATCTTCTCTCTGCCTGAAATCTCATTACCGTTTCTTTGATGACCTAGTGATAGTCATTGGATTGATTTGAGCAGAGTCTGAACTCACTGAGTTGATAACTTCATGGAATGATTTTATTTTTCCAGTAATTGCTGCTGAGTGTGTTCTTCCCAGTGGATAAAGGGAACACAACAATAACTCAGCCTGATTCTATCTGTCTAAGCCATTAAAAAAGACAATCTCATGGGAATTCAAAATAACACCCCTTTCCTTTGCTCGGGCTAAGCTTGCAGTGGAGAAAGAGACAGAAGTAGCAATGCATAGGTAGTGGCGGGAAACATGGTGTGCTTTCTTATTCTTTCTTTCTTCTGAGTCTCTCCCCCAAATCAAATCTCTTGCTAACTCACGGCTCAAACTTATGGGGAGACATCAGGCGGGGAGCGTTCGGTAACACAGCTGGCTGCAATCAGCTCCCTCGGAGATGCTGTTGGAGGAAGGTGAGATGCCTGAATCTCATTTGTGTCCGCCTGAAGACAGCCTCTGCTTTTGGAGTGGTCCTGCTGTAGACGACATATGTGGTTTTAGAGTAATATTCAGCTCCTCCCCAGCGCCTGCACACCATAGGGAAGCAGCCACAGACGTCCCTGGTGGTCCAGTGGTTGAGAATCCAATTGCCAGCACAGGGACACAGGTTCAATCCCCAGGCCAGGATGATTCCACATGCCATGGGGCAACTAAGCCCGCGTGCCACAGCTATTCAGGCCATGCTCCAGAGCCTGCAAGCTGCAACTACTCCCGCATGCTGCAACTGCTGAGGCCACCACAAGAAGAAGCCTGCGTCCTGCACCTAAAGAGTAGCCCCGCTAGCCCCAACTAGAGGAAGCCCATGTGTGGCAACAAAGACAACACAGCCACAAACAAAACCGACAAATAAAAAATGGGGAAAAGGAAAAGCAGCCGTATTTTCCTTTGATCCCCGCACGGTGCATGCCTCCAATGCCCTCGCCAAGTTGGGCTCCACCCCATTTCTTAGTTAAGCGCTGGCCATGCGCCCTGCTCCCTCTCCACGCGCCCTCGGAGCCAGAGGAAATGGGTGTCTTCCATGCCCGCCAAGGGCTTCAGGGACCTGCCTGGGGAAGGTTGCTTCCATCTTTCTCTTCCCAGGCACACAATATATACTATCCAGAGGTCTCATCCTGAGTCTCAGGCTACGTATGTCCTGAGGGTTTTCACTTTCTGATTTCCAGATGAGAAATGAACTCTTTATGTATCAGCATCCCTCCCAACTTCATGGGACAAATGCTAACATTTCCCCTGTCATCAAGTGTAGGAGGGGTCCCAACACTCGCTTTCAGTCTCCCGGAGAGCGTCTCTGATCCAGAACAACCTCCTGATTATGTCTTTTGTGGGTAAAAGCATTCAGATCAGTCCAGCATCTTTGGAACAAGAGAGGTAGAGTAGGACTCTTTGGCCATGAATCTAGCTTTCCTTGAAGTTAGCCTTCCAGAATTAAATTTATTTTCTTCATAGCAGTATCTGCATTCTTATCTTACAATGTTTGTAACCTCTGGGGATAGGAATGTTTATCTGTGGTTCATGTCAATGTGATATTACATATAATTTTACAGCAGCTCATTTGCATTCCCCAAGATCATAAAGACATCATTCTTGTCACTCAAGAAACATATTCAGGAAATCACTAGAGTTTACAATGACACAGTGGAAAAAAAGGCAAACATTTATTTTTATTTGCAAGAGCAGTTTCTGCCAATAGTGCTCACAAAACATTTTAAGCTACAGTAACTTTTGGTAAACTCAATGAAGACTTTAGAAAAGACCCAGTAATAAGAAAATTACAGAAAAATCTCCATTACACTGTTGAAAATGTTTGGAATCCAAAATCCACTATTTTCTGCAATGGTTTTTAATATTTGCTCTGGTTAAAAAAAGATTTTCTTTTTGTTTCCTTTCTACTTCTACATAGTCCTGGCTAACTGAATACAATCTCTTCCATATCTGCCATTTTCTGGATTTAGATTATTTTCATTCTTACATCCTTATATTAATATTTTAACATTTTACATAAAACATTGAATGTGTTGTGTTTTATGAAAAAAACTGTAGATCCTATTTATGATGAGGCATTTCCAGTTTAGGGAAAAACTGAAAATCTAAACAGTAGAAAGTCATTTTATGCCTTTTTTTCCTTTTTAGCTATAATAAATAATTAGCAACCTATTAATTACAAACATTCTTAATTAGGCTTAGAGTAACCAGAGCATTTTCAAAATTTTAAATTCATGTTCCTTACAGTATGTGAAGTCATTAAGAAAAGCCTCTGGTTTTCCAGTTTGGTAACAAATGGCTTTCGTTTGATGCAGAATTAATAGAAACTAATGATGACTATGTAGCTTTTCCAGAGTTTTAAAGGCAAATCTATATTGGCCTACAGTTAACATGCAAATTCTTCCAACAAGCAACACAAAATGTATTGTAGTAGTCATTCATGTTTATCAACATTCAAGAAGATCTAGTCAGCAGCACAACTCTCCTATGTCAGAAACACATAACATGGTCACAACTGAATTCAGATCACACCTGGGAAAAACCCCCTTTTCCTAATGCATCCTCTAGAGTGCAGACTTCCAGTATGGTACAGAAACAGTAGGAATGAATACTGCGGTGCGAAGGTAAGCACAGACAAGAGTTTGGTATGCCAGCATACAGAGCTTTAACAACAGCGACAAACAAAACCAAACACCTTGCCCTGTTCTCTCTCTTTCCTTCTGTGAGACTAGAATTCTCAGTCTTCTAGAAACATTCAGTTCAGGGAATGAAGTCCAAACGACCCGAGCACTGCGGCGCTGAATCAAGTTGGCGAAGGGGCGGGACGTGGAGTTCAGCCCCTCCCACAGACACATCAAACCATCCTAGCACTGAAATTGCTCCTCGGAGGGGAAATTTGGCCACAAAGGGACGTCACACTCACTTAAGAGAAGGTCCTAGGGGAAACATACTGCCTGCAAAAGATGGTTTACTGCTACTAAGAGGTTTGAAGGAAAATGTGATTTTCCAAAATATTTAGTTTTCTCCCAAGGAATATTTTTGGCGGTATACCGTGGCTCAAATTTCACTGCATTATTTTTGGTTGGATAAATGAAATGTGCACCCACTCCCATCACCATCACTCTTAAGTCTTCTTCCAACACATAAGACACTTGTTAAGATAAGAAAGATATTCTACTAAAGCTGACGGTGATTGACAGTCATTCAGTACTCAAAGTTCCTAAAGAGTTGTTGGTTCTCTGATAGGGATAAAAAAGTAGGAAAGACTTTTTTCAAACTCTTCCTAGTAAACAGGTATTACTTCAACTGATACAATAGCTACGTGACATCAAAGTACTATAAATTATCAAAACTATTGTACAGAAAAATTACAAATTCATTGCAAAATACATTACACTGCTACCATTAAGAAAAAAGTGCTTTTTGTTTTCCTTTCTTTTTTTTTTTTTTTGCCAGAAAAGTATTCTTTCAATATAGAAAATCCTATGCATTACCCTGCATGTGGCTAGGATATACCATAAGAGAGTTTGTACTGAGTCCTCCTGATTTTCTGGATGAAAGGCTGAAAAATAATGACTTATTAAAGCCATGTCCCAAATGACGGTGCCAGCTGTCGGTGGAGAGATGCCTGTTTCAGACACAAGAGGATGCGCTGGTCTGCCGAGCCCATCAGTCAGCTGGTCTGGGTCCCCAGCTTCCCTTGCGTTCTCCTGAGCAGGTCTCGCAGCCTCGTCTCACTTTCACCCCTGTGACCTTGCGCTCAGTGATGCCGGTACTGCCTCATGAGAGGAACGATGCAGGACGGCGGCCCCGCCAGCTTCAGGAACGGGTGTCTGAGGAGCTCCTGCGCTGTGGCCCTCTGAGAAGGCTCCCGCACCAGCATCAGGTCTAGGAATGCCCGCAGCACTGAGGAGACCTGCGGGGACACAAGACGACCTCCTGAGGACTAACGCCGAGACCCGACCCGGCCCCTAACGGGGCCTCGAGCAAACGCCCAGCAAAGACTTCCTCCGACAACGCCAAAGTCCAGAAAGGCAGCTTGAAGAGAAAGAGGTTACGGGAGCAAAAGCAGGCATTGCCTTTCTTAACACATGCTGTTTTCCTTGTCTTTTTCAAACCTGAAATAATAGGAGTAAGTGAAGGTACAACAAAGATATGTTCTAAATAAGAGACAATAACAGCTTTATGATGCACCCACTATGTTCAGATGCTGGTCACACACATTTGATGAACACTGTTATAAACATGGAGTGAGTTTTATTTTTTTATTTTTCTAACCACGCAACCGTCTAAGCTTTGTGCAATTCCTTTTTTTAAAAAAAGAAGATTTTTTTTTGATGTGGACCACTTTTCAAGTCTTTATTGAATT
Source organism: Odocoileus virginianus (assembly GCF_023699985.2). Lineage (NCBI taxonomy): Eukaryota > Metazoa > Chordata > Mammalia > Artiodactyla > Cervidae > Odocoileus > Odocoileus virginianus. Next base: position 1,890,061 of record NC_069682.1, read on the forward strand.
GGTTACAATATTGCTTCTGCTTTATGCTTTTTTATTTTTCTGGCCTCACGGCATGGAGGATCTTAGCTCCCAGATCAGGGATCAAACCCACAACCCCGGCATTGGGAGGGAAGTCTTAACCACTGGACTGGCAGGGAAGTTCCCGAATTCCTTTCTTGAAGAGAAACAAATTTCCCTAAGGAATCTGACAACAGAGAGCATCTGTCCTTTAGTTTCTTGTAATTTACTTTTTTGCAGTATAGCTTATGTACATTCAAGTACACAAAAAGCATATGTTTTACAGCAGTTCTTTAAAACACACACACACACGCACATATGTATACACCTATATGTTCCATACTCCTACCCAGGTTCCCTGGGTCGAGAAGATCCCCTGGAGGAGGGCATGGCAACCCACTCCAGTATTCTTGCCTGGGAAATCCCATGGACAGAGGAGCCTGGTGGGCTACAGTCCGTGGGGTCGCAAAGAGTCAGACACGACCGAGCACAGCCCATTATTTAAACTGTCCAGTGTCGTAAAATGTTCAGGCTCTTGTTCAATCCAAGCAGCTTCCCCGCTTTGTTGCAGGTCCAGCCAGCCTACATGAGTGATTCTCCGGAGCTCTTGCCTAAGGTGTAGGGATGAGGGAAAAGGAGATGCCACTACAAACAATTCTCTCCCTCTCAGTATCTGGGGGGCAGTGGGATGGTCGGCACTTTCAGTGCTCATCTGTGGAAACAGCTCTCTCAGCAAGCCCTGCCCCACTGGCGGCCACACAGAGGTGGTTCTTCGACTTAGCATCTTCTGAGCTTGGCTCTGCTTGATGATGCCTGGAAACCAGAAAAGACCCTCACTGGTTCCCTCACCATGTTGCTCATTGCCCTGTACTATTGAGCCCCTGTCCACCCTCTGACATGCCTCATCCTTCACCTTGCTCACTTTGCTCTGGCTGAGGGTCTTCAAACTGCTCCTCCCTATACCTGGGATGTTTTTTATCCCAGATCTTTGCATGACTTGCTCCTTTTTGCCAATCAGGCTCCAGTCCCTTGAAAGGACTTCCTTCAACCCTCAGCCAAAACTAACTCCCAACTCCTTTTCTGCCCCCCTCAGTCACATCACAGTGTTTTATTCATTTCCTGGCATGTACTACTCTCTAAAATTATTTTGAGCATCGATTTGTGTTATCTGCTTCCCCAGCTAGAACGAAACTCCTCTGAGAATCAGGAAATGTGGGGCTTTGAGCTGGGATGTCCCGGTCATTAGAACACTCCCCAGCGTGTCTTAAATTCTCAGTGCGGAAGTGCTAAGAGACGCCCACCCATAGGAGAGGAGTTCATGTACCCAGTTTCACAGAGGAGCTTCAGAGAGTGAGGGGCAGACTCACTGACCCAAGGGACTGAACGAGATGGGCAGAGACCTGAACTCAGTAACTAACTCCGTAGCAGACAGCTGGTGAGAAGCTACCACCGCAGAGAGACTGCAGCCTGCTGCCCGGCGACGGCCGAAGGGTGAGTGGGGGTGGCAAGGAGAAGCAAGGGGAAGTGGGCACGTGTACACTTAGAGCTGGTGCGTGATGCTGGACAGCAGAAGCTAACAGAGCACTTCAAAGTGACTGAAAAGCAAATTAAAAAGCAAAACAAGGTCCATGCCCAGAAACCAGGATCTACTCCCAGATGGGATGTGCCAGGCTTTACCACTCCAGACAGAGGGAAAAATCAGAGAGCGACGTGGAGTTTCAGCAACGGATGCTGCTTCTCACCTTGTGCAGGTCCTTCACTCTTGGAGGTAAACTGTCCCGGATCCGCCGCATGGCCTGGAGGGGGGGCTCGTTGAAGTAGGGGGGCTCGCCATCAATCATCTCGATCACCATGATTCCAAGGGACCAGATGTCCACCTGTTAGGCACAGTGATTATCTCAGGCAAAGAGAACTTTCTGAAAGGCTGAGTATGGCCAGGGAACCCAGTAGATTCATACTCATTCATAAATTTATATGGTATTTGTAACTTCTCAAAATCTACAATTCAGATTTATAGGCTGAACAGTTGAGTGACCAAGTGTTTGCTACTGGTCTTCGCCTGCTTTTTAAAGGCAACTTCAGTGAAGATTCTGACTATAAGGTACATGTCTTACCACTCTTAAATTCAGAACCTTAAAAAAAAATCCTGTTAACTTAGGTGGTTCACAGTCTATCAGGTCAGATGAGAAAACCATTCAAAGTTTTATGTTACAAACAGAGAAGAAAATTACATTTAAACCATAAAAAAATAAGAAAAGTTTTTGGCATATTCATAACAAACTCCAAAGAGCTACACTGCACAACACAATATATCCTGATTCTTTTATTAAGTTGATTTTTTAAGTTCTTTGCTGCCGTATTTAGGTTTTTCCCTTTGTGTTTTATCGCTCTGAAGCAGTGTACACAAAACTGTATTCTATAAAACCATTGTCAGGGACTGGAGGAAAGGAAAGAGAGAGATGACAAGCAATCCTTCCCGCTTAAAGAATGGGAAGTCAGGGCAATGAGGTGCCAGAGCTGCTATAAATTCCCAGGCCCTGGCAGCTCCCTCGTCCCTCATTACACCTCTTATCAGTTAGCTGCATTCCTGCCCTTGCCCAGAAGTGACCTCCCCTGAGAGCTGATGCTCTGGGGACCACGGTGAGATAAGCAAGAGGCATACTTATCTGAGGGCGGCGCAGCAGCGAAGGAGGGTCAGCCGCCAGTCCGGCCGCTGTCCTCCGCTCACCGGTCCACGCCCCCTCCCCCGGCTGCCCGCCCAGGACCGCCCCCTGCAGCACAGTGTGTGGACACGCCGTGCGCCCAGGCGAACATGCTGCTTGCCTCCCTGTATGCGCGTCTCAGAGCTTTAGTTACACTGTTCCCGCCCCCGAAGGCGCTCCTCCACTTCTGCCCCTCGTTTTATGCATCCACACCTTGTCCCTTAATAGGTTAGGAGCAGGTGTGGGAGCAACTTAAGTGTCCATCAGCAGATGAATGGATAAAAAAAGACGTGGTATATATACAATGGAGTATTAGCCATTAAAAGGAATGAAATGCTACCATCTGCAATGGCACAGATGGACTTGGAAGGTATTATAAGTGAAGAAGGTCAGACAAAGACAAATATTGTATGGCATCACTTATGCGTGAAATCTAAAAAATGCAACAAACCAGTGAATAAAACAAAAAAGAACCAGACTAATAGAGAACAAACTTGTAGTTATAAGTGGGCAGAGGGAAGGAGGGAAGGGCAATAAGGGGACAGGAGAATTTAAAAAACAGAAGGTCACTATGGGATTATATGGAATCATATGTGTGAAATGCTTTGAAAATTATAAATTATAGAATTTAGAGAATTGTGTAATAAAAAAGACAATTTTTTTTAATTTAAAAAAGTCAGTAACAACAAAAATAGATTGAGAGGTTATTTCCTTTCCAGAAGAAACAGAAATTGTGCTATGTTTTAAAATATATTGCAATATTCATATATGAATTTTTCCTATGGGAAAACATTATTTCTCACCCGAATATTCACCCCGATCTGTGGAGCTTTCTCTGACCCTGCATCCTGTGAACACACCTGCTCAGCTGTGGGTCTCCCGCCACTTTCCGGTTTGCGCTGGCCCTGGGGTCAGATGAGGGCTGGAGTGCCTTTCCCACTGCCCATGTGGGACCTACACACTGCCAGTCAATGCTGTCGTGACACCCCAAGGGTGGACAGACTCTCTTCTGCCACAACTTGCTCTGTGGAAAGCCTGGTGAATGGCGATCGCAAGTGGAGTTAAGTCATCAAGCTGGCTTTCTGGGGTCACTAACGAGCTCAGAACCCTTGCGTCTCAGCCAGGCCCTGCCGACTCCCCAGCCACCACATTGCCTCCTTACCTCTGTCCCATACGGCAGCCTGGAAATCACCTCGGGTGCCATCCAGTAGGGGGTACCAACCAGAGATTTCCTCTTCGGCACCTCTTTGGAAACTTGGGCACAGAAACCAAAGTCAGACAGCTTGATCTGAAAAGGAAAGGAATGCAACAAACTAACCATTTAAAAACACTGGCTTCAACATTTGGGGCAAGATGGAGGGACCTAGAGATTTTCATATAATGAAGTCAGAAAGAGAGAGACAAATATCATATGGTCTCACTTATCCATGGAACCCAGAACAAATGATACATGTGAGCTTATCTCTGAAAAAGAAACAGACTCAGATATAGAGAACAGAGTTGTTGCCAGGCAGGGGGATGGGCAGATGGGGGTTTGGGATCAGCAGAGGCAAAGGGCGTGTGTAAGATGGACAAGCAGCAAGGTCCTGTGGTGGAGCACAGGGGCCTGAACTCAGCATCGTGACAATCCACAATGGAAGAGAATGTGAAAAGGAATACACACACACACACATATACACACATGCAATTGAACCACTTTGCCGAATAACAGAAATTAAGGCAACATTGTAAATCAACTATACTTCAATAAAATAAATCTTAAAAATATACTGGCTCCAAAATGTGGAAATACAACAAAAGTTCAGCTTCAAAGCAAAATCCTCTCATCATCCACAGGCCTTGGATGTATCAGCGGAGGGGCTCTCAGACCCTTTCGTTGGAAAAGCACAACCCATTTTAATGAAAAAAAGCTCTCATGGCTCCACCAGGACTGACTTTCAAATGTTTAACTCCTGCTGCTGATATCTTTTTATAAGATCATGAAATAATATAATATACCCAAAACAAGAAACTCATCAAAATTCAAGGCCAGTACTTCCATTTAATGTAAGAGATGATGCTTTAGTGCAAATAAACTGCTAGTCACAAAGCGAGTTTTGTACAAACTGCTACAGTTAGGTTTTTTCCCACTGAACACGTTTGGATTTCTAAGAACCCTGAGATGATTCCAATAACCACCCTCATTTCTATGTTTGAATTATTGCAAGACCCCACTGGTAAAGGATGCTGGAACACCACTGTAGGCACAGGCTGCCCTTTTCTTTTGGCTTTCCTCCTCTCTCAGGATAACTCAAGTTGCCAAGGGAATTATGAGCATAAAAACTTGGTGTTAACAATTAGTTACTAGGAGTTCAAGGTGTTCAACTTAATTACCCATTGTGCATGCATATATGTTGTTTATTTTAGAGGTCATCCAAAAGGAAAACCCTGAGATTTCTTGCCCAGAGCTTTTAAGAATACTCTTAAGAATGCATTGCATCGTTAGGAACCCCGCCAGGTTATATATATTCCAGGTGACCAGGATTCAGTTTATTTTTGGGAGGCTTGATTCCTGCTCATGATGACCTGATCTGATTGGAGAGGATTGTCACTTAGGATTATTGGTGATAATGGGATGCATTAAAAAAATGCTTCAGGCATTGTTTGGCAATGGTCATTTGAAGTGAAAATTGCCATAAATCAAAGGTATGGTCTCTAAGGCACAGATTCTCCCTTGATTCTCTTATATCTCTGAACTGTTTTCAGATCTCTGAACTGTTTTCAGCCTTTTTTTTCTGGCTGTCTCTGCTGCCCACACCGTAATACTGGGACTTCCTGGAGTTCAGGTCCCAGTGCTCACCTCTTCTCTTTTTATGTGCTCTTGCTAGATACTTTTTTCCTCTCCCAGGCTTAATGAAGATTTCTCTCCTTCATTCTAAACCTACACATCCATCCAGTATATGTCTCTACATGGAGTTAATTCTTGTGAAGGGTGTAAGGTCCACGTCTAGATTTATTTTTTGAGCATGTGGATATCCAGTTGTTCCAGCACCATTTGTTGAAAAGACAGTCTTTGCTCCATTGTGTTGTCTTCAGTCATGTCTGACTCTTTGTGACCCTATGGACTGTGGCCCTGCCAGGCTTCTCTGTCCATGGGATTCTTCAGGAAAGAATACTGGAGTGGGTTGCCACGCCCTTCCCCAGGGGATCTTCCCGACTCAGCGATCACACCCACATCTCAGGCACCACCTGCATTGCCACTAGTGTCGCCCAGGAAGCCCTGTGCCGCTTCACTCCCTTCTCAGAGGTCAGTTGACTCTGCTTATGTGGGTCTGCTCCTGGGCTGTCTATCCTGTTTTATTGGTCTGATGATGGACAGGGAAGCCTGATGTGCCACAGCCCATGGGGTTGCAAAGAGTTGAACATGACTGAGGAACTGAGCTAAACTGATAAATTTTAGAATCAATATGTCAATACTTACAAAACAACTTGCTGAGATTTTGACTGAAGATTATATTGAATTTATGGGTCAGGTTGGAAAGAACATCTTGACAGTACTGAGTCCTTCCTCTCCTGCAACCTTATTATGATCACTTATTGTTCTAGTTTTTCTTGTTGATGCTTTCAGATTTTCTACATACATGATCATGTCATCTATGATCAAAGAGAGTTTTAATTTCTTCTTTCTCAATCTGTGTACCTTTTATTCCTTTTCTTATTTTATTGCATCAGCTAGTGCTTCCAGTATGCTGTTGAAAAAGAATAGTGAAAGGGGACATCTTTGCCTTTTTCCTAAACTTAGTGGGAAAGCATATTCAATACTTAAGCATACCTCAAGGCCCTGATCACGTCTCACTTTCTCTAGAATTTTTCTTAGGAGCCCTTATTGATTTACCTGATCTCCAAATTTGTAAGGATTTAGCAATCATTTAACTTTGAACTGTTTTCCAATGCTGATTTTGTCACTCCAGCTAGGAATGACCTTGCTCGGGGGCAATAGAGCTGTCTTTTAATTGTGAAGCCATACTGTGTTAAGATCTGGGAAAGCAGTAGGTACTCAAAAAATGCATGCTATTAGGTTGACTTTATTTGACATTGACATATATATGGGTTTTTATATACAGAATATGGCTTCCCCAATGGCTGAGTGGGTAAAGAATCTGCCTGCAATGCAGGAGAGAGACACAGGAGACATGGGTTTGATCCCTGGGCTGAGAAGATCCCCTGGAGGAGGAAATGGCAACCAACTTCAGTATTCTTGTCTGAAAATTCCTATGGACAGCAGAGCCTGGAGGGCTACAAAGAGTCGGACACGATTGTGCATATACAATATACACACATACATGAGACAGGAGATCACACAGCAGAGATAACACTGCTTTTCCTTCTAAAATCATCACTGACTTACCAAAGACAACTGCTTCTAGAATCAAAGTTGTAACACAGATGAAATGGAGGTAATGTTTTGGAAATTATTAGTGTTTTTTTTTTTTTCCTTTTTCCATTTCCTTATTCATGATCTTCTCACCAATCAGGCCAAGACTTGTGGGGTGTGGTTTGGGGGTGGGACTCCATCAAATTGGATTGCTCCAGACAGAATGTTAGAGAAAGTTGGTTTAACAGAGAGATGATTTTTCTCCATCGCTTTGGCATATCAAGAATCATACCCAGATGCTTCAGATCATATAATTTCCATGTGGTATAAAGAAGAGTGCCCTTGGAATTCCCTCACAGTCCAGTGGTTAGGACTTGGCACTTTCATCACTCCAGGGTTCAACCCCTCCTCAATGAACTAAGATCCTGCAAGCCACATGGTGTGGCAAAGGCAAACAGAGTGGCCTGTGGCCATGGTAGCTGGCCCATAACTCTTGATGCTTGTAAACGGCATCTACAGTTCTGAGAAGTGAAAGCCCTTTTAGCCCATCACTTTTAGCCTAGGATTATTTGCAGAAGAGGACAAAGAACAGTGACTTATATCAGGCCCCAATTATTTGTTATACATCACTTTTAACTACTCCAAGCTTTAAAAATATCTGAGTAGCATACATCGCCACTCAAACAAGGGAGAGAAGGCATGTGCATCTATGTTCAGAGGTAATATTAAACATATTCAATAACCAGATTCATCTAGACCATTCAGAATCTAAACATTAAGCTGAGCACATTTCTGCAGTTATCTTGAGGGCATTACCATCTTTAATGAGGCAAAAGGAGTCCTGGTACAGGGTTGAGCTCAAGGGGATAATACTCCAGTGAATGGAAACAATGGCTATTAACCAACAAGCATGAGAAAATTGCAACATTTTAACAATGGGTATAGATAAGGGGCTTCCCTGGTATCTCAGCTGGTAAAGAATCCACCTGCAATGCAGGAGACCCTGGTTTGATTCCTGGGTCAGGAAGATCCCCTGGAGAAGGGATAGGTTACTCACTCCAGTATTTTTGGGCTTCCCTTGTGGCTCAGATGGTAAAGAATTTACCTGCAGTGTGGGAGACCTGGGTTCAATCCCTGGGTTGGGAAGATCCCCTGGAGGAGGGCATGGCAACCCATTCCAGTGTTCTTGCCTGGAGAATCCCCACGGACAGAGGAACCTGGTGGGCTACAGGCCATGGAGTCACAAAGAGTCGGAAACAACTGAGCACCTGAGCATGCGTGCATAGATACAGTGGTGAAACTCCATGCACACCAGCCTCGGTGCACCCAACATGGCCTCGATAGAGAGATGGCATGGCAGAGTGAGCGGAAATGAACTTGAGGCAATGCTATTGGCTTCCATCATGGCCTTTGTGTGGTGTGCAGGGGTCCAGAAGCTTCTCTCCTGCAGATCTTAGTGAAGGAACGGGGAAGTGCCCAGCACAAGCCTATGTTGACAGGAGAGCCAGTCCCAAGGATAACTTTCAAGACTTGAGGGAAGAGGGACTTCCCTGGTGATCCAGTGGCTAAGACCACACGCTCTCAATGGAGGGCGCCTGGATTCCACCCCCGGTCAGGGGATGGGACCATACCATCAGGGACCCTACACACCACCACTGAAAATCATCCCATGTGCTACAACTTAAAAGGATACCTCAGGCTGCTGTGAAGACAGAAGATCCCGATTGCTACAACTAAGACCCAGACAAACAAACACACATTAAAAGAAGACTTGAGGAAAGAGGCTGGAGTAAAATATTGCAGGGGAGGCTTCCTGGAAAGTCCAGCAGCTGAGGGGACCAGTTAATGCTCACTGGTCACTGGCCCAGATAGCAGAAGAAGCTGTTAGGATAAGGGAGGGACCATCAAGACACAAGAAGATGGATTGGGCCTCCTTCACCCCAAGGTCCCATAACCCCCATTAGTCTCCATTCTGAGGAGGATGGGGTGGGAGATGGAAAGAAGGAATGCTGCTACTGCTGCTAAGTCACTTCAGTCGTGTCCAACTCTATGTGACCCCATAGACGGCAGCCCACCAGGTTCCACTGTCCCTGGGATTCTCCAGGCAAGAACAATGGAGTGGGTTGCCATTTCCTTCTCCAATGCATGAAAGGAAAAGTGAAAGTGAAGTTGCTCAGTCATGTCCGACTCTTCGCGACCCCATGGACTGCAGCCCACTGGGCTCCTCTGTCCATGGGATTTTCCAGGCAAGAGTACTGAAGTGGGGTGCCATTGCCTTCTCCAGAAAGGAGTAGGTGGTAGCCAGATCTGAAAGACAGGTTTTGAAGGAATCAGTTTAATCTTACTGTGGTTGAACTTGATAGACAATGTTTAAATTGTATAAGCAGACTAAATTTAATAGACTGAATTAAAATAGAGTTTAAAAATTTTCTAGCCACTGGGGCTTTATGAAGAAGTCATGATTAACTTTAAGAAAGAGAGAAGCTATATAATTGTGTGTGTATGTGTGTGTGTCTGTGTCTGTGTGTGTGTATGTGTATCATATTTCCAAAGCTCAAGCATGAGTAAACTTGCAACTCTATTACACAGATAGGAGAGCAGGGACAATTTTGCCAATATATTTTGTTTGCCTGTAAATTTAAGAAACCTGAATGATTAAGGAGGTGAACGTTTCAACATTTTGGTATTGGCAGTTTTAATTTCAGTATCTCTAGTGTGGTTTTCTTTTCACAGACATTAAAAGAAGATACCAAACCTGAGAGACTAATAATTATCTCCCTGACAAAATGTAAGATCAGAAATTGAAACTCAACACTGGGAAGCCAGTTCTGTTCTTCTGTTGTAGGAGTATAAATGCTTTTGCATGATTTTTTTTTTTTTACTCATCCAAGTACATAAAAGAGACAATTTTCTGAAAGGACATAATTGCACACAACATTCATCCAAATAAATCTGCAAGTAGATGATGAAAATTCAAGTAATGAGTATAATAAAGGACTGTAGGCAGTTCTTAAAAGCAAATCACAGAGACTCTAGGCTGAGCCTTAGTTTAGACAGGATTGCACATCATAGGTACTTAGGAAACCACATTTGTCTCATGAGGAGAACTGAAGTGAGCACGTTGCCCGCCCCTGAACAGGAGATGTAGCTGGTTCCACAGGGGCCAGACAAGGAACTGGAGCTTAGAACTCAGACAAAGCTTCTACTTAAACCTGAGCTCTTATCAATATCAAGTGCATTCCGGCTAGGAGTCAGAAAGTGTTAGTTGCTTAGTCATATCTGACTCTTTGGGACCCCATGGACTCTAACCTGCGAGGTTCTTCTGTCCATGGGATTCTCCAGGCAAGAATACTGGAGTAGGTAGCCATTCCCTTCTCCAGGGGATCTTCCTGACCCAGGGATCAAACCCGGGTCTCCTATAATGCAGGCAGATTCTTTATTGTCTGAGACATCAGTCAGAGCCCCACAAAAACTTGCAAGAGGGGGAGAAAAGAGACTCTACTCACAAGATAAGTTTAAAACAGAATGTAAAACCCTTGTTTTGTGAATTGTATGAGCTCTAAAGAACTGCTGCATCTGCTCCAGGTTTTTGCTGAGGCAGAAAGATGAATGCTTTTGTGCCTTTCTTCCTAGGTGCTTCCTACAAGGCAATGGTACTCATATCAGCTGGAGATTTCTCAGAGGTGCACCCAGGCTGACTGAATCAGAATATCTGAGACAAGGGCCCAGGAATTTTTTTGCCAAAGTGTCCAGGGGTTTTAATGGTTACTGAAGTCTGAGAACCTCTGTTTTTAAAAGAGCAATGACCCACGCACAAAGGAACTGAGAGAAGTAACAGAAGGGGCCAGACTGATGATGGCCAGCTGAAGGCCCGCTTTCTCAGCAGCCAAAGCCTAGAGGACAGGGAAGGCATTGCAGCAGCGGAGCTGCAAAGGCCTGGAAGCCCCAGGCAGCCCTTCTGCCTTCCAATGGAGCTCAGAGCGTGGTAGTAACTTGCCCAAACTGTGCAACAGTATTAGAGAAAACTCAACCCTGGGGTCTCCTGACTTTTCATGCTGTACGCCCTGCATTAGAAAGCGGGAGCATTTGGGTCTATCTCAGAGACTATTGGAAAGGAATGAATGTAAGCAAGCTATTTAACATGCCTGAGTCTCTATTTAAGAAGAGCTTTTGGGAGATCATATTCAGGTCTTCTTCTAATGGTAAAATTCTAGCAATTTGAGGATCCAGGAAAATAATACCAAAGAATTAAGTGAGCTGGTGGAGACACTGGAAAATGAGGAGCATACACCCTTGGTGAGGAGACACTGACCTCCAGCTGACGGTCAGGGGCCCCGCAGAGAGGACTTGTGGAACATTCACAGGGTCTGGTTGCCAGTCCAGCCCCCTGAACTTATCCTTTAGCCCTCACTTCAAATCCTACAGAATAAAGGGAACAAACATATTTGCTATTTCTGGCATTATGTTAGCTTGGGCCGCTCCTCCCCCAGAAGCAAATGCTAAGATAAGGATTCACTGTAAGTCATGTATTGGGGAGACCCAGGAATCACTAGCACTGAAATGGAGAAGTAGAACAGGGAAGGAAAGGTAGATATTCAAGGACTAATCAGCAAGCAAGCAAGTTCCACCTTGGGAACAAGAGCTCAGTCCTGCTGGGGATGTCTGAGAGACTGCATATAGTCTGTCCTCAGTACTATTCCATCCAGGGCAAGACAGCTAAGGTATTTATACATCGATTCCCATCACTTTCTCAGGGCTGCCTCTGGGGGGTGTGGAGGTTAATTTCTTTGGAATTTCTAGCCTGCTTTGTATTAGAAGAGCAGACTACAGTGTCCAGAGAAAGTCTCCAAGCAAAGAGATGCGAGTGGTTGCATTTGAAGGTGGAGTTAGTGAGGGCCGACATGGCATCATGTGAGTGGTGCACCAGCAACATTTGTACCATGATGCTATTCACCCCCATCATACCACCTCCATGCCTGCTGTGTGTGAAGTCAGGACAGTGTTTCTAAGTGAGAGAGGAATCTGAAATTTCCTGTGAAATTTCCTAATTCTTAAAGCATGGCAGCCAATTTATATTAAAAAGACTACAAATATCACTTGTAAATGTTTCTTTTTAATAGATGCATTCATTGGGCTTAGGAAGATGTGGGTTTGATTTCCATTTCAGCTAATGAATTTGATAAAAGTTAGTCACTTACTGTCTAGTGGCCCTAAGTATCATCTCTTAAATGCAAATCCCAGGCCAAGGAAAAATCATGGATGAATTTATTCAACTTTTAACTGCAAGGGTTGGGGGCGGGGATTGCCTTCATTTTGGGCATCTACCTTGTACCTGGTTTACCTCTTATGGCTTTATACTAATTACTTTATGTGATTCTTACAACCACTCTATAATATGTTATTTATTTTCCTTTTCAAACCTCAAACATCACTCCTTAAACACCCCTAGATATAATTTCTATCATGGACAAATAGTGAACAATTTATTTTCAGTTGATAACAAATAATTTCCTTGTAGTCTCTGAGGAGGCCAGAAAGGATTTATCCTCTTAAATGTGAACAATTCACTGTTTCTCACTTTCTTTATTGGCGGATAACTGCCTTATAATATTGTGCTGGATTCCGCTGTGCCTCGATATGAATCAGCCACAGGATACGCACGGCCCCTCCCTTCTGCATCTCCCACCCATCTCCGTCCCACCCATCCCTCTGTGTTGTCTCAGAGCACTGGGTTGGGCTCCCTGTGTCACACGGCAAATTCCCACTTGCTTCTGTTTTCTATATGGTCATGTATATGTCTCCATGCTCCCCTCTCAATTTGTCCCACATTTTGAAATATATGTATAGGTTCATAGGAGGTTGCAAAGAAAGGTGCACCCAGCTCTCCCTATATATTAGCATCTTATACACTATGGCAAAATATCAACACCAAGAAATTGATGGACAGTCCATAGAGCTTGCTCAGATTTCATTAGTTATATATGAACTCATGTGTGTATGTTGTGTGTGTGTCTGTGTGTCTGTGTGTGTACTCTGCAATTTTATCACACTGTAGTCTTGCATAACTACTAACACATTGATAACCAATGGTAACATCACTATAAAATGATGATGCTACCCCTTTATAGCACACACTCCTCATCTGTAACTCTGGCAACCACTAATTTGCTGTACGTCTCTATATTTACAAACGTTATATACATGTTATATAAAAGTTATATTCACAAATGTTACATAAATGGAATTATGCATCCTTGAGTTTCACTTTGTTTCACTCAGTATGGGCTTCCTCTTCCAGGACTGCACTCAGTCCTGAGGGCCACAGGCCCCGCCCCCTAGCGTGTCACCACCCCCCTGCAGAGGGGCCTTATCTGACAGCCTCTGCAGACTCTCTGCTGTCCACCCTCCTTACTCGGCTTAAATCCACGACTCATAGAAAACTTAGAATGTATCACCTTGCCTGTCTGGTGGTGATTTTATTTGTATGCTTATGTATCTGTTTATGATCACACCCTGATATCAGGGCTTCCCTGATAGCTCGGTTGGAAAAGAATCTGCCTGCAATGCAAGAGACTCTGGTTCAATTCCTGGGTTGGGCAAATCCCCTGGACAAGGGATAGGCTACCCACTCCGGTCTTCTTGGGCTTCCCTGGTGTCTCAGCTGGTAAAGAATCCGCCTGCAGTGCAGAAGACCTGGGTTCAATCCCTGGGTTGGGAAGATCCCCTGGAGAAGGGAAAGGCTATCCACTCCAGTATTCTGGCCTGGAGAATTCCATGGACTCTATAGTCCATGGGGTCACAGAGAGTCGGACACGACTGAGTGACTTTCAGTTTATGATCACACCCCTACACTTAGAATAAACTGAATGAAATTAGTGATTTTGCTTTACTCATTCTTAGGACCTTGCACAGAGTTGGATATATAAAATACACATATATACATGGAAATATGGAAAATGGGATTATGGGTGATATTTATTTTATCCTTTATACTTTTCTGAATTTGCTGGATTTTCTGCAATAAAATCAACAATTTTTTTTTTTTTTTAAATGAAGAAAAGCCGAAGTGCTTGGGAAGCTTTTGGCTACCCTCTGATCATTCCTGGGCAAATTCTGATGTGACATGAATGTTTTCCATGTGAGTGAGGATGCTGGGTGGTGCATTAAAAGACAGGTGCATTAAAGGGACACTGGCTCCATTCATCCAGGGGCTGTTACATCTGGGGGGAGTTCAGGGAGATTGTTGTTTAGTTGCTAAGTCGTGTCCAAGTCTTTTTGTGACTCCGTGGAAAGGGCCTAAACAGCAAAACTTCAAAACTCTCCTAACTAAGTCTTCCTGAGAACATCAACTCATTCCTTCCATGGCTGTTCTATGTTGTTTTGTACCCTGGTGCGGCTGATGAGTCTCAAGTGAATTCTCTGGGTAGGTTGCAGTGATGGGAAATGCAGAAATCTGAGCCTAGAGATACAGCAGTGTGGTGGACATCTTCCATTCATCCTTCCAGATCTAGGTCCTCCCTCCTCTGAGTCCTGGGAGTTCAACTTGTGTTGACCCACTGATGGCTTCCAGCTGGACTCAGTCAATGCAGGGCTCCCGTGGGAGCCTGGAAGGAAGGAGCAGAGTGAGGCTGGGTTATTTTTGACCCAGCTCTCAACCTGCAGCTTCACTGTGGGTCTGGCTTCCAGTGAAGCTCAGAGCTCCTGCCAGCCAGCCCTCTCTGTGACAATCTCTACTTCCAGATTCCAGTCATGAGTTCTGCACCTTACCTCTTCAGGCATGGGGTAGCAAGATCAGTGTTCCAGCCTAGAGAACTTCCCTGGTCCTCATGACACTTCCTCTTGACTGATCTACATCCGCCAATACCTTTATTAAACTCTCCCAAAGGGCTTCCCAGGTGGCTCACTAGTAAAGAACCCACCTGCCAGTGCAGGAGACATAAGAGACACAGGTTCGAATTCTGGGTCAGGGAGATCCCCTGGAGGAGGGCACAGCTACCCACTCCAGTTTTCTTGCCTGCAGAATCTCATGGACGGAGGAGCCTGGCAGGCTATAGTCCATAGTGTCGCCAAGAGTCAAACATGACTGAAGTGACTTAGCACACCCCCCCCAAAGTACTGGAATTTGTCATCTGCAGGGACTCTTAGTGATACCGCAGACATGAATAGGGTGGACACAGTCCTAGAAAAGTCATTTTTTCCCCACCAACAAAAATAAGCATGTGACAGGAAAATAAAAGACCTTTCCATATTACTTCCCATGCTTATTGTTAAAGTGGAAAATTATCCTTCAAATTCAGTTCACAGATACTTCTAACAGGATGACACAGAGGATGGTGATTTCCTTTCTATAAGCCTTCTGGGAAGTGTCATAGGTGACTTATGGAAAATCAGAATTATGAGAAAGTGCTCTTGGGAAGATAATACCTGTGACAGATGAAGTGACAAAGTAAACTGGGGAGGGGCCAGACATGAAAACCTTACCCGGCCATCGCTTGTCAGCAGGATGGAGTCACTCTTTATGTCCCTGTGGATCACTCCTTGGTTGTGAAGGTAGGAGAGAGCTCTCAGAACTGACAGACAGACAGTGGCTATCTGCTCTTCATTCATTCTAGAAAGGAAATCACATTGAAGGAGCTAGGTCAGGTTTAAGACCATCTTTGAAATGATCAAGAGAGGTAGCTCCCTTGGGTTCCAGTGAACCAGTCCATGCTCCCCAGGCCATGTCTGGAAAACTCACAGGGAAGGAAAAGGAAGTCTTTGGGACCCGACTCCCAGAACCTAAGGCTTAACCCTAATGATGATAGGGGCCATGTATAAACTGAAGGAGAGACCCCAGGGGCTGGTCTTTGGGTCATTAGAGCAAGCGCACTTCCCTGGACTCCTCCAGGTAACTCTCCAGGTTCTGACAAACCACCAGGGCCCTGCAGAGCGGGACACTGAATGGACCCGTAGTTCCAGGAACGGCTCCGAGGTGACCGTGAGGAAGTCCTTTAACTTCCTCGGGTCTCTGTTTCCTCATCTTGGACGTGGGCGTGACCATGTTCTCTTCCTGGGCTTCCCTGGTGGCTCAGCTGGTGGAGGATCCGCCTGCGATGTGGGAGACCTGGGTTCGATCCCTGGGTTGGGAAGAGCCCCTGGAGAAGGGCATGGAAACCCACTCCAGTGTTCTGGCCTGGAGAACTCCACGGACAGAGCAGCCTGGTGACTGCAGTCCACAGGGCTGCAGAGTCCTACATGCCCGAGTGGCCGAGCACACATATGCACACACACACACACACACACACACACACACCATCTACCTGTATCTACATCCATACAGGGCTGCTGAGACCTCAGGCTATACTAACAGGAATCTTCCAGCTGAAATGCTGGTGATAAATGTTCAGTGTCTTCCCCAGCATCATTTTGTTTTCAGGTGGTCTACCACTGACTCTGAGCTGTAGGGGGTCATGACTGAAACACTGCCTCATTATAGTGGAGAAACAGCAGTATCTTGGTTCCCTCACAAGGGTTCCCCAATGCTTTCTTGCCATCTTGCTTCCCCTCTGTT
This sequence comes from Odocoileus virginianus, assembly GCF_023699985.2. Classification (NCBI taxonomy): domain Eukaryota; kingdom Metazoa; phylum Chordata; class Mammalia; order Artiodactyla; family Cervidae; genus Odocoileus; species Odocoileus virginianus. The sequence goes on from NC_069682.1 coordinate 1,906,664, forward strand.
ACTGCTCATCTGGATCCACTTATGATTTGGATGCCATTTCAGTGACATCTGTTACAACTCCTTCATGATAATCCTTTCAATTTTTTGGCATTTTATCTACCAGCAAAGCAAACTTAAAGTTTCCTAAATGTACATGATTTTTGTTTTACATATGTGTTCCTTTGAACCTTGCTTTTCCAAGCATGGTCCATGAACTAATAGCATTAGCATTGCCTGGCGGCTCCTTAGAATGCAAAGTATCACTCTCCTCCCTACTGAATCAGGATCTGCATTTTAATAAGATGCATGGGTAATTTGTACGCATATTAAAATTTGAGAAGCACTGCCTTAGCACATACTCTTTCATTTGCTTTCAATGCCCTTTTCTTCCCACTTGCCTTCTTAGTAAACTCCTATGCATCTCTCAAAACCCATCTTGGACATTGCTGTATATCAAAAATATTTCTTGACTCTAATAAAGGTATTCAGGTATTCTTCTATGCTACTCATGTACATCTTTCTAATTTTGCACAGGTGTTATAATTTATTTATTTTGTACCACCAGCATTTAGGAAAGAGTCTGGCACATAAAAAGTGATTAATATACACTTGATGAAATGACTACAACTGGCATTATCAGAGAAGCAAGTAGCTGAGGCAACAGGGGCAATTAACCGTTGTTACTTGCAAGGCGATTTGAAACAGAATTGAAGAATCTCTCTCTCTCTCTTTTATGTAGCTTATTCTTGTTAAAACTACATAAAACTTTGCTGTTTCACCTGCCCCTGCCTTCCCAGATACCCTTGGTAGTATCAACATATAGCAATGGCATAGCAACTCAGGAGAGTGAAACTAAGTTTTAGATATCTTCATAGGGATGGGAAATTCTACTATTTGTCACTTAAACTCAGTTCTCAGCAGCTTGCTGATTTAAAATCAATGAGTATCAGTGAACTCCTAGAGGGCAGGGAGAATGTGAATTAAATGAATGAACTATACATACATGATATTGTAACAGGCATCTGGGAATACAGAAGAAAGGGCAGTCATTCCTCTGCCTTCAAAGTGCTTACAACTTATGAAGAGTTCATTGAGGTAGTTACTGAAGTCTTAACGTGGGGAAGAATAATAAGCATCTTGAATTTTTTGTCTGGATAATAAGAACCTTACCTGGTATGAGTAACGATGTCTGTCAAGGCACCGCCTTCTAGGAATTCCATGACCACCCAGAGCTCATCACTGACAAGGTAGCTATTGTACATGTCAACCACGTTGTCATGGTGATAATCCCGCATTATCACAACCTGGGCAAAATGGAAAGACACCACTTGACTTGGGAAGGTGAAATTAAGCATTTTGTTTTCTTGTGACCACATCTGGGCTGTGGGTTTCATGATGGAGAAGTAATGATGGGGAGGGAGAGAGAGATTCAGAAGTCTATTACAGACGCAGGGCCAGCACTGAGAGTCACTGGTAGGAATAGAGATCACATTAGCGAAGTCAGAGAAAACAGTAGGTCAGTGAGACTTGGCAAGAATCAAGAATAAAGACAGGCAGAACCACAGAAGGGTCTCCATTCACAAGAGTGAGGTTAGTTGACTATTTTGGGGGATGTGATCAGATTTCTCATGGGTTGCTCTTAAAACCCACTGTGCATACTCTGCTGTTGGTTAACTTGGCAAAAGGGTCACCAACGCAAAGTAATTGAGTCTCATAAGTGAATGAAATGAACAGTCATTAGGGTTTGAGCCACAGGAGACCAATTTAACTTCTTGGGAGGTCTGTGTTGAGTCTAAAAGAGTTTGGGCTGAATACAAAGGATAAGTCTTGAAGGTAAAAACATTATGATTTAAGCATAAAAAGGTCAGCTTGTGTCTGCTTGCTAGAGAGAGCATCCAGGAGTTGCTGTCCTGTGGCTGCTTGTGGTGACACGTTCAGAATCAGTATTGAATAATAAATTATACAGTTATTACTTAAGTTCACCTGTCCTGTCTGTTCTGGCATTCCAGAATTTGGGAGCTGTGGGTCAGAAAGAAGCTGAACCCCACTTACCTGGTGCTCTCTGTGAGGTGTGGAGGGTGGAAAAGGAATGAACACCTATGGGAGGTAGAATGCATTGAGGTTCTGGTGGCTTCACATGAACCCCCACAGAAGAAGGTTCAAAATCACAGTTGAGTGCATGGTCACAGCTGCATGAACCTGCTGTCTGACCGGGGTTAGTCACGTAAACTGAGTCCAGGTGTCCTTGCTGCTAAAATGGAGATAACATCTTTCTGTCACCTGACCAATGCTTAGCACAGAGGGTGACCCACAGGAGGAACTTCATAAAGAAGCAGCCACAGAGGCACAGAAAAAGGGATGCTGTTTTCGTATTTACCTTTTCAGCATCCTCTAATGTCATAAAACGTACATGCACTGTTTCTAAAATGGGAAAGAAATGTTGTGGAGGACAGAAAGATTGACCCAAACACCCCGTCTACCTCATTGAAAAGCAGCTCTCGCCTCTGTTGCTTCCGGAGGTCCATTTTCTTCACTGCGACTTGTTTTCCAGTGTGTTTCTCCGTGGCGATGCACACAATGCCGGTCGACCCCTCCCCAATTTTGATAAAGTTGTCCAAGTATTCCCTGGGGTCTCCTGGGCTGACCACCAGCTGCAAGGCAGCCCGGAACTGTTCGTGGGACACCCTGGAGGGTTGCTGGTCTGAGGAGGAGCCCCAGCTGGGTGGGGGGTAGGTGCTAGATGAGATGCTGAGAGAGCTCAGGTAAGAAGCTGTGGAGATGTACTGTGAGCTGGCCTGCAGGGATGGGTGGTGGTACAGGGTGGCTTTGTGGTACCCGGATGGGTACTGGTGGCTGCTTGAGGAATAGCCTGCTTTGCTCTGACTCTGAGGTAGTTTGCTAGGACCCCTGGGGTAGGTGTCGGACCCTGACAGCGGTGGGCTGAGGACCATCTGTGCTCGATCATAGTCCACCTGGAAAGACAGACACAGATGGAGAAACTTACAGGCTCTACCTGAACGTCACAATCAGCACACCGCTGGACCAAATGATGAGCACCACTTCTCACAGCCTGCTTGGGGGAAGGCTTACCTCGCGAAGTCCTGGATGTCTGCTCCCACCCTTATCTGCCCTCCAACTTCCCCATCCAGCCTCTTTCTTCCTCCTTCCCTATTAAAATCCCCAGAAGCAGACTCTGAGACCTGCATTAGGATGCAAGTAGTAGGAGGTGATCCCTGGACTTATGAAGTGGGACAGGAATGGGGAAAAAGTCAATAAAGGGTGAATCATAAAGCATGGTGGTTAGTTTTAGGTGTCAACTTGGCTACACATGGAGCCCCGTTGCTTGCTCAAACACCAGTCTAGATATCACTGTGGAGGCAATTTTCAGATGTGATTAACATTTAAATCAGTAGACTTTGAGTAGAACAGATTACCCTCCAAAATGTGGGTGGGCCATATCGAATCAGTTGAAGGTTTTAAGAGAAAAGATTGAGTTTACCCAAAGAGGAAGGATTTTTGCACCTACACTGTCCTTGGGCTCAAATCTCTATCAATTCTTGCTGGAATTTCTAGCCCCCACAATTGCATCAGTCAGTTCCTTAAAATCTCTCCCTCTCTCTGCATGCATGCGTGCACACACATGCATACACTGTTGGTTCTGTTTCTCTGGTGAACTCTAACATACACAGCAAGATACCATTGATGTAACTGGAACCTAATTCCACTAGCCAAGTCTGAACCCTGGAAGACTATGTAGGACACGCACTTTAAAACTGTCCCATCTCAGAGCAGAGAGTTAAGGTATTCAGGTACCAAATCTGCTTACCATCAGCTCCTTGGGATATGAATTAACCGGCACTTTTGGTTTTCCGTGTCTTGAACTGAGCAGGCTCTGACAGTCAGGGGAAGGTCTAAGACCAGGATTTTTTAGCCTTGGTACCCATGATGTTCTGGGCCAGATAATTCTTTGATGTGGATGGCTGTCCTGCATATTGAAGGATATTTAGCAGCTTCCCTGGATTCTACCCACTAGATGCTGTAGCAGCTTCTCCTCCCATTTATGGCCAACAAAATTTTCGTAAGATGTTGTCAAATGTTCCCAGGATATGGACAAAATAACCCTTGATTAAGGACTACTATTTTAGACAAAGGAAAGCAGTGCTGGGAGATAGAAACAGTCAGTGGTGAAGGGATATGTCTGAGGCACTAACAGTACAAATGTATTGAGAGAAAACATATTTTCAGGGCTGTGTGTGTGTGAAAGAGAAATCTACTCAGCTTTCAGAAGGATTACAGCCAAGAACATTCTACTCTAATTGTGAAGAGTGGAGTGGATGGGGAGGACAGATAGGGCAGGGGTGGGGGAAGCCAGTGAGGGGTTTCTAAGACAGTAGAGGTAGGCTTCAGCAATCACACTCTGGAAAAGACCAAGAAGGAGCTCTGGCCACCCCTGGAATGACTGAGGTCAAGGATGGTGAATATGCCACAGTACACTACCCTCACCTCCTTGCCCAAAGTAGGAAGTGTTAGTAGATCAATGCACTCCTTTGTGCAAGATCCTGATAATAACAGTGTTGGGTAAATAGAAGGTGCTTCAAAAAGATTTGTTGATGGGATCTCAGCCTCTTTCTTAACACAGCATCCCAGGAAGTCTCTACTGCTCTACAAGGATGTACATGGAATGACATCTTCATGCTCAACCTCATCTACCCCGAGGATCTAGATTTGCTCTAAATGATGGTTATTGGCTACCTGTGGCTATCTAATTAAAATCAATAGAAACCAAAGTTAAAAATTTCATTCTTCATTCACATTAGTCATATGTTAGGTATTTAATGAGTTGACATATCAAACAGCACAGATAAGAGAATATTTCCACCATTGCAGAATATTCTACAGGGTTGCATTGCTCTATACGAATTCACTGGTCCTGTGTGGTCCATTCATTCATTCATTTAGTGCTGTGCTTAATCGCTCAGTCATGTCCAACTCTTTGTGACCCCAAGGACTGTAGCCCGTCAAGCTCCTCTGTCCACTGGATTCTCCACACAAGAATACTGGAGTGGGTTGCCATGCCCTCCTCCAGGGGATCTTCCCAACCCAGGGATTGAACCCAGGTCTCTCACACTGCAGGTAAATTCTTTACCATCTGAGCCACCAGGAAAGCCCCATTTATTTAGCACAAAAATTAATATTTGAGCAACTATTAGCTGCTAGGCACCATCTCAGGTTCGGTGGGAAGGTCCAGCAATAATCGCAATGGATGGTATTTCTGTCTTCCTGGAGTTTACTAGAGAAGAAGATGGAAGATAGACAAGAAAACCAATAACTATGCAGTATATGGTCTAGTAGCAATGGGTGATATGAAAAATAAAGCCCTGGAAGGGGGTTGAGAGTAACAAGATGCCGTCTTCGATGGGCTGGCCAAGGAAGGCTTTCTGAGAGGTGCCGCAGGAGCAGAAGCCTGGCTGAAGTGAGGGAGCGAGCCCTGGACTGTGGGGGAGGGGGGCAGCCCAGGCAGGGGCACAGCATGCGCAGAGCTCTGAACACACACAGGCTTGAGGAGCAGGCGCCCGGGGAAGGCGGGCGCAGAAGCAGCGCGCAGGCAGATGGTGCGGACCCCCTGCAAGGACGCCGGAGATGGCTACTCACGGGGGCATGGTGGGGTCCTGACTCTCTCGCCGCTGAAGGAGCAGCTCTGGTGGCAGGGATGCCCGTGAGCTTACTGCAGTCAGTGTGGGCACAGACTAGGGTGGGCTCTCTACATGGCATGAGGAACGTGGGATCCAGGGTCAAGTCTAAAGACAGAGCTGACAGGATTTGCTGACGGATGGGATTAGAATAGGAAGCAGGAGAATCAGAGGTAGTTCCCAGGATTTTGGCTTGAGGAACAAGCCACTTAGTAATACAAGGAGCACAAGGGAAGAAGCAGGATTGTGGGCGGTGAATCAGCGTCCAAGACGGCTCCCAGGGATCCCTGCTTCCCTAAAATCAGGAATGTGCAGTCTTCTCCTCCGCGGTATCTGGTGGATTTGTGTGGGGAAAAGAATATGGTGGCAGTGATAGCAAGTGCCCTCTGAGGTCAGTGTGGACATCATGTCTTCTCCACATTCTCTCCTGTTGCTCTGACTTTCTCTGGTTGCCATCTTGTGGGGACACTCAAAAGCCTAAGGCGAGGTCTTCCTGCCAAGAGCCAGCTGGAAACAGAAGCCTTCCGCCAACAGCCGAGTGTGTCATCTCGGAAGTGATCCCCTGCCCCAGTCAAGCCTTCAGATGGCGGTAGCCCGGGATTCCTTATTACACACGAATAGGTAACTAACACATGGGGCAAACCCAGAGTCCCATCACGGCTGTGTGATGTGTGAGACGGCCATTAATCATCCGCACAGAGATGTCGCTCAGGTGACTTAGGCATGCCTCCAGTGCAGGGCAGAGTGAGGCTGACGACATGACTCTGAGGGCTGTCAATGTTTAGCTGGCATTTAAAGCCATGGCATAGAATGTGTAAGAGGACGTTCAAGGACGCCAGCATGTGGAGTCCAGAAAGAGAAGGAGGAAGCGGCGCAGGAGCTGCGGAGGCGGGGCCAAATGGTCAGGAAAGGCACAGGGGCCTAGGGTGTCCTGAGGCCCGGAAGGACGGTGATTCAGGAAGGAAGGAGTGGCGGGCCGTCGCATGCCACGGAGGCGTGAAGCAGGGCGCAGCGCGGCGCCCGCTGCACCTGGCCACATCAGCGGACACAGGCGCGCTCAGAGGCACCGGCCCGCACACCGCGTGAGCCGGGCCGCCTCCCCGAGTCAGGGAACGCGGTCTGCACACGGGGGGCCCCTGAGGGGTGCCGCCGCGGTCCTACTCTCGGTTATGCACGGCCCTCTGGCTCCAGGCCACACTGCCTGCCTCCTGCCCTGCTGCACTCGGGAGCCTCGCACCAGCGGGGGCTGGGTGCTGTGCAGTCTGAGCCCTGGCCTGCTTGCAGGGCGGAGAGAAAGTGTTTAAGGATGTATTGAAAGCTGAGTTTTGATTCTGGTAACTTGAGTCAAAACACTTAAGTAAAATCAGGATCATCATATCTCTCTCCAAAGGTTTTTATGACGTTTAAGGTAAGCCTAAGGGCCCCCTAGAGCAACCTACTGTTTAAGAAAAGGCTCTGGGTGCAAAGCCTTTTTTTGCCATTTACAAGTTGTGTGACATTGGGCAAGTTATTTAGACTCCTGTGCTTCAGTTTCTCATCTTAAAGATGGGAGTAATAATAATAATACCTACAGAATAATAATGGTACCTGCCTAATAATAATAATACCTACATCCTTTTGTCACTGCAAATGCTAAGGAGTTGAATACAAATTAAAGAATTTGAATGGAGATTATTCCATATAATCTATTAATTCATTCTAGGTAGTGTTATTATATAAAGTGCTTAGCAAAATAGAGGGAATGTAAAAGAAAATAATAAATAGTAACTACAATGATAATAAAACTAGTGAGTATTTATTGAATACTTACAATGTACTTGTATATATACTCCTATCTCACACATCTTCTAAAACAAAGTGGCTTATTATAATATAGCAAACATCATTGAAATCCTATATTTGAGATCAAGTTGGATTTTGTCTAAGGCCCTGGATTTGTGCCATACACAAAACAAAACTGGTATGTGCTAGGGTTAGGGGATGACAAATGTCACTGTAAATTAAATAATGAAATTCTTCCTGCAAATTAAGCTCAGATTAGCAAAGCCCAGGCTAGTTACAAGGCCATCATGTGAGGGGAAGCTGAATCTATGACTTTCACTCTTGAAAGTGTGTCCTGGGAGTGATCACATGCCATTATCTCCTGCTGTCTTTATGACAGTATTTCCTCCTGTACTTTGAAACAGGATTCGTTCTCTGCAAGCAGGTATAACTGATCTCTGAAGAAATGTTGGAAGTGAAAGGTGTCTCTGGTGGGAATCACACTCCTCCACTGTGCTTCCTTATCAGACTCCTTGTCACAACTGTCACGTGACATCAAGAAAACACCACGTGAATCTGAGCTTACATTTAGTTTTGTGGATGGTGTTATGAGAATGCTCTAATTTCATTCTTTACCATGTAGCTGTCCAGTTTTCCCAGCACCACTTATGAAAGAGACTATCTTTTCTCCATTGTATCTTCTTACCTCTTTTGTCTTGCAAATCAACCATACTCCAATATAGAATAAAAATTAAATTTTTAAAAACTAAATAATTAAATACCAAAAAAGAAAAGAAAAGGATGCTTGTCTGCACAGATGGTAGGATTTCCAGTTAGATAGAATGCAGAATTCTTCACACATGTGCTAAAGGTCTTTGAAATTAGGTCTTAGAGATAAAACCATGCCACTGTCTTTCATGGCTGCTAGAAGCAGGTGCAGACTCTTAAAAAAGCAATGGTACAAATGCCATCACAAGAGACAGGTTTTGGTACCAGGCTCAAGGGATATGGGTCAAAGGACAATGGACATTTGGCTACTGGGAGAGAATGCGTGGTCCTCCCTCCATGCTCTGTCCACTCAAAGAGAGGATGGTGGACAAACAGCTGGCTATGTAAAGGAGAAATTCATAAGCAACCTGTTCTATTGACTGTTGCTGAACCATGGTCCCCAGTTGATCTTCATGACCTAAGGGTTCCAGATGGTGACTGTCGCTGGCTCAAACACTGTGGCTAGCCTCATGATTTTTCACTCTAACAGACAAGCAGAAGGTAGTTAATCCCACTGTATGGTTGATAAAACTAAAGCTCTGGGAGGCGAAACTGTCCCCAAGCAATCCAAGTTCAAATGCCCCAAACCGTAATCTACCATCTGATTCTTTGGTTCAGGCCAGGTCACCCCCAGGGGGACAGTGTCCATGTCCCAGCTGATGGGCACACCGGCACCACGGCCTGATTTACTGCCTGCCCTGGCAATGCTTATATTAGTTGTCACCTCTACAAACCAAGGCTTAATGTCCTCTTTTTCATAAAAGTAGGAATGTTTTACTGGGAGCCAAAGTTGGGTCCCTTCCTTTAACCAACTGCTTTGTTAGAAGCCTGTCCTGCAGGAGTAACACACTGATGTTAATTATGATACCTGACATTTGCCGAGTGCTTTCTACGTGCCAGGGGCCATTTTAAGCATTTTTATATATGTGCCTGCATTTAAATCCCAAGTAACACAATGAAATAAAGTCCTGAAACTGTTCCATTTTACAGATAAGGAAGCTGAGACACCATGGGTTTAAGTAGGTCATGGAAAAGTCTCATAGCTCCTAAGGAGTCGAGCTGGGATTCAAATCCAGACAGTATCACCTTAGAATTTGTGATAGCTTCCCAGAGGTATCCTTTAACAATAAAAAGATAGCTAAGGTCAGGACTGAGGTGGACACAGTATAGAGTGATAGCTACAGAGCTGAACCTGGGTCGGTGCTTCACTAGGGGCCCAGATGTCTAAGACGCCTGGGGCAGAATGCAAGAATTCAGCCAGAAAATGATGGATGATAATACCTGGGGGAGGGGGGTGGAAGAAAAATTAACTGTGTGTATTTTAATAGTCTTGGCTTATATAAATCAGCTCAAAATATATTAAAAAGGGATAATCAATAGTCGCAGCAAAATGAGTTGATCATTACAGGAAAATGAGCACATTGCTTTCATTTTTCTGTGGTCATAGCCACAGAAAATTTTGTGTTCAGGTACAAGGCTCAAACTTTCTTCTAGGTGTTTGTCTAAGCTCTCTTCTATAACAAGGTCTCCTGGCCTTTTACATGGCTCTTAAACTGTTACAATGATTTAATTGTCCTACTCTAGATAGTCTTTCCTATAATACCTTATAATCATAAATGGGTAAGACAAAAATGATGAATTTGTCCATATGTGCTGTTTTGTACATACATACACATTTGTGCCTATAAGAAAGACTTTCAAAGGAGTAAAGCTTGAACTGGCAACCTTTTCTAAAACTGACTTAGAAATATATTCTAGGGAAAGAAGGAGTACATTTGGAGTCCATGAGAGCAGGCCTACAGTATCTTGAGATGAATGTAAGATTTTATCATTTAGTAAAACCACAATGGAGTGAAATTAGACTAGGGAAAGGTATAGATATTTAAAAAGAGAATCCAATGTGCTGCTCACCACCCTTGTCTCAAAATATCTATGCATCTAGTGTGTGCTCTAAGACCTTACTGCAGTAAGCCCTTATTTCAAGGGCACAGGGGTGGGAAGGCAGAAGAGAAAGCAGTGAGGAGCCACCAGAAAGCTTGCCCCTGCTTCTCTGAAGAAAACACTCCTGTGACTTTGTGGAGGAGTAGCTTCATACAAATAAGACCATGGTCTACATACACTGAAGGTGGGTTTCCATACGGCAAGGTGTAGCAATAATAGAGAAGACCAGATTGATTTGTAAATTATCACCTAGGCTGATGTCACCAGACTGACCAACTGCTTAGCTGAGGTCACAGGACGACTAACTGTCACTAAAAATCAGATACATTCTGAAAAGGAACCGTCTCCACAGGAATCTTTAAAAATACTGAAAACAAGTATAGAAAATGTCTCAGTTTCCTTCCTTTTTAAAATGGTTAATAACATATTCGTTTTTTAGTTTTCTGATGACTTTCAGAATTCCATATAAATTAAATCTTGCTTTTTCATGTCTTTATTCAAACCCCGTCAAGAATTAAGAAAGGCCACACGCAAAAAAGCAGTATTATATGGGAATAAATAATTCTCAGTTAACAACTCAGCCAGACTGCCCTTGCACAATGAGCGCAACATCTTCAAGGATAGGGGCAGACACAGGCTTGTGATGTATCAAAATTATAAATAATTATAGCAATGAATTCATTTAATCAATCAATTTCACCAGTGGTGTGCCGGGGTGGACAGGACATAAAACTCCACACAGCTATCAACTGCTCTGATTACAGCTGGCTGTCAGCCAGAATTCCTCTGATCCATGTTAGTTAAATGCACATTAATCTGAATTTGGCAGTGTAATCAAGGACCTAACTGAACTGTGAAATTGAATTCTGCAGTGGAACATCATTTGACCATTTTATGCCAAGGCTGGGGAAAAAAGGCTCAGTGGGAGGAGGAAGAGAGAAAGAAAAGAAAGAAAAAACTCCTGCGGCAGCATCTATTTGTCATCGTGGCCTTCCACGCTGGTGACAGGCAGGCTGCGGCTGGATTGTGCTGGATGGGGGGGTGTGTGTGTGTGTGCATGGTATAAGTCTGCACCCACATAATGGGGACTGCAGAAGCTTCCATGAAGGATGGAGTCTCTCTCTTCACGCCCTGCAGTTATAGGGAATGCAGAGACAGCCATTTCCAGTGCCTGAGTGTGATGCTTTAATACACCTTTTCAAAGTACAACAAAGCAAAGAGACTGCTCATGCCTGGAATGAAAAAAGCCGGACTGTGTGCTGCTTCTTCTTCATAAATCAAATGCAGGATAAGAGTGAATCATAGGGCTCCAAGTAAGGAAAGGACATCTTACACTGTCCTTACTTGACTCAAAGGGAAATGTAGCAAGACCAGGCTTGGCCTGGGAAAAGGAAAACATTGGCTCGTCAGGACCTGGGAGAGAATCTGGAGCTGATTTTCTCTGCAGGGACATTTTAGAGATGGATAAGTAGGGGAAGGGGGTTCACTGAATCCTGTGGTCCGCATCCCTTGGTTATGCTATGCAACCCCAGGTCTTCCTGCTGTGGGGCGGAGGTGCTGCTAACGGGGGCTGCTGGGCTCCTGTGTCTCCATCCTTGACTTTCCAGCCTCCGCTTCTCCCACCACGGGGGCTGCTGACACCAGTGCTCTTATTACAGGATGGTGGGGAGTTTTTCCACCTCCAGTGGCATTTTAATAAACAGTAGCTACTGTTCCCACAGCTTGAGGCAGAACCCTGACACATGCTGAGCCACAGTCACTTTCCTCTGAACTACTTATGCTCATTTACAAAGCGGAGTGGCCCTGTTTCAGAGCCTATGACCCTGGCTGGATGATACAGACATACAGCACATACTTTGAGCTGGCATTCAATTTTGGTGAGCTGGCACACACATCACAGCAGGGAGCAGGGGTCATGAGCTGAACCCCCTAGGACCTCAGGGATCAAGGTGTCTCCTTAAGATCCTTGTTCAGGGAACTTGGGGAGTAGGTGAAGTTCTGGACTGTCAGACACTTTCTGGGTTTCCAAACTGCATGTAGCAGAAAGCTGTTCACCATATTTAACTTTTTTTCCAGGAAAATCTCCCATCTGTGATGCTGGATACCCATCTAGGCATGGAGGAACTTACACATTATGACACGAAGTTTGAAGAGTCATGCATTTCCCTGCTTGCCTTTCGCATGCATCCACAAAATGGATGGTAAATACACACCGAGAGTCTGACAAGTGGCTCATGACCTGTACAAAGAGGCAAACCTTGAGTTACATGAAGAAGTGAATCAATCTCTGATCAGCAGGCTGTTCCCCCACCTCGGAGTCAGTATATCCAATTAACCCCCCACAGTTGCTGCTGCAAACTCTGCAGATGCATCCTGTATTCAAGAGAAGATTACCCTGCCTGGGCTCTGTCGCCAGCTGCAGGCATGTTGTGGGGTGGGGGTGGGGGTGGACCTCTGGGGATTAGTTTGCTACTGAAGAACATGGTTCAAAAATGTCAGGGCCTCTGAGAGCACTGGGACAGACAATACCAGGTTAGATATTTCATTTTTAATTTGGTAATGGGAAAACCCACTTATAATGACCAAAATACAATTTACTTTGAACCATAATAACATTCACGGGGAGATGAGTTCATTCATATGCAAAAGACGCCTCAAGTCTCCATCAGAAGGGACAGATGTCAGAGCTATTGCTCTGACTCACCTCTTTGTATGTTTTATGAGCCTTAATGAACAGCCTACAGGAACCCATGTGTAAAGGAAAAAGGTCTGCAGGCAGCACTCTCTGTTATTCTATTAGGCGATTAAGCAGTTCTTTCTTTCTCCCTCTCCCTCCCAGCCATTCCCCTTCTCAGATTGTTGGTGCAGCCTATCAGATTTCACCAGCCTAGTCATTTCATCACCCATAGGGCCCCTAAAGTGTCTCTGAAAAGTATTCTGCTGGGACCCTTAGGAGATCAGGAGCTGCAGTTTTGTTCCTGGAGCCTTGGTTGAATCCGGGTATGCCCAGTACTGGAAAGAATGGTGAGTCATTAAACTTGATTCAGTAAGGCTGAGCACACTGGTTCAACTGCTCTTTCCTTCCAGGGAAAGCAAAGTGATAGCTGACCAATGAACACTGGTGACTCCAGAAGGAGGGTCTGGGGAACCATGCCGCTGTTTTCCTTGCGTCCACTATCTTCACTCAGAACTCCTTACCTCACTGTCTACCTGGAATGACATGGGCCCGGCATGGCTCACTTTGCTGCTGTATGCAGTGGAGATGGAGTGGGTAAGGTGGAAGGGCTGGTTGGCAAGGAGTCATCACAACTATCCATCTACAGTGATGATGGTTCTTGCTTTCATGCTGCTAAATTTTTGGTTCTCTCTTAGCATCTGGCTTTCATAGGAGGTCTGAGCATTTCATTTCCATTCTGGAGACCAGAGAAAGAATTGGGATGGCAGGATTGGGGTCCTCAGGCCAGCTCAGTCATGACCTAGAGCTTTGCATGACCTTGAGGAAGTCACACAACTACTCTGGCCTTCTGTGACCCAGATCTCTAAAGTGAGGACACTTGTAATTATGAGACTGCACAGAGCGACTGTGAGGGCAGAGTCAGATAGAACTTGTTACCATATTTTGAAAATGTGTGAAAGTTTATATTGATAGGATGCTCCTATGACTGGCACAAGAGATATGGTGACATGTTTTCCAACCAGAAACATTCCTGAGTATAAGGTCTGATACTGAGGATGTGCCAAGTGCTAACTCCTTTACATTTATCAACCTTTCTCCAGTCACAGGACAAGCTGGAAGCAGGTACTGAGATGCCCTATTTGCAGATGAAGGGACTGAGGCACAGACAAGATCACATAGCTGGAGAGTGCTCGAATCTTGGGGATCTGACTCTAGAACGTGTGCTCGTCGATGTCTTCTGTAATGGGTGAGAAAATCTGAACTCTCTTCTACAAAATCCAATAAGACCATCACTCAAGGTTGAGGGAGTGCATATGAGAGACTCAGGGATCCCTACTCTTAATGCTTTACCTATAGATCACAGTCTGGTGACGCTAAGGAACCTGTCGAAGGATTCCAGCCTACCAAGAACAGACAGAATAAAGGGCGCTCCCGTGCACCAAATCCGTCTGTGAGTCAGCATCCATTCCTTGTCAGCAAGGTGAGGGCTGCCTGTGATGTGAGCATCTGGGCCTTGAGGGCTTATGTCCATTCCCCAAAGCCTTATGTACCTCATTTTTTTTTTTTCTGTAGAAACAGGAACATCCTGGAATAGATAGACTTTGGAGTCAAATGGACTTAACTTTGGATCTTGACTCAGCTGTTTGTCTCACATCCTTGGACATCTAGAAATATTAAGTCTCTTTGAGTCTCAGCTCCTTCACTGTAAAAAGGGAAATGATCTTGAATTCTTCAGGATTTGTCATGAGGACAAAATCAGGTCATGTTTGCAAAAGGCTTAGCATAGCACCTGGAACACAGTTAACCCAGGCATCACATCACAGCAGTCATCCATCTAGAAGCTATGCACACAGACTGATGTATGCAGAGGACACTTATTAATAATTAGGCTACTGTAAGTATCAACTTATTTAACCTCACTCAACATCATAAGGCATCTTTATGCCTATTTCATAGATAAAGAAGTAAAGGCACAGTTTAGCCTTTACTAAAGTGGTGACATCAAGACTCAAGCCAGGGAGTGTATCTTCCTGACCTACAGCCATGACTGCCGGAAAGCATTTGAGAAGCAACAGTGAGGGGAAAAGAGTTCCCAGCTGGAGCTGTGTCTAGAGCAGCTCCTATGTGACACTGGGCTGTTTCTAGAGATATTTTGGTTGTTATAAGTGAGGGAGGGGTGCTATTGGCCTGTAGTGAGCAGACGACAAGGATGCTGCTAAATATGCTACAGTGCATGGAGGCACCCCCCACAACAGTTACCAGACCCCAAATGTCGACAGTGTCCAGGCTGAGAAATCCTGCTACAGAGTAGAACAGGATGACACAGCCCAACCCCCCACTGCTGCAGGCGTTGGAGGAGATTGTAAGAAGCCAAGTTAAGGCTTGGCACCCACAGAAGCTATTCCTGTGCCACTGGGGATGTGGTCAGTGTCTAGTGAGGGGCTGAGCCCAGAAATCTGGGTCCCAGCTCTCCTATGAGCAGGCTGACCAGGCTATTTACTGAGTCTCTCAAAGCCCTGATGGGCTCATCTGTTCAAATGGGGCAAGAATTTACAGGACATGATGCTCAACAAGGCAACACATGGATCCAACACCCAGACAGTGTCTAGTGAACTGGCAGAGTGAGGATGATACTAGGGGCTTCTCAGCAGCTGGAGCCAGGGCAAGGGGTGGATGTCCCAGGCCAGCAGCAGACACCTGAGCCAGCAGATGCCTGGTCCCTGGAGAGTGTCGGAATAAGTACAGTCAAATGCGTGGCAGGACCTCCAGCCAGCTTCTCTCCCTCTAACGCAGGCTTGTAGGCAGGGCAGTGTGGAAAACAGTCTCTTCCACACTTTGGTAGTTCTGTAAGTCCTGTATGGATTTGGTTTGACCTTATCTTCCTCTTAAGGATTCATCTGCTTAGCCCCAGCAGGAAAACCATTTAGAAGTAGAGAGATGGATGCCAGTATCTACATATTCATAACAACCTTAATTCCTGTCACTCTAATGGGAAAATTAGGTAGGTAGATAACATTGCAGGATTTTTTTTTTCTTTAACTATAGGTTAACATGCGTAATTTTTGTTTTGTTTTTTTTTAAATTTAAGCCAAAGTGTAAAACTGGTCTCTTTCTTTCTCACACACACACACAAACACACACACATATACACACACACCCTCCTCATTTTTGCTGTATCTGGAAACCAAGTTTTATGCTTTCTCTCATTATTGTGAACATTACCTCCCAGTTTCTAGAATTTTCCATGAGGCAAAGTCAAATTATCCGAGTCATGATCACCATGTCTTCTCTCCACAGAAAATCCAAATGTGATAAGTAGATTTTCAAGAGTTTAGCTCTAAGGTCACAAGCACCTAACTATTTTTAGAAAGATGTTTTATATATATATATATATATATATATATATATATATATAAATATAAATATATATTTATATATATATTTTCCATTTATTTTTATTAGTTGGAGGGTAATTACTTTATAATATTGTAGTGGGTTTTGTCATACATTGACATGAATCAGCCATGGATTTACATGTGTTCCCCATCCCGATCCCCCCTCCCACCTCCCTCTCCACCCGTGCACCAGGTCTCATGCATCCAGCCTGGGCTGGTGATCTGTTTCACGCCAGATAATGTACATGTTTCAATGCTCTTCTCTTGAAACATCCCACCCTCGCCTTCTCCCAGAGTCTAAAAGTCTGTTCTGTACATCTGTGTCTCTTTTTCTGTTTTGCATATAGGGTTATCGTTACCATCTTTCTAAATTCCATATATATGTGTTAATATACTGTATTGGTCTTTATAGAAAGATGTTATATTTTTAAGCAAACATTTTAATTACTAACAGGCCTCCCACAAGACCTGCTCATGAATTTCTCACAGGTCTCCTATGAAACATGGAACAGCAGCTTGGAGTTCTGATTATAAGAGATGAAAATGACTTGGTAGGAGTGTTATATGCTTTTTTTCTGAGCCATAATAGTCTCTGCATTGTTTCTGGGTTTGAGAAAACCAGATGTCAGGGCAGCTCTGCTCTGCCTTATGTTTAGGAGTCTGCAAGAAGAGGGCACGGTGAGGATGGGGCAGCTGATGCCCTCCCTGCCTCCTTCTCCCTCCCCGCCTCCTTCTCCCTCCCCGCCTCCTTCTCCCTCCCCGCCTCCTTCTCCCTCCCTGCCTCCTTCTCCCTCCTCACCTCCTCCTCCCTCCCTGCCTCCTCCTCCCTCCCTGCCTCCTTCTCCCTCCCTGCCTTCTTCTCCCTCCCTGCCTCCTTCTCCCTCCCTGCCTTGATCCTTCGCTCCATCCTCTCTCTATTCCCCCAGTTAACCTAACGTTCTGGTGGCCACCAGGACCTCTTGTGGGCTTTACTGGCCAAGCAGTTGAACCCCTAAAATTACATATGCCAATATAATGGGAAGAATGTTGAGTTGGGAGAAACTCCAGGCATGGACTCTTGCTCTTGTTTTGCCACCAGCTGTGAAACCTTAAGTATGCCATGTGACTTTCTGGACCACAGTTTCCCCTTCTGTGAAATGAGTAGGCAGGGGATGTTGGTGGTTATATTAAATCTCAAATGCCTCGAGGGATTAGGCTAGTGGGAAAAATGAGTGAAGTGTGCTAGGCAGAGCCTGTCTTTTCTAATGGGGCAAGCCTTTGCCTCCAGACAGTTCTGTTTCTAATGCTGTGTAGAAACGTGGGCCCAGGGACAACAAATTGGTTCCACTTTTCACAAGAGAAACCTGAGACTCAAAAGCTGAGAATTCCAAGTGAAATATCTTGATTTTTCAGATGTTGAAAATGACTGCTAGATGACTAAACATGTTAATGGGCCAAATACAGCTCCATGACTGAAAGGTTAAAGTCTCGGAACACAGTTTTCTCAATGACAATGACCTAAAACAACTCTCAACACAAGCATTCAAATATACTGCACAGACAAAATCATATTCAACCATGTATTGCCAAAACAATTCTGAGGAAAAAGAATACAACTGGAGGTATCATATTTCCTCATTGCAAACTATATTACAAAGTTATAGTAATCAAAACAGGATGGTTTTTGGCATAAAACATACTTAGATCAGTGGAACAGAATACGCAGCCCAGAAATAAACCCCACAAATGTAGTCAATTATTGAAAAAGGAGCCAAGGACGTCCAATGGGGAAAGGGTAGTCTCCTCAATAAATAGTGTTGGGAAAACTGGACAGCTGTGTGTAAAAGAATGAAACTGGACTCCTATTTTAAACTAATCATACACAAAATTCAGCTCAAATGGATTAAAGACTTGAAACAATAAAGTTTCTAGAAGAAAGCTCTTTGAGATTGTTCTTTGCAATGACTTTTCTAGATGACACTAAAAGTAAAGGCAACAAAAGCAAAAATAAACAAGTAGGACTCAATTAGACTAAAAAATTTCTGCTGAGCAAAGAAGGGCTTCCCTGATAGCTCAGTTGGTAAAGAATCTGCCTGCAATGCAGGAGACCCCAGTTTGATGCCTGGGTTGGGAGAAGGGAAAGGCTACACACTCCAGTATTCTGGCCTGGAGAATTCCATGGAAAGCTGGAATTCTCTGTTCCATTGGTTTAAGATAGGGATCCAGTTTCTTTGTATTCTGTATTCTGTTATTCTGTACCATTGGTTTAAGATAGGAGTCCAGTTTCATTCTTTTACACACAGCTGTCCAGTTTTCCCAACGCTATTTATTGAGGAGACTACCCTTTCCCCATTGTACATCCTTGGCTCCTCTTTCAGTAATTGGCTATATGTGTGTGGGGTTTATCTCTGGGTTGCATATTCTGTTCCACTGGTCTAAGTGTCTTTTATGCCAAAACCATCCTGTTTTGATTACTATAACTTTGTGATGTAGTTTGCAATGAGGAAATGTGATACCTTCACTTGTACAGTAAAAAAACCACCAAAAGAATGAAAAAGTAACCTACAGAACAGGAGAAAATATTTTCAAATCACATATTTGATAAGGAGTTAATATCAAGTATACTTGGAACTCATAGCAAGAAATTCAATAGCAAAAATACCATATTACCATATACCATAATTTTAAAATGGGCAAAGGACTTGAATAGACAGTCTTCTGAAGAAACATGCAAATGGCCAACAGTTATATAAAAAGGTGCTCAACATCACTAATCATCAGGAGAATGCAAATTAAAAGCACAATACGATACTACCTCAACCTGTTAGGATAGCTATTCTTAAAGAGGTGTGTATGCTAAGTCGTTTCAGTCGTGTCCAACTCTTTGTGACCCTATGGACTGTAGCCCCCCAGGCTCCTCTGTCCAAGGGAGTCTCCAGGCAAGAATACTGGAGCGGGTTGCCATTTCCTTCTCCAGGGGATCTTCCCGACCCAGGGATCAAACCTGCCTCTCTTTATGTCACCTGCATTGGCAGGAGAGTTCTTTGCCATTAGCACCACCGACGAGGATGTGGAGAAAGAAGGACTCTTGTGTACTGTTGGTGGACATGTGCACTGGGACAGTCACAATGGAAAACAGTAAGGAAGTGTACAAAAAATTAAAAGTAGAACTACTACGTGATACAGCAATCCTACCTCCAGGTATATATCCAAAGGAAACAAAATCATTATCTGGAAAAGATATCTGTACTCCCATGCCCATTGCCACATTATTAGCATAGACAACAATCTATGTGTCCATCGACAAATGAATGGATCAAGAAAATATGATTCAAAGATATGTATATAAAAAGGAATATTCTTCAGCCTTACAGGAGAAGGCAATCTTGAACCTTGACATCTGCAATAACATGGAAGAAACTGAAGGGCATTATGCTAAGTGGAATAAGCCATACAGAGAATGGCAACCACTGCAAATGTTATCATTTATATGTGGGATTTTAGAAAACAAAGGAAGAAGTCAAACTCATGGAAACAGAGAACAGAAAAGTAGTTGCCAGGGTCTAGAAGGTGGAGAAAAGGAAGTTGGTTAAAGGATACAAACGTTCAGCTCTAAGGTCTGAGGATGGATTGTATCACATGGTGATTCTAGTTGATCATACTATATTGTAGAATTGAAATCTGCTAAAAGAGTAGAAACTAAATTTCTCATACATAAGCAAAAGGTAAATATGTGAGGTGATGAATGTCTTAACTCAGCGAGGGAAATCCCTTCACAGTGTATATGTAAATCAGATCATCATCTTGTACACTTCAAGTATCTTAAAATTTTGTCAATTATAAACTTGGTAAAGCTGAAAGAAATCACATTATGTATTCCTAAAGTAAGCACTGATATTCACAAACTAGAGAATGTAACTGGATTCAGCTACAGAATGTGTTTATTTGCTTAGTTCATTATACAACTGTGATGCTCTACAACCTTGGGCTGGGTGATGTGCACAGGAAACTACATAAATGACCTCATGCATCAAGACACATGCATATGGCTTCCCAGAGCTTTTGCCCTTTGGTTAGTTAGACAGACCTCTTTCCAACCATTGCCCTGGGGAGAACATTGCAAAAGGCAGTCATGATACCTTCATCATGGGAGTTCAAATAAATAACAGTGAGATGGAAAGCATTCTCAATATTTAAATTTTAGTTGACAGTATATATTTCAGGTCTTTATTTCTTTAGGATGTATTTTTAAATATATTGGGAACTAAAGTATTAGTTATTTTGCTTTTTCTAAAGTATGGCTTAAGTCACTCTCAACATGTCCCTAACAGACTTCAACATCTTGGATTATGTTTATGAGAAATAATAAACAAAGAAAAATACTGGGCATTGATAATCAATCAGACGATGCAGGCAGCCCTGCCCTCCAAGATTCACTGTACAGCTCACCACGCTGTTGAAGAGACAGTGTTGGGTTCCAAACGTCCATGATCATGCTTCTAGAAGCCAAGTCTCCCTCACCTGGCCTGAGACCTCTGTAATCTAGAGCTTACAGCCAAATGGCCCATCTTCACTTAGTTGTAGCAGGGAGGTAGCAAAAACATTTCTAAGTTAACTATGGGAAAATAAACTGCTGGCACACTTTCCAAGGTATTTTGCAAAGCCAGTAACTCCTCCAACAGTGGTTCCCAAACTTTGGGATATCATGGCCCAGCCACATTTCAAAGCAAATTTGCAACAGTTAACATTAAGAAAAAAATATTAAAACAGAAATTACAATAATGAAAACAAAATAAAAAGCACACCAAGGAAGGCCAAGCAACCAGATTCCATCTATCATCCTGAAGTTGCACACACACAAACAACGTGTCAACACTAAACTAGTAGAAAGAACATACTCTCAAGATACTGATAATCCCTTGAATTGAATACAATTTTTAATAATTTTAATAAAGTTTTAACTTTATTAAAAACTTACCACATTACCCTGACGTTTTTCCCCTTGTTGGCAGTTCTGGGTAACCTTTACCAGAGTGGAGGAACTACTGTATTATTCCCTCTAACAGTCTATAACTCTATACTCCTTAACACAAGACATAGGGCCGTACAAGCACATGACATTTATCACTCATATATCAAAATATCTTTTGAAAAAAATTTTCTTTTGCCCTTTAACCCAGAAAGCCTGTAGGAACTCCCCAGAGGATTTGATTTTAATGAACAAATGTGCCTTGTCCTAAATTCTCTGCCCTGGGGGGGTGGATGGAAACCAGATGGAGTTTCGATACCGCTTCTCACTTACAGACTAACCAGCGCTCTGGAATCCAGCTAAGAGGGTGGCGGGAGCACACCTTGTTAGGGCCTGCATGCTGTGGAGGGAGGCCGTGAACGTTACCTTTGGAACGCACACTGCAGGCTCAGACAGGCGCGGGTACGTGTAGGAGCTGTAGGAATGTCCTTGGGGGGTTTTAAATGCACTTTCTCCGAAGGGCATCATGGGCTCCTGGAGCCCGGAGCCTGACCGGGACCTCTGCCGCATGGCAGGCTGAGGGCTCGTCTGACACAGGTACGATGACTTTGGCCGCCTGTCATAGTCATCCAGGCTGGGTCCCCATTCACCTTCGCTGTATGCCAGGCTCTCCTTTGAGCACCCACTGGTCCCTGCAGTTCTAGAAGGTGTGAACTGGAACGGATAATCCAGAGGGGAGCTGCCCGAGGCTCTCTGGAAGCCCCACTTGAGGTCACTGTACTCGCTGGGTTTGCTCAGTGAGTCCAAGTGTGCATGATAGTCTGCAGGAAATCTGGCTCTGTCGGACTGCAAAGGCTTCATCTCAGGATAATAGGCCTCCCCATGTTGCATCTTCAATACGTGCCCATTTTGCCTGGCAGGGTGGCTGCCTTTATAAAACGGGTCCAGATCATCTCCATAGAGACTCTTTTCTCTGTACTTGTCAGACGCATAGTCTGCAGTGCTGTCAGATTCGCTGGAATACTGCGAGAAGGTGAGAAAGCCATTTTCTTCCCGATGGCCCGGACCCCGGCTGGAGGCTCCCTGGTCCGGGGTGGGTGGGCTTTCCTTCCTCAGGGAGTTGGAGCGGGTCACGGAGATGTTGTCAAAATCCTCCAGCAGGCCGTTGATGGAGGTCTCCTTGCAGGGCTTGTTTCCTCTAACGATTGTCTGGGAATAACAAAGGGGACACTGTTTAAAGAAAACAATTCACACTTTCAAACTGATGGAAGAATCCTATCCTGAGTCCATCCAGTTTAAACCACAGAGGAAAATAGGCCCCAGGAACACTTCATTAAAAAAGATAAAGGAAAAAAGGCTGTTGGTTGTTTGCTTTCTTGACTGGTGAAATAAATATTAAACAATAGTCTCAAATTGCAAATTCTTCCTTACCTGTCTCAATAGAGATATCAAATATCAAAAAAAAACATTTAGAAGGCTATATATAGGGTATCACTGTTTTATGTGCCAGTTCATTGCTTCTTCACTAAACCCTAGCTATCTAGCAATAAGCTGATGATTATAATTTTAAGTTCATAACTCTATGCTTATACAAGGTATACTTACTAGCTTTTTACATTCATTATCCAGATTACTTCCAAAATTAAAACCATTGTTACTTAAACAGTAACATACTCAGAAAGAGGTGCACTTTTTTTTACCTTTTTATGAAAGACACATAATAATTGAAGCTATCAGATTTCATAGAAGAGCAAATTTTCTAAGCTGTAAATAGGGAGTGGCACGAAGATTACTCGTATGATTTAATTTGTGATCAAATGTGATATAACTGTAATGGTATCTTGACCGTTGGTGTATCATCAGTATCATCACTGCCAAACTTTGGATGGCTTGGTAATGATGTGGTTGTACCTGAACCTTAGTGACAAAGTGCCAAGCCCAAATGTTCCCTTTAATGAACCTAAATAATACCAGAATGAATGCCAGGAGCAGAAACAAATCAGAAACTACTTACAAAACTCGCCAGCTGCACCTTGACAATGACAAGGTTTGCAGTAAAATATGACGGGGGTGGATAAAAGAACAAAGAACAAAGTGTGACTTCAGACTTCCAGGAATGCAAGAGAAAATAGCTTGTGGAGGAAGTAGCAAGGAATTCAAAGCCATCTCAGTTAGTACAAGAGATTTCAAATTGGAAGAAAAAGTCAAAGTCATCCTAGACCTTGTTTTATAGATCAGTGCTTCTGCAACCACCACAGTGAAAGACAAGTCTTTTTTTCCCCCCTCAGTCAGTCCTGGACTAAAGACTTGGTCTTCACCTGTTCTTTTAAATAAATGTTTAAGTCTGGAATACTTTCAGATTAACAGAGAAGCTACAGAGGTCTCATATATGTCTCGCCTAGTCCCAATGTTTTTTATTAATCACATTTTTTAACTTTATTTTTTTTTCCATTTATTTTTATTAGTTGGAGGCTAATTACTTTACATCATTACAGTAGTTTTTGTCATACATTGAAATGAATTAGCCATGGATTTACATGTATTCCCCATCCCGGTCCCCCCTCCCACCTCCCTCTCCACCCGATCCCTCTGGGTCTTCCCAGTGCACCAGGCCCGAGCACTTGTCTCATGCACCCAACCATGTTGGAGTATAGGTGATCAACAATGTTGTGATGGTTTCAGGTGCATAGCCAATTGCCCCAGCCATCCATACAGATGTATCCATTCTCACTGAAACTTCAGGGAAGTTGCTAGTGCCATTGTTAACATCTTGCATTACTATTAACATAAACTGGTTTACCACAGTTTATGAAGATATCATTAGATTTTTTTTCTTAGTGTTTCAGAGTCCTATCCAGTCTACTCACTACCTTTATTCGTCCTGTCTCCTTAGACATGCGGTAATTCTCAGACTTTCCTCGATGACCCTGACAATTTTAATGAGTGCTGGTCAGTTATTGTGCAGAATGTCCCTCAACTGGGCGTATATGGTATTTTTCTCATGTTTAAACTGGGGTTATTGGTTTACGGAAGGAAGATCACAGAGTAATATACCAATTTCATTACATCATATCCAGGATACACACCATCAGCATGGCTGTCGCTGATGACATTGACCTTGATCAGCTGGCCGTGGTAATAGTTGCCAGGTGTTCACGCTGTCAAGTTTTGCTTTCCTCCTTCTCCCACCCTCCACCCCCCCCCCCCCCCCCCCCGCCACTACACTCTTTGGAAGAAAGTCACTAAGTGCAGCCCATACTCAAGGGGTGTCCACTCAAGATCTACCTTCCTGACAGGGTGTATCTACATAAAATACTTGGAATTCTTTTGCATAGGACACTTGCCCACTTTCCCTATTTATTTATTTTCATTTTTATATCATTTATTTGAATCAGTAGGGATAGAATCATGAATATTTACTTGTTTTATACTTTGATAGGAAGTGAAGAGGAACTGAAGAGTTTTTTGACTAGGGTGAAAGAGGAGAGTATAAAAGCTGGCTTAAAACTCAACATTCAAAAAACTAAGATATAGCATCTGGTTCCATCACTTCATGGCAAATAGATGGGGGAAAGGTGGAAACAGTGACAGATTTTATTTTCTTGGGCTCCAAAATCACTGCGGATAGTGACTGCAGCCATGAAATTAAAAGATGCTTGCTCCTTGGAAGGAAAGCTATGACAAACCTAGACAGAGTATTAAAAAGCAGAGACATCATTTTGCCAACAAAGGTCTGTATAGAGTCAGAGCTATGGTTTTTTCAGTAGTCACAAACCAGATGTGAGAGCTGGACCATAAGAAAGGCTGAGTGCCAAAGAATTGATGCTTTTGAACTGTGGTGCTGCAGATGATTCTTGAGAGTCCCTTGGACCTCAAGAGATCAAACCAGTCAATCCTAAAGGAAATTAACCTTGAATACTCATGGGAAAGGCTGTTGTTGAAGATGAAGCTCCAATACTTTTGCCACCTGATGCAAAGAGGCAACACATTGAATAAGACCCTGGTGCTGGGAAAGACTGAAGGCAAAAGGAGAAGGGGGCAGCAGAGGATGAGATGGTTAGATAGTATCATTGACTCAATGGACATGAATTTGAGCAAACTCTGAGATAGTGAAGGACAGAGAAGCCTGGCATGCTGCAGTCCATGGGGTCTTAAAGAGTTGGACACAACTTAGCAACTGAACAATACTTTGGGTTATAATTTAATATAGGCATACTTCATTTTTATTGTGCTTCACTTCATTGTGCTTTGCATATTTCTTTTTGTTTTTTGTTTTTTTTACAAATTGAAGGTTTGTGGCAATCTCCTCAAGCAAGTCTACTGGCACCATTTTTCAAACAACATTTTCTCATTTCTTGCCTTTGTGTTACATTCTGGTAATTCTCGAAATATTTCAAACTATCTACCAGCAATCAAGATTATAATTCACTGATGGCTCAGATGATCGTTAGCATTTTTCACCAATAAAGTATTTTAAAATTAAAATACTTTTAGGCATAATTGTTTTTAGATTTAATGCTATTGTACACTTAATAGACTACAGTATAGCATAAACATCATTTTTATATGCACCGGGAGATCAACAAATGTGTAGGTCTTGATTAACTGCAGTATTTGCTTTATCATCGTGGTCTGGAGTTGAACTTGGAATATCTCTGAAGGTTACCTGTACTTTGTTGCTTTGTTGTTTCATTTCAGCTTTGGTTATTAAGAGTTCTTTGAGACTGGCTGCTGTGTCCCTATGACAAGGCCCAATTGTTTTATTTTTTGATCATTTGCTTACTTTCTGGCACTCTGATAGTGCCAGAAAGTACCTTAAATAACCTAAGCTTGCCTTGTATTTTCTCTGTCCCTGCCCTAAAATCGGCTGTTTCCCCAAGGTGCCCTGGCTCCTGCTATTGGACAGTGTTAGAAGCCAGTGCCTGGCCACTGGTGTGCACACTGCTACCGGCTGTCACTGCCTCCAAGCCCCTTCAGTGAATAGAGCCATGAAACAGTCACATGTAAAGTGACCCATGCACACACACATATCTATAATTCTACCCATTCATCTCCATCTACAGTAAACTTAACACTAATTCAGATGGATGTCTCTAATTCTAATCTAGTACCATGTGGTTCATTCTAGCTTTCCCCCTTACTAGTTACTTCCCTGAGGCCTCTGGAAATGTAGAGGGTGATGGAGGATGTGAGGGATTAAAAAGCAGTTTTAAAACGCACTGATACTGTCATTAAACAGACTGCCTTTGGGTGGACACAAATGTGCAAATAGAAAATGAATTTAGAATGTTTAAATACAACTCATCTGTGAAAGTAAGTTAAAAGGTGAGGGTTATAGAGTAAAGGAAAGATCAGAGAAATCCAACTAAAAATCTTGGAAAGTTTTCAGGAAGAGGAGAATTTATAAGCTAGATCTAGGAGAGAACAACATGTGTAAATTCTCACTTACTGAGTGACTGAGGTACAGAGATGATCAGGAAGTGTTACAATGCCGCCATATTTAAGGCCATCAGGATACAGTATAATCACAGAAGAAATGTCCCCTGCTCAAATTTGCATCACAATCACTTGCCTTTGGAATTTATATCCAGAAAACATGTTGGTTCATTTTCAGCAAATTAATAAATGACTATATTGAGGGCTGGACTTGGAAATTCCCTACCAGGACACAGATATTTAGAAGAAGAAGAAGAAGAAGAAGAAGAAAAGCCTTCTCTGTATGATGTGACTCCTTAGGATCAGAACATTATTGAACTCTTTCTTTGAAATTGCTGGGTCCTCAAATCTCCCTATTTCTCCACCAATACCCTTACAAGTTCACTAATGATTTGAATGGGCAGACTTGAAACTAACTCCAGTTCTGGAGAATACTGAAAGAAAAGAATGTAGTTGACAAAAAGAGCATCTATCTTCTCCATCCATCCAGCCATTCATCCACCTATCCACTCATCCTTCCACCTATCTGGAGAGTGATATCTGTAGATAGATATAATAGATATCTGTAATATCTATATCTATACTATCTGTAAAGATTTTTTTTAAATGACTAAGCAATAACATAATTTGGGATAGATTTTTCTCTCATTAATTGATCTATAAATATTTTACATTTGAAAAAGTAAAACCCAAACAATCAAAAACAACTATTCCACAGTTTTTTTTTTATTGCCTGGTATGTGTGGATTAGATTTCTGTGGGGATTAGAGGGTCACTGTTTCAGCATATAAATTAATCTATGACCTTAGAATTGGGAAGCTCACTGTTTCTGTGCATTTGTCATTGAATAGCCACAGTATGTTCAGTTTACATGGAAAATTATCATCTAAATCCAATAAACAGAATTCTATGCATTTGTTAATATGGAAGAAGAAATATTAATATTGCTATGAGCTGAATGCTATTTAAAAGAAAAAAATAAATACTATTCACTGAGTAAGAAATAGTTTTTTAAAAACCAAGTAGCATGTATTTATTATCTCTGTTTTGAATCTCAGGCTCACAGGACTTCTCAGCCTTGTGATATTGGGCAAATTACTTTACCTTATAACCTTTTAAGTCACAGTCTCTTAATTCGTAAAATGGAAAGAATAAATCCTTGCCTCATAGGGTTAATGTGATGATTTAATGAAATAACATGTGTGGAGCAGTTGGCATGATTCCTGGCATACAGTAAGTACTAGTAAAGGTAGTCACATCACTATTTTATGGGTAGAATTTACTTTTAAGCTAGGTTGATAGTAATTTAGGAAAAAAAGAAGCTGCAAACAACATAAAGAAGAAATAAATCTCAGCTTTGTATACCTGGATAAAAAGGATAATTGATGTAGCAGACTAAAAAACTATTAATTATGAATGTCTTGAATTTAAACAGTTGAACCTCAAATTAATACCAATTGTTATATATGCACTAAATGGCTACTTCCTTTCAAGTCAAGATTAGCACTTGTAGCTTTTTAAAAAATGTAATGGCTAGTTGCAAAAATTAATAAAACGAGATTTTCAATATTTAACTGGGAGCTTAAGGGTGGTTTGTATTTCAGACCAGTGTTTCTCAAACTTGAAGGTGCACTCGAATCACCAAAACCCGCATTAAAGCAAGATGATGACTTAGTAGGTCTGAGGAGGGGTCTGAGACTCTGGATCTCAAACGCGCTTCCAGGGGAGGCCGCTGCTAGCCTGTAGTTCACACTGTGAACTGGTAGTAGGGAAGAGCAAATCTGACTCCTAGCTGGTCTGTTACTTTAAGCCTCTGTGCTCTCTTGCCTGTGCTTAGTCATGCTGGCTCAGCACCTTCTGGAAAAGAATGTTGCCTGTAGCCAGAAATATACAGGATAACCCATTCTGGAGGCTCCGACCTTTAAAAGTATAACACTCTTCTATTTATATAGAGATAAAAAGTTGCAGAACAGAGACTAACATTTGTCTTACTGGAGGCTTATAGGAATATCATGACCTGACCTACCTGGACAGCTGGAAGAACAAAGGATTCTGATACCAAGAAGTTTGCAACAATCAACCACACCCCCTCCCCTTTCAATATAAAAGAAGCCTGAATTCTAATTGGGTAAAATGTTGCTTTGGGACACTATTTCATCATCTTCTCTGCTTGCTGGTTTTCTGAATAAAGTTATTATTCCTCTTCCAAACAACTGGTCTCCTAATTTATTGGCCTGTTGTGTGGTAAGCAGAACTTAGTTTGGACTTGGTGACATACCCATGGTGTTATGTATTTTCCAGATTCTCCTAGAATCAGGGTTACTTTTATAAAAGTAAAAATTATGCTTTTTAGTATAATAGCATTCAGCAATATATATATATATATACACTATTAAATATATAATGAATATTTTATTATTATATATAGCATGGTGTTAAATATATCATATATATTAATACATAAGTAACGGTAACTATGTACATTATTGTGTACATTTTTTGATGTTATGGTTGGTTATTGCTATAGTTGCTCAATATTTTTGCCTTTCCTATGAAGTGAAATATTTATGTTTAACTGAAATGAAGACTTTAATAGATCTTAGCATTTTAGAACATATTCAATAGCATCATTATCTTACCGTAAAGTTCCAAGCCTTGGAGTTATTAAAAGCTGAGTACCACAGAAATGAAGGTGTGGCTGCAAACATTTGGAAATAAGAAAATTTCATCTACAGTGAAAACAAACAAAACTCCAAAAACTGAAAGCATAGTCTACCTGAGGCATTTTCTTGGATCTCCTTTATAGCATTTGAAAATGTTTACTGATGGTATACACAAATCCCTCTTAATTTTCTTTCCTTCAGTGAAAACTATTAAATCAGTGTTAACAAGAAGGGGCTAACAAAATATCAACATTAAAAATAAATTGCTGACTCGTCCTCCAATTTTTTTTTTTAAAAGAAGGGTATAATAACCTTATTTAATCAGAAAAAACCATTTAACCCGAGGCAATCTGCGTTTCCATGACACAGGTTTCACCTTAAAGGACTCCTAAATGGCAAAGGGATGATAATGAAATCCAAACATGCAGAATTTTACAACACAGTTTAACCAGGCTTCAAATGGTAAGAACTACTCTTTATTACTTTCAGCATCTGATGTTTATGAAAGCAAGATTGTGCAGTTTTGCAGAGATCAATAATACAATAACTGCAAGAGTACCAGTAAATCTCACACTGCAGAACAGTCAGGCATTAAAAATCAATGCAACCCAATCTACTTGAGTTTGACGGCATGGTTTTCATTGTCTCTCCTCTGTGCCTGGACCAGCTCGCCGTCAGCTCTGGCTCCCAGTGACAGGGGCCATATTTCATGGTCCTCTTTTCTGAGGCTGCTGGCCAGTGATAAGCTATAATGGATCTGTCCCTAAGAACAGCTGTCTCCCCTTCATCCTGGGAAGAGATGAAAAAGTGCCTCTGCTCTCACAAACTGTATTAACCCTGACAATAATAAAGTGTGTAATTAACAGCTTTGCCCTAATAAGACCTCACATTTCTTTTTCAAAACAATGACTTCTATCCTCCTCAAGAGTGTGTTTCATTGTGTCTTTCTGGTAAACACTTCTCAGGAGGTCAATAAGCCAGACAGTCCCCTGAGTCAAGAAAAAGCTGGGACCTCTTAGAAAATAACTGACTTTCAAACAATCCATTTAAACTCGTACCCTCTTTGCAGAGAACCAACTCCCTTGTTTTCACTAAGGAATATGGCTAGAAACAGCTGGGTACATAATCACAACAAACAAACAGATCTGATATACTTTCATCCTTATAGGGAGAAATGTTGGCTGTTTTTTTAACATCAAAAGAACTCACATCTTCTAACTTCTTTCAGTTTTCTGCACACACTTTTTTTTGGTAACCACAGAGAGTGATGCTAATTAGGTGAGTTAGTTGAGAATCACATAGTCCTGCAAAATATGAGAATTAGGGCAGGGTATTTCAGAGCAGAGGAGGTGATGAGGGTTTCTAACCATTAAAGACATTTTAAATAAATTATGCAATAGTCTTAATCATGAAAAAGCCAAATAAACAAATTCCTTTACTAAAAATATTATGTTCAACGGAGAATATTAAAAAAGTATTAACAGAATGCATCTAAGGTAGGTTCTGTGAATTTTGTAGAGATCAAGATTTTATCATTAGAGTAATTGGATTTTCTCTGCCTTTGAAAGCCCAAAAAAATCTGACACATTTAGTCATCAGTTCATACAAGGATAACCCCCAATGGTGACCTCCTATTTATTGCTAACTTGGTAAAGCAAATGTATAGCTTATAGCCCTAGTTCTTGCTGCTTGCAACATGCAAGGCAGCCAGGCTGAAGTAAACTGAAGTCAGTTTGTCCAGAGTTAATAGTTAGAAGGGTTTTATGTTTGTATTTAAGTCAGTTTGAGACTATGAGTACCATAGTTGAGAACTTAACTGCTATTTGCTAGCCATTTTTTGGTTCTAGTGTCTAGGTAGCAGTTTAGTTTATGGAAGTATCTCTGCCCATTAATTTATTCATTGAATGAAACCAAAAATCATTTCCAGGTGCAGGGAGCACTTGGAGATGAATGAGACAATATTCCACAATATTTCTTGAGCAAGAGATGTGAGAATTGAGTATTATTTTCTTTAAGCTCTCCATGTGCTATATTCTCGTCTTAGCCTGGTTTCCTGAAACGCAGAGCTGAGACAATGACCGGCATGTGAGCCCTTTATTTTGGGAAGTGAGGTCAAGGGTAGATAGCGTGGTGAGTAAACAGGGAAAGGGGTGAGACATGCTTTCACACTGGTTGTCTGTGGACAGTGAGGGCTCAATTCTCAGCAGTAAAAAACCACCAGGTTCGAAAGCAGAGGTAAGTGGTTCAACCGAGGTGGCAGTAGTACGCCTTAGCAATGGCCAGAGGAAGAAGGGTTGGCCTAAAAGCTGTGAGATGGGACATAAGAGGTGTTCAGTACCCGTTTTTAAGAAAAGTATTTCACAATAAAAATTTAAGCACTTCCCTGGTGGTCCAGTGGTTAAGACTCCACGTTGCCACTGAAGGGCACACAGGTTTGATCCCTGGTAGGTGAATTAAGATTTTGCATGCCATGTGGCACAGTCAAAAAAGAAAATTAAAAAAATTTGAAAATAAAAGTTTGAAAATAAATTTCAAATGAAGTAAGGCAGAGTCCCCTTCCCACAAACCAATGAGCTTGGATATTGGTATTCTTGATTAATGTGGTATTAACAGATCTGCTAGGTAACCACCAAAAATATGTGCTCCCTTTCTGCAGGGTAACCTTACTGTTGCAAGGCTGTCCTCAGCCAGGGGCCACATTTCCCTGCACCCTTCGAACCTAAATGGACCATCAGACCAACCGTCACCCAAGGAACATGAGCAGGTTTTGATGTGTGTCCCTCCAAGCCATATTTACAAACAAATATTTTTTCTTCTCTTTATTTTCCTGTCTGTCAGGTGGACAGAGAAGATCTAACAGGATACTCTCAGAAGTTGCCAGGAGATGCCAGAGCCACATGATGGAACCTA
The DNA here is from genome assembly GCF_023699985.2 of Odocoileus virginianus. Taxonomy (NCBI): domain Eukaryota; kingdom Metazoa; phylum Chordata; class Mammalia; order Artiodactyla; family Cervidae; genus Odocoileus; species Odocoileus virginianus. The sequence goes on from NC_069682.1 coordinate 1,938,832, forward strand.
AAATGCCCAGTGACCACGTGCATTGTCAGGCTCTGTACAGAAAGTTGCATACTGTATCAGTTCAGTTCAGTTCAGTTGCTCAGTTGTGTCTGACTCTTTGTGACCCCATGGACTGCAGCACACCAGGCTTCCCTGTCCATCTTCAACTCCTGGAGCCTACTTAAATTCATGTCCATCGAGTTGGTGATGCCATCCAACCATCTCATCCTCTGTTGTGCCCTTTTCCTACCTCCTTCAATCTTTCCCAGCATCAGGGTCTTTTCCAATGAGTCAGTTCTTAACATCAGGTGGCCAAAGTGTTGGAGTTTCAGCTTCAGCATCAGTCCTTCCAATGAATATCCAGGACTGATTCCCCTTAGGAAGGACTGGTTAGATCTCCTTGCAGTACAAGGAACTCTCAAGAGTCTTCTCCAACACCACAGCTCAAAAGCATCAATTCTTCAGCGCTCAGATTTCTTTATAGTCCAACTCTCACATGCATACATGACTACGGGAAAAACCATAGCTTTGACTATACGGACATTTGTTGGTAAAGTAATGTCTCTATTTTTAATATGCTGTCTAGGTTGGTCATAGCTTTTCTTCCAAAGAGCAAGCGTCTTTTCATTTCATGGCTGCAGTTACCATCTGCAGTGATTTTGGAGCCCAAGAAAATAAACTCTGTCACTGTTTCCACTGTTTCCCCATCTATTTGCCATGAAGTGATGGGACCCAATGCCATGACATTAGTTTCCTGAATGTTGAGTTTTAAACCAACTTTTTCACCCTCCTCTTTCACTTTCATCAAGAGCTTGCAAAACTGTTAACTTGCTGACTCTAATTCAGCAGTTCTTACATAGGGCACAAAATCCTGACTTTCAAACAAGCTCTTCAGTAAGTCTGATGGTCTGAAAGACAATTTTAAGTTGCAAAGTCCTAAAGAACAGATCAAGTTCCTTAGATGACTGAGCTGAGGTTTGTATATTCTAAGAAAAATGAGATCACCACTATGTCCTAGAGAGAGCGTGGGAGATGAGTTCAGCAACCCGGGTTCTAATCCAAATTCTGTCATGGGGCAATTATGAAGCCTTTGTCAAGCTACTTTACTTTGCTGGGTCTACCGCTCCCTTTGTGCTGAGATTTGCCTGGCTTCCTTCCAGATCAAAAATTCTGTTACTTTGAAGACTCTCTCCACATTCCAGCTGCTCTCAAGAGTTACAGCTAATACAAAGCACCAAGTTTGCAAAGGAATTGTCTTGATTGAAAAATAATCTGACAGATGCTTAATGCCTGGGAGAGAAAATTATGTGTGCTAACGGTAGAGTGTGTATACTTTCCTATACTATTAAATTCCTAGAACAGGCACTGACCCTCTATTTTAAACAACTCCTAGGTTAGATATGTGAGCCCCAAATCATTTGGTGTCCTGACATGTTCTGTACCAACAATGTCAGATTGTGGTAGGTTGGTGCAAAATGATACTAATTCTCCTCTCCTGGCTGTATCCAGGTCCTTTTCAATGTGACTCTGCAGTTCCTCTCATCAGAAGATGGCATCTGTTTCTCAGCCTGTTTGGCTGCATGACTTGCTCTGGCCAAAAGGGTGCAGACAAAGTGATGTTATGCCTATCCAAGCCTACATGTCTAGAGGCTGTGCAGCTTTGGACCCTGTCCACTTAACAAGCCTGAGATAGCCTGGGGAATGAGACTTATGGAGCAAAGATGCGGGATCGCAGCTGAGGACATCCCAGGCCAGCCACCCTACAGCCCGCTCGACTGTATGAGCAGACCCAGATGAGGCCAGAAGCCCTGCCAGCTGAGCAGAGCTCAGACTGCCAACTTGCAGAACTGAGAGGAACAGCAAGTGCTTGCGTTCTCAGCTCTTAAAAAAACTCATAAAATATAAAATTTACCATTGTAACCATGTGCATAATTCAGTGGTATTAGCAAATTCACATTGTTATGCAACCATCACCAGTATGCATTTCCAGAATTTTTTCATCATCCCAAACAGAAACTGTGCCCATTAAAAAATAACTCCCTGTCTGCCTCCCCCCCGTCTCTGGTAACTTCGAATCTACTTTCTGTCTCCAGAAATTCACCTATTCTTTGTCTCTCATATAAGTGGAATCATACAATATTTGTCTTTTTGTGTCTGGCTTATTTCACTTAGCATAATGAGTTCAAGGCTCATGTTGTAGCATGTGCCAGAATTTCATTTTTTAAAGCTGAATAATATCCTATTATATGTATATACCATTTTGCTTATCCATCCACCTATTGATGGATCACCTTTTGGCTTTCAAATAATGCTATTATGAACATCAGTGAACAAATATCTGAGTTCCTACTTTGAATATCTTTGATGGTATATAAAAATAAAAATCTTTAGTCTTTCCATTCTGTTGTATTCGTCTATTTCTTTGCACTGATCACTGAGGAAGGCTTTCTTATCTCTCCTTTCTGTTCCTTGGAACTTTGCATTCAACTGGGTATATCTTTCCTTTTCTCCTTTGCCATTAGCTTCTCTTCTTTTCTCAGCTATTTGTAAGGCCTCATGAGACAGCCATTTTGCCTTTTTGCAAAAGAAAATTTTTAAGAAAATTAGAGATACCAAGGGAACAGTTCATGGAAAAATGAGCACAATAAAGGACAGAAATGGTATGGAGCTAAAAAAAAAAGCAGAAGATATTAAGAAGAGGTGGCAAGAATACACAGAAGAACTATACAAAAAAGATCTTCATGACCCAGATAACCATGATGGTGTAATCACTCACCTAGAGCCAGATGTCATGGAATGCAAAGTCAAATGGGTCTTAGGAAGCATCACTAAGAACAAAGCTAGTGGAGGTGATGGAATTCCAGTTGAACTATTTCAAATCCTAAAAGATGATGCTGTGAAAGTGCTGCACTCAATATGCCAGCAAATCTGGAAAACTCAGCATTGGCCACAGTACTAGAAAAGGTCAGTTTTCATTCCAATCCCAAAGAAATGCAATGGCAAAGAATGTTCAAGGTACCGCACAATTGCACTCATCTCACATGCTAGCAAAGTAATGCTCAAAATTCTCCAAGTCAGGCTTAAACAGTACGTGAACTATGAACTTCCAGATGTTAAAGCTAGATTAGAAAAGGCAGAGGAACCAGATGTTAAATTGCCAACATCTGCTGGATCATTGAAAAATCAAGAGTTCCAGAAAGACATCTACTTTTGCTTTATTGACTACACCAAAGCCTTTGACTGTGTGGACCACAACAAACTGTGGAAAATCCTTAAAAAGATGGGAATGCCAGAGCTCCTAACCTGCCTCCTGAGAAATCTGCATGCAGGACAGGAAGCAACAGTTAGAACCAGACATGGAACAACAGACTGGCTCCAAATCGGGAAAGGAGTATGTCAAGGATGTATATTGTCACCTTGCTTATTTAACTTATATGCAGAGTACATTATGTGAAATGCTGGGCTGGATGAAGCACAAGCTGGAATCAAGATTGCCAGGAGAAATATCAATAACCTCAGATATGCAGATGACACCACCCTTATGGCAGAAAGTGAAGAAGAACTAAAGAGCCTCTTGATAAAAGTGAAAGAGAAGGGTGAAAAAGCTGGCTTAAAACTCAACATTCAAAAAACTAAGATCATTGCCTCCAGTCCCATCACTTCCTGGCAAATAGATGGGGAAACAATGGAAACAGTCACAGACTTTATTTTTTTGGTCTCCAGAATCACTACAGATGGTGACTGCAGTCATGAAATTAAAAGACACTTGCTCCTTAGAAGGAAAGCTATGACCAACCTATACAGCATATTAAAAATAGAGACATTACTTTGGCAACAAAGGTCTGTCTAGTCAAAGCTATGGTTTTTCCAGTAGTCATGTATGGATGTGAGAGTTGGACTACAAAAAAGCTGAGCACCAAAGAATTGATGCTTTTGAACTGTGGTGTTGGAGAAGACTCTTGAGAGTCCCTTGGAATGCAAGGAGATCCAAGCAATCCATCCTAAAGGAGATCAGTCCTGGGTGTTCATTGGAAGGACTGATGCTGAAGCTGAAACTCCAATACTTTGGCCACCTGATGTGAAGAACCAACTCATTGGAGAAGAGCCTGATGCTGGGAAAGACTGAAGGCAGTAGAAGAAGGGGATGACAGAGGATGAGATGGTTGGATGGCATCACCGACAAGATGGATATGAATTTGAGTAGGCTCTGGGAGTTGGTGATGGACAGGGAAGCCTGGTGTGCTGCAGTCCATGGGGTTGCAAGGAGTCAGACATGACTGAGTGACTGAACTGAACTGAACATTAACAATTGCTGTTTCACAGTACTGTAAAGCAATTATCCTTCAATTAAAAATAAAAAGAATTGCTGTTTCACATGGTAAGTCTAGTTTTAACTTTTGAGTAAGCACCAAACTCTTTTCCAGAGCAGCTACATTATTTTACATTCTCATTAGCAATGTATGAGGGTTCCAATTTCTCCACATCCTGGCAAATTTTTGTATTATTTATTTAAAAAATTTTATAATAGTCATCCTAAAGAATATGAAGGGGTATCTCATTGAGATTTTTTAATTTTTTTTTTACACGGACAGATTTTGAAGTCTTTATTGAAAAATATGGTTCTTTTTTTTTTTTTTTTTTAATGTTTTGGCCTTTTGCCTAGGTGGCATGTGGAAGTTAGTTCCCTGACCACGGATTGAACTTGCACCCCGTACATTGGAAGTCAAAGTCTTAACCACTGGACTGCCAGGGAAGTCCCTCATTGTGGTTTTGATTTGCATTTTCCCCAGTGATGACTAGTGATGTTGAACAGGTTTTTGTGAACTCAGCCATTTGTATATCTTCTTTGGAGAATGTCTATTCAAGTCCTTTTGCCCATTTTTTCCCATTCTTTTTTAAAAATTAATTTTATTGGAGTATAGTTGTTTTGCAGTATTGTGTTAGTTTCTGTAAAGTGAAGTGAATCAGCTAGATGTATGTACACATGCATATGTATAATATATGTGTGTATATGTATGTATACATCCCCTTTTGGGGATTTTCTTCCCATTGAGGTCACTATGGAGCACTAGGTAGAGTTTCCTGAAATATACAGTAGATGCTCATTATTTATCTATTTTATACACAGTATCAGTAGTGCGTATATGTCAATCCCAGTCTCCCAATTCGCCCAGTCTCCCTTTCCCATGGTGTCCGTAAGTTTGCTCTCTCTGTGTTTCTACTTCTGTTTTGCAAATAACATTTTCTACATTCAACATATATATGTTAATATATGACATTTGTTTTTTTCTTTCTGACTTGTTTTGCTCTGTATGACAGGATAAAGAAGATGTGGTACATATAAAAAGGAACAAAACGGAGTCATTTGTAGAGACATGGATGGACCTTTGCCCATCTTTATGTTGTTTTGTTGTTGTTTATTTGGAGTTCTTTGTATATTCCAGATATTATTTCCTTAGACAAATGCTTTTCAAATATGTTATCACATTTCTGGCTTGTGTTTTCACTCTATTGGTAGTGTCTTTTGACATACAAGATTTTTATAAATCCAGCTTTTTTTGTTTGTTTGTTTTTGGTACATCTGTTTTTTGTGTTATATCCAAGAAGTCACTGACAAATACAAAGTCATAAAGCTTTTCTGTTATATTTTCTTCTAAGTGTATTATAGTTTTAGCTCTTATGTCTATATCTTTCATTCATTTTGAATTAATTTCTATATATGGTATAAGGTAAACCTCTAAATTCCTTCTTTTGCATGTGGATATCCAGTTTTCTCAGTACCATTTGCTAAAAAATTGTTATCTCCCCATTCAAAGATCTTGACACCCTTATTAAAAATCACTTAACCAAAAATGTGCGGGTTTGTTTCTGGGTTCTATATTCTATTCCATTGGTTTAGATGTCTATGCTGATGCCAGCTCTATACTTTAGCTTTCATTATTGCAATTTTTATTGCTTTGTAAGTTTTGAAATAACTAAGTGTAAATTCCCCAATTTTGTTCAGTTATTTGGAGTGCCTTAAGATTCCATATGAGTTTCAGGATAGGTTTTTCAATTTTTGCAAAAAACACTAGTGAGATTTAGATAGGGACTGCATTGATCTATAGATCACTTTGTGTAGTATGGTCACCTTAACAATACTGAGTCTTCCAGTCCATTAACACAGGATATCTTTCCATTTATTTATGTCTTCTGTAATTTCTTTCAGGAACATGTTGTAGTTTTAGCATGTTTTAAGCTCTTTGGTTTTGGAGTGCTTTGTTACACAATATTATTTGTGATAATAGATGACTACTAAGAAGGCTCCCAGCAAGGGATTAATCTTCCTCATTTGTTAAACAAGTTGTTAGGGAAACTGCTTATCCCCTGTCCTGGTGTTTCCATGATGGGTCTTCCACTGGAACAATACTTTCCTTCTCTTGCTTTTGCTAAGCTCTTGTCTGCATGTGGCAGGGAGCATGGCTTATCTGATTGAGGGTAAAGGAGAAGGGTTAGGGAACATGCATGGCTCGAGGGCCCTTCTCTTTATTGTTCTGTACAATCTTCTGTCTGCATGGCATGGATATTCTTCTGCTTCCATGTGTTAAGAACCCAGAATGTCTTGTCTACAGGTCAGCAGTCCCAATCTGATCAGTGTATGAGGCCTCATTAGTAAATGGGGCTTCACAATCATAAAGCTGATATCTGGATCTCAATCTATCTTTCCCACAGTCGAAATGAAGAGGAAAAGTTAAAATTTTACATAACCTCCTTCTCCTTCTGCCTCTGTAACTCAGCTTGCCCCTTGCAAAGTCTAGATCACGTAGGTCACGTAGTCTCAGAAGTGGGGACTTACAATACTAGGAACTGGAGATTATCTCACTCACCCTTGTCCTGCTCTTTGCAATTGCCCAGCCTCTGCAAACCTGCTTAATCATGCCTGTCCATGTAAAGGTCAGACATCCCCCTCCCCATCTTGACCACTGTTCATGCACACGTGAAACCCCTTAGTTTAAACCAGCCTATTAGCAGCTAGTGTTGCCCACTACAGTCTGTCTATGAAAACTCTGTAACCCCTTTGTTCGGGCTCAGAGTTTGGAGTGTTAACTCCTCTGGGCCCGCCCGTGTAATAAACTTGAGCTCTCCAGCTCTTCCAGTGTGGTGCTTGGTTTCCCGAGTACTGGTTTCTGCAACAGAAACATAAGGGAGAGTCTGCAAAGAAGCTCACATTTCCCTAGCCTCATGCGCAACTGTAATATTTGAATCAGTTCTGGAAATGAGAAGAGGTCAGGCAGGAGAATTCAAGAATTGAAGGAGCGACATGCTGCTGTTGGGATGGTGGAGAAGAGATCAGGAGAGAAAAGCAGTTTAAAGGGAAAGGGCAGATTCCACAACGATCAAGGTCCCTTCATTAATCACTCACTACATGCTATCTTCCACCTACTGCTTCTGTCTTCTCAGCAGCGCTAGGTAGCAAGCACTTGCCTTAAAAATGACAGAAGAGAAATTATCAAGGTTTTGTGCTTGTTAATGGTGGTAATAGATGAAATACTGTTTCAATTCTTCACCCGCCTCCTTGTAATGATTATAAAGTCAACCCTTTGTATATGACTTTTCAGTGTCTATCAGTACAGTATGTGGAAGACATATCCCCAATCCACTGACTTTGAGCTTGGTCATGGGGTTTGCTTTGGCCATCGGAATGTTGCTGAATGCATGCAAGCAGAGGCTTTAACGTGTCTGCTTGACTAATACAGCGGTCAGGTCAGGATTAAATTCCAGGAATGTCTGAATTCAAAGGCTTTGCTCCACAACCCCTTAGTACGAGATCTAGGGAATCTTGCTGCCCTTGGCTAGCCCCATTGTATTCAGGTGGAGCAGAGCCCCAGGTGCCTGGGATGAGCCTGGTACAGACCTCACCTGCCATCTGTATGGATAGAGCTTTATGGATAAAGCTTCAGGTTGACTTGTCAATTAGCTCCTCAGAACCTAAACATTTCTTTTGCAGTTCATTCTAATCGTTTTGCACTGGAGGACTTTTCCATGATAGATTGGTAGCTAGTAAAAAGCTTGGTTTACATCCAACATTTGACAGAGCTGAGATTTCAGAGCAGCTTCAAATCGGTCAAACATGACCACAACATCTGAGCAAAATGCAGAAAAGACCCTCTTTATCAACCAAAGTTTGCTTTCCTTTTGGGGAATAATTTCAACTTAATCCAAGAAATTTCTCATCTTGCCTGAATTGATATGAATTAGAGCTTTTCCAGGCCAAAAAATGGGGGCAGGGGAGAGCTTCCCTGCTAGCTCAGCTAGTGAAGAATTCATCTGCAATGCAGGATACCCGAGTTTGATTCCTGGGTCAGGAAGATCCCCTGGAGAAGGGATAGGCTACCCACTCCAGTATTCTTGGGATTCCCTGGTGGCTTAGCTGATAAAGAATCCACCTGCAATGCGGGAGATGTGGGTTAGATCTCTGGGTTGGGAAGAGCCCCTGGAGAAGGGAACAGCTACCCACTCCAGTATTCTGGCCTGGAGAATTCCATGGACTGTATAGTCCAAGGGGTCACAAAGAGTCAGACGCGACTGAGCGACTTTACTTTCACTTTCACTTTACAAGCTAAAATTAGCATTTACTTAATCTAGTCTTTAACCAGAAAAGAAAACAACAAAACAAAAAAAAAGCAAGCAAGGAAATGAACAAAAGAAAAATAACATGTATGCACTTTATTTCCTATTCCTCTAAGTCACAGATGGTTGAGACAGAGGTGTCTTTGATGGGAAAGCCAAGTTGATTTATTTTACCCTATTTGGTCTTGACATCCAGGAAGCTGGATGGGACCACTTTCAACACAGAAGCATCACAAAGCATAGAAGGCTGGCAGGTATAGTGACCAGGAGAAAAAAATCAGCCACTTCTAGATATTAACACAAAAGTAGCCAAAACCCTGGACAGCTAGCTACCTGGCCAATGACATAATGGCTTTCTGGGTAGATGGAACCCGTAGGGAAGGACCCTCTGTGGCTTCTCGTAGGAGGTGCCTGTGGGTGGGGAGGCCGGGACAGGTGAGCAGCAGCTGGCTTTACCTGCTGGGGAGGAAGTAGCCGTCCATTTTCTTGAGCTGCATTTGCTCCTTCTCCTCTGTTTTTCCTCCCGTTTCTGTGATCCCTTCTTATGCCACCTCATTGCCCAAAGGCTTCAAGTCCTACCCTACTCTAATCAGAGAATCAGCACCTCACAGCTCCTGAGGGTTTGGTCTGCAGTGCACACAGGGCTTCTTCCCAGAGGGAGAGTCGGGCCTGCTTTCCACACCGTTCTCTGTGACTGGCCAGCGTTCCTCCTGCATGTGGTCAGCCCACACCCTCTGGACCCAGACGCCGTGACCATCCCAAGACACTGTCTCCAAGCAGCTTCTGGATTCAGGTTGTTTGTCTAGACTTTCTAGTGCTTTTGACACGTTACACACGGTTTAAGGGTCCCTCTCTGAAGGAAAGCTGCACGGCTCAAAATAGCCTGGAGTTAAAGCTCCCCTCCAGGTCCTCCCCACCATTCTACACAGAATAGAGAACTTTCTCCCCAGAAGAAAGGAATGGACATTAAGATTGATTACGTTCAGCTCCCAGCCGATCCCAGTCTCCGGCCGGTCTCAGGAGTTCCTGGCCCCAGTTGTTGACAGCTAACGAATCAGAAATAATCATGAGGAAGAACAGACCCCCTCAGAGTGCTGTGTCCCCGCACACACATGTTTTCTATGCACACCTGCTCTCGTCTCGACTTGGTGCAGCAGCCCAGTGACCTGACTGCCGCCCCTTGTCCCTCCTTAAAGGTGACCCGCTCCTGTGAAGCGCCGGTCTCGTCTTCTTTATTCTTCTTCCCCATCCTGGCCTTCTCTAACTCCCTTACCTTTCACTCTCCTTCTCTCCACCCTCTCTGTTTCCTTCTGTATTTAATCTTCATAACAACTCTATGATGGCCATACTATTATCCTCCCTATTTTACAGATGTGGAACTGAAGCTTGACCCAGTAAGTAGGAAAACTGTGCATCTGAACCCAGCCATCCAGCCAGCACACCCACATGGTTAAGATTTTTTTTTCCTTTTTAAAAAAATTTTATTTATTTTAATTGGAGGCTAATTACTTTACAATATTGTAGTGGTTTTCAACACACATTGACATGAATCAATCATGTGTTCCCCATCCTGAACCCCCCTCCCACCTCCCTGCCCATCCCATCCCTCTGGGTCATTCCAGTGCACCAGCCCTGAGCACCCTGTCTCATGCATCCAACCTGGACTGGTGATCTATTTCACATATGATAATTTACATGTTTCAATGCCATTCTCTCAGATCATCCCACCCTTGCCTTCCCCCACAGAGTCCAAAAGTCTGTTCTGTACATCTGTGTCTCTTGCTGTCTCACATATAGGGTCATCATTACCATCTTTCTAAATTCCATATATATGCATTAATATACTGTATTATTCTTTTTCTTTCTGATTTACTTCACTCTGTATAATAGGCTCCAGTTTCTTCCATCTCATTAGAACTGATTCAAATGTATTCTTTTTAATGGCTGAGTAATATTCCATTGTGTATATGTACCACGGCTTTCTTATCCATTTGTCTGCTGATGGACATCTAGGTTGCTTCCATGTCCTGGCTATTATAAACAGTGCTGCAATGAACATTGGGGTACACGTGTCTCTTTCAATTCTGGTTTCCTTGCTGTGTATGCCCAGCAGTGGGACTGCTGGGTCATATGGCAGTTTAATTTCCAGTTTTTTAAGGAATCTCCACACTGTTCTCCATAGTGGCTGTACTAGTTTGCATTCCCACCAACAGTGTAAGAGGATTCCTTTATCTTCACATCCTCTCCAGCATTTATTGCTTGTAGACTTTTTGATAGCAGCCATTCTGACCAGCATTAAATGATACCTCATTGTGGTTTTGATTTGCATTTCTCTGATAATGAGTGATGTTGAGCAAGATTTTTTTTTTTTTTTTAAAGATTATCTCCGGGGAGTTGTGTTAAGAGTTTTACCTACATTTTCAAATTTAATCCCCTCAACAACCCTGCAAGATTGGCAGTTATTATCACCCTTTGGCATGGGGAAAGGCATGTATGGAGATTAGCTGACTCAGTCAGGGTCATGGCCAGTTTCAGTGGAGGAGGCAAGGGTTGAAATTAGGTTGCTTTAGATGCAAAGCTTTTGTTTGCAAACAGTTTTAAATCCCTATTCAAAATAGTTTCTTCTAAACTTGGGAAGTTGTGCCCCTTTGTCACCCACACACCAACACCAGCCTTTCTCCTCTCTCCTTGGACACTCTCTGGACAGAAGAGAAAGATGCCTGATTGTCTTGACACAATTTTCTTCCCTCAGAGGTGCCACTGAATGCTGAAACCAGGCATCACGTGGGAGGGAGGGAATAATCCAGGGCTCATACAGCCAGCCATGTGCTGTTATCAGGGATTCTACTCTATTCTGAGGCATTTGATACCCCGTTAGGGAACTGCATTAGAATTGGTGCCCTAATCTGGGTTCTCCTGAAAACGGACCCTGACAGAGGATTTAGTGCAGGTTCTTCATATGGGAGGAGATTCCAGGAAGCCGTGAAGAGACTGAGGAAACTGCAAAGGAAATGAGAGAAATCCAGAGCAGGAGCATGAGTGAGCTGGTTGCCAGCGTGGGCAACCAGGCCCAGTGCTGCAGGGGCCCTTCTAAGGATGCAAGCAGAAGGCACGTCAGAATTATCCCCCAAGTGAAAGGACTGTGGTCAGGGTGTGTCTCTCGGCGCCAGTCTCTTCCTAATGTTCCGGATGTTCTGCAGGTTTTTGTGGAACCCCAATTCTGGGCAGTGGCCTGGGAGGGACAGTAATGACAACTGAATAAGATGGCTCAGATATGAGTGAATCTCATAATGATGAGTGAAAGATGTAAGGCAGATCATCAAGTCTACAAAAACAAATGCTGGAGAAGGCATGGAGAAAAGGAACCCTCCTACACTGTAGGTGGAAATGTAAACTGGTGCAGCCACTATAGAGAAGAGTGTGGAGGTTCCTTAAAAAGTTAAAAACAGAGCTATCATATGATCCAGAAAATCCATTCCTGGGCATGTATCAGGAAAAGAAGAAAACTTTTATAAAAAATTAATTAATTTATTTTAATTGGAGGATAATTTCTTTGCAATATTGTGGTGGTTGTTGCCATACAATGACATGAAGCGCACATGTGTCTCCCCATCCTGAAACCCCACCCATCTCCTTTCCCACCCCATCCCTCTGGGTTGTCCCAGTGTACTGGCTTTGAGTACCCTGCTTCATTCACCAAACTTCCACTGGTGATCTATTTCACATATGGAAATATACATGTTTCAATGCTATTCTATCAAATCATCCCACCCTCCCCTTCTCACACAGAGTCCAAAAGTCTGTTCTTTACATCTGTGTCTCTTTTGCTGCCTTGCATACATGATAGTCACTACTGTCTTTCTAAATTCCATATCTATACATTAATATACTGCATGGGTGTTTCTCTTTCTGACTTATTTCACTCTGTATAATGGGCTCCAGTTTCATCCACCTCATTAGAACTGATTCAATTGAGTTCTTTTTCAAAGCTGAGTAATATTCCATGGTGTATATGTACCACAGCTTCCTCATCCATTCATCTGTTGATGGGCATCTACGTTGCTTCCATGTCTTAGCTATTGTAAACAGTGCTGCAATGAGCATTGGGGTACACGTGTTTCTTCAACTCTAATTTCCTCAGAAAGTACGCCCAGCAGTGGGATTGCTGGGTCATATGGCAGTTCTATTTCCAGTTTTTTTAAGGAATATCCAAACTGTTCTCCATAGCGGTTGTACCAGTTTGCATTCCCACCAGCAGTGTAAGAGGGTTCCCTTTTCTCCACACCCTCTCCAGCATTTATTGTTTACAGATTTTTTGATGGCGACCATTCTGACCGGCATGAGACAATACCTCATTGTGGTTTTGATTTGCATTTCTCTGATAATGAGTGATGTTGAGTATCTTTTCATATGTTTGTTAGCCATCTGTATGTCTTCTTTGGATAAATGTCTGTTTGGTGCTTTGGCCCACTTTTTGATTGGGTTGTTCCTTTTTTCTGGAATTGAGCTGCATGAGCCGCTTGTATGTTTTGGAGATTAATTCTTTGTCAGTTGCTTCTTTGCTATTATTTTCTACCATTCTGAAGGCTGTCTTTTCACCTTGCTTACAGCAAAAGCTTTGCTCCCATTTGTTTATTTTTGTTTTTATTCCCAATATTCTGGGAGGTGGGTTATAGAGGATCCTGCTGTGATTTATGTCAGAGAATGTTATGCCTAGGTTTTCCTCTAAGAGTTTTATAGTTTCTGGTCTTACATTTAGATCTTTAATCCATTTTTTTAAATTTTTATTATTTTTTTTCTTATTTTTTTCCCATTTATTTTTATTAGTTGGAGGCTAATTACTTTACATCATTACAGTAGTTTTTGTCATACATTGAAATGAATTAGCCATGGATTTACATGTATTCCCCATCCCAGTCCCCCCTCCCACCTCCCTCTCCACCCGATCTCTCTGGGTCTTCCCAGTGCACCAGGCCCGAGCACTTGTCTCATGCATCCAACCTGGGCTGGTGATCTGTTTCACCCTAGATAATATACATGTTTCAATGCTGTTCTCTTGAAACATCCCACCCTCGCCTTCTCCCAGAGTCCACAAGTCTGTTCTATACATCTGAGTCTCTTTTTCTGTTTTGCATATAGGGTTATCATTATCATCTTTCTAAAGTCCATATATATGTGTTAGTATACTGTAATGGTCTTTATCTTTCTGGCTTACTTCACTCTGTATAACGGGCTCCAGTTTCATCCATGGTCACCTTATCTTCGACAAAGGAGGCAAGGATATACAATGGAAAAAAGACAACTTCTTTAACAAGTGGTGCTGGGAAAACTGGTCAACCACCTGTAAAAGAATGAAACTAGAACACTTTAATCCATTTTGAGTTTATTTTTGTGTATGGTGTTAGAAAGTGTTTGAGTTTCAACCTTTTACAAGTGGTTGACCAGTTTTTCCATCACTTGTTAAAGAGATTGTCTTTTCTTCATTGTATATTCTTGCCTCCTTTGTCAAAAATAAGGTGTCCAATTTCTCCAAAGAAGACATACAGATGGCTAACAAACATATGAAAAGATGCTCAACATCACTCATCATCAGAGAAATGCAAATCAAAACCACAATGAGGTACCATGACACGCCAGTCAGGATGGCTGCTATCCAAAAGTCTACAAGCAATAAATGCTGGAGAGGGTGTGGAGAAAAGGGACCCCTCTTACACTGCTGGTGGGAATGCAAACTAGTACAGCCGCTATGGAGAACAGTGTGGAGATTTCTTAAAAAACTGGAAATAGAACTGCCATATGACCCAGCAATACCACTTCTGGGCATACACACTGAGGAAACCAGATCTGAAAGAGACACGTGCACCCCATTGCTCATCGCAGCACTGTTTATCATAGGCAGGACATGGAAGCAACCTAGATGCCCATCAGCAGATGAATGGATGAGGAAGCTGTGGTACATATACACCATGGAATATTACTCAGCAATTAAAAAGAATTCATTTGAATCAGTTCTAATGAGATGGATGAAACTGGAGCCCATTACACAGAGTGAAGTAAGCCAGAAAGATAAAGAACATTACAGCATACTAACACATATATATGGGATTTAGAAAGATGGTAATGATAACCCTATATGCAAAACAGACAAAGTGACACAGATGTACAGACAGACTTTTGGACTCTGTGGGAGAAGGCGAGGGTGGGATGTTTCAAGAGAACAGCATCAAAACATGTATATTATCTACCGTGAAACAGATCACCAGCCCAGGTTGGATGCATGAGACAAATGTTCAGGCCTGGTACACTGGGAAGACCCAGAGGGATCGGGTAGAGAGGGAGGTGGGAGGGGGGATCAGGATGGGGAATACATGTAAATCCATGGCTGATTCATGTCAACATATGACAAAACTCACTACAATATTGTAAAGTAATTAGCCTCCAACTAATAAAAATAAATGAATAAAAAAATAAGGTGTCCATAGGTGCTTGGATTTATCTCTGGGCTTTCTGTTTTGTTCCATTGATCTATATTGCTGTCTTTGTGCCAGTACCATACTGTCTTGATGACTGTAGCTTTGTAGTATAGTCTGAAGTCAGGAAGATTGATTCCTCCAGTTCCATTCTTCTTTCTCAAGATTGCCTTGGCTATTCGAGGGTTTTTTTGTGTGTGTGTTTCCATACAAACTGTGAAATTATTTGTTCTAGTTCTCTGAAAAATAACTTTGTTAGATTGATAGGGATTGTGTTGAATCTATAGATTACTTTGCATAGTATACTCATTATCATTATATTGATTCTTCCAACCCACGAACCTGCTATATTTCTCCATCTACTTGTGTCATCTTTGACTTCTTTCATCAGTGCTTTTTAGTTTTTTATATATAGGTCTTTTGCTTCTTTAGGTAAATTTATTCCTAAGTATTTTATTCTTTTCATTGCAATGGTGAATGGGATTGTTTCCTCAATTTCTCTTTCTTTTTTCATTGTTAGTGTATAGGAATGCAAGGGATTTCTGTGTATTAATTTCACATCTTGCAACTTTAATACATTCATTGATTAGCTCTGGTAATTTTCTGGTGGTATCTTTAGGGTTTTCTATGTAGAGATCACGTCATCTAAAAACAGTGAGTGTGTTACTTCTTCTTTTCCAATCTGGATTCCTTTTATTTCCTTTTCTTCTCCGATTGCTATGGCTAGGACTTCCAAAACTATGTTGAATAGTAATGGTGAGAGTGGGTACCCTTGTCTTGTTCCTAATTTCAGAGGAAATGCTTTCAATTTTTTGCCTTGGAGATAATGTTTGCTGTGGATTTGTTGCATATGGCTTTTATTATGTTTAGGTATGTTTCTTCTATGCCTGCTTTCCAGAGAGTTTTTTTTTTTTATCATACATGGATATTAAATTTTTTCAGAGGCTTTCTATACACCTACTGAGATAATCATATGGCTTTCATCTTTCAATTTGTTAATGTATCACATTGATTGATTTGTGAATATTGAAGAACCCTTGCATACCTGGAATAAAGCCTGCTTGGTCATGATGTATGATCTTTTTAATAAGCTGTTGGATTCTGTTTGGTAGTATTTTGTTGAGGATTTTTGCATCTATGTTCATCAGTAATATTGGCCTGTAGTTTTCTTTCTTTGTGGCATAAAATATGAAAACTTTAATTCAAAAAGATACATACACCACAATGTTCATAGCAGCACTATTTATAATAGCCAAGACATAGAAATAACATAAATATCCACTGACAGATGAATGGATACATAAGATGTGGTATATATGTATATTTATATATAAAATGGAATACAACTCAGTCATAAACAAGAATAAAGTAATGCCCTTTATAGCAACATGGATGGATCTAGAGGTTATCATACTAAAGTGAAGTAAGTCAGACAGAGAAAAACAAATATCACATGCTATCAATTATATGTGGCATCTAAAAAATGATACAAAGGAATTTATTTACAAAACAGAAATAGACTCACAGATATAGAAAACAAATTTATGGTTACCAAGGGGTAAGGCCAAGGGAGGGATAAATTGAAATTTTAGGATTAACAGATATATAATTGTGTGTTAGTCGCTCAGTTGTGTCTGAACCTTTGTGACCCCATGGACTGTAGCCTGCCAGGTTCCTCTGTCCATGGAATTCTCCAGGCTGGAACACTGCAGTGGGCTGCATTCCTTTCTCCAGGGGACCTTCCCAGCCCAGGAACTGAACGTGGGTCTCCAGCATGACAGGCAGATTTTTTACCAATTGAGCCACCAGGAAAGCCCCAACAGATTCATACTACTATATATAAACTAAACAAGGATCTACTGTATAGCACAAAGAACCATATTGAAAGTCTTATAATAACCTTCAACAAAAAAGAATTAGAAAGAGAATATATATATATATACACATATATATGTACATATACATATACACATGCATATATAAAACTGAATCACTTTGCTATACATCTGAAACACTGCAGGTCAACTACACTTCAGTTAAAAAAAGTCCCCCCCTGCCAAAGCTAGACACACGATAGCAGATCCTGTATAATTCGATCATAGTCAAATCCTCAAACTGGCAAACTCTATGATGGACAGTGGTTACCTCTGGGTGTGAGTGGGTATGGAAGTGGGCCCAGAGGGGCATCTGCTGGGGCGGGGGCAGGTGTTACAATCAGCTGACTCTAGCTGGCCCATTGTTAGATGTGTTGGGCTGTTCATTTATAATTTGTACACTTTTCTCTGTAAATGTTAAACATCTAGGCTTTTTGAAAAGTGGAAGTGGGGCCATGAAGGCTTGGCTTTTAAACATGTCTAGGGCTTGTGTCCCACCAAATGAGAAACACAGAGACACGCAGAGTTAATTTCCCTCTGTGTGCATTGAAGGAAGTTCTAAAACAACTTCAGAAAGCCAGGGTTTTTAGAAAAGTAACTAACATTTACAGCCAGAAAACCTTTTACCGATGGCTGTTTTAAAATGAAGGATCACATCTCATCTTCTTGTACTACCTCCCCCTCCAATACTTACTATGAATCACAAAGGGGAAAAGAGTAACCTTACAGCGGAAGAAGGCTGGCACACACCATCTTCACTGAGTGAGCCCCAGCAGCAAGGGGACACCTGGAAACTGACCAGATACAAGAGGCAGGCCCCGCACCATTTCTCTGACAGCACTGCAAAGGTGATTCACCTGAACCCCATTACAAGGAAGCGACAGACAGAACCAAACCAAGGAACATTCATGAAGTGAGTGGCCTAGGTCAAGAAGTGCCACTGCCAAGAAAGACAAAGTAAGGCTGAGGGCCTAGTCCAGACTCGATGAGACCAAAGAGACATGACAAGTAAACGCAACATGTGATTTGGTTTCATTCTTTCTCTCGCTCTGTCTCTCTTTTGGCAGTGGGGTGGGGTGGCGTGGGTGACAGTGGTGGTGGGGTTGTACCATGTGGCTTGTGGGATCCTAGTTTTCTGACCAGGGATTGAAACCTGGCCTTGGCAGTGAAAGTGCTGAGTCCTAAACCCTGAACCGCCAGGGGATTCCCCATCCCACAACAAGGAGTTAGTTTTCAGCTGGATCTTTTTGCAGTAACAGCTGTTACTGGGACCCTGGAGAACCATACTGGGGCCTAAGGATGAAATGGCTGTAAAGTCTCACCATTAATGTCCTGTGTAGGTGGTGGCATGTGGCTATTCTGAAGATGTTCTTTTTTAGTAGGAAAAATACACTATGGGATTTGGAGGTGATGGAGCATTGGGTTGACAACTTACTCTCAGGAGATTCAGGACAAAGAGTTCTTTATTCTTTACATGGTGCTTATGACCTTTGCATAAATTTGAGACTATTTGAAATTAAAGTGAAGAGTGAAGCAGTGTCCACAAATGCTTTAACCAAGACTTCTGATCTCAGAGGGCAGCCACACAATTTGAGAACACGAGGTGCAAGGGTTTCTTCCTGGAGTGGACTTAAGCTGATCGGTGAGTTTCAGTTATTCTGGTGCTGGACAAGGTGTTCAGACACCCTTAATCCCGTTCTTTGATTTTTAAGCTTATCTTCTAAGCCAGAGGGACATATTTGAAATATCCAGTATCTTCTCTTCAAAATGTGACAAGATTTTTTTTTTTTAAGGAGAAGTGCCTGTATAATGTACACATATTTTCAAATTAAAACAAAATCAATACAAAGACTCTAAAATGAATTAATTTATTGGAAGCTGCTGGAACACTATAATCATTCAAATTTTTTTTTCCATTTATTTTTATTAGTTGGAGGCTAATACTTTACAACATTGCAGTGGTTTTTGGCATACATTGAAATGAATTATCCATGGATTTACATGTATTCCCCATCCCAGTCCCCCCTCCCACCTCCCTCTCCACCCGATCCCTCTGGGTCTTCCCAGTGCACCAGGCCCGAGCACTTGTCTCATGCACCTAACCTGGGCTGGTGATCTGTTTCACCCTAGATAATATACATGTTTCGATGCTATTCTCTTGAAACATCTCGCCCTCGCCTTCTCCCAGAGTCCACAAGTCTGTTCTATACATCTGAGTCTCTTTTTCTGTTTTTCATATAGGGTTATCCTTATCATCTTTCTAAATTCCATATATATGTGTTAGTATACTGTAATGGTCTTTATCTTTCTGGCTTACTTCACTCTGTATAATGGGCTCCAATTTCATCCATCTCATTAGAACTGATTCAAATGAATTCTTTTTAATGGCTGAGTAATATTCCTTGGTGCATATGTACCACAGCTTCCTCATCCATTCTTCTGCTGATGGGCATCTAGGTTGCTTCCATGTCCTGGCTATTATAAAGAGTGCTGCGATGAACATTGGGGTGCACGTGTCTCTTTCAGATCTGGTTTCCTCGGTGTGTATGCCCAGAAGTGGGATTGCTGGGTCATATGGCAGTTCTATTTCCAGCTTTTTAAGAAATCTCCACACTGTTTTCCATAGTGGCTGTACTAATTTGCATTCCCACCAACAGTGTAAGAGGGTTCCCTTTTCTCCACACCCTCTCCAGCATTTATTGCTTGTAGACTTTTGGATAGCAGCCATCCTGGCTGGCGTATAATGGTACCTCATTGTGGTTTTGATTTGCATTTCTCTGATAATGAGTGATGTTGAGCATCTTTTCATGTGTTTTTTTTGCCATCTGTATGTCTTCCTTGGAGAAATGTCTGTTTAGTTCTTTGACCCATTTTTTGATTGGGTCATTTATTTTTCTGGAGGTGAGCTGGAGGAGTTGCTGAAGAATCAATATTGTCAAAATGGCTATACTACCCAAAGCAATCTATAGATTCAATGCAATCCCTATCAAACTACCAATGGTATTTTCCACAGAACTAGAACAAATAATTTCACAATTTGTATGGAAATACAAAAAACCTCAAATAGCCAAAGTAACCTTGAGAAAGAAGAATGGAACTGGAGGAATCAACCTGCCTGACTTCAGACTATACTACAAAGCCACAGTCATCAAGACAGTATGGTACTGGCACAAAGACAGAAATATAGATCAATGGAACAGAATAGAAAGCCCAGAGATAAATCCACGAACCTATGGTCACCTTATCTTCGACAAAGGAGGCAAGGATATACAATGGAAAAAAGATAACCTCTTTAACAAGTGGTGCTGGGAAAACTGGTCAACCACCTGTAAAAGAATGAAACTAGAACACTTTCTAACACCATACACAAAAATAAACTCAAAATGGATTAAAGATCTAAATGTAAGACCAGAAACTGTAAAACTCCTAGAGGAGAACATAGGCAAAACACTCTCCGACATAAATCACAGCAGGATCCTCTATGACCCACATCCCAGAATTTTAGAAACAAAAGCAAAAATAAACAAATGGGAGCTAATGAAACTTAAAAGCTTTTGCACAACAAAGGAAACTATAAGCAAGGTGAAAAGACAGCCCTCAGATTGGGAGAAAATAATAGCAAACGAAGCAACAGACAAAGGATTAATCATTCAAATTAAATCTGCTTTGCTGGATGAGTCCACTTCTACCGTGCCCTACTATCAGTGGTAGATTGGCCTTGACACCACTAATAAATTAAACTGTCCAGCTGCTGCTCCGTCATCTGATGCCACTGGTCACAGCAACGAGACTGAAAGAGGAGAGAGGCAAATCTCTCTCAAGTACTGGAAGCTATTCAGTGTGATGAAGAAAAGCGCAAAGCATCTCCCGAATGAACAAACTACTGATGCCTCTTCACCAAGTAATACTCCTCATCTGGAAGCTAGGAATTCAACCACCTTCCCAGGGCCAGAGAAGGGCTTCCTTTTACAGCCAGACACCAGGATTTGTGTAACGGGGAATCGGTGGCCCTGTGATGCTGGTGTGTGTGTGTATACACCTGTGTGTGAATATTTATGCAGAGCATCCTCCAGGCCATCTCCTTAGCAATAAAGAGGGACTTTCTTTTGCTTTCGCAGGCCCAGGCTGTGTGGCTCTCACCTACCAACTGGTTAGTTGGTCTTCAGATAGCATCTAAGCTGTGAGCATGAATCACCAGGTCACCTGCCCTTGGAGTCCATGTGTGTTGCCCTAAGCAACCGAGCTAGAACCACCACCTTCTAGATGGATGAGGACCAGACACATCAGTTTTATCCTGCACAGAAGCCCACACAGCCCAGCTGAGGGCAGACACCAACAGCGGCTGAGCAGGCACAGATACAAACCCTTCCCTTCCCTCTGCAAGGCTGGCATTCACAGTGAGGGGTCACACGGGGCACACGAGCCCACGGCTCTCAACTCCGAGGCCAAGCCTCCGCCCCTGGCAGTCAAGGCCACTAGAGGCAGAGACATGGCGGCTTGTGTGCATCTGGTCACTAGGCATGTTTTACTGGGAGATTTTACACTAGCAGAGCAAGAACACACTAAAAATGACTTCTAGTGGGGGCTTCCTTGGTGTTTAGTAGCTGAGAAGCCGCACTCCCCATCCTGGAGGTCTGGATTCGATCCCTGACCAGAGAACCAGATCCTGCATGCTGCACCTGAAGATCCCACATGCCACAGCAAAGACCCAGGGTCCTGGGGGCTGCAACCAAGATCCAGCACAGGCAAAAAAACAAAACAAAACACCAATGATTTTTTAATGACTAATATTGGTAAATTTTCTATTTTAAGGATTTGTAAACTGTGACCCTATATTATCTGTTGGGTCTTTAATACAGATAATATATCCTCCTATGTAAAACTCAAATGTATCCTTAAAAATGGTCCCAAATGGAGTAGAAAAAAAACAGACTGGACAGATGGAGAGCAACACGTTTAAATTTAGTCCACAGAAGGTTTGTAACCAGCCCATGATAGTGAAAGGAGTAAAATGCCGGATGGTAATTTTCCTTGGAGGTAGCCAAGTATATGGGTGGGTTTTGGTTTTTGTTTTATTTTCTTTTAAAAGTACACTCAGCTATTTTTTTTTCAGGACACACATTGAATTTCAGACTCAAGTATGCCCCCTGGTGTTGGAGATAGTAAAAGCAACTGCAGCTACTTCAGTTCTGTTCAGTTCCATTCAGTGGTGTCTGACTCTTTGTGACCCCCATGGGCTGCAGCAGCTACTTGAGGCGCTTAAAAGGCATAATACCTTATATATACATATATATATATAATACCTTATATATATATATAATACCTTATATATATAATATATATAATACCTTATATATAATATATATAATACCTTATATATATAATATATATAATACCTTATATATATAATATATATAATACCTTATATATATAAAATATATATAATACCTTATATATATTTTATATATATATATATATAATACCTTATATATATATGCATAAATAAGTATAATAAAGGATAAGGGTGAAATCACTCTGCTATACAAAAACTGTACTATGTAAGCTGGGCTATCAAAGTCCACAATGGTTTTTACATTGAACATATTCAAAAGCAGACTAGCTACTAAGGAGGATGTCAAAGAATGGAAGAATTTGCCTGTGTCCTCTAGATAGTCAGACTATCACTAAACATCTCCTGATTTGCTGCTCCAGGTGGAGTTTGAATGTGGCTTTGAACATAGGGCTGGTACTATCATCACTCTCTGCTTTCCTTTCCGACTTTCTAAAACAAAATTGCTGGGCACGGGGCCACATTCCCTGACTGGGAGAGGCAGCTTTCACAGTGTGTTTATCACGTCCTTATCCATAATCATATATTTAATAGAGTTGACTGAATCAGATATAGGAGACGTACCTAACATTTGAAATACAAATAGGCAAATATAAGGTGTGGGCATATTTACAAGATCCTCAGCTATTTCCTCTTTCTTCTTGTAATTTCTCTTCTAAGCCTGTTTCCCTGGCCCTCTGACCAGTTTCTCCTGGAATCATGCCCTTTAGAAATCCTTTACACATGAATCTTTGCCTTAAGGAATCCATCCTGAGACAGCTCTGTTCTCCTCTTAAAAAGAATTTTTAAAAATTGAGGTGCTCTAAATTCTTTAGACAGGTATGAACAATGTTATCCTGCTGCATTATGGGAACCCAAGACGCCTGGTCCATTATGGAAAAACGGCACAGTGGTATGTGTCAATCAGACTCTGAGGCAGAACGGCTAGTGAACATCCGGACCCGCAGTGTTCTCCGAGGTGCCACCTCCGGGCCCTCCGGCTCCCTGCCTGCAGGCTGCCGGTCCTCCTGAGCGCCTCGCCGGGACACTCATCGTCAGCCCGCCTTCTCTGCCCGAGAGCGCATCCCCCAGACTGGCTCCCTCGCCCTTTCCCTTCTCCACTGAAACGCCGCCCGCTCTTCCCACACCGCCTGTCTATTCCCCTGCACTTCCTTCCCCCTTTACTTTTCCTCTTGGCACCATTACCACCCGATAGTTATTAGCTTTTCCTTATCCCTCCCTCGTTACAGGATAAGCTCCACAAGACCAGGAACTTCATTACACATGTCACTGGATCCCTATCATCTAGAACACGGATTAGCACAATTTTTCTGCAAACGCCCACAAGGTAAGTGTTTTCAGCTCCGTGGGCGGGTCTTTGTGGCCACTCAACTCTGCGGCTGTAGCCTCGAGCAGCCAGAGACGACACGGAAATGAATGCGTGTGGCTATGTTCTAATAAAGCTCTACTTGTAAGAACCAGACTTCTGGTTTCTAGTCCAGCATGTAAGAAGCTTAGAAGTTGCCCGTCCTAGCAACATGTAACGTGCTAAACAAACTGAAGAAATCCAACAGCTCTTCTTAGCTCTGTCAGAGAAGTGAGGTCACAGGCAAACTTCTGCCCCCTAAATTGGAGAAACAGGTGAATACAGAGAATCACAGCTTATCAGAACAGAAACCTCCATGGGAGCTAGTGCCGCAGTAGGAAGTCTTGGACTGTAACTGACAAACTGCGGGAGGTTCTGAGTCATTACTTACTCACTTTTGTGAGTTTTACCTATTCAACCAGGTTCTCGTAGCAAATGTTGGGGAAAAATCCACTCCTGATGCCCACAGGGGACAAGAAAAGGAACCATTCTGAAAAATGTCAGAGCACTCTGTTTTTCTTAACAAGGTCTGCCCTCAAGGGAAACTATGTTACCAGAGTTAAAGTACTTAAAAAAATTTTTTAAGAGCCTAATATTTAAGGATGAAATTATACCAATTTCCTACAATCTTTTCCAGAGTATAGTGGAAGAGGAGATTCTTCCTAACTCATTCTCTGAGACTGGCATTTGTCTCATACCAAAATCAGACAAAGATACCACAGGTCAACATCCCTCATGAACAGAGATGCAAAAGTCCTCAATATAATATCAATGAGCTGAATCCAGCAAGGTATAAAAAGAATTATACACCATGAACACAGATTTATCCCAGGTCTACAAGGTGGGTTAAACATTCAGAAATAAATTAATGTCATCCATAGGGCTTCCCAGGTGGCACTAGTGGTAAAGAACTCACCTGCCAATGCTGGAGACATAAGAGACGCAGGTTTAATCCCTGGGTCAGGAAGATTCCCCGGAGGAGGGCATGGCAACCCACTCCAGTATTCTTGCCTGGAGAATCCCCTGGACAGAGGAGCCTGGCGGGCTGCAGTCCATGCATGCTTAGTTTCTCAGCCATGTCTGACTCTTTGTGACCCCATGGACTGCCAGCCAGGCTCCTCTGTCTTTGGGGATTCTTCAGGTAAGAATACTGGAGTGGGTTGCCATGCCCTTCTCCAGGTGATCTTCCTGACCCAGGGATTGAATACAGGTCTCATGCACTGCAGGTGGATTCTTTACCAGCTGAGCTACCAGGCTATGGTCCAAGGGGTCGCAAAGAGTCAGACGCAACTGAAGTGCCTTAGCATACAAGCATGCATCACATCAACAGAAGAGAAAAACCACACGATCATATCAATAGATGCAGAAAAAGCATTTGACAAAATCTAATACTTATTCACAATCAAAAATTTTCAGCAAACTAGGATTAGGGAAAACTTCCTTAACTTGACAAGGACATCTATAGGAAACCTAGAGTCAACCTCATAACTTAGTTGTGAGAAACCAGAAGCTTTACTGCTTAGATCAGAAACAATGAAAGGATGTTCCTCCTTTCCACTCCTTTAAGCACAGTACTGTAAGTCTCAGATAATACAGTAAGATAAGAAAAGG
Organism: Odocoileus virginianus; assembly: GCF_023699985.2. Taxonomy (NCBI): domain Eukaryota; kingdom Metazoa; phylum Chordata; class Mammalia; order Artiodactyla; family Cervidae; genus Odocoileus; species Odocoileus virginianus. The sequence continues at coordinate 1,964,071 of NC_069682.1, forward strand.
AAATAAAAGTTATCCTGATGTGGGAGGAGGGAATTACACCGTTTTCTTGCAGATGACATGACTGTCTATGCAGAAAATCTGAGAGAACTGACAATCTCCTGGAGCTAAGAAGCAATTATAGCCAGGTTATAGGATAAAAAATTAATATAAAATGTCAACCACTTTCCTTTATACCAGTAATGAACAAGTGGAATTTGATATTAAAAACATAATGCTATTTACATTTGTACCCCTTAAAATGAAATACTTAGGATGGATAGGAAGGCTCAATATTGTAAAGATGTCAGTTCTTCTTAACTTGATCTATAAACTCAGTGCAATCCCAATTAAAACTCCATCACATTAGTTTGTAGATATTGACAAACTGATCCTAAAAATTATATGAGAAGCAAAGACCTCAAACAGCCAACCTAATAATGAAGGAGAAGAACCAAGTTAGAAGGCTGACACTATCTGACTTTGCACTGTGCTGTGCTTATTTGCTCAGTTGTGTCTGACTCTTTGCAACACCATGGACTGTAACCTGCCAGGCTCCTTTGTCCATGGGGATTCTCCAGGCAAGAATACTGGAGTGGGTTGCCATGCCCTCCTCCAGGGGATCTTCCCAACTCAGGGCTCGGACCCAGGTCTCCTGCATTGCAAGTAGATTCTTTATGGTCTGAGACACCAGGGAAACCCATCTGACTTTAAGACTTATTATAAAGCTACTATATTAATAATAAGTATAATATAATAAGTATAACAACAATAATAATAAGTATAACATACTTATTATAAAGCTAATATTATTATAAATCAACTCAGTTTGGTATTGGTGAAAGGAGAGAGAAATAGACCAATGGAAGTGAATAGAGTATATAAAAATAGACTTGCATAAATATAGTCATCTGATCTTTGCCTGTTAGAATGGCCAGACTTCAAAATACTGGCAATACCAAATGCTGAAGAGGATGTGGAACAATAGGAACTCTCATTCATTGCTGGTAGGAAGGCGAAGTAATAACAGCCACTTCAATGTATGACAAAAACCACTGCAATGTTGTAAAGTAATTAGTCTTCAACTAATAAAAATAAATGGAAAAAAAATAAAAATAAATAAATAAATAAATAAATAAAGAGAGAGAGAAAGGAGAACAGCAAAAAAAAAAAAAATAATAACAGCCACTTTGCAAGACAGTTTAGTGATTTCTTTAAAACTGAACATATTCCTATTATGTGATCCAGCAATTGTGCTCCTTGGTATTTATGTGAATGAGCTAGTATAACACCAAGAGTGAACCTTCACATAAATTACAGATTTCAGGTGGTAACAATGTGTCAATGCAGGTTCATTCACTGTAACAGATGTACACATTGATATGAGATACTGACAAGGGGAGATGCATACCTGAGGCAATGGGTTAGATGAGAAATCTCCCTCTTTTCTGTTCAGTTGTGCTGTGAGCCTAAAATTGCTCTAAAAAACAGAGTCTGTTAACAACAACAAACAAACCCTCTGAAACAAATGGCAGGTTATATTTGGCCAGTAGATGTAGTTTATTGACTCCTGACTTAGGTTTGTTTTTGAAGAAATAAATGAAACAATCCCAAAACCACGTAATGAATGATCCTCAAACAACTGTTGCTTTGTTCATCATCATGAGGGTCAGGACTCTGGAAGGGTGTTGCTGGGCAGGTGCCTATGAGGTCAGATACTGGCTGGTGCTGCAGGCCTGGGACTGGGCGCCCAGGATGCTCACTCACATGGCAGCTGGGGGCGACTCCGGGCTTGGAGCTCTGATGGGCTCTCTGAGCACCCACACTGTCTCTCCAACATGGTGGTCTCTCACACTTTGCCTGGCTCCTCCCAGAGACAGCATTCTGAGAGAACCAGGTGGGAGCTGCAGGGCCTGTCCTCATCCACCTTGAGAGTCCCAGGGTGGCACTTCCCCCGAATTCTCCTGGGCAGCAGGGAGTAAGAACCCCGCCTGAGTTGAGGGGAGGGAAGGTAGACACAACCTCTGCAGGGAAAGTATCAAAGAACAATGCCATGCTGAAACTACACGCAAGTACATTTTCACCTGGAGCAGGGCTGGGTCGGTGGAGAAAGGAACAGATATTCAAGGCAGACTGTGAGGAAGGTACTGGGTCAGGTGCTTCAGGCACCTTAGCTTGCGACTCTCAAAGCAGGAATCAAAGCCCCCATATAACAGCCAGGAACTGGAGGCAGAGGGTGATGAAGGAGCTGCCCATAACAGTGGCCATCAGTGGTTCTGATGCCAAAGCCACGGCTTCCTGGTGCCCACCCTTCTGGACTAGTTGATGCCCCTGGGAATGCAGCAAAGAGCAGCAGCATGTTGAGAAGTGAATCGGAATTCTCTGGCTAAAACCTCTGTGCTCTCCGGTGCTTCTTAAACTTTATTGTGTGTGTGTATCACCTGGGCATCTTGTTGAAATACAGATTCTGGTTCAGCAGGTCTGAGATAAGCCTGAGATTCTGCATCTAACAAGCTCCCAGGGGACCCGAGGCTGTTTGTCTGTGGTCTCACTCTGGGAAGTAGGGCTTTATGGTACAAAAAGGATTCACTGCCCAGACAAGGCCTGTGACCCAAGAAAAGTAAGTCTTCTCTGATGAGCCTGATAAACTTAGCTTTCTGTGGGCAGTTAGAAACTAAGGATAGAAGTCCAGGGTGGGTGGTAGGTGGTGGTGGAAAGCTGCTGGATTCCTTGGCAGTCTGCTGCTCACCACCAATAGGAATGAGGAGGAGTGAGAAATTACATTTTTCTCTGCAGAAATCTTTCGTTCCTCTACTCTGGTCTTCCAATTGCATGTGCTTGTTCAGTTGCTAAGTTGTGTCCGACTCTTTGTGACCCCATGAACTGCAGCCTGCCAGCTCCTGGGATTTTCTAGGCAAGAATACTGGAATGGGTTGCTATTTCCTACTCCAGAGGATCTTCCTGACCCAGGGATCGAAGCTGCATCTCTTGAGTCTCCTGCATTAGCAGGTGGATAGTTTACCACTGCACCACCTGGGAAGGCCCCCAGAATTGTGTGCAGAAATACAGATATTTGCAAAATGTTGGACCTGTGTCCAACACACACACACGCAACTGTGTATGATTCAGATACAACAAGGTTGAGAGGCATAACAGTTCAGAAAAAAAGCCTAACATAAATCAATGGGGTAGCTGACCAACTATTTCGAGTGAGTTCCAAGATAACACTGACTTATCTTATGACAGCATTGACTTCACTAATTAAATGCAATTTTTTTTTTTTGCATTTTTAACTGGAAACACTGACAAGTTAATGCTTCAGTATATCCGTACTAGATGTAGCAACATGAAATTCCAGGGGCCTCCACTGCTTCATCCCTCAGCTTAACGCTCAGCGTGAGGCTGTACAAATTGTTTGGTACCACTAGATGGTGCCATAGCATCTTTCTTTATAAAACCAGAATTGAAATCTGGGATCAACAGAAAAAATCTGTTAGTTTGGGGTTCTCAAAGAAACTGAATTGAACTCTGGAGACTGGGCCTTGGAAATTAGTATTTTAAGTAACTCTTCTCAGATGATTTTTCTACACTGTTAGTTGGCGTGCTGGCATGAGGTGGCATTAAAGACAGCAAATGATTAAACTCTTTGCTGAAAAATAAGGAAACTGCCGCAGTTCATGGGGTTGCAAGGAGTCAGTCACGACTTGGTGACTGAACGACACGGAGAAGGAACTGAGGCTCTTTGTTCAATTTGCAGGGACCAGACTAGGAGCCAGGAATCCAGCTTGTTTCAATGAGTCCAGGTTGTTTCAATGGTTTTTCTACCAAATCATGGAAAACAAAAAGTGAAAATTTTAAAGAAGTTTTATGGTCAAAGCATCAAAAAGACTGTTAGACCTCTAAACTGGGTCCTGAAATTGAAGACGCACCATGGAAGAAAAGGTCAAGGCTATCGAAAGAAATTATGCAAGTAACCTTCAATTGAGCTTCGTATTAATAATGTAACGGAAAAATAAGCTTTTTGTAAGGATACAAAAGACGGGTGGGCTTGTAATGTGACCCCAGTCCCAGCAGATGGCAGCGTACTCTTAGGAATGCACAGAGCTTGGGCCCATCAAGAGAGAAGCTATGCCTAATGCAGTAAATACAGGTTCAACAGATGAGCTAAATGCCTAACGTGTAAAGTTTAAAGTTACTTCTTGTATATGGGTAAAAAAACATCATGAGTTTCCCAAATGTTATTAGCCTACTACATTATAATCTGATTGAAGAAACAGCTCTACCCCAAGCGGCTGCAGTATTTTCTATAAGAGCCCCTGATCAGGTGTTATTGCTGGGGCATATGTTAATACATATGACAAACTATTATGGGCTGGGGAGGATGAATTCAATCGTTAAATATTTATCGAGCACCTGCCTGGTGACAGGCCCAGTTCTATAAGGAGAATGTTACAAGTAAATTAAAGAAAGTTCAGATGAATGAATATTTCATGACATAGCATATGTTTCAGGACTAAGGTTTCAAAAAGAGGTAAGCAGCTAAACACTATTCTTAATTATTGTTTTACTGTGGGTGGACCAGAGAGGAGAAGGAAAAAAAAGTTGGGAAAAAGAAAGCATGGCTGTACACAACCTTATGAAATTTAGATGTATCCCAGGAATTGTAAGGATATAATTGAAAAGCAATTCCATTCTTTGCTGACTTCTCCTTAAATCGCGGTCATACTTAGACCTCCCGCCCTTCCCTTTCCGCCCTCCCCGCTCTCCCGGTCCCGGGCGTCCTCAGCCTCCGAGACACCAGGTCCCCGCACATCTCTCCTCCGGTCCTCCTGGTTTCACCGCTGCCTCGTCTGCATGCAGGTCCCATCTGTGTGTGTCGTGGGGCCAGCACTTGCGAAGGCAGCTCCGTCCACCGACAGAGAACTGCACCACAGAGGCCTCTCTGCCTGCTCTCCTTAGCTCCTCCCGCATTTCCTTCCTGGGGATTTTAGAGGATCCCAAGTTCTCTTCTTGTGGGGCAGATGCTCGGCAACTGAAGAAAGCCTCCCTGGAGTCTTTGACTGAACATCACCAGTGCTCTCATAAAGTAAAAGTGCTAGTCACTCAGTCATGTCTGACTCTTTGTGACCCCATGGACTGTCGCCCACCAGGCTCCTCTGCCCAGGGGACTCTCCACGCAAGAATCCTGGAGTGGGTTGCCATGTCCTTCTCCAGGGGAATCTTCCTGACCTAGGGATCAATCTCGGGTCTCCTGCATTGCAGACAGATTCTTTACCAAGCAGCTGTCAAACAGCCTCCGTCCTAGACTCTCCATCATCTTGGCCACCTTTGTTCGGATGCACTTGCTAAACTCTGTCCAAGGTGAACTGGAGTGAAACCGACGACGCCTTCAGAGTGAACCTACCAGGGCAGGGTTTGTCCTCACACCGAGGTGGGCGCGGAGAGCACAGACGCGGGAAGGACACACTGGTGCTGGCAGCCCTCCACAGCGCCACCTCTGGACACATCTGCAATTATCGCCCCCTCTGTAAATGTTCCTGGAGGGGCTCACGCCTAAGTTACCCACTGCTGTGTCCCCAGCAAGGCGCACGCAGCTTGGCACGTGGCAGGCATTTGTTGAAACAAAATAACCTGGAATGGAAGAGTGGAGACTTGCGTTCAGGTCTCTCTGGAAGGAAAGAGTGGAGGTGCATGGAGGAGGACTCAGGAAGCATGATGACCCCAACGCTGCTCCCTTCCCCTCCACGTTCAGTTCTAGCCTGTCTACTTCTCTCTAGCAGATGGCTTCTGAGAGTCGTGGGCAGCTGGCCAAGCAACGCTGGGTATTGAGGATGTCTCAGTAGAGAAACTGGTGAGCTGGCTAGTGAGGCAAATCCTTATTGGATGGATAAGGGGGAAGGAGAGGAAGAGGTGGAAGTTTTCTACATGTCCTATGAGAGCACAGTATAGGGAGCAAATACAGCATCTTTGAGAGGACACAGTATATCTTATTGGGGGAATTAGTTGGGATTTGGTTTACACAGTATAGTAAGGAAGGAGGTATCTGATTCCAAGAGCAGAGAAAGGGGAGAATTCTTTTATGGGACTTCAAAAAGCAGTGATGTCAATTAGCCAGAAAATAAGTGAAAGAAAAAACAAGTACATTAAATAAAACACCAATATGGCAGAAATAAAATCAAGCATGTGAGTCATGATGAAAAGTGAAAAAAAGTGAAAGTGTTATTGTTCAGTCATGTCTGACTCTTTGTGACCCCATGGACTATAGCCCACCAAGCTCCTCTGTCCGTGGGATTCTCCAGACAAAAATACCAGAGTGGGCCACCATGCCCTCCTCCAGGGGATCTTCCCAACCCAGGGATCAAACCCATGTCTCTTATGTCTCCTGAATTGGCAGGTGGGTTCTTTACCACTAGGGCCACCAAGGAAGCCCTTACATAAGCTTGTGACCCAGCAATCCCACTCCAGAGTTTGTCCTGTGTGTGTTAGTCACCCAGCCGTGTCCCACTCTTTGTGACCCCATGCACTGTAGCTGTCCAGGCTCCTCTGTCTATGGGATTCTCCAGGCAAGAATACTGGAGTGGGTTGCCACTTCCTTCCCCAATGTCCTGTAGTCAAGAAAAAGGTTAACTCAACTCTGCATCTGAAGTCTAGCATCAGAGAATAAAATGTTACAAGAAAGTATGTTAAAAGTCACAATCCTAGAGAGACACTTAAGTATACCTCTCTTGCGATTTGGCAGAAATAGAGAATTTTTGCTGTAAAAAGAAGTAAGGCATAGGAGAACTATATCAGGAAATTAAACTTTGGTCCAGTTCTATAAAATTTTTAACTTTAGCTAGTTATCCATATCACAGCCATGAATGCACATTTCACATCTCAGCAAGTACCATGCAATGCCCAGCTCGACGAGAAATGAAATGTTGAAAACCTAATAAAGGCATCAATGTAGTGAATAAACCAGAAATCAAGAGAATGTGAACACTCAGAAGGTGCTTACAGGAAGGTTTTTCATACAGTGCCCAGGACTGGGTGGAAATTTTATACAGATAAAGCAAACTGAGTTTCTTCCAACTTATTTGTTTCTTTGATAATTGAAGTCTCTGCTTCTCCACACATCTCTGCCTTGTAATACGCTGTCAATGCAGCTATACCCTCAGCAATTACCATTGTCTTAAACCCAGTTTTCAAGTTCCAGCCCTACCACATGATGATTGTGTGGCTGGTGTGGACTGCTTTGTGCTCTGAGCCCAGATTTCCCATCTGTAAACCAAGATTGACACTCCTGCCCTCACTTAAGAAGGCTCAGATGAGGTCATGGTCTTTTCAAATGTGTTAGTACAGTGAACTCCAGCCCTGATCCCCAGAAGGAGTTCATATCCCACAGAGAAAATCATGCTGAGAATCTGTTAGCAACAGATCTGGAAGCAAGGAACACATGTACCCAATATCCACACTGGTTTGTAGACACTGAACTTTCTAACTGGGCTTAAAATAGTTGTGGGCCTTTTCTATCTATGTGGGGCCTTTCATGAACATTTAAAAAAGTATTACTGGGATTTCCCTGGTGGTCCAGTGGCTAAGACTCCTTGCTCCCAGTGCAGGGGTCTAGTTTGAGCCCTGGTCAGGGAACTGGATCCCACAGGCCGCAACTAAGGCCTGGTGCAGGCAAGTAAATAAAAGTTAAAAAAAAAAAAAAAAAACACAGTCAAAGAATTATTACTACTGTCCTCACCCTTACCCCCCTCCACCAACCACCCCTACAATTATTATCTCAAACATCACCACCTTTTTGCTTTTCTTTCTTCTTTGACTTGACCCACATAATAACTTTAAAAGGCAGAAAGATGTAGTTAGGAGCTTAGGGAATGTTAACCCAGCATAGGGCGGGGATCTATCAACCTGACAATGCGGAGTTCAGACTCCCAACCTGAACTATTGCCTATAAAACTATGCTGAGGAGAGAGGCAGAAAGCTGAGTAGCTCATTAATGTCTTTCTTGCTGACACAAGCTCACCAATGGGGTAGGAGACATTGTGAGCCCAGGTTTTTGCTGTGAAGCTACCAAAAATCAGTTCTTGGAATTTGACCTTTTTTTTTTTTTTAACTTGCCTGCACTATTTTCTGTGTTCTAGGCTAACTTCTCTCCAGTTGTTGCTAACTTACAAAGTCTTGCCAGCTCCTTAGCTTTATTTTTAGTCATCAACTTGGAAACGTGTAGCATGGCTGGGGGTTACAAAATCGCTTCCTGTTTTAGGCTCATTGCTCCTAAAACCAAATCACTGACAAAACCATGGAGATCATAGGATGTGAAGACGGAAAATCATACCATTCAAGACTGCAGGGGCTACCAGTTAATTAGGCTCTGAAACTGCAAGGTGAGGATGTAAACAGGCCAAATAACTCTAGGTATTAACTGTGCACTCAGAAATTTCACTTGTACATTACAGAACTTCCTACCCTTTGAAGATAATGAACTTACCAGTAAGAAAAATAAACTAGCAATCAACATAAATTTCCAACAACAGGAAGATTTTCAAATCTTGCAGTATCTGTCCTAATGTGGCCACTGAAAATAATACTGCAGAAAACGTAACAATGTGTCAGGTTCATGGTTCCCAAACTGTATATCCAAGGTTCTCAGAGACTGTGTGAACTCTCACTAGTGTAGTAAGATATTTTAAAATTTTGAAGGCAACAGCAATGTCTAACATTTTTAAAAAAGATAGTTAACAAGACTTTTCATTATAGTAGTTTTTATTTGTGCATGGTAGTAATAACAAATATATTTTTCACCATTCATCCGAATACTGTATATATGATATGATGCCTTGTAACACTTGATTGGGCTACATGCCTGTTGAAGACATCTGGCAGTGGTCACAACAAAAACAGCAGACTCTGTGTGACCTTAACGTGGAAGAGGAGCTGAGGGCGAGAGACTGAGGGCTGCAGCCTGCTTCCAAGGCTGAAGAAGACGCAGTGCCCAGCAGACCTGCACGTGTGCATCAATGCTTCTTTAGGAATGGCAGAAGGGCTTCCCGGGTGGTCCACTGGTTAAGAATCTGCCTCCAATGAAGGGGACACAGGTTTGATTCCTGGTCTGGGAAGATTCCTGTGCTCTAGAGTCCATGCTCCACAACAAGAGAAGCCCCCACAGTGAGAGACTCATGCCCCACAATTAGAGAGGAGCCCCCACTCACCACAACTAGAGAAAGCCTGCACACTGCAGTGAAGACCAAGCGCAGCCAATAAATTAAGAATGACATAAAGTATGCTGATTTTGTGTACTACTTGTTTTTATCCACATTGCAGGTGGATTCTTTACAGTCTGAGCTGCCAGGGAAGCCCACTATGTGTTAGGACATAAATACTTAAGCTGTTTGGATTGAACTATGTATTTAATAAATAAATGATTAATGATTGCTTTTTGCCTAAGGGGCACTGTGACGAAATTACTGAGACACTAGAGTCACTGGTGCTGTGAACCAAGAAGGTTTGGGAACTGCTGTATTAGTTTAAAAAAGTAAAATAAAGCTGCATAATCACTGCACTCAGTAAAGGGCAGAAATTGTATGGACTTAGCAGAAGCAGAAGATATTAAGAAGAGGTGGCAAGAATACACAGAAGAACTGTACAAAAAAGATTTTCATTACCCAGATAATCACGATGGTATGATCACTCACCTAGAACCAGACATCCTGGAATGTGAAGTCCAGTGGGCCTTAGGAAGCATCACCATGAACAAAGCTAGTAGAGGTGATAGAATTCCAGTTGAGCTATTTCAAATCCTGAAAGATGATGCTGTGAAAGTGTTGCACTCAATATGTCAGCAAATTTGGAAAACTCAGCAGTGGCCACAGGACTGGAAAATGTGTTTTCATTCCAATCCCAAAGAAAGGCAATGCCAAAGAATGCTCAAACTACCACACAGTTGCACTCATTTCACACGCTAGTAAAGTAATGCTCAAAATTCTCCAAGCCAGGCTTCAGCAATACGTGAACCATGAACTTCCAGATGTTCAAGCTGGTTTTAGAAAAGGCACAGGAACCAGAGATCAAACTGTCAACATCTGCTGAATCATCAAAAAAGCAAGAGAGTTCCAGAAAAACATCTCTTTCTGCTTTATTGACTATGCCAAAGCCTTTGTCTGGATCACAATAAACTGTGGAGAATTGTGAAAGAGATGGGAATACCAGATCACCTGATCTACCTCTTGAGAAACCTGTATGCAGGTCAGGAAGAAACAGTTACAACTGGACATGGAACAACAGACTGGTTCCAAAAAGGAAAAGGAGTACGTCAAGGCTGTATATTGTCACCCTGCTTATATAACTTACATGCAGAGTACATCATGAAAAAGGCTGAACTGGAAGAAGCACAAGCTGGAATCAAGATTGCCAGGAGAAATATCAATAGCCTCAGATATACAGATGACACCACCCTTATGGCCGAAAGTGAAGAAGAACTAAAGAGCCTCTTGAGAAAAGTGAAAGAGGAGAGTGAAAAAGTTGGCTTAAAACTCAACATTCAGAAAACTAAGATCATGGCATCCAGTCCCATCACTTCATGGTAAATAGATGGGGAAACAGTGGCTGACTTTATTTTTCTGGGCTCCAAAATCACTGCAGATGGTGATTGCAGCCATGAAATTAAGACACTTACTCCTGGGAAGGAAAGTTATGACCAATCTAGACAGCACATTAAGAAGCAGAGACATTACTTTGTCAACAAAGGTCCGTCTAGTCAAGGCTATGGTTTTTTTCAGTGGTCATGTATGGATGTGAGAGTTGGACTATAACAAAAGCTGAGCACAGAAGAATGGATGCTTTTGAACTGTGCTGTTGGAGAAGACTCTTTAGAGTCTCTTGGACTGCAAGGAGATCCAACCAGACCATCCTAAAGGAGATCAGTCCTGGGTGTTCATTGGAGGGCCTGATGTTGAAGATGAAACTCCAATCTTTTGGCCACCTGATGCAAAGAACTGACTCACTGAAAAGACCATGATGCTGGGAATGATTGGAGGCAGAAGGAGAAGGGGACGACAGAGGATGAGAAGGTTGGATGGCATCACTGACTCAATGGACATGGGTTTGGGTGGACTCCAGGAGTTGGTGATGGACAGAGAGGCCTGGCGTGCTGCAGTCCATGGGGTCGCAAAGAGTCGGACACGACTGAGCGACTAAACTGAACTGAAACACTGCAATCAATCTCGCTTTTCCATGCACATGTGTGTGTTTTAAGATGATGGAAGAAAATTCATCAGAATTCAGCAGTGGAGACATGGTAGGATTTCCTCTCTGTAGTTTGCTTTATTTACTAATCTACTTGTGATGAGTACGGATTAACTCTAACATGCTAAAAACAATGAAAGGTTATTAAAAATTACTTTGCAGGGATCACATTTGCTGTTTTGAATAAAGTAACACCATGGTTTCATTTTTGGAGAAGATTTTATTCCACTCTGTTAACTTCTCCAGCTTCCTGCTCCATACATACAGGATCTGGTTTTAGGACACTGAAGTTTGGAGAAACCTGGTTTTATGTGTCTCTCTTCTTTTGTGCTGATTAAAAGAAAACCCACCCATTTCCCACCTCTGCAGCCCGCAGGAAGTGACTGTAGCTTGCAGTCACCAGCAGATGGGGCCTCTCAGCCTAAAGGTTGACAATCTAGGAAAGATGCTTCAACTGATGGGGAGGCGGGGCTGGCTGACTTTACAGATGCCCTGTGGGGACCGTATCTTCTCCGGCTCCTGCTTCATGTGGAGGGGCCTGCAGCCTCTACAGCTCTTAGATGGAAGATATCGTTAGGAGCCCACCCCAAGGAAATTCACAGGTGAGAGCCCCCCTTGAGTGACAGAGAACTGGGGTGTTTTGCTGTTAAAACTGACCAACTCCTGAAAACTCACAGTTTATAAAGCTCCTGTGTTATCTATACAGTTGAGACATACACATGTCAGTTCAGTTCAGTTGCTCAGTGGTGTCCGACTCTTTGTGACCCCATGAACCGCAGCATGCCAGGCCTCCCTGTCCATCACCAACTCCCGGAGTTTACTCAAACGCATGTCCATCGAGTCGGTGATGCCATCCAGCCATCTCATCCTCTGTCGTCCCCTTCTCCTCCTGCCCTCAGTCTTTCCCAGCATCAGGGTCTTTTCAAATGAGTCAGCTCTTCGCATCAGGTGACCAAAGTATTGGAGTTTCAGCTTCAGCATCAGTCCTTCCAATGAACACCCAGGACTGATCTCCTTTAGGATGGACTGGTTGGATCTCCTTGCAGTCCAAGGGACTCTCAAGAGTCTTCTCCAACACCACAGTTCAAAACCATCACTTCTTCTGTGCTCAGCTTTCTTTATAGTCCAACTCTCACATCCATACATGACCACTGGAAAAAGCACAGCCTTGACTAGATAGACCTTTGTTGACAAAGTAATGTCTCTGCTTTTTAATATGCTGCTTAGGTTGGTCATAACTTTCCTTCCAAGGAGTAAGTGTCTTTTAATTTCATGGCTGCAATCACCATCTGCAGTGATTTTCGAACCCAGAAAAATAAAGTCAGCCACTGTTTCCCCATGTATTTGCCATGAAGTGATGAGACCAGATGCCATGATCTTAGTTTTCTGAATGTTGAGTTTTAAGCCAATTTTTCACTCTCTTTCACTTTCAACACATATAGCCCTTGATTTTTTGATTGTGAGAGAAATCAAACTCAAACTTATTTTCCTTCTACAAACTTTGGTTACTGAAGGGGAAAAGTGGGAGGAGAGGGATAGATTAGGAGTTTGAGATTAGTATTTACACACTACTATGTACAAAATAAGCAATAAGAACCTACTGTACAGCACAGGAAACTCTCCTCAATATTCTGTAGTAATCTATACAGGAAAATAATCTGAAAAAGAATGGATACATGTATATGAAAAACTGAATAACTTTGCTGTACACCCAAAGCTAACAGTACCTTTTACATCAACTATATTCCAATATAAAATAAAAATAAAATAAAAAAAAAGAAAACAATATACAATTTTTTATCCTAAAAAGGCAACTGTCATTATACTTTGTACTTGAGATCATTGAGTTTGCTTTATTTTTAAATTTATTGATCACTAATACTTTATTTTATATAAATTTATTTATTTTAATTGGAGGCTAATTACTTTACAATATTGTAGTGGTCTTGTCATACGTTGACATGAATCTGACACGGGTGTACATGTGTTCCCCATTCTGAACCCCCCTCCCACCTCCCTCCCCATCCCATCCCTCTGGGTCATTCCAGTGCACCAGCCCTGAGCACCCTGTCTCATGCATTGAACCTGGACTGGTGATTCATTTTACATATGATAATATACATGCTTCAATGCCATTTTCCCAAATCATCCCACCCTTGCGCTCTCCACAGAGTCCAAAAGACTGTTCAATACATCTGTGTCTCTTTTGCTGTCTTGCATACAGGGTTATCATTACCATCTTTCTAAATTCCATATATATGCATTATATACTGTATTGGTATTTCTCTTTCTGGCTTACTTCACTCTGTATAATAGGCTCCAGTTTCATCCACCTCATTAGAACTGATTGAAATGCATTCTTTTTAATAGCTGAGTAATATTCCATTGTGTATATGTACCACAGCTTTCTTATCCATTCGTCTGCTGATGGACATCTAGGTTGCTTCCATGTCCTGGCTATTATAAACAGTGCTGCAATGAACATTGGGGTACACGTGTCTTTTTCAATTCTGGTTTCCTCGATGTGTATGCCCAGCAGTGGGATTGCTGGGTCATATGGCAGTTCTATGTCCAGTTTTTTTAAGGAATCTCCACACTGTTCTTCATAGTGGCTGCACTAGTTTGCATTCCCACTAACAGTGTAAGAGGGTTCCCTTTTCTCCACACCCTCTCTGGCATTTATTGCTTGTAGACTTTTGGATAGCAGCCATTCTGACTGGCATGAAATGGTACCTCATTGTGCTTTTGATTTGCATTTCTCTGATAATGAGTGATGATGAGCATCTTTTCATGTGTCTGTTAGCCATCTGTATGTCTTCTTTGGAGAAATGTCTGTTTGGTGCTTTGGCCCACTTTTTGATTGGGTTGTTCCTTTTTTCTGGAATTGAGCTGCCTGAGCCACTTGTATATTTTGGAGATTAATTCGTTGTCAGTTGCTTCGTTTGCTATTATTTTCTCCCATTCTGAAGGCTGTCTTTTCACCTTGCTTATAGTTTCCTTTGTTGTGCAAAAGCTTTTAAGTTTCACTAGGTCCCATTTGTTTATTTTTGCTTTTATTTCCAATATTCTGGGAGGTGGGTCATAGAGGATCCTGTTGTGATTTATGTCGGAGAGTGTTTTACCTATGTTTTCCTCTAGGGGTTTTATAGTTTCTGGTCTTACATTTAGATCTTTAATCCATTTTGAGTTTATTTTTGTGTATGGTGTTAGAAAGTGTTCTAGTTTCATTCTTTTACAAGTGGTTGACCAGTTTTCCCAGCACCACTTGTTAAAGAGATTGTCTTTTCTCCATTGTATATTCTTGCCTCCTTTGTCAATGATAAGGTGTCCATAGGTGCATGGATTTATCTCTGGGCTTTCTATTTTGTTCCATTGATCTATATTTCTGTCTTTGTGCCAGTACCATGCTGTCTTGATGACTGTGGCTTTGTAGTAGGGCCTGAAATCAGGCAGGCTTATTCCTCTAGTTTCATTCTTCTTTCTCAAGATTGCTTTGGCTATTTGAGATTTTTTGTATTTCCATAAAATTGTGAAATTATTTGTTCTAGTTCTCTGAAAAATACCGTTGGTATCTTGATAGGGATTGTATTGAATCTATAGAATGCTTTGGGTAGTATACTCATTTTCACTCTATTGATTCTTCCAATCCATGTACATGGTATATTTCTCCATCTATTTGTGTCCTCTTTGATTTCTTTCATCAGTGTTTTATAGTTTTCTCTATATAGGTCTTTTGTTTTTTAGGTAGATATACTCCTAAGCATCTTATTCTTTTCATTGCAATGGTGAATGGAATTCTTTCCTTAATCTCTCTGTTTTCTCATTGTTAGTGTATAGGAATGCAAGGGATTTTTGTATGTTAATTTTATATCCTGCAACTTTACTATATTCATTGATTAGCTATAGTAATTTTCGGGTAGAGTCTTTAGGGTTTTCTGTATATAGGGTCATGTCATCTGCAAACATTGAGAGTTTTACTTTTTCTTTTCCAATCTGGATTCCTTTTATTTCTTTTTCTGCTCTGATTGCTGTGGCCAAAACTTCCAAATCTATGTTGAATAGTAGTGGTGAGAGTGGGCACGCTTGTCTTGTTCCTGACTTTAGGGGAAATGCTTTCAATTTTTCACCATTGAGGATAATGTTTGCTGTGGGTTTCTCATATATAGCTTTTATTCTGTTGAAGTATGTTCCTTCTATTCCTGCTTTCTGGAGGGTTCTTGTCATAAGTGGATATTGAATTTTGTCCAAGGCTTTCTCTGCATATATTGAGATAATCATATGTGTTTTATCTTTCAATTTGTTAACGTGTTTCACATTGATTGATTTGTGGATATTGAAGAATCCTTGCGTCCCTGGGATAAAGCCCACTTGGTCATGATGTATGATCTTTTTAATATGTTGTTGGATTCTGTTTGCTAGAATTTTGTTGACGATTTTTGCATCTATGTTCACCAGTGATATTGGAATGTAGTTTTCTTTTTTTGTGGCATCTTTGTCTGGTTTTTGAATTAGGGTGATGTATTTGGAAGTTTACCTTCCTCTGGAATTTTCTGGAAGAATTTGAGTAGGATAGGTGTTAGCTCTTCTCTAAATTTTTGGTAGAATTCAGCTGTGAAGCCGTCTGGTCCTGGGCTTTTGTTTGCTGGGAGATTTCTGATTATAGTTTTATTTCCATGCTTGAGATGGGTCTGTTATGATGTTCTATTTCTTCCTGGTTCAGTTTTGGGAAGTTGTACTTTTCTAAGAATTTGTCCATTTCTTCCAAGCTGTCCATTTTGTTGGCATATAGTTGCTGATAGTAGTCTCTTATGATCCTTTGTATTTCTATGTTGTCTGTTGTGATCTCTCCATTTTCATTTCTAATTTTGTTAATTTGGTTCTTCTCCCTTTGTTTCTTAATGAGTCTTGCTAATGGTTTGTCAATTTTATTTACCTTCTCAAAGAACCATCTTTTGGCTCTGTTGATTTTTGCTATGGTCTCTTTTGTTTCTTTTGCATTTATTTCTGCCCTAATTTTTAAGAATTCTTTCCTTCTACTAACCCCGGGGTTCTTCATTTCTTCCTTCTCTAGTTGCTTTAGGTGTAGAGTTAGGTTATTTATTTGACTTTTTTCTTGTTTCTTGAGGTAGGCCTGTAATGCTATGAACCTTCCCCTTAGCACTGCTTTTACAGTGTCCCATAGGTTTTGGGTTGTTGTGTTTTCATTTTCATTCATTTCTATGCATATTTTGATTTCTTTTTTGATTTCTTCTGTGATTTGTTGGTTATTCATCAGCGTGTTGTTCAGCCTCCATATGTTGGAATTTTTAATAGTTTTTCTCTTTTTTTTGAATTTACCAAGGCTAGATTTATGGCCCAGGATGTGATCTATCCTGGAGAAGTTTCCATGTGCACTTGAGAAAAAGGTGAAATTCATTGTTTTGGGGTGAAATGTCCTATAGATATCAATTAGGTCTAACTGGTCTATTGTATCATTTAAAGTTTGTGTTTCCTTGTTAATTTTCTGCTTAGTTGATCTATCCATGGTGTGAGTGGGGTATTAAAGTCTCCCACTATTATTGTGTTATTGTAATTTCCCCTTTCATACTTGTTAGCATTTGCCTTACCTATTGCGGTGCTCCTATGTTGGTGCATATATATTTATAATTGTTATATCTTTTTCTTGGATTGATCCTTTGCTCATTATGTAGCATCCTTCTTTGTCTCTTTTCACAGCCTTTATTTTAAAGGCTATTTTATCTGATATAAGTATTGCTATCCTGCTTTCTTTTGGTTTCTATTTGCATGGAATATCTTTTTCCAGACCTTCACTTTCAGTCTGTATGTGTCCCTTGTTTTGAGGTTGGTCTATTATAGACAACATATATAGGGGTCTTGTTTCTGTATCCATTCAGCCAGTCTTTGTCTTTTGGTTGGGGCATTCAACCCATTTACATTTAAGGTAATAACTGATAAGTATGATACTGTTGCCATTTACTTTGTTGTTTTGGGCTCGAGTTTATACACCCTTTCTGTGTTTCCTGTCTAGAGAAGATCCTTTAGCATTTGTTGAAGAGCTGGTTTGGTGGCGCTGAATTCTCTCAGCTTTTGCTTGTCTGTAAAGCTTTTGATTTCTCCTTCATATTTGAATGAGATCCTTGCTGGGTAGAGTAATCTGGCCTGTAGGTTTTTCTCTTTCATCACTTTAAGTATGACCTGCCATTCCCTTCTGGCCTGAAGAGTTTCTATTAAAAGATCAGCTGTTATCCTTATGGGAATCCCCTTGTGTGTTATTTGTTGTTTTTCCCTTGCTGCTTTTAATATCTGTTCTTTGTGTTTGATCTTTGTTAATTTGACTAATATGTATCTTGGGGTGTTCCTCCTTGGGTTTATCCTGTTTGGGACTCTCTGGGTTTCTTGGACTTGGGTGACTATTTCCTTCCCCATTTTAGGGACGTTTTCAACTATTATCTCCTCGAGTATTTTCTTATGGTCTTTCTTTTTGTCTTCTTATTCTGGGACTCCTATGATTTGAATGTTGGGGTGTTTAACATTGTCCCAGAGGTCTCTGAGGTTGTTCTTATTTCTTTTAGTTCTTTTTTCTTTTTTCCTCTCTGTTTCATTTATTTCTACCATTCTATCTTCTACCTCACTTACCCTATCTTCTGCCTCTGTTATTCTACTGTTGGTTCCCTCCAGAGTGCTTTTTTTTTCCTTTATTTTTATTAGTTGGAGGCTAATTACTTTACAATATTGTAGTGGTTTTTGTCATATATTTACATGAATCAGCCATGGATTTACATGTGTTCCCCATCCTGAACCCCCCCTCCCACCTCTGTCCCCATCCCATCCCTCTAGGTCATCCCAGTGCATCCAACCTCGACTGGTGATCTGTTTCACCCTGATAACATACATGTTTTGATACTGTTCTCTCAGATCATCCCACCCTCACCTTCTCCCATAGAGTCCATAAGTCTGTTCTATACATCTGTGTCTCTTTTTCTGTCTTGCATATAGGGTTATCATTACCATCTTTTTAAATTCCATATATATGCATTAGTATACTGTATTGGTGTTTATCTTTCTGACTTACTTCACTCTGTATAATGGGCTCCAGTTTTACCCACCTCCAGAGTGTTTTTGATCTCATTTATTGCATTATTCATTATATATTGACTCTTTTTTATTTCTTCTAGGTTCTTGTTAAACATTTCTTGCATCTTCTCAATCCTTGTCTCCAGGCTATTTGTCTGTAACTCCATGTTGTTTTCAAGGTTTTGGATCATTTTCACTATCATTATTCTGAATTCTTTATCAGGTAGCTTCCCTATCTCCTTCTCTTTTGTTTGGTTTGGTGGGCATTTATCCTGTTCCTTTGCCTGCTGGGTATTTCTCTGTATTTTCATTATGTTTATATTGCTGTGTTTGGGGTGGCCTTTCCATATTCTGGCAGTTTGTGGTTCCTCTTTATTGTGGAGGATTCCTCACTGTGGGTGGGGTTGGACGGGTGGCTTGTCAAGGTTTGCTGGTTAGGGAAGCTTGCATCAGTGTTCTGGTGGGTGGAGCTGGATTTCTTCTCTCTGGAGTGCAATGAAGTGTACAGTAATGAGCTTTGAGATGTCAGTGGGTTTGGTGTGACTTTGGGCAGCCTGTATATTGAAGCTCAGGGCTATGTTCCTGTGTTGCTGGAGAATTTCTGTGGTTTGTCTTGCTCTGGAACTTGTTGGCCCTTGGGTGGTGCTTGGTTTCAGTGTAGGTGTGGAAGCTTTTGATGAGCTCTTATCGATTAATATTCCCTGGAGTCAGGAGTTCTCTGGTCTCCTCGGGTTTTGGACTTAAGCCTCCTGCCTCTGGTTTTCAGTCTTATTCTTACAGTAGCCTCAAGACTTCTCCATCTCCTTTCAAAGACAATGGGCTGCCTTTCTGGGTGCCTGATGTCCTCTGCAAGCATTCAGAAGTTTTTTTGTGTAATTTGCTCAGCGTTCAAATGTTCTTTCGATGAATTTGTGGGGGAGAAAGTGGTCTCCCCATTCTATTCCTCCACCATCTTAGGACTGCCTACCTGATAACTAATATTTTAAATATATTCAACTCTTCAGCCCTCACACTAATATTTTAAATGCATTCAACCCTTCAGTGTTATGAGGTGGCAGTGTTATATCTACTTTTAACTGAGGTACACAGAGGGCAAGTAACTTGCACAAGGTCAAGCATCTAGAATGGGCAGAACCAAGATCTGGGGTTTATTCTGGAAAGTCTGGCTCCAGAGGGCTCCTCAGCAAGACAATCTCACCGACTGTTTGTAAATTTATGTTTTTGTCTAAGGTGCACCCTTTCATTGTTGTTGTTGTTCAGTTGCTAAGTTGTGTCTGACTCTTTGCAATCCTATGTAGCTGCCAGGCTCTTCTGTCCATGGGATTTCTTAGGCAATAGTGGAGTGGGTTTCCTTTTTCAGGGCATCTTCCCAACCCAGGGGTCAAATCCGTGTCTCCTGCATTGGCAGGAGGATTCTGTACCACTGAGTCACCTGGGAAGCCCATCTCTTCATTTGATGCTGTTGTTGTTCAGTCACTAAGTCATGTCTGACTCTTTGTGACCCCATGGACTTCCAGCATGACTAAAAGATTATACTCTTTCAAAATCCCCAAGTCACACCTTCCTTGCATTTTCTAGGAAGTCATTCCATTCTCAAAGTTTTCATAACGAAGTGTTTACATAATCTATTGTGTTATATATTCCATTAAAAGTTAGATACTCTATTGTAACATTTCTTTTATTTGTATTTATAAATCTATCTCTGACTAGAGTGTGTGCCTGTAGAGATGGGGACCATACATCATCTTTCTCTAGTGTTTCACTGCCAAGAACACAGTAGGTCCACAAAAAACATTTGCTGAGGATGTGAAAGCTGATGTCAGTGCTGACACAGCTTCCGCCTGTGTCGCGCCTTTACAAGGTCCACCTTGGAGGCCCCCTGCAGCCACTGACTGTCCATGCTGAGGGCTGCTCGAGTCTCTACCTGAAGGTGTCTTCTGGCTGCTGGGGAAGGCTTGGTGACACATGGAAGGCTAGATTTTGCCAGGAATTGACTCTTATGAGCCGCTTGCAACCAGGGAATGATGGATTTTGTGGACAGATGGCCCAGCTTCCCTGCACCATGGAGGCACACTTGTAGCTGTGTCCTATGAAGTCACTTCCCTGGCAGGCAGCCCCAGCAGATCTGAACCCCAGCTGCCCACAAGCAACTGGTGTGTTCACTAACACGCCTTCTCTTGGCTTCTCTCTTGTGTTATTGGAAGCTGGAAAGTTTATGATAATTTACTACATAGCAATAGAAGATGAGTACAGATTCTGGCGCCTGGAAGTGGGGTGCTGCTGTAACAAATGCCTAAAACCTGAGTATTTGCTGGGGCTGCCATAATAAAGTACCATAGCCTGGTGGATTAACCAAAAGACATTTATTTCCCACAGTTCTGGAAGCTGGAAGTCTGAGACCCAGGCATCTGTAGGGTTGCTTCTCCTCAGGCTGCTGACCTTGGCTTGCAAACAGACTTTCCTGTGTGCATCTGTGGATCTCTTCCCTCTCTGTGTAAGGACACTAGTCCTCTCGGATTAGGATGCATCCTGACAGCCTCATTTAATCTTAACTACCTCCCTTAAAGATCCTATTACCAAATAAAATCACACTGGGGGTAGGGACTTCAGCATGTGGCTTTTGGAGGGGATTCAACCCATGACAACACAGGGATTTTGCAACCAGTAGTGGATGGAGGCTGGAGGGATGTTGAGGAATATGGTAGAAAATAATCTAACTTCCCATGAATTCTTACTAGAATCTGGACTTGGAAATGTGGACGGTGAGGGCATAGAAACAAATGAGGAACAATTCAGTTCAGTCCCTCAGTTGTGTCCAAATCTTTGCAGCCCCATGGACTGTTGCATGCCAGACTTCCCTGTCTATCACCAACTCCCAGAGCTTGCTCAAACTCAAGTGCGAGTCAGTGATGCCATCCAACCATCTCATCCTCTGCGTCCCCTTTTCCTCCTGCCTTCAACCTTTCCTAGCATCATAGTCTTTTCAAAATGAGTCAGTTTTTTGCATCAGGTGGCCAAAGTATTGGAGCTTCAGCTTCAGCAGCAGTCCTTCCAATGAAAATTCAGGACTGATTTCCTTTAGGACGGACTAGTTGGATCTCCTTGCAGTCCAAGGGACTCTAGAGAATCTTCTTCAACACCACAGTTCAAAAGCATCAATTCTTTGGTGCTCAGCTTTCTTTATGTTCCAGCTCTCACATCCATGCATGACTACTGGAAAAACCATTGCTTTGACTGAACATACATTTGTTGGCAAAGTAATGTCTCTTCTTTTAAATATGCTGTCTAATATTCCATGGTGTATATGTATTACTCAGCCATTAAAAAGAATTCATTTGAATCAGTTCTAATGAGATGGATGAAACTGGAGCCCATTATACAGAGTGGAATAAGCCAGAAAGGTAAAGACCATTACAGTATACTAACACATATATATGGAATTTAGAAAGATGGTAACAAAACCCTATATGCAAAACAGAAAAAGAGACTCAGATGTACAGAACAGACTTTTGGACTCTGTGGGAGAAGGCGAGGGTGGGATGTTTCAAGAGAACAGCATCGAAACATGTATATTATCTATGATGAAGCAGATCACCAGCCCAGGCTGGATGCATGAGACAAGTGCTCAGACCTGGTGCACTGGGAAGACTCAGAGGGATCGGGTGGAGAGGGAGGTGGGAGGGGGGACTGGGATGGGGAATACATGTAAATCCATGGCTAATTCATTTCAGTGTATGCCAAAAACCACTGCAATGTTGTAAAGTAATTAGCCTCCAACTAATAAAAATAAATGAAAAAAAATATGCTGTCTAGGTTGGTCATAGCTTTTCTTCCAAGAAGTAAGTGTCTTTTAATTTCATGGCTGCAATCACCATCTGCAGTGATTTTGGAGTCCAAGAAAATAAAGTCTGTCACTGTTTCCATTGTTTCCCTGTCTATTTGCAATGAAGTGATGGGACAGGATGCTATGATCTTTGTTTTTTGAATGTTGAGTTTTAAACCAACTTTTTCACTCTCTTCTTTCACTTTCATCAAGAGGCTCTTTTAGTTCTTCTTCACTTTCTGCCATAAGGGTGGTGTCATCTGCATACCTGAGGTTATTGATATTTCTCCTGGCAATCTTGATTCCAGCTTGTGCTTCATCCAGCTCAGCGTTTCTCATGATGTACTCTGCACATAAATTAAATAAGCAGGGTGACAATATATAGCCTTGACATACTCCTTTCCTGATTTGGAAATCAGGAAATCAGTCCGTTGTTCCATGTCCTGGTTCTAACTGTTGTTTATTGAGCTGCATACAGATTTCTCAGGAGGCAGGTCAGGTGGTCTGGTATTCCCATCTCTTGAAGAATTTTCCACAATTTGTTGTGGCCACACAGTCAAAGGCTTTGGTGTAGTCAGTAAAACAGAAGTTGATGTTTCTCTGGAACTCTCTTGCGTTTTCAATGATCCAACAGATGTTGGCAATTTGATCTCTGGTTCCTTTCTGCCTTTTCTAAGTCCAGCTTGAACATCTGGAAGTTCATGGTTCACATACTGTTGAAGCCTGGCTTGGAGAATTTTGAGCATTACTTTGCTAGTGTGTGAGTTGAACGCAATTGTGCAGTAGTTTGAATATTCTTGGGCTTTGCCTTTCTTTGGGATTAGAGTGAAAATTGAACTTTTCCAGTCCTGTAGCCACTGCTAAGTTTCCAAATTTGCTGGCATATTGAGTGTGCCACTTTAACAGCATCATCTTTTAGGATTTGAAATAGCTCAGCTGGAATTCCATCACCTCCATAGGAACATGTTATTGGAAATTGGAGGAAGGGGATTCTTTCTGTGTACTGGTGGAAAGTTTGTAAAAATTGTCTTTGGAGTTACGTGGAAAGCAGAAACTATGTGATAAATTTCATGACATATCTACAGAGATTTTTCAAGGAAAGTGTGGTAAGTGCTGCCTGGTTTCTTCTTTCCGCTTATGGTAAAATGCAAGAGGAGAGAGATGCATTGAAGGAAGAACTTTTTTTTTTTAATGGGAAAAAGAATTTCATGACTTAAAAGATTCTGAGCCTCTCCAGATGGCAAAGGTGAGAAAAGTTGTACCACCAACACTTAGTTAAAAATCAGAAAGAGACAGTCACACAAAAGGCCTTCTGAGAAAGTTAAGGGTGTGCCCACAGATCTTCTCGGTCAAACTACAGAATCTCTAGAAAACGTAAAGGCATTGCCCCTCAGTCATCTCAGGGGAGGCTGAGGTATGGGACAGTTTATTGTAACAGTATCTGTGGATATAGCTTTATACATGTGCCTAATGGAGGGAACTGCAGTGACAGCCACACAAGGCCTACGAAGTTTTTCAAAAATTACCTTAATAGAAACACTGCTGGGACTTCCCTGGTGGTCCAGTGATTAAGACTTTGTCTTCCAATGCAGGAGGCAGGGGTTCTATTCCTGGTCTAGGAGCTAAGATCTTGCATGCCTCATGGCCAAAAACCCAAATATAAGACAGAAGCATATTGTAACAAATTCAATCAAGACTATAAAAATGGTCCACATTAAAACACACACACACACACACACACACACACACACACGCACAAAACCCTGGCAGTTTGAACTGCAAGGGACTAAGATATTACGACAGGAGGCTGTCAGAGAAACCTGAATAATCATAACATAACCATTACTTCATGATTGTGTTACGATAAATATATGTGACTCTAAGCAGGTAGCTTGCACTCTCCTGCTGGCGTTGAAGAAGCAAACTGCCAGAGCAGTTTCTCTGAAAGTAGACTTTCAGAGGTCCCAGTAGGAAACAGGCTGATAAAAGTCTCAACTGCAAACACGGGCTACTCTTCATGGGAAAAGAGGGCAGAGTCAAGACTCTGAGAGAGTGGGACCTGAGCCACGGAGGATTATTCCCAAGCTTGAAACCTAATCAAGGAACTCCCACCATCTACCAGGCTGGATTTCTCAGCAGTATTGGACGAGGGACTCCTTTTAACCTTCAGATTCTCCTATTTTGAACGCAAATGTCTATGGCGATTATCCTATGCCCAGTCCACAAGCAAGTGTTGGGAGGGCTGGGGGCACACAGTTTGTCTCTGTAGGTTCACCCCTGTACAGATGGAATGGAACTGTGCCCTTGCAGCTGTGCCTAGTAGATAGGCCCCCAAGAGCTTTACCTACACCTGACCCCCATTTAACTTGAGACGATGCTCTAACAGGATGAGATGGGAGCCCTGGGCTGGAGTAAACACTTTCTGTAGTGGGAGGGACAGTGAGGATCAGCGTGGACAGGCCCTATAGTGGCTCATCAGTGCCTCTGGCCTCCTGGTACTCTTGTCTCTGTGTGGTCCCCTCGCTGTGAGCCTTGGCAGGACCGGTGCCTTGCTTCTAACCAACATAACTTGACAGAGGTGATAGGATGCCGTGTTCACACTTCTGTGTTATGTTATATAGCAAAGGTCATGGGATGTCACCTGTCCCATGGTTATGTTACATGATTTGGCAATCATGATAGGGCATTACTTCATGGCTGAAAGTGAAAGTCAAAGTCACTCTGTCGTGTCTGACTCTTTGCAACCCCATGGTCTATATAGTCCGTGGAATTCTCCAGGCCAGAATACTGAAGTGAGTAGCCTTTCCCTTCTCTAGGGGGTCTTCCCAACCCAGGGGTTGAACCCTTGTCTCCCACATTGCAGGCAGATCCTTTATTAACTGAGCCACAAGGGAAGCCCGAGAATACTGGAGTGGGTAGGCTTTCTCTTCTCCAGCGGATCTTCCTGACCCAGGATTGAACCGGGGTCTCCTGCATTGCAGGCGGATTCTTTACCAGCTGAGTTATCAGGGTCATGTTTATGTAATGCCAAATACAAAAACCCCAAGCACGGAGCTCTCACTCTCTTGCTGGCTATGACGAAGCAAACTGCCACAAGCTCTACAGATTCTGCCCACAACCTAAATGAGCCCGGATGTGGATTCTTTCCCAGTCAAGCTTCCGGATAACCATGAAACCCAATTGATCTCCAACTGTAGTCCTATGAGAGATTGAGCACAGAACACAGATTCCACATTCACAGAAATTGTGAGATAATAAATGTGTGTTCTTCTGAGCCACAGCGTGTGTGGTAACTTATTATTCAGCAACAGAAAACTAATACGAAGATTCTCAACAGGAAATGAATTGTGTGAGTGCCACAAACTCAAACTAGTGCCATCCTGGGTATTGCCTCTGCATCACAATTTTCACCTTAAAGGTAATAATGTGAAAGTGAAAGGCACTCAGTTGTGTCCAGCTCTTTGCAACCCCATGGAATCCATGGAATTCTCTAGGCCAGAATACTGGAGTGGGTAGCCTTTCCCTTCTCCAGGGGGTCCTCCCAACTCAGGAATTGAACCCAGGTGTCCCATATTGCAGGTGGATCCTTTACCAGCTGAACCAGAAGGGAAGACCAAGAATACTGGAGTGAGTAGCCTATCCTATTTCTAGCAGATCTTCTCGACTCAGGAATCGAACTGGAGTCTCCTGCATTGCAGGCAGATTCTTTGCCAACTGAGCTATCAGGGAAGCCCTATAGGTAACAATAGTAGCATCCAATCAGGTGGATGGTGATGTGCAGCTTGGAAATGATCAAACTGATCAACTTCTCTATTCCTATTTAGAGTCAACAATATAATGCTCATATTTAAAATTACATGACAAAATGATAAAGATGATAGGATTTGACAGTGCCCCCCCAAGAAACCTACAGCTGCCATCTTTGTGCCCCAATTCCTGTGAGACACTAAATAAAAGATAAAATTAAATCTTTCAAGTTCTGAGTATGTGTGGGAGTCACATGCTTTTCCCTTTGGATTTAGAAGGACTATTTTCAGTTAGGTTACCCCTGCCAGGAGAGAAGAGTTGGGGCAAACAAGGCATCTCTGAAAACAGCATCTCTGTATTTAGAGTTTTCCAGTTATCAAAGCCCACCCATTCTCCCTTGGTGAGTTCAACTGCCAGGAGTTCAGAGCAGGCCACTCCAGGGGAAGCCACACAAGTCTGGAGGCATGCCTGTGGTCTGAGTGCTCACTGTTTGACCTCAGATGTGATCAGCTCAGGGGGCAGGGAGGCCACGTGGACAGAGGGGGGCAGCAGCCTTTGAAAGCTTACTCACTTGCTCCTTGGTGCTTGATTCTGTCACCATGTGGGATCTGTCCATCTCCTCCTTGGAGTGACAGCTAGGGACAGGGTCGCTGCAGGAATGCTGGGACAGGGATTTTCTCGGAAATAGACCCAACTATCAAGTGGCCGTAAATTACTTCCCAGTACAAATGATGACTGACAATTGCTTTAAAACGGTACATCCTATTTATGTTTACCTTCAGGGTGACTACAGATACCAAACTCTTGAGAGGGAGCATCTGAGAGCATTTGTTCACGAGGCCTTAGTGGTCCAATTTTCACTGGAAGCCTAGGCTCTTCCGTGTTCTAGGACCATGGAACGCGAACGTCCAGCTGTTCTCTATTTGTTCCCTGCGCTGCAGTTGTGAGATCCAGTCATTTGTGATGTAGAAACGCCACGTGGGTGCTCGATGTTGGCCAGTTGGGAGCTCAGAGGTTTTTGTTTAATGTCCAGCTCTCCTCAGAATAAAAGAAGGGGTGAGTACCTGCAGGGCTCACTCTCCTGGGATAACTCCTTCTGCCCTGAAAACATCTGTTTTTACTTTTTTTGAGTAACATCTAAGCCATAGGCACTGAGGCTGCTCCAACTGTGAAAGGAAATGTCAAGGTAGCTCAGGTGAAGCACTGCTCTGAAGGAGGAAAGATGGTGACGATAAGCAGTGGGGGTCAGTTTTTACTTTTTTTGCTTTCAGAGCTGGCTGTGTGGGTGTTGGGAAGTGGAGGTGGGGTGGAAGTGGTGGGTGTGAGGCATGCCAAATACTAATGTCATTTACACAACAGAAAACACTTTTCAGAAGCTTCCAGATTTGGTTGGATAATAGAAACCAAGATGGACAATAAACCTGACTTTGGCCTTAGCCTTACCCACTCCTCTGGGACTGAGCTCACTTGCCCCAATCGCCTGAATTTAGGTAAGGGAGAGAATGGGGCAGGTGTAACATTTTCTTTTCACAGTTTCTGGTGCTGGAAAGGTGGAGAAGGCACAGTGAAGTTGGAAGGAGGTTCCAGAAAGTAATGGGCACCAAGAGAGCTGTGAGATGCCAAATCTGTTGTCCTCACTGGTATTAAAAGTGCAGAAATACTAAAACTTTAGCGAAGGTTAATCACCTGTTCTACCAGTGAAAGCCTGGGTTCTAATCAACCTAATAGACATGCTGTGGGTGTGTGTGTGTGTTTTTTTAAATTGGATTTGTAATTTTTTGTGACTTGTTTTCCTTTTTAAATTCATTTATGTATTTCCTTATCCCTTGGCTGTGTTGAGTCGTGGGTGTAGCATGCGGGATCTTTGCTGCGTCATGCAGAATCTTTTGTTGCAGTTCACGGACTAGCTGTGGTGCGTGGCATCCAGCATGTGTGGGCTTTGGTAGCTGTGGGAGATGGGAGCTTAGTTGCTCCCCAACACATAGGAGCTTAATTCCCTGACCAGGGATCGAACCCGCACCCCCGCACTGTAAGGCAGATTCTTAACCACTCGACCCCTAGGAAAGCCCCTGCTGTAGGTGTTTTTAAGTGATGTTTTTGATGAGAAGTTTTAGCATATAGGCAATCTGACCCCAAAGTTTCATTTATAATTAACTTTTTCTTTAAAAAAAAATTAATGATCACTACAAGCACAGAGTCAGAAGGACTTCCTGAATCTTAACTATTCATATCCATTTAATTAACATGTCCTGAAAATCTGCAGGATTGCATATCAAACCAATATTGCCGGCACAGTATAAAATTGAATCTGACCTTTATATGAATCAATTTATTTTGCAATAGAACAATTTCTTGATCTGAGACCTGTGTCCTTCATGGACAGGGATTTAACCAATGGCCTGACTGTGGCTCACAAAGCCCGCCACCATCCAGTGTCTGAACGGACCTCCCCTCCCCTTCGCTGCCCACTCTTTTCCAGGTCCCCTGACCCCGGGCTACTTCCCCATGCCTGGTCCTGCCCCCAGGGTCTTTGCACATGTTCTTCCTCCCTCCTGAGAATTTCTCCCCCTCCGAGGTCTTCTTCCTGGCTCCCTCATCACCTTCTTGGAAGGCTCTCCTCAAGAGCTCTGAATGGCTTCACCCTCAGATACTCTATATTATGAAGACACTTTCTTTTCTTCATCATATTTATTGCTACATAGCTGTGTTGTCTGTTTATTTGGATGATCATTGTCTGTCTTCCTGTGAGAATCACAGCTCCTCAGGACAGGGACCTAGCACTTATGGACATCCCCCTCACCTAGAGTGAGGCTCCAGCAAACATCTGTTAAATGAATGAGTGAAATTAACATAAAATTTTCTGAATCCTGGGTTTTAATGATACAGATATTGTAAAGCAATTAGCTTCCAACTAATAAAAATAAATGAAAAAAAAAATGATACAGATCTCAGAACTGACTCTGAGGTAACAAACAAGTTTTGACAACCCTGGATAAATAGGAGGACATAAACTCTGAGGCAAATTCTTTATCACCAGAGATGGTATTTTTCAGGTTTGGTAGGACTTTGTAAGCCTAAGAAGGTTTAAAAATAAGTACTGCAGCATGATCCAAAAAATTATAAAATATCTATTGAAATAATGAAGAAAGGAAGAAAAATGAAACTATTAATATTTTTGTAATAACCAAACTATTAATATTTTAGTAAGAGGTTAAGTGTTGGTGAAACAACATATTTTATAGCCATTATGACAATTATGATATTTGATGTGTCTTCACTGTTTTTCTTTGCATACATTTACTTTCCTGTGTTAATGTGTGAACCAGCGAGGAAAACTTAAAATATTTCACCTGTGATGTTCTTGAAATATTTGGGAGCATGTGACTATTTAATACTTAAATGCATAGTTTGATTAATGTTACTAATTTAATAGTAGGTACTGGTATTTTTCTAAAATATTACTTAATAGATCCATAATTTTATCACATTGTTAAACTAACTACAAATAGTAGAAGGTATTCTCCATATACCAAAGCTCCTTAGACAGTTGGGATCTGGCCATTGAAGCGTTGCAAGGGAAATACCAGCACCCTCATTTTATAGACAAGGAAACTCCTGTCTAAAGCAGCAGGTGACTTGTCTAAAGCCACCCAGTTTGTAATTGGCTGACCTTGGACTTACACACCACATGCTCACTCCTTGGATCTCCTCTTCCTATCTCTAAATGCTTTTTAAAATGGCCATTTATTCTTTTTATTTTTTTTTATTGGAGTATAGTTGACTTACAATGTTGTGATATAAAGGTTTTTTAATATTATTCTCTGTGTGCATTAGCATTTTAAAGTGATTTCTAGGCTATTAAAAAGGGTGATCATTAAGTTCAAGCTTCAGTCCACCTAAAAGAGTGGTTCTTAAAGCGTGTCCTCCACCCATCAGTGGCATCAGCAGCATCTGAGTGCTTGCTAGACAGGCAAACCATGGAGGCCACCCTAAACGAGTGAATCAGAATCTCTAGGGTGGGGCCAGGAATCTTGGATTTAATAAGATCCTCAGGAGATTCAGCTGAAAGTCCATTTGAGAACCACTAGGCAAGAAAAACATGACCATTCAACTGACCCTTTATACGAAAGTGTTAGTCACTCAGTTATGTCTGACTCTTAGCGATCCCATGGACTGTAGCCCACCTGGCTCCTCTGCCCATGGAATTCTCCAGGCAAGAATAATGGAGTGGGTTGCCATTTCCTTCTCCAGGGGATCTTCCTGACCTACAGATTGAACCCAGATCTCCTGAACTGCAGGCAGATTCTTTACCATCTGAGCCAGCAGCAAGGCAGATTCCTAACCACAGATCACGAAGGCCCTTTATATAAAAGAATCTAATTCAGCAGGAATTTTGGTAATGTTGTTTATGACATTCTTGTGGACAAAATGATGTCACATACAAAAGGAGTTTCTCAAAGTTATTTCCCAAAAGTTTTATGTTTTAAAGGGTGCTCCCCATCCCCTCTCACATTGCTTACATGCCTTTGGCTTGGGTACCTGAAGTTTAACTTTTGACACAATTCTAAGCTAACCCTTGGCTCTGGGTTTCTGAGATTTTGGAAATGTTGGCCGGTGTAAACTTGCACTGTTACATTATGTGGACAAATTGCTTTTCAATGACCTAAATCAAGGTTCTCAAAGCATGTCCCCAGACCAGTAGCATCAGTGTCACCTGGAATCTTTTCAGAATTGCAAATTCTCAGGCTCCATCACAGCCCTGCTCAATCAGAAACTCTGGGGATAGGCCTGGCAATCTGTGTTTTATCAAGCCATCCAGGTGATTCTGTTGGACTATAGCTTGAGAAACACTGACCTGAAAGAATTGACATAGAAGAGTATGTCCCAGTGATTTTGACATGTGATTTAAATAAGGTTTAGACTGAAGCAGCTGACACAACCAATCAAAGAACAGCGTGTTGGTTGCAATGGTGAATTTACATTCAAAACCAGCCAGCCTGAAGTTTACAATTCTGAAGAAACAGTACTTTGCCACCACCTAAGGAACTGTATACCTCTTCCACTACTGTTTTTATATCACAATCTCTTCTCTCATTTTCCTTTGTCTGTTTTAAAAGGCAATTTGACTCCAAATTAGAACTTCCAGTTCTACTTAAAAAATAAATAAATAAAACATTTTGACAAAATGGGCTTTAAACCTGCACAACTCTACCTATTCATTCCTTTCTATCAATTCATTCATGGCTTCTTATTCCAAAGAATATTCTGACTTCTGCAATATATTCTGCATAGTTTTTAACTAGCCCTTCTCAGGTCATTTGCAAGATTTCCCCAGAGCAGTCTTGTTTAAAGAGTGAGTTCATCCATACTTCGTGGCGTACTCTGGCCCCTTGAACCTATTATTTTCCTAATTCAAGGAGCTGGTACAGTCAGTGGATTCACTATGATACAAAAGTGCTGACAGCACCAACTGTATTCATAGGGTCTGGAGAAGGAGCAGCTCCATCTTAAAGGGTTTGGTGAGAGTATGAAGGATGGACTTCTTGGGTGTCTTTCAGTTAGAAAGCATTTAATTAACTTTGTTCTTTCTGGGGAAAATTCAACCTAGACTTCCAGATGTTCAAGTTGGTTTTAGAAAAGGTAGAGGAACCAGAGTCAAATTGCCAACATCTGCTGGATCATCGAAAAAGCAAGAGCGTTCCAGAGAAACATCTATCTGCTTTATTGACTACGACAAAGGCTTCGACTGTATAGATCACAATAAACTGTGGAAAATTCTGAAAGAGCTGGGAATACCAGAACACCTGACCTGCCTCTTGAGAAACCTGTATGCAGGTCAGGAAGCAATGGTTAGAACTGGACTTGGAACAACAGACTGGTTCCAAATAGGAAAAGGAGTATGTCAAAGCTGTATATTGTCACCCTGCTTATTTAACTTATATGCAGAGTACATCATGAGAAATGCTGGACTGGATGAAGTACAAGCTGGAATCAAGATTGCTGGGAGAAATCAATAACCTCAGAAATGCAGATGATACCACCCTTATGGCAGAAAGTGAAGAAGAACTAAAGAGCCTCTTGATGAAAGTGAAAGAGGAGAGTGAAAAAGTTGGCTTAAAACTCAACATTCAGAAAACTAAGATCATGGCATCCGGTCCCATCACTTCATGGCAAATAGATGGGGAAAGAGTGGAAACAGTGGCTGACTTTATTTTTGGGGGCTCCAAAATCACTGCAGATTGCAGCCATGAAATTAAAAGACGCTTACTCCTTGGAAGAAAAGTTGTGATCAACCTAGACAGCATATTAAAAAGCAGTGACAAAGTCCTTCTAGTCAAAGCTACGGCTTTTTCAGTAATCATGTATGGGTGTGAGAGTTGGACTATAAATAAAGCTGAGTATCAAAGAACTGATGCTTTTGAACTGTGGTGTTGGAGAAGACTCTTGAGAGTCCCTTGAACTGCAAGGAGATCCAACCAGTCTATCTTAAAGGAGATCAGTCCTGGGTGTTCACTGGAAGGACTGATGTTGAAGCTGAAACTCCAATACTTTGGCCACCTGATGAGAAGAGGTGACTCATTTGAAAAGACCCTGATGCTGGGAAAGCTTGAAGGCAGGAGGAGAAGGGGACGACAGAGGATGAGATGGTTGGATGGCATCACCTACTCAATGGACATGAATTTGAGTAAATTCTGGGAGTTGGTGATGGACAAGGAGGCCTGGCATGCTGCATTTCATGGGGTCACAAAGAGTTGGACATGACTGAGTGACTGAACTGAAGTGAAGTGACTCTTCATTCCTTATCTGTATTTTTTTTTTTCCCCACAGGCATTACTGTGCCTGAAATGTGCAGAAATCCAGGACTGGATTCACACTGGAGATGCATTTTCTAGTCATTTGTCTTTTAGCATTTAAAAGCCTATAACAAATATTCCCCCATACAGACTGGATTCTCACACATTTGGCATCAAATTTGGGAAGCCCATTATGTGAGTAAGAGAAACATGGGGCTGTTAGGCAACTTTGCTCCACTTCTTAGTGGGGCTGATAAATTCTGTCCAAGAAGAAAGGTAGCAGCTCACCCAGGAGATGGAAGAAATAAGGTAGAAGATCCTCTTAAGTCCTACAGCCACTGGGCATGATGGGTTATCACTGGTATGGGAGCTTCCTACCTTACTGCCAGCCAGGACCTGCTAAGACTAGCACAAGTGAAGAACAATGGTGCAGTAGATGTCACTCTAACCTCATCCCGTAATAAGCACACTCCACACTCCCTAACAAGAGAGCACATCCTGGCCTTTAACTAAGATGATACACTAAAACAGCTCCCTTCTAGAACATTCCTCATCAAATGGCAATTTCTTAAAGTTAAGAAAATAGCCCTTGTTTCATTTGGACATTCTCCTTTGCCATGATGATCAATAGCAGATAACTTTTTGGAGCACACTGCATCTTCCTTTTCTGGGTTTTATAAAAACTCAGAATATTGCAAAAAATAATGAAACTATAAAGCAAATTCTTTCCAATCTTGATTTCTTTTTAGATAAGTCCCAGCCTATTATTTAGTCATTAGTGAGGCATTTATCTTTTATTCCAGAGAAAATCATCTTCAATAGAAGGATCAGTTCAGTTCAGTTCAGTTGCTCAGTCATGTCCGACCCTTTGTGATCCCATGGACGGCAGCACGCCTGGCCTCCCTGTCTAGGATACTGCCTAATATTAACAAGTAGAGTTGGTTAACTGGTCAGCTTCTATTAAATGTTGATCAATACCTGTTTAAGATGAGAGGTTCCATTTTGTCCCTAAAGATTTATCTTATTGAATATCCACCTCTTTTTTACATTTCACCTGGCCTGAAAAGTTTCAAAATCTTATCAGAACATAAAATTTACAAGATGCAAGATTAAAACACTCTGTGTCAATCTTTGGGCAGGACAGACCCAGATATTCAGTACGAGAATAAATTGGCTCATAAGACCATGAATAAATGACAAAATCACAATTCCAAGTTACTCAGTGCAAGTGATCTCTTACAAGCATTTCTTGTAGTTTATCAGCTAGGTTCCTTCTTTAAATCCTTTAAAAATACACCCACTGCTGTTTTACATATCATTTAAACCCAGTGTATTCAATATGCATGTTAATATAGAATAAGGTATTTACCTAGCTCAGATGCCTACTGATATAAGAAGTAAGGACAGAATTTGACCTATTGGATAACATGACAATAAGCTTCAATGATTAATTCCCACAGGAAGCCTTTGGGCAATATGATGGCCCAGGGAATTCTTATCATCCTGAGGTACAGAAGTAAACTGCAAAGTCCGGGTTTTTGGTAGTCTCTTGACCTATCTGAAATGTTTTGAGTCTGATTTCCACTTTAATGCAATGATCCTGATGAACAGTCCGTTTAAAAATCTACTAGCTATTTGTTTAAGGTAAGTTATATCTTATTCCAGGAATCACATAATTCATTTTTATTTGAAATCTCTCTCTGTTAGACTATGAAGACTATATATGTATAATTTATAGGTATGTATACACTAATAAATATATTTTATTATATACAAAATATATATGCATATGCATGTATGTGAGTATACATACATAAAAATCATTTAGTATAGATAAAACCTGTTTTTACTAAATTTTATATAAAAGTTTAGACATTCTGAGGAAAAATGCATAACAACACAAGGCTGCCTAGTATACTATCTACTCAGAGGTTACTGACAATATCTACCAGAGTAGGTGGATGATGTTTTTTAGTTAAAAGAATGAACACCATTAAAAGTAGAAATAAAAATTTCCTATTTTGTGTTTGCATTGTATGAATCTGAGAAAAAAAGATTCACATCTGAAAGCTGAGGTTGCTTTTCATGTGCTGCAATTTATAAGTGGTAAATGTTATAATCACTGAAGAATAATTGTGGATAATATGTGGATATTTAAAAACAAATACATGATTTAGGCATTTGAGAGCTCACCCTGCGTCAAATGAGATCACGCTTTTCAAGCCAACTTAAAGAGCAAGTCCTGGTCATACCTTCATGGGCGCCAGCTGGATGGGCGTGATGCAGGAAGGGTCCACCATGGGCTTTGGCCTGTTGGCGGTGTCTGCTAGCAGGCTGTGCCACTGCTGTGGGAGGCCAGTAAATTTCTGTTCCTGTGGATCAAACCCAGTGTGAACCCTGTGTTCAAAGTTGGATGGGCCGGATATTTCAATCTTTTTCTTTTTTTTTCCAAACATGATGCAAAATCCTGAGAAATGAAAACAGAAAAGGGAGCGGTTTATTATCTTGCCAGCCAGAAGACCACAGGAAAATTAGTAATTCACTCATCATTCTGTCTTTTCAGCTTTTCCACTATTAGCTGCAGATGATGCAGATTGTACTTTCAGAGTTTGTATGAGGCAACTTCATTTAAAAATTTTGCTTTTTCCTTATACTTGCCATGTGGAGTAGGGTTTCCCAACTCCCTGAGTTTGGTCATGTGACTCACTTTAACTAATGGACTGTGGAGGAAGAAAAAGCCCTTCAGTTCAGGGTGGAGATGTTTTAAGATTTTTTTGATGTGGATGGTTTTTACTCTCTTTACTGGATTTGTTACAATACTGCTTCTGTGTTATGTTCTGCTTTGTTTTCTTGCCTCTAAGGCGTGTGGGATCAAACCTGCACCCCCTGCAGCAGAAGGCAAATCTCATCCACTGGACCACCAGGGACGTCCCCAGGGTGAGGTTTTTGAAGGTATTGTGTTTCCACTTCCCTCTTACACTTCTGTCACTTGGCATGCACATCTCTCTAGTGGACGACAGTCCCTCAGCCAAGATTCTGGAAGGAGAGATGCACAAGGCAGACACAAATCTGACCCCCAGGCTGGAGTCAGACCAACAGCTGACTTGTGAGTATGAAATGTTTGTCATGGAGCCATTAAGACCTCATATTTGGTGTTACCAAAGCAAAAGCTGACTAGCACACAGAGAGAAGCATCTCAAGGTCTGATGTGCACTTAACATCTAAAACAAGTGTATGGAAAAATATGTGTAAACACGAAGAATGGGGTTAATTATATTTGCCACATAAAATTTTATTAGGATTAAACAAGTAAACACTTGTAAGACAAATGTCTGAAAAGCACCTGGCACAAAGTGAGTGCTAAGTGCTCGTATGGAACACACCTCTGGATGAATATACCAGAGATTGACTGGTATTACCTGCAGAGAAGGGAGCCGGGGGGACGCAGGGAACAATATCGATTTTATACGGTATATTTAGAATTTTATGCAATGTATTTTACTTGTTTGAAACAATGCAGTTTACATATTTAAAACCTCCTATGGCTTCCCTGGTGGCTCAGCGATAAAGAACCTGCCTGCCAATACAGGAGGCACAGGTTCAATCCCTGGGTTGGGAAGATCCGTGAAGAAAGAAATGGCAACCCACTCCAGTATCTCGCCTGGGAATTCCATGGGCGGCAGAGCCTGGTGGGCTACAGGCCATGGGTTTCCAAAAGAGTTGGACACGACTTTGTGACTAAACAACAACAAATGACAAAGATACACATAGAAAATATGTAAAATAGTCAGTTTACGCTTTACGTTTATTGAAAACACGTAAGGTACTCTGGACTTGAATGCCACTTAGTGTTCACTGTGATCACAGGTGACTGCTTTTCCCTCTCTGAAGTTATTGTGAACAGACAATCACAATCATTTGGGGAATCCCAACGACCTTGTTGCACCTATTACAAAACATGGTGCTTTGGCTTCAGTGTTTCTCTGTGGGAGAAACTTTCTCCCAGCCCTCGGACTTGAGTAGGTGGGTTATACATACACTCCTACAGTCATGTACATATTTTTCACCACACTTATTCATTGCTGTCAGTCGTGTACAATGGCATGCCTAGGATCTGTCTTCCCTTCTAGAATATAAGATCCGTAAGAGCAGGGATGCTGTCCACTTGTTCATTACTGTTAGCCAATGTCTGGCACATGGTAGGGGTCAAGAAATATTTGCTGAGAGACAAACATCACCCAGAACAGAACATTTAGTGAAGAACACCTAAGATCACAGCTCCACAGATGTTAACATCGTCCTTTTCACTCTCCCTCCCTCCCTTCCCTTCATCCTCCTTTGGAACTTCTTCTTTTTTTGCTTTTCTTTTAACTGTTATCCCTGCTCAGTCAGCAGGGGTTTCCTACTCCCTTCTAGTTTTCTAATGCTTCTATTCCTTCACCACCTGGTGAGAACCTGCTTTCTGGTTGGCTTTCTCTTTGCTGTAACCTCACATGTTGGAGAATCCCAGAGACGGGGGAGCCTGGTGGGCTGCCATCGATGGGGTCACACAGAGTCGGACACGACTGACGTGACTCAGCCGCAGCAGCAGCACCTGTTGGAAGGGACAAAGGAGCTGGCACTGGCCTTTTCTAATAAGGGCACTAATACCATTCATGAGGTTCCGACCGCAAGGGACAATCACCTCCCAAAGGCCCCACTTCCTACTGCCATCACACTGGGGCTCTGGCGGTGGCTCAGCAGTAAAGAATTTACCTGCAAACGCAGGAGATGCAGGTTCAATCCCTGAGATGGGAAGATCCCCTGGAGAAGGAAATGGCAACCCAGTCCAGTATTCCTGCCTGCAAAATCCCATGGACAGAGGAGCCTGGCTACAGTCCATAGAGTCACAAAAGATTTAGATACAATTTAGTGACTAAACAACGCTTGGATTAGAATGTCAACACACAGATTTCGGAGAGACACATTCAGACCACAGCACAGCATATGTAGCCTTGACAGGGACCAGAGTCTTCATAGCATTAACTCCCCAGACTTTATCAAAACCCTTTTTCACATCCATCCTGGTGCTTACTTCAAACTCATTTAGCAAACTCACATAAGCTGACAATGAAAAGCTAATGAAAGATAAAAAGGGCTCAAAAATACCTTGACATGTTGTCTCTCTTACAAAACATAATGACATGTTTTTAAAACTCTTTAAGTACCTTACTATAATTAGGTTAATAAATACAGGTCAGTTGATTTCCAACATTTGAGCACACCTCAGAGAGAGCATGAAGAAGGAAAGGCTGCAGCAGCAGTGGACTGTCGCAGGAATGGCCCTGGTGTCTCCTGCCTGCCAGTGTCCAGCCCTCGGGTGGGTCTCTCCAGCTCTGACTCTGGACCAGGATATGTAATCCACATAAGGACAACAGAAATTATGACCCAAGCCTGGAACGTGCTTGCCCCCTGGGGCTTGGCTCCATGCTGCTCTTGGAACCAGCCAGCATGAGGACGAGGCCAGCCCGTCGAGTTAGGGGGTGACAGGTCATGTAACCCAGTCACTCATCAGCCCAGGCAACGAGTCCTGGAAACTGCTGTCTTGCTGACCGGCAGCTATCCACTTTTGCACCCAGTCAAAACAAGCAGGAAGAAAAAAAACGACAAACAGCTGAGACAGACCTACGGTATCAACCTACAGAATCAGAAAGTAAATAAAATGGCTGTTGCTTTAAGCCATTACATTTTGGAGCAGATCATTGCACAGAAAATGCTAACTGATTATGATCCCATCCCCTGCCTCTTCAGATGCCCATCACTCTTCTCTATTTTAGTTGCTTCACAGTCTCAAGCAACAGTGCCCCATCTGGGTAACCATATTAGCTGTTATATTGTGTCCACTCAGTGGAGTCTTAATTGTGATGCTATCCTCTGGCTTGTCAAGGACCTAGGTTTTCAGTGGCCAAGAAATTATGCCAAATAAGTAAGTGACTCTATATACCATCTCTCAGTATTATTTTATAAAAATAAAAATATATTTGAAATATAATTTGGTTATGCATTGGCTGAATCCACTTGACATTTTAATAAACTTTATGATCACTTTTAGAAACCAGGTGACAATTGTTGTAGAAAAATCATTTGAGGATTTGCATGTATTCATACTTGAACAAGCACTGAGAATGTTAGATCAAACATTTTTAGAACCAGAATAGAAATGTCTTACTATTTCCTTCCCGACTGTGAATTTCTCACTGGTTGCTATGGCATTCAAGTGAGAATATAAAAAAAAGAAAATATTAATGAACTAATACTATTCTTGTAAAATAAGACAGAGGAAACCCACAGCTGAATTAATTTGCCTACATTTCATCATGTGATACTATACAACTGTAATTTAAATGGTAGTAAATATAGCTCTAGGAGTCTAGTAAGTTTGAATTAAAGAAGAAACAACTTAAAAAGAAAGTGAAGCTGTAAATCCTAAAGTCATGTTCCTGTGAAGCTCACACATGACTAAAAGCAGAGAGGGAACATCCAAAGTGTATTGTGACATTCCATGAGTGATGTCCATTCCCCTGATAGCACTGAGGAAACTCACATTCAGGCCAAAGATAGTATGGACCCTCCTCAAATCCACACCTGCTTGGTCAGGACTTCTTCTCTCGGACGAGCACCTGCTTAGTCTGGAAAAGTGCTAACTGTCCAGTGTGTCTGAGCTCACTTAAAACTCAAGACAATCCTCTGGTGGGGGGTCCTCAAGACCACCCCTAGGTTTCATGTATTGGAAGAACTCACAGGACTCAGCACGGAGTGATACTCATGGTGAGGATCTATTGCAGAGAAAGCATACAATGCAGAACCAGCAGAAGAGAAAGGTGCATGGGCGAAGTCTGCAGGCACGAGCCCCCAGTGGTCTCTCCCAGCAGACTGAGGCTGGATGTGACAATTTCTTTAGCGCTGAATTATGACAACACAGGAAATTCTGTCCACACAGGGAAGCTTGGAAAAGACTCAGTGCCTGAGGATTTTACCCGGTACCTGTCACATGGGCACCTCTGCCTGGTCCCTGCCAAAATTCCAAACTCCAGAAGGAAACATGGGTTCAGCAGAGACTAAAATAGTCTGGATAAACAGTTTAGTCACAGTGAGCCATTATTATCAGGGAACAGTGAGAACCCTCCTAAAACCCAAGTTTCCAGATGCCAGTAAAGGGCCAATCCTGCAATTAGGTTACTCAAAGATAGTCTCAGGCCTGCTGTGTGAACTCCTTCTGCACAAGGGGTGTTATCATCATACCTCTATTTTACAGAAGAAAAAAACAGGAGCTAAGAGGTAAGAAACTGACAAAACTGGAGACTCAGAATCTCAAAGCACATTCTTTCGATCAGTTGGCAGATTGTATAATAAAGCTAAATTCTGTTTACCATAGCAGAAAAAATGTATTGAGGTGCCTAAAATTGACATAGTTGCACACATATATTTTTGGTGATATGGAAAAAACTAAAAAAAAATTGTTGAAACCAAAGAAATGCCATGTCATGCATGGTGCCCTTCAGGGAAGCGGAACTTGGAGTTCAGTCAGTTCAGTTCGGTTCAGTTGCTCATTCATGTCTGACTCTTTGAAACCCCATGGACTGTAGCACACCAGGCCTCCCTGTCCATCAACAACACCCAGAGTTTACTCAAACTCATGTCCATTGAGTAGGTGATGCCATCCAACCATCTCATCCTCTGTCATCCCCTTCTCCTCCCGCCTTCAAACTTTCCAAGCATCAGGGTCTTTTCAAATGAGTCAGTTCATCATATCAGGTGGCCAAAGTATTGGAGTTTCAGCTTCAGCATCAGTCCTTCCAATGAATATTCAGGGATGATTTCCTTTAGGATAGACTGGTTGGATCTCCTTGCAGTCCAAGGGACTCTCAAGAGTCTTCTCCAACACCACAGTTCAAAAGCATCAATTCTTTGGCGCTCAGCTTTTTTTATAGTTTAACTCTTACATCCATACATGACTACTGGAAAAACCATAGCTTTGACTAGATGGACCTTTGTTGGCAAAGTAATGTCTCTGCTTTTTAATATGCTGTCTAGGTTGGTCATAACTTTCCTTCCAAGGACCAAGTGTCTTTCAATTTCATGATTGCAATCACCACCTGCAGTTATTTTGGAGCCCCCCAAAATACAGTCTCTCACTGTTTCCCCATCTATTTGCCATGAAGTGATGGGAACAGATGCCATTATCTTAGTTTTCTGAATGCTGAGTTTTAAGCCAACTTTTTCACTCTCCTCTTTCACTTTTATCAAGAGGCTCTTTAGTTATTCTTCACTTTCTACCATGAGGGTGGTGTCATTTGCATATCTGAGGTTATTGATAATTCTCCCAGCAATCT
Source organism: Odocoileus virginianus (assembly GCF_023699985.2). Classification (NCBI taxonomy): domain Eukaryota; kingdom Metazoa; phylum Chordata; class Mammalia; order Artiodactyla; family Cervidae; genus Odocoileus; species Odocoileus virginianus. Next base: position 2,005,089 of record NC_069682.1, read on the forward strand.
TGATTCCAGCCTGTGCTTCATCCAGTTCAGCATTTCTCAGGATGCACTCTGCATGTAAGTTAAATAATCAGGGTAACAATACACAGCCTTGATATACTCCTTTCCCTATTTGGAACCAGTCTGTTGTTCATGTCCAGCTCTAACTTCCTGACCTGCATACAGATTTCTCAAGAGGCAGGTCAGGTGGTCTGGTATTCCCATCTTTTGAAGAATTTTCCAGAATTTGTTGTGATCCACACAGTCAAAGGCTTTGGCATTGTCAACAAAGCAGACATTGATGTTTTTTCTGGAACTCCCTTGCTTTTTTGATGATCCATTGGATGTGGGCAATTTGATCTCTGGTGTCTCTGCCTTTTCTAAATCCAGCTTGAACATCTGGAAGTTCATGGTTCATGTACTATTGAAGTCTGGCTTGGAGAATTGTGAGCATTACCTCGCTAGCATGTGAGATGAGTGGAATTGTGTGGTAGTTTGAGCATTCTTTGGGATTGCCTTTCTTTGGGATTGGAATGACAACTGACCTTTTCCAGTCAAGTGACCACTGCTGAGTTTTCCAAATTTGCTGGCATATTGAGTGCAGCACTTTCACAGCATCATCTTTCAGGATTTGAAATAGCTCAATTGGAATTCCGTCACCTCCACTAGCTTTGTTCATAGTGATACTTCCTAAGGCCTTCTTAACTTCATATTCCAGGATGTCTGGCTCTAGGTGAGTCATCATAGCATCGTGATTATCTGGGTCATGAAGATCATTTTTGTATAGTTCTTCTGTGTATTCTTGCCATCTCTTTTTAATATCTTCTGCTTCTGTTAGGTCCATACAATTTCTTTCCTTTATTGTACCCATCTTTGCATGAAATGTTCCCTTGGTATCTCTAATTTTCTTTGAAGAGATCTCTAGTCTTTCCTATTCTATTGTTTTCCTCTATTTCTTTGCATTGATCCCTGAGGAAGGCTTTCTTATCTCTCCTTGCTATTCTCTGGAACTCTGCATTCAAATGGGCATATCTTTCCTTTTCTCCTTTGCCTTTTGCTTCTCTTCTTTTCACAGCTATTTGTAAGGCCTCCTCAGACAGCCATTAGCTTTTTGCATTTCTTTTTCTATGAGTCAAGGGAAATTGAAAGTGGTCAAATAGGAGGTGGCAAGAGTGAACGTCAACATTTTAGGAGTCAGTGAACTGAAATGGACTAGAATGGGTGATTTTAACTCAGATGACCATTATATCTACTACTGTGGGCAAGAATCCCTAAGAAGAAATGGAGTAGCCATCACAGTCAACAAAAGAGTACAAAATGCAGTACTTGGATGCAATCTCAAACGTGACAGAATGATCTCTGTTCATTTCCAAGGCAAACCATTCGATATCACAGTAATCCAAGTCTATGCCCCAACAAATAATGGTGAAGAAGCTGAAGTTGAATGGTTCTATGAAGATCTACAAGACCTTCACAGAACTAACACCCCAAAAAGATGTCCTCTTCATTGTAGGGTACTAGAATGCAAAGGTAGGAAGTCAAGAAACACCTAGATTAACAGGTAAATTTGGCCTTGGAGTACAGAACGAAGCAGGGCAAAGGCCTACAGAGTTTTGCCAAGATAATGCACTTGTCATATCAAACACCCTCTTCCAATAACACAAGAGAAGATTCTACACATGGACCTCACTAGATGGTCAACACTGAAATCAGATTGATTATCTTCTTTGCCGCCAAAGATGGTCAAGCGCTATACAGTTAGCAAAAACAAGACCAGGAGCTGACTGTGGCTCAGATCATGAATTCCTTACTGCCAAATTCAGACTTAAATTGAAGAAAGTAGGGAATATCACTAGCCATTCAGGTATGACCTGCATCAAATCCCATACAATTATACAGTGGAAGTGAGAAATATATTCAAGGGATTAGATCTGATAGACAGAGTGCCTGAAGAACTATGGATGGAGGTTTGTGGCATTGTATAGAAGGCAGGGATCAAGACCAACCTCAAGAAAAAAGAACTTGGAGTTATCATAGGGTAAATCAAAGAACCATTGGATTTTTATACTTTTTAGTGTGATAAGGGCTTCCCTGGTGGTTCAGATAGTAAACAATCTGCCTGCAATGCAGGAGATCTGGGTTTGAGCTCTGGGTCAGGAAAATCCCCTGGAGAATGGAATGGCTGCCCACTGCAGTATTCTTGCCTGGATAATTCCATGGACAGAGGAGCCTGGCAGGCTATAGTCCATAGGGTCACAAAGAGTCAGACATGACTGAGTGACTAACACACACACTGTGTAGTATATTTCTTTCCTAAAATACTTTAAAATTAATTCAAAAGAAACACTTGCTATAATTACCATGTATTGTAATATATTGAAATAATACTTTAAAAATTCATCCTTTGGGTTAATGTTCAGAAGAAAAGTTTGATTTACATGAGGAGCAGATTAAAAAAGAGGACTACCAAGACTACACAGTGTTGGAAAGACAGTCTCTTCACAAAATGGTCCTGGGAATATTGGACAGCTACATGTAAAAAAAGTGAAATTAGATCATTCTTTAACTCCATACACAAAAATAAGCTCAAAATAGATTAAATACCTAAATGTGAGACTGAGCACTGTAAAACCCCTGGAAGAAACATAGGCAGAAGAGTCTCTGACATAAATCACAGTACCATTTTTTTGATCCATCTCCCAGAATAAGGGATATAAAACCAAAAATAAACAAATGGGACCTACTTAAAAGCTTTTGCATAAAAAATAAACAACAAAAAAAAAATGAAAAGAAGACCTACAGATTGAGAGAAAATATTTGCAAATGATGTGACTGGTGAGAGGTTAGTCTCCAAAATTTGCAAACAACATCAAAATAAATAACCCATTCAAAAAATGCACAGAAGACCTGAATAGACATTTCTCCTAAGGGGATATACAGATGGCCAATAGGCACATGAAAAGATTTTCAACATCACTAGTTATTAGAGAAACACAAATCAAAACTATAATGAGATATCACCTCACACAGGTCAGAATGGCTATCATCAAAAAAATCCACAAACAGCAGGGGTTTCTGGTTCAAGACGGCGGAGTAGAAGTACGTGTGCTCATCTCCTCCTGTTAGAGCACCAAAACTGCAACCAGCTGTTGAACAATCATTGACAGGAGGATGCTAGAACCCACCAAAAAAAGGTAACCCAAGTCCAAAGACAAAGAAGTCACAGCGAGACAGTAGGAGGGCCACTGTCACAATAAAATCAGATCTCATACCTGCCAAGTGGGTGACCCAGAAACTGGAGAACAAGAATATCAAAGAAGTTCTCCCACTGTTGTGAAGGTTTGAACCCTATGCTAGGCTTCCTAGCCTGGGGATCTGACAAACAGACTGGGAATCCCCAGGGAATCTGACCTTGAAGGCCATCAGGATTTGATTATAGGACTTCCACAGGGCTGGGGTAAATAGAGCCTCCAGTCATGGAGGGCACAAACAGAATCTTGCACATACCAAGACCCAGAAGAAAGGAGCAGCGACCCCACAGAGGACTGAACCAAAACTACCTGCTAGTGTTGGAGGGTCTGCTATGGAAGTGTAGGTTAGCAAGGGCTCACTACAGGGACAGGGCCACTGGCAGCAGAAGTCCGGGAAGGTCCCCCTTGGCATACGTCCTCTTGGAGGTTGCCTTTAACCTTACCATAGAGCCCGAAGACCCCAGGGCTGGGTCATCTCAGGCCAAACAACTACCAGGGAGAGAGTACAACCCCACCCATCAACAGATACTTGGATTAAAGATTTACTGAGCAAAGCCCTACCCACCAGAGCAAGACCCAGTTTTTCCCATTGCTAGTCCCTCTCATCAGAAGCTCATACAAACCTCTTAGCCTCCTCAAGGACAGACAGAAGAAGCAGAACAACCACAATCCCACAGCAGGTAGAACAAAACCACATTACAGAAAGTTAACCAGGATAAAAAAGCAGAAAATTATGTATCAGATGAAAGAACAAGATAGAACCCCAGGAAAACAACTAGTAAAGTGGAGATAGGCCAACCTTTCAGAAAAAGAATTCAGAATAATGATAGTGAAGACGATCCAGGATCTCGAAAAAATAATGGAGAAGATGCAAGAAAAGTTTACCAACAGCCTACAAAACTCAAGAACAAACAAACAGAGATGAATAATACACTAGAAGGAAGCAAGAGCAGGATAACTGAGGCAGAAGCACAGATAAATAGCCTGGAGGAAAGAATGAATCACTGCCACAGAACAGAATATAGAAAAAAGAATGAAAAAATGAAGACAGCCTAAGAGAACTCTGGAACAACATTAAATGCACCAACATTTGCATAATAGGGGTCCCAGAAGGAGAAGAAAGAGAGAAAGGACCTGAGAAAATATTTGAAGAGATAATAACCGGAAACTTCCCTAACATCGGAAAGGAAATAGTCAACCAAATCCAGGAAGCACAGAGAATCCCAGGCTGAATAAACCAAAGGAGGGACACTCCAATACACGTAGTAATCAAACTGACAAAAATTAAAGGCAGAAATAAAATATGAAAAGCAACAAGGGAAGAAGGACAACATACAAACTAACTCCCTTAAGATTATCAGCTGATTTCTCAACAGAAACTCTACAAACCAGAAGAGAATGGCATGATGTATTTAAAGGGATGAAAGGGAAGAAACTACAATGAAGAATACTCTACCCAGCAAGACTCTCCGTCAGATTTGATGGAGAAATCACAAGCTTTCTAGACAAGCAAAAGTAAAAGAATTCAGCACCACCAAAGCAGCTTTATAATAAATGCTAAAAGAACTTCCCTAGGCAGGAAACACAAGAGAAGGAAAAGACTTACAGAAAATAGCCCAAAACAATTAAGACAATGGTAATAGGATCATACATACAACTACCTCAAGTGTAAATGGATTAAATGCACCAACCAAAAGACACAGACCAGCTGGGCAGATGAAAACATGTGCACGTATGCACTGCCACCTACCACATTATCTGCTTGACCCCCATACATAATTATTTTGTATTGTGAGGTTAATCATGTTCCCATTATGGCTTGCAATTGTAATTATATTTTATTTTTTGTCTGGCTATTGATTGTGAAAAACTGGTAAACATCTCTTACTATTGTGATTACTATGTGATTATTATGATTACTATTGTGTTACATAATCACTCACTTAATACCATTGTATCATTATTGGTCAAAAGAAAAATATTGGAATTCTATATCACCAAAACTACCATTTAATAGAAAAACCTGTAATCACTTAAAATCCAGATGCATATTAAAATTATCTTGGAATTTTTTGAAAAATACAAATACCCAGGTATTGCTTTTTTCTCCAAAGCTCTAGATATGTTTCTAATGAATACTCATGTTTAAAAACAACTAGACTATATTATTATCTTTTGCTTTTATCTAGTTTGTTTCATTTTTTTCTATTTCATAGTCAGTGCTCCAATTTCATTTATTTTATGTTTTCCAATTTACCCATCTCTATTTTTTTCTTTATTGATGTTCTTTCTCAAACTTCTATCAAGGGTAGTAGAAAAACTTGTGTACACATAAATAATATGTATAATATACATATTTTAGAAATCTTATGAATTTTTACCTAACTAAAAAATTTATGACATTTGCTTCCTCTTGTTAGACTTAGTATTAATAGAACACTAGATTTCTAATTTAAAAAATAGATATGTAACAAGCAACAAAGGTTTACTGTATGGCACAGGGACATACAGTCAGTGTCTTATAGCAACCTGTGATGGAAAACAATCTGAAGAGTGATGTATGTGTATGTGTGTGGCTGAATCAGCTTGCTGTGAGCCTGAAACATTGTAAGTCAACTATATTTTAATAAAATATATATGTTAAGGTGGGAAAACAACTTAGACATAAAAAAAGCCTCTGCTTTAGATCAATATGAAACAGCCTTTTTATAAAATGAAATTGGAGTATGACTGATTTACAATGTTATGTAATTTTCTGGTGTATGGCAGGGTGATTCAGTTGTATATATATACATATATATATCTACATACATACACAGTTGTATACATCTACACATATACATACATATGTGTGTGTGTGTGTGTGTGTGTGTGTGTATTCTATTTTGGATTCTTTTCCACTGTAGGTTGTTGCAGGATGTTGAATATAATTCACTGTGCTATACATAGGTCCTTCTTGTTTTATACATAGTAGTGTCTGTTAATCCCAAACTCCTAATTTATCCCTCTCTGCCTTTTTCCCCTTTAGTAATCATAAATTTGTTTTCTATGTCTCTGGATTTACTTCTGTTTTATACATAAGTTCATTTGTATCATTTTTTTTTTTAGAATCCACACTTAAGTGATATTTGACATTTGTCTTTGACTTACTTCACTTAGTATGATAATCTCTGTGTGCATGCTAAGTCGCTTTAGTCATGCCTGACTCTCTGTGACCCCATGGACTGTAATCTGCCAGGCTCCTCTCTCCATAGGATTTCCCAGGCAGGAATACTGGAGTGGGTTGCCATTCCCTTCTCCAGGGGATTTTCCTGACCCAGGGACTGAACCCAGGTCTCCTGCACTGTAGGCAGATTCTTCACAGCCTCAGTCACCAAGGAAGAGAATGTCATACTGAGTGACAGAAGTCAGACAGAGAAGGAGAAATATCACCTGACATCCCCTATATGTGGACTCTAAAAGGAAATGATACAAATGAACTTACTTACAAAACAGAAAGAGACTCACAGACTTAGAAAACAAATTTATGGTTGTCATGGAGGAAGCGACAGTTAGAGACTCTGGGAAGTCATGTACACTCTGCTATATTTAAAATGGATAGCCAACAAGGACCTATTATATAGCACATGGAACTCTACTCAACGTTATGTGCCAGCCTGACTGGGAGGGGGCTTTGGGGAGAATAGATACATGTGCATATATGGCTGAGTCCCTTCACTGTTCACCTGAAACCACCACAGCATCATTCATCAGCTATGCCCCAACACAAATAAAAAACTTAAAGTTTGGGGGGGGGGGGGGGCTACCAACCATCATTTTGACATTATACCTAGAGTAGCGATTCACAAGTGAGTCCAGAAGCTGCTCTCCTTTGGAGAAATAACAACACATCAGATCACAACTTAGGCTTCCAGTGGTGCCAGGTGTTTAGATTCTCATCTTGCCTGAGAAGTGGCAGTTCCGATAGAAGGAGTATTCAGCAAGGTGTTTGAATCAGGAGATTTCTAATCTTGGGCCCTTTCACCTTTGTTTCTATTGTTCTATTAATACATTACTTGCTGAAGTTTTTGAATATTGGCAAAAGCTACCTAGTCTGTGGTAGCTGTATACACTGAAAGTGACATGTAGGTTGGGAATGAAATATCTTTTTTGATTGTTGAATTGCACATTTACAACTGGATGAACAGCTGGAGATATTTTAAGAAACCACATATGATAGATAAAACTAATGCCTCCTACTTCTAGCCTCTCTGAATGTCTCTTAGCCCACAGGTTCTTGGCTTATGAAACAAGCACGGAGTTAGCCAAGAGATCTCCTGAGAAACAGAAACAGTAGGGTCTATACAGATGTATATAAGAGGAGATAGCATAGGAATTGGCTAACGTGGCTGTGTTGGCCAAGATACCCCATGATACACCGTCTGCAAGCTGGACAACCAGGAAAACTAGCTGTGCCATTCAGTCCACGTCCACAGCCCCAAGAATCAGGGGCTGGTGGTGTAGGGCCCAGTCTGACTATGAAAACACAAGAACTAGAGGTACCCGTGTCCAAGGGCAGGAGAAGACAGAGTTTTCAGCTCAGGGAAAGAGTGAGCTCACCCTTCCTCAATCTTTTTGTTCCAATGGGCCCTCTGGAAATTCGACAATGCCTACCCACACTGGGGAGGGTCATCTGCATTATTCAGTTCACCAATTCAAATGCTAATCTCTTCCAGAAACATTCCCAGAAATAACATATACCAACTATCTGGACATTCCTTGGCCCAGCCAAGTTGACACATTAACCATCATGAGCATGTAGGGGAAAACATATAAGGACATTCTTCCTGTTTGTGTAGAAAATGAAGTAACCTTGTAGGTAGATTTCAAAACTCTATTTGATGGCAAGCATGCCCACTGGCCTAGAAAACACATGACTACTGGCCATTAACATTTTTTATTCTCCTGAATATTTTTGGTTCAAAAAGTCCATTTCAGGACTATGAATTCTATTTTAATTTTCTTGCTCAAAGTGTAATTTGTTTATATATATATGTGTGTGTGTGTGTGTGTGTGTGTGTGTGTGTGTGTGTATGTGTGTGTGTGTGTGTGTATAAAGTAATTTTATATTTTTTGAAACTTCTGCCATTCTTTATTAATAAGTAGAGTTCAATAATCTGTAAGAGCAGTGCTATACTGATGTAAAACACCTGTAGTTTCCCAAATATTGTCATGCTCATAAGGTGTTCTGAATTGAGTTAGGGCCACAGTATAAAAATTCACAAGGTATTATTTTTCTAGCATTTTCAAAATCATTGAAAAGTATTTGAGACACATGCAACAGTGTGGATAAACCTTGAAGATATTATTTGAGTAGAACAAACCAGACCCAGGAGGCCAAATATTATATGAATCCACATGTATGAGGTACCTAAAGGAGTCAAACTGATAGGAACAGAGAGTATAATGGTGTTGCCAGGGGAAAGATGGGAGAATAGGGACATACTGTTTAATGGGCACAGAATTTGGGTAAATGAAAAGGTTCTGAAGATGGATGGTGGTGATAATTGCATAATGATGTTCATGTCTTTAATGCCAGTGAACTGTACATGCAAAATGAGGTATCATCTCACACCAGTCAAAATGGCCTTCATAAAAAAAAAATCTGCAAACAATAAGTTCTGTGAGGATGTGGAAAAAAAGGAAACTTCTTGCACAGTTGGAGGGAGTGTAAATTGATATAACTATGAGGAACAGAATGGAGATTCCTGAAAAAACTAGGAATAAAGCCACCATATGACCCAGAAATCCCTCTACTGGGCATATGACCCTAGAAAACCATAATTGAAAAAGACACATGTACCCCAGTGTTCACTGAAGCACTATTTACAACAGCTAGGAATTGGAAGCAATCTGGATGTCCACGACAGATGAATGGATAAAGAAGATGTGGCACATATATATAATGGAATATTACCCAGCCATAAAAAATAATGCATTTGAATCAGTTCCAGTGAGGCAGATGAACCTAGAGCCTGTCATACAGAGTGAAGCAAGCCAGAAAGAGAAACAAATATCATATATTAATGCATATATATGGAATATAGAAAAATGGCATTGATGAGCCTGTTTGCAGGGAAGGAACGGAAACTTAGTTATAGAGAATGGACTTACGGACACAGTGGGGGAAGAATGGAGTGGGACGGGTGGAGAAAGTGGCATCAACGTGCACACTGTGTGTGTGTTAGTCGCTCAGTCGTGTCTGACTCTTTGCGACACCGTGGACTGCGGCCCACCAGGCTTCTCCGTCCGTGGGATTCTCCAGGCAAGAATGCTGGAGTGGGTTGCCATGCCCTCCTCCAGGGGAGCTTCCCAACCCAGGGATCGAACCCTGCTCTCCTGCATCGCAGGCAGGTTCTGTTTGAGCCACAGGGAAGTCCTAACATATACACTACCATCTGTAAAACAGATAGCTGGTGAAAAGTTACCGAACAGCACAGGGTGCCCAGCCTGACACTCTGATGACCTCGAGGGGCTGGACTCGGGGAGGTAAGGGAGGCTCCAGCAGGAGGTGGTGTATGTATAATTATGGCTGATTTGTGCTGTTGGACATCAGAAACCAACACAACATTGTAAAGCAATTTCCCCCAAATAAAAACTATAAAAAATAAAAATGAGGCAGAATGAAAAAAGTGGCAAATTTTATGTAATAATGGTATAGATACCCTCCAGGAACTCTGGCCTGCAAGGAAGCAGTTAGCAGAGAGGGGTCACATTGAAAATGGAGTGAAGCAGGGGTCAGAAGGCAGAGCTGAAGCTGACTTACTAGACAAGCTTTTTGTTCTTACCTCTCTCACCATCAAGATGGCATTGGTCTAAGCTTTGGCTCTGAAAACTGCCTAGACTGTGCTTTCAAGCCCTACAGCAGAACTGAGGAGTCAGTGTAATTACTGGACTATTAAGGCTTTCAGCTGGACAGACAGCTGGATGGTTACCGGATGACCACAGAATTAAATGATGGTGACTTTAATGTACATCTCAGAGGTGAGTCTTTGCTCACTGAGCTCCTCGTGAAGAGATTTGTCTTTTCTTAGCCTCAGATCTCATTTGAAGAACTTGGTAATGGATATTTAAGCACTTGTGAATACCAACCTGTGTTCAGGTAATTTAGGTTTAATGACTGGCCTGCCACTGGTAGAAGAAAGATGGCTGTCTGAGAAACGGCACTGCAGGGGGCTGGCACTGACACGCCATCGCCCTGTTGAGATTTCATTGCTCAGACACACATTTGGCACAGCTTAAGATTTAGGAACGACACAGTCACCAGACATTTAGTTAGGTTGCTTTTTGGTAAAATAGAACATGTATATAATTTGCGATTCAGAAGAAATATTAAAAACTTGGGATGGGTTTATAATATCATCTAAAATAAAGCTGTTTCCTAAGAAAAATTATCATATCATATACAAAAAGGGGTAAATGACATGCTTTCCTTTCCTTGGATTCTTTTGATGCAGAATGTCTCCTGAACATCACCCATGGAGCAGCCCACTGTTTTACCGGGTGCTTCCCATTCCAGAAAAGCTGCTTCAAAGCATGTTGTGTCAACAAAGGAATTATTTTTGTACCTGGCTTTCATTTGTACACACAGATACTCATGATCCAGATGCCCCCTCCTGCTCTGTGTACTTCTCTGACTTGCTCCCTAATCCAACAACACCTGCCTTCTCAACCTCCTTAGAAGCATCTGACTTATAATTTTTATCCTTCGAATTTGAACTCAGTCTCCATCTGTAACTCCTTGCTTTTTCTTTGTCCTTCTCTACTGGGTGAATCTTCCCAGCACCTCTTATTGATCAAGTTGTTTGGATCTCACATATCTGCTGGTTCCTTCTCATCTTAGCTTTCTGATTCTGTTCTGATTGCAGGCTGTGACTGAAGTTGGGCTTATCATATCCATTTATCCAACTCCACATTGTCTAGACCATCCACATTGCAAGACCACTCTGATCTAACTCAGTTCTCCATCCTGGCTTCAATTCATCCAACTCATTTTAACTATAATCCAACATCCAGGGCTGACAAAAGGCCTGCTATGAGGAAAACATTTAAATCCTAATCATTTTCACAGTGTCCACAGTGATAGATAGTATTAAAATAGGAGCAAGAAGAAAATTATGCTTTGTAGAATAGCATCAACAGAGTTGTTGTCATTTATTTGCTAAAGTAGACTCTTTTGTGACCCTATGGACTGTAGCCCGTCAAGCTCCTCTGTCCATGCAATTTCCCAGGTAAGAATATTGGAATGGGTTGCCATTTCCTTCTCTGGGGGATCTTCCTGACCCAGGGATTGAACCTGTGTCTCCTGCATTGCAGGTAGATTCTTTACCACTGAGCCATCTGCTGCCTCTGTGATAAAGAATCTGACTGCCAATGTAGGTTTCCGTGGTGGCTCAGACAGTAAAGAATTTGCCTGCAATGCAGGAGACCTGGGTTCGATCCCTGGACTGGGAAGATCCCCTGGAGGAGGGCATGGCAACCCACTGCAGTATTTTTGCCTAGAGAATCCCCATGGACAGAGGAGCCTGGGTCACAAAGAGTTGGACATGACTGAGTGACTAAGCACAGTATAGCCAATGTAGGAGACATGGATCCACAGATTTGATTCCTGGGTCAGGAAGATCCCCTGGAGAAGGAAATGACAACCCACTCCAGTATTCTTGCCTGGAAAATCCCATAGACAGAGGAGCCCATTGGGCTATAGTTTATGGGCTCACAAAGAGTAGGACATGACTTAGTGACTAAACAACAAACAACAATAATCAACAGAGTAGAATTCAAAACAATTACAGGAAAAATGTTTTAGGTATTACAGTCAAAGCTATTACTTCACTATGGCCTCATCCTACACCACATGTTTCTTCTTCTCTATGCCAATAACCATATATATATGACATAGCTAAGCTCTAGATTTATGCATTTAAATCTACTATTGGATTCATCCCACTCTTGACACCCAAACATAAGTGACACTCTTCCTACTTGTTCAACTTGTTCCTTTTCTAGATATATCGCAATCCTAGTATATATACAGTACCATGTTGTGTGGAATTGTTAAAGCCAATTCTGGAAATTCACTTTGACCTTCCCTTCCCTACCATCCTGCACATCCAATCACCACCAATTCCTATCCACTCTGCTCCCCAAATTCGCACTTCATCTGCACATCTCTTGCAATTCCCACTGAATTAGTTTTCTATTGCTGCTGTAATAATTACCTCAAACTTAGGTCAGTTCATCACCTTGCAATTCTGGAGGTCAAAGTCTGAAATGCGTCTCTCGAGGTGAGAACCGAGGTGCCAGCAGAACTGCGTCCTTGCCTGAGGGCTCCAGGAGGGACTCTGTCTCCTTGCCTCTTCCAGCGTCCAGAGTCTGCCTATGTTCGTCGACCTTTAGAACCGCCCTCCAGGTTGAAAGTCAGCAGCAGCACATTTTCCTCTGACTGTCCTTCCATGCACACAGCTCTGCCCAACTGCCCTCTTCTGCCTTGCTTTTCTACCTTTAAGGACACTTGGGATGACATTGGACCCACTTGAGTGATCTCCCCATTTATTTATGTGCTCCCCCCCTTACAAGCAGCCCTCCACCTTGCAGGCAGACCAGTTTTTCTAAAATGTAAATCTGATCGCACCATTCTTTCTCTTTGTATGATTTTTCATTGACTTTAAAATCAATACCAAACTCACCAGGCTCCCTGTGTCTACCCCTTGCATAACTCCCTGGCTGCACACATTCCTCTCCCCTTCATTAAACCTTACGTAGTCATCTCAGTTATCTTAAAGGCCCCATGACACTCCAACCCCAGCCTTCCTGTACCCCAGTCCCTTGCATTACCCTAAGTCTTCCTTCCTGTCCCTGGGAAGCCACTCTTGAAGATCAGAAACCCTCTTCCTTAAGTCCTCTGCAGTTCCTTACATAACTATTGTGCTTACTTCAAACTACAGAAGGAATACGTGAGTAATACACTAGTTGGTGTGGACTAGCTTGTTCAAATAATAAAGCAGTATACAGAATAAAAGCTGAAGGCGAACTGCCATACATGTTCCCATCACAAAATCCAAAACATGGACTTTTTACTGTTTGTTTCTGTTGTCCCTGTATGCAACCTGAAATTTCATGTATCAACATGACCACATTATGCACACTGTGGGGGGATTTGCTTTTTGTGTCATTTTCTTTTATGTTAAAAAAAAAAAGGAAACCTTGACTTTCTTTCCATATCAGTACACATATCAGTACTTGCTTTTTTTTTTATTTTTTTACAGGACATCATAGCATTTTATAAAATGGAATGTACTATAATTCATACATTGATTCCTTGATTGATTAATATTTAAGTGGTTTCTCTCTCTTGCTCTTGTTTTTTTCTTTTGGTTCATAAAAACAACATTCTGGTGAGAATATTGGTGTATGTATCATCCCGTACAAATGTGAGCGGTTCTGTGGCATAGCACATTGGATATAGAAACGATGGGATTTATGGGGCTTCCCTGGTGGCTGAGATGGTAAAGAATCTGCCTGCAATGCAGAAGGAAGACAAGGGTTCAATCCTTGGGTTAGGAAAATCCCCTGGAGAAGGGAATGAGTCAGTTTCCTTGCCTGGAGAATTTCATCAACAGAGGAGCTTGAAGGGGTACCAGTCTGTGGGACACAAACAGTTGGACTTGACTGAGTGACTAACACTTTTACTTTCACTTCCATGGCATATGTGTCAGTTTCCTAGGACTGCCATATCAAGTACCACAAATGGGTGGCTTAAGCAACAGGAATTAGTTTTCTCTCAATTCTGGAGGTTAGAAGTCTGAGATCAAAGTATTTATAGAGTTAGCTTCTTCTGAAGCCTCTCTCTATGGCTTGTAGTAGATCATCTTCTCCTTGTGTCTTCATGAGGTCTTCCCTCTCTACCCATCTGTTTTCTAACTTCCTCTTCTTCTAAGGACACCAGTCACATAGATTAAGGCCCACAGTCAAGATCTCATTTTAACTTAATTACCTGCTTCAGTTCAGTTCAATTCAATTGCTCAGTCGTGTCAGATTCTTTGTGACCCCATGAGCACACCAGGCTTCACTGTCCATCACCAACTCCCTGAGCTTGCTCAAACTCATGTCCATTGAATCCGTGATGCCATCTGACCATCTCATCCTTTGTTGCCCCCTTCTTCTCCTGCCTTCAGTCTTTCCCAGCATCAGGGTCTTTTCCAATGAGTCAGTTCTTTGCATCAGGTGGCCAAAGTATTGGAGTTTCAGCTTCAGCATCAGTCCTTCCAATAAACACCCAGGACTGATCTCCTTTAGGATGGACTGGTTGGATCTCCTTGCAGTCCAAGGGACTCTCAAGAGTCTTCTCCAACACCACAGTTCAAAAGTATCAATTCCAGGGCGCTCAGCTTTCTTTATAGTCCAACTCTCACACCCATACATGACTACTGGAAAAACCATAGCTGTGACTAAATGGACCTTTGTCGGCACAGCTGTCTCTGCTTTTTAATATGCTGTCTAGGTTGGTCACAGCTTTTCTTCCAAGGAGCAAGTGTCTTTCAATTTCATGGCTGCAGTCACCATCTGCAGTGAATTTGGAGTACAAGAAAATAAACTCTGCATGGTTTCCACTGTTTCCCCATCTATTTGCCATGAAGTGATGGGAACAGATGCTATGATCTTAGTTTTCTGAATGTTGAGCTTTAAGCCAACTTTTTCACTCTCCTCTTTCACTTTCATCAAGAGGCTCTTTAGTTCCTCTTTGCTTTCTACTGTAAGGGTTGTATTATCTTCATGTCTGAGGTTACTGATATTTCTCCCAACAATCTTCATTCCAGCTTGTGCTTCATCCAGCCCAGCATTTCACATGATGTACTCTTCATATAAGATAAAAGAAGCAAGGTGACAATATACAACCTTGACGTATTCCTTTCCCAATTTTGAACTAGTCTGTTGTTCCATGTCCGACTTTAACTGTTGCTTCTTGACCTGCATACAGATTTCCTAGCAGGCAGGTTAGGTGGTCTGGTATTTCCATCTCTTTCAGAATTTTCCACAGTTTGTTGTGATCCACATGGTCAAAGGCTTTGGCATAGTCAATAAAGCAGAAGTAGATTTTTTTTCTGGAGCTCTCTTGCTTTTTCTATGATCCAATGGATGTTGGCAATTTGATCTCTGGTTCCTGTATGTTTCCTAAATCCAGCTTGAACATCTGGAAGTTCTCAGTTCACATACTATTGAAGCCTCACTTGGAGAATTTTGAGCACTACTTCACTAGCATGTGAGATGAGTATAATTATTTGGTACTTTGAACACTCTTGCATTGCCTTTCTTTGGGACTGGAATGAAAACTGAGCTTTTCCAGTCCTGTGGCCACTGCCGAGTTTTCCAAATTTGATGGCATATTGATTGCAGCACTTTCACAGCATCATCTTTTAGGATTTGAAATAGCCCAACTGGAATTCCATCACCTCCACTAGCTTTTTCCTTAGTGATGCTTCCTAAGGCCCACTTGACTTCGCATTCCAGGATGTCTGGTTCTAGGTGTGTGATTGCACCATCATGGTTATCTGAGTTCTTAATATCTTTGTTGTATAGTTCTTCTGTGTATTCTTGCCACCCCTTCTTAGTATCTTTTGCTTCTGTTAGGTCCATACTGTTTCTATCCTATGTCCACATCTTTTCATGAAATATTCCCTTGATATCGCTAATTTTCTTGAAGACTTAAATTGAAGAAAGCAGAGAAAACTGCTAGACCATTCATGTAGGACCTAAATCAAATCCCTTATGTTTATACAGTGGAACTGACAAACAGGTTCAAGGGATTAGATCTGATAGACAGAGTGCCTGAAGAACCATGGATGGAGGTTCGTGACATTGTACAGGAGGCAGTGATCAAGACCATCCCCAAGAAAAAGAAATGCAAAAAGGCAAAATGATTGTCTGAGGAGGCTTTACAAATAGCTGAGGAAAGAAGAGAAGCTAAAGGCAAAGGAGAAAAGGAAAGATAAACCCATCTGAATGCAGAGTTCCAAAGAATAGCAAGGAGAGATAAGAAAGCCTTCCTCAATGACCAATACAAAGAAATAGAGAAAAACAATAGAATGGGAAAGACTAGAGATATCTTCAAGAAAATTACCTGTTTAAAGACCCCCATCTTCAAACATAATCACTCAGGTAATGGCAGTTAGAACCTCAAGAAACACATTTGGCATGACAAGTTGGGGGTGAAGGACACAGATAATTCAGTCTAAAACAGCATAGATTTTTGAATCTTCCAATAGGCTGACAAGGAGGCTTTCAGAAAGCATAACTCATTTTCTTCTCCTACTCACACTGTCAGAAAGGAAAGCTGGCCCCAGCCACCCATAAGCCTCATTAGTTGATTGCATCTTATCTGTGCCTGGCACATAGTAGTGTTAGTCACTCAGTCATGTTCAACTCTTTGCAGCCCCCTGGACATGTCTGCCATTGGCAAGCAGATTCTTAAAGAATCCTTATTGGGGCAAATTACTTAAACTCTTCATGCCACAATTTTCTCAAGATGCACCTAGTAATTAATACCTATGTCAAAGGATGGTTGTGAATAAAGAATCCACCTTCCAATGCAGGAAATGCGGGTTTGATTCCTGGATGGGTAAGATCACCTGGAGAAGGTAATGGAAACTCACTCCAGTATTCTTACCTGGAGAATTCCATGGACAGAGGAGTCTGGGATCATGGAGTGACAGAGTCAGACACAACTGAGTGATTAACATGGCACAAAGTAAGTGCTTAACAAATATTTGTTGAATGAGTGGTCACTGGGACAAAATATTTCTGTTGCTGAAGACTGTCTGTGGTCTAATCAAGTTGGTATCCCACAGGGTGAGACTGGTGGTATCTGAAGCCCTGTCTCAGGTTCTGCTTCTAAGGAATCCAACTTAAACATCCAGCTGTCACTGGCAGAATGGGATAGAAAACCCAGGTCTCTCAAACTTTCCTCATAAGTCTTTATTGCCCCTTGAAAAAGATATTTCTAAGCATTTAGTGTGTACCAAGCATTGTAGACAAAGGGCTGAAGGGAGGGGCAAGACCTTATGGAGTAGAGGTGAGAGATTTTTCCAATGGGGGAAAAAGATACAGGTATAGTGACATTTGGAGTAAGTCTTCTGGGTTCAAATCCTAGCTCTGCCATTTACTGAGGAAAATTACTTACTCTCTTTTCTCAGTTATCTCAAATTTCTCAGTTTTCTGAAAATGCACTTAATAATTAAAATCTACGTCAAAGGGTTATTGTGAATATTTAGGGAGCAAATGTCTGTCAAGGACATAAAACACTGCCTGGCACAGAATGGGCACTTAATAACTTGTTAGATATTATTATTACAAGGGAAAGAAATACAACTTGACAGAGTATAAAAATTCTATGAAATTAATGAAATAATATCATGTGATAAAAGTGTGCTATTTGATACAGAAACATATGATGAGAGAGCCCCAGAAATGGGGCTGGTCTAAACTTAAAGTACACAACATACCTTAAATTGTGAAAAATGGGTATAAAAGAATGCAGAATATTTCACGCACAGTCGTATATGTAGGGTGTGTATGTCTGTGTACATTTTACTTAGAGGTATTATAGATTTACAGGAGGTTGCAAAGATAGTCTAGAGGTTCCATGGACCCTTCCTCCAGTTTTCCCCCATACTTCACTTTATACGATTATAGTATAAAATCAAAACCAGGAATTTGACATTGATAAAGTACGTGTACTTTGTACTACATCATTCACGTGTGTAGATTCGTGTAACCACAAGCACAATCAAGACACAAAACTGTCGCATCCACACAAAGATCTCCCTCCTGTCACACCTACCCTCCTCAGCCCTGGCAACTGCTAATCTTGCTTTTTTATTTCCATAAATTTGTAACTTTGATAGTTATATTAAATGGCATCACACAGAGTATGACCATTTGAGATTGGCTTTTTTTTTTTTGTTTGCATGCAGCATAAAGCCCTTGAGATCCACCAAGTTGATTTGTGTTTCAATAGTTTGTTTCTTTCTATTGCAAAGTAATATTCCATGATATGTTGTACCATTATGATCTGTTTAACCATTTACCTATTGAGTGACAGTTTGATTGTCTCCAATTTTTGACTATTATAAATAAAGCTGGTATGAGCATTACTGTACAGGTCTAATATAGTCATGAGACTTACTAATTTTTTATATTATGTATTTAAATAATAATATTTTGAATTAAGGAAAATATATCATTTAAGTTAATTTCACTTCTTGCATTTTAAAATACAGTTGCTAGAATATTTAAAATTAAATATACCTCATTTATTTCTACTGACTATCACTGAGATAGAGTAACTTTTGAAGGAAGTAGTTTTGTGGCTACTTGTAATGTGGATATTGATGAAGAATGTTTAGAGTTCAGCCTTCATAAATGAGAAGGTATAGTTCTTAAAAACTTGAGACAGAAAAGTCCAGAAAGAAAGACTAAAGATAATGGCCCCCAAAGAGAAAAGAACTTGCCATGTTCAAGAAAATGAAATAGCCTGTATGGTGGAAGCAGTATTGATTGAAGGGGTAATGGCATGGCCCACCATCTTGTGGTAGATGATATCTACATAACTCCAGATTCTCTGCTTTCCTTTTTCATTCTACTCCATTGATACTAATGCCCAAATATCCTTGTCTACTTTCTCTGAGGGTAATAGGTAGGAAAATTTAAGACAGAAAATACTTTCAAAGTGATTCTTTAAGAGGAGCAGAAATTCCCAAATAGACATTGAATGATGTGTTAATCCTGGCAATATATCTGTTTGTTTAAAACTTAATGTAAATTACAAAATTAGTGTATCAGTTAGCTTTTGTGCATAACAAATAATCCCAATAATTAGTAACTTAAAATGACAACCACTTATTTGGCTCACAACACTGTGGGCTGGCAATCTGCGCCAAGCTCAGTTAGGTGTTACTTCTGGTCTTGTCCGCACTCGCTGCTATGGTCTGTGGTCAGCTGTGGTTGGCTACACACTGACTGGTCTAGGATGGCTTCATGGACTCTCTTCTTTCAGTAGAATAGCACAGGCTTGCTATGATGATATCAGGGTTCTAGGCGAGTGCAGAAGTGGGGCCTCTTGAGACCTAGGCTAGAAACAGGCACACCGTTGGTTCTGTTATAATCTATAAAAGGTGCAGGTCATAAGTCCAGCCCAGATTCCAGGTGCAGGAGACAGAGACCACCTCCTAAAGAGAAGAGCTGTAAAGTCACACTACAAAGGGTGTGGCTATCAGGACAGGTAGTGAATTAGGACCATGTTTATAATTTATCACAGTTAATAACAGTGGTATACTGGTACATGGTGAATGATTGGCTCTTTCAAGGAGGTTAGAAAGGAGCAAACAGCCCTCATTGTTGTGTTTACCAATTTCCGTGGTGCAAATAGTTTTCATCATGGCTGACTCCAAGCTACCATGTGACCCTGTTGAACAAAGATACACGCAGTGGCTCTCAACAGTCATGTAAGCCAGCTCCAGCATAGCACTGAGTGTGCGCTTAATTGCTCAGTCATGTCCAACCCTTTGTGACCCCATGGACTCTAGCCCACCAGGCTCCTGTTTCCATGGGGATTCTCCAAGCAAGACTACTGGAGTGGGTTGCCATGCCCTCCTCCAGGGGATCTTCTCAAGCCAGGGATTGAACCCAGGTCTCCTGCACTGCAGGCAGATTCGTTACCATCTGAGCCACCAGTGAAGTCCATAGAACTGACAGTGACCTCTAAATATGGAAACTGGCAGTGGAGTGCTCCAATTTCTGGCACTCACCAATGAGGATAGCATACTAAGACCTTTGTTCTCTCTTAAAAAGCCCACTGCAGGGAGCTGCATTCTCCAGCAATATGAACAAAGGCCTCCAAATTCCCATATTAGGTACAAAGATTTTAGAGGTCTTTGCAACAGAAACTATGAAATAAATGGCAGGTATTGTAATCATCTAATTCTCCAACTTCCCAGGTGACTGAAGATAGGATTCTGTGTGTATGGCTGGCAATCAAAACAGATCATAATTGGAAACACTGTCAAGTTCAGCAATATTAGAGACTGCTTTCTTTCCTTCAGTCTCCAAGAAGATAAGAATTGATGTATCAGAATTTCACATAGAGCAAAATAACCTTAAATAGCCTTAATTTTGCCTTATTTAGATTGGTCAGATGTGCTATACAAATACTTGCCTAATTTTGTCCCATCTCATCTGAGGTCAGATGCTAATACCACCTCCAATGAGAACATGGGCTTTTCCTAGGCAGTGGCAATGGTATCTGTCTTATTTTCAAAAATAAGTTATTAGCCTTTCTGCCAAAACTTTGAAAGACCTCATAGAGTTGGGCTTCTGTTGGAGCTTATGGAAAGAAGACTGATTCCAAATAGGAAAAAGAGTATGTCAAGGCTGTACATTGTCACCCTGCTTATTTAACTTATATGCAGAATACATCATGAGAAACGCGGGGCTGGATGAAGCACAAGCTGGAATCAAGATTCCCGGGAGAAATATCAATAACCTCAGATATGCAGATGACACCACCCTTATGGCAGAAAGTGAAGAAGAACTAAAGAGCCTCTTGATGAAAGTGAAAGAGGAGAGTGCAAAAGTTGGCTTAAAGCTCATTCAGAAAATGAAGATCATGGCATCCGGTCCTATCACGTCATGGCAAATAGATGGGGAAACAGTGGAAACTGTGGCAGACTTTATTTTTTGGGGCTCCAAAATCACTGCAGATGGTGACTGCAGCCATGATATTAAAAGATGTTTGCTCCTTGGAAGAAAATTTATGACCAACCTAGACAGCATATTAAAAAGCAGAGACATTACTTTGCCAACAAAGGTCTGTCTAGTCAAGGCTATGGTTTTTCCAGTAGTTATGTATGGATGTGAGGGTTGGACTGTAAAGAAAGCTGAGCACCAAAGAATTGATGCTTTTGAACTGTGGTGTTGGAGAAGACTCTTGAGAGTCCCTTGGACTGCAAGGAGTTCCAACCAGCCCATCCTAAATGAAATCGGTCCTGAATATTCATTGGAAGCACTGACATTGAAGCTGAAACTCCAGTACTTTGGCCACCTGATATGAAGAACTGACTCATTGGAAAAGACCCTGACGCTGGGAAAGATTGAGGGTAGGAGAAGGGGACGACAGAGGATGAGATTGTTGGATGGCATCACCGACTCAATGGACATGAGTTTGAGTAAACTCCAGGAGTTGGTGATGGACAGGGAGGCCTGGCAAGCTGCAGTCCATGGTGTCGCAAAGAGTCGGACACAACTGAGCAACTGAACTGAACTGAACTGAACTGATGGGAAGAAGTTGGCAAGCTGTCCACTTGTGAAGTCTTTGGTCATCTGTAGTTTCACAGAGTATTGGGTGCAAGAAACTCTTCCCTGTTGAAGAATATTGGTCAAAACAGTAAAAAGAGATTTTGCGGCTATGGGTAAAGAAAGGTGTCTCCCTGGTAATTAAATACCCCAAACTTACAGAACAATTTTGGACAAAGAATCACTGAGTTTGTGGGGGTAGGGGGTGGGTCTTGTTTCTTTCTTTCTTGTTTTTTTTTGCTTTAGACCATTGGATTTATCACTGACTTTTGTTATGTCTTCAAACTGTCCAAAATCCTAAATAAACAGGAGCTATAGTCCTACTGATGTGTCATCTTCAAATGGAAGTTTCCATGTGTAGAAACTCCTGCCTTGGGACACAACACTCACCATCTGGCTCTCCTCCTCATGCAGGCTCCTCCATGACAGCAAGCAGACTGAAGGGGAAGGGTCAGGATGGGTTTAGTTTATGCAGCCCAAGTCTGATCAGCCAAGGGGCCTCAGTAATATCACCACCATCAACAATAACCACCTCTGATTCCACAGTTCCCTCCCAACATTAAGGTGCCCACTCCCAGTCGAGACTGTCCAGAGCATCTCATTGAATGACTATCATCCACCCAAGGCCCTCACACCCCAGAAGACCTGAGGATGATGCTGGCAGCAGGGGGATAAAGGTATCCAGTGCACTAAAGGCTTCCAGGAACACACAAGGAATCAGAGGTACTGCAAGCAAACTGGCTATGTTCTTGTGAGATGTGGTGTGATGTGTATTCCAGGTGGACCAAATCTGTAGTTGAATAAGACTGTTTTAACTTGCTTCTCCAGTCTGTCATCCTTCATCCTCCCTCTGTCTTTTCTTCAACAAGTATTTTACTGAGAACCTACAAAATAGCTGGCACTGTTATGGGTGTTGAAGATTAATAGAGAAATAGACAAAGACCCCTGCAACCATTTGGAATTCATTCCAGTCAGCAGGGAAAAACAAAAACAAATTAGTAAGCAAATTACTTAGTGCTTTAGACTATGGTAAGACTTGACAAAAACCTAGACAGTGTATTAAACCTAAAATGTAGAGACATCACTTTGCTGACAAAGGTCTATATAGTCAAAGCTATGGTTTTTCCAGTAGTCATGTATGGGTGTGAGAATTGGACCATAAAGAAAGCTGAGCACTGAAGAATTGATGCTTTGGAGTTGTGGTGCTGGAGAAGACTCTTGAGAGTCCTTTGGACTGCAAGGAGAGCAACCCAGTCAATCCTAAAGGATATCAACCCAGAATATTAATTGGAAGGACTGATGCTGAAGCTGAAGCTCCAAAACTTTGGCCACTTGATGTGAAAAGCTGACTCATTGGAAAAGATCCTGATGCTGGGGAAGGTTGAAGGCAGGAGATGAGGGCAGCAGAGGATGAAATGGTTAGCTAGCATCACTGACTCAATGGATGTGTATTTGAGCAAACTCAGAGAGACAGTGGAGGACAGAGGGGCCTGGTATGCTACAGTCCATGAGGTTGCCAAGAGTCACACACGACTTAGTGACTGAACAACAACAACAATGACAACAAAGGCTTGAGAGTAAATAAAAATGCAGAGAAGCGGGCTAGTGAGTACTGAGTAGGGAAGAAATAGATTAAACTTCAGTTCAGGGAAGAGAAGATGTCTCTAAGAAGATGATACTTGGGCAAAGAGCTGAAGGCAGTAAGGGTGAAAACCATGAGAACATTTGGGCAAAGTGTTCTAGTCTGAGGCAAAGGCATGCGCATGTAGATATGCTTGGTGGACCCATAAAAGGTGGCTCATAAGCTGGAGAAGGGTGAATGGGGACAGACACATGAGGACAGAGAAGAGGAGGGCAGACTTCTTTTTTTTCCCCATTTATTTTTATTAGTTGGAGGCTAATACTTTACAATATTATAGTGGTTTTTGTCATACACTGACATGAATCAGCCATGGATTTACATGTATTCCCCATCCCAATCCCTCCTCCCACCTCCCTCTCCATCCGATTCCTCTGGGTCTTCCCAGTGCACCAGCCCCGATCACTTGTCTCATGCTTCCAGCCTGGGCTTGTGATCTGTTTCACCATAGATAATATACATGTTTCGATGCTGTTCTCTTGAAGCATCCCACCCTCGCCTTCTCCCACAGAGTCCAAAAGTCTGTTCTGTATATCTGTGTCTCTTTTTCCATCTTGCATATAAGGTTATTGTTACCATCTTTCTAAATTCCATATATATGCATTAGTATACTGTATTGGTCTTTATCTTTCTGGCTTACTTCACTCTGTATGATGGGCTCCAGTTTCACCCATCTCATTAGAACTGATTCAAATGAGTTCTTTTTCATGGCTGAGCAATATTCCATGGTGTGTATGTACCACAGCTTCCTTATCCATTCGTCTGCTGATGGGCATCTAGGTTGCTTCCATGAGGACAGACTTCTTGAAGTGTTGTCCCAGAACAGCAGTATCAGCATCATCTTGTTAAAATGCAAATGTGGGATCTTCACCCTTAGCCTATTGAACCAGCAACTCTTAGGGGTGGGACCTAGAAACCTGTGTGTTTTACCGAGTTCTCCACATGATTCAGATTCACACTGTAGTTTGAGAAGCCAAGATTTAGGGCATCAGCTGCTATGGTAGGACTTAAAAAAAGAGTCTGAGTGGAATAAGAGGTGATATGAATGTTTGATGACTTGATCTGAAATTATCTGATTTTGGTAAAGATGTGCTTATCTGGTTGGATGGATGCTAGGTACATTCACTTTCCTGGATCACAGAATAGAATGATAGAGAGATGGTTAAATAGAGTCTTCTTCCTTAGCATGGCCTCCTGGGGGCTCTCTTCAGCCTCTCTGGACAGTGGCTGGTTATGGAAGAAGGGATGCTCGTCTGATATCAACACACTGCAAAGGAAACCTGGATTTAGTTGCAGGTCTCTCTCATCACAACTCTTGAATTTCTGCAACACAGAAATTTTTCTGTATATGAAAGATTGAGCCTAATCTTTAAGATTGAGCCTAATTTGGGGAATCCCCTACTTGATGGGGATCCATCTGTTAACTCAGCAAATGTTGGTAAAGGTGTAAACTCAGCATTGGGTGTTACCAGCAACTATATTTCTTACTGGGATGACTTCTTGGTTATCTTTCCTAAGATAACACAGTGACATTCCATTTGACTATGGGATGCTGGAGCAGAATGGTGATGCTACAGAGAAGAGTGCCTAAAATGTCACTTCACAATACAGTGAAGTGATTCACAATATGTATAGATATCACATGCTCCCCCTCTATAATGTGGAGCTCACCCTAGGGGTGGGTGCCTAGCCTACCAGACTACATTCCCAGTGGCCTTTGTATCCAAATATTGCCATGTTACTTATCCTGGCCAACAGAATGTGTGCAGAAGTGAAGTCAGTCAGTTCCAAATGAGAGTTTTCATTTGGGTTTGATGCAGAGAAAGATGACATGCAAGAAGATGCTAACACTTTAAAGCAGAAGGAGTCTGGGTCTCTGAGCTATTGCCTGGAAGAGACCCACCTGCTGACCAGGGGCACCAGCATTTGACTTTATCCAAGAGAGAAACCAAATTCTATTGGGGAAGAGAATGAAATTCCAAGGGTAACTGTTATAACCATGAGCAATGCCACTTTTCTCTGATATCAACACTATGCTGTTAGCATATAGCTTTAACCTCATATCAAAGAGGAAAAGATTGAGTATTAGAATGAAATCACTTGCGTAAAGTCCTTTGGCTAGCTGGCAGCAGATATAGGACCCATGTCAAACTCTTTTGGCTTTTAATGTATGATTTTTACATTATATTTAATGTGCCAAAGATGACACACAAATATGAAACAGTAACAACATGATTATTTACCACTTGGCAAAATTTCAGCATTTTGAAAGATGAACTGTATTGTAATATATAATAGCAGATACAGTTTTGCTTCTTTAAATACACAGGTCTATAAAGGAAAAACATTACAACAGTAAAATCTGCAGTGGCTGGGGCAATGTTTTGTTTTTTACTAAATCTTGATTTTAGCCTAGAAATTGTATGTTCCTACAAAGCTACCCCACTATGCGGTGAACTGGTCAACACAGTAATACAAACTAGAGAAAGGAAATACTGCCAGTACAGTAATTCTTAATTTCTGCATCTTGAAATGGTGTCTAAAATGTATGGAAATTTCTAGAGAGGGTTATTTAAATAGCATTGTCATTTTCCTTTCTCTGTTATTCATAATGATAATCCTTTGAAATTCAAATCTTTGAAAAACTGTCAAAATGCATTTTCCTCTCCAGTTTATTACTGTGGTTTAATTTGGGTATGTTTGCTGGAGAACAGTGGGATTTCTAACTCTTTTAAAAGGGAAGATGATACTTCTGTTCCCACACTCTGAAACACCAGTTTTATGAAATATACAAACCTTAGGAAAGACTGCCCCTCTCATTGTACATGTAAGGCTGGGTTACACCTTGGAGGTCATATCCAGCAGGCTTGCTCTAAGCTCTCAGGTGAAGACAGGAAATTTATATTACCAATGAGAAGGGCAGTTTTATTTATTTATTTTTTTTCTTTTTTTTTTCCATTTATTTTTATTAGTTGGAGGCTAATTACTTTACATCATTGCAGTGGTTTTTGTCATACATTGAAATGAATTAGCCATGGATTTACATGTATTCCCCATCCTGGTCCCCCCTCCCACCTCCCTCTCCACCCGATCCCTCTGGGGGATCCACCAGGCCCGAGCACTTGTCTCATGCATCCAACCTGGGCTGGTGATCTCTTTCACCCTAGATAATATAAATATATTCCCTCTCAGTAGAAGAGAGAAACTTTGAATGAAAAGAGCATTTAAAACGATTGCCCTCCACATCCACTTTTTTCTGTGCAACTGACTTTTATTGCTTTAGTTGTTCAGGAATCCCAAACTGCCTTTCTCTGTCTGACTTACTTCACTTAGTATGATAATATCTAGGTACATTCATGCTGTAATTTAGTGTGAAATCTAAAAAAAAAAAGATACAAATGAACTTATTTACAGAACCATAACAGACTCAGAAAACAAACTTATGGTTAACAAAGGGGAAAAGTTGAGGAGAAAGGTTAATTAGGAATTTGGGACTAACAGATACATTACTACATACAAATTAATCAACAAGGACATACTGTATAGCACAGGGCACGCTACTCAATACTCTAACCTATAAGGGAAAAGAATCTGAAAAAGAATAGATATATGTGTATGCATAACTGAATCACTTCGCTGTATACCTGAAACTAACAGCACTGTAAATCAACTATACTCTAATTAAAATAAAAACTAAAAAAAAAGACTCTCAAACTGGAAATTACCCACATACCCGCCAGCCAAATGCATAAATAGTGGTGTATTCCTATGATGGAATAGTGATAAAACAATGAGAGAGAACTAAGTGAAAAGTGTCACGAATTCCAGAAACACAACGTTGATGAAAAAAAAGCCAGAAAGCAGATTCATCCTATTAGGTGGTGTTACAAATAGGCATTACAAATAGGTGTTACCAACAGGCAGAGAGGTTTCTTATCAATATATCAAGGTCACACCGCATAACAGAAAGAACCCCAGACCATATGCCAGAACTCGTGGCACAGAGTGAAGGCTCATCTCTGAGACTCAACTATCTCATTTTAGCAAAGCTTGGAAGAGAGAACTTGTGGATCCTAACCACATCTACAAAGTTTAATCTAAACAGAAGGACATGCAGCACTTCCCCTTTTCTTTCCAAACAGTTCAGTGGACTGACATCCTCTTTTGTCCAAGAAAAAAGTGTTCAGAAGAGATTCTTCCACTTCCAATGGATTTCTATAGTAAATCAGGCCTCTAGTAACCCCATACAGCTCTGAAATGCTATGGTTCTTTGAGGCTGTGGGAATTTGGACTTTGAAAATTAACAAGCTGTAGATTTTACATAATTGGAAAATTTCATATCAGAGTATAATCTGTCCAGAAATAAACATTTTGGTCAGACAGAGGAACTTTGTCAGATATCTGTTAAATCTCATGAAATATTTAATTTTTCAAAAGAAACAAGAGTGTATTTGCTGCTTCTGATTTTTAAATGATTTCTTTCACTTTCTTTTGTAGCTTTCATCCTGTATCCTTGGCAGTACCAAAGGCAACCATCATGCATGGATGACAGTTATTGTTTTTTTTTGAAATGGCTCATGGCTGTGAGTTGCATGCTGTGTATCATAGCCTCATAAATACAAAACTAAATGACATTTAAAATCAGAAAAGTATTCACAGAGATACAGTTCTGACCTATAAATGTCAAATTATTTTATTAAAGAAGACCTTCTCAAAAACAGGCGGGGGAGGCATATCTAGGCAATACAACTTGTGGGGTGTGAGTGACAATTCAACAGTTGTCACTGTGAATCAGTTATTCAAAAGTCATCCAAAAGTTGAGTTATTTTATAGAGTAGCAAATGTGGCATATGATGAATTGTGTACACCACACACCTACCCTGGCCGCTGCCTGAACCACCCCTAAACCCCTCCTTCCTGACCACATGAATGCCTGGCTAGAAACTATGATTCCCAGAGTCCCTTACAGGTCCCAGAAGACCATGTGACTCAATACGTGCCATGAAGATAAGTGAAAATTATGTGTGCAACTTCCACATCATCTTAAAGATGGAAAGATTTTTGCCCTGGATTTGTTCCCTATTTTGTCCTGTTGCTTGGAAGCAATGGCAGTTAGAAGGCTGGAAACCACATCTTGAAGATGGTTGAGTCTCTCAGACTGGATCCCTGAATTACGTTGTGGAGCAGAGCTTGCCTCGATGCCCTAGACTATTAAGAAGGAGAAAGAAATAAACATCTATCCTGTGGGACATCTTGTGTACTTGAGACTCTTTGTTACAGTATCTTAACTTTTACCTTAAGAAAGAAAGTAGTTAAGAAAATGTTTTTTGTTTACTTTGAAATGAGCTAAAGAAAAAGAAGGGAAGGAGGAAGACAGTTGAGCATTATTTCTTAGCTTCTTCCTGAGACAGAATCCAATAGAATTTAACCAAGATATTTCTATAAATGTGCCCCTTCAGAGGGAATAACTGGTCATATCACTGAAATCTGCCACTCACTGTACTGAAATGAGTATCATGCAATATCCTTACTATCCACAGGAGCAACTAATGGCAAACAGAAGCCCAGCAAGAGTAACAGGAATAAGAGAATGTGCTTCATTCTTCAATATGATGGGCATTATGAGAAAAACTCTTCAGGAAAAGCAAAATCAAGTCAGAAACAGTAAACTTTGACTAATGGCATTATGTTGCTTGACTGGTGTTACCCATTTTCTTATTTTTCAAGAAAATAAGAATCCTCCTTACTTCTGGTTATAATGCCTTCTTCCCCCTCATAACCTCAGAAGAAATATAAAAAGATATAAACCGCAGTAAAAACTTGTTGAGTACTTTTTGTCTGGGTTCTCCCAAAGATGTTATAGAAAAATGCGAGTGAATTTTTGGCCAATTCAATATATTTGTATCTGTGGGTATGCATAGGCTGTGTTGCTTATCTCATGGACTTACAGTACAACATGAGATATGGTTAAGTATTATCACTTGTTTATTTTTAGAGGAGGAGATGAGAGAGTGAAAGCTTCACATCTAATCAGTTATAGAATGACTCTTCAACAGCATTCTTAATCACTACATCATATCTCTCCCTGTTAGCCAGGGCAAGGAGTGTGATAGATTAAACATGGCTGCAAACTTGGGGTCCCTCTTCCCACTAAGACGTAGAGGAGAGCTTCCTGGTGGCCCAGTGTTTAGGGATCCACATTGCAATGGAGGGCATGGTTTGGATCCCTGATCCAGGAAGATCCCACACGCTGAGAGGCAGCTAACCTTGTATGCCACAACCCCTGAAGCCTGCAGCCCATGCTCCACAACAAGAGAAGCCACCAGAATGAGGATCCCACACTCCTCAGTTAGAGAGGCGCCCCACTTGCCTCAAGTAGAGAAAGGCCTGCGTGCAGCAGTGAAGACCCAGCATAGCCAGAAATAAATAAATAAATAAATAAATAAATAAATAAATCAAATCATTAAAAATATATGTAGAGCAAAACTCTCTCCCCTTAAATCTGGGCTGCTTATAAAGAACTGTGGCACAAGTTATGTGATGCCAGGAGTTCTGGGTTCAGGCCTTAAGAGCCTGGAAGCTTCCATTTCCTGTTTCCTGGAATGCTTGCCTTGGAGTACAAAGTCCAGCTACCCTGAGGCCATCACGCTGGATTGATCCTACTCCACTCAACATGGAGTTGAAGTTGTCTTGGATTCTCCAGATTAGTCCATCCGCTGACTGCACACTACTGAGGAATCATCACCAAAACTATGTGAGATAAAAGACTCACCTAGCCAAGTGTTGAATGAATTTGTGCCTCACAAAATCATGAGATATCATAAATTGCCTTCTTTTAACCACTAACTTTTGGGATAGTTTGTTATAAAGCAATAGATCACCAGAACACAGAATTTCCTAATTTAAAGCTTATGATGTACACATGTAGATTTATAGATATATTAATATATATATATGTCTGTGTATTTTCTTACATTCACACACTTAAAAGTGAATTGCTGTATCCCATTAATATATTTCAAAAATATTTCCTTCTTAATATGTTTGTGTTTTGAATCAAGTAATAGCAGCTTGTCAGTATTCATTTCAGTTCAGTTCAGTCGCTCAGTTGTGTCCAACTCTTTGAACCATATGAAGCGCAGCACGCCAGGCCTCCCTGTCCAATATCAACTCCCAGAGTTTACCCAAACTCATGTCCATTGAGCCAGTGATGCCATCCAACCATCTCATCTTCTGTCATCCCCTTCTACTCCTGCCCTCAATCTTTCCCAGCATCAGGGTCTTTTCAAATGAGTCAGCTCTTCGCATCAGGTAGCCAAAGTACTGGAGTTTCAGCTTCAGCATCAGTCCTTCCAATGAACACCCAGGACTGATCTCCTTTAGGATGGACTGGTTGGAGCTCCTTGCAGTCCAAGGGACTCTCGAGAGTCTTCTCCAACACCACAGTTCAAAAGCATCAATTATTTGGCTTTTAATTATTCAGCTTTCTTTATGTTCCAACTCTCACATCCATACATGACTACTGGAAAAACCATAGCCTTGACTAGATGGACCTTTGTTGGCAAAGTAATGTCTCTGCTTTTTAATATGCTATCTAGGTTGGTCATAACTGTCCTTCCCAGGTGAAAGGATCTTTTAATTTCATGACTGAAATCACCATCTGCAGTGATTTTGGAGCCCCCTAAAATAAAGTCAGCCACTGTTTCCATTGTTTCCCCATCTATTTGCCATGAAGTGATGGGACCAGATGCCATAATCTAATTTTCTGAGTGTTGAGCTTTAAGCCAACTTTTTTGCTCTCCTCTTTTACTTTCATCAAGAGGCTCTTTAGTTCTTCTTCACTTTCTGTCATAAAGGCGGTGTCATCTGCATATCTGAGGTTTTTGATATTTCTCCCGGGAATCTTGATTCCAGCTTGTGCTTCTTGCAGCCCAGCGTTTCTCATGATGTACTCTGCATATAAGTTAAATAAGCAGGGTGACAATATACAGCCTTGACATACTCCTTTTCCTATTTGGAACCATTCTGTTGTTCCATGTCCAGTTGTAACTGTTGCTTCCTGAACATTCAATTTTGAATATATACTTTATAAGTTTATTAAATAGATTAGTAACTAATGGTCATGGAAATTTGAGCAGAATTTTCTTGATCTTTCTTAGTTAATCATCTGAGTCATTATAACCTCCATTCAGGAAGACAGGAAAGAAATGTTTTATTTCAGAACTGTTTTTGTATGCTTTCTGTCCTCTGAAAACAGTTGCCAAGTATTGGCATATCTCTATTAGAATATATATCTCTATTTAAAATACACAGCTCTCGCATACAACTTAAAGAAATTGGACATACACTCCTAAACTCAAACTAAAAGCAAATAAAACCACCCCAAAGGGTGACAGAAATCCAAACATAAAGCAGCATAAAAAACTCTCTATGTCGCTATACATTTCAGAAGAAAATCTTGGATTCTACACTTTCATTTTTCTTCTTCGTGATTAGTTGCTGCACAGTGGATATAAGGCAGTCAATTCCTGCCTAGATTTAAATCTTCCAGGGCTGGAAGGATAACACAGTTTTGCATTCACATACAAAGATGATATCAACATACATTTAACAGAATGGCACGTTGGAAGGGTCATTCATTCTTTCTCCATGGCCCTCCTGCAGATCAGCACGGACTCTTCTAGGGGCCTGCTGAGTACACACTGGCCACAGCATATTCAAGAGAACTCATTTCCTTGAATCCACAGGATCACAAGAGACATTTTCTTAAATGGAAGTATAGTTGCTTTACAATGTTGTGCTAATTTCTGCTGCACAGAATGGAAGTATGTTTTTATATTCTTTTCCTTTATGGTTTATCACAGGATATTGAGAATACAGTATGCTTCTGTTTCTCATCTGTCTGATATATAATAATTTGCACCTCTTAACCCCATATTGGAGAAGGCAATAGCAACCCACTCCAGTACTCTTGCCTGGAGAATCCCAGGGACCCACTCCAGTACTCTTGCCTGGAGAATCTGGCAGTCCATGGGGTCATGAAGAGTCGGACACGACTGAGCAACTTCACTTTCACTTTTCACTTGCACGCATTGGAGAAGGAAATGGCAACCCACTCCAGTGTTCTTGCCTGGAGAATCCCAGGGATGGCGGAGCCTGGTGGGCTGCTGTCTATGGGGTCACATAGAGTCGGACACGACTGAAGCGACTCAGCAGCAGCAGTCCCATACTCCCACTTCATCCTGCCCCACCGCCTTCCCCTTGGCAATGACAAGTGTGCTCTCTATGTCTGTGAGTCTGTTTCACAGATAAGCTCATTTGTGTCATACTTTAGATTCCACATATCAATGATATCATATGGTATTTGTCTTTTAATAAGAGACATTTTTTAATATATCATGGAACACAAAATCTAACCTTGCCCTAATTGCAGAAGTCAGTGAAAATGTGTACAGTAAAACACATTTGACATAAATATGGTTGTAACTGTAACTGCACATATTGTGACAGGCCTTCTAAGACATACACAGCAAATATCAAATGGCTGGCCATACTCACTTTTTAGAGGTAAAAAGTGATCTGATTATTATTTAATATTTAATAAAGTGTATTTATGCTTGTTTCTCCAGAACTCAGATTACTATTACACTGGTTTGGCCAAAAAGTTCATTCAGGTTTTTCTCTAATATGTTATGGGAAAACCTGAACAAACTTTTTGGCCACCATAATATTTACATGCTCTTTTAAATTTCTTATATATTTGTCCATACACATGGCATTGTTAAATAGCTGACTAGTGTCCTTCCAGAAATATCTCAGAGAAACTTCCTTTTAATTTCCATTTTAAGTGGTTACCTTATTTTTAAGTGATTCACATGTCTTTTCTTCTACATTTCAGTGCAATCATAGTAAATGTCCTCCTTCCTCTATTCTCCCGAGACTGTTACACAGCAGAGATTGGCACAACATTATAAATCAACTATACTTCAGCTAAATCTTAATATGCTTTCCTTGTAAGGAAGCATGTAAAAAAAAAATCTTGTTTTTCTCAAAGAAAAGAAGGACCATATACATCATCATTCAAAGAACATTCAAATTGGGACATCTCTGCCATGATGTGGGACAAGAATTGGCCACTTCATGTTGGAGCAGAGAATTGGCTACACAGCTGTTTCCAATTTTGCTTTCTGGTTTACTTGATGAGGAGAAACCTGGGCAAGCATTAGTACTTATAAAAATAGCCTTCAGTTTAAAACAGATCAAGCTCTTATCATAGAACTCCTGAATCTTCCCTGAAAGTCAGACACATCATGCAGAAAGCTAGATTAGAGAGAGCTCTGTTCTTACTCTTCGAGTGTAGAATTTGTTGAAGGAAAGATAAAAAATAGAGGATCAGAGGAGAAAGAAAGACCTATATTTTCTTATAGAAGTAAC
Organism: Odocoileus virginianus; assembly: GCF_023699985.2. Lineage (NCBI taxonomy): Eukaryota > Metazoa > Chordata > Mammalia > Artiodactyla > Cervidae > Odocoileus > Odocoileus virginianus. The sequence goes on from NC_069682.1 coordinate 2,038,773, forward strand.
ACTAGCAATGATGGTTCAGTTCAGTTTAATTCAGTTGTGCAGTTGTGTCTGACTCTTTGTGACCTCGTGGACTGAATGCCAGACCTCCCTGTCCATCGCCAACTCCCAGAGTCCACGAAAACTCATGTCCATTGAGTCGGTGATGCCATCCAACGATCTCACCCTCTGTCATTCCCTTCTCCTCCCACCTTCAATCTTTCCCAGCATCAGGGACTTTTCAAATGAGTCAGTTCTTCGCATCAGGTGGCCAAAGTATTGGAGTTTCAGCTTCAGCATCAGTCCTTCCAATGAACAATCCAGGACTGATCTCCTTTAGGATGGACTGGTTGGATCTCCTTGCTGTCCAAGGGACTCTCAAGAGTCTTCTCCAAAACCACAGTTCAAAAGCATCAATTCATCAGCATTCAGCTTTCTTTATAGTCCAAATTCAGCTTGTGAAGGCAGCCTAAGAACTAAAGCATTACTTTAAAAAATGACTTCCACAGACATTTTTCATTCCAAATCATCCTTACTCAATGTCCTTGGAAATGCACCCATTTAGACACATAACATTGATCAAATGCCTGATATGTCAGTGCTTGTAGTTATTGGATTTAATACATGTGAGATACTGGCATATAACAGACACTCAGTAAATTCTAAAAAGCCAAAGTAGAAGTGAGTACCTTCTCAATCCCCCAATTAGAATAGTGAGTTCTCTTTACTTTTAAAGGTTTTTACCAACATATACAGGTAGAGGTAGACCAATACAAACTGATGGCTCTTAACCACAGTCTACATTTGATAACTCTTGAGTAGAAATAACTTCACCCTATAAAGGATGCGGCAAACACAGTCATTGCACTAGATGGGTTTGGTGTATAGAAGGCCATGAGGCCCCTTCTGGCTCTAAGAAGTAGAGATTTGAAACGTAAAACCCGCTTCTTCTTCTTTCTATCTGTTTATCTCTGTGCAAAATCATTCCCCACACAAAAGAAAGAACTACAGGGGCAAAAAAGAAATCTTAACATGGACGGACAGGCATAGAATGTTTCAAGTGTGTTTGATGTCTTATTGTATTTAAAATAACTACACACACACACACACACACACACACACATAACTACAAAATACCAGCCGTCCTTCCTGTGACAACAGATGAGAGGAATCTGGCACCTTGTCCTTAGCATGTTTCCAAGAAACAAATGCAAAATGTTTTTATTATAATATTTATTGGAAAAGAGAAAAATAACTCAAAAGAAATGAATCTCTCAAATCTCTTCCCTTAAATAAAAATAACAACCTTTTTAAAAGGCTGTTCAGCAGAACCTTTTATAATGCTTTATATGTTGAACATGTGAGCTATCAGTGAAGGAGTCATGAGCCATATGTGGCTTTTGAGCACCTGAGATGTGTTAGTGCAAGTAAGGAACTGAATTTTTTATTGTATTTAATTTGAATGAATTTTACTAAATTTCGATAGCCACATGTGGCTTGTGGCTACTACATTGGACATGTCTAAAACCTTGGACTTCACAGGTGACCTGAAGGGAGATCAGTAATACAAGTCATTCCTCTATAACTTATGTGATTGAGCTAATGACACTTTCTCTGACTCGCAAATGTCCAAATATCTGTTCTTAAAATAATCAAATTAAAAACCGCTTTCTACCTCATATTTGTCCACCAGTGTAATGTGACAGGTTTATGAGACATTTCTGCCTGTTAGACGCCCTCTGGGCAATTCGCTCTCACCCACTGTCCTTCCACGAGGGATCCTAAACCCCTGGCACCCCTGGGAGGGTCAGCGACACCAGTGCGGTTGATTTATAAGATAGCCAATTAGTATGTTAAAATCCAGGGAGTCAAGTTAAACTGGGTTAATAGTAAAGATGAATTTGGAATCAGATATACGGAAGATTCTGCTAGTTAGCATGCGGATGGACCAAAGTAATACAGTATGATTTGCTGTGCTAGAGGGGAATCCACACAGTATAATGGCCTTGTGTAACCTGGAAAGGGAAGACAAGCTCCCAGGAAGCCAGGAAGTCCAGCAACAGAAATAGGAGAACAGTACAGCTTTGCTGAAGGAAGTACATAATTGCATTTATTCCTGACTAGCAAGACTGATTCTGAAATCTATTTATTCACTATGATAATTATATTTTAAATATTCCTCAGATCCTCCTCACCTTTTTTCCTGAGCTAACCTGAACCTACAAAAGTCTCTGTTACTAAGATATGTAGATTTAATACATATATATGGAACTAAATTCTCCCTCATCATCAAAGGAAAAAAACCAAAAACACTTGATATCCCATGGATCCTAAAGCTGAATGAACCTGGGGATCCATAATAAAGGAAGAAGGTATGTGATTTATAGAGTGGATTGCTTTTCTTACAGGTCTTTGTTTGAGGTTTTCCCTTACTAGGTATTACTGCTGAGAAATCTTTGTCATTGAAATCTTTCTTGAAATATTGGAAATAAAAATAGCTTTTGGTTAGTCCCTTCATGTTTTGCATTTCCATGGAAATGGATTCTTATCAAGTCCATCTTAGGTTATATGGTCTGCAGGCAGATGCTCCATTTACTTCAAGAGGTGCAAAACAGCTGGAGCCAGTATGACAGCTAAATGATCAGAAACAAAGCTGAACACATGGACTATGAAAACCATAGAGGATCTAAAATATTTTTAAAGACCCGTTTGCCACTGGTATCTTTTTTAAATTTTTAAATTAATTAATTAATTTTAATTGGAGGCTAATTACTTTACAATATTGTAGTGGTTTTTGCCATACATTGACATGAATCAGCCGTGGGTGTACATGTGTCCCCATCCTGAACACCCCTCCCATCTCCCTCCCCATCCCATCCCTCAGGGTGCTCAGGGCTGGTGCACTGCGATGCCATTGGCATCTTTACTGACTCTGTGATTTGAATATCAGGAAGGTCACATGGAAAAGGCTAGGACTTCCTAATCTGGCAGATAGAGGGAGATAAAACTTGGCCTGATTCTTACTGCCTTAGGTTTGTCTGCAGCAGAGCCTCAAGCAGGCATTTGGATGCAGAGGACTTACTGAGGGCATGCTCTCACGGGAGCAGGGTAGGTAGGGTGAGGAGCTGAGCGAGGGTGTGGTCTCAGATGGATTTTGACCTCAGCCTGACCTCAGAGGGGGCTCTGGAATATTAGCTGCCTCATAGGCAAGGAGATCAACATTCCATCCTCTTGTGTCAATCACTGCCTGTGAGTGTAGCATCTTGGATGTTGATTCTTCCATTGGCTGAGGGCGACTCTCCAGGGAAGGGACCAGCTGTGAATATTGGCAGCCAGCACTTTCTGCAGCTTGGGGGTGGTACCCAGACTCATTAATGGGGTCTGAGAAACTGGGTGGGGCACCTACAACATCTACCAGACACCTCTTCCTAAACAGGAGCTCCAGTCCCCAGGAAAAAACAGTGTTTTTAAAAGTTGTAAGTACTGAATTGAGCAAATGGGATTCCTCAGACTAAGGATAGAGATCCTGGGAACCTTTTAAGGAGACAGAACTGAATACAGGTGACAATCAATGATATACAGTGAAGGCAGAGGTCAAACAGTCCAACTGATCACCCCTGGAAACACAGAGGACACTGTTCAGTAATTAACTAAGCATTCTCAGCCTTCATTTCTTCCCATTTTGTTTACACTGTTCAGTTCACATTTTTCTAAATCAAAATTTACCAGAGGAAAGAATGCTCTTAAAGAAGAAAAGCAAGCTATACTGCCATCCAAAATATTTCTGGAAAATAAACAAATTAGTTCAACATGTGTCTTACTGCTTATTTGGTAGTCACAAGGCTGTTGGGTAACAACTTGGTATGAGCAATGTTTAATTTCCAGTTCTGTAACACTTGCTTGCAAGATAGTAAAGCAAGACAGTGAAACAACTACTCTAAGCAATATATAAACTATTGCAATTGGATCCATCCAAATCTTTTATGTGAATATATAAAATATGACACATGATAATTTTAAAATTTCATAACTTGTTATTTTTGAAGAATCCAATAATCTATGATTATTGTCTCCCCAGAAAGGAAAATAGGAGAGTATTCAATGAACATTATTGATGCCACTTTTTTTTTTTTAACAAACAAGAAAGAAGAGCAGAGTGGCTTCCATTTTAGCTTTGCTGGAAAACATAGTGGGGAAGGAGAGGTAGAGATAGAAAAGGACTTTTTCTGAAATCTTACTTTTCATTTCAATGAAAATTATTTCAAAAACAACAAATCAATGAAAGTTTAGGACAATACTGAAAGGGTATATCAGTATAACCACAGACATATAAATACATATGTATGTATGAAATACAAACTTTCTTTGATATAAAATCATCCTGACTGTGATAATTCATTTCTCAGGGAGCAAAAAAACTACCCATCAACTCTCATAAATTTGCACAGTTTTGTATATTGAGTGAGATTCCAAATGTTTACAATAATCTACTATCTGCAGGAGATTTATTCTAGGACTCTTTGCAAACAGCAAAACCCACAGATGTTCAAGTCCTTTATGACAAAGTATTTGTATACAACCTATGCATGTCCTCCCATATATTTTATATCATCTTTAGATTACCTACAATACCAATATACTATAAATTCTATGTAAATAGTTGCTGGTATACAATGAATTCAAGTTTTGTGTTTTGGAAGTGTCTAGAATTTTTTAAAGTGTATTTTTAATCTGTGGTTGGTTGAATTTACAGATGCAGAACCCAAGGAAATGGAGAGCCAGCTGTATATATTATATAATTTTTATCATTTATTTGCTACATTTGTATTTACTTCAGGTGTTGAATTTTATGTATTAAGTGCATATCTGATATTCTAACAATAAAATAGTGGTTTTATTTTGTATAAGCACCTACTTTATTTATAAGTACTTATAAAAATAGAGACTATTTATATTTGTTTATCTAGTTACAATAAAATAGTGGGTCCAAATGTTTGGTTAGTGTCAGGGATTCTTGATACTTGACCACTGAAGAATATCTAAAGACAGAGGAAAACAGACTTTCCTAAAGGAACTGAGAGCCATGCTGTTAGGGGCACACCAGGGATTCTGTGTATGTATGTGTGTATGTGTGGGGCGGGGGGGAGGGCACCTTCTCTTTTATCTTAAAGGAAAACTCTTATCTTTCACTTTTTTTTTTTATCTTTCACTTTGTAATATGAAGCTGTGTTAATAGGAAGCTCAAGCTTGCCTCCTCACTTGAATTCTCTCCCCAGACATGTCTAAAGTTCTTTGGCATTCTAATAAGATGCATACCCTGGTTTCCGCACTCCAGGCTCAGCTCAGTGCTCCATACATGCTGGAAGGAGTAGAAAAGTGTCAGGGCTGAGAGGCTCAGGCTGTTAGAGGCCAGTGATGTCTATCTCTTATTCCGAGCTTCAGTCTGAATGTTTGGGAGGTTGGGCTGCACCCAGGTTGTGGCATGTAGCCTTAGACACCAGTGTATCCAGCCACACTTATGCTTCTGAAACATTTTGATCACTGCAATCTCACCCTTCACAGTATTCACTGGCTCCCATCTGCTTCTAGAGAAAATGTCTAAACTCTTTTGAACACTGAACACTAGCCAATTTCTTATCTGTGAGTTCTTTACCTAATCCTGAAGGGCTGGGGTTTGCACGGGCAAAATAAAAAATTTATCTTGCATTTCCCTGGTGGTGCAGTGGTTAAGAATCTGCCTGCCAACACAGGGGACATGGGTTTAAGCCCTGGCCCAGAAACTAAGATCCCACATTCTGTAAGGCAACCAAGCCCATGTGCCACAACAACTGAGCCCATGCACCCTTGAGCCTGTGCTCAGAAACAAGAGGAGCCACTGCAATGAGAAGCCCCCGCATCACAACTAGAGAAAGCCAGTATGCAGTAATGATTTCTCAGCACAGCCAAAAATAAATAAAAACATTATCTTATTAACCGTCAAGAGAAATGGACTTTTCCTTAAATGAAGCACGGAACAACAGACCATAAAAATAGTAGTCACTTGTGATGCTTTCACTCATGTAAGTCACAGATACTTTCATATTAAATATCAAAAGCTTTTTCACTGTTCTGGTAACTGCAGTTCAATAAAATTGAAGCTACTCTGAGATGGGCTTGCAGGATTCACCAGACTGCCATCCATAGCATAAATCAAGGTGAAAACCCTGTTCCAGCCTCAGTGTCTACCAACTCCCTCTACCTACGTCATGATTCTGCTATACCTAGGAGATGTCCCTCCCAAAACATCCTGTGATCTTTCATGACCTCACGTCTTGATCTCATATCTCTTTTCAGGGGATCTTCATCCCTGTTGGAAAATGTGCCCTTTACAAATTTTCTTGGAAGAAAAGCTTGATGAGGTTTTTCTTGATGTTACCAGGCAGAATTTGAATATATCTCCTTTGTGCTTTGGAAACTGGTGGTACATTCTTCATCTTCAGTCTTTAGCACATTGTATTTTGAGTCTGTTTGTCTGTACCATGACACATATGTCTCTAGAGGATAAAGACCATTTTTTTTTTTTTTTGTATCTCCCAACTTCTGGTAGAGTAATTTTCACATTGCAGACACTCAAAAAATGCTTATGAAATAAAGGAACGGTTATTTTCCTGGAAATGGCAACCCACCCCAGTATTCCTGCCTGGAGAATCCCATGGACAGAGAAGCCTGGCAGGCTACAGTCCATAGAGGTGTAAAGAGTCAGACATGACTGGAGCAACTTAGCATGCAATTGATTAAAAATATTCTCAACAGTCAGGACACAATAGCAGAGTGAAGTGGCAGGAACCACTTGCTTTCAGTGACAATTTCTAAGTATGGGAGTGGGCTCTCATTTCCAAATAGAGTTTCCTTAAAATCAAATTACTGATTGATCACAAATAAAATCCCAAATCAACACAGCATCACATCACATGATAAGCAAGACTAGAGCTCCAGGCAATATGTGATAGCAAAACCTGTTTCAGGAGTCCTGACATTCCCTCTCAAGAGCCTTGCCCTCCTTTCAGGAAAGACCCGTGTGTATCTCCCAGGTAGGCCCTGAGGGCTCTTTCGATATCCTAGCAGCTCTAGCGATACTTCCTGTAGCATGTAATCCAGGCTTGTCCTTCTAGTTCACACTTGTCTCCAGCCTGTCTTTAAAAAATCCTTCCTGTGTTCTGTTCAGGCAGCCCTGTCCTGAGAGCTGATGATGGCTTTCAAAACAAGCTTCATTCACTGATTCGACAGCTGCTACTGGGTACTCACTGCACACTTCTTAGGTGCCAGGTACCATGATCTAGGATGCAGAAATAAAAGCAGAGTCTGTACCTTCCAAGAGTTCCATATTAGGTGGCATTGGTCAGTTGTAACTTACTTGGTTAAAGCTCTGTTAGGGAGCACAGCCAGGGGCACCGTTTTAGTTTGGTTCTTGGAAGCAAACCAGCCTATGCTAAAGGAAATCAACCCTGAATATTCATTGGAAGGACTGATGCTGAAGCTGAAGTTCCAATACTTTGGCCATCTGATGGGAAGAGCCAACTCAATGGAAAAGAGTTTTCCATGATAGAAGATAGAAGGCAGGAAGAGAAGGGGATGACAGAGGACAAGATGGTTGGATGCCATCACTGACTCAATGGACATGAGTTTGAGCAAACTCCAGGCATTGGTGATGGACAGGGAGGCCTGGTGTGCTGCAGTCCATGGGGTCAGAGTCAGACAGGACTGAGCAACTGAACAGCAGCAGCTTGGAAGCAGAACCATGCACAGGAGTTTCAGTATGAGCCTTTCATTTGGGAGGTGATCTCAGGAGGTATGGGGAGAGTAAGAGCAAGTGAGACAGGAAGGAAAAGGCATCCAAAGCAGGGAAGGTTTTCAAGCCGGTCATGCCAACTGGGATTCAATCCTGATAAAGACCTCTGGGTGATGCAGAATGTACTCCAGAGTTGTCCTACCTGTGAGGCCACAATTTATTCAGCAATTCCCATTGTCCAGTGGTTAGAAACTCTACCTGGCCTGTTAACTCTGGAATTTCCAGTTTGAAATATATGTGCCTGAGTAAGTTTCTATGAGGAGTGAAAAATCTTTAGCAGGGCATTCCAGTTGCAGAAAGAAGTTGTAGGTGTATGGGAAAATGCTGAGTGTTAAGGAGCACCGACAGCATCTGCTCCAGACCAGAGGTGTGTGTGTGTGTGTGTGTGTGGGGGTGCTCCCAAGGAAGGTTTTCCAGGGGACAGAATACCTGAGAGTGCTTTGAAGGAGAAGGACTTCTGATCTAGCATGTGATCATTTTGTGTCCACTTACAACAGATATGTGCTCCTCAATTGCTAAGTGTGGTGTTTTATATGTTGATTAGTTCAAGTTTACAGCTTATTTTGTTTAAATCTATAACTTATTCTTTTTTATCAAGAGTTACTAAGATGTGTGGATTTGTCTGTTTCTGTTGTTAGTTTTACCAATTTTTGCTTATACAAAGGTGACCTTGAACAACACAGGTTTGAACTCTGTGGGTCCACTTCTATGCAGGTAATTTTGAACATTAAAATACTACAGTACTACATGGTCTGTAGTTGGGTGAATCTGCAGATGTGGAGGAACCATGACATGGACAGTCAACTGTAAGTTATATGTGAATTCATCCCCAAGTTGTTCAAGGGTCAATTGTGTGTGTGTGTGTGTGTGTGTGTGTGTGTGTGTGTGTGAGAGAGAGAGAGAGAGAGAGAGAGAGAGAGAGACAGACAGAGAGACAGAGAGAGAGAGAGACAGAGAGAGAGACAGACAGAGAGAGAGAGAGAGCGAGCAAGAGAGTGCAAGACTATTATCTGGCACACAAACATTAAGAATTGTTGTATCTTTCTGATGGAATCACCCTCTACTTTTACAAAGTATGATATGTTTTTCTCTCTAAAAATGCTTCTTGTCTTAAAATTCACTTTAGTTTCTTATACACATATCTTATCTGTTTTTTATTTTTAATTTTGCATGATCTATGTTACTTGTATTATTCCTTCAATGCTTGTATAACATTATATGTAAGGCACTTCTCTTATAAGCAGCATATGATTCTAATTTCTCTTTTATTTAATACAATCTTAAAGATTTTTAATTGAAGTATTTAGTCCTCTTACATTTAATATAACATAGCTGGGTTTAAATCAATGATCTTACTTTAAAAAAAAATTTCCTGTGGGAGAAGGCGAGGGTGGGATGTTTCAAGAGAAGAGCATCGAAACATGTATATCTAGGGTGAAACAGATCACCAGCCCAGGTTGGATGCATGAGACAAGTGCTTAGGCCTGGTGCACTGGGAAGACCCAGAGGGATTGGGTGGAGAGGGAGGTGGGAGGGGGGACCGGGATGGGGAATACATGTAAATCCATGGCTAATTCATTTCAATGTATGACAAAAACCACTGCAATGTTGTAAAGTAATTAGCCTCCAACTAATAAAAATAAATGGAAAAAAAAATTTCCACGACTAGTCCTATATTCCTTTTTCTCTGCTTTAGGGGCTTCTTTTGGATTAATCAAGTATTCATCATTCATTCTCCCACATGCCATTAGCTGATTAATTGTACATTGTTTTCTCTTCAGGAATTCTGTACAAATTAAAAAAATCCTTTGAGACATCATTATTATTTTATATAGTCAATATTCACTTATGTTTACTCTTTATCTTGTTCTTCCTTCCTTTCTGCATGTCTGTTTCTCTTTTAGGTCATTTCCACTCCACAAGGATTCTCCTTTTAGTGCAGGTCTACAGGTTAAAAAAAGTTTTTCTAGGGCTCCCACGTTGCTCAGTGGTAAAGAGCCTGCCTGTCAGTGTGGGAGACATGGGTTGGATGTCTGGTCTGTGAGGGTCCTGTGTGCCTCGAAGCAGCTGGGCCCACCCATCACAACTGCTGGCCTTGTGCTCTGAGCCTGAGAGCCGCACGCACTGCAAGGCCCCAGACCCTGGGCTCCATGATGGCAAACGCCAGCGCAGGAAGCTCGCACACCACAGCAGGACTGCACACTGCCAGGGGGAGAGGCTCTGCTCACCACAACGAGAGAAAAACGCCCACCCAGCAGCATGGACCAGCAAAGCCAAATAGAATTAATCAAAAATATTTTCTTTCAGTTTTACTATTTTGTAAACGTATTTATCTTGCCTTAATATTTGAAGGTTTCTTCACCAAAGAGCTAATCTAAGTTTCATTTCAGAACTATTATAAAGATCTCATTCTATTTATTGTTTTTCACCATTTCTGTCAAAAATTCAGTTACAAGTATTATTGAGGTTCTTTTGAAAGTAATATGTCTTTTTCTTTGACTGCTAGGATGTCCCTATATTCTTTAGTTTTAAACAGTTTTATTATAATGTGACTCCATGTAGATTTTTAAAAAAATTATCTTGCTTGGGAATCTTAAATTCCCATAAATAAATAAATCTGTGAATTTTCACCTTTTCAAACAATTTTGACTATTATTTAAGCTACTACTTCTGTATTATTTCTTCTCTCTTTCAGACTTCAATTATGTTAAACTTTCCAGGGGCTATTCTTTTCTATATGCTTCAATTGTTTTCCTCTCTGCTTCAGTCTGGATATGTTCTAGTTCACTAGTTTTATCATGGATTCAATATGCTTTATATCTATTTATTGAGTTGTTTATTGAATGGAAGGTAACAGAGGAAGGGAAAGATATAACCAAGTGAATGCAGAGTTCCAGAGAATCAGTTCAGTTCAGTCGCTCAGTCCTGTCTGACTCGTTGGGACCCCATGGACTGCAGAACACCAGGCCTCCTTGTCCATCACCAACTCCTGGAGTCTACTCAAACTCATGTCCATTGAGTTGGTGATGCCATCCAAATATCTCATCCTCTGTCACCCCCTTCTCCTCCCACCCTCAATCTTTCCTAGCACCAGGGTCTTTCAAATGGTGTCAGTTCTTCACATCAGGTGGCCAAAGTACTGGAGTTTCAGCTTCAACATCAGTTCTTCCCATGAATATTCAGGACTGATTTCCTTTACAATGGACTGGTTGGATCTCCTTGCTATCCAAGGGACTCTCAAGAATCTTCTCCAACACCACACTTCAAAAGCATCAATTCTTTGGTGCTCAGCTTTCTTTATAGTCCAACATCCATACATGACTCCTGGAAAAACCATAGACTTGACTAGATGGACCTTTGTTGGCAAAGTAATGTTTCTGCTTTTTAATATGCTATCTAGGTTGGTCATAACTTTCCTTCCAAGGAGCAAGCATCTTTTAATTTCATGGCTTCAAGGCACCATCTGCAGTGATTTTGGAGCCCAAAAAAGTAAAGTAAGCCATTGTTTCCACTGTTTCCCCATCTATTTGCCATGAAGTGATGGGACTGGATGCCGTGATCTTAGTTTTCTGAATGTTGAGCTTTAAGCCAACTTTTGCATTCTCCTCTTTCACCTACATTAAGAGGCTCTTTAGTTCTTCTTCACTTTCTTCCATAAGGGTGGTGTCATCTCCATATCTGAGGTTTTGATATTTCTCCCGGGAATCTTGATTCTAGCTTGGGCTTCACCCAGCCCAGCATTTCTCATGATGTACTCTGCATATAAGTTAAATAAGCAAGGTGACAATATACAGCCTTGACATACTCCTTTTCCTATTTGGAAACAGTCTGTTGTTCCATGTCCAGTTCTAACTGTTGCTGCTTCCTGACCTGCATACAGGTTTCTCAAGAGGCAGGTCAGGTGGTCTGGTATTCCCAGCTCTTTCAGAATTTTCCACAGTTTGTGGTGATCCACACAGTCAAAGTCTTTGGCACAGTCAATAAAGCAGAAGTAGATGTTTTTTCAGGAGCTCTCTTGCTTTTTTGATGATCCAACGAATGTTGGCAATTTGCTCTCTGGTTCCTCTGCCTTTTCTAAAACCAGCTTGAACATCTGGAAGTTCACGGTTCACAAACTGTTGAAGTCTGGCTTGGTGACTTTTGAACAACACTTTACTAGCATGTGAGATAAGTGCAATTGTGCAGTAGTTTGAGCATTCTTTGGCATTGCCTTTCTTTAGGATTGGAATGAATATTGACAGTCATTTTCCAGTCCTGTACCCACTGCTGCATTTTCCAAATTTGCTGAAGATATTAAGAAGAGGTGGCAAGAATACCCAGAAGAACTATACAAGAAAGATCTTCACGATCCAGATAATCTAGTGTGATCACTCACCTAGAACTAGACATCCTAGAATGTGAAGTCAAGTGGGCCTTAGGAAGCATCACTACCAACAAAGCTAGTGGTGGTGATGGAATTTCAGTTGAACTATTTCAAATCCAGAGAATAGCAAGGAGAAATAAGAAGGCCTTCTTAAATGAACAATGCAAAGAAACAGAAGGAGACAATAGAATGGGTAGGACTAGAGATCTTTCCAAGAACATTGGAGCCATCAAGGGAACAATTCATGCAAGGATGGGTACAATAAAGGACAGAAACAGTAAGGACCTAACAGAAGCAAAAGAGATTAAGAGGAAGTGGTAGGAGTACACAGGAGAACTATACAAAAAAAGGTCTTAATGACCCAGACAACCACGGTGGTGTAGTCACTCACCTAGAGCCAGACATCCTGGAGTGTGAAGTCAAAGTGGGCCCTAGGAAGCATCACTACAAACAGACCTAGTAGGGGTGAAGGAATTCCAGCTGAGATATTTCAAACCCTAAAAGATGATGCTGTGAAAGTGCTGCACTCAATATATCAACAAACTTGGAAAACTCAGCATGGCCACAAGACTAGAAAAGGTCAGTTTTCATTCCAATTCCAAAGAAGGGCAATGCCAAAGAGTGTTTAAACTACCATACAGTTGCACTCATTTCACATGCTAGCAAGGTTATGCTCAAAACTTTTCATGCTAGGCCTCAGCAATATGTGAACTGAGAACTTCTGGGTGTACAAGCTGGGTTTCTAAGAGTCAGTGGAATGAGAGATCAAATAGTGTACATCCATTAGATCATAAATAAATCAAGGGGACTCCAGTAAAAACATTTATTTCTGCTTTATTTACTACACTAAAGACTTTGACTATGTGGATCACAACAAACTGTGGAAAATTCTTAAAGAGAGGGGAGTACCAGACCACCTTACCAGGTCAAGAAGCAACAGTTAGACCTGGATGTGGAACAACAGACAGGTTCAAAATTGGTAAAGGAGTATGACAAATTGGTAAAGGAGTATTGTCACCCTGCTTATTTAACTTATATGTAGAGTACATCATGCAAAATGCCGGGCTGCATGAATCAACACTGGAATCAAGACTGCTGGGAGAAATATCAGCAACCTCAGATATGCAGATATCCCCCAATATTGAAGGGGACATCACAACCCACTCCAGTATTCTTGTCTGGAGAATCCCATGGACAGAGGACCTTGGTGGGCTACAAGAGTCCATAGGGTCTCAAAGGGTTGAAAATGACTGAAGCAACTTAGCACTCATGTACCACTCTAATGGCAGAAAGAGAAGAGTAACAAAAGAGCCTCTTGATGAGAGTGAAAGAGGAGAGTGAAAAAGCTGGCTTGAAACCCAACATTCAAAAAACTAAGATCATGGCATCTGGTCCCATCACTTCACTGCAAATAGGAGAAAAAGTGGAAGCAGTGACATATTTTCCTCTTTTGGGCTCCAAAATCACTGCAGATGGTGACTGCAGCCATGAAATTAAAAGATGCTTACTCATTGGAAGGAAAGCTATGACAAACCTAGACAGCAATATGCTGTCTAGCAGAGACATCATTTTGCGACAAAGGTCCATCTAGTCAAAGCTTTGGCTTTTCCACTGGTCATGTGTGGATGTGAAACCTGGCACGTAAAGAAGGCTAAGCCTGGAAGAATAGATACTTTAGAACTGTGGTTCTGGAGAAGACTCTTGAAAGTCCCTTGAACAGCAAGGAGATCAAAGCAGTCAGTGCTAAAGGAAATCAACCCTGAATACTCATTGTAAGGACTGATGCTGAAGCTCCATTACTTTGGTCACCTGATAAGAAGAGCCAACTCCTTGAAAAAGACTGAAGGTCTTTGTGGGAAAAATTGAAGGTAAAAGGAGAAGAGCTGGCAGAGGATGAGATGGTTAGAAAGCATCACCGACTCAATGGATATGAATTTCAGCAAGCTCTGGAAGATACTGGAGGACAGAGGAGACGGGTGCTACAATCCCTGAGATGGCAGAGTCCTTGAGGAGAGGACTTAGTATCTGAATAACAACAACTGAGTTGTTCATTTCTGTAATTGTATTTTCAGTTGTAAAATTTCCAGTTGAATCTTAAAACTGATTTCAGGTTTCTAAAAAATTCACCAGCTTGTTATCTATATTCTCAAACATACTAAGCACAACTATGTAAAATGCCATATAAAATAGCACTAATAAATGTGGGTATGTTTCTGTTATCTGTTTTGTTTCTGTTGCATTTTAATCATTTGATCCCACTTTCAGTATTTATGGTAACTTTTTATTAAATACTTGACAGTGCATAAGAAAAATTGTGATAGCTGAAGCCTGGCTGACATTATCTTCTTAAACTGAAGTACAGCTGTCTATTGAACATGAGGTTAGGGTTGCCAACCTCCATGTAGCCAAAAATCCATGTATAAGTTTACAGCTGGTCCTCAGTGTCCATGGTTCAGCATCTGTGGATTCAACAAACATGGACTGTGTAGAACTGTGGTATGCATGTATGTATGTATTTATTTAAATAAACAATGTATAAGGGGACCTGGACAGTTCAAACCCATAATGTTCAAGGGTCAACAATATTACTTTTTAAATGGTTGGTAGTTATAATAGAGGCGTATAAACTTAATTATGTCTGGCATCGAGGTTAATCTAAGCTAGTTTCGATGTGTACATGCATGTTTGATGGCTAGTCTATAACTAGTATACCTTTTTCTTAGGCTTGAGTTCTGCTGTTTACAGAGCCCCTTCTTCATGATTTACCCTGAACTCCTATTTGCACCTGTCAGCCTCCAAGAAACTGAGCCTGCTGAAAGCTTCTGTTGGTTTTCTAACCTCTTAAATGATGTTTTCCACTTGACTTCGTAGCTTCTCAGCCCTAAGCCACTACTGTAACTGCTCTAAGAGAGAAAAGTCAGAAGGGGAAAATGAACATAACATTGGTTGTACAAATACAATGATCTAGGCACATTTTATAATTAAATTATTTGAGCCTCGTGCATATCCTATGGCATACATAACATTATTCCTATGTTTCAGATGAAAAGTCCAAAGCACAGAGAAATGATGTAACAGGACAAGTTATACAGCTGGTAAATTATACTTAGAAATGACAGACTTAAAAATTAACAAAATTTCCATGATCAAAGAAAGTTGGTGGTGTTTAATTTTAATAATCAATACCCACATTGTATTTTGTCAGGAATACTAATGGCAGTTAGCAAGTAATTTAAAATAAATCACACAGCATCTCACATGGCTGGTTTATAGTTTATTACTTGCATTTATTTTAAGGGTACACAAGCATAATCAAGTCAGGATTTCTGGGTAGATAAATAGAATTACTCATCACTGTCAGGGTGTGATTTCAAAATTTCAAATACATTTCCTTTATCATAAGCATTTTTATCACTAAATTTTTCCTCTGGTTAGAATGCTAAAGCCATACACCTCAAATGGGACTTGGATTCAGGTACCAAGAATAGAACCCAACGTTAAACCCAGACAGGCCAGGACTTGAACTCAGCTAAAACCCACTGTCTTTTAATTGAGATCACACGTCTGGTTTCAGGGCTTAATGAAACTCAGGTTCTTTATGTCTCATCGAAGAAAGAATTCAGCCACAAAGTGATAAGTAAGAAGGAAGTCTTTTTTAGACAGAAGCACATTCCACAGACAGAGTGTGGGTAATCTCAGGAGAGTGGCCTCAAAATATAGGGTGGCTAGCTTTTATGGGTGGGGTAATTTCATAGGCTAATGTGTGGGGGAGTTATTCCAACTAGTTTGAAGAAGGGGCAGACATTTTTAGGAATTGGGCCACCACCCACTTTTATTTTACTTTTGTTAAATGGTTGGCCTCAGAACTGTCATAGAGCTAGTGGGTGTGTTACTAAGCATGCTAATATATTACAGTGAGCATATAATGAGGTTCAAGGCTTACTGTAAGTCAAATCCTCTGCCATCCTATATCTAGTTGATTCTAATTAGTTTTTGTCATGTCCTATGGCTAGACCATTCTTTTAAAGGTTGTGCCCTGCCCCCTTCCCTCCTGTTTCAATTTCACTCTCCAAATATATGCCTCTTTTTAAAAAGTTGTTCATGTATGGAAAGGGTAAAGTGCAAAAATTTCCACTTAAAACAATTAGCAAAGCTTGACAGTTTACTTTGAAATCATGTTCATAGGCAATGAAAGGCTACTAAGGCAGTCAGAACTTGACCAGAATGTTAGAGAGAAGAGAAGCACATGAGGTGAGAGTCTGGGTTTCCTTTCAAGGCATTTAGTAACTCAGGAGAACTCCATATCCAGAAACTCAAAAGCCATGTACAAGTAGTGGCCAAAAGGGAGAGATTTCGGCAGCCTAATTAGCCTGGAGAGTTAAAATGTTAATATCAGAGCTGCAAGAAGAAATGGGAAACACGCTGAGGTGAGACTAATAATCTTTGTCACATGATGTCCTCAAGGGTCTTTATATTCTTAGACAAACCTAAGGAAGGATGGCCATCCCTACCTACATCATCCCTACATGAACTGATCACATACTCCACAACTCCCCTCTCTCACTTTACCTTTATTTATTTATTTTTGAGATTTATTTATTTTTAAATTTTTATTTTATTTTTTCCATTTATTTTTATTAATTGGAGGCTAATTACTTTACAATATTTTAGCAGTTTTTGCCATACATTGACATGAATTTAAAAATGCTTTCCTGAGGTACGTGGATTTATCTCTGGGCTTTCTATTTTGTTTCATTGATCTATATTTCTATATTTGCCAGTACCATACTGTGTTGATGACTGTAGCTTTGTAGTATAGTCTGAAATCAGGCAGGTTGATTCCTCCAGTTCCATTCTTCTTTCTCAAGATTGCTTTGGCTATTTGAGTTTTTTTTTGTATTTCCATACATTGTGAAATCATTTGTTTTAGTTCTTTGAAAAATACCATTGCTAGCTTGCTACAGATTGCATTGAATCTATAGATTGCTTTTGGTAGTATACTCATTTTCACTATATTGATTCTTCTGATCCATGAACATGGTATATTTCTCCATCTATGTATGTAATCTTTGATTTCTTTCATCAGTGTTTTATAGTTTTCTATACATAGGTCTTTTGTTTCTTTAGGTAGATTTACTCCTAAGTATTTTATTTTTTTGTTGTAATGGTGAATGGAATGGTGTCCTTAATTCCTCTGTTTTCTAACTCTTAGTGTATAGGAATGCAAGGGATTTCTGTGTGTTAATTTTATATTCTGAAACTACTATATTCATTGATTAGTTCTAGTAACCTTATCTGTGACAAAGGAGGCAAGAATATACAATGAAGAAAAGACAATCTCTTTAACGAGTGGTGCTGGGAAAACTGGTCAATCACTTGTAAAAGGATGAAACTCGAACACTTTCTAACACCATACACAAAAATAAACTCAAAATGAATTAAAAATCTAAATGTAAGACCAGAAACTATAAAATTCCTATAGGAAAACATAGGCAAAACACTCTCTGACATAATCACAGCAGGATCCTCTATGACCCACCTCCCAGAGTAATGGAAATAAAAACAAACAAAAAAAAAATGAACCTAATTAAATTCTAAAGCTTTTGCACAACAAAGGAAACTACAAGCAAGGTGAAAAGACAGCCTTCAGAATGAGAGAAAATAATAGCAAACAAAGCAACTGACAAATAATTAATTTCAAAAATACACAAGCAACTCCCGTAGTTCAATCAAAACTACCCAATCAAAAAATGGGCCAAAGAACTAAACAGACATTTCTCCAAAGAAGACATACAGGTGGCTAACAAACACATGAAAAGATGCTCAACATCACTCATTATCAGAGAAATGCAAACCAAAACCACAATGAGGTACCATCTCACACTGGTCAGAATGGCCGCTATTCAAAAGTCTACAAACAAACAAATGCTGGAGAGGGTGTGGAGAAAAGGGAATCCTCTTACTCTGTTGGTGGGAATGCAAACTAGTACAGCCACTATGGAGAACAGTGTGGAGATTCCTTAAAAAACTGGAAATAGAACTGCCATATGACCCAGCAATCCCACTGCTGGGCATAAACACTGAGGAAACCAGAATTGAAAGAGACATATGTACCCCAATGTTCATCGCAGCAATGTTTACAATACCTAGGACATGGAAGCAACCTAGATGTCCATCAGCAGATGAATGGATAAGAAAGCCATGGTTCATATACACAATGGAATATTACTCAGCTATTAAGAAGAATTCATTTGAATCAGTTCTAAAGAGATGGATGAAACTGGAGCCCATTATACAGAGTGAAGTAAGCCAGAAAGATAAACACCAATACAGTATACTAACGCATATATATGGAATTTAGAAGGATGGGATGATCTGAGAGAACAGCATCAAAACATGTATATTATCAAGTGTGAAACAGATCGCCAGTCCAGGTTGGATGCATGAGACAAGTGCTCAGGGCTGGTGCACTGTGACGACCCAGAGGGATGGGATAGGGAGGGAGGTGGGAGGGGGGTTCAGGATGGGGAACACATGTAAATCCATGGCTGATTCATGTCAATGTATGGCAAAGACCACTACAATATTGTAAAGTAATTAGCCTCCAACTAATAAAAATAAATGAGAAAAAAAAAGAAAGAAACTGGAGCCTGTTATACAGAGTGAAGTAAGTCAGAAAGAAAAAGAACAATGCAGTATATTAATGCATATATATGGAATTTAGAAAGATGGTAATGATGACCCTGTATGCGAGACAGCAAAAGAGACACATATATAAAGAACAGACTTTTGGACTCTGTGGGAGAAGGCAAGGGTGGGGTGATTTGAGAGACAGCATTGAAACATGCATATTACCATATGTGAAATAGATTGCCAGTCCAGGTTTGATGCATGAGACAGGGCACTCAGGGCTGGTGCACTGGGATGACCCTGAGGGATGGGATGGGGAGGGAGGTGGGAGGGGGGTTCAGGATGGGGACACATGTACATCCATGGCTGATTCATGTCAATGTATGGCAAAAACCACTACAATATTGTAAAGTAATAAGCTTCCAATTAAAAAAAAAACTAATAAAAAAAAAAAAAAAAAACTTTCCTGAAATGCATCCAGGGGTTTAGGTATTTTGATCACTAGCTGCCTAGATTCCTTGCTTGGTGCCTGCAAGAAATGCCATACTTTCCTTCTTCACAACCTGGTATCAGTAGACTGGCTTTACAGTGCATGGGTAAGCAACCCAAGTTTGGTTCTGTAACACTACACTGTCCATTAGAAGCCTCCAGGGGAATTCTGTTCAAATATTCACATACTCTCTCAAACATATATTTCACAAAATATATCTCATGCTGCAATTAATTAAGGCTCCCGCCTCTGGTTCTGTTCTCAGAAGGAATGGAAAAATACATGTCCTACACTCTGTGAATAATTATATTTTTACAGAGAGTGAGACCTCATTAGCCATTATCTTGGGAATTAAGTTCCTATAAATGAAGTCATTCATGTTGAAGATAATTTGTATTTCTCAGAAATTTCAGAAAGCAAAGTACATATTTCTTCTAATGTAGGACCAAATGAAGATAAATAAGATTCCTTAGAAAATATTGTGAAATCTGGGGGAATTTAATTTTGCTTCTTTCCCTTTCTTCTTTTTTTCCCACTTGGATTGATCTGAGATGTCAAACTGTCCAGAAACCATTTCCCTTATTCTCTGTTAGATTACACATTCCAGCCATGCTTATGGTTAGGTATAGTCACATGGTTAAGTTTGGACACATGAAATAAGGATGATAGTTGATTTATCCCACTTCCAGGCATGGCCCTTACAATTTCTGAGTGATCGATCCCCAGTTTTTTTCCCTCATATGCCAGTTAATAATGAGCAGAGAGTGGAAGCTTAAGTCTGAAGCAGCCTGGGACCCTGACAGAGCACATGGAGGACTGCCAACAAGAACCACTCACATTAGACCGTGAAATGAATGAGATACACCTTTATTTTGCCAGGCCATCGGGAATTTGGGTTTTATTACAGAAATAAACCACTTATCATTATAAAGAGACTGGAACCAGGACCCACAGATTGTTAAGTGCCCATTTAACCCTTTAGAAATACACTGCCCAGGTTCAGATCATGGTTACTAGTTACAAAACTCTGGGAAACTCCCTGAGGATTCTGGTTCCTGAAAGAAGGCTGTTGCACAGGAACTCCGATCCTGAACTGGGAAATGAAAGAGAAATAAAATTGTGTCAAGCCACTGAGAGTTCTGAAGTGGTTTACTACACAGATTTGCCTACTCGGACTAAATCAAAGGGCACTGAAGATGGGAAAGTGATCAAGACATGGAAGGCCTCAAGAAATGGCAGCATTCAAAGCTTGGAAGTATGCACAGAGGAAGCTATCGATAATTTGCCAGTTTCCTTTATCATGAATAACTGGTGCATATTGGTTTGCTAAAGTGACACTCTGACCCTCTTTTCTCTGCTCTTTTTCCTTCTGCCAGGGATGTTCAGAATGGCCTCTATTGCTTTTCAAAAAATGCATCTCTGTTCTCCAACCCCATCTAAAAACTAATGACCAAACTGATTGAACTCATTCATGTGGGTGTTTCTTCTTTTATAATTTTTATTTATTTAATGTTTTGGCTGTGCTGGGTCTTTGTTGTTGTGTGGGCTTTTCTTTAGCTGCAGTGAGAGGGGGCTACTCTTCGTTGCAGTGTGAGGACTTCTCATTATGGTGGCTTCTTTTGCTGGAAAGATTGGGCTCTAGGTTGTGTGGGTTTTATGAATTCTGGCATGTGGGCTCTAGTGTTGTGTTTTCCAGGCTCTGGAGCACAGGCTAAATAGATGTGGTGCACAGGCTTACTTGCTCCACGGCATGCGGGATCTTCCAGAACCAGGGACTGAAACAGTGTCTTCTGCATTGCAAGGCGGATTCTTTACCACTGAGTCATCCAGTAAGCTCTGTGGGGTGCTTCTGCACTCAGGTATTAGCATTTTTAAGCCTTGTGGCATGTGGGCTCCCACCCATTTCCAGTAGAGATGGAAGTTTGTCTTATAACTAAAAGCTGCCTGAAAAGCAGAACTGATGGCAATTTGGGGAGCTTTGGGATGGGGGTGGGAAGCATGCCTGCCATGCAGATGCCCCTTACTCCCAGGACCTGCTGTCTAGGTGAGGGGCTCTACCTGTTCCTTTCCTTCTCCTAGAACTCCTGGCAGCCCCAACCTCTCAGGGCCTACAGACACTTTCCTTTCAGCCCTTCATTTAATCTCTTTCCTCCTTGGGTACAGCTTGGTCCTGATATCTCTCTTAATCCAATTTTGTCCTCTCCTTTCCATAGCACCTCCCCCAGTCTTTTGACAAAAGTTGTTTTTGAGCACACTGAATACATTTTAAAGCATTTTCTAGTTGGCCAAACTTTACATTGCTTAAACATAAAGTTTAAGCAATCTGTTTTCTCATCTGACAATTGTGTTATGGGTTGAACTGTGTGTCCCCCACCAGTATCCCTACCCTCACCAAACTCATCGGTTGAAATCTTAACCCTCAATGTGGAAATGTGTGATCTTATTTGAAAATAAGGTAATTAGAGATGACCTTATAATTAGCTATAATGGGATCATTAGAGTGGGTTTTAATCCAATATGACTTGTATCTTTGTAGAAAGGGAGGGTCTGAACACACACACACACACACACACACAAGTGCACTCCCCCCCCCCATCATGTGAAAATGAAGGTAGAGACCTAACAAGCCAAGGAGTGCTGAGGATTGCCAGCAGACCACCAGAGCAAGGAGAAAATCGTTGAATAGCTTTTTCTCTCACAGCTCTCAGAAGAAACCAACACTGCTGACATCTTGACCTTGGATACTTCCAGATTCCAGAAATTCAAGTCAGTAAATTTCTGTTTAAGCCAGCAAACTTGTGGTACTTTGTTACGGAAGCCTGAACAAACAGACTCAAAGGTAGACAGCAATGTCTATGTAATTGGGCTGTTTGGAGGATTTCAAGAGGTGATACTTATGGGATGCCAGGACTTGATAAATGTCTGCTGCTGATGCTCTTTCTGTTTCTACTTGTTTACGGAACATTTCATCTGTCAATTGCACCACCTATGTTCTGAAGGGAAGCTCCATGCTGCCTGCATTATTCCTGTCTTTGGCCTCAAAGTTTACGATAAAAAATATTTATTACATTTGAATCCATTTTCTCGATTTAGCAAAGTACTGCTACATGGAATGAACAATTTTAGTTGATCCTTCAGAATTCCTTTCTTTGAACTAAATGAGCCTTGATTATTTTCCTTAATAGGTTTTCCTTAGTGCCTTAATGTTTTTAATCATCTCTATAGTGGCTAAGAAAGACTCTTAGCTCTTTAGTAACAGAATCTGGAATCTGACGCGGTATCAGCAGGAGCTAAGGCTCCACTGTGCTAAGCAGGGACACCATGTGGGCTGCTTCTTCTGTGACTGCTTTGCCAGATCCAGGATCTCCCTGTCGCTGTGTCCACAGAGGGTGATGCATAGAGTCCATCTGGCCCAGACTTCCGTGGTGACTGGTGTCTGGATGGGTGCAGCCACTGGGGGAGGCACTGGCAGATGTCATGCTGGCAGGAGGAGACACCAGGCAGGGTATTTCTCTCCTTCTCTCTTCCTGCCTGGGCAATGTCTCTGGGGCTAGCTGCATTCCTCCATGACCACAGTGCCTGGGAAACACCTGTGCACCTTGACCCTTAGTCCCAGAGACAGGACAAGCTCCTGCTATCCCCAGTCCCTGGGGCGTTGCCACCTTTCCTCACTTCCTGACTCCTGCCCACACCTCCACAGGCCTCCCTTCCATTGATTCTATTTGTCTGAACTACCTGGGCCGGTTATCTGTACCCTGACTGATGCATTCTTGAAGTCAGGTTGCCCCTGAAAAGATCCTGAGGCAAAGACTGAGTGCAAGTTGATTTGGGAACTATACTGGTAGGAAGTAGTGGACAGATATGAGAGGGAAAGACATCTCATTAAGGGTAAGCTAGGGGCTTCCCCAGGCTTCCCAGATGGCACTGGTGGTAAAGAACCTGCCTGACAAGGCAGAAGCAAGAGAGATGAGTTCAACCCCTGGGTCAGGAAGATCCCTAGGAGGAGGGCATGGCAACCCACTCCAGTACTCTTGCCTGGAGAATGCCATGGACAGAGGAGCCTGGCGGGCTGCAGTCCATGGGATCGCAAAAGGTCAGACACAACTGAGTGAAGTAGCACATATGCAGGGGTCTCCCTGGGGGCCCAGGGATTAAGATTACACTTTCCAAGTCTTGGTTGGGGAATTAAGATCCCACATGCCTCATATTGCACGAACCTGGAATGTTAGGTCCATGAATCAAGGCAAATTGGAAGTGGTCAAACGGGAGATGGCAAGAGTGAACGTTGACACTCTATGAATCAGCGAACTAAGATGGACTGGAATGTGTGAATTTAACTCAGATGACCATTATATCTAACACTGTGAGCAGGAATCCCTTAGAAAAAATGGAGTAGCCATCATTGTCAACAAAACAGTCCCATATGCAAGTACTTGGATGCGATCTCAAAAACGACAGAATGATCTCTGTTCATTTCCAAGGCAAACAGTTCAATATCACAGTATTCCAAGTCTGTGCTCCAACCAGTAATGCTGAAGAAGCTGAAGTTGAACGGTTCTATGAAGACCTACAAGACCTTTTAGAACTAACACCCCCTAAAAGATGTCCATTTAATTATAGGGGACTGGAATGCAAAAGTAGGATGTGAAGAAATGCCTGGAGTAACAGGCAAATTTGACCTTGGAGTACAGAATGAAGCAGGCCAAAGGCTAATAGAATTTTGCCAAGAGAATGCACTGGTCATCGCAAACACCCTCTTCCAACAACACAAGAGAAGACTCTACACATGGACATCACCAGATGGCCAACACCAAAATCAGATTGATTATATTCTTTGCAACAAGCTCTATACAGTCAGCAAAAACAAGACTGGGAGTTGACTGTGGCTCAGATCATGAACTCCTTATTGCCAAATTCAGACTCAAACTGAAGAAAGTGGGGAAAACCACTAGACCATTCAGGTATGACCTAAATCAATCCCTTATGATTATACAGTAGAAATGAGAAATATATTTAATGGACTAGATCTGATAGAGTGCCTGATGAACTATGGATGGAGGTTCATGACATTGCACAGGAGACAGGGATCAAGACCATTCCTAAGAAAAATAAATGCAAAAAAGCAAAATGGCTGTCTGAGGAGGCCTTACAAATAGCTATGAAAAGAAGTGAAGCAAAAAGCAAAGGAGAAAAGGAAGGATATACCCATTTGAATGCAGAGTTCCAAGGAATAGCAAGGAGAGATAAGAAAGCCTTCCTCAGCGATCAATGCAAAGAAATAGAGGAAAACAGTAGAATGGGAAAGACTAAAAATCTCTTCAAGAAAATTAAAGATGCCAAGGGATTATTTCATGCAAAGATGGGCTCAATAAAGGACAGAAATGGTAAGGATCTAACAGAAGCAGAAGATATTAAGAAGAGGTGGCAAGAATACACAGAAGAACTGTACAAAAAAGATCTTCACAATGCATATAATCCCAATGGTGTGATGACTCACCTAGAGCCAGACATCCTGGAATGTGAAGTCAAGTGGGCCTTAGGAAGCATCACTACAAACAAAGCTAGTGGAGGTGATGGAATTCTAGTTGAGCTATTTCAAATTCTAAAAGATGATGCTGTGAAAGTGCTGCACTCAATATGCCAGCAAATTTGGAAAACTCAGCAGTGGCCACAGGGCTGGAGAAGGTCAATTTTCATTTCAATTCCAAAGAAAGGCAATGCCAAAGAATGTTCAAACTACCACACAATTGCACTCATCTCACATGCTAGTAAAGTAATGCTCAAAATTCTCCAAGCCAGGCTTCAGCAATACGTGAACAGTGAACTTCCGGATGTTCAAGCTGGTTTTAGAAAAGGCACAGGAACCAGAGATTAAATTGCCCACATCCGCTGGATCATCAAAAAAGCAAGAGAGTTCCAGAAAACCATTTATTTATGCTTTATAGACTATGCCAAAGCCATTGACTGTGTGGATCACAATAAACTGGGAAATTCTAAAAGAGGTGGGAATACCAGACCACCTGACCTGTCTCTTAAGAAACCTGTATGCAGGTCAGGGTGCAACAGTTAGAACTGGACATAGACCAACAGACTGGTTCCAAATAGGAAAAGGAGTATGTCAAGGCTGTATATTGTCACCCTGCTTATTTAACTTATATGCAGAGTACATCATGAGACATGCTGGACTGGATGGAGCACAAGCTGGAATCAAGATTGCTGGGAGAAATATCAATAACCTCAGATATACAGATGACACCACCCTTAAGGCAAAAAGTGAAGAAGAACTAAAGAGCCTCTTGATGAAAGTAAAAGAGGAGAGTGCAAAAGTTGGCTTAAAGCTCAACATTCAAAAAACTAAGATCATAGTATCTGGTCCCATCACTTCATGGGAAATAGATGGGGAAAGAGTGGAAACAGTGGCTGACTTTATTTTTTTGGGCTCCAAAATCACTGCAGATGGTGATTGCAGCCATGAAATTAAAAGACGCTTACTCCTTGGAAGGAAAGTTATGACCAAGCTAGATAGCCTATTAAAAAGCAGAGACATTACTTTGTCAACAAAGGTCCATCTAATCAAGGCTATCGTTTTTCCAGTAGTCATGTATGGATGTGAAAGTTGGACTATAGAGAAAGCTGAGTGCGAGGAACTGATGCTTTTAAACTGTGGTGTTGGAGAAGACTCTTGAGAGTCCCTTGGACTTCAAGGAGATCCAACCAGTCCATCCTAAAGGAAATCACTCGTGGGTGTTCATTGGAAGGACTGATGTTGAAGGTGAAACTCCAATACTTTGGCCATCTGATGTGAAGAGCTGACTCATTTGAAAAGACTCTGATGCTGGGAGGGATTGGGGGCAGGAGGAGAAGGGGATGACAGAGGATGAGATGGCTGGATGGCATCACCGACTTGATGGATGTGGGTTTGGGTAAACTCCAGGAGTTGGTGATGGACAGGGAAGCCTGGTGTGCTGTGGTCCATGGGGTTGCAAAGACTCGGACATGACTGAGCGACTAGAGTGAACTGATGTCTCATGGTGCTGCCAAAAAATAAACAAACACACAGAAATGTTCCTTTTTTTTTTTCAATTGTTTTAAAAAAATAAAAGGCACTTTTCAAAAAAAGGTAAGCTAGTCTGTCAGTTACAAGAGACTGTGACTGAGCCTCAATCCTGCTGGGAACCCTGGGGTGTAAAACATGTATTTCAAAATTACTTCCCCTGGGGAGGGTAGGGGCTGAGCTCAGGAGATGGAGGGCTACTCCAGGGGATGCTCTTCACTGGAGCTGCCAGCCTACCTTATCACCAGGCTGAACTGCTCTGCGTAGCAAAAAGGGCCTCTGGCCCCAGAGCTGCACGAATAGGCAGCTGGGAGAAAAGGGTAAAGCTTGGTGTTCATGGGCCGTGTCTGGAGACTGGCTCCAGCACATCACATCCCCACACCTCCCCTCTGAAGCATGCTGCCTAGAGTCTCCTTTTAGGGAAGCTTCAGTCATGTCACCCCTTCTGGCTATTATCCAATGAGAGGTTTGCCTGAAATACGCCATTTTCCACCTCACTTGTAAACTGCTTCTCCTCCTTTATCAGGGTCTCTTGGGCTTCTCTTCACTGGACTTTATTTATCTACCAGGGTCTACTCTGGATAAGAATCAGGACAGGGCTTCCCCACGTTTCATGTTTTCAAAGTCACAGGGCTAGACGTATAAATATAAGGTGATTCTTTTCAAATGCTGCAAATAGTGGATCCAAATGTGGCCAAATACTTAATTAGAGTCCCTAAGGTAGGTCACTTTTCCATTCAGTGATGCTATGTCTGCCACGAATGGGACACTGAGAATATACTGACACATATAAAAGCATCTTTGTTTTCATGAGCAGTCAGACAAATAGATAGTTGAAACATACACAGATATGACAAGTGCTTGCATGAAGAGAAGCCTAGACAGAGGGCTCTGTGTGTGTATGAGAGAGAGATTACTCATTTCAGAGCTGAAGGTGGCATCAACAATGTCTCTAGGATGGTGGGAGGTAGGGACTGGGATAAGAATGTTCCAAATATTTAAACTGACACTGGTGAGAGAGAAGTTCATGCCTTTGGGAGAGGTTCGGTTCAGTTCAGTTGCTCAGTAGTGTTCAACTTTTTGCAACTCCATGAACCGCAGCACGTTAGGCCTCCCTGTCCATCACCAACTCCCGGAGTTTACTCAAACTCATGTCCATTGAGTCGGTGATGCAATCCAGCTACCTCATCCTCTAATCCCCTTCTCCTCCTGAATTCAGTCTTTCCCAGCATCAGGGTCTTTTCAAATGAGTCAGTTCATCTCATCAGGTGGCCAAAGTACTGGAGTTTCAGCTTCAGCAGTCCTTCCAATGAATAGTCAAGACTGATGACCTTTAGGATGGACTGGTTGGACCTCCTGGCAATCCAAGGGACTCTTAAGAGTCTTCTCCAACATCTTACTTCAAAAGCATCAATTCTTTGGTGCTCAACTTTCTTTATAGTCCAATACTATAAAGAAAGTTTACCCATACATGATCACTGGAAAAACCATAGCTCTGACTAGATGCACAGGAGTCCCTTGGACTGCAAGGAGATCCAACCAGTCTGTTCTAAAGGAGATCAGTCCTGGGTGTTCATTGGAAGGACTAATGTTGAAGCTGAAACTCCAATACTTTGGCCACCTGATGTGAAGAGCTGACTCATTTGAAAAGACCCTGATGCTGAGAAAGAATGAAGGTGGGAGGTGAAGGGGACGACAGAGGATGAGGTGGTTGGATGGCATCGCCGGATCAATGGCCATGAGTTTGGGTAAGCTCCAGGAATTGGTGATGGGCAGGGAGGCCTGGCGTGCTGTGGTCCACAAAGAGTCGGACACGACTGAGTGACTGAACTGAACTGACTAGATGGACCTTTGTTGGCAAAGTAATGTTTCTGCTTTTTAATATGCTGTCTAGGTTGGTCATAACATTTCTTTCAAGGAGTAAGCGTCTTTTAATTTCATGGATGAAGGCACCGTCTAAAGTGATTTTGGAGCCCCAAAAAGTCTGTCACTGTTTCCACTGTTTCTCCATCTATTTGCCATGAAGTGATGGGACCAGAAGCCATGATCTTTTCTGAATGTTGAGTTTTAAGGCAACTTTTTCATTTTCATCTTTCAGGTTCATCAAGAGGCTCTTTAGTTCTTCTTTGCTTTCTGCCATAACGGTGGTATCATCTGCATATCTGAGGTTATTGATATTTCTCCCAGTAATCTTGATTCCAGCCTGTGCTTCATTTAGTCCAGCCTTTTTCATGATGTACTCTGCATATAAGTTAAATAAGTAGGGTGACAATATACAGCCTTTATGTACTCCTTTCCTGATTTGGAATCAGTCTGTTGTTCCACATCCAGTTCTAACTGTTGCTTCCTGACCTACCTAGAGATTTCTTGAGAGGCAGGTCAGGTGGCCTGGTATTCCCATCTCTTTCAGAATTTTCCATAGTTTATTTTTTTTTTTTTGCCCATTTATTTTTATTAGTTGGAAGCTAATTACTTTACAATATTGTAGTGGCTTTTGCCATACATTGACATGAATCAGCCATAGATTTACATGTATTCTCCATCCCGATCCCCCTTCCACCTCTCTCCCCACCCCATCCCTCTGGGTCATGAGACAAGTGCTCAGGGCTGGTGCACTGGGAAGACTCAGAGAATTTTCTACAGTTTATTGTGAACCACATAGTCAAAGGCTTTGGCATAGTCAATAAAGCAGAAGTAGATGTTTTTCTGGAACTCTCTTGCTTTTTTGATGATCCAGCGGATGTTGCAAATTTGATCTCTGGTTCCTCTGCCTTTTCTAAAACCAGCTTGAACATCTGGAATTTCACGGTTCATGAACTGTTGAAGTCTGGCTTGGTGACTTTTGAACAATATTTTACTAGCATGTGAGAGGAGTGCAATTGTGTGGTAGTTTGAACATTCTTTGGCATTGCCTTTCTTTGGGATTGGAATGAAACCTGACCTTTTCCAGTCTTGTGGCCACTGCTGAGTTTTCCAAATTTGCTGGCATCTTGAGTGCAGCACTTTCACAGCATCATCTTTTAGGATTTGCAATAGCTCAACTGGAATTCCATCACCTCTACTAACTTTGTTCATAGTCATGCTTCCTGAGGCCCACTTGACTTCACATTCCAGGATGTCTGGTTTTGTGAGTGATTATACCATTGTGATTATCTGTGTTATTTCTCCCAGAGTTATGAAGATCTTTTTTGTACAGTTCTTCTGTGTATTCTTGCCACCTCTTCTTAATATCTTCTACTTCTGTTAGGTCCACGTCATTTCTGTCCTTTATTGTGCCCACCTTTGCATGAAATGTTCCCTTGGTATCTCTAATCTTCTTGAAGAGATTTTTAGTTTTTCCCATTCTATTGTTTCCCTCTATTTCTTTGCACTCATCACTGAGAAAGGCTTTCTTATCTCTCCTTGCTATTCTTTGGAACTCTGCATTCAAATGGAAATATCTTTCCTTTTGTCCTTTGCTTTTCACTTGTTTTCTTTTCAGTTATTTGTAAGGTCTCCTCAGACAGCCATTTTGCTTTTTTGCATTTCTTTTTCTTGGGCATGGTCTTGATCACTGCCTCTTGTATAATGTCATGAACCTCCATTATAGTTATACAGGCACTCTGTCTGTCAGATCTAATCCCTTGAGTCTATTTGTCACTTCCACTGTATAATCATAAGGGATTTGATTTAGTCCTACCTGAATAATCTAGTGGTTTTCCCTACTTTCTTCAATTTAAGTCTGAATTTCGCTACAAGGAGTTCATGATCTGAGCTAAAGTCATCTCCCAGTCTCATTTTTGCTGACTGTATCAAGCTTCTCCATCTTTGGCTGCAAAGAATATAATCATTCTGATTTCAGTATTGAGCATCTGGTGATGTCCATGTGTAGAGTGTTTTCTTTTGTTGTTGGAAGAGGGTGTTTGCTGTTTACCAGTGCGTTCTCTTGGCAAAACTTGATTAGCCTTTGGCCTGCTTCATTCTGTACTCCAAGGCCAAATTTGCCTGTTACTCCAGGTATTTCTTGACTTCCTACCTTTGCATTCTAGTCCCCTACAACGAAAAGGACATCCTTTTTGCATGTTAGTTCTAGAAGGTCTTGTAGATCTTCACAGAACCATTCAATTTCAGCTTCTTCAGCATTACTGGTCAGGGCATAGACTTGGATTACTCTGATATTGAATGGTTTGCCTTGGAAATGAACAGAGATCATTCTGTCATTTTTGAGATTACATCCAAGTACTGCATTTCGGACTCTTTTGTTGACCATGATGGCTACTCTATTTTTTCTTAGGGATTCTGCCCACAGTAGTAGATATAATGGTCATCTGAGTTAAATTCACCCATGCCAGTCCATTTTAGTTCGCTGATGCCTAAAGTGTTGACATTCACTCTTGCCATGTCCTGTTTGACCACTTCTAATTGGCCTTGATTCATGGACCTAACATTCCAGGTTCCTATGCAATATTGCTTTACAGCATCAGTTTGCTTCTATCACCAGTCACATCCACAACTGGGTGTTGTTTTTGCTTTGGCTCCATCCCTTCATTCTTTCTGCAGTTATTTCTCCACTGACCTCCAGTAGCATATTGGGCACCTACAAACCTGAGGAGTTCATCTTTCAGTGTCCTATCTTTTTGCTCTTCATACTCTTTGTGGGGTTCTCAAGGCAAGAATAGAGAGGGGAGGTAGGCTGAGTCTAAAACTGCTGGGAGCAAAACCTTAGCAGAAACCAAGGGCAAGTGGTGATTTGAGACATAGAGCAGCAGTGGGCAGACTTGACTGCTTTCCTTCTTCCAAAGATGCCTTCCTCCCAGAGTCACAGGAAGAGCCAGAATAAAATGTCTTGCTTCACACAAATTCTGTTTTTCTCCCATGTGCACCTTGTATCTGAGAGATGATGAGCATTGCCCTGAACTTAAACATCTTCTTCAAAGGTAAGATGAGACTATTCTAAGGTCTTTAGGAACAAGGGGAGATGCCTGTGCCTTCACTTGGTTTGTAATGAACCCTGACTTGCACATCCCTGCTTCTGCCATCTGATCTTGTTTTTCTTTAAAGGTTTTTCATTTTTATTTTTCTGTGGACCATTTTAAAAGTCTTTATTGAATTTGTTACACAGCTTCTGTTTTATATTTCAGTTTATGTCCAGTAGGCATGTGGGACCTTAGCTTCCCTACCAGGCATCATGCCCATATCCCCTGCATTGGAAGCAAAGCCTTAACCACTGGACTGCCAAGGAAGTCCTGGCCTTTCCATTGTGTGTGCCCATGGGGCTCTGCGGGTTGGGGCCTCTACCCTGGCTGACAGCACTCTCATCTGCCCAGTGATGGCTCCTTCCTCATTCTCCTGCATAGCCAGGTACAGACAGAATTTGGGAAAGCTTGGTATATAATCCCTTTCAGCAGCTTATGCACAGGCTAGGAATGAACCATGAGTCAAGGAAGCTTGAAATATTTCAGCAAGGGAACTCTTGTACACTGCTGGTGGGAATGTAAACCAGTGCTGTCACTGTGGACAACAGTATAGAGCTTTCTCAAAAAATAAAAAAATTGAACCATCATATGACCCAGCAATTCTATTCCTAGGTATATATAAAAAACAAAAATACTATTCAAAAAGATGATAGATGCACCCCAGTGTTCAGAGGAGCATTATTTACAATAGCCAAGATATGGAAAAAAATCTAAGCCCAACAACAAATGAATGGATAAAGAAGATGTGGTATACATATATAATGAAATATTAGTCAACCATTAAAGAGGACATTTTGCCATTTGCAGCAACATGGATGGACTTGGAGAGCATTATGCTAAAGTGAGATGAGTAAGGCAGACAGCGACACATACTGTGTGATACCACTTATAGGTGGGGTCTGAAAAACACAACAGACTAGTGAAGTTAACAAAAAAGAAGCAGACCCACAGACACAGAGAACAACCCAGTGGTTACCAGTGAGGATGGGGAGGAGGGGTGGGACAGGATAGGTGTAGGGGACTAAGAGATGCTAACTGCTGGGTACACAGGAAGCTACAAGGATATATTGTACAGCATGGGGACTATAGCCAATATTCTATAACAACTATAAATAGAGTATGGCCTTTAAAATGTGTGACTCACTAGATTGTATACCTCCAATGTATATAATATTGTACATCAACTATATGTCAATTAAAAAAAAATTCAACCATGGATCTCCTTGCCTCAGTGCCTCCATCAGCACAAAACCACCCAGGGTTGTTGTTAAATTTGTGTTATCATTTGGAAACAATCTGCCTGGCAAAAATGACTGCTTTTGAATTTAAACTAGTCATTTTTCTAGCCAGTCCTACAAGACAATGTTACCCAAGTGATAAGAGGCTTGGTTGGGGATAAAGCACAGCTGCAGACATGGCCCCACCCTTGGGGTGCAGGGACAACTCAGATTCAGTTCCATCCTTGTAGATGTGAGCTTGGAATCATTGGAAAATGGTTCCCTCAGACCAAGAACTGCATTTGCATTGAAGTGATGTTTCAAACTGTTCTCAGAGAACCATGAACCTTCATTGCCTTTGTTTCTTATAATTAAGGTCTGCAGTAGAATATTTCTCTCCTCAGGTACTGCTGCATTTGTTTTCTGAGTCAGGAGGTGTCACTGCTCTGTAAACAGTCCCCCTCTGTACAAGCCGTGGGAGGTTCTGCCTGTCACATCTCAGTCCTCACACTGGGCTTCAGAAGGGAGAAAATAACGATGCAGGATACATTAGCTTCCTTTCATCCTGTGGCCAGCCTAATTATCTACTCAGCCAAATACCAATTACCTGTAATCAGAATTACAATGAAGTTCAATACCAGATGGACACTCAATTGATCCCAAACAGACTCTTAATTGTTTCTCCTCCTTTCCCCCTCTTCTGCCTTTGTGTCCATATCCCGCACTTCTAACTCACTCTTGGGTTCCCTAGCCTCCCAGCAACTTCATCAAATCAACAATCACTCCTCCTTCCAGCCTTCACACTCAAGAGTTTAATGAGTTGGAACCTAGAGACGAAACTTCCATTAAGCAAGAGACATCCAGCAAACTGGCATGGAGAAAGCTATCTCTGGCAACCTGAACTAGATAAATGGACTATTTAGATTCTAAGTCTTTATCAAAAATGACTTTTTTATCCCCTGTATCCCATAATTGTTACTGTAAGGTTGGAAGTACACTGGAATGTACAGTGAGAATACTCTCTTGGGTGTCTCTGTGGACTCACATGTAGACACATTATGTACATATTTACAGTCATGTATAACCGAACACATCTGACCTTCTAAGCCAGTTTTATAGTTACATGATTAACACACTGACCTGTGTGCAGTAGGAAATTATCGGAGACTCACAGAGGACCTTAATAGGCAGATGCCCACAGATGAAATTCTTGTTTGAATACAAGTTGCTGTACTATAGATCTTTGAGAAAGAACACCCAACTCCACCCTCAAAATACAGTCCTCTTTGTTCAGTGAGTAAACCAAAAGTGTGATATAAATAAGTGGATGCTTTCAAATAACTCACTGAGATCAGTTGATAGAAAAACTGTCGGTAGTTCTGGCCCTGGCCAGAAAACCAAAGAAATCAAGATGGCAGCCAGAATCTAGTGGAGAGCGGACTACAAAAGACGCAACATCTGAGACACCCTGTTGGGAGTTTGAGGTGGCAGCTCAATACTATGGATGACTAACTTCCAAAGAGCTGCCTTCTGATCAAACACCATGTTAGTGTGGCCTTTCATATTTTTAAAAGAAATATGTTGTCCCCAAGAGGCAGATTCTAGGACAAGGATCTGAGTGCAAATAGTTTATCTGCAAAGTTGTCTTGGGAAGCAGTGGTGAGAAGTAGGGCAATGATCCAGGGAAAGGAAGGTTGCCAATGGAAGCTGAGTTAATGAACAAGTTACTGCTGTGTCTCAATCTTGTGGGGGGTGGGGGATCTTGTAGAAGACAGCATAAAAGTGCTTCAGAGATGTCACTGACTTGGTCTGCTAGATCCCACCTGGAAGCTAGGAAGCTACAGCATTTATATATGAGCTACTAACCCTCATCAGCTCAGAGATGCTCCAAGGGGTATTGGTTCTTAACTACTTCTGTCTGCACCCCCACAGAGAGGCTGGGAACCCTGAGAAAGCTAACGGAGACAGGTAGGGCAGTAACAGCATCTGTCTGTCTTACAGCTGCCTCACAGAAATGTATGCTCAGACATTCCTGGAAGGAGATGCCCTTGGACATATTTTAAGTGGAGGGGTCCCTGAGGACCAAGAAAAAACCCAGACTTGCAGTAAACTGAGTAACATCTCTGCCAAAAGACAAATGCTCTTGGTTACTGTCAAAATTTGGAAAGGAGTACGTCAAAGCTGTATATCATCACCCTGGTTATTTAATTTATATGCAGAGTACATCATGAGAAGTGCTGGGCTGGATGAAGCACAAGCTGGAATCAAGATTGCTGGGAGAAATATCAATAAATAACCTCAGATATGCAGATGACACCACTCTAATGGTAGAAAGCAAAGAGGAACTAAAGAAACCTCTTGATGAGGGTGAAAGAGGACAGTGAAAAAGCTAGCTTAAAAAAACTCAACATTCAAAAAACTAAGATCATGGCATCTGACTCCATCACTTTATGGCAAATAGAAGGGGAAAAGGTGGAAGCAGTGAGAGATTTCTTCTTCGTGGGCTCCAGAATCACCGAGGATGGTGACTGCAGCCATGAAATCAGAAGACGATTGCTTCTTCGCAGAAAACCGATGATAGCTCTAGAGAGCATATCAAAAAGCAGAGACATTACTCTGCTGACAAAGGTCTGTACAGTCAAGGCTATGGTCTTCCTGGTGGTCACATACGGTTGCGAGAGCTGGACCATAAAGAAGGCAGAGCACCATAGATGATGCCTTTGAACTGCTGCTGGAGAAGACTACTGAAAGTCCTTTGGACTGCAAAGAGATCAAACCAGCCAATCTTAAGGGAGATCAACCCTGAATATTCACCGGAAGGACTGATGCTGAAGCGGAAACTCCAGTATTCTGTTCATCTGATGCGAACAGATGACTCATTGGAAAAGTCCCTTATGCTGGGAAAGATTGAGGGCAGGAGGAGAAGAGAGTGTCAGAGGATGAGATGGGCTAAACAACATCACTGATGCAATGAACATGAACTTGGGCAAATTCCGGGAGATGGTGAGGGATAGGGAGGCCCGGTATGCTGCGGTCCAAGGCGTCAGAAAGAGTGGACACGACTGGGTGACTGAACAACAACAACTGAGAAGACGGTGGGAAATGGTGGTGGGAGAGGGTGAGGGGGTGAGAGACAGTGGGGGCGGGGGCAGTCATTGTGAAAGAAGAAACACTTCCTAGAGCTAAAGGCATCCTCATGGCCTTAGGCAACTCTGCTGCCAAAATCACTGCCTCCATGGAAAGAAAAGGACCCGTGATCATTTTCTCAAACACCAGTCCCATCAGTAACATGCTGACTGAATGTCCCAAGTTCTGGAGGGTTTAAATAAAAAAACACATTAATTTCTTCTATCCTTTTCATGGCTCTCCTCTTATTCTGAACAAAAAAAAAAAAAAAAAAAAAAATGGGGAAGATACCATAGAATACTGGTCACTCGCAGTGACAAGAATCATCTAATTTTAATAAAGAAGATTCATAAATTATGTCACAAATCTTATTATTTACAAGGAAAAGAAAATGAAATTACAAGTTTATGACTGTAATGAACCTCATTATATCCTTCACATTCAACAAATAGTGTCAGCACCTCATTACAGAACAAAGTATTTCCTCATGAGAATACTCATATTCAGCGTGCAATTTAAGATACTTTACTTTTACAAACACTTTTATTTGGGGTCATTTGATTTGACCTTTGATTTACCAACAATGATTTGTTTTTAGAACATTTGACAGCTGATCATAAATCTCAGCTGTGCCTTACCTTGAAATGGGGCTGTGTTCCCTCCATCTAAAAGCCTAACAGGATTGCTAAGTGTACCTTATGATGCAGAACTGAGTTTAAATCCATGTGCAAAGAGATCACTGAACCTGCCCAGGTTCACACATCACTTATTCAAACTTTGCTTATCACGCATTCTCCCCTCCAAAGAATGAACATTTAGTGATTACTCATTCTAAAAGAATTCCTGAGATTTAAAAACTGTTTTCATGTAAAATAAAACAGTATCAGGACCTGTTTCATCTGTATTGCTTCTAACTTGACCTTCGTGTCAAGAAATTCTAAAGTCATATTCATTACGTGAGAGCAACAAGAAGATTAAAGATCATTGATGCATTCCCCCCTTTTAAATGACTAGTTTGTGGACGTCCCTGTTAGCGCAGATGGTAAAGAATCTGCTTGCAATGCAGGAGACTGGGATTCGATCCCTGGGTGGGGATGATTCCCTGGAAGAGGAAATGGCAACCGACTCCAGTATTCTTGCCTGGAGAATCCCATGCACAGAGGACACTGGCAAGTAGGGTCGCAAACAGTTGGACATGACTGAGTGACTAACACACACACTAAAACTTCTAAAAAGATGTTAAATTTTAATAAGTGCAAATTAGATACATAGATAAATAGCTGGTTTAAAACATCTTCCATATTACAATGCAAATGAACTCCTGGAACAGGATTCAGGCCTATTAAGTACCCATCTTTGCCACTGTATGTGTAGGGCTTTATCTGTGGAAGCTGGAAGGGTCAATCATAATTTTATTTCTATTGGCAGTTAGGCTATGTTTTATTTCATGGATAAGCTTCCATATAAAACGATTTAAATTGCGGTATTTGATACTCAGGAAATTTCGACTCAGTGATTTTTTTAAATAGCTGATTCAACTTCATTCAGTTGTTTAAGGAAAAGAAAAGGCACTGGGAAGTAATCATAATCAGTTCTTATGCATTCATGATGCCTTTTTACACAGTTGCAAAATATACCTTAACACTGTGGAAAAGTGTAATTACAGCATTTTAAAAAGTTCAGGTGGGGTCATGACAAAACTCTAAACTGAAGGTTGAGCGTTACCTTGGAAAGAGCATGAGTTTTACATGGATCTATACCATCTTAGCCAGAGAAGGCAATGGCACCCCACTCCAGTACTCTTGCCTGGAAAATCCCATGGATGGAGGAGCCTGGTGGGCTGCAGTCCATGGGGTCGCTAAGAATCGCACACGACTGAAGTGACTTAGCAGCATACCATCTTAGCAGCTGTCTTAACTGGCAGACAAGTACTGGGTTAGTTCTTTATTAAAAAATAAACAAACAAACAAAAACCCACAAAGAAACAAACAAAAGTTTCTGCTCCCTCTCTTTCAACAAAGCCATAAAAGTCCATCTCATAGGTTTATTTACTAAGAGAAGCAATACTAGTTCCTCTCTTAACAGCAAATCATGGTTCAGTATTATAACATATCTCCATCTTATTCTATGAATCATGTAATTTGAGTGAATTAACGTCTGGTCCCACGAATGACAAATAAGTTCTTTATGATGAGGGAATGTAATTGACCACTTGTGAGGGTAACTGATATTCCTTTTTCAGAAAAGCAATAAAAGCCTCTTTGTAAATCTGACATTATTCTTGAAAATCTAAGAATGGGAAAAGACCTTCACTTAAAGTGATGTTCTGAAATGGTATGGCAAAGAGAAATTGATCTGATGCTTTAATTCCACCAAGTGAAAGTCAATGAAGAAATGAGAGGCTGATTAATGATAGCATGTGTTTCTCTTTCTCTTCACCTCCATTCTCTCGCTTTCCATTTTTCCTTTAACCTTCTGTTTCTATCTTCCCTCCCTCCCCTCCCTGTCTGTGTCTCTCTCTCATGTATATCCCCCCAAGTATGCAATATTAGTAAAGCCAAAGAACAGTAATGATAGTTACTTCTAACTCAAAAAGGTATATAACACGGTAGATTAGTTGGAAATGTGTCAGTAATGTGGCATTTCAAAGTAGCCATGCATAGATATTCTATGTGACTAGACTGCAATCATACCCTTAGGTACTAAAACCAAGTTTGATGAAATGTGTTTTGAGTCATATAATTTTTAGTTCATTAATGCTTTAGAAAAATATGCATTAAGACCAGCTTCCTATTGGCAAAGAATATATCAGACATTCATAAATGTTTTTTAATAAGTTATGTTGAACAAATTATGTTTTCTAAAATAATGACTATGTAATTTATCATTTCAATCTAATGTAAACAATTGGATGACGGTCGTATAAATTTATGTCTGTCAAAAATCTTTTGAATCATGTAGTATGTAGTGTTAGTCACTCAGTTATGTCCGACTCTCCATGACCCCATGGACTGAAGCCTGCCAGGAATCCTGTCCATGGAATCCTTCAGGCAAGATTACTGGAGTGGGTTGCCATTTCCTTCTCAAATCGCATGATTTATACAGAATATGCCTACCATCAAGGTCCTATAATTTTTTAGGTTTTAGAGGACAGTTTGAATAATGTAAAATCTCTATTAGCTGCATGATATCTAAGTGAATATGGAATCTACTAAAGTTCTATAATTCAATGGTTATTAATTTTTTATTTTCACTGATATGTGTTTAGTAAGGAACTTAAGATAATTAAACTCATAAGTCCAAAATCCTTATTATGTTAAACAATTTGAAAAAGTCAATTGCAACCTATAGTTTTATTTAGTTTTAATTATTTTTGCAACATATAGTTATAAGTTGTGAGATACAGCTATTGTTTGTGTGTGTGGGTGTGTGTGAGTGTGTGTGTATTTTAAGGAACTAAGTTACATTTGGGGGCAGTCATGAAGGTTCAAATTGTTTCCTGCTTTTTGTCAAGTAAACATTTTATTGAAGTCTAATACATAGATAGAAAATCACACATATCTTAAGGGTACAGTTAATGAATTTTCACAAGGGGACCATATTCCTGAAACCACAGTAAAAATTAAAGAGAGAAAAGTTCCAGAAGCACCTCTCACACTGTGCCATAATCATCATCTTCACCAAAGATAAGCCATCATTCTGATTTCTCCCACCACAGATTGGTTTTGCTTGATCTTGAACTTCATATGCATAGAATCTCAAAACACATATTCTTTTAGGTCAAATGTATGTGATTTATCAGTTTCTGAGATTTATCCATGTTTCTAAATGACACACCCCTTCTCCTTACTGTCTCATGTTCCATTGCAATGATGATACCACAATTTATAAGTTCACTCACAGATTGATGGAAATATTGGGTGGTTTATAGTATGGGACTATCAGAAATAACACTGCCATGAATGTTCTAGTACACGCCTTTAGGTGATCACAATGCATGGTGGGTATATACATACCTAGGAGTGGAATTGTTGGGCCAAGCTATGTGTATATTTGGCTCCGGTAGATAGTTCCAGTCAGCTTTCCAAGGTGGTTACACAATTTGCACTCCAACCAGCAGCTTATGAGTTGCTTCCATCCTCATCTGCACTTTCTATTGTCAATCTTTTCATTGTAACTATTCTGGTGGGTGTGCAATGGCATTGTATTGTGGTTTTGTTTTGTATTTCCCTAGTGATGAATGAGTCTGAGCATTGTGCATACCCATTGGCCACGTGGGATATTCTTTTCTACGAACTATCTGTTCAAGTCTTTTGATATTTTCCCTTTTCTTACCCAGTTGAGTAGGAAACAGGTTATTTCCTTTTCTCTCACTCAGTTGATGAAGTTCTTTATAAATTCTGGATGAAATTCCTTTGTTGAACATATATATATATATTTTTTTTTTCTCACAGTCTATAATTGGGTTTCACTCTCTTAATAATGCTTTAAAATTTTAAGTATAGTTGCTGTACAATATTATATAAGTTACAGGTGTATGTACACAGGTGTACTTATAGTGATTCCTCTGAAAGCATTTTCTCAAAGATCAGGAATAAGACAAGGATTCCCACTTTCACCATTTTTATTCAACATAGTTTTGGAAGTCCTAGCCACATCAACCAGAGAAGGAAAAGAAATAAAAAGAATCCAAATTGGAAAGGAACAAGTAAAACTGTCACTGTTTGCAGATGACATGATACTATAGAAAGAAAATCCTAAAGATACCACAGAAAACTACTAAAGCTCATCAATGAATTCAGTAAAGTAGTAGGATACAAAATAAATATACAAAAACTGGTTGTATTTCTATACACTAACAATAAACTATCAGAAAGAAAAATTAAGGAAACAATCCCATTTACTATCACATCAAAAAGAATAAACTACCTAGGAATAAACCTACCTGAAGAGTTAAAAGGCCAGTATTTGGAAAATTATAAGACAATGATGAAAGAAAGGCAACACAAGCAATTGGAAAGACATACCATGTCTTGGGTTGGAAGAATTAATATTATTAAAATAGCCATATTATCCAAGGAAGTCCACTCTCTTAATACTCTCTTAAAAATGCTTTTGACAAACACACATAATTTTAATCAGTCCAATTTAGATATTTTTTCTTTGTATCTATAATATTCCATGTCCTGTTTTAAAAGCCTTTGTTTCCACCAAGATCATGAATATAGTCTCCTAAACTTAGGCTTATGATCCACCTGGGACTGATTTATGTGTATTGAACAAGGGGTCCAAATAGATTCAAAGAAGGGAATTTCAGTGGCCTTTACAGGGTTTGCTTCCGAAGAAGAGCAATGCTTAGTAACTTCAAGGAATAAAAACAACTCAGGAGAAACTGACCCAGTAGCTACAGTAAATGAGGCAGGTCCTGCATCTACTGAAAAAAACCTGGTGAATATTAATCTTGTTAATTGTTATTCAAAACAAAATGACTATAAAGGACATTGCTAAGACCAACATCATTTATCTATTGATACAAAAAAAAGCATAATACCTTCTTTTCCTCTTCTAGTAACTCTTTTAAGTTCTGAAAAAATTACAAATCCTAAAAAAAATTCCAAGTCTTCAGCATACACACTTAGAAAAGCTTTACAGATCAGTTTTGTCCAGGAGAAATAGAATGAAAGCTACAAGTCTTAATTTAAAATTCCTTTTAGCCACATTAAAAATTTAAAAATCAGGTCAAATTATTTTTAATAATATATTTTACTTAATATCAGAGATCTAAAATATTTTCATTTCAATGTATGTCAACAGCCACACTTCAAGAGCTCAACAGGTATAACTGCCTAGTCCTTATGATACTGGGTAACCCAGCCAGTTACAAGAATACATGAAAAGATGCTCAAAATCAATCATTACCAGAGAAATGCACATCAAAAGCAAAATGAGGTACCATCTCACGCTAGTCAGAATGGCCACCATCAAAAAGTCTACAAACAAACAAATGCTGGAGAGGGTGTGGAGAAAAGGGAACCCTCCTACACTGCTGGTGGGAATGCAAACTAGTACAGCCACTATGGAGAACAGTGTGGAGATTCCTTAAAAAACTGGAAATAGAACTGCCATATGACCCAGCAATCCTACTCCTGGGCATAAACACTGAGGAAACCAGAATTGAAAGAGACACATGTACCCCAATGTTCATCGCAGCACTGTGTATAATAGCCAGGACATGGAAGCAACCTAGATGCCCATCAGCAGACGAATGGATAAGAAAGCTGTGGTACATATACACCATGGAATATTACTCAGCCATTAAAAAGAATGCATTTGAATTAGTTCTAATGAGGTGGATGAAACTGGAGCCTGTTATACAGAGTGAAGTAAGTCAGAATGAAAAACACCAGTACAGTATACTAACACATATATATGGAATTTAGAAAGATGGTAATGATGACCCTATATGCGAGACAGCAAAAGAGACACAGATATAAAGAACAGACTTTTGGACTCAGCGGGAGAAGGTGAGGGTGGGATGATTTGAGAGAATATCATTGAAAGATGTATATTGCTATATGTGAAATAGATCGCCAGTTCAGGTTTGATGCATGAGACAGGGTGCTCAGGGCTGGTGCGCTGGGACAACCCAGAGGGATGGGATGGGGAGGGAGGTTGAGGGGGGGATGGTTCTGGATGGGGACACATGTACACCCGTGGCTGATTCATGTCAATGTATGGCAAAAACCACCACAATACTGTAAAGTAATTAGACTCCAATTAAAATTAATAAATTAAAAAAAAGAATACAATGGCCTCCTTCACATTACAGTTTATATACCTACAGACCAACCAATTTTATATGCTTATTGCAACCACATATTTATATTAGAACAAGGTGGTCCTCAACATGTAGTCTCTGAATGATCAGTGCAGGCATCACCAGAGACTATTAGAAATGCAAACTCTCAGCCCTCATCCAGACTTTCTGAGTAAGAATCTTTAAGGGTAAGCCAACCAGTCTGGCAAAGCTATGGTTTTTACAGTAGTCATGTACAGATGTGAGAGTTGGTCCATAAAGAAGGCTGAGCACCAGAGAAATGATGCCTTCAAACTATGATGCTAGAGAAGACTCTTGAGAGTCCCTTGGACAGCAAAGGAGATCAAACCAGTCAATCCTAAAGGAAATTAACCTTGAATATTCATTGGAAGTACTAATGCTGATGCTGAAGCTGAAGCTCCAATACTTTGGCCTGATGCAAAGAGTGGATTCATTGGTAAAGATCCTGATGCTGGGAAAGACTGAAGGCAAAAGGAAAAAGGGGGCAGAAGAGGATGAGATGGTTAGACAGCATCATTGGCTCACTGGACATGAGTGTGAGCAAACACCAGGAGACAGTGGAGGACAGAGGAGCCTTGTGTGCTACAGCCCTCAAAGTTGCACGCTACAGGCTGCAAAGAGTCAGACAAGACTCAGCGCCTGAACAGCAACAACAAGAACAACCGATCTGTGTTTCTCTGACTCTGATGTGTATTCCAGAACTGTGGGAGTGACAGGGTTATTTCTGTTTTATACAATGATATCAATTCTGTATTACAACATTATAAATATATTGTCTTATCTGAAGCAGAACTTCCTGGGGAGGGAGGCAACCTCAAAGTCAGGTTACCATCTCACACAGTCCAAACAAGAC
Organism: Odocoileus virginianus; assembly: GCF_023699985.2. Lineage (NCBI taxonomy): Eukaryota > Metazoa > Chordata > Mammalia > Artiodactyla > Cervidae > Odocoileus > Odocoileus virginianus. Next base: position 2,082,103 of record NC_069682.1, read on the forward strand.
CTCTTATATGAGGGAGGAGCCAAGATGGCGGAGGAATAGGACGGGGAGACCACTTTCTCCCCTACAAATTCATCGAAAGAACATTTGAACACTGAGCAAATTTCACAAAACAACTTCTGATCGCTAGCAGAGGACATCAGGCGCCCAGAAAAGCAGCCCATTGTCGTCAAAGGGAGGTAAGACAAAATATAAAAGATAAAAAGGGAGTCAAAAGAGCTATGGACGGAGACCGGTCCCGGGAAGGGAGTCTTAATACAGGACGTTTCCAATCACCAGGAAACCCTCGCACTGGCGGGACTGGAGGAAGTTTTCGGCAATCTGACTGGGAGGAAAAATTAAACAAGGCCCACAGATTACGTGCCTAAAAGCAACTCCCAGCAGAAAAGTACCCCAGACGCCTGTACCCGCCAGCAACAAGCGGGGGCGGAACGCAGAGGAGCGGGCGGCATTGCTTAGGGTAAGGACCGGCCCGAAGACCCTGAGAGCAATCGGAGGGAGCTTTTTTAAACTGTGGGATAGCAAGGGTCAAAATTAACCTGCCCGAACACACTGCCGGCGGTTCGCAAAACAAAGGGACTGAGAAACTCCAGAGAAGAGCCGGCCCATCCCCGCTGGAGGTAGGAGGCAGGGGGGAGGGGAAAAGGGCAAACTCAGCCCCTGAGAAGCCACCCCCTCCCACACTGCAAACAGGCCTCCGGGTTCTAGCTAAAGACTTCCTGAGACCCGACTGGCGGTGCGCGCTGGGGCCGCGGAGGGAAAAAGCGCGCCGTACCCGGGGAGAGAGGGCGCCCAAGCCTCTGGCTGCCTGAACCGCTCACCGCGGAGGGAAAAGGCGTGCTGCACCCGGGAGAGTACGCCCAAGCCTCTGGCTGCCTGGGCCGCTCGCCGCGGAGGGATAAGGCGCGCCGCACCCGGGAGAGTACGCCCAAGCCTCTGGCTGCCTGGGCCGCTCAGGCCGGGGAAGGCACAAAACGCAGGCGCAACCGAATCCGAGCTTTTGTGGAGTACCCGAAAACTGGAACCGCACTCAACGCAGGGCCCGCTCCATATAGAGCAGCCGGGAGCCTGAGCAGTGTAGACGGGGAAAGCACAGACACCCGTGAGCGGGGCAAACCTAGTGTGGCCGGAACACGGTGAGCGCTAGCCACACGGAGCGGTGTCTGTCTGCAGCGCCCCGCCCTCCCTGTAGCAGGACTGAACTGAACTAGCGAACCTAAATAAGAGATCACCTCCGCCCGCCTGTGTCAGGGCGGAAATTAGACACCGAAGAGACGGCAAACAGAAGCCAAATAAACAAAGGGAACCGCTTCAGAAAGGACCGGTGCAACAGATTAAAATCCCTGAAGGTAACACGGACTACATCGGAAGGGGCCTACAGATATCGAGAAGTGTAAGCTGGAAAGAGGAGCTATCTGAAATTGAACTGAACCCATGCTGACTGCAACAACTCCAGAGAAATTCCTAGATATATATGTATATATATTTTTTTAATTAAAAAAATTTTTTTTCTTTCCTTTTTTTAAATTTTTCATTTTTTCTCTTAAAATTCCCTATTATTCCCCCATTACTCCTCAACTTTCATTTTCACATATTTTTACGATTTTTTTAATTAGGGAAAAAATTTTTTTTTTCTTTTTTTTCTTTTTCTTGTTTTTCTCTCTTATTTCCTTTTAAAGTCCTCTAATACTCCTCCATTATTCCTTAATTTTCATTTTCATTTCACTATAACCTTGCCAAAAAAAAAAAAGAGAGAGAAACCCTATTTTTAAGCCAAACTTAATATACATTTCTAAATTTTTTTTGTGTTTTTGTTTTTAAATATTGTATTTCAAAGAGTCTAACCTCTACACTAGATTTTTAATCTTTGTTTTTCAGTAGTATGTGATATAAATTTTGGACATTTAAGAATCCAATATTCAGTTCCCATTTCTATTCAGGAGTGTGGTGATTACTCTCCCACTTTTGACTCTCTGTTTTCTACCTCAGAACACCTCTATTTCCTCCTTTCCCCTTCTCTTCCCAATCCAACTCTGTGAATCTTTGTGGGTGTCTGGGCTACGGAGAACACTTTGGGAACAGATAACTGCGTAGATCTCTCTCTCTCCTCTTGAGTCCCCTTTTTATCCTCCGCTCACCTCTATCTCCTTCCTCCCTCTCCTATTCTTCAGGTAACTTTGTGAACCTCTCTGGTTGTCTCTCACGGTGGAGAATCTTTTCACCATTAACCTAGAAGTTTTATTATCAGTGCTGAATAGATGGAGAAGCCTTGAGACTATTGGAAGAATAAAACTGAAATCCAGAGGCAGGAGACTTAAGCCCAAATCCTCATAAAACCAGAAAACTCCTGACTACATGGAACATTAAGGAATAAGAGACCATCCAAAAGCCTCCACACCTACACCGAAACCAACCACCACCCAAGAGCCAATAAGCTCCAGTACAAGACATACCACACAAATTCTTTAGCAATGCAGGAACATAGACCTGAATGTCAACATACAGGCTGTCCGAAGTCACACCTAACACATAGACCCATTGCAAAACTCATTACTGGACACTCCATTGCTCTCCAGAGAGAAGAAATCCAATTCCACTCACCAGAACGCTGACACAAGCTTCCCTAGCCAGGAAACCTTGACAAACCAATTGTCCAACCCCACCCACTGGGTGAAACCTCCACAATAAAAAGGAACCTCAGAACACAAGAATACAGAAAGCCCACTCCAGACATAGCAATCTAAACAAGATGAAAAGGCAGAGAAATACCCAACAGCTAAAGGAACATGAAAAAAGCCCACCAAGTCAAACAAAAGAGGAGGAAATAGGGAATCTACCTGAAAAAGAATTTAGAATAATGATAATAAAAATGATCCAAAATCTTGAAAACAAAATGGAGTTACAAATAAATAGCCTGGAGACAAAGATTGAGAAGATGCAAGAAATGTTTAACAAGCACCTAGAAGAAATTTTAAAAAGTCAATTAAAAATTAATAATGAAATAAATGAGATAAAAAACACTCTGGAGGGAACTATGAGTAGAATAGCAGAGACAGAAGATAGGATAAGTGAGTTAGAAGATAAAATGGTGGAAATAAATGAAGCAGAGAGGAAAAAAGAAAAAAGAATCAAAAGAAATGAGGACAACCTCAGGGACCTCTGGGACAATGTGAAACGCCCCAACATTCGAATCATAGGAGTTCCAGAAGAAGAAGACAAAAAGAAAGGCCATGAGAAGATACTCGAGGAGATAATAGCTGAAAACTTCCCTAAAATGGGGAAGGAAATAGCCACCCAAGTCCAAGAAACCCAGAGAGTCCCAAACAGGATAAACCCAAGGTGAAACACCCCAAGACACATATTAATCAAATTAACAAAGATCAAACACAAAGAACAAATATTAAAAGCAGCAAGGGAGAAACAACAAATAACACACAAAGGGATTCCCATAAGGATAACAGCTGATCTATCAATAGAAACCCTTCAGGCCAGAAGGGAATGGCAGGACATACTTAGAGTAATGAAAGAGAATAACCTACAACCTTGATTACTCTACCCAGCAAGGATCTCATTCAGATATGAAGGAGAACTCAAAAGCTTTACAGACAAGCAAAAGCTGAGAGAATTCAGCACCACCAAACCAGCTCTTCAACAAATACTAAAGGATCTTCTCTAGACAGGAAACACAGAAAGGTGGTATAAACGTGAACCCCAAACAACAAAATAAATGGCACCGGGACCATACCTATCAATAATTACCTTAAATGTAAATGGGTTGAATGCCCCAACCAAAAGACAAAGGCTGGCTGAATGGATACAAAAGCAAGACCCCTATATATGCTGTCTACAAGAGACCCACCTCAAAGCAAGGGACACATACAGACTAAAAGTGAAGGGCTGGAAAAAACTATTCCACGCAAACGGAGACCAAAAGAAAGCAGGAGTCGCAATACTCATATCAGATAAAATAGACTTTCAAATAAAGGCTGTGAAAAGAGACAAAGATGGACACTACATAATGATCAAAGGATCAATCCAAGAAGAAGATATAACAATTATAAATATATATGCACCCAACATAGGAGCACCGCAATATGTAAGGCAAATGCTAACGAGTATGAAAGAGGAAATTAATAGTAACACAATAATAGTAGGAGACTTTAATACCCCACTCACAACTATGGATAGATTAACTAAACAGAAAATGAACAACGAAACACAAACTTTAAAGGACACAATGGACCAGATAGACCTAATTGACATCTATAGGACGTTTCACCCAAAAATAATCAACTTCACCTTTTTCTCAAGTGCACACGGAACCTTCTCCAGAATAGATCACATCCTGGGCCATAAATCTAGTCTTGGTAAATTCAAAAAGATTGAAATCATTCCAGTCATCTTTTCTGACCACAGTGCAGTAAGATTAGATCTGAATTACAGGAAAAAAATTGTTAAAAATTCAAACATATGGAGGCTAAACAACACGCTTCTGAATAACCAACAAATCATAGAAGAAATCAAAAAAGAAATCAAAATATGCATAGAAATGAATGAAAATGAAAACACAACAACCCAAAAGCTATGGGACACTGTAAAAGCAGTGCTAAGGGGAAGATTCATAGCATTACAGGCCTACCTCAAGAAACAAGAAAAAAGTCAAATAAATAACCTAACTCCACACCTAAAGCAACTAGAGGAGGAAGAAATGAAGAACCCCAGGGTTAGTAGAAGCAAAGAAATCTTAAAAATTAGGGAAGAAATAAATGCAAAAGAAACTAAAGAGACCATAGCAAAAATCAACAAAGCTAAAAGCTGGTTTTTTGAAAAAATGACCAAAATTGACAAACCATTAGCAAGACTCATAAGAAACAAAGGGAGAAGAACCAAATTAACAAAATTAGAAACGAAAATAGAGAGATCACAACAGACAACACTGAAATACAAAGGATCATAAGAGACTACTACCAGCAGCTCTATGCCAATAAAATGGACAACTTGGAAGAAATGGACAAGTTCTTAGAGAAGTATAACTTTCCACAACTGAACCAGGAGGAAATAGAAGATCTTAATAAACCCATCACAAGCAAGGAAATCGAAACTGTAATCAGAAATCTTCCAGCAAACAAAAGCCCAGGACCAGATGGCTTCACAGCTGAATTCTACCAAAAATTTAGAGAAGAGCTAACACCTATCTTACACAAACTCTTCCAGAAAATTGCAGAAGAAGGTAAACTTCCAAACTCATTCTATGAGGCCTCCATCACCCTAATTCCAAAACCAGACAAAGATGCCACAAAAAAAGAAAACTACAGGCCAATATCACTGATGAACATAGATGCAAAAATCCTTAACAAAATTCTCGCAAACAGAATCCAACAACATATTAATAAAATCATACACCATGACCAAGTGGGCTTTATCCCAGGAATGCAAGGATTCTTTAATATCCGCAAGTCAATCAATGTAATACACCACATTAACAAATTGAAAGATAAAAACCATATGATTATCTCAATAGATGCAGAAAAAGCCTTTGACAAAATTCAACATCCATTTATGATGAAAACTCTCCAGAAAGCAGGAATAGAAGGAACATACCTCAACACAATAAAAGCTGTATATGACAAACCCACAGCAAGCATCACCCTCAATGGTGAAAAATTGAAAGCATTTCCCCTGAAATCAGGAACAAGACAAGGGTGCCCACTCTCACCACTACTATTCAACATAGTTTTGGAAGTTTTGGCCACAGCAATCAGGGCAGAAAAAGAAGGAAAAAGAATCCAGATTGGAAAAGAAGTGAAACTCTGTTTGCAGATGACATGATCCTCTACATAGAAAACCCTAAAGACTCTACCAGAAAATTACTAGAGCTAATCAACGAATATAGTAAAGTTGCAGGATATAAAATTAACACACAGAAATCTCTTGCATTCCTATACACTAACAATGAGAAAACAGAAAGTGAAATTAAGGAAACTATATCATTCACCATTGCAACAAAAAGAATAAAATACTTAGGAGTATATTTACCTAAAGAAACAAAAGACCTATACATAGAAAACTATAAAACACTGATGAAAGAAATCAAAGAGGACACAAACAGATGGAGAAATTTTGTTCATGGATTGGAAGAATCAATATTGTCAAAATGGCTATGCTACCCAAAGCAATCTATAGATTCAATGCAATCCCTATCAAACTACCAACGGTATTTTTCACAGAACTAGAACAAATAATTTCTCAATTTGAATGGAAATACAAAAAATCTCGAATAGCCAAAGTAATCTTGAGAAAGAAGAATGGAACTGGAGGAATCAACCTGCCTGACTTCAGACTATACTACAAAGCCACAGTCATCAAGACAGTATGGTACTGGCACAAAGACAGAAATATAGATCAATGGAACAGAATAGAAAGCCCAGAGATAAATCCACGAACCTATGGTCACCTTATCTTCGACAAAGGAGGCAAGGATATACAATGGAAAAAAGACAACCTCTTTAACAAGTGGTGCTGGGAAAACTGGTCAACCACCTGTAAAAGAATGAAACTAGAACACTTTCTAACACCATACACAAAAATAAACTCAAAATGGATTAAAGATCTAAATGTATGACCAGAAACTATAAAACTCCTAGAGGAGAACATAGGCAAAACACTCTCTGACATAAATTACAGCAGGATCCTCTATGACCCACATCCCAGAATATTAGAAACAAAAGCAAAAATAAACAAATGGGACCTAATGAAACTTAAAAGCTTTTGCACAACAAAGGAAACTATAAGCAAGGTGAAAAGATAGCCCTCAGATTGGGAGAAAATAATAGCAAACGAAGCAACAGACAAAGGATTAATCTCAAAAATATACAAGCAACTCCTCCAGCTCAACTCCAGAAAAATAAATGACCCAATCAAAAAATGGGCCAAAGAACTCAACAGACATTTCTCCAAGGAAGACATACAGATGGCTAACAAACACATGAAAAGATGCTCAACATCACTCATTATCAGAGAAATGCAAATCAAAACCACAATGAGGTACCATTATACGCCAGCCAGGATGGCTGCTATTCAAAAGTCTACAAGCAATAAATGCTGGAGAGGGTGTGGAGAAAAGGGAACCCTCTTACACTGTTGGTGGGAATGCAAATTAGTACAGCCACTATGGAAAACAGTGTGGAGATTTCTTAAAAAGCTGGAAATAGAACTGCCATATGACCCAGCAATCCCACTTCTGGGCATACACACCAAGGAAACCAGATCTGAAAGAGACACGTGCACCCCAATGGTCATCGCAGCACTGTTTATAATAGCCAGGACATGGAAGCAACCTAGATGCCCATCAGCAGACGAATGGATGAGGAAGCTGTGGTACATATACACCATGGAATATTACTCAGCCATTAAAAAGGATTCATTTGAATCAGTTCTAATGAGATGGATGAAACTGGAGCCCATTATACAGAGCGAAGTAAGCCAGAAAGATAAAGACCATTACAGTATACTAACACATATATATGGACTTTAGAAAGATGGTAAGGATAACCCTATATGCAAAACAGAAAAAGAGACTCAGATGTATAGAACAGACTTGTGGACTCTGGGAGAAGGCGAGGGTGGGATGTTTCAAGAGAACAGCATCGAAACATGTATATTATCTAGGGTGAAACAGATCACCAGCCCAGGTTGGGTGCATGAGACAAGTGCTCGGGCCTGGTGCACTGGGAAGACCCAGAGGGATCGGGTTGAGAGGGAGGTGGGAGGGGGGACCGGGATGGGGAATCCATGTAAATCCATGGCTAATTCATTTCAATGTATGACAAAAACCACTGCAATGATGTAAAGTAATTAGCCTCCAACTAATAAAAATAAATGGAAAAAAAAAAAAAAGACCTCTCATAACATGACCAATGGTCCATTACTCTCTGCAACTGACATGTGGGAGAAAGTTTCTTTTTTGCTGGCAAGTGATTTCCAATTGCCATAGGCATCTATTAAATTCACAGAAGTGAAGACTGGGGGCCATGCAGTAATAATCAGAGCAAAGAAACTGTATTATAGAAAAAAGTGGATAACTATATTCTCCTTATTAGCTCTGTATAAGTAAAGTGAATATATATAAAGAAATATCTGAAGAACTTTTAGTTTTTTAAAAAATGTTCATCTCTTTGGCTTGGGATATATGATCTTGAGGGGCTTCCTGGGTGGAACTGGTGGTAAAGAACCTGCCTGCCAATTCAGGAGACATAAGAAACGTGGGTTCAATCCCTGGGTCGAGAAGATCCCCTGGAGAAGGGCATGGCAACCCACTTCAATATTCTTGCCTGGAGAATCCCACAGACAGATGAGGCTGGTGGCCTATAGTCCATAGGGTCACAAAGAGCTAGACACAACTTAAGTGACTTAGCACGCCTATGATCTTGAAAGATTCAATCTTAGTAAATTAATGCCTCTTCAAAGGCAGGGAGGTTTCCCCAGGGTTCTCATTAGTGTGCTCTTAGCCCATGGCCCAGCTCCAGGTACCTAGAGGGGTCTCAGTGAGTGAATGAATGGATGGAAGCTTGATAAAAGACCCTCCATGTCTCAAATTCTGGCTTAGGATGATCAATTAGCTCAGATACTGGGGCTCTCTTATTAACACAAAATAATAATAAGCTGAATATTTTTAATGCATAAAAAAACAATAAGTTGAATCATTTTGTGTTCTTCTTTCCCAGTAGCATTCTCCTTCTTCTCTAAATACTTCTTGTCACCTAAAAGTTGGAGGAATATAATGGAAATTTTAAGGAAAGTTTTTAAAATAGATTCAAATGTAAATTTCATAATAAGGATTTTGTTGTTCACTGTTATATCCATGGCCTTTGGAAATCAGTGCTCAATAAACATTTGTTGAAAGACTAAATTTTATCCTTTTAAAACTCCATTAGCGCCGTCTCTCTCCTTTTCACACTCAGCAGGGGAAGCCCACCCATTTTTGTGCTGATCCACAGGGCTCGACTTCCCTAGAACACCTCTGCTCTAATTTCGCCACATCTGCTGAAATGCCAACTTGTCTTTTTACCCCAGTTAAAGTTTCCCCTCCTAGAAAGGCTCATCAGAAATTCAAGGTTGTCTAAGTGTCCAAACTTCTACTCTACTCAATCCTACACTGGCTAACATGATAACTGTCAATTATTCTTTTTGCCTCATTGCTTCTCATAAGCTGCCTCTTGCCACATAGATCCTAGTTTCTGGAAGGCTAGAACCATGGCACACACTTAAAAAGACTGTTTTTCAATCTTTCCCACATCTAACTCGGTGCCTTCTCCTGTACCAATTTCTCTTGCTCATGCTTAGTTGAATCCAACTCTTTTGTGACCCGTGGACTGCAGCCTGCCAGGCTCCTCTCTGCATGGGATTCTCCAGGCAAGAATACTGGAGTGGGTTGCCATTTCCTCCTCCAGGAGACATTCCTGACCCAGGGATTGAAGCCGCGTCTCCTGCACTGGCAGGTGAATTCTTTAGCACTGAGCCACCTGGGCTTCCAGGCATAGAACATATTCAACAAAACAATGACTTGATTTAAAAGGGAAGTTTGCAAACAATGTTCTTTCTGACCCAGAACAGTCCTAATTTACTCCTGCTGTCCTAGTATCCTTAAGAGCTTTCCTTTTTGCTCTCAAATCAGTCTGCATTTAGACAATGAATTATTATGTTTTCCCAACGTATGGCCGATGCTGACACAAGTAAACACTGGTCACAAAGTGCCTCCAATTCCTTCCCCATGACATGAGAATAGTTTGACCATCATGATGAATCTGACACAAGTAATCCCTTTGGTACTGTATTTTTTGGGATTTTTAAGAGATGAGAACATTCAGAGTGTGGCAAGTGGGATAGAGAGCTTGATTAATCTTCTCAGAACCCTCAAAACCTTGGTAGAAAACCTTCCTGAGAAAGAGGACAGAAAAGTACAAACCCTCAACTGTACACTCTCTTCTTTTGTATTTTTGAATCATTTTTGCACTTATGATGTTTTTGACAGTTACAACACTCTCCTTAAGTAGATCAGGGTGGTAGATTCTGGTATTCCTACTTTAGAAATTAAAAAAAAAAAAAACCACTCCATGGAGTTAATAGCATTTGGCTAGCCAGAAAGATACAGGAGCTAGAATAAAACCCAGGTCTTTTCTTCATTTTTGTTTTATTGTATTTCATTTTTTTTTAAACTGGAGTACAGTAGCTTTATGCTGCTGTGCCAGTTTCTGCTGTACAAAATGAACCAGTCATACACATAAACATATTCCCTCTTTTTTGGATTTCCTTCCCATATAGCTCTCAACAGAGTACCAAGTAGAGTTCCCTGTGGTATACAGCAGGTTCTTATTAATTATCCATTTTATACATAGTACTGTATATATGCGAAGCCCAAGCTCCCAATACATTCCAGCCCTTCTTCCCCCTTGGTATCCATATGTATGTTCCCTATATCTTTGTCTCTATTTCTGCTTTGCAAATAAGATCATCTATACCATTTCTAGATTCCACATATACAATTAATTACAATATTTTATACATTATTGTATACATATTATACATTATCACACAGTATTATATATAATAATGTATTTTATACATTATTGTGTACATTTTTATACATTGTATACATTTTATACATTGTATACATATTATATACATTAACATACAATATTTGTAAAACAATCTTTTCTATTATAAGTCTACATCTCCTTATCCTCCTACCCCAAAGATACTTTCCTTTTAAATGAAAACAAATCATCACTTTATTCAAGGGATATACACAGACATGACATCTGGTACACTTTCTAAGCCATAGGGGTAGTAATGATCACCCCTTCCACCCACCTCACATTTTATACACTTTCCTAGGTGCCTTTAATTTTCTTTCACATCAGAGAACAAATAGACTGTTTCACTTTGCTTCCCTCGGTGCTGAGAGGTTAAGAAGTGAGCTCAAGACTGCACTGCAGCCTGTAAGGGCTGTAGTCCACACAGACTGAGGGTATCTGGCTTCCAGATCAGGTACCTTTGGTTTCGCCAAATGAAAATTCCATGGAACAAGATGCCATATTTCCCATGAAGCTTACTGTAATGAGATTTAACTTACCTTTTAGCAAGTAACAATAATTATTAGAAGTTGAAGTAAGACCACTTTCCAATTTTTCCTATCTTTCTTACAGATGAACAAGTTAAGCACTGTATGGAGATGCTGAGCTGTCTGGAGCATCGTGTGTGGAAACAGCTGAAACTTCCAGTGAGACACAAGGCCCTGAGGGATGCAGGGAGGACGTCAGCTGTAGGCTGTGCTCACACGGCGTCCTTGACGGCATCCTCTGAGGTCCCACCGACCTCACACGGCGTCCTTGACGGCATCCTCTGAGGTCCCACCGACCTCACACGGCGTCCTTGACGGCATCCTCTGCCGACCTCACACGGTGTCCTTGACGGCATCCTCTGAAGTCCCACCGACCTCACACGGCGTCCTTGACGGCATCCTCTGAGGTCCCACCGACCTCACACGGCGTCCTTGACGGCATCCTCTGAGGTCCCACCGACCTCACACGGCGTCCTTGACGGCATCCTCTGAGGTCCCACCGACCTCACACGGCGTCCTTGACGGCATCCTCTGAGGTCCCACCGACCTCACACGGCGTCCTTGACGGCATCCTCTGAGGTCCCACCGACCTCACACGGCGTCCTTGACGGCATCCTCTGAAGTCCCACCGACCTCACACGGCGTCCTTGATGGCATCCTCTGAGGTCCCACCGACCTCACACGGCGTCCTTGATGGCATCCTCTGAGGTCCCACCGACCTCACACGGCGTCCTTGATGGCATCCTCTGAGGTCCCACCGACCTCAACCTCCTTCCTGCACTGCATGCCATGTAAGCAATGAGCTGCAATAGACACACACCATCGACGTGTGTCTGGAATCCACAGCCTTCTGTGGTATCAGAATCCCCTCTTGGCTAAGGATTCAGTGAGTGCTCCCTCTTTGCAGTTATTTCTTTTGTGTCTACTGCAGACCCTTTCTCCTTGGCCCATTTTCTGCCTTAAGGAACAAATGCCAAATAAAACATAGCTTACAATAGCTTCTTGTCGGGGCCTCACTTGCCAGTCCCTGGGACAGGAGAGGCAATCTGCACTGTGACTCAAGTTCTCAGTAGCAGAGAAGTAGGCTGGGGTGCATATTTCCCTCTCCCGAGTCTATTCCTCAGGCCACTTTACAGAAATACTAGGCTTGTGAGTGAAGGGAGATTACTCTCTTTTTTTTTTTTTAATGTGCAGAGGCTAGGGTACTGCAGGGTCAGAGAAAGGATCAGTGTCCCCAAGGAATGCCTGCCAAAGTGCCACTTCCAAGCTTGGCAGGTTTACAGGAAAGGCTGAATGTCTATAATTGGCTAAAGGAAGTTGTATTTCATAGGCAGAGGACCTGGAGGACTTGGAAAAACTGGACTATCATGTGACACGGGGATGCAGATGGCCTTCAGCTCTAGACACGTGTGCTTGTCAGGATAACATCACAAGTGGGATGACAGAAGAATTAGCTTTCCAGTTTCAGCCCTCTCACACCTGTGAAAATGGGAATCCTTGAAAAGCTCCTTCAAATTACTCAGAGGTTATCCCTGAGCTCCAAAACCATAGCGTTAATTCAATCACCAGCCACTGCTGCTGTTTAGTTACTGATTTACTTTTCATTGCACATAGGATGCAGAAATCTTAACTGTTAACAGCTACACAACCACCCTCTGGGTCAGAGGACAAACCATGACCAACATCCTAGAACGCTCCTGTGTGTCCCCCAAAGTTCTATCTCATGCATTGATCAGTTTTGTCTGTTCTTGCAGTCCCTGTAAATACAATTGCACATACATCCCTTGCTGCGTCTGGTTCCTTTTGTTTCACATATTGTCTGTGAGATTCATCCATGTTATTATGTGGATCAACAGTGTGGTCTTTGTATGGCTGCACAGTAATCTATTGTGTGAAGAAACCAATATACTTTTATTTCTTTTTTTAAAATTATCATTCTCTCATTGAACATTTGGCTTATTTAGAGTCAGCGTAGCTTTGCTGAGATTCTAAATTGTTTCCATGTTTCTCCTCTTTCTGCCCTTCTCATCTTAAACACAAACATTCTCACACACAGGATCTTTGCATGTGTGGTGCTCTAATTGATAGAGGATCCACTAGGCTTTTAAGTTTTACTAGGGAAAAAAAAATCCCCAAACAGAAAAACAAGTAAGCAAAAGCAAAAATAAATAAGACATAAAGTTATTTTCCTTGATACAAAGTAATCAAATTGCCATGCAGATAGGATTTACATTTTGAAAGTGATCTCAGACTACACGCTATCAATTTGAACTTGTCAGCAGGAGAAACTCGGTTTGTCAGTTGCCTACAAATGTGTTTTGTTTCCCTGAACAGTCAGGTTGTTTATGAGTAGCATATTCATTTTTGTTTTTAGTGTTCAAAAATTGGGAGGGCTCGTGTCAGAAAACTCCAGTTTTCAGACAACTCAAAAAGTTAAGGCATCTGGTAGACCTGAGCCCCATTCCCACAGGGCGACGACAGACCGGAGCCGAGTGTGAGCCGCTGGGCCCAGTCAGCGCGTGCGCGCTGTCTGCACAGGGCTCACCTCTGCCTGCTGCCCACACCGCCCGGCCTGCGCACGCACGGGCACCCTGCTCCACCGCGCAGAGTCGGTCAGATTCAGATCAGTTTGTGTCGGTCAAATTCATCCACGCTTCTCTCACTTAGAATACAAGAATTTGGCAATTCCCTGTTGATGAGAGTGTTTTAGACAACTATAAATCTGTTGCTTTTTTTTTTTAATGTGTCCAAAAATCTTTCTAAAAGTATTACATAGAAACCTGATTCCAAAAAAAGGCTAAAATAAGAGGGACAGTTCAGAATACATTAAATCTCTGTGTTAAATGCAGGCAAGAGAATGTGTAGAGAGAAGAGCCAGCTGACCTTTCTTCTTCTGCCCAGAGAAACTTCACTCAAAATGTCCACCCACAGGCCAGTCTTCTGATCAACATCTATTAGCCAGGTGGGAGGATATTTGACAATGGATGAGAAAAACAGCCCCTCTGACTCACTTGATTAAGTACTTCCTGGACCAAACCCAATTCCATCATGATCCGTGGGCTGGGAGGTTACTAACTGCATTTAGTCATTTTCATGGTGCCAGTGATGTCAGAGAAGAGACAAGGTGATTTCCGTCTAGATAATCTGAAGTGTCCTTATGCAAAAACACAGATGTCTCCTGGATACATTTAAAAAATGACAAAACGCTGCTAGGCTCACTAGGTAGTAAAGGGAATATATGAGCACCCCCACCCACTCTACAAATAAGCAACATAAACTAGAGAATCTCTACAGAGAATAAGCTAATGAAAAAGACAGGATAGCCCTGGGGAACATGGCAACACCACCACCGATCTGGAGACCAAGCCTTAGGCCCTCTGAATAGCAAAGGCAGGGCGTTTAAGCTTGTGAGAAAGAACCTAGAATGGAGCTTTGGAAGAAGGCCAAAGTTGTTACTGCCTTAGAGGAAGCAAAGTAACACTCTCCCTAGGAAAACACCATTGATTTAGGCCCTGAGGTTTCCTACATATGAACACTGATGGTGGCTTAAATGGTAAAGAATCTACCTGCAATGTGGGAGACCTGAGTTCGATCCCTGGGTTGGGAAGATCCCCTGGAGAAGGAAACGGCACTCAACCCAGTATTCTTGCCTGGAGAACGCCAATGAACAGAAGAACCTGGTGGGCTACAGTCCATGGGGTTGCCAAGAGTTGGACATGACTGAGTGACTAACACACACACAATCAACTGTTAGCACAGAATAAGAAACACCACCAAAAATAAGTTGACAAAATGACAAGCTGGCTTATTCACCCAGTAGGATTAGCAGATACATACAAAACAGTCATATGTAAAATGTAAAAACAATTAAAAATAGAATAAAGATGAGTATGAATTGACCATCAAAAATTTTTTTGTCAATCTGTGAACTGATTTAGAGGTGGAAAATTGGTAAGGGACCATGATATTCCATGGGTCATATTTTCTGGAAAATTTTCCTGATTTTCCAAATTGTGCATCACCCCAATCAGCTCTCCAGATTACGTTGTCCCAAAGATTTACAGTCTCTTACAACCACTGTCAGATCTCTGTGTTTCAAGGCACCCTGACAAGAACTTTAATTTTTCTGTCCATCATGGTAGTTGTCTACTTTGCCACTTACAATAAGTAGTGCTTACACTCTCTGTTATTCTGGGTCCCATTATATAAGTGATATTAAGAAGCTTAATATGTGCAGCTTCTCTGCACATCAATCCAGCCGATAGATGACAGCCTCCACAGAGCACCCTTCTGCAGAGAATATTTATTGTCTTTCCACAAGGAGTATCCTCTGGGCTCGCTTAGTTAGAAACATAGTCAAGTGACAGGTCCTCAGATAGTACCTAAAACTGTCTTCACATTCATTTTAACTTCCTTCTTCTGTGAGCTATCTGACCCTTTATCAAGATATGGTAAAACTGCCATATGATCCAGCAGTCTCACTCCTGGGCATGTATCTGGAGAAAATCATAACTCATAAAGACACGTGAACCCCAGTGCTCACTGCAGCACTGTTTATAAGAGCCGAGACTTGGAGACAACCTAAACGTCCATCAACATATGGATGGATGAAAGATACACAGTGCATACACCGTGGATTATTGTTCAGCCACAAAATAATGGGGAAGACCAGAGATCGCTTCAGGAAAGCTGGAGACACCAATGGAACACTTCATGCAAAGATGGGCACAATGAAGGACAGAAAAGGCAAGAATGTAACAGAAGCAGAAGATACTAAGAAGAGGTGGAAAGAATACACAGAAGAGCTATACAGGAAAGGTCTTAATGAACTGGATAACTATGATGGTGTGGTCACTCACCTAGAGCCAGATACCTTGGAGTGTAAAGTCAAGTGGGCCTTAGGAAGCATCACTACAAATAAAGCTAGTGGAGGTGATGAAATTCCAGTTGAGCTATTTCAAATCCTAAAAGATGATGCTGTTGTCAGGAAGCATTTAACAGGAGGCTTCCTGTGTGCTGTTATGGATCTGTCAGGAAACCTTTGGCCCTTATTAATTCCTGAATATTCAGGAATTAAGAGGAGAGGCATGCCTTTCCTGGGGCTGAGGAATCCAGGCATTTCCTTTGGTAGTTTCTCATTATGGTGATAAGTACTCTCTTCTCTCTTTAATAGGAATCGCCTTGTGTTTTCTAAGTCTGGAATTTTAATCTTTACCTTTGCTGAGAATAACTACAGTATATATGCCCACGCCATGCTGTTTAAAACACCTTTGCTCCATCAGAGCTTTGGTCTCCATGTCTTTCTTTCTTTCTTTTTCTCTCTCTCTATTTCTCTCTATCTATTTCTGGCTGATTCCCTGGAGCGCGGAAGCTGGCTGAGTAACCCAGGGAATATTAGCCTCTTTACGTCTTTCACTCTCTCATCGTCGACTCCAGACCACCAGGTTCCGGTCCATTAAAGGGCCAACAGCTGTTAAAGTGTTGCAGTCAATATGCCAACAAATTTGGAAAACTCAGCAGTGGCCGCAGGACTGGGAAAAGTCAGATTTCATTCCAATTCCAAATAAGGGCAATGCCAAAGAATGTTCAAACTACAGTACAACCGTGTTCATTTCACGTGCTAGCAAGGTAATGCTCAAAATCCTTCAAGCTAGGTTTCAGTACATGAACCAAGAACTTCCAGATGTACAGGCTGGATCTAGAAAAGGCAGAGAAACCAGAAATCAAATTACCAACATCTGTTGGATCATAGAGAAAGCAAGGGAATTCCAGAAAAACATCTACTTCTGTTTCATTTTCCTGGAAGAGAGAAAGGCTACCCACTCCACTATTCTGGCCTAGAGAATTCCATGGACTATAAAGTCCATGGGATTGCAAAGAGTTGGACATGATTGAATGACTTTCATTTCACTTCCCTTATGTTTCATTGACTACACTAAAGCCTTTGACTGTGTGGATCACAACAAACTGTGAAAAATTCTTAAAGAGATGGGAATACCAGACCTCCTTATCTGCCTCCTGTGAAACCTGTATGCAGGTCAAGAAGCAGTAGTTAAAACGAGACATGGAACAACAGACTGGTTCCAAATTGGGAAAGGAGTATGTCAAGGCTATATACTGTCACTCTGCAATAACTTACATAGAGGGCACACCATGTGAAATGCCAGGCTAGATGAATCACAAGCTGGAATCAAGATTGCTGGGAGAAATATCAGCAACCTCAGATATGCAGATGATACCACTCTAATGGCAGAAAGTGAAGAAGAACTAAAGAGTCTCTTGATGAAAGTGAAAGGGAGAGTGAAAAAAGCTGGCTTTAAACTCAAAATTCAAAAAACTAAAGTCATGGCATACAGTCCCATCACTTCTTGGTAAATAGATGGGGAAAAAAGCAGGAACAGTGGCAGATGTTAATTTATTTTATTTTCCTGCCCTCCAAAATTACTGTGGATGGATGAAATAAAAAATAAAATGTTGAGGGAAAAAAAAGATGAGGTCAAAGAAGCTATGGAGTTTTCTCCTCATTTACTATAGGCCATCAGAGCATACAAGTGTCAAAGAACCATCCTAGGAACCATAGGGAATAGCTTCAAGAGTCCTTTGCAAAAATACTGAATCTTGAGTTACTGAGTGCTCCTAATTCAAATAAATCCTCACTGTTTCAGCTCCATGTGGGTTCCATCCTCCCCACTATAAACTCAAAGTTTGCTTTAATGTTGGTTTCCTTGGCTTTGAGGGCATAAATTGGCTAGGCACTTCAATTTATCAATGGGTATGCCAACTCTTCCCAGGGAAAGGCTAGTATTTTTCTATTGACACTATTCTCTAGTTATCAGCTTGGAGGCAATAAGGAGTAGCAGAGAAAGATCTTAAGTTGAATGAGAATTACCATAGGAGGTTTCAGATGAGGTCCTTGTATAGCCATTGGGTAAGGAAGGTTGCTGTTCTCTGTCAAGGGAGAAGGGATTGTTCCTGTATTCCAAGATCAGTCCAGTTCAGCTCAGTCATCTCTGACTCTTTGCGACCCCATGGACTTCAACATACCAGGCTTCCCTGTCCATCACGAACTCCCAGAGCCTACTCAAACTCATGTCCATCGTGCTGGTGATGCCATCCAACCATTTCATCCTCTGTTTTCCCTTTCTCCTCCTGCATTCAATCTTTCCCAGCATCAGGGTCTTTTCCAGTGAGTCAGTTCTTTGCATCAGATGGTCAAAGTGTTGGAGTTTCAGCTTCAGCATCAGTCCTTCCAATGAATATTGAGGACTGATTTCCTTTAGGATTGACAGGTTGGATCTCCTTGCAGCCCAAGGGACTCTCAAGAGTCTCCTCCAAAAACCACAGTTCAATGCATCAATTCTATGGTGCTCAGCTTTCTTCATGGTCCAACTCTTACATCCATACATGACTACTGGAAAAATCATAGCCTTCACTAGATGAACCTTTGCTGGTAAAGTAATGTCTCTGCTTTTTAATATGCTGCCTAGTTTGGTCATAGCTTTTCTTCCAAGGAGCAAGCTCTTCTAATTTCATGGCTGCACTTACCATCTGCAGTGATTCTGGAGCCGCCCCAAAATAAAGTCTCTCACTGTTTCCATTGGTTCCCCATCTATTTGCCATAAAGTGATGGGACTGGATGTCATGACCTTAGCTTTCTGAATGTTGAGTTCTAAGCCAGCCTTTTTACTCTCCTCTTTTACTTTCATCAAGAGGCTTTTTAGTTCCTTTTTGTTTTCTGCCATAAGGGGTGGTGTCATCTGTATATCTGAGGTTATTGCTATTTCTCCCAGAAATCTTGATTCCAGCTTGTGCTTCATCTAGCCCAGCATTTCTTATAATGTACTCTGCATATAAGTTAAATAAGCAGGGTGACAACATACAGCCTTGATGTACTCCTTTTCCTATTTGGAACCAGCCTGTTGTTCCATGTCCAGTTCTAACTGTTGCTTCTTGATCTGCATACAGAATTCTCAGACTTCTTTTTTTTTTTTTATAATAACTAAAGAGCCTCTTGATGAAAGTGAAAGAGGAGACTGAAAAAGCTGGCTTAAAACTCAGCATTCAGAAAACTAAGATCATGGCATCTGGTCCCATCACTTTGTGGCAAACAGATGGGGAAACAGTGGAAACAGTGATAGACTTTATTCTGGGGGGGCTCCAAAATTATCACAGATGGTGACTGCAGCCATGAAATTAAAAGACACTTGCTCCTTGGAAGAAAAGTCATGACCAATCTAGACAGCTTATTAAAAAGCAGAGACATTGCTTTGCCAAATAAGGTCCATCTAGTCAAAGTTATGGTTCATTTCCAAGGCAAACCATTGAATATCACAGTAATCCAACTCTATACCCCAACCAGTAATGCTGAAGAAGCTGAATGGTTCTATGAAGACCTTCAAGACCCTTTAGAACTAACACCCAAAAAAGATGTCCTTTTCATTATAGGGGACTGGAAAGCAAAAGTAGGAAGTCAAGAAATACCAGGAGTAACAGGCAAATTTGACCTTGGAGTACAGAATGAAGCAGGGCAAAGGCTAATAGAGTTCTGCCAAGAGAACGCACTGGTCATAGCAAACACCCTCTTCCAACAACACAAGAAAAGACTCTACACATGGACATCACCAGATGGTCAACACTGAAATCAGATTGATTATATTCTTTGCAGCCAAAGATGGAGAAGTTCTATACAGTCAGCAAAAACAAGACTAGGAGATGACTGTGGCTCAGATCATGAACTCCTTATTGCTAAATTCACACTTAAATTGAAGAAAGTAGGGAAAACCACTAGACCATTCAGGTATGACCTAAATAAAATCTTTTATGACTATACAGTGGAGTGACAAATAGATTCAAGGGATTAGATTTGATAGACAGTGTGCCTGAAGAACTATTGATGGAGGTTTGTGACACTGTACAGGAGGCAGTGATCAAAACCATCCCCAAGAAAAAGAAATGCAAAAAGTCAAAATGGTTGTCTGAGGAGGCCTTAAAAACAGCTATGAGAAGAACAGAAGTTAAAGGCAAAGTAGAAAAGGAAAGATATACCCATTTGAATGCAGAGTGCCAAAGAATAGCAAGGAGAGATAAGAGAGCCTTCCTCAGTGATCAGTGCAAAGAAATAGAAGAAAACAATAGAATGGGAAAGACTAGAGAGCTTTTCAAGAAAATCAGAGATACCAAGGAAACATTTCATGCAAAGATGGGCTCAATAAAGGACAGAAATGGTATGGACCTAACAGAAGCAGAAGATAATAAAGAAGAGGTGACAAGAATACACAGAAGAACTATACAAAAAAGGTCTTCATGACTCAGGTAATCATGATGGTGTGATTATTCACCTAGAGCCAGACATCCTGGAATTCAAAGTCAAATGGACCTTAGGAAGCATCACTACAAACAAAGCTAGTGGAGATGATGGCATTCCAGTTGAGCTATTTCAAATCCTGAAAGATGATGCTGTGAAAGTGCTGCATTCAATATGCCAGCAAATTTGGAAATCTCAGCAGTGGCCAGGACTGGAAAAGGTCAGCTTTCATTCCAATCCCAAAGAAACACAATGCCAAAGAATGCTTAAGCTACCGCACAATTGCACTCATCTCACATGCTATCAAAGTAATGTTCAAAATTCTCCAAGTCAGGCTTCAACAGCTCATGAACAATGAATTTTCAGATGTTAAAGCTGGATTTAGAAAAACCAGAGGAACCAGAGATGAAATTGCGAACATTCTGTTGGATCATTGAAAAAGCAAGAGAGTTTCAGAAAAGCATGTACTTCTGCTTTATTGACTAGGCCAAAGCCTTTGACTGTGTGGATCACAACAAACTGTGGGAAATTCTGAAAGAGATGGGAATACAAGACCACCTGACCTGCCTCCTTGGGCCACGTTCAGTAAATCTTTAGTCCAATTTTCTGTTGATGGGCAGGGCTATTGCTTGACCTGAGGCCAAGCTATGGTGGATGCAATGATGATAATGGTGACCTCCTTCACAATGTCCCAGGCATGCAGTGTGTCTGACCCAAAGCAGGCCACCACTGGCTCATGCTCTGTCGGCGACTCCTGGACACTCATGCACATGTCTGGGTCAGTTTCTTCCAAGATGGCCTAGGGAAATTCAGGAGTCAAGGTTCTCAAGTTCATCCACTCAAATGAACTCATCCCAGATCTCAGCATCCCTATCCAGGCCCTGAATCTTACAAAGTTGTGTATTGAGTCTCAATGTTCTATATATTCAAAGTTATGGTTTTTCCAATAGATGTGAGAATTGGAACATAAGGAAGGCTAAGCACCAAAGAACTGATGCTTTTGAACTATGGTGCTGGAGAAGACTCTTGAGAGTCTCTTGGACCACGAAGAGATCAAACCAGTCAATCCTAAATGAAATCAACCCTGAATATTTACTGGAAGGACTGATACTGAAGCTGAAGCTCCAATACTTTGGGGGCCTGATGCGAAGAGTCACCTAATTGGGTAAGATCCTGATCTGGGAAAATTAAGGGCAGGAGAAGAAGAGGGCAACAGAGGATGAGATGGTTGGGTGGCATCATTGACTCGATGGACATGAGTTTGAACAACTCCGGGAGATAGTAAAGGACAGGGAAGCCTGGAGTGCCAAAGTCCATTGGGTCACAAAGAGTCAGGCACGACTGAGTAACTGAACAACATAAAAAATGTGGTCATCTTATGCTACAATCTGTATAATTATCAGTGTATGTTACAGCTATTAGATATCCCAGCACTGAACTACTTAGTCTCATCTCGATTTACTGCAGGTGGGTGCTTAAATAAATGTGATGATACTATATACCAGGATTAATTTTCACTCCAGTTACCACACCAAAAAATTTGTGGTCCCTGATGCTTTCAGACCAATTCCCAAATCGAATTCCAATTCCTAAATCCTATCCACAGTGTATCTTTCTACAACCACTTTTTTTAGCTCAGTTTCCTAGGGACAAGCACTAACAACTAATGCCTTAACTGGAACATGCAATCCCAAGGTAGGAGAAAACAAATGAAGCAAGGAAGAATAAGAAGCAAGAAAAAGTTCTATGTTGCTATCCTAGACACTGCATTATGATGAACCAGAAAGAAACGTAGCCAGGATTTCAGCAAATGCATCTGCTAAATGACATGGGAAACCTCTAAACATGCTGTTCAAGGACACATGCCAAGGAACAGGGCACCAGAGAGACTCATGGAGAGGGACTTTGCCTGCCTTGCTCCTTCTCTCTCCCAGCAGAGCAAGCTGCTCAGGGTCAGTGTTTTACAGTCAGGTACAATTTTATCCCCCAGGGTGACACAAATAGAGGTATTTTATATCTAGAGATACTATTCTTATTGTCACAACTGGGAGAAGCTACGGGCATCTCGTGAGCAGAGGCCAAGAATAACTTTAAACATACTACAATGCACAGGACAGTCTCCCACAATAAGAATTATTCAGCCCAAAACATCATTAATGCTACTGGGACAAAACCTGTTCCAGATAATGGTAAAGCAGAAAGAAAATGAAGAGTTAACCAAGGTGTGTCTAACAAGACAACCAACAGGAAAAAGACAGATGTGGAAGACATTTCACAGAAAAGAAACACAAATGGAGAACAAAACACGAAAAAACTGGGACCTTGTTAGTAAACAGGGAGCTCAGATCATGGTAAGGCACCATTTCACACTCAACTGAGTGGCAAAAATTAAGATCTTGAGAACACAGAGCATGGGGAGACTGGGTCTCTGGAGGAATTCTCATTTTCCTGTTGTCCTGGTCAGGAGTGGGAATTGCTACTGTCTCTTCGGGAAAGAGTTTAGTATCATGTTGTACAGTTGAACAAGTGCATATTTAAGGTGAACACTCATACCAGTTTTCCTGAGACTGTCCTAGTTTTAAGTCTGGAAATCCTGTATCTTAGAAAATTCTGAAGTTCCAAGTAAACTGGAATGCTTGGCCACCTGTATATCCTAGCAATCTGTTCCTATATATATAACCCTAAACAACTCTTGC
The DNA here is from genome assembly GCF_023699985.2 of Odocoileus virginianus. NCBI lineage: Eukaryota > Metazoa > Chordata > Mammalia > Artiodactyla > Cervidae > Odocoileus > Odocoileus virginianus. The sequence goes on from NC_069682.1 coordinate 2,105,219, forward strand.
ACAAGGACCAGGAGATATATAAAAAATAATTATAATATCATTTTCTTAACAGCAGAAAATAGACATAATGGTAAAGTCCATCTACAAGAGAATAAATGGTGAGATGTACAGGCAATGTAATATTTTCTAGCTGTGAAAATGAACTACAGTTACCTGTAAAAATATGGATGAATCTTAGAAACAACCATTTGATAAAATGAGTAAACCTGTTGACTCTGAGTATGAGATAATTATGAAACTCAAAAGGAAGCAAAAACAGGGCTTCCCTGGTGATTCAGTGATAAAGAACTTGCCTGCCAACGCAGGAGACACAGTTGCATCCTGGTTTGGGAAGACCCCACATGTTGCCGAGGAACTAAGCCCAGGCTCCACAACCGAGCCTGCGCTCCAGAGTCCGGGGACCGGGACTGCTGAGCCCGCGGCCCACGGCTGCTGGAGCCTGCACGCCCTAGGGCCCGGGATCCACAAGAGAAGACACCGCAATGAGAAGCCATGTACTGCAGTCACAGAGGAGCCCCACTCACAGTAACCAGAGAAAAGCTCGAGCAGCAACGAAGACCCAGCACCACCAACGGTAGATGAATATTTTTTCAGAAAAATGAAACTATAATCAAAAATTTCATAAAGATATATTCATGTTTGGTCCAATTTCTTTTTAAGCAAGAACATGGTAAATGGTAGACAAATTTAAGATAGTATCTCTGGGGGTGGGGAGGGGAAAGGAGGAAATGGAATGGAAGGCTCCCTTCTCACCAAAGAAAAATTAATTAAACTAATCAATTATTATATCCCCAGAAAGTATTCACTGGATTTTGTATCTTTGCTGTCAACTTTAATGGTGTTATTTCTTTTTTGGCTATGCTATTTTCTGTTTATTTTACCTCTTTTTGTTTTTTTAAATCCTTCTTTATCTCACTTTTTAGAAATAGATTGGGAAAGAAGAATGAATGTAATACAGCCCCCGAGCCAGCGAGGGTGGGTGGGTATTTTGGCCTGGCTTGCCATTCATGGGTCTTGCCAGCATGTATTTCCAGTCAAGTTCTCATTCTGTTTCCAAGGAGCTGGGGATCCTAATGTCAGCCTGTTAAGTCTCACGCTAGAATTGGCTGCATCTGGTCACTTGGGAAGAACCACACTTAAAACACAGGCCCCAGAGAGTAGTAAAAGCTCAGGAAAACTGCAGAATAGGGCTGCTGTTTAATTTACAGTTCAGTCTCAGAGTGAAGAACCCCATGAACTGAAAATTACTATTTCACACGCACATCCCAATGGAAACACACAGGCACAGCTATCCCTATAAATATGTTCCTAGCCTGCCCCAGAAACTTGACCTTGGAGGGTCCAGAGCCTCGGAAGTTTGAGACTGGGACCATGATCCAAAAATTCTTTGTTTCTACAAAAACCCATTCAATGTGCTTAGCACACTTACAGGAGTTGTATCACAGAAAGAGAGTCTATCACGTTAGTCTGCATCATTGCATTACCTCCCTGAAACACACACTGAATATTTCTTACATTCAGGCCCACTCCAAACCTCACCTTTTTCTCCAAGTAACCATCACAGTATTTACTTCCTTCTTTCCTCCCTCCCTTCCTCTTTCTCGCTTTGAAATAAATACAAATAAACTATTATTCTGCCTGCAAGTTAACTTTTGTCTTCTTGAATTCTGGTACTTTTTTTGTGTTTCTAGTCTTTAATCTTGCTCCCTGTGGCGCACGATGCTCAGCCCTTCCCTTCCCCGCACCCCTGATGCCTTCACTTCCAAATCATCTGACAGCATCATGGGACACCTTTTTTGTGTGTCTCTGGACACATTCTACTGTCCTTGCCTTAAACATGCTTCTTTATTTTTGCTGAGGAACAACTACTCACCTTGTACAATTTTTTTTATTATTTTATTTTTATTTTTGGCTGAATGACTTGTGGGAACCCAGTTCCCCACCCAGGGATCAAATCCACACCCCCACACATTGGAAGTGTGGAGTCTTAACCACTGGACCACCAGAGAAGCCCCACCTTGTACATTTTAATCAAGATGTTTCTCTTCTTGGTAAATTGCAATCTCTCTTCCTATATATGTCTTTGAAGCTCTTCTTACCAAAATCCCTCAAGTTTGGACTATTTCCACAGCCCTCACATTTGGACTGGCCATGTGATTTGCTTTGGCCTACACAGCAGAGGTGACATCTGAGCCTCGGCCTCAAAAAACCATTCACTCTTTTAAATCTTCCCCAGCCCATGAGGGTGGGCCTGGACTAGTCTGTTGGAGAGCTCAGTTTCCCAATCAATCACCAGATATGCACCTCAGACTATCTGAAAGGCACCTGAAGCCACCTCAGACTATCAAAATCCCAGTCCACCTGTCAGCTGATTGCAGACAAACCAATAAGCCAAGCCCAGATCAGAACTCAGGTCACAGAGACTTATGAGCAATAATACATGCTTATTGTCTCAAGCTACTAAGTTATGGGCTTATTCGTTATGCAGCAATGATGGATGTTCTTTCCTGATCCGATTTAATAGCTGCAACATACGTCTAACATAGCTCCTTATATCACTACATAGCTTCTTGTGTTTCTCTTCCAGAAATGTTCAAGCTATTTGAAAACAGGGGAAATTTTTTATTTTGTACCAGCACCTGCCAATTTTTCAATAAATGAGTGTCAGAAAAATATCAATGATAACTAGTTAAGTAAGGATTATAATGATGGCCAAAGGATGATTTTGGAGGTAGACAAACCAGAATTTGAATCCTAATTCAGTTTTCTATATGTGTTACTCCACAGATTTTGGCTGACTTCAGACAACTTTATCTTTCCATGTATAAAGTGAAACTAGAATAATATATATGCTGTAGGATTGTGGTTATAAGGTATATATTCCCTTTGCCTCCAACCTGAGACAGAGCATTGTTGTTGTTCAGTCGCTCAGGTGTGTCCGACTCCTTGTGACCCCACGGACTGCAGCATACCAGGCTTCCCTGTCCTTAACTATCTCCTGGAGTTTACTCAAACTCATGTCCATCAAGTCAGTGATGCCATCCAACCATCTCATCCTCTGTCCTTCTCCTCCTGCCCTCAATCTTTCCCAGCATCAGGGTCTTATCCAATGAGTCGGTTCTTGGCATCAGGTGGCCAAAGTATTGTAGCTTCAGCTTCACCATTAGTCCTTCCAGTGAATATTCAGGGTTGATTTCCTTTAGGTTTGATCTCTTTGCTGTCCAAGGGACTCTCAAGAATCTTCAGCAGCACAGTTCAAAAGCATCAGTTTTTCAGTGCTCAGACTTTTTTTTACAGTCCAATGCTCAAAACCATACATGACTACTGGAAAAACCATAGCTTTAACTATATGGACTTTCATTAGCAAAGTGATGTCTCTTTTTAATACACTGTCTAGGTTTCTCATAGCTTTTCTTCCAAGGAGAAAGCATCTTTTAATTTCATGGCTACAGTCACCATCTGTAGTAATTTTGGAGCCCAGAAAATAAAGCCTGTCACTGTTTGCACTTTTTCCCCATCTGTGTGCCATGAAGTGATGGGACTGGATGCCATGATCTTACTTTGGCATGGACTGGGTGAGTGGTCAACAAATGAGAATAAAAGCGTAAAATGAGTGTAAAGGATTTCACTGGTGGTCCAGTGATTACGACTCTGCCTGCCAACGCAGGGGACACAGGCTTGATCTCTAGTACTGTAAGATTCCACATTACGTGGGGCAACGAAGTCCGTGCATCGCAACCGCTGAGCCCACAAGCCTCAAGCCTGTGCTGGGCAATAAGAGAAGCCACTGTAATGAGAGGCCCACAGTGAAGAGCAACTCCAGCTCACCACAACTAGAGAAAGCTTGCATGAAGGAATGAGGACCGAGCATAGCCAAGTAAATTTTTTAAATGTATGAAAAATAATAAAAAATTAAAATGTACAAAAAGCACTTAGTATAGTACACAGCTTAGAGATAATAAAAAATACAATTAATTAATATGACCTATGCTCTATTAATGTGATCATGATCATCATCGTTGCTGTCACTTCTTACAGGAGGAACTGCAGGTGCCCCATCCATAATTCCTTGGCATGGTCACCTCTGTACATGCTGACCCGATGGTAGCTTCCAATGGCAAACACCTGGGACTCTCTCACTCCCTCATGTAACACCCCTCACTCCCACCCAGAGGAGAAGCTCTCAACCAAGGCAGATGGGAGAATGTGGCTGTGTCCCCCAATTTCCCTTCCCTTGGTTAGGATAAATCCAAGGTATGTTTTATACTGTATCTAGAATTGCTGAATGAGACAGTGCACCTTGTCACAGCAGTGATAAAATACATTTCCTCTCTTTGTCCTCTTCCCTATCTCATATCCCTACTCTACTACAAAGATATAAACTAGCATCATCCCAACATATACACCAGTAGCTAAATTTAGAATCACCATCTGATTCTAGGGAAATCAACCTAAAATAATACTATTCTTAGGCTTATTTTACCCTTGTTGCTTCAGAATCTAATTACTTCTCACAGTAATTCTGACTTCCATTTAAGGCCTAGCCTTTTAATGATCTCTCCAGCTAATCAAAGAGTTGTATCCAGCCCAGTGATGACAAAACCAAGCACAGAATGTGGTGTGCCATCTTTTGTCTTCTTGGATGTTTTCATCAGAGCTCAATTCTCACTTTGAGGACAAAGTGAAATTGTAGTTGATCTTGGGTAGCTCTGTGCTCCTCTTGATGGGCATCTGAAACCCTGGTATTGACTCTTGGCCAAGACAGAGGTGAAACGTACTAGCTAGTGATTTATACTATGCTATTAAGAGTAAAAACCTACCCCAGGTACCCTGGACCAGCTTGTCTATGCTGTTCACTAAGATGTATGAATGTGAAAGTGAAAGTCACACAGTCACATCCGACCCTTTGCAACCCCACAGACTATGCAGTCCATGGCATTCTCTGTGCCAGAAAACTGGAGTGGGTAGCCTTTCCCTTCTCCAGGGGATCTTCCCAACCCAGAGATTGAACCTGGGATCAACCCAGAGATTAACCCACATTGCAGGTGGTTTCTTTACCAGCTGAGCCAAAAGAGAAGTCCAAGAATAGTGGAGTGAGTAGCTTATCCCTTCTCCAGCAGATCTTCCCAACCCAGGAATTGAACCGGGGTCTCCTGCATTGCAGGTAGATTCATTACCAACTGAGCTACCAGGGAAAGACAAAAATGTATGGATTGATGGTTTGTACTTGTTTAGCTGTTTGCAAAGCTGCTTTTGTGGAATATAAAATACCCCTCAGTAAGTTTGAGCTTTGGCTCCTCTGAGACACATGTATTTTGGTGGTTCATGATCAGAAGACAAAGTATATCCTGTATGGTGGAATGGGGGCTATACCTGGAAGTCTCAGTCCTCTGAGATGTTTTCTGAGCTTGCATTCACCTGCTGGACCCTATCCTGTGCCTTTGTGTGTGTACTCTGAGGCATCTTTACAATTATCTGACACTACATATAACTATATCTGACGTTATATAACTGCTGCACTGAGGCCCTTTTATGACAATTGAAGCCTTTTGATAGTGGTCTGGTATGGAGGAAGGGTCTATAGCAACCAAATTTAGAACCATTTCAGAAAGATATGACTCTTAGAAAGCAGGGCCCAGTATTTTGCTGAGTTTTGTTGTTCAGCTGAGTTTTTAATGAAAACCCCTCCTAACAGACTTGAGGTTGGTCCATGCTCCAACAGTGGCTGTGGGCTTCTTGAAATCTTGGACCCCCTGCCAAGGTCACTGCATCATTCTTTGTCTTCCCACCACCACCTGTGAGCTCTGCCCAATGGAAACATACTCCAATATAGAAACCCTGTCTTTGGAAAGCATCAGTTTCTCTGGTAAGCATTGGTTGAATCCACATACTGCTGTCTTTTTTTTTTTAATTGAAGTACAGTTAATTTACAACATTTCAGGTATAAAGCAAAATGATTTAGTTATACACACATACATATATAAGCATATATGAGTGTGAAAGTGTTAGTCACTCAGTTGTATCCAACTCTTTGCAACCCCATGGACTGTAGCTTGCCAGGCTCCTTTACTAAGCCACCAGGAAAGTGCATACGTACATATTTTGAAAGTGCCTATGTATATATTCTTTTTCAAATTCTTCTCCATTATAGGTTACTACAATATAGTGAATACAGTTTCCTGTGCTATATAGTAGCTCTCGCTGTTTACCTACTTTATATATAGTATTTTATCTGTTAATCTCAAGCTCCTAATTTATCCCTTTCCTTCTGTCTTCTACCTTTGCTAATCTTAAATTTGTTTCTGTCTGTGAGTTTGATTCTGTTTTGTAAAAAAGTTCACTTTTATCATATTTTGACATTCCATATATAAGTGATATCATATGATATTTCCTGTCTGACTTACTTTTTATGGATAACTAATATTCTGCTGTATGTATGGACTACACATACAGTTCTCTGTGCAGGGACCTTGCGGTTTATCCCTTCTGTTTATGATAGCTTCTACCTGCTACCCCCAACCGCCCACTCTGTCCCTCCCCAACTCGCTCCCCCTTGGCAGTCACCAGTCTGTTCTGTGTCTGTGATTCTGTTCCTGTTTCACAGATAGGTTCATTTGTCTCATATTTTAGATTCCACATGTAAGTAATATCACATGATATTTGCCTTTCTCTGTCTGACTTACTTCACTTAGTATGATCATCTCTAGGTGCATCCATGTAGTTGTAAATGGTATAATTTCATTCTCTTTTAAGGCTGAATAATATACCATTGGCTTCCCTGGTGGCTCAGAGCTTAAAGCATCTGCCTGCAATGCGGGAGAGCTGGGATCAATCCCTGGGTTGGGAAGATCCCCTGGAGAAGGAAATGGCAACCCACTCCAGTATTCTTGCCTGGAGAATCCCATGCACAGAGGAGCCTGGCAGGCTACAGTCCATGGGGTCAGAAAGAGTCGGACATGACTGAGCAACTTCACTTTCACTTTCAATATACCATTGATAATACATATATATAAATGATATAGTCCATTGATATATATATTTGATATTTATGAAATATCTATCAGTGAAATTCCACTATATATTTGTATACATACATATATATATGATATTGAATTATAAGAGCTGTTCATATATTTTGGAAACAATTCCTTATATATCCCCATCTTTTTAAAACACCAATTTTAAGTAGTATTTTCACTTTCTCTTTAACGCTCCACCTAGGAATAATACATAGGAAAGTTTTAGTCTTTAAGTTATGCTTCACTAAGCTAAGCCATTGGTCCTTTAGAAAACTCATTTCTTATCCAGAAATGTACCCTTAATATGAACTATCTCTCTGTGACTCAAGTAACACTGTTCTCAGAAGTTAGGAACCACGCAGGAACGAAGGGAGTTATTACAAAAGCATCTGGAAGGCTCAAGTCTCCAAGTGTTGCCTTGAACATGAGATTTCAGGGCAGAATTTTATGTCTTCTCACAGTGTGATATCAACCTCCTTTAAATTTCAGAAGCCACAAATATATACATCATAGACTGAAGCAGCAAAATAAATCACCATTTATGTTATGGTAACCACCATAAACCAGCAAAATGACCACCATTATATACCAATGGTTATAAATTACCACACTCAAGGGACTCTTGAGAGTCCCTTGGACAGAAAGAAGATCAAACCAGTCCATCCGAAAGGAAATCTGTCCTGAATATTCACTGGAAGGACTGATGCTGAAGCTGAAACTCCATTACTTTGGCCCCCTGATGCAAAGAACTGACTCATTAGAAATTAGAAAAGACCCTGATGCTGGGAAAAATTGAAGGCAGGGGGAGAAGGGAGCGACAGAGGATGAGATGGTTGGATGGCATCACACAATGGACATGAGTTTGAGCAAGCTCTGGGAGCTGGTGATGGACAGGGAGGCCTGACGTGCTGCAGCCCATGAGGTGGCCAAGAGTCAAACATGACTGAAAGACTGAACTGAACTGAACTGACTGTACATTAAAACACAAATAGCAGCATACCTTACATATGACAATTAGAATTATGTCTGGGAATTCATAAAGGACATTGCGGATCACCTAGTTTAAACCAGCAGAAGGACATCCAAAACGTATTTTAAATCCATCTATTCTCAGTGCCAGGTCTCGAAGCCAACTCATCATGCTCACTTGCCTAGGGGACAGTGTCCTATTTTCCACAATGACTGAGCCCCTGCCCCTACCTAAATAACAGTCTTTTACAAATATAAACTCACTTCTTTATTATTAACCCTCCAAAGGCTTTTGTCTTTGTTGGAGCAAAGTCAAGACAATTGTCCATGTCTAAAGACTGCAACTTCCTCTCTATATCATGCTTCTCCAAATACCCTCTTGAACATCTGGATTCTGGTTCATAGCACAGGTAAGATCCTATCTTCAAGCTTTTACACTGTGGGCTCTTTTCCATCACTCAGCTCAGAATTCTCTGAGTGGTCTTCTCTTTATATTAAAACAGAAGTTGCCCTTTTTTTATTCTTTACCTCATTAACCTGTTTATCATGTTCATAAACATTGTAAATGGCTGCCAGCCTCTTTTGCATTTATTGACAATCACTTCTTGGTATCTGGGGACAATTGGTTTTAGGACCCTTGTGGATACCAAAACCCACAGCTGCTCAAGTCTCTTGCATAAAATGACATAGGAAAGTCAGCCCTCCATATTCATGGGTCCCCCATCCAAGAGTTTAACAAGGATGCTGAACGTGAGGATAGGGAGGTCCAACCCCACTTACTTACCTCCTCCCACTAGAATGTCAGCTCTTTCAAAGCTGTCCCCCTGCCTTTTTTGTGTACCATCATATCCCTAAGTGCCTAGAACAATGTGCAGACATGTAGAAGTCACTCAGTAAATATATACCGAATAAAAGAGGTACCTTTTTGTTTTCTTACCACTACATGATTTAAAATTTTAAAAGGAAAAAAACGGTAACATAATTTATTCCCCTACCTTTTTTATGATGGCTGTGGATGAATCAGACTCCAGAGGAGCGTGGCTATTTCTGTTCTGCAACTTTTTGTTGGTGCTCTTCACTGCTCTTCATTTTTCTTCAGTGTTCATTTTGGTAAGAGGTGGGAACATTTTGCCATAGTGTGTTTCTGCAACAACATGGCACCAACATGAGTCAGAACCCCACCGACATTATGCTTTGTTTAAAAATAAACATAAAACCTCATTTACTTCATGCTGTCCTCCATGCTGCACATCCCCTCTTTACGGTTTGGACACTTTCCCTCAATGTGCAGCTATAGACCTGCATGTTACTACCTGGACACCCCCAGGCAAGGTCAGGCTCCCTTAGCACTGCCTGCATCGGTCACGGCACTTCCTCTAATCATTCCACTGTGAGTCCATCTCTCCCACTGATGGTGAGCCCCCTCTGGGGACAGGAACTACACCCTTGGCCCATGAATCCTTAGTCTCACTCACTCTCTAGTAGTTATACAAGTTGAATACAGCTGCTTCTCATTATTTGTAGTAGTTATGTTCTATAGAGTTGCCTGCGATACTGAATGAGTGATGCTGAACCATTGGACTGAGAAGAAATACAGGATTAGGTTTATGGTCACCTTTTCCCTCAACACTTGTACCACTCACTCAATACACAACCTTATTGAATGGTTTTATGTAAATTTCCACATAAAGGCACCTATTTGATTGCTGTTGTTGTTCAGGTGCTCAGTCATATCTGAGTCTTTGAGACCGCGTGAACTGCAGCACTCCAGACTTCCCTGTCCTTCACTATCTTCCAGAGTTTGCTCAACTGATGTTCATTGAGTTTGTGATGCCATCCAACCATCTCATCCTCTGTTGCCCTCTTCTCTCCCTGCCTTCAAACTTTCCAGCATCAAGGTCTACTTCAATAACTTGGCTCTTTGCATCAGGTGACCAAAGTATTGGAGCTGCAGACTCAGTCCTTCCAGTGAATATTTAGGATCAATTTCCTTTAGCATTGACAGGTTTGATCCCCTTTGCAGTCAAAGGGACTCTCAAGAGTCTTCTCCAGCAGCACAATTGGAAAGTAGCAATTCCTCAGCATTCAGCCTTCTTTACAGTCCAACACTCATATCCATACATCATGGCTATTGGAAAAACCATAGCCTTGACTATACAAACTTTTGTCAGCAAAGTGATGTTTCTGCTTTTTAATACACTCTCTAGGTTTGTCATAGCTTTTCTTCCAAGGGGCAAGAGTCTTGTTATTTCAAGGCTGCAGTCACTGTCTGCATTGATTTTGGAGCCCAAGAATATAAAGTCCGTCACTGTTGACATTGTTACTCCACATATTTGCCATGAAGGGATGGGACCAGATACAATGATCTTAGTTTTCTGAATGTTGAGTTTTAAGCCAGATTTTTCACTCTCCTCTTTCACTTTCATCAAGAGGCTCTTTAGTTTCTCTTTACTTTCTGCAATAAAGGGTGGTGTCATCTGCATATCTGAGGTTGTTGATGTTTCTTCTGGCAGTATTGATTCCAGCTTGTGTTTCATCCAGCCCAACATTTCACATGATGTACTCTGCATATAAGTTAAATAAGCAGGGTGACAATATTCAGCCTTGATGTACTCCTTTTCCAATTCTGAACCAGTCTGCTGTTACATATATGATTCTAACTGTTGCTTCTTGACCTGCATACAGGTTTCTCAAGAAGCAGGTAAGGTAGTCTGTTTTTCCCATTTCTTTAAGAAGTTCCCACGGTTTGTTGTGATCCACACAGTCAAAAGTTTTAGTGTAGTTAATGAAGCAGAAGTAGATGTTTTTCTGGACTCTCTTGCTTTTTCTATGATCCAATGGATATTAGCAATTTGATCTCCTGTTCCTCTCCCTTTTCTAAATCCAGCTTGTACATATGGAAATTCTTGGTTCACATACCACTGAAGTCTAGTTTGGAGAACTTTGAGCATTACTTTGCTAGCATGTAAAATGAGTGCAATTGTCTGGTAGTTTGAACATTCTTTGGCATTGCCTTTCTTTGGGATTGGAATGAAAACTGACCTTTTCCAGTCCTGTGACCACTGCTGAGCTTTCCAAATTTGCTGGCATATTGACTGCAGCATTTTTACAGCATCATCTTTTAGGATCTGAAATAGTTCAGCTGGAACTCCATCACATCCACTAGCTTTGTTTGTAACGATGCTTCCTAAAGTCCACTTGACTTTGGATTCCAGGATATCTGCCTCTAGAGTGTTCACACTATCGTGGTTATCTAGGTCATTAAGACCTTTTCTGTATAGTTCTTCTGTGTATTCTTGCCACCTCTTTTTAATATCTTCTGCTTCTGTTAGGTCCATACTATTTCTGTCCTTTATTGTGCCCATCTTTGCATGAAATGTTCCCTTTGTATCTCTAATTTTCTTGAGAGCTCTCTAGTCTCTCCCAATCTATTGCCTTCCTCTATTTCTTTGCACTGATCACTTAGGAAGGCTTTCTTATCTGTCCTTGCTATTCTTTGGAACTGTGCATTCAAATGGGTATATCTTTCCTTTTCTCCTTTGCCTTTGACTTCTCTTCTTTTCTCAGCTATTCCTCCTCAGACAACCATTTTGCCATTTCTTTTTCTTGGGGATGTTTTGATTATTGCCTCCTGTACAACGTCAGACACCTCCATCCATATTTCTTCAGGCACTCTGTCTATCAAATCTAATCCCTTGAATTTATTTGTCACTTCCATTGTATAATCATAAAGGATTTGGTTTAGGTCATACCTGAATGGCCTAGTGATTTTCTGTACTTTGTTCAGTGGAAGTCTGAATTTGGCAATAAGGAGTTCATGATCTGAGCCACAGGCAGCTCCTGGTCTTGTTTTTGCTGACTGTATAGAGCCATTCCATCTTCGGCTGTGGAGAAGATAATCTGATTTGAGTACTGACCATCTGGTGTTGTCCATGAGTAGAGTCATCTTTTGTGTTGTTGTAACAGGGTGAATGCTATGACCAGTGCATTCTCTTGGCAAAACTCTGTTAGTCTTTGCTCTGCTTCATTTTGCACTCCAAGGCCAAACTTGCCTGTTACTCCAGGTATATTTTGCCTTCCTACTTTTGCATTCCATTCCCTTATAATGAAAAGGACATCTTTTTTTTTGGTGTTAGTTCTAGAAGGTCTTGTAGGTGTAGAGATCAAGACCTTGTAGACCTACAAGACCTTATTTAATATCTGTTTATTCATTAAAATTCAACCCACAGCCAAGTGTACTATAACTCATGTCTGAACCAAGCTTATCCAAGACATGTACATACTCGATAAGGTACATCACAGCCTTCCAGCATTTAGGAACACTAGACAACACTTTAGCACTATGCTTTGGCAGATGGTTGGTTGACATTTCCAACAGCAAAATCACCAAGAAAAAGCACAGAAATACAAAAAACATAAGAAGGTGGCTTGAAAATACAAAATCCATCAATAATGAGGATTGGATGAATACATACTGGTGAATTATATGGACTGCCATTGAAATAAGCAAAAAATAAATACTACTGTTAGTATATAAAGAGACTAATAAAGATTTCATATACTTCATGAACAATTCAGGAACTGAAGGCTGTTATTCTCGCCTATCCTAACAAAAGGACAAATTCCAGATCTCACCCAATTTCAGACAAGCCCAAAGAAAACTTCTTTGAAAATAATTATAGGTTGAGAGTCTACCTTATCAGTTAGGCATAACCCAAAGTGCTCCCCAAAAGATGGCTCCATTTTTCTACTGAGATTATAAGAAATACCTGCTGTTATTTTATTATATGCATCAGTTAACTGTAGGTACACAAAGTGATATTTCCCAGACATTTTTTTTTATAACAATGCCAATACTTTGTGACATAAACAGCAAAGATTTTATACTTCCAGTATCTACTTTCTAATGCATTTGAAGGACATTTAAGACTTCCTTAAGAATACAGACTTATGCTGTATTTATGCTGCTGCAAAATTTTTCCAATTAAATTTACTTCTCAAATTTTTAAACTGGTTAACTTTAACAGTGATTTAACTGTAGTACATAGGAAGTAATTTCTTAGTAAAACCGCCATTGCAAAAGCATGCCCTATCTTTTAAACTACCATTCCTTTGATCAGTAGGATTTGCAGAAGGTGATGTTTTGTGTAGGTAACAAGAAACAGAAGGATGATTCTGAAAGCTCAGTTCCAATGTGTTCAAAATCCAATAAAATAGAGGTAGACACAGTTTCCTCTTAAAGTCTTGTGAGACTCTCTTCACATATTTCTGAGTATCAGAAGATAAGTCATCTTGTCAGGAAATGTAATTTCAGGATTGATAAAACCATATGGGGGGAGAGAGCATGATGGCAGAGGAGTAGATGGATGCAGAGTACATCTCTCTCCATAGATACATCAAGAATACACCTTCAGACACAGAAATGCTTGCAGAACACCAGCTGAGACCTGACAGGAGTACGTGACCAGTGGGAAGGAATATATAGAACCACAAAATTTGTTAGGATGAAAGAACTAGGGGGAAAAACAGGAGTGTTAATAGGCCTGGACCTTTACCTTGGGGGGTAGCGGAACTGAAGCAGGGGTCTGATCTCCACACTGGGGCAACTGTTTGAGTCAGAGGAGAAACATTTAAGGCTGAGAGTGAAACAGCTGATCTGTGGCAGCCTAAAAGGAATGAGAATCAGACAGTCCTTGCCGCAGCCAAACATACCCCGGACAGGGACACAGGTCCCCTGGAAGGTGCAGTGGCTGAGAGCTGGAGTTTGGGGAGCAATCCCAGGGTGAGGGCTGCTGTTGACTGTGCAGAGACGGATTGAGGGGATGTGAGGGAGGAGACTGTGGTGGGAAATGCCTGTGGAGGAAAGCCAGGCAGCCATGGAAGCAAGGCGATACTGCTGAGTCATGCATAGGGGGTGGAGCCATCACCATAGCCTCTCTCTCTCCCCACACGCCAGCATCAGTTAGCTGAACAATAGAGGATGGTCCGTCAAATGCCTGATGTACTCAACTACAGACTAGGACCCCACCCAGGGTTCTCCTTTAAGAGACTGATGCACCAAAATACAGAGTAGGACCCCACCCAGGGTGCCCCTTTAAGTGCGAGACATGCTGAATAACACAGAAGGACCCCAGGCAAGGGAGCCCTCTAAGTGCCAGACTGGGCAGAGCTATAGAGAAAGACTGACCAAGGAGGCCTTCTGGTCGCCAGCTACAAGAGGCTCGAAAAAAGACCCTGATAGGGCCACAACTCCAGCAACAGAGGCAGTCCGTGTCCCTGCACACTTGGAGCCGCCAGGGTCCCCACAAGTCTAGCAGCTGCACCACCTTCGTGCTCAACCCTCACTGGGGCAGAGCTGCCACAGGCAAAAAAAGTCTTGCATCTATGCCTGCAGGGTCACTTCAGTCGTGTCCAACTCTTTGCGACCCTGCGGACTGTGGCCTGCCAGGGTTCTCTGTCGAGGGGGTTCTCCAGGCAAGAATAATGGAGTGTATTGCCCAGTACTGATTGCCATGCCATTCTAGAGCATTATATCTTCTGCTTCCCTAGTCCCCAACTCCCCCGAGTACCTGCACCCCAAGCAGCTGCCACACCCCCACACCAGGCCCTCACTGGGGCAAACCCGAGTCCTCCAGGGCAGCCTCAGGAGCAAACCCCAGAGGACGACCCCCGTGCAGAGGTGGAAATAAAACCACAGTTGAAACCCAGGGGCAGTGTGGCTAAGGAAGAAGACCCAAAACCTTCCCACCAGCTGTACAAGCTGCAGATTAAATCCACATGATCAACGAGGCAGGCTCTGTGTCAAGGGAATATATAAAAGGACACTGAGAGCTCCCACAAGAGAAAACTCACTAGTTCTGACAGCTGTGGACATTGGAGGCCGGAACACAGAGGAGTAGGACCAGATTAGAATCTGAGCTGCCCCCAGAGCAGGTCCAGAGACCAGCACAGTGTCGGAGGGCATGCTAGGGAGGGGAGGTGGACTGTGGCTCCCAGCGCGGGCAAGGACTCTGACGGCAGCGACTCCAGAAGAACATTTACTATTCTTACGTTTTGACTTGTTCTGTAGATTCCTTTGGGTTTCCCCCCCTCTTCCTCCCCAACCATTGTAGTTACCTATTTTATTGGCACTATGAAATCTATCTAAGTTTTTGAGATTTTTTTTTCTCAAAGTCACATTTTTTTTTTTTTTAAATTGTTGTTATATATAGAGGTTGTCAAGCCTCTGCCTCTATGTTGGGATTCTGCAGTTCTGTGGAGTTTTCCTTCTTTTTTATCTTTCTCTTTTTAAATCTTTAATTTTAAAACCTATTTTTCTACATTTATTCCTTTGTTCGCTTGTCTTACTGTTCTTTTCCCCTTGCAGTTAATCTTGTATATAGATCTCCTTTATCTACCTCTATTTAACTTTCATATCTACTCTTTCTTTCTTTTCCTTCTCTCCTTTCCTCTCAACATATTTGTTAGTTTTGTCTTTGTTTCTTTATTCCCCACTTGGCACATTGCTTTGGTTTTGTTTTCCAGTTTGTGCTTTAGTTACCTTTGTTCTTAACTGGTAGAGACAATTTTTTATTTCCTTTGTTTTCCAGGTCAATCTATTGTACTTTATTCTTGCTGGACTGTTTTGATTTTGCTTATGGATGTATATGCATATGTGTATATTCCATTATTTTAATTATTATTTGCCTGATTTGGTAACTGCCATTTGTCTGGGGTTCATCTTTGGTTTCTCATTTTTGGGTATTTGTTTTAATCTCAATGCCATAACAAACCACTTGTAGAATCTTTGTTTCTGACCAGAGATCAAGCACTGAACGTTTGGAATGAGAGCACTGACTCCAAGATCCTAGACTACCAGAGATCTAACCCCAGGGAGTATCAAAAAGTGAGAACTCACAGAAAGGAAGCCACTTGAATACAAGACCTGTCATCACCCAACCACCAGTAGCACCCTGTGCAGGATGCTTCATCTAAAGAACAAACAAAACAAAAATACAAACCCAGTCATCAGCAGACAGGATTACCACCTCACTCAGCCTTGCCCATCAGAGGAAAATAAACAAAAACTCAGCACAAACCTCACCCTATATGAAGCTTTCACAAACCACTGGACCAACCTTAGGAGGGCAGAAACCAAAAGGAAGAAAGAATTCAAACTTGAATGCTGGGTAAAGGAGACCTCAAACACAATAAGTTAAAAAAATAATGAAAAGGCACAGAAATACTACACAAATGAAGGAACAAACTGGAACACAGAAGTCCAAATAAATGAAGAGGAAACAGGAAAACTAGCTGAAAAAGAATTCAGAATAATGATAGTAAAGATGATCAAAAGCTTTGAAAAAAAATGGAGAAAATGCAAGAATCAATTAACACAGATCTAGATGAATTAAAGAATAAACACACAAACAGCACAATCATTGAAATTAAAAATACTCTAGAAGGAATCAATAGCAGAATATCTGAAGCAGAAGAACAAATCAGTGAGCTGGAAGATAAAATGGTGGAAATAACTTTTGAAGAGCAGAATAAAGTAAAAAGAATGAAAACAACTGAGGGTAGTCTCAGAAACCTCTGGGACAATATCAAACGCACCAACACTCGAATTATAGGGGTCCCAGAAGAAGAACAGAAAAAGAAAGGGTATGAGAAAATTTTTGAAGAGATGATAGTTGAAAATTTTCCCAACATGGAAAAGGAAATAGTCAATCAAGTTCAAGAGGCACAAAGAGTCCCATATATCTCCTTGGGATAACCCAAGGAGAAACACCCCAAGACACATACTAATCAAACTAAAAAAGACTAAACACAAAGGAAGACTGTTAAAAGCAGCAAGGGAAAAGCAACAAGTTACATACAAGGGAAACTCCATACGTTTAACAGCTGATCTTTCAGCAGAAATTCTGCAGGCCAGAAGAGAATGGCAGGATATATTTAAAGTACTGAAAAGGAAAAATCTACAAAAATGATTACTGTACCCAGCAAGGATGTCATTCATAATTTGATAAAAAAATAAAAAGCTTTTCAGACAAGCAAAAGTTATGAGAATTTAGTACCACCCAACCAGCTTTACAGCAAATGTTAAAGGGACTTAATATAGTCAAGAAATACATTGGGTGGAGAAGGAGGTGGGAGGGGGGATCGGGATGGGGAATACATGTAAATCCATGGCTGATTCGTGTCAATGTATGACAAAAACCACTACAGTATTGTAAGGTAATTAGCCTCCAACTAATAAAAATAAGTGGGAAAAAAAAGAGAATAAAAAGATCTAAAAAATCAACCCCAAACAGTTAAGAAAATGGCAATAGGAACACATATGTCAATAATTACTTTAAATGTAAATGGATTTAAATGCTCCAACTGAAAGACACAGACTGGTTGAATGGATGCAACAAGACCCATAGATACTCTGTCTACAATAAATCCACTTCAGACCTAAAGACACATATAGACTGAAAGTGAGAGTGTGGAAAAATAAATTCCATGCAAATAGCAAGCAAAAGAAAGCTGGAGGAGCAATCTTCATTGGACAAAATAGACCTTAAAATAAAGAATGTTACAAGAGATAAGGAAGGACACTACATAATGATCAAGGGGTCAATCCAAGAGGAAGATATAACAATTGTAAATATCTATGCACCCAACATAGGAGACCTCAATACATAAGACAAACACTAACAGACATAAAAGGAGAAATTGACAGTAACACAATAATAGTAAAAGACTTTAACACCCCACTCATACCAATGGACTTCAGAGAAGGCAATGGCAGCCCACTACAGTACTCTTGCCTGGAAAATCCCATGGACAGAGGAGCCTGGTAGGCTGCAGTCCATGGGGTAGCGAAGAGTTGGACACGACTGAGAGACTTCACTTTCACTTTTCACTTTCATGCATTGGAGAAGGAAATGGCAATCCACTCCAGTGTTCTTGCCTGGAGAATCCCAGGGACGGGGGAGCCTGGTAGGCTGCCATCTATAGGATCTCACAGAGTCGGACACAACTGAAGCGACTTATCAGCTGCAGCATACCAATGGACAGATCATCAAAACAGAAAATTAATAAGGAAACACAAGTATTAAATGATACATTAGATGAGGTGTATCTCACTGATATTTTCAGGACATTCCATCCAAATGCAGAAGAATATACCTTCTTCTCAAGTTCACATGGAACATTCTCCAGGATAAATCACATCTTGGGTCACAAATCAAACCTCAGTAAATTTAAGAAAATTGAAGTCATATCAAGCATTGTCTCTGAATACACACTATGAGACTAGATATCAATTACAAGAAAAAAAAAACAATGGTAGGAAACATGGAGATTAAACAATACATTTCTAAATAATCAACAGGTTACTAAAGAAATCAAAAGGGAAATTAAAAAAATTCTAGAAACAAATGACAATGAAAACACAACTCAAAACCTATGGGATGCAGCAAAAACAGTTCTAAGAGAGAAGTTTAAAGCAATATAATCCTACCTCAAGAAACAAGAAAAACATCAAATAGACAACCTAACTTTACACATAAAACAACTGGAAAAAGAAGAACAACAACAACAACAAAAAAACACCTCTCAAAATTGGAACAAAAGAAATCATAAACATCAGAGAAGAAATAAGTGAAAAAGAAATGAAAGAAACAATAGTAAAGATTAATAAAACTAAAAGCTGGTTCTTCGAAGGATAAATAAAATTGACAAATCTTTCACCTGACTCATCAAGAAAAAAAGAGAGAAGAATCAAATCAACAAAATTAGAAATGAAAAAGGAGAGGTTACAACAGACAATGCAGAAATACAAAGGATTAAAAGAGACTATTATGAACAAATATATGGCAGTAAAATGGATAACCTGGAAGAAATGGACAGATTCTTAGAAAAGTTCAATCTTCCAAGACTGAACCAAAAAGAAATAAAAATTATGAACAACCCCATTACAAGCACTGAAATCGAAGCTGTGATAAAAATCTCCCAAAAAACGAAAGCCCAGGATCAAATGGCTTCACAGGAGAATTCTATCAAACATTTAGAGAAAAGCTAGTGCCTATCCTTCTAAAACTCTTCAAAAAATTGAAGAGGAAGGAACACTTCCAAACTCATTCTATGAGGCCACCATCACCCTGATACCAAAACCAGACAAAGACAACACACAAAAAGAAAACTACAGGTCAATATCACTGATGAACATGGATGCAAAAATCCTCAACAAAATTTTAGCAAACAGAATTCAGGAACACATCAAAAAGCTGTGGTCAATAAACCCACTGTGATCAAGTTGGGTTTATTCCAGAGAGGCAAGGATTCATCAATACACACGAATCAATCAATGTGATACACCACATTAACAAACTGAAAGACAAAAACCATATGATAATCTCACTGGACGCAGAAAAAGCCTTTGACAAAATTCAGTACCCATTTATGATTAAAACTTTTCAGAAAATGGGCATAGAAGGAACGTACTTCAACATAGTAAAGGCCATATATGATAAGCCTACAGCAAACATTATTCTCAATGGTGAAAAACTGAAAGAATTCCCCTTAAGACCAGGAACAAGACAAGGGTGTCCACTCTCACCACTATTATTCAACATAGTTCTGGAAGTACTAGCTACATCAATCAGAGAAGAAAAAGAAATAAAAGGAATCCAGATCGGAAAAGAAGTAAAGCTCTCACTGTTTGCAGATGACATGATATTGTACATAGAAAACCCTAAAGATAGTATCAGAAAATTACTAGAGCTAATTAGTGAATTCAGCAAAGTTGCAGGATACAAAATCAATACAGAGAAATCACTTGCATTTCTACATACTAACAATGAAAAATCAGAAAGAGGAATTAAGGAATCAATCCCTTTACCATTGCAAGAAAAAGAATTAAATATTGAGAAATAAATTTACCTAAGGAGGCAAAAGAAATGTATGCAGAAAATTATAAGACACTAATGAAAGAAATAAAAGACAACATAAACAGATGGAAATTTATTCCATGTTTCTGGGTAGGAAGAATCAGTATTGTGAAAGTAACTATACTACCAAATGCAATCTACAGATTCAATGTGATCCCTATCAAATTACCAATGGCAATTTTTCACAGAACTAGAACAAAAAGTTTCACAATTCATATGGAAACACAAAAGACCCCGTATAGCCAAAGCAGCCTTGAGAAAGAAGAATGAAGCTGGAGGAATCAACCTTCCTGACTTCAGATTATACTACAAAGCTACAGTCATCAAGACAGTATGATACTGGCACAAAAACAGAAATATAGACGAATGGAATAAGATAAAAAGCCCAGAAATAAACAGATGCACCTGTGGGTACCTTATTTTTGACAAAGGAGGCAAGAATATACAATGGGGCAGAGACAGCCTCTTCAGTAAGTGGTGCTGGGAAAACTGGACAGCTACATGTAGAAGAATGAAATTAGAACACTTCCTAACACCATACACAAAGATAAACTCAAAATGGATTAAAGACCTAAATATAAGACCAGAAACTATAAAACTCATAGAAGAAAACATAGGCAGAACACTCAATGACATAAATCCAAGCAAGATCCTCTATGACCCACCTCCTACAATAATGGAAATAAAAGAAACAAGTGGAACCTGATTAAACTTAAAAGCTTTTGCACAGCAAAGGAAACTATAAGCAAGGTTAAAAGAGAACCCTCAGCATGGGAGAAAATAACAACAAATGAAATTACTGACAAAGGATTAATTTTCAAAATATACAAGCAGCTCATACAACTCAATGCCAGAAAAACAAACAACCCAATCAAAATATGGGAAAAAGACCTAACAGACATTTCTCCAAAGAAGACATACAGATGGCTAACAAACACATGAAATGATGCTTAACACTGCTCATTATTAGAAAAATGCAAATCAAAAGTACAATGAGATATCACCTCACACCAGTCAGAATGGCCTTCATCAAAAAGTCTACAAACAGTAAATGCTGGAGAGGGTGTGGAGAAAAGGGAACCCTCTTGCACTGTTGGTGGGAATGTAAACTGATACAGCCACTATGGAAGACAGTATGGAGATTCCTTGAAAAGCTAGAAATAAAACCACCATATGACCCAGCAATCCCATTCCTTGGCATATAACCCAAGGAAATCAAAATTGAAAAAGACACATGTATCCCATTGTTCATTGCAGCACTATTTACAACAGCTAGAACATGGAAGCAACCTAGATGTCCATCAACAGATGAATGGATAAATAAATTGTGGTACGTATACACAATGGAATATTACTCAGCCATAAAAAGGAACACATTTGAGTCAGTTCCAATGAAGTGGATATACCTAGAACCTAATATACAGAGTGAAGTAAGTCAGAAAGAGAAAGATAAATATCATATTCTAACTCATATATACGGAATCTAGAAAAATATTACTGAAGAATTTATTTACTGGGCAGCAATGGAAAAACAGACAGAGAGAGTTACGGACATGGGGAGAGGGGAGGGGAGGGTGAGATGTATGCAAAGAGTAACATGGAGACTTACATCACCTTGTGTAAACTAGACAATCAACAGGAATTTGTTGTATGGCTGCTGCTGCTGCTAAGTCACTTCAGTCATGTCTGTCCCTGGGATTCTCCAGGCAAGAACACTGGAGTGGGTTGCCATTTCCTTCTCCAATGCATAAAAGTGAAAAGTGAAAGTGAAGTCGCTCAGTCGTGTCTGACTCTTCACGACCCCATGGACTGCAGCCCACAGGCTCCTCCGTCCATGGGATTTTCCAGGCAAGAGTACCGGAGTGGGGTGCCATTGCCTTCTCCGTGTTGTGTGGCTAAGGAAACTCAAACAGGGACTCTGTATCAACCTAGAGGGGTGGAATGGGGAGGAAGATGGGAGGGAGGTCCAAAAGGAAGGGGACACATGTATACCTACGGCTGATTCATGTTGAGGTTTGACAGAAAACAACAAAATTCTGTAAAGCAATTATCCTTCAATTAATAAAACAGTGGAAAAAAACACATATGGGTCTACTGCATAATAATAAAATATTTTACAAAAGTAATATGATTCAGGAAAATAAAATGAATTAAATGCATCTAACGTTATACTTTATTAGAACCAGTATATTACATTTTCCATATAATTAACCAATATTTGCCTTGGTTTATTTTGTAAAATTTACCATTATTTTTTTATTTTCTATGAAAAAAACTAAATTAAAAAAAAAACAGATGCCATTAACTTACTTTATATGTGCCTGTCTGTGCCTGTGTGCTAAGTCACTGGCCAACTCTTTGCAACCCTATGGACTGTAGCCTGCCAGGCTCCTCTGTGCATGCAATTCTCCACGCCAGAATACTGGAATGGGTAGCCTTTCCCTTCTTTAGGGGATCTTCCCAACCCAGGGATCAAACTCAGGTCTCCTGCATTGCAGGTGGATTCTTTACCAGCTGAGCCATAACAGAAGCCTAAGAATACTGGAGTGGGTAGCCTATCCCTTCTCCAGCAAATCTTTCCCGTCCCGGAATCAAACAGGGGTCTCCTGCGTTGCAGGTGGATTCTTTACCAACTGAGCTACCAGAGAAGCCCCCTCCTGCGGTGGAGGAGATGTGAGAGACTTGGGTGGATCCCTGAGTGAGGAAGATATCCTGGAGGAGGGCATGGCAACCCACTCCAGTATTCTGGCCTGGAGAATGCCATGGACTGTACAGTCCATGGGGTCACAAAGAGTCAGACACGACTGAGTCACTTTCACTTTCATTGTCTTCACCACTAGCACCCCCCTGGAAAGCTCCAACATGTTCCTAGATCATCACTAAAGCTGTCAAATTTCTTTTTCTTTACACATCCTACTAAGAAACTTTTACTCATATTCCTCTGATAAAGCCATAATGCCATTATTGACCTAAAAAAGAATGACCTGAATGCTCAGGTAACAGCTATCCCATTGTGAATCTGTTAATAATGCACACCTTAATATAAGGTACTGTTGCCAATTAAATTTCATATTTTCATTTCAGGCTTTAAGAGGAAGGGTTGGTCCTATAACTGACAGTTGTGACTCTCCCCACCTTGCACTATCTGCATGATTTGGACCAGTTCATTATTCCCCATATTTATTTATTCATTTGAAAACAGGAGCTGGACATCATTTTCTATAACCTAGAGTGGTCCTCATGATAAAGTGAAAATGATCTATATAAAGTACCTGGCTAATAGTGAATAGTAAAAAATATCAGTTCTCGTTTTTGCTCAGTACAAGACCAGCCCAAGCACTGCAGAAAATTGAATTTAGCTCTTAAAGCCAAGATATAGTGAACTATCACCTGTGGGTAATTTGAAAAAAAAAAAAGTTATAGTCCCCCCACATTTAGCATCTCTATGACCTTGATATCCGTGTGTTATAATATATAACTCAAAATCAGAGTCTGTGTTATGTAAAACAGAACAAAGATTGACAATCAGTTATATTAAAACTAAATTTTCTTGGGCTCCAAAATCACTGCTGATGGTGACTGCAGCCATGAAATTAAAACATGCTTACTCCTTGGAAGAAAAACTATGACAAATTTAGACAGCATAATAAAAAGCAGAGACATCACTTTACCAACAAAGGTCCATCTAGTCAAAGCTATGGTTTTTCCAGTAATCACGTATGGATGTGAGAGTTGGACCATAGAGAAGTCCAAGCACAGAAGAATTGATGCTTTTGAACTGTGGTGTTGGAGAAGACTCTTGAGAGTCCCTTGGACTGCAAGGAGATTCAACCAGTCCATCCTAAAGGAGATCAATCCTGGGTGTTCATTGGAGAGACTGATGCTGAAGCTGAAACTCCAATACTTTGGCCACGTGAGGTGAAGGACTGACTCATTTGAAAAGACTGATGCTGTGGAAGATTGAAGGCATGAGGAGAAGGGGATGACAGAGGATGAGATGATTGGATGGCATCACCAATTCAATGGAAATGAGTTTGAGCAAGCTCCAGGAGATGTTGATGGACAGGGAGGCCTGATGTGCTGTAGTCCATGGGGTGACAAAGGGTCAGATACAAGTGAGCGACTGAACAGCAACGACATATTAGAA
Organism: Odocoileus virginianus; assembly: GCF_023699985.2. NCBI lineage: Eukaryota > Metazoa > Chordata > Mammalia > Artiodactyla > Cervidae > Odocoileus > Odocoileus virginianus. The sequence continues at coordinate 2,129,272 of NC_069682.1, forward strand.
CAAACAGTGTGTCCCTGCACAAGTTTTTCTCTTCTCATTCAAAGATGAAAGCACTTATGCACATGCATTTTAAGGTGGTTTACACTCAAAATGAAATGGGCCCCAGAAGCTCTGCCATCTTAGAATATTTGTTGCATCATTCATCCTTTCATCCACTTTCTCTAGTAACAAGAAAAGCAAATTCACGAATGGCAGCTTTAATATGTGGTTTATGCTATTGTGTTAGAAATACAGGACTTTTTTTCCCCCCTAGAGTGTAGGCTATGACCTTGGCCTCATTAACACTACATTTTAGCCAAGGAAACTTCAGTGGGTTATGAAGTCATGAAAGCTACTATATATTACTAGGCTGAATCTTTCAACAATTCCAAGACACTGGGCAGAAAGGAGAAAGAAATGGGCTGTATAAGAAAATTAAGTCACAATTATTTTTTAACTTCTTTTTCAAAACTAGGATAGAACCTTTCCACAAGGAATTAATATGGATCATCCTTCTTGAAAATATTATCTTTACCACTGCACCATTTAAAAATAGCTTTTTCTTTATGTATACTTTATAATTTTTCATTATGCTTTTAATTGAGTACAATTGATTTGCAATGTTGTATTAACTTCAGGTATACAGCAAAGTGATTCAGTTTTCAGTAGGTCCTTATTGGTTATCTATTTTATTCGGTTAGCCAAAAAGTTCACTTGAGTTTTTCCATAACACAGAATGAGGCTTCCCAGGTAGTGCTAATGATAAGAATCCACCTGCTAATGCAGGAGACACAACAGATGTGGGTTCAATCCCTGGGTTTGGAAGATGCCCCTGGAGGAGGAAATGGCAACCCACTCCAATATTTTTGCCTGGAAAATTCCACGGATCGAGGCACCTGGCAGGCTATAGTCCATGGCATAGCAAACAGTTGGACATGACTGAGCGCGCGCGCGCGCGCACACACACACACACACACACACACACACTCACATAACATGGAAGTGAAGCAATTCTATACTTTAGAATGGAGATATTATAACTCTATACTTTCAGTTAGGTGCTGTGCTCTTTATCTAATAAGTAATCTTTAGGTGCACAAAGGGTTTCATTAACAGGCTTAAAAGCATAAAAGCCAAGCAGAAAACAAACTCTCAGAGATAGTTTAATATAAGTCTCCTCCGAGGAGTTGAAAACATCATCACATTTGTTTCCTGCTATTCATGTGCCCCTCTGTGATCTTTGTCTCCCTATAATAAAATATTTATAGCCAGAACCCAGCATCCTTTCCTCTTTCCTCACTGTTGAAATAAGGAGTGTTCTGTTTCCATGGGAGAAAATAGCAACATAATAGGAACACTAAAACTGAATACATAACTTTGGGGAGTAGTATTGTGTTGGCCAGAAAATTTGTTAGGGTTTTTCCATATCATCTTATGAAAATCCTGAGTGAACTTTCTGACCAATGCAATCAGAAACTTACTGCACTCAAGAAGGGATTTTCTTTCTTTCAAAGCAAGGTAAATGTGACATATGGGACTGAAAGCTTGCAATAATGATTAATATTCATACCCTGTTTGACTGCACTGAGCTCTCTCAAGGGAATCTTCTTGGGAACCTACAGAATTACTTCCTGTCTTTGGAGGTCCTCAAATATAGACTGAGCACTATTTTGTTTTTCTTTTCAGGTAACAACGAAACTCGATAAAAAAAAACAACAACTCACCTTTCTCTATAGGAAAATATCCTGTTTGAATAGCCTCTATTTCTGAGACACTTGCCCTAAGCCAATGTAGGAACTGAGTTTTTCAGGACTATGAACTATAGGTAATATTCACATGCTAGGGATCATTTCAAATGGAAGAGCAGCTTGGAATATACTGGCTTTCATCTTAGAGTCACTGTTCTTTGCACAGAAAAACCAAGTGAACCATTAAATTTAGTATGTTGCTTTCCTGGTCCAGTAGAAAAAGCACTTGACGTTTTTAACTGCTAGATACCCAAAGTTGTAAGCACAGTGGCACATATTTGCTTTTTGAAGTTAATTAAATCATTTTGTGTCTGGGCCTCCTTGTCTTCGATTCATGGTAATGACAGCTTGGAGACATACTCACAATTTTCAGAGGATTAAATGAGATGATGTGACACGAAACACTATGCAACATTAGATTTAGAAATGTTACTTAAATTCCGAATTATTTGCATTACACAGAAATTAACTTAAACTTAATCAAATATAGAAAACAAAGATAACAGCCCAAAACCTAGCAATAATGTCCCTGCAATATAAAGACTGTCTAGTCTCCACTTCAATGGATGTGCACCTGTCCAAGATGAGCCTGATGAAGTTATGTTTCCAAAGATGAAGACTTGATGGAGGGATGGTGGGGACAAAAGTGGGAAAAGAGAGTTGTTCTTTTAGTCGCTAAGTTGTGTCTAAGTCTTTTGCAACCCCATGTATTGTAACCCACCAGGCTCCTCTGTTCATATGATTTCCCAGGCAAGAATACTGGAGTGGGTTGCTGTGCTTTCCCTTCCAGGGGACTGTCCTGACTCTGAGATCAAATCTGTGTCTTTTCCACTGGCAGGCAGATTCTTTACCACTGAGCTACTAGGGAAGCCCAGAAAAATGGAGAGCCCCCACCCGCCCCAGTGAAAAAGCTAACTAACAGGAAGCTCATTCTTATAACCACTCTCCTCTTTAAAGCAGGAGTTCTTGACTAGGGGTTTTAACTTCAAGTCTCTGGGCTCATTTAGATAGATTCATGAGTTCTATGAATTTGAGTGGGAAAGAAATTATATCTTTATTTTCATTAGCCTTTAACAGACAATAAATATTGTAAAGACAAGTGATCAAGAAAACACAAACCTTTTTACATGATATTATAACTACTGCAGATACTTTAAAATATCATTTGCACTCATCACCACTTTGACTATAAGGCAGTTATTAGATCTGCCATTAGATCTTATACTTCAAAATCAAGAAACACATTTTACCATAGCACAAATTTATTTAATGTTTTAATAACTCAGTGTCCATAAACTTGGCTTCCTTTATAACCCTAAGCACTTTATGTTATGCATTTTAAAACATTATTTTGACACTGTGGTTACCCAAAAATTCCACTCCTAGGTATATACCCCAAAAAACTGAAAATAGGAACTCAAACAAATATTGGGCCTTCTCAGGTGGCACTAGTGGTAAAGAACCCCCCTGCCAATGCAGAAAGTATAAGAGACATAGGTTTGATCCCTGGGTTGGAAAGATCCCCTGGAGGAGGGCATGGCAACCCACTCAAGTATTCTTGCCTGGAGAATCCCATGGACAGAGGAGCCTAATGGGCTACAGTCCATAGAGATGCTAGGAGGTGGACATGACTGAAGCAACAGAGCATGCATGCAAACAAATATTTGGTACAAGGGAGTAGCAGTATTATTCACAGTAGCCAAAAAAAAAAAAAAAGAAGAAGAAGAAAGAAAGAAAAGAAAAAAACAACCCTAATGTCTACCAACCAGATGGATGAAGGTGGTATATTTATACAATGGAATATTATTCAGGCATAAAAGAGGATGAATAATGATACATGCTACAGTACGGATGAACCTCAGAAATATGCTAAATGGCTGAAGGCAGACACCAGAGGTCACATATTGCATGATTCCACTTATACAAAATATCTACAATAGGAAAACCCATAGAAAGAGAAAGCACAGTAGGGGGCCCACAGGCTTGGAGGACAGGGAAATAAATAGAACTGCATAAGACAATAAACTGTGGAAAATTCTGAAAGAGATGGGAATACCAGACCCCCTACCTGCCTCTTGAGAAACCTGTTTGCAGGTCAGGAAGAAACGGATAGAACTGGACATGGAACAACAGACTGGTTCCAAATAGGAAACGGAGTACGTCAAGACTGTATTTTGTCACCCTGCTTGTTTAACTTATATGCAGAATACATCATGAGAAATGCTGGGCTGGATGAAGCACAAGCTGAAATCAAGATTCCCGGGAGAAATATCAATAACCTCAGATATGCAGATGACACCACCCTTATGGCAGAAAGTGAAGAAGAACTAAAGAGCCTCTTGATGAAAATGAAAGAGTGAAAAAGTTGGCTCAGCATTCAGAAAATTAAGATCATGGCATCCAGTCCCATCACTTCAGGCAAATAGATGGGGAAACAGTGAATACAGTGACTGATTTTATTTTTCTGGGGCCCAAAATCACTACAGATGGTGATTACATCCATGAAATTAAAAGACGCTTACTCCTTGGAAGGAAAGTTATGAGTATCCTAGACAGTATATTAAAAAGCAGAGACATCACTTTGTCAACAAATGTCTGTCTAGTCAAGGCTATGGTTTTTCCAGTGGTCATGTATGGATGTGAGAGTTGGAGACTATAAAGAAAGCTGAGCACAGAAGAATTGATGCTTTTGAGCTGTGGTGTTGGAGAAGACTGTTGAGAGTCCCTTTGACTCCAAGGACATCCAACCAGTTCATCCTAAAGGAAATCAGTCCTGAATATTCATTGGAAGGACTGAGGCTGAAGTTCCAATACTTTGGCCACCTGATGCAAAGAGCTGACTCATTTGAAAAGACTCTGATGCTGGGAAAGATTGAAGGTGAGAGGAGAAGGGGACGACAGAGGATGAGATGGTTGGATGGCATCACCTACTCGATGGACATGAGTTTGAGTGGACTCCAGGAGTTGGTGATGGACAGGGAGGCCTGGCATGTTGCGGTTCATGGGGTCACAAACAGTTGGACACAACTGAGTGAGTGAACTGAACTGAACTGAATATTCCATTTATATATGTACCAAAATTTGTGTATCCATTTATCTGTCAATAGACACTTAGGTTGCTTCCATATCCTAGCTATTGTAAAATGTGCTGCAAAGAACACTAGGGTACATGTGTCTTTTTCAGTTACGGTTTTCCCAGGGTATATGCCCAGTAGTGGGATTGTTGGGTCATATGGCAGTTTTATTCCTAGTTTTCTAAGGAATCTCCATACAGTTCTCCATAATGACTGTATCAATTTACATTCCCACCAACAGTATAACATGGTTCTCATTTTTCCACATCCTCTCCAGCACTTATTGTTTGTAGATTTTTATATGATGGTCTTTCTGACCAGTGTGAGGTGATACCTCATGGTAGTTTTTACTTCCATTTCTCTAAACGATGATGAGAATCATTTCACATGTTTGTTGGCCATCTGTATGTCTTTTTTGGAGAAATATCTATTCAGGTGTTCCACCCAGCTTTTGATTGGGTTGTTTTTCTTCCTTGTTTTGAGCAGCATGAGCTACTTGCATATTTTGGAGATTATTTCTTTGCCAGTTGTTTCATTTGCAATTATTTTCTCTCATTTTGAGGGTTGTCTTTTAATCTTATTTATTGTTTCCTTTGTTATGCAAAAACTTTAATTAGGTCACATTTGTTTATTTTTTTCTTTAATTAATTTATTTATTTTACTTTGCAATTTTGTATTGGTTTTGCCACACATTGACTTGACTTCTGTTTTCATTTCCATTTCTCTAGTAGGTGGGTCAGAGAGGATCTTGTTATGATGTAGGGTCAAAGAGTATTCTGTTTATATTTTCCTCTAAGAGAGTTTACAGTTTCTGACCTTACATTTGAATCTTTGCTATTGCACATTTAATACAGTCTGTATAGTATAAACATAGCTTTTACATGTGCTGGGAACCCAGAAGTTTCCTGTGACTTTCTTCATTGTGACACTTTTTTACTGCAATGTCTAGAACTGAACACACAATATCCCTGAGGTATGCCTGTAATATCCAGGAGAAACACATACTATGAAGAAAAATAAAGTTGGGCAAGCATGAGAGTGAAAGGAAGCTACTGGAAAAAGAGCTCAAGAAAGACTCCTAAGAGACAGCATTTGAGGAGAAACTTGAATGAAGAAAATGAGCATTACAGACAGTAGGAGCAACAGTATCGCAGGATATGAAGATGGCATCTGCAGATGTCCTGAGGTCATGATGGTTTTTAGAGTGCTGAAGGGCCCGTGACCATAATGGAGTCCAAAGAAAAGAACGGTATAAATATAAGATAGTGCAAGCAGCTCGTGATCAGACTGTGGATGGCCTAATGGTATGGTAAAGATTTGGGGTTTTATTATAAATCTGATGGGGAAGCCCCTGGAGAGCTTCAAGTAGAAGGTGGCATTTTGATTTTCACTTTACAACTCTTCCTAGGTTTGGGGAAACATTATAGGAAAGCAGGAATATTAGTTAAGGGGCTGGTTAGGTAGCACAGGTAAAGATGACAGCAGCTTGCACTTACGCTGGCAGTGGTATGGGCAGTGAGAAGTGGTCTGACTCTAGATATACTTTCAAAGTATTGATGACAATTTGATGGGTTGGCTGCGGTGCAAGAGAAGCAGGGTGGGTAGCAGTCAAGCAGGGTGGGCAGCAGTCTACCTGGGGAACAGCTGGAGAGGAGCATATTACATGGTGCCTTTGTCCTGGCAACCCACTCCAGCACTCTAGCCTGGAAAATCTCATGGACGGAGGAGCAAGGTCCATGGGGTCGCAAAGAGTCGGACACGACTGAGCAGCTTCACTTTGTCCCTTTGGGTTGCAATAACAAAGTGTCACAAACTGGGCAGCTTATAAGCAGCAGAAATTTACTTCTCACAGTTCTGGAGGCTGGAAGTCTGAGAACGGGAGGGCAGCAGTGTAACTGGTGAAGGCTCTCCTCTAGGCTGTATCCTCATGTGGTGGAGGGGCTAGGGAGCTCAGTGGGATCTCTCCTAAGTACACTAACTCCATTCTTGAGGCTTCCAACCATATGACCTAAACACTACCTCAAGACCCCACCCACTAACACCATCATCTTTGGAGGTTATAATGTCAACACAGCCATTTTGTAGAAGATATCGACACTCAGATAATAGCAAGTATGTTGGTCAAGAAAATCAAGGGTTCAGTTTTGGACACTGGGATAAACTGATTAAAAAGAATTGTGCAAATTCCTCATTTTTCACTGTACCCACATTTTTCACCAAGTAACTTCTTAGGTCACTCCCTCTCTGATTCTAGGTTTGGTTATGTGGCGTGATTTAGAGAGGGCATGACTGTTCATAGAACGCTAAAGCGACACAGCAGTTTCCCTATATTTTCAAGTGCTTGTGCTTTTTTGATTTTTAATATCTGTCATTACCAAGAAAACAGGTCTAGCCTAGCTGAAGCAGAAGAGAGACACTGGAGACAAACAGCATGGTCCTGGTAGTAGGAAATTCATAAAGAAACTGAAGCATCAATAAAGGAATGGACCACAAAACCCAGTCTCCTCTTGGACAATTTCAAGAAGAGTTCAGCCTGGTTAACTGTGGAAAAAATTATCTCTAATTTATAGTTTAAGAAAGCTTATTGAAGCTTTTAGTGTCAGGGAATTCTATTTTTACAGATTATTAACATAATTTGAGAAACTTGTCTTAAGTATAAGATTTCAGGGCATTTCCGGATTCTTTGAATTAACAGCACATACTCAGCTACTAGTTCATCATCAATGTCTTCATGGTCTTTGCTTCTGATACTTCCCTGCAGAATAAAGAACAGAGATAAATGTACCATGAAGCCAATAAAGCTAAAGGCTCAAGGTCATTCATTTGTTCACAGACATCAAGGCCTCGGCCTGGGAAGGACCCTAGCAATATGTTCACATGGTCATATATTTTTGAAGATTATACAAAAGGAAGATCTTTTAACAGCAACTGGTTAAGAGAACTGTCTCTTTGTATTCCAACTTCCTACATTACACTTCACTATATGTTGCATGGAGTTGGGGTGGCTGTAGTTATTTGGGGGCTCCAGCTGAGGAGGTACTTGAGTTAGAGATTAATTTTGGTAGTTAACAGTGGGATATATTTATGTGTTTTGCAGTCAATTTCCGTTACAGTTCAGCTTTTGCTAGTTATTCCAACTGCAGCAATGCCATCAAGGAAATCCCCAACACCTCCACATACTGACTAACCCAGCATCACAGCATAAAGATGCAGGGCCTGAAAGCAAATTGCAATATAAGTGTGCCCTGCAGCTCTGGGTATGTGTGTAAGGGGGAATGCTGCCTTTTGTAAAGCTCCTTAAGCCTTGTCACATGGGCACCACAGCACAAGAAGTATGCAGAAATGTATTTTCAAAGATTCACAGAACTTTTGTTTCATAAGTTGATGTAGTTTGAGCATATCATTTAACAGTACATGGAAAGTTGTTTTGAAGGTATCATTAAAACAAGTGAGAAACTAAACCTCTTTGCTTTGATCATATAAGAAAGGTACTTTTTATATCTTTATTTAAGAATGGAAGACCTTAAAAATTAAATATGAAATGAACATTAAATCAATATAAATTATTCTGATGTACTTTTGTACTAAAATAATTTTCAGACCACATCCAAAGCATTCACCAGGAGGAAAATGGTGGATAGAAGTAACAGACTGGTTCTTATTTGATAATTCAATTAATAAAAAAGAGTGAATCTTACAAACACTTGGCATATTTCCATTTTTTAATTTGACACAAATAAAGATTATGAAGATAAAATTCATCATAGAACAAACAATTACAAGTCACTGGTGATGTGGTTCATCAATTTAAAGAGTATTAAGATTATTCATTGTACAAGCAAATTTCAAATGTCATGAAACCTTATGGTTCATGCATTCAAGAAATATGGTAGAGGTGTTTCAAAATTTGATAATTCTAAAAAAGTTTACATACCACTACTGATAACAAGATGAGATGCCCAAATAAGCTTTTCTAGATGTCAGTAAAAAATAAATGTCAGTCAGACATCTTAAAGAAAAAGCTGTATTATGATTCTATTTTCTCCGCAGAAGGATGTTTCAAAATAATTTTTATATTTAAAGGTAAAGAGATAATCAAAGCATTTTGTGCCAACATATACAGTGACCAAGATATTAGAGAGATGGCATGGCATTCTATTAATAAAAATATACTGCTTTTCTGATTTTGTGATGTTTGCATTGTTAGCTTATTAACTTCATAATTTGTTATGAATTATCACCTCATTCTAAATATTCACATTCCTACCTAATTTTGTATTCACAGGCACATGTCTTTAAGTCATGGATCTTTAGGTTTATGAATCTTGTATGCTGTGCCATTGGTTACTTTCCCCTGATATGACTGCTCAGAAGTTTACCTTTAAAAAATCAACTAAAATGTATACATGAAGGACAATGGCAGTTCAACCAAAGCAGAAATGTCAGGGTGAAAATGCAGCTGCCTCAGCAACCGTCTGTCTCCGTGATGGCTACACTGCAATTTCACTGCTGGTATGCACCTTCTACGGGGTGGTTTGTTTCAGTAAACTGAAGTTCCTGATAAGGGTAAGTGATTCCAAGTGAAAGCGATGTTAACCAAATGCATGACAAAATGGAGCACAAGAATTAAACTAAGCAAAGAAATATAAATAGAACTTTGATTATATGGCTGCAAGAAAGAAAGCAGGTGGCTTTTTATCAAGTATTTATAAAGTGTCAGTGCCCACAGCACAACAATCAGCTATATGCGCTATCAATAGAAACTAAAGAAATATGCCCTTGAAGGTGTTTAATTAATTCAATAGAACACAAAAAGTGTAAGTTGTGAATTCTGAATAACTGATTCAAAGATTTAACCATTTAAGAGTCTTCTTAAATTTTTTAACTATCTAGTGTAGTTACTGAAGATATATGGCCTTTGTCTTCTTTCTAGAAATTCTACCAACTCTAGGATTTGAATCCAGAGAATAACAAACCCAGGAACACTTCATTTAGCCTATAGTAACTGAGTCATACTTCAACTTTTTTGAATTAAGAAGGAAATACCGTGTTTTCTTAAGAGGCAAGAAAATTCAATTTATTAAAAAAAAATTTTTTTTAAGCTTTGGCAAATCAAGTATTGTCAGGGGTACACTCCATGGTAGACACTGCAAACTGAGATGTAAATGCAAAATCTCATTATTTAACCAAACTGATGTTTAAAATATTTGAAACAGGGGTACATAATATTATGTCTTATTACTGGTGATGTTAACCTTGATCATTAGGTTAAGGTATATCTGCCTCTTAGTGAAATATAACTATTCCCTACTCCTTTGTAATTCATAAATATCTTAGGAGTTAAACCTTGAGATTATGCAAATATCCTATCCTCCACCAGCTTTAGTTTTTGTATCTATAAGTGGATTGTGTCTGCAACAATTATCACTGTGGTATCTGCCTAAGGGTAATTTTCTCTTTCATTCTTCCACTAGAATGTAATCAATGCTATTTATTAATTAGAATTCTTTCATAAAAGAGAGTATCCCATCACCTCATTTATTTATGTAGTTATTTATATCACCAAGGAGTCAGGAATACTTATTTCATTTCACAAGTTATAATCCAAAACTTTAATTATATATCATGTTGCTCACAAAGTCCCAGTTTTGGCCCTTTGGAACTCCTCCTTGTTCATATGTCCTTTTGACATGCTCTTATTCTTTTTCTAGAAACACACACATTCCAGACAATTTTCATATTTTCCCCACCCCAGCCACAGAACCAACTACTTCTCCAAAGAGCTCAGGATCCTTTTATTGGAAAATGGCTTTTTGTTTAAAAATCAAGGATCTGAGTGCTGTGTATGCTTTTTGCTATTTGAGGACCACTGAACTTAGACATTCTCAGTGGACAGAGTCAAGAAACATATGTATGTATAGTAACCCATGCCCATACTCATATCTGTAATCACACATAATCTCAGCCTAATGTCAAGAAGCCATCAGACAATTGCGAGCCGTTCTACCAAATGACTGACTAGCATACTTCAAAGTGTCAGGTCCATGAAAGAGAAGAAAAGAATGAGTAACTGTTAGACTGGAGGGGATTGCAGAGACAACTAAATATGATTTGGGAGCTTGTGTTGAACAAAGAAAAACATTAATGAGAAAACTGATGAAATCAAATAGGGTCTGTACATTGGTTTATGGCAGGTGTTGGCACATTGCACAACCCATGGACCTAATCTTGTCTGCCACCTGTTTCTGAAATAAAGTTTGGACACACTCTCATTTTCCACATATGGTCTACGACTATTTTTGTGCTACAATGACAGAGCTACACAGTACTGGCAGACACCTCAGAGAGTTACTCTCTAGTCTTTAACAGAAAAAGCTTGCCAGCTCCTGGTTTATAGTCTTGTACCTAATTTTGTATCCACAGACACACCTCCTTAAACCATTTTTAAATCCTGTATTTGGCAACTGTATTATGGTTAAATAAAATGTTAACATTAGGGATGAATAGTGTACAGAAACTCTTTGTACTATTTCTGCAATTACTCCATAGCCCAAAACTACTTCAAAATAAAAAAACTTTAAATTGAATTAGGTGCCAACATAAAAAAAAAACTAAAGAAAATTTACATAAAATTTCTGTACTTGTGGGTTTTTTCCTTCAAGTCAGGATGCCTGATAATACTGCCCAATAATCAAAAGAAAATGAAAGTTGTGATTTATGGATAACATGTCTGATACTGCTGTTATTGACTTGACATTGACTTTGATAGCATCAGAACCCTGACTTTTTTTTGGCATGAATATTAGTGAAAACATCACATTTCCTACTCTTTATTTTAGCCATGTATAGTTAATGCTTGGTGAGAAAAGGAAAGCTCATTAAAAAGGGTCAGAAGTATAATGGGGTGGATGAAACTGGAGCCCATTATACAGAGTGAAGTAAGTCAGAAAGAAAAACACCAATACAGTATACTAATGCATATATATGGAATTTAGAAAGATGGTAACGATAACCCTATATGCAAGACAGAAAAAGAGACACAGATGTATACAACAGACTTTTGGACTCTATGGGAGAAGGTGAGGGTGGGATGATCTGAGAGAACAGCATCAAAACATGTATGTTATCAAGTGTGAAACAGATCACCAGTCCAGGTTGGATGCATGAGACAAGTGCTCAGGGCTGGTGCACTGGGATGACCCAGAGGGATGGGATGGGGAGGGAGGCGGGAGGGGGGTTCAGGATGGGGAACACATGTAAATCCATGGCTGATTCATGTTAACGTGTGGCAAAAACCACTACAATATTGTAAAGTAATTAGCCTCCAACTAATAAAAATAATTGGAAAATAAATAAATAAAAAAGAAAACAGGGAGAAAATATTTTTTTTCTTATAATACTAACTTTTTGTCTTTACATAGTTCAATGTGTGGGAAAAACCACCACAATATTGTAAAGTAATTAGCCACCAATTAAAATAAATAAATTAATTTTTTAAAAAGAGAAAAAAAAGGGTCAGAAGTCTGACGTGAGTCCTATTTATCCTTTTCTACTGCTCCTTGCCCAAACAATCAACATGACGGTTAGAGGTCCAGTGGACACTGACATCATGGCAGCTTGGGTGAATACTACTAGCCAAATCTCAATGTTGTTTACAAAAACTGGGGACTTCATTCACCAAAATATTTTTGGTAGAACATGTGTCCTTGGTGGGAGAAGGCAATGGCAACCCACTCCAGTACTCTCGCCTGGAAAATCCCATGGTTGGAGGAGCCTGGTAGGCTGCATGGGGTCGCTAAGAGTCAGACTCAACTGAGCGACTTCACTCTCACTTTTCCTTTCATGCATTGGAGAAGGAAATGGCAACCCACTCCAGTGTTCTTGCCTGGAGAATCCCAGGAATGGGGGAGCCTGCTGGGCTGCCGTCTATGCGGTCGCATAGAGTCGGACACGACTTAAGCAACTTGGCAGCAGCAGCAGTGTCCTTGGTGAAGAAGCAAGCACTAAAGTAGCACTGCCCAAGAGAAATACAATATTCAGCACAAATGTGACTCACAAATGCAATTTTAAATTTTCTATTAGCCACATTGGGCTTCCTAGGTGGCAGAGCAGTAAAGAATCTGCCTGCCAATGCAAGAGACACAAGAGACAGGTTTGATACCTGGGTGGGGAAGATCCCCTGGAGGAGGAAATGGCAACCAACTCTAATATTCTTGCCTGGGTAATCCTGTGGACAGAGGAGTCTGGTGGGCTACAGTCCACGGGGTCACAAAGAGTCAGACATGACAAAACGACTAAGAATATACACACACAATAACTGCATTAAAAAGGTAAAAGAAACAGGCAAAGTTTTAATAATGCATTTTATACCAACACAATCAAAATATTATTTCAACAGTTGCCAATGAGATATTTTCATTTATGTTTTCATAATAAACTTTGAAATCCATTGTATATTTTATACTTAAGGCACATCTCAATTGGGAGCAGCCACATTTCAAGCTTTCAACAACCACAGGTGATTAGTGGTTTCCATACTGGGCATTACATGGAAGTGAAAGTTGCTTAGTCATGTCTGACTCTTTGCGACCCCATGGACTAGACAGTCCATGGAATTCTCTCGGGCAGAATACTGGAGTGGGTAGCCTTTCCCTTCTCTAGGGGATCTTCCCAAACCCAGGGATTGAACCCAGACCTCCTGCATTGCAGGCAGATTCTTTACCAGCTGGAAGCCACAAGGGATGCCCAAGAACACTGTAGTGGGTAATCTATCCCTTCTCCAGCAAATCTTCCTGACCCAGGAATTGAACCAGGGTCTCTGGCATTGCTGGCAATTCTTTACCAACTGAACTATCAGGGAAGCTCCAAGAGTCTATAATACTCTATGACTTACTGTGATGTTTTAAAGATCTTAGGAGTGATTGTAACCAGAGAAGAAAAAGGATGAAATTATAACTATAATGGATTAATGAATTTTCCAATAAGAATCTGATAGAAACTGTATTAGCAATACAAAAGTGAAAAGCGAAAGTGAAAGCCCCTCAGTCGAGTTCAGACTCTTTGCGACCTTATGGACTACATAGTCCATGGAATTCTCCAGGCTGGAATACTGGAGTGGATAGCCTTTTTCTTCTCCAGGGGGTCTTTCCAACCCAGGGATAGAACCCAGGTCTCCTGCATTGCAGGCAGATTTTTTTTTTTTTTACCAACTGAGCTATCAGGAAAGCCCAGCAATACAAAAGTTCATACCAACTAGTTGGATTTTTTTAGTTTTTTAATATGGCAGTGTTAAAGCATATGCAGATAACACCACCTTTATGGCAGAAAGTGAAGAGGAACTAAAAAGCCTCTTGATGAAAGTGAAAGAGGAGAGTGAAAAAATTGGCTTAAAGCTCAACATTCAGAAAACTAAGATCATGGCATCTGGTCCCATCACTTCATGGGAAATAGATGGAGAAACAGTGGAAACAGTGTCAGACTTTATTTTTTTGGTCTCCAAAATCACTGCAGATGGTGACTGCAGCCATGAAATTAAAAGACGCTTACTCCTTGGAAGGAAAGTTATGACCAATCTAGATAGTATATTAAAAAGCAGAGACATTACTTTGCCAACAAAAGTCCATCTACTCAAGGCTATGGTTTTTACAGTGGTCATGTATGGATGTGAGAGTTGGACTGTGAAGAAAGCTGAGTGCTGAAGAATTGATGCTTTTGAACTGTGGTGTTGGAGAAGACTCTTGAGAGTCCCTTGGACTGCAAGGAGATCCAACCAGTCCATCCTAAAGATCAGTCCTGGGTGCTCACTGGAAGGACTGATGCTGAGGCTGAAACTTCAATCCTTTGGCCACCTCATGTGAAGAGTTGACTCATTTGAAAAGACCCTGATGCTGGGAGGGATTGCGGGCAGGAGGAGAAGGGGACGACAGGGGATGAGATGGCTGGATGGCATCACCGACTCGATGAACATGTGTTTGAGTAAACTCCGTGAGTTGGTGATGGACAGGGAGGCCGGCATGCTGCGATTCATGGGGTCGCAAAGAGTCGGACACGACTGAGTGACTGAACTGAACTGAAAGCACATACTCTGCAGTATGTGTATGCTAAGTAGCTTCAGTTGTGTCTGACTCTCTGCGACCCCATGGACTATAGCCCTCCAGGCTCCTCTGTCCATGGGATTCTCTAGGCAAGAATACTAGAGTGGGTTGCCATTTTCACCTCCAGGGGATCTTCCCAACCCAGAGACTGAACCCATGTCTCTTATGTTTCCTGCATTGGCAGGCAGGTTCTTTATCACTAGTGCTACCTGGGAAGCAATATAGAAGTATATCATTAGAAATTGGGGCTTCTCTGGTGACTCAGCTGGTTAAAAACCCGCCTTGAATGCCAGAGACACGAGAGAGGTGAGTTTGATCACTAGGTGGGGAAGCTCCTCTGGAGAAGGAAATGGCAATCCACTTCTGTATTCTAGCCTGGAAAATTCCATCTACAGAGGAGCCTGGTGTGCTACAGTCCATAGGGTCACAAAAAGTCGGACACCACTGAGCACACACACACACACACACACACACATCATTGGAAACTGTCTCACTTATAACTCAAATATTTTGTAGATAAAGGAATTATTGGGATATTAAGTTGTGCCAAATAAAACCTATTAAACTTTATTAAACATCCCAAACATATAATGAAACATTTATTTACATCCTGCAACACTGGATAATAAAACATAATATAGGAATTCTGCAGTGAATATAAATGTCAAAATTAATAGTATAATTTTTAAACAGCTTCCAAAGTAATGATTAGACTTTAGGGCAGGATTCATTTACATTAAAAATTAGCATACAAGGATTTTCTCCAGAGTCAAATGAGGTCATTAAAGAAAAATCTATAAATTAGGTCAAATAGAAGGTATAGAGATCAGGTTGCATGTTAACAAGCCATAAAACAGTTAGGCAAAAATTAAAGCTGTGAAGAAAATTAAATATTTTTTCTGAAACTATTTGAAGAAAAATATTCTTAAACAGCTATGTACTTTAACATTAATAAAACAATTTGAAGCCTTAAGGCTGTCAAATACCTGATAATTCAGTAACACCTAGAGTATGTGCTTTTTGTGGTAGACTTTCATTTGCATTCCTTGAGATTGTAAGACAAGTAATCTTCACCAAATGTAAATGGCAAAAGTTGCACATTTAAAAAAACTGATTATATATTGTTCTGGCGTTCTCTGTAGAAGAAATGGGATAAACATAAGAGTACAAAGTACAAAAGAAAAAAATAACTGAGAATCCCAGGACCCAAGATATTGTTGACATTTTGGTCTACCTCCTTCCACACTAATACTAGCATAATTACTGCTGACAGATCTTATTGATATGATAAACACAGGGGGTCTTCCTGTAGGTCAGATTCTGCCAACAGATCTGCTAAACACTCTTGGAAAATGCTTCCCTCTCCTACACAGCCAGCTTTCTGAAGGCTGCAGAGAGTTCTTTTAATCTGGAGTTGATCTGTTGGTATCTTCTCTCATGTGCTCTTTCCCCTACACCATCCCTCCTCAATCAAAATTCAACACCTGTATAATAAGACCTCTGTCTAAACACACTTTCTTTCAGTTAGCTCAAAGCTTTGTAATGCTCCTATTTAAGAATAAAAAAAAAATATTTTCTTGCATAAAGACATGGATCACCAGCTTTGCTTATTTACAACTTTAGAACAGTAGAAATATCTGGAAGAAACATCATCTTTTACCTCATACTAATAACATTGGTACTGGCTATAAATACAACCCTTTGGTTCTATTTTACTGGGCTTTACTTTGTGCCTGGAAGAATCTATTTTCTCAGAAACAGATTCAACAATAAATATTTACCAAGGTCTTAACAGGGCAGACTTTGGGTTCAGGGCAGGATAGTGAATTGTGCATGAATCAGATATGTTCCTTTAGTTTCACAAAAGTAATAGTTTAATAGGGAAGATGGTCATTAATAAACTAAGCAAATGAATACATATTTATATACTGGCATCAATGTACTAAAGGCAATAGACAACTGATGCTGAGGTGGAGAACACAAGATAGCCAATCTTAGTTATTGACCAGAAATCAGGAAGAATTGACAAGAATTCAGGAAGTTTCCCACTTTCTACATCAACACTGAGCCTCCACTCAGAAGCATGCCACTGTGGCAAAGGAGGCCAGCACAGGATTTGCACTAAGAGTTCCTACATTGCTTTTATTTTTTGTTTTGTTTTTTAATAGAAATATAGTTGGTTTACAAAGTTGTGTCAGTTTCTGGTATACAGCAAAGAATAACAGATTTTTTCAGATTCTTTTCTATTATACTTCATTACAAAATATTGAATATGATTCCCTGTGTAGTGGGACCTTATTGTTTATCTGTTTTAAATACAGCAGTTTGTATCCCAAATTCCTAATTCATCTCTCCCTCACATGCTTTTCCCTCTGGTAACCATATGTTTATATGCTATGTCTGTGAGTTTGTTTCTGTTTTGTAATAAGTTCACTGGTATTACCTACACTGGTTTTAACAAATAAATTCTGAATGATCTACTAAGGTAGTTATTTACGTGGAGATGGTTCTCTTTTTGGGCCTCCTTGGTGGTTCAGATGATGAAGAATCTGCCTGCAATGCAGGTATGGAAATCCCCCCAACAACCACCATGGAGGGGAAAAAAAAAGTGTCCTAAGGAAGCTTTTATTAGATTTCCTATTGTTATAAGGGTATGTCTCCTTCAAGGCTACTGTATGCACCCTACCTTTGAAGCTGATCTCAGATATAATAAAAGAAAAGCTAACTGCAAAGTTTATGACAAAATTCAACACCCATTTATGATAAAAAACTCTCCAGAAAATGGGCATAAAGGAACCTATCTCAACATAATAATGGTCAAATATGGCAAGCTCACAGCAAACTTTATTTTCAGTGGTGAAAAACTGAAAGATAAGGAAAAAGACAAGGATGCCCACTATCACAACTATTATTCAATATAGTTTTGGAAGTCATAGCCACAGCAATTAGGAAAGAAAAGAAATAAAAGGGATCCAGATTGGAAAAGAAGACATAAACTCTCACTGTTTGCAGATGACATGATATTATACATACAAAACCCTAATGGTGCTACCAGAAAATTACTAGAACTAGTCAATGAATTTAATAAATGCAGGATATAAAATTAACATACAGAAATCCCTTTCATTCTTATACACTAACAATGAAAAATCAGAAAGAGAAATCAAGGAAACAATTCCATTCATCATTGCAACAAAAAGAATAAAATACCAAGGGATCAACCTACCTAAGGAGACAAGAAAACATATATACAGAAAACTATGAGACACTGATGAAAGAAATCAAAGAAGACACAAACAGATGGAGAGATACTTGGAAGAATCAATATTGTGAAAATAACTATATTACCTAAGGCAATCTACACATTCAATGAAATCCCTATCAAATTGCCAACAGCATTTTTCATAGAACTAGGACAATTTCACAATTTGTATGGAAACACAAAAGACCTTGAATAGCCAAAGCAATCTTGAGAAAGAAGAATGGATCTGGAGGAATCAACCTTTCTGACCAGAGTACACTACAAAGTTACAGTCATCAAGACAGTATGGTACTGGAACAAAAACAGAAATAGAGATCAATGGAACAAGATAGAAAGCCCAGAGATAAACCTATGCACCTATGGGCACCTTATGTTTGATGAAGAAGGCAAGAACATACAATAGAGAAAAGACAGCCTTATCAGTAAATTGTGCTGGGAAAATTGGACAGCTACATGTAAAATAATGAAATTAGAACACTTCCTAACACTGTACACAAAAATAAACTCAGAGACTTTCCAGGTGGTTCAATGGCTAGGACTCCATGCTCCCAACACAGGGGGCTCTGGTTCGATCCTTGTCAGGGAAATAGATCACACATCCTGAAACTAAGAGTTTGCATGCCACAGCTTACGATTCTGCATGCCACCACTAGAAGAATCAACATGCTGCAATGAAGATTAAGGATCCAGTGTGCTGCAATTAAGATCCAGCAAGGCCAAATAAATAAATAAAAACAAATGAATATTTAAATAAATAGATACTCTCAAAATGGATTAAAGACCAGAAGCTGTAAAAATCTTAGAGGAAAATATAGGCAAAACATTCTTTGACATAAATCACAGCAATATACTTGTTGACCC
This sequence comes from Odocoileus virginianus, assembly GCF_023699985.2. Lineage (NCBI taxonomy): Eukaryota > Metazoa > Chordata > Mammalia > Artiodactyla > Cervidae > Odocoileus > Odocoileus virginianus. Next base: position 2,148,290 of record NC_069682.1, read on the forward strand.
ACCTCCTAGAGTAATGGAAATAAAAACAAAAATAAACAAATGGGACCTGATTAAACTTAAAAGCTTTAGCACAGCAAAGGAAACTATAAATAAGATAAAAAGACAACTCTTAGAATGGGAGAAAATAATTTCAAATGAAACAACTGACAAGAGATTAATCTCTAAAATATCCAAAAGCAGCTCATGCAGCTCCGTACCAGAAAAACAAACAACCCAATTAAAAAGTGGGCAGAAGACCTAAACAGACATTTCTCCAAAGACATACAGATGGCCAACAAACACATGAAAAGATGCTCAACATCACTCACAGACATGCAAATCAATACTGCAATGAGGTGTCACCTCACACTGGTCAGAATGTCCATCATCAAAAAAATCTACAAACACTAAATGCAAGAGAGGGTGTGGAGAAATGGAACACTCTTGTACTGTTGGTGGCAATGTAAATTGATACAGCCACTATGAAGAACAAAATGGAGATTCCTTTAAAAACTAGGAATAAAACTACCATATAACCTAGCAATCCCACTACTTGGCATATACCCTGAGAAAACCACACTTTAAAAAGACACATGTAATCCAGTGTTTATTGCAGCACTATTTACAACAACTTGGACATGGAATCAACCTAGATGTCCACTGACAGATGAATGGATAAAAAACTGTGGTACATATGCACAATGGAGTATTACTCAGCTGTAAAAAGGAATGCATTTGAGTCAGTTCTAGACTGAGGTGGATAAACCTAGAGCCTGTTATGCAAAGTGAAGTAAGGCAGAAAGAAAAAAACAAATGCTGTATATTAACGCATATATATGGAACCTAGAAAAATGGTACTGATGAACTTATGTGCAGGGCAAGAATAGAGACACAGACATAAAGAACAGGCTTTGGACACAAGTGAGGGAAGGAGAGAGTGTGACAAATTGAGAGAATAACTTTGAAACATATATATTACCATATTTAAAATAGACAGCTAACAGAAGTTGCTATATAACATAGGGAACTCAGTGAGGTGCTCTGTGAAGACCCAGAATGATGGGATGGGGTGAGGGGAGGGAGGGAGGTTCAAGAAGGAGGGGACATATGTATACTTATGGCTGATTCACATTGTTGGATGGCAGAAACCAAGCCAACACAATATATTGTAAAGCAATTATTCTCTGCTTAAAAATGAATTTTAAAAAAAAGAGAAAGAAGAAAAGAAATCAATAACAAAAATCTCTGTAAAGTTCCTAAGTATTTGATGACTAAATAATATACTTCTAAAAATCCATGAGTTAAAGGAGAAATCAAAAGCAAAATTAGAAGTATTCAGAAGTAAACAAACATTTTTTATAAACCACATAAAAATTTGTGGGATGGAAAAACAATAGAACCTGTGGGACTTTTTTTTAATAGCTATATTATTAATAAAAGAACATAAGAAAAGTCTCAAAGCAATGACCTCGCCTTTTGCCTTAACAAAGCTAGGATAAAAAGAGCAATAAAAATCAAATTAGAAGAAAGTAAATAAATATCACTAAGAAGTCAATACATTAAAAATGATGGAGAAAAATGAATAAAATAAAAGTCTGGTTCTTGATACGATTGATGCAATTGATAACAGCAAGAATGATTAGGACAAAAAGATATGACACAATTTACCATTCATGATTTTTGATTTACCAATATTATAACTGATAGAGGAGGCATCACTACAAGTTTTAAAAATATAAAAATATAAAAGGACAATTAAAAATGTTGTGACAATGAACTTGTGAACTTGGATGAAATGGTAAAGTCTTTGAAAGACACGAACAACCAAAGCCCACTCAGTAAGAGCATCATATCTCTTAAAGAACTTGAGTTTGCAATTTAAAGTAATTAGCCTCCAAATATACAAATAAATGAAAAAAAAAAAACTTTTCAACAAAGAAAACTAAGTGTAGATAACTTTCCTGGTCAACTTTTTCAACTAATTAAAGAATAAACAATATCAATTCTATACAACTTGTCCAGAAAAATGGAAATAAAGGAATCCTTTCCAACTCATTGTATTAAGCAAGCATCACTATTACCAAAACCCAGTAGAGTAGACAATAATCACCATGATATAGATGTACAGATTTTAATGAAAATTCTACCAAATGAATCCAACAGTATAATATTAAAAGGGTAATACGTCATGGCCAAATAGGGTTTATTTCAGAAAAGCAAGTTTGGTTTACATTTGAAAAAAATCAATGTAATTCACTGTATTAATAAGCCAAAAATTATATTCTCAATAGATGCATAAATAGCATTATCAAACTCTGACATGTATCCCTAATGAAAAATCTCAGCAAACTTGGAATGGAAGGGAACTATCTAACTTGATGAAGTGTACTTATAAAAAATATAGCGCTAACATAATATTTAATAGTAAAGGAACTGATTGTTTCCCCCCTCCTAGAAATGAAAAACAAGACAAAGATGTCCGCTCTCACCACATCTATTCAACATCGTTCTAGAGAATCTAGTTAGAGCAAGGAGGCAAGAAGAAACAAAGATGATTAATCTCATCAGTTCTTGTTAAGTATGTGGAAGGACTGGGGTTCTCATATACTTCTAGGGGAAAGTAAAATAGTTTAAGTGTTTTGGAAAACAGTCTGGCAGTTTCTTAAAATGTTAAGCATATGCCTGCTATATGACCTAATCATTTCATAAAGTACTAACTCAAGAGAAATGAAAGCATATGCCCAACTGAGCCTTGTGCATGCCATACCCAGCTTCACTGGTAATAGAAAAACTGGGAACAACCCTAATGTCCATCAATAGGTAAATGTAAAAACCACCTGTTTTGTATGTGAACTACAGACTACTGCTTAGCAATAAAATGGGATGGGCTATTGATGTGTGCTCAACTTAGAGGAACCTAAGTAATGATGCAGACCAACAAAGTATGCATACTGCTATGACTTTATTTACATAGAGCTCTAGGTAATACGACTAATACACAGTGACAGAAATAAGATCAGAGGTTTCCTGGGGACAGAGGTAGGGGTGGAAAGAGAGGGAAATAAGAGAGAGATTTTAAAAGGTCACATGAAAAATTTTTGATGATGGAAACATTCACTGCCTTGATTGATATTGATGATTTCATAGTTATACACATATGTCAACATGTATCAAATTGTACACTTTACATATGGGCAATTTTTATATGTCTCTTACACCTCAATAAAGATTTTAGTTTTTTTTTTTTAAGTGTATTCATTTCCTCATCTGTACTAGCTACATAGGGAAGCTCAATAACCTTATAGAGTTAATGCATTGTCAAACCAGATATAAAACATCCCCCATCAAAGCAGAAAGCTCTATTAGACAGTAGTGCTCTAACTCCTATAACTGCAATTAAGAAGTGAATGATAACTTTTAAACAGCATTGAGGGATTACTCTTCCCTCTCACAAATGGTTCATGTACTTTTAACTATTACTTGCAATACGCTGTAATGTACGCAAAGTTCCTCAAATATCACGACACCATATCTCACCAAAAGATTCTTTCTGCAGTTGGATATACACAAGCTCTTTTTCGTTTGTTTGTTTTTGTCTTTTAATCACAACTTGCAAACATTTTCTAAGTACTCAATGCCTTCTCTTACCTAGAATCATACAAAGAACCAAATATTCAAGCTGGGTAAAATGGTCACCAATTTGACCTTTACTGAAATACAGTGGTAAAAGGAAACATGTACACATTTGGGGCACAATTTATGTTTGTGAAATGCAGAGTGAAGTTGTAATTGCTAAAACTTCTAACGTGTCCTTTGGCCTGTTTTATGGAAGTTGAGTTTAAAATTGCCACAAATTCAGAAACATTGAACTAAATTACTTGCCCAAGAGAGTGCTATTTTAATTTATCCTACTCTTTCACTTGACTTTTAAACAGTCTTTTCCCAAAAGTTAACTGAACCTATGTCTCAACTTGTTAGCAGTGTTTTGATTAATGACCATTGAGATTGAGACTGAATAATCAATATTTTATGAATACAGGAAAACATCATTTTCTTGTGCTTTATTTTATTGCATTTTTCAGATAAATTGCTTTTTTTTTTTTAAAACAAATCGAAGGCTTGTGGCAACGCTGTGCTGTCAGCACTATTTTTCAAAAAAGTATTATTTTCTAAAGGTATATACATTGTTATTATATACACAGTGTTATTATACACTTAACTGACTATACTTAAGCATAAATATAACTTTTATATACACAGGAAGCCATAAAATTCATGTGATCTGCTTACTGCAGTAGCTTGAAACCACACCCACAGTACTCTGAGGTACAACTGGAATCAGTAATTTTTCAAGCCTGAGTTAAGAGAACCCCAAATTGAGTGACTGGTAGAAGGGGAGGATGTTTTGTCTTCAGATTAGAAGAAAATACTCAAGAGAGAAGCAGATCTTGTCACCACAACTCCCATCCTGGAATCAGTGAAGGTAGAAATAAGAATCATTAAGGCTTGTCCATCCTTGGGCATTTATGACTGAAAACATGGGTCCAAAGTAGGTGAAGCAGTGATGGTCTTTACTGTTGTATGAAAAGGCTGTATATTGTCACTCTGCTTATTTAAGTTAAGCACAGACTACATCATGCAAAATGCTGGGCTGGATGAAGCACAAGCTGGAATCAAGATTGCCAGGAGAAATATCAATAACCTCAGATATGCAGATGACACCCTTCTGGCAGAAAGCGAAGAGGAACTAAAGAGCCTCTAGATGAAAGTGAAAGAGGAGCGTGAAAAAGCTGGCTTAAAACTCAACATTCAAAAAACAAAGATCATGGCATCCAGTCCCACCACTTCATGGCAAATAGATATGGAAAAAGTGGAAACTGACAGATTTTCTTTTTTTGGGCTCCAAAATCACTGTGGATGGTGACTGCAGCCATGAAACTAAAGGATGCTTGCTCCTTGGAGGAAAAGATATGACAAACTTAGACAGTGTATTAAAATGCAGAGACATCACTTTGTTGACAAAGGTCCATATAGTCAAAGTTATGATTTTTTCCAGTGTCATGTATAGTTGTGAGAGTCAGACCATAAAGAAGGCTGAGTGCCAAACAATTGATGCTTTTGAATTGTCGTGTTGAAGAAGACATTTGAGAGTCCCTTGGACTGCAAGGAGATCAAACCAGTTAATCCTAAAGGAGATCAACTCTAAATATTCATCAGAAGGACTGTTGCTGAAGCCAAAGCTCTAGTACTTTGGCCACCTGAAGCCAAGAGCTGACTCACTGGAAAAGACCCTTATGCTGGGAAAGAGTGAGGGCAAGAGAAGGGGGTGACAGAGGACGAGATGTTTGGATGGCATCATGGACTCGATGGACATGAGTTGGAGACAACCCCGGGAGACATTGAAGAATAGGGGGACCTGGCATGAAGCAGTCCACAGGGTTGCCAAGAGTTGGACGTGACTTAGCAACTGAACATCAACAACAACCTTTTGCTCAGTTCAGTATCTCATGCCAACCAGAAGTTCCATTTGGCAGTTGTACATGTTTCAAATTCTTAAAAATTCCAAAAAACATTTTGAAATATGGAAACTACATGGAAAAGAAATTATAACTGTTCTTTCTTTGGTAGTAAAAATGCTAGAACTACTACTGGACTTAATCTGCAAGCACCTTAATTAAGAGTTGATACTGTGGCAAGGATTAGGAGACTGTTGGAGGAGAAGGCCCCAGAACAACTGTAGGATCAGAAGGAAACCTGGGATCAAACTGAAGGCTCTAAATTCATGGGGTTTATTGGGGGGAGGGGTACATTTAAGACAAATTGAAATTCCCTGGAAATGATGTGAAAGGTATTAGTGTGGGAGTGGGGCATGAGACCTGGCTCACCCTATCTTATTTTTATTCCTAATCTTAGGCAACTGTGACTGATAAATTAGTAATACTGCCGTTATTTAGTAAATGCCTCCTCTTATCCAGACCTTTTGCCATGTGACTTCAAATTTTCTTCCTAAAGTGAGGTATATTTCTCTACACCAGGTACCTTGCTCTGTCCAACAGAATAACAGTTAACTTAACAAAGGTGAGGTGTTGAGAAACTGTCTGAGAACCCATGGGCTTTTTACTATGGCCCTCACCTTGGGAACATGCTCGAGCTAGCCTGCTGGAAGATGAAGCAAGTGGAGCAGGGCTGAGCTGCTCACTCTCCCAGCAGAGATCAGCCAACAGTGAGCCAAGATAACTGGCACTGTAGAGAGCTATAGAGCTGACCCCAGGCTGACCCAAGATCCATGAGCAGTAAACTTTTATTGCAACCTGCCCCTGAGGTTCTGTGTGTTTGCTACAAAGTACTGTGGCAGTAGGTAACTGCTAGAACCCATACTCTGAAATGCTTGAAAATGAATATTCCATGGGAATTTAAACAGATGGTCTCAGATCCCATACAGCTCAGTCTCTGCAACTGAATCAATAAGAGGTCTTGGGCTGACCCATCAAAATCTTTTCCGTTATTTAGAACATTTCTCTCACAGGCTACATTGCCAAAAAAGTACCACCAATCAGCCTCTAGTTAACCTTGTTCACACAAGATCTGCTGCTGGATAAACATCATTTTCCAAGCTTTATGCATTTCAAACCATCTGTAAAGTCAAAAGACAGGCGTGACAGTGTACGGCTATGTGAGACCCAGTGCGGCTCCAGTGCTGCTGACAGACAGAGGGAGGGACAAGGAAAGAAGGGGGAGACAGGTGAAACAGCACCCCGGAGAACTGTGCACCCACAGCTAGAACACCCTTGAGCCACCAGTCTCCCTCCACCCCACCACACGTCACTCAACTGTGCTACCCACAACATCTCTGGGAGGGTTTCCCATGCCTGTAACGGTTAACACAGGTACCCCACCCCCCTGTTTTTTTTCAAGTTTGTTTTACAGCATTTTGCTTTAAGATCTCCATCAGTACGTGTTCTCACTAGCCAAAAGAAATCCAAAGAGAATTTTCACTTCTACAGTTAAAAAAAAAAAAGGGCAAAAGGTGAAATAGGATTCAGAATCTGTTTCTTAGAGGAGCTGCTATGGAAGCAGATGTGCACCCTTGTGAGAGGGGCACTGCCCACTTCTTCTTTGGGAACTGCACCCAGCATCTCAGCATCCAGCCACCAGAGAGTTGAGCTCAGTCTATGAGCATCTGTGTTTTATCTTGATTTATTTTGTGCATCTGTCAGCAAATGTGTCCTAGGGCAGCTGTTTCTTTGACGTACATCATTTTGATTTATGGAAAGTTTCACAGGAAAGTTCTACTGTTGCATAGTGGGGGAGACATGTAAGACTTGTACTGAGGTGCTGGAGGAGTGAGCAATCTCCTCTCTGTCAACCAAGAATGGATAAAAAAAGATGTGGTACATGTACAATGGAATACTACTCAGCCATATAAAATGAAATGTTGCCATTTGCAACAACACAGATGTACTTGGAGGGTCTTCTCATGCTAAGTGAAATGTCAGACAGAAAGAAAAATACTGTATGATATCACTTACAAGTGGAATCTAGAAAATACAACAAATCAGTGAGCATAACAAAAAGAAACTGACTCACAGATACAGGGAACAAACGAGTGATTACCAACGGAGAGAGCTAAAGAAGGAGGGGCAAGATAGGGGTAGGTGATTAAGAGGTACAAACCGTCATGTATAAGATAAGCTACAAGTATGGAGATTCCTTTAAAAACTAGGAATAAAACTACCATATGACCCAGAAATCCCTGGGCTAGGTATATACCCTGAGGAAACCAAAATTGAAAAAGACACACATACCCCCAATGTTCACTGCAGCACTATTTACAATAGCTAGGACACGGAAGCAACCTAGATGTCCATCAACAGATGAATGGGCAAAGAAGTTGTGGTACATATATACAATGGAGTATTACTTAGCCATAAAAAGGAGCACATTTGAGTCAGTTCTAATGAGGTAGATGAACCTAGAGCCTATTATGCAGAGTGAAGTAAGTCAGAAAGAAAAACAAATGTCATATATTAATGCATATTTATGGAATCTAGAAAGATGATACTGGTGAACCTATTTGCAGGGCAGCAATGGAGACAAAGAAACGACTTGAGAACGCGAGCAAGGGGGAGGAAGGAGAGGGTGAGATGTATGGAGAGAGTAACATGGAAACATGTACACTACCATATGTAAAATAGAGAGCCAATGGGAATTTGCCATATGACTCAGGGAACTCAAACCAGGGCTCTGTAACAATCTGTAGGGGTGGGATGGGGAGGGGGGTTTAACAGGGAGGGGACTTATGTATACCTATGGCTGATTCATGTTGATATTTGACATAAACCAATACACTACTATAATGCAATTATCCTTCAATTAAAATAATAACAATAATAAAAGATATAAGCTACAAGAGCTGCAGCAAAGAAAGTGGGACTCAAGAGAATAGTCACACCCCAGGTCAGGTCTGAGGCCCTTCAATGGTTGCTAAGTGTGGGCTATTGGCTTTGCACAGCAAAGAATTCAAGAGAAAGCCATATTAAAGTAAAAAAGGGTATATTTATGGAGAAAACAAACTCCATAGACAGAGTGTGAGCCATCTCAGAAGGCAAGAGAGGTGCCAGGGTATGGGATGGGTAATTTACAGAGGTGGGTAATTACATAGGCTACTGAGTATGGGGAATATTCCAGTTGTTTGGGGGAAGGGGTGGGGATTTCCAGGAATTGGGCCACCACCCACTTTTTGACTTTTTGGGGTCATCCTTGGAACCATCATGGTACTTGGGGTGTCTCACAATGAGCGTATCCTGAGGCTCAAGGTCAAGTGGAAGTTGAGTCTACTATCTTGGACCAAGTTGGTTCTAATGAGTTTATGTCACGTCCTTGGGACATGTCATTCTTTAAAAGGTTGTGCCCTGCCCTCTTCCTGTCTCGTAAAGACATATTGTACAACATGATAAATATAGTCAATATTTTGAAATAATTATAATGGAGTATAACTTGTAAAAATTGTGGATTACAGACTTCCCTGGTGGTCCAGAGGTTAAGAATCTGCCAGCCGTGCTGGGGACACAGGTTGGATCCCTGGTCCAGGAAGATTACAATGCCATGGGGCAACTAAGCCCAAGCACTGCAACTACTGAGCCTGCATTCTAGAGCCTGTGTTCTGCAACAAGAAAGTCACCACGATGAGAAGCCTGTACACTGGAACTAGAGAGTAGCCCCCATTCACCATAATGGGAGAGAGTCCAAGCACAGTAACAAAGACTGATAAATAAATACAGCCAATAAATAAATACAGCTGGATCACTAGACTGTACACCTGTAACTTGTATAATATTGTACACAGCTATACTTCAATTAAAAACTTTTAAAATATCTGTAACCAAAGGGGGAAAAAAAGAATGACATGACTCTGGGCAAGTTGCCTGATTTCTTTTAGCTTCAATTTTCTCATCTACAAATTGAAGATTAATACCTGTCCAGATGACTTCAGAAGATTATTCCAAAAGAAAATGTGACAACACCTATATGATTACCTTTAAAACTCAAAGGTGCTCTACAAAATGCCAGGCTCTATCATAAGCACAGTTGCTATGGGCAAAAGTCTTTGTTGGGGAGGGGAGCTGACAAGGCAACCACTTAAGACCTGGGGTTCTCTGGAGGTCTTGCATGGCATCTTTGTTATGCCCACTTCTTAAAGCAGCACTAAGTAGGATCTCAAATATCCAACAGAGAAAAAAAAAAAAAAAAAAACAACTCCCTCTCTCTTTTCCTAAAAGCAGTGCTTACAAAAATGTCCAGGCAACACTGGAAGTAGCTACTCAGATCCTGCCCTTTTGTCCTTACAGTAAATCCTACCTTAAAAGATATAAAGCCAAGTTGGAGGCTAGCAGTGGTCTTATGATGCACAAGTCTCCTTAAGGCATAGAGCAAGGAGAGCTGAATAAAGCAATGTGCTAGCCAACCCTTACTGCCCCAAGGCATTCAGATGCCACACAGAGTTGACCTTCTTAGAAAAGATTCTAATAATGATTTCCTCCCCACATACCCACACGTTACCGTGAATCTGCTCACAGCAAGAAAACCAACAGACAGATGGCAAATATCAGGTGCCAAGTATACAGTTTCTTCCATGCAAAAGCCAAATAGTGAAAGAGAACCATCTTACTTGTATTATTATTTCTAAAACAAAGGTTAATTGTGAAACTAAAGCAGATCTGCCATAAATAAAAATAGGAGTCCCACTATTTGATCCAAGTCATTCTCTCATTCATCAGATGGAAGTAGGTTTTTGTTTTTAATCTTAGGCCATAAAGGCATCTAAATATCTCATAAATAAATTACACACACTGATGATCATTCTCTTAGTTGAGGTCCCTGAGGCATCTTTAGTATAAGCAAATAAACTATGTTCTGTTCAAATAGCAGATGCTATGCCCACAACCCTTGCTCTTATGGGGTTCTCTTGCATTTCTGCTGTTTGCTCCACACTCTTATTAGAGAAAACACAAACACACCATCAATTGTTTCAGGATTGTCTCATCAATTGCTTCGATTGTAATTTTCACATTACAATAATAATCTGGTTCTTTGATTTATTTACATATTTGGTCTCCAAATGATAAGGTCTCAAAAGTGAATACTCTCTAAACCTAAAACAGAATCCACGTGTGGGAAAGACAGAATTAACAGTGGGTCTATCACTTCTAGCTTCCTCCCTCCTTAGGACTTCCAGAGGAAGTGCTGGCCTTCACAAGACCAGAGCTTATTATAAATACTGTGATGGGATTTGCTAGCAGGATGATAACCCAAGAACTCACCTAAGATTTTAGCAGATTACTCCCGGTCTGCCATAAGTGCTTCAAACAATAACCTGGAATTTATGGACAGATGGAATACAGCCTGCTGGAGAACACATATTAGTCATGCAGGCTCTCTACCTCTGTAACTAATCTAGGATAAAAAAAACTGAGACACCTTAAATCTAAATGGCTTCACCTGAACTAACTTTTATCACACTTTCAGGTAGCATTTGTCAGCTACTCCTAGCCCAAAATGTGGAGTTATAGGAAGCGGAACCTGAGGTTCAAGGCCCTTTCAGGGAGATACAGAAATGCTGAGAATGTATTTTGGTTTTGCTCACAATCATCACTAATTATTAGCAATGCATTATGTTTGGTGAGGTCCATGATCCTTTGAGGAAAAACAATATGCTAGACACAACACCTATTCTTCAAGAATAAACAGTTTAAAGGGAAATGCTCTAATACTTGGAGTCATCAGGAGGTTAAGAAATGACCCATCAAAAAAGATATCCACTTCCTAACTCCTGGTATGTGTGAACACCACCTGACATGGCAAAGGCTTTGTAGATGTGCTTAAGTTAAGGATATTGAGAGGTAAAGATTATCCTGTTTCAGCCAGACGGGCTTTTAAATACCATCACACGTGTCCTTAGAGCAAGGCAATGGGAGATGAGACCACAGAAGAGAAGGCAATGTGGAGGGATTTGAAGATGCTGGCCTTGAAGACTAGAGTGATGCAGACACAAGTAAAGGAGTGCTGGCAGTGACCAGAAGCTGGAAAAGGCAGGGAACAAATCCTCCTCTAAAAGCTCAGGAGGGTGCATGTCCCTGCTAAGATATTAACTTCAGTCCACGGATACTGATTTTCAGACTTCTGGCCTTCAGAATGCGGGAGAACAGAATTCTGCTGCTATTAGCCCAGTTTGTGATAACTGGCTAAAGCAATCACAGCAAATTAATACTTAAGGCCCCCTGAAACAGTTCACTACCAAGAAACAAAAGCCCAAGAAAGAAATATGGATTCTTTTTTTTTTTCTACTTTATTAGGCCTGATTTTAATGTATTTCAGCTAATAGAACCATACTGAAATAGAAAAATGAATTCAAGGAATCATGGTGAAAATTCTGGGCACTATTTTCATAAATGACTATAATATATACTGATACATAATAATTATAACATTAAAATGTAATATACATATATAACACATACTATAAAATATTATTGTTCATTGTTCAGTCACTAAGTCATGTCTGACTCTTTACACCCTGCAGCACACCAGACTTCTCTATCCTTCTCTATCTCCCGGAGTTTGCTTAAACTCATGTCCATTGAATCGGTGATGACATCCAACCATTTCATCCTCCGTTGCCCTCTTCTCCACCTGCCCTCAATCTTTCCCAGCATCAGGGTCTTTTCCAATGAGTTGGCTCTTCATATCAGGCAGCCAAAGTATTTGAGCTTCAGCTTCAGTCCTTCCAATGAGTATTCAGGGTTGATTTCCTTTAGGATTGATTGACTGGTTTGATCTCTTTGCTGTCCAAGGGGCTCTCAAGGGTCTTCTTCAGCACCACAGTTTGAAAGCATTAATTCTTGGGCATCCAACCTTCTTTATGGTCCAACTCTCCTCTTACATTAAGAGCACAGAATCCATATTCTTTAGAATACTTTATGCTATTAGCTCACTCAACTGGCAAAACTGGCCTGTGCTCTTAATGTAAGAGTTAGACTATGTAAGTTTATTAAAAGCAAGAACTCTGATTACATGAGCATCTCCAGTATACAGTTCTTCATGGACATTAACCCATGCCCAATGACTGGATACAAGTAAAATATTAACAAACTAAGAATTTGGGGGAAACAAAGTCACAGGTTTTTGCTGGGTGATTAAATGGACAGACTGGTGGATTATGGATTGAACAGATGACTGGCAAACCATTCTGACTACCTCTGTGATGACAAGCAGCATCACAGAAGAACTCTTGAACACTTGTGAGGTGTGTGTGATGGAGCGGCCCTCTTGAATCATATTCCACATAAGCTCAATGTTATCTACCTGGCCTGTCTAATCTTGCCCTTGGGTTTAACCATAGGCATCTGTGTGGCCCTCAGCATTGGTTTTTGTTTTGTTTCCATGTTGCTTTCAATAACAAATTTTGCTTTCCAGGCTTCTATGATTTGGGCAAAGTGAACTCATTCTGGCCATGCTTAGGGGCCTCTTGGGGAATGGAAAATGTATTTGCCTGTGACATGAGCTGAAAAAGTTCCAACAGCAGGCAAATGGGAAGAGAAGAAACTGGACAGGCCCTTGTTTCTTCCAAATCTGGTTTTCTGAGTATGTCTCCAGTATTTGATTTGAAATGAAATCATCTCCAGTCAAAAGTAAGTAGAACATACATTAAAAAGCTAACTATAAGTAATATTAATCATCTGACATTTAGGGTTTTTCATTCTTCTTCTTCCTCCAATTTCAGAGATGAATTGAAAGCTGTTAGTACCAAGTTATTTCTTATTAAACCGTCATCACTTAGTCAAAGGATAATGGTGCACTTACCCTTTTATAGGTTATTTTTCACTCTGAATGATGCTATATCATTAAGCAATTTTCACATTTAATATATAAAATACATCTGGTCTCTCACATGCCTGTTATAAGAAGATGGACTACAACATTGGTGACTCAGTTTCTCTACAAAATGAAAAATCCTATAAGAAGGAAACAACCCTCTACAGCTGTTATATTTAACAGACAAGAGATGGTCACCTTAGTATCTAAAACGCATCTTGGCTGTTGCTGCTGCTAAGTCGCCTCAGTCGTGTCCAACTCTGTATGACCCCACAGGCGGCAGCCCACCAGGCTCCCCCGTCCCTGGGATTCTCCAGGCAAGAACACTGGAGTGGGTTGCCATTTCCTTCTCCAATGCATGAAAGTGAAAAGTGAAAGTGAAGTAGCTCAGTCGTGTCCGACTCTTAGCGACCCCATGGACTGCAACCTACCAGGCTCCTCCATCCATGGGATTTTCCATGCAAGAGTACTGGAGTGGGTTGCCATTGCCTTCTCCAGCATCTTGGCTAATTGGCTGCAAATGATCAAGCTAATTTATGAATGCAGTTATGCAATATTCTGGGTGAGATTACATATATATAATCTCAGCTAGGATACATATATTGGCTGCATCATGCAGCTTGTGAGATCTTAGTTCCTCAACTAGCAATTGAACTGAGGTCACGGCAGTGTAAGTACTGAGTCCTAACCACTGGACTTTCAGGAAATTCTTTCTGATGCTTTATATTATTTTCATGTATGAATTTTAGGTTCTGACACTGGTGATTCTCTAGCTGCAATATGCACAGGAATTTCCTCTTGAAGTGCAAGTTCTGGCTCTGTAGTTCTGGGGTGGGGCCTGTAACCTGCATTTTAACAAGCTCCAGGTAACAGCTACATTGCAGCTCCTTGGACCACATTTTATGTAGTAAGACCTTGAATGAATGAAGAACAGACAAGTGAGTCAATTTTGCTGAAATCCTCAAAACATGAAAAGAAAAATAAGGGGAAAAAAAAGAAACATGTAATGTCAATGTCAAAACCAAAAGAAGAAATTGTGAATCTAGTTCAGGAGACTATGTTGTTTTCTCACCAGCTTTTGACCCGGCTTCCCCACCCCTAGACATCAGTGATGAAAACAGCATCTGTGTCAAGCTGAAGCAAAGTTCTAAAATGACCAAGAGCAAGCTCAATGTTAAAAAGTTTCTAAAACTTTCTGATCTCCCATTTGAGACCAAGGTCTTTTCTCCTCTGATAATAACATTTCAAACATTGAGATCATTCTTACGTTTGGTGTCCCAGACACTCCTCTTTTGTCTGGTGGACCTGAGGTTACCCCTGCCCATACTTCCCACACACACCTCCGAAACCTTCCCCATGGAGGGCCACTTCCACTGGGGCAGTGCAGGTCACAGGAATGTATCTTCTTTACAACAACTAGCTCCTACCCAGGCTTCCCAGCATCCAGGAATGGCAGCAATGTCCCTTGAGCTAAGCAGAAAAGCCAACAGAGCCAAATCTATCATTTTTTATATACCTTTCAAATTGATGAATAGCTTACAACAATAAAGTGCACAAATCTTTTAAACTGAAGTAACAGATGATTTATAGCATTGTGCTAATTACTGCTGTACAGAAAAGCAATTCAGTTATATATATATGTGTACATTTAAAAATATTCTTTTCTGTTATGGTTATTATAGAATATTGAATATATTTCTCTCTGCTATACAGTGAGAGAATTATGCACTATATGCAGTCTTGATGTACTCCTTTCCCCATTTGGAGTATATTGTGTATACTGTCACCCTTCTTATTTAAATTGTATGCAGAATACATCATGCGAGATGCCAGGCTGGATGAACAACAAGATGAAATCAAGACTGCCAGGAGAAATATCGATAACCTCAGATATGCAGATGACACCACCCTTCTGGCAGAAAGAGAAGAGGAACTAAAAAGCCTCTTGATGAAGGTGAAAGAGGAGAGTGAAAAAGCTGGCTTCAAACTCAACATTCAAAAAACAAAGATCATGGCATCTGGTCCCATCACTTTATGGTAAATAGATGGGGAAACAGTGACAGACTTTATTTTCATAGGCTCCAAAATCACTGCAGATGGCGATTTCAGCCATGAAATTAAAAGATGCTTACTTCTTGGAAGAAAAGCTATAAACAACCCAGACAGCATACTAAAAAGCAGAGACATTACTTTGCTGACAAAGGCCTGTCTAGTCAAAGCTATGGTTTTTTCAGTGGTCACATATGGATGTGAGAGTTGGACCATAAAGAAGGTTGAGTGCCAAAGAATTGATGCTTTTGAACTGTGGTGTTGGAGAAGATTCTTGAGAGTCCCTTGGACTGCAAGGAGATCCAGCCAGTCCATCCTAAAGAAGATCAGTCCTTAATATTCATTAGAAGGACTGATGCTGAAGCTGAAGCTCCAATACTTTGGCCACCTGATGTGAAGAACTGATTCATTAGAAAAGACCCTGATGCTGGGAAACATTGAAGGCAGGAGGAGAAGCAGACAACAGAGGATGAGATGGTTGGACGACATCACTGACTTGGTGGACATGAGGTTTGAGCAAGCACCAGGAGTTGGCGATGGACAAGGAAGCCTGGTGTGCTGCAGTCCATGCAGTTACAAAGAGTCAGACATGACTGAGTGACTGAACTGAACTGTGCTATACAGTAGGGTTTTATTGTTTATCAGTTCTATATATAATAGCTTCTATCTGCTAACCCCAACCTCCCACTCCATCCCTCCCCAACTTCTTCCCCCTTGGCAACCACCAGTTTTATTTCTATGACTGTGGTTCTGTCTCTGTTTCATAGATAGTTTCATTTGTGTCATATTTTAAATTCCACATATAAATGATATCATATGGTATTTACCTCTCTCTTTCTGACTCACTTTACTTAGTATGAGTATCTCTAGTTGCATTCATGTTGCTGCAAATGGCAACATTTCATTCATTTTTATGGCTGAGTAATATTCCATTGTATATATACACCACAGCTTATTAATCCATTCATCTACTGATGGACATTTAGGTTGTTTTCATGTCTTGGCTGTAGTGAGCAGTGCTGCTAGGCATGCATGCATCTTTTCAATGTATAGGTTTGTCTGGATATATGATCAGGAGTGGGACTGCTGGTTATATGATAATTCTAATTTTAGTTTCCTGAGGACCCCCCATACTGTTTTCCATAGTGACTGCACCAGTTTACATTCCAACCAACAGTGTAGGAGGGTCCCCTTTTCTCCACAACCTCTCCAGCATTTGTTATTTGTAAACTTTTTAATTATGGCCACTCTGGTATGAGTTGATACCTCAATGTAGTTTTGATTTGTATTTCTGTAATAATTAGAAATGTTGAGCATCTTTGTGTGTGAAATGAACAAATATTAAGTGTACAGCTCAATGACTACTGACATACCTGTGTATCAAAGCAAGAAGCCAGATCAAGACTGAACACAGCACTATACAGCAGGACTTTATGCAACGGTGGACAGTTTCTGTGAGAAAATACACTGATGAATTTATTAGCCACAGTACCACTGAGCACTTTCAAATGGGGCTAGTACAACCAAGGAACTTAATTTTTAACTGTAGTTATTTTCATTAATTTACATTTAAGTAGCCATAGTGGTTAGTGGCTGCCATAATGGACGGCACAGGCCTAGAACATTTTCAGCACCTTCCAGGAAGTTTCCCTCATGCTTCTTCCTGCCAATATCCTCCAAACATAAGCCCTCTTCAGGCTTCCAGTATCACAGGTTAGTTCTTGCTGTCTCTAGTTTAACTGTGATCAAGAACATATTTTCAGTTTTTAGACTGTGCTTTATTTGAATCAATGATGGGAAAGTATTCAGAAATAACCCCCTGACTATGCACAAAACAGTCAATGTCAACTTTTTTATTAATTACCTTTATTATTAAATTATTTTTGTTTACTAACACTCCTCAGTACTATCTTCATAAGGGGAAAATAGTCTAAAAATATACTGAGAGTTATTAACTCTCCTGTACAAAACTAAGAAAAACTAACAGTCAACTTATCCAATATGGACAGAGCTTTAAAAATTACTATAATTCTCATTAAAAATATCCCACACCATTCACCATATGTGGTATTTGAATACATCTGTTTTTATGTTATTTTCCCACTTATAAGATTTAAAAATCTTGATGTTCATGGTTATATTGGATATTTTTGTAAATCTGACAAAATACAGAATAGTATCTTGTACGTGGCACCTGCCTAAGGTTCATGCATAGAAAGAAGAAGATGAGAGTCCTATAATAAGTACTAATTTAAATGTTTGTTTTGAAATGAAAGTTAATATGAGGTTCATATTTTGCTATTCCATACATTGATGTAATCACTTGTAATTTCCTGCCTTTTATTAATATTTATGATCCATTAAATTACTGCTTCATTCTTTCTGGAGTTATTTCTCCACTGATCTCCAGTAGCATATTGGGCACCTACCAACCTGGCGAGTTTCTCTTTCAGTATTCTATCATTTTGCCTTTTCATACTGTTCATGGGGCTCTCATGGCAAGAATACTAAAGTAGCTTGCCATTCCCTTCTCCAGTGGACCACATTCTGTCAGACCTCTCCACCATGACCCATCTGTCTTGGGTGGCCCCACAGGCATGGCTTAGTTTCATTGAGTTAGACACGACTGTGGTCCACGTGATCAGATTGGCTGGTTTCCTGTGATTATGGTTTTAGTGTGTCTGCCCTCTGATGCCCTCTTGCAACCTACTGTCTTACTTGGGTTTCTCTTACCTTGGACGTGGGGTATCTCTTCATGGCCACCCCTCCTGACCTTGAACATGGAGGTCCCAATATACTACTGGAGATCAGCAGAGAAATAACTCCAGAAAGAATGAAGGGATGAAGCCAAAACAAAAACAATACCCAGTTGCGGATGTGACTGGTGATAGAAGAAAGATCAGATGCTGTAAAGAGCAATATCGTATAGGAATCTGGAATGTTAGGTCCATGAATCAAGGCAAATTGGAAGTGGTCAAACAGGAGATGGCAAGAGTGAATGATGACATTCTAGGAATCAGCAAACTAAAATGGACTGGAATGGGTAAATTAAACTCAGATGACCATTATATCTACTACTGTGGGCAGGAATCCCTAAGAAGAAATGGAGCAGCCATTATGGTCAACAAAAGAGTCCAAAATGCAGTACTTGGATGCAATCTGAAAAATGACAGAATGATCTCTATTCATTTCCAAGGCAAACCATTCAATATCACAGTAATCCAAACTTATGCCCCTAATGCTGAAGAAGCTGAAGTTGAATGGTTCTATGAAGACCTACAAGACCTTCAGAACTAACGCCCAAAAAAGATGTCCTTTTCATTATAGGGACTGGAATGCAAAAGTAGGAAGTCATGAAACACCTGGAATAATAGGCAAATTTGGCCTTGGAGTACAGAATGAAGCAGGGCAAAGGCTAACAGAGTTTTGCCAAGAGAATGCACTGGTCATAACAAACACCCTCTTCTAACAACACAAGAGAAGACTCTACACATGGATATCAACAGATGGTGAACACTGAAATCAGATTGATTATATTCTTTGCAGCAAAAGATGGAGAAGCTCTATACAGTCAGCAAAAACAAGACCAGGAGTGGACTGTGGCTCAGATCATGAACTCCTTATTGCCAAATTCAGACTAAACTGAAGAAAGTAGGGAAAACCACTAGACCATTCAGGTATGACCTAAATCAAATCCCTTATGATTATACAGTGGAAGTGAGAAATAGATTTAAGGGACTAGATCTTATAGACAGAGTGCCTGATGAACTATGGATGGAGATTAGTGACATTGTACAGGAGACAGGGATCAGGACCATCCCCATGGAAAAGAAATGTAAAAAGGCAAAATGGTTGTCTGAGGAGGCCTTACAAATAGCTGAGAAAAGAAGATAAGTGAAAAGCAAAGGAGAAAGGGAAAGATATTCCCATTTGAATGCAGAGTTCCAAAGAATAGCAAGGAGAGATAAGAACGCCTTCCTCATAGATCAATGCAAAGTAATAGAAGAAAACAACAGAATGGGAAAGACTGGAGATCTTTTCAAGAAAATTAGAGATACTAAGGGAACATTTCATGCAAAGATGAGTTCGAAAAAGGACAGAAATGGTATGAACCTAACAGAAGCAGAAGATATTAAGAAGAAGTGGCAAGAATACATAGAACTGTACAAAAAAGATCTTCATGACTGATAATCATGATGGTGTGATCTCTCACCTAGAGCCAGACATCCTGGAATGTGAAGTCAAGTGGGCCTTAGAAACCATCACTGTGAACAAAGCTAGTGGAGGTGATGGAATTCCAGGTGAACTATTTCAAATACTGAAAGATGATGCTGTGAAAGTGCTGCACTCAATATGCCAGCAAATTTGGAAAACTCAGCCATGGCCACAGGACTGGAAAAGGTCAATTTTCATTCCAATTCCAAAGAATGCTCAAACTACTGCACAATTGCACTCATCTCACACGCTAGTAAAGTAATGCTTAAAATTCTCCAAGCCAGGCTTCAGCAATACGTGAACTGTGAACTTCCAGATGTTCAAAAGGGTTTTAGAAAAGGCAGAGGAACCAGAGATCCAATTGCCAGCATCTGCTGGATCATCAAAAATGCAAGAGAGTTCCAGAAAAGCTCTATTTCAGCTTTATTGACTATGCCAAAGCCTTTGACTGTGTGGATCACAATAAACGGGAAAATTCTGAAAGAGATGGGCATACCAGACCACCTGACCTGCCTCTTGAGAAAACTATATACAGGTCAGGAAGCAACAGTTAAAACTGGACATGGAACAACAGACTGGCTCCAAATTGGAAAAGGAGTACATCAAGGCTGTATATTGTCACCCTACTTATTTAACTTATATGCAGAGTACATCATGAGAAATGCTGGGCTGGAGGAAGCACAAGCTGGAATCAAGAATGCCGGGAGAAATATCAATAATCTCAGATATGCAGATGACACCACCCTTATGGCAGAAATTGAAGAGAAACTAAAATGCCTCTTGATGAAAGTGAAAGAGGAGAGTGAAAAAGTTGGCTTAAAGCTCAACATTCAGAAAACTAAGATCATGGTATCTGGTCCCATCACTTCACAGGAAGTAGATGGAGAAACAGTGGTAATAGTGTCAGACTTTACTTTTTTGGGCTTCAAAATCACTGCAGATGGCGATTTCAGTCATGAAAATAAAAGACGCTTACTCCTTAGAAGGAAAGTTATGACCAACCTCGACAGCATATTATAAAGCAGAGACATTACTTTGCCAACAAAGGTCCATCTAGTCAAGTCCATGGTTTTTCCAGTTGTCATTTATGGATGTGAGAGTTGGACTGTGAAGAAAGCTGAGCGCCAAAAAATTGATGCTTTTGAACTGTGGTGTTGGAGAAGACTCTTGAGAGTCCCTTGGATTTCAAGGAGATCCAACCAGTCCATCCTAAAGGAGATCAGTCCTGGGTGTTCACTGGAAGGACCGATGCTGAGGCTGAAACTCCAATCCTTTGGCTGACTAATTGGAAAAGACACTGATGCTAGGAAAGATTGAGGGCAGGAGGAGAAGGGGATATCAGAGGATGAGATGGTCAGATGGCATCACCGACTCGATGGACATAAGTTTGGGTGAACTCTGGGAGTTGGTGATGGACAGGGAAGCCTGGCGTGCTGGGATTCATGGGGTCGCAAAGAGTTGGACACGACTAGAGTGACTGAACTGAACTGAAAAATTTGGTGACATTGATTTCCCAGTTCTTTTTTTTTAATTTTAATTTTTTAATTTTTTCTAATAAAAATATTATGACTGCAATAAAAAAAATTAGAACCTCTTACTCAATGTTATGCTTCACACTATTTAAAAAGATGTGGCTTTTTTCTTAGAGTTTCCATAAATAGATTTAGTCTGTTTAACAGTTTTCTGTTGGGCCTGATCATTCTTATTGTATATTTTAGGAGGTACCTATGAGGCAAATGTTTACTGCCTCCACTCAGAAAGTAGTTCCCTCTGGATCTATGAATGGAGATCATTCTTTTGTTTTTGAGAATGCATCTAAGTACTGCATTTCAGACTCTTTTGTTGACTATGATGGCTACTCCATTTCTTCTAAGGGATTCTTGCCCACAGTAGTAGATATAGTGGTCATCTGAGTTAAGTTCAACCATTCCAGTCCATTTTAGTTCTCTGGAGTGGCAACTGCACAGCATTGGAAGGACTTTGAGGAGATACCCCACATCCAAGGGCAGAGAAGCCCCAGCAGACGGTAGGAGGGGAAAATTTGCATTTAGAATCAAACCCTATTCCCACCAGAGATGCTCAGAGGGCTCAAACAAACCTTGTGCACACCAGAACCCAGAGACCCTGCAGAGACTGAGACAGAACTGAGTTTGAGTGTCTCCTGCGGAGGTCCGGGTCAGCAGTGGACTGCCGCAGGGGCAGGGGCTCCGGGTGCAGCAGACATGGGTATGGCATAAACTCTCTAGGAGGAGGTCACCATTAACTACACCATAGAGCTGCCAGAACTTACACAGGACTGGGAAACAGACACTTGAAGGGCACAAACAGAACCTTGTGGGCACCAGGACCCAGGAGAAAGGAGCAGTGACCCCCCAAGAGACTGAACCAGACTTGGCCGTGAGTATCCAAGAGTCTCCAGCAGAGGCTTGGGTTGGTGGTGGCCTCTGCAGGGCTGGGGGCACTGAGTGTAGCGGTGCATGCATGGCCCTTTTGAAGGAGGTTGCCATTATCTTTATTACCTCCACCATAGTTTGGCCCCAGGTAAATAACAGGGAGGGAACACAGCTCTACCCATCCATAGAAAATTGGATTAAAGTTTTACTGAACATGGCCGGCCCATCACAACAAGACCCATTTCCCCCTCAGTCAGTCTCTCCCATCAGGAAAATTCCATAAGCCTCTTATCCTTCTTCATCAGAGGGCAGGTGGACTGAAAACCACAATCACAGAAAACTAACCAACCTGATCACGTGGACCACAGCCTTGTCTAGCTCACTGAAACTAAGAACCATGCTACGTAGGTCCATTCAGGATAGATGGATCATGGTGGAGAGTTCTGACAAAATGTGGTCCACTGGAGAAAGGAATGGCAAACCACTTTAGCATGCTTGCCTTGAGAACTCCAGGAACAGTATGAAAAGGCAAAAAGATAGGACACTGAAAGATGAACTCCCCAGGTTGATAGGTGCCCAACATGCTACTGGAGATCAGTGGAGAAATAACTCCAGAAAGAATGAAGAGATGGAGCCAAAGCAGAAACACCACCCAGCTGTGGATGTGACTGGTAATAGAAGCAAAGTCCAATGCTGTAAAGAGCAATATTCTATAGGAACCTCTTGTGTGGTTAATATCTTTTATTGGAATGAACTAGTTGCTTATCTGTAAGCAACAAAAAGTGACCCTGCTTTATTAAAATGTAAAAAAAAAAAAAAAATCTATTGAAATGATAATAGGCAGCATTATCAGCACTGCTGAGCAGCCTGAAGAGTTAGGGAGTAGCAAAGCAGGCTAAGATGGACTATCACTAAAATCCCACCCAAGGTGCCCAGTGAAGACATACATAGAGCTTGCAATGCCACCACCATCTGCACTAGTTCCTACTTGCCCTGTGGCCCCAACTGTCACTAGTTCTACCAATAAAATGGATTCTCTCCTGCTCCACCTCTTACATCATATAGTTTAGGGTTTATTTATCTAATGGCCCATGCCCAGGTCACATGCCTGTGACCTGGCTGCAAAGGAGTCTGGGAGACTGATTTCTCCGGCTTCTGCTGACTCACAAAGGAGGAATTCTTCTAGGTAGAAAAAAGAGGCAGCTATCTGGCAGCCCTCCCAAGTTACAGATGTACATTGCAATGCCTTTCTATTCATTTTAAGAGATGACAAACAATTGCTAATGTATAGAAACAAATCATTGCTAATATATAGAGGATCTATAAGCAAAAAGGTCCTCTAGCATCTTCAAAATGCCAAATGTCTCTTGTTCAAAATGTAATTCTTATGACTCAAAGCACCTTAGCATAACACATTTAGATGTTATCCACCCAGGGAGAAGCTTTACAATATATGACTTCTTCCTCCATTTCTCCTTCTCACAGTGTATTTCCCAAGGCCATCATCTAATTAACAACCACAAAGCTTCCTACAATACAAATGCCTATGATATGGCTGGCTTCTTCATTAGCTTGTTTCTCTCTCCTCATCTCTTTCAATTAGCAGCTGATAAAAGGAAATCAAAAGCACCTGATACCCATTTTTCATGACGGAGAGGTTTCATGTCTCTCTGAAGCATGAATAAAATTCAATTTCAGAGCGCTCTCCCCTCCATTTGGAAAATGACACTCTGAATATCACAGCCTTTATCTGGTAAAGACCCCTTTCTGAAAATGTTTACTTGTATTGTATTAAGCAAGGCACTAATACATGGCTTTTGTAAATGTCATCTCTATATGTAGGGCATCAGACGAATAAACTTCTAATTCTTTGGACCATCCCAATTCCATTTCCATAATAAAAGATCATTTGTCATGATCAATATTTATGATGTGCCACTAAGTATATGCCATGAAACTATGGAAAAAATTTTTTAAAGAAAAGCTACAAATACTCCTCAGTTTTGTTATTCAGTAAAAATTTTATGTAAGAGTTTGCTCTGTACATCAACATTCATTAAGCAACTAGTACATGCAATGATGTGAATAATCAGATACTGTCTTTGACTTTCAAGCACACATTTTGGTGGAAGAAATAGGCAATAAGCATGTAAACTGAGAAACCAAACAGTATTAAGGAAGTATACAAAGCAATAAAATGTAAGTTGATCAGCGGAGTCCTACTTGACATGGGTGGTTAAGAAAGCACCCAGGAGATGTGGTTATATGAGAAGAAGTAAATCCCATGAAAAGTTGGAAAAGGAACATACCAGGAAGAGGGTCTAGCAATTTCAAAATCTCTGAGATAGAATGTGCTTGATATGCTCCAGGGCTTCCTAAGAGGCAGGTCAGGCAGTAGCTTGTTAGAAGTCAGATCACCATGGAACATTTTGGGCCACGTAAACGAGTATAGATTTATTTTAAGACTGAGAAGAGACAAGAATTAATTTATATTTTTAAAAGATCATCATGCCCATGTGGAAAATGGGCATTAGAAATGGCCAAAAGTGGAAAGAAGGAGATAAATTAGGAAGTGGTCCACCAGGTGAGATGGTGGCTTGAATTAGTGGTGGTGAGAGAGCTGAATTTTACTATTTTAACAGCAAAACAGATAGGAATTACTCACTGATTCAACATGGGGAATCAGAATAGGCAGAGTGCAAAAATGACCCCCAGGTCTCTATCCATCCCTGCATCGAAGTCCATTATACAGTTACCTTCCAGCTCCTCCCATCAGGAGGTGGAGTCTGTTTTTCCATTCCTTGTATTTGGGCTTGGATATGTAACTTGCTTTGACCAAGTGAATGAGGTATTAGTAGATGCAACACCAGAACAGTCCTAAGTTATTGTTCAGTCACTCAGTCATGTCTGAGTCATTGTGACTCCACGGACTGCAACACGCCAGACTTCCCTGTTCTTCACTATCTCCCAGAGTTTGCTCACATTCATGTCCATTGAGTCAGTGATGCCATCCAACCATCTCATCCTCTGCCCTCCCCTTATCCTTCTGCCTCCAATTTTTCCCAGCATTGGGGTCTTTTCCAATGAGTCAGCAGCTCTTTGCATCAGGTGGCTGAAGTATTAGAGTTCAGCTTCAGCATCAGTCCTTTAAATAACTATTCAGTGGCACTGGCAGCAGTCCTGGGAGGTGAGGTGTGCTGGCCTAACTCCTCTTGGAGGAGGTTGCCCTTACCCCTGAAGTTCCAAGGCTGGGCTTCAAAGAGCTTTGTAGCTTTCACTCTCTCAGAGAAAATGGTGAAACTAGCCTTCTGATACATGGAGACAAATGGGAAAAGAATCCAGGCATCCCAGGAGACAGCATCCTAGACCAGCCAAACCCAAGCTGATCGCCACCTGCCCTCACACTCATGTGAGCCAATCAGCTGAAAACAACTAAGACCAGCCTGGATCTGCACAACCACCCGGATGACCTGCAGCTCAATCAGCTAAATAATGCTTGTTGTTTTAAATCACTAAATTTTGAGGTACAGTGTGTTGCACAGCAATAACCTACTATTACAATGGAAAAGAAAAGAATTAAGTGCAACATTTACATTATATAACTTATAAAAGTACAATACTTACTAAAGAAAGTTTATTTTCTTATTCTATGGGCAGCCCTAAAGTAATATTTATTATAATCAGAGATAGGTTGTTTTAGCCAACTATATAGTATAAGGTATCAGTGGAGGGTGGGTCTATATTAAATATGACAGACCAGAAAATATATGATAAATTCATGTTCTTTAAATTTCACCTTGGGACTTCCCTGGTGGTCCACTGGTTAAGAATCCTTCTGTTAATTCAGGGTTCATGGGTTCTATCCCTGGTCCAGGAAGATTCCACATGCTGCAGGCAACTAGGCCCATGTGCCACAACTAGAGAGCCTGCATGTGCCCACTACTGAAATCCACATGCCCCAGAGCCCACGCTCTGCAAGAGAAGCCACTGCAATGAAAAGCTTGTGCACTGCAATAAAAACTGAGTGTGGCCAATAACAGTAAACATAATAAACTGCTCTCTAATATGTAGTTTCAAGTTATTAAAAAAATTCACCTTAAATAATAATGCTGAGTAAGAATGTAAGAAGTTGCATGTTATCTAGGTTTACAGAAAAGTATTTTTTAAAACTTATATGTATCTTTTGGGTAGCAGCCATCCTGACTGGCATGTAATGGTACCTCATTGTGGTTTTGATTTGCATTTCTCTGATAATGAGTGACATTGAGCATCTTTTCATGTGTTTGTTAACCATCTGTATGTCTTCTTTGGAGAAATGTCTGTTTAGTTCTTTGGCCCATTTTTTGATTGGGTCATTTACTTTTCTGGAGTTGAGCTGGAGGAGTTGCTTGTATATTTTTGAGATTAATCCTTTGTCTGTTGCTTCGTTTGCTATTATTTTCTCCCAATCTGAGGGCTGTCTTTTCACCTTGCTTATAGTTTCCTTTGTTGTGCAAAAGCTTTTAAGTTTCATTAGGTCCCATTTGTTTATTTTTGCTTTTATTTCCATTGCTCTGGGAGGTGGGTCATAGAGGATCCTGCTGTGATTTATGTCAGAGAGTGTTTTGTCTATGTTCTCCTCTAGGAGTTTTATAGTTTCTGGTCTTACATTTAGATCTTTAATCCATTTTGAGTTTATTTTTGTGTATGGTGTTAGAAAGTGTTCTAGTTTCATTCTTTTACAAGTGGTTGACCAGTTTTCCAGCACCACTTGTTAAAGAGGTTGTCTTTTTTCCATTGTATATCCTTGCCTCCTTTGTCAAAGATAAGGTGTCCATAGGTTCGTGGATTTATCTCTGGGCTTTCTATTCTGTTCCATTGATCTATATTTCTGTCTTTGTGCCAGTACCATACTGTCTTGATAACTGTGTAGTATAGTCTGAAGTCAGGCAGATTGATTCCTCCAGTTCTTCTTTCTTAAGATTACTTTGGGGGCTCCTCCCAGTCCGCCCAGCGAACCAGCGCTGCGTGTGGTGCGCCAGCTCCTCCTCCGAAGCCCGCCAGTGGGGCTGGTCTGTTTCGTACGCCTCTGGCCCGTGCCCAGGCCCGCCATGGAAGGGAATGCCCCCGTCGCCGCAGCAGCCCAGTATCAGCCGGCCAGCCCCCCGCGGGACGCCTGTGTCTACTACAGCTGCTACTGTGAAGAAAATATTTGGAAGCTCTGTGAATACATCAAAAACCACAACCAGTATCCTTTAGAAGAGTGTTACGCTGTCTTCATATCTAATGAGAGGAAGATGATACCTATCTGGAAGCAGTAGGCAAGACCCGGAGATGGACCTGTCATCTGGGATTACCATGTTGTCTTGCTTCATGTTTCAAGCGGAGGACAGAGCTTCATTTATGACCTTGACACTGTCCTGCCATTCCCCTGCCCCTTTGACACATACGTGGAAGATGCCTTTAAGTCTGACGAGGACATCCATCCACAGTTCAGAAGGAAATTTAGAGTGATCCGTGCAGACTCGTATCTGAAGAACTTTGCTTCTGACCGATCTCACATGAAAGACTCCAGTGGGAACTGGAGAGAGCCTCCCCCGTCGTATCCCTGCATCGAGACTGGAGATTCCAAGATGAACCTGAATGATTTTATCAGCATGGATCCTGAGGTCGGATGGGGAGCCGTCTACTCGCTGTCTGAGTTTGTACATCGGTTTAGCAGCCAGAACTACTGAACTTGACCTCGGGATGTGGTGCTGCAGAGAAACACTAGAATCTGAACCATCCACCCCTTCATCTGAGACAGCAAACATTATGGTACATTTGGCTTGGAATTATGCTTTCCCCTTTTAATTCAGTTGAGTTGAAAAAAAAAAATAGAAACCATTTTTTCGATATGTCAGGTTGAAACTTGATGTAGTTGCTCAGATATTCCTACTGTTCATTTGTTAAAACCTGTGAAGACTTATGCCAGTAATTGCTTTTGTTTTGATATTGATACATGGACTTCGTGCCTCTCTTGGATGTATCATGTCTCTCTAGCTCCACGGTAAGCTCCTGGAGGGCAGGACCATGGCCCATTGCTTTGTGAACCTCTGATGCCCATAAAGTGTTTGCTTGTAACTGTGCTGCTTCTCAAGAGGGCTGCCATTGTGAGCTGAATCAGCGATAAATGTTAGTCTTTTGGGTCCATTATGTTCTTAGGAAAGTTTTCAGCCCTCTCAGGCTTAAGTGTTCTTTGGCCTATTTATATGATTTTAAATAAAATTGATGTAAATTAATTTTGTTTTAAAAAAAAAAAAGATTACTTTGGCTATTTGAGGTTTTTTGTATTTCCATACAAATTGTGAAAGTATTTGTTCTAGTTCTGTGAAAATACCGTTGGTAGCTTGATAGGGATTGCATTGAATCTATAGATTGCTTTGGGTAGTATAGCCATTTTGACAATATTGATTCTTCCAATCCATGAACACGGTATGTTTCTCCATCTGTTTGTGTCCTCTTTGATTTATTTCATCAGTGTTTTATAGTTTTCTATGTATAACTCTTTTGTCTCTTTAGGTATACTCCTAAGTATTTTATTCTTTTTGTTGCAATGGTGAATGGTATTGTTTCCTTAATTTCTCTTTCTGTTTTCTCATTGTTAGTGTTTAGGAATACAAGGGATTTCTGAGTGTTAATTTTATATCCTGCAACTTTATTATACTCATTGATTAGCTCTAGTAATTTTCTGGTAGAGTCTTTAGGGTTTTCTATGTAGAGGATCATGTCATCTGCAAACAGTGGGAGTTTCACTTCTTCTTTTCCTATCTGGATTCCTTTTATTTCTTTCTCTGCTCTGATTGCTGTGGCCAAAACTTCCAAAACTATGTTGAATAGTAGTGGTGAGAGTGGGCACCCTTGTCTTGTTCCTGATTTCAGGGAAAATGCTTTCAATTGTTCACCATTGAGGTAATGCTTGCTGTGGGTTTGTCATATATAGCTTTTATTATGTTGAGGTATGTTCCTTCTATTCCTGCTTTCTGGAGAGTTTTAATCATAAATGGACGCTGAATTTTGTCAAAGGCTTTTTCTGCATCTATTGAGATAATTATATGGCTTTTATCTTTCAATTTATTAATGTGGTGTATTACATTGATTGATTTGTGGATATTAAAGAATCCTTGCATTCCTGGGATAAAGCCCACTTGGTCACGATGTATGATTTTTTTAATATGTTGTTGGTTCGTTTGCTAGAATTTTGTTAAGGATTTTTGCATCTATGTTCATCAGTGGCCTGTAGTTTTCTTTTTTTGTGGCATCTTTGTCTAGTTTTGGAATTAGGGTGATGGTGACCTCATAGAATGAGTTTGGAAGTTTACCTTCTTCTGCAATTTTCTGGAAGAGTTTGAGTAAGATAGGTGTTAACTCTTCTCTAAATTTTTGGTAGAATTCAGCTGTGAAGCCATCTGGTCCTGGGCTACAAGCAATAAATGCTGGAGAGTGTGTGGAGAAAAGGGAACCCTCTTACACTGTTGGTGGGAACTAGTACAGCAAACTAGTACAGCTGCTATGGAGAACAGTGTGGAGATTTCTTGAAAAACTGGAAATAGAACTGCCATATGACCCAGCAATCCCACTTCTGGGCATACACACCAAGGAAACCAGATCTGAAAGAGACACGTGCACCCCAATCTTCATCACATCAGTGTTTCTAATAGCCAGGACATGTAGGCAACCTAGATGTCCAACAGCAGATGAATGGATAAGGAAGCTGTGGTACATATACACCATGGAATATTACTTAGTCATTAAAAAGAATACATTTGAATCAGTTCTAATGAGATGGATGAAACTGGAGCCCATTGTACAGAGTGAAGTAAGCCAGAAAGATAAAGACCATTACAGTATACTAACACATATATATGGAATTTAGAAAGATGGTAACAATAACCCTATATGCAAAACAGAAAAAGAGACATAGATGTATAGAACAGAATTTTGGACTCTGTGGGAGAAGGCGAGAGTGGGATGTTTCAAGAGAACAGCATTGAAACATGTATATTATCAAGGGTGAAACAGATCACCAGCCCAGGTTGGATGCATGAGACAAGGGCTCATGGCTGGTGCACTGGGAAGACCCAGAGGGATCAGGTGGAGTGGGAGGTGGGAGGGGGGATCGGGATGTGGAATACATGTAAATCCATGGCTGACTCATGTCAATGTATGGCAAAAACCACTACAATATTGTAAAGTAATTAGCCTCCAACTAATAAAAATGGAAAAATATATGTATCAATTAACAGGGTTATACACTTCTTGTTTTATCAAGTAAGGGTAATTTACATACACACATACTCATCTGCTTTTTCTAATGCTGTCATGTCATGAAAGGTGATGCTTTCATGATGTAATACTACTCAGTTTCCTAGGATCCCCCATCACGGTCCAACCTAGTATCATGCCTAGAAAACGGATATGCTCACAGTCCTGGGTCTTTTCTATCCATCAACAATTCACGGAGGATGCTACATAAAGCCACTAAGGAAAATGTCAAAGGTTAAATCTCAAGAGTCTCAGAATACTGTCTTAGCAGTCCCACCATAGAGTCAAGTAACGCAAACAGGAAAGGACTGAGGAAAAGTTAGGTACTTAGTAACTTTTCTGAAAGAAGAAAAAATGGATGTGATGAAAAAGGAGCTATGTAGTAATCTAAAGGTGTGCAGGGTGGGAGGAGGGCACTGAACTATCACCTGTAAGGGAAGTGAGCACATAACAATTTCATCATCCTATGAACACTTTTCTCTGTGGGACTCAAATTCCAGCTGAAGATGTTTCAATCACATGCTTTGCAATGCCTTCTCTAATGTCTTCATTTTTGTTTTAACAACTGCCATAGCACCAATATGTTATCTTAAGAGTCTTTTTTTTTTTTTAATACCACATTTTGTATGTGTTCAGGGAGAGTACCTGCTGCCCTGGTCCCCACCTATGTAATCTGAACCACCAGAGAAAAGGACAGAGAACATCTCTAGTCTGTAATGAAGACCTTTTGTTGTTGTTGTTCAGTTGCCCAGTCATGTCTGACTCTTTTTGACCCCATGGACAGCAGCACACCAGGCCTCCATGTCCCTCAGCATTTCGTGGAGTTTGGCCAACTCCATGTCTGTTGCATCAGTGATGCCATCAGCCATCTCATCTTCTGATGCCCTCTTCTCCTTCTGCCCTCAATCTTTCCCAGCATCAGGGACTTTTCCATTGAGTCATCTGTTCATATCAGATGACCAAAATACTGGAGACCTAACCAAGAACAAAAATCAGTGATGGGAGGGCAGTAGTTATGGAACTAGTGTTCAGGTACAGGGAAGTTTCATATGGCTAACATGATTGACTACTGTGACATTCTACTGAGTAATGAATATTGATTTTTCTTTAAACATGAGAGTTTCCCCAGCAAGTACCTCATTTTAACAATGAATTCTGAGAAGTACTGAACACGCAAAGCCTTTTCTCACTAAAACCTGAAACCCTCCTCCATGAATTACCTGTATCCTGTCTGGATCAGAGCTGATTTGAGCCAAATTGGAAATGGCCGTGCAAACTCTTATCTAGGGCTCTTCCAGTGGAATTTCATATACATGGGTTGTTGCTCAGAACTGCTTTTTTCCCTAAAGAGGTATGATACTCACATTCAGCCTGATAGTTCTACAAGAGTGATTTCTGGAATAACTCAGGTGTCACTGTATGGAATAAAGGGACAGAGCACAGAAAAGAACTGACCAAGGTCTGTTTCACACACAACACGATAGATGGTGAGTGTTATTAATAGATAAAAAAGTAGTCTTTAATGGAGTAAGAGCTAAACCCCTGACATCAAACTGAAAACTCTGAACTCTGGTCATTCCTCAGTCGAGGTGCTTACTGATTTTTGCCTCTGTTTCTGCATGTGTGAAATGAAAATAAGAATATATTCCTCATAGGATACTGTGAAATAAATAACATAAAATAAAGGTAACAAGTAACTGAACTCCCAAATAAGCAAATAGTAGTAATGAAAGAATTGAAAGTCAAATGCGATTATGACATCAAAAATAGGTAGTTTCAGTACAAGGTCAGGGTTGCAAGCCAGCTTTTCTGTGGTTTTCTTGGCTTTCCTCTCCTTACCACAAAATGGCGACCACAGCTCCAAATGTCACGTGCTTGCCTGACTTCATTCAAAGCAGGAATAAAAGGTTATGGGGTTTCCCTTTATGCTCATCTCTTTCTTTGTAAGAGAGGTACCTCAGGCCCACTGGTCATAACTGGGTCATGTGCCCATGTCTTATGTGCAAAGGATGCTGGCGAAGTCAACATCTAGCATTTTTTAGCCTCTTTAATGGTAGCAGGATTCTGCCATCAAGGAGGAAGTTTGGGGCAAAAAGGCTAGTGAGGAGGCAACAATTTCTGCCACAATATATGCAGCAACAAAAAATAGTTGTTGGCAAACAGGTATTGGCTTTAAGTAAAAAATGAAAAATATTAGGTCCTTTTGTTATAATTCTGTCAAACTCTACTCCACATGTGGTGAATTTTCATGACAGATGCTACATAGCCTCCACTTACTATCAATAAGAGTTTGGGGAAGCACCAGTGTCTCCTAATTTTGAATGGTCTTGGAGGGAATCAGTGGTTCTCTTCTGCTACTGAAGCACAGTGGACTAAACCTTTTCTCATACTTTCCTGGTACAGCCAGAGGAACCACATACCTTAGGTGGGAACAATTTACGTTTTGGTCAAGGACTCTGCATTTCGAGCACAGGCAATGGCAATTGGGATAACTAAAGAAGCGGGTGCAGCAGTAGGAACCAGCCTGCAGAGCTGACCTTTCTCCTCCTGCCGCGTGATGCTCATCAGTTCCTTGTATTACGTCAGCGTCTGTAAGAGGTGTCCCAGATCGCTCATGGGCAGGGACACCTCTCCCCAGCTGCTGTGAGTGTTGGCTGCTAACAGTTTACAGTTGCCCTGTTCCCCGAAGAACTGCACTCCACAGACAGGAACGCCACCTCTGTCTGCTCACCCCTGGTCCAGGAGATGCCTGAAGACAGTGAGTCCCTGGACCCCGATCATACTGGCTCCCAAGAGCTTCATGTGCCTGCCTCCCCCCACACCCCAGCTCTACCCAGGTGGTGCAATGGTTAAGAATCCACCTGCCAATGCAAGAGGTGCAAGAGATGCAATCTCTGGGTTGGGAAGATCCCCTGGAGGAGAAAAAGGCAACCCAATCCAGTATTCTTGCCTGGACAATTCCATGGACAGAGGAGTCTGGTGGTCTACAGTCCATGGGGTCACAGAGTTGGACACAACTGATTGACTGAGTGCACACACACACACACACACACACACACACAAACTTCACCTTGGTAGCTTGAAAGAGGTCATGGGGCAGTATTTACACTATGGAAACTGGCAAACGCTGTAAATCTGGTTCCCCACGGCCCCAGAGGTCCCCTTTACCTGGACACTGCTGCCTGGAAGGCTATGCTCCAACCAGAGGTAAAAGCAGCTCTTCTGCCCCTTTCCTTTCTGCCCATTTCTGCTCCCCTCTAACCTTAAAAGAACTGAATTACAGGAATGAGATCACTGGGCAATTTCACCTAACTTCTGACTTCTGCTCTCCAGAACGCACACCATGTCTTGCCCAACCTGTTGCTTCTTTTCCTAGATAAAAAGAACTAAGAATGAAAAATTAAGTAATTAAAGAATGATTAGTTCTCTACTCCCAATGCCCCTCTAAGGAAGCCTGCAGGCAGACCATGTGGGCAATGTCAGTAGAAAGGAAAGGTACTTTAATCAGAAAAGCTGGCAATCTGGGGAGATGATGGACTCACATCCAGAGACTAATTTATTGGCTTTTGAGTGGTGAGCAGCCACACTTGACTCTGGTAACAGAAAGAGTCCACTGCCACTGGCTGACTAGCACAGGAACACAACAGCCTGGCCCTTTGTCTGGAGGTGGAACAATTCTCTGATGGTGTTTAAGCATCGGAGCCCACTGAAATCAGCCTGCTGCTAGGCTTCACCTGAACCCGCGCTTGTTGCTTAAATCCTTCTCCTGCCCTATCCCATTTCCCTCGCCAGCTTCCAGCTTTCTCTGGATAACATTCCCTCAGTAAGTCACTGGCACACGAACCCCCCCACTCAGTCTCTGCTTCTCAGGATCCCAGCTTAAGCTCCCCTGAGTATACCCTTAGCTCCTGCTTACAAAGCCCAAGGCTAAAGACTTCTGTCAATTCTTAGTCCCACTGTCTTTCCAAGGAGTTTCTTTTTGCTTACAATAGCCAGCATAAAATTAAGCCTCTATTTTGCTTGCAACCATCAAAATATTAGGAAGTAAGACATATAGAAAGGAACATAATAGCCACCTTTGTCAACTGCTTTTAAGTTTTAGGATGCAATCTAGCCCAGAAAATTAAATCGGTGAAAATGAAACAAGATCTTAAGTATTGAATCAACTGATGCAATCTGATGTGTTAAAGATGCTTAAAAAGTAAATCTACTCTTTTCCATTACAGTTACATTAAAATTATTCCAATAGCCACATGAAATACGCAGACCCATTAGAAGAAATTATTATGTAATAAAACACTATTATCATCAGTCAGTTAAAACTGAAAGGTTTTGCAGCCTAATATAACTCTAGAAATATCCTGCATATGTAATCACTGCAGTAAGATCTTTGCAAGTGCCACTGCTTCAAGTTAACATTTTTATTTTCTTTAGTGTCCCAACCCTCAAAAGTCAATTATGCTTTGAAAACACCATGTCTTTAAATAATTAAATGCGTTCACATTTCACCCAATGAATAAAACAACCTTAATTAATAGAGAAATCATAGCCTTGTTCACACTCATAGCTCAAATAAATACCTCCTAGGGTTCAACTGAAAACATGGAAATGGGAAGTCGGACCTGCCCTGCTGACTGCTATTCTTCAAAGATCTATAAACTTTACGCCAGAAAGATGGCACAAGCAGTGACTCAGCTATGCATCTGACAGCCCGTGCAGAAGCAGGATGTTTGAACTGCTCAAAAGCTAGGCACCCAAGGATGCAAAATACTGTCATGTACGTATCCTCCTAGGCAGACTTTACACAACTTATTTTACAGTATAGGTAAATCCCTAGAGGGATTTAATCCCTGTAAACTAGTTCAAAGAATCTAAATCAAGTCTCCCTCTAATTAAAGGAACCATGAGGTAAAAAGTTCTGAAAAATGCAAAATCCTTTTTTAAGAGGATTTTAAATAACCACTACCCAACTTATTACACATGGCATCTGATTAAAGTAAGAGAAAGCCTAGCAAGCTGCCAAAAACAGTTGCTAAGAACCTGTTCTTCCCAGGAGACTATGGGTTTTGGGGGACTGTGATGTGTCAATGCAGGCTCATCAGCTGTAACCGAGGTAGCACCGTGGTGGGGATCTTGGTGACGGGGAGACTGCGTGTATGCGGGACAGCTTACGTGGGGAATCTCATACCTTCCTATTAACTGCGAACCTAAAACTGCTCTAGAAAAAATAAAGTTTTATTGTTTTAAAGAACCTGTTCTAGCATTGAAACATGTATATTATCTAGGGTGAAACAGATCACCAGCCCAGGTTGGATGCATGAGACAAGTGCTCGGGCCTGGTGCACTGGGAAGACCCAGAGGGATCGGGTGGAGAGGGAGGTGGGAGGGGGGACCGGGACGGGGAATACATGTAAATCCATGGCTAATTCATCTCAATGTATGACAAAAACTACTGTAATGATGTAAAGTAATTAGCCTCCAACTAATAAAAAATTTAAAAAATGAGACAAGTGCTCGGGCCTGGTGCACTGGGAAGACCCAGAGGGATCGGGTGGAGAGGGAGGTGGGAGGGGGGACTGGGATGGGGAATACATGTAAATCCAGGGCTAATTCATATCAATGTATAACAAAAACTACTGTAATGATGTAAAGTAATTAGCCTCCAACTAATAAAAATTAAAAAAAAAAAAAAAAAAGAACCTGTTCTTTGTTTGTCTGCCTTCAGCAGCAAAATATAAGCCAAGACTTTGTCTCTTCACTGAAGGGTCCCAGGGCCTATAACTATGCCTGGTCCAAAAAAAAAGTGTTTAATAAAGATTTTGTGCGTGGAGGGAAAAAACAAGATAAACAAGTATCTATTTTTTACTAGTAAAACCTTATACTGATCTATTAACAAAAACAGAAGAAACTAACATAACAATGTAAAGCAACTGTAATAAAAATTAAAACAACAGTAACAAAAAACCAATAGCAATGCATTTGCAAAGACATTAAAAATGCTGAAGTTTTAAAAAATCTCAATAATGAAAATCATTCTGTAGAATAAGCAGAAGGCAGTATTTCCCAGCTTTTCTATCTCGAGAAATCAGAGGAACATAATGTAATAGAGACAGTGAAGCACCAATTGGACCCAATATTGAAAGTATATGTTTGGTTCCTTTTCTTACTGGCTGGAATTGATTTGAGGCATTGCCCAGAGCAATTGACATGCTCCCAGCATGGCCAGATACAGTAGCCACCAGCCCCATGTGACTATTGAGCCCTTGCAAAGTGGCCAGTTTGAACTGAGATGAGAGATGTGCCATTAAAAGTAAAATGTACACCAAAGATTTGGGCAAATAGGATTCAATAATGTTTATACTATATACATGTTGCCATGAGAATATCTTGCATATACCTTAAAAACAGGTATTAATATATCTTAAAAGCAACAGTATTAAGATCAATTTTCATATTCAGATTAATTTACTAAGATTATCTTACCTATGTCTTTTTACTTCTTAACATGACTCCTGGAAAGTGTTAAATGACATATGTAGCTCACATGGGTGGCTCAGAATAAACTCTTTGGACATCGTAGCATTAAACAATGTCCTGATTACAGAGTGAAGCTCCTTACTGCAAACACCTATACTTTCTGCCTGGAGAGCTCCTATCAGGCTACAGGAACTCACTGATCCTTTTGTAAGACAAGGTGGTCTTATCAGATAGTTAATGACCCTGGAAGCGCCTTGAGCCAGTGGCTGGAAGTGAGCTGAATAAGTTTACCAGTTGTCTTGACTTTCACTGGGGACAGTTCAGAGGTGCATGTTATCATGTTTCATGGAGTTCCCCAGCAGAGCTGAGCACCAGTCATCCACAAGGCCAACTCCCTTG
The DNA here is from genome assembly GCF_023699985.2 of Odocoileus virginianus. Taxonomy (NCBI): domain Eukaryota; kingdom Metazoa; phylum Chordata; class Mammalia; order Artiodactyla; family Cervidae; genus Odocoileus; species Odocoileus virginianus. Next base: position 2,185,456 of record NC_069682.1, read on the forward strand.
ATAACATTCCTCATTGAGCTCTTTCCCTTCCCCATTTCACCTCCACTCACCCAAGTGTTTCCTGGATTTATTTTCCCAAGAAATTATGCTTGCATCAGAATCTTCTCTCAAGGTCTGCATCTGGCAGAACCGAAATGAAGATAACAGGGAAGACAAAATAAAACAGAACAAAACCTACCAGACACATTCCATACCTGTCAAGGAGTTTTATTTCAACCCTTCATAAACTTAACAACCCCTTCAAGTTAAGTACAGTAAGAGCCTTTGTGACTATCACAACCAGAGATACTGCTTTATCAAAGTCAGGATAAAAATAAAACATGAGAATATGAAAAGAAACCATATGTTCAATTGCACCAAATCTAAATGTAGGGTGTTTTTCCCTCTTGGATCTTTTATTAGATTGCACTCAACTTGGTGTTTTAGAAGATTTTCATAGCTCTATTCTTTTCTCTGATTCTACTTGGGAAATTGTGACTTTTTAAAGGAAATACTGGAATTCAGAGACCCTGAGATGGAATGGAGGGTTTTGTCGTCCTTAACATGGATCTGAATCCTTAGGCCATGTCCCTCGTAAAATGGCCTGATTTTGAGAACAGTGTAAATTAATAAAAACAAACCTTCCACATTCTCTGTCTTCCAAGAGCATCTTCATGCAGTCTGTTTTTAAGCTTTTATTTGAATTCCTTTCCTCTTCTCTCCAAATATCTTGGTAGTAATAAATAAGTCAGTTCCCCACATAAAATATACCTCCATTTTATTACCTTATAGGGCATAATGCTCTCACCACAGTCTTTTAGGCTCTAAGCCCAATGGCGACAAGAATAATCAAGCACTGAGCTCAGGTGCTAACTAGAGTAAATATGGATATTGGCTGCACTTGGTCTATAAATAACAAGATTATTTGAAGATGAGGAGTTTGCTTCCAAAGTTCTGCTGCTCTGAGAGCTTCTTCACAGTCTTACTAGGATGCAGCCTCTTTTATACTTTCATAAGAGAGCAAATGCAGGCAATAGCTTTCTGGGACAAGGAAGTGCATGCGTGCATGCATGCCTCTGGCTCTGGGGGCAGCCTTAGGTAGGGGAAAAGGGTGTTGCTGAGTCATTTATCCAACAGCCTGAGATGTGACATCCTTCCTAGCCCCATGCTTTGTGGTGAACTCATCACGCTGTTAATGGCAGCATAGAATCTAGCATTTTATAGCTTGCCAACACTGGAGTCAGCACAGCATTGAAAGGCAGAGGCTATTTTCTCATCTCCTGAAGACCACTAGATCTATCTTCTTCCCCGCATGCCAAGCCTGGGCATCTGCGATTCCCACCTTCTGTCCATGTCCGCCGAGGGCAAGGTCAGTCCCTCTCTCCTGCAGCCTCAGGGAGCGCTGGGAAGGGAGCCTTGGAGCAGGGCTGTGTTGAGGCCAGCTGGCACGAAGACAGTGACAGCCTGTGGTCCCAGCTCCGCTCCGGTGACACCACCCTCTGCCAGTTGGAAATCGGCCCCTTGGTGAGAGTATGTATATCATAAAAATCAGCTTAAATTACAATTCAGGGTCTCCTTGTCAGGAGAGTAGCTTGCTACACATTTTCCAACACACCTCTGAATTTGGGGGAACTGAAAGAAACATAGTTTATCAAAATCAAATGTTCTCTATCCACACAGAATGAAACCATGCCCTAATAAGGACAAGACATGCCCGGGGTCAGGTTCACAGGCTCCCTTCTCTATGAAATGTTTTGTCTTTTGCCTGGAGACCACATCTAAGGAAAAGAAAGGCAGCATTTTCCAACCAAGAAACAGGTCCCAGTAGTCACAGAATTTAGTCTAGGCCTGCTTTCCACAGGGGCCAAACCTTTTGTGACTCCAGTCACAATACAGTCCCTTGAGGAGCTACACACATGTCATCTTTGTTGAGTGCCTAAGAACTCTTAAGGAGAAAGCAGGCAAGCATCCATTGTAGGAAAAAAAAATCAAATGGGGAAGATTGCACTTAATACTGCATCCTACAATATAACTGGGAAATCCAGGAGGCTGGGGGTGGGAGTTACACAAGATGCTGCAGAATCTAGCTCTGCTTTTTTGTTTTACTGTCATTTCACTGCTAAACATCTGATAACACTGTGTTTCAAGGAAATTACTCTGTAGCACATTTAGGTTTGTAAGAACTGATTTCTAATCACAGCTTACAGATAAATATTCAGCCATTTGCATTTCAGGAAACAACTTCTACTCCTGGATGAACAGATTATCATGCTTATCTTTGGAGAAGCAGGCAGCTATGAGGTTGACTCTTGCCTCATACCTATAGGAAATCTAAGGTTGCTAGACTTCACAGAATTACTGGGAGAGCTTGTTAAAACACATTCCCTAGCCCTACCCCCTGGGATTCTGAATCAGTAAGTGGGGCCAATGAATTAGCATCTTGAACAACCTCCCAGGACTTCCCTCATAGCTCAGTAAGTAAAGAATCTACTTGCAATGCTGGAGACCTGGGTTCAATCCCTGGGTCAGGAAGATCCCCTGGAGAAGGAGATGACAACCCACGCCAGTATTCTTGCCTGGAGAATCCCATGGACAGAGGAGCCTGGCGGGCTATAGTCCATGGGGTCGCAAGAGTCAGACACGACTTAGTGACTCAACCACCACCACCATAACCTCCCAGGTGATGGCAATGCAACTGGAACATGGACCTCACTTTGAGAAAACCTGCTGTAACCCACTACCCTTTAAAGAAGGGTAGATGGTGATCGTGGCACAAAGTCCAGAAGGAAGTGCTCCTGGTCCCATTAAAGGGTCTTCTGTTAAGTCTCTAAGTAGTGCTGTTACAATGTTTACCCAAACACAGTTAAGAGTGACTCTCTGGAGGCAAGAAGACTAGTTGCCTGGTGATAGAATGCAGGGTCAGAGACAATGACCTTTTTGTAAAAACTAATTTTTATTGGAGTATAGTTGCTTTACAATGCTGAGTTAGTTTTCACTATTCAGCAAAATGAATCAGCCACATACATACACATCCCTTCCCATTTGGACTTCCTCCCCATTCAGCTAACAACAACAAAAAGAGACGTATTTCTATAAAAATTATTTGTTTCCATTATAGTCTTTTCTTCCCCCAAACATAAAACTTTTTATTTTGTGTTGGGGTATAGCTGATTAACAATGTTGTGATAGTTTCAGGTGAATAGCGAAGGGACTCAGCCATGGGGTCAGTCCATGGGGTCACAGAGTCAGACATAACTGAGCAACTGAACAACAATGAAATTCTCTCCCAAAGCCCCCTTCCATCCTGGCTGCCATAACACTGAACAGAGTTCCATGTGCTATGCTATAGGTCCTTGTTGGTTATCCATTTTATACATAGCACTGTGTACATGACCTTCCCAAAGTCCCTGGCAAACAAGTTCATTTTCTGAGTCTCTTTCTGTTTTGTAAGTTCATTTGAATCATTTCTTTTTTAGATTCCACATATAAGGGATGTCATATTATATTTCTCCTTCTCTGTTGACTTTCTTCACTCAGTATGACACTAAGTCCATCCATATTGCTGCAAATGGCATTATTTCATTCTTTTCAATGGCTGAGTAACACTCCTTTAGGACACCAGGAGACTCTTTTAAGTTCTACATCCAAGGTTACATTCAGATCATAATATATAATAACTATTTCATTCTCAGTTCATCTGCCTATGAACCATCTTGTTGCCATTCAGTCGCTAAGTTGTGTCCGACTCTTTGTGACCCTGTGGACTGCAGCACTCCAGGCTTCTCTCTCCTTCACCATCTCCTAGAGTTTGCTCAAACTCATGTCCACTGAGTCAGTGATGTTATCTAATGATCTCAACCTCTGCCACCCCCTTTTGCCTTCTTTTGCATTCAATCTTTCCCAGCATCAGGGTCTTTTCCAATGAGTCAGCTCTTCACATCAGGTGGCCAAAGTATTGGAGTTTCAGCTTCAGCATCAGTCCTTCCAATGAATGTTCAGGGTTGATTTCTTTTAGGAGTGATGAACCATTTAGTCAAGTAAAAACTTTTAGGTAAGTATACAGCTTTATATAATGATAAGTTGCTACCCTACTGGAAAGTGTCCCTTTGTCTTCACTTTGCCCCCAGGACTTACACTGAAGGGTATTTAAATATCTGTAATTAAACCAGTGTAGTTGCCCTTTCCATATGGTTTTATGGACTATCTGTGGCAGTCAGAGTGTGCCAGGCATATAAGGCATATTTACCACAAATAATGATTTTTTTTTTTTTTTGTATTTCAAAAAGTAGAATGCTCTTTCCAGAAAAAAAGAAAAGAAATAGAGAAAAAAGAGAAGTTTTTTTGAAAAGCTCATTCTAGACTTTTAGGGCAATGACAACATAATGAAAACATCTTAAAACATTATCATTTATTTATCCATGCTATACACAATATTGAAGGTTGAATGATTAGTTTGATTGACAAAACATTCCGGGAATAACCAAAGAAAATGGCCCTTGTTTTCAATCCTGAGCAATACTATCCCACATGGATCTGTTATTCTCCTATTCAAATTTAGACTCATACAAGGCATGCAAAGTGTCAATACTACTTCTAAAATCCATCAAACTATTCTGATGGAATGGCCAGAAAGTGTTCCAGAATTCAAGTTTCTGATGGTTTAGAGAAAATGCATATTTATCTGAGTTCAGCTTCTTTTTGAAGTTCATCATCTGTATCAACTGATCTGGCACTGATACTCTTTCCACAAAATTACAGGGCCTGTTCTAAAAAGACAGCTCATTCATTTAGCACTGCAGATTATGTTCAGTAGTTTTCCTTACTGCTGTAAGCATATGAAGCATATGAAGTATCACTGGCGTCACTGAAGAATTAGACAAAGACTTTCTCCCCAATTTTGGGTAATAACACAGGCTGTTCTAAACTAACAGAAATGATAAAGAGGGAAGTTAGCTTTACCCTTCCTGATGTCACTGCTTATCACAGGAAAGACAGGATCACCTGCCAGGCATGAAGCCATGTTAATCCAAACACATACAAGGCCTTCTCCACCTCTATGCAGCTCTGCCCCTTGCTCCAGGTATCTCACCACCAGGGCAGGGTGGTGATTACTAAGAACCCTTCTTGAACCTCAATTCCTACCTGATTACTATACAAATATAGATTAAATAGTACAGTGAAGTTGATTCCAAGAAGACTGACATTTTGCCAAAATTTTACAGAATAAATGGAGTTGTGAAACTACAGAGAAATGGGATGAATGGTATTATCCCAACTTTTAAATTCTGAAACATTTCAAAACCATAGAAAGGTTGCCAGTGTAGAAGATCCATGCCCATAAAATCTTCACATGCCTTTGAAGCTTAACATTGTTCCGCATTTGCTTTCTTTGACTCTTTCTGATTTCTTTTCTCTTTTTCCTGGCCACATAGCACGGCATGTGGATCTTAGTTCCCTGACCAGGGATTGAATTCATACCCTCAGCAGTGGAAGCACAGAATCCTAACCACTGATCCATGAGGGAATTCCTATCTCTGCCTCTTTCTGTGTGTATTCTCTATGTACACATAATTACATACACACATACTTACATGCACATACACATTTAAATATATGCACTTTTGTGCATGTATACATATAAACATATGCATATACATTTTGGAGAACATTTGAAAGTTACTTGCAGATATGACACTTCACTCACAAGTATTCAGCAGATTTTTCATAGTGCCAAAGTCAGTCTCCCACATGACCATAACATATTGACTGCATTTGAGAAACAACATTAATACAATATTATCTAATATATAGTCTATTGTCAAAGTCTCCAAATTCTCCCAATAATATCCTTTACAGCTTCATTTTCCCAGGATCCAGTCTAGTACCACAGACTACATTTAGTCATCAGGAGTTGAGATTTCTTTAATCTGGGGCAATATACTGTCTTTCGTGACATTGATATTTTAAGAGTAAAACAGACATTTTCCCAAAGAAGATATACAGACGGTTAAGAAGCATTACAAGAAGAAGCTCAACATTGCTGATTATTAGAAAAATGCAAGTTAAATCTACAAAGAGGTATCATGCTACACCAGTCAGAATGGCCATCATCAAAAAGTTTACAAACAATAAGTGCTGGAGAAGGTGTGGAGAAAAGGAAACCTTCCTACACTGTTGCTGGGAATGTAAATTGGTGCAGCCTCTATGGAAAACTGTATGGCACTTCATTAAAATATTAAAAACAGAACTACCATATAATCTAGCAATCACATTGTTGGCATATACCCAGGAAAGGCCATAATTTAAAAAGATCCATGCACCCCAATGTTCACTGAAGCACTAGTGACAATAGCCAAGAGATGGAAGCAACCTAAATGTCCATCAACAGAGGAATGGGTAAAAAAGTTGTGGTACATATATACAATGGAATATTGCTCAGCCATAAAAAACAATGAAACAATGCCCTTTGCAGTAACACAAATAGACTTAGGGATTATCATATTAAGTGAACAAAGTCAGAGAAAGACAAATATCATATGCTATCACTTATCATCTTTATTTATTTTTTGGGGCTCCAAAATCACTGCAGATGGTGACTGCAGCTATAAAATTAAAAGACTCTTGCTCTTTGGAAGAAAAAGCTATGACAAACATAGACAGCACATTAAAAAGCAGAGACGTTACTTTGCCAACAAAAGTCTGTCTAGTCAAAGCTATAGTTTGTCTGGTAGTCAGGTATGGATGTGAGAGTTGGACCATAAAGGAAGCTGAGCAATGAAGAATTGATGCTTTTGAGCTGTGGTGTTGGAGAAGACTCTTGAGAGTCCTTTAGACTGCAAGGAGATCAAACCAGTCAATCCTAAAGGAAATCAGCCTTTGAATATTCATTGGAAGGACTGATGCTAAAGCTGAAGTTCCAATACTTTGGCCACCTGATGCAAAGAAATGACTCATTGGAAAATACCTTGATGGTAGGCAAGATTGAAGGCAGGAGAAGAGGACGACAGAGGATGAGGTGGTTGGATGGCATGACCGACTTGATGGACATGAGTTTGATTAAGCTCCAGGAGCTGGTGATGGACAGGGAGGCCTGGCATGCTGCAGCCCATGGGGTCACAAAGAGTCGGACATGACTGAGTGACTGAACTGAACTGATCATTTATATGTGGAATCTAAAAAGATGATACAAATGAACTTATAACATATATGGGGAAAGAATCTGAAAAAGAATAGATATATGTATAACTGAATCACTTTGCTATACATCTAAAACTAATGTAATATTGTAAATCAACTATAACCCAATGTAAAATAAAAATTAAACTTAAAAATATTCTGTACAGTCAAGATTTCTCAAGGACAGTCTTCAGTTTAGTTTTCCCAATTCTTTTCCTCATGATTGGTGGTGGTGGCTCAGTCATCTCTGACTCTTTGAGACCCCATGGACTATAGCCCACCAGGCTCCTCTGTTCAAGGGATTCTCCAGGCAAGAATACTAGAGTGGGTTGCCATTTCCTACTCCAGGGGATCTTCGTGACCCAGGGATGGAACCTGAGTCTCTTGTGTCTCCTGCATTGGCAGATGGATTCTTTACCACTGAGCCACCTGGGAAATACTGCCTAGATATCCTTCCCTAATGCATATTCAGGGGCACTGTGGTTTCAGTCCATCTCATTATTGGCAATAACAAATTTGATCAGTTGGAAAAGGTAGTTTCTGCCAAATCTCTCCATTTGTATGGTATCTTAGACAGCATATTAAAAAGCAGAGACATTACTTTATGTCTAGTAAAGGCTATGGTTTTTCCAGTGGTCTTGTATGGATATGAGAATTGGATTATGAAGAAAGCTGAGTGCTGAGAAATTGATGCTTTTGAACTATGGTGTCGGAGAGTCCCTTGGACTGCAAGGAAATCCAACCAGTCCATCCTAAAGGAGATCAGTCCTGGGTGTTCATTGGAAGGATTGATGTTGAAGCTGAAACTCCAATACTCTGGCCACCTGATGAGAAGAGCTGACTCATTTGAAAAGACCCTGATGCTGGGAAAGATTGAAGGCGAGAGGAGAGGGAACGACAGAGGATGAGATGGTTGGATGGCATCACCGACTCAATGGACATAGGTTTGGGTGGACTCCGGGAGTTACTGATGGACAGGGAGGCCTGGTGTGCTGTGGTTCATGGGGTCGCAAAGAGTTGGACACGACTGAGCAACTGAAATGAATTGAACTGAACTGAACTCCGCTTTGTGACACTTTGAAGACTATGTGAATAGTCCCCTGCTTAACAACCTTTAACCTTGTGGCTAGCATCCACTGCTGACTCTTGCCTAAATCAATTATTTCTACGGTGTTTGCAAAATAAGCATTATATATACTGGAGATAGAGTCCAACACAAAAGCCCATTAACTCATATAGAGAAAATAGTCTTCATTGGAATTGATCCTGTTAGAGTTTGATAGTTTCCTCTTTAGTTTATGAGAAAATACAATATTGGTGGATAATTCTTTGGGTACAACCATTAGCTTTTTCTAGGATAATTCAGATATATGAAAGGATGAAAATGCACAGGCATGAATTCAAATAAACCCTTTAAAAACAACAAAGCCTGCACATGGCAACAAAGAGAAAGTCTACACACAGCAACAGAGACCCAGCACAGTCACAAATAATGCATTTTAAAAATTATAGTTTTCTTTGGCCTAGAGTAGTCATGTAATCACGGAGAAGGCAATGGCACCCCACTCCAGTACTCTTGCCTGGAGAATCCCATGGATGGAGGAGCCTGGTAGGCTACAGTCCATGGGGTGGCTAAGAGTCGGACACGACTGAGCGACTTTACTTTCACTTTTCACTTTCATGCATTGGAGAAGGAAATGGCAACCCACCCCAGTGTTCTTGCCTGGAGAATCCCAGGTTCAGGGGAGCCTGGCGGGCTCCCATCTATGGGGTTGCATAGAGTCAGACACGACTGATGCGACTTAGCAGCAGCAGCAGCAATCATGTCATCAAAATTATTTATTCTGAGGACTTCCCTGGTAGTTCAGTAGCTGAGACTCCATGCTTCCAATGTAGGGGGCCTGGGTTTGATCCCTGGTCAGGGAACTATATCCCATATGCCACAACTAAGAGTACACATACCACAGCAAAGAAAGATCAAAGATTCCACATGCTGCAGCTAAGAACTGGCCTAGCCAAATAAATAAACTTCTTTTATTTTTTTTAATTATTATGATTTTAGATGGAGACAGCCTTTGGTATTAAATGAAGAAAAAAATTGCATGTCAGCATTGCAAAGCAGAATGCAGAATGATTAACCTATGCAGTAGTTTTCAATACTGCATCAGATAACTGACTTGGTTATTTTAGTCTGTTGGAACTGCTATAACAGAACACCACATACTGGGTGGCTTACCTACAACAGAGATTTGTTGATCACAGTTCTGGAGGTTGGGAAGCCCAAGATCAAGGTGCCATTCTGGGTGACGTTCTTGTGAGAACCCTCTTCCAGTTCAGAAGCCAGTGTCTCAGTGTCCTCACATGGAGAAGAGGTTAGGGATCTCTCTTGAGGTGCTCTTATAAAGCCATCAATTCTGTTCAGGAGGGTTCCACCTTCAAGATTAAAGGCCCCATCACTTCCCAAAGGCCCCACCTCCTAATGGCATCACCTTAGGGGCTTAGGATTTCAACATGTGAAGTTTGGGGGGATACAGACATTCAGACCATAGCAAAGGTTATCCTGGTCATTCTATTTATCAAATTAGGTCCCCCAAGGACTCACCTGCCTGCTCAAATGTCACCTCTTCAATAACAAAAGAATATCTATGTACCTTTATCATGTATATATGAACATGATTTCTAATCATTCTGTAATAACATTTCCTCACTCCTGTCACCTATTTCCTTCCTATTGCCCTCCTTCATTGTCATGAACACAGCTATATTTCTGGAATTATCTCATTTGTCTCTATGTTTCTCTTCTAGGAGATGAGCTCTACATTAAAATGAAGGGTAGAGGAGCAGAGAGGCCTTCCCCACCTTGTTCAGTGTGACCTCTCTAGTGCCTAAAATTGAACCTGGCAGAGTGTGGACAATCAATACATGTTTGGGTTTTTTTTTTAATTATGTATTTAGTTATCTCTGGCTGTGCTGGGTCTTCATTACTGCACATGGGCTCTTTCTAGTTTCAGCGAGTGGGGTCTACTCTTCATTGTGGTGCACAGGTTTCTTCTCACTGCAGTACCTTCTCTTGTTGAGAAACACGGGCTCTAGGTCACGCTGGCTCAGGAACAGGGGCATGTGGGCTTACAGCTCAGGCTCCGTGGTTGTGGCACAAAGGCTCAGTCATTCTTTTTTTTTTTTATTTTTTATTAGTTGGAGGCTAATTACTTTACAATATTGTAGTGGTTTTTGTCATACATTGACATGAATCAGCCATGGATATACATGTATTCCCCATCCCAATCCCCACTCCCACCTCCCACTCCACCCGATCCCTCTGGGTCTTCCCAGTGCACCAGCCCTGAGCACTTGTCTCATGCATCCAACCTGGGCTGGTGATCTGTTTCACCCTAGATAATATACATGTTTCGATGCTGTTCTCTTGAAACATCCCACCCTCGCCTTCTCCCACAGAGTCCAAAATTCTGTTCTATACATCTGAGTCTCTTTTTCTGTTTTGCATATAGGGTTATCGTTACCATCTTTCTAAATTCCATATATATGTGTTAGTATACTGTAATGGTCTTTATCTTTCTGGCTTACTTCACTCTGTATAATGGGCTCCAGTTTCATCCATCTCATTAGAACAGATTCAAATGAATTCTTTTTAATGGCTGAGTAATATTCCATGGTGTATATGTACCACAGCTTCCTTATCCATTCGTCTGCTGATGGGCATCTAGGTTGCTTCCATGTCCTTGCTATGATAAACAGTGCTGCGATGAACATTGGGGTGCACGTGTCTCTTTCAGATCTAGTTTCCTCAGTGTGTATGCCCAGAAATGGTATTGCTGGGTCATATGGCAGTTCTATTTCCAGCTTTTTAAGGAATCTCCACACTGTTTTCCATAGCGGCTGTACTAGTTTGCATTCCCACCAACAGTGTAAGAGGGCTCCCTTTTCTTCACACCCTCTCCAGCATTTATTGCTTGTAGACTTCAGTCATTCTGCAGCATGCTGGGATCCTCCTGGACCAGGGATTGATCCTGTGGCCCTTGCATTGCAAGGCGAACTCCCAACCATTGGACCACAAGGGAAGCCCAATAGATTTTTTAATAATAAATGAATAAAGGAACACACACCACCAGGGAATTCATGAAGTCCCCTACGAACAAACGAGTTCCATTCTAAGAGAGCATTCATTAAGTAAAATCTGTTCATAAGTCCAACAAAGTTACCCTGGGTACCCAACTAACACAATCAGCTATATAGGACTGTACTGTGATAGGTTTACAATACTTTCCATACAAATAATACATTAAAAAAATAAGACATTTTTAATCTTACAGTGCCAGCTGCATCACCCTGCCTTTCTACTTGCTTCTGGACATCCCAGGATTGAAATAAAGATCCTATGCTACTGTACTCTATGCAGCCTGTATGGTAAAGTACACAAAAGCACAACCAGCTGCAGCAGACACACACATGTGACCATGTGTGCCAGACACGTGAACTGACTTATGTAATTGGACATGCAGACGTAAAGCTCACAACTCGAAGGCTCATAAAGGAGACTTTTCATGTAGGAAGCACTGTTGTTAAGCTTTCCACTGAGTACCTATTGACTCATTTGAGGCTTCCCTGTTCTCCTTCATGTGCAGCAGTCATGCCACGGTATCCCTCTTTCTGCCAGACGTGGGTACCTGGCAGGTCTGGCTGCACTGGTAGGTCCTACTTGCACCGGGATTCACGTCTGTCACCTAGCTGTAGTCTAAACATAGTCTGTGGGTTTTCAGTCTTGCTACCTCACTGTCCCCTTTTTATAAGAAGATTTTAAAAATATGATAAATGACACATCCCCAAACTGCTAACACCTTTCCAGAAATCCCTCTGTAATTTATCAACATTTTCAAAAATAACCCAATGACAAGCCACCCTGACAACACAGCAAGAAAACAGACCTACAGCTCATTAGGCCTGAACTTCTGACTAGTCAGAAGCATAGCAGGGCGAATATAGCACAATTAACTTTTCTTAGATAAGTAAAAATTTAGGCACCCAGGGCATGACTTGACCCATGGCAGAGATGAACGGGCACTGAAGCAGTACAGACTTCTAAAGGTGTGGAGATGAAGCTTTCTTTCATCATCAGGAGAGTGAATATTTTCCACAAAGTCTGCTCATGGAATAAAACATGCCATCAAAATACAAGGCAGAGGCTGTGTGACATCCCTGCCAGGCTGCATAAGCACGCAGGTGCCCCATGACAGGCGCTACCCCTCAGCCATCGGGACTAAAAATAGTTCTTTGCTGTCACTGCTACAGGGTAAAGACTTTGACATAATTTACCAGATTTGACTAGAGCTTCCCCCTGCCTTTTTTCTTTTTTTTAACTTTCAATGAGGCTCTGAACTCTTCCCCTCAAAATTGAATCTGACAATTGCAAACCAAGGAGATTTAAAAGAACAAACAGGCTCCAAGTTTTCTTCAAGCCTGGTTAGATAGACTTCATGTGCCTTGAGCTTAGCCGTGGGCCAGAGAGAGCTCATCCAAGCACTTCCTCAAAGGTGACAGAATGGGATGGCTTCATCTTTTCTCTAAATATTTGGCCATGTTTCCTCTTCTTTTCATCTATTTTAAACTCTCCAGCAGCCACTCCCCATGCGATGTGACCTCTGGTATTGAGATGAAATTAGTTCAAGAGGAAACAGCTCTTTAAAAACTAAATATGGAACAAAGAAGCCAGAAGTAACTGGTGGAGACTGGAATGATGGGACCTACAGAAACGTGTGAATCGTTATATTGAGTTTTGCTTTAAATGGGAGGGGAAATTGGGGTGACAAGCTGGAAGGACCCAAAATCAAGAGAATTCCATTTTTAAAGGGACAAAAATAAGAGCACATGGATATGATACAGAAAGGCAAATTCAGGGCAGAGGGAGGAGTTTCCAGAGCAGGCAAGACAGGATGATGCTCCATTTCAGAAGGGGCGGTGGGGGGGGGGGGGGGTGTTTCACAGTTTCCTTCTGAGCAAAAGGAATGAGGCAGAGACCATGTGGATAGATGCAAGGTCAGTAATGTGATGTGGAAGGCATGGGGATGTTCTATTCTGATGGCTTCTCTATACTTCATGAAACAAGAAGCAAGAATATCAGCTCCAAGTGGGAATGAGGAAGAAAGGAGGAGAAGGTCTGAAATAGTTATTAAGAAAACAGGAGAGCAAAAGAATTTGGGAAAACCATCCAACTCCCCAGCAGCTCAAAGGACTCATGAGTGCTTCCTGGTTTATAAAGTCAAGGAAAATCAGCCACCATGATGAGTTTTCTCCAGCCGTGTTTAACTGGACAAGTGCAGGCAACATGTGAGAAAGGGGTGAATGTAATAAGCATTAGATTTTTGCCAAGTGAATAAAAACAAAGGAGAAAGGAGAAATGTGCAAAGTATAGGCAAGAGAGAAATTATGTCAGTTAGACTCTGAGCTGGCATGGGGCAAGGAGAGAGGAAGGGGACAAGGGCTGGTCAAGAAGGTGATGGATTTCAGATCATAGTGGGACTGATGAATTGTTGAAGCTGAAGTATAACAGGGCACAAGGGTCCTCGAGAAGTTATCCTCACTGTCATACAGGGCTCCAACAGTAGGGTAAACGAAGGAGCAAGATGTCAAGGAAAGATAAACAGAAGAGATAGTCCCCATATTGTTTAAGGCTGCCATGGGAACAGACAACTCAGACTAGAGCTCTCTTAAGGGAAAGATAAAGCTGTCTAGTAAGGAAGAAATTAAAAAGGATTACCAGAGAATGGAGGAGAGCCTGTATGTATAAATGTAGACCTAGGGACAACCCTTCCTTTATGAGATTGTATATATAAGAAAACAAGGTAATCAGCAAGAAGGAAAAACAACCTTGAAACAAATTTCTGGTGGCAGCCCCAGCAGTGACCTGGAGCCTTCCTGCAGCCTTTAAGATTCATAAAACCAAAGACTCATTGTTCGATTTCTAGCCAAACCCATTTTCCAGATAAGTAGCCAAACTCAAAGAAGTGGAAGAATTTACTAAAAGCTATACAGCTACAATGCTGACATCTTGAATTACTTTTTAAAAGGGGACAATGACTGTCTTCATGTCAGTCAAACCACATGAAATGAATATTTTATAGGTCAAAAGTGGTTGAATATTGTCACTTTCATGCTGATAACCTAACACATGCTGGCATTCTTTCCAAGAATGAGTAATGAATTTTTTTTTTTTTTTAATAAAGTGGTATTCAGTTGGTTCCTTACAAAACCCTACAAATTTTATCAGGAAAATTCCACTAAGCTCTGTGGAGTTAACTGTAAATAATCTCCTAAAACTGAGGTCAAACTTAACCTCCAGTAAGAAGAAGAGGAAGAATCCAAAAGTAATGGATCAGAGCAGCCATCTGGGGCTGTGACCAAGAGATTACTGGTGACCTTCAAATCTAAATTAAGGTGACCTGAGACAAGTGTAATTGGATTATGACTATAAATATAATGCTTAAGGCTAAGGAATTACATTGTATATTAGGAAAAGGAGAATGGTCACCAAGATGTCTATAAAAGGAAACACAGAGTCAAACCCAAGGAGTGTTGTCTCCACCCATCTCCATGGAGGGATATACAATCTTGGGAATGGATGCCGTTGGTCTACAAAGCTCAATGATCCCAGCAAAGAAGCTCAAGTCATCCCCTCTGAAAGCCACAATCTCTGTGAAGCTTCCCCCTGGGACATGACCACAAAGAGAGACTGCCATGTCAAATCACACAGAGGCTAGAATTTCTGGTGGTTATATTTCTCATCAAATATTCATCAATCAGCTTTATTTTTCACACATTAGCCTCTGTACTTGGGGACTGTGGTTAATGTGCATTAGTGTTTGAGACATAATGAAGCTGGGCTTCCTTGGTGGTGCAGTGGATAAGAATCCACCTGCCAATGCCTGGAACACAAGTTCTATCCCTGGTCTGAGAAGATTCCACATGCTACAGAATGACTAAGCCTGTGTGCCACAACTACTGAAGCCTGCACACTCCAGGGCCCACGAGCCATGACTAGTGAGCCCCTGCACACAACCACGGAAGCCCACGTGGCCTAGAGCCAGCGAGTCACAGCTGCTGTGGCCGCGTGCTGCCTCTACCGAGGCCCACGTGCTAGAGCCTGTGCTCTGCAGCAAGACAGTGGCCCCTGCTCTCTGCAGCTAGAGAAAGCCATGCGTAGCAGTGAAGAGGCTGCACGGCCAAACATAAATAGATAAACATAGCCGTGTGTGGTGGTGGTGGTTTTAGTCACTAAGTCCTGTCTGACTCTTGCAACCCCACAGACTGTAGCCCACCAGGCTCCTCTGTCCATGGGATTCTCTAGGCAAGAATACTGGAGTGGAATAGCAGTGTGTACATGTCAAAAATACATATAAATAAACAGATAAATATAGCAGCATGTGCAAAAAAGAAATAAAAACAAAAATGATAAAAAATGATAATAAAAATGATTTTTTAAAAAGACATAATAAAGAAGATGCAAATCCCTGGAATCACCAGCAGACTTTCCTCACACCAGTACTGCTGCTCCTCTTGGCCCAAGCGTGGATCAAAAAGAGGTGGCTCAGCCTCTGTGCAAGGTCAGTGAGACAGGACAGGCAGGTAACACTTTCAACTGAGAGAGACTCTCAGCCATGCAAATGTTGGTGGATAAATATCCTGACTTCCTCACTCCTCAGTGGGAAAACAGACATATCCTGTACTGTCTCCCCAAGGGTCTTCCAGACACTAAATCAGAAGCTGAGAAATCAGATTCTTCACCCTTCAAAATCAAATGAGGGTTCTGGAGAATTCAACAATGTACAGAAGGCCACCCAGGAGCATCTGTTCAGTCTTTTCCCATTTGACAGGACTTCGTGAGTGCTCACTCAACCGTGCCCTACTCTTTGTGACCTCACAGACTGTAGTCTGAGCTTTTCCTAACAAGAATACTGTAAGCAGGTTACCATTTCCTCCAGGGGATCTTCTTGACCCAGGGATCAAATCTGAATATCCTGCCTCACCTGTTTTGCAGGCAGATTCTTTTAATACTGAGCCACCAGGGAAGCCCATTTGATAGGAGGTCACACTTTTTATTTACATGGTAAAGAATCCAACTGCAATGCAGGAGATGTGGGTTCGATCCCCAGCCTGGAAGATCCCCTTGAGAAGGAAACGGCAACCCATTCCAGTGTTCTTACTTGAACAATTCCATGGACAGAGGAACCTGGTGGGCTACAGTCCATGGGGTCACAAAAGAGCTGGATATGACTGAGCTACTAAACAACAAGACACTTTTATAAACTGGTTCCATAAGTGAGAAGGAGAAGCCCAAAGTCTGAGTTACATGTTGACTTGATGTGGCTACAAGTATATGAAAAAGAACATAGAATAACAAGAGCAAAGATAAAAGCAGATAGTAAGCAAGGGCAGAGAGTGGTAAACAGCCAAGTTAGCACACACTGGAAGTGACAAGAAACAGTATTCTAGCAGCTATCATATTACTCATAGACTGCAGAGTTGAGCCCTGAGCTATCTGTGGCTGAGCACTTTGCATATTTTATCCTCACAATAACACTTTTTATTATTTTATTCTTACATTAACACTCCAGGTAGTTACTATTATCAGATGTTCCACTTTGCAGATGACAAAAACAAGGCTTGATGTTAAATCCAAAGTAAACAACTGGTAAGCAGCAGAGTTAGGATGTATGCCCAGGGGTCAGTTCAAAGACCACACTCTGCAACTAATCTGTTCTATTGCTCTTTTCTCTGTGCTGGACAAAGGTAGGGAGAGTTATGTCTCAGAAGGCTGTATTTTGAGAATGGAAGTGAGCATAAGGAGGGGATGGTGGTGGTAGTGGTGGTTTAGTCTCTAAATCGTGTCTGACTCTTGTGATCCATGGACTGTAGCCCACCAGGCTCCTCTGTCCATGAGATTCTCCAGGTAAGAATATTGGAGTGGGTTGCCATTTCCTCCTCCAGGGAATCTTCCCGAACCCAAGGATGGAACCTGAGTCTTCTGCATTGGCAGGCATTCTCCTGCATTTCAGACAGAAGATTCTTTACCTCTGAGCCACAGGAGAAGTCCAAGGAGGGGATGGGAGTTCCACAAAGAAACAGGATTCAGGGTCCGATCTGCCTACTCTGGCAAATGCTGAGGCCATTCAGTACAAGGAAAGTATAGTCTGGAAGTATGCAGCCACTGGAGACTGGCCATCATTCAGCACAATAGCTCATCCTCCAGCAGGAATGCTCCCTACTAGAAGAGATTGGGATGAGGGGAAGGGGGACTAGAGGCAGTTCAACATTTCTCTTCTGAAACTAAAGCAAAAGTTGTGATTAGAGAAAACAGCAGCATACACATAACTTGAGTAGGGGAAATTGTAGACGCCACATCACACCAACTCAAAGTGAAACGACAATGTCAAATGTTAGGGAGGATATGGAGCAACTGAACATCTCCTATATTGCTGGTGGGGTTATAAAATGGTACAACCACTTTTAAGAAAGGCCTGGCCATCCCTTGTAAGATTACATGCCAGCCTTATTACCCAGAAATTATATTCCTCAGTACTTACCCACCAAAGAAACAAAAGATGTGCAAAACGGTTCATAGTTTTATTCACAATAGCCCAAAATCAGAAACAACTCAAATGTTCAACTCGATAAATGGGTAAATGAATTGTGGTATGTACATACAACGCATATAACACAAAGAGGAAAGGAAGGAATTATTGACAATATACAACAGTAGACCTCAGAGGCATAGTGATAGGCATGGCAGCACACACTTTCTAGAACAGCTACAGTAGTGATGATGGAAATCACATCAGTGGTTACTTTGGTTGGGGGAGGGGGCTGCTGAATGAAGGCTGCTGCTGAGTCACTTCAGTCTTGTCCGACTCTGTGCGACCCCATAGACGGCAGCCCACCAGGCTCCCCCGTCCCTGGGATTCTCCAGGAAATGGAGTGGGCTGCCATTTCCTTCTCCAGCACGTGGAAGTGAAAAGTGAAAGTGAAGTCGCTCAGTCGTGTCCGACTCTTAGTGACCCCATGGACTGCAGCCCACCAGGCTCCTCCGTCCATGGGATTTTCCAGGCAAGAGTACTGGGGTGGGGTGCCGTTGCCTTCTCTGCTAAATGACTAGAAAGGGGCATAAAGACTATTTTCAGGTGATACAAAAATTCTATCTTGATTAGGGTGTGGGTTTTTTATATGTGTATATATATATATATACACACACATTTGTGAAAACTCATAGAACTATAAAGTTTAGATATGTGCTTTTCCTTAATGGAAATTACACTTATTTTTTTTTTTTTTTTTTTAGGGAAAAAAAAAAGAACTACATCAGTAGACTTATTCATACGTTATCAAGTTTCAGGACAGCTGGGGAAGTTTTTGTTGCAGTCCATGAGTCAATGAATTATCATTTCCCACAGGAATAAATGTCATAACTACAGAGGAATCCTTTGTTTTTCCCTCAAGTACAACATATTATCACATTCATTTCTTTTAGACAAAATATTGGGTCTAAATTGCAGTGGGAGGCCCTACAGTAACAAATTGTTTTCCATCTGGCACATTTGTTATTTTCCCTTTCTATGCACATTAGAATTTTCTTGGGAGGATTTATTTTTTTGTTTTTGTTGTTTTATTCCATTATACCTTCAGAGAGCTTTTATCTCTATATGGTAACTACAGATTTCTATATATTAATTTTGTATCTCATCTAATATACTGAAATCACTCCTTACTTTTATTATTTTTTTATTTTTTTATTTTATTTTTTTTCCATTTATTTTTATTAGTTGGAGGCTAATTACTTTACAACATTGCAGTGGTTTTTGTCATACATTGAAATGAATTAGCCATGGATTTACATGTATTCCCCATCCTGGTCCCCCCTCCCACCTCCCTCTCCGCCCTATCCCTCTGGGTCTTCCCAGTGCACCAGGCCCGAGCACTTGTCTCATGCATCCAACCTGGGCTGGTGATCTGTTTCACCCTAGATAATATATATGTTTCAATGCTGTTCTCTTGAAACATCCCACCCTCGCCTTCTCCCAGAGTCCACAAGTCTGTTCTATACATCTGAGTCTCTTTTTCTTTTTTTGCATATAGGGTTATTGTTACCATCTTTATAAATTCCATATATATGTGTTAGTATACTGTAATGTTCTTTATCTTTCTGGCTTACTTCGCTCTGTATAATGGGCTCCAGTTTCATCCATCTCATTAGAACTGATTCAAATGAATTCTTTTTAATGGCTGAGTAATATTCCATGGTGTATATGTACCACAGCTTCCTCATCCATTCATCTGCTGATGGGCATCTAGGTTGCTTCCATGTCCTGGCTATGAGAAACAGTGCTGCGATGAACATTGGGGTGCATGTGTCTCTTTCGGATCTGGTTTCCTCAGTGTGTATGCCTAGAAGTGGTATTGCTGGGTCATATGGCAGTTCTATTTCCAGCTTTTTAAGGAATCTCCACACTGTTTTCCATAGTGGCTGTACTAATTTGCATTCCCACCAACAGTGTAAGAGGGTTCCCTTTTCTCCACACCCTCTCCAGCATTTATTGCTTGTAGACTTTTGGATAGCAGCCATCCTGACTGGCGTGTAATGGTACCTCATTGTGGTTTTGATTTGCATTTCTCTGATAATGAATGATGTTGAGCATCTTTTCATGTGTTTTTTTGCCATCCGTATGTCTTCCTTGGAGAAATGTCTGTTTAGCTCTTTGGTCCATTTTTTGATTGGGTCATTTATTTTTCTGGAATTGAGCTGCTGGAGTTGCTTGTATATTTTTGAGATTAATCCTTTGTCTGTTGCTTCATTTGCTATTATTTTCTCCCAATCTGAGGGCTGTCTTTTCACCTTGCTTATAGTTTCCTTTGTTGTGCAAAAGCTTTTAAGTTTCATTAGGTCCCATTTGTTTATTTTTGCTTTTGTTTCTAAAATTCTGGGATGTGGGTCATAGAGGATCCTGCTGTGATTTATGTCAGAGAGTGTTTTGCCTATGTTCTCCTCTAGGAGTTTTATAGTTTCTGGTCTTACATTTTGATCTTTAATCCATTTTGAGTTTATTTTTGTGTATGGTGTTAGAAAGTGTTCTAGTTTCATTCTTTTACAGGTGGTTGACCAGTTTTCCCAGCACCACTTTTTAAAGAGGTTGTCTTTTTTCCATTGTATATCCTTGCCTCCTTTGTCTCTTGGGAGGATTTAATAAGCAGATATTATGCATTTGTGTCAAAGTTCCTCCAATCTGATGTACATTGATTTTTCTTCAAAAATTAAGCAAGTAGTTCATCATAAGAAAAAGTTAAATTTTTGACATCACACAGTGAGGAAATGATCTTTGAAGGTGTTGAGAAAAGTAGAAAGAAGGGGGGAAAATCAGGTACACTAAAATTCAAATGCTCACCTTGTGACCAACACTGGAGAAAGTGCTTTTCATGTGCAATCTCATTAATCCTCAGAGCATCCCTGCCAAGCAGGTGTTATGTACGTGACATGAGGAAACAGGCTCCTAGAAATTAATGTGCCCACAGTTCAGAGCTAGTGAAAGATGGAGCCAGACTTCACTCCAGGTTTACATAACTCCATGGCCTCCATTTTTGTTGCCCTGGGACATCCATCCATTTCCTCACCCAATAGATGTTTATCAAAGTGCCTACTGCTTTAAGCATTAAGGGCCTAGCTGTGAGTAGCAACCCATCACCTGCACTGCTGGAGCTTATATTCTATTTGGAAATTGGTGGTGTTAAATTATGCCAACAGATTCTCTGAAAATCTTTTCAACAATTGGAACTTAATGTCCCTTCCCCTGGGTGTAGACTAGACTTAGTGACTGACTTGTAACAAATAGCCTAAGTGGTGTGTCACTCTTGAAACTAGGTCATAACACACTGTGGCTGCCTCTTCTGGATCATTTGCTCTGAGGGAAATCAGTGGTCCGTGGTGAGAAGGCTCAAACAGCCGTGTGAAGAGGCCCATGTGGTGCAAGCCTGAGGCCACCTGCCAACAGCCATGGGAGTGAACTTGAAAGCAGACACCCTAACCTCAGTCAAAATCTCCAGAAGAGATTGCAGCCCTGGTTAATACCCTGGCTATAACCTCATGAGACAACTTGAGCCAGAGGCATCCACAAGTTACTCCTGAATTCCTGATCCACAGAAACTACGAGTTAAATATTTACTGTTTTAAGCCAGTGATCATGGCTAACTTGTCACCTGGTAATAGAGTGTATGAAGATGTGCCAGGAAGGAAACAAAGGACTGAAAGAAATGGAAAAGTGCTGGTGTTGTTTTAGGTAAAGTGGACATGGATGGCATCTCTGAGCATTTACTATTTTACATGAGACATGAAGGTGGAGAACAGAGAAGTGTCTGTTGGATTCTGGGGCATGTAGGTAGCTGCTTCCTTGACAAGATCAGCTACTGCGAATGGTGGAAATTGAGACCGATGAGAATACCATGGGGAATAAATGGAAAGAAAGAGGTAGAAGTATTATCTGTATATGTCTTCCTAAGACCTTAACTAGAGGAACAGAAATGGAGAGTGCCACCGATGGTGGTGGCATTTTGCTGTTCTTGCTACCTTTCTGAAATGACAGATATTTTTGTTTGCACATGTGTTGAGAAAAAAAATGAAAAAGGAGGACATGCTCAAAGAGGGAAAAAAGATGCACAATCTCAGCACAAACACAGGGACCAGACAGGAATGATATTTCCTACATCATGACCAGAACTGTCTGCCTACGGTAGACAGAGTTGGAGGGTAGGTTTTTGTGAAGCTCTGTGGTTATGAAGATGAGGGAATTTATGGCAAGTTTTATTAGGGTAAAATTTCTTTTAAAACACACATCAATTTTTAATTATATAATTATCTAAAATACTGCCCAAAAGAACCCTAGATGTGTTTTTATCTTGAATAAACTGCTTTGGGGTTTTGTGTCTTAACATCTCCTATGCCTCATGCTTATAATCATGGTGAGTTATGTGCAAGTTTTCCAATGTTATATTTTCACACCTTTATATTTTCGCTTGTTACACTTAGTTTATTAACCTGACTTTTATTTTAATGTACATAACGAAGCATGGATAATCTTCTCCATGGATATTCAGTCTTTCCACTTACTGGACTGTTCACTCTCTACACTAATTAGAAATGATACCTCCACTAAATTCTCATATAATCATGAGTCTATTTCTGGACTAACAATTCTTTCTGCTGATATACTGGCCTATGCCTATATCTAGACCTTACTCTTTTTCTATTGCAAAATATCAAATACACACAAAAGGATACTGAATACAAATATACTGCAGCTTAATGAATTGTACAAATTGTCTGGAATCTGAGTTGATAGTTCACACAAATACACTAGCATTTTGGCTGGCATTACATAAAACTAGTAGATTATAATTCTTATTATCAGTTCTATGAACTTGACATTAGTGAAGGGAGGCATTTGAAAAGTCCCTAATTTATATATATTCCCATATTATATGTTTTCCTTACATGTTTATACATCCGCTTATGCATATTTTCTTTTAATTACATTTATACCTTATTTAACTTATATGCAGAGTACATCATGAGAAACACTGGGCTGGAAGAAGCACAAGCTGGAATCAAGAATACCAGGAGAAATATTAATAACCTCAGATATGCAGATGACACCATCCTTATGGCAGAAAGTGAAGAGGAACTAAAAAGCCTCTTGATGAAAGTGAAAGAGGAGAGTGAAAAGGTTGGTTTAAAGTTCAACGTTCAGAAAACTAAGATCATGGCATCTGGTCCCATCACTTCATGGCAAATAGATGGGGAAACAGTGGAAAGAGTGGCTGACTTTATTTTTTTGGGCTCCAAAACCACTGCAGTTGATGATTAAAAGATACTGACTCCTTGGAAGGAAAGTTATGACCAACCTAGATAGCATATTAAAAAGCAGAGACATTACTTTGCCAACAAAGGTCCATCTAGTCAATGCTATGGTTTTTCCAGTAGTCATGTATGGATGTGAGAGTTGGACTATAAAGAAAGCTGAGCACCGAAGAATTGATGCCTTTGAACTGTGGTGTTGGAGAAGACTCTTGAGAGTCCCTTGGACTGCAAGGAGATCCAACCAGTCCATCCTAAAGGAGATCAGTCCTGGGTATTCATTGGAAGGATGTTGAAGCTGAAGCTCCAATACTTTGGCCACGTAATGCGAAGAGCTGACTCAGTTGAAAAGACCCTGATGCTGGAAAAGATTTAGGGCAGGGGAGAAGGGGATGACAGAGGATGAGATGGTTGGATGGCATCACTGACTCAATGGACAGGAGCTTGAGTAGGCTCCAGGAGTTGGTGATAGACAGGGTGGTTTGGGGTGTTGTGATTCATGGGATCGCAAAGAGTCAGACATGACTGAGCAACTGAACTGAACTGATACCATATTTAATACTGCAGGTAAAATTAATAATTGTCTCTTAAAACCATTTCATTATTACAACTTAATATTATCTACACTTAATATTAATACACTTAATATTACCTACTAAAGGCCTCTCTTTCCAATTACCAGCACAGGGCAACTGTATCCATACATTTCTACCAAAAATAATTACTATAGTTATCATAAGCTCATTATTAACAACTCAAAGTACAATAAAATCCATGTTATGTTCAGTTCAGTTGCTCAGTTGTGTCCGACTCTTTGTGATCCCATGGACTGCAGCATGCCAGTCTTCCCTGTCCATCACCAACTCCTGGAGCTTGCTCAAAGTCATGTCTGTAGAGTCGTTGATAATATCCAACCATCTAATCTTCTGTCGTCCCCTTCTCCCCGTGCCTTCAATCTTTCCCAGCATCAGGGTCTTTTCCAATGAGTCAGTTCTTCACATCAGGTGGCCAAAGTATTGGAGCTTCAGCTTCAGCCTAAGTCCTTACAATGAATATTCAGGACTGATTTCCTTTTGGATTGACTAGTTGGATCTCCTTGCAGTACAAGGGACTCTCAAGAATCTTCTTCAACAACATTTCAAAAGCATCAGTGCTTCAGCGCTCAGCTTTCTTTATAGTCCAACTCTCACACCCATACATGACTACTGGGAAAACCATAGCTTTGACTAGATGGACCTTTGTCAGCAAACTAATGTGTCTACTATTCAATTTGATGACTAAGTTGGAAGAACTGATGTTTACACTGAAGCTCCAATACTTTGACTACCTGATGCGAAGAACTGACTCATTGGAAAAGACCCTGATGCTGGGAAAGATTGAAGGCAGGAGAAGAAGGGTACAACAAATGATGAAATGGTTGGATGGCATCACTGACTCAAATGACATGAGTTTGAGCAAGCCCAGGGAGTTAGTGATGGACAAAGAAGCCTAGTGTCCGTGGGATCGCAAAGAGTCAGACATGACTGAGTGTCTGAACTGAACTGACTGCAGCACTTCACAGCATCACCTTTTAGGATTTGAAATAGCTCAACTGGAATTCCATCACCTCCACTAGCTTTATTTGTAGTGATGCTTCGTAAGGCCCACTAAACTTTGCATTCCAGGATGTCTGGCTCTAGGTGAGTGATCACAACATCATGGTTATCTGGGCCATTAAGATCTTTTTTGTATAGTTTATCTGTGTATTCTTGCCACCTCTTCTTAATCTCTTCTGCTTCTGTTAGGTCCATACCATTTCTGTCCTTTATTGTGCCCATCTTTGCATGAAATATTCCCCTGGTGTCTCTAATTTTCTTGAAGAGATCTCTAGTGTCCCATTCTACTGTTTTCCTCTATTTCTTTGCATTGATCACTGAGGAAGGCTTTCTTATCTCTCCTTGCTATTCTTTGGAACTCTGCATTCAGATGGGCATATCTTTTCTTTTCTGCTTTGCCCTTCACTTCTCTTCTTTTCTCAGCTATTTGTAAGACCTTCTCAGGCAATCATTTTGCCTTTTTTCATTTCTTTTTCTTGGGGATGGTCTTGATAACTGCCTCCTGTGCAACATCAGGAACCTCTGTTCATTGTTCTGCAGGCTCTCTCTCAGATCTAATTCCCTTGAATCTGTTAGTCACTTTCACTGTATAATCATAAGGGATTTGATTTAGGTCATACCTGAATGGCCTAGTGCTTTTCCCTACTTTCTTCAATTTAAGTCTGGATTTTGCAATAAAGAGTTCATAATCTGAGTCACAGTCATCTCCCAGTCTTGTTTTTGCTGACTGTATAGAGCTTTTCCATCTTTGGTTGCAAAGAATATAATCAATCTGATTTTGGTAAGGACCATTTGGTAAAGTCCATTGTAGAGTTGTCTGTTGGAATAGGGTGTTTGCTATGACTAGTGCATTGTCTTGCATTTATTTTTTATGGAAAGGCGAAAGAAAAAAAAAAGAAAACAAGCCATTAAATCTGAATATGTAAGAATCTGACCCTGATATCCATTCCAATGATATATATTCTACAGTAAAATGTATGTTTCCACATATCAAACTAGACGTTAAACTCTCAACACATGTAAGAAAATTTCTCATGAGGCTACTGCTATAACCAGGCACATTTTCTGCCTGGTCTGGAGATCAAATTATAGAAATACTAACGGTGACTTTTCTGGACTGTGGGGAATAGGTAGGTCCTAGTGAGTTTCACTTTCCACTTTCATGCATTGGAGAAGGAAATGGCAACCCATTCCAGTGTTCTTGCCTGGAGAATCCCAGGGATGGAGGAGCCTGATGGGCTTCCATCTATGGGGTCGCACAGAGTCAGACACGACTGAAGCAACTTAGCAGCAGCAGCAGCAGTGAATTTCTATTATTATGGGGGTGAAATCAAATTTTAAAAAAATCTCTTCTAGAACCCTTTTCACCTCTGGTTCATTTTCCCCAAACACTAAATCAGATCAGGAAAATTATACCAGAGAGAAACAGGACACAGGGTACAATTTAGAAAGGCCAACATTTACTCAAGAAAATCACTAACCTTATCCTTCTTCAGCTGTGATATGGAAAGTAAGGCATATTCATTCTGCCGCTAACTTTACATTCAATTTGAATTGAAAATGATAATCAAAGGCAAAATGTCATCCAGATCCCGGGAGAGGCTGAGATGTCCATGCCATGTGTATGCCCAGTCGTGTCTGACTCTTTGCGACCCCGTGGACTGTAGTCTGCCAGGCCCCTCTGTCCTTGGGCTTTCCTAGAAAAGGAAACTGGAGTAGGTAGCCATTTCCTACTCCAGGGCATCTTCCCAACTTAGGGATTGAACACACGTCTCCGGCACTGGCAAGTGGATTCTTTACCACTGAACCACCTGGTAACCCCAGGTGTACATGTTTATGCCATACACCATGTCAAATAAATTAGTCATATATCATTAACACATATACATTTGTTTAAAGATGAATACTTGTATTAGCACTAATCTGCCTGTTTAAATTTAGAAAAACTAATTTCTGTATATAGGTAAAAAATACATGTACAATTATACACCTTGGTTATTTTCTTCCCAAACCCATTATATTATTTAGTTTAAACATACCCCTTTGGAGACTGCTAGGAATCCCTGGTGGCTCAGAGGTTAAAGCATCTGCCTGCAATGCAGGAGACCTGGGTTCAATCCCTGGGTCGGGAAGTTCCCCTGGAGAAGGAAATGGCAACCCACTCCAGTATTCTTACCTGGAGAAACCCATGGACGGAGGAGCCTGGTGGGCTACAGTCCATGGGGTCGCAAAGAGTCGGACACGACTGAGCGACTTCACTTTCACTCTCAATCTTAACCATACAAACATTGAATATTAGCTTTCTCTGAACAAGCCTTTCTATATGCCATAATCATCTGAATGTTAAGCAGATAGAGATTTAACATCTCTGGGTGCATTCCATCCATAAATCGTGTACTTCAAAGGTTTTAACAGCAATGTACGTTATGACGTGGTCTTTTCATACACCATCCAAACCTTAATGCATCTGTTCCTTCACTCATCTGGGTAGTATGATGATGATTTTTCCTTTATTGACACAGGTCTCAATCTTTACATCTTTTCTCATGAAACGTACCGTGCCTAACAGAGCATCCTCAGGAAGAAAGGTAAGAATTGAAAGGGATGATGTAAATTTTTATTTTAAATGGGCAGCCATCACTGATACTTACAAATACAGCTGCACAGGATTGAAAGTGAAAGTGTTAGTTGCTCAGTTGTGTCTGACTCTTAGCGACCCTGGGGACTGTAGCCCACCAGCTCCTCTGTCCATGGAATTCTCCAGGCTGGAGTGGGTTGCCGTTCCCTTTCCAGGGGATCTTGCTGACCCCGGGATTGAACCTGGTCTCCTATATTCCCGGAGGACTCTTTACCATCTGAGCCACCAGGGAAGCCTGTATAGCATTGGGCAAATGAAATCCTTTCTTTCCAGATTATTAAATCTTCATAGACTGCATTTCTAAACAGATTCTATCACTGTCTCAATTCTGGATTTCAGGAACAGAATTGGGTGAGTCTGGGAGAAAGATGCACATCATCCTTCATGAATTTATCAGTGATAGAAAGGACAACTGTCTAAAAATAAGGTGTAAAAAATGGAGAAATTTTAGAAAAGCTCATCTGGGTCAGGTCCCCAAAAGAAGGTTCTCCTAGGAGTGGGCATTAAGAGGATGCTGTCTTGTTTCAAAGATTGAAGAAGCAAGTAAGTTACAGCAAGTATCACAGATACCATATATTACATTACCTTAAATCAGGATGCTATAGTTGAGTAGTATTATTAGATAGACCTCTCTCTCGACACCAAGAATCTCATGCCCAACAGCCTCATCAACATCATTCTGATCATCTGCCGTCAGCTATCTAATAGACAATGCAAAGTCAACATGTCCCAATCTTGGCCTGATCTTCATTAGACATCCAGATTCCAGCTACCTCTCACTTCCCCCATTATGTCCTGAGCCACCCTCCCCTCTCTCCCCAAATCAATGTAAAATTCTGGAACAGGTGCCTTAGTTTCTTCCTTTCTTCCTATATAGTCTGTTCTCAGTCAACAGTTAAAATTAAGAACAAAAATGAAAAATCAAGTCACGTCAGATTTCTGCTCAGACCTGCATGGTCCCCATATATCACTCAGAGCAAGAGTCTTAAATCTTTACCATGACTTTCAGAACCTTACATGATCTACTTGCCCTAAACCCCCATTCTCTCTGAGATCATCTCCTACCATTCTCCCTCGTGCTCAGCTGCAGTTCATTCATGATGGGTTCTATAGATGTCAAATGCACTCATGCTTTTGTAATGTCTATTCCTCCTTCTGGAAAATTCTCCCTCCAGACATTGCCCTCCTGACCTCCTTCTAGTCTTTCTTAGACCCCATCTTCTCAATGACGCCCACACTTACCATCCTAATACTGCAGCTCTCCCTCCCCCATTCCTACTCTAACCCACCTAATGCCTCTCATCCTGTTCTCCTTTGAATAGCTCTGTTCACCTTCCACTTCACTAAATTTCAGACACCATCAGTTGTGAGTCATCCCATCATCCTGCTGTGACACACCAAAGTATGATATGCCATTGCTTATAAGATACATCTTGATTTCAAGGATGTTAAAATGTGAAACTATATGTACCTTAGAATCAATGACATATGGATGACAGTACTTTGAGAGCATCCTTCCTTATCTCTCAGGCAAAACTTAAATAGGATAACAGAAGGGGAACCACTGTGGAGTCTAAATTTTGATTCATATTCTCATTCATTCATTAATAAAGTCATTCCTGGGAACTCTCTATCAGGCACTGTGGATTCAGTAATAAATAGCATCTGCTCTCAAAAACAACTTTCAGTCCAGTAGGAAGCCTGACTATAAATCAGAAACTGAATTACAGTGTGCTAACTCCTATGATGACTACACAGTCTCAGAGAAGGTCCTCAGTAATCAAACGCAAAGCTAAAGAGAGTAGGCATGGTTGCAGTCAGAGATATTGATACTGAAATTCCTTGTTTGTAACTAGAAAATAAACTCGTGAGAACTTTTTAAAGAAAGAGAGAGAGTAGGTATAGCTTTCTTAGTTGTCTGCTTTTTCCTTTTTGCTGAACTGTGAAAATGGGACAAATAATAGTACTGATATAGCAGGCATCAAGCAATATACCCAACTAAAGTATCATTTTATATATGACAACCTAAATCAAGCCTAAATTTATTAACTCTGGGACTCAGTTTTTAATTTAAAATACAATTTTATAACTCTCTGTAAGAAAGAAGAGTTAGAAGCATTCTGTCAATTGAGTCTTATTTAACATGAGGCTCTCAAAGATCTTGAAGGCCAAAACAGCTCTTTCCTCTCCTTATTTAATAGACTTACTCAAGCTAAGAACTTTTCATCTATAAAAATCTTCTAACTATGCCAATTGTCATTCAAAGCATGAATCAAATCATGATGTAAAATTTTGGCAAGTATGAAGTCTATCAATCAATAGCAATTCTACAATGAAATCATAATTTAAATCCCACAAAAAGGTAAAAATAGTTAAACAGTAGATGCCAGTGTCCTCTCAATAATCTACAATGACACAACCAACTATAAGAATCTCAGACTGGACCAAAAATATAGACAACATAGGTTTTCACAGGTTTAAACTTTAATTTAAAGGGCTATTCCTGATAGTCCTGTTGTGTAGTTCTACATTACGATATGGAAGCTTATTTAATTCTTTGTATTGGGGCTGTCACTGCTGAGACTGAGGATTGCAGAGCAGTTTCCAAAATAAGAGGCAGGTGGAAAATAAATCCAGTTTGGGGTATATTTTTAAGCTATAGCTTTGATGCTCAAGGGAGAGGCTGGAAACATAGATTTGGTGACCAACCTTGTAGAGAGCACCATGAGAGTCATTAGGCTATATACAATCACAGAGGGAGAGAATACCCCATCCAAAAGAGAGTGAAGAGAACCACAAGGGGATAGTCAGGGGCGATCTGAAAAGGAAAACAGTGACGGACAATCTTGAGAGGTCAGGTGGACTGCAGATTTCAATGATTTGGTTGGATGTTTAGGCTATTTTTTCACAGTTGCTAACAACTGTCAATGGTGGGCTTAAAATGGAGTTCTGGAAGGGAGAATGAGAAAGACTTGTCCTGGGCTAGACAGAAAATGGGAAAAAACAAGAGCATTTTAAGATATTTGGAAGAAAAGAGGGCAGTAGCTGGAAGGGAAAGGCAAGTAGTGGGGAGACTTGATAGTCTTTGTGGGTTGAGGCAAGCAGGTAAGAAAGAAAAACAGTGAATACACAAGTAAAACATAGGGCATATCTGGAGCTGCCAAGACCTAGATCAGGTGGAATATATGACATCAAAGGCTGATGGTTTTCAGGAGCTTGGTGTATTAATATATGAGCAGAGAAGTCAGTAACAGATGGGCTGCATTCTCTCTGAGTGGGAGGCAGGACCATATGCAAGAAGCAAGAAGGAAGCTAAAAGACGTGTAGCCACAACCACTTGGAAGTTTCCCAGTCCTTCTTACCTAAACTCTCTTACACTTACAGTTGAATAAAGGAATAAATTGAACAAATGCATGTCAAACTGAACTAAATGCAGTTTAGCTTCAAATGAACATTTTCTTTAATTTCAGTGTCTTCACATTATGCTAGATTCATTTCTGCTTTCATGGCATCTTCTGGCTTTCAAAACACAAAAGTTACAGCTTCAATTAATTGTATTAGTCTCTAAATACCATAACACTTAGATATTTTTCTGGTCTGTATTCTACAGTCATTATGAGAAATCCTGACATTAATAAATTATTCTAGGAAAGGTTGTAAAAAATTTTCCCATAATTAAACAGACAATCCATTTTTCTACTCCAAGTTGGCAAATGAACATATAACCATATTTATATTATTTAAATTATCACTGTGCCCTAGTATACTCACATATGATTTCTATGATTACAACAATAAATGTGAACAAACAAAAAGTTTGGTGATGAATGACAGTGAGTAAAGAATTTCAATGTTACAGCTTCAAAATGGCTGTTGTAAAATGTGCTTGCTCAGCTTAATCCAGCATCTATTTTGCCAACTTCTCAAGTTTATCAAGTTCTCTTCCAGTCTCTCCATTCCCCTCTGAGTACAGCTCCTTGGAAAAGTATCAAGTCTCTGAGTAAAAAAGATGATTCTCTCCAGATATGGAAATGTTGAAAATGTTTTGTTTTATAAAGAATTGCTCCAACACTAGGATGACATAAAATTAATATCCTAACAGAGAAAAAAAAAAGTCCAGAGAGTAGCAGAGAAAAGTGTTTGAAATAGCAAAACCTTTCTGAAAATAAGTTTGAAAACATTGGCTTTCAACAAAACTTTGGTTAATACAATCATGTGTTGTTGCTTGCAAGAGTATGCCCATTATGGCAAAACACCACCAAAATAATTGTTGGAAAAAGTAGCATATCCGTAGATCATGTCAAAACTTCCAAAGGGCAGCTCGAGGGGCAGCCTACGGGTCAGAAAGAACTGTGTCCTAAAATGGACTGACCTACCCAATCTGCCTCTCAGTCACAGAGGTCCAGAGAACTTTACTCCACCCATCTGTCCATCCTCCATTCTTTGTACATAGCCCTTTATCACGATGCTGTCATGTTATGACTGAAAGATTGCTGATTTGCTCACAGGGACCATGCAGCATTCCAGCAGGATAAAGAAAAGAGAAAGCAAAATACAGAAAGATTATGGGGTATGCCCAATGAGTCTACTAGTTTAAAATTGTCTTTTCCAGGAGCCCATTCAACAAACAGATGCCCATGTCCAACAGGAAAGAAAGCTAAAAAGTTGGATCTTTCCAACTTTGATGGAAAAGAAAGGCAAGGAAGAAGTAGACTGGGAATGCTTTAGAGAGAATAGCAACCTACTCAAGTGTGCCTGCCTGGAACATCCCATGGACAGAGGAGCCTGGCAGGCTACAGTCCACAGGGTCACAAAAGGTCAGAATCAACTGAGTGACTGAGCACACACAGAGCCCAGAGTTGCTGCCCCCTGGGACACAGCAAACACTCAGTGAATGCTTACTGTCATGCAAAACCCCATCCCCTCCACATGACACACACATGCTACGTCTGTCCTAACTCTAGCCTCATCTCATTTTGTGTCTTGCTTCCGTGGTCCAATGGAGCACACACTGTCCCCTCGGTTGAGACCTTACTCCTCTTTAAGAAAAATCTTAAAATTGTAGTTTCACCCACATATAGCCCCATGCTTAGTCATGTCCAACTCTTTGCAACTCCATGGACTGTAGCTCACTGGGCTTCTCTGTCTATGGAATTCTCCAGGAAAGAATACTGGAGAGGGTTGCCATTCCCTTCTCCAGGGTATCTTCCCGACCCAGGGATCAAACATAGGTCTCCTGCATTGCAGGCAGATTCTTTACCATCTGAGCAACCAGGCAAGCCCAATACTTTAATGTTACACCTTTAACTATACTCCAAGATATGCCTATATAATTGAACTGGGGATAAGAGGACTTAGTAACCTATTTTATGAGTAATAAATGTCTGGTTAAAAATTAGATAAATTTTTTAACCTGGATTTTTAAATTACAGAATATGTTTCATTATTTTTTTGTGTCTTGTAGGATCCATATTGGCCATTTGGAAAGTGTCACAGAAAAGTGTCCTATTGGGTCCACCATACTGCCAATAAGATAACTAAAGACAGATGCTAACAATCCCAGGTGAATTTAGGCTTCAATGCACTGTGAATCTTATACAGGTTTAAATATGAGTGTATTTAAGTGTTTCCAAACTATTCATGGTACAGCTGCTAAAAATGGCAAGAAATAATTATTCTTCCATAGAATTATATATATTTAAGTCAAAAGAAAAGAGTACTGATGGACCCACAGTGTTGGCTTAACTTTATTAACAGTGAGCGAATTCACATGTATCACCATCCTTCACTCTTACCTTAAATGTGATGTAACCTCTTCTACAGATCAGAAAAATGAGACAGAGAGAAAAATTACTTGCCTTGGTTTCATAAAGGTAGTGAGTGATCTAGTCCTTCTTCCAGAACCTCTTCAAGTTTTCCCCCTCCCTCTTTCATCAGCCCCAAGAGTACCCTTGCTGCCCCAGAAACAGCAAGCATGAGCTCACTTGCGCTGGTTGTACCCTCTGCACGGAACTCTGGAAAAAAGTGGAAGTGTTAGCCACTGAATCCTGTCCTACTCTTTGCGACCCCATGGACTGTAGCCTGCCAGGTTCCTCTGTCCATGGAATTCCCCAGCAAGAATATTGGAGGGTAGCCATTCCCTTCTCCAGGGGATCTTCCGGACCCAGGGATCGAACCCACGTCTCTCACTTGGCAGGCAGATTCTTTACTGCTGAGCCACCAGGGAAGCCTTTCCCTTGGCTTACTTATTTTCAATTTTGGGGAGTTAGGAGAACTGAAGAATGAGAATGGTCCCTTGAGCAAGTGACTGAAACTCTCTAAGTCTCAGTTTCTTATTTATAAAATAGAAGAACTGATTCCTGCTGTGCATGGTTATGGAAAGCATCTGGATATATACGAAAAAGAAAGAGTGTGTTTGTGTGTGTACATTTATAGTGGTATGCTGGTAAATATTTAACTGACTCTCAAAAAAAAAAAAAGTTCCTGAAGTTTGGATGGGCAGTAACACACACGTATACAGCATTTCCCCAGTGCAAACAATAGACATGACTACCGCAAGAGCATAGGTAATAGTAAATGTAGTAAAGTGATGGGTAAGTGGTGAGTTTTGAGTGTTTATTACTTTTTCAAATAAGTTTTGTTTAATTATGTATTTACATAATTTAAGTTTTAATAATGGCTGAAAGTGAGTTGACTCTAACACACTGGTCGTGGGTGGGGGGAGGGGAGGAGTAATGCAAAAACCAAAGCCAGTGCTATTTACAGGAAAGAAAAATAAATTAAAGGAAGCACTGACTTTATCAAATGTGATCTTATATCACTGATGCCTTATGGCAGCAGCTTCCACGCTAATGCACAGATACTCTGAGCCATACTAAATGGAGAACTGCAAAGGAACTTCCACCAAGGAACCACAGAAAATGTGTCTCCAACAAAAAGGCAGGGATCTATTACTGATAAGCATTTTGTCACAATAGATACTCAGTCTCTTGACGGAAACCTTCCCCTGACAGGTTTCTGAAGAGCTTGTCAGGGCATGTTCTCAAGAGATTACAGACCCAGACAAGCTTTAAATCAAGGTCAGGGAGAAATCCCTCCATACCACTACCCAGATATCCGGATTCTAAACTGCCAATCTGCTTCAGCAGTGTTAAGGTCCCAGTGGGGGAATGTGGTCAAAGCAGGCGAGAGAAGTACTGTAGTACTTCTATAAGAGAATTAAAAGAAAGAGAATGTTCTTCTTTAAAAACTACCTGCTGGGTAGACGCAGTGCAGAGATAAACCTGGTTCCCACTCTGCAAAAAGACAAAAAAAAAAAGGAATCATAGGAAGTGCCTTGTCCTTTCCTGTTCTCTGTTCCTATCCAAGCCGCTAGTATGCTTTCCCCTTTGCTGAAATTAGATAACCAGCCTTCCATGTCTGTGGTTCTGTATCTGCGAATTCAACCAACCATGGATCAAAAATATTGATAAAAAAATTCCAGAAAGTTCCAAAAAACAAAACTTGTATTTGCTGCATGCTGGAAACTATTTACATAGCATCTACAGTGTGTTAGGTACTATAACTATCTAAAGATGATTTTAGGTAAGCAGGAGGATGTGTGCAGACTATATACAAACAGTACACTGTTATGAGACTTAAGCATCCTTAGAAGTCTTGGATCCAATAACCCATGGATACTGAAGGATGACTATATTTGGGCCAATCTATGCCTGACCCCATCCACCACTGAAAGTCCCTCTTCTAATTCCTGATATTAAAGAGGCTTCAAGATTCAGCTTAGTTGCAGCATTATGCTATCATCACAAAGCAGAGAGAAGACAGTTAAACCCAAGGGGTAAAACTTACCCTGAGCCAGGTAGCAAAGGAACACACAAAACCATGCAGGTAAAACCCAGGTCTTAGAACTTCCGACAACCAATCACAAAGCATGGATGTAGAAGGATACACAGGTGAATAAAGGCCATGCCCTTATATCTCTGTCTGCTCACCACTATGCCCGTATTAGAACGTGGCCTCTGGAACTGAACTTCCAGAATGAGACCACTGCAAAGGCCTCAAGAGCATCCCTAGTTGCGCTGCAGTAGAGTTGACAATAGGCAATTTGGACCGAATGAACCGATTATTTGTAGAAGTATGTTCCAGCTTGCCTGCAGTCAACCCTTGGGTTACTAAAGTACCTCTGATTATTTCTATAAGATGTCTTCTGCTGTCTGCTTCACAGAATACTCTATGTGACAGAATTTATGCCTATTTCACAAGTCTTAGTTCAAGCAGGTGTTATTTTTGCTTCATCTTTCTGCCAGGTTGTATTTCTTGGGGACAGATGGCTATCAAATTGCTTTTGCATTTGGAATCCACACCAGATGCCCTCATAAATCAAAGAGCGATACTAGGCTCTTCAAGGTGTGAGCACTTACACTCTAAATTTAAGTCTCACTTAACTTCCAAGTCTTCATTGCAGCAGGAAGGAAAAAGTTTCCACTAAGCCACTCCTTTGTTTTTCCTAAAACCTGGCTTATATGAAGTTTTTACTTTTGCCATCCTTAGGAGGTAGGGTTAAAGATGACTTCAAAATCACCACAAGCTAGATTCTGTACAGACTATGAAGGGTTTTTGGAAGAAAAGCAATGACAAACCTAGACAGCATATTAAAAAGCAGAGACATTACTTTGCTTGTAAAGGTGCATATAGTCAAAGCCATGGTTTTTCCAGTAGTCATGTATGGATGTGAGAGTGGACCATAAGAAGCCTGAGTGTGAAATAATTGATGTTTTCAAACCATGGTGCTGGAGAAACTCTTTAGAGTCCCTTGGACAACAAGGAAATCAAACCAGTCAATTCTAAAGGAAATCAATCCTGAATAATTGCTGGAAGGACTGATGCTGACACTCCAATACTCTGGCCACCTGATGCAAACAGCTGACTCATTGGAAAAGACCCTGAGGCTGGGACTGTTGAAGGCAGGAGGAGAAGGGAGTGAGAGTATGAGAAGGCTGGATGGCATCACCGACTCAATGGACAAGAGCTGAAGTAAACTCTGGGAGATGATGAAGGACAGGGAAGCCTGGCAAGCTATAATCCATGGGATCACAAAGAGTCAGATATGACTGAGTGACTGAACAAGTGACAGGTTCATTGCATAGTAGATGCTGCTGGCACTGTGCCTAATTCTACCTTTCCTGGGACTATATACAGAGATGTGGTGAATATTGGAAAGACGAGGATTTCTTAG
Source organism: Odocoileus virginianus (assembly GCF_023699985.2). Classification (NCBI taxonomy): domain Eukaryota; kingdom Metazoa; phylum Chordata; class Mammalia; order Artiodactyla; family Cervidae; genus Odocoileus; species Odocoileus virginianus. The sequence continues at coordinate 2,221,986 of NC_069682.1, forward strand.
GGAAAGACAAGCAACTCTCTTCTGCATTCCTTACTGAGGCTTCAGGAGAGACTGAAATAAAGCATCCCTTTTCCCTTAATTTCCAGAGACTGTTCCAAAGTCACTTCTGAGGACCTTAGGGGCTAGTGAAAGTCGCTCAGTCATGTCCAACTGTTTTCAACCCCATGGACTGTAGCCTGCCAGGCTCCTCTGTCCATGGGATACTCCAGGCAAGAATACTAGAGCGGGTAGCCGTTCCCTTCTCCAGGGGATCTTCCCAAATCAGGGATTGAACCTAGGTCTCCCACATGGCAGGCTGATTCTTTACCTTCTGAAGGGCTTACCCAGGGAAGCCCCTAGGGGCTAGCATGAACCCAAAACTGCCTCAGGAAAAATACCAGTAAGACTGAATGGCTCATTTCCACCCCCCATTAATTTGCAAAATAGATGATGATACAATTCAGGAGGGGCGTGGGGCAGGGGTCTCTCCACGCTCAGGATACAAACAAACTACCAATCATCAGTTTGAAGAAGTTAAGGAAGGAGCTGTCAGGGAATTTAGCTAAGGAGCTTCTTTCCGCAGCACAGCTCTCTACTCCAGCTTCCCAACAGCCCACCCACAACAGCTAAAGCCTCTTGCTAAGGTACAAAGAAAACTGTACCCCAGAACTTCCTCCACTGCTTCTGCTGTTGGGTTTAAAATTCCTGAAACCTTGGCTCAAGACTTTGAGGACTAAGATGATGATACAAATCACCTCATGCCATTATTAAGCTCTGGCATCTTACACAGAACCAATACGCCTGTTATCACAGAGGAAATAGTGCAAAAGGGGCCCTGGGTAAGAGAAATTTTTATTTTGAGGTGAAGCGTGGGCAGAGGAAGAAAGGGGAGAGACAAACCTATTCCGAGGCATGAACAGTGGGAGACAGAAGGTTCAGGGTGGGAGTGCATATAAAGGGAGGATGGCCACTAAAATAAGCCACTTTTGAAGACTTCTATTATTTTATAGTCTGCTCTTGGATCAAAGATGAGGAAAGGGGAAAAGAGTATGTCTGAAAATAAACCTCCTTGAATTTAGAGTTTGTCTCAGGTCCAATCAAAGCAAGGGGAAAAACTTATAGTAAATGCTTCAAGAAGAATAGGGAAACCATCTATGACTGCTGAGAAGCAGGTTCTGACTGCATGTGCCATGCTGCAGACGGGAAGTGATGAGCCAGAGGCACTAGCACGCTCCATTTCCTTTTACGCTATAACTGAGTTCCCAGTTTGCTCCAAAACCCCATCTGGTCATCTCTCTACTTGTCCTCCCCTCTGTCATCAAACTCCACAGAAGCACGGTTTTCTCTGGGGACACCTCATTCTGTATCATCTACTCTCATGATCCTTAGATACTTTTCTTCTCGTAGAGGTGATTTTGATTCCCTATTTACCAAAAGCAGTGGGACCTGGTCCTCACCTTTCCTGGCACCTCAGCATCACTGGGAGCAGATGGGGTGCATTTGGTGTCTCCCACATCTCACTTTCTCCTGTTTTTGCTCCTCCTTCAGAGACATCAATCTCAGACCCATTTTATTTGCCTTTCCCTTCCACAACAGTGGAGTTCAACATTCAGCATCACTCTCCCTACTTTTTCTCACTGCATTGTGTCTATCTTGCTGCTGTTAGCCATGACTCCTTTCAAGCTGACTTTAAAACTTTTAACTCTTGTTCCAGACCTCACCTCTAAGTCCTGGACAGATAGCCTAAATTCCCTGTTTCCATAGCTGCCTGAACCATGAGAGCAGCAACGCATTCAGGGAGTGGTCTGAGCAGGCATAAACCACCCACTGATCCTTCTAAAAAAGTATTTGAAAAAGTACAGCATCAACAAGTCTTTTGGTGCTAAACCAAAAAGACTTATAATCACTTTGCATAAACCATCTTTCTATTTAAAGTCTGTGGGCTGGTGATAAAGCAAAGGCAAATTCTTAAAAAGGCATTTGGTGGGTGAGCCATGGGCTTCATTAAAGCAATTTTCTTGGAGACCCCTCCCTCCTGACTTGTTGTCTTTGCTCAAGCTGCTGGCTCCACCTGGTCTGTCTCTGTCTGAACCACTCCCCTGCCCCGGTCTTTGGAAGGTTTTTTCCTGATCCAAGTGAAACCCTCTTTATGAAGCTTCTGAATGCACATCCCTCACAGTGAAGAAAGCCAGGAACATTCTGGAGGGATGTCCTGGAGTCTGTTCTAACTCAGGACCTCTACTGTATTACTTTCTGTTGTGGGTGTTTCCAGTGGGTCAGCTCTTCACACCAGGTGGCCAAAGTGTTGGAGCTTCAGCTTCAGCATAAGGCCTTCCAATGACTATTCAGGGTTGATTTCCATTAAGATTGACTGGATTGATCTCCATGCTGTCCAAGGAACTCTCAAGAGTCTTCTCCAGTTCACCCTTATTTATTCATCAGCCCATCTCCCTTGCTAGACTAGAAGCACCCCAGGTAACAGGAATGGGCTTGATAACCACTTTGGATTATCCCATTGTACACTGTACCTGTTATACTTGTTTATTAGACAAAGAAATAAATGAATGAATGGTTTTTGAAAAAAATATTTCTGACAGCTTTACACTGGCAGGGAAAATAAATGAGCATGCGTTGAGTATTTAAAAGATCCATCCCAAGTAACAAAGAAGTCACAGAATTCAACACACCATGTCTATAGGGGAGAAGAAGCTTGGTAATTATGGTGAACAAACAATATCTTGTGTCAAGAAGTCACAACAGTCCTATAACCGAGCCATGGACCAAGTGATTTTCAGCAGTGCTGGGGGTATGAACTATATTGCAGGAATTGTACTCGTTAGCCCATGTTCAGTGCAGGGAGTTATTTTTGTCTGAAGATGTTTCCAAGAATTGCCAGGCATTTTTTAAGTGGGATGGTAATTTATGGCAGACACATCTCTGAGCAAATCTCCAATTTAATTTTCAGGAAACGTAAGTGGAGGCAATTCTTCTGAGAATAACAGACCTCAAAGAAACAAGCCCAAAGAAATGAATTTGAATAGAAAGCTGGAGAATATATTACCATTTCAGAGATGACTGACAACTCATTTATATTTTACTACATGTTCTATTAGGAATCCCAGCAATGAAATATTTTCAGAAAGCAAGACTAGGTGAGAGATTCTAAACTCCAAGAGATATTATTAACCTCAGATCAAGTGGAAGCTGGCACCTGAAATCCTTCTAGGAATCAAGCAGGGTATGACACAATCAATCAAGTAAGTACCCTGGGAGAAAGCTAATAGGCAGGTAACTGAGCATCTACGACGCTTGCTTAGAGAAAGGGACTAAATCAAGCTTGCTCTATTGTATCACCAGAGTGCCTTGAAAATGCAGTGGGGAAGGACTTCCCTGGTGGTCCAGTGGTTAAGAATCCACTTTCCAATACAGGGGATGCAAGAGGTTTGGTTGTATGGATGTATGCAACTGGGGTGCTGAAAGTGGTGATGTTTCCGCTCAGGACAGGACCCATAGAGTGACCTTGGGAGACTGTGGTTAAAGCCAAGTGCACAAAAAGTTCACTGAAAATGAGAAATGCAAAGAACTCAAGAAAAAAACAAAAAACAAACAAACAAAAAAAAACATGGATATAGTGTGCTTCCCAATGATTTTGGAAGGTTGGTCACAAATATATTTGTGGAACTTCAGCACTTTGTCTTTCCTTAAAGCAACAGCTCCCAGATCTCCTATGGTTCTTTGTATTTCTGTGATGTCAGCTATAATCTCTAATTTTTCCATTTCTAATTTTATTGATTTGGGTACTCTCCCTTTTTATCTTGATGAGTCTCACTCCCTAGAGTTTTATCAATTTTATCTTTTCAAAGAAACAGTTTTTAGCTCCTTGAGCTATTCTATTGTTTTCCTAGTCTTTGTTCCATTTATTTCTGCTCTGATCCTTATGATTTCTTTCTTCTATTAACTTCGGGTTTGGTTGCTCTTCTTCCTCTAGTTGAACAGCTCCCAAATCCGACAGTTGTCTTTGTTTCCTCTTCCAACTTTCACTAATAAACTCTCAATAAAAGAAGAATCACAACTTCAGTATATGAGGTTCCCTGGATGGCGTTTCCTCTCCCTCCCACTCTTTCGGGTTTTCCCTTTCTTAATGCACACTTTTACCTTCTTTCCTCACAAGACTATGACATTCCTTCTGCCTCCCAGAGGCCCAATGGACATGAAACGGGAAGGAAGAGGGCAGGGCACAAATTTTAAAAGAATGACATAGCCTGAGGATGCAACTGATTAGAACCAAACAGGCCCATGAAGACTAGGCCTTGAGCCTCGGTACACGCTCACTGTAACACGCCAGCAAGCTAACGGGCATGCCCAGCAGTACCACCAGAGCTCTGAGGCCAACCGTCAGGGTCACAAAGCGTGCAGGGGCCCCAGTCCTGGGAACCTCTGCTCCTTCCCCCCAGAAGAGCTGGAATACTCCTCCCACTCTTCATCCTATGAGACGGCACAACTCATAAATGCTACCCACAGCACACTTCATGGTCACACTCGCCTTCTGTTGTGGCCCACACTCTTGTCTGTGGAGTATGGTCCCTGGGCTGCTCCTGCCTTCTGAGAGGGCCCTGTCTGTGCAGTGATTTCTCTCTAAATAAATCCACTTCTTACCCATCACTTTTTCTCTCACTGAATTCTTTCTGCGATGAGACATCAAGAACCTGGGCTTCATTAAGTCCTGAAAGCAGGTGTGTGATCTCAGTTGGAAGACCATGTGTACCAATCTGGATTTTGGCAGGATTCAAGTCCCAATCTGAGTTACATGGTTTCAGACACACTTCACTTAGAACTCAGCTTCTATCACCTCGAGAGTTTTGCCATTTTGGATTCAAAATGATTTTTGTTAGGAGAGTGTGTAATTTTCTCGCTTCTGTCTCACTGCAACAAAGATTTTAAATGGTGGACCAGTGTTACAACTGAGTTACAGTTCAGAATTTTATTCAATAAAGAAACGATGGTACACCCTGAAGGTGTGAGGGCAGGCCAACCCCAAAGGAGAGACCTCCACCAGTCTTGGCTGCCTCTTTTCATATGTTTTGTCTTCTCTCCTCTGAGCCTGCCCTGTGCAAATTAGGGTTAGCCAGGAAGGGAGCATGTTTGTTTCACCTGATGTTCTCACTCCAGTGCATGGATTTTTCCTTTGTTCCCTTTTTGCAGGCTTTTCCCTTTCTTTGCCTTTTAGCCACTGCCACTTTGGACTCCTTTTTCCTATTCTAACTACCTACAGTTTCCATAAATACCCTGAGATGTGTTACAAATATTAATTAATTAACAAGAGACCTTGAATCTCATTGGGCACTTATTTTTCAAGATGAGCATGTCACTAAAGCCATGTTAAAGGAGTTCAGTCTCTAGGCAAAGAAAAATAAGATTGAGTTTTGAGTTTCCTACAGGGAACTGTTGCATAGTTATAAAGTTGTAAGCACTACACATTTGTATAACTTCCTCTATACCAAAGGTATTTACACAAATAATGACTTTAAGTGAAAAGTATGCCCCTTGCCAAGTAAAGGGGTCTAAAACAATTAATGAGTACTTTTGCCATAGAAGTATTTAAATATCTTTTTAAATAACTTAATTACAACATTGATCATATTTACCATCAAAAGGCTGGAAATAAGAAAGCACGATGAAATCCAACCATCATCCTACCACTCTTGCTCTCTGAGGAAAACCCTAGTAATATTTACCTTTTTTTCTTTTTTCTTTTTTTAGATACTCAGTTATGGGGAACAGATGGATCCTGCTGTATATGAAGCCTCTATCAGCAGCTGGTACATGGATGATAAATATTTGTAGGCAATGAATATAGTGTACATATTATTTTGTAGTCCAACTCAAAATGTCTTTGTTTTCAAACTAAGATGTTATAAAAGGATAATTAGCAAATTATAAAAAATTTTAAATCCCATAGTTTAGAAAGGGATGAGATAAATTATTTTCACTCCATATTGCCATTCCCTGGGAGAAATCTGTAGAAATCCTAGATGTTGACATAGAGAGAAAGAGAGACTATAAATATGAAAATGCACTTAAGAAAAATTGGAACTAGTATCAGGTTTAGCAATGACTTTTACCATTTAACTATTTAGTAAATATGTTGCCCATATCAGCATATATAATTTTATTTCTCTCTTTACAAAGGCTTCATGTGGATTGTCCTATACTCAATCATTAAATTAATTGACCTTTACATTGTGGCCAGCTTTTTTGCTGCTAAAAGCAATGCTCCAAAAAAAATTATTCAGTCTCTCATCAAATAGTTTTTGAGCACCCATGTGCCATACAGTGAGCTGGATTCTGGGGATCGTGATGTTAACACCACGGGTAAGATCTCCGGCCTCACATAGTTCATGAACTAATAGAGGAGATTATAACAAGAAAACAAAAATGAACATACCCTTTCAAATTTTAATTTGTATTATGAGGGAGAAGGAGGAGCAGGAAGTGACTTACATCGAATGGGCAGGAAGATCTCCCTGCGGACATCGGTAATCACTTCCATAGGACAGGGTAAGATAGTTGTAAAGTACACAGGCTGTTGTAGAAGTCCCAGCAGGGGACTGTAGAGTGGGTAACTTAGGAAACTGTGGGGTGGGAGGCCACTGTAAATTAACAGTCACTCAAGAAAACTATAGGAATGTTCTGGGACAAAGCAGGCTTGCTTAACTATAAAGCTATAAATAAAAGAACCACGCCATTAAGTGAAAGAAGAATGTCACCATCCTTCTACTGATGTGAGTAAGTGCTATGATGATCCTAGTTTGACCTCACAGGGTCAGATACTCTACTGCCCAATATGAAGGAGGAGCTAGTGATATTAGTCTCACATCTACTTGAAGAGGGTGGTCTTTTCCCCCTCTCTAACTTTCCTTTGATTGTAAAACTGTAGTCCACTTAATCCTTGGGGCTGAGCCCCTTCACTTGCCTACTTGCATCTCTCACAAGCATCTTACATTAATAAAACTACTTCTTGCCTATCACTTTGCCTCTGAATGAATTCCTTCTATGCTGAGACACAAAGAATCTGAGCCTCAGTAAGTCCAGACACCAGGTGAGTGACTGTAATTAAAAGAACATGGGTTCAAATCCCAATCTGAGGTGCAGAGTTTCAAGCTGGCACCTAAAGCATGACAAGCAGGCAGGTTGCAAAGATTTGGGAAACATCTAAGCAGAGGCGACAGCTAAGGGAAAGGTACCAGTGAGAGCTTGTTTTTAGGAAACCGAACGACAGAGAACGTACAAAGGACATTCACCAGGCCAGGTTGAAGGGGAAGAAATGCATGGATCTTGTAGGGCACTAGATGAATACTTTAAACTTTATTCCAAATGTAGTAGGAAACTACTGAAAAGTGATAAGTAAGGGAGTGACATGATCTGATTTGCATTTTTCAAAGATCCCTCTAACCAGGAGAAACAGACTAGAGAGAGGCAAACCCAGGAGATTTGCTGTGGAGTAAAGTCAAAATTGATGCTTTTGAGCTGTGGTGTTGGAGAAGACTCTTGAGAGTCCCTTGGACTGCAAGGAGATCAAACCAGTCCATCCTAAAGGAAATCAGTCCTGAATATTCATGGGAAGGACTGATGCTGAAGCTGAAACTTCAATACTTTGGTCACCTGATGTGAAGAACTGACTCACTGGAAAAGACCCTGATGCTGGGAAAGATTGAAGGCAGGAGGAGAAGGGTATGACAGAGGATGAGGTGGTTGGATGGCATGAGTGACTCCATGGATATGAGTTTGAGCAGTCTCTGGGAGTTGGTGATGGACAGGGAAGCCTGGCGTGCTGCAGTCCATGAGGTCGCCAAGAGTCGGACACGACTGGATGACTGAACTGAACTGAAAGTCAAAATCTGGTAACAGATTGGCTATGCCAGATAAGATGGTGAATTGTCAAAGGACTTCTGCTGAACTGTGAACAACTGGGAATACCTTTCTCTGAAATAGGGAGGAAATGGAAGAATTGGGTTGGGGGAAAAAATCTAGACTTCCACTTTGAATATATCAATTTGCACTGCTATTGACAACCAGGTGGAGATGCCAATTAAGAAAGTGTGAATGTGACAGTCCGGATTTCAGCATAAAAGTCTGTACTACATATAAAATAAAAGCTTTGTCAACTTATGGATGTCTGGATACATCCAAGGAGAGATGAGTAATGTTGCTTAGCTCACATTCAGCTGCTCACCGATCAAAAGCCAATACTCAAAGAGACAAGTGCTAGCAGGCATGGAAAGGTTGCTCAACCAAAACCAACTCCAAAGATTCCACTCTACCATGAGAGTTTTAAAAGGGAGAATCATTTGGGGAGGGAGGTCAGAGTCTTCCTTATCTCCCACTGTGTGCAAACACTCTTCTGGTGTTGATATAATAGCGAGGGGCTCCAGAAATTCTGCTCAGCCTGAAGACATGCCTGGCTGGGTGAAGCTTAAACTGGAATTAAGATTGCCAGGAGAAATATCAATAACCTCAGATATGCAGATGACACCACCCTTATGGCAGAAAGTGAAAAGGAACTAAAAGCCTCTTGATGAAAGTGAAAGAGGAGAGTGGAAAAGCTGGCTTAAAACTCAACTTTCAGAAAACTAAGATCATGTCATCCGGTCCCATCACTTCATGGCAAATAGATATGGAAACAGTGTCAGACTTTATTTTCTTGGGCTCCAAACTCACTGCAAGATGATGACTACAGCCATGAAATTAAAAGACACTTGCTCCTTGGAGGAAAAGCTATGGCAAACCTAGACAGTGTATTAAAAAGCAAAGATATCATTTTGTTGGCAAAGGTTCATATAGTCAAAGCTATGGTTTTTCCAGTAGTTATGTATGGATGTGAAAGTTGAACCATGAAGAAGGCTGAGCACCAAAGAATTGATGATTTCGAACTGTGGTGCTAGAGAAGACTCTTGACAGTCCCTTGGACTGCAAGGAGTTCAAACCAGAAAATCAACCATGATTATTCACTGGAAGGACTGATGCTGAAGGTGAAGCAATTATATTATATATATTTTATATATATATATATATATAAAATTCATTTTTAGAGTCTTCTTCTCCTTTATAGTTTAATACAAGATATTAAGTATAGCTCCCTCTGCTATACAGTAGGTCCTTGTTGATATATTTTATATATAGTAGTGTGTGTATGTTAATCCCAAATTCCTAAATTATCTCCCCAAACCCATCCCCTTTGCTAGCTATAAACTTGTTTCCTATTTCTATGAGTCTATTTCGGTTTTGTAAATAAGTTCGTGATATAAAATTTTCAGATTCCACATGCTCCTCCTTTTGTTTCTGCATCCCCTCTCTTTCCTGATTAGCAAATGTTTGAATCTACCCTTTGGAACTCAGGGAAGGTCTAGGAGGCTGTTGTTGCTTAGTTGCTAAGTCATGTCCAACTCTTCTACAACCCCAAGGACTGTACCCTGCCAGGCTCCTTTGTCCATGGGATTCCCCAGGCAAGAATACCAGAGTGAGTTGCTACTTCCTTCTCCAGGGGATCTTCCCGACGCAGGGATCAAAGCTGCGATCCCATGTCTCCTGTGTCTCCTACATTACCAGGTGGATTCTTTACCACTGACCCACTTGCAAATTTCCTATCAACAAGGAACGGGGAGCAAGGAAAGGATCTGTACCCAGAAGGGCTTCCCACTGCATCCCCCACCCCTGGATCCTGCTCCGTTCCACTAAGACATCATAGGAAAAGGAGTGTGAGTGAAGAGAAGAACACAAGCTCTAGAGAAGGTTATTCCAGCACACAAGTCAGTGGGGGAGAAAACTGAAGCAAATGTTACAAGAAGAGGATTAACAACTGAGAGATCTGGAGGAGATGGGGAAATCCACATCAGGGGCATTTGAGAGGCAAAACCAGGTGGGAATGTGCTAACCAATTATTGGAAAGTAGGAGGAAGTATAACCCAGACAACTCTTTATAGAAGTTTCATTTTAAAAGTCTACAAAATAAGAAAAGTAAATGGGAACACATGTAAATCCATGGCTGATTCATGTCAATGTATGGCAGAAACCACTACAATATTGTAAAGTAATTAGCCTCCAACTAATAAAAATAAATGCAAAAAAAAAAAAAAGCTCTACTGTAAAATTAAAAAAAAAAAGAAAGAAAAGTAGAGTAACTATAGGAGTCCTAGGGTCAAAACAATTCATGTTTGTTACTATAATTATAATGACAATCCCAGTGGAGTTCTGCATATTAACAGGAATGATCCAATTAAGTGAGAGGGAATAACCAAGCAAACAAATCAATTTGGAGGTTAAGAAGAATGGGATTCAAGGTACAGTTTGTTTTTTACTCCCTTCAGGAAATAGGAAAGATGAAAGAGAAACAGGACTCAGACACCAGCTGGTTTGGAGATTTGTGATAAAATGTCAGGAATCTTCCTGGTGGTGTTTTCTCTCCTCTCAAGAAAGCATGAGACAAGTTATCAGCATCAAGTGTTTGCACTTTTGTGCCTCTGAGAAGAAGAGATAAGTTTGAAGGGGAATAGCTAGAAGTCAAATTATTTGCAGACAATGGAAAGAGAAGCTTGGTAGAATTGCCTGGCAGTGTTTTACTTGGCATACAGAGAAAATTTCAAAAGATACATGCACTCTAATGTCCACAGCAGCACTGTTTACAATGACCAAAACATGGGCGTGACCTAAGTGCACATTTACAGATGAATAAATAAAGATGTGGTGTACATAAATAATGGAATATTACTCAACCATAAAAATCAACAAAATAATGCCATTTGCAGGAACATGGATGGACCTAGAGATTATCATACTAAAAGAAGTCAAACAGACAAAATTCATGTATCACTCATATGTGGAATCTAAAAAAATGATAGAAATGAATTTACAAAATAGAAATAGACTCATAGACATAGAAAACACACTATGGCTACCAAAGGAAAAGGTGGGGGCAGGGCAGTGAAACAGGAGGGGAGAGGGTAAAGCACATCCTTTAAAAGAATGACATAGCCATGCTGCTAAGTCACTTCAGTCGTGTCCGACTCTATGAGACTCCATAGACGGCAACCCACCAGGCTCCGCCATCCCTGGGATTCTCCAGGCAAGAACACTGGAGTGGGCTGCCATTTCCTTCTCCAATGAGTGAAAGTGAAAAGTGAAAGTGAAGTCGCTCAGTCGTGTCCGACTCTTCGTGACCCCATGGACTGCAGCCTACCAGGCTCCTCCATCCATGGGATTTTCCAGGCAAGAGTACTGGAGTGGGGTGCCACTGCCTTCTCCGACGTAGCCATAGGACATGATAAAAGTTGGTTAGGATCAACTAGGTCCAAGATGGTGGAAGATTTGATTTCCAGTGAACCTTGAGCCTCACTACACACTAGCATGCTAAATAACACACCCACCAATGCCATGATAGTTCTGATAGCAAAACTGTTAGTCACTCAGTTGTGTCCAACTCTTCGTGACCCCATGGACTGTAGCCTGCCAGGCTCCTCTGTCCATGAAATTCTCCAGGCAAGAATACTGGAATGGGCAGCCATTCCCTTCTTCAGAGGATCTTCCCAACCCAGATTCAAACCTGGGTCACCAGCACTGCAGGCAGGAAAGCCACCAAGGAAGGCCAGCCTAACCATAAAAGGCCAAAAAGCGGGCAGTGGCTCAGTTCTGGAAATCCTTGCCCCTTCCCTGAAGTAGTTGGAATAATCTGGTAGTTGGAAACTACCCAACCCATAAAAACAAACCATGCCATGTTCCAGAGTTTCTCACCTTCTAAGATAGATTCTGTGGACTGTGCTTCTGTCTAAATAAATTCACTTACCTATCACTTTGTCTCTCACTGAATTCTTTCTGCGATGAGATTATGTCCGAGCTTCATTAAGTCCTGAGACCAGGTGTGTGATAACAATTAAAAGACAGTGGGTTCTGGCTCAGTTGGAGCCCCAGCCCATGAATTGAGTTCCAGTCTGAGTTGCATGGTTTCAGCATGAATAAATAGGAGTTGAGGATTAACAGATGCACTACTAGATGTAAAATGGATAAACATCAAGGACCTGTGTGTAGCACAGGTGACTATATTTAATACCTTACAATAATCTATGATGTGAAATAATCTTTAAAAGAATATATACATAACTGAATCACTTTGCTGTTCACCTGAAACTAAAGCTACACTGTAAACCAACTATACTTCAATTTTAAAATAAGTTGGGGTTCATAAATTTGTAGTGACACCAACCTGCCAGCCATGATTCTCTCAAGTAACACTCATGAAGAGCTGGGTTCATCCAGGGCAGTGTTTCTCAAAGTGTGCTGCCCAGACCAGTACCATCAACCTCACCAGATAACTTATTAAAATACAAATGATCAGGTTCCACCCTAGACAAAGGTCCGTCTAGTCAAAGCTATGGTTTTTCCAGTAGTCATGTATGGATGTGAGAGTTGGACTATAAAGAAAGCTGAGTGCCGAAGAATTGATGCTTTTGCACTGTGGTGTTGGAGAAGACTTGATAGTCCTTTGGATTGCAAGGAGATCAAACTAGTCCATCCTAAAGGAAATCAGTCCTGAATTTTCATTGGAAGGACTGATGCTGAAGCTGAAGCTCCAATACTTTGGCCACCTGATGCAAACAACTGACTCATCAGAAAAGACCCTGATGCTGGGAAAGATTGAAGGCAGGAGGAGAAGGGGACAACAGAGGGTGAGATGGTTGGATGGCATCACTGACTCAAAGGGCATGAGTTTGAGCAAATTCTGGGAGACAGTGAAGGACAGGGGGACCTGGCATGTTGCAGTCCTTGGGGTTGCAAAGAGTCAGACATGACTAACTGACTAAACAACAACAATCCTAGAATTACATATCGTATCTCACAGTGCCTGGCGTAAGGCCCATCAGTTGTCTCACTTGCCCTCCAGGTGATTCTGATACACTGGAAAGTCTGAGAACCACTAAACTAGGGAGAGCTTGTTTTGCCTTGCAAATACAAAGGAGGGAGGGGGAAAAAAAAAAGCGTATCTGCAAGAGTGATTATACTGAGGATCCAAGCAATAAAAACTGGATAAGCAGCAAAGACATACTTTATAGACACCCTTGCCCCATTTTATTTATTTTATTTTTTTTTCATTTATTTTTATTAGTTGGAGGCTAATTACTTTACAATATTATAGTGGTTTTTGTCATACATTGACATGAATCAGCCATGGATTTACATGTATTCCCCATCCCAATCACCCCTCCCACTTCCCTCTCCACCCGATTCCTCTGCGTCTTCCCAGTGCACCAGGCCTGGTCACTTGTCTCATGCATCCAGCCTGGGCTGGTGATCTGTTTCACCCTAGATAATATACATGTTTCAATGCTGTTCTTTCGAAACACCCCACCCTCGCTTTCTCCCACAGAGTCCAAAATTCTGTTGTGTACATCAGTGTCTCTTTTTCTGTTTTGCATATAGGGTTATCGTTACCATCTTTCTAAATTCCATATATATGTGTTAGTATACTGTATTGGTGTTTATCTTTATGACTTACTTCACTCTGTATAATGGGCTCCAGTTTCATCCATCTCATTAGAACTGATTCAAATGAATTCTTTTTAATGGCTGAGTAATATTCCATGGTGTATATGTACCACAGCTTCCTTATCCATTTGTCTGCTGATAGGCATCTAGGTTGCTTCCATGCCCTGGCTATTATAACAGTGCTGCAATGAACATTGGGGTGCATGTGTCTCTTTCAGATCTGGTTTCCTCAGTGTGTATGCCCAGGAGTGGGATTGCTGCCTTTGCCCCATTTTAAAAAGTATTATATACACATTGTTGTACAGCAGAAATTAACACAGCATTGTAAAGCAATTATATTTCAATAAAAAGGTATTGTTCTTGAAGGAAAAGTTTCTATGTTTTAAATTGTGATACACGTGCACAATGGCCCTCTAAAAACTTCACCTATCCATTCACAGGTCCACAGAGAGAAACCCCACAGCATCATGTGGTTGCCCCAAAACTTGCTCCATTGTTGTGCATCTGCATTTTCTTTGATAGTTGCTTTTATGTTTGTTCTATGTTGTGCCTACATATCTTTTATTGCACTTATGTTCCCTAAGATAAACTGAGAACAGTGTGGGGGTACCTCACAACAATGTAGGACAGAGGATGAGAGGAGTTTTAATTGGAACATGCAATAAATTCAGAGTATTCCATGGCTCTATCATTAATAATAAGACTGTGTCTCCTGTTCTACTGCAGTGATGTCCCCATTCAGTTCCATTCTGGGAAGATTTGCATGGGTCTTCTATTAAGTCCCAGAGAATACACTTTAAGAAAGAGATTTATAATCTAGAATACAAATGTAATGATAACGTGCCTTCCTGGGATCAAATATGAATGTTTGGGACTATCTGGGCTCAAAAGGAGACTTCTATGAAGAGAAGAGAGTCTAGGAAAGTGACTAGCATGACATTCATAAAGAAACATGTGAATAATTGACAAGTAGACAGTGTAGACTTCATCACCACAAATCTTTAAAAAATATTCAAGGGTAGAATTCCTAAGGAGACAACATCTACAAGAATACATCTTAATAAAACAGAACTTTCTTCTCCAGTGTTCTAGGATTTCAAAGCCAAAGTTGTATGGCATTAGCTAAAGGCTAGAACAAGAATCTTTACCTTCTTCTCTATCTTTGAGATTCAGGATGCTCTGAGGGTTCCAAATGCCATTTCCCTAGAGATAAACTCACTGTTTCTATTATTCACATGTCTAAAATAGCCTGGTTTCCAACCAAAGGATTTTAGTTTCTCATTTAGCATAAAGTTAAAGGTCATTTTTGTTTTTCCAACTTAGAGTGTAATATACAACTACTAAAATATATATATATATGTATATATATATATATGTTATATATATGTGTGTGTGTATATATATATATATGTATATATATATGTTATATATGTGTGTGTGTGTATATATATATATATATATATATATATATAAATTCACAACTACTTATCCTATCATTTAACATCTACTTGAACTTTGTGTCTATGGCATAACAATTTGAAAAATGTACCCAGTGACCCAGAAGCAAAAGGCATTTCAGACACTAAAGAGTGAAATAAGATATATAAAAATATAAGAATATAAGATAAATTCTGAAAATTCAGACTGGAGAGTGTGAAAAGTCTTCTAACAGTGGTACAGTTAGGTAAAGGGTGATATCTAATCATCGGGTTTCCTCTTGTAAACTTCTTTTTTCTGTAAGGTAGGGAATTAGCAGAGTAAAAGGGTAGAGGTTTCAACATTACCATCGACTCTATGTGAAGACACATCATAAGAACCTTATATATAACCTTTTTGAAGAAGGCTTTCAGGTCACGGCTGAGAATAACTTGGTGGGTCACTGTTTCCTCCGTGGTCACCTACAAGGAGGAAAAGGAGACTAGGTAGAAACGCTGACTCCCCATGTGGGACAGCACAGCATACCAGCTAATCCCTGTTCTCTCCTTGTCCATGAAAAGTCTCAGATTTTCAAACTCAGTCAAGTGTACACGCTAATGTCAATTTCAATCCAAATGATGTGAAAAAAATAATGAGCTAGTATATCCTACATGCCTCACAACAATGTCCTTTCGTGTTTTAAACAAAGGTTTTCCTATCCTGTCCTAAGTAGCAAAAACTTTAGCAAAGGTTTTTTGTTTTAATTTTAATTGGAGAATAGTTGATTTACAACGCTATGTTAGTTTCAGGCTTACAGCAAAGTTAATAAGTTATACGTACATAAATACTCCATTCTTTTTTAGATTCTTTTCTCTTCCAGGTCATTACAGAGTATTGAGTAGAGTTCCCTGTGCTATGCAGTAAGTCTTTATCAGTTATCTATTATATATATATAGTGGCGTGTACATGCCAATCCCAATCTCCCGATCTATCCCTCCTTCCTCCCCTACCTTCCACGGTAATCATGTTTGTTTTCTATATCTGTGACTCTATAAGTTTATTTGTACCATTTTTTAGATTCCACATATAGGCGATATCACGTGCTATTTATCTTTCTCTGGAAAAGATTTTAAGAGTTTCTTAATCACTTAAAAATTCTCTCTGAAACTCAGCTGCCTAAGAACAGAAGATCAATCTTTTAAAAGTGTGCAGGTATGTATATGTGCAAGAGAAACATAACCAGGTAAACTCTGTCTGCCAGCTAGAAAAAAAATAACATTTCTTCTCTTCATTCCCACGATGATTTCAGATGAATTTTAATTAAGTGTGATATGGGCAAGCTTTGTATTTCAACATTTGAGAATATTAAAATGTTATTAATTCAGACTGGTGGTAGAAAATGCCAGCATGAATTAAAGTATTTCAATTCTGAATAGCCTAAGATACGTTAATTAATGCCACCTTTAAAAGTACCACCAACAGAAGGCCACCAAAACACCACAGAGAAGGAGGGTGCGAGGTCAAGGTTTGTGCGCTGGGCTTCGCTGGGCAGCGCGATCTCAGGAAGCCGAAAGGCAACGATAGCCCGTCAGCACCGCTCTACGGCGCCAGCCACCACTAAGGGCGCTGGGCTTCTCCTGACTTTGTGGGGCCGTCCTCTGCGCAGCCATGATGCTTCTCACAGTCTGTCTGGGGGAAGAATTCAGCTGCCTCATATTTCTTATCGGTCAAAGATTAGCCCCATGGGGCATTCATTTCCCCTATTTCTTGGTGTTCATTTGTGTGCAGTAAGTGGGATCTCACAGAATCCCTTGCTTTGGACAAAAATGAGACTTGAACATAACTTGAGAGGAAGCCTGGCTGCATTTGTGAGATGGTGGTTGGCGGCCATAAGAAGCTGGTGGCGATGAGGTGACCGGAAGAGACAAGTGGGGCCAGGAGGACCTGCATACAAACAAGGCTCCACGTGCACACCATCACATGCGGGAGAAGGAGATGGCATGTGCACGTATCTGCTTTCACAGGCTTTAAGACACCTGGAAGGGAATCCCAAAAATTATTGCTGGGAGGGGGATAATTTTTTAAGGTGGAGGGAAGGAACCTTAAGAGCAGATATTTTTACATTTTGATCTTTGAACTGTATATAGGTTTGCCCTTGTGGCCCCCTGGGTTGGGAAGATCCCCTGACGGAGGGAAAGGCTACCCACTCCAGTATTCTGGCCTGGAGAATTCCATGGACTACAGTCCATGGGGTCACAAAGAGTCAGAGACGACAGAGCGACTTTCACTTTTTCCTATTCCAAAAGTCACATAATTTTGAAAAACTTAACCCTGAAAAGGAAATAGGATTCAAGCATTTATTCTAAAATCATCAAGGAAACATAAATTTTGGAAGTGGAGAAACGGAATTGGTGGGGATGCAAAAGTTAGGAGATAATATGCCAGCCTCTCAGTCGTGTCCGACTCTTTGCAACCCCATGGACTATAGCCGGCCAGGCTCCTCTGTCCATGGAATATAACTGCTTGAAATTTCACATTTTTTCAGAATAGAGACTGAAGAGATTCTGCATAAATCAAGAAACAAGTATCAAAATATCCAAAATACCACTTATAGTGGTGACTGGTGCTGAAGACTCTTGACAGTTCTTTGGACAACAAGGAGATAAAACCAGTCAATCCTAAAGGAGATCAACCCTAACTATTCATTGCAAGGACTGATGCTAAAGTTGAAGCTCCAATACTTTGGCCATCTGATGTAAAGAGGCAACTTATTGGAAAAGACCCTGATGCTGGGAAAGATTGAGGGCAGGAGAAGAAGGGGGCAGCAGAGGATGAGATGGTTGGATGGCATCATCGACTTAGTGGACATGTGTTTGAGCAAACTCTGGGAGATAGTGAAGGAAAGGGAAGCCTGGTGTGCTGCAGTCCATGGGGTCACAAAAGAGCTGGACACAATTTAGTGACTGAACAACAACAACAGAAGGGTTGGTGCTGGAAACTGGGGGATAATTTTCATTTTATCCCCTCCTGTATCATTTGATATTTTAAACATGTGTGTGCAGAGACTTCCCAGTAGTCCAATGGTTAATTCTCTGTGTTCCCAATTCAGGGGGCATGGGTTCCAGCCCTGGTCTGGTAGGGAAACTAAGATCCCACATGCGGCAGGGTGTGGCCAGAAAAAGTCATAAACGTGCACACGCAACACTCATACATTAAAAATATTACTTAGTAAAATTAAAGAAAATAGAAGCTCCAATTCGCACTTCAACCACCTGCTAAATAAAGAGCTGCTAAGATATTGTACCAAAAAGACTTCAAATCAGAAAATCACCACTAACCCTAAGTCACTGCTAGCTGAAGAGCACCAAAACCTCACGAAACATTTAGAAAATGATGAAGGACAGACAAAAAAATCAAGGGCTCCTAAGTCAGAACATTGCTGTTGTTAAAAAAGCAAACACTGCACAAGAGCTCATTTTAAAAATGTGGGTTTACTAGAAATTGGTATCCAGAATTTACAGCTGCAATTGCCTGAAACTATAAAACCCCTTTACCAGGAAATCAATGACCACTCACTACACCAAGTCCAGAGCCCAGACAGCATGAATAGTATGCAAGGGCAAAGCCTGAGCACACATTTGAGACTACTAAGTACAAGCCTCTCCAAAGTGCTTGAGAAATAACAGTTTTCCTGTGAGGGGAAAGAGACAAATGGTCCTTATGTGAAAATGGAGACATTCCACATCCAAACAATTAGTATGACTTACTAAAGGCAAACATAAAAAAAAAAAAGGAAGAGTCTAAGGAAAACATATCAACTTCAAAAACAGACCATTTCTGAAATACAGACAGATCAAGTAGACATTGAAAAAGGTGCTATTTCTAACACTTGTGATTTATCTAAACCCATTTTTCAGGCTAACATGATGCAATTATATGTGCATTAAAGTATCAACTGTGAAAGAAAAACAACCTGCCAATAGACACTTTCTGGGAAAAAGTAGAATTAAAATAAATGGGAATATTATAATCAACAGTTTTTCAGAAGCCAAGAAATCCCTTTCTCAATTAGGCATTCCTAATTGCACAAGCCTTTTCCTGTAAACCCAGAAACAAAATCCTGAAACCTTTTCAAAAACTACTCCAAAATCTGACATGGAAGGCATCACATTTCAGCTGGAGAAGTGCATTATCTCAGTTGTATTAAAGGCAAAGAATAATATGGGGGGAAAATGTTGTATATACAACTAAGCCTAACCGTGCCTCCAGAGACCCATCTGGAAGGCCTGGAGCAGAGCTGTTGGAGGAGACCTATCAGGCACCAGCCTCGAACAGTGTCTGTGCACCCAGAGGCCCATCTGGAAGGCCTGGAGCATAGCTGTTGCAGGAGACCTATCAGGCACCAGCCGCGAACAGTGTCTGTGCACCAGTAGCCACTTCACCACCTGGGAACTTGGTAAAAATGTAGAATCTCAGACCCAGTCCAGACTTACTGAGTCAGAATCTGCATTTAACAAGAGCCTTAGTGAGTCACTCGTTCATTAAAGTCTGAGAGCACAATAATGGTTTCTTAATCCTCATCCCAGTGTCACCTGGAGGTGCTTATATAAAACGCAGATTTCTAAGCACCTTCTCAGACTTACCGAATCTCTAGGATTAGTCATGCTAATGTGTTCAGAAAGCACTTCCCTAATCTTTCAAATCAGCCAGCGAGGACAGACACAGGCAGTTGGCCCTCCTTATCTGCAGATCCCACCAACGGAGGATGAAAATATTTGGGAAAAAATATTCCAGAAAGTTCTAAAAACCAAAACTTAAAGTTGTCATTCACTAGGTAGCAAAAGAGACAAAGATGTAAAGAACACACTTTTGGACTATGTGGTGTGGGAGAAGGCGAGGGTCGGGTGATAGGAGAGAATAGCACTGAAACACGTATTTACCATATGTAAAATAGATGGCCAGTGCAAGTTTGATGCATGAAGCAGGGCACTCAAAGCTGGTGCTCTGGGACAGCCCAGAGGGGTGGGGTGGGGTGGGAGGGGGGAGAGGGGTTCAGGATGGGGGACACATGTGCACCCGTGGCTGATTCAGGTCGATGATTGGCAAAAAGCACCACAATATTGTAAAGTAATTAGCCTTCAATTAAAATTAATTAATTTAAAAACTTTTTAAATTTGAAAAAACTCTACACTAGATTTTTAATCTTTGTTTTTCAGTAGTATGTGATATAAATTTTGGTCATTTAAGAATCCAATATTCAGTTCCCATTTCTATTCAGGAGTGTGGTGATTACACTCTCCCACTTTTGAATCTCTGTTTTCTACCTCAGAATACCTCTATTTCTTCCTTTCCCCTTCTCTTCCCAATCCAATTCTGTGAATCTTTGTGGGTGTCTGGGCTACGGAGAACACTTTGGGAACAGATAACTACGTAGATTTGTCTCTCTCCTCTTGAGTCCCCTTTTTCTCCTCCTGCTCACCTCCATCTCCTTCCTCCCTCTCCTATTCTTCATGTAACTCTGTGAACCTCTCTGGTTGTCTCTCACGGGGGAGAATCTTTTCACCATTAACCTAGAAGCTTTATTATCAGTGCTGTATAGTTGGAGAAGTCTTGAGACTATTGGAAGAATAAAACTGAAATCCAGAGGCAGGAGACTTAAGCCTAAATCCTGAGAAAACCAGAAAACTCCTGACTACACGGAACATTAAGGAATAAAAGACCATCCAAAAGCCTCCATACCTACACCAAAACCAACCACAACCCAAGAGCCAATAAGCTCCAGTACAAGACATACCATGCAAATTCTTTAGCAACGCAGGAACATAGACCTGAGTGTCAACATACAGGCTCTCCAAAGTCACACCTAACACAGAGACCCATCGCAAAACTCATTACTGGACACTCCATTGCACTCCAGAGAGAAGAAATCCAATTCCACGCACCAGAACGCTGACACAAGCTTCCCTAACCAGGAAACCTTGACAAACCAATTGTCCAACCCCACCCACTGGGTGAAACCTCCACAATAAAAAGGAACCACAGACCACCAGAATACAGA
Organism: Odocoileus virginianus; assembly: GCF_023699985.2. Taxonomy (NCBI): domain Eukaryota; kingdom Metazoa; phylum Chordata; class Mammalia; order Artiodactyla; family Cervidae; genus Odocoileus; species Odocoileus virginianus. The sequence goes on from NC_069682.1 coordinate 2,242,972, forward strand.
AAGCCCACTCCAGACACAGCAATCTAAACAAGATGAAAAGGCAGAGAAATACCCAACAGGTAAAGGAACATGAAAAAAGCCCACCAAGTCAAACAAAAGAGGAGGAAATAGGGAATCTACCTGAAAAAGAATTTAGAATAATGATAATAAAAATGATCCAAAATCTTGAAAACAAAATGGAGTTACAAATAAATAGCCTGGAGAAAAAGATTGAGAAGATGCAAGAAATGTTTAACAAGGACCTAGAAGAAATTTTTAAAAGTCAATTAAAAATTAATAATGAAATAAATGAGATCAAAAACACTCAGGAGGGAACCATGAGTAGAATAACAGAGACAGAAGATAGGATAAGTGAGTTAGAAGATAAAATGGTGGAAATAAATGAAGCAGAGAGGAGAAAAGAAAAAAGAATTAAAAGAATTGAAGACAACCTCAGGGACCTCTGGGACAATGTGAAATGCCCCAATATTCTAATCATAGGAGTCCCAGAAGAAGAAGACAAAAAGAAAGGCCATGAGAAGATACTCGAGGAGATGATAGCTGAAAACTTCCCTAAAATGGGGAAGGAAATAGCCACCCAAGTCCAAGAAACCCAGAGAGTCCCAAACAGGATAAACCCAAGGCGAAACACCCCAAGACACATATTAATCAAATTAACAAAGATCAAACACAAAGAACAAATATTAAAAGCAGCAAGGGAGAAACAATAAATAACACACAAAGGGATTCCCATAAGGATAACAGCTGATCTATCAATAGAAACCCTTCAGGCCAGAAGGGAATGGCAGGACATACTTAGAGTAATGAAAGAGAATAACCTACAACCTAGATTACTCTACCCAGCAAGGATCTCATTCAGATATGAAGGAGAACTCAAAAGCTTTACAGACAAGCAAAAGCTGAGAGAATTCAGCACCACCAAACCAGCTCTTCAACAAATACTAAAGGATCTTCTCTAGATAGGAAACACAGAAAGGTGGTATAAACGTGAACCCCAAACAACAAAATAAATGGCAACGGGACCATACCTATCAATAATTACCTTAAGTGTAACTGGGTTGAATGCCCCAACCAAAAGACAAAGGCTGGCTGAATGGATACAAAAGCAAGACCCCTATATATGCTATTTACAAGAGACCCACCTCAAAGCAAGGGACACATACAGACTAAAAGTGAAGGGCTGGAAAAAAATATTCCACGCAAACGGAGACCAAAAGAAAGCAGGAGTCGCAATACTCATATCAGATAAAATAGACTTTCAAATAAAGGCTGTGAAAAGAGACAAAGAAGGACACTACATAATGATCAAAGGATCAATCCAAGAAGAAGATATAACAATTATAAATATATATGCACCCAACATAGGAGCACCACAATATGTAAGGCAAACACTAACAAGTATGAAAGAGGAAATTAATAATAACACAATAATAGTAGGAGACTTTAATACCCCACTCACAACTATGGATAGATCAACTAAACAGAAAATGAACAAGGAAGCACAAACTTTAAAGGACACAATGGACCAGCTAGACCTAATTGACATCTATAGGACGTTTCACCCCAAAACAATCAACTTCACCTTTTTCTCAAGTGCACACGGAACCTTCTCCAGAATAGATCACATCATAGGCCATAAATCTAGTCTTGGTAAATTCAAAAAGATTGAAATCATTCCAGTCATCTTTTCTGACCACACTGCAGTAAGATTAGATCTCAATTACAGGAAAAAAATTATTAAAAATTCAAACATATGGAGGCTAAACAGCACGCTTCTGAATAACCAACAAATCATAGAAGAAATCAAAAAAGAAATCAAAATATGCATAGAAATGAATGAAAATGAAAACACAACAACCCAAAACCTATGGGACACTGTAAAAGCAGTGCTAAGGGGAAGATTCATAGCATTACAGGCCTACCTCAAGAAACAAGAAAAAAGTCAAATAAATAACCTAACTCCACACCTAAAGCAACTAGAGGAGGAAGAAATGAAGAACCCCAGGGTTAGTAGAAGGAAAGAAATCTTAAAAATTAGGACAGAAATAAATGCAAAAGAAACTAAAGAGATCATAGCAAAAATCAACAAAGCTAAAAGCTGGTTTTTTGAAAAAATAAACAAAATTGACAAACCATTAGCAAGACTCATTAAGAAACAAAGGGAGAAGAACCAAATTAACAAAATTAGAAACGAAAATGGAGAGATCACAACAGACAACACTGAAATACAAAGGATCATAAGAGACTACTACCAGCAGCTCTATGCCAATAAAATGGACAACTTGGAAGAAATGGACAAGTTCTTAGAGAAGTATAACTTTCCAAAACTGAACCAGGAAGAAATAGAAGATCTTAACAAAACCATCACAAGCAAGGAAATCGAAACTGTAATCAGAAATCTTCCAGCAAACAAAAGCCCAGGACCAGATGGCTTCACAGCTGAATTCTACCAAAAATTTACAGAAGAGCTAACACCTATCTTACTCAAACTCTTCCAGAAAATTGCAGAAGAAGGTAAACTTCCAAACTCATTCTATGAGGCCACCATCACCCTAATTCCAAAACCAGACAAAGATGCCACCAAAAAAGAGAACTACAGGCCAATATCACTGATGAACATAGATGCAAAAATCCTTAACAAAATTCTAGCAAACAGAATCCAACAACATATTAAAAAAATCATACACCATGACCAAGTGGGCTTTATCCCAGGAATGCAAGGATTCTTTAATATCCACAAATCAATCAATGTGATACACCACATTAACAAATTGAAAGATAAAAACCATATGATTATCTCAATAGATGCAGAAAAAGCCTTTGACAAAATTCAACATCCATTTATGATTAAAACTCTCCAGAAAGCAGGAATAGAAGGAATATACCTCAACATAATATAAGCTATATATGACAAACCCACAGCAAGCATCACCCTCAATGGTGAAAAATTGAAAGCATTTCCCTTGAAATCAGGAACAAGACAAGGGTGCCCACTCTCACCACTACTATTCAACATAGTTTTGGAAGTGTTGGCCACAGCAATCAGGGCAGAAAAAGAAGTAAAAGGAATCCAGATAGGAAAAGAAGAAGAGAAACTCTCTCTGTTTGCAGATGACATGATCCTCTACATAGAAAACTCTAAAGACTCTACCAGAAAATTACTAGGGCTAATCAACGAATACAGTAAAGTTGCAGGATATAAAATTAACACACAGAAATCTCTTGCATTCCTATACACTAACAATGAGAAAACAGAAAGAGAAATTAAGGAAACAATACCATTCACCATTGCAACAAAAAGAATAAAATACTTAGGAGTATATCTACCTAAAGAAACAAAAGACCTATACATAGAAAACTATAAAACACTGATGAAAGAAATCAAAGAGGACACAAACAGATGGAGAAACATACTGTGTTCATGGATTGGAAGAATCAATATTGTCAAAATGGCTATACTACCCAAAGCAATCTATAGATTCAATGCAATCCCTATCAAGCTACCAACGGTATTTTTCACAGAACTGGAACAAATAATTTCACAATTTGTGTGGAAATACAAAAAACCTCGAATAGCCAAAGTAACCTTGAGAAAGAAGAATGGAACTGGAGGAATCAACCTGCCTGACTTCAGACTATACTACAAAGCCACAGTCATCAAGACAGTATGGTACTGGCAGAAAGACAGAAATATAGATCAATGGAACAGAATAGAAAGCCCAGAGATAAACCCACGAACCTATGGTCACCTTATCTTCGACAAAGGAGGCAAGGATATACAATGGAAAAAAGACAACCTCTTTAACAAGTGGTGCTGGGAAAACTGATCAACCACCTGTAAAAGAATGAAACTAAAACACTTTCTAACACCGTACACAAAAATAAACTCAAAATGGATTAAAGATCTAAATGTAAGACCAGAAACTATCAAACTCCTAGAGGAGAACATAGGCAAAACACTCTCCGACATAAATCACAGCAGGATCCTCTATGACCCACATCCCAGAATTTTAGAAATAAAAGCAAAAATAAACAAATGGGACCTAATGAAACTTAAAAGCTTTTGCACAACAAAGGAAACTATAAGCAAGGTGAAAAGACAGCCCTCAGATTGGGAGAAAATAATAGCAAACGAAGCAACAAAGGATTAATATCAAAAATATACAAGCAACTCCTCCAGCTCAACTCCAGAAAAATAAATGACCCAATCAAAAAATGGGCCAAAGAAATAAACAGACATTTCTCCAAAGAAGACATACAGATGGCTAATAAACACATGAAGAGATGTTCAACATCACTCATTATCACAGAAATGCAAATCAAAACCACAATGAGGTACCATTATATGCCAGTCAGGATGGCTGCTATCCAAAAGTCTACAAGCAATAAATGCTGGAGAGGGTGTGGAGAAAAGGGAACCCTCTTACACTGTTGGTGGGAATGCAAATTAGTACAGCCACTATGGAAAACAGTGTGGAGATTTCTTAAAAAGCTGGAAATAGAACTGCCATATGACCCAGCAATCCCACTTCTGGGCATACACACCAAGGAAACCAGATCTGAAAGAGACACGTGCACCCCAATGTTCATCGCAGCACTGTTTATAATAGCCAGGACATGGAAGAACCTAGATGCCCATCAGCTGACAAATGGATGAGGAAGCTGTGGTACATATACACCATGGAATATTACTCAGCCATTAAAAAGAATTCATTTGAATCAGTTCTAATGAGATGGATGAAACTGGAGCCCATTATACAGAGTGAAGTAAGCCAGAAAGCTAAAGACCATTACCGTATACTAACACATATATATGGAATTTAGAAAGATGGTAACAATAACCCTATAGGCAAAACAGAAAAAGAGACTCAGATGTATAGAACAGACTTGTGGACTCTGGGAGAAGGCGAGGGTGGGATGTTTCAAGAGAACAGCATTGGAACATGTATATTATCTAGGGTGAAACAGATCACCAGCCCAGGTTGGGTGCATGAGTGCTCGGGCCTGGTGCGCTGGGAAGACCCAGAGGGATCAGGTGGAGAGGGAGGTGGGAAGGGGGACCGGGATGGGGAATACATGTAAATCCATGGCTAATTCATTTCAATGTATGACAAAAACCACTGCAATGATGTAAAGTAATTAGCCTCCAACTAATAAAAATAAATGGAAAAAAAAATAATAAAAAATGAACTGAAAAAAAAAAACTGTACAATACAGTAGTGTTAACTATATGTACTATGTCATAGATTCCTAGGACTTATCTTGCATAGATGAAACCATGTACCCTTTGACCAAAACCTCCCTGAGCCCCCACTCCCCCTAGCCCCTGGTAACTCCTTACTCTATGCTCTACCTCAAATTTGACAACTTTACATTTCTGATATAAGTGGGATCAGGTAGTATTTGCTCTTCTATGTCTGGGTTACTTTACTTAGCATAATATCTTCCAAGTTTATTTATGCTGTAACAAAAGACAGAATTTTCTCCTTTCCAAGGTGGAATAAAGCTTCTTTATCCATTCCTCTGTCGATGGATGTTTAGGTTGTTTCTATGTTTTGGCTATTGTAAATAATGCTACAGTGAGCACTGGGGAGCAGCTATCTCTTTGAGATCCTGATTTCAATTCTTGGGTATATACTCAGCAAAGTGCCAAGGCAGTTCAAGTGGGGAAAGAATAATATTTTCAACAAATGGTGTTGGGACAAGTAGATATCCACACACAAAAGAATGAACTTCACACTCACCACTTCACAGCCTATCCAAAATTTAACAGAAAAAGGACCAAAGACCTACTGTAAAACTTTAAATGGATCAAATGCCTACTATAAAACTCCTAGAAGAAAAATACAGAGTAAATCTTCATGACTTAAGATCTGACAATGGTTTCTTAGCACCGGAAACACAAGCAATCAAAGGAAAAATAGATAAATCTGATTTTATAAAAAAACTTCAAAGGACACTATCAAGAGAGTGAAAAAAATGATCCACAGAATGAAATAAAATATTTGCAAATCATATATGTGATAATGATATATTGATCTAGTATCCAGAGTATAAAAAGCACTCTTACAACTCAAAAAATATGGAGGTGGAAGAGTTCCTAAATAATCCAATTTAAAAGTGAGCAGACATTTTGCCAAAGACAATATATAAATTGCCAATAAGCATGTAAAAAGATGCTCCATATCACTAATCATCAGTGAAATGAAAATCAAAAACACAATGAGCTTCCACTGTATATGCACTAGGATGGCTAGAATTAAACAGTAGGATCATAACAAGATGTGATGAGGATATAGAGAAACTAGAACTCCATTAGGAACGTAAAACGGTGCAGCAACACTGGAAAACAGTTTGGGAATTCTTCAAAAAGTAAAACATGGAGTAACCATATGACCCAGCAATCCCAGTCCTAGATATATACCCAAGGGAATTGAAAAGATACGTCCACACAAAATCTGTACTAGTATTCACAAAAGTAGTAGTATTCATGGCCGCCAAAAAAGCGGAAAGAGCACACATGTCAACCAAATGATGAGTGGATAAACAAAATGTGGTATATCCACACAATAAATTATTTTTCAGTCATTTACTGATAATATAACATGGATGCACCATAAAAACATTATGCTAAGTGAAAAAAAAAAAAAAAACCATATACAAAGGACCACAAATTATAAACTTCATACAAACAGACAAGGCAACCCACTCCAGTGCTCTTGCCTGGAAAATCCAATGGATGGAGGAGCCTGGTAGGCTGCAGTCCATGGGCTCGCTAAGAGTTGGACATGACTGAGTGACTTCACTTTCACTTTTCACTTTCATGCACTGGAGAAGGAAATGGCAACCCACTCCAGTGTTCTTGCCTGGAGAACAGGGATGGTGAAGCCTGGTGGGCTGCAGTCTAGGGGGTTGCACAGAGTTGGACACAACTGAAGCAACTTAGCAGCCGCAGCAGCATACAAACAGAATCAACACAAAACAGGTAAATCCACGGAGATATAAAGTTGACTGATGGTTGCCTAGTGCTGAGTCTCGTGGGGTGATGGGAAAGGAGAATGAATGCTAGCAACATCTACGTGTCTTTCTGGAGTGATGAGAATGTTTTAAAACTGATTATAGTGATGATTGCATAACTTGATATTAAACTGAATAATTCAATTGCATAGAATATTGACTATATCTCAATAAAGCTTCTATTAAAATTTACATGAGTGATTACTTCTGTGGGGAAAAAAGGCAATGCAATTTGGGGACAAGTATATAGAAGGACTTCAACTATTTAGTGACACATTATTTCTTAAGCTGGGTGGTAGGTATGTGGATGCTCATTATATTGTTCTTTCTACCTTGCAAGTGATCCTAGAAGGAAGATCTGTGCCTTGACCAGGGAGAGAAACCTCATCACCATCACCTCCAAGTTCTCAACCAACATTAGAAGGATATATACCAGATATACCTATGTTGCTTACATAACAGTACAGCCTCACACCAGATCTCCCAAATCAGAGACTCTGGGAAGTTAAACTGACTATGAAAAATAGATCATTTTGCTGAGCAACCCAGTCAGAGAACAGCTGATGCTATTTTTCTGCTGAGGCAATCCAAAACTGTGTTATGTTTTCTGGCAGCCTCATAATGATGATGACTCAAGATTCAGGGTTTGGGGGATAACTGTATTTAAAGAAATAAAAAAAAGAAGAAGAAGAACATAAAATGGGTTCAAAATATCTGCTTTTAGAAAGTTAAGTGACAGCCCAGGCAACTGAAGGGCAGAAAACTTCATTTTTCCCTCCCATCAGGAATTTAATTGGATGTATAGTTGGATCTTACCTTTTGTCTAATCTAAATTGGGCTTTAATTTGGATCCAGTTCATTCCACTTGCTAGAAAAATCAGACTTGAACAGTTTTGATTTGAATGGCTTTGATTTCTCCTATTTACCAACTGCCTCTTCAGAAATAGGCTCATCCCTTCCCTCCTTTTTCTTCTGAGAATGTCATTTCTTTGAGCTTTATCACTGTCATCTTCATATTTCTGAAAACCAGTTTTTAAAAAAACTGTTCATGAAGGTCCATGGCATGATTCTGTCATTGTTTCCTGGTCCCTCCACGTTGGTAAGCAACATTCCTTCAAAGCTGTAGTTTTTCCAGTAGTCCAGTAAAGCTGTGAAAGTTGGACCATGAAGAAGGCTGAGAGCCAAAGACTTGATGATTTCAAACTGTGATGATGGAGAACTCTTGAGCGTTCCCCTGGATAGCAAGGAGATTAAACCAGTCAATCCTAAAGGGAACCAACCCTGAATATTCACCGGAAGTACTGATGCTGAAGCTGAAACTCCAACATTTTGGCCATCTGATGCAAAGAGCTGACTCATTAAAAAAGACCCTAAAGCTGGGAAAGACTGAGGGCAGGAGAAGTGGGCAACAGAGGATGAGTTGGTAAATGGCATCACCGAGTCAATGGGCATGCATTTAAGTAAACTCTGGGAGATACTGAAGGACAGGGAAGCCTGGTGTGCTGCAGTTCATGGGGCTGCAAAGAGTTGGACACAACTTAGCGACTGAACAACAATTCCTTGAAAACTCTGAGCTCTGGAACTCTTTATGATGTCATTTTATTCTTTTAAGATTCATTGTCTTTACTGGCTCAATATTTCTCACATTTAAAAAAAGTTTTTATAACCCAGGCCCCCTGCATTGGGAGCACAGGCTCTGGGAGTCCAGACTGTTACCACTGGACTACCAGAGAAGTCCCCTATATTTTTAAATTGATTCAGAGCTCATCTTCCTTATATTTTTGTCCTAGAGCATCTGTATATTTATTTATAATGCTATTTAAGCCAATTAAAATTTTTCTCGCTTTTAAATTGCAAATAGATTCATGAAATCACAAATTTAATGTGCCTCTTATAGGGTTAGTGCATAAATGCATAGTTGTTAATGATTTTGAAAAGTTTGGCTATGGAACTACCTAACATCTTCATCCATAACACACAAGGTAGGAGAAACACCTTTGGAGAACTCTCCTTGAAAGGTCACAAACTCGGAATTTTATTCTGAAGAAGCCTCCTGAGTTAGCCAACTTTAGGAAGCCCTTGACCACAGAATCCTATTTATTTCCTGATTTTCCATTCTGTAAGCATTTTTCTTCATGGATCTCTGCCTTTTCATGGCAAAGGGGTTTGCATAACTCAGTGAAGCTATGAGCCATGCCCTGCAGGGCTACCTAAGATGGACAAGTCATAGTGAAGAGTTCTCAGAAAACTCAATATTTAACAACAACAAAAAAAACTAAGATCATGACATCTGGTCCCATCACTTCATGGCAAATAGAAGGGGAAATGATGGAAGCAGTGACCAATTTCTTCTTCTTGGGCTCTAAAATCACTGTGGATGGTGACTGTAGCCACAAAATTAGAAGACAACTGCTTCTTGAAAGGAAGGCTATGACAAACCTAGACAGGGTATTAAAAAGCAAAGACATCACTTTGCTGACAAAGATCCGTATAGTCAAGATTATAGTCTTTCCAGTAGTCATACAGATGTGAAAGTTGGACCATAAAGAAGGCTGAGCACCGAAGAATTGATGCTTTCAAACTATGGTGCCAGAGAAGACTCGAGAGTTCCTTGAACCTCAAGGAGATTAAACCAGTCAGTTTAAAGGAAATCCACCCTGAATACTCACTGGAAGGACTGGTGTTGAAGCTGAGGCTCCAATACTTTGGTCACCTGAAGTGAACAGTCAACTCACTGGAAAAGACCCTGATACTGAGAAAGACTGAAGGCAGAAGAGGGTGACAGAGAATGAGATGGCTGAACGGCATCACTGATTCAGTGAACATAAACTTGGGCAAACTCTGGGAGATGGTGAGGAACAGGGAGGCCTGATGTGCTGCAGTCCATGGGGTCGCAAAAAGTCAGACATGACTTGGCAACTGAACAACAACAAGCATTTTCGTAACACTGAAGATCTAACTTATAACACTCAAATGACAGCCGCTTTCTCCCAAGATTCATGAGCATATTTCCCCAGCTACCCTTGCTGCTCAAAGTCTTTGGTCACAGATGCCCCTCACTGCTTCCTCTTCCTTTTGGACAGTGGCTCTGGGCCTTCTTTGCACCTGGAGGTCTTTCACAAATCATGATGTTTTAACACCTCAGATCAATTCAACCAGAATCGCCGGGAATGGGGTTCAGATATCAGTATTTTTTATTTACTTTTTTGAAGTATACTTGATTACAATTTTGTGTTCAAGTGTACAGCAAAATGATTCAAAAATATATATACATATATATATTCAAATATTCAATATATATATATTCAAAATATATATATACATATATTTTTTTCAGATTCTTTTCCTTTATAGGTTATTTCAAAACACTGAATGCAATTCCCTGTGCTATACAGTAGGCCCTTGTTTGTTTTCCATACAGTAGTGTGTATATGTTAATCCCAACCTCCACCTCCTAATTTATCCCCCCCCTTTCCTTTTTGATAACCATACATTTGTTTTCTATGTCTATAAGGCTATGAAGCTTCCCTGGCGACTCAACATGTAGCCAAAGTTGACAGCTACTCCTTCAGAAAGACACAAATATCAGCAAGACAAACCAAGAGTGTATCAAAGACAGCATTTACTAGATTTAATTTTCCAGATATTTGCTTTTTTGACATCTCCAGACACTACAATTTATAATTCCATCTCTTTATACCAAATTTGAAATAATATTTTGACCTGTTAAAATTATCTCCTTGCAAAATGCACTCTATCTGCTAATACCCCAATAGAAAATTAGTTTAATATGGATTAACAAAAATTTATAAAGTCAGGTTCTGCATTTCTTGACATAGATGAATCAAAGATCTACAAAGTTAAGTTACACTATAAATACACCCACATATATATACACCCACATATATATACACCCACATATATATACACATACACACACACAAATACACAGAGCTGGAGATATTCAGGGAGTAAGTCTACAAATAACTCTAGTGATTGGGAAACACTACCAAGAGCAGCTCACAGAAGAGACATCTGGTCGCCACATCAGCAGTGGAAGCAGTACAAGGGTTTACAGGGCTGCATGCCTTGCTGCATATTTTCATACATTCTGTGCTGCCTAAGCACTACTTAATGACTGTGGAATATTTAAATTGAGTAAGATGAGCACCAGACTGTTGTTAATAAAGTGCTGGCCAATGATTCCCTCCTTACAATTTTTTCTGCCCCCAAATCTGATCAAATTTGATTTCTTGAAAAGTACTTATCCAGTTTTTGATAAGACTTACCAAAGACCACCCACTAACTCTTAAAAGCTACTAAAATTCCCATACATCCTCTGTCTCCCACCTACTCTAAAAGTAATGTATTTCCAAAATTTAGAGAAAAGAGGAGAGAGAGATAGATGACAGAGGAGCTTTTCATTTGTTTCATTAATAAAGAATGGTCTAGTAAAATAGCACGCTGAAAGCTATTTGATCATCAGGTCTAACAACATGGAGAGAAGAAAAGGGGGAGGAAGCACTCTGACCAGAGGCTGGCTCCGTCCACCCCGGCGTGGGGCACATGACCCCTGTGAAGCCGAACGGCCCATGGAACCCAATGACCATAGCTGCAGTCAACCAAGCTGGTCTCTGCAACTAGAAACTCAGCCAATCCTGTAGCTACATGTCTGTCTATGTCTTTAAAGTATGCAGCCCAAAACCGAAATGCATGTATTTCTTTTAAAAACGTTATCTTTGAATACTCTTCAAAAACGTTGAGGTATCATAAGCTCACACAGCCAGTGGAGCAATACAAAGCTGGGTGGTGGGAAAAGCCACTGTGCTCCCTGAAGCTCTCCGCACACCTCCTTCACACCCTACCTCCATCGCCTGTGGAGTCAGAATGTCTTGTTTAAACACTTGCTGCATCAGTTTCCCTCTTAGTGACCTGGAACAAGGTAACTTCATATCCATCAGCACCACTGTCCTTATTTTTATAAAGGGGCAAATTTTAGCAATTACAGCACCTATCTCACATATAAGTGCGTATGCTTCATTGCTCAGTCATGTCTGACTCTTTGCGATGCTATGGACTGTAGCCTGCCAGGCTCCTCTGTCCATGGGATTCTCCAAGCAAAAAATGCTGGAGCGGGTTGACCTTTCCTACTCTAGGGAATCTTCCTGACCCAGGGATCAAACCCTCATCTCTTACAACTCCTGCATTGGTACGAGGATTCTTTACCACTGAGCCACCTAGATAGCCCAGTAAGCAGTAAACCAGGAGATAATTTATACCAAAAACTCCAAAGTACTAATCTACTAAGCAGCTTCCCTTGAGGGAGAGAAAGAAATGGAAAAAAAGGACATATTTCTTTTAAAAATCAGATTAAAATGTTCATTGTGATTTCTTGATAACAAATGTACTCAGGCCTTTGTCTCATTATCTAACTGTATTATTAATAAATAGTACTTTTATGCCTAAAACTTTAAGTAAAGTGTTAGTCACTCAGTCGTGCCCAACTCTTTGCGACCCCATAGACTGCAGCCCACCAGGCTCCTCTGTCCATGAGATTTTCCAAGCAAGGATACTGGAGTGGGTTGCCAATTCCATCTCCAGGGGATCTTCCCAACCCAAGGATCGAACCTGGGTCTCCTGCACTGCAGGCAGATTCTTTACTGACTACACTAGGAGCTAAAGTAGGAGAGTATAAATGTCATAAAGTTAATGTCTATATGCTACTTATTCTTTCCAACCCATTCTTTCAATGCAGGGATTGAACCCAGGTCTCCTGCATTGCAGGTGGATTCTGTACCAGCTGAGCCACCAGGGAAGCCCAGAAATACTGGAGTGGGTAGCCTATCCCTTCGCCAGTGGATCTTCCCAACCCAGAAATTGAATCGGGGTCTCCTGCATTGCAGGCGTATTCTTTACCAGCTGAGCCACAAGGGAAGCCCATATACTACTTATTTTCTAAAATTAACTTTCCAATCCCACCTATGAGTTGTTGGAAAATCGATACTATCGATAAGATGTTTTCAGTCATTACTTTGTACCAGACCTTGGTCTAAACCCTTTTTGTTCCTTAAAATACATATATAGTCTCACATGTAGGTACTATATATGTATTTTAAGGAATAAGAAGCTATATATACATATATATATATATATATATATATATAGTCTCACATATATATATATATATATATGTATTTTTTTTTAAAGAACAAAAAGTGCCTAGACCAAGGTCTGGCACAAAGCAACAACTCAAAATGTTAACTATTATTTCTCTTTTACATACAAAATTCCTAGAAGTAAATATATATTACTTCATTATAATATACTTCATTATAGTATACATGCCTATATATAATAATGTATTGATTAAGATGAAAGGTTCTGGGGTTGGTCAAGCCTGGTTTGGAACTGAAGCTATTTGCTAGGGGCTTTTCATTAAATCTGCTTTTCAAGAAACAATTTTAAGTGCCAACATGTGCTAAACGCTGCTCTAGTTCCTGGTGATAGAATATTAAGACAAAATACACTGTTATGAGACTAAAAGGTCAGGCTACAATCTAGGAGAAAATATTTGTAAAATATAGATGTAACAAAGGACTTTTATTTGGAACATATTTTTAAAACCTCATAATCAACAAGAAAAACAGCCCAATTTTTTAAATGAACAAAGTGTTTAGACAGATACTTCACTAAAGAAGATGTACAGATGTCAAGTAACACATTACAAACACTCAACATCATCAGCCATTAGGGAAATATGAATTAAAACCATGAGATGCCACCACTCCCACTAGATGAGATAAAATGAAAAAAAAATTGTTCAAAGTGCTGAGAAGGATATGGACAACTGGAATTCTTACACAGAAAACAGGCTGACAGTTTCTTATGGAGTTAAGTTGACCTATCATATGACCTAGCAATTCCACACTTAGATACAATACACAGGGGAAGTGAAAGCACATGCATGAAAGTTTTATATGTCAACATTTCTAGCAGCATATTTATAATGGACAAAAACTGGAATCAAGTCAAACGTCCATCAATAGATGAATGGATAAACTGTAGTATATTTATACAGTAAAATACTACTCATCAACAACAGGAAATAAACTGTTGATATATGCAACAACATGACTTTCAAAGTAACTATGCTAAGTGGAAAGAAAAGAAATATATTATTTACTATCCAATTTACATAAAATTCTAAATAATGCAACCTAATGTATAAGTGACAGAAAGCAAATTCGCAGTTGCCTGGGATGGGAAATGCAGGGAGAAGAAGGAGAGAGCAATTATAAGGAGCAAGAGCAGACTTTTGGGGGTGACTGTGTCACTATCTTGGTTGTGGTAATGGTTTTATGGGTGTATACCTCTATCAAAACTCAGTGTAAAAATATATATGGATTATTTTATAACAATTATGCTGGAAATAAAGCTAAAAGAGAAACATAAGCAAGACAAAAATGTAAAACAAGGTCTTTACCTGTATAAGACTAGATTTTAATGGGAGTGGAGTTAGAAAATGTTTAAATGAATACATACCATGTAGTTTATACCATGTAGTTTCAGAATTAAAATCAATTCCCACAGTGCTCACCAAAATATATATATTCAAGAATGTCATCACAGCATTGTTTGTAATAGCCCCAAGCTGAAAATGAGTAAATGCCCATCAACAGCAGAACAGATGAAATAAATTAGGTATATGCACAGTGAAGCAAAGTCATTCAATCATGTCTGACTCTTTGTGACCCTGTGGACTGTAGCCTGCCAGGCTCCTCCGTCCATGGGATTTTCCAGGCAAGCGTACTGGAGTGGGTTGCCATTTCCTTCTCCAGGGGATCTTCCTGACCCAGGGATCGAACCCAGGTCTCCCACATGGTAGGCAGATGCTTTACCATCTGAGCCACCAGGGAAGTCCAAATATATATATATATGTACTTTTATATGCAGAACTAATTTATTCATTCTCAGTTCTGTATAGAATGCTATATAGAACTATATAGAACACTATACAGAACTGAGAATGAATAAATTAGTTCTACATATAAAAACATAGGAGACTATCAGAAATGAAACACTGAAGGAACAAATCCAGGTCCAAATAAGGACTTCCTCTGAGATTCAAACTGCAGTCACTGGTAATAGAGATCAGGACAGCGGTTACCCTGAGCTCATGACAACTCCAAGGGAACACCAGGAGGGCTTTTGGGGGCTGATGACATTCTCCATCTTAAGATCCCTGTACTTTTTGTATATATGTTAATCTTCAATAAAATTATTTTTTCAATTTTATTGAAGTATAGTTGATTTACAATGTTAAATATGTATATATATATTACATATCTATGTATAATACCTATATACACATATATTCTTCTCCATTGTGGTTCATCACAGGATATTGAATATAGTTCCCGGCTACTACAGCAGAACCTTGTTGATTACCCATGACACATACAGTAGTTTGCAGCTGCTGATCCCCAAACTCCCGCTCTCTCCCAGCCGCTCTCTCCCTTGGCAACCACAAATCTGTTCTCTGTCTGTGACTCTGTCTCTGTTTGTAGACAGGTTCACTTGTGCTGTAGTTTAGATTCCATATATAAGTGATACCATATGGTATTTGTCTTCTCTTTCTGACATACTTCATTTAGTATGATCATCTCTAGGCCTATCCATATTACTGAAAATGACATTGTTTCATACTTAATAAAAATATTTTCAATAAAATTAATATGAGGTCACATGATACGATAGGGATTGCCTGGTTATTTGAGGCTGGACATCCTGCTCTTTGAGCAGGAAGCACTGAATTTGAAGCCCTCAGCAATGAGAATGAATAAGGTGAGGGCAGACATAACCAGACTCCAGTACTGGAATCTTCCCTGCAGGGTCACAGCTGACCCTTTGTCATCATAAAATCATAAAAATCATAAAATCATCAGCTACCTTTGTCATACAAAATTCAGCTGGCATTTTCAAACAAATATTCAGCTCTGTTGTGAAAATTAAAGAAGGCTGAGCTTCTTTTGAAAAGGAAAACAGAGAAAAATGTAAATTCAGAAAGAACACCCCCTTCAAATATATTTTTGCTCACTGTTCTTTATGCCTTTTGGTCGAAGAAAATAATCTCAGAAAAAAAACTTTATTTTCTGGAAAGAAAGGAGAACTTAAATCTTCTCTTTTCTGTAGAAGAAAGTGGAGAAATATATGTATTTTTCAAGAAGATAATCCAAAAGGAGGTAAAAGGGAGAGAAAGGGGGTAATCTGAACTGTCAATCCATCAACATGGGACCACCAGTTCACAGGGCCAAGTTTTATAGAAGACTAAGGATGTGCAAGAACCAACAATGCACACCATGTTAGGGAAAGCAAATACACATGAACAGATGCACACAAACCCTGATGTCCCTCAGGCCACTAATATTTAATCTCTGAATGGACAGATGGAATCATCATAAAACATTTATCTGATAAAATCCCATGAAAAAAGACTGGAAACATTATGGTTTCAAAGAGGCTGGAATGAGACAGAATTCCAAGTCTGCCACTTTCTCAAGATGAAGCAATAGGATAGCAAGATAAGGGCCAGATCAGAACCCAGCAGGCACCAAAGACTCCCAGGTTGGTCGAGCTTATTCAGGTGAATACCCCACAGGAGAGTTTGCTATAGAAATGCTGGCATGGTTTCCCACCACATTGCTGGCACAGTAATTGAGTCTGGCAGCCAGAACTAGTGTAGGCAGTGTGGCCAGCAAACTGCGAAGGATGATGAAGATGGCCGCACTGATGACAAATGGTACTGTGATGACGGATGGCTAGTGCAGTGGGAGGCAGACGGCCACATAGCAGTCCTAAGCCGTGACCACAAAGGCGGAGGATTCCACCAGAAGGAATGTATTTATGATGAACATCTGCAGGAAGCAGCCCATAGAGGTGATGGGCTTCATGTCGAACCAGAAGATGAGCAGGACCTGCAGGAATTATTATCTTCAAGAGCTGTGCATTCACTCCCACCCTAGGGTACATAACCCTAGGATAATCCTTAGATAACTTCAACCACTCATATCTCTAGACCACAGTCCCATAATCCTAGCTGGAACAGTGTCCTAATTTCAGATACCTTCTATGTGCATCCCAACCTCCAGAGCCTGATTTATACACTTTTCAACTATAGATCACACCCTTTTGTTTAAAAACATTTATTTATAGGCTGTCTTCTTTTGATCTCTAGAGTTCTTACCCTAACTTCAGATGGACACATCTGCTCATCTAAATGTATCACAAGGACATCAAATCCAGTAAGTCCAATACTTAGATTTGGACACCCTCCAACCTCTCCTTATACATAAGAAACATCTTCCAATTATTCCTACCTCAGTATATGACATAAATATAAATCTAGTTACATTTTTAAAGTTTTTTTTAAATGTTGACCAGTTTTAAAGGCTTTAATAAACAATAAATATTGTTACAATAAAAAAAAAAGAATGCATGAACATCCCAAACCAAACAAAATGTTAGGTGTACAATGTTGAAGTAGAACCTAAGCTGGCAAACAGGGCTGTAGTAATAACACAAACAAGTGACTGGACATCATTTCAACTAAATAATAATAGCCAAAATAACAGTAGTTACCAAAGTACTTTCCAATTGATCTCATTCAAGAGATGAACCTAATAAAACATGAAGCTAAAAGGACAACACAATAGCAAATCACAGAGAGGAAAATATATTCTGTGTTAGAAAGTCAAAAAAAGAAATCATCAGAAGTTGAGGGCTTGGATGTATACACTTCATGTTACTTCCATGCAACAGTCAATATGCTCCTACTAACCCACTTAATTTCCCTGAGAAACAGTTAGGTTGCAATTATCACTGATTTTCCTCTCATTAAGAGAGTTTTTGAATATGCAAATGACTTTCATTATAATTTCATACTAAATCAGTATATCCACAAAAATCTATTTCTTACCAAAGTCCCAAAATAGAAAAGCAGATGTACAATGGCAAAATTAGGACACCAAGATGAAAAGGGAAGATCATAAGAGGATGAGGGAAAAGAATCTATGTGGAGTGTCTTTGGAAGCTGCTATTTCTAGGAAAAATAGATATTTTCAAATATAATGAATCCAATCAATTAACTCTGCCCAAAATATGTGGCCAGGGAAAATGCACTGGGTCAGAAAACTTTGTAAGGAATATAATTACATTGGGCAATTTGACTTTTATCCACTCTAAGGAAAAAAAAAACTGTTTTCAAGATCACATCCACTGTTCCTGCTTCTGATAATGGCATCCTGATAATCATTATGGGCTTCCCTGGTGGCTCAGAGGGTAAAGTGTTATGGGTCTTCTCTCTTCCCACTCTCTATCCAGATGGTTTGGGGAAAAGTCATTCTACTCTGACTTCTGACTCCAGGGACGAGTTTGGACTCCCTCCCAAGGAGTCAATGAAAAACAAACATTCCCTCAGGAGACATGAATTAGATGAGGAATGGACACTCATCTGACCTACAAAAGTACTACTGGGATTCAAACCTGAGACCTGGAATCTAATCCTAGAGCACTGGGAATGGGTGTGGGGAAGGAGGTTATCTTGCCAACAAAATGGGAGACCCTGCCAGAGAATGAAGCCCACAAAGAAACAAACAGAGCTGAGAGACGGGGAAGAAAGGACAACGTGATAATAGTTTTGTGCTCTTGATCCAGCTGTACCTCTGGACTTTTCAGATATACAGATGAATAAATTCCTGGTTTGCGTGGTACCCTTTGGCCTGGATTTTCGAGTTGAGTCTCTTTCAAACAAGAGAATCCTATTGAAGACATTCATTCTCTACTTCCCATAGCATCTGGCTGCAAATATAACTTTAGCCTGAATCAAGAGATAAAGATCAGGAAAAGAAAAGCTTATTTTCTTTAAAAGTATTTGATAAAATTCAAACCTCACCTTGGTGCAGAAGACTTCTCTTAATTAAACTGGCCTAAACTTATGTTTTAGGACTTCCCAGGTGGAGGTAAGAACCTGCTTGCCAATACAGGAGATGTTTAAGAGACACAGGTTCAATCCCTGGGTAGGGAAGATCCCCTGGAGAAGGGCATGGCATCCCACTCCAGTATTTTTACCCAGAAAATCCCCCATGGACAGAGGAGCCTGACAGGCTACAGTCCATAGGGTCACAAGAAGTTAGACATGACTGAAGCAACTTAACATGCAAACTTCTATTTTCTGGTAGATACAAAGCAAATGCATACTTACAATTTTAATTTGCAGTTTAATCTCTTAAATGTAAGAGTTTCATTCATACAAATTGATGGAAGTACCTAAAAATGTTAGGATCTCTGAATAGACTGCCTCAGACTCTGTATTTCTACACAAACCATTTCACATCCTCTCCAGTCTCCTTAAGATTACTATCACCGTAAATGTGACCACCACAGCCTTCTTCCTCAAACTGAGTAATAACTTTCTCTCCTTCAAAGATTTTTTTTAAAGACTTCAGACAGAAACTTTGAGCTTCCCACCCACCAAGTTTCACTGAATCTATCTCATCTGCTCCTCCATTCCTGCATCAGGAGAATAAGTGTCCTGTCTATTCCTCCTTGTGCCTGTACTCTGAGTTCATCTCCAAGCATCAATTATCAGGTCTCTCAACTATACAAGTCCACCTCTAATTCACAGTTGAATACATCCTATCAACATTTAAACATGCTCATCTCATCAATTTTTATAGAAAATGCTCTCCCTCAATCCAACATCCTATTTCAGTTATACCTTCCAAAACTGTCTTCACTCCCTGTCTCCTTATATATTAATAGCTGCTCACCATCGAAGCATCCTCAAAGGAGAAATGAAGGCAATGTGCATCCCCATGGGGATCACTGTTTGGGATAAGGGACAATAACAGGTTAAATATTTAGTCAAGTCTCAACAAGTCACAACATCACTCTTCATTCATGTACAGCTGGCCCTTGAACAACATAAGTTACTTACAGGCTGGTTTTCTCAACAGCAAATACTACAGTTCTAACATGAGTTGGTTGAACCCAGGGATGCAGAACTTAGGATACAAAGGATTCATATAAAAAGGGCTGACAAAGGAATTCTCTGCTGGTCCAGTGGTTAGGACTCTGTGCTTTCACTGCCAAGAGCACGGGTTCAATCCCTGGTCGACGAACTAAGATCCCATAAGTTAAGGCAGTTTAAAAAAAAAGGCTGACTATAAATTATACATAGGTTTTTGACTGGACGGAGGGTCTCAAATCCCTGTGTTGCTCAAAGGTCAACTTTATTTAGGAAAGATTTATTGAGCAACTCTGTGTGAAGGGTGTCATGTGAGAGGCTTTATTATTAATATAAACACATAAAATCTAACTTCTTCCCTGAAGCGTCTCACAGTCCAGAGTGAGATAAAGAGGACAGAAAATACTTTCACATGGTATGCTGAGCCATCAGAGTCTGGATGAAATCAATGGCAAGGCAAGCGGAAACTCAGCAGAAGGCCAAGCAGGCTGTGGACTACAGCACTCCAGGAGGCCCTGTTCCCATGGACCAGATGGTGATGATGCTCCCTTAGCTTTATGACATGGACGTCATGCATGTAAAGGAACTGGATAGTGAACCTGGAAGTTCTGTCTGAAGTGAAGAGAAGTAAAAGTCACTCAGTCGTGTCCAACTCTTTGGAAATCCGTGGAATCTCCAGGTTGGAATACTGGAGTGGATAGCCATTCCCTTCTCCAAGGGATCATCCCAACCCAGGGATTGAACCCTGTGTCTCCTGCATTGCGGGCAGATTCTTTACCATCTGAGACACCAGGGAAGCCCAAGAATACTGGAGTGGGTAGCCTATCCCTTCTCCAGCGGATCTTCCCAACCCAGGACTCAAACAGGGGTCTCCTGCATTGCAGGCAGATTCTTTACCAGCTGAGCTACCAGGGAAGCCCATCTAGAAAGGGCAACACTTAGGTTCAAGGATTCGAGCCACCAGCGATGTTAAAGGACTCAATGCTGATGCTCCAAAGCCTATCAGGACTACTCTTCCACTGACTCTGACAGCTCTCCCCAAATTTCTCCTCTTTATTCCTTTAGGAACACCAGAAATTGTGAAAGGGTGCTCTACAGGTTAATCTGCCACAGATGGGAAAACTCCAGCAGCTATGGTGCTGTCTGATGTGAGAAAAACCTAGAAGGCTCCATGCCATACCAGTGAGGATGAGTTTTTTAAAAACCATACCTCAAATCCAAGGCTTAACAGCTATTATCTTAAGAAGACAAAGATCTGGGGTCTGTTAAGCCTGAATACCCTACTGGCAATCACTGGTAAGATTTCATCAACTTTGAATACCCTTATTGCCCCACAATTGTTTGAAGCTGATGGACACTTTTAAAATACTTTCCCGACCATCCTAAACTACCCCAACTGCTACATTCTCATCAAGGGAATCTTTCTGGGTTATTTTTTAATATTGCCCAGCTGGCTAACTGCTTGCCCAATATCCATTCCTCAGTTCTAACTGATCAAGTACATTTCAATGTGCAATTAAAATTCACCAACATTGGGATTTTCCTGGCAGTTCAGTGGTTAAGACTCCACATTCCCAATGTAGGGGGCATGGGTTTGATCCCTGGTTGGGGAAGATCTGGCATACTGCATGGCATGGCCAAAAAAGAAAAAAAAAAAAAAAAACAACCCCACCAACACTTATTGTATACCCACATATAAAAATGACCAAGACTTGTTCCTCTGCCCTTAGCATACCTGTTACAAACTCTTTTTTCTCCATGCAAAACTGTTTTTAGTCTGGGGTTTCTAGCAAGGACTAGACTCAAAATCATGTTTATTATCCATGGCAATATATACAACTTTTATTTTTTTTTTCCTCCAACTTTCTCTACTTTGATGATATCTGTTCCCTCCCTTAAAAATGACCATGGCATGAGCCACATTATTTGAGACACAAAGTTCCATTAATGCCTTGGAGGATATGGCTGACCGAATGGTCCACTACTGCCCTAAAAGAATGCAATTGCATTACATGGGTAAATGATTTACTCCTGGGGAATATATCATTCTTCCTGATGCATCACAAGGTCAATTGTAGCCTTACTCCTGTCCCATTTTTCAGCATTAGATGCATTTAACAGTTGCATGGTTAATTATCTAAGACTCCATTTCAGCATGTATATTATCTCATCCATTTGGAAATGACTTTGAGTGCACCTTACTCGGACTCAGTGCCCTATTACCCAATGTACACATGATGTCCTCATCTACAACAACAGATGGTCCAACCAGTACACTCACATTTGGCCAGCAAAGGATGGAGCCTTTGACAGCTTCTGAAAGATCTGTGAAATTTTTCAGGAACAGGCTAGTGGATAACAAGGATGGATGTATGAGCCCTTTAAGTCCACATGCCTAGGACTCCCGACAGCTGGTACCCAGACAGCCAACACTGCCATCCCAGTGGGGTGTCTAATATTCAAAACTGAACTTCTGATTTCTCCCCCAGGAACGTACTTCTCCCAGTTTTCCCTTGCTTAGCTGAAGACAATCCATTGTTGGAGTTGCTCAGGCCAAAAAAACCTTAGCATCATTCCCAACTCCTGTCTGTCTCCTAACTCAGATCAAATCCTGAGGAAACACCACCTTCAAGATATATGCAAAATTAACACGGCTACATTGAGAACACAGGTTTTGCTTCCATCACTGTAATTTTATTGCAGTGGTGACAATGAGACCTTTAACTTTTTTTTTTTTTTTTTGCAAGGCAGGAGGCCTGCGTTTGATCCCTGGGTCAGGAAGATCCCCTGGAGAAGGGAATGGCTACCCACTCCTGTATTCTTGTCTGAGAAATCTATGGACAGGGGAGGCTGGAAGTTTATAGTCCATGCGGTCACAGTCAGACACGACTGAGTGATTAAAACTTTCTTTTCAATTTCATGAGTAAAAATTGGATATAACAAGGCTTTTCAACATTAGAAAAGATGAAGTAATGAACAGCAATGTACTTGCTATATTTAACTCCTAGCATCCTAAAGTAAATTGCTTGAGGAAACTGGATCCCAAAGATTATGGGTAAGGAATTTTGAAGTGTGTCTGTATCCCATCAAAGCCCAACTAAAAGAATTATGGACTGACAGCTGTTGACTGAGCAAAACTCCTTTTTGAAAGGGCTATGGGAAGCTTGGAATGCTGTAGTTCATGGGGTTGCAGAGTTGGAAATAATTTGGCAACTGAACAACAATAATCTTATTTTGAAGATCATGATTTTGGAGGAACTAAGGTGATTGGCAGTGGACAGAATCAGAATATGTGAAATTCCTTAAAAACTTGTTGACTCAAACAGTTTTCCTAGCTTTTAGTTTTGCTGAGTTTTTGCTATAGTCTCCTTTGTTTCTCTTTCATTTATTTCTGCCCTAAACCCACAGCAAACATTATCCTCAGTGGTGAAAAATTAAAAGTATTTCCCCTAAAGTCAGGAACAAGACAATGGTGCCTACTCTCACCACTACTATTCAACACAGTTTTGGAAGTTTTAGCCACAGCAATCAGAGAAGAAAAAGGAATAAAAGGAATCCAGATTGGAAAAGAAGAAGGAAAACTCTCACTGTTTGCAGATGACATGATCCTCTACATAGAAAACCCTAAAGACACCACCAGAAAACTACTAGAGCTAATCAATGAGTATAGTAAAGTTGCAGGATATAAAATTAACACGCAGAAATCTCTTGCATTCCTATACACTAACAATGAGAAAACAGAAGAGAAACTAAGGAAACAATTCCATTCACCATGAATGAAAAGAATAAAATACTTGGGAATAAATCTACCCAAGGAAACAAAAGACCTATATATAGAAAACTATAAAACACTGATGAAAGAAATCAAAGAGGACACAAATAGATGGAGAAATATACCGTGTTCATGGAGTGGAAGAATCAATATAGTGAAAATGAGTATAATATCCAAAGCAATCTATAGATTCAGTGCAATCCCTAGCAAGCTACCAATGGTATTTTTTACAGAACTAGAACAAATAATTCCACAATTTGTAAGGAAATACAAAAATCCTCGAATTAGCCAAAGCAAACTTGAGAAAGAAGAGTGGAACTGGAGGAATCAATCTGCCTGGCTTCAGGGTATACTACAAAGCTACAGTCATCAAAACAATATGGTACTGGCACAAAGGCAGAAATATAGATCAATGGAACAAAATAGAAAGCCCAGAGATAAATCCACGCACCTATGGACAGCTTATCTTTGACACAGGAGGCAAGAATATACAATGGAGAAAAGACAATCTCTTTAACAAGTGGTGCTGGGAAAACTGGTCAATCACTTGTAAAAGAATGAAACTAGAACACTTTCTAACACCATACACAAAAATAAACTCAAAATGGATTAAAGATCTAAATGTAAGACCAGAAACTATAAAACTCCTAGAGGAAAATATAGGCAAAACACTCTGATGTAAATCACAGCAGGATCCTCTATGACCCACTTCCCAGAGCAATGGAAATAAAAGCAAAAATAAACAAATGGGACCTAACTAAACTTAAAAGTTTTTGCACAATGAAGAAAACTATAAGCAAGGTAAAAAGACAGCCTTCAGAATGGGAGAAAGTAATAGCAAACAAAGCAACTGACAAAGAATAAATCTCAAAAATACACAAGCAGCTCATGCAGCTTGATTCCAAAAAAATAACAACCCAATCAAAAAATGGGCTAAAGAACTAAACAGGCATTTCTCCAAAGAAGACATATAGATGGCTAACAAACACACGAAAAAATGCTCAACATCACTCATTGTCAGAGAAACGCAAATCAAAACCACAATGAGGTACCATCTCATGCTGGTCAAAATGGCTGCTATCAAAAAGTCTACAAACAATAAATGCTGGAGAGGGTGCAGAGAAAAGGGAACCCTCTTACACTGTTGGTGGGAATGCAAACTAGTACAGTCACTATGGAGAACAGTGTAGAGATTCCTGAAAAAAAATGGAACTAGAACTACCATGCACCCAGCAATCCCACTGCTGGGCATACACACCGAGGAAACCAGATCTGAAAGAGACACGTGCACCCCAATGTTCATCGCAGCACTATTTACAATAGCTAGGACATGGAAGCAACCTAGATGTCCATCAGCAGATGAATGGATAAGAAAGCTGTGGTACATATACACAATGGAATATTACTCAGCTAAAAGAATGCATTTGAATCAGTTCTAATGAGGTGGATGAAACTGGAGCCTATTATACAGAGTGAAGTAAGTCAGAAAGAAAAACACCAATACAGTATAATAATGCAAATATATGGAATTTAGAAAGATGGTAACAAAGACCCTATATGTGAGACAGCAACAGAGACACAGATGTAAAGAACAGACTTTTGGACTCTGTGAGAGACGGCAAGGGTGGAATGATTGAGAGAATAGCATTGAAACATGTATATTATCATATGTGAAACAGATCACTAATCCAGGTTCAATGCATGACACAGGGTGCTCAGGGCTGGTGCACTGGGATGACCCTGAGGGATGGGGGACACATGTACACTCATGGCTGATTCATGTCAATGTATGGCAAAAACCACACAATATTATAAAGTAATTAGCCTCCAATTAAAATAAATTAATTAATTTACAAAAAAATAAGTAAACCATTTTGCCTATATTACATGCAATTTAAAAAAAAATCTTTACACTTTGCGCAGAAAAAAAAAAGATAAATGAGTATCGGGTCACTCCTCACAACTGTCACTGCTACAAGCCTAGTCAAGTCATCATCATCTCTTGTTTGAAACCTATCACGTCTGCCAGACTTCATCCTCTATCCCTCTCATGAGAGGCCAAAGTGACTCATCTAAACTGTGTCAGCTCCTGAACTCTGCTCAGATTTCTCCAGTGACTGCTCTCCTCCCTGACTCCATCTCCTTCTGCTCCTGCCCTCATTCACTCTGTTCCAGCCACACTGGCCTCTCTGCACTTCCTCAACCAGCCGGGCATCCCATCCTTTGCATGGGGCTCCCTCTGCCAGTGATGCTTTTCCATATGAAACAAGGGTAGTTTACACAGGTACTTCACTTTCCACCTTCAAGTGCCACCTTCTCAATGTGGACTATCTCGACTCTCCATTTAATACTGCACCCCTTCCTGCCAGCATCTCAGCACTTCTGAGCCCTCTTAATTACTCTATTTTTTCAAAGCACAAATCCCCTTCTTACATTCTATGCACTTCCTTATGATGTTTATTGTCTACTGTCTGTCTATTCCTACTCAGGAGGAATTTTCACCTCTGTTCATTGATGTGTCCCCATCTGCTTAAGGTCCACCCAAAGTAAACACAGTGGTGCACAATAAATGCCTACTAAATGGATGAATGCTTAGCTGGGGACAGTAACTGTAATATATTTCCTATTTTTCCTCTAATCTATCAAAGGACAAAGCAGAAGCAAGCAGACACCACCCTAACAGGGAGATCCCATTAGCCTCTTCATTTTAATCCTAGCTGTTAAGTGATTAACTTAGACCGAAGGTTTTTCTGTTTTCTGGTGACACCTACAGCCATTGCATACCCTGTAGAAAATTCCCTTCGATGTGCTCTGTATTTAAAACAAAATTGAGGTCTGGGGAAAAAAAGGGAGCGGGACCACTTTCTGAAGTCTTCTCTCACTCCTCTAGCTCAAGCAAATAAAACCTCTGGGGATAGCTCTGGACTTTTCTATTTCATTTGTTTTTCATTACTTTTTTTAATATTATTACTTTTTAGTAAGGCACACGGATATCATTATTCTCTGTCACCCTAGGGGATTCCAATATTGATTTTGAGATTTTTTTAGCCATTCTATAGAATGCATATCATTTATAAGGTTCTACTTTACTTTTGTGGGCATGTCTGCATTCTGAATGTTTTAGATTTTCCATATTATAATGTCTTATGAAATATGATAACATCCTTTTGATATTCTCATTGTTGTTCAGTTGCTAAGTCATGTCTGACTCCTTGCAACCCCATAGAAAGCAGCATGCCAGGCTTCCTTGTCCTTCACTATCTCTTGAAGTTTGTTCAAGCTCATGTCCATTAAGTCAGCGATGCCATCTAACCATCTCGAGACTATATGATTTCTTTTTCCATTTTGGTTTAATTCAAATGAAACAGGATTTTTTTTTTTCACAATCATCCAAAGTTGAAAAAATATTGAAAAACTTAGTTGCTGAAGCCTACGTAACTATGCAAATATTCCCATCAAATATCCACAAATTCTATCCTTTCAAATTTCATACCATCACAGAATACTTAACTCAAGACATTTTTTCTAGGATGGAATTTTTTAAATGCATCTTTCTAAAATGTCATTCACCTTACAGTTAAATAAACTGGCTCATTTCAGGAAATGGCATGAAGAAGGAACAATACACAAGGATAAGAGAATCCCAAAACGTAGAGCAATCTTCTCTGATTCAAAGATTATAAATTCAAAAGATGTTAAGGACTAAAAAGGGTAATTATACAAGTAAAATGGCCAGATAGCACACATTAGGGAGCAGTGGGGACTGCAGCAAAGTGAATACGTCATTATCTTATCTACGGTGGAGGCAGCTGCTACTGAGCTCCTCAGCCACAGGGGATGGTTGCCATGAGGAAACATGGTCGATGTTGCCAAATTTTGTATTTGTGTTTATATGATTTGTTTTTTAAAGAATCCTCAACTCTGAATTTTTAGGAGAAATGTCATACTACGTGTGCCAATCACAACACATCTAGGGTATAAGACTAGAAACTGCTCTAAATTGGCATTGTCAAATGTTTAGTACCTAACAGAATTCACAGTGCTCTCCTTCACCTTCCAGCTTTAAAAGGACAGCTCAGCTATATTTCATGGATAGTAAAAGTCTGCCATTGCTGTTCTCTGGTTTGCAGCTCCCTGATTCCCAGTTGCTAGTGGGCTCTTGGCGGTGAGTGTTTCTATCAGCCAGTGTAGACGTATCAGTTTTATATGCCAACACAGGCACTGCAGCAGGGGTCCCTGTGAGAGT
The DNA here is from genome assembly GCF_023699985.2 of Odocoileus virginianus. NCBI lineage: Eukaryota > Metazoa > Chordata > Mammalia > Artiodactyla > Cervidae > Odocoileus > Odocoileus virginianus. The sequence continues at coordinate 2,271,031 of NC_069682.1, forward strand.
AAACACACACTGCTACCATGGAGACTATCTATATGCTGCCTTTAAAGGCCCTGTGGTTATCACCCAAGAATCTTCTACTTCTGAGAATCTTTCCTCAAAAACACGTGATCATATTTTTGACACGAGACCCTGGATCCCAAACTGGGGAAACCTTTGGTAGACCACTGACTTTCATTCATTTCCATCCCAAGCTTCCTGGTTTTTCTCACTTCATAGCACATCTGTTACTAAGGAAACAAGTACCAAAGGTTAGGGCAGAACTGAATAAAACCCCAGATTTCAGTATAAAAATCAATAAATGCTTAATCAGAAGTCACATCACCAACCAAGAATATTCATACCAGGTTTGGGACAAAAGAACAGTAGGTGTAAGTTGCATCCAGAAATCAAATAATTATTCTTAATGTTTTTCAAAAAATTGGGTCTATTTATGCTATTATTTGAAAAGAAGAGAAGCAAAAGGTAAAGGAGAAAATGAATGATATACCTATCTGAATGCAGAGTTCCACAAAACAGCAAGGAAATATAAGACAGATGTCCTAAGTGATAAGTGCAAAAAAATAGAGGAAAACAATAAAGTGGGAAAGCCTAAAGATCTCTTCAAGAAAATTAGAGATACCAAGGGAATATTTCATGCAAAGACGGGCATGACAAAGGACAGAAACTGCATGGAACTAACAGAAGCAGAAGATATTAAAAAGAGGTGGCAAGAACACACAAAAGAACCATACATAACAAAAACGATCTTAATGACCCAGACAACCATGGTGGTGTGATCACTCACCTAGAGCCAGACATGCCAGAGTGTGAAGTCAAGTGGGCCTTAGGAAGCATCACTATGAACAAAGCTAGTGGAGGTGATGGAATTCCAGCTGAGCTATTTCAAATCCTAAAAGATGATGCTGTTAGAGTGCTGCACTCAATATGCCAGCAAATTTGGAAAACTCAACAGTGGCCACAGGACTGGAAAAGGTCAGTTTTCATCCCAATCCCAAAGAAAGACAATGCTAAAGAATGTTCAAACTACCGCACAATTGCATCCATTCTACACACTAGCAAAGTAATGCTCAAAATTCTCCAAGTTAGGCTTCAACAGTACATGAACTGAGAACTTCCAGATGTTCAAGCTGGATTTAGAAAAGGCAGAGGAACCAGAGATCCAATTGCCAACATTCGCTGGATCACAGAAAAAGCAAGAGAATTCCAGAAAATATCTACTTCTGCTTCATTGACTACACTAAACCCTTTGCCTCTGTGGATCAAAACAATGGGAATACCAGATCACCTGTCCTGTCTCCTGAGAAATCTATATGCAGGTGAAGAAGTGATTTAGAACCAGACATAGAACAACGGACTGGCTCAAAATTGGGAAAGGAATGCATCAAGGCTGTATATTGTCACCCTGCTTATTTAACTAATATGCAGAGCACAGTGTATGAAATGCTGGGCTGGATGAAGCAGAAGCTGGAATCAAGCTTGCCAGGAGAAATATCAGTAACCTCAGGTATGCAGATGACACAAACCTTATGGCAGAAAGTGAAAAACTAAAGAGCCTCCTGATGAAAGTGAAAGAGAAGAGTGAAAAAGCTGGCTTAAAACTCAACATTCAAAAAATGAAGATTATGGCATCAGGTCCCATCACTTCATGGCAAACAGATGGGGAAACAATGGAAACAGTGTCAGACTTTATTTTCTTGGGCTCCAAAATCACTGCAGATGGTGACTCCAACTGTGAAATTAAAGGACACTTGCTTCTTGGAAGAAAAACTATGACCAACCTAGACAGCATATTAAAAAGCAGAGACATTATTTTGCCAACAAAAGTCCATCTTGTCAAAGCTATGGTTTTTCCAAAGTCATGTATGGATGTGAGATTAGGACCATAAAGAAAGCTGAGCACTGAAGAATTGATGCTTTTGAACTGTGATGTTGGAGAAGACTCTTGAGAGGCCCTTCGACAGCAAGGAGATGAAACCAGTCAATCCTAAAGGAAATCAGTCCTGAATATTCACTGGAAGGACTGATGCTGAAGCTGAAGCTCCAGTACTCTGGCCACCTGATGTGAAGAACTGACTCATTGGAAAAGACCCTGATGCCGGGAAAGATTGAAGGTAAGAGGCGAAGGGGACGACAGAGGATGAGATGGTTGGATGGCATCACTGACTCAGCAGACATGAGTTTAAGCAAGCTCCAGGAGTTGGTGATGGACAGGCTGGTGTCCTGCAGACTGGCGTGCTGCAGTCTGTGGGTTCACAAAGAGTTGGACATGACTAACCGATTGAACTTAACTGACTGTTGGAAAGGTAGCTTTTAACTAACAGTTTGCTTCATTATTTTAGAGTATGTATAGAATGTTTACTTTATATCCATATCCAATATTAGAATCTGCCTCTAACTAGAAACAGAGAATTAATCTTTCCTTCCATGCATCTTTCTTTTATCAAAAGTAGAAAATTATTTTAAAGTAAATGACTTGGATCACATTATTGTGAGGTTCCATTTCAGAATTTTAAATCATGGCATTACTCTTCTTCATTTGTACTCATTTTTTAGCCGAGGTAACATCCATTCATCCACAAACTCTATTAAAAATGAAGAACTTAAGTATGGATGCATAAAGCAAGGTGCTAGGGGACTCAAAGATGATGAAACCAGGTACCTTCCTTAGGAATTATCAGTGTAGTACAAGAAGGGAGTCAAGGAAGAAAGCAGCTGCAAAAACACTGTCATGAGTGCCTTGAGAGGTCTCCCAATGAAGGAGTCCTCGGGCGTAGAAAAGAAGATAAAGACCTCAAAGGCCTCGGGCCTGGACAAAGAAGATAACAGCCTCAAGGGCCCTTGCTGAACCACCTGACTTCAGGGATGACAAAACTGAACTTTAAGTCCCACCCCGATACTCTGGGCAGATTGCATCAGCCCAGGATCCCCCGCCCCTGTTCATCCGCAAACTGCCATCTCAGCTAAAGATTACCCAGAACGCCCTGCCTGACTAAACCTCCCCTTAAATACAAAGGCTTCCTGATCCTGTGCGCTCAGCCTGGTCCTTAGACCGGCTGTTGCCCCTCCTTGCCTGAATAAAGGCAGCCTGTCTCCATTGAGGTCGCCTTCCTTTCTTCACTGCCTTGTCTGAAACTCCACCTTACACCAGAACCACGTGCAAGAATGTGGAGGACGTGGACAGCTCCACAGTCCCAGGCAGACTCCACAGTGGTTCAGTGGTAAAGAATCCTCTGCCAATGCAGGGGACGCCCTGAGACTTGGGTTCGCTCCCTGGGTGGGGAAGATCCACTAGGAAGGAAACGGCAACCTACTCAAGGATTCTTGCTTGGAAAATCCTAGCCACAGCGGAGCCTGGAGGGTGATAGCCCGTGTGGCCACAAAGAGTCAGGCACAACTGAGGCAGCTGGTAGGAAATTCTCAGTAAGAAGGTGATCACCAGATGATAAGATGCTCATTTTGGGGAGGCAGTGATGGCAAAGCAGAGACGGGAAGCTTATACAAGGTCTAAGTGAGAGGTAACATGGGGAGATGCAGTGGGCCAGGGAAGGGCTGTTCAAGAAAGTTAAGCTGATGAGACTCAGGGACTCCTTAGCTGTGAGAAGGGAGAGTGCACTCTTGCCTGGAGCAGTAAGACAGGACCCAGCTTGGAGCTTCTTGTTCAGTCACTGAGTTGTGTCCGATTCTCATGCAACACTCTATAGCCCACCAGGCTCCTCTCTCCTGGGATTTCCCAGGCAAGAATACTGGAGTGGGTTAACATTTCCTACTCCAGGAGATCTTCCCAACCCAGGGATGGTACCTGAGTTTCCTGCATAGGCAGGTGGATTCTTTACCACTGAGCCACTGTTGCAGAGAAGAAGCCAGTTCTGACTGCATGTTGGAAGTGTTTCTTTGACTTGCTTTTGTTGTCACCATATAGAATGGCCTGCCTCAGAGGATCCTGCTCCGCTGCCTGACGGTTAAACTAAAGTGCCTTTGTTCAGAACCTGTCCACCTATAGATGGTAGGAAGCAAGAAATTAACACATCCACTGCCTGAGGCTTGACTTTCTAGGAGATGTTTGCAAGTTGAGTGACCTTTTTACTTTGCTTCCTTACATCCCCCCAATGTCTGATCTACAAAAGAACCTGGCATTCAGACCCTAATGAGATGGTTCATCAGAGGCACTAGACTGCCATCTTCTCAGTTATCTGGCTCCACAGTTAGTCCCTTCCTTGCTCAGCCTTTGTCTCAGATTCATTGGCCCATCATGCAGCAAGCAGAGGGAGCTTGGACTCAGTAATACCACCAGGGAAGCCCAACTTAGAAGTAGCTAATAACTTAAAAACTTTCATAACAGGCAAAACAAACTACTGTTTAATTCAAGTTATGAATAACTGTTATTTCAATATTATTGGAAAAGTTCTTTTTTGTTTTCATGTCTCAAAAAGCTAGAGGAGAATGAACAATGTACTGAACACCATACTTTCCTTTCCAGAGGAGGAAAGCTCTACATTCCATTTCTGTAAGACTTTCTTCTTTAACTCCCTCCTCCATCACTGTTTTTGTTTTTCGAAGGTAAATTATACTCACAGAGCAACTGCTCCTACTTTGGAGGAAGATGCTTCCTTTGAAACACATGAAGTACAAGTTTTCTCCACTTCACTTGCAGGAAGCACTCTTCCTAGGTCAGCAAACAGCACTGGAGCTAAATTAGGCAAGGAGGCAACTCACTTAATAGAGATTAGCTGGGAAATCCATTTGCATGACACAAAGAACATCCTTAGATGCAAAGGGATAGAGTTCCGCCTAGAAAATAGCTAAGGAGTTTTCTTAAATAGAATGCCAACCTTGACTGTGAATTGAGAAGTGATGCTAACAAAGAATGATGAGATCGCAGATCTTCTACTTGCCACTGAAGGTGTGAACAACTGAGCTTGCCCCCCATCCTCCCCCATCTGTAATTTATTAAAGAGTGATGGAACCAATAATGTTGCGAAAAGCCACCTCAATCCAGTTGGATGGGGGTGCAACAAAGGCTTAGGGATATCAACTGTGCTCTATAGGAAAGACAAAGGGGCTCTTCTCTGCCCGTTCACCTTCATCAGCAAGGACACAAGTGGCAACTTCCTTGAAGACTGAAAGAATCCCAGAGCTGACATCTGTTTTAAATTGTAAATTAAATTTGTTTTTTTTATACGCACAACCACATATTGATTCCTGGTTTTGATCATTCCCTTAATCATAATACTGAACAAAGCAAGGCAATGAAAGACATTCCTTGCCCTTTACCTGAGGATATCTGCATGAACCGAAATGCAAAATCAGAGGATTTAAGAGTCAAAGCGGGTTGATTAATCCAGTGATTCTTGAATTACTGAAGATTTAAGGATGCCAAACAAAACTTTTAATCTACTGAGTTGCTTGCTGTATGCAACAGGCTATGTGGACACTGGATCCAGATGAGGAAGGGTTTGACTCTTCTGCATGACTGTTTGCCTTGAGTAACCTACATTATAGAGTTCTCGTGATGATTAAGATTCACAGGTAAAATACTGGGATGAGGGTTTAACATATCTTCTTCAACATGTTAACTACAACCACAGGAGTGCAAGCTACTTTCCTTATAATCTACATTGCTGCTGCAGGAGTAGCAAATTGTGTGTATGTGTATATGAGTGCATAACTCAGCGTGGCCTTCCTAAAACAGTTACCTGAGCAGGTGCAATCCTGACACTGGAGAGGATGACAGCACCAACGGAGTCTCCGTGACTACATATCTAAATATTCAAATATGATATTCTTGCTGTTCAGTCACCCAGTGATGTGATACTCTTTGCGACCCCATGGATTGTAGCACGCTAGGCCTTAAATATGATAGGCCAGGCTAAAATTTGTTAAGTGGGTTCTATAAGCCTAGCCAGACAAATATGCCTTCAAAACAATGTAGAAACTCAGGCTTCAACTCAGAATCCTGGGATCCCAGACGCGGCAAGTAAGGGGTCCCAGTCTCTTGTCCCATCGCCTCGTTCCTTTTGCCCCAGGCTTCAGGTTCTGTATGTGGACTACAAACTCCATCCACACCTCTCACTAATAAACAATCCTTCCTTGGCCTGCCTGGGGCCCCAGAGCCTCCCAAGAGGGGAAGTCCGAGGTCCCAGGAATGCAAAGCAGGGTCCAGTGGGGGTCAACCTGGGCTCTGAGTGCAGGGGGCTTGGCTGCACAGGTGCCAAGAGGTGGGAGAACACAGCAGGTAAACTCTTTACTATACAGTATCCAGGGACTCCCTTTGTAATTTAAGATTTCCTGTTTTTAGTGCAATTAAAGAATAATTACCTTTTTTTTTGCATCCCATTTGCAGGTATCCTCTCCTCAGGGCAAAGGTTATAAAAAGCCATAAAAGCGACATGAACCTGAGCATTAAATTACCTGGACAGCCACAGCCATGTCCTGTGTATGATGAGAACTGCAAGGAGAATGCAGATTGATTTATGGGTGATTTTTTAGTATTACATACCAAAAGTTGCTTCCCTGGTGGCTCAGAGGGTAAAGCATCTGCCTATAATTCGGAAGACCTAGGTTGGATCCCTGGGTCAGGAAGATGCCCTGGAGGAGGAAATGGCACCCCACTCCGGTACTCTTGCCTGGAAAATCCCACGGACAGAGGAGCCTAGTAGGCTACAGTCCATGGGGTCACAAAGAGTTGGACACGACTGAGCGACTTCACTTTCACTTTCTTTCACCAAAAGTTAGGGGGCTCCCTGTTGGCTCAGCAGTAAAGAATTTGCCTGCAACGCAGGAGACACCGGAGACACAGGTTCGATCCCTGGGTTGGGAAGATCCCCTAGAGGAGGGCATGGCAATCCACTCCAGTATTCTTGCCTGGAGAATCCCATGGACTGAGCAGCCTGGCAGGCTACAATCCACAGGGTCGCAAGGAGTTGGACATAACTGAAGTGACTTAGCACACACACAAGAACCAAAAGTTATCTGAGCTCAGAACCCATCATTCATAGTGGACTAAACTCAAACATATAAACAAATAAACAAATGGATGAAAAGAACTGACTCATTTGAAAAGACTCTAATGCTGGGAAAGATTGAAGGCGGGAGGAGGAGGGGATGACAGAAGATGGTTGAATAGTATTACTGACTCAATGGACATGAGTTTGAGCAAGCTCTGGGAGTTGGTGATGGACAGGGAGGCCTGGCATGCTGTAGTCCATGGGACTGCAGAGTCAGACACGACTGAGCAACTGAACTGACTGACTAGAACTCAAACATGACTAAAAGACTTGCTCAGAGTTAAGATAATTCAAGCTAAAAAGAAGCCTAGACTCGGGCTGGTGTTCCATCTATTTTCAAACTATACCTCTTGCTTCTGCTAAACTGTTCTTTGGAGCATCTTTTCACTGGCTCTGGTCTCACTTGAGAATAGTATCTTCCCTTCAAAATACCTGTCCAGGGATTTCCCTGGTGGTCCAGTGGCTAAGACTCAGCTCCCAGTTCAGGGAGGCTGGGTTCGATTCCTGGTCAGGGAACTAGACCCCACATGCTGCAGCTAAGAGTTCCCAGGCCATAACTAAAGATCCTGCCTGCCGCAACCGAGACCCTGAGCAGCCAAATAAATAAATATTGTTCAAAAACAAAAACCTGCCCATACATGAAGATAAATCTGGAAAGCCAGCTTCTTCAGGACAGGTCCTGCTGACTCCAGGAGAAAATCCCATCTTTTATGTGGGTCACCACCATGGACACAGTACCATAAACCTTGGACTCCATGTGCATCTCCATCTCAGCAGCTGTTCCCTCTGTGGGGGAGGTGTGGAGGCCTTCAATTCATCCCTGTTGGCCTCCAAGTCCTGGGCTAATGGGCATTTTTATTCTTTCTGCTTGGTTTGGTTTGGGTCATTGACCTCTCAGCCCATCTTTTTTGGTTCTCTTATCAGAAAGAGGGCCACAGGACTGCCAGTCAAGGTGCCTTCCCCTCTGTGATGCCAAGTGAATTGTGACCTGGGGAGAGGGGCCACGCCCTAAGCACAAAAACCAGTGGTCTGGGGCCCAGCCCAGGCAAACCCCTCATGCATGGGCCTCTTTCTCTAGTCCATGATATCTAGACTCTAAAGCTGGCTAGGTTCTGGTTTGCTTGCAAGCCTGTTTTTTGGAGGTGGTGGTGGTTATTTTGAGGGGACACTCCCATTCCTAGCAAGTCTTTTAGCTATCTGAGAGCCTTCTAGTAAATTCTTTCTTTACTAGAGTTTCTTTCATCTGCATGCAAACTAAGAGTCATTGCCAATACACTTGGCAGAGCCCCTGACATAAGAATTAATCAATGAGTGTCACATACTGAGTCATTATAACCTAAATATGTATCATCATCATATTTGTAAAACAGTGAATTTTTTTTTCTAACTCATAAAACAACATTATCATTGAATGAATTTTGAAAAATTCAGGAAGGTATGAAAAATATAAGCCATACATATTTTTACTGCCCAAACACTGCCTAATTTTGTTTTTGTTCCAGTTTGCATACATCTATATGGGATATTCCTGAAATACATATCATTGTAATACAGCAGTACATTTGGTTATTTCTAGTTAAAACTGTTGTGAAGGCTGTTCCTTGTTATTACATAACTTTTGAAATGACCCCTTTTAATACATGTCATAGTCTATCATTTGGGGGACTTCATTTTATTTTGGTTTTCACATGACTAAATTTATTCTTTTAAAACCTTACTAGATTTTGTTCCTCTTGTTTTTCCCAGGTTTTTTTTTTTTTTTTTTTTTTTTTTTTGGCATGGTGGGAAAAATTAAAAGAGCTTTACTTTTGATGCAGTGATGAGAAAGTTGATGACTACTTTCTGGCTTTTATTTTCTTAACATGGTTTAAAATATTAACACTTTGCAAAGTAGGTTACCCTATGCTGTCTCCCACATTTGGGGGCACTGTTTGTAAAACAGTGAAACCCTGCCACTTGGGGGCTGCTGTGTCTTTCTTCTATGTCAAGGGGAACTTTAAAATAGCTTTAACCCACCTCCGACTTTTATATAGATTATTTTCATTGTTTTTATTATTTCAGAATATTATAACAATCCTTAAGGTAAGTTTTTGTCTGCATAGTGATGGACAGGGAGGCCTGGCATGCTGCAATTCATGGGGTCGCAAAGAGTCAGACATGACTGAGCGACTGAACTGAACTGACTGACTTATTTAGCAAACACTAACATAAGAAGCCAGAGAAACAATGTGTCAAATAATCTGAACTTTCAAAAGATTTTGACATATTTTCAAATTGTTCTCCAGGGAGGTTGTATTGTATAATTCTGCCAGTAGTAACGCAAATGTCCTTCTCTCTGCATCCTTGCCAGTACTATTTTATCTATATATACATATATACATTTTGCTGGTTTAATCCATGAAACATAGCATGTCACTTTTGTTTTAATTTTCATTTCTGATTAATAGTAAGAATATTAAATATGTATGTTAGCCTTTTCATTTCTTCCTTTTGAATTATTCAGGTATTTGGACAATTCTGTTGGCATGTTATTTTCTACTTACTGATATCTAAGAGCTCCTTGATATGATTATTACAGTAACTGTTCTGTTATGCTTGGTGTCCATGTTTTTCTTCATAATTACTTTTTGCTTTACACTGTATTTTTTGCATGCAAATGTTTAAAATATATTCAAATCTATATTTTGCTTTGTGATTCTTTCCATTAATTTTATATTAAAAAGTCATTTCCCTAAAAGTATTAAATATTTTCTTCTGGCTTTCTCATCTGGCAGATGAACTTTCCAATTTGGAATTTAGTCTCGTGAGTCATGTAAACAGAGGTTCTTAGTTGAATGTTTTCTGTATACTAAGCCAATTTGCTTGATTCTTTGGTCAAATATTCCTGTTTCAAAATGCTTTCTCCATCACAGTTCTGTTGCCAAAAACTACCTGAGTCTCTTTGCAATCTATTCTATTCCATTGAGCTAACTATTGATTTTTACACCAGTACTACTCTGTTATAATGATTGTAGTTCAATGACTGTATTTATTTTTGTTTCTGGAAGGGCAACCCACCCCAACCCCCATAGAAATTATTCTGCAAATTTTTCTTGACTATTGTCATACAGTTATTCTTCCAAGTGAATATTAGAATCATTTTGACAAGCTTTTCCAAATCGCAATACAAGAAAACTATATAATTGATCATGGAAAAATAACCATATCAAATACCTATCTTTCTAAGACTAAGGCAAGTTTTCATCTGTTTCTGATTTTATGTGTTTAAGTAAAATTGTATAGCTTTCCTACATAAGCCCTTAGATACCTTTTTCCTCCAAGTATTGGTATTTTATATACATTTCCAATTTTCCTAGATAATATGTATTTGTATAGATTCATAAACAGAATCATTTTCTACTGTATTCTTTTTGCCGGTAAGTACTAGCATTTGAGGTAATCCTTGATTTCTGAACATGTATATTATAAACCAACCACTTTACTGAACCCTCTTATTGGTTTCTTAGGTTTCAGTTGAGTCAACTGTGTATCCAACACTTTTAAATAAAATTAAGATACAATGTCTGATTTTTTCTTGCTTAGATAAAAAGTAATACTTAAGCATATGCATTAAATGATACTTTCATTTATTTTAAAAATAACCTTTTTCCAACTACTAAAATGACATAAAATTGAGGCCAAACTAGAAATGCAAAATATAACCCATGTTCCCGTATTGGACCACCTTCATTTCCCTTGGGTACTCAGTCTCGCTATTCAAAACTACCAAAAAGTCCTCTAAATGAAAGAGATTAAGTCACTTCTCACTTGGATTAAACAGGACAGACCAAACAATCCAGCTGGTGATTAAGAATTTTGACAACTGTGGAAGACAAAGAAATACACCAGGAACCTATCCTCAGGTAGACAGCAATCTGTCTTATTTTAACCCCAGAGACAATAGGTAGGATAGTTTTTAAAGTAGAACAGAGTCCAAACCTAGATATTTTCAGAAAGCAATTGCATGCACTTCTGTATATGCACTCTGAGCAGAGTCTGTTTTCCTCAGATAAACCTAAGTTTCCTATTTTGAAAGATCAGGATAATAGCATCTAATTATTAATTCATCAAGTACTTGTTGTACATCTAATCTGGATTCTGTATTATTGGGAAAGACTGGAGAGCCATCTGTAATAATAAGAGTAAGGAAGGAAGAGAACTTGAAAAGGGAAAGTGTTAGTTGCTTGGTCCTGTCCAACTCTTTGGGACCCCATGGACTGTAGCCCGCCAGACTCCTCTATCCATGGGATTTCCCAGGCAAAAATACTGGTGTGGGTTGCCATTTCCTCCTCCAGGGGGTCTTCCAAACCGAGGAATCGAACCCAGGTCTCCTGCATTCCAGGCAGATTCTTTACCAGCTGAGCCAGCAGGGAAGCCCCTGAGAACCTAGCACATAACAAATGCTCAATAAACAATATTATCATTACCTATTAGGGTTATTTACTGTTAATCTCTAGAAGGCTAAAAGTCTAGTTCACCACTATCTTCCTAGGGCCCAGCATGGAAAATGTTAATGTCCAACGGATATTTTGCTGAAATACTTGAATATTTGTTGACTGACATTTTTACAAAACTCTCAGTTGTCAAAAATTATTTTGACTTCATTCTTAACTGCTCACTGGAAATCAGTTCTTCGAAGATGCATTTGTTAAAGCCAAGAGTACTCCTCTTAAAGTCAGAATGAGTTCTAAATTGCTCTTTTTATATAGGTAGTAAAGAAAATAGTTTCTAAAATATCATATCTTTAAGTTGGCACAGAAAAATTCTATGAGGAAGAGCACTCATTCCTTCACTTATTGACCATTTATTTAGCATCTTCTACATGAAAGACACCAAACAAATGGCCATCACAGAGTTTACAGAAATTAAATGAATAGCCAAACAAATAAACAGGAAACTGCACATTTTCAGTGCCATAGAAGAAAAGTAGAAAGGTGATGAGAGATCTGGGCTCATGAGGAAAAGAGATCAAGGAGACCCACGTGAGTACAGCTTGAGCTGGCAAAGCATAGAGGACGATCAAGAAACAGATCAGTATGACAGCAGCAAGAAGAGATGCCCAGGAGGAGGCCAGCAAGAATCTCTGGAAACTGTGCCAGGTACATGATGCATCTTCTGCAGGGGACTGACATGATTCTACCTGTTCTGGATGAAGGATGGGAGAGGCCAAGCTGGGAACCAGGAGTCTTGTTAGGAAGCTCCATTAGTGGACCAAACGAAAGATAGTAACAACTTGAAGCTTGATGGAGTGAGGATGTAAACAAGAATTTATCAAGAGTTTATAGGTAGATATAGAAGGCAGAACTTGCAAAAATTGGTGATAGTTTTTGGTATGGAGGGCAAAGAGAACAGAGGCATCAGAGATGATTTCTGAGCTTCTGGCAACTCCCTGGACAGTGGTGCCATTTACCAGGATAAAAAATATTAGAAAGGTGTTAAGATTGGGGTATTTTTGTGACTGTTATTTTTGTTGTTTAATATGGTTTTCTGCTGTTTGTTTGCATTGTGTTGGTGGGGTAGCAAAAAGGGAGGGAGGCAAACATTAACAAATCCATCTGGGCTAGGGTATATCAGCTATGTTACTTATTTAAGACTGAAACCCTAGATTACTTTGGTTTCTAGACAAGTGACATTTGTATAAATGAGGTATCTCTGAACACTGTTTTTCTCTACCATGTTTGGGTATATAAAAATTCAAATATATTGGCTGGACTAAATAAGCTTTAAAGTCTTCTCAATATTCATACTATTTTATCTTTACATCCTACTGATACTAACATAATACTAATACTGTCATTAAATACAGATCATAGGGTATACATGGCTGAACAGAGTTCCCTCCAAATTCAGGCCTAACCAGAACCTAAAAACATGACCTGATTACAAAACAGAGTCTTTGCAGACATAATCAAGTTAAGTTGAGGTCAAAATGAATTAGGATGGGTCCTAAAGCCAATATGAATAGTGTCCTTATTTATAAATGGGGGAACTTCACAATGTGAAGAATAAGGCAGAAATTAGTCATGTTGTCCCAAAACAAGGAATACCTGGGTCTACCAGAAACTGGGAGAAGCCAGAAAGGATCCTCCTCTTGAGGCTTAAGAATGGCTTGGACTAAACCTTGATTTTGAACTTCTAATCTCCAGAACTGAGAAAGAATATATTTCTGCCATTTTAAGCCATCTGTTTGTTGTTCAGTCACTAAGTCCCGTTAGACTCTTCATGACTGACGGGCTCTATTTGGGAAGATTAAATGAGATCAGACATTTGAACTTATCTAGCTTAATACAGGGCATATAGTATATGTTAAATAAACATCCATTTTCCTTCCTCTGATAATTATCACCACCACTGGTTGTGGCTTATGAGTAAACCATACCTCTACCCAATTTAGGTTGTCTTAGCTCTAGGCTTGTTTTACAGCTGAGGAAAGCGAGGCTTGGGAAAGTTAAATAGCTTGCTCAAGATCACAAAGCTAAAGAGAGAAGAGTCACAGCTCAAACTCAACCATCTCACCACCAAGATGAGATCCTAGAATACTTGCCTCTCACACCTGCAACATTTTAGCAAAATGACAGAAGGGAGGCTCAAAGTGTTTTCAATGCCTGCAGTTCTCTCTCACGTTTATTAACAAGTTTAGGGATTTAGTACAATTCAACTCTACCCATTCACAGAGAAGCACAAAAATATCACCCCAGTGCTATCAGCGAACTTCATTTTCTACTGCTCCCATCAGCAGTGCTTCTGCTTTGCACATATGCATTCGAAATCAAGGCATTATCACCAGATTGGACATTTATGGTTTTAATTTAATTAAATGCATTTTTCTCAAGTTTCTCCCATTTCATTTTGATGATACTGACTCATTCTTGCCACCTAAAGAGACGATAAAAATAAATACTGTAAGCACGGAAGGAAGTGTGTCTAAACTTCATAGTCACAGATGTCCATCCTTTACAAATCAAAAAATAAAAGCACATTCTAAATTTACCTTTCCTCCTTAACTAAGGGAGTTGTAGGTCTGAATAAATCAGACATACAAATGTAAGGTGCAAAGCTGTTATTATGCGGTTTCAATTTCATAGAATTCTAGTGTAGGAGGGACTTCTAAAAAGTGATGTGGTCCATCTGGACTCAACTAAGACAGTTATTTACCTACCACCAAACCACAGAAAGGAAAAGGATGCTCTGAGAGGTTTTGAGAGTTACCCAAGACCCTATATCTATTTTTTGGTGCAAACCTTTGGAACACCCAGTTTCCTGATTTCCCCCAAAGTATATTTATCCTTCTAAAGCTGTCATTAACTATTAACGACGACACTGTCCTCTGGCTTTGTGCCAACTTTTGTTTTTCTTTATTAATTTGGCCTTTAAAAAAGAAGAAGAAGAAGACCACTATAAAAAAACATCCCAATGCTTCAAATTCCCTTAATTGACATTTAATGTGGAATTACCTTGCGTCCCAGGTTTAATGCTCCAGATACGCGCACATAGGTTCAAGAAAGGCGAACACGCTTCTCCTTCAAACTGGGCACTGATAATCTCTGGACTTTTCAAGTTTATCCTCCAGGAGGTTAACATCGCAGGCAATTTTGACAAGAGTTTGGAACCGAGATTCTCTTCCACGCTCTGTCCACACCCGTGCCCACGAACAGAAGTTCTCTCCATTACAACCCACCACGCGCGCGCGCGCGCACACACACACGCACACTCCAAGGCAAGTAACAAAGGAAAACAGCCCCATAAAAGCTCAGCTATTGCATTCTCCAATCTACACCTGTCAAGAGACAAAAACCAAACGGGAATCCTGCCCTGGCAGTATGTCCAACAGTCCTCAGAGAAGCAGGCACCGCGGCAACCCCCTGCATGCGGGGCTGTATACACAAAGAACCGGTGCTGGGTTTGCCCGCGGTCCGGGGGACCAGCGCATTCCCAGGACTGGTATCCTGGTATCTCCCCCATGCCCTCCCGCTCAGCAGAAAAGAACTACCCTTTATTTGACCCGCAGAGAGCCCAGGCTGGATGGCAGTGCATGGGCGTGGGGGGCGGGGGGCGGTTCCCGAATCCATCCCCTTCAGCCAGTCGGTCCCCAGCCTTCGGCATCTCCTAGGAGATGCACAATCGCGCGCTGTCACAGATGTCCGCTTCTCATCCTCTCCCGGCAAAGCCAGGTGCCCGGGTCCCCGCCGTGCGCATCCCCGCAAGCGCCCCTCCCCGCGCCCGTACCCACCCGGGCAGCCCCGCCGGGCGCGCCTGCCTACCTGGTGGCTTGGCTGTCAGCACGGCGGCGGAGCCTCGTCCCCCTCTCCTGCTCCGAGGCTACATCGCTCGGAGCGCCATGTTCCCGGTCTCCCCGGGCGCACGCCGGGCAACTACTACGGGCTGGGTAGGGGCAAAGGGGGCGGGGGCCGGCGGGAGGGGCGGGAGGCTGAGCCACAGCTTCCCACTCTCCACCCAGGCCTCCCCCAGCTACTGAGCATGCCCAGCTGCCCGGCTTCGCCCTGGGAGGACTTTCCAGGAGCGCGCGCAGCTGCTCCGGGTTTTCGTGGCGGCCGGAGGGAGGCTGGCAGTAGCAGCTGCGGGGGGCGGGGGTGGAGAGGTTGCGGGCGGGGGGCGGGGGGAGTGTCTCACGCCGTGGGATCTGAGCTGGAAAAAGCCCTTCTCGCTGATCTGATCCCACTTTCCCTCTGCCCTCCACGGGCAGCTCCTGCACGCCCCCTCCTCATAGGCACTGTGCAGAAATTCTGTGCAGGGCCGAAGCTGGGCTGAGCTCGTCTTAAGGGGAGAGCAAAGGGCGAGGGGGCGGGGCCGAGAGGCAGGTCCTTCCGCTAGTCTCGGTGCTACCACCTGGAACCTTGCTGCTTCAACTTCAAGGTGCCTAGCAATTAAAATGCAGATTTGGAGTCGCTTGGTCTGGACTGGGGTCTGAGATCTACAAGCTGAACAATCTCCCAGGGGATGCTGATGTCACTGGTCCTCCGACCACGAGCAGCCGAGATCTAGAGAATTCCTCTCCTGTGACCTTTGGGTGGTCCTCCTGCAAGCAGCCAGCCCAGAAAATTTCTCCCCTCGGGATGTTGTGCCCAACCCTGGAAGGAATCTCAGTACCATTGGACTCTGAGCACCCACACAAACTGGCTACTTTCTGACTTAGAATTTGAGCCTTAGGGAAAGCTGGACCTTTTCATGCTCTCTTTGCTAGTTGGGTAGCACACTCGTTGCCAGTTGAGCCTCTACTCAAGTCTGAACCACCCTGCCTTGACTGTCCCCAGCCTTTCCTGATATGGGACAAAAACTCGGTCTGGGCATCAAAATGTCAATTTATTGGGCATCTAATAGTAAGGCTGGGCTTGCCAGTTAAGAAGACTGACAGACCATGATACGAGAATAGGGTGTTTATGTACCAAAAGATGACGGGGCTTTCAGATGAGTGATGTTTGTGTTGAAGCATGCAAAGGTATCTTGTAATTCATCTTAAACCCCTGGGTTGCCCACTCCCTTCCCAACCCCTGACGGCTCCAGCACTGTCAAAACCAGTCAGTGCCTGGGGACAGAGCAGGGAAGAGAGGGTGGGACAAACTGAGAAAGAAGCAGTGAAACATGCACATCGCCATATGTAGAACAGATCGCTAGTGGGAAGGAGCTCAACCTGGCGCACTTGACAACCTAGGGGGTGGGATGGGGTGGGAGGCGGAAGGGAGGTTCAAGCAGGAGGGGCCAAGTGTGTACCTATAGCTGATTCATGCTGTTGAATGGCAGAAACCAACATAATATTGTCAAGCAATTATCCTCTACTTAAAAACGAATTTAAAAAATATTCACTGTCAAGGCTGTAGTGAGAGAGATTCACAAAAGCATTCATGATTTTTCAACCTTGGAAACGAAGATGTCACACACATCTGCCTTAGCTGCCCCAAAAATACCCTCGGGAATTAGTGATATGGTATGTGATATCAGATTAAAAATAAAGGTTTTTATCTATTGGTACCCTATTACACTTAAAAACTCTCAGTAGTTTTCTAACTAATGCTACAATATTTATCTTGTTTTCCATTAACAATATTTGCTTGTTTTCCATTTGCTCAGTACCCTCAACGTAGTAGCTTCCATATCAAAACAGGAACCTTATGGTAAATGGATGATTCCTTTTCTCCCTCAATATTCCTATATATAGCAACTTTGCTGGTGGTATAGTGGTTAAGAATCTGCCTGCCAATGAAAGGGACATGGGTTCGCTTCCTGGGATCTTCCTGGGAAGATTCCACGTGCCACAGGCAATTAAAGCCCACATGCCACAACTACTGAGCCCAAGCTCTCCAGAGCCCAGGAGCCACAACTAATGAGCCCCTCCGCTCAACTGCTGAAGCCCGTGCACTTATAGGCTGTGCTCACACAAATGGAGCCACCACGCTGAGAAGCTTGCACACCACAGTGAAGGCAGCACCTGTGCACTACAGCTAGAAAAGTCCCACCTGGGGCAGAGAAAATCCAGCGGGACCTAAAGTAAATTAATCAAATAAAAATTATTTGTATATGGCAAATAAATGGAGAAAAAAATGGAAACAGTGACAGACTTTATTCTCTTGGATTCCAAAATCACTGCAGATGGTGACTGCAGTCATGAAATTAAGATGCTTGCTCCTTGGAAGAAAAGTTATGACAAACCTAGACAGCATATTAAAAGACAGAGACATCATTTTGCTGACAGAGGCATGTATAGTCAAAGCTGTGGTTTTTCCAGTGGTCATGTATGGATTCATGTATGGATGTGAGAGCTGCACCATAAAGAATGCTGAGTGCCGGAAAATTGACGCTTTCCAACTGTGGTGCTGGAGAAGACTCTTGAGAGTCACTTGGATGGCAAGGAGAGCAAACTAGTCAATCCTAAAGAAAATAAACCCTGACTATTCATTGTAAGGACTGATGCTGAAGCTCTAGTACTTTGGCCACCTGATACAAAGGGCCAACTCATTGGAAAAGACCCTGATGCTGGGAAAGATTGAAGGCAAGGGGGGAAGGGGACAACAGAGGATGAGATGGTTGGATGGCATCACCGACGCAATGGAAATGAGTTTGAGCAAACTCTGGGAGATAGTGAAGGACAGGGAAGCCTGGCGTGCTGCAGTCCATGGGGTTGCAAAGAGTTGGACATGACTTAGCGACTGAACAACAGCCATGTATAAAGGAGAAATATGTCCTGGTATATTATACCCTGCTTTTCTGTTTAAAACAATGTGCATGTATGGTAAGTTGTTTCAGACATGTCCAAGTCTTTGCAACCCCATGGCCTGTAGCCCAGCAGTTTACTCTGTCCATGGGATTCTCCAGGCAAGAAAACTGGGATGGGTTGCCATACGCTCCTCCAGGGATCTTCCCAACCCAGGGGTCGAACCCGCAGCTCTCTGTCTCCTGTGTTGGCGGGCAGGTTCTTTACCCCTTTACCTGGGATAGGCATCTCTAAATCAGTTCCTTGATTTTCTAGGTCACACACATAACCTTAACTGCCCACCTACCACCCCCAACACCCTCCCGTCATTATTTGCATAAATATTTCCTATTCTTGACTTTCTTGTCTGGGTTCTCATACAGAAGCAAAAGTCAGAAATTACTCTTATAGAGGTGTTTAGTTTGTGATTGATTGGCATCAATTAAAATTTTGTTTTGAAATACTGAACATTAATCATTTCCTGTCCTATATAAAGCTTGTCTTTGTGTGGCTATGTCTACTGGTTAAATACTATAATTATTATTAGTTGCCTCAAATATTTTTAGGAGTTATGCAAGGTAAACTGTTATAAATGAATAATAACACTATTTCTATAAATACTGCATTGCATAAGAGTTTACATCTTATACATACAATATCATTTCCTTAGAGTCTAGCAGTCAGGATATTAATTAAGCACCAACGTCTGTGAGTGGGAGATATAGTGGGCAGCGCTGGGTAGCGGTAGAAGTCAAGCTGTGATGCTGGCCAGTGACAGTCTCGGGCCCTCATGGGAGTTCTGCAGCTAGGATTACCCTTTAGAGTTATCCTGAGTTGGTTTGAGCGGTCCAGTCCTTTATGTGTGCTCAGTCACTCAGTTGTGTCTGACTCTCTGTGACCCCATGGACTGCAGCCCACCGGGCTCCTCTGTCCATGGAATTTCCCAGGCAAGATACTGAAGTGGGTTGCCATTTCTTCTCCAGGGATCTTCCCAACCCAGAGATCAAACTTGAGACTCTTGTGTCTCCTACATTAGCAGGTGAATTCTTTACCACTAACCCCACCTGGGAAGCCCCAGTCCTTTACATACTAACATTAATTACTGTGGAGCCTGAACTTGAGACAAGGCAGTTTCCTGAAACTGAGGCAATCAATGAAGCAGACAACAGCAGGAGGCCTTCTTCTAGCACTAATTCTGTAGCTGGGGTAACAGGTCCTTCATTTAAGAGGAATCTGGGTAATACATTACCTTTTCCACTGTGCTAATTCATTTATTGAATATATAAATTTTGAATACACAATCTAGGACTGCACTGACTTCTCAGAGGAATCAAAAACTGTTTTTTAAAAAGGTAATAGACTTTCTCTATGGCTCAGTTTTAAAAGCTGGAAAACAACCTGTAATCAGCAACTGGGAGTCATTGGAGGTAGTAACTGAAAAGAAACGCCCTCCGGTTGACCCGTAACCTGGGCCATCAGAGGATCCTTACCCCTCCCTTGTATTTGAAATGCACTCCTTGCCTGCTGTTTCCACACTGGGAGCTAGTTCCAGGGACACAGGAGAGAGATTGTATTGTTGGGACCGTCTGAATGATATACATGACTCAATCCGAAACCACACCTCATAAGGGACTCGCACTCACAATTTTCCAACTGAAACTACGCAACTCTTCTCAGCTCTTACTGAAGTTCAGGTTTTTTATGTCTTGGCGGAGAAAGAATTCAGCAAGAGACAAAGAAATAGGTAAGAAGTGGATTTATTTAGAGGACACATGTATGTATTCACCAAGTCAATTTTTGGCCTTTTATGGTTGGACTGACCTGGCCCCTCTGGGTGTGTCTTTTATTAACAGATAACAATGAATCACAATGAATGTATAATGAAGCTCAAGGCCTACTGGAAGTCAATATTCTGCTGCCTTGAGCCTAACTGGTTCTAACTAGTTTATATCATGTCCCCGATGGCTATGTCATTCTTTTAAAGGTTGTGCCCTGCCCCCTCCTCTCCTGTCTCAAACCCAGATAAGGCCTCTATGTAAACTTTTAATTCCGGTGGTCTACTGCAGATTTCTGCTCACCTTGTGGTGTCCAAGATAAGCCTTTTATGTAAATTCCCTTGGTTTTGAAATCTGCCACCTATCAATCTGAACAATCTGGACTGGTCTGCCCCTTTCTTCAGCCTCTCCTCGCCCTTGGGGGTGGGAGGTCATTTTCAGATTTTACCCAGGAAGCTCCTGAGTTTGTGAACCAACAGAAGTACATTGTCTTAAGTATCTGACTCTATATACTTTTTGTATGTGAAATGATTAATTATGATCTCTAGAGCTGGCATGAACTCATTCTCTGACACTTAAGACATAATTTCATCTACTATCGAAATCTGTATTTGTAATTTTAGAGGGGAAAACAACTGTTAAATAATAACTAAGAGTGCCTACCTAGTGCTCCAGTGGTTAAGGCTCCTTGCTTCTACTGCAGGGGGTGTGTATTTGATTCCTGGCTTGGAAACTAAGATCCCATGTGCCACATGGCCAAAAAGTAAAAATTAAAATAATAATAATAATTAGAAATGTGTGTTTTCAGTATAGTAAAGCTAAATATCAGTGAATGTTTCATGAGAAATGAACCTCAACCAACTTGATTAACATCAAAAACCATGAAAAGATGTGTCTGAGGGTTAACGAAGATAGTCAGTTGGTTGAGAAGATTAAGACTGCATTCTGAAATCAAGGTTGACTGCCCCAGCTCACTCCTTCCATTATGTATTTAGCAACAGATAGCTAGAATCCTTCAAAGATGAATCACAATTATAAAGAAATCAGCATGGACTTCAGAAAGGAACCAGACATGTGCTTAGATAATGAGGTGGTGGAGTGGGAGGCAGGGGGCATGCCAGAAAGAATAGGGAACAGGAATAAATGTTTCAAGGAACATAAATAAGAAGAATATTATGTATCTGAAGAAGAGTTACTCCCAAGGAAATAGACAAAAGTTCGACAAACATTTCCCCAAAGTTCTAAAGAAAAGAAAGATAATATGATCTAACAAAAAAAATTTTTTTTTTAATGCAAAGGTTTGAAGAAGAGACATATGACCAAAATGAAAGGAAACCGGCCGAGTTCAGAAGGAAATAAAAAGGAAATTATTAAACTGTCCAAAAGATTTTAAAAAAAAGAAATAAGACTAAACACAGCTGAACTTCAGTGATAGGTGAACAGTTCTTAACTGCAAAAAGGAGTATAAAGTCAGATGTAGGAAACTTATATAGAAGTCAAGCAAAGGAGATCCAATATAACAAAGAAGAGTTGATTAGATATACCTATTCCTAACTTCATTTTCAATGACATCACATTGGTAGTTTAAAATTGATGATTGTGAGACTTAGAGGACAAACTGTGGTTGCCTGGGAGAAGGGTGAGAGAAAGGGATAGTTAGGGAGTTTGGGATGGACATGTGCATACCGCTATATTTAAAATGATAACCAGCAATGACCTACTGAAACTCTGCTGAATGTTATGGGGCAACTCCGAAGGGAGGGGATTTGGGGCAAGAATGGATACATGTATATGTATGACTGAATCCCTTCACTGTTCACCTAAAACTGTCACAACATTGTTTAATTGGCTATATTCCAATACAAAACAAAAAAATTAAAAGTAATAACACTGTAGGAGTATTCACACCACATAAATTGCAGGCATTACACATTAGAGGGTTTTGTTTATTTTCATTTACCAGGGCACCAATTTGTACAAATTTTGCTGAAAACAAAACAAACAATAACAAACACAGAATAAAGTGGAATACAAAAATTAGTAAAAATTTTGTTTGACTAATTTTTGTTTTGATTTCTGTAGTACAAGATAATTTCCTGAAATAAAAGGTATTAAATCTGCTGAACAGAAGAACACAGTCGAAATATACTCTAGTGAAGTTATAGAATTTCACAAGCAAATCATCTTTGCTCCATCCAGGCAGTAAAGGTAATTTACATACAAGAAGAGGAAAATCAAGCTGCCTTAGATTGCTTCACAGCATCATATAATGCCTGAGGGAATGTGCTCTGGGAAGAAACAGTGACCCAGGAAGGTAAGCTTTGCCTAGTCAGGCTGTTCTTCAGGCTTTCAAGGCAACAGTCATTCCCAAACATACAACATATTAGGATATATAGCAGATATGAACCTTAAACAAAGAAATTAAAAAACTAGTTTATCATGAAATGCAGCCAACAAAAAAGAAAGTGAAAGTCACCCAGTTGTGTCCGACTCTTTGCGACCTCATGGACTATACAGTTCATGGCATCCTCCAGGGCAGAATACTTGAGTGGTTAGCCTTTCCCTTCTCCAAGGGATTTTTACAACCCAGGGATCAAACCCAGGTCTCCTACATTGCAGGCTGATTCTTCACCAACTGAGCCACCAGGGAAGCCTTACCCAACAGAGGTATATTTAAAAAGCAAATCTCAAAAATAGTGAAGCCATGATCAAATGGAAGAGTGATAATCATTAGTTCAGTTCAGTCGCTCAGTCGTGTCTGACTTTGTGACCCCATGAACTGAGGCATACCGCTTTTCCCTGTCCATCACCAACTCCCAAAGCTTGTTCAAACTCATCTTCATCTAGTCAGTGATGCCATCCAACCATCCTCTGTCATCCCCTTCTCCACCCTCCTTCAATCTTTCCCAGCATCAGGGTCTTTCCCTAAGAGTCTTCACATTAGGTGGCCAAAGTATTACAGTTTCAGCTTTAGCATCAGTCCTTCCAATGAATGTTCAGGACTGATTTCCTTTAGGACTGACTGGTTGGATCTCCTTGTAGTCCGAGGGACTCTCAAGAGTCTTCTCCAACACCACAGTTCAAAAGCATCAGTTCTTCAGTCCTCAGCTTTCTTTATAGTCCAGCTCTCACATCTGTACATGACTACTGAAAAAACCATAGTTTTGACTAGACAGAACTTTGTTGGCAAAGCAGTGTCTCTGCTTTTTAATATGCTGTCCAGCTTAGTCATAGCTTTTCTTCCAAGGAGCAAGCATCTTTTAATTTCATGGCTTCAGTCACCATCTGCAGTGATTTTGGAGCCCCCCAAAATAAAGTCTTTCACTGTTTCCATTGTTTCCCCATCTATTTGCCATGCAGTGATGGGGCCAGATACCATGATCTTAATTTTCTGAATGTTGAGTTTTAAGCCAAATTTTTCACTTTCCTCTTTCATTTTCATCAAGAGCCTCTTTAGTTCTTCTTCACTTTCTACCATAAGGGTGTTGTCACCTGCATATCTGAGGTTATTGATATTTCTTCCAGCAATCTTGATTCCAGCTTGTGCTTCAGCCAGCCCAGTATTTTGCATGATGCATTCTGCATGCAGCTTAAATAAACTGGGTGACAATATACAGCCTTGATGGACTCCTTCCCATATTTGGAACTAGTCTGTTTTTCCATGTCCAGTTTGAAATGTTGCTTCTTGGCCTGCATACACATTTCTCAGAAGGCAAGTAAGGTAGTCTGGTACACCCATATCTTGAAGAATGTTCCACACGTTGTTTTGATCCACACAGTCAAAGGCTTCAACAGTCAATAAATCAGAAGTAGATGTTTTTCTAGAACTCTCTTGCTTGTTCAATGATCCAAGAGATGTTGGCAATTTGATCTCTGGTTCCTCTGCCTTTTCTAAATCCAGTTTGAACATCTGTTAAGTTCATGGTTCATGTATTGCTGAAGCCTGACTTGGAGACTTTTGAGCATTACTTTGCTAGCATGTGAGATGAGGGTAATTTTGCAGTAGTGTGAGCATTCTTTGGCACTGCCTTTCTTTGGGATTGGAATGAAAACTGACCTTTTCCAGTCCTGTGGCCACTGAGTTTTCCAAATTTACTGGCATATTGAGTGCAGCACTTTCACAGCATCATCTTTTAGAGTTTGAAATAGCTCAACTGGAATTCCAACACCTTCACATGCTTTGTTCATAGTGATGCTTCTTAAGACCCACTTGACTTTGCATTCCAGGATGTTTGGCTCTAGGTGAGTGATCAAACCATCATGGTTATCTGGGCCATGAAGATCTTTTTTGTATAGTTCTTCTGTGTATTCTTTCCACCTCTTCTTAATATCTTCTGCTTCTGTTAGGTTCATACCGTTTCTGTCCTTTATTGTGCCCGTCTTTGCATGAAATATTCCCTTAGTATCTCTAATTTTCTTGAAGAAATCTCTGTTCTTTTCCATTCCATTGTTTTCCTCTATTTCTTTGTGTTGGTCACTGAGGAAGGATTTCTTATCTCCCCTTGCTATTCTTTGGAGTTCTTTATTCAAGTGAGTATATCTTTCCTTTTCTCCTTTGCCTTTCACTTCCTTTCTTTTCTCAGCTATTTGTAAGGCCTCCTCAGACAAACTTTTTGCACTTCTTTTTCTTGGGGATGGTGTTGATCACTGCCTCCTGTACAGTGTCACAAACCTCTGTCCATAGTTCATCAGGCACTGTGTCTATCAGATCTAATCCCTTAAATCTATTTGTCACTTCCACTGTATAATCATAAGGGATTTGATTTAGGTCATACCTGAATGGTCTAGTGGTTTTCCCTACTTTCTTCAGTTTACATCTGAATTTGGCAATAAGGAGTTCATGATCTGAGCCACAGTCATCTCCTGGTCTTGTTTTTGCTGACTGTATAGAGCTTCTCCATCTTCAGCTGCAAAGAATATAATCAGTCTGATCTTCAGTGTTGACCATCTGGTGATGTCCATGTGTACAGTCTTATGTTGATGGAAGAGGTTGTTTCCTATGACCAGTGCATTCTCTTTGCAAAATTCTGTTAGCCTTTGCCCCGCTTCATTTTGTATTCCACGGCCAAATTTGCATGTTACTCCAGGTGTCTCTTGATTTCTTACTTTTGCGTTCCAGTCCCCTGTGATGAAAAGGACATCTTTTTTGGGTGCTGGTTTCATATCAAGATGGCGGAGTAGAGGGACACGTGTTCATCTTCTCCTGTGAGAACACCAAAACTACAACTGCTGCTGAACTGCCATCATCAGGAGAATGTTGGATCCCACCAAAAAAAAAGATACCCCACGTCCAAGGGCAAAGAAGAAGCCCGAGCAAGATGACAGAAATGGTGAAATCACATTTAGAACCAAACCCCAGACTTCCCAGACACACTCGGAGGCCTCAAACAAAACCTGTGTGCACCAGAAGACCCCACAGAGACTGAGCCAGACCTGCCTCAGTGTTTGAGTGTCTCCTGTTGAGGTACAGGTCAGCAGTGCCCTGACACAGGGGCTCTGGGTGCAGCAGTCCTGGGTGTGGCATAAGCCCTCTTGGAGGAGGTCACCATTAACCCCACCAGAGAGCTGCTGAGCAGAAGACCCATAAGCTGCAGAACAGTTATACCAAATAAATCCTCACACTGTTAAGAAAGTTCTAGGACCCACAACAGATTTCCCAACCTGGGGATCTGGCAAAGGGACTGAGAGCCCCCAGTGAATTTGACTTTGGAGGCCAGTGGGATCTGATTACAGAACTTCCACAGGCCTGGGGAAACAGACTCTTGGAGGGCACAAACAAAACCTTGTGTGCACCAGGACCCAGGAGAAAGGAGCAGTGACCCCACAAGAGGCTGACCCCGACTTTCTGTGACTGTCCAGGATTCTCCGGTGGAGGCATGGGTCAGCAGTGGCCTGCTGCAGGGTCGGGGGCACCGAGTGCAGCAGTGTGTGCATGGGACCTTTAGAAGGAGGTCACCCTTATCTTCATTATCTCCACCATAGTTTGGTCTCAGATAGAACAACAGGGAGGGAACAGAGCCCCACCCATCAACAAAAAATTGGATTAAAGATGTACTGAGCATGGCCAGCCCATCAGAATAGGACCCAGTTACCCCCTCAGTCAGTTTCTCCCATCAGAAAGCTTCCATAAGCCTCTTAACCTTATCCTTCAGAGGATAGACAGAATGCAAACCACAGTCACAGAAAACTAGTCAAACTGATCACATAGACCACAGCCTCGTCTAACTCAATGAAACTATGAGCCATGACATTTAGGGCCACCCAAGATGGATGGGTCGTGGTGGAGAGTTCTGCCAAAATGTGGCCCACTGGAGAAGGGAATGGCAAAGCACTTCAGTATTCTTGCCTTGAGAACCCCATGAACATATGAAAAGGCAAAAAGATAGAACACTGAAAGATGAACTCCCCTGGTCCATAGGTGCCCAATATGGTACTAGAGAATAGTGGAGAAATAGCTCCAGAAAGAATGAAGAGACAGAGCTAAAGCAGAAATAATGCCAGTTGTGGATGTGACTGGTGGTGGAAGTAAAGTCTAATGTTGTAAAGAGCAGTATTGCATAGGAACCTGGAATGTTAAATCCATGAATCAAGGTAAACTGGAAGTGGTAAAACAGGAGATGGCAAGGGTGAACATTGACATTTTAGGAATCAGCAAATTAAAATGGACTGGAATGGGTGAATTTAACTCCGATAACCATTATATCTACTACTGTGGGCAAGAATCCCTTACAAGAAATGGAGTAGCCATCACAGTCAACAAGAGTCCCAATGCAGTACTTGGATGCAGTCTCAAAAATGACAGACTGACCTCTGTTTGTTTCCAAGGCAAACCATTCAATATCACAGTAATCCAACTCTATGCCCTGACCAGTAATGCTGAAGAAGCTGAAGTTAAACGGTTCTATGAAGACCTACAAGACCATCTAGAACTAATACTTCCCCCCGAAAAGGATGATAATCATATCTATTTTAAAATAAATCTAAGACTGAAAATTATGTGTCTTCATTTTCCTCAGCAAGAAGTCAATGGGTACTATTAATGTTGAAGCAGATATATGTGCTTCATGTATACCTGGTATAGGAGATGTGCATATATATCATATACCAAAGACACCCTCTAATTTTATCATGACTTTTCAGTCTGTTTTTCTTATCTTTAGGGAAACAGTTTACAAGCTTATCTCTTGCCAAAAAAAACAAAACAAAACAAAACCAAAAACCCACTTTCTGAAGTTCAGATAATAATACAGGAACACTTCAGTTTCTTTTCCTTTTTTAAAAAATTCAATATTAATAAGATTAAATATAATTTAATTTTAAAGTAACATAGGTGGTACCATCCATATATAAGAAAATTTCAGTTTGTCTTATTATAACCTTATATTTTTATCACTCTCTATGAATAGATTTGTGGAATATTATATACCAAGGGATATTTCTGATGGAAAGATTTTCATTGTTTATATACTTTCTTATTTATGTATTTTCAGAAATTTGTAAGTTTTAATAATGAATGCATACACTTTTAAAATGTCATTATTCTCAAAAAAACTCAAGGTATATTTATTTTTGTGACTTTAAAATGCTGTTGAATGTAAAAATGGAATGAGACAGATAATTAAAATTCATGTTAAGATTTGACAGAAAACAGCAAAGTTCTGTAAAGCAATTATCCTTCAATAAAAAATAAATTAATTTAAAAAATCAGTCTAGATTAAAATATTTTATTTAGACAAAAATAAAGATAAAACACAAATCACCAATATCAGGAAAGAATTAAGGTATACAGCTACAGACTCTGCAGCCATAAAAAGAAAAATAAACAAAAGTTTTGAACAACTTCGTGCTTATAAATTCACCAATTTACAAGAAATAGACAACTCTTCAAAACCACACCAAAAAATCTCAACCAAGGCAAAATATATACTCAAAATAGTTCTTAAGAATTAATATTTTATTAATATAATCATTAACAAAAATTGAATTCATACTTCAAAATATCTCTAAAATGGAATCTCTAGGCCCAGATGGTTTCATTGGAGAAAGCCCTACCAAACATGATGAATTAACACCTCTTTACACAATCTCCTCTAGAAAATACAATAGAAGAGAGCACACCCCAGCTTATTTTATAAGGCCAGTATTGAAAAAAAAATAGTGAAAATTTCAGCTGCTCAGTGGTGTCTAATTCTTTGTGATCCCATGTACTATAGCCCAACAGGGCCCTCTGTCCATGGAATTCTCCAGGCAAGAATACTGGAGTGGGTAGCCATTCCCTTCTCCTGGGAAGGCCAGTATTACCCTGATACTAAAGCTAAAGAAACAGAGTAGGGGGAAAAAAACAAACAAAAAGAAAAAACTATAGGCAAATATGTCTTATGAACTCAGCCAAGAAATCCTCAAAAAAAAATTTACCAAGCCAAATCTTACAATGTATAAAAATGATTATACATGATGATCAAGTGAAATTTACCCAAGGAATGTAGGGCTGGTTTAACATTAAAAAATAATTAGTCCACTACACTAACATCCTTAAAAATAAAAACAATGTTAGGGGAAGCACACTGATTGAAACCGCCCACCCTGGCCAGACTCTCTAGTAACTATTCACATGAGTTGTTTACGACAGGAGGTCCTGGGAGGGAATATGGAGCTAATAAGCCACCACCAACTGGAAGAGTTCAGGAAAGGTCAAAAGGAGACACCGAGTGTCTGTCCACTTCCCAGAATCCCTCTCGCTAGCATCCATCTTGGCTGAGTGATGAGTGCATCACCAGGAAGGAATCTGAGTCAGAATGACTGGCCAAAGACAACCCAGAAACTAATCCCATCACCATGAAACCACTGCGAGCCATGCAGCAAAGCAGTTCTCCTAGGTTCCCTCACCCTCCTGTTCTCCATCCGGGCGCCTTCTTCCAATAGTCTCTTGCTTTGTCAGCACGTGTCTCCTCGGACAATTCTTTTCTGAGTGTTAGACAAGAGCACACTCTTGGGGCCCTGGAGGGGGCCCCCCTTCCTACAACAATAATATGATTTTATCAATCAATGCAGGAAAAATTACTACAAATCTGGCACACATTCATGATTAAAAACTCAGCAAGTTAAGCATGAGTTGGATGGGATTACCTCAACTTCGTTTGACAAAGATCACCAAGAAAATCCCTCCAGCTAACATCAAACTTAATGGAGAAATACTGAATGTGTTCCCTCCAAACTGTGGAACAAGGCTAGCAGCCTCTTTACACCAATTTTACTCAACATACTACCAGAAATTCCAGTCACACAATGAGGCATGCAAAATGAAAAACAATGGATAGCAAAGAAATAAATAAAACTGTCTCTATTAGCAGATGACATAATTGTCTACATAGAAAATGCTAAAGACTCTACAAAAGTAACTCCTAGAACTAATAAACAGATTCAGCAAGATTGCAGGGTACAAAATCTACATACAAAAGTCAGTTCCATTTCTGTTTACATGCAGAAAATGAAATTTTAAACACAACACCATTTACAACTTCTCCAAAGAAAAGGAAATACTTAGGTATATGCTTAACAAAGCACATAAAGGATCTGTACCCTGAAAATTACAACATACAAATTAAACAAAGAAAACTTGAATAAATGTAGATACACTCTGTGTTCATGGATTAGAAGATGTAGAATACTAAAGATATCAATTTTCCCCAAGTTAAAATTATTATAAATATTCCAGTATGATTTTATAGACATAGTCAAATTTGTTCTAGAATTTATATGGGGGTTGCAAAGAGTTGGACACGACTGAGAAACTGAACTGAGCTAAACTGAATGGGCCCTAGAATAGCTAAATTGTCACAGAGGTCATGAGGAAATGCTTGCAAAATGAAACATCCCTTTCTCTTTGGCCATGCACCAGGCATGCTGGGTCTTCCTAGACCAGGGAACCAACCTGCATCCCCTGCAGTGAAGTGTGGAGTCTTAACCACTGGACCACCCAAGAAGTCCCTGAAATAAGCCTTAAAATGAATCTTAAGAGCAATTAAAGTAGGCCAGGTGAGATAAGGCAGGATCTGGGGAAGAGAAATACTGTCCCAGGAAGAAGTAGGATTTATGAGGCTCACTGACTCAAAAAGACATTCAGGAAAGGAAAGTGTTTGATAAGCTCAGGCAGGGTTAATGTGACTGTAGAGAGAGGTAAGGGCTGGTTGGTAAAGAATCTCAGATGCCATGCCTGGACACTTGAATTTCATCGTGAAGATCATGGAGATACACTGAGGTAGTCTAAGGATGGCCTAATTAGGTTTGCATCTTTAACACACCAGTATCCCAGCAATGCATTGCAGTAGAGCAAGACTTTAGGTAAGTGGCTGCAGCCTCTGAAAATAGTCAAAGGCTCAAATATGGCAGTGGGAATAGGGCAGGAAAGAAGGGACAAGATTCAATAGACATTTTAAAAGTGGAATCAGGAGAGTATTGTGTCCAAATGGATGTGTTAAAGGTAACAAACCAGTAGTGGAGATGGTTTCCAGACAATTGACTGGAATAACTTCATGAATGATAGTGCTATTGGCAGATAAAGTAACTAAGAAAGATTGGGTTGGAATAGAAGAGGTATATCTCAACTTTGTTAATGTCTTGGCACTGAAGGACCTGAGAAACCCCCAGAACTCAGAGATGTCAAGTAGTCATTTAGAATAAAAAATGTGAGGCTCAACAAGGAGGTGTGAAAGGAAGGCAAACCAGTTTGGGTGTCAGCTGATACCTATGTTTATATATATGCAGTGAAAATGGAACTAAGACAAACACCAATATAAAAGGAGTGAATTGGGACTTTCCTGGTGGTCTAGTGGCTGCACCTCTATACTTCCAATGCAGGGAGCCTGGGTTCAATCCCTGGCCAAGCAACGAGAACCCACATGAGCAAATAAGAGCCTGTGGTTACAAAGGAAAAAAAAAAAAAGTGGTTAGAGAGAAGACAGAAGGAAAAACAGGAGCATGCTGGAGGGGAAAAACAGAGTGACAACTTCTGCAAAGATGGAGTCTACCTTGAGAGTTACTCATAGAGGCCTTTTCATTGTTGTTGTTCCTAGTCTTAAAGAAATTGAAATTAAAACATTTTTTATTGACTCATGAAATAGACATCAAAAGAGCAGAAGAGTACAAAAGTAAGCCCAAATCTATGTGGAAATTTTGTTTATAAAAATGGTGACACTTTAAACCAGTAGAGAAAAGACGGATTTCTATTGGTGAAAGAGTATAGCTGACATTCTGTATGTAGAATTGAGCTCTAAGTGCCAGCGGCCTTAAGCAATAGCAAATTACTTCATCCAATTTAGTGAGCTCTATCCATGTACCTTTAAGGCTATGGATTTCAGTGAAATTCGTATGAAATCTCCTTGAATGATTTAGGTTGAATTTCACTCCAGAATAAGCTTAAGAATTCAGAATGAGATGCTAGATTTTGGAAAATTAAAATGTTCACTGCTTATATATGATAGGGACTCAGAATGTACAAGGCCTGCCAGCTAAGCAATTAAGGCCTAAGTCACTCATACACGTGTGTATAATTGCTCCCATCCTGCTGAAATCCCAGCATGCTGATGAATATCAATGATAGATTTTTTTCTTTGAGAAGAAAAACACTATCATCAACACCACTATGTAAAGGCTATCCCTCAATGAATTTCAAGACATTGTTTAATATTGAGGTTGCAGGATGGAAAACAAAGTATAACCCCATTTACCAGTGGCATCTAATGAGACTTAGTCATGGTCCCCCTCTCCTTCTGTTTTTAAATAATTGTGTTTATTTATTGGCTGTGTTAGGTCTTTGTTGATGTTAGAACTTTCCTCTAGTTGTGGTGAGCAGGGATTACTCTCTAGTTGGTATGAGCAGGCCTCTCATTGAGGTGGCTTCTTTTGTTGCAAAACACAGGCTCTAGGCTGTGCGGGCTTCAGTAGTTGCCCCACGCAGGTTCAATAATATTGGCACATGGTCTCTAGATATGTGCTCAATAGTTACGGCACATGGGCTTAGTTGCTCTGTGGTGTGTGGGATTTTCCTGGATCAGGAGTTGAGCCTGTGTCTCCTGCAGTGTCAGGCATTCGTTACCACTGAGCCACTAGGGAAACCCAGTGGCTTTATTTTTAATGGCATTATACCATGACATTTTCTATCTGAAATTTACCAACAAAACCCAAAAGTTTGCATGACCCTTTATAATTGTATTGAATGAATGACTAAGATTGTATGTGGCCCTTTCAGTCAGCATAGAAAGGACATTTCAAAAGAAAAGCTGAGTGTTTGGTGAACTGAGTGGGGCCCTGAACTTGAAATGCATTCCTTAGGGGAGTGGGAAAGACAGTGGATAACAAAGTTCTTTCCTAAGTCTTAGAGGGAACTGGGTCACAGACCTAGGAAAAACGATAGTAGGTGACCTATTTGCTCAGTAGATAATGTAAGGTAAAGATGTGAGTCAAGGAAATATGATCATTGCAACAAATATTAAAGATAAGGAATATGAAAATTGATGATAATGAAATTAAGTAAAGGAAAAATATTAACTAAGTTTTGAAGACTGCTGTACATATAGATCTGGGGTCTATGACAATGAGGATTTGGGGAAGGACCTAATTGTGGATAGGTGAAACCAACTATCTTTACATTTAACATATGAGAACTGAGACTTCTCTGGTGGTCCAGTGTTTAAGAATCTTCCCCTCAATGCAGGGGACTTGGGTTCAATTCTTGGTAGGGGAACTAAGATTCCATATGCTATAGGGCAACTAAGCCTGTGCACTGAAATGAAGACCCAGTATAGCCAGATATATACATATATGATAACTGATGTATTATATAACTGAGAAAGTTCACTTGCTTTATTTGGTATAATTTACTTAAGGAAGTAAATTACATGAAGAAAGTTGAGCAATGAAGAATTGACACTTTTCAACTGTGGTGTTGGAGAAGACTCTGGAAAGTCCCTTGGACTGCAAGAAGATCCAACCAGCCCATCCTAAAGGAAATCAGTCCTGAATATTCATTGGAAGAACTGATGCTGAAGCTGAAGCTCCAATACTCTGGCCACCTGATGCAAAGAACTGACTCATTGGAAAAGACCTTGATGCTGGGAAAGATTGAAGGCAGGAGGAGAAGGGTATGACAGAGGATGAGATGGTTGGATGGCATCACCAACTCGATGGACATGAGTTTGAGCAAGCTCCAGGAGATGGGAAGGACAGGGAAGCCTGGAGTGGTACAGTCCATGGGGTAGTCCAAAGAGTCAGACATGACTGAGCGACTGAACAAGAACTTAAGAAAAATTATTGCTGCTGACAATTTTCAAGGTGCCAACAAATGAGCCTTTACTGAATTTCTCCAGAACCTTTCCAGATGCAAAGTTTTACTGGCTGGTCTTTCCTTAGTCTACAAATTAAAGAAAGAAAGAATGTACTGAAAGTATTTAAGAAAGTTTCTCTCCAAGTTTGGAGAATGCAGTCATAACAAATCTGGAGATATGGTTATAAGAAATCTTATGGTTATAAGAAAAGAAAAAAGAGCCTTCAGATCTCCAGTACTGTTATTCTTACAAAGAATACCATTGGTGGCCTGGGAGAGAGGGGAGAGCTCATTGCCACGTGGTGTAACTCCATCTGCTATCCTTTAGCAAACGTCCAGATGGATTCCATTTCTGGTCTCCCAGAAGATGAAGCCAGTCAATATGAAAAAGCTTGTCTCTGATTATCCATCACAATACCCCCAGGAGAATCACAGTTTTTTGTTTTCTAAACATAATTTTTGTCAAGGGGCTCGTTGTCTTATTAACTTATGAGCAATAATAATACCAATGGTCTATTTTTCTTGTGTTTATTTCTTGTGGTGATACAAGAGTAAAGTCTCACTTGAAAAATGCTTTTCTTATTCTTTTTCAATATCTTTCACTCAGTTTTCTGAGGACTGTTTATTCTTCCAGAATTGTGGGACTTTAAATCCCTGTACTGCCATTACAGCCTGAAGAGTACCTTAGATTTAGAAGTAAAATAAATGGCTTGAATTGGAATACCACTCTGATGAGAAATGAGACCTATAAAAAATTCATATTTGAGGATTTTCCCCTATTTCTTCTGAGTACTAATGTCACCTCTTTCTCACACTGGTTAAATCTGCATGATCATCTCTTTAACAATGCTGGTATCAGAAAGGATCCCCTGTGGGATCCTAATTTATACATCATACCAGATTCACACACACACATACATACACATTCCTTAGATTAGGTCTATACTGTTTGCCTACTGTATTTTGATTTAACATATGTATTTAAGCTGAAAGTTTTCCAACTAGTATGAATTTTGGAGGTTTCTAAGGAAATCACTGGTTTTCTCTTAGGTCCAAATACTCACCAGTTAAAGCTAAAGCTATCTTCTGGAAGGAAGTGAAAGTGCTCAGTCATGTCTGACTCTTTGCGACCCCATGGACTATACAGTCCATGGAATTCTCTAGGCCAGAATACTGGAGTGGGTAGCCTTTCCCTTCTCCAGGGCATCTTCCCAACCCAAGGATTGAATCCTGGTCTCCCACATTGCAGGCGGATTCTTTACTACTGGGTCACAAGGGAAGCCCATATCTTCTGGAAGTTACTTACAATTTAAATTTTAAAACATCACAGTTCATATTTTTGAATTTGTAAGGCAGAGAGTGATGGCTTTCTCAACTATCTCTTTATCCATTTCTTCAGTAGTAAAGCTACCATTTTAGGTGGGCATGTGACCACTTGTAATAAAGATCCTTTTTCCAGCTGTCCTTGCAACTAGATGTGGTCACATAGCCAAGTTCTTGGCAATGGGATATAAATAGAAGTAGGGTGTGCAACTTCTGAGAAGTACAGGGCACCCCTTCTTTGATCTTCCTTCTTCCTTTAGGCAGCAGAGAGAGACTGGAATGCCTGGAGCTCCCATAGCCATTGTGGACAATAGGAAAACTTTGTGAATAGAAGCCACATCCAATAGAACAACGTTTTAAACCTGAGTTGACTTTAAACCTGACTTCTTGGATCAGACATTTTGAATGTGAGAGCAAATACATTTTTATTTTAAAGCCTTATTATTTTGGGATTTTCTATCACTCATAGCTTATTATACATATATACTATTTTATATATTATATATATATTTTTTTTTTTAATTGGTTAGTACCATACGAATAGGGCTTCCCAGGTGGTGCTAGTGGTAAAGAATCTGGCTGCCAATGCAGGAGACAAGACGTAAGAGACAGGAGTTTGATCCCTTGGTTGGGAGGATCCCCTGGAGAAGGGGCGATCCTTTGGAGAAGGGAATGGCACCACTCCAGTACTCTGGCCTGGAAAACCCCACAGGCAGAGGACCTGGAGGACTATAGCCCACGGGGCCTCGGAGTCCAACACAACTGAGGGCTGAGCACAGCACAGCACACCCTGCTAATAACAAAGATTCTAGCAGATGCCACTTCCTAAGATCCAAGTATCCTATGTAAAACTGCAATGAAATTTTTAAGAAAAAATTATTAGGCAGTCAAGATCTTTTTACATGAAGAAAGACCAAAAGAAAATGAAGTTTTGTGCATAGTTATTTTAATCCTGTAAGATATATTTTCTTTTGCAAGTTCTTTAGTATTCCATATAATAAAACTGAACTTATGTAACTCAGCATCTGACTTCTAACTGTGATTTTTCTTTTTTTGCTGAGCACTTATCTGGCAACAGAACTTGCTCTTCCTGAGGATAAGACAGCCTAGAGGTGTTGGGGAATTAACACACATCCTTCAACTTGGGAACAGCCCTGAGACAGAGACAGAAAGGAGACCATTTATAAATAGCCCAGGTGATTTGCCCTAATAAGCTGGATTAACTCAGAGACATTTGTTTCACACTGGTTCCCAGAGTTCTTCACCAAGGTTAAGATCCAGTTATCCAAGTAGTAGCTGGATTGAAAACATACTCTTCATTGGCTGCCTGCTTTTCCTCTCCTCACTTCTCCACTCTTCTACTCAGTGCTTTCTGAGTTTGCAGCCTCAATAAATTACTGCACATGAATCTTTATCTCAAGGTTTGCTTCTGGGGCATTGGAACTAAGACATAATATTTACATATTGTGTGAGTGGCAGCAAAATCATTTATGGCCAAGAGAATGATAGTAAACAATGACATGGCATGATTGCAAAATAAAGCAAGAGTGTCTTTCCTCTCTCTTTTGCTTTCAGTCCTCGATGGTAGAACAGAACAAGGCTTTAAAACAGCCCTTGTAAAAACTGGTTAGTAAATAATGTGCTTGAAAAATATAGTCTTAGACACTGGGAAGAGTATGTTCCCACATTCTTTCGATAATTAAGATGAATTGGCTCCAGGTGAAAGCAAGCTACATTAATTTCCTCAGGAAGAGTATAAACAGAAATCATTGGGCTTATTATTTTCCCCCAATATCTACAAAGTGCCCAGATATAGAGCAGTTAATTAAAAAAACATTTGTCAAGTGAAAAAGTACAGCTGAAAGAAAATTGGTGTAGTTAGCTGATCAGCTGATCAAAGCCACTATTAGGAATGGAAAGGCAAACTATAGAATTAGAGATGATATTAGCAATACATATCCAATAAAGGACTCCAATCCAGACATTCAGACTATGAAAAGAATTATAAGTAAATTACAAAAGTTCAAGCCCATAGGAAAAAAATGGTCAAAACTACTTTACATGATTATACCCAAATGACCAATAAACATGAGGCAATGTGCTCAGTCTCATTAGTTATCAGAGTAATGCAAGTTAAAACCACAATGCAGTACCATATCTTCCAACCAGGTTGGTTTAAAAATAAAAGAGACAATGCCCACTCTTGGCAAAGATGTGAAGCAGTTGGGACTCTCATAGGTTGCAGCTGGATGGATAAATTGGTACAACCATTTTGGAAAATTTTCATCCATTTTGAAAAAAAATTGGCAGTATTTACTAAAGCTCAACATATACATTACCTATGAGGCAATAACTCCACTCCTGGTATATATGTGAAGTGTGTACACACATTCATGAGAAGACATGATCAAAATATGCACAGCAACCACACTGATAATCATCCAAAACTTGGAACAACCCAGATGCTTCACACGTCATCTACAGAAGCATGAAAACATAAATTGTAGTTTAGTCAATGAAAATACTCAATTCAGCAATGAAATTGAATGAACAACTACACACTAAAATATATGACTCCCACAAAAATGTTTGAGTGAAAGAAGCCAGGTACAAAGGAGCACAGACTGTATGATTTCAAATACATGTTGTTCAAAGATAAGTGAAACTATGCTCTTAGAAGTCAAGACAGTAATTATTCTTGGGAGACCTGCTGATTTTAAGAGAGCAAGAAGGGAGCTGATGAGGTACTAGTTGTCTCAGCCATCCCATCGTGATCCGCTAGCTTGGGGATTCGCTGGAAGGACAAACACATCCCAACATAAAGTTTTAGTTCACAGCTAGGATTTATCACTGAAGAGGATACAGGGCAGGAATAACAGAGAAGAGATATATGTAAGCAGCGGTAGAGAGGTATACAAAGGCTAGAGAGATGAAAGCAGATTTTCTCATCTTCCGTATGGAGAGAGTGTACGGATGCGTCTCCTCCAGTTGGGAAGTAGCAGAATATGTGTGAGATGAGCATGCTTAAGGAAAGTTGGCTTAAGTCTTAGGGTCCAAAGTTCCTAAATGGAATTGGTCACATTCTAGTTTGGGGTGTGAACCCCAAACCAGACCCTGGGTACATACCTTAAACTTGATGTTTAACATGCTACCAACGTGGATCATCTTGACTCTCTACTTTGGGCATATAGACTAGTATCTTTGGCCAGGCTCTATGTGAACATTCCAGGAGTTGAGTTCTCAGAGTTGACCAAGGGTTATCATGATGACTACAAATTTAAACAAAAACTTAGTAAAACAGACCTGCTTCATTAACTCCCTCTGCTCACTAGTTTTGCTATTGCTCTTGCTCTGGGGACTATTTAGAAGGGTAGGTTTCATTTGTGTTTATGCATGCATACTAAACTTCAAATATTAAAAAAATTTAGTCTGGTAGCAATCCAGACCGATCAATTAGAGTCCCATGACCTTGCAAGATACTGAAACCCTAAGAAGTTATCAAAATAACATTAGGAAACCATTAGGGAATATGAAAAGCAGAGGTAACTCTAAACTCTAAGTAGATGTCAAGAGAATGAGAAAATGAATTGCATTTATGATCATGAGTTTCAGAACATGTTAAGTAGACAGGTAGCAACAATTTTGTTAAAACATTGCATTTGGATGTTTTGCCTTTCTTTAATGTGTCTGATATGATCAAATAACCAAATTAGGAGCAAATTTGTAATTTAGATATAATTTTATATGAATTTAATTGATTGCAAATCTATGTTAAAAGTTACCAAAAACAATTTTGCAAATGTTCATTATGTTTTTAAGGTTACATATGTGCAGTAAAGAGTCAGTAGATCTGAGTTATCATTCCATTTACTATTTATTAATTATATAACTTCAGGCAAGCCCTTTAACCTTTAGCTTTCTTATCTATACAACACAAAAGGGGCAATAGTTTTGACAACATAGTCCATGGTCACTTTTTAATCACAAGCTTATGTTTTAGTAAATTACTGTTCAGTACTAAACAGTGACTAATTCAAAAAATGCTTTATGAACTAGGCACCAGGCTAGGTAATGTGGGCAAGTGAAATGCTAGAAAATACAGGACTACTGTCTTCAAGGAGCTCGGTTTGATGAGCAGGGACACAAATAATACAACTCATAACAAGAAAATATGGTCAGAGAGAGAGAGAGAGAGTGGGGAATCAAAGTAGCCCCTGAAAAAGAATATTTGTGAACCGATAGGATTCCAACAGGAAAAGGAAGAGTAAGTTAATGTCAAGTGAACACTCAAGCAGAGACTTCCATCATGAAAATGCTCATTTCAACAGAAAACTGCATACCCTTGCTGGTCTGAAGTTTTAGAAATGAATGTGGAGACAGGTGGCAGGAAAGAAAGATTGGTGCTCAATCATGAGGGGCCTTAACTTCCATAAAATGAAATGTATAGGCAATGAGGACTCGAAAAGGCTTTTAAGATGAACACAGCTCTGGCTTCAGATTCACGGCTCCCAAATGTCACAGGTTGGGTTCCCCAGAAGCAGGCTCTGAGAGAGACATTGGTGTTTGGGACCTGTATTAACGAGTGGACTTTTCCAGTGACTCATTTGGTAAAGAACCCTTTGCAATGCAGGAGACCCAGGTTTGATCCTTAGTAGTCAGGACGATCCCCTGGAGGAGGGCATGGCAACCGACTCTAGTATTCTTGCCTGGAGAATCCCATGGACAGAGGAGCCTGGTGGGCCACAGTCCATAGGATTGCAAGGAGACTGAAGCTACTGAGCACGCATGCTTGGGGAACAATCCCTATGGACAGAGGGGAGGGAAGCAGGATGGGCAATGGGAGAAGATAAGAGCAATGCAGACCCAACCACAGTCTCAGCCAATCCCACGGGGAGCTCTGGATCCAGTGGCCCTTCAGAGTTGCACCAAATGGGACTGCAGTGTCTGGGCCCTGCACAGAAGTTTGATAATTACTTTCAGATATTCATTCAAGTGTGAGGGTGCTCAGTTGCTTCCGTCATGTCCAACTCTTTGTAACCCTATAGACAGCAGCCCACCAGACTCCTCAGTCCATGAGATTCTCCAGGCAAGAATACTGTAGTGGGTTGCCATGCCCTTCTTCAGAGGATCTTCCTGACTCAGGGATCAAACCCACATCTGCATTGCAAGCAGATTCTTTACCAACTGAGCCACCAGGGAAGCCCATTCATTCAAGATGCTTGAGGAAATACTCTGAGCTAAGCCTATGCCCTTTGCTTGTAGAACATTCTTATGGCTTCCAAGTTCCTTCCTGTGATATAAGAACTTCATGGAAAAAAACAGAGCTGACATTTATATTTTGCAGATGAGAAAACTAGCTTAGAAAGCACATTACATGCCCAAGGTCATAGAGCTGCTAAATATTACTCATGCTCAAACTTGCCTAACCCTGCTCCAAGTTTCTTTCTATCTCTTCCTCTCAGTTTCCCTCTTTTGCTCTCCCTCTCTTATACACTTAAAATTTATAACTTTAAAAGTCATTGTTCTTAAAATAAATGCCCTTATCATCCTTAGAAACTTCTCTAGTGGCCTTTCTTATAAAAATAAAAGTTTGACCCTGTCAGGATGATAATAGATTTCCTACTATATTCTGGCTAGCATAGGTGGTCACATAGTCCTGGCAATAGCTTTGCTTTAACTCAAAATACCAGATACTGAAAAGAAACTGAAACGCTCTCTCATGCTTTTTCACTAAATAAATCCCTCCTAGATCTTTACAAGAACAGATGGGGTTTCCAGGAAAAGGAGAGTCTATTAAATTCCCTTGCAAGAGGCAACTGAGGTTTTAGATGGCAACAGAATGTATTTTAAATGAAAAAGCAAGTTAAAATGAGGATTGGGTGGGTTTAATGGGCAAAGAACTGTTTTTGTTTTTGTTTGGTATCATGTGTGGTACCTTCTTCAAATCTCTGATCAGTAATCCGATTCTGTCTAAACCAGTAGTTCTGTGCAAAGCAAAGAGAAGTGACCAGAAATCCCTCCCAAAGAAGCCATACTACTTTCCATGCTGACAGCTTTACTAAGTGACAAGTGAGTCATAATCTTTCATCATGGGAGTTAGTGATGGACAAG
The DNA here is from genome assembly GCF_023699985.2 of Odocoileus virginianus. NCBI lineage: Eukaryota > Metazoa > Chordata > Mammalia > Artiodactyla > Cervidae > Odocoileus > Odocoileus virginianus. The sequence continues at coordinate 2,311,810 of NC_069682.1, forward strand.
GAAGCCTGGCGTGCCACAGTCCATGGGGTCGCAAAGAGTCAGACACAACTGAGTGACTGAACTGAACTGAAAAACAAAACAAAGCCACAATCAGATGATTACAAATAAAAGCAGAGCAATTAGCCTCCAATTAAAATAAATTAATTAACTTACAGAAAAAAAAAAAAAAGCAGAGGCTGGAGCTTAGTGAAAACAGCTGTCTTTTTCTCATCAGTCCCTGCAGGGTAGGTGGTCTCCCTCATTCATCCTTCTTTCCCTGCACCCCCCTCCCCCCCAGATCACTTACCAGCAGGTTCTCACTACTCCATCAACAGCTTCTCTCTGGTCCTCCATCCACACTAGAGAGATGAAGAATCTTCAGCAGGTCATTAAGATACTGTGGAGCCTCTGGAGATGGCTTCAGGTCCTCTAGCCTCTCAGAAAAAATGGTCCAAGTTCAATAAAATGTTCTTTTGTGAATAAACCATCTCTTAGAATGTTGATTAGAGACAATTTTATGCTAAGGAAAGATCTCTTCACAAGAAGGGGCAAAGAGAAAACAAGACATCTTGAGGATGCTTCAGCAATCAATACAAGAATAATCATCTACATTCTACACATCCTCAGGCTTCTAATTTGCTATATTCTCTATCCTCAGCACTAGCTAATCTGTTTTATTTTTTACCCTGTTTCTGTTCTATAAGACAATACTTCCCTACATGGAAGCTTATACACAATTCCTTCTTCAAAAAAAAAAAAAAAATCTTTTCAGGACTTCCTTGGTGGTACAATGGACAAGAATCTGCCTGACGATGCAGGGGACACAGGTTCGATCCATAGTCTGGGAATATTCCAGGTGCTGAGGAGCAACTAATGGGCATGCACCACATCGACTGAGCCTGTAGTCTAGAGCCTGTGCCCCACAAGAGACGCCGCCGCGGTGAAAAGCTGGTACACCGCAATGGAGAGCAGCCCCACACAGCAGCAAAGACCCGGTGCAACCAAAAATAAACACATAAATAAAGTTTAAAGATTTCTCTCCAATTTTATTGAAATAATGGACATGCATCACTATATAAGTTTAAGGCATACAGCATGATGGGTGATTTATATACATTGTGAAATGATTATCACAAGAAGTTGACATCTATCATCTCATATAAATACAATAATAAGAAAGAAAACAGTTTCTTCTTGTGATGAGAACTCTTATGATCTACTCTTCTTAACAACTTTCCTATATAACATTACAGCAATGTTAATAGAATATTACTCAGCCATTAAAAAGAATGTATTTGAATCAGTTCTAATGAGGTGGATGAAACTGGAGCCTATTATACAGAGTGAAGTAAGTCAGAAAGAAAAACACCAATACAGTGTATTAACGCATATATATGGAATTTAGAAAGATGGTAATGATGACCCTATATGTGAGATAGCAAAAGAGACACAGATATAAAGAACAGACTTTTGGACTCTGTGGGAGAAGGTGAGGGTGGGATGATTTGAGAGAATAGCACTGAAACATGTTTATTACCATATGTGAAATAGATCACCAGCCTAGGTTGGACGCATGAGATGGGTGCTCAGGGCTGGTGCACTGGGATGACCCAGAGGGATGGGATGCGGAGGGAGGTGGGAGGGGGGTTCAGGATGGGGACACATGTACACCCATGGCTGATTCATGTCAATGCATGGCAAAAATCACTACAATATTGTAAAGTAATTAGTCTCCAATTAAAATAAATAAATTAATTTTTAAAAATTACAGCAGTGTTAACTTTATTCACATACATTACATCCTTATAATAAACATATGCCTCTGCTTCATTGACTACACTAAAGCTTTGACTGTGTGGATCAACACACTGTGGAAAATTCTGAAAGAGATGACCACGTTACTGTCTCCTGAGAAACCTGTATGCAGGTCAAGAAGCAACAGTTAGAACCAGACATGGAACAATGGGTTGGTTCCAAACTGGGAAAAGAGTATGTCAAGGCTGTACATTGTCACCCTGCTTATTTAACTTATATGCAGAGTACATCATGCAAAATGCTGGGCCAGATGAAACTCAAGCTGAAATCAAGATTGCTGGGAGAAATATCTACAACCTCAGATATGCCAATGACACCACTCTAAAAGCAGAAAGAAGAGGAATTAAACTGCCTCTTGATGAAGGTGACAGAGGAAAGTGAAAAAGCTGATTTAACAGTCACCATTCAAAAATACTAAGATCATGGCATCCAGTCCTACCACTCTGTGGCAAATAGATGGGGGAAAAAAGGGAAACAGTGAGAGACTTTATTTTGGGGGGGCTCCAAAATTACTGCAGATGGAGATTGCAGCCATGAAATAAAAAGATGCTTCCTCCTTGAAAGAAAAGCTATGACAAATCTAGACAGCATATTAAAAAGCAGAGACATCACTTTGCCAACAGAAGTCCATATAGTCAAAGCTATGGTTTTTCCAGGAGTCATGTATGGATGTGAGAGTTGGACTGTTAAGAAGGCTGAGCACCAAAAAACTGACACTTTGGAACTGTGGTGCTGGAGAAGGCTCTTGAGAGTCCCTTGGACAATAAGGAGATCAAGCTAGTCAATCCTAAAGGAAATCAGTCCTGAATATTCTTTTGAAGGACTGATGCTGAAGCTGAAACTCCAATACTTTGGCCATCTGACGTGAAGAGTTGACTATTGGAAAAGACCCTGATGCTGGGAAAGATTAAAGGCAGGCAGAGAAGGGGACGACAGAGGATAAGATGGTTGGATGGCATCACGGCCTTGATGGACATGAGTTTGAGCAAACTCAGGAAGATAGTGAAAGACAGGGAAGTCTGTTGTGCTGCAGTCCATGGGGTCACAAAGAGTCAGACAAGACTGAGCAACTAAACAGCAACAACATCCTTATAACTGGAAGTTTGTGTCTTTTGATCACTTTTCTCCAATTCCTTCTTCCCCCTCCCACCACAGCTCCCCTCTGCTAACCACAAATCTGATCTCTTCTCTCTATGTGTTTGATGAGGGTTTTGTTTGTTTTTTTTAGATTCCTCATATAAGTGACACCATATAGTGTTAGTCTTTCTCTGACAGTTCTTTCTTTTGTGCCTTTTTCTGCTTCCACCAAAGCTGTGTTTCTTTTTCTCACAAAAACATTTTATCTACAGGGATAAATGCAAAGCCATCACACATGTATTCACTGGCTTATCTCTTCTTTCACTCACTCAGCAAATTAAACAGTTATTGGATACAAATTATTATACTAGGAACTAGAAATTAAAACTGATCAGAAAAAAAAAGTCTTTGGTATTATAGGAGATACAGCGTAGACAAGACCAACTTTAATGAAATCACCAGTGATATAAATGTAAAAATTATAGTAGTGAAAAGTGAACATACAGTTATGTAGTTCTACAACAGCCTATAATAGATTTAACCTAATCAGTCATGTTAGGGAACTTTTCAAAGAAAGTGCCTCTGGACCTGAGATCTGAAGAAGAGGCAATAACCACGAAAGGGGTTAGGTGAGGGGAAGATTGCAGAAAAGGGTTTTTCTCATGGCCATTGCAAAAATAATGATGGTGCAATGGAACATGAAATTTGAAGGAATTAAATGATGACAGGCTTCATGGCTGGAATGTTGAAAGCAAGGGTTTAAGTTGAAATCAGAGATGTAGGGGGTGGGAGAGAGTCCAGATTAAGCAAAATCTTGCAGGCTGTGTTAAGAAGTGCTGGCTGTAATGTAAGTGAGGTGGAAAGCCCTCGTCTTAGTAAGCTCAGATACTATAACAAAATCCCATAAACTGGTTTTATGCTAAGAACAAAATAAATTTATTTCTCACAGCTTTAGAGACTAGCAAGTCCAAAATGAAGGCAGATTCAGTGTCTGGTGAGATTCCAATTTCTAGTAGAAAGAGACAGCCATCTATGTCCTAACATGGTGAAAGGGATGAGGGAGCCCTCTAGGGTCTCTTATAGAAGAGCACTAATCCCATTAGTGAGAGTTCCATCCTCATGACCTAACCTACCGTCACACTGGGCATTAGGATTGGAGACAAGAATTTGGTTGGAGGCACAGACATTCAGTCTATGATAGCCATTGAAGTGTTTTAAGCAATATGTGGGGTATAAAACAAATCAGAGCTTGCTTTGAGAAGTTCACCTGTGGGTGCTGAATGAAAATGAATTGGACCAAAACCAGAATGAATGCAGAAGACCAGATAGGACTCTGGGACAAGAGTCTGTGTGGGAGGTGAGGCAGCCTGGTCTTGGGTTATGCAGACAGAGATGCAGGGAAGTAATTTGAGAGATATTTAGGAGATAAACCTACAGAACTTGTTGGTCACATCAATATAAAATGTGAGAAAGAGAAAATCATTAAAGATAATTTTAGCTTCATATTTTGGGGTATCTGATAGATGGATGTGGACTAGGTTATAAAAATGTAGTCAGTGGTGATGGATGCTATTTTCTCTTCTGCTGAAGAGATTTGATTTCACTCTCTGTGTTAGGCTCAATTTCACTGGAGACAAGGATTTGAATGCAAGTCCTTGCATTTGGGGTAAGGAAATGTGGAAAATGAGTAAGGAAGAGGGAAGTAAGAAAGGGAAGGAAAGCAATCCATTACCCTTCCATAAACAGGTTACCACTGTGGGCAACTGAGACTCATCCTGCTGGCGTCTTCTGGGAGATGGGTAGAACATGCCTCTGAACTGCCTCATCTGGGGGATGAGGAATACAATTTCATGTCAGATTCTTTATATTATTGGTTGAAGGACCATTCCAGAGACATTAATTCATGGCCAATTTTACTTGTCCTGCACTCTAGCTAATAATGCTCAGGAAGCCAGAGGATGCCTCAAGCTTTCTCAATAAGACAGCAGAGTGCATTTGAAAGGAGAATGATGAAGGACTGTTAGTGGATCATGGACAGTGTCTATAGTCCTTGAATTCCCTCCTTCAATATAACAGATTTCACCATTTCTCCAAGTGTATTTATCCATCTTGTGCTTTTGTCTTTTTCAATTCCTGGCCCATTTCTCAGCTTTCTTTCACTGCTGCATTTTGAGGGCATCACTGATCCACAGATTCATTGAACTTCAAATTAAAATAGTACTTTCTGTAACACTCTACATCCATAACTTAATATCTTTTTTATGAGACAGTAATTTATTAAGTATGAAGCCATGCATTATTCTGTGAAAGTTGTGATGAAAAGCTAAGAAGATGAACTCATAGCCAGGCATGCAAAATACAGGTTACAATGAGTAGTGCTATACATAATGCTGACTTAAATTGCCCAGATGTAGCTGTCAGTGCTTTGATTTTACACTGAAAAGAGAAAGCAAGTTGGGTGCCTTAAGAGACTAAATCCAAAATCACTCTTTATTTTTATTAGTGACCTCTATGATGGAGTGCAAAGTACATTTTACAACATTTGCTGATATCACCAAGTTGGCAGCAACCACCAGCACTTTGGAAAGTAAAAGTATATCTAATAGACCATTGGACATGGACTTGATGTTCTGTAAATGCTTTGTGATTGATGGATTAGAATCTAGTACAACCTTTATAGACATTCCTCACAGATTTTGTGCCAAAGCTTTTCACTCTCTTGGGCTCCCATCCTCACCCACTTCTTCTTTGAAGATGACATGATGTTCAACTTTATTAAGTTCAAAGTCATCTGATTTTGGCTCCCCCCACTTTCACTCTCTACCAAAGGAACTTCTTGGTTAACCCACCATCCTTTTTAAGTCTCATCCTCCTTCTAGTATCCCTTCTTCCCCCTCTACCAGATGTTTTCTCCTGTCCGCACCCTGCTCATTATGCTTTTTCTCTTCTTTCTCTTGACTGGAAGCCTGCTCAGCTGTACCCTAGGTTGAAAACCCCTCTGCTCCCCATTATGTTGCTTTTCTGAGTCTCTAAGTGTGTCTTTGGAGAGAACTAACCCCCATCCACACCTCCACTTCCTCCTTGTCATTTATTTGTTAATTGTCCGACCTTCTCTGGTTTGAAACCTTTTATGCCCAGGTCACAGCACAGCTCCAGTCCCCTCACTGATGATGACCGATCGCTTATTGAGGGCATGTCGGTCAGCACTTGGCAGTTTATCTTCTTCACACCCCGTGTTTCCTGCTACCTCCTTTAACCTTCTTCCTTACACTGGTGCAGAGACGTTCATCTTCAGGTCTTTTTTCTAATTCATTTAGAGTTCCTCCCCAAGTCTTCTTTTGTCTTCGGCCCTTTTCCTTCTTCCCCTAAATTCTCTCCTTTGAGTTCTGCTCCGGTTGGTTGACCATCACTCTGGACTCCCTCCAGTCTCGGCCCCCTGGGAATTCTTCCTCTCCCCAGGATCTCTCTCACCTTTTTCTCTTAGTGCCACCTCGTGCAGCTTCCACTCTCTTGAAGATTTAACAACTTGCTGTTTCTCTAGCACATCTTGAACTTTGTTACCTCCATACCTTTGCTGACGCAGGTTCTACCACCTCTGGCACCTTTTTTGCCCCTTTCTCTAATACCCACATTCCCAATCCCAGGCATTCAGGAAAACTCAACATCACAGTTACCTCTTCCATAAAATCATTCCCGCTGTCATTCAGTCAGAGACATTTATCCCTCATACTACATTATGTAAACTCCCCCACAGTATTTATTATATTTCCCTGGTGCAAGCGATGTCTTTCCATACTCAGCTTGCTCTAGACCCTTCAAGTGATCCCAGATCCACTGTACACACAAGGAGATGGGAAAATGCATCCCACATTTAGGGGTTTATTTCTGAAATCACAACAGAGCCACCAACCTCTTCCCCCACATTCCTGTTCTCCCACCTCCTGCTTTCTAATCCCCACTTGTTTCAGTATATGTGCTCTTGACACTCTACTCACTGCTGACCCTCTGCTTTCAGTCTAGTTGGACACACTATAAATCATTTGGTTATGATTTATATCACTTATCAAAATAATGGGCCAAAGACACTTCAAACCCCACCCCAAGACTTTGTAATATTCTGGATTCCACTGCAGAGTAGCATCACCAGATGATCAAGAGACCAAAATCCCCTTGAAATCAAGTGCCAAATCCTGTATATTTCTACTATACCCATCACAGTTAATACTAATCTTTTAATGCAGAGACTGCTCAACAATAAAATTTTAATTAATGTTAGTTTCTTTGCATGGTAAATATCTAAGAAATGGAATTTAGAATAGCATAGTATGTATGAAAGACATAAGAGGAGGAAAAACTATGTTTGGTGAGTCATCTGAGATAACAGATGTAGAAGGTTCTGCCCAGCTAAGGAACCTAGATAACTAGAATGTACTAGGAAGTCATATAACAGTGATTAGGTATGAATGTCTTCAGTTTAAATCTTGATTCCATTGTCAACTAAGGATCTGTAATTTAACCTCTCTGGGTTTCATTTCCTCAACTGCAAAATGAGATTAATAGCAGATCATACTGCAAAAAGTTCATAGAGAGGTTAAACAAGGTAATAGCTATAATTAATAAAGAAATTAGTATAATGTCTCTTAAATATTAAGTACTCAATAAATGTTAATTATTATCACCAGAGGTAGGAGGATGTTAAAAGAGAAACAAAGAATCAGAGAAAAAAGTTTGCATTCTTCATGATTTCATCTAGAAGTGAATTTGTGTGGGATCTTCTTTGTGGCCATAATAAAGTAATGGCATTATTTAAAACAGACTCGACAGCCGGAAGGGATCTAAGTTCTTTCCATTGTTTCCATGTTTGTCTCCCATTCAGATCTTGAAGTCCACTTGTTCTGTCAATGGATGGGAAAAGTGGGATGACTATCAAGAGTCCCACTTTTTTAATGGGTCAAGACTAAATGTGCCTCTTGTCACCTCTACTCACATGCCATTGGGTTGAACTCATCACATCACTGCAACCTGAGGAAAGGAAGGCAGAGAGATGTAAAGTGAGCTAAGAGAAAAAAAGGAGAGAGCACTGGGGTTTTGGCCACCAATGCATTATGTTTACACCTGTCCTTGAGAATTAGGGGACTATTTCCAGACCGTGATTATCATAGGAATTAGCAAACTCATATGGGCTTCTCTGGTAACTCAGCCGGTAAAGAATCCACCTGCAATGCAGGAGATCCCAGTTCAATTCCTGGGTTGGGAAGATCCCCTGGAGAAGGGATAGTCTACCCACTTTAGTATTCATGAGTTTTCCTGGTGGCTCAGATGGTAAAGAATCCACCTGCAATGTAGGAGACCTGGGTTCAATCCCTAGGTTGGGAAGATCCCCTGGAGAATGGCATGGCAACCCACTCCAGTATTCTTGCCTGGAGAATCCCATGGACAGAGAAGCCTGATGGGCTACAAGTCCATGGGGTGACAAAGAGTTGGACACGACCAAGCGACCAAGCGCAGCACAGCACAGCAAGCTCTTGTGCAAGGTGAGGGCTCTGGCAGCATTCTCCCTCCCCACCCCTTCTACTCTGGCCTAGTCACTTTGGGCTCAAAAGTACTGTGGATCAGGGAGCATAGAAACAGGCATGACAGGGGAAGTAGGGTTTTTCTTTCTTCTCTTCAACTGGTGAACTGATGATTATAGGATGCCCTTTATATGCATGCACTACACCAAGAAATACCAGGAAGAATACCCTTGCATGCTAAATCGCTTCAGTCCTGTCTCTTTGCAACCTGATGGACTTTAACCCTCCAGGCTTCTCTGTTCATGGGATTCTCTAGGCAAGAATGCTGGAGTGGATTGCCAAGCCCTTCTCTAGGGGATGTTCACAACCCTGGGATCAAACCTGGGTATCTAACGTCCCCTAATATTGGCAGACAGGTTCTTTACCACTAGTGCCATCTTGGAAACCAAAAAATAGCAAGATCCTCCTACACCAATGACTTTTGATCACAAAGCTGAGCATTTACTTTAGTAACAAGTGTCCAGGAGAATGAAGTAAAACAATAAAAGTGGGCTTTCTTTTTCTTGTTTAACATTTTTGTACAGAGCTCCCAGCCAACAGTCTTTAGCTACTTTAAACTTTCCCTGCTAACATTTTTAGACATATCATTTTATTTAAAGTGATGAAAAAATATTTGACAAAAATGTAAGCCAAATAATTATATTGGAATGTCAGCATGTTTTTTAAACAGGAGAAAATCAAATGAAAGTTTAGTAATGTGTATACTTGGGTTTACACATTACTGTGAATCTGTGGTGCTAGAGGAGACTCTTGAGAGGCCCTTAGACTGCAAGGAGATCCAACCAGTCCATCCTGAAGGAAATCAGACCCAAATATTCATTGGAAGGACTGATGCTGAAGCTGAAACTCCAATACTTCGGCCACTTGATGCAAAGAGCTGACTCATTGGAGAAGACCCTGATGCTAAGAAAGATTGAAGGTGGGAGGAGAAGGGGATGACAGAGGATGAGATGGTTGGATGGCATCACCAGCTCAATGGACATGAGTCTGAGCAAGCTCCAGGAGTTGGTGAAGGACAGGGAAGCCTGATGTGCTGCAGTCCGTGGAGTCATAAAGAGTCAGACATGACTGAGTGGCTGAACTGAACTGATACTTGGGTCTGCCAGGTTGTGCCAGTGGTAAAGAATCTGCCTGCCATTGCAGGAGGCGCAAGAGATACAGCTTCTGAAGGTCCCCTGGAGAAGAGAATGGTGACTCACTCTAGTATTCTTGCCTGGAGAATTCCATGGACAGAGGAGCCTGGCGGGCTACTTACAGTCCATGGGGTTGTAAAGAGTTGGACATGACTGAGCATCCATACACATACTTGGGAGCGACCCAGGAAAACTGAGTAACTCCTGCTTGTCAGTATATTTAATGCTAAATTTCAAACACTAATCTATGATCCACTTGGCTTGCTTTTTAAATCGTGACATCAAAGAAAACATTCATTTTATTTCCATATACAGAATCCCAAACATAAATAGCACTCATTATGGTCCAGACACTGTTATAAATACTATACACATATTGTCACACTTCACTTTCACCATTGCCCTGTGAGGTAGATATTATTACCTCCATTTTAGACATGATGAAACAATCCCTTGGAGATGTTAAGTCATTTGCCTGAGATCACAAAGTCAGTAATAGGCAGAGTAGTTACTCAATTCATCTCGTTCCAAAGGCTGTTCTCGTAATAAGTTCAAACATTAGATCTCTTCTCTACTCCCATCAAGATTTGAAATTAATTAAGCACAATAGAGAAGTTTTGGCTAAATGGAGATACTTTACACATTTCCTTTTACTTAAAAAATAATCCTATAAAGTTACAATATTTGAATAGACATAAAATGTATTAGGTAAACTACTCATTTAAAAATAAAACACAACTGTTTGGACTGATTAAATGTTCACATCATCCATATGGCAGACTGTATGGAAAAATATACTTAGAATTTTACTTTATTGGTGATAAACAAATTAACATCTGTTATCTCAATTTGGCAAGTTTAGCCAGCCAAGACGCTTCTCAACAAATATGTTTTGGAAAATTTTTTAAATTTATTTGTTTTGGAGGTTTCAGAGAACTGGAGTAAGAAGCTAGCAGCACCCAACAAGGCTCCTCTTCTCCCTCTTGACTCCCTTCAAAATATTCTCTTTCAAAAGATCATTCAGTTGAATCAAAAAGGAATATATTAAAATATGGAAAAATCAGAGGAGAAAAGGTTTTTGGGGAGAGGGAAATTTCCCCCTTTAGCCCTCTTGAGTTCCTGTGGCTGGACTCATAATAAACTTAACCCAAGACAAACTAATAGGAGAAAAAGAAACAAGTTTAATCTGTGGGCCTGGAGGTTCCATAGAAAGGGAGAAAATAATAGCAAATGAAGCAACAGACAAAGGATTAATCTCAAAAATATACAAGCAACGCCTGCAGCTCAATTCCAGAAAAATAAATGACCCAATCAAAAAATGGGCCAAAGAACTAAACAGACATTTCTCCAAGGAAGACATACGGATGGCAAAAAAACACATGAAAAGATGCTCAACATCACTCATTATCAGAGAAATGCAAATCAAAACCACAATGAGGTACCATTACACGCCAGTCAGGATGGCTGCTATCCAGAGTCTACAAGCAATAAATGCTGGAGAGGGTGTGGAGAAAAGGGAACCCTCTTACACTGTTGGTGGGAATGCAAATTAGTACAGCCACTATGGAAAACAGTGTGGAGACTCCTTAAAAAGCTGGAAATAGATCTGCCATATGACCCAGCAATACCACTTCTAGGCATACACACTGAGGAAACCAGATCTGAAAGAGACACGTGCACCCCAATGTTCATCGTAGCACTGTTTCTCATAGCCAGAACATGGAAGCAACCTAGATGCCCATCAGCAGATGAATAGATGAGGAAGCTGTGGTACATATACACCATGGAATATTACTCAGTCATTACAAAGAATTCATTTGAATCAGTTCTAATGAGATGGATGAAACTGGAGCCCACTATACAGAGCGAAGTAAGCCAGAAAGATAAAGACCATTACATTATACTAACACATATATATGGAATTTAGAAAGATGGTAATGATAACCCTATATGCAAAAAAAGAAAAAGAGACTCAGATGTATAGAACAGACTTGTGGACTCTGTGGGAGAAGGCGAGGGTGGGATGTTTCAAGAGAACAGCATCGAAACATATATATCTAGGGTGAAACATATCACCAGCCCAGGTTGGATGCATGAGACAAGTGCTCAGGCCTGGTGCACTGGGAAGACCCAGAGGGAAGGGGTGGAGAGGGAGGTGGGAGGGGGGACCGGGATGGGGAATGCATGTAAATCCATGGCTAATTCATTTCAATGTATGACAAAAACCACTGCAATGTTGTAAAGTAATTAGCCTCCAACTAATAAAAATAAATGGGAAAAAAAAAAGAAGTGGTGAAAGCAAATGCAAGTAGCTTTTATACTTTTTAGTTGTTGTTCAGTTGCTCAGTCTTGTCTTGACTCTTTGCGACCCCATGAATTGCAACACTGACAAAACGTGGTCCACTGGAGAAGGGAATGGCAAACCACTTCAGTATTCTTCTTTGAGAGAAAAGGCAAAAAGATAGGACACTGAAAGATGAACTCCCCAGGCTGGTAGGTGCGCAATATGATACTGCAGATGAGTGGGGAAATAACTCCAGAAAGAATGAAGAGACGGAGCCAAGGCAGAAACAACACCCAGCTGTGGATGTGACTGGTAATGGAAGTAAAGTCCGACGCTATAAAGAGCAATATTGCATAGGAACCTGGAATGTTAGGTCCATGAATCAAGGCAAATTGGAAGTGGTCAAACAAGAGATGGCAAGAGTGAACATCAACATTTTAGGAGTCAGTGAGCTAAAATGAACTGGAATGGGTGAATTTAACTCAGTTCAGTTCAGTTCAGTTGCTCAGTTGTGTCCAACTCTTGACCCCATGGACCACAGCAGGCCAGGCCTCCCTGTCCATTATGAACTCCCAAAGCTTACCCAAACTCATGTCCATTGAGTAGGTGATGCCATCCAACCATCTCATCCTCTGATGTCCCCTTCTCCTCCTGCCCTCAATCTTTCCCAACATCAGGGTCTTTTCAAATGAGTCAACACTTTGCATCAGGTGGCCAAAGTACTGGAGTTTCAGCTTCAACATCTGTCCTTCCAATCAACACCCAGGACTGATCTCTTTTAGGATGGACTGGTTGGATCTCCTTGCAGTCCAAGAGACTCTCAAGAGTCTTCTCCAACACCACAGTTCAAAAGCATCAATTTTTTTGCACCCAACTTTCTTTACAGTCCAACTCTCATATCCGTGCATGTCTACTGGAAAAATCATAGCCTTGACTAGATGGACAGTTGTTGGCAAAGTAACGTCTCTGCTTTTTAATATGCTGTCTAGATTGGTCATAACTTTCCTTCCAAGGAGCAAGTATCTTTTAATTTCATGGCTGCAATCACCATCTGCAGTGAGTTTGGAGCCCAAGAAAATAAAGTCAGCCACTCTTTTCACTGTTTCCCCATCTACCATGAAGTGATGGGGCCCTAGGCCATGATCTTAGTTTTCTGAATGTTGAGCTTTAAGCCAACTTTTTCACTCTCCTCTTTCACTTTCATCAAGAGGCTCTTTAGTTCTTCTTCACTTTCTGCCATAAGAGTGTTGTCATCTGCATATCTGAGGTTACTGATATTTCTCCAAGCAATCTTGATTCAAGCTTGTGCTTCCTCCAGCCCAGCGTTTCTCATGATGTACTCTGCATATAAGATAAATATGCAGGGTGACAATATACAGCCTTGATGTACTCCTTTTTTCTACCTGGAACCACTCTGTTGATTCATGTCCAGTTCTAACTGTTGCTTCCTAACCTGCATACAGATTTCTCAAGAGGCAGGTCAGGTGGTCTGGTATTCCCATCTCTGTCAGAATTTTTCAGTTTATTGTGATCCACACAAAGGCTTTATTAATGCAGATGACATTATATCTACTTCTGTGGGCAAGAATCCCTAAGAAGAAATGGAGTAGCCATCATAGTCAACAAAAGAGTCCAAAATGCAGTACTTGGGTGCAATCTCAAAAATGACAGAAAGATCTCTGTTCTTTTCCAAGGCAAACCATTCAATATCACAGTAATTCAAGTCTATGCCCTGACCAGTAATGCTGAAGAAGCTGAAGTTGAACAGTTGTATGAAGACCTACAAGACCTTCCAGAAAGAAAGTGAAACTAAAGTCACTCAGTTGTGTCCAACTCTTTGCAACTGCATGGATTGTAACTTACCAGGCTCCTTCGTCCATGGGATTTTTCAGGCAAGGGTACTGGAGTGGTTCACCATTTCCTTCTCCAGAGAATGTTCCCAACCCAGGGATGGAACCTGGTTCTCCTGCATTCTAGGCATAAGCTTTACCATCTGAGCCACCAGACCTTCCACAACATCAAAAAAATATGTCCTTTTCATTATAGAAGAAAGGAATGCAAAAGTAGGAAGTCAAGAGATACCTGGTGTAACAGACAAATTTGGCCTTGGAGTACAAAATGAAGCAGGTCAAAGGTTAACAGAGTTTTGCCAAGAGAGCACACTGTTCATAGCAAACAACCTCTTCCAACAGCACAAGCAAAGACTCTACACATGGACATCACCAGATGGTCAATTGATTTTATTCTTTGCAGCCAAAGATGGAGAACTGCTATACATTCAGCAAAAACAAAACCAGGAGCTGACTGTGGCTCAGATCATGAACTTCTTGCCAAATTCAGACATAAATTGAAGAAAGTAGGAAAAACCACTAGACCATTCAGTTAGGATCTGCATCATATCCCTTATGAATATACAGTGGAAGTGACAAATAGATTCAAAGGATTAGATCTGATAGACAGAGTGCCTGAAGAACTATGGATGGAGGTTCATGACATTGTACAGGAGGCAGTGATCAAGACCATCCTGAAGAAAAAGTAATGCAAAATGGCAAAATGGTTCTCTGAGGCTGCCTTACAAATAACTGAGAAAAGAAAGACATGAAAGGCAAAGGAGAAAAAGAAAGATATACTCATATGAATGCAGAGATCCAAAGAATAGCAAGGGGAGATAAAGCCTTCCTCAGTGATCCATACAAAGAAATGGAGGAAAACAATAGAATGGGAAAGACTGGAGATCTCTTCAAGAAAATTAGAGATACCAAGGAAACATTTCAGGCAAAGATAGGCTCAATAAAGGACAGAAATGATATGGACCTAAGAGAAGCAGATGATATTAAGAAGAGGTGGCAAGAATACACAAAAGAACTGTACAAAAAAAAGATCTTCATGACCCAGATAATCATGATAGTATGATCACTGACCTAGAGCCAGGCATCATGGAATGTGAAGTCAAGAGGGCCTTAGGAAACATCACTACAAACAAAGCTAGCGAAGGTGACAGATTCCCGTGGAATGATCACAAGTCCTAAAAGACGAGGCTGTGACAGTGCTGCACTCAACATGCCTGCAAATTTAGAAAACTCAGCAGTGTCCACAGGACTGGAAAAGATCAGTTTTCATTTCAATCCCAAAGAAAGGCAACCCCAAAGAATGTTCAAACTACTGCAAAATTGTACTCATCTCACATGCTAACAAAGTAATGCTCAAAATTCTCCAAGCTAGACTTCAATAGTACATGAACCGTGAACTTCCTGATGTTCAATTTGGATTTAGAGAATGCAGAGGAACCAGAAATCAAATTGCCAACATCTGTTGCATCATTGAAAAAGCAAGAGAATTCCAGAAAAACTTCTACTTCTGCTTTATTGACTCTGCCAAAGCCTTTGACTGTGTGGATCACAACAAACTGTGGAACATTCTTCAAGAGATGGGAATGCCAGACCACCTGACCTGCCTCCTGAGAAATCTGTATGCAGTTCAAGAAGCAACAGTTAGAACCAGGCATGGAAAAACAGACTGGTTCCAACTTGGGAAAGGAGTATGTCAAGGCTGTATATAGTCACCCTGCTTATTTAGCTTATATGCAGAGTATATCATGAGAAATGCTGGGCTGGATGAAGCAGAAGCTTGAATCAAGATTGCCAGGAGAAATATCAATAACCTCAGATATCCAGATGATACCACCTTTATGGCAGAAAGTGAAAAACTAAAGAGCCTCTTGATAATAGTGAAAGAGGAGAGTGAAAATTTGGCTTAAAAATCAACATTCAGTAAACTAATATCATGGCATCTGGTCCCATCACTTCATGGCAAATACATGTAGAAACAAGGGCAACAGTGATAGTCTTTATTTTGGGGGGCTCCAAAATCATTGCAGATGGTTACTACAGGCATGAAATTAAAAGACGCTTGCTCCGTGGAAGAGAAACTATGACAAACCTAGCCAGTGTATTAAACAGGAGAGACATTACTTTATTGACAAAGGTCCATCTAGTCAAAGCTATGGTTTTTCCAGTATTCATGTATGGATGTGAGAGTTGGACTGTAAAGAAAGCTGAGCGCCAAAGAATTGATGCTTTTGAACTGTGGGTGTTGGAGAAGACTCTTGAGAGTCCCTTGAACTGCAAGAAGATCCAACCAGTCAATCCTAAAGGAAATCAGTCCTGAATATTGATTGGAAGGACTGATGCTGAAGTTGAAACTCCAATACTTTGGCCACCTGATGCGAAGTGCTGACTCATTTGAAAAGCCCCTGATGCTGGGAAAGATTGAAGGCAGGAGGAGAAGGGGACAACAGAGGACGAGATGGTTGGATGGCATCACCGACTCAATGGACATGAGTTTGAGTAAACTCCGGGAGTTGGTGATGGACAGGGAGGACTGGCGTGCTTCAGTCCATGGGGTTGCAAAGATTTGGACATGACTGAGTGCGACTGAACTGAACTGAACTGAGGTTTCCCAGTCCTTCACCTTCTCCCTGAGCTTGCACATACTCATGTTCATTCAGTCAGTGATTCCATCCAACTATCTCATCCTCTGCTGTCCCCTTCTCTTCTTGCCTTCATTCTTTCCCAGCTTCAGGGTCCTTTCTAATGATCTGGCTCTTCACATCAGGTGGCCAAATTGCTTCAGCTTCATCATCATACTTTTTAGACAAAAAATAAATGAAGAAATAAATAAATTTAAGAGGAATTGACAAGACAAAGAAACTTAGGCTTTAACAGCTTAGTTAGTGAAGAAGCTAAACAGAATATGAGTTTGAGGCAGTAAATTTTAAAAGTAACAAGGTTGGTTTATATAGGCTTTTGGCCCTCAAGTTCCCTATCTCTGGAGTTAAGGATTTTTAAAAAATCTCTTGGTACAGGAAGGGCACCTTTCATGTGAGATATTTATTTCCTGTTTTCAGGGAGACAGAAGTGTCAAAGTGTCTAGCCTACCTTAGCCATTTCTTTAGTAACATTAATTCAAAGTAATATTCCATCGAAGCCCATTTGGAATGACCTGCCCTGGGCTCCAGTAGATAGCAATTAGTAAGATCACATGTGTGAGATTTGGTTTATGAGAACTGAGTTGAACAGTTCCTTTATTTTACCCAGTGCTAGATGAGGTCATTGGGAGCTATATCCTGAATCCTCAAGAAGAGTTATTG
The DNA here is from genome assembly GCF_023699985.2 of Odocoileus virginianus. Lineage (NCBI taxonomy): Eukaryota > Metazoa > Chordata > Mammalia > Artiodactyla > Cervidae > Odocoileus > Odocoileus virginianus. Next base: position 2,328,820 of record NC_069682.1, read on the forward strand.
GACTAAGAGGATAAAACAATATATTAATATTAGTATACTAATACTAATAAACAATTATACTAATATTAGAGGATGAAACAACAATACTAATATGCTAAAGGGCCTGGTATATCTCTGGGTAAGTTTTTCTTAGATCTATGTAGTATTATGGTCAACAAACACTAGATCTGCTGAATGAGGGCAGGGTTATGGTTTGGGGAAGGAACAGAAGCAAACACAAAAGGCACCAGGAAATATTTGAGGGCAAAGGATACGCTAACTGTCTTGACTCTGGTGACTGTCTCGTCGCACGTATAACAAAGCACCATATTATATACTTTAAATGTGGACCATTTTCTGTATGTCACTTACTATTATTATTTTATTGAGGTTAATCTTGGTGATTCCTAAGCAACATTCCAGCAGGAATGATATATGATTTCGGCAAACTTGGGCTTTCCCACTGAGTCATGGGGTGAACCCTCTCTATGCCAGCGTCAGAAGAGAAAGCAGCCTTTCTTCCATTTGTATCTAATAAATGCTAGGTATGGTCCCAGGCATTGACAATAAAAAGAAATTTTTTAAAATGAAAGATCATGTGTTAGGATCAAGAAACAAAATCCAATATCAACAGAATACACAAGACTGATATGAAAACAGAATAACAAAAAAAATGGACAAAAGAGTAAGAACGTTAATGCAAATCTAAGGTTGAAAACAGAGGCACAGTCTTTAACATTAGACAAAGATGAAGATATAGATACAAGTAGTAGATGATAGGGAAATCATTCTGCAGTATGCAATGTGAGGAGCTGAGGGTCTCTGAATCTGTTCCCCAGGGAAATTGGTAAAAATGATATGTCTCTAGAAATAGCAAGGTTGTACAGCAAGCGTAGAAATATCTGTTTAAGAAAATCTAACAAAATTCAGTAAGAACAGTGAAAATCTGTAGTGTTTGGACAAAGACCACTCTCTCTCTTTACTTTCTAGTTCAGTGAGACAAAAACCGCATTCCAGCCTTGTGCAGCCACAAATGCAAGACTTCCTCTACACCCCCACTTTCCATTTTTGAGGACTGTCTTACTGTGAGTCAGGATTTCAATATTTCTCATCCTACCCCCACCACCCCGCTACCAGCTGCCCTTTGCTAGGATCAAGTTCTGGGAAAATTCACACAAGAGGTGGAGGTCCTTCCTTCTGCCTGCCCCTGTTTGTGAGAAGGAGGTCCACCTGGAGCATTGCACCGCTGAGAACATTTGGGTCTCTTGGTTCAGCTTGCAAACCTTGATTCCATGCCAAAGGAAGCCAATGGAGATGGTCAGAGATTGTCGCAGGAAAAGGAGGGAGTGAGACAATGGTCATGTCCCAGGTCCCCAGCGAGTTCTTGGGATGGGCTGGCCAAGTAAGAGCCCTTGGCTTCGTGAAGGAAAAAATTCGAACGCAAGCCACAGTAAAATGACAGCAGGTTTATTAACAAAAAGGCACATCCCATAGACAGGATGCAACCATCTCAGAAGGTGAGAGTAGCCCTGGATGTGAATTTGCTATTTAATAGTTTTTATGAGCTGGATAATTTCATACCTAACAATTGGAAGAATTATTTCAATTATTTTGGAGATGGGGTGGGAATTTCCAGGAATTGGGCCACACACACTTTTTGGGCTTTTATTGTCATGACAGCCTCCTGACTGTCATGGGGCCTGCAGGTGTCTTATTTAGAATATGCTAAAGTACTACAATAAGCATATAATGAGGCTTAAGGTTTGGTGGTGGTGGTGGTGATTGTGGTTTAGTCACTAAGTCATGTCTGACTTAACCGTACTGTCTATAGCCCACCAGGCTCCTCTGTCCATGGGATTTCCCAAACAAGAATACTGAAGTGGGTTGCCATTTCCTTCTCCATGAGATCTTCACTACCCATGGATTGAACTCATATTTCTTGCACTGCAGGCAGATTCTTTATCACTGAGCCATCAGGGAAGCCCTCACACAAAGATATAGGCTCCCAAGGCTATCATAGTCTTCAGAGCTGCCTGGACACGATGCTGCCAAGATCCTTCCAGCAACTTCTATCAAAGTCCACTATCTAATTTAGGGACTTCTAGGCATTGACAATGAACATTCATGGGAAAGACTGATGCTGAAGCTGAACCTCCAAATACTGATGCAAAGAGCCAACACATTGGAAAAGACCCTGATACTGGGAAAGATTGAAGGTGAAAGGATAGGGGGGTGACAGAGGATGAGGTGGTTATATAGCATCACCAACTCAACAGACATGAGTTTGAGCAAACTCGGGCAGATTGTGAAGGACAGGGAAGCCTGGTGAGCTGCAGTCCATGGGGTCGCAAAGAGTTGGAAGGACTTAGTGGCTGAACAGCAATGACAAAAACAACAACAAATGTATTACAATGAGCATATAATGAGGCTCAAGGTCTACAGGAAGTCAAACCTTCAGCCATCTTGGACCTAGTAGGTTCTAACGAGTTTTTATCCCATCCTCAACAGCTGTATCATATATCAGTTGTGATCTTCCTCCTTCCTTTCTCAAGACTGCTCCCTCTCCCTAATACCTAGTGCCCAGTTTCTAAAGCAGAGGGGTCGCTCAGAGAGAGTTGCACAATTGTCTCCACCCTTGTTGCAGGAAGTGGGAGTCTTTCCAGGGCCTGAGGATGGGATTTTGCCTAGCACTTGGGAATCAATTGTCCAAAGAGACACTCATGCTGACAAAGCAAGAGATTATGTTGGGAAGGGGTGCACGGGCAGGGAACAGGGTAAGGGAGCCCAGCAGAACCACGCCCCCATGTATTTTGCACTCTCAGGGTTTATGGGTTAGTTTTCAAGTTGTCTCTGGCCAATCATTTTTACTAAGGGTCCTTCCTGGTGGTGTGCACATCACTCAACAAAGAAAGATTCTAGTGAGAAGGATTCGGGCAAGTTGGCAGGAAATAGGGAGAGGTACCTCCTCTCTCATTTTGACCTCTCCCAAATTCTTCTAGTTGTCGGAAGCTTGTTAGTTTCAAGTCCCTTACCAGGACTTCCTGTTGTAAGAAAACTGATGTAAGTGGCTACTGTCTTGCCTGGCAAGGGTGGACAGTTTCAGTTTTTCCCCTCACACCCTCCAGCTTTCCAGGTGGTACTAGTGTACCTGCCAATGCAAGAGACATAAGAGATGCAGGATCGATCCTTGGATCAGGAAGATTCCCTGGAGGCGGACACATCAACCCAGTCCAGTATTCTTGCCTAGAGAATCCTATGGACAGAGGAGCCTGGTGGGTTACAGTCCATAGAGGCACAAAGAGTTGGACTTGACTGAAATGATTTAGCAGGACTGGAAAAGGTCCATTTTCATTCCAGTCCCTAAGAAAGGCAATCCCAAAGAATGCTCAAACTACCGCACAATTGCACTCATCTCACACGCTAGTAAAGTAATGCTCAAAATTCTCCCAGCCAGGCTTCAGCAATACATGAACTGAGAACTTCCAGATGTTCAAGCTGGTTTTAGAAAAGGCAGAGGAACCAGAGATCAAATTGCCAATATCCGCTGGATCATCGAAAAAGCAAGACAGTTCCAGAAAAACATCTATTTCTGCTTTATTGACTACGCCAAGGCCTTCGACTGTGTGGATCACAATAAACTGTGGAAAATTCTGAAAGAGATGGGAATACCAGACCACCTGACCTGCCTCTTGAGAAACCTGCATGCAGGTCAGGAAGCAACAGTTAGAACTGGACATGGAACAACAGACTGGTTCCAAATAGGAAAAGGAGTATGTCAAGGCTGTATATTGTCACCCTGCTTATTTAACTTCTATGCAGAGTACATCATGAGAACCACTGGGCTGGAAGAAGCACAAGATGGGGTCAAGATTGCTGGGAGAAATATCAATAACCTCAGATATGCAGATGACATCACCCTTATGGCAGAGAGTGAAGAGGAACTGAAAAGCCTCTTGATAAAAGTGAAACAGGAGAGTGAAAAGGTTGGCTTAAAGCTTAACATTCAGAAAACTAAGATCATGGCATCTGGTCCCATCACCTCATGGGAAATAGAAGGGGAGACAGTGAAAACAGTGTCAGACTTTATTTTTTTGGGCTCCAAAATCACTGCGGATGGTGACTGCAGCCATGAAATTAAAAGACGCTTACTCCTTGGAAGGAAGGTTATGACCAACCTAGATAGCATATTAAAAAGCAGAGACATTACTTTGCCAAGGAAAATTGATGCTTTTGAGCTGTGGCGTTGGAGAAGACTCTTTAGAGTCCCTTGGACTGCAAGGAGATCCAACCAGTCCATCCTAAAGGAGATCAGTCCTGGGTGTTCATTGGAAGGACTGATGCTGAAGCTGAAACTCCAATACTTTGGCCACATGCGAAGAGTTGACTCATTGGAAAAGACCCTGATGCTGGGAGGGATTGGGGGCAGGAGGAGAAGGGGGCCACAGAGGATGAGATGGTTGGATGGTATCACCGACTCGAGGGGCATGAGTTTGAATAAACTCCGGGAGTTGGTAATCGACAGGGAGGCCTGGCCTGCTGCAATTCATGGGTTCTCAAAGAGTAGGACACAACTGAGCGACTGAACTGAACTGACTGAATTGAACACCCTCAGCTCCAGAGTCTTGGCTCCAGAGGTATTGCCTGGGGGACAAAGCAGGCCTTAAAACAGCTCTTAATCTCTTCATCAGGGAACTGAGTATGTTTGCCAGAGTACAGAAGAGGTTAAACCTTCAGTTCAGTTCAGTTAGTTCAGTCGTTCAGTCGTGTCCAAATCTTTGTGACCCCATGAATCACAGCACACCAGGCCTCCGTGTCCATCATCAACTCCCAGAGTTTACTCAAACTCATGCCGATTGAGTCGGTGATGCCATCCAGCCATCTCATCCTCTGTCGTCCCCTTCTCCTCCTGCCCCCAATCCCTCCCAGCACCAGGGTCTTTTCCAGTGAGTCAACTCTTCGCGTGAGGTGGCCAAAGTATTGGAGTTTCAGCTTCAGCATCAGTCCTTCCAATGAACACCCAGGACTGATCTCTTTTAGGATGGACTGGTTGGATCTCCCTGCAGTCCAAGGGACTCTAAAGAGTCTTCTCCAATGCCACAGTTCAAAAGCATCAATTTTTCGGGGCTCAGCTTTCTTCACAGTCCAACTCTCACATCCATACATGACCACTGGAAAAACCATAGCCTCGACCAGACAGACCTTTGCCAACAAGGCAAAGTAATGTCTCTGCTTTTTTAATATGCTATCTAGGTTGGTCATAACCTTCCTTCCAAGGAGTAAGCATCTTTTAATTTCATGGCTGCAGTCACCATCCGCAGTGATTTTGGAGCCCAAAAAAATAAAGTCTGACACTGTTTTCACTGTCTCCCCTTCTATTTCTCATGAGGTGATGGGACCAGATGCCATGATCTTAGTTTTCTGAATGTTAAGTTTTAAGCCAACCTTTTCACTCTCCTGTTTCACTTTTATCAAGAGGCTCTTCAGTTCCTCTTCACTCTCTGCCATAAGGGTGATGTCATCTGCATATCTGAAGTTATTGATATTTCTCCCAGCAATCTTGATCCCATCTTGTGCTTCTTCCAGCTCAGTGGTTCTCATGATGTACTCTGCATATAAGTTAAATAAGCAGGGTGACAATATACAGCCTTGACACACTCCTTTTCCTATTTGGAACCAGTCTGTTGTTCCATGTCCAGTTCTAACTGTTGCTTCCTGACCTGCATACAGGTTTCTCAAGAGGCAGGTCAGGTGGTCTGGTATTCCCGCCTCTTTCAGAATTTTCCACAGTTTATTGTGATCCACACAGTCGAAGGCCTTGGTGTAGTCAATGAAGCAGAAATAGATGTTTTTCTGGAACTGTCTTGCTTTTTTGATGATCCAGCGGACATTGGCAATTTGATCTCTGGTTCCTCTGCCTTTTCTAAAACCAGCTTGAACATCTGGAAGTTCTCGGTTCATGTATTGCTGAAGCCTGGCTGGGAGAATTTTGAGCATTACTTTACTAGCGTGTGAGATGAGTGCAATTGTGCGGTAGCTTGAGCATTCTTTGGGATTGCCTTTCTTAGGGCCTGGAATGAAAACGGATCTTTTCCAGTTCTGTGGCCACTGCTGAGTTTTCCAAATTTGCTGGCATAGCGAGTGCAGCACTTTCACAGGATCATCTTTCAGGATTTGAAATAGCTCAACTGGAATTCCATCACACCCACCAGCTTTGTTAGTAGTGATGATTTCTAAGGCCCACTTGACTTCACATTCCAGGATATCTGGCCCTGGGTGAGTGATCACACCATTGTGATTATCTGCCTAGTGAACATCTTTTTTGTACAGTTCTTCTGTGTTTTCTTGCCACCTCTTCTTAATATCTTCTGCTTCTGTTAAATCCATAGCATTTCTGTCCTTTATTGAACCCATCTTCACATGGAATGTTCCCTTGGTATTTCTAATTTTCTTGAAGAGATCTCTAGTCTTTCCCATTCTGTTGTTTTCCTCTAATTTTTTGCATTGATTGTTTTTTTTTTAAACTTTTTTTTTTAATTTAGTTTTTTCCATTTATTTTTATTAGTTGGAGGCTAATTACTTTACATCATTACAGTAGTTTTTGTCATACATTGAAATGAATTAGCCATGGATTTACATGTATTCCCCATCCCAGTCCCCCCTCCCACCTCCCTCTCCACTTGATCCCTCTGGGTCTTCCCAGTGCACCAGCCCTGAGCACTTGTCTCATGTATCCAACCTGGGCTGGTGATCTGTTTCACCCTAGATAATATACATGTTTCAATGCTGTTCTCTTGAAACATCCCACCCTCACCTTCTCCCAGAGTCCACAAGTCTGTTTTATACATCTGAGTCTCTTTTTCTGTTTTGCATATAGGATTATCGTTACCATCTTTCTAAAGTCCATATATATGTGTTAGTATACTGTAATGGTCTTTATCTTTCTGGCTTACTTCACTCTGTATAATGGGCTCCAGTTTCATCCATCTCATTAGAACTGATTCAAATGAATTTTTTTAATGGCTGAGTAATATTCCATGGTGTATATGTACCACAGCTTCCTCATCCATTCGTCTGCTGATGGGCATCTGGGTTGCTTCCATGTCCTGGCTATTATAAACAGTGCTGCGATGAACATTGGGGTGCACGTGTCTCTTTCAGATCTGGTTTCCTTGGTGTGTATGCCCAGAAGTGGGATTGCTGGGTCATATGGCAGTTCTATTTCCAGCTTTTTAGGAAATCTCCACACTGTTTTCCATAGTGGCTGTACTAATTTGCATTCCCACCAACAGTGTAAGAGGGTTCCCTTTTCTCCACACCCTCTCCAGCATTTATTGCTTGTAGACTTTTGGATAGTAGCCATCCTGACTGGCGTATAATGGTACCTCATTGTGGTTTTGATTTGCATTTCTCTGATAATGAGTGATGTTGAGCACCTTTTCATGTGTTTGTTAGCCATCTGTATGTCTTCCTTGGAGAAATGTCTGTTGAGTTCTTTGGCCCATTTTTTGATTGGGTCATTTATTTTTCTGGAGTTGAGCTGGAGGAGTTGCTTGTATATTTTTGAGATTAATCCTTTGTCTGTTGCTTCGTTTGCTATTATTTTCTCCCAATCTGAGGGCTGTCTTTTCACCTTGCTTATAGTTTCCTTTGTTGTGCAAAAGCTTTTAAGTTTCATTAGGTCCAATTTGTTTATTTTTGCTTTTGTTTCTAAAATTCTGGGATGTGGGTCATAGAGGATCCTGCTGTGATTTATGTCGGAGAATGTTTTGCCTATATTCTCCTCTAGGAGTTTGATAGTTTCTGGTCTTACATTTAGATCTTTAATCCATTTTGAGTTTATTTTTGTGTATGGTGTTAGAAAGTGTTCTAGTTTCATTCTTTTACAGGTGGTTGACCAGTTTTCCCAGCACCACTTGTTAAAGAGGTTATCTTTTTTCCATTGTATATCCTTGCCTCCTTTGTCGAAGATAAGGTGACCATAGGTTCATGGATTTATCTCTGGGCTTTCTATTCTGTTCCATTGATCTATATTTCTCTCTTTGTGCCAGTACCATACTGTCCTGATGACTGTGGCTTTGTAGTAGAGTCTGAAGTCAGGCAGATTGATTCCTCCAGTTCCATTCTTCTTTCTCAGGATTACTTTGGCTATTCGAGGTTTTTTGTATTTCCATACAAATTGTGAAATTATTTGTTCTAGTTCTGTGAAAAATACCGTTGGTAGTTTGATAGGGATTGCATTGAATCTATAGATTGCTTTGGGTAGGATAGCCATTTTGACAATATTGATTCTTCCAATCCATGAACACGGTATATTTCTCCATCTGTTTGTGTCCTCTTTGATTTCTTTCATCAGTGTTTTATAGTTTTCTATGTATAGGTCTTTTGTTTCTTTAGGTAGATATACTCCTAAGTATTTTATTCTTTTTGTTGCAATGGTGAATGGTATTGTTTCCTTAATTTCTCTTTCTGTTTTCTCACTGTTAGTGTATAGGAATGCAAGAGATTTCTGTGTGTTAATTTTATATCCTGCAACTTTACTGTATTCATTGATTAGCTCTAGTAATTTTCTGGTAGAGTCTTTAGGGTTTTCTATGTAGAGGATCATGTCATCTGCAAACAGAGAGAGTTTCACTTCTTCTTTTCCTCTCTGGATTCCGTTTACTTCTTTTTCTGCCCTGATTGCTGTGGCCAAAACTTCCAAAATTATGTTGAATAGTAGTGGTGAGAGTGGGCACCCTTGTCTTGTTCCTGATTTCAGGGGAAATGCTTTCAATTTTTCACCATTGAGGGTGATGCTTGCTGTGGGTTTGTCATATATAGCTTTTATTATGTTGAGGTATGTTCCTTCTATTCCTGCTTTCTAGAGAGTTTTAATCATAAATGGATGTTGAATTTTGTCAAAGGCTTTTTCTGCATCTATTGAGATAATCATATGGTTTTTATCTTTCAATTTGTTAATGTGGTGTATTACATTGATTGACTTGTGGATATTAAAGAATCCTTGCATTCCTGGGATAAAGCCCACTTGGTCATGATGAATGATTTTTTTAATATGTTGTTGGATTCTGTTTGCGAGAATTTTGTTAAGGATTTTTGCATCTATGTTCATCAGTGATATTGGCCTGTAGTTTTCTTTTTTTGTGGCATCTTTGTCTGGTTTTGGAATGAGGGTGATGGTGGCCTCATAGAATGAGTTTGGAAGTTTACCTCCTTCTGCAATTTTCTGGAAGAGTTTGAGTAAGATAGATGTTAGCTCTTCTCTAAATTTTTGGTAGAATTCAGCTGTGAAGCCATCTGGTCCTGGGCTTTTGTTTGTTGGAAGATTTCTGATTACAGTTTCGATTTCCTTGCTTGTGATCGTTTTGTTAAGATCTTCTATTTCTTCCTGGTTCAGTTTTGGAAAGTTATACTTCTCTAAGAACTTGTCCATTTCTTCCAAGTTGTCCATTTTATTGGCATAGAGCTGCTGGTAGTAGTCTCTTATGATCCTTTGTATTTCAGTGTTGTCTGTTGTGATCTCTCCATTTTCATTTCTAATTTTGTTAATTTGGTTCTTCTCCCTTTGTTTCTTAATGAGTCTTGCTAATGGTTTGTCAATTTTGTTTATTTTTTCAAAAAAAACCAGCTTTTAGCTTTGTTAATTTTTGCTATGATCTCTTTAGTTTCTTTTGTATTTATTTCTGCCCTAATTTTTAAGATTTCTTTCCTTCTACTAACCCTGGGGTTCTTCATTTCTTCCTCCTCTAGTTGCTTTAGGTGTAGAGTTAGGTTATTTATTTGACTTTTTTCTTGTTTCTTGAGGTAGGCCTGTAATGCTATGAATCTTCCCCTTAGCACTGCTTTTACAGTGTCCCATAGGTTTTGGGTTGTTGTGTTTTCATTTTCATTCATTTCTATGCATATTTTTATTTCTTTTTTGATTTCTTCTATGATTTGTTGGTTATTCAGAAGTGTGTTGTTTAGCCTCCATATGTTTGAATTTTTAATAATTTTTTTCCTGTAATTGAGATCTAATCTTACTGCACTGTGGTCAGAAAAGATGACTGGAATGATTTCAATCTTTTTGAATTTACCAAGACTAGATTTACGGCCCAGGATGTGATCTATTCTGGAGAAGGTTCCGTGTGCACTTGAGAAAAAGGTGAAGTTGATTGTTTTGGGGTGAAACGTCCTATAGATGTCAATTAGGTCTAGCTGGTCCATTGTGTCCATTAAAGTTTGTGTTTTCTTGTTCATTTTCTGTTTAGTTGATCTATCCATAGTTGTGAGTGGGGTATTAAAGTCTCCTACTATTATTGTGTTACTATTAATTTCCTCTTTCATACTCGTTAGCGTTTGCCTTACATATTGCGGTGCTCCTATGTTGGGTGCATATATATTTATAATTGTTATATCTTCTTCTTGGATTGATCCTTTGATCATTATGTAGTGTCCATCTTTGTCTCTTTTCACAGACTTAATTTGAAAGTCTATTTTATCTGATATGAGTATTGCGACTCCTGCTTTCTTTTGGTCTCCGTTTGCGTGGAATATTTTTTTCCAGCCCTTCACTTTTAGTCTGTATGTGTCCCTTGCTTTGAGGTGGGTCTCTTGTAGACAGCATATATAGGGGTCTTGCTTTTGTATCCATTCAGCCAGCCTTTGTCTTTTGGTTGGGGCATTCAACCCATTTACATTTAAGGTAATTATTGATAGGTATGGTCCTGTTGCCATTTATTTTGTTGTTTGGGGTTCACGTTTATACCACCTTTCTGTGTTTCCTGTCTAGAGAAGATCCTTTAGTATTTGTTGAAGAGCTGGTTTGGTGGTGGTGAATTCTCTCAGCTTTTGCTTGTCTGTAAAGCTTTTGAGTTCTCCTTCATATCTGAATGAGATCCTTGCTGGGTAGAGTAATCTAGGTTGTAGGTTATTCTCTTTCATTACTTTAAGTATGTGCTGCCATTCCCTTCTGGCCTGAAGGGTTTCTATTGATAGACCAGCTGTTATCCTTATGGGAATCCCTTTGTGTGTTATTTGTTGTTTCTCCCTTGCTGCTTTTAATATTTGTTCTTTGTGTTTGATCTTTGTTAATTTGATTAATATGTGTCTTGGGGTGTTTCGCCTTGGGTTTATCCTGTTTGGGACTCTCTGGGTTTCTTGGACTTGGTTGGCTATTTCCTTCCCCATTTTAGGGAAGTTTTCAGCTATTATCTCCTCGAGTATCTTCTCATGGCCTTTCTTTTTGTCTTCTTCTTCTGGGATTCCTATGATTCGAATGTTGGGGCATTTCACATTGTCCCAGAGGTCCCTGAGGTTGTCCTCATTTTTTTTAATTCTTCTTTCTTTTTTCCTCTCTGCTTCATTTATTTCCACCATTTTATCTTCTAACTCACTAATCCTATCTTCTGTCTCTGTTATTCTACTCATGGTTCCCTCCAGAGTGTTTTTGATCTCATTTATTTCATTATTAATTTTTAATTGATTTTTTTTTAATTTCTTCTAGGCTATTTATTTGTAACTCCATTTTGTTTTCAAGATTTTGGATCATTTTTATTATCATTATTCTAAATTCTTTTTCAGGTAGATTCCCTATTTCCTCCTCTTTTGTTTGACTTGGTGGGCTTTTTTCATGTTCCTTTAGCTGTTGGCTATTTCTCTGCCTTTTCATCTTGTTTAGATTGCTGTGTCTGGAGTGGGCTTTCTGTATTCTTGTGGTCTGTGATTCCTTTTTATTGTGGAGGTTTCACCCAGTGGGTGGGGTTGGACGATTGGTTTGTCAAGGTTTCCTGGTTAGGGAAGCTTCTGTCAGCGTTCTGGTGTGTGGAATTGGATTTCTTCTCTCTGGAGTGCAATGGAGTGTCCAGTAATGAGTTTTGCGATGGGTCTCTGTGTTAGGTGTGACTTTGGAGAGCCTGTATGTTGACACTCGGGTCTCTGTTCCTGCGTTGCTAAAGAATTTGCGTGGTATGTCTTGTACTGGAGCTTATTGGCTCTTGGGTGGTGGTTGGTTTTGGTGTAGGTATGGAAGCTTTTGGATGGTCTCTTATTCCTTAATGTTCCGTGTAGTCAGGAGTTTTCTGGTTTTCTCAGGATTTGGGCTCAAGTCTCCTGCCTCTGGATTTCAGTTTTATTCTTCCAATAGTCTCAAGGCTTCTCCAACTATACAGCACTGATAATACAACTTCTAGATTAATGGTGAAAAGATTCTCCACCGTGAGAGACAACCAGAGAGGTTCACAGAGTTACATGAAGAATAGGAGAGGGAGGAAGGAGATAGAGGTGAGCAGGAGGAGAAAAAGGGGACTCAAGAGGAGAGAGACAGATCTACGCAGTTATCTGTTCCCAGAGTGTTCTCTGTAGCCCAGACACCCACAAAGATTCACAGAGTTGGATTGGGGATAGAAGGGGAAAGGAGGAAATAGAGGTGTTCTGAGGTAGAAAACAGAGAGTCAAAAGTGGGAGAGTATCACCACACTCCTGAATAGAAATGGGAACTGAATATTGGATTCTTAAATGACCAAAATTTATATCACATACTACTGAAAAACAAAGATTGAAAATTTAGTGTAGAGGTTAGACTCTTTGAAATACAATATTTAAAAACAAAAACAAAAACACACAAAAAAATTTAGAACTGTATATGAAGTTCGGTTTAAAAATAGGGTTTCTCTCTTTTTTTTTTTTTGGCAAGGTAATAGTGAAATGAAAATGAAAGTTAAGTAATAATAGAGGAGTATTAGACGACTCTAAAAGGAAATAGGAGAGAAAAACAAGAAAAAGAAAAAAAAAAGAAAAAAAATTTTTTTCCCCTAATTAAAAAAATCGTAAAAATATATGAAAATGAAAGTTGAGGAGTAATGGGGGAGTAATAGGGAATTATGAAAGAAAATAAAAGAGAAAAAATAAAAAATAAAAAAAAGGAAAGAAAAAAATTTTATTAAAAAGGAAAGAAAAAATTTTTATTTTTTTTTAAATTAAAAAAAAATATGTACATATATATCTAGGAATTTCTCTGGGGTTGTTGCGGTCAGCGTAGGTTCAGTTCAATTTCAGATAGCTCCTCTTTCCAGCTTACACTTCTCGATATCTGTAGGCCCCTTCCTGTGTAGTCGGTGTTACCTTCAGGGATTTTAATCTGTTGCACTGGTCCTTTGTGAAGCGGTTCCCTTTGTTTATTTGGCTTCTGTTTGCCGTCTCTTTGGTATCTAATTTCCGCCCTGACACAGGCGGGCGGAGGTGATCTCTTATTTAGGTTCTCTAGTTCAGTTCAGTTCTGCTACGGGGAGGGCGGGGCGCTGCAGACAGATACCGCTCTGTGTGGGTAGCGCTCACCGTGTTCCGGCCACACTGGGTTTGCCCCGCTCACGGGTGTCTGTGCTTTCGCCGTCTACACTGCTCAGGCTCCCGGCTGCTCTATATGGAGCGGGCCCTGCGTTGAGTGCGGTTCCAGTTTTCGGGTACTCCACAAAAGCGCAGATTCGGTTGCTCCTGCGTTTTGTGCCTTTCCCGGCCTGAGCGGTTCAGGCAGCCAGAGGCTTGGGCGCACTCTCCCCGGTGCAGCGCACCTTTTCCCTCCGCCTCGAGCGGCCCAGGCAGCCAGAGGCTTGGGCGCAATCTCCCCGGATATGGCGCGCTTTTTCCCTCCGCGGCCCCAGCGCGCGCCGCCAGTCGGGTCTCAGGAAGTCTTTAGCTAGAACCCGGAGGCCTGTTTGCAGTGTGGGAGGGGGTGGCTTCTCAGGGGCTGAGTTTGCCCTTTTCCCCTCCCCCCTGCCTCCTACCTCCAGCGGGGATGGGCCGGCTCTTCTCTGGAGATTCTCAGTCCCTTTGTTTTGCGAACCGCCGGCAGTGTGTTCGGCAGGTTAATTTTGTCCCTTGCTATCCCACAGTTTAAAAAAGCTCCCTCCGATTGCTCTCAGGGTCTTCGGGCCGGTCCTTACCCTAAGCAATGCCGCCCGCTCCTCTCCATTCCGCCCCGCTTGTTGCTGGCGGGTACGGGCGTCTGGGGTACTTTTCTGCTGGGAGTTGCTTTTAGGCACGTACTCTGTGGGCCTTGTTTAATTTTTCCTCCCAGTTAGAATGCCGAAAACTTCCCCCAGTCCCGCCAGTGTGAGGGTTTCCTGGTGATTGGAAACGTCCTCTATTAAGACTCCCTTCCCGGGACGGGTCTCCGTCCGTAGCTCTTTTGACTCACTTATTATCATTTATATTTTGTCCTACCTCCCTTCGAAGACAGTGGGCTGCTTTTCTGGGCGCCTGATGTCCTCTGCTAGCGATCAGAAGTTGTTTTGTGAAATTTGCTCAGCATTCAAATGTTCTTTCGATGAATTTGTAGAAGAGAAAGTGGTCTCTCCGTCCTATTCCTCCGCCATCTTGGCTCCTCCCCCCACACTGATTGTTGAGGAAGGCTTTCTTATCTCTCCGGGCTATTCTTTGGAACTCTGCATTCAAATGGGAATATCTTTCCTTTTCTCCTTTGTTTTTCACTTCTCTTCATTTCACAGCTATTTGTAAGGCCCCCTCAGACAACCATTTTGCCTTTTTGCATTTCTTTTCCATGGGTCTGGTCTTGATCCCTGTCTCCTGTACAATGTCACGAATCTCCATCCATAGTTCACCAGGCTCTCTGTCTATCAGATCTAGTCCCTTAAATCTCACTTCCACTGTATAATCATAAGGGATTTGATTTAGGTCATACATGAATGGTCTAGTGGTTTTCCCTACTTTCTTCAGTTTAAGTCTGAATTTGTCAATAAGGAGTTCATGATCTGAGCCACAATCAGCTCCTGGTCTTGTTTTTGCTGACTGAATAGAGCTTCTCCATCTTTGGCTGGAAAGAATATAATCAATCTGATTTCGGTGTTTACTATCTGGTGATGTCCACGTGTAGAGTCTTCTCTTGTGTTGTTGGAAGAGGGTGTTTACTACAACCAGTGCATTCTCTTGGCAAAACTCTATTAGCCTTTGCCCTGCTTCATTCCGTACTCCAAGGCCAAATTTGCCTGTTACTCCAGGTGTTTCTTGACTTCCTACTTTCGCATTCCAGTCCCCTATAATGAAAAGGACATCTTTTTTTGGGTGTTAGTTGTAAAAGGTCTTGTAGGTCTTCATAGAGCTGTTCAACTTCAGTGTTACTAGTTGGGGCATAGGCTTGGATTACCGTGATATTGAATGGTTTGCCTTGGAAACGAACAGAGATCATTCTGTCATTTTTGAGAATGCATCCAGTACTGCATTTCAGACTATTTTGTTGACCATGATGGCTACTCCATTTCTTCTAAGGGATTTCTGCCCACAGTAGTAGATATAATGGTCATCTGAGTTAAACTCACCCATTCCCGTCCATTTTAGTTTGCTGATTCCTAGAATGTCGACATTCACTCTTGCCATCTCCTGTTTGATCACTTCCAATTTGCCTTGATTCATGGACCTAACATTCCAGGTTCCTATGCAATATTGCCCTTTACAGCATCGGACCTTGCTTCTATCACCAGTCCCATTCACAACTGGGTATTGTTTTTGCTTTGGCTCCATCCCTTCATTCTTTCTGGAGTTATTTCTCCACTGATCTCCAGTAGCATATTGGGCACCTACCAACCTGGGGAGTTGCTCTTTCAGTATCCTATCATTTACACGGCATGGCTTAGTTTCATTGAGTTAGACACGACTGTGGTCCGTGTGATCAGATTGGCTAGTTTTCTGTGATTATGGTTTTAGTGCGTGTGCCCTCTGATGCCCTCTCGCAACACCTACCGTCTTACTTGGGTTTCTCTTACCTCAGACGTGGGGTATCTCTTCATGGCTGCTCCAGCAAAGCGCAGCGGCTGCTCCTTACCTTGGAGGATGGGTATCTTCTCATCACTGCCCCTCCTGACCTTGAACGTGGAGTAGCTCCTCTCAGCCCTCCTGTGCCCGCAGAGCAGCCCCTCCTTGGAGGTGGGGTAGTTCCTCTCGGCCGCCGCCCCTGACCTCAGAGGTGGGGTAGCTCCTCTCGGCCGCCGCCCCTGACCTCGGACGTGGGGAAGCTCCTCTCGGACCCTGCTCCTGCGCTGTCACAGCCTGGCGCTCTCTGTCGCTACCCCTGACCTTGGGCGTGGCTCCTCACCGCCTCGCTTCTGCGCAGTCCATCGCAGCCGGCTCAGAAACAGTAGAGGTATTCAACTCATTTACATTTAAGGTAATTATTGTGTGGAGATTTCTTAAAAAGCTGGAAATAGAACTGCCATATGACCCAGCAATCCCACTTCTGGGCATACACACCAAGGAAACCAGATCTGAAAGAGACACGTGCACCCCAATGTTCATCGCAGCACTGTTTATAATAGCCAGGACATGGAAGCAACCCAGATGCCCATCAGCAGACGAATGGATGAGGAAGCTGTGGTACATATACACCATGGAATATTACTCAGCCATTAAAAAGAATTCATTTGAATCAGTTCTAATGAGATGGATGAAACTGGAGCCCATTTTACAGAGCGAAGTAAGCCAGAAAGATAAGGACCATTACAGTATACTAACACATATATATGGACTTTAGAAAGATGGTAATGATAACCCTATATGCAAAACAGAAAAAGAGACTCAGATGTATAGAACAGACTTGTGGACTCTGGGAGAAGGTGAGGATGGGATGTTTCAAGAGAACAGCATTGAAACATGTATATTATCTAGGGTGAAACAGATCACCAGCCCATATTGGGTGCATGAGACAGGTGCTGGGGCCTGGTGCACTGGGAAGACCCAGAGGGATCGGGTGGAGAGGGTGGTGGGTGGGGGGACTGGGATGGGGAATACATGTAAATCCATGGCTGATTCATTTCAATGTATGACAAAAACTACTGTAATGATCTGAAGTAATTAGCCTATTAAAAAAAAAAAAAGAAACAGTAGAGGTTATGATGAGGTAACTGGGAAGATATTGGTAGATTCACTGGGGACAGAGGTCAAACTGTGGAAGAGGTAGTTTGTCAGAGAACTAGGAAAGAGATAACAGAGGATTTCTTGGGTCAGAACAAATCTAACACATTGATTTTATTAACTATCCTTTCAAAGGAGTCTGAACTTTATGGTATTAATTTGTAGAGCCATTTATGCCATAGGACATTGTTGAAAAAAATAGAGCAGTTAGCCAACAATCAGTGGCTCTTAACAGCTGGGCATTGTCAGGAAAAACTACAAAACTCTGCTAAAATTCTTCTTCCCTCTGGGGAACCACGTTGTTTAGTTGCTAAGTTCTACCCAACTCTTTTGTGATCCCATGGACTTTATCCCACCAGGCTCCTCTGTCCATGGGATTTTCCAGGACTGGAGTGGGTTGTCATTTCCTTCTCCGGGTTATCTTCCCAACCCAGGGACTGAATTCATGTCTCCTGCATTGCAGGCAGATTCTTTGCCACTGAGCCACCTGGGAAGTTCCTGGGTGACCATAGACTCATCCCAAATTGCATCTCCTCCTGAAACCAGGAGCATCATCAGAGACTTTACACTGTGTGGGGAAATATACTCCACTGAAATAACCCATCTGGGCACTAAACAAATAAGCAAGCAAATAACAATGACAAACCCTGGAATAGGGGTGCATGGAGGGGAATAGTACCCACAGTGACTGCGTTATCTAAAATATCCATCTTCCAACAACATATCACAAGACTTGCAAAGAAACAGGAATGTATGACCTGTAGGTTGAAAAAACAGCAAGTAACTAAAAGTACTTTTGAGAGCAACCAGACATTGGATTCAACAACAACTTCAAAATAGCCATCATAAATATGTTAAAAGAACTATTGTAAACTGATTAGAGAGTAAAAGAAAGTAAAATTATAGCATTAATCAGAGAGAAAAATATCAACAAAGAGACAGAAATCATCAAAAAGAAGCAAATGGAAACTTTGGAGTTTAAAAATACAGTAGCAGAATCCCAGATGGTAGGCACATGTTGTGCCTGTCCTGTCTTTGTTACTGCCTGAAGGACTTTTCCAGCACTTTCTTAAACAAGCAATTTAAATACTTTTTCAGTAACTAGTCCTACTGAGATTTTTTTTCAATCTAAATAATCATTAAAAAATATTGGCAGGTGATGCATTAAATTAATTTGAATTAAAGCTACTTAAGAAACAACCAGTGCAAGAAGGATGTGCTGACCCTCGTTTGTTCCCCTGAAATCAGGAAGTAAATATCCCACGTGAAAGGTACTCTTTTCTGTAACAGGAAGCAGGGAGACACCTTTTTACCAAGGACTGGGAAATCAGGGCAGATGAGGCTTTTTCAACAAACCTTATTTTTCCTCGCAAATAACTACTCGAAGCTTAAACTCTTTCATCTTGCCAATTCTTCACAAGTTTATTGCTTCTTTGTTTAAAAAGCATAAAAGCCATCTGCTTTGGTCTTTTTTGGTTCCTGTATCTTTGAGGTCCCCGTACATACAAAGTTAAATTAAAATTGCTTTTCTCCTGTTAATCTCTCTTGTATTACAGGGGATGTCTTAGCCAAGAACTTGGAATGGTAGAGATGGAACTTTTCTGGCAGTCTAGTAGTTAAGACTGCATGCTTCCACTGCAGGGGGAACTGGTTCCATCCCTGGTTGGGGAACTAAGATCCTACATGCTGTGTGGCATGGCTCAAAAGAGGAAAAGGAAAAAAGAAAAAAAACAACAAGTAAAGAAAAAATTCTTTCCCTCCCCTAGCTAATAGCCGCAAAAAAATAGTCGTTATGATGGTAGACTAATTGCATTGAATGTGTAGGTGACTTGAGTTCTGGTGCTGAATTCTAAGGAGACTATTTCTGTACTGTCTTTTACATGTTCTTTCTATTTCCATGGTACAATCTGTCCCTTCATTATTTCTGTTCTAGGAAGTTGCAGTGACCTATTATTGGTTCCTACTCCTCTCTCTACCAAATCATGATCCCATCCCTCCAATTTGCCCTCTCATAACTGCTAGGCCAAACTTCTTGAATATAAGCAAAAGCCATATAATTTCTTCCATCAGAAAAACTTCAATGTTATCCTTCATTATGGAATAAAGCCAAAATTTCTTAGGGTGGAATTCAAATATCTTTGTGACATGTGCCAGTTTGCCTTGCCAATGTTTTCATACCCTCTAGTCCACACAGAGAGCTTAGATGCCAGTCAAAGAAGACACTGAAGGTAACTAGAGCACACTCATAGCTTCAGACATTCCTCCCACATATTTACTGTGCACCTACGAGCAGGTAACCCTGAATAGCAACCAGTTCTTTGTGCCTCAGATGCACCATTCGAACTATTTAAACCTGGAATGGACATAAAGCAAATAGAATAACCAAGCAATTAGGTCTGAATTGGCTGTAATTCCCTGGAGAAGGAAATAGCAGCCCATTCCAGTATTCTTGCCCGGAGAATCCCATGGACAGAGGAGCCTGGCAAGCTGTAGTCCATAGGGTCACAAAGAATCAGACATGACTGAAGCCAGTTAGAACATTGGCTGTAAACAAGCTACCAGTTTGCATCAAAATGTCTGCCCTGTAATAACTGCTTCTGGAACAATATTGAACACCCACCCTGGCAATCTTCACTCACTTTTTAAGGTCTAGACCCAATACCATCCAAACTCTAAAAGAACTTATGACCTTCTTGCTTTTGAGTAAGGCTTCCTTCTTCCCCTCTTCTTAGCTTGTGTCAATCTATGGCTCTGACACATAGCACATCCTGTCTGTAATTTATCCTACAAGCTGAGCCTTTTCCTCTCACTAGATTTGAAGCTCCTTGAAAAGAGGAATCTCATCTTGTCCACCTTTACTGTTCCTCAGTGTGTAGCCCAAGACCTTTCACATGGTGAATACTTGTGAAACTGGTTACAAGTAGAAGGCAGACTTGAACTATTTCAGCACAAACTTGTCACTAGCACTTGAGCATGTGGTGTATTGATAATATGTTATTGTTTTGTTCCATGTTACAGGGTTACTGAAGAATATAATTTGTAGAAAATCACAACTGCTAACATTTAATTTAGCAATTAATAAACTATAAGATCCTATTCAAGACCTTTAAAAATTCAATGAAAATGTCAATATACATAGACCAAAGCCTACTAATGGTAGAAAGAGAATTTTTTCTTTTGCTCGAGCTTACTAAAAGGTAATAATTGTGGCACAATTCATGATAGCTTTATAGTTTTTTTTTTTTCATAACACAAGTGTCAGACTTAAGCTTTGATTGCTGAGGCATCCAATTCAGAGAGGCACTCAGGTAAAAGATGGCTATTGTGAATACACACATTGCCAGCAACATGACTAGATGAAGAGCCAGACCATCTCCCCCCACTGTCTCTCTTTTTTTCAGTAATTTTGGTAACTGGTCATTTGGGCTCCTTTTTCTTCCCCTAGCGTTTTATTTTTATTAGAATATAGCTGAAGTTTCAGGCGAACAGCAAAGGAATTCAGCTACACATATGCATGCATCCATTCTCCCCCAGCTTCCCTCCCATCCAGCCTGCCACGAAGCATTGAGCAGAGTTCCCTGTGCAACTACACGGTATGTCCTTGTTGGATATCCATTTTAAATACAGTGGTGTGCACGTGCCCATTTTTTTCTCTTTTCATGTTTTAAGTTCCTGCTCTTATGTTTTAAATTTACCAAAAATTGTGAACCCATGAAACCCTAGGCCATCCCCAATCCCAATTCCAATAAAAACAGAACCCCAGGTCAGCTCTCTTTCTATCTGCAACCTCACTGTGGGGCCCCAGGTATGTGGTGTAGTTTGCAGATCTTGTAATAAACTTTTTTTTTTCTTTTCTTTTCCAGAGTTTCCTGATGATTATTGCTGAAAGATGTCTTGCAATCATAATAAGAACCCCAAAGGCTAGTCCAGCTATAACATTAGTTATTGATAGACTGAGACTGGCACAAAACAGTCATAATGGCTAATAATAGCAATTTATTATGCATACATCCTGAACCCCCCTCCCACCAAATAAAAACTCAGAGGAATGAAGTGATTTTCCTGAGGCCAGTTTAGCTAGTAATTGGGTAGGCTAGAATTAGATGCCAGATGTGCCCAAATTTGTCTCATATAGAGACTGTCCTAGAGTGTTTATAAGGGAAAATTCTTACTTGATTTAGCTGAAAGACAATACATTTAGTACTGACTTAGATGGAATTTTTCTTCCTTTTTTCTTCTTTATTTTTTCCATGTAGGGCAAATCATAGCAAAACTTTTAATACTTCTGAGTGGCATTTGTAGTTGTCCCAATTTGAATAGGATAGGATTTAACATTGATATAAACAATGACAAGTTAAAAGTAACAAGGTAAAGGGCTAGGAAGCCTTGGGCATCTTTGGGAGAGTACGGTTGAAGGTTGATTGATGCTCACAAAATTGGCTGCCTGATGGCCTTCAAAAGGTGCTGTGACTTATGGCTGGAAGTAGCCTTTGGAGTTAGAGCCAGGATTTGGGGTCAAAGACTCACAGATACAGAGAACAAACGAGTGGTTACGAGTGAGGAGAGGCAAGGGAGAAAGGAAGAGGGGAGCGGCAGCGTAGGGGAGCATGGAGTCTTTTTTAAGCTTATTTATTTTTAACTGGAGGATGATTGTTTTACCACGTGTGTTGTTTTCTGCCATGCATCAACATGAGTCAGCCATAGTTATTTCCCAGGTGGCTCAGTGGTAAAGAATTCACCTGCCAATGCAGGAGACACAGGTTCGATCCCTGGGTCAAGAACGGTCCCAGGAGGAGGAAATGGCAACCTACTCCATTATTCCTGCTGGGATAATCCCATGGACAAAGAAGCCTAGTGGCCTACAGTCCATGGAGTCACAAAGAGCTGGACCTGCATGCACAAACGAGCACATTGGTTTCTGCCATGCAGCAGTTTGGATCAGTCATAGCCATGCATATGCTCCCCCCCTCTTGAGCCCCGCACCCCCCGTCCCATCCCACCTCTCTAGGTTGTCACAGAACATTGAGCTGCGCCCCCTGAAACATACAGCAAGTTCTCATTGGCTATCTCTTTCACATGTGGTAATGCATATGTTTCAGTGCTGCTCTCTCAATCCGTCCCACCTTCTCCTTAGGTCCCATTTGCTTATTTTTGTTTTTATTTCCATTACTCTAGGAAGTGGGTCATAGAGGATCGTGCTGTAACTTATGCCAAAGAGTGTTCTGCCTATACTTTCCTCTAAGTTTTCTAGTCTTACATTTAGGTCTTTTATCCATTTTGAGTTTATCCTTGTGTATAGTGTTAGGAAGTGTTCTAATTTCATTCTTTTGTATGTAGCTGTCCAATTTTCCCAACACCACTTACTGAAGAGTTTATCTTTTCTCCATTGTATATTTTTGCCTCCTTTGTCAAAGGTAAGGTACCCATAGGTATGTGCATTTATTTCTGGACTTTCTCAAAACTTATGGGATGCAGCAAAAGCAGTTCAAAGAGAGAAATTTATAGCAATTCAATCCTACCTTCAGAGACAAGAAAAATGTCAAATAGAAAATGTAACCTTATACATAGAGCAGCTGGAAAAAGGAAACAAACAAACAAACAAAAACAAAGTTAGTAAAAGGAAAGGAATAAATAAGACAACAGAAATAAATGAAAAAGAAATGAAGGGGAAAATAACAAAGATCAATGAAACAAAAACTGGTTCTTTGAGAAAATAAGTAAAATTGACAAACCATTAGCCAGACTTATCAAAAGAAAAAGAGAGAAGACTCCAGTCAACAAAATTAGAAATGAAAAAGATGTTACAGCAGACAACCCAGAAATACAAAAGATCACAAGAGACTATGAGCAACTATATGCCAATAAAAGGTACAACCTAGAAGAAATGAACAGATACTTGAAAAGTTCAATCTCCCAAGACTGAACCAGGGAGAAACAGAAATTATGACTAAGCCAATCACAAGCACTTAAATCAAAGCTGGATCAAAAATCTCCCCCAAAACAAAAGCCCAGGGCCAGATGACTTCACAGGTGAATCCTATCAAACATTTAGAGAAGAGCTAACCCTATCCTTCTCAAACTCTTCCCAAACGTTGCAGAGGAAGGAACACTTCCAAGCTCATTCTACAAGGTCATCATTACCGTGATACCAAAACCAAACAAAGACATCACAAAAAAGAAAATTACAGGCAAATATCACTGATGAAATAGATGCAAAAATCCTCAACAAAATCCTAGCAAACAGAATTTATCAACATATTAACAGGATCACACCCCATAATCAAGTTGGGTTTATTCACAAGATGCAAGGATTCTTCAATATACCCAAGTCAATCAATGTGATACATCATATTAACAAAGTAAAAGATAAAAATCATATGATAGTCTCACTAGATTCAGAAAATGATTTTGACAAGATACAGTACCCATTTATGATAAAAGCTCTTCAGAAAATTAACATAATAGGCACCTACCTCAATGTACTAAAGGCCATATATGACAAACTGACAACAAACATTATTCTCTCAATGGTGAAGAACTGAAAACAGTTCCACTAAGATGAGGAACAAGTCAAGGGTGGCCAATCTTGCCACTATTATTCAGCATAGTTTTGGAAGTCCTAGCCACAGCAATCAAAGAAGAAAAATAAATAAAAGAAATCAAGATTGGAAAAAAAGTAAAACTCTCACTGTTTGCAGATGACATGATACTATACATAGAAAACCCTAAAGATGCGACCAGAAAATTGCCAAAGCTAATCAGTGAATTTAGTAAATTCATAAAAATTAATATGCATAGGATGCAAAATCAATACACAGAAATCTCTTGTATTACTATGTATTAACAGTGAAAAATCAGAAAAAGAGAAATTAAGAAATCAATCCCACTTACAACTGCAACAAAAAGAATAAAATACCTAGGAAGAAATCTATCCAAGGAGACAGAAGCATGGAGTCAAAACCACTGGACCAAAAAGGAAGTCCCTGTATTTTATGTTTTATACACAATAGTTGCTGCTTCTTGATCTCCTACCCCCGATATAGCCCTCCCCACCTTCCCTCTCCCTACTGGTAACCACTAGTTTAAATTTTGACTCTACCACTTGTATTTAGATACTTTTGGACAGTTTACTTAGCTTTTAATATGTTTTTACTTTTGTTTCTACAAAGGGGAATAATATTCAGTGTGATTGTGAGGATTATAAATGCCAAATGTAAAGTGCTCAGATCATGATTCATAGGATATACTTTTCATGGAGACCATGTGCAAAGCTAATTGGCTTTCTATCAGGGGTGTACTGTGCTATCATTTCCCTTGGTTTTATCGGTTGTCTTTCTCCTTAACACAAAGTCCAAAGCAGCGCTTGCTGCTCTACAATAACAGTGATGGAGAGATGAGCTTTTCATGTCCTGCCCGCTGCTCCCCTTCACCCCCAGGATTCAAACTTTCCTCCTGGAGTGGGGTGCGATGCTCTCAGTAGACCCTGAGCTTGGTTCAGTGCTCATGCCTACAACATACAGAGTCTACATAGTGAGCACACCACAAGTTTTACGTTAGGGTTGCTCCTGATTTTTGTGTAACTTGAAAAAAAATCTAAATATTAAAATGAAGTACTCATTTACTGAAATAAAATTTTCTGAATGAAATTTTCTATGGGAACAACTTGGACAAGAAACCAATTTAAACTATTAAGTCTGGGATGTGAGAAGTAAAAACGTCATATGGGACAGAGATGTCAACTGAAAGCCTTGGAATTCATTATTATATTTTTTTAAGGACTGGAAATTAGCTATTTTTAAAAACTGCTGAAACATAATTGATTTATAAGACCTTCTAGAACTAAAAAGACCTTCTGGAACTAACATCAAAAAAGATGTCCTTTTCATCATAGGTGACTGGAATGCAAAAGCAGGAAGTCAAGAGATCCCTGGAGTAACAGGCAAGTTTGGCCTTGGAGTACAAATGAAGCAAGGCAAAGGCCAAAAGAATTTTGTAAAGAGAACACACTGGTCATGGCAAACACCCTCTTCCAACAACACAAGAGAAGGTTCTACACATGGACGTCATCAGATGGTCAACACTGAAATCAGACTGATTATATTCTTTGCAGCCAAAGATGGAGAAGCTCTGTACAGTCAGCAAAAACAAGACCAGAGCTGACTGTGGCTAAGATCATGAACTTCTTATTGCAAAATTCAGGTTTAAATTGAAGAAAGTAGGGAAAACCACTAGACCATTCAAGTATGACCTAAATCAAATCCCTTATGATTTTACAGTGGGCGTGACACATAGATTCAAGGGATTAGATCTGATAGACAGAGTGCTTGAAGAAATATGGAAGGAGGTTGGTAGTGTTTTATAGGAGGCAGTAATCAAAACCATCCCCAAGAAGAAGAAATGCAAAAAAAGCAAAATGGTTGTCTGAGGAGGCCTTACAAATAGCTGAGAAAACGAGAGAAGTGAAAAGCAAAGGAGAAAAGGAAAGATAAATTCATCTGAATCAGAGTTCCAAAGAATAGCAAGGAGAGATAAGAAAACCTTCCTCAGTGATCAATACAAAGAAATAGAGGAAAACAGTAGAATGGGAAAGACTAGAGATCTCTTCAAGAAAATTAGAGCTACCACGGGAACATTTCATGCAAAAATGGGCACGATGAAGGACAGAAACAGTATGGACCTAACAGAAGCAGAAGAAATTAAGAAGAGGTGTCAAGAATACACAGAGCTATACAAAAAACATCTTCATGGCCCAGATAACCACGATGGTGTGATCATTCATCTAGAGCCAGATATTCTGGAGTGCAAAGCCAAGTGGGCCTTAGGAAGCATCACTATGAACAAAGCTAGTGGAGGTGATGAAATTCTAGTTGAACTATTTCAAATCCTAAAAGATGATGCTGTAAAAGTGCTGCACTCAGTATACCAGCAAATTTGGAAAACTCAGCAGTGGCCACAGGACTGGAAAAAGTTAGCTTTCATTTAAATCCCAAAGAAAGGTAATGTCAAAGAATGTTCAAACTACCACACAACTGCACTCATCTCACATGCTAGCAAAAGTAATGCTCAAAATTCTCCAAGCTAGACTTCAATAGTACATGAACCAAGCACTTCCAGATACTCAGGCTGGATTTAGAAAAGGGAGAGGAACCAAATATCTAATTGCCAACATCCATTGAATCATAGAAAAAGAAAGAGAACTCCAGAAAAACATCTACTTCTGTTTCATTGACTTCGTGTGGATAACAACATACTGGAAAATTCTCAAGAGATGGGAATACCAGACCACCTTATCTGTGTCCTGAGAAATCTGTATGTAGGTTAAGAAGCAACAGTTAGGACTGGACATGGAACAATGGACTGGTTCCATATTGGAAAAGGAGTATGTCAAGAATGTATATTGTTACCTTGCTCGTTTAACTTATATGCAGAGTGTATCGTGAGAAATGCTGGACTGGATGAAGCACAAGCTGGATTCAAGATTGCCAGGAGAAATATCAATAACCTCAGACATGCAGATGACATCACCCTTATGGCAGAAAGCAAAGAAGAACTAAAGAACCTCTTGATGAAAGTAAAAGAGGAGAGTGAAAAGGCTGGCTTAAAACTCAACATGCAAAAAACAAAGACCAGGGCATCCAGTCCCAGCAGATCATGCCAAATATATGAGGAAGCAATGGCTACAGTGATAGACTTTATTTTCTTGGGCTTCAAAATCACCGCAGATAGTGACTGCAGTCATGAAATTAAAAAATGCTTGCTCCTTGGAAGAAAAACCATGACAAACCTAGACAGTGTATTAAACGGCAGAGGCTTTACTTTACTGACAGATGTCCATCTAGTCAAAGCTATGGTTTTTCCTATAGTCATGTATGGATGTGAAAGTTGGACTATAAAGAAAGCTGAGTGCTGAAGAATTGATGCTTTTGAACTGTGGGTGTTGGAGAAGACTCTTGAGAGTCCCTTGGACTGCAAAGAGATCCAATCAGTCCACCCTAAAGGAAATCATCCCTGAATATTCATTGGAAGGACTGATGTTGAAGCTGAAGCTCCAATACTTTGACCACCTGATGCAAAGAACTGACTCATTGGAAAAGATCCTGATGCTCGGAGAGATTGAAGGTAGGAGGAGTAGGGGATAATAGAGGATGAGATGGTTGGATGGCATCTCTGACTCGATGGACATGAATTTGAGCAAGCTCCAGGAGTTGGTAATGGACAGGGAAGTCCATGGGGTTGCAAAGAGTCGGAGATGACTGAGTGACTGAACAGATCTGATAATTGTGTTGGTTTCAGGTATACAGAAAAGTGATTCATAAAGATGTATTATTTTTCAAATTATTTTCCATTAGAGGTTATTATAAGATATTGAATATAGTTCCCTGTTCGTCATAATAGGTGTTTGTCGGTTATCTGTTTTGTATATGCTAGTGTGCATCTGTTAATCCCAAACTCCTAATTTATCTCTCCCACTGCTTTCCTCTTTCATAACCATGAGTTTGTTTTCTAAGTCTGTGAGACTGTTCCTGTTTTGTAAATAGGTTCATTTGCATCATTTTTTTTAGCTTACACACGTAAGTGATATCATGTGATATTTGTCTTTCCCTTTCTGACTTACTTCTCTTAGTATGATAATCTCTAGGTCCATCCATGTTGCTGCAAATAGCAAGGTTTTATTTTCTGTGGCTGAACAACACTGCATTGTATGGAACTGAGGGTTTTGGAGGTCTAGTAACTATTTCAAAGGTTCCTCTAAGAGGTGCTCAGTCTCTGACTCAAAGCCAGCAGTCATTTGAAAGTAGCAGATGATTTAGATTGGCAATGCCATAATAATGACCTGGAACTTAGGCTGTGTGATTAGTCTTATTTTCCTTAAACATTAAGTTGGAATGATCTCTCTACAAGTCTTGAGGGTTCTTACATTTTGAGAGCAAGATTCTAGCACTCCATGTCCTCAAGAAATAAAACTTATCTTTGGACACTTAGGACCATAGTCATCAGTGTCTTCTGCCTGACTCAGGAGAGGAAATTAACGTGTGTCACACTTTGCTTCACTGATGAAGGTGAGAAAGTTGATAGACCTGGTCAGAGGAGAAATACAGAGAAGGTGAGATGGAGAGAGCTATGAAGGGAGTGAAACATCTATGTCACAGCCCTTGAGTAACCCCACCTCCAATTTCACCAGCACTCATCCTGTGGTGGCCCAGCCACAGGACTAGTTGGGCCGAATAGTCAGGTCACACTGCTCGTGGTTTTTGGCAAAGAGCAGCTTATAATTCCTTCTATCTTATTTCCCCAGACCCCACCTAGTTTATTTGTGTTCTGCACAGCCCCCTCCTTCAGTCCCAGACTGAAGTCTCTTGGCAGTGTCCTTGCTCTTGAATAGCATCTGGCTATGAAAGGCCTGATCCTAGAGCCAGAGGCTCTCTCTGCTCTGCAGACCATGCACGGTGCTCTTTGCTGAATGACTCACAATGCAATGCCTCACCTGCCTTCTTGAAGTTCCCCAAGTGGAAACAGTGGCTTGAAATATGCTTGAATCTGGTGATGCTTGAATTCCCACTTCTTTCTTCCCTCTTTTGTCATTGTGCTGCCAAAATGCCTTGGTTCCTCAACACGTGCTGCGACTATGAATTTTAATTTTATAATTAATGAATATATGTACAAATGGGTGTAAAATATAAATATGACTTGTGATGCACAGATATATACAATTATACCTTATGTGGAACTTTATTAGCCCCTGGAGAAGCATGATCACACTCTTCTTTTCCCTCCTTGGGGCAATAAGCCTCACTTGTCTCAAAGTCTCTTCCGTTGTTCAGTCACTCAGTCGTGTCCAACTCTGCAACCCCATGAAAAGCAGCATGCCGGGCTTCCCTGTCCTTCACAAACTCCCAGAGTCTGCTCAAACTCATTTCTGCTGAGTCAGTGATGCCATCCAGCCATCTCATCTTCTGTTGCCCCCTTCACCCCTGCCCTTAATCTTTCCCAGCATCAGGGTCTTTTCCAATGTCTCTTCTAATATTGGGTTTTTTTTAAGTCCACGACTTCTGATTTTAACATTATCACATGCATTTCTCTCCTCTATTTCCTGAAGCTTCACTAGGATAAAGTGCAGGTATTTTTCAGAAACCCTAAACCCACAAGATGGAGAGATCAAGAAAAGGCATGTTCTCAGTGAGCAATCTCAGCTGCTGCTTGGAAGCCAGAGGGTCAGTGGAGCAGTGGCCACTGACTCAGCTCTGCAGAACAGAGCAAGGGAAGGAGGCTGATTCACTCTGAAACCCTGGAAAGTTTAGGATTTGGAGGCAGCAGCTATGTCAGAAGAGGCGAAGAACTGGGCTTGAAAAACAGAGCAACTTATTTAGACTTGTGTACGGGGCATTTCTGAAACCTCACTCACACACTACTTCTTTAAACCTCTCTCTTTAATAAAAATATTTTATTTTTATTCAGAGAAACACTATAATAGGAATGAAAGAGAATTTTAAAAAAAGTTGAACAGACAGATGGAAAAGAAGCACTAGAGGAGAGAGAGAGTGAGGGAATAGAAAAAAAGCTTTAAAAATGATAATATCCTCATAAAGAATGAAACTAGCAGGTGTGAAGAGAGGAGGCAGAGAGAAGAGGGAGAACCGTTTGCATACTCACCTATACATTTTAGGGGGAGGAGAGTCTTCAGAACTTTCTTGTTGCTTCATCTAATAGTGATATTTAAATGCAATCAACTCTTCATGAACAAGAATGCAGAAATCATTCTAAAAATTTCAGCAGTCATGCATTGTGTCTAAATAACCTATTCTGCTTCCTTTGAGCATAGGCAAGTGATTATCCTTCATCACCTGGAGAACCAGCCAGACTTGGTCAATAATGGCACATGTTCTTTGTAAGCTGATGAAATAGCTATGCTTTGTTTAATAAATCAAAAGTCTAACTCAGCTTTTAATGAATCAACTTGGTGATTCTTGGTGATTGTGAGCAAGTGGTGTATGTGTGTTAAGTCACTTCAGTCATTGTCAACTCTTTTTGACTCCATGGGCTATAACCTGCCAGGCTTTTCTGTCCATGGGTTTCCCCAGGCAAGAATACTGGAGTGGGTTGCCATGCCCTCCTCCAGAGGATCTTCCAGCCACAGGGATCAGACTCGAGTTTCTTATGTCTTTTGTCTTGACAGATAGGTTCTTTACCCCTAGTATCACCTGGGAACATGTGATCTACCTCCACAATAGTATAGACTGTGTGTGTCAGCTAGCTTAGTTTCACTGCCAAATCTCTCGCCCTCCTCCCTGAATCCCTCTAGAATTAGTCCCGAGGCTAAGACCAACAGAGGTAAGTGATGCCCCAGTGGTGTACAATTTAGATATTCACTGTTACGGTCTGAGACTTTTATTTTTAGGACTGAAATTCCTGAGCCACTATATCTTTGTCAGGTTTCAAAGAAAAAAAGATCTGAAAGTGCATGTGGTTTCTGACAGCTCTTTGTTTCTCTAACCACTTTCAAATCTCCAAAGAGTTCTCGAACAAGTAGTTTACCTGACAGACCCTACTTTTCAACCCATGCTTTCATGCATGCCAAGTTGCTTCAGTCGTGTCTGACTCTTTGGCACCCCATGGACTGTAGCCTTCCAGGTTTGTCTGTCCCTGAGATTCTGCAAGCAAGAATACTGGAGTGGCTTGCCATTGCCTACTCCAGGGTTTCAACACATGGTACCTACTATTTCCTGTGTCTGAAGTTTCCTCGTGGCTTAATTTACTCAAAATGATTACCACCTTGCACAGATGAAATGCGTGGGAAGGTTGAAGGCCACACAGTGGCTTTCCCTTCTGATTTTAGACAACTATAACCATTTTAGCACGCCTCTTAACTCAATGCTCAGGGTTAGTCTATCAGGAATGATTAAGAAAGGGTGAGAAGAGAGGCATGTGCTAACAGATTTCAGTAAGCAAGTGTAGTAAGTGTTATTAATGATAATCTTAGGGATATTTTCCCTCTCTGTGTATTCTGGCTTTTTATTTTAATTTGACTTCAATTGTTGAGGATGAGGTTTAGCATAATCCCTGACTCTTGACATACTATCACCCACCTGGACCTAGCCTTCTTTCATTCAGTCATCTGTTCACTATTCGCTTACCTTCAGCTGATGTAATGAACAATCGTGGATACTTCTTTAAACTAGAAATCAACAAGTACTTGTATCTACCTATGTGCTTCTTCCCTCTCCCATCTTCCCTTCTCCCTGAAAGGGACCCCCACCCTCAATTCAGTATTGACAATTTATATACATTTTAAATACATAAATAGATTTCTAAAAATGGATATATATTTACACAACATAATGTTTAGTTTAATTGTTCTTAGACTTCATCAGACGGCTACCATATTCTGAGTGGTTTTCTGAGACTTTTCATTCAGTATTGGATCCCTAAGAGTCATCCAAGAAATTGCTATATAACATTTTTGGATAGTATTTTGGGGTGAATTTATCTCTATTTATGCCTTCTTTGTCTTTGGGTATTGGGGGTTTCTCCTGCACATTTTTATGTTATCACCAAACTTACTATGAACCTTTGTGTACAAGGTGTGTCTGTTCAAATTGTTCTCTACTCTAAAGTTACTGTTTTCCCTTCTTTAAGTAATAACTATTGCAGATGAGATTCCTTGAGAGCATGCAAAAATCCTATTTCTCCTCAAACATTGACCCATTAATTTTAGCATCCTCCTGTAGATTGTGCCTGCAACAATTATTACTATGTTGTTTGCCTGATGACAAGTTTGCAGTTCCTTCACTTCTTCTACATTTGTTAATTATGTTATTGTATTATAATAATATATTTAACAATATATAGTGTTATATATTAATATTATATTAATAAATCAATAACATGAATAATAGCACATTTTAATCATGATTATATTGTAAGGAAGAGCTATTTCTGCTCCTCCATTATAGTATATTTAATTCTTTGTCTTAGCACAGGTTCATGGATATTTATTTTATTTTTTTATTATCTTGTGATATTATCATTCAGCTAGTTCTGGTTTTGGCAAGTGATTGCTCATTCAGGAGTCTTCTGCACCCTTTTAAGTTGACCCATCCTTTTTTAAGCACTTATTTTCTTGCACTACAAGATATTCCAAGGACTGGGACTTGCTCCTTAGGAACCTTGTATTTTCCCTGACTTGGCCCTGGATAAATGACTTTTATAAGGAATAACTGATTACTTTTGTTGAAGAGTGGTGTTTAGAAACCAAGATCTGGGCACTATGTATGCTCAGTGCAACTATTTTGTCACTGCTCCTAGGTCTTTTCAGTGGACAGAATTATGAGATGTATGTGTGTATGAATGGATTCATACACATACATATGTTCCCTTAGCTTTGAATAAATGGAGTGTTTGCCTCATGTCCAAATCTAACCTGTTAAGTCACAATTTAATTTTCCCTTTGTCCCATAAAATCAACCTTGACACCCCAAGCTAGAAGGAACCTTTCACTTTTCTGAAACTGCATAGACCTTCATCTGTATCCTATGTTCTTTTCTTCCCATGTGTGTTAGTCGCTCAGTTGTGTTTGACTCTTGGCAAGCCCACGGACTGTAACCCTCCAGGACCCTCTGTCCATGGAATTCTCCAGGCGAGAATACTGGAGTGGGTAGTCATTCTCTTCTCCAGGGGTCTCCCCAACCCAGGGTTGAAGCCAGGTTTTCTGTATCACAGGCAGATTCCTCACCATCTGAGCTATCAGAGAAGTCGCCCCCTCCACCTTTTGTTAATCTCTTCATTACACTTGATACTAGATTGTAAGTGCTCTAAAAGAAGGATCCTATTTTAATTCTGTTTACATAGGACTTTTTATAGTTCTTTACATACAGAATTAACAATAGAGCCACCTCTTATGGGAAGTTACACATTTTGAAGCAGGCAATTATTTTCTTTGTGAAAATGAATTAATTTCAAAAAGAACTTTAGATCTCATTACAATAAGGCAGTTTAAGAGGAAACAAAATTGATAAAACATGTAGAAGAATGTTTATAACATTTTAGGTGTAAAATATGTGTGAATTCCATCCCTATCCCTTAACAAAACTACTTTCTCACAGAAGATCTTGTAATCTAAGTTAATTAATCCATTCTAAAGAAGCAGCCAACTTCTTATTCCCTTATTATGTCCCAGGAAGTTAAAAAGTCTTTAGAAAAGTATTTAAAAAATTAACTCAGGACAGAATGGGTTAAACATTATAAACTATTCATTTTCTAAATAAGGCTGAATATTTATTTTGTTCATTTAATTATGAGAAATAATCAGCATTGGCATTTTCTTCTTTCCTATTGAGACTTCATTTTTATATTTTTAGAATAATGGTTAAGTCAGACTCTTTAAAGGATGTTTAATAAGCTCTTTTTCTTTTTTCTTTTTGCACAAGCTAGGCAGGAAGCCCAGCTGGCCATATTAACATATTGTCATCTCATCAAAATACTTTTGAGATGTATGAGTTGGTGAGTGTGTGTGGTTGTGAAGTTAAAAATCTTTTATTGTAGGCTCTATTTTTTCTTTATTCTCTATCACTGAATTGGCAAACTATGTCATATAGACCATATTTCATCCCTAGGCATACCAGAGATTCATTCAGCGAAACATCTTTATTACTTTGTGATTCTGATCTTATTTCCTGGTATTAGACCATGTAATTGTTGATGACAAAGTTAAGAAATACACTGGCTTTAACAACTGCCAGAAAAATGATTTGTTTGTCTTTTCTATTTGCCTCCTCTTCTCAGAGATGGGGACGTTTGACTCCACCATCAGCCCTTTAGAATCAATTTTGACCTCAAAGAGAGAGATTTAAAGTGTTTACCACTCAGTGGTGCATGTCTGCATGCTTAGTCCCTTAGTCCGTTAGTCATTGTGTGCATGCTTAGTCCCTTAGTCCGTTAGTCATGTCCTTCTGTGATCCCATGGACTGTGGCCCGCTGGGCTTCTCTGACTAAGGGATTTCCCAGAAAAGGGTACTGGAGTGGGTTGCCATTTCCTTCTTCACCACTCTCTGGTGCTTAGACTCAAATTCTGTCTTCTTGAGCTTTGAATGGTGCTGGGCTTCTGAATTTTTCTCCTGGGGCCAGATTCCCAATTTCCCATCTAGTCATTGCTACTGAACCTCATCTTTTTCCCTGTCCCAGCAAAGAGCCTGATTTCTAACTCTCTCTGAGACCTGGGAATCTGCCCCTCTTAACAGATAACCTCCCAGGGACAGGGGATTGCTCCCCAAGAATCTCCTCAGCTGTTCCTTAGACACCTGGTTGAATTTCTCAGAACTGCTAGAAACACTTTATACCACACAAATGTGTTCAGACTCTAGGAGATGTAATTTTAATCCTGCCCAATTCAGTTCAACTTAACAAAGATTTATTAACCAACTTCAGGGCCTGATCTTATACTAGAGTCTGGGAATATAAAGATAAATGACACATAAGAATGCTCTTAAGGAGTTCCTAGTCTTCTTGAGGACATTGAGGTATAAATATTCTCCAACCATGTATGTTAAGAACTAGATATATATATATACCTAATCAGAGAGAGGATCAGCTCTGTAGTCCACCATCTGTGAGGGAAACATGAAGATAATCAAGCTTTCATGTGTGCTGACTGCATAAGCATCATGCCTGAGTTTTGTCCTTTGACTATTCGAAAATATGGTAGATTGCATTATTGGCTCCATTTTATATCTATATCTGTGTATATATACGTACACTTTTTGACTAGACCGCATGGCGACAGTCACCTGCCACATCCCATTACTTTGGGAAATTAGTGGACATAATACAAGCAGGTGAGTGGGATAGATTTGCACATTGGAGTTTGTGTTTTGTGCTGCTACCGTTGCTAACAAGAGGTGCTCATGGAAGTCTGCCAGTCCGCAGAGGAGACTGAAAGGCACATGAAATAAAGTTGCTCCACGTAAGCTATCTTGGTCAAGCTACCCAAGAGCAGCAACCCCAAATGACATACATATGCACAAGAAAGTCCAGCTGAGATCAGCTCAGCCCTGGCCTCATGATCTATAAAAATTACAGATCATAACTATAAAAATTAAATATCATTGTGCTCAGACCTTAGTTTTGGTGAAGTATTATGCAGGGAGAGTTAGCCACACAGGAATCACTGAAACTGTTGACCAATTTATTAGAGTTATATTTTAGAAAGATCATCATTTTGACAGTAATGTTGACAGGGAAGAGATCAGAAGTAGACTGACAAGGCTAGATCACAATATTTGGATAAGAGGTTGTAACAGTGAAAAACAGAATGGACTCAAGAGTAATGTAAGATGTAGGTCACAGCAATTTATTGATTACAGTTGGAGGAGAGGATGGAGTTGAGAATGCCTTATTGATTTCTGGGTTAGGTTACTGACAAAGTGGATTACAATAAACAGCAGTTCAGAAAGGTTTATTAATGGACATGAAACAACAAGTCAGTAACCCATTCCCTTCTAAGCAGAGATAACTAGAAGTAGTGAATTCAGTCAAGTCTTGATGTAAATGACCTGAGAACAAGACCTGGCAGACATACTAACGGTGATTTTTGGTAGAAGATATCAAGAAATCTAACCTATTTTTCATGGCCTTTCTTGATTATTAACTATACACAAAAATAGAATTTAGAAATTTATAGGTCATGGATGGCTGGAGTGGACAGGCAAGACAAGATGACATTGCACAGGAGTGAGAGATCAAGACCATCCCCAAGAAAAAGAAATGCAAAAAGGGGAAATGGTTGCTTGAGGAGGCCTTACAAATAGCTGTGAAAGAAGAGAAGCAAAAAGCAAAGGAGAAAAGGAAAGATATACCCATTTGAATGCAGATTTCCAAAGAATAGCAAAGAGAGATAAGAAAGCCTTCCTCAGTAATCAGTGCAAAGAAATAGAGGGAAACAATACAATGGGAAAGACTAGAGATTTTTTTAAGAAAATTAGAGCTAACAAGGGAATATTTCATGCAAAGATGGGCTCAATAAAGGAAACTATAAGCAAGGTGAAAAGACAGCCCTCAGAATGGGATAAAATAATAGCAAATGAAGCAACAGACAAGAGATTAATCTCAAAAATATACAAGCAACTCCTGCAGCTCAATTCCAGAAAAATAAATGACCCAATCAAAAAATGGGCCAAAGAACTAAACAGATATTTCTTCAAAGAAGACATACAGATGGCTAACAAACACATGAAAAGATGCTCAACATCACTCATTATCAGAGAAATGCAAATCAAAACCACAATGAGGTACCATTTCATGCCAGTCAGAATGGCTGCTATCCAAAAGTCTACAAGAAATAAATGCTGGAGAGGGTGTGGAGAAAAGGGAATGCTCTTACACTATTGGTGGGAATGCAAACTAGTACAGCCACTATGGAAAACAGTGTGGAGGTTCCTTAAAAAACTGGAAATAGAACTGCTATATGACCCAGCAATCCCACTCCTGGGCATACACACCGAGGAAAGCAGAACTGAAAGAGACACGTGCACCCCAATGTTCATTGCAGCACTGTTTATAGTAGCTAGGACATGGAAGCAACCTAGACGCCCATCAGCAGACGAATGGATAAGAAAGCTGTGGTACATATACCCAATGGAATATTACTCAGCCATTAAAAAGAATACATTTGAATCAGTTAATGAGGTGGATGAAACTGGAGCCCATTATACAGAGTGAAGTAAGCCCAAAAGAAAAACACCAATACAGTATACTAACGCATATATACGGAATTTAGAAAGATGGTAATGATAGCCCTATATGCAAGACCGAAAAAGAGACACAGATGTATAGAACAGACTTTTGGACTCTGTGGGAGAAGGCGAGGGTGGGATGATCTGAGAGAATAGCATTGAAACATGTATATTATCAATTGTGAAACAGATCGCCAGTCTAGGTTTGATGCACGAGACAAGTGCTCAGGGCTGGTGCACTGGGATGACCTAGAGGGATGAGATGGGGAGGGAGGTGGGAGGAGGGATGGGGAACACATGTAAATCCATGGCTGAGTCATGTCAATGTATGGCAAAAACCACTACAATATTGTAATTAGCCTCCAACTAATAGAAATAAATGAAAATAAAATTAAAAAATTAAAAATTAAGAAAAAAATAAAGGACAGAAACAGTATGGACCTAACAGAAACAGAAGAGATTAAGAAGAGGTGGCAAGAGTACACAGAAGAACTATACAAAAAAAAAAAATCTTCATGACCCAGATAATCACGATGATATGACCACTCACCTAAAGCCAGACATCCTGTAATGCAAAGTGAGCCTTAGGAAGCATCATCACAAACAAAGCTAGTGGAGGTGATGGAATTCCAGTTGAGCTATTTCAAATCCTAAAAGATGATGCTGTGGAAGAGTTGCACTCAATATGCCAGCAAATTTGGAAAACTCAGCAGTGGCCACAAGCCTGTAAAAAGTCAGTTTTCATTCCAATCCCAAAGAGAAGCAATGCCAAAGAATGCTCAAACTACTGCACAATTGCACTCATCACACACTCTAGCAAAGTAATGCTCAAAATTCTCCAAGCCAGGCTTCAACAGTAAGTGAACCATGAACTTCCAGATATTCAAGTTGGATTTTGAAAAGGCAGAGGAACCAGAGATCAAATTGCCAACATCCATTAGATCATCAAAAAAGTGAGGTCCAGAAAAACATC
Organism: Odocoileus virginianus; assembly: GCF_023699985.2. NCBI lineage: Eukaryota > Metazoa > Chordata > Mammalia > Artiodactyla > Cervidae > Odocoileus > Odocoileus virginianus. The sequence goes on from NC_069682.1 coordinate 2,366,392, forward strand.
TATTTCTGCTTTTTTTTTTACTATGCCAAAGCCTTTGACTGTGTGGATCACAACAAACTGGAAAATTCTTCAAGATATCAGAAAACCAGACCACCTGATCTACCTCTTGAGAAATCTGTATGCAGGTCAGGAATTAACGGTTAGAACTGGACACTGAACAACAGACTGGTTCCGAATTGGGAAAGGAATACATCAAGGCTGTATATTGTCACCCCGATTATTTAACTTATATGCAGAGTACATCATGAGAAACGCTGGACTGGATGAAGCACAAGCTGGAATCAAGATTGCTAGGAGAAATATCAATAACCTCAGATATTCAGATGACACAACCCTTATGGCAGAAAGCAAAGAAGCACAAACGAGCCTCTTGATAAAAGTGAAAGAGGAGAAAAAAAGTGAAAGAGGAGAGTAAAAAAGTTGGCTTAAAACTCAGCATTCAGAAAACTAAGATCACGGCATCTGGTCCCATCACTTCACAGCAAATAGATGGGAAAACAGTGGAAACAGTGACAAACTTTATTTTGGGGGGCTCCAAAATCACTGCAGATGGTGACTGCAGCCATGATATTAAAAGATGCTTCCTCCTTGGAAAAGTTATGACCAACCTAGACAGCATATTAAAAAGCAGAGGCATTACTATGCCAGCAAAGGTCCTTCTAGTCAGAACTATGGTCTTTCCAGTAGTCATGTATGAATGTGAGAGTTGGACTATAAAGAAAGCTGAACGCTGAAGAATTGATGCTTTTGAACTGTGGTGCTGGAGAAGACTCTTGAGAGTCCCTTGGACAGCAAGGAGATCCAACCAGTCCATCCTAAAGGAAATCAGTCCTGAATATTCATTGGAAAGACTGATGCTGAAGCTGAAACTCCAATATTTTGGCCACCTGATGTGAAGAGCTGACTCACTTGAAAAGACCCTGATGCTGGGAAAGATTTAAGGTGGGATCAGAAGGGGATGACAGAGGATGAGATGGTTGATGGTATCACCGACTCAATGAACCTGAGTTTGAGTAAACTCTGGAAGTTGGTGATAGACGAGGAGGCCTGGTGTTCTGCAGCCAACGGCATCACAAAGAGTCAGACACAACTGAGCGACTGAACTGAAATTATGTCTGAAGACTGGAAAGTCATGTCATAGACTATTATTAACATAGTAAGAAATGGGTATTTCTAAAATGGAAATGCATCTCTATGAGTAGTGTCTCTATATACATTGTTCAGGTGGCACTTGTGGTAAAGAGTCCACCTGCCAATACAGGAGACATAAGAGACAAGGGTTTGATCCCTGGATCAGGAAGATACCCTGGAGGAGGGCATGGCAATCCACTCCAGTATTCTAGTCTGGAGAATCCCATGGACAGAGGAGCCTGGTGAGTTACATACAGTCCATATGGTCACAAAGAGTTGGACACAACTCAAGCAATTTAGGATACATGCATACATTGTTCAGAAAAAAATCTTCTCTGTAAAATGTGAAACCAAAATTCGGGTAAATGATGGAGAAAAGTGGTCTTCTGGGTACATGTGTCTCACTGTCTTTGATTCTTCCATGAACATTTCACCTGTGACTGGTGACTTCCTACTTCCTTTGTATTATTAAGTTTTGGTTTGGGGTAAAATATATAATTTTGTGAGTCTTCTTGGACAATTCAATACCTTGTGTTCTCAAAACATGGATGTCAGTGCTGGAGTGTGGCCAGGGAGAGATCCGCAAACTTGACTGAAGATGATGCTAAAAAAGCAAACAGTAGTTTTTGTCATACATTGAAATGAATTAGCCATGAATTTACACGTATTCCCCATCCCAGTCCCCCTTCCCACCTCCCTCTCCATGTAAAGTAATTAGCCTCCAACTAATAAAAATAGATGGGGAAAAAAAAAAAAGCAAACAGAAGCCACCAACCAGGACCTGGTACTTCACCTATTCACAGTTAGTGAATATTCTTTCAAAGACAGGCTCCTCACAGTGGGTGTGAGCTACCTGACTATGTTAATGAACAAGGCTGGGGATTGACTTGTTAAGATAAAGGCTTTCTTTGATTACAATATGAGAACACTGTGGATGGAGTGAGCACTGGAAATTGCCAGAAAGAGATGGTGCAGTTCTCAGAAGAAGTAAGAGATATTAGGCAAACAGATAATAGTTGGTCTTAATGAAACTCTGATTGGCACAAAGTTTCAATGTTCAGATAGGTTTGCTGTCAAGTCTTTTCTTGGTCTAGAATCACTTGAAATGTTGTGTGTTTGCCGCTTTACTCTTTTTAGTGGGCTTATGTTTTATTTCTCCCCAAGATATTATTAACTTCTTAAGAACAGAAGTGTGTTGTACACCAGTGATTCTCAAAGTGAGCTCATACAAATCCCTAATAAAATGCAGATTCTGACCCACCATGTCTGGGTTGGAACCTGAGAATCTGAATTTCCAAACAACATCTCAGGTGTTGTGATGCTGCTGGTCTATGGACCACATTGGGTAACACCAGTCTAGCTCTAGAAAAATCATTTATAACAGTATGAACATCTCGCAGCTGTTTATTATGGGTCCTTAATTATAGGAATTATTCCCATGGCTACCTTCCATAAAGAAATTTCCCATTTGAGAAAAGCTTTCACAGTCTTTTCTTTCTTCCTTCTAGAGAACAGAATAAATCACAGAGAAACTCATGGAGCAAAACCATGCCTTCCTCCCTACTCACCATGAAGTGGCTGCTAGTTGGTTTGAAATGGAAATATGACTTCCTCCAGTGGCAATATGTTAATTAATTGTCCTCAGCAAACTAAACTGCATGCATAAAAGGGCTTTTTTGGAAAAGTACTTTTGAAGAAATTTCAAGGCATCTAATTTGTCTTCCTTTTTCATGTCCCCTATTTCATAGGGCACAGCTAAAATCTCCCCAACCATGGGGTCCTTGTTCATGTAGGTAAGACTCATCTGTCCTGTTGATTTAGAGATGATATCATTTATTGGGTTTCACTATTATTTATTTATTTCCCATGCTTGACTTGTCTCCCCTTGAAAGTGTTAAGCTCTTGGAAGTCATGGGTGGTAATACCAACATTTACATCAATTAAGAATCAAATACTTAACTATGTGTCAGGCATCATCCCATGGATTTTCTGTACAATATTTCACACAGTATTCTCAACACCTCTATTATGCCTATTTCACAGATGAGAAAAGTAGAAGCTTAAAGGGGATAAAAAATATACCTGAGACATGTCATCTGCCACTCAATAAACGTTCTCTGGTGCTTTGCAGGTGGCTCAGTGGGTAAAGAATATGCCTGCAATGCAGGAGACAAGATGCAGGAGATGCGGCTCTGATTCCTGTGTCAGGAAGATTCCCTAGAGGAGGGCATGGCAACCCACTCCAGTATTCTTGCCTGGAGAATCCCATGGACAGAGGAGCCTTTTGGGCTACAGTCCACAGAGTCATGTAGAGTCACATTTGGCTGAAGCAACCGAGGACACATGCACTCATGCTCCTATTCTCCATTTCTTCTCTTGCACAGAATCACAGTTACATTTGGGGCAACAATGTGGTTAACTAAAAGATTCCCTTTCCCAGCCACTCTTGAAGCTAGGTTTGCATGTTTCTATGGCATTGTAAATGTAAGCCCAAGTGTGGTAGAGGACACGAAGATGTGTAAAAGAAGCTGAGATGATGAGGAGAGAAACACTTTTTGAGAAAAGCATTTATCATTCTTCTGACTTCTTTCCTTCTTCAGGCCTTGAGTGAGAGAGTCAAAGTCGCTCAGTCGTGTCCGACTCTTTGTGATCCCATGCACTATATACTCCATGGAATTCTCTAGGCCAGAATACTGGAGTGGGTCGCCTTTCCCTTCTCCAGGGGATCTTCCCAGCCCAGGAGCTGAACCCAGGTCTCCCCCATTGCAGGCAGATTCCTTACCAGCTGAGCCACCGGGGCCTGATCCTTTAATGACTTCAAGCTCTGGCAGATGACCTTGGGATGAAGGCTACCCACTGGTAAGTTGGAGCAAAAAATAGGAAGATCCTGAGTCCTTGGCGATCAGAAAGCTACATTTCTAGTGCAGCACTACTAGCTGCAGACGTCTGTTACATGAGGGAGAAGTTCAGAGATATCACTGAGATTCAGTTCTATATGCATATTTTCTTCCTACTCTAAGTGGCTGGTCCCATGATATGCACATTATATGTACTACTTAACTAGGATGCAAAATGGACTTCTTGTTGAGAAGAAAAAAACCCAGTATATTTTCTGTACTCAAATATCCCTTCCCAGAATTTTCTTGGAAGAAAAGCAATGACAAACTTAGTGTGTTAAAAAGCAGAGACATCACTTGCCAACAAAGGTCCACATAGTCAAAGCTGTGGTTTTTCCAGTAGTCATGTGCAGATGTGAGAACTGGACCATAAAGAAGGCTGAGCACTCAAGAATTGATGTTTTCAAACTGTGGTGCTGGAGAAGAAGACTCTTGAGTGTCCCTTGGACAGCAAGGAGATCAAACCAGTCAATCCTAAAGGAAATCAACCCTGAAAGTTCACTGGAAGGACTGATGGTGAAGCTGCGGCTCCAGTATTTTGGCCGTCTGATGTGAAGGGCTGACTCATGGAAAAAGACCCTGATGCTGGGAAAGATTGAAGGCAGGAGAAAGGGGCGACAGAGGATGAGATGGTTGGATGGCGTCATCGACTCAGTGGATGTGGGTTTGAGCAAGCTCTGGGAGATAGCGAAGGACAGGAAAGCCTGGTGTGCTATAGTTCATGAGGCTGCAGAGTCAGACATGACCTAGTGGCTGAACAAGAGCAACAATACTTTTTGTTGCAGACAACCTGGCCTGGACAACCTGGTAGAGAGGGGACTGGACTGCATCTGCCTCTGGAGATACAGACTGCTTTTTGGGTGATTGTCCCCTCTCTCCTAGTTGTGGTTCAAAGTAGCTGTTTTCAGTGAACCTGAGTGTGCTCTGAACCCTTGCTATGGGTTCTGAGTCCATGGGGTCACAGAGTCAGACATGACTGAGAGACTGAACAACAGAATTTCCTTGCAGATCCAGCAGGTCAAAGCCAGGATACACTGATGCTCCCCTCAAATAATTAGAAAATGTACTAAAGATATTTCTTGAAGTTTGGAAATGCTTCTCAAGATTTGCATTTCATTTATTGGTGTTCCTGCACTCTACATTTTTGTCATTTGCAATCCAGACATCTGAAGTTGCCACTGTCATTTGTACGTTGATTTGGCAAATATTTATAAAGCATCTGTTGTACACCAGGAGCCATTTGGTTGCTGGGGACAGAAGAGTGAACAAAATAGACAACATTCCTCATATTCCTGATAAAATAGACAATATTCCTGTTTGTGTGGGAAGGTGTGGGGAGAGGACAAATAATAAACAGTAAGTCATTTAGTATATTTTTATGGAGAAAATAAAATGGAGTAAGGTGGATAGTGTTGCCAGGATTGGGAAATTTGCCTGAAACAAGTAGGAGAGCAAATTAAGGAATATTTGCTTTCTTCTTTTTTAAACACCTTTTAATTAGTTAGTTTTTGGCTTTCTCTGGTTGTGGTGAGTGAGGGCTATCTTCCAGCTGCAGTTCACGCGAAGCAGAGCAAGACCCCGTGGCCCTTGCCGCCCCACCATGCCCTCTGCCTGCCTCTTCTCTGTGGAAAACTTCAGTCAAAGGATAAGTTTAACCAGAGAAGTGAGAAGTGCAGAAACAAAAAGAACCGTCAAAGGAGACCGAATAATAATAATACAGTCATTAACCATCGTGGAAGACCTTTACGTCTTTCTCAAGGACTCTAGCTAGTATTCTGAGCCAATTCCTGTGAGCTGACTTACAGGAACTGAAACCACAAGTGGAGGAAGTTAACTACAAGGATGACCAGAAGCTACTCATCAGCTGCCACTGTTCTGAGAACTGGCCTCAAAGAAATGGAAACAATCGGGCCCTGCAACTGAGGGTTATCTATACCTAAAACAATCAAGATGACATCAGTCAGACCACCACTGACCACTTTCAAGATGACTGGGAGGGATGACTGTGTTGTTTCTGCATGTGGCCCCCCACTCCCACCCCTAGTTGCCAGCATCTGAAATAAGGCAAACTTTCCCTTCCACTAACCTGGCCTGTTTACTGGCTCTTAAGTGGTGAGCAGCTGGGCCCCCTAGCCCTTAGGCAACACGTGGGCTTCTTGTGGTGGCGGTCTTTCTTGGGATGGCTCTCGGTGCGTGGACTTCAGTGGCTGTGGCACCGAGGCTGGGTTGCTCTGCGGCATGTGAAATCTTCCTGTACCAGGAATTGAACCTATGTCCCCTGCATCGGCAGGCACATTCTTTACCACTGGACCACCAGGGAAATCTTGTTTTCCGTATATAGCTGCCAATATATGTTTTTTAGTTTGAGAATTAACATATATTCTATTGACAGAGATTGATACATTTCTGAAAAGTTTCTGCTTTATTCTTGACAGCTTAAAAAACTTTCTTGAGACCTGCCTGAACATCTGTTGTCCACCAGTCCCAATTGGACAGTAACTGATTTGCTTTTTCTCTTCTTTCTGCTGTGAATGTGAATGTCAGTCCATCAGGAGCTCAAGTACTTCATTCCTCAAGTGAAACTGTACCTTACTAAACCAATCTGGGGGAGAGAATGAGAATCAATGAATAATTGGGTGTGCATGGGTGGGTGTGTGCCTACCTCAGGTGTCTATATATGTCTGAAATGAGAACTGCAGATCAATCCTGATATTTATTTGGTCAAAAGGTTTATGTTACTAAATGTCCAACCCCAATTCCTCTCAGTCCTCTTAAAGTGTAAACTTGGGCCCAATAACCTGTGGTCTGTGACGCTAACGGAGATGGAAAGAGAAGCAGGATGGAATCTGAAAGTAATGGAAGGAAAGGTAGTGAGGCGGCTGCTAAATGTTAGATGTAAAGATAGATAGTGCAGCCCCTTCCATTTTGATTTCATTTTCTTCATCTAATGATCAAGTGAGAGTCCAGATGATCTGTAGGTCAAGTATTTCCTAGAAATAAGAAATCCAGGGCTAATAGTCCTTCTTTTTGCCCTAGGACTAAACCCATCTGCCTAGCACAAACCAACAGAAACCAACTTTTCTGTCATTATCTTAAGCCTCTTAGAATCTTATGGTGATTGGTAATATTTATCATTGGAATTAAAGCTAACAACTTCTTATCACTAATCTGGAAATATAGGTACTTCTAGGACCATATACTGAAGAGGACTGCAAGTGGAATTTTGAATCTGTGATATATAAATCACTATATATACCATTGCTATATCATTATGCCCTGATCTGGTTTCTCAACATCTAATTGTACCCTAAGATCTGATAGTTTGCTACTTCCTGTTAATGAGACAATTATTAATAAATATTTTTATTAGTCTTAGTGTTTTATGTTGGGCAGAATTCCCTAGAAGCAGAGACTGAAATAGTGATTCAGGAGTAGATGATTAATTGAAGAAGAGTTCTCAGGAGAAAAGGGATGAGGAAACCACATTAGAACAGGGCAAATAAAGTAAGCAGGGACATGGTCTCTGCTGGAATCTGGTCTTCCTTGATCATGCAGGGAGCTCTGGAGCATGAGGTGTAACATTCTCCCCCAGTCTTTTGTATCCCACCGCTGTGTTCATCAGTTGCTGACTGTGGTGGGTCCTTCTTCCGTGCTGACTGTGGTGGGTCCTTCTTCCGTGGGTTTATAACCTCCCACAGAAGATAGCTCCCATTGACTGAGGGCAACTCTATCCTGCTGGGAGCCACTGGCAACCAGTATTTAAAGAAGTTGTACCCCAGTGTCCATTGCAGCACTGTTTATACTAGCCAGGACATGGAAGCAACCTAGATGCCCATCAGCAGATGAATGGATAAGAAAGCTGTGGTAAATATACACAATGGAATATTACTCAGCCATTAAAAAGAATTCATTTGAATCAGTTCTAATGAGATGGATGAAACTGGAGCCCATTATACAGAGTGATGTAAGTCAGAAAGAAAAACACCAATACTGTATACTAACGCATATATATGGAATTTAGAAAGATAGTAGTGATAACCCTGTATGCGAGACAGCAAAAGAGACACAGATGTATAGAACAGTCTTTTGGACTCTGTGGGAGAGGGCGAGGGTGGGATGATACGGGAGAATGGTATTGCAACATATAAATTATCATATATGAAATGATTTGCCAGTCCAGGTTTGATGCATGATACAGGGTGCTCAGGGCTGGTGCACCGGGATGACCCAGAGGGATGGGATGGAGAGGGAGGTGGGAGGGGGTTTCAGGATGGGGGACACATGTACACCCATGGTGGATTCATGTCAATGTATGGCAAAACCAATGCATTATTGTAAAGTAAAAAAAAGAAAAGATAAAAAAATAAAGAAGTTGGTACATGGGAGCACCAGCCCATAGGAGCCCCAGCCTGATGGTAGGATCAGAAAACATCCACCACATTCCCTTTTCTCTTTTCCATCTGGGAAACCTTCCTGCTTGCCTTCTTCTATAGTATTCTTTCACATTGCCTTTCATTTTTTGTTAATACTCATGCTCTTCTTTGTTCCACTCCTAAAAGTTATGAACGACTGCATTATTCCTTGAATAACAGACCCAACCTGTGAAGGAGTAATGGCATCAGGAGAGAATAGAATTCTGAGTTTTTTTATCAAAGCACAATAAAATTTACAGTGTCCTGGGACCCTTTTGGTGTTGTGCAACTGACAACAGTATTCTAAGTCTACCTTTTTCAGCTTCTATTGGCTGTGCTATAAATAGTTTGGAATAAGAACTGTCATGTTTGTCTTTCTTACTTCCAGCTTCTAGCATGGTTCCTAGCACAGAGAAGACATTCATTGAAAGCTAATGTGTAACTGAATGAATGGTGGAGGTGAGTTTTGAGATATGAGCCTTCACTGTGTGGATCCTAAGATTCAAAAAGACTTAAAAGTGTTTGAAGGTCAGGCCAGTAATGCAAATGAGTGACGGAGTGGTTGGAGAGCCCATCCTATGTGGCAACAACTAATCAAATAGCGGGAGCTGGTTGGGAATGCTGGCCTAGATGTTTTGATATTTTTTGTCAAAAAAAAATCTAGAAATGTCTTTATTTTTAAATGTTATCAAGTAACTTAAAAGCAAATAACTCCATATTGGTGAGAATGGCCATCATCAAGAAGCCTACAAATAATAAATGCTGGAGAGGATGTGGAGAAAAGGGAATCCTTTTATTGTTGGCGGGAATGTAAATAGGTACAGCCACTGTGAGGAACAGCAACTGTGAAAGTTCTTTAAAAAAAACTAAAACTAGAGCTCCCCTTTATCCAACAATCCTAGACCTGGACATATATCATATATCCAGAGAAAACTATACTTCAAAAAGATACATTCATGCTAATATTGATAGCAGCACTATTTAAAATAGCCAAGACACAATTTAGGAAACAACCTGGATATCCATCAGCAGAGGAATGGATGAAGAAGACGTGGTGAATACGTACAATGGAACATCACTCAGCCATAAGAAGAACACTGTTGTTTGATCACTCAGTCTAGTCTGACTCTTTTGTGACCCTATGGACTGTAGCCTGACAGGCTCCTCTGTCCATGAGATTTCCCAGGCATGCATACTGAACTGGGTTGCCATTTCCTTCTCCATGAGATCCTCCCAAGCCATGGATCAAACCTGCATCTCCTGTGTCACAGGTGGATCGTTTACCACTGAGCCACCTGGGAAACCACTATAAAAAGAACAAAATATTGTCATTTGCAGAGATTATCATACTAAGTGAAGTAACTCAGAGGAAGAGAAATATCACATAATATCACTGATATATGGAACTTCTAAAAACTGATACAAATGAAGTTATTTACAAAACAGAAACAGATCTATAGACATGGAAAACAGAGGTACAGTTACCAAAGTGGGAAAGCAGGGTGGACAAATTAAGAGTTGGGACTAACATTTACACACTACTGTATATAAAAAGGTAACCAACAAGAATCTACTGTATAACACGGGGCGCTGTCCTCAATATCTGTGATAACCAAATGAGAAAAGAATCTAAAGAAGAATGAGTATATGTATAACTGAATCCTTTTTGCTATACAACTGAAACTAACATATTGTAACACTGTAAATCAACTACACTTCAGTAAGGAAAAAAAAAGAAAATCAAACAACTAACACTGTTAGGACCAAGCAATGCATTTATTAACTGAACTTCACATGAAAACTTTCAGCTTTGTCCTCTTCCATGGAGTATGTTCTGACTGATGATTACCATTTTGTTTTTCCTGTTTGGTTAATAACAAAAAATGAAAAAATAGACAGCAATATTCTCTATCATCTTCTACTAATCAAAAGTAGCTCAACCAAAAGCACCTCCCCCCCCCCCCAATGAAACTCACTTTTGAGTCCTTTTCTGTACCAGTGACACCTTATCTTCCTTTCTTTACTCCTGTCTATACTTACATGTTATTGTTCTTAAGGCTTCAACTCCTCAGCCATGTTGTGATCTCTTCTAGAAACCTTGAGATGGTCTATGATTATACCTCAAAAGGGGTCTGAGAATACCTATAAATTCCTTTGCAAAATTGTGTGTATGTATTTATGTTCACCTTAATGAGGAAGAATTTATAATTTCTATTAGATTCTAAAAGTTGTAGCCCTTGTCCTGGGTTATTTCATTCACTGTTGAAGCCTCATCTACATTTGGCTCTATCTTACAGTTGCATCATAATATGTTCCCTTCCCTTCATCTAAAAATATTTTAGTAGAATCTCACTGCCCTCAAAATCAAATGCAGATTTGTTGGTTAGCTTACAAGATCCATTATCATCATTTTTGGTATTTGCACCCTCTGTTTCACCAACTATAACTACTCACCGTCTCAAGTTCCTCCTGCTCCTGTGTGTGCACACATCTCCCTGCCCTTCTCACGCTCCTCACCCACAAGCACACCAGTCAGTCCAGTCGCTCAGTCGTGTCCGACTCTGTGCAACCCCATGGACTGCAGCACGCCAGGTTTCCCCGTCCATCACCAGCTCCCGGAGCCTACTCAGACTCATGTCCATAGAGTCAGTGAGGCCACTCAACCATCTCATCCTTTGTCGCTCTTTTCTCCTGCCTTCAATCTTTCTCAGCATCAGGGTCTTTTCAAATGAGTCAGTTCTTCGCACCAGGTGGCCAAAGTATTGGAGTTTCGGCTTCAGCATCAGTTCTCCCAATGAATATTCAAGACTGATTTCCTTTAGGATGGACTGGTTGGATCTCCTTGCTGTCCAGGGGGCTCTCAAGAGTCTTCTCCAACACCACAGTTCAAAAGCATCAATTCTTTGGCACTCAGCTTTCTTTATAGTCGAGTTCTCACAACCATACATAACTACTGGGAAAACCATAGCTTTGACTAGACAGACAGTTTTCGGCAAAGTAATGTCTCTGCTTTTTAATATGCTGTTGAGGTTGGTCATGGCTTTTCTTCCAAGGAGCAAGTGTATTAATTTCATGGCTGCAGTCACCACCTGCAGTGATTTTGAAGAAAATAAAGCCTGTCACTGTTGCTATTGTTTCCTTATCTATTTGCTATGAAGTGGTGGGACTAGATGCCATGATCTTAGTTTTTTGAATGTTGAATTTTAAGCGAACTTTTTCACTCTCCTTTTTCACTTCATTAAAAGTTTCTTTAGTTCTTCACTTTCTACCATAAGGGTGGTTTCATCTGTGCATCTGAGGTTATTGGTATTTCTCTTGGCAATCTTGATTACAGCTTGTGCTTCATCCAGACCAGTATTTTTCAAGATGCATTCTGCATATAAGGTACCAAGCAAGGTGACAATATGCAGGCTTGATGTACTCCTTTCCTGATTTGGAACCAGTCTGTTTTTCCATGTCCAGTTCTACCTGTTGCTTCTTGACCTGTGTGCAGATTTCTCAGGAGGTAGGTCAGGTGGTCTGGTATTCACACCTCTTTCAGACTTTTCCACAATTTTTTGTGATCCACACGGTCAAAGGCTTTGGCATAGTCAATAAAGCAGAAGTAGATGTTTTTCTGGAACTCTCTTGCTTTTTCAATGATACAGCAGATGTTGGCAATTTGATCTCTGGTTCCTCTGCCTTTTCTAAATCTATCTTGAACATCTGGAAGTTCATGTACTATTGAAGCCTGGCTTGGAGAATTTTGAGCATTACTTTACTAGCGTGTGAGATGAATGCAATTGTTCAGTAGTTTGAACATTCTTTGGCATTGCCTTTCTTTGGGATTGGAATGAGAACTGATCTTTTCCAGTCCTGTGGCCACTGCTGAGTTTTCCAAATTTGCTGGCATATTGATTGCAGCACTTTCATCATTTAGGATCTGAAATAGCTCAACTGGAATCCCATCACCTCCACTAGCTCTGTTCATAGTGATGCTTCCTCAGGCCCACTTGGCTTCACAGTCCAGGATGTCTGGCTCTAAGTGAGTGATCACACCATCATGGTTTTCTGGGTCATGAACATCTTTTTTGTATAGTCATTCTGTGTATTCTTACAACCTCTTCTTAATATCTTCTGATTCTGTTAGGTCCATACTGTTTCTGTCCTTTATTGCACCCATCTTTGCACGGAATGTTCCCTTGGTATCTCAAATTTTCTTGAAGAGATCTCTAGTTTTGCACATTCTGTTGTTTTCCTCTATTTCTTTGCATTGAACACTGAAGAAGGCTTTCTTATCTCTCCTTGCTATTCTTTGGAACTCTGCATTCAAATGAGTATGTTTCCTTTTCTCCTTTGCCTTTAGCTTCTCTTCTTTTCTCAGTTATTTGTAAGGCCTCCTCAGACAATCATTTTGCCTTTTTGCATTTCTTTTTCTTCAGAATGGTCTTGATCACTGCCTCCTGTACAATGTCATGAACCTCCATCCATAGTTCTCCATCAGATCTAATCCCTTGAATCTATTTGTCACTTTCACTGTATATAATCATAAGGGATTTGATTTAGGTCATACCTGAATGGCCTAGTGGTTTTCCCTACTTTCTTCAATTTCAGTCTGAATTTGGTAATAAGGAGTTCATGATCTGAGCCACAGTCAGCTACTGAGTCTTGTTTTTGCTGACTGTATAGAGTTTCTCCATCTTCAGCTGCAAAGAATGTAATCAATCTGATTTCAGTATTAATCATCTAGTGATGTCCATGTGTAGAGTCTTCTCTTGTGTTGTTGGAAGAGGGTGTTTGCTATGACCAGTGCATTCTCTTGGCAAAATTCTGTTAGCCTTTGCCCCGCTTCATTTTGTACTTCAAGGACAAATTTGACTCTTACTTCAGTCCTTTGAAGTAACTTTTGACTTCCTTCTTTTGCATTCCAGCCCTTCCAGTCCCGTATAATGAGGAGGACATCATTTTTTGGTGTTAGTTCTAGAAGGTCTTATAGGTCTTCATAGAACCATTCAACTTCAGCTTCTTTGGCATTAGTGGTTGGGGCATAGAATTGGATTACTGTGATATTGAATGGTTTGCCTTGGAAAAGAACAGAGAACATTTTGTCATTTTTGAGACTGCATCCAAATACTGCATTTCGGACTCCATTGTTGACTATGAGGGCTACTCCATTTCTTCTAAGGGATTCTTGCCCACAGTAGAAGATATAATGGTCCTCTGAGTTAAATTCCCCCGTTCCAGTCCATTTTAGTTCACTGATTATGAAAATGTTGATGTCATCAACCCATATGCACATAGATGGCTCATATTCATCCTTGGGGAGAGTTTGATCTAGGAGCAGATTCTAAGACAAGGACTTGACTGTTAGAGCTTTATTTGGGAGTTAATGCCAGAAAGCACAAGTAAAAAGCCAGGATGGAAGAAATTTTGTGAAAGGTGTATTATCAAGCCTTTTGCCACTGTGGGCAATTAGAGAAACTCTGTCCCACTGATGAGCTCTAAGAGGCAACATAGAACAACTCCAGAGTTAGATGTGAAGCATGAAAGGTAAGGTTTTTATGCAGCAGCTCCTGGAAGTCACTGATCTTGGGGGGACTTCCTTCAGCCACTGGGTGTGTCCCATGGCTGAGGAAAAAAAGCCCTCAATTGTTGTGTCTTAGGTTTTCCCGCTAAATGCGTGTAGCATAGAAAGGAATGCTGAGGGTACCTGGACAGGGTAATGTCAGTTTCATTATACACTCTGAAATGTACAGACTCCCCTGTAAACATACCCAATCAAAGTAAACTAAGCCAAGAGACATTCTCAAAATATCTTTCTCCCTCACTTGAGTTATGTAACTCTTTGTTTGCCCTCTTAGTGACCTCTGACAACTTCTGTAAATATATTAGCCACATAATTGAGAAAATATTTGTTAATTTGATGCCCCAGACTGGGTATTGTGCTAGGCAATTAGGACATGGCAGTGAGCATGGCAGGCATCCGACCATCAGTTACAGAAGTGATGACTGTCACACAACTGTAACTAGCTGACCATTTGTCTGCATCCAAGATGAAACAGTATCTTCATGCATTAATTCTCGGGCCTTACTCATTATCTGGCACAGAGCGTACAGTCAATAAACGCTGACCAGGGATGAGTGAGTAAATGAAGTACATTCTTCAGACTTATCTGAAGACTTTTATTTGGAAATTGTGAGCATGTGGAACAATTCCAAGTCGAGTTGGGCATTGAAATTCTACCAATAAGTGCAGATCTGGGATCACTGCCTTATTTGGGACATGCCATCTTGACTGGAGGCTTAATGTAATGTAGTAATCCATACCTAGCTGTAACCCAGAAGGAACATTCCACACAATTACAAATAGCATGTTTTTTTTTTTTTTTTTCAGTAAACTCAAAGCAAGCCAACTTTGCAGCCAGAATCACTGCAATTGATCAGCTATAATTAAATCCAGGCCTAAGAGACAGACTTTTAATCTTTAAAGTAATTCTCAATGTGAACCTGTAAAGGTATCTACCCTGGTAACCCAACTCCAGTATCTTCCTGGAGAATCCCATTAACAGAGGAGCTTAGCAGTCCACAGGCCATGGGGTCACAAAGGGTCAGACACAACCGCAGCGACTTAGCACACACACATGCAAACCAGAGCAGAGAGAATCACTTTCTGACCTTCTGGTGAAGGGAAGTGCAACATAATATGTGGAGAACTTTCTTGATTATTTTATCTTGACATAAGAACTTTCTTGATTATTTTATCTTGACATAAGAACTTTCTTGATTATTTTATATTGACATAATTGATTTTTTTTAAGAAAAAATTCAGTCTAACATAAAAAGTCCAAAGAAATATTTTCAGACAAGAATGGAAGTTCCATCGGAATCACACAATCAAAGACAGTAAAGAAGAAAAGGCATTTGAATTATTCTACAAATATAACTGCACTCTATTTCCACTTACTACTATTTTTCTGGAGATGTCTTGATACGCAAATGAACTCATTTTACTAAAGTGTTGTGATCGAGTGAGCCACCTGTTGGTCATTGTTGACAACTGAACCATAATTGAGTTACAATTTTGTTTTCCACATGACTTGCTGCTGGAATACACTGCAGAGCACTGGTTATTGAACTTTGATGTGTCTCAGGATCACCTGAAGAACTAATAAAGAATACACATGACTGTGTTTCTTGCAGCAGGACAAGGCCTGGCCCTTTGTCTCTTTACCAAGTTCTCACACCCACTGAAGTTTGGGAAACATTGCTATTCATTGTTTATTCCCTAAGTTATGTCAGATTTTTGTGACCCCATGGACACAAAAGGATCCTCTGTCTATGGGATTTCCCAGGCGAGAATACTGCAGTGGGTTGTCATTTCCTTCTCCAGGGGCTCTTCCCAATCCAAGGGTCGAACCCATGTCTCTTGCATTGGCAGGTGGATTCTTTACCACTGAGCCACTTGGGAAGCCCTAATGACTGCTATGGATTTTCTCAAATATTTTGAGCAATTATTTTATGCAGAGCACCTATGAAAAAGTTTTAAAAATTGGATCTTCCCAGATGGTGCAGTGGTAAGGGTTCACCTGCAGGAGACACAAGAGGCATAGGTTCAATCCCTGAGTCAGTATATCACTCAAAAAAAAAAAAAAAAAAAAAGATTATCAAAGAAAATCAAAAGTGTATTTTGCAAAAACAAGTGGAAACAATTCAAGTATCAGTCTAATGAAGAAGTAGCATTTCCTTTTGTTTTAATGCAGAAGAAACTATAGTTGAATTGTGTACTAAATGCTCATGGGAAACCTGCAAATTATTCTCAAAATAGTGGCTTATTAAATACTGGTCTAGGCTACAATCTTCCTTTATTTTTAGCCTTCCTCTGCTTTCTTGCTTAAATTCTAACTTTAAATCAGTGCCATGAACATTCAATATTCCAGACTTCTTTTCCAATCCATAGTTCTTTTTCTGATAATTTAAATTATTTTTTTATCTAAAAGCCATTTATTTAATTATTTTTATTTCATTAAAAATAAAATAGGTCATATTACGGATGGAGACTTAGCTCAAAAAATGATTTCTGTCTGTAGAAAACTTTTAAAAAGTACAAACCTCAGCATTAAATCAGTTCAGTTTAGCCGCTCAGTCGTGTCCGACTCTTTGCAACCCCATGAATTGCAGCACGCCAGGCCTCCCTGTCCATCACCAACTCCTGGAGTTTACTCAAACTCATGTCCATCGAGTCAGTGATGCCATCCAACCATCTCATCCTCTGTTGTCCCCTTCTCCTCCTGCTCCCAATCCCTCCCAGCATCAGGGTCTTTTCCAATGAGCAAGCTCTTCGCATCAGGTGGCCAAAATATTGGAGTTTCAGCTTCAGCATCAGTCCTTCCAATGAACACCCAGGACTGATCTTTAGGATGGACTGGTTGGATCTCCTTGAAGTCCAAGGGACTCTCAAGAGTCTTCTCCAACACCACAGTTCAAGAACATCAATTTTTCAATGCTCAGCTTTCTTCACAGTCCAACTCTCACATCCATACATGACCACTGGAAAAAACCATAGCCTTAACTAGACGGACATTGTTGGCAAAGTAATGTCTCTGCTTTTTAATATACTGTCTAGGTTGGTCATAACTTTCCTTCCAAGGAGTAAGTGTCTTTTAATTTCATGGCTGCGGTCACCATCTGCAGTGATTTTGGAGTCCCAAAAAATAAAGTCTGACATTGTTTCCACAGCATTAAATAACGTGGTTCAAATATGGAAAATTTTAGTTCAGCGTACATTGAAAAAGTTCTACAAAAATTGTAAACCTTACCACTTCAAACTCACTAAAATGGTTAAAAAAAGGAAAATAAAAAGATTGGTCACACCAAATATTGATGAGGATGTAGAACTACTGGAACTGTTTGGAATGTAAAATGGTATGACAAACTTGGGAAAAAGTCTTTTATAAAGTTAAAACATTGATGGTTATGATACAGTAAGTGCCCTCATGGGAGAAAGTGCATGTAAGAGAAATGAAACACATGTCCAGAAAAAGACATGTAAAGCATCTTCATAAAACTTTATTAATAACAGCCCAAACCTGAAAATAACTCAAATACTCATCAACTTGAAATGGATAAAGTAACTATGTTGTCTTCAAATAGTGTAATGCTATTCAGCAACACATAAGGATAAATTTCTAAGACACAATGGTGTAGATGAATCTCACAGTCATTATGCAGAGCAAAAGGAGATATAGCTGAGGAGATGATGTGTAATTTTATTTATAGGAAGTTTTAAAAGAGGCAAAAGTAATATACAGTGATAGAGATCAAATCAGAGGTTGCTCATTGGATTGATTAATTGGAGGCATGTGATATTGTGATTTATAATAAGAAATATGCTTGGTCTTTTTCCCTTTGGAATTTCCTAAGTGAATGCTAATGAGGTAACTTTTGGACTTCACCTAAGAATGGGGGGCTGGTTGTCAACTGATGTTCCAAGAATTGCTTGGTGATATATAGGAACTTTGCTCTGTCCCCCAACCCACATACATTGGAATTGAGTTCAGGAACTTAAATTAAGGCATTAAGGAACTTTCTAAGATGATTCAAATGTTCTCTTTGGAAGATACTATATTTTCAAATTGCATTGAATTTTATATTTAAGAGCTGTGCATTATACTGTATATAAGTTTTTAACCTCAATGAAAGTGAAAAATGTAGAATTTTGAATCTAGTGAAGTGTTTAAGCAGTTCACCATCTTAGACTAAAAGCCTGAGAGAAGCCTATGAATTGTCCTTTGCATTGCTGTGACCAATGGACATGTGTGTGTTCTCACATGCATGTATGGTGGGGACACTAATAAACCTTACAAAAGATATTTCAAAAGCTAGAGGTGAAGAGGCACTTGGATTTGATTTGGGGATAGAAGTAAAGATATTGATCTGAGGCCAGATTAAATGCTCTTTCTTCAACCAAGAGAGTTTGAATATTTAAAAAGTTGGATGTCCATGCCTATCCTCACAGGATCACAAGGGGTGTTGCTGATTCCAAGTGAAAACAAAGGTAGTTTACTTAGATTTGGAAAGGAATACACAGCAAAAACCAGAGGTAAAGGGAAAAGTGAAAGCAGATGAGCTTCCCAGGCTTTAGGTAAAGGTCCAAATGGACCTGAAAGAGGTGGGCATCCTCCTGTTGGTGAGATCATGCTAGGAATGCCTGGGAGACATTTAGAAAGGGAGGTGGCATGAGAATTAAACCCATCCCCTATCATCAGAGTTGCTCCTTGGATTTTTCAATGAAGCTTCATCAAACACAAGCAGAGGCAGGACTCCCTAACACTAAGTCTCTATCCATTGGACTTGTATAGTTATGGACAAATTTCTTCTGTTAAGAGAAAAGAATATGTCCCATCACAAACATATACATTACCATATTTAAAATAGGCGGCCAGTGAGAATTTGCTGTTTGAAACAGGGAGCTCAAATCAGGCGCTCTGTGACACCTTGAAATGGGATGGGGTGGGAGGTAGGAAAGAGGTTCAGTGGGGGGTGGGGGGAACATATGTATACCTGTGGCTGATTCATGTTAATATATAGCAGAGACCAACACAATATTGCGGAGCAATTATCCTCCAGTTAAAAGCAAATAAATGTTTTAAAAAGTGAATATATCATAGGTAGGAATGAGAAGCAATATGTCACCAATTTCAATGAAATGGTTGGAAGAACCAGTTTCAGTAGCTTCAGTGGTTCTCAACCCTGGTTGTCAAAATTATTTGAGATGCTTCAAAAAATACCAGTGCCTGAGGCCCGCCGCCCCCCCACCCCCTCCACCACACACACACAGATACTGATTGAATAGGTCTATAAGGGTCTCAGGCAATCCTAAAAATCAACTGGGGTTAGTTTAGAGCAGTAGTTCTCACAGTGTGATCTTCAGACCAGCAGCAGCATCATAACCAGAGAACTTGTTAAAATTAAGGTTTTCAGGCCTCACCTAAATCTACGGAATCAGATTCAGGGATGGTGCCCAGCCGTCTTCATTTCAACAAGCCCCCGAGGTGATTCTAATGTACTGCCTAGTTTGCCCACTGATGAGAAAATTTCTCTGGGGCTGTTTCAGAATCAATCCTTTCTGGATTTGGTTTTAGAGTCTCTGGCTTTCTGAAGCATTCCTCCTTTTATATCATGGTATTAATTTCAATATTAAGCCATTTTTGTATGAACTGCATATGGATATTTCTATTTTCTGCAATTCCCCCTCCATTTCTTAAATTCTTTGCCCATAAGTTTTCATCTCCCCTGCAGCTGATTGCTTTTGCCCTTTCTTTTCCTACTTCTTCTCTTCCTGAATCAGCTTCTTTTTACAAAGTCGCATCTTTATCTGCTTTCGGGATATCCACCTTGCACTGCAAGGTTTTGCATTCATTTTCCAGTCGAGCTTTGCTAAATGCAGAGAACAAATCTCACGTTCTTTATTTTCTCTTCCAGCTCATGCCTGGCTGACACCTCATCACTCAGTTTGGATGGGAAATGGCCCCAGTCTTTTCCAGCTATTGTTAACAAAGATTATATCCAGGAGATATATATCATCTGTCATCTCTGATTTATTTTGGCTCCTCACTCTGGTGACTTACCAGTTATTTCAGCTGCCCAGTGCAATTATTCAAAACTTCAAATTCGTTTTCTTTGTAAACAAGAGTTTCCTCGAGGTTTTTCTGAATTTTATAGTAAAGTGTAATTTTATTGGTTTTCTCAGCTAAGTGTTCCCTTCATTCTGGTTGGCTGCTTCCTACAGGAATTGCTCCATGCTCTCCTTAGGTCTTGATTTTTTTCTATCAAATCTGCCAGACATCAAACTTCATCTTCTCTTTGCCAAGTTTTGCTGCATTAGAACTTTTTTTCCACTTTCAACATTTTATAGGATTCCTTGAAAATATCTGTAATATTTCCATAGACTTCTTGCCTTCCAATATCTTATTCTACTTGTTTGATTTTGTTTCATCTATTTTGTGTTTTATACTTTTTGTGTGGTTTGTACTTCTTTTGTTGTTGCTGAGTTGCTCAGTCTTGTCCAACGCTTTCGTGATGCCATGGACTGTAGCCCACCAGGCTCCTCCTGTCCATGGGATTCTCCAGGCAAGAGTACTGGAGTGGGGTGCCATCTCCTTCTCCAGGGGATCTTCCTGACCCAGGGATGGAACCCCCGTCTCCTGCTTGGCAGGCAGATTCTTTACCAGTGAGTCACCTGGGAAACCCTTCATACTTCCTGCTGCTGCTGCTGCTGCTGCTAGGTTGCGTCAGTCGTGTCCGACTCTGTGCGACCCCACAGACGGCAGCCCACCAGGCTCCCCTGTCCCTGGGATTCTCCAGGCAAGAACACTGGAGTGGGTTGCCATGTCCTTCTCCAAAGCATGAAAGTGAAAAGAGAAAGTGAAGTCGTTCAGTCCTGTCTGACTCTTCGCGACCCCATGGACTGCAGCCCACCAGGCTCCTCCTTCCAGGGGATTTTCCAGGCAAGAGTGCTGGAGTGGGGTGCCATTGCCTTCTCCATTGTACTTCCTAAATTTCCCCAAACAAATATGCTTTCTACCAGCATTTCTTTTACCATTTGATTCATTTTTTAAAGATGCTGGTTAGAATCTTTATGGAGTCTCTTCCTCAGAGAGATGTTTATTTTTTATCTTGATTTTCAACCCCCCACCCCACAAAGTCTTTGCTGCTTTAATTTTCTGTTCCTATTTGACAATCTTTGTTTATTTCAAGACAAATTTTTATAAACCAGTTGTGTTGTCATTTATCTTCATTGTGGAAAGGAATAATCCCTGAAAGATGGTTACCTCAAGGACCTCATCTTTGGGAACTTAACAAGTTTGTTGAGTTTCAACTGTGGGCTTTTCTTAAAGGGTTTTCATTGAGAAATGGTTCATTTTCTCTCTTTCTCATGTGAATCCTATTTCCTCCCCCAAAGTATCAAACTCCATTTCCTCTATGAAAACAAACACAGTCTTTACCTGTTGGCCATGCTGGCAGTGAATCTCTCCTCCTCTCCCTCTCTCCCACGTGTTCTCCCTCTGTCTTGTACTTGATATATAGTTGGATTAAACCATTCAGGAATTACCTACCATCAAACAACCCAAAGCTCCCACTAACTTGTAACACACAAGCAGTTCCTTCATTTTGTTGTGTTTCTTGTAGTATTGCAACTGGAAATATTTTTTATTTCTTGAGTTTTATATTCTTCCAAGTTTATTGAGATATCATTGACATACAACAGTGAATAAGTTTCAGATGTGCTGTATAATTATTCTACTTACATATATAAACAATTATCACAATAAGCTTGGTGAACACAAATAATCACATACTGATATAAAAATAAATGGAAAAAAATTTTCCTTGTGATAAGATTCTCAATATTTACTCTCTTAACAAGTTTCATATATAGCATACAAAAATGTTCATGATATTTATCATGTTGTACATTACACTCAGTTATTTTATCTTTGTACTGCTGATCCTGTTCATGATGCCAACTGTCTCTCTGTATCTCACTGTGCACACTGTTCACTTAATCCATGGTAGGCAAGGTGCAAGCTAAGAGGCTGAAAGGAAATACCAGGAGTCATAAGAACTGTAGATGCATCTATTCTCTCCTGGCTGGCACAGCAGCCATAGCAGCAGATACAACATAAAATAATTGTGCACAACCCTCCAGGGCTTTTCCAAGTGAACTTATCTACTCACAGAAGAAAAGTAGCCTGAGTCCAAGTGACTACATTCTGATGTGCTGCACAGTGCTATGAATGATCTTAGCTGTTACCTAATCCTTATTTACAAACCGTGGGGCAAGAGTGAGAGGCCCTGGGGTGCGAGAGAGCCTGACCATGCCATCTTCTCTAATTTACTCTTTCCCTACAATCTTGTAACTGGATGTTTGTACCTTTTGACTGCCTTCATTCAATTCTCCCTTGCTTCCTCTAGTAACCACAAATCTGATCTCTTTTTCTATGAGTGTCTTTGTTTTTAAAATATAATTGACTTACAACACTATGTTAGCTCCTGCTATAAAACACAGTGACTTGGCATTTCTATACATTTCAAAATGATCATGAAAAATCTAGTTATGATGTGTCACTATGCAAAGGTATGACATAGTAATTGACGACATTCCCCACACCATACATTTTGTAACCGTGACTCATTTATCTTGTAGCTGGAAGCTTGCACCTCTTAATCTTCCTTGCCTATTTCTCTCCTCCTTGCACTCTCTCCCCTCTGGCAATCACCTGTTTGTTTGTTGCTTCTGTTTATTATGTTTGTTCATTTGTTTTGCTTTTTAAATTACACATATGAGTGAAATAACTTAGCATAATACCCTCTAGGTCCATCCATGTTGTCACAAATGGCAAGATAACATTCTTTTTTATGGCTGAGTAATATTCCATCACACACATATATCACATCTACTTTGTCTATTCATCTATTGACGGGCACTTAGGTTGCTTCCATACCCTGGCTATTATAAATAATGCTGCAGTCAACATTGGACTGCATATCATTTCTAGTTAGTGTTTTCATTTCCTTTGTATAAATATCCAGGAGTGTAACAAAATTGATGGATTATATGGTAGCTCTAGTTTTAATTTTTTTGAGGAAGCTCCATACTGTTTTTCATAGTAGCTGCACCAGATTACATTCCCACCAACAGTTCATGAGTGTTTCCTTTTCTCCACATCCTTGCCAACATTTACTGCTTGTTGTCTTTTTGGTAATAGCCATTCTGACAGGTATGGGGTGGTGTTGTAACATTTTTTGGCTGCAGGAAGCAGCATGCAGGATCTTATTTCCTTGACCACGGATTGAATCCATGCCCCCTGCAGTGGGAGTACACACTCTTAACCACTGAACTGCCAGTGAAATCCTTCACTGTGGGCTTGATTTGCATTTCCCTGATGATTAGTGATGTTGAGCATCTTTTCATGTGCCTGTTACCCATTTATATGTCTTCTCTGAAAAAAATGTCTATTTATAAAGTCATTTGGCTTATTGTTGAGTTGTATAGTTCTTTGTATATTTTGGATATTAATCCTTTGTCAGATACATTGTTGGCAAATATCTTCTCCCATTTAATAGGTGGTCTTTTCATTTTCTTGATAGTTTCCTTTGCCATACAAAAACATTTTAGTTTGATATAGTCCCATTTGTTCATTTATTGTTTTTGTTTTCCTTGCTTTAGGAAACATATTCAAGTAAATATTTCTAAGACTAATGTCAAAGAGGGCACTGCCTGTGTTTTCTTCTAAAAGTTATATGGTTTCAGATCTTATGCTTAAGTCTTTAATCCATGTTGAATTTATTTTTATATGTGGTGTGAGAAAGTAAATTAGTTTGAATCTTTTGCATGTAGCTGTTCAGTTTTTCCAACACCGTTTATTAAAGAAATTGTCTTTTCCTCTATTGTATATTCTTGCTCTGTTTGTCATAGATAGTTGCCTTTGCAAATATGATTATTTCCAGACTCTGTCTTCTGTTCCATTGATCTATGTGGATATTTTTGTGCCAGTACCACACTGTTTTTATTACTCTAGCTTGCAGTACAGTTTGGAATTAGGGAGTGTGATATTAATGCCTCCAAATTTATTCTTCTTTCTCAAGATAATATCGGCTATTTGTGGGTTTTTGTGTTTTTCCAAAGCAACTTTAGAATAATTTGTCCTACTTCTGTGAAAAATGCCGTTGGTATTTTGTTAGAGATTACACTGAATCTGTATATTGCCTCAGGTAATGTGGTTGTTTTAGCAATATTAATTCTTCCAATCCATGAGCCCAGTCTATCTTTCCATCTATTTGTGTCATCTTCACTTTCTTTCATCAGAGTTCTATAGTTTTCCAAGAACAAGTCTTTTACCTCCTTTGTTAAGCTTATTGCTGTTATTTTATTCTTTTTGATGCAGTGATATGTGGGATATTTTGTCTTTCTCTTTTTGTTATTATTTGAATGGGGTTGTTTTCTTAACTTCTTGTTTTGATTGTTCAGTATTAGTTATAGAACCACAATAAATTTCTATATATTAATTTTGCATCCCGCAACTTTACCAAACTCCTTGATGAATTCAGGTATGCTGTAGGTGGCATCTGAAGGATTTTCTATATATAGAGTCATGATATCTATAAACATCTATAAACAACTATAAACAGTGACAGTTTAAATCTTCCTTTCCAGTTTGAATTTCTCTTATTTAATTTTTTTCTTGTCTGATTTCTATGGTTGGGACTTCCAATACTGTGTTCCAAAATCCATTCTGACTCTGAAATCCATATTATTTCCCTCTACCAAATACAAACAGGAACTGGGTTCCAAACCAAGCTAAATAATTAGAGGCTGCTTATGAATCAAATCCAGGAGCATAATCTGAGGACTACATGGGCTGAGTAAATAGTAAATGAAGTCAGATGGGAAACAACTTCAGAGTGTAATTTTAAAAACTTCAAAAGCACTGCTTTCTCTCAAATATATAGGGAATTTGTGTCCATTAATAGCAGAAACTCATTAATAGCTTAATCAGTAAGATGGTAAAGTTGGGGCAAAGGAGAGAAGCACATATTATCTATGAAAGGAAAAAAAATGTTAAAATAAGATTGTTAATTAAATGCAAAACTGTTAATGTACTACAAAAAAAATTAAGTTGTTTTATTGCCCTGTAGTACAGAATAGAAATTATTTTCAAATTATCAGACTTCTATTAATAGAAGTTAACATTTAATTTTGCAGAGTCTGGGCTATAATCAAAGAAACATTGTGCTTCAGACCTCCCTGGTGATCCAGTGGTTAAGAACTTGCCTTCTAATGCGGGGGATGTGAGTTTGATTCCTGGGAGGGGAAATAAGATCCTTACATGTTGTGCGGAAACTAAGCCCACTCACCATTACTACTGAGCTCCTGCAGTCTAGAACCTGTGCTCTGCAACAGGAGAAGCCTGCTCACTACAACTAGAGAAGCCCCACGTGCCACTGGAGAGCTTATGTGCTGCCCAATCTCAGTTCCCAGACCAGGAATCAAACCCATACCCCCTGCAGGGAAAGTGCAATCTTAGCTGTTGGATCACAAGGGAAGTCCCTAAAGTAATTTGCTTTATATTTAAAAGCTTTCATTGAACATTCTACATTCTTCATTGCACCAAAAATATGTATAATAAATTGATATACAATTTTATTGCTGATGACCATAAAGGCAGTCATGTTTTAAAATGTATTGTAAAATTACTGCAATTATTGGTAATTCATAATTGGTAAAAACATTATAAATCTACTGCAAATTTTTATTAATAAGTATTCAAGAAAAGCAAAAATTTTTTGCACATGCCTCTCTTAATGAAATAAGTGAGACTTTTCCTCAATTTACACACTGTGGATATTTATAAAGGAGATAAATATATCCTTATTGCTAAAAGGACATGGGTCTGATCATGGATTCTATTTCTGTTATTCTTTTTGTATATATAAACACTATGAAGATTTGTTCTCATAAACAGAACAGGATTAGAAGAAGTTTTGCAATAACAATGGCATTTTATTATTTGAATTTTCAAAATACATGCCCAAATCACATTGTGATTGGTTTATCAGAATAATCTTTCAATGATTCTATCAATTACGAATTGATTCTATCAATTTGTATTCTATACATATCAATTCTATCAATACGTATTCTATCAAATATGAGCTTGACAAACTCCTCCTTCAGTTTTGCTGAAAACTCATGATTGGAAAACCTCAGACTTGCAAAAGGTTTTCTATCCCAATCACTAGATCTGTTTAGTATCTCAGTTTCTAGGAAAAATAGCAAAAAGGCTTTATCAAGAATAATCAAATGTTATTAACTAGACTTATTAGTCTTTCAACTAGATATATACTCTGAAAAGTTTTGGAAAATCGAAATGTTACTAATTTTTATATACTTTTGAAAATGAAATATTTTTAATAAAATGTCTTGAAGTGTTAGATGCCTTAAATGCCCATACTTTCATCTTTTTAGTGATAATTTACAGACTGATCTACAGATTAATTCATGGAAAATTTCCCTGAATAACCTAATTGACAAACTTGGCCTCATTTTTAAACCTCACGAGCCAAATTCGTCTTATCTTTCAGAAAAAGTGGGATATCACTGTTCTATACAAATATATATGCTATGTTGCATATTGCAGCATCCATCTTACAGAATGCATCTTGTAATTCATGTTACTGAAAACATGATAAAATGTATTAACTTTACATTATTTAAAATAATATCTTGCTTCTCATTATTTAATTTGTAATTATTCAATATATCTAAAATAGAAATTATTTGTAAAGCAAGGAGTATGATAGTATAGTATTTCTTTGAAATATTAGCATATATTTGTATATATATATGTATATGTGTGTGTGTGTGAGCCTTGTGCCTGCTTTTGAGAATAATGATATAATACTCAGCTCAGTTCAGTTCAATTCAGTTGCTCAATTGCGTCTGACTCTGCAACCCCATGAACTGCAGCAGGCCAGGCTTCCTGGTCTATCACCAACTCCCGGAACTTGCTCAAACATATTTCCATCAAGTCAGTGATGCCATCCAACCATCTAACCTTCTGTTGTCCTCTTCTCCTCCTGCTTTCAATCTTTCCCAGCATCAGGGTCTTTTCCAATGAGTCAGTTCTTCGCATCAGGTGGCCAAAGTACTGATATTATATAATATGATATAATATTAGCATTATATACTCATAATTAGTAATCAGTAACACTAATCATACTTAGAATTAGTAAGACTTTCTTCAGTTTCATGAGATATCATGATCAAACAATATGTATTTAATTAAAAAAATCATAAATTGCTAAAAACTAATTGATCTGACAACCAGTACATAATTTAATTTTTTAACTGCAGGAAAAACAATGTGACATTTATAAAATGAGACTCAATAAGGTTAGGGAATCAAGATAAATAGCTAATAATATCATTTGATAAAATAGGTTTTAACCATTTTATTTAATAATAACAAATGTGAAAGAAGTCTCTTAAAATTTTATCTCTGATTGGTATCCAGAAGAAGATGATACTCCCATAAAACAGCTTAAATGAATTAGAGTCACTAACTTGTCATCTTTCATTCATTCAGAGGTTCTTTTCTTCCCTTATCTGGGGATGAGGATTAAAAATAATAGACACTGCTTATGTTTAAACACATGAAAGAAATTGATATTTTAGCTTTCAGTGTTTTTATGGTCTCTTTGCTTTGTTCTAATGGAATCTACCTCAAGAGAGATTCCTCCTTTGACAGTATTCAGGAATTTAAGAGGTTAGATCTTACATACTCATCTCTTTACTCTACACCTGAATTAAGAAACATTAGAAATGAATAGTCATGAAACACCTGTGACATAAAAAGAACTATATTCAGTCTTTGACCCCATTTCCTGGCACACAGCTCCTAAAACCCTTGGAATTGTTGAGTATGCTACTGAGATGACTAGTGGCTATGGCTCTTAATAATCTCAGAATGGGGACTGGTTGCTAAAGGAACCAGTCATGTGATTAGAGGGTTGTAATTTTCAGCCCCACTTGGGACTGTAAGTTAATTACCTATGGCTGATGATTTAATCAGTCGTGCCTGTGTCGTGGGGGCTTCCCAGGTGGCATTAATGGCAAAGAACCTGCTTGCCAATGTCAATGCAAGAGACATAAGAGAAGCCTGAGAGAGAGAGAGTGTGTGTGTGTGTGTGTGTGTGTGTGTGTGTGTGTGTGTGTGTGTTATGGGTGTGCTCAGTTGCTCAGCTGTGCCTGACTCTGCAGCACCATGGACTGCAGCCCACCAGAATCCTTTGTCCTCCCAGACAAGAATACTGGAGTGGGTGGCCATTTCCTTCTCCGGGGAATTTTTCTGACCCAGGGATCACACCTGCCTCTCTTGCATCTCCGGCATTTCAGATAGGTTCTTTATCACTAGCACAACCCAGGACACCTGAATATGTATATGTGTTAGTCACTCAGTCATGTCTGACTCTTTGAAACCCCATGGACTGTAGCCCCCAGGTTTCTTTCCATGGGACTCTCCAGGTAAGAACACTGGAGTGGATGGCCAGTATTTTGGAGTGGGTAGCCAGATCGCCAAGGGATCTTCCCAACCTAGGAATCGAACCTGGGTCTTCTCCATTGTAGGCAGCTTCTCTACCATCTGAGCCACCAGGGAAGCCTGAATAAAAACCTAAATGAGGGAGCTGGGAGAGCTTCTGGGTCGATGAGCACCTTGAGGTGCTGGGAGAGAGGGATGCACAGAGAGCATGGAAACTTTGCATACCTTCCTTCATACCTCGGCCTTTGCATCTCCTCCATCTGGTTGTTCCTGAGTTGTATTCTTTAGTAAGAAAGGAATAATAGTAAGTAAGGTGCTTTTTTGAGCACCTCAAAATTTTGAGCCATTTAAGCACATTATCAAACATGAAAAGGGAGTTGTGGAAACCTCAGATTTACAGCCAATTTGTTGAAAGTACAAAAAGCATGGACTTGTTATTGGCGTCTGAAGTGGGGGCAGTCTTGTAGAACTTAGCCCTTAAACTGTGTGACCTTTAGCTAACCTTAGGTAGAAAATGTCCTAACTGAATTGAGTTGAGGATCCCCAGCTTGGTGTCAGAGACAATTCATTGATGTTGGAAGAAACTTACACTTTTGTCATGAGAAGTGTGTGAAATAGAGAAATGGAGTTTTTTTTTTTTCTTTTTATAAAACATGTCAAATTTGAAAATAAGCACTTAAAAGAAATTAATTAGCTTTCATAAATACAAGAAGAAACCAAAAATGGTAAAACAAATAAGCTAAGTATGCAAACAAATATTATGAAAAATAACAGAAGAATAAATCCAACAAACCAAAGATAAAAGAAATATATTAGAATAATGGTAGAAATCTGTGAAAGCTTGAATAGAAATAGTAACAAATAGTTTTAGTAAAGTAAAACAAAACACTTGTTCTTTGAAAACTTAACAAGAAAGATTTCTGACAAGACTGAATGGGGAGGGGAAATGGAATTTGCAAATAGATAAATGCATAAAGCAACTAGAAAGGCTATATATATTCCTCAAAATGTAAAATAAAAGCAGAATCTTATAACCAACCTAGACAGCATATTAAAAAGCAGAGACATTACTTTGCCAACAAAGTTCTATCTAGTCAAAGCTATGGTTTTTCCAGTAGTCATGTATGGATGTGAGAGTTGGACTATGAAGAAAGCTGAACACCGAAAAACTGATGCTTTTGAACTATCAAAGGTGGTGTTGGAAAAGACTCTTGAGAGTCCCTTGGACTGCAAGATATCAAACCAATCCATCCTAAAGGAAATCAGTCCAGAATATTCATTGGAAGGACTGATGCTGAAGCTGAAACTCCAATACTTTGGCCATGAAGAACTGACTCATTGGAAAAGACTCCTGATGCTGGGAAAGATTGGAGGCAGGAGGAGAAGGGGATGACAGTGGGTAAGATGGTTGGATGGCCAACTCAGTGGACATGAGTTTGAGTACACTCTGGGAGTTGGTGATGGATAGGAAGGCCTGGCATGCTGCAGTCCGTGGGGAACTCAAAGAGTCAGACAAGACTGAGTGAATGAACTGAACTGAACTGAATGAATTACTCTATTCTATTAATTTGAATACCTAGATAGAATGAATAAATTCTTAGAAAAATAACTGAAAACATTATCAAAGTGGAGAAAATTGAAGGGAACCAGTAAAAATTGAAGAAATTTAGTAGTCAAAGACCTCCTTTTCTCAATTACCCAATGTCTGGTTTCGTAAGTATTACCTCCGAAATATTTAAGAATGGTTAAGTCCTATTTTTTACTCCAGAAACTAGCAAAAGAGAAAAGTCTACCTCTGTGTAACTGATAAAGTAAGACAGAATTTTAAGTGACCAGTATAATCAAGCATCATTAAAGATTTAAAAAGGGGGGTGATGTGATCATATATACAATCACAGATCCCTCTTCAAGGGATCCCTTCAAGAAGATCCCTCTGTTGCATAAGACATGGGGTGGGATGAAATTTAAATTGAGGGAGGAGAGGTCAAGTTAGAACAATTCTGCAAAAGGCAAGATGAAAAGATAAGAACATGAACTAAGAAAACAACAATCATGGTGGAAGAGATGGATTATAGAGCTTTGAAGAAATAGAATTGACTTTAATAACTTATTAGCCCTGAGAAGGTCTCTGAGGTGATAGCCAAACTTCTGACTCAGAAGAACAAGGGAGTCAGTTCCATTAACCAGGCTGAGGGTGAAGGTGGTTGCCAAAAGGAAAAGGTATATAATTAACCAAGAGGAGGAGGAATATTTTGAAGATTTTTAGATGCCACAAGCTCTAGTGAGCAGATGAATATAAAGATGTAGATCACAGGAGGAAACTCTGAGTCAAAGGTTTGGGAGATTTCAGCATGCAGAAGATAGTGAAAGACTGGTTGGTGAGATGCATCAGCTGAAAAATGTGTAGAGTGAGAGGGACAAGGAAGGGAAGAAGACATAAACAAGTATCTGCAGTGTCTCTCAAATCTCCTCTGCCAGCACTGCATCCTCTAGCTAAGGGCATTCTGTCTGCGGAACATGGCTCCCCAGGCAGTGAGTGGCTGGAGACACCATGGTGTTAACCCCTAGGAAGAGCCCTCAGCCAGGAGGATGTGGAGTTGTTGGTAGAGATGCCCCAGTCTCCTCCCAAATGGTTGGGGCAGAGCTCTGAGCTGTGTCCTGCACTGTCGCTCAGAGCCCCTGGTGAGACTGATCTCCACCTGCCCGTAATGGTGATGCATTTCTACTGATACGGTAACTTTTGTCAGCTCCTGTCTGCCCTGTCTCAATTCCCCACTTCATACCATGGTTTCCTACAACCTACTAGCAAAGTCTTGGCTCAGGAAACCCAAACTATCACAAGGAAGGGAAGTGCCAGAGAAGGAAGGTGAACTTTGAAAAGAGAGAGTAGAAGAAGCTGAGGAAAACCATCTGATATTGTAAAAGGCAAAGGAGAAAGTGATTTTAAAAAGAGGATACAAATACTGTAAGACTCCACTTATAAGGGGTATCTAGAGTAGTCAAATTCATAGAAACAGAAAGTAGGATGGTGGTTGCCAAGGGCTGGTGGAAGGGGAGATAGACTGCTGTTGAATGGATACCAAGTTTCAGTTTTGCAGGATGAAAAATTTTGGAGATTGGTTGTACAACATTGTGAATATATTTAACCTGACTGAGTGGTACACTTAAAAATGATAAAGATGGTAAATTTTATGTTGTGTTTATTTTGCCACAATTAAATTTTTAAGTGAAAAAAAGGGAAATGGTAACAAATGGTATCAAATCCTGAGAAAGCTGTTAAAAGATAAGAAATGACAAAGATGTACAGGCATATCAAAATTGGGGTTCTGAAGAATTTAGAAGAGAGATTTCATTGTAACAAGGGTGGTTCAAGCTGGAAAGCTGTGACTTGAGATGTACTTGGGTGAGATTAGCAAACACTGAATATTTATAGCAAATCCTAGAAACCAGTGGAACAGGTGAAAATCTGAGTAATCTGCTTCTTGCATAGTCTTGTAACTCCATGAGAAAACATAAAATGAATTATTTCTCCACTTAGAGACCACTTATGATTGAGAACCAGCTGTATTGATCTCTGTGGCATTCTGTCATTTATTCATCCATTCTATAATATAGTTGGAGAGAGAGAGAGAGAGAGTAAAAAAGAGAAATAACAGTGAACGAAATCAGGCATAGTTCCTGCATCTATGACCTTATGAGTGGAGTGATCCAGTGAGAGGAATGGAGAGCAATCAAATACTCATACAAATTAATAGTACAGCCACTCCTACAAACAGTACCTATCATTAACATTTAGAAACAGAGCTGCACAGTGCTATGATGACATTAGAATTGCTACTGGATCCAGCCAGGAAGGCAGTCAGTCATGCTGGTGCAGGATGAGGGGTTGCATTACTGGAAGCAGGGGAGTTGAGGAGGAGAGACAGAGAGAATAGTATGTGCAAAGGGCCTGGGAGGAGAGGACGAAATGGCAAGACAAGAGCTTAAAAGAAGGCTCTGGGGCTGGAACAAAAAGAACCCAGTTCAAGAGCGAGAGAGAAAGGGAGAGGGTCAAAAGAGGCAGGCTTTGCTGGCCATCTTAGAGAGAGATGACTTCCGCTGTAGAGCAAGAAGAAGTCTGAGAAATGCTTTAAATGGAGTGGGGATGGGTGGCAGTGTGACATGATCTCTCTGGTGCCAAAGCGGTAAATGAATGGAAGAGGGCAATAGTGAACAGGGTGAGCTCCATCAGGAGAGCAATAGCAGTCCTCGCAAGAGAGAACAGTACCTGAGACTGGCTGGTGGCCATGGCGATGGAAAGCCTGGAAGAAATCAAGACATAGCTAAGATCACTGGGTCTTGAGTTTCCCATGGAGATGTGAATTTAAAGAGACCCCATAGAACAAGAAGGAAATTAGGCAGAACCCAGAAGTTTTCCAGGCTACAGAGGCCAAATGAGCAGAATATACATCATAACACATCACAGTGTTAGGATGCAGTGAGAGAGTAGCTGCAGGTAGTTGAGTCATACCAGTTATGGTGCCCAGATCTTGTAGGGTCAAATTCTGGGCCAAAGAGGTCACTATAATTGTAGACATGGAGGACTGCGTTGGGGCAAGTCAAGGCCAATTTTAGTGTAGTAGGAGGAGTATAATAGATGGGGATTCTCAACATCACAAGATTATTAGAGCCTTCAGAAAATCAGGGGTTGGGAAGCCTGCAATTTAGACCCATTTTCTACCTACTGACCATGTGACATTTATTCATTTGCTCATTTACTTGTCCATTAATGTATGAATTCATTCACTTATTCAACAAATATTTATTGAGTGCTATATGCAAAGGCTGTGTGCTGGAAGCTCAGGACATAAGGCAAAAGACAGATAAGCTACTGCTTTCAAAGAAAGTATGACCAGAACATGCTGATAAGTGTTTAGCATCTCCTTCTCCCTGTTCTCTTCTCCTCAGTTCAGACCTGCTTTGTACTTCATTACACTTTTGAATTGAAATGATATCATCGAAAGAGTTGGACAGAGCTGAACAACTGAACTGAACTAATCATTGCATTCAAATTACCAACGTGATATCAACTGACTCACGAAATTCCTG